>NC_079313.1:72312573-75041323 GCF_029931775.1 Euleptes europaea
AGAAATACGTTTCTACATGATAATATCCAACCTGTGTACCCCCTAATTGATTCTGTAAAAATTATCAGACTACTGTATTTTTATTTCTTCATTACCAAATGGGGAAAAAAACTTGTTCATGCTGAATATACAACTACACTCTTCCTTGTGAGCAAAATGGCACAAAAGGAATATTTATGTGAGATTGCTCTTACACACACCACCAATTTATTTGAAAAAAATGTATCAACTTCTATCCTGCCAAATGTGTGATGTGAAATATGAATGTACAAACAGTGGACACACAAAGACTTGCAGGGGCATCTCAACTTCCTCTGTATCCCCTTCCCCCACTATTTCCTCTTTCCCTTCCCTGGCAGCCCCCATAGTCTCTTCCCCCTTTCCTGCCCACCCACCAGCCAACCTACCTTTATCTGCTCCCATCTTCAACTTTTCCTTATTCCCTCCCCCTGGCAGCTTCTCGCTCAGAGAAGTCTGGCTGAATTTCACAGAGGCCGCCAGTGCTGGCTGGGCCCAGCTGTGTAGTGGCTACTGGACCAGGACCAGTTGTATGATAGCTGCTGGGCTAGCTGGTGTTGCCAGTGAGTATTCAGTGGTCTTAAGAGACTTAAGAGTAATAAGTAGTAACTTAACATGACAGAAGAGCAAAAGCTATCAAATGTAGGAAGAATTCATAATTTCAGGTGGCTAAGGGCTGTTTTTCATGTACTATTTCCCCATATTGATTTAATTATAAATACCAATGTCCAGAAACTAGGGGGTTATGACTTAAAGACTTATTACATGAGCATCTCTAATCTCATGGGAAGATAACATTCTTTAGCTCCATAATCATGCAGCTAAACTCAGAATAACTGTCTCTCCACAGCCTCCCAGAAATCAATGGAAACCACTGGTGGGATATTGAAGAGAGTAACAGTGTGTCTGTTGCATGGTGTGCCACCTCTCAACTGAGGTACCCAAAGATGCTCGGGTCTCCTGATGTCAGATGTCAGTGAAGAATATATCCCAAGCTCTTCTGGCCTTAAGGTGCTTTAAGAGGGGGGAAAGGCAGGAATTCTTTTTGGCAGTCTTCTGTACCAACTGGGCCAATAGCAGATTTCCACTACTGGCACTCAGGTAAATTCAGATACATAGGAAGTATCACAAGTACTCCTTAGTTGTAGTAGGTTCCACCTCAGAACCTTCTTCCAGTACCACAAGCATGAAATCACTGGACGTATCTTGTCAAGATGGGTGAAGTCAGATACCCCCACACACTTTCTTCCCTTCCTGGAATTCATCCCTCCAAGTTTTCCTATCTGCTTCTCCTTCTCCGTTTGCAGCTGGTTTGCTCTTGACTAGCCATATGGGAGGAATATAATTTGAGTAAAGCTAACTGTAATTGGGTATTTAGCATAAAATAACTGGTCTAGGATTGTGCAAAGTGAAATGGGATAATTGCTTGCTCTTTTACGTTTCCATACTGATTCCTGCTTTTCTAGTCTGTATCTTGGTTAGGATAATAAAACCACTTTCCGGTTAAGTGTTTGCCTCCCTTCCATCTCCCAGCCCCGGGAGGTTTATTGTGTCAGCTGGGAACTGTGTATAAACAGGCTTAAATGACCCCTTCTTACTCTGGGACATGATTTAGGAAGAGTTGTGTAGGAAAACATCTAAAATAGTGATAAAATCTTTGGATGCTGTGAGGTGGGGCATAGTTATCCCACTGTATCATTTCAAAAGACTAGTGCTAGCCTGTAATATTACAATCCAAAAAAACTATATAGGTTGTGGAGTAATTAATCTACATATTCACAACATACATACAACATAACATGTAATATGGAACATGTGCACACATGGTTTGTGACATCATACATTTCTGTGATATTTTCACCCTTCTTGAAGTGGGAGGATCTTGGGACTCAAAATGTGTTCATATAGCAATCAACATCCTTGACACATTTGTAAGAGGTTTGTGCAGGGTCACTGCTAATCATATATATTATACTTCTGAACAGTAAATGTGTGAAATGGCCCTTAAGTGTCTACACTTTTACAAAGTCTGAACTGATATTGTTGAATTATTAATGGACAATAAATAGTACTGTGATGTTTTCATGGCATTATGACAGTTTCAGATTTCCAGTAATACCCCCCCCCAAATCATAATCAGAACAAGCACATTTCATGAAATTAAAATTAGAGAAACCATAAGTTGCAAATTACTGGAAACGCTTGTTAAACCTGTAAAAAAGGAAACTTTGGCCTGATTAAGGTGCACACAGTTACAAAGATTTAAAGAAGTTAAGCAGAGGAGAGGCTAAACATCTCCCTAAAATTTTTAGCCAGTAACAGTTTTTAATCACATTTTCAGACGTAATTTTAGATTATAAACCCTGTGACAATAAACTCTGATTTAGTGAAGCTTGATATGATTTAACAGGACACTTTGGAAATTAGAATACTTGTAGCTGTTGCACCTAAACCACCTGTAACAAAAGAAAAACTGAAAAGAAAATTCCACACATTATTTTTATGTGTCTGCATGTTTCTGCATGGTGTTAAAGAAAACCAACTGAAGTCCAAACTAAAAGACAGAAAAAAAAATTTGGCATGCTGGTGGAAAAAGGAATTAAAAACAAAATAAAGTTAGTGAATTAATATATATATATATATAGCACAATCTGTGCCAACATGGACATCTGGCAATCTGTGGAATTCTAATTACCTCTTTACTCCATAGGCCATATTAAGCAAATTGTCCAGTCTGAAAAGAGAAGGAGGGTCTCTGGGTTAATGTCTCACAGATGGCAAGATTGCTCAATGGAACCTTTATTAATAACGCTCCATTTTCAAAAAAGTTCTCAATATCATCTCCCGTACATCTAGCAGGTCTAATCAATCAGTGCTATAAAGCTTTTTGTACTTTTTGTATAATGAATGCCTTTTTTTACATGTGCTGTTAATATTAAAGTCAACTCTGTCTTTATTGCATCAGTGAATAAACCATAACAACTATGATTCAATCAACATAAAACCAATCCCCCCCAAACATTTTCATAAGAAAGATTAAAATGCATAATAATCATTTAAAATATCCTGAAATAAAACTGCCTTACAATCCAAATGGCTAATGACCCAATGTAGAGAAACTGGTGTGCAGGTCAACCATACTTACATCGGCATGCCTCATTGTCATCTTTATGATGGCAGCAGCAAACCTTGCCATTCAGAAAGTAATAAATAAAGTAATCTGCCAATAGTAATACTAATTTATCCTGATCTTACCTCCCAGGAAACAAGATATAATGGTCCTCAAAAACATTTTATGCTCAGCCTCAAATCTCAGGCATTGGAATAGGACATGGGACAAGTCCTCAATGAACCTTTACAGGAGCAAACTCTCTCATTGTATAGAGTCCTACTGAAGTGACTTTCTAAAATTGCAAGTGGTAGAATATCTAGGTGTACCTCACTGAAAGCCTTTCTATACTCATAATTGACAATATCATTAAAGTATGCTGGAGGAATTGGGGAAGAAGAAAGTAACTGCCTGTAAAGGAGGGTTACTCTCAAAATTCCTACTAATCCAACATTGGTTTGGGCACTCTGGTCTAACAATCTTTGTTTTACTAAAGGTTTGGCTGCATGAAAACCAATGCTCCTCAGGTATTCTTCTGAGAATCCAAGGTTAGCAACTAACCTCAATACAAAACCACACCATGATTTAGCCTTCATCTCCCCATACATCAAAGTTAGGAGGTCTAGAGATGTACAAAAGATTATTTTCAGCCAATAATTAATGGCAGTTTTATAAACCAAGGTCGTTATTGAAGGCAGAGATACTTCTATTCTGACCATAGCTGAAGATGTTGAGGAAAGAACAGCCAACAGAAGGCAGGTAAATTTGTTTTAAGGAACTTCTAAGGATTGGATATTTCCAGAGCCCCAAATTGCTTCTCCCTAAAGTAGCTGGGACAGTAATTTAACTTTCAAAATTTCAAAATTTGGAGAAACCAGGAAACCTCCTCTCATCCAATAAAAGCTAAGGATAACAATGAGAGCCTTTTCAAGGCAATATGGGCTGTCCCAGAGCCCAACTGATGGAACACCACACCTAAATACTTAAAACTAGACACCTGCTCTAATGGCTTCTCATCCATCGTCCATTTATCATGGTGCTCCCTTTTATTAAAGACCATAATCCTAGTTTTATCATAATTTACGTCGAGAAGGTTTGTTTTACAATAGGACCTGTACTGTTTCAGCAGCCTTCTGAAACCAGTTATGTATCATGTGTACAGAGTAAAATTGAGCTGGCCTTTCTACCTACTCTTGATGGAAAAAAATTGGGATCCTGACAGGTATTCTATCATATCATTTATGTATAAATTAAAGATTAATGGGGCCAAGATGCAACCCCGATATACCCCTTTTGAGGTTTTAAATGATCTAGACAGTTAGCCATCAACACTTAATCTGATCTTTAAGATGCTGTCTGTACCTATGCTCTAATGCTTTCATATGCTCCAACAATCTATTATTGATGTTCATAATTTTCTTCACAAATGATATCTTGGGATGGAATCAAATGTGGCTTTGAGATCGATAAAGACCACATATAATTGCCTAGATAATCTGATCAAGTATTTATTAATAAGATGTTGTAACAGAAGCCAATGGTCCAGGGTAGAATGTCCCTTTCTAAATCCAATTTGGTCTGGTGTTAACATGTCATTTTCATTTACCCATGCCTCCAGCTTCAGTAGATGTCTTGCATAGAGTTTTCCTGTCACATCCAGCACATTTATTGGCCTTTAGTTAGCTGGATCAGTACACTCCTCTAGCTTATAATTTGGTACAATATAAGAGGACCATTCCTGGGGAAACCAACGTATATACATTGATAGGGTGGCTAAAACAGGTGCCCACCAGTCCTGTGAAGCTTTCAGCAAGTCAGAGGAATACATTTTTCACATGGGGCTTGATTATTCCTGATTGCAGAAATCAGAGATTTTATTTCACTAATAGATACAGCTGGCCACTTTGGTGAATCGGTTGATGGCATTAGCATGGGAATGTGTTTATGCATGAGTACTTTCACTCACATTCACCCCCGATCTGTCTCGGTTGTTCCTTGGAGTTATGCATGAGTTTTCCCTCCATTAGTGACGTCCTCGCTGCCAGCCCTCACAAATCCTGGACCTTCCCATTCCTCTGTTAACCCGATTCTTCCCTCTCCCCTGAGCTCAGCCCAGGTGAAATCTCCGTGTGTAAGGCAAAGTGCGGGACACACAAGTTTAGTTTCGCTCACAGCCAATTACAAAGCAGCATGTTCAGAGGCAGGGATTCAAATACTTCCTGCTTCCTCAGAGCTCTTTCTGAGCAGAAGAAAGGTTTTTAAAACCAAGGCTTGGATTCCTCCCCCTCTCTTTTTTTCAGATTGCTCCGTTTTTTGTTTTATGTTCTTAAAATGCTTTTTTATGTGGCAACTGGGTTTGGGGGAGGAGGGAAATTTTCTTTCTCTGCAGCCAATTACGAAGTAGCATTTCAAGGGGTGGGGATTCAAATACTTCCTGATTTGAGCTTTGAGACTGCTGGTGCATAGACTCCCATCAGGAAAGTGTGGGTCCAACGAGCAATGAACATCAGGTAAAACTCCCATGCATGAACGACCTATGTTGCCCTCTTGAGTTGGATCATCAAATAATTTTAAAAAGTGTTCTTCCCAGTAATCCTTAGATACGCAAGAATCTAGCTCATGGTGTACTCTCTCTTATGAAGTTGTTAGTTATTTGCCAAAACTTCAGCATGTCTTTCTGAGTTAAGGCCAAGGTAGTGCCTGCCATGATTCCCTTACTGAAGCAAGTTTCCCCCCCTCAGAGTAGGCATTTATATTTATTTCAGAGCTCAAAAAAGGACTTACGTAAGCAGTTGAGTCCGCTTATACACCCTAAGAGCACACCTTACTTGCTTTTTCATATTTGAGCACTCACTGTCAAACCAATTGTTCTAACGTTGCCCTCTTCCATTTGATATTCTGACATTGTCAAGAAGGACTTCAAGGATTTAATCAGTTCACCATACAGTATCAGGGCAGCCTCGATGTCTTGTGCTACAAGAATCCCCCCCCCCAAGCTCAAGGAATGGTTCCCTATCCAACATCTGTTGTATTTCATGTTGGAATGTATAGGTCCATTTAAGACAAATATCTGCTGTAATTTGAGCACATTCTGGGAGTGACCCTACTGAGAGTGACAATGATATTAATATATAGTCAATCATACTGGTGCCCTTCTGACTGTAAGAGAATTCTCCACCTTTATATCTCTCTATGTGACCATTTAGCATTATAAAATTGATCCTGTTGATCAATTGGCTAAAAATTACTCCAGGTTTATTAACTGAGTGAGCTGTTAGTAAAGAAAGGTAACAATTCCACCAGCTCAAAGTTTGTTTCTGCACAGATTTTCCTGTTTCATTTTCTTTTGCAGTGTATTGAAGGGAAATTGTAAGAATTTTAATGATTTACCTTTTCATTGAAATTAAACTGGTAAACAGAATTACACAGTCAAAGATGCACTTTAAAACATTCTAGCTATAGCCCTTTAAGAATTCAGCTTTCTTCATGCCATACAGACATTTTTTTTCCTTTGTTGGTAAGAAGTTATTTTTTATTTCTGAAAGGCTATCATAGAAAATTATCCAATGTCTTTGGAAGTCAAATTATTAAACAACCCCCTCCCATAACCTGATAAAGTTTATCTTGATAGCAAGTCAGAAAACATTAACAATAATTAAAGGCCTCCCCAAATTTTGCAGTACACACACCTATTTTTGTATTAATGCTTTATACAAAGGATTCTTTTTTTAAAAGATTTTTGAAAGACGATCTCTCAGGCAATAAATATCACAACTAATTAGAGTGTCTTGTTTAGAGGGGAAAAGAACCATTAAAACTATGTTTATCATAGATTTGCAATGGAAAATTTTTAAATTCTTCCCCATTTTCTGAAACATTTGTTCCAAATGTAATATCATAAGTATTACATTCAAAATACAGAAGCATCCAAGTGTTGCTAAAAAGTGAGTTGCGCTGACATACATAAAATGCACAATACGGGAACATTTATTCCAGAAGCTTATTAAAAATAATTAAAGCAAGAATTTGATTCAAATGGACATAAGCAAGTGCACCCACGCTCCCAGTCACCCTAATTGATACCAAGTAAGGAAACAAATTTCCAAAAGGAAACTCAAAAAAGGCTGCCATGGATGTGAAAAATCTCTGCAACCAGAGTTCATAAACATTGTCTTTCCATTATCTGAGGCCTGGTGGCAAAGATCAGAGGTAGTAAAATGGAGTGTGTCGTTTCAGACTGCAAGTGGAGAAACTTAGATGATTGTAGTTTGAAATGCTCCTCTATGATGAACATTCCATGCAGAAAGTGAAACAGCATAGGAAGCCAAGAGAGTAGGCAGAACAATGCTCCCTACTGCAAGTTGGTTTTTTTATTTTATTTGCATGGATTTATTTTGGTTAATATGAAAGGACATTTAAAGCTAGAAACTATCACCTGCAGTTTCATGGTGAAGTCAGTTATACTAATGGCTTTGCTACCTCATTATAACCTCATTTGTTTCCATGTGTGAACCATGGAACCTTGGAAAAAAAGAGGTCACTACTATTTGCTCTGACTATGCCAGTTAAATGGCAGGGTAGTGAAATGACTGAGTCCAGTGCTTGCTTCACCTTCCATCTGCGTAACAAGCTTCTGTTTCCAGGTCTGATAGGTGGTAACATCCTGGGGAAAGCTCACAGCTTTCTGCTACACTCCTGGTTAGGGGCCTGGATCTATCATAGCGCTATCACAGTATTCAGATGCATCCAGCTTCGGTATGCTTTGAAGTCTTATTACTCCTACTCCACATAAAAAACTTAACAATACAGCAAAATTGTTTTTAACTTTTATGTGGAATAACATGATATTAAGGCAATTTAATATTCTTTGACATGCAAATAATTATCCTTATTATTCCTTTGCTAAACCACATGGAGTTAAACTGCTGATCTGTCACTGAATTAACTTGCTACAGTTGAGAAGTGCACCATTCCAGACACAATGAAAGAATACTCAGGCACTTATCTTTTCAAGAAAATCTTTGAGCTGAATGATGATAATCAGAATATACATTCTTTGGAGTCAGTTACCTGAATCTCTGAGCCTGGTGGTGGAGAGGTCCAGGGTAACGTCTGTTGGGAGACTGGTACAATTGGGAAAGGAGAGCTTGGCTTGTTTTCTGACTGGGATTGTTAGCAAACTTCACAGTAATCGGTTCTGTAGCACCACTAGGTTTCTGGCCATTAAGTCCCTTTATGGCTTCTTCTGCTTCTATCCTCTTATCAAAACGGATAAATCCCACGCCTCGAGAAACACCTAGGAAAAGAATCCTGCATTAATTAAGCAAAGGAGGAAACACAAAACATCTCAGGATGTATTATCATGTCTAGCTGAATACAATGATCCTGAATGAAATCAGTTACAATCCTAATAGCTCTACCAATGAAACAGCATTCATAATTTTGTAAGTTACAAAGAATATGAAAACACATAAATGCTTTTATTCATATACGTTCACAATATAAAATATTCTCAATAGCAAAACTCACTTATTGATTTCAACCTGACCCAGAAAACAAACCCTTAACTTGCAACAGCTCCATTTCATAAGGCTTCCTCAGTTTCACTGGTTAGTCCCCACCATACTATTTGGAAACCACTGTTGATGGATGATTTTCTTTTATCAATAAATTGGAGCGTACAGTTGCCTTTCATTTTATGTTTCAGAAACTATTAGGATTACGTACAGTGAGGGAAAAAAGTATTTGTGCCCCTGCTGAATTTGCCCGTTTGCCCTCTGACGAAGAAATGACCAGTCCATAATTTTAATGGTAGGTCTATTTGTAGCTGTGAGAGCCAGAATAACAACAGGAAAACCCCCAGAAACCCAGAAGACAAAAGTCAGAGATTGATATGCATTATAATGAGTGAAATAAGTATTTGATCCCTTTGCAAAAGATGACTTAGTACTTGGTGGCAAAACCCTTGTTGGCAATTACAGAGGTCAGACGTTTCTTGTAGGTGGCCACCAGGTTTGCACACATCTCAGGAGGTATTTTGTCCCACTCCTCTTTGCAGATCCTCTCCAACTCAGTAAGATTTCGAGGCTGATGTGTAGCTACTCGAACCTTCAGCTCCTTCCACAGATTTTCGATGGGATTAAGGTCTGGAGACTGGCTAGGCCACTCCAGGACCTTAATGTGCTTCTTCTTGAGCCACTCCTTTGTTGCCTTGGCCGTGTGTTTTGGGTCATTGTCATGCTGGAATACCCATCCTCGACCCATTTTCAATGCCCTGGCTGAGGGAAGGAGGTGCTCACCCAAGATTTGACGATACATGGTCCCGTCCATCATCCCTTCGATGCGGTGAAGGTGTCTGTCCCCTTAGCAGAAAAACACTCCAAAACATAATATGTCCCCCTCCATGTTTGACGGTGGGGATGGTGTTCTTGGGGTCATAGGCAGCATTCCTCCTCCTCCAAACACGGCGAGTTGAGTTGATGCCAAAGAGCTTGATTTTGGTCTCATCTGACCACAACACTTTAATCCAGTTCTCCTCTGGGTCATTCAGATGTGCATTGGCAAACTGCAGACGGGCCTGTACATGTGCTGTCTTGAGCAAGGGGACCTTGCGGGCTCTGCAAGATCTCAGTCCTTCACGGCGTAGTGTGTTACCAACTGTTTTCATGGTGACGATGGTCCCAGCTGCCCTGAGTTCATTGACAAGTTCCCCCTGTGTAGTTCTGGGCTGCTTCATCACCATTCTCATGATCACTCCACGAGCAACTCCATGAGATGAGATCTTGCATGGAGCCCCAGACTAATCTCTGACTTTTGTCTTCTGGGTTTCTGGGATTTTTTCCTGTCGTTATTCTGTCTCTCACAGCTACAATAAACCTACCATTAAAATTATGGACTGGTCATTTCTTCGTCAGAGGGCAAATGAGCAAATTTAGCAGGGGATCAAATACTTTTTTTCCTCACTGTAGATTCAGCATCAGTGAATCTGAGATTGGTTACTTTTAATAAGAAATAAAAGAATGTAATAAATAGTTTCATAATGTTTAGAAAACACGTAAACTAAGAAAATCTTTTTCAACCTGTGACTTGATCAACCAGAATTCGTGAGGTGATGATGCGCCCATATTGCGAGAAAAGCTGCTCTAGCTCTTTCTGGGTCATCGTTTTTGGAAGGCCGCTGACATAAAGGTTAGCATCTCTGATTGATGCCGAACTTGGACGGGCATAGGAAACCTAAGAGAAAAAAATGTATGGTTAAATTACATTCTATGTTTTAAACAAAGGCTTTAAATCCTGCACTTAATTACCAAGTCACTTTCATTTTTGCCTCACAAGCTTTGATATATTTAAAATAACTTTCTAGTTTGACTTCACTTGCTCTTCCGGGCCCAGAGGCAATGAAGGGATCAAGTTTAAGGGGAAGGACCACACACACATTTGATTGGGGAAAATAGGCCACAGCTTTATTTAATACAGCCAAAGGAGCATTGGCACAGCATGGGGATGGATCCCACATTGAGCGACCCGAATGCTGCCAGATATAACCCCATCTCACCTGCTGGGGGGGGGGATGACCACAGAGGGGCAAGCCCTGGGATCCCATATGGGTGCAAGCTGCTGTGTGGTTCCCCTGCCACCAGCTGGTAGCCCCCGAGCTGGGCATGTCGCTGAATGGCTCCACCCCAAGACCCCTTAAGGGAGTCCTTGAAAGGGGGAAGGAGCCTTGAAGGATCTGCCTTCCCCCAATGGATCTACCGCAATGCCCAAACCACTAACCAAGCTGTGACAAAGATACAGAGAATATAAACATAGAAACATTGACCTGAAAGGTCCTCAAGGGTCATCTAGTCACACCCCCTGCACAATGCAGGAAATTTACAACTTACACCCCCCCACACACTCCCAGTAGCCCTGCTCTATACCCAGAGGAAGGCCAAAAAACGCCAGGTTCCCTGGCCAATCTAACTGGAGGAAAATTCCTTCATGACCGCAAAGTGCCAATTTGTACTACCCTGGTCATGTAAGACAGGGCCACGAGAGCCAAGCAATGATTCAACCCTTCCTGCCTCCTCATTCATGATCAGCCTAAGAACAATAAAGGATAATCTGAAATGCCACCCATAATGACCTAAACGCCAAGGGTGGGTGGGAGAGCTTGTTTCCAAAGAAGGTGAGAGCCACGCGGCTCCCAGGCTAAGTAAGAGGAGGGCAGGGCAGACCAGGACAATGCCCTTCTAGTCAGGTCCACCTGACACACACCCCCCCGCCAACCCTTGGAAGAGCAAGAAGCCATGTTGCTGGCGCAGAGCTGGCCAGATGGCCTCCCCCTCCACGCTACCTGGCTGGAGCCATGGCTTACTACAGTAACTGTGAACTAACAAAATACTGAGGACAAAAGGAAAAGTGGAAAAAATGATAAAACAGTTGTAAGGATAAGGGTCTCTAGATCCAGGAATAAAAGCAGGATCTATTATTGTCCAATTATTGTCCAACTCCCATATATCAGCTTTTAAAAATGATCTTTATGGGAAGTATAAAATGATTTAGTGTGTCCAGCACAATTCTAGCATATGCAGCATCAGGGCTGTTCTTTTTTAATAGTTGGATATTGATCAGGCTATTTGCAAAATGTTCATATGAAACTAGTAAGATCTGCCCATACTGCATTTACTGAAGTAGTAGCAAAGCATTTGGTCAGTGAACTTATGATCACGCTATCTGCAACTCACTTTAAACTGTCCCCTATGCAATTAAGATTTGAAAAAAACTTGTAAAGGTCCAGCTAATGTGCATCACTATAAATCAAATTATATACAGCAGCTCTAACAACCTTTAGTGGAATACAGTAATACTTTGAATTATTGACAGAAAATTCATTTTAAAAAGCAAAATCCACATACAAAATACATTTGTTGATTAAAAAAAATTAAATCCTTATGTTGTTGCTTGCTTTGGGTGGGGGCATACTATAATACTGAGATACATAAACCAAACAACTTTCCAATTTCATCTAATAAAAAGCATTTCAAGCCAGCTTATCCATGACTTGCAGTATCACATTTATGCAACAGGATTTGTGGAGGGGATTCAGACAAGAACATAACAAGTGACACCCTTCTTTCCAAAACACAATGTGCCAAGTTAATATTTATGCTATGCTTCAGTTTGTTCTGGTTTCAGGCTTCTAAAGTCAAGAGAGGAATATAGCCATTTAATTGTTGAGATTATGGTAAAGTTTTAAAAGAGGCTATTTTAAGAAGGGTGTGTTAGCAATTGGTTAAAAAACTCCAATTATATTTCAGCCCAGGCCTTGTGTTATTCCCCTAACTAGGCTAGTATATGCAAATAAAAAGAGCAAAGGTTGTTTGTTAAGCAGTAATTAGCATAGATTAACTGTAAAAAAAACTTTTTAGTGTCCACTCTGAGCGTCAAAACAACTGAAGTCAGGCAGTTTTAGTAAAATAGTGCTTTAGGCTGCCATATAGTTCAATTTTTCAGAAGAGAGCTCTTAAATTCTTGAAAAGGAATTAGGTACTCATTGCAGAAGACGCAGGAAAGTTAATACAGTTCATTAAACCTTTCAAAAAGTTTTCAAATACCATCTTGAGGATAGTTTCAATTAAACCTTGGTCTGGTTTTAGAATAGAAAATCTGACTGCAGCCACTGCACTATTTCTTCTGTATGGAGGAAGATGGGGCCAACCCCTTGCAGATACCATAAAACCGGACTCCCAGACCCAATCTTCACCAAACTTGGGGGTTCAGGCAATGAGAGTCCCTTTCAGTGATGCTGCAAATTTGGGGGCTCTATGTCAAAAAATGCCTCTCAGGAGCTTCAAAAAGTGTAAATGCCCGATTTTTTTTCAGGAAACCCCAAAGTAAGCCGAATTCCCATATTTACTGGTATGGGAATTCGGCTTTTTTTGGGTTTCCTGAAAAAATTCAGGCCTAATAAACCCAAACCCGAAATTTACTGAATTTTTGTGTGTGCACAAGCCTAGTTCTGTTGGCCTTGCAAAAGTGCCCCCTGCTTGATTTAGTTCTGCTAGGATTCTCCCTATGGTGCAGAGTGGTAAGCTGCAGTACTGCAGTCAAAAGCTCTGCTCACGATCTGAGTTTGATCCGAATGGAAGTAGGTTTCAGGTAGCCGACTCAAGATTGACTCAGCTGCATCCTTCCGAGGTCGGTAAAATGACTACCCAGCTTGCTGGGGGTAAAGTGTAGATGACTGGGGAAGGCTGGTGGTAAAGTGTAGACGACTGGGAAACATAGTCTGCCTAGTAAACGTCGGGATGTGACATCACCCCATGGGTCAGGAATGACTTGGTGCTTGCACATGGGACTACCTTTACCTAGGATTCTCTGGTTTGACATTGTTTCTGTTGGGCTTGCCACACTGGCTTGTGTTTCTGCTGGGATTCCTGGGCTCTGCTTTGGTTCTCTTGGGCTTGTGTGGGTTCTTGGCATGGGAGGCATTGGCCAGTGGTTGTTGCAGGCATGCCTCTTTGCTTGTGCTCTAGAGGAAAAAAGGCTGTTTTCCCCCCATTGGAAATAATGAAGGATTGATGGGGCAACTTATTTGGGGGCCCATAGAATTGGACCGCTGACCCAATATTCTTGAAACTTGGGGGTTCTTCTATGGACAGGCACCAGCAGCTCTGTTGTAAATTTGGTGCCTCTAGCTAAAAACATAACAGCCCTCCAAATCCCCAGATCCCTTCCCCATAGACTATAACAGAGGCAAATAATTTCAGATTCCCAAATAAAACCCAAATCTGAATATCATATCGGTATTGGAATTCAGAGATATTGGGAATACCGACATTTTCCAGCTCCAACATAGCTGAATTTTAAAAACCATTTTTTAATGCACACCCCTACTCACCACCCCCATCCTAAGAGCTTGAAAAAAGTCAGGTCTTGCCTCCAGAAGTACATGGGAAGTGGCAGGATGCCCTTCCCCACTGAGAGACAATCCATAAATACTGTGCATTTCATGGGCATGTCAATGCATTTTCTGTTCAGATGTGAATACAGTACAACCTCACAAAGCACATCTGACTGAAAACTAGGCAAAATATTTAGTAATCACATTTTTGGCTAAATGCTATTTATACAATACACTGACATGCACCAAGAAGACAAATCACTGAGAGCCAAACTAGATGAGCCAGCATGAGATCTATAACTGACTCTCCTGTTTCTTTAAAATATTTAAAATAGTTTGGGGAAGAAAGAATTAAATTAAGTCTCTGGAATACGGAGAAGGGAAATTTTAACCACTCCCGATACTTTTCCCAGATTTAAATAATCTCCCTTAAACTAGTTGCCCTATAGAGGAAAATAACACACCTGTATATTTTTGCCCTTGGATCAAACAGCAGTTTTGTATGTGTGAGATTTAAAATTATGAAAAAGGAGACCATGGGGAGAAAAGTTTAACCCCATCCACTCTGTCCCCCACAGTTACTTTTAATATTGGGGGGAAATGGGAAATCCAGTCATAAATCTCTTGCCATGCCATCCAATTTACTTTAGCCCTATGCTTATTATTCAAAATCAGATAATGGAGGCTCTATTGAAAACTCTTGCCTCCCCCCTGCACTATAACCCTGATCCCAATCACACACACACACGTTGATTTTTAGTTCTCAAAGTCTAAAGACAAACCTTCAGTGGATACTGAAACATGATAAAATGTGTCCCTTTCTTCATTATTCTTGTCTGAGAGAACTTATTTTGATGCCCTGCCACTCAGGCTTCACTGTATATGCTTTACTTTGGTGCCATCTTGCACATCCTGATCTGGTTGATTTTTGTGTGTGCAAATCAGCAAGCAAATGGTCAGGCAGAACTTTCTATCCTTCTTATAGCATTAAAAATGAGATGGATGAATGAATTTTGTCAACCACAGGTCAGTGGTTGAAATACCTGCTCCCAGATAAGAGAAAATGATGCTTTGGCTAAGGCCTGAACTGTCTTTGTGCCAGGAAAGAATCAAGATATATGATTTCGCAAGGATGGAGTTCTGACTCAACTTTATGTGCATCATGAAAAACCAGTGGCAAGGCTTGGAATGAAAATGAGAAATCCTGAAGTGAAAGTAGCAGTTCAGTAAGACACCTCAAAGCGAAAACAGTGGAATGGTAGTAACTACAGTAAAATGATAGCAGTGAATTGGATGACAGCATCAGAAGTAAAATGACAGCTGAATGACAGTATCATAGTTTCCCACAGCCTTTATTTTCAGAATTCTTTTATCTCCATTAAATCTTGCTGTCAATTTCTCTCTCTCTCTCTCTCTCTCTCTCTCTCTCTCTGTGTGTGTGTGTGTGTGTGTGTAAATGAACTGCCTCCCTTTTCTCTATTGTACTCCTTATACGCAACTTTAAAATACCATTAATAACAAATGCCATTTTGATTTTGTTTGCATTTTCAGAGGTCATTACAGATTATTCTTATTATTTCTGATGGTCATTCAATTTTCTGACATTTGTTTTATTGTATTCCAAACACAGAAAGGGTCCTCTGCTATAAACTGGGATATCCAGATAAGTGCATGTGCTCTCATTTATGGCACAGTTTAAGTTTCTTTATTATTACAGTCCACGACCCATATATAAATAAAGGAAACATTAATTACAAAAGAAATAAAAGCAATATACAAAACTTAATTAATAAACACTGGATAGTCCTAATGTATACCAGCTAAAACTACACATGTCTGACAACAAATAGGCACTTGGACACTCTCCTGGGCAAATACTAAAAGTTAGGTCATTTCAGTGACTGAAATCACTGCCACTCTTCAGTGTTAAAGGCCCTTCCCACTTTTTAATGATTACAGACCAGGGAGCAAACAGGGCAACCAATCGTGTCGTATGGTGGTTCTTATCTGACAGAAGATATTAAAGCCTAATTTTATTAGATCTTCCAGGAAACCTTTCTAACAATCGTTCAATAGTTTTGCTACGAATTTTGTTTTATAAGGTGCATGCAAAAAAACATGTGCTCTATTGATTCAATTTCTTTTTGTGGGCAGACGCAAATCTCTGTTCGTAAGGGATTTTCTTGAATCTTACCTCCAGTACTGCAGAGGGTAGGGTATTACTTCTAGCTAATGTAAACGCCCTCCTAGCCTTATTAGATTCCAAAAAGAACAAATAAGCTGCCGGGGTTGCTATATATCTGACATTATTAGGAGAGATAAATCCGGCAGCAGCCATGATGTCCAGTTGTCTCTCTACATCAGGAGTGGGGAACCTTTTTCCTGCCAAGGGCCATTTGCACAGTTATAACATCATTTGGAGGCCATACCAGGCATAGAGGTGTAGAACTCCCGGTGCGGGGGGGGGGAGAAGCTAAGGTTGCCAGGTCTCCAGCTACCACCTGGAGGTTGGAAACCCTAGCAGAGGCTATGCAGAGGAGGGAGAGAGGGAAGGAAGGAAGAATGGAAGAAAGAAAAGGAAAGGGAAGGAAGGAAAGAAGAGAGAGGGAGGGAAGCTCCCCCCCCCGACACACACACCAGCACTCACTGGGCTGCGCAGCCCCCCAGACACACACACCCTGCATGGGGATCTCTCTCTCTCCGGGCCACGCAGCAGCCCAGGATCACATGCATACACTCACCCGGGTGATGGGGGAAGCACCCCTCCGCCACACAGGGATCTCACCCAAACACACACACATGCTCTCTCTCTTCGGGCCGGGTCATGCACTCACCCACATGATCGGGGGAAGCAACCCGTGTCGCACTCACCCGCACGATCGGGGGAAGCACTCTTTGCCGAACAGGGATCTCTCTCTCTCTCACACACACACACACACTCTCTCTCTGGGTCGCACAGCAGCCCAGGATCATGCACATGCACTCACCTGCGCAATTGGGGGAAGCAACCCCCTGCCGCACAGGGATCGTTCTCTCACTCTCTCTCTTCCCCCCCGCACCCGGGCTGTGCAGCAGCCCAGGATCATGCACACGCACTCACCCATGCGATCAGGGGAAGCACCCCCCCGCCGCACGGGGATCTCACAAACACACCAACGCAAGCTCGTGGGCCAGGAGGAATGGAGCACGGGGAGGGCTGGCCGGGGACCCTCGGCAGGCGGAGCGGCAAGTGAGCGGGCCGGGAGGAATGGAGCATGGGGAGGGCTGGACAGGGACCTTCGGCAGGAGGCGCGGCAAGAGCGGGGCCCAGGAGGAATGGAGCACGGGGAGGGCTGGGCAGGGACGCTCGGCAGGAGGCGTGGCAAGAGCGCTGGCTGGGAGGAATGGAGCACGGGGAATGCAGGGCAGGGACCCTTGGCAGGCGAGCCGCAGGCCGGATAAAATGATCCCATGGGCCAGAAACGGCCCATGGGCCAGAGGTTCCCCATCCCTGCTCAACATCAATCACCTTAATTTCAGCTCTTGTGTGCTCCTGACCTAGGGCCAGGAGTTTTGTGATGTAAATCCCAGTTTTTGTAGAGAGCTCAGGACAGCCCTCTGCCAAGCTAGATTGAAAATTATCTTGTAGGATTAGGGGGAATAAACCTTGGGGATTTAAGTTACCTGACAGCCACTTATAAATTGATAGAATGTGTATTTTGGCTTCAACTCTCAGCATTCCAGTTTCCAGTCTGGTCCAAGCATTGGGCACACATTTGGAGACCTGTAAGAGTTCCCTTAAAAACTTTGCCTGGACTCTCTTGAGGGGACTGAGAGATGAGGATGGCGAACCTAAGTATGACCCATAGACTAGTTGTGGTAACATTTTGGCTTTGAATAGCTTAAGTGCTGCAGGTATGAAAAAGCCCCCTTTGGTTCTATAAAATTTACCAGCTGACAAAGGCAATGCCACAGTGATCATGAAAACAGAAGAATACAAAAAGAAGATTGAGGAACTTCTGGACCCTGCCACATACAAAAAACTAAAACGAGATCCAACTTGCAAAATTACCAGGAAAACTAGCATTCTGATCAAGAATTCCACTCTTCATCCCGACACACACAGAAAACTATGCAAGACTGAAGCACAACCACCACGATTATATGGACTACCTAAAATTCATAAGGATTCCGTTCCACTCCGACCCATCGTGAGTGCCATTGGTTCCCCAACATATGAATTAGCTAAATATTTGACCACCCTCCTACAGGACCACATTGGAAAAACCACTTCTTACATCAAAGATTCAACTCACTTCATCAACAAAATCAGTCCGTTAAGACTCAATCCAAAGGATATATTAATCAGTTTTGATGTTGTATCCCTCTTTACCAAGGTTCCAGTAAAAGACACAATCTCATTGATTAACCAGATTTTTCCAGAAGATATAACAGCCTTATTTCACCATTGTTTGACAACAAGTTATTTCCTATGGGATCAAGAATTTTATGAACAGATTGATGGAGTAGCTATGGGAAGTCCACTCAGTCCAGTAATAGCAAACTTTTACATGGAATATTTTGAAAAGACAGCATTAGAATCAGCACCTTACAAACCTACAGTCTGGTTCAGGTTCGTAGATGATACATTTACCATTTGGAGCCATGGTGAAGAAAAATTAATGGACTTTCTAAACCATCTTAATAATATCCATCCAAACATTCAGTTTACCATGGAAAAGGAAATTGAGGGTAAACTCCCATTTCTTGATACCCTTGTCATCCGTAAATCAAACCTTCAGTTAGGTCACAAGGTCTACCGGAAACCAACTCACACAGATCGCTACTTACACAAAAACTCCAACCACCACCCCCGACAGAAAAGAGGAATAATCAAAACATTAATGGACCGTGCAAGACGGATCTGTGAACCACAGTTTCTCAAGGAAGAAACTAATCATCTAAATCACGCACTGCTAGCAAACGGCTACTCCAAGAATGAAATCAGAAGGGCCATTAAACCAAACAAAAATCAGAAAACTCAAGAAAAACAGTCTCCCATAGGAAAGGTATTCTTGCCATTTATTAAAGGAGTCACTGATAGGATGGAGAAACTTTTGAAAAAACATAACCTACAAACAGTGTTTAAACCCACCAAGAAAATACAACAAATGCTACGATCAGCAAAAGACAAAAGAGACCCCCTCACCTCTGCAGGAGTATATCGTATACCTTGCAGCTGTGGAGAAGTTTACATCGGGACCACAAAACGCAGCATACAAACAAGGATAAAAGAACATGAAAGATACTGCAGACTTGGCCAACCTGAGAAATCAGCAGTGGCTGAACATGGACTGACACAAACAGGACACAGGGTCTTATTCCAAGACACTGAAAGACTGGACAATTCTACCAACTATTTTGTCAGATTGCACAGAGAAGCCATTGAAATTCATAAACATCAGCACAACTTTAACAGAAAAGAGGAGAGTTTAAGAATGAATAAGGCTTGGCTTCCTGCCCTGAAAAACCTCCAGACAAAGACAACATTCAACAATAGCCATACAGATTAGCTTTGGATTACACACATTAACAGATCACTTCAGGATACAATGGTTCCATATTAACATACCATACCCTCATTAGCACATTATCTTGATACTTACAGGACAATACTTTTGCAGGACAATACTCAGCTCAAACCCAACCCCTTTCTGACTATATATTACTCTTCCTACACCCTTGACACTGAGAGACACTGTCCTTCAGTGTTACTACTCTGAAGATGCCTGCCACAGTTGCTGGCGAAACGTCAGGAAAGAAAATTCCAAGACCACGGTTACACAGCCCGGATAACCTACAAGAACCAATGAACTCTGACCGTGAAAGCCTTCGACAATAGTCTACCATGTTGTTCAAATAAAAAAATCTCATGTAAAACAGCAAAGCTACGGCCCATAAGAGAAGATCCAAAAATGAAGCCTTTTGACAGTGATACATAGGGGGAAATTCCGTTCTAATATCAAATATGGTGATCTAGGCAGACAATACAAACACAGAGGAATCATTAACTGGGTCTTTCAAAAGAAATTTACTTTTACAGGTCCATACCACTGGGTCCACTGACCAGTCAAATATTGTTAAATATTGGCCAACTATTGCTGAAAGTGTTAACTTTTTAAAAGAGCAAAATTAGTAATTTAATTAACAGATGTGGTACTTATACTACGAACAAAACAAATTAGTAACTTTTGTGAATCAATAAAGCTATGATTTAAAAATGCAATGCAAATTACATAGAATTTGTGAACAATTCACTGCTGTCTTGGGCTTGGAGCCAACCAGCATTTCCACAGGTGCAAAGATTTTTTACAACAGAGCATGACCTTTTCACCTCCCTCACCTGTGGTAGCCCAAAATGCAGCCCCCCATACAGCAGGATTTTGGTGGGCAATTAAGACTACCCTAGAGAGGGAAAATCATGCACCATGGGAAAGATCCTTGTACCCACAGAAATGCTAGCCTACATCCAAGCCTATGGCTTTTATCCTGGAATTTCCAAGTCACCATATAGTTTCAATTAAAAAAAATGAAATCATGCCCTTGCTAAAACACCATAATGACCAAATAAGAAATTAGGCTGCCACATACAAAATGGCATTCTTAGCTTCATGAAATATTCAACAATATAGGCAGTCAACTGATCAAAATGTCAGTCCTACCTAGAATCTGCTCCACTTGTTAATTGTTACAGACCCTAATGCAACAGAAAACAGGGAGAAATACTGTACTGGCTTCAATGGGACTGTACTGGCAGAATAGAAATCATGCCCAAATTTTTACAAAGTTTGCATTTGGAGAAACCCAGCTTTAATTTTTCATTATCTACGTTATCATAAATTCTTCATTACAGATTTCCTGCCCATTCCACAAGCCTAACTTCAAATACATTCCTTACTCCTCTCTCTCATAGCCAAGAATTTAGAGAGAGACAACAGGTATAAAAACTATGAATTTAAGAGAATAACTAGCACTGTTTTCTTTTTATATATGTGCCGTGAAGTTCAATGGAATGTATTATCAGAGATAAAAAACACAGTGGAAAAGTATTCTATCTGAAAGTGTATTGGCAAAGGGCTAGAGACTGAAAATGAAGATGTAGGATTGGGAACTGATAAATGGATGCTGTACTTGGACCAGCTCAAATGAACCTTCTTGCCAAATAGAGACAGGGATACCTTCCCCTCCTTCCAGTTCTGTACTCAGTGGGTTGGATCCAGACAGCTTTTCCAAGTCAATGTCATCTAATTCCCCTCCTTGCTACAGTCCTCATCCCATGTGGCTTTTGTCTATGCAGGTCCCAAGAACCTTAGCATATTCTTTTGGTTGTCAATGGGGACATATTGCTCCCCTTAGAAAAGCTAGATGGATCCTACTCATAATTATGTACTGCATGTCACTGTCAATTTGAATCTTCATGTAATTCTTGTGTATCCCTGAACTCCTAGCTTTCAAAGACAAAAGACCACAGAAATTTGTTAAGACTTATGCCAGAGCTTGGTAAGGGCCTTAATCTGGCATCCACAAAGGCAGTAGCAAAGGAAAATCTGAATTTTAGTATGGATGAATACCAAAATGCTTTGCCTTGTATATCTAGGCCTTACACTGCCACAGAAGCAATTATGCATACAAGAATATTAGATAATTCAAGCAGAAAGGAAACATCAATATTAAGTAAAGGCATTTCAAAGGATATACAGATTGAGTATCCCTTATCTGGACAACCAATATCCGATCCAAAAACAGGACCTTTTGAGCTGGCAATCAGGCATTACGCACAGCCTCTCAGCAGAGTTACTGATGGTTCATTGTGCACAAAATTATTAAAAATATCGTTTAGGATATGTGTATATCTAAAATATGTGTATAAATTGTATGTGTATAAATATTGTTTAGGATATATGTATATCTAAAATATAAATAAATTTTGTGCTTACACTTGGGTCCCATTCCCAAGATATATATATGCAAAAATTCAAAATACAGAAAGATTCGAAATATGGACCACTTATGGTCCCAAGCAGTCCGGATAAGGGATATTCAACCTGTAGATAATTGTTTAGAACAGGGGTGGGGAACCTCAGGCCCGGGGGACGTTTAAGGCCCATGAAGTCATTTGGTCTGGCCCTTCGCAGGTCCTGGCAGATCTCTAGCTCAGAAGGATCTAAGACTGCCAATCAGCCACCTCCTGCGGACAGGATGTTTGTTTTGCTGAGAAAAGGAACCTTTACCCCCCCCCCCACTTGCAGAAGAGTCATTAGCTATGGAGCTGCTTGGACCGCCCAAGAAACTGTGTTAACCCTTTCCCACCCGGGCCGTGGAGAAAGGTATTTCCTCTGTACTACAAGAGGGCTGGGGGCAGAAGTGGCGACAACGGAGGGGTTAAAGGAGGAAGGGCCAGAATGCGCGTGCTGGGGTGTGTGAGTTCTTAGACAGTGTGTCCTCATTTTATCTCTGCAGGCGGAGGTAGCAGGAGCCGGCTGTAGAATCTGGCCCTGACCATACGGAGCAGGAGCAACTCTGGCATGCGGCTGGACGGCTAAGCCCGGCTGGTGCAACAGGCCATCCTGTGCCACCAGGTGGGCGAGTGCGCCAATAGTTGGATGCCTCCCTGCTTGCCCATGCTGGGGGGGGGGGTCATCTGGGGCAGCTGCCTGCTTGGGGCTTGGTCGGCTAATTTTTAAGTTGATAATTTTGTATGGCCCGCGAATGATGTTATAAATATCCAAATGGCGCTTGGTGGAAAAAAGGTTCCCCACCCCTGCTTTAGAATGTCCCCAAATCTGGAAGTTCGATAAAAGAGGAAAATGGATCACATCATTGTCAGTCTGCACTCTTCCGTTTTATACTTAGTATCAAATATATGGAATCAGAATACTGGACTGGACCATTTGGATACATAAGTATCTCTATTATATTCATTTTTAAATTAGACAAAGTAAATGCAATGTTTCAGTGGACTAATAGTTTATCAATTATTATTTGATGCAGTAGAATAGTAGAGGTGACAGCTCCTTCCTGGGAACACAAGCAATATATAAGTGAGCAGAGAGGTAAGGATTTGATGCAGGCATAGGAAAGGTTGAGGAAGATACTGTGTTGCTGTATGCAGATAAATGGATGAATGCAGAGTGGCTCAAGAGGGGCTTTGCATTAAAAATTAAGGTGAACAGATTCAAAATAACATGCTTAGTACTGTGCAATGTCGATAATAAGAGTAGTTACAGAACCCCTAAATCACAATTTCTGTCTTGGTGCCTGAAAAGTAGAATTGGAAAGGACATTCATAGCATATATCATTTTCCCCATATTCCTCCTTGCATAGCACCTTCCTGGAAACATCATTAGCTCATCAAAATGCAAAAGGTTATTGTTGGAGGAGCTAAGCAGTTCTTCTCTTGGTCTTTCAGTGTAGTGCTGGAGGATTAATGATGATTATTTAAATAAAAAATAAGGCAAGAAGGTCTATCCCAGCACTTCAAGGCAGATACCCGGAGATAATGACCAGCCAGCACTCTGGGAAACATCAAGTGCAATGCTAGAAGAAATAATTGCTCAAACTGTGTGGAATGAATAATCCTCCTTGGCAAAAACTGAAGCAGTTAGAAAGTAAGAAATATGTTACAGCTGATGCACAAAACTGAGAGATAAAGACTCTCTAGTGCACCTTCTCTAGTGCAAAGCTAAACTGGAATGTTAGTATAATGGTTAGACAGCGAATTTGTTAATAAGAATCCTGACATCCAAAGGTTATAGAACTCCACTCTTAAGCAAAATCACAAAGTCAATAAAATTTCTGAGACATTCAAACTCTTAAAACTTCTTAAAAGCTCATCTTTATATTACCAGTCTTAGGAAGAGTGAACACACTGAAACTGAACTCAGACAAAATGGAAGTGATGGTGATAGGGAAGATGGAGATTCACTGGGATTAGATTACCCTTTTTGGACACAATAAGCAAAAACTTTACGGATACTCCTTCATCCTTTTTTTTTTTTTTTTTTGGTAGAAGGAGCAGGTAAGTATCGTGGCAAGAGGCACCTTCTACTGTACTCATATGCGATATAAATTAGTTTCTTTCTTTGTCTCCGCTGAGTGATACAAGCTGAACCTTCAGATGGACTGCTGTAACATGCTCTATGAGTGGTTGCTCTTCAAGATATCTTGGAAACTTCAGCTGATGCAAAACAAAGCACCCTGCCTTTAGACAATCTTGTCACAAAGCAAGAACATTATGAAATATTAAAACAGTTTCACTGGCTATTTGTGCACCTCCAAACTCACTTCAAGGTGTTGGTTCTTATCAGTAAAACTGTTTACAGTCTGGGGCCACATACCTGGAGGACCACTTCACCTTATATACAGTCTCTTGCCAACTTTGGTCAGCCAATACATTCCTCTTAGTAATTCCATCAATTAGCAGTGGTTGGCTAAAGTGGGGCCTCATTCCTTCATGACCCACTGCACTTTGGAAAAGCTTTCCAGAAGTTGAGATTGTTCACTCTGGAGAGCACATCAATCTGTTCTTTTTTTGGAGAATACTTGACTAAAAAAATGCTGGCTACATACTCTATCATTCTTGTTAAGTTGTTTCTTTGCTATATTTTTGTGTGATACTTATAAATGTAGATTTTAATCTTGGTCTATTTTAAACTGAGATGTGGAATGGTATAGTATAGCCCTATCTTGTCAGATCTAGGAAGCTAAGCAGGGTCAGTACTTGGAAGGGAGACCTCCAAGGAAGACTGCAGAGGAAGGCAATGTCAAACAACCTATGCTTAATTGCTTGCCTTTGAAAACCCACCAGGGGTCACTATAAGTCGGCTGCAACTTGACAACACTACACACACACACACACGCGCACACACACACACATTGTATAAGTCACTTTCACCAATTTTGGAAAAATGGGGTACATATTTTAAAATAAATACATGGCATTAGAAAACGGCATTTCTCATATCAAATACACTTGCACAACCCAGTGGGAATAAAATGTATAAGAGTAAACAGCCCAAACCCCTGCAACCCTCAGTAACCTACTATGAGTAAGAAACACAATTATCCATCCATTCCTATGCCCTGTTCTAAAGTAGGAATAAGCAAACTGGATCAAAATGTACCCAAAATGATATAATTCATACTGGTATTTTCAAATTAATTTGTCTTATTCTAATTCAGCTTCAACTGCTGGGCTGAACCACCATGATACTACAAATATCTGTCACCTGTTTATTCAGCTATATTACTGTAGGAACTGCTCGTTCAGACCATTACAAAAATGCAACAGCTTACAATTTCAAATTTTCTTGGTATACAAGAAAGGGCATCGAAAGCAAGAGAGAGTGAGTGGGCTGAACACCTAAGCAGATTTGTCTGAACTAGAATCATTTAAAACTTTGACAAAAAATGAAAAAGCTTTCCATTTTTGTACTTGGGTACAGAATTTAGAACATTTTCAAATATCAGACAGACGAATTATACTTACACAGTACACCATCACTATAACAAATTATTAAAATATCAAAAAGTATAAGAGCTTGAGCATACAGCTACAGTGCATTATCACCACCTTCTGGAGGAGGTGGGTCATGGCTAAACAGGCATGTAAGACTTTAGGGAGGCCTCACCACACCCCAGTTCAATGTGGCCATCCCTGCCCAGGACCTTAGCTGATGCCCAGACAAGACAGGGGAACAGTTGTCGGCTGAATTCTGCCTACCATCCCACAAAAGGAGGGGAGCCATGCTTTATTCTAATACATGATGCTGCCCAAAGATTCAAGATGTTTGGAAACTAGATGGGTGTAACAAGGAGGGTGACCTATGCCATGACAGAGTATGATAAGCTATAAGGGACATAGGAAAAATCTTTAGTAAGGGTACTTAAAATTTGTGTTGTCAGAGATGGCAGTTTTGTACTATCCAGGATTTGCTATCCTAGTAAGATGGAAATTATCAGTTTTTCTTAAATTCTTTCCTTTTCTTTTTGTGCTCCTTTTCGTGCTCACCGCGTTTGTTCATCTCAGTTTTTTCTTAAATTCTGGGAATTGCAACAGCTACAGATAGCTCCCAGACCTTGATAGGTCCAGACTAGCCTGATCTCTTCAGAAGCAGGGTTGGCCCTGGCAAGTATTTGGATGGGCAACCTCCAAGGAATACCAGGGTCAGGACGCAGAGGCAGGAAATGGCAAACTATCTCCCAATGTCTTTTGCCTTGAAAACCTTACAGGATCGCCATAAGTCAGCTGTAACTTAACAGCACACACACAGATACCGAGAAATGATATGACTGCTTACAGTGGTCTCTGGCATTATGTCAAATATAATACATGGAAAAGAATTTGAAAACCAAATACACCAAATACTAGTAATGGATTTTGTTTGAAATAGCAAACATTTATAT
Organism: Euleptes europaea; assembly: GCF_029931775.1. Lineage (NCBI taxonomy): Eukaryota > Metazoa > Chordata > Lepidosauria > Squamata > Sphaerodactylidae > Euleptes > Euleptes europaea. Next base: position 72,339,034 of record NC_079313.1, read on the forward strand.
GACCAAATTTAATCACTGCCCTCATGCAATTAACTCTGCTGCTTGTTCAACTGGAAGGAACAAAATTACTTGCTTGGGTCACAAATATGCAACCATTTCCCCTCCCCGCAAGCAGCAATACTGTTGGTATACCATCAACATTAACTAATGCTAAAGTCAGGAATATTTATATGATCAAGCATCACAGTGGATATTATTGGTAGTAAAAGCTGCTACAGGAGAACATTTCCCTGACACACAAAAACTGTATATAATCATATTCTGCCAGTATGAAGGGAACAGAATTCTGAAGGGAAAAGAGCCATGATGGCCAAAAGAATGGTTGCCACTGGTTGCCATATTAAGTTTTATAGTTGCAATCCACAGCCATCATAATCAAGTAGACTTTGCCACTGACTTCAGTGGGATGTGAATTATACCTTGTATGTACAATAGTGTTATTTTCTACTTCTACATACTGAGATAACTATGCTGCAAGTATTCAAGAAGCTAGCAAGAAAATAATACCCTGAGAGATCTTTTCCCTTAATAATGCAAGTAGCTGAGAAGGCGGCCATTTTGCAGGAGAAAACTGACACTTCCTCCCTACTGCTTTTCCCTGAAAGAAGCTATAGGGCCATGTGTGTGTGTGTAAAGTGCCGTCAAGTCGCAGCTGACTTATGGCGACCCCCTTTTGGGGGTTTTCATGGCAAGAGACTAACAGAGGTGGTTTGCCGGTGCCTTCCTCTGCACAGCAACCCTGGTATTCCTTGGTGGTCTCCCATCCAAATACTAACCAGGGCTGACCCTGCTTAGCTTCTGAGATCTGACGAGATCAGGCTAGCCTGGGCCATCCAGGTCAGGGGCATAGGGCCATAGTGAGCACCAAAAATTCAATTCTGCTTTCAAAGAATATTTTAAGCACTGTATTTTCCAAATTTGGGCATTCTGAAATTTAAAATAGGCCTCATAATTCCTCTTACGCTACTTAACTTGCTTCTACTTCTAACCCGTTTCAATGTGTATAGCCATCTTTCCGATTCAGTTTATTACTTAGACAAACAAAATGAAACACTCTGAATTTGGACCATATTGTTACATTAATTTCCCCCCCTGCCAGTAGTACATCTCATCAATCATCCCCGAAACAAAAGACTTGTGGCCCCGCAATGACTATCAGATTTATTGTACCATAAGTTTTCATGGGCACAAGCCGACGTCATCAGATTGATAAGGTTCATGCATTTGGAGTAGATAGCCTGTGCCCATGAAAACATATGCTATAATAAATCTGTCAGATTTTAGGGTGCCACAAAACCATTTTTTCTGAAACAATCTAACATGGCTACTGCACTGCCATTTGCATTCATTTCTATTAATTTGAGTTGTAACTACAAACCAAATTCTCCGTCTTCACATTCCCAGGTAAGCTGGCAAAATAATGAGAATAATGAGAAATGAGTAATGAGCACTGAACTATATATCCTTGCCTGAATAAAAATTGTATTTTACAAATCTGGTGTGGAGACTGAACAGAATCAGTCACAGAAATAAAAGTCTTTGGGGGAATCACATCAAGCATCCCAATACCTGCCTCCCCAACCCTTCATTAAGTACATGTAAACTACTCATGTCAAACTCAAACTGGACTTTTCTACCATTTAATCCCCTGTGCCCTAGGGATAGTTGCAGTATGGAATGCAGATAGGATTTCAAGCCCATTTTACCAGCACTATTTGGAGCACAATCTCTACTCCAACCTCAGGTACCACCAGACAACACATGACACCTGGGTCCAATGAGGATTCCTCTATAAAGTCCCAGTTTGCTGACTACCTCTTCAATCTGGATGACCTATCAAACATTAAACAGGCCTGGCCCAAACTGTGTTTCAGCTTGCCACCCAGATACTACTTCACTGATCTACCTATTACCTTCCTGGATACCAGAACTAATCTAGCTGTGATTGCATCTGTTGCCACATCCTTTTAATGTGGGGTTTCCAGAAAAAAATGAATTGGGAGATTTTCCAATGCCCTACATACAGCATGATCGGATTTAGCATGTTTATTTTTACTTATATTTAGGAAACAATTTTTTTAAAAATACCTCATGTTGATTTGATGTTCCTATAGCAACGAACACTTGAACTGAAATATTTGCTTAGGAAAAAGTGAATCAAGTGTAGTTTAAATGTCACATTCAAATACATTCAAAGCTTTAGCTGCAAGTTATTTTTTATTGGAATAATACTTACAAAAATTTAAAAACAAGATATAATGCACTTCCCCTCAGATGGTTTAAATTTAAGAAATAACCCAAAAGCATTTTAAAAAATCTACTGACAGACTAATTTTAGCACACTGTGTAAACTGCACAAGATATGGTATGGTTCTCCACTCATCTACTAAAGAAGAATTTAATTCTCTTCCATGGAGGTCACTAGGGCACCTCAGTTTCACAGTCACTCTCCATAACATCAGTTGTTAGCTCCAGATGAGACTGGTGATTACAATATCCCTTTCACCCTTCAAGAAGATATGAATAAGAATTTTAGCTTCAGTTCTAATTTGACCTGCACAGCCAATTAGGTGATTTCTCATATAGTTTTGTGATTTTATCCCTCTTACCTTTATTTTACAGATCATAATCTTATATTCTAATAGTCAAGTGTGGGACAATCTGCAGATACCTAAACCCGCAGATCAGGCCCCATTGACTATAAATATTGACTCCCCAAACTGGCAGAAAAATCTGAAAACATTTTAAAAATACATGGGGGGGTTAATTTCCCCCCAAACAAAATGCAGACAATGAACCAACCTCCTCTGGTGACATTGTGTGTGGGGGGTGGTGGTGGTGGGTGGAGTGGCGTTGGGCCTGGCAGCAGTGACAGTGGGGTGGGTGGTGGTCCTAGGAGCTGTGGCAAGCCTACAGGCAGCAAAGGTGATGATGTGAGGAGTAGGAGCTGTGGTGGTCCCAGCAGGAGAAGTCAGGAACAGCGCACGGTTTGCTGTTGGTGAGAGCGATAATAGGGGTAGGAGTTGTGGCAAACTGGGTGCAAGCAATGGTGGGGAGGAACATAAACCACGGCAATCCCAGTAGTGGAGGCCTTGAGCCGCGCTGGCTGAGAGTCATGCCAGGCTTACCAACAGGCCAAGGCGACGGGAGGGGGACGACTGGATCCACAGCTAAGAGAAGGGATCACCCCATGAGTATTGTGGGTGCTTGCTTGTATGTATGAATTCTCATACAAGTCTAATATGTACTCTAAATACATACTCTCATATAATTACTAGGGATATCCTGAAAAATATGAATTACAACTTTTAAACAGACAAGTTTGTCTGGCAATGGCATCAGTTCATTGTTACTAATTTTATGAAACAATAATCTTCAGAAATGGAAGATCTGATGTGGAAATATAAAACACTGTAAAAAATTCCACCCCACATTTCTGCATTCTTCTGACGGTTCAGAAATGCAGACCTGCACCTGCTTTTGATCTCTTGACTTGACTTGGTGTGGGCCTCTTGCACACCCTGGTACTCTAACAACATGTAACTTTGGCAGTAGTGGTATAGAATAACAATAAAAATTAGGAAGAAATAATAAGGAAATAACATTTTGTCTGTTTACTTTCTATTTTGTCTATTCCATGTGAAATTGGCATGAAAAAACAATCCAAACCATTAAATATACCCTACCATTTCCCAAAAAATTACAATTGGAGAAGGAACATGAAACATGACAGGGCAAAGGCTTGAGGGATTCACAGAATATGAAATTGTAGAATACGGAAAATAAAATTTTTGAATTTATTCAGGATAATCTGATTCAGGATAATCTATTCAGGCGGGTATTTAGCAAAAAGATTTCTAACCTGCACATCCTCTAGCAATACATTTCTATACATGGTTTACATTTGGACGATATATTTCTCTATATACAGATTATTAGTAATCCTTATTTTTATAATAACTGCAGTTAATTGAATTTTACCTTAGTTCAACTACAATTACTATTACTCAGAAGGATCTCCAAGAAAACTCTGTACCTCTGTTTCAGAACAGATCATAAATACGGCATGAGCTAAAGTGTAATGCCTACTTCAAAATACAGTTGGAAGATCATGCTTCACTGTATCAAAAATTCCCCGGTTACAGAGCGCTAGCACAAGAGTTCTAGTCTAGCCTTCTTCCTAAAGTGATATTTTGTTTGTGGTAAAAAGATGGCTTTTAAAAAACATAAAATATTGCACACACTTTCCAATAAACTGGGGATAGCCCATTCAATTATATTAACTTGATCACTGTATCTCACTACTTCTGTGCAGTTTCTTTCCCCCATATTTAATATTTAAAAATAAAACAAAATAGGGAAAATATTTCTAGGTTATATAAATTTAAGTTCAAGTAACATCTGGAATTATTTTTGTTAAGAGTTCAAGATGAGGGTGGTTCGATTAATATTTAAAATCAAGCTAGACAGCCTGTAATTTCACAAAGCATATACTGAATTCACTGAGAAAATCTTAGCTACATTTTTGGACTATCCTGTCTGTACCAATCTGATTAAGTGTTGATTTTTTCCCCTCTTACCAATTACATATGTGGCCAGGTTAAAAGTCAGCCTGAAGAACAGGCAGGGATGAACATAATCCTCTCTAATGAGTTTTGACAGAAAAAGGTGGATCATGATGGGGAAAGTTACAAGGACACAGAGTAGCTGTCCAAATGAACTGAGATGGTAAAACCTGGATTCCTCTGCTTCACACACAGACCATCAAGAACAGAGTCACCGGACAAGGGGAAAGGTGAGTTTAAAAAAAAATCATTTTAATGCTTCCCCCACCCTGAGCTATACAGTGTAACTGTGTTTTTCCTTAACAACCTTACAGCCAACAATCTCTATGCCCCCAGAACCCAAATATCCACTTTTAGAGCATTTGAAAATAACTATCCAATATAATAAAATATAAAAATATTTTAATTAAATAAAATTTAGGATCACTAAACATGTTTTTCCTTTCATAAAATATGAAAAGATTGTTAAGAGCATCAAAGCATCACAAAGTGTCATGATTGTTCACTGGAAGACTGAAATCGTTCATGCGGCATGTATGAAAAGTAAAAACCTGATCTTAGCACATCTATCTGTATACAAAAATTTGAAGGAGGGCACTAATATCAAAATATCATGCTAGTTGATAACACTTTCAATTTTAGGATTCTGTCTACCACAGGGTGTTTCCCCCCTAGTTTTAGCCTACAGCATTAGACCAATAAAACAACTAAAGCAATTAAAATATAGGTGGAAAATTACCAAGCCTTCAAGGAAAACAATTATACATAAAAGTAATCATAGCACTAAAACCACCATGATTTTCAATTTAGAGCAAACTGGGCTGATTAAAATACAGGCTGTAGTAATTTGAATTTTTTCCCCTTTGCTGACATGCTTGCAAGACAGGCAAAGAAAGCAACTTAAACCTACACTTTAACCTGGCAGCGGACAAATAAGTTACTGGCTCAGTATTACATTTTAGTACTTGGAACGTGGTAAGAATAGTTTCATACTAACTCATTTAAGTGAAAACTGGAGACACTCCTATATTAAGTAAATTCATACACTGGAAGAGATACTGATGTTGGTACCTGCACTTCTTTAAACAGAACTTCTTTAAACTTCTTTAAAAATAGTGACAACATTACTGCATACTACAATTTCTCCCATGTCAAACTATGGTACAGGAAAGCTAATGGGATTAAGGAGAATATATGAGCATTATCTTTTGAACTTTGTATCCTGTCGGAAGTTTTGGTTTCTGGCAACAAATCCAGCAACAAACAACATTCAAGGAAGATCAATGTGCTACTAGAAACTGGTACTTGATTTCATAAAAAACTTGAATTTGATCGGATTTATCTGAGGATAACTACAGATGTATCTTGAAAGCCAGATGCCTACGGAATGCCCAGAAATCTCATGGTGAGATGATGGGCAACAAAACCTTGTGCAGTAACCATCTAGCGAACAGGCTATTAAAAAAAAAATTCTGCTATTATTTTTATGGATTACTTTCTTACACTGAGTGTGACAACGTGGCCTGAAATCTTGTAAGTCATTTAAAGATTTTTCTGCTTGTTTGTTTTTTGACAAACAAAAATAGTAGCAGTTTGAAAAGAACAAAAATGCCATCTGCTATGTACCTTTCTTTTGTTCTAAAATAAAAACTAGCTGCACTCTTTGGTCTGTCAAGAATGGTACACTGATGAGATAGCCAGACACTATCTTAGCTACACTCTTCCTCCTGAATTTAGCAAAATACTCTTTGTATTCTCTTACCTTTATGGTTTTGGTCTGGAGTCTGAGTCCATTTAAAGTGTTAATGGCTTTCTCTGCATCCTTTGGATCAATATAGTTAACAAATCCATACCCTAAACTCTGCCCTGTTGAAACATAAGAAACAAAAAAAAAAGGACTCAGTATTCTTTGCAGCACATGTGTACGATTTCCAAATGGGGAATTGAAATCCTTTTCTCTGATTACCTTTTCCACCTAACTCTTGCTTCCCAAGCCAGAAAATATACCCATACAACCCCACTGCTGTCAAGGAGGACTATTTAGAAATATTTTTTTAAATCATGGGAGTCTCTGTGTTTAACAAGTTGCTGAGTTTTCTAGCATCCATAGTGTTTTAAGGATTTTCCATAGTGTCCTTAAAACTGAATGACATACATTAATATAATGAAGATTCACTAAAGTGGTCACACTTACTACACTTTCCTTCTGTGAAATTCACATTAAGAGAAAGCAAGACAAGGGATTGGCAGCAGCAGAAAAAAATTGCACAGATTTTAACAGCTTTGTGATAATTTAATTTACAGATTACAGAATCAGTCACAGGAGCAACATAGGTTCAGTTTAAAGTGAAATATAAAAAAATTACTTAAATCGAAGTAATGATCGTCAGTAATTTGAAAAAATGAGAAACCTTAAGAAACCTTGTGGTTACTTTGTCTCAACTGGCTGAAAAGTTATTTACAATATTTATGTACCGCTTTTCAGAAGGAAAGCGGTTTACATTAAAAGGTTGCAATCAGCAATAAAAGGTAATATCTAAAACCCAGAGGTAGAGCTAAATCTAACATCTAAAAGCTGATGAAGTAGCTTGAAACTGTTCAGTACTTTATTGCTGACGTGACAATGATAGAGCAAACATGAAGAGAACTGGCAGAATATTACATGCCAGGGCAGATGATTATTCTGTACTCTTCATACTGCTTCATGGGGCGATGCTGGGAAGGGCAAAACAGTACAACTGTTTTTGCATTCAGAGATGCCATCAGCACATTTAGTGCTTAGACATTCTTCTGCATTAACTAAAAGCCTGGCTACCACTGAGGAGTACAGTGAAATAAGGCAATTGATATGGAGCCAGACAAAATTAAAGGGGAATGTTTATGTTTAATAGCATCACTCATCATCAGAGACAAGATGTAGCATAATGGCTGAGAGACTGGAAATGCTGTAATGCTTAAATATCATGACCAGTATCTAAGAAATAACCACCATAGCTCCATGGAACTACTCTCAATTTGTTCCCACAACAAAACTAATCAATTCTGGTGAAGATTTGTACTGTTTTGTTTCTGGCACAATATCCAGACTATTTCAATCCCTACTATTTGTCTGCACCTGAGCTTGGAACATTTCAGTTTCACCAAACTTCACGTTCATTCGCTGAAATTTCATCCCAAAATTGCTTGATCAGCTAAATACACAGCATAATGAATGTCTACCACTGGTTGTTGGATGCTCCTCAAACCCAAGAAGAAACCAAATTAAGAGGATAATGTTTATATAGATCCCAATGAAATATTCACATTGTGACACAATGAAAAGAGTCGATATTCCCAACCTGCTCTACCACATAAATGCCTAGAAAGAGAGAATAGAAATAGAAATGGAAACAACGAAAGACATTTTTTCAGAAGGTAACATTTTGATGTATGCATTGCATTTTTTTAAAAAAAATTCAGTAGTTTTGGTAGTGCAATATTTAGAGAGTGGAAAAACCTAGGGGCAGATTTTGGAGTTACATCAGCACTGCTGACATAACCTATAGGAACAATCAGACACTATATACTTCAGCCAGAATCCAGGAAAGCATGGAAGCTAGATCTGAACCATTTTGCCATTCAATGCTGGATAATAAAACCTTACAAAATACAAGAAAAATCGTGAGTAAAGCGTTCCCTCCCCCATCCCTGATTTGCATCCCATGGATTGGTTTTTCTTTTCTTTTTTTTTAAAGTTGAAGAAATAAGTACAAAAGGTCCCCGCAATCTGTTTTCAGCTTCAGTCTCCTGAATCTCTCACAGCATTGACTGCCTTCAGAATTAACAGTGGTATGAATAACCAAATACATTCATGTTTAGATCATGAACGACTGAATGAAATGACAGATCAACAAAAGCATTATGTACCAAACTGGCAATACCACAATCATAGGAGGCCAACAGACATGAGATAGTCCTAGACTCTGGCCAAATGATTTTCCAAACAAAGCTAAGTTTTTTCTTTTCTGACCTTCTATTTGTGTCTCCTGAAAAGCCATCTGAGGTTCCTGATGATTGGGGAACATCTGGAGAGGGATTTCATATGGTGCAAGCAGATGCAGTCTGTTTTGGGAGTCTGGTGGAAATCAGAGACCTCCCTCTACCCATGCATATGCAGAAGTGCTTTGGATGGTTTTTGGATCCAAAAACCACAGTGCTTTATTTATCCTTGCAATCTTTTGCTATTAATAAGCATTACAATTTTAATTATTTTCTGTATTTGTTCTATTTGATATTAACTAGCTAGATACCTTTGTAACCTTTGCTATTGTTAACCATTTTAATTTCAATTGTATTTTGTATTTGTTTTACCCTATACTATTTACTTATATAAATTCACTCTATTTGATGGTCTATGACTGCAAATAATCACAGTGCTTTTAAAAAATGGCAACTTTGTGTACCAGCTCTTAGATCAGAAACACATACCTGCCTTGGGTACAGAGATGCCCTGGAGAAAGGCAGATATACAAACATTTTAAATAATTGTAATTTATTGTTACAGCCATTGGCTAGCATAAGCCATTTTAAATAAATAAAATTAATATCTCACAATGCCAAGAAGGAGGTAATCTGATTCTACCATTGCATTGAAATATTTTTCTCTGCTGATTACAGCAGCTATACACACAGTTTATAATCTTGTCCAACCTCTTTTTATTTTTGCTTCTTATCTGGACTTATCCAGATACAAGTCACTGTGTTTTAAAATGAGAATACATTTACATGTACTGGAACATGCAAACAAATAAAAAGGTGTAGGTAAAAGTTATCTCACATGACCACCCAAATCCTGCCATCAATAATATTCAAGAATCTTAATGTTAAAATCCCTGAACAGAAAAGACAAAATCTGTCGTGTCTAAGGCTTCCATTTTACAGTATAAGTGTTATGCATGTGCACACAGTACATTTGAAACTTTATGTTGACATTATTCCAGGATGACATTGGCATGAGAGCAAAACAGTGAGGACGTTCGAATGGCAAGCAATAACTTTGGAGGTGGCGGCACAGAACTGCGACTGATACCATTTTATCCTACAGCTGCCCCTAATCCTTAAGTCAGCCTTGTGTCACCTAATTCACAGGAAAAGCTTGACAAATATGAAATGTTATTCCACCACTAGTTACAGCAGGAAAAGGGGAAGTCTGTTTTAAAGCCAGCCTAGTTAATAAACATTTATATAGTGCTTTCAATCATCACAGTTCTTCACATACATTACTGTGTTGTAATCCTCAAAATCTCCCTGTAAAGTGTATCAGTATTGTCCTCATATTACACATGGGGGGGGGCGTTAATGGCAAACCAATCTACTGATAGTGAAGAATCAACCATTACAGCTGAAACCGAATGGTTACCTCCTGCCATAGAAGTTCCATTTATATGCTCTTTGCCAAATCCAAACATGATGCATCTTACCTCACCAACTCTCTCTTTTTGTTTCTCAGTACAGGCTTTGAGAACAGTTCACATATCTAGAGAATCTCAACATGATATTGACAGCCTTTTGACATTACAGTCATTATCACAATCACTTTGCTAATTGGGGTGGTGCTTGGTAAAGAGGCAGTCTTGAAGTAAGTTTGACAAGATTGGGAAGAATCCTATTTAAAGCAAGGCAGGCTGACAGTTTTAAGAGGTTAACCAGAGCTGGTTACAATGCCAAATAACTGAGAATCCCTTGTAAAAACTAAGGATCTTGAGCCTTAGGACAAAAAAAAGGTTATGAGCAATGGGAAAAAAAGATTATTTTCTGGGTTTAAAATGGAAAGGTGTGCTCTGGAATGTTGCCTTTCCATAGCTAAGACCTGAGAAAGAATTCCTTCAATAAATGACAAAGTTCACTAACTCTCATAGCAAAACAATGAGAATACTGCAAACCCTGTAAAAATACACCCAAATAATCTTGGTAGTGGCATGCCATTCATACTAGCTGTATTTGCATTGTTAATTAATTTTAATGGTTGTATGCTTTATCATTCAATATTTATCCTGTCCTTCCTTCCAATGAGCTCAGAATGGCATTCATGACTCTTTATTCCTCTATTGTTATCCTCACAATAATGGTAGGTCAGGTTCAAAATTACCCAATGATTTTCATGGCAGAATGGGGATTTGAACCCTGATTTCCCAGGACCTAGTGTGACACTCAATGCATTACATTACATTGATTTTTTTCATTGTGAAGAGCTTCATTCTTTTTTGATGGAATGCAGGGCTGTTACTGGGGGTGGGGAGGTGAGGAGGGCAGCCACTGCCCCGTGGTATGCAGAGAGGGTGGCAGAATTGCCTCCTACCCAGCACAGAGGCACCTACAGGAGAGGCAGTTCTGCCATCCTTTCTGCCTGCCACAGGGGCGGCAGCTGCCCTCCTCGCCCCCCCCCATTATAGCCCTGATAGAGTGTGTGATACATAAGGGCATTAAATAACAAGCCAATAGCTGGTCATGTGCCCCTTCCCAATGCATGTTTTTCCACAGATTACTAGCCAATCTTTTCTTTGTCAAGCATACCCATAATGGACTATGCTAGTAAATGAGGGTAGTGCTGAAACATGGCCTTCAATTGAATGAAAAGGGGTGACATAGCAGTGCTCATAGCAGACTGTTATTAAGCATCTAAGCCAAGGCCTTAAAAGTCAGCTAGCCATTTTAAAGGGATTCAGGATTTGGTTTAAACAAATGGGAAGAACTTGTAGAAGTCAATGCATGGTGTAGTGGTTAGGAGAAGCAGACTCTATAATCTGGAGAACTGGGTTTGATTCTCCACTCCTCCACATGAAGCCTGCTGGGTGACCTTGGGCCAGTTACAGTTCTCTCAGAACTCTCTCAGCCCCACCTACCTCACAAGGTGCTTGTTGTGGGGAGAGGAAGGGAAGGTGACTGTAAGCCGCTTTGAAATTTCTTAAGATAGAGAAAAGCAGGGTATAAAAACCAACTCTTCTTCTTCTTCAAGGTCATCATGTATCAAACTAGGAGCTGCTTGGTTGATGCAATTACAAAAAGAGTCCATTGAAAAAACAAGCACTCGGCTGAATAGTCAGGAGGGTGAGAGGAAAGGAACCAACTGAGTTCCTATGTGAAGAATTTAATGTAAGCACATTATATAGCACATAACTCTGTAAGAAAAAAACATGGGTGGAGAAGAGGGTCTTGCAAATAAATGCTGCAAAAGTAAGTTTGTACCTGTAGTGCAATGGCCAATGTACTACAGCAATAAGTATATTAATTTCAGAGTAATAAAACTAAGAAAATGGAGGGGGTCAGAGATCTGGCAAAGAAAACTAAAGGAGGATGAGGACAGAAATACAAATGAACAGAAATGCTTTCACCAAAGATAGAGTCCAGTAATATCTTAAAGACCAACATGTTTGGCATGGTATAAGCTTTCGAGAGTCAAAGCTCCTTTCATCAGATACAAGAAAGTTTATACTCTGGAAATCTTTCTGTTCTTTAAAGTAGTACTGGAATCAAATCTTGCTCTTCTTCTGCAGACCAGCATGGCTACCCATTTGAAACTTTAACAGAAGATCCTGAAACATGCAGTAATTTCCACAAGTCTTTACCACATTTTCTTCTGACTCAAGGTAACTACCACCAAAACATTTGTCTCCATACACACCCCACTTTTTTGCAAGCACCTATGACATGGACAGACCTATCATTACCAGAATGTAGTCACTAAGAAACTGGCCATACATCTCAAAATCTGTGTATCATTATAATACTTCAATAATACTACAATATAGCAATTAAGTATATAAGTTACTCAGTAAGAAAACTACAGAATATAATGGACCAGAAAAGCCAATGAAAATGATATTAAAAAACCTATCCTAAATAAATATAGTAATCACAGAAATTATACAAGATTTTGACTGGGCTTTTTTTGCATTCTATCTGGGCACACCATGAACAGAAGAAAATATAATGGAAATAAATTATGAAAGCAATTCAGGGCAGAGAGGGTTATTAGGATTTACACTGTACATGTCCTATGGCTACACAGAAAGAAAAAAATAATCACTGATTTAAGAAAGCAGAATATTCCCCCTTCCCCTGATCAGTCAGATAAAAATGCAAGAAACAGAAGTTGTAAGCTGTACAAAACATACACATATTCATAGAGATGTGAAAGCCCAGGGGTAAAATGGATACTTTAGGGGGAAAGATTTTTTCCGACTGGGAACTTATTCCAATTTTTCAAATAAAAAAACTGGAAATTAGGGGAAGCTCTCAAAGCAGCATCTATAAAATATTGTCTCTGAAATCAGTGAACTCTTAAGATAATGTGCTAATTAAATTTTGTAGTATGAAGATATTTGTGTAAGGCAATGAGTAGAACTAGAGAATGTATAAATGTGCAATCCTAAACAGAGTTACAGAATTATAAATCCACGAAAGTAAATGTCTTTAGAAGGCTGTAACTCTGTTTAGTTGCAATGTACATTTTTCTACAAGTGAAGTTGTGAATTTATCTAGTACTTCGGAGAGAGGTCATGGCAAAATGCTGTACTCCGCTACCTTAGCACATTTAACTTAGGTTTTTGTAATCTGAGAGATAGGAACACTGTATGATTTAGACAGAAAATGTATCATACAGTCACAAGACTAGGAGCATACTTGGATATCAAGTTAAATCTTTTAACATTAAAGACACATGTTAATTAATACTAAACATTATTTATGTTTAAACAATGAATGTATCATTCTCCCCCCCCCCCCCCAGCATGGCTTCAAAATTTTCAGAAATGTTACATCTCTGTACACGCTCAAAAAGTATACACGTGGACAACTAAAATTGTGTGTGTGTAAAGTGCCGTCAAGTCGCAGCAGACTTATGGCGACCCCTTTTGGGGAAGGGTTTCAAGGCAAGAGACTAACAGAGGTGGTTTGCCAGTGCCTTCCTCTGCACAGCAACCCTGGCTTTCCTCGGTGGTCTCCCATCCAAATACTAACCAGGGCTGACCCTGCTTAGCTTCTGAGATCTGACAAGATCAGGCTAGCCTGGGCCATCCAGGTCAGGGCTAAACTAAATTAAAATTAGCTAGGGAGAAAAAGAAATGAGGGAGCACTAAATGGCATAACTGTTTGAACTGTGTAAACTCAAATGTGATTATGGGCCACCAAGATCAAAGTTACATGGAAAAGAAAAGATTCGGGGTTGGATTTCCAGTGGATCATCCAATCTTTTTGTGTTATTGCAGAAGCACTATATGACTAGAGTTGTGAAGAACTGGCAGCTTTGAAGGTGAATTCTCTTTACCACATTCTGAATGTTAGGTTACAGAGATTCAGAGAAGGTAAATCAAAAGCAATGGTTACTCTGATAGCAGTGGGAGAAACAATAGGAAAACCTGCTAGGGTTTTACCCATTTGCTTCTGCAACTGAAACACAATCTCCCAAATCAAGCCAACACTGCTCAAATTAATGGGGGAGGGGGACAAATGGATGTAAAAGCAACTAAAAAAAATCATATGATAAAGGATGAAGAAGAAGAGTTGGTTTTTATATGCTGACTTTTTCTGCCACTTAAGGAAGAATCAAACCAGCTTACAATCACCTTCCCTTCCCCTCCCCACAACAGACACCCTGTGAGGTAGGTGGGGCTGAGAGAGCTCTAAGAGAGCTGTGACTAGCCCAAGGTCACCCAGATGGCTTGATGTGGAGGAGTGGGGAAAAAAAATCAAGTTCACCAGATTAGCCTCCGTCGCTCATGTGGAGGAGTGGGAGTCAAACCCGGTTCTCCAGATCAGAGTCTACCGCTCCAAACCACTGCTTTTAACCACTTTACCATGCTGGCTCTCAAAAGGGTGATAGAGCATCATAAGGTTCCCCCCTTGTTCTGTTGGAATTCCTGGGATATGCTGCATTGATTCCAACTGTTCCCATTAATTATTTGGGAATAACTAAAAGGATCATATGACCTCCTCCAAAGGATCAAATCCCTCATCCTCAATTGTATTTTTAGATTTGTTTTTCCTTTAGCATTATCTAGTAGCAAGAAAGGGCTCTTTTTATTTATACCTTGAAGAAACTGTGGCTCAGAGTTCTTATTTTTGCCTGACTGTTGTAATAGTAAGGAATCTGAATCTAACTCTACCAATAAAGGCTCATTACCCTTGACTTCAGGTTAGTCGAAGTAGTTTTCATTTCTTTAAGGTGGCTGCATTTTACAAATGGCTTTGTAATGAAGCTATAGAAAGATTTTGCTAATTGAATTCCGTAATTTTAAAAATAAGTCACTTTAGTGAACACCATTGCTGGGATCCTCAGTGAAAAGCAAGTTAAAGAGTATTTCCTTCTCCGTATGGGCCTTGAAGTTTTTATGCTGCATTGATTAATGTTTTCAGGCAGTCCAGCATCCACATGTCAAAAACAGACACATCTCAAAAAGGGCAACTGCAAAATGCACATTTATTTCAAAACAGAAACTAGACACAAGTTAATGGTTCCTTTCAATTTTATGCTGCCAGGTGTCACCTCATCCTTTAATGATCAGATCTCAAATTGCAATTTGAAATCTGATAATTTGCCATACATTTATTGAATATTTAATATTTTAAAAATCCAGGTAAATCATCTTATACCCGTACACCTGTTCTAGTTCCCCCATCCTCCTTTCCAGCCCAAACAACACTGTGAAAATTCACTCTTCCTAGCCTAGCTAGGGACTATACACACATGGAATCAAGTTTATTTATGAAATATCTCTAGCTGGATGAAGTGCTGCATTAGGGTTGCAAGGTCCCTCTTCGCCACCAGCGGGAGGTTTTGGGAGTAGAGCCTGAGGAGGGCGGGGTTTGGGGAGGGGAAGAACTTCAATGCCATAGAGTCTAATTGCCAAAGTGGCCAATTTCTCCAGGTGAATTGATCTCTATTGGCTGGAGATCAGTTGTAATAACAGGAGATCTCCAGCTACTACCTGGAGGTTGGCGACTTCATGCTGCATGTATTGTAAGTGGGATCCCTTCTACAATCCAGCTAAGCAAACTGAGCCTGTTTCTAAAAAGTGAAATTTCATTGTTCAGTTGTCCAGGAACGAGAAGGACAGGATTCAGCTGGGCCCCAACCTGTTCCTCCTTCCCTGCCAAACACCTGTACAACAAGCTATTGAAAAGTTTTTATGCAAACTGTGTTGCATTCAGCCCAATTCTATTCAGGGCCATCTCCCAGAATACCATAATCAGAGGCAAAATCCCATTTTGGAAAAACGGATACACATGCAGCTAGCCCTTTCCAACGATAAAGACATATACTATGTTATCTTACGACACTAAATTTAAGTTAGATCCTGTGTCTTCCACGTTGTGCTAATCTGAGTCGCTAAAGGCAAACATATTCAATACATATTAAGTATTACAACATGATTCTTCCCCACATGGGCATTCTAAAAATGCGCACAGTGATCTCCCTAGCGCATAACAAATTATCTTCCCTAACAAACCCCTACACATCAGTGCAGATGCTGGAATTTCATCTCAACTTGAGCTGAAAAGTAAAGTTACATCTTCAACAACCACAATGGTACCAATATTAGTTACTGTTAATGGCTTCTGTTTGACCATTCTTTTGCTAAACTGGTTGGTTAATATTGTATAAATGAGAGCTATTGGCATGAGATGGTCTCCTGATACTAGGAGATTTTTCTTCAAAATCTTTACCAGATACCTAAACTAAGAGCTGGTAAAAAGATGCTTATAAATTTATAAATTTATAAATAATTACAACATATTTAAAAGTGTTAGCCATTATAGCTGCACTGGTTCAAGAGACATGAACAAAGTCATAGTTTTCACAGTTAAGTAAAAGGAAACTTTTAGCCATTTCTGTGTGGATAACAAATGGCAGATCACTGAATAATCTCTGCATTTGGGATTATAGGCATCTGTTCTCAAAAGCCTCAGCAGCACTGGAAGAAGGAAAACCACTAGAGAACAAATCCAAATGTACAACTGCACACGGATGATCTCTGCAGATTCACCTGCCAGATATGGTCTACTGATGTCATTTCACAAATAACAGTTTTTTTCCCTTTTATGTTTCATTACATTGTGAGACTACAGAGAAATTATATTTGGGCCCTGGGTGGAGATGAGCCCTTACAGATAAGTTACATTTCAGATTGGGTCACAAGCACAAATAGTGGAAGAAAATATTAGAGATGTACGAATACACCATTTTTTTTCGCTTCTTTTGGTTCTCCTCTTGTCATTATAGGCTTTTTCTGTGGCATCCCTGTATGTGGATGATATTCCCAATTTGTTTCTTTCATGCCATTTTTACATACTGCCCCATTTATATGCAATTGCCACAAAAATAACATGGACAAATGTGTTAATTTTAATGAAAAAAATCAGTGTGAGGAAACTGAAAATGGCACAAAACATTTATGGGCTTGTTTTGCGCAAGGGAGAAGCAAAATCAAAACTGTGATTTTTGAGTCTAAACTGTGGGCTTGTGAAATTTGGTAGCATCCCTACTTAAGGTTAACATGCCAGTCAAATAACAAATCAAATATTCTTAACTGACTACCTGTCATTTATTCATGGTAAAATAGTGGCAGAACCACAATGGGGTGGATCCAACCAGCTTCTCAGCCAGTAAATAGGGAGAAGAGGGTTCCCTTGGACCACCAAAAATGCTATCCTGCTGAAGTCATGGGACCTGTATGGGAAAAAGAGTATGGGATATAGTATTAAAGAGAGGAATAAGGTGAGGTTGCATTAAAAAAAAGGCTGGGTACAACCCTATACGTTGTAGTAAACTGGGTGGGTTTACAAAAGTGGCAAACAAGACAAGGGCTTTGATATATTTAGGCAACTCTCCAAGTATGCAGAAAAAATTAATTAACCAAATTAATAAAAAGAAAAACACCCCAAAGAGCCTGGTAGGAGGCATGGAATGCTGAAAGTCAGTCAAAGGGCGGAAAATAGAGCAGGATGGGTAAATTCACCTGGTCAGTCTTACAGAACCCTGGAGGGAGAGATATCTGTGTGATGGAGAAGAACTTCTAAATCATTTATCCCCCAGCTTGTTCCTCCTAATTATATTTTACTAGCTTCCTTGGTATACTAACAACAACAACAAGCCTGATGAGGATGGAATATGCTCCAAGTAACATGGAATTTTGAGTAGCTGACATCCAGTTAAAGGAAGAAACGAAGCTGGGAAATTATCCTGTTAAGCAGTGGTAGTCGGTCTGCATATCATGGAGAGCCACATTCATAACTGCCATCAACTAAAAGAGCCACATGACTACTGTATGCCCTGCACACCATCCCAAACATGCACAAATACTAATGTGTAATATAATCCTTTTAGTTACCAGAGGCCATCTGAACATCGCGAGTTATTTTTTCCCAGAACTGGGTTTTTTTTAAAAAGAGTTAGCATTCAACAGTAGACTGCTGCTATCTTATTCAGCTGCATATGATGACTTAACCTCAAACACAAAGCACCTACATTTGCACAACTTTGATAAAATAATCCTGGATAAATTGTGCTGTGTAAATTGCCCACTTTATTGGAACATGGGGCAGGTGACATGGGAATGGTGCTCAGGACAGCCACGTGTGGCATGCCAAAGAGACATATGTGGCCCCAGAGCCACTAAGTATCACTGCGTCAAAGTCCCTTAGAGCTTAGAAAATCCTGAAAAGGATTTTTTTGGGGGGTTGGGTGGTATTTCTAAACTGTCTCTCATGATTTCCTAACTTGTATTCCATACATCCAAGAACTGTGTCTATCATTATTTCACCACAGTACCACTTGGTATCAAAGGCTATATAGATGGGCAAACTCTCCATGGCTCAAATAATGACCAATTACAAGAGCCATTGAAAAACACTTTGGGGGCACATGCAGACATCCTTGCACTGCTGCTGGGAATTATGTGTGTGTGTAAAGTGCTTTCAAGTCTGTCACGGCCATTAGCCATACTCTAAAACTTTGTATTTCAGAGGCCTACAAAGCCACGGGAGTCGCCGTTCCCGAAGTATTACTGCACATTCGCTACGTAGTGCGGCCACTACAGCGGCATTTGACAGACAAGCTCCGGTAGAGGAGATTTGCCACGCAGCCACTTGGGCATCTGTATCAACCTTTATTAAGCATTATAGAATAAATACATGGTCCTCTGCCAAAAGGAACTGACTCATGATAAAATGGAGTATTAGGAGGAAAAATTATGGAGTCTATAACTTATTTTTTAACTTCATGGCATCACAATGTGTGATGCAGGACACATGCATATGCTCTGAATGCACTGCATCTGAAGAGCAAGGCGAGGGCTTAAGAGACTATTAAAGGTAAATTGCATAAACTTCTGTTCAGCTGGGTTGGGTTTCCAAAGTTTGGCCAGGCACACTTTGACATTGTACAGCACCCTTACTCAAGGTCTTAGGTCAGAGGTCCCAATCTCTTTCAGCCTGCAGGCACCTTAGGAATTTTGAAAGGGGATGGTGAGTGCCACCTCCAAAATAGCTGCCACAGAAGGTGAAGCCAGTGTGGTGTAGTGGTTAAGAGCAGTGGACTGTAACCTTGTGAATCGGGCTTCATTCCCCACTCCTCCACATGAAGCCTACTGGGTGACCGTGGGCTAGTCAAAGTTCTCTCAAAACTCTCTCAGCCCCACCTACCTCACCAGGTGTCTGTTGTGGGGGGAGGGAGACAGGGAAGGACATTGTAAGCCGTCTTGAGACTCCTTAAAGGTAGAGAAAATCAGGGTATAAAAACCAACTCTGCTTCTTCTTCAAATGGCTGCTGTGGAGGTGGAGCCAAGCACAATCCTGTTCTCCTCGCTTTGCCAAAGAATCGCAGATGGGGAATAAAAAGAAATGAAAAAGGAGAAACAGGGAGGAAGGAAAACAGAGAAGGGGGGATAAAAAGAAGGGAAGCTTGAAGGGGGACTAGAACCACAAACCCAGGTGCTTACCTCCTAATCCTCTAGTGGCTGTGGTTGCTACTGTAGTCTTCGAAACCTCTTTCATTTAAACGAGGACATTCAATAGAAAGCTCTGCCTTACAGTGGCCCTGCTTCCTTTATGGAAAAACTTGGATGGGTGTCAAAGCAACTACCGGCTGGCGCCACATCAGGAAACCCTTTCTCAGGAACTTCCTTTGAGCCATGCAGGCCAGTCGCTCAGACACTAATGCCTACATTTTTATAACCAGTGATAGGGCTTTTAAACAGTTCTTTCTGAGCTATGATTAATATTCAGGACATGGGGGGGACCCAACTTGGGAGAAAAAGCAGAAAAATACTTACTGTTTAAATAATGTTTAGCTGTTCAGTAAAATGCTCTGTCACACTGAACACACTTTTGCACTACTGTCTACTAAAATGGCACTTGGTCAGCCTGAACCCTAATTACATACATGCAGAATATAATTTTTCATTCTAAGTGGAAATGACATGCTCCAGTTGTCCCTATTTACAATCCTACTTTTATGATCATTGGGAATAGCATGTTACATTTTGGTAATGTGATGTAAATTTTTGGAATTGTTATTCCTTGGATTTCAAATTGTTCTTGAAAGTCAAATGTCTATGTACAGTTGGTGGGTGCATCTTGTCTCTACATGGACATTTAAATTGCTGTGTATTGCATAGCTTGACATCTCATATGCTGGTAAGATTTACACAGTTGAAAATAGACTTTAGGGCAGTAACCCTTGGTACAAGCCCATGTTGTTAAAAGTGAATCCCTTTTTTCCCTGTGAGATGTTGGAGGGTATCCAAAGTTAAAATTCTCAGCTGGACAAATTTCATGTCAAATAACTCTACCTCCATTAGATGTACAAATGGCAAGTAAGTTCACAGTTAAAGTAGAAGCCTATTTTTAGATGTTAGTGTCCTTGTTTTAACATTCCTTATGAATGTATATTTAAGTAATCAGACACAGATTTACTTCCAAGAGGTTAATTCTGTCTTTTTTTCAAGAATTAGATAATGTGAAAAGCCTCACTATTACAGAATGGAGGAAAAATATAATATGCATATTAGTGATCAATTTGACTAGGCCCTAGGAGAAGACTGCATGAGAGAAAATGCTGTATTACAAAGGCCTTTAATTGTTTCTAGGTCATTTATAGGATTCATCAACATCTACATATTTATAAGAATGTACAAAGTCTGCCTAGTAAACGTCGGGATGGGACGTCACCCCATGGGTCAGGAATGACCCGGTGCTTGCACAGGGGACTACCATTACCTTTACATGGAGAGATAGTATTCTTTCCAATCATTTCTAAAGACAACCTATAATTCAGAGCTACAGATAAAACACCATTAGACTGGAAAGGAGGCAAGTAGAATTATCAGCTATATTTTTGGTGAGGAGTATAATTTTATTTAACTGAAGAGGGAAGAACCACCAGCAAAAAAGCTGATGGACATAAATTAAAGGAGTGACTACTTCTGTCTTTGGTCCAAGCTGATCAAAAAAGTAAAGACAGAATAAGATAGGAACAGTCACATTTACCACAGGCTACAATTAGTTTGCAAGAAATCAGAGCTCCAACTGTAGCAGTAGAAGAAGATGGTCTCATTTGGGATCTGAAAACTTGAGGAGTATGCCAATATAATGTGACTGTATAGCTATGGGAACTTTCTTTTCTAACAAGGAAAGACAGAAAGAAGCAAACAACCCTTTCTCCTAATGTAGAGGGTTACTGCAATCTATACAGAATGTCAACATGTGACAAGCATCAATCATGTAACACACCCATTCTCAATTATTTTACTGGTATGCACAACAGAATGGTAATACAAGCTCTTGAGTCCTGTGAAAAACTTGACTAATTCTAAGAACAAAGAAAGTTGCAGCTAAAAATGAGTTATTTTGGAATACAAAAAGTTCCTTTTCCATGGAAGCAGCAGATCCCTTTAGGCAGATACTATGGCCACCAGGAAAAAAAAACCTTGAGGGAAAGAGCCTACAGCACTGCATTGTAAGATGTTCAGAAGAAACAGAAGGGGAGGCAGACACACAAAAGCATTCAGATTCCACAGTGTCACTCACTGTACAGGAAGATCAAAAAGGCATCTCTCAGGAATGTTTTGTACCAGGAGAAATTATGCGTCTTTATCAACCCTCATCAATATCCAACAAGACATGTCAAACATCATCCTTTTCATAGGATTATGTCAGAGCCCAGGGTTCAAAATTTCTTGAAGGAAAAGAAAAACATAATTAACTGATGCAGTAAGTGCAGATGTCTGCATCTTACAAGAAATGATTTCCAATAATTATTGTAGGTGCAAATAAGAGTGTATACTTGAGAAGAGCAGACATCCTCCTAAGACAGCAAGCAAAAGCTATTTAAGGCCTGCCTTTCATCCTCCGTGCAATCAGATGAACACATGTAACAAATAAGAAAGTCCTGATGAGGAAAAAAAACCCAGAATTGTCAGAAGTGTCTTCAGTGGACCATAAAACTAGAAGTTACGTGACTCATTTGTCTCCTGTTCTTATGATTTTCCTGATTGTTTTGATCAGTAAGACCACCAGGAAGGCCTACAGAAAATCTTAGGGCAACTGCAGCTGCAGAGAATCTCCCCAACTGGCACACTTCTCATGGTTTTTGTTTGCAAACCTTGGCACCTGTTTGTTTTTCGTAGTGGCAAAGACATTAATTACTATGTCCTTTAATCTGAGTGCTCTGTGAGGAGTCTCCTGGTACTTCTGACAGAAGACCTATGGATATTTCCAACAATTCTGGGTCTTTTTTCTTTACTCTTCCCAATTCAGCGTCTAACCTGTCTGATTCATTGTTCTTCAACCCAGCCAATATATTCATATACTAAGAGCCATGCTATTGTATTTCACAACAGACTGGAGGAATCCCTGCCAGAAACTCATTTGGCAGCCTCCAAAAAAAAAAAAAAAAAAAAAAAAAACCTTTAGGGCTGAGACCTATTAGGTTCCAATGAATGTTAGTTCTTTGCTTTGTTAGAGGAAAAATTCCCTAACTTCAACCTCTAGAGAACTTTTGAAGCAGTGTTCCTCACATTTTACCTAGGGAAAAGCTGATGCTGAGGTATGGGCAATTTGGAGTGACAGAGCTGCTTCTGGATGTAACCCTTATACATGCCCTGTCCCTGCTGTGTGAGCAGGAATGGGAACTTTCTCATGCCTACCAATGCTACCAATGAGCCACTCTCCCAGTTGCAGCTGCTCTCTTCTCTCATTTCAGCCACAAGAGCAAGAGCAGGATAAGTGGTGCCTAGATAGGACACATTTCAGTGGAATGGAGAAGATGGAAATGGAGCTTCTCTGTGTGGGGGAAGAAGCTTTGGGTTTAAAGTGGCGGAGCTTGGGGTAGGTGATAGTCAAAGGTTATCTTAATCCAGTGCACAGATGGATGTACTGTATCATCATTCAGAATTTTGTCCCTTACATGGGCAAGATGTGCATATGTGCAGCAATTAAATATATCTAAATATCAAACTAATCTATAACAGGTAATCATTTGCAATAGGCAAAGTACATATGCATGAATATTGTAGTGTACTTTATTAAATATGTATGTAAGTGACAAGGGTATAATACAGCCAAAACTAAGCACTTCTAGGAATATAAGAAGAGGCCTGCTGGATCAAAACAAGGTTCCATTTAGATCAACAACCTTTTTTCTAATCGGGGCTAGTCAGATGCCACCAGTACGACCAAAAGTAGAATGTAAATACTGCAGTCCTCCCTTATTCGAATATGTGTGGCAATTTCAAATTAGTAACTATGAATGAATTTTATTGCTAATACTTTATTAGGATATCACGGCAATTTCAAAGTTGTAATTAATGTTTTTCAATTGAGGAAGAATATATGTGTTTTTCATAGACTGGGAACAAAAAACAAAATCCATGTAATACCTTTTAATTTGGGCCAGCCAACATGTCACAAAACATTGACCAAGCTTTTGAGCTCACTCTTCACGAGGCTAGATGTTACAAAATAAGAAAAGTTTTGAGGGGAAGTAAAAAGCAGATTTTTCAGGACAGATTGGTAAATGGGTAGGGGAATAACACATACAATAATCCAAATAAAATATCAAGTTACAAATTCACCTGAGCAGGTCAAATAAAAACCAAAGCTGAAATTCTTATTTATTTATATGTCTCCTCTCACAGAGATGTGGAACTAACAAGCAATAGCACTGAGAAATTAGTGAACCTGAGGTGCCCCAGTGACCTCAATGGAAGAAAGTTAAATTCTGTTGAAATAGGTGACTGGATCATCATGTCAGTAGTATGTCATGTGCAGTTCTTTGAGTGTACAAAAATCAGTACATCAACAGTTTTTAGTGTCTTTGGTCTTTTTCTTAAAATATAAACAATGTACATGCCGTATTGTCTAAATTTTTATTAAATTGTTTACATTGAACTTTGAATTTGTTAGAATGTAGTTCAAATCTTTGCTACTATTGGAACATGAAATTAACATAGGACACTTAATAAAACATTGTATTTTTTTTTACAAAATATAAGCCAAAATAATCAGATCAGGATCTATTTAGGAAAATTTTCTGATTCTAGTTTTTCCAGAAAATCCACATCACTACTTTTATTCTTTGTTCAACAGCAGGTTGTATTTGGAGGCACACTGCCTTTTAATATGGGGATTCCATGCAGCTATCGCAGCTGACAAGGAATTTGCCTTCTGCTGCTGCACAAGTTGACATTTTCTTTCGGCCGTCCACCATTACCCAGGCCCTTTAGTCTGAAACATCACTACCAGTTCAGATCCTATCAAGGTATATATATATGGTTGGGGTCCATTGTGTATCACTTTTCCTTACACTAAATTGTTTTTACCATTTTGTTGCCCATGCTGCCAGTATAAAGATGTCTTTTCAGAGGGTTTTACCTGTTGGGGTTTCACCTGCCTGAAGAATTTGGTGTCATCTGTAAACTTGGCTGCCTCACTATTCACTCCTAATTCCATGTAATTTATGAGCGCTATACAGCACCTGAACAGCCTGAACTAACCCTAGAAGCTAAAATGACTAAACTGAGGCTATCGTATTTTGGTCACGTCATGAGACGACAAGAGTCACTGGAAAAGACAGTCATGCTAGGAAACATTGAGGGCAACAGGAAAAGAGAAAGACCCAACAAGAGACGGATTGACTCAATAAAGGAAGCCACAGCCTTCAATTTGCAAGATCTGAGCAGGGCTGTCAAGGATAGGACATTTTGAGGACTTTCATTCATGGGGTCGCCATGAGTCTGAGGCGACTTCACGGCACTTAACACACACACATACAGCACCAGTCCTAATACTGATCTTTGAGGTAAACTATTGCACACTCTCCACTACTGTGGAAACCCCAGTCAATTTCTCCTTTCTGTTCCTTAACCAGTTATCTATAATGTCTCAGTACACTTTCAGCTCATTCCTGAGCCTGAGGGCTGAACGAGCTAAGGAGGCGACCAGCCCCCCACGCTGGCATCCATGCCACTTGCGCCGTGCAAAGTGGCATGGATGCCAGCATAGTGCCACTTACTGTGGCACCTCAGGACTGGCACGGCAGCATGGCCCATGGAGGTTGGCTCAGCCTCCCGCTGGCATCCTGACAGCGCAAGCGGTCACACCGGTGGCGGGGCTGATGCTAGGTTGACTCCTAACCCCTTCCAGCCCGGGAACGCCTCCCTCCGAAACAGCGTTGCTGCGCCAGGTTTTTCCTGGCACAGCCTCGCTGTTCTCTATGGGGGAAATTCCCTTTTTTAATGTTTTTTATTTAAAAAGGTTTTTTTTTTAGCCTTTTGGCGGCCAGGGAACCTTGTTGGAGGTACTGCGGCGGCGCCTTGGCCATGCCGTTCCCGGCCACAGCAAAGCTCAGGAGTGAGCTGCCCATGTACTTGAACTTTCAAAATGCTTTTGATAAAGGTTCCCGTGTAAAGGTTGCAGTCGTGGCATAAGAGAATTGTAACTGGTGAAATAACATACTTTTTAATTTTTATGTCTTAACAGTTTCAATTGAAAATTTAAATACTCCTGCCAGTCAACTGGATTTAAAACTGCATGGTCTTTGGCATGATTTAATGCACATACCGGAACATTTTCCTCTAGAACTCTGTGTTAACATCATAAACACACAACCTGACAAAAGTCATTTAATATATATCTGCATTTTCTTTCTCCCTCTAAATCATTATGCATCTTTCCTCATTTCCCCCTAACAGGAAGTACTCCATAATATAACTACATATACTCTTTAAATTTCTTTAGGGTTGTTTTGAAATTGTAGGTGTTCTTACCAGATAACTAACTACTGACTTAATCCATAATTAGTTTGTGTATAAAGGACACTGCAATAGCAATATCATTGAAAAAACAAATTTTCTGTATTAACTATAGAAGATGGCTATGTTATTCCCTAAATCAGGATTAGTAATCTTCCATACAATTATATTATTGCAAAATTATTATTGTCAGTAGTTAATTCTAATGAAATGCTAACCACCAGTTACATGACAGGAAATTAAGGGAGCCAAGTGTACATGTACAACTCTTTACCATAAGACTGGTCATGCAGCCCAAGTACTCAAACTATTTTAATTGTCTCCACGCATTGCTAGATGGTAACTTTTTCATCATAACATTTAGGATAGAATGGACTTTTCCCCAGAGTAGGAAAAGTCAGACAAAAATTACAACTGACGGCCCAATAGTTTGAGAGAAGGGAAAGTGCCTTTCATCTGTAGATGGCCTACACTTGTTCTAGAATTATCTCATGTGTTGCTGGAGACAAAATAGTTTTTCATAGGCTAGCAAAAACAGCACTGCCTATTAAGGGAAGGGTCCATGGCTCAGAGGTACAGCATCTGCTAAGCATGCAGAAGGTGCAAGTTTCAATTCCTGACATCTCCAGCTAAAAGGTGACAGGTGATGTGAAAGACCTCAACCTAAGACCATGGAGAGCTGTTGTCAGTCAGAGTGGACAATACTGACCTTGATGGACCAGTGGTCTGATTCAGTGTAAGGCAGCTTTGTGTGTTCACTTCCTCTCTGAAGCTTATCAACACAACACAGACCCAGCATTCAGCTTATATGAAGCAAACTAAATACCCTAGCTCTTTGGGAAATAAATCAGTGACACTAAAGGATTCCTACAGTTGCTGTACACAATATTTTAAATGGTTTAAAGAAATTTCTATTGGCTACAAGACACAATTCAAGGATAAATACATTACCAAAACACAGGAAAGGCAACTAGTTAAGATCAGCTTTACTTTTAAGCCCCACACTTCAAGCCCCCATCCAGAGTTTGTGTTTTGTTCTTCTGGCATTACAAGTTTTCTGGGTAAGATAGCTCCTTAGCTATGATATTCTGTTGTTGTTGTTTTGGTTTTGGGAGAGCAGCTGATTAAACCTCACTACTGGGTTATTGGACAAAATATGTGGTAGCTATGAAACGATACAGCAGGGAGCAGTTTCACTGTTAATTTAAAATGCTTGGAATTAATTAGGTAGTGTAAATGAAGAATTTAATAAGCACACTTTACAACTAGAAGTTCTGCTTTTATTAAATACCCCTGCCAGATGAAGCCAAATATCTTTGGTCTCTTTTCTTCCTGTCTCATTTTCTTAAAAATTCTAGAATTTGATTTTTTACTGTTGTAAACCCACTCTGACAATTAAAATATGCCTGCTTAAAAATCGTATCTGGTATGAATCAGTGGCTTTTTTTGCCTGCTTTTGGAAGCTACCAAGCAAAATGGAAGTTAACATTTCTGTTCCTGATATCCAAATTAAAGGCTGTCTCAAAAGCTGTCATTCCTTATGAACTTGGTACTAAGTATTACCAAATTAGCAATTTTTCAGTAAAATAATATGCTTGTTTAACCCCTGCATAATTTCAAAGCAATCAGCAGTATTATTAATCACTTACCGTATTATTGCTCCATAGGACGCATCTGACCATAAGATGCACCTAGTTTTTAGAGGAGGAAAACAAGAAAAAATCCTCCTCTAAAAACTTGTTTTATGGAGTGAATGCCGGCTGGGCGCGTGCGCATCGGGACAGCGCAAGCCGGCGTTCCCCGCCCCGACGGCCAGCTGGGAGGCGGGTGGGGCCGCACAGAACCAGCTGGGTGCGTGCGCCGGCTCGCGCTGTCCCGATGCGCACGTGCCCAACCAGCTCTGTGCGGCCCCGCCCCGCCTCCCAGTTGGCCGTCGGGGCGGGGAACGCCGGCTCGCACCGTTCCGACACGCACGCGCCCAGCTGGCTCTGTGCGGCCCCGCCCGCCTCCCAGCTGGCCGTCGGGGCGGGGAATGCTGGCTCGCACCGTCCCAATGCGCATGCGCCCAGCCGGCATTCACTCCATAAGACGCACAGACATTTCCCCTCACTTTTGAGGAGGAAAAAAGTGCGTCTTATGGAGCAAAAAATACGGTAGCTTCCAAAAGGTCTACGTATCAAAAACCAGCAAGAAAACATCTCAGCATTCATACCAGGCAACAGTAGGATGGAAATATTTTAAATGCCATGGTTCTAGCAGTGAACTTTTAAACACATAAGCATTTAGGAATAGCCAGCCCAGCAATAACGGTTTAACTACTTTTCCGAAATATTAAAACTGTTTACATCCTTTTCTCTCTAAATTAAGCATCAAATTATTTTGGAGGATCAGCACTGTCTTATTACAATTTAAGTATTCTTTACAGCATACTAACGTTTTAGTATGCCAGTCAATTCTCAAATATGAGCTATAAATATGAACCATTTCATACAGTCCTACTGAATCAGAGGAATACAAAATGCATTTCTCAAAGTTAGTGTGTGTGACTATTCTGACATAACAAAGCCACAATAAATTCTCTGTTTTTGTACAGCAAGAGATGACATAAATGTCTCTGTACTCCTCCAGAAACTACCAGTATATTACCAAAGCATGTCATGTGGTCTAAACAATAAAATCTCCATCACAATCTATAGATAAACTGTTCCAATTCTCATCAGCACTGCTGAATAAAGTTTCAGGTCATAGGAATTTTTGTAATCTGTAGTATTTTTATATTCTAATCTCAGGACAATGTCTCTGCTGAGAGAGGAGGGCTTTAACATCTTTTCCACTAGGAGTCTGCCTCAGATCCTACAAAGTCAGTCAACTCGGAATAGAAGCCTTACTCTGCCTTCTGATGCTAGAGGTTCAGACTCCTCAAAAGTGGAATGAGAACGGAGCCTTGACTACTTACCGTGAGGGCTTCTTCTCTTCTGAGGCGGAGGGCATCTTGTAGCTGTGGGTTATTGTCCACGCCCTATCCGGGAAGGCAGGACTAAATTGAATTTCCTGCTGCCCCCTATCGGGACACTAACCCGCTGTACCTCAGTCACAGGCTTGCCTAGCTCTAGACAGGAACAAACGAGGTATAACAGAACAAAACGTAACCTTAACCAACTAACACAGGAAGGAACATTCCTATAACATGAGAAATAGGCAGGAATTGTGACGGGAACGGTCTGAAACCGACTGTCCTCTGAAGGTATGGTGAATAGCACATTGTCTTGACTCTTCGCCCGGGTGGGCAAGATGCCCTCCGCCTCAGAAGAGAAGGAGCCCTCACGGTAAGTAGTCAAGGCTCCGTTCTCCTCTGAGGCTCGGGCATCTTGTAGCTGTGGGATCTATAAGAGCTCCCATCAGGGTGGGTCACATGTTCTCCTCCACGATGTGCTGTAAGACCCTGCGGCCGAAGGCCGCTTGTGCAGATGACCATGTGTTGAACTTGTAGTGCTTGACAAATATTGACACGTTTGACCACGTAGCTGCACGCCAAATTTCGTCAACAGGAGACTGCTTGTCAAACGCCACCGTTGTAGAGGCGCTGCGAAGAGAATGAGCCGTAATTCCCTGTGGAAGAGGAGCCCCCGCGGCTTTATATCCCTCTGCTATTGTGGACTTTAAGGCATAACTAATGGATGCCGCTGGCATTCTGAGACCCGTTAGGATTGGAGATGTTAATAAACAAGTAGTCCGTCTTTCTCAGGTCTGATGTTCTGTCGATGAAGATGCGCAAGGCTCTACGCAGGTCGAGAGAATGCCAAGATCGTTCCTTTGGACAAGATGGTTTAGGACAGAACGATGGTAGAGAAATGTCCTGACCGCGATGAAAAGGACAGTTAACCTTGGGGATGAAGGTAGGGTCTGACCTTAATACCACCTTATCCCTATGAAATACGCAAAGTCCCTGACGAATGGACAAGGCTCGCAGTTCCGACACTCGTCAAGCCGATGTGATGGCCACGAAGAATAGAACTTTCATCCTCAGGATCCTTAGAGATACTGTCCAAAGTGGTTCGAAGGGTTCCTTCGTTAGGGCCTTGAGAACGATGTTAAGGTTCCAGGTAGGGAACCGGTGAACAAGTAGGAGGTCGAGTCTGGGATATTCGCTTTAGAAAGGAGACGATATGCCGATGCTTGGATAACGCCACTTCATCCACCATTGGAATAACTGTAGCTATGGCTGCAACCTGTCTACATAGAGTAGAAACTGCCAGGTTTAATCTCATTCCCTCCAGTAAGAACCCCAGAATGTTGTTGACTCCTGGCTGAAGAGGGTCAAATTTCTTTCTATGTGCCCATCTGACAAACGCCTTCCATGATGCGGAATATATGCGCCGGGTCGCAGGTCTGCGTGCCTCAAGTATGGTGTTCACGACCTCTGTAGAGTAACCCAGTTTGACAAGGCTCATCCTTTCAAGTGCCAGACGGTCAAGCAGAACCAGTGGGGGTCTGGATGGATTAGAGGTCCCTGGCGTACAGTTCCCCACTGCATTGGAATTCTCCATGGTTCTTGAACTGCTAGCCTTCGCAGAGTGATAAACCACGGACGGCGAGGCCAAAACGGGGCCACGAGGAGTACATTGGCTTTTTCCATCTGAATCTTGCGAAGGACCTTCGGAATAATTGGCAAAGGTGGGAAGGTGTACAGAAGAGTCTTTGGCCAAGGATTGAGAAGAGCGTCGATTCTCTCTGCGTCTGGGTGGAAGTATCTCGAGTAGAATCTTGGAAGTTTGGAGTTGTCTGACGAGGCGAACAAATCTACCTCTGGAAGACCAAATCTTTGAGTGATGAGATGAAAGGAGTCCTGGTCTAAGGACCACTCTCCTTCGTTTACTTGTTGCCTGCTTAACCAATCGGCTTCCACATTGAGAGTGCCCTTTATGTGTTCCGCCCGGATTGACAGGACCTTGAACTGGGCCCACTGGAACTGTCTGACTGCTTCCTGATGCAACGTCGTTGACCTTGTGCCCCCCTGTTTGTTCAGGTGGGCCTTGGTAGTTGTATTGTCCGTCCTGACCAGGACGTGATGATTGCAAATGTCTGTTGAGAAGGATAGAAGAGCGAGTCTCACAGCTCTTAGCTCCAGTACGTTGATGTGTTGGGTTGACTCCTGAGCAGACCAGCGACCCTGGGCAATTTTCCCGTTG
This sequence comes from Euleptes europaea, assembly GCF_029931775.1. NCBI lineage: Eukaryota > Metazoa > Chordata > Lepidosauria > Squamata > Sphaerodactylidae > Euleptes > Euleptes europaea. The sequence goes on from NC_079313.1 coordinate 72,370,075, forward strand.
AGGGTGGCTCCCCACCCCTCCAAACTGGCATCCGTAAACAGCTGGAGAGGATCCTCGTGTAGGTACTGTGTGGGTTTGGTAAGATTCTCCCTGGACGCCCACCAACGCAAGCTTTTGCGGACCTTGACTGGTAAGGGAATGATTCTGTCCCGCTTCATCCCAATGTCCCCTTGATATGGACGAAGGAGCCACTGTAATTGTCTGGAGTGGAACCTGGCCCAGGGCACCACTGCTATGCATGGAATCATCTGCCCTAAAAGCTTCACTAGGGACATTAGCCTGGCTGATTTGGAGCAGGCGGCCGAGGATGCCCGACTGACAATCTTTTCCACCCTCTCTCTTGACAGGGATACAGTGTTTTTCCGAGAGTCTATACGGACCCCCAGGTGTACCAGAGATTGTGAGGGGCTGAGGGAACTTTTCTCGAAGTTCACTAAATACCCATGGTCTTGAAGGACCTGCACCACTCTGTTGGTATGAACCCGGGATTGTTCCCTGGATTGTGCACAGATCAGGATGTCGTCCAGGTACGGATGTACCTGGATAGACTCCTGTCTGAGGGTGGCCATAACAGTCACCAGGGTTTTTGTGAATACCCGAGGGGCAGAGGCTAACCCGAAGGGAAGGGCCCTGAACTGATAATGATCTTTGCCGTGGGTGAACCGAAGGAACCTCCTGTGGGACGGATGGATGAGGCCATGGAGGTAGGCCTCCGTCAAATCCACCGTCGTCATAAAGGTCTGAGGCTGGAGGGACTCTATGATGGATCTTAAGGTTTCCATCCGGAAATGTTTGCGCCTCATCTTCCTGTTCACGTACTTTAAATTGAGGATAGCCCTCCAGTCCCCATTTTTCTTCGGAACCGTGAAGAAAATGGAGTAGACCCCCAGCCCCTTCTCCGGGTTGGGGACCTTCTCCACGGCTCCTATGAGCAGCAGATGCTGAACTGCTCTGGCGGTTCTGGCCCTCTTTTCTTTCTTTAGAGGAAAGGGGGAAGAAAGGAAACAATCCCGAGGCAGGGAAGAAAACTCCAGGAGATATCCCTGAGAAATTATTTGGGATACCCACGAATCTGGTTTGGATCTGGCCCATATGTGACTGAAAGCCTGAAGTCTCCCCCCCACTCCCCGCAGTGAGGCGTCATTGTGAATTGTTGTTTTTGGGGAACTTATCCCCTTTGTCAGACCTAGTCTGGCCTTGTCTCTGGAACTTCCCCCCTTTCCGAAAGGACCTGCTCTGGTTCCATGAGCTATTCTGGTTCCAGGAGCCCTTCCTATAATCTGCCCGATATCTGGGAGAAACCTTGGAAGAACGAAAGGACGGGTAGGAAGAGGATCTATTCTCTTTCCGAAGTTGCCTAGGGAGCACGTGCTTCTTATCCCTAGTTTCAATCAAAATCCCATCAATTTTCCCCCCGAAAAGTCGACCCCCTTTAATGGGGTATGACATGAGGATGGTTTTGGATCTGAAATCGGCCGGCCAAGCCCTGAGCCATAGGGCCCTTCTAATGGACGTGGTAGAAGCCATGGCCCTGACCGTAAAGGACATTGTGTCCAGGGATGCATCTGCCATAAGAGTGATGGCGCTAAGCACTCTTTCCAAGCCTCCGACTACCCTACAGTTGTCGGCTGGAACCAGTTGTAGAAGCTTTTTGACCCACAAATAAGAAGCCCTCGCAAAAATGGAGGTAGTGGCGCTAGCCTGGATGGCTAGGGTCGAAGCCTCGTGAGCCTTCCTTGCCAGATGGTCAGTCTTTCTGTCCAACTGGTCACGGATGGAACCTACGCCATCCTCAAGGATCAACCCAGGGGTCTGAAGGTCAGCCACGGGAGCATCCACTACGTGAACCTTTAACATCTGCATGGCATGGGGAGCCAGGCTATAGTGTTTTTTGACGTAGGCCGGAACCTGCTTGTTGGAGGAGGGGTTATCCCACTCATCCGTGAGGGCCCTAATGAAGAACTCTGGGAAAGGAACTAGATTGGACTTCCTTCTGGGGAAGCACTCCTTTACTCCCTCTTTGAACTTAGATTTGGGTTCCTTGGAGGGCTGTTGTTCCTCATTAAGATCCAAGGCGATCATAGCCTTTGCCAGTAACCCCTGGAAGTCCTCCCCCGAGAACAGCCTGGGTTGTTGGTCATCAGGACGGGGGGTCTCGTCCTCGGAGTCGAACTCCCCTTCCTCGCGTTCTTCCCCGCTGATTCCTGGTCAGAGGAAAGGGTATCCTGATGGCTAGGGGAGTCAGAGCCAGATAGAGAAATCGGCTGTGCTGTGACTGTGACTTTCAGTAGGCCTTAGTGGGCCATGAAGCGGATGTCTCCCCTCTGGATGGCCCCCCCCCGAGGTGGATGAACTGCCCTCCTCCCCCACGGTGTGGGATTGGGAAACCACAGTGGAAGGGGATCCTGAAACCCCGCCAGAAAACTGGGGCAGGCGCATTTGAAAAGCCTGGAAGGCTTGCCACTGCCTCTGTAAGGCTATATTAACCATGTCATTAGCCTGATCTGTGGTTAAAAACCTCCCTGTTGCCGCCACTGAGGTGGGAAAGGGGTTAAAAATGGTTGATGGGCCGATGCCTGCTGCATAGGCATAAAGTGGCCCCCTATAGGCCCTAAGGAACATGCGGGAAGAGGTACTGCAGACTGCCCTTCTGCTTGCTCCAAAAGGGGGGGTACGTTACCACCTCCCGACGGGAGACCTTGTATCGCCACGGGATCCAGAGTCGCGGGTGAGGTTGCAGCTGAGGAGGGCTGGATCCGCGAGTAGACAGTCGGGGCGTTCCCGCTGGCTCTTGCTGCGCTGGAAAACTTCCCGTTGCCGCGTCTCTTGCATTTAGGGCCAGCAAAGGTCGGCGCCGTTTTTCACGCCTTCTTCTGCCTGGGCTGTGAGGTGACTTCCCGGGCCTCCTGCGGCTCTCCGCTCTCCTCCGTCGCCAGCACGGGTCCGCTCCCGCTGTCCTTGGACTGCGCGCTGTTGCCCGGGGCGAATTGGACCAGCCCCACTGAGTAATCCTTCTCCGAGAGAAGGTCGTCTTCTCTATTCAAAATGGCATCCACCATTTTCTCCCCCCCCATCTTCTTCCTGAGACAACTCTGAGGATGACACCAGGAAGGTCGGGAAAAAGACACCGGGTAGGTTGTATCGGATGGGGAGGTAAATGGTAAGAAGGTAGAGGAAAGGATTGAGGGAAAACACACAAAAAGCCTCTAAAGCCTAAGCCTAACTCACAGAGCTGTGAAAATCACTGCTCTCCCCACTAGGCAGGACAAAAGACTGAGGTACAGCGGGTTAGTGTCCCGATAGGGGGCAGCAGGAAATTCAATTTAGTCCTGCCTCCCCGGATAGGGCGTGGACAATAACCCACAGCTACAAGATGCCCGAGCCTCAGAGGAGAACAGACTGCTCCATGGCCTCACCAACCACTTGAGATCCTTGTTACTCTGTAATTTCCTGGAAAAGACAAAAGGTGCAACTGGAAGCTACCAAGAGATGTTGGAGACTTATTTAACGTAGGACTCTCATTAGATTTGTATTAAATCAACTTCTTAGCTAGAGAGACTTAGGCGCACAGGAGACCTCTTTTCTCTTGCTACGTAGATGCTCAGTTGAACTCATAACCTTGCAGATGAAACACTCTTCTTGCCTGTTACCTCTTCAAACTGAAGAGTTTGTCTACTCAGTGCTACACCTTGCTTCCTATATGCTGTTATCTCCTGACTGATAACTGCTGGCTGCTGCTAGACAAGTCCAGCTCCAATCAAAGCCTTGCTTGGTTCCATTTGGGTTCTTAGCCCAGATGCCATATAGGGGCATGCACTAGACATCTACAACCATCACCCAGAACATTCATCATAGTTTACTCTCAAGAAAAGCAATGATACTTAAAAGACCCCAAATTAGAGACTATCTGGCAAGTGACATTACTGTGATATACCAATCATAAGTGTGAAATTTCAGCAATTCCTCCACAGTGTAGGACTAAATTAAACCATGCCACTTGTTCTACACCTGGCTGGAGAAATGGTGATGTTGCAGCCAACAGCTGTTTCTCAAGCCATCTATTTTTATAGTGAACCACAGCTATAGTTGTTTCACCCAGATGCCAACCGTGTATGCTTTCTTATCAAAAGACATACATTTCTCTAAATTGCAACACATGGTATGGAAAGGCTTCTTTACTAACATATATTGAAAGCATTTCAGTGAACGCAGACTAATCTGAGAGGGGGAAAACACACACAACACCATAACAGCATTGCCTCATGCTTTCCCATCAGGTTATGATCACCAACTAGGCCTGCAATTTTCTTTGCTTCACAACCTAATTCTGAACATTTCTTTAACTACTCAAAGTTTCCCCTTCAACCACTCCCTGATCTCTTTTATCAAAGTTTGCAATCCTCAAACAAACTCACAACATCCCATTTCTATTTACATACTTTCCCCACATGCACTAAATTACTGTTCCCCCTCTGTATTCTTGTTGTCTGTTTTTCCTCTCCAGTCTCTGAAAGACTAGTTTCATCTCTTCTGGTCTCTGCAGTTCACAAACACCTGGTACTCCCTGGCCTGCCCATCATGTTGCTGCCCTCATCTCCTGTCACACCCCATGATTACTTTATGTCTTTGCTGTTAAAGCTCCATCTTCAACAATGTTCCCTCTCTCTTGTGCACCCTCCTTGCTTTCTTCTCAGTGTTTAACTACTAGTTATCACCTCTCTCTCTTAGGTTCCATCACTGTATCTTCTGCCACATTGATCCTTACAGCTAGAACAGCCTTCCACACCCTATTCAACAAGCCTCAGATATTTTCTCAGAGAGTCACTTTTCAGCAAACCCTTCCCTGAATCACCCTGACTTACCTGCATTTCCACTACTACAATGACACTTCCCTCCCTTCCATTAAACTGTTAATCCTGACCTTGTGTTTTTGTATATACCCATCTCATGTAAATCCCAACAGCTTTCTGAATAAGAGAATTCTGCTTCTACATTCTGAACTGCACCTAATGGTCACTGGCATGAAACTAATATAGTAGCAGTGAATTAAACCAATTTTTAAATAAATAAATAAACAACCATTCCAGGAAATTTATAAACTTCCCTAGATATCTCGGCCAACAATCCACTCAGTTCTCAAGAACTCAAAACAAGAGATGAGCTGCTCCACCATAATTAATAAAGAAACAGGTTAACCTGAATAAAGTATTTCCAGGGAAGTTTTAGGAATGGGATGATATCCAGTGATTTAGGGAGTGAATGCTTACCCTGATTCTGGTTTTTTAAAATCAACACTAACTAAAAATATGCTAAATTTGAAAGCAATATTAAATTATAAGCTATGACCTTACTTTTTTACTTTTGCCAAGTCAGATGCAAATTTCAAAAAGGGCCCACCTTCTACAGTTCCCAAGACTGGTGTTGAACTAGAGTTTAGGGAGTCAGGTCTGCCTCTAATTTGGGGGGGGGGATACAAATTCAATAATTCGCCTACTGTGTTCACAGCTAGTATCCACTCAGCGTTTGACATATTGTCACACACGTGTACTACCTGCCTGCTGTATATAGCCAAGTAGTTGCCTTCAGCTCTCATGTCCATAGCTCTCGCAGGTGTGATGTGTTCTATTTTTGAATGTCCCAGCCAACCTCACATCATTTACATGTAGATGAATGAGAGAAGAATCATAAACCACGAATGCCACAAAAGTTTGCTAATTGTTGATGTAAATAGTTATACCAAAGATTAATGAATATTATTTTAATTTTTGATACTTAACAAAAGTATCAAAAAAGCAGAAACCCGTGCCAGGTAAACTGTAATGACAAGAAACGTCAAAAACACTGAACCATTTTACCTGTAATTTTGTCTCTTACAAGCTTGCAGGACTCTATTTCACCAATGCTCCCAAAAAGGCTCCTGAACTCTTCCTGGGTCATGTTCTGGGGTAAGTAGTTGACTATGAGGTTGGTTTTGCTGTCGTCTGTAGCAGCCCCTGTCTGCATAGGGGAAGGGCAGTTCCTACTGTTGCTGGCAGGTCCATTTGTTGTATTGGATGTAGGGCCATTGGACACCTGAGGCTCCATGGTGCTAATTATCTAAACAGGAAGTAAAAGGGAAAAAATACCACCTTAAATTTCAGAAATACAGTTGCTATTTTTTTTAAAAAAAAGATACTTACAAACGAACACGTAGGTAGCATTCATGGCCAATTTAAGACAGTTTAACAAAAAAACTCAGCTTGATTCTTCTGCTATTGTTGTAAAGTAGGTCATGCTAGTCTTTGGCAGAGAGCACATACTAAGATGCAGAGGCAAATAAAACCTCCCCTCTTCCACCCTCTCTTTTTTGTTAATGCAAAGCTAATTTTTGTTTTTCATGATGCAGTTATTTCCATAAATGTATATTTACGCCACACACAAATTTAATTATGATCTAACGTATAATAACCATGATTAAAATTATAGTTCAGTTTAAATGGAAGAGTCCCATATAGAAGTGGAAACTGAAAAGGTAAGAACGCATTCGCTATTTAATTATTGTAACACCCAGTGCTGTGACAGGTTTATCTAGGCCACTCAAGCTATAGAAAGCTGTGACTGTGATCAGCTTGAAGCAATACCCTCTATGTCTTACCAAACACACCACTTACTTCATCACTGAAAGGCTCACATTCTTCAGTTACATTCTGTCACCAGGAGCTTCCTTTGACTCTTCACTAAATAAAGCTCTGAAACGGCACACATTTGAGCCTATGCTGCACTAGTAAAAAGACTCACTTTGCCTGAAAGTAAGAGCTAGATTTTCTTGAGGGGGTTGGGTACAAAAAAAGTGAAAACCAAGTTCTACTCTAGTAAAATATGCAGACTTCAAGATCTCATGGAATTCTTTATCTGACCAAAGCTATCCATCATCTACTCACTGTAGATTGTGAGTGAAAGTTGCAGTTGACATCGGGAAGAAAGAATGTATATACATTAAAAGGATACCAAAATGTATCCTTTACATGTAAGGGGGGGGGGGGAAAGAGACACAAACTGAAAACTGCCACATACTTTGCACATGCAGATAAAAAACCCCACACTTATTTTAAAATTCTTCAGCATGAACTACAAGGCAAGCAGAACTGAAACCACTACCTGCAATTGACAAATCTAGAATACAATTCCATGATATACTTAACAGTTGGTATCACCAAAATGTCCAATGTATTTAAGGGTTTGTGTTTGCCTGGTAAGCTTGAAATTCACCCACAGGGGAAAAGGAGGCTAATAACCACTGATCAATACAAGTATAAAATAAAATTCCTTAAGGATAGAAAAATAAAATAAAAATAAAAACAGAAAACCAAGACGACATTAAATCTCCATAGCTTAATTACCACATAGTTGTATGTTTATATACTAATAGCAAAGTTGGCCAGATCTGAAGATACTTAAATCCGGTGACTGGAGCTGTGAACAGGCAAGACAGATCTTTCTACCATCCTGAAAAACCCCTGGTTTGCAGAGAAATGTGAAATAAAAAAATAGATTGTTTAAAAAAAAAAAAACCCCAAAATGATTAACAGAGAGCCTGTAGCTTTAAGCAAGATTCCCTCAGTGACCATTGCTAGGCAACCAGATTCCACGCTTGACCCTATCAGTAAAAGGCAGGGGGGGAGGGGGCAGAGCCCTTTCCAAGCCTATTTTAACTTTTGAGGGAGGACTCATTGGGGCCAGTCCTGCCTAGGGTTGCCAACTCCAAGCTGGGGAATTCCTGGAGATTTTGTGGCAGAGTCCGGGAAGGGCGGAGTTTGGGGAAGAGAAGGGCCTCAGCTGGATATAATGCCATAGAGTCCACCCTCCAAAGCAGTCATTTTCTCCAGGCGGATAGATCTCTGTCATCTGGAGTTCAGCTGTAATTCTGGAAGATCCCCAGGACCCACCTGGAGGTTGGAAAACCTAGGCATGAAAGCAACCTCTGAGTGACTTGATACCCAACTTGCTTGACTCAACTAGGCCTGGCTGCTTGCTATTATTCAACAGCAGCCTCGCTATGAAAGCCTAAAGGATAGTAACACAGGTGCCAGACAAACCTCAAGGTGGAGGACATTCTAAAGAGGTGTCACCAATAAAGAAGCCCTGTTTCTAGCCACCATCCACCTTACTTCTGTAGGAAGGAGTACAGAGAACAAGGATGAGATTCTTAACTGGCAGGGTATATGGTATGGGAGGAGGTGGTTCTTCAAGATGCACTGAGACCTACGGGTTTTCCTCCAACTTGTGCAACTGCACCACAAATGGAAAAACGCAGTGTGCTTGTTCCTCAGCCCCATTATTTCTGCCATGTTTGTGTCACATCTGTTTTATTGGTGACTCAACAAATGCTTTACTCCATTAGGGCTATGGGATTGAGCCCTACTAGCTTTGCAGCTGGCACAAGGAGGAACAGGGAAATCTTACTTTATTCTCCACTTCACTGTGGCCCCATCCTACATGGCTTTTTGTTCACATGGGTCCCACAATCAATGGCATAGCCTTTTCAGGGGTTAAAAGTGGCCTCCTCTTCTTTTGCCAGTAGAAAGGACACTCTTGCATGCACAAGAGGAGCACAGTTGCTTGTGCCATTTCTCTCTTCCAAGCACAGACGCCCCAAGTTACATTCCAAGTTACATTTTTTGTCAAGTTGCAGGAATAGGAAGATGGGAGAAATCAACTGCATGAGCAGAGTTCTGTTCATGCTTGTTTGGATTCAACCTTATGTATGTACCACTAGCATTGTGGAGAAGTATAGTTAAAGAAAGTGCACTATACTCCATGGCCTTTTATGCATGGGTTGGATCTCCCTGGTTGGACCTGGGTTCATTGCACATTAATGTAACCCAATTTGGGGGAAACTGTATGCATTGGCTTGAATGATCAGGGACGAAACTGTGTGCTAATCGAGCCATGAATACAGAAAAGCAGTCTCCCAATCTCAAATTAAGTTCCACCCCTTTAAATGAAGTTCTGTAATTGGCTTACTTTGCAGTGCTCACCATTAAGAGAAGATTTCCTTCCCCCCAAACCCAACTGCCGCATAAAAAAGCATTTTAAGAACAAAAAACAAAAAACGGAGCAATCTGAAAGGGGGGGGGGAATCCAAGCCTCGTTTTTAAAAAGGCTTTCTTTTGCTCAGAAAGAGCTCCAAGGTAGCAAGAAGCACTTGGAATTCCTGCCTCTTTACACACTGCTTCGTGATAGGCTGTGAGAGAAGCCAAACTTCTGTGTTTCCCCGTTTAGTCATCTGCACGCTGCTTTGAGCCGGGCTGAACTCAGGGGAGAGGGAAAAGTCGGATTAACAGAGGAACGTGTAGACCTGGGTTGGTTTTGCGTCGAAACAGCGTCGAGCTACCAAGGAATGGGATATCGTGCATACTGAAAATTTATATCCTGGCTGAAACAGGGAATAAAGGAGGTTACAGCGACCATGCATAAATGACCCCATATCCATCCTTTTCACCCACAGCAGTCGCTTACAAAGAAACATTATCACCAACTGTTGTAAAAAAGCCATTAATTCATTCTGATCTTTAAAGTAATATGCTTGTATTGTATTTAAATACTATGAACTAGAAATACTAAAATTTCCCTGCATTTTCAAACAGTATTTGTATATTTAACTGGACAGTACTTCTCACATATGGATTAACATTTTTAAAATATAAGCAATAAAATACCATAAATTCAAAATCCTATTTATATATGTTGAACTAAGTATACCCTTTCCATATGTAAAAATATTCTTGAATATGCTACCAAAATAAAGGAGTCCTTCAAATTATTAAAATGACTGAAATGCTTTCACAAATAAGCTTTGAAGCAAGAAAATAGAAATGACAATAGATGGAATCACTTTCATGTTAGATGGACAGATTCCAATTTTTAAAGTTACATGTAGGGACTGTAAACCATTTATTCTAGCATGGAAAGTGATCACGGGAAATTATAACTCATGAAAAATTCATTAAGTATAATTTCATATTATTTCAAAACATCCATTAATGAATGAACTCAGAAGAACATTCTTTCATAAAAGGAACATTGATAAATAATGCAAAATTCTGTTATCAAAGACAGCTCTTTCATTATTTTTGCAACTTGTTTGCATTTGCCTGTCACAACAAACTATCACAAAGGGGTCCCACTACAAACTTTTTTTAAAGGACTTGCAGAAATACACTCCTAGAAATATTTTTAAAATGTCCAGTTATGCTGTAATGATCAACTGAAGGATATGCAGAAGCTATGGCCTAAATCATGGCAGGTAACCCACAAATACATAATATGCATTATTGTAGTTATCCTAATTTCTTGATTATCTGCATTCATTTTATATCCCCATATTGACATTCAATCTATATCTGACTAGCCTGACAGATAACCAATTTCCAATTTTCCAAATATGTAATTCAAACAATATATTCTTAGCTCAAACCATAAATGTAACTCAACCACCATTGTGTGGATAAACAAATATTGAAGTCAGTTATACCACACTTTTCTTCCCAATAGGCATTCAACGTGGCTTACATCTTTCTCCCTCAATTTTATCCTCACAACAACCCTGTGAGGTAGGCTAGTCTAAGAGATAATGACCGGTCCACTCAGTGAATTTCCATGGCAGAGTTGGGATTTGAAGCTGGGTCTCCCAGATCCTTGTCTGACACACTAACCACATTCTGCACACTCCTTGAGCATAGCCATGCTTGTCTTCTGTTGGACTGCAGATGGTATCACTGGGATCTCACCATCAGTATAATTAAATGTGGCAACATAAAGTTTACCACCTCTACAGTCCAACCAGTGGTACACTTGCCCACCTGGTGGCACAGGATAGTCTGTTGAACCAGCCGGGCATAGCCGTCCAGCCACACGCTGGAGTTGCTCCTGCTCTGCATGGTTGGGGATGGATTCTACAGCTGGCTCCTGCTACCTCCGCCTGCAGGGGTGAAATGAGGACACACTGGTTAAGAACTCCCCCCCCCCTGCACACATTCTGGCCCTTTCTCCTTTAACCCCTCCATCGTCACCACCTCCGCCCCCAGCCCTCTTGTAGTACAGAGGGAATACGCTTCTCCATGGCCCGGGTGGGAAAGGGTTAACACAGTTTCTTGGGCCGTCCTAGCAGCTCCATAGCTAATGACTCTTCTACAAGGGGGGAAAAGGTTCCTTTTCTCAGCAAAACAAACTCATATCCGCCTTGAATAGAGGCTATTCCTGTCTGTGGGATGGGGCGGATCGCCAGTCTTAGATCCTTCTGAGCTAGAGATCTGCCAGGACCCACGAAGGGCCAGACCAAACCATTTTGTGGGCCTTAAACGGCCCCCGGGCCTGACGTTCCTCACCCCTGCTCTAGCTACTACTTACACATTTTGACTATTACTTGGTATTCCTCATTTAACCAATGTCAGTCCATAGAAAGGGAGAAAGATTAAAAGCCAAATCTTAACTCCTACATCTTCTGGACACATGGAAACTAATTTCTTGCACTAGTTGAAAGGTCACAGAAGGAATATATGGGGGAACAAGAAGCTACATAAACCAGTATAATCAAACTCAGCAGCAGGTGAATGTCTTCTTTTGTATAGCCAACCTACTCCTCATCAGCATCAAGAACTTACTCCTCCACAAGTTAAACCCCAAGGGATGGATCTGGACTAAACTGGCTATTTCTACCAATTTGTCCTTCTAGCTGCAGACACCCCCACCATATAGTTTCTCAAGGTCCCCCATCCCCCAGTAGCAACATTTTATGGAGATTAGTGGGCTGCAATAAGTAGGGAAGTTCTATTCTGCTGGTGGAAAATATAGTCTGGATCCAACACAAAATCTTTGGGGCATAATATTTTAAAATTACTTTTAAGGCACACTGATTCCAAGAAGAGAGTTACACACATGCTTAAATCTCTCCCATCAAAAATCAATGAAACTTGGAAGTGCTCAACTTTGGCTAGTTTCTGCCATTACTACTCTCTTCTTGTTGCTGAAATAAGGCGGTATCGGGGGAAGGGGCTGAAAGGGACAGAAAACATTTATTTGTGGAATCTCCAAGAGCACATTTTCCGCAATATAACAAATTGTCAGTTTTCGGTGTCAATTACTGCTTATATTAAGGCAACTATACTATACAACTAGACTTGCTATTATTTGCTTAATAAATACATCATGAACACAAAATAAAAAGGGAAAACTAAGTTTCAGAGCAGCTCTGCCTCCAGGCAAATCCAATATCCCAGAAATGAATCCTTTAACCCTCTGCATTTTGACATAACAGCTTGCAACAAATGTACATTTGTACAACGGTACTTTGTTTCTCTTTCCCAAATAACTATGGTTACAAACAGAATTCCTTATTAGCTAAAATAACCTGTCACAGAAAAACGATACTAAACTGATAGAAACTTATCAATTGGATTTTAAAGTGACAAAAAGTATGTCTCTACCATTAGATCTGGAATTCAGTCCATAACACAGGGACATTCAAAATGAGCACTGTAACTACAAAGGCAAGTCTATAACCACCAAATACACATCAGAAGAAACATTTAAACCTGTCACATTAACATGCGGGAATGCTGCTTCAAAAAAGTTAAGTGGCAATATGCTACAAAATAATGCATGTTAGCAGTCTTACCTCGCTGGTGATGGGGAACATCTTATCACCAGAGTAGGACAAGACTGGGTGGCATGTTCAATGTTTTGAGTACTTATTTGCATACAATAAGCTTAATTTGCATTTCCTTTTTATAAGTTTAAGAGGAACAAGTCCACTCCTGTGAGTCATGTCCAATTCATTGCATTATATTACCATCCTTCATCTATTGCCCTCAAATGTGAAAAATCTGTATCTGTCCTTGACAAACCTTAATATATGGAATTTGGAGAGCTGGAAATGAAAGATTCCAACCCCCTGCAATCTACAGGTATCTGAGCCATGCAATTCTGTCACTGCAAATGTCAACAAACATTGTATTCACAGTGACAAAAAAATCCTGATGAAAGCCGGTTTCTATCTATAGCTTGTCACAGAACAAGAGTGATCTCAGAAGTCAGACATGTTACATATAAGTGACTTACTCCAATTACAGCAAACTTATTCCAGCTACAAAGGGCAGGCCATAAATCCCAATGGGGACTGAACTCTTGGGCTACTCCTAACACCACCACAGATGCCTCCTCACAACAGTTAACTCTAAAGGTACTTCTTACTTCCCTTCTAAGAGAAAAACAATGTAATTGGCAAAAGACAAAACTGTGTTCTCTTTATTTACAGTACAACAGGATAATTCCAAATTGCTATGTGTAGGGGGCACTGGGGTGGATCCAACTACCCTCTAGTTGGACAAAAGCTACGTACACTGGAGGAAGGCGTCAAACTTTGTTCAGTAGAGTGATAGGATAGGGGTAGGATCTACCCCACAATCTATAGACCCTCTCCCCTCCATTAGATAGAACATGGGCTGCAGCTTAAAATAAAAAATCAAATTAACTGCTGTGTCCTCTGTGGTGAAATGAACTCTTCCCCTTCACAGGACTGTGAGAAAAGTTCCAGGACCCAAACCTGCCATTTTCATGTCTCCTGTATGTGGTCCCTCCTGCTACAATTTCAGATACCATAAAATCAATCAGACATGAGATATGCACTGGAATTCCATTTAGATCTTATATCTCTCCCCATGGGCTGAATGGGGCACACATACTCAAATTTAATCTCATGGTAACAATATTAACTTTTACTGTCACAGTAGTTACCCACATTGGCTGCTAACCAATCTAATCTCCTAGCAAAGGCCTGTAATGCAATACCATGCAATACCATGAACCCCTACCTGAATTTTTAAAGAACCTCTTGATTGCTATCCTAAGAAGTGAATCTTCTTAGCCTAGCGTTATTCTACTAGGCCTCAGTAACGTTACAATTTACCTTTCATGGTTCTATACGCCACCATTTTAGGGATCACTTAGAGAATGGATGGGGAAGAAGTGCCTCATTATTCTGCTAAAAGATCTGCCAGAAGACTCTGGCATATACAAGGGATAACAAAAAAGCCACCAAAAATGTCTTCATTTTACACAATGGCACAAATGATCTGCAGTCTGATCCTGTTTACTGATTAAAATCATGACTATATGTACCAGCTTTCAGCTGAAATTAGCTTAGTTCTGTTTAAGTTTAGTTATTTATTCTGTTAAATTACTTGTATCTAATAGTGAAGTGTGGCCCCAATTTGCAAATATCTAAATCTGTGGGTCGGGGCCACACTGACACTAAGCAGGACCCTCCAGGTTTGCAGAAAAATCTGAAATCTTAAAAAAATAAAAATAAAAAAATTAGGGGGTTGAAATTCTTCCCAACATAAAAGATTGTCCTCTGCTCAAGTGCAGACAGCATACCTGCCTGCCTTCTACTAAGTTGGTGAGGGTGTCTGGGAGTGGCTTCCAGACATCGCCATGGCCATGCCTGGCTCAGTGACAGGGAGCTACCCCAAGCCTGGCACAGCTCCCGGACAGAGCTTCTGCCACAGTCAAGCCTAGAGGCAGCCGCTGAGATCTGTAGCCACACCAGGCTCTACAACAGGGAGGGAGGGTGGGCTTCCCCCCTGTGAGTTTTGCAGGGCCCCACCAGCAATATATCAAGGTAAGGAGGGGGAGAGAAATAGAGGGGATACGATTGACAGAAAGGGGGAGATTGACGGAGAAGGGATGTGGGGCAAAAGAGAGGGGGTAGGTTGACCGATAACGGGGGAGACAAAGGGGGGATGGTCAGACAAAGGGATGGGGAGAAACAGAGGGGGAAAGACTTACAGTGAAGGAGGGAGATTGACAGAGAAGGGGGGGAAAGAGAGGGGCACATTGACAGATAAGGGAAGGAGAAGAAAAGGGGAGATTGTCAGAGAAGTGGAGAGGGTTGAAATAGAGAGGGAGAATATTTAAAGAGAGGGAGAGAAGATTGACAAAGGGGAGTGTGAGAAAGAGGGGAAAGATTGTTAGAGAAGAAGGAGAAGGAAGCAAAGAGGGGTGGTGTGAAACACCCTCCCTGCAATTTTTTTGCAGGTCCCCACTTGTTATATTGCATAACTGTTAAGATAGCCAGAGTAATGCCAGACAACTGGCTTATAAACTGTCATTTAAAAGAGTCAAAATAATCTTTTCACCATGTTGCTACAGCCAAAACAAAAGTTACTGGCAAACAGTCATTGTGTTTTGCGGGTTTGGCCAGTGTTCTTGGTTCTCAAACTGGGGGCAACTGAAGAAACATCTGGCTCTGTGTACAAGGGAACTCCACGACTGGAAATAACTGATCTAGTTTAAGTCTGGACCCCAATGCAAGTGAGGGCATAATGATGCCAATAAAGGTATTGTATTGTATATAAAATGATACAGAACAAAAAAGTACTGGGGAACTTGCCCACCCCCCATCAAAGCTACAAAACCGGCAGAGCCACTGTAGTGTAGTTATTAGAGTGTCCAACTTGGACTAGGAAGATGTGGGTTCAAATGCACTCAGCCATAAAGTCCACGGGGTGATTTTGGGCCAGTCATTTGCTTACTGCTTAAGCTACCTCATACATTGTTGTAAGGATGAACAGGAAAGGGAAGAATCTTGTACTCCTTAGAGAAGGATGGGATAAAAACAGACTACAGCAGATGGCAAAGGTTTTCCAGTATCTGTTGCTGTACCACTAGCAGGGCCACTGATTTCTCAGTCTGGCTGTTCCATCCTCTCCTGTAGGTATTATGACTACAAATGGTCAGATAGTTTAACCTACTTCCCCATATACATTCTGCTGCTCATGTTATTTCCATTTCTATTTAGCTTGCAATCTAATGTGAACCTGTTCTCTACCCTAGGATTTCAAGGTTTGATTTTTGTCTATGTCAAATTATTATGTACCATTTGGTATACTTCCTCTTGGCCTTTTATGACCTGCTTGCTACCTGTAGTTGAGCATGTATTTGAAGGGTAAGAGAACTCTAAATAAAGCCATATACAAACAACATCATAATGTCATGGATTTTTATTTTTAAAGTATGGGTTTTGCTTTCATTGTTTATCTTGCACCTTTTGTCTAAAGGGTTTGAATTATCACTGGGAAAGTAAGCACAGCCTTCAAGTTTCTGAATTTAAAATCAGGGCTCACTAAAAAACTGCTGCATTTCAGAAAATACTGAATATACTGGATGTGTTTGCACTTACATTTTACAACAAAAAAATTACCAATTTAAGAATTAGCAAGTCTTCAAATTTATATTGAACAAAGTTATGTTTACTCAGTACAAAACAGCCTGGTTCATTTTGGAGAAGCTGGTCAGTAACTTTTGGTGCAAATGGTTCTTTGCTAACTATCATGGGAAATGACAATTTAACTATCAAATGTAATTTTCTAATGCTTGGAAAGGCAGGTCATAAGCTTAGCAGCATAATATATATATTTTTATGAACCTAGATCACAGGTTCAGTTCCCCTACAATGTCCACTGCCCTGACCTGGATCGTCCAGGCTAGCCCGATCTTGTCAGATCTTGGAAGCTAAGCAGGTTGGGCCCTGGTCAATTATTGAAATGAGAGAAAACCAAGGAAGTCCAAGGTCACTATGCATAGACAGGCAATGGCAAACCACCTCTGAACATCTCTTGCATTGAAAGCCCTGTGGGGCTGCCATAAATTGGCTGCGGCTTGCCAGCATTTTCCACCACCACTGCCACAATGCCTGCTGAAGGAATATGAGTAACCTGGCTGGAAAAGGCCAGTGAACCTATACAATTCACTGTCATACGATACTGTGACAACCACTAGCATATCTAGCATGAGACAATCTCACCAAGATTGAGGATATACTCAATTAATGATTGTTCACTTTAGCTGCTAGAAAAGTCTATGCCTATTCGAACACGTAGGCAAAGGACAAACAAGACTATAATCAGAATGCTCTGCTTGTGAGCTTCTTTGTGACACTTGGGCTAGTCACTATCAGAACAGAATGCTATATGAAATGGATCTATCCACTTCCTATGTAAATAAAATGTGCTTTCTTTCCCTGTAATCCATAGTCATATGACCTCATAGTCAGTGACTTCAACAAGGAAGATCCACACAACCATAGAGTAATGGGGAATGCCAATCCGCTGCTTCCACTCCCCCTCTGCACTGACGCCACCCAGGTTTGAAGCAGGTTTACTTTCTATGCCATTGAAAGCAGAGTGATTAATGAGAGTTGCATCTACAAGATCAAGGACATTATCTTCAGAGAGAAAATGAAAAAAACACAGAAGAATACAATGATTTGTAGGAAGAAAACCAGAGCTAAAATGAAATATGCAGGAAACAGTACCTTACCGAAGCACATATCACCTCTGAGTTTAATTTTGGAATCTCACTTCTGAGAATTCACTATCTGCCGAAATCTTGAACCCTTAAATTCTTGTTAGCTTACAAGGTGCTACAGGACTCCAAGCTTGCTCTTTCACTGGCGACCAACATGGCTACCCACATGAAACTCACTTTCAGCAGATGCTTTATATGGTAAACTCAAACATATTGCCAGCATTCCAAAAAACCCAGATAATTGCTCATCTTTTGGCATTTCTTATCAAACATGAGAATGGACTGTGCTTTATGATCAATTACATGCAACAAGGAGGAACATAAACTTGTATTGATCATTCTTGGAAAAATATTTGCAATGTAATAGTCTCGGTTCAAGGTTATAGATAATTTATTGTGTTTTTTTTTGCTGCACAAGAGAGTGCATTGTCTTATATTTTAATTCCACCATCCTAATTGTAAATACCAGTGCATATCCTGTGATCCACTTTTGCAAACAGATGCCCTTAAATCAGTGGAAGATTAAAAAAAACAAAAACGTGGTCCACTGTTGTGCAAAGAAAACATCTTTGCATCCAAACAAGTATATCTGCTTGTACAAGGCACAGCACAAGGTCTACAACTGTAGCATAAATCTGTGTACTTGCACAGCTGTTATTTATTTAATAATGCATTTACACAATGCTATCTGATTGCAGTAAATGGTTAGCACTCACAATTATATAAGCCACGGTTATCGTGGCATATGCAACACTACTACTTGCACAACAATCCCTCCAACAATGAACAATGCTAAATTTGAGATGTATTCTGCCCACATTTCATTGGATACATGCTAATGATGCCAAATATTAAAGGAATCATATCCTTAGAAACCAGACATTTGGCTGTAATATCAGATTACACTCAACTTTTTAGAGACTTCCCAGACACACTTCTGTCTTGCTTACAAGGTCTGAAAACGTTTATAAAATGTTAACAACTCCATATAAAGAAAAGGCAACTGAAATGCTGGAAGGTTCAGGAATTAACATTCAAGGTGAAGAAGCCCCAAAAGTTAACAGTTCTGGAAGAGGGAACTAAATGCATCCTGTGATAAGGGATATCTGGTATTTCTTTGTGTCTGTCTAAACACTCAGTAGTTATGTTTTAACTGCTACTAGCTGAAGTCCCTGGGGCATGGAGTTACAGAAGTTACCACAAACAGCACTACTCTATTTCAAACCAGACAGCCATCTTGCCTTCGTAAACAGTTTTTACTAGTCCTTTGTACCTTTGACTCTTGCGATCTTTGGTCATATTTAAGAGCTCACTTCTACCAAATCAATTATTATGGCTGCAGTTATTTAAAAGGGAAATTAGGAACTGAAAGGTAACAAGAAAATTCAAGAGGCTTTATTGGCCACAGAACAAATATCTGAACGTTAACTTCAATGGAGCATACAAGAGCAATAGTTATGCCTGTATTTTATCAATTAGAAACATCTTGAAACATCCAATGGTTAACCTATCCCAGAACACACTGATCCAGCTCCCTTCAGGGATGGTATGTCACAGGAGACCATTCCCATAATCTTATCATCACAGTTGTATTGATGTCTTTTCTGGGTGCTTAAAGCCCCACCAATCTATACATAAATTTAGGATTATTGTATCCAAATGTGCATAAATACAGAACAGTTCTTGCTCCAGGATGAGCAGCTTAGGCTATAAAAAGATTTCCAGAAATTCTGAAACCACAGAAAACATGCATATTTCCCTCTGGAAAACACGGACATTTAGGGGGGAGGAATCTTTTATATATGTCATGTTAAACCCAATTTAATTTTATTACAGGAAGTATACCATATATATTTAGCACTTACTACTTGGAACATTTATGGCATTTAAATATGTAAATAACAAAATTATTTGGACTGTAACTACAAATATACTCACCAGTATTGTAGATGGAGATGAAAATTACTGTATCCTAAGTATAGCTTTTTTTTTTGTCGCCAAAAACCTAAGCCATCCACAAGGTAGTAAAAGAAGGTTTGTTACCCAAGTTTCAATTTAAAGCTCAGTATTATCAAACAGAAACAAAAGAAACTTGTGTTTTCAGAGAAAGGACTCAGAAAATTATTCTAATAAAGTAATCAAGGAATTGTAATAAATCAGGGTTACACTAATTTTACACAGTAATGCTGCAGTCCTGTGTAAACATAATTGAGAGTGAGCCCCTTTGAACTTACTGTGACTTGCTTTGTTCTGTTAAGGAGCATGCTCAGATGTCCTAGTAACTGTAGGGAAATTAGCTACCCTGGTTTCTATCCTTTTCTACTGACATAAATAACATATCATTTAAAATATTACTATAACTAAGTTTATTTCTCAAACCAGGGCCACAGTCTCTGATTCTGACCTTTAACTTTGAGCTTTCATGGACCTTAGAAAATGAGGGGTTTGCGTGAATTTAAACATGCTTTTCAACCCTTTCCACACCAGTTTGTTCCTTTATTTTGGGTGTTTTCTAACATCCATTTATTCCACAGTGCAGATTGCAGAATTTGACACAAGCGAGGAAAAGAATCAGCGGCTGTGTTATACAAAGCTTTCTCAACATTTGTAGGAGCAACAACAGGCCTGGCAGTTCCTCAGATTCCACTCCTGAATCAGGTACCTGAAGATGTTCTGTATTCCCCAACATCTGAAAGTACCTTTGCAATGGCAGTGTCACTTGTTCAGGTAAATGCAATAGCAATGATAGTCCAGATAAATGCAATAGCAATGATAGCACTTGTAGCCCTTGAATCCAGAATTTACGACACCACAAATTGCTTGTAACAAAGTTAAAACAATGCTTTAAAAATGTGTCGTTCATCGTTTGAGGGAGGTATACGGTTGAATCCTGTGGCTCCCTTCTGCTAATGGTGGTGATTTCCCTTGGCATCAGAAAATGAAGGAGGCTGCTTCTTGTCCTGGAGGAAAGCATCAGCATTAGCAGAAAGGATCCACGAGGTCCAGCCCTTAATATTATGTGAACCTCCCCCCCATGCTCCCCGAATTCCCAATTTTTCCACTGGAAGAACTCCTGAGAAAAAAATGTGGTCTTCCTTTTCAGGACCACATTTCTGTAGTAAATGGAGAATTCTTTTATGTTGCTGTCTCTGGTCTTCCTGGAAGCTCTGTGCAAAAAAGCGAGAACCATTAAAACACTGGCCACCTTTGCCAACTGAGAAGCACTGGCAAACTCCAAACTCTGCCATCTAGCCTTGATACTGAATCTGATCTGCTAACTAGCTTGAAAAATGTCTTTTGAAGATTAATATGGTCTGGTTGGGATTTTATAATCCTGAATAACTGGATGCCTTCTTCAGGTAGCCCACTGTTTACTTCTTTACATTGTTAAAACCTAGTTGCATCAGGGACCACACAGTACAGGCACTGTCCACATTAGGTAATGATTAGCATAGGTCCGTGTTGGCGAACCTATGGCATGCGTGCCAACTCCGGCACGCGTAGCCCTCTCTGCCGGCACGCACGGCTCAGCTGGGCGGCAGGGACTTTGAAGGACTCCGTGGTGCCTGCGCGGAGCCCTTCAAAGCCCCCGCCTCCTTCCCTAGATGCGCAGAGCCCTTCAAAGCCCCCGCCTCCTTCCCTGGACGCGCGGAGCCTTTCAAAGCCCCCACCGCCCAGGTGGGCGGCGGGGGCTTTGAAAGGCTCCGTGCTGCGTGCAGGCAGTGCCCCCTTCCCCGGACTCCCCACTGCCCAGCTGAGCGGCAGGGGCTTTGAAGGGCTCCACGCAGGCAGCGCGGAGCCCTTCAAAGCCCCCGCCTCCTTCCCTGGACGTGCAAAGCCCTTCAAAGCCCCCACGGCCTCCCACGGCCAGGGGGCGGGTCACCTTGCTGGGCTGGGCAGCCTCCCTTCTGCAGCCCTGCCGGCCGGCTGGCCAGCAAAAGCACTGGAAGACCGAGCCCCAGGGGGAGAGCGAAAAACGTGTCCTGCTCCGGGAGGCCAGGTCATCCGGACTGGTAGACCTGGACCCCGGGAGAGAGAGAGGCAATTGATCCCTGCTCTGGGAGACCAGTCATCCGAGAGGGTAGATAGACCTCTCTCTCTCCCCCCCCCCACCCCTGGGGAGAAATGGAGCCATCCCTCCTTTCAATAAAAAGTTGTTTGTATAATTGAAAGCTATGTTATTGTATTTTTCTTTTAAGATGTTAAAGTATGAGTTGTTTTTTCAAAACTAAAACCTCAGAATTCAGGTTAAATTGCCGTGTTGGCACTTGGCGATAAATACGTGGGTTCTGGGTTGCAGTTTGGGCACTCAGTCTCTAAAAGGTTCGCCATCACTGGCATAGGTCTAGGAGATTAAATCCAAAGGGGAAAAACTGTGTAAGATACAGAGAAATAAACATCTGTTATAGTCAATTCTGGGTCATTCAAAACCATTGGAAAAATACACTAGTTAAAGTCTTGCTAAACCAGTAGATTTTGCCAATACGAATTTATCAAGTTTGAACAAAAAACAAATCTATTGCAGTGAAACATGAGCAGCTTTTAGTAATATGGGCTACTGCCACAAAGAACAAACAGCATATGACACATTGCAAATGAGATATATCCTCTGAATAAAACTTATGACCATTCAGTTACAAGTAGACAGCCTCTTGAGATAACAATACAATCCTACTGTACATTCTTTGACTAAGGAAAATAGAAATGCTTTCTGTTACATTAATTGTGGTGACCAAGCAATTTTAGATTTTCACATTTACAAGTCTTTAAAATATATACTAATTATCATGCCTTTATATCATGAGTTTACTGTAAACTTCATTGTACGATTTCCCTTTTAATGCCAATAAAGGCTTTCGTATTCAATTCATACTAATTATCACACCAAATCCTATCATAAGAATACAGAGAATCCTGTACTGAAGTACACATGAACACATGTAGCTACTTTATACTGAATCAGACCCTTGATCCATCAAAGTCAGTACTGTCTACTCAGACTGGCAGCAGCTCTCCAGAGTCTCAGGAAGAGGTCTTTCACATCACCTACTTGCCTAGTCCCTTTAACTGGAGAGGCCGGGGATTAAACCTGGGACCTTCTGCATGCCAAGCAGATGCTCTACCACTGAGGCACAGCCCTCCCCAAGTACAGAGATCCATTTTCCAAGTCAGCTAGAATGCTACAACAGTCCACTTTTATTTGTAAATTTAGTACACGTCCTCTGCACATGGCAAAAATAACACAGCCCGTCCACTGCAAGGCCTCCTACAATCCTGATAAGAGTACCAAAGTAACATAGGACAATATTTTAAAATTACTACTACAAGTTGCTTTAAATTTGCTAATCTGAACTGAACAGGTACTGTTAACAGAAAACACCAAGAGAATTGTGCAATGAGTACTAGAAGCGAAATCCTCATTAGATTGGAAGACAGGTGCTTACAGAATTGGTTGTACCTTGCAAATGATGCATAATATTGTCCACTAAAGCCAGAGTTGGCCAAGTTGTTTATAAATTTTCAAGAATCCATTAATGCATTTTCACCCATGAAGGGAGAATGGCACGATGAGAAGCGACTCTGTCATTATTCGCTACCTCTACCTACTGGGGGGTGGGGGGTGGTAACGGACAAATATTGGTTCCTCCTTCACCAGAATATGTCTGCAGTAAACTGCTAACTTCATACATGCACATCTGTCTAAATCTCTGAATCGACTTGCATGTAGGAAACATGGTAATTTCAGCTGTATTTCCAACTTCATCAAATATTCAACTTACAAATATTTTCTTCTTATACAATGCTGATAATGAAAAGATAGTCAAAATATGCTCCCATTTTCCAGGAACAGCAGCTTTACTGTT
The DNA here is from genome assembly GCF_029931775.1 of Euleptes europaea. Taxonomy (NCBI): domain Eukaryota; kingdom Metazoa; phylum Chordata; class Lepidosauria; order Squamata; family Sphaerodactylidae; genus Euleptes; species Euleptes europaea. Next base: position 72,393,285 of record NC_079313.1, read on the forward strand.
AAATATAAACCATGCTTTCTAAATGATCAAACATGATGTCAAATCATCAACCACATTCAGGATTATCTGAGTAGGGCAGACTTGCAATGATTTTTGAAGTACTTGAAAAAATACTTCTGTGTAGGACTACTGAATTAGTTCTTTAATGGTTATATTCAAAGCTGCTTCAACCGCTACACTAAAATTCCAATATTGTGCACACTTGCTTGGGGAGAAAGTCTCACAGAATACAGTACAAGCTACTTTCAATAAAAATGGCAAATATTGGATTATATGTCTCTTTTTAAATTGCTCAGATCAATCTACATCTAGCTAATTCTCTGGAACATCTGCTCTTGCAGGAAGAAAAATTAAAAACAATATTGTTACAGTAGACCTGTCACACACTGGGAAGAGATTTGCATATTTGTGAATTCTTTTAAATACAATTTCTCTTAAACCACAAGCTCTGGCAACAATGGAATGAAAGCACCCATGTGACAGATTTTCAAGATCAGGTGTAGATTTCTGTATACACATTTCTATTTTGACAGCAATATAGGAGTTGACACAAAACAAACGACCTTTGATAACTTGCATATGCCAATTACAATCTATAAAATTCTAAAGCTAGCTATTGTTTAACACTAAAAATGATTTCTAAACGTTTGGCCAGATTGCCTGGAACACGAAACGTTATTTCAGAAATAAAATAAGCCCCTCTTGAATGTAACACCAAGACTTGTGGATAAATGACAACCAATAAGTTCAATTCAATATCAGTCAGTGCTTATACCAGAACATGTATTCAGTCAGCATACAAGGGGAGATCCACAAGTCCTACTTCCCATATTATGCTGGGGATGGAAAAAGCAGTTGAGTCAATCATGATGCTTTGAATGTTATGAGTTAATGTCAAGCTTTCTAAATGGTAGCTTGATCGTTTGAAAATACGTTTGACTATCTGATGTCCCAGTCACTGATGGGCGTACTGTTCTAGTGCTTGCAGTCTGTATGGTTCAAGCTTTCTTCCTTTGAATTTTGCTTAAATGGTTTACCTTAGCATAACTACTAGTATCCAGCATATGTGTGCATGTGCATGCTTGTAGGAAAGAATTCTGAGAGTATTGCTGGGAGCCTTTTATTGCAAAGAGCTAAAATCTGTGGTGCATGTACAGTATTGTAAGTTCACATTTTGGAAGCAGATCCACACAGTTAGGATGCTTGTTCCTTCGAGGTCAATGAGATTTAAGCAGCCTATGTGCAGAACGGCAGCTTTTGTCTTTTAGACACCAACTAGTATAAAACAATTTTTATATGCATTGACAGAAAGCTTTAAAGGCCAAAAGTGTAGTATAACAATGCTCCTATGAAAGCTGTCTAATTTTAATTATCAGTGCACTTTAGTGGTGACAAATCTAGCAAAATAAGAATACCCCTGAATGCCATAAACACTAAAATACATGTAATTTTATTTGTGGAAAAGCTGGTTTAGGAACAGTTTGTTTTACAGCAATCAGTGTAACTTGGAATTGCTGGAAAATGAAGACTTTGAAGTGAATGTCATGATGCTTCTGTAAATAGTTACTAAACTGGGGTCTTAGCTGCTAAATGCTATGTCTAGGTAGAAAAAAACTGCTGGGGAAGATAACAGTGCTACTACTTGATTATGAGAAAAAAACAAAAAGCTTGGTTAGGGAAAGGGGGCAGAAAAGACACCCCACCATTACTTACATTACACTTTAAAAGCTTTTACAATTGTTTATTGCTACACGTCATTTTTCACAGCTCTTTCACGTGGTAGAAGGCACAATGTAAAGATGGAGCCAGCCTGCTATTTTTCAGGTGCAAACCAGAGAAAAGAAATGTGCTAAGAATCTTTGAAAGAATATTAAATAACCTATGCCAATATCTTCATTGACCACCATGAAGTACTCTTGTACATTAATGTACAACCAAATTCACCTGTAAACCATCTAGTAAGGGTATTTGAGGTCAATATACTCATCTATAGGGAGATACAAATTAGAGAAAAGTGTCCAAGTATCCTGTCATTCATCACACAAATACGTATTAGGTTTTGCAAAAGCGCCTGGAATTTAAAGACGTTGACTACTGGAAAGATTCCAGCAGAATCACAGTCCAATGTCAACACTCAGAAACACTTAAGCACACAGAGAAACACTTTGCATGGATTTTCCTTGAAGCGCTACAAATGATCGTACAACTTCCACATTAATTTGCATCAATTTCAAAACAAACAAGCAAAACAGAACTTCCCCTTTATTATCAAGATCACCGAAATGCCACCCCACACACTGCACTAATACCAGATTCAGCACTCCTGCATGTGGAGACAATCAAATGTGCCCATGGCAGTCACCATTCTCTCTGGTTTTACTGATAGGCGCTCATTTCAAGTTAAAGTATCTCTTAAGAGGCCAGGCCAAGGACATCTCATTTGTTCATCACAGTGCAGTAGTGAGCATAACTGTGTTCACCTTAGCAACAAGAGAGTACTTCAGCATTTTATATATGTTCCTGTTCCCAAATATATCCAAAGACAGCCTTTCAGAGCATTTCTAAAAAACATAGAAGCCTTTAGATGACCTTATTTCTTCTATGTTCTCACTATCTTTTTATACAATTTAATCAAGGGTTTCTTGCTGCTTTTCAGTATTTCCTGGCTCTTCTAGATTGCTACTTCATATTAAAAGGTACAGTTAAGGGAAGAATAATGTACAGGAATTACTCTCAGTTCCCTCTTTACTCGAACAGGGCCCCACAGGCACAAAAGATTTGCAATGGCTAAAGCAATTGAACATAGTTAATGTGGAAAATAAATAGCCCTAGCCATGGAGGTAATTCCTAATGAATTAATATCTAAATGATCTCAAGTTATATATGACACTATAACCAAATTATTATGAGTATTAAATGTATGCTTGCTCTAGTCAGAAATGTGTTTAAAACAAAACAAAAAAACACCCTGATGTTCCAAAATCATGCTGTCAGAATGCTTAACTAGAGCTCATTCTTGCTGCTATCATTTAAAGAGGGAAAAGGGATAATAATTAAAAGTGTGAACAACAAAGTAGCATTCGTCTGAAGTCGAGCTACTGAGACATTAAATCAATGGCCTTCACACTTCTACACCAATTCAAAATCCATCCTTCATTATCTCTCACAGGGCATCATCGCAATCCAACATGTTTATCCCTTCATGCTTTCCTTGCTTCTCCCCTCCCCTGCCCAGATGGCTAATTTTACACAATTTCTGGTGACATGATAAGGTAGATACCCTGCTTTCTTCACTTCTGCTTTGACTAGTGACCTATAAATGTGTTCTGCGCCCAAGAATGTTCAGATCATTTTCAATAAAAGAAAATATAAATGTGAAATCTGAGCATCACTGACAGCTTCCATGAACATAGCAAATCTATATTAAACAGCAATACATTCTTCCTTGACTAAAATAAAGTATACTGTCATTTTATCCCCAAACACTTTTCAAGAAGTGTTGAGGAAGCAATGCTATGTTGGCCTTTAAAAAGATGTCAGGAAACTATGCCTTTACTGGCTTATGAAGTCTGATATTATATGAACTGTGTGCATCTCTAACAACCTCTTGTAGAAGACCCAGTGTATTTAGCTTTACTATTCAAAGGCAGTGGGACTACAAGTGTGCACATGCTCACTTGCATAAGCACAGACACACATGCAGCCCACTTGCTCTTCTTCTACCTCTGACAGAAGAACAGAAATGGCAGAAGATGGGCAATTGTCTTTCCAACATGTATCAGCTAATTTTGCAAAATCTGATCAGTAATTCAGCCCTGCATAGCATTTCTGAAAACTGTTCTCTCCCCCAAACCCTAATGACATTGAAAAAATACTGCATTGCAGTCTTTGCCAGTGTATCAGAGGGTACCCAGTAAGATGCCCCAAGTCAAATCGGTATATATTCAAAGGCACATAAGTACATATAGTAAATACCACAGACAAGGAAACTAACATGTGCCATTTTGTATTTATATTTGCCTATATATAAAATATTTCCATCCATATGCCCATTAGGCATGACCATTTTGAAACTTAGAACTACTTTATTAAATGAAAGGTATCACTATATACTTTATGAGTAATCATGCACAACCTAGAACCATAACCTCTCTTCAAGGTTATATACAGATAGGACACACTGCATATAAGAAGCAGTTTCTAGTAAAATAATTCCTAGCATATTCTAGGTACTGAAAAGTCTGAAAACCATTACCCATGGGGCCAAAAATGTAACAGATTAAAAAAAGAAAAGAAAAACGGCCAAGAACAATATGCTAAGGTTCCTGAACAATGAGAATCTTCCATTTAAACTCAAGCTTTAGAGGCACAGGACTAGTCACCATCTTTAAGAGCAACATATAACCAAATCATTCCCTTGAAGTGGTTAATTCTTGGTAATCCTTTTGTTGCAATCTTTAAAAATGGTGTTTTGGTAATTTTCACCAACAGCTGAAAAGGGTAACATGAAGGAAACTAAAGGAAGGATAGACAGCCAGGAAGAGTACCTCCCTATATAGTGTGACATTTTGATGACTTAAATCACGGCAATATAAAGAACTGAATATAATGGATGTTTTCAATTTAACACCTCCTAAATCGGAGTTATTCACCTGTTAAAATTTGGCAAAATGTATACATCTAAATTATACATTGCGTACTCGTCACTTGCCTCAGCTTTCCAATAAAAATGTTCATTTGCAGCAATTATCTTAAACCATTCACAATTTTACAGGATTTTCTCCCACAGGTTGAGATTCTATTCATAAGTTTTATATACCTAAGAAAACCCCTAAATGTATGAGTTAACAGTAAATAAACAAATATACATTGAGGCTATAGCCATTACACCAATCTCTAGACACCAAAAATGTAACCGATTGGTGCATGGGATATGTGGGTTAGAAAAATAATAATCTGGTACTGATTAATGTTCAAACTACAAAAAACATATAAAGTAAGTAAATTAAAGACAAACTGGTAAAACTACCGAAATGCTCCAAGAAAACAATGGAGCTGTATGCTGACTCTATTGAGGGGTGGGAGGTGCATGATAGTTCGAATGCAGGGTGAAGATTATGGCTATGTTAAAAAGGTGGAAATTTAGCCAAAAAAAGAGGATATCATGTACATGAATCTGCACACCTTTCTTTTCCTATGTTACACAGGGCAACTACTTCTATTTTGAGGAACGCAGGCGCATCAGTTAAATGTTCTTGTTTTAACCCTTCTCTTAATACTATTTCTATTTACAATGGTCACATAGATTTTAATCCTGTGCAAATGAACAAGAGTGTAACACTTGCCAAGCGTAAAAGATGTGTTGTGTATTTCTAATGTGCTTTTCTCTTATACTGGCCATATATCCGACACATGACCATCTTTAGCCCTTTTTTCATTATATTTTCATCACTTGCCAGCTATAATGTTTTCTAGAGCTTTTACACATCCATCACTGTATTTTAATAGATGCCACTATTCTATGCTGATTTTTATAGTCAGCAACATATGGTACCATAAAAATTAGCAACAGATATGCAAGTTTGTTCTTAACAGCACCTAGCTTGCCTGCTGAAGCAAATCCCGCTTTATAAAAGAAGGCTACTATACTGGGATACAGATTTATGATACTGTAGGAATTAACGTTGGACAGGGAAAGTAGTACTGCTTCATTGTTTTTTGGAAAAGAGTGTTCCATACATGAAGTGCCCTTGTTTGAACATTATTCTGCCACAGAATCACTGCATTTCACAAACACATAGCCAACAGCACTTAACACAAACACACACAAAATCTTTGACTGCAAGTTTGTGTACAGTTTCCATTTGATGGAATATTAAAAGAGAGAATCCCATTCAGCACCATGAGTCTTTCTGATGTACCGCTTCTCCAAATCCTTGCACTTTCATGCACCTGCAACTATACATCAGTAATAAAATGGTTAAAGAGCCCGCACCCACCCTGTGCAGAAAAAGAACAGATGCTTTAAAAAAAGATTAAAAAAAAATCACTGTAAGCTTGAGCCAGAAATGTAATTAACACTTATTTATAAAGAATAATTAAAGTTGTGACTGCCACAAAGAAGAGCAAAGATAATTGAGGTAGCCCCAGAATTTTTTCTACACTGTTTGCAGTATTCCCACATGACTGCCACCTGCTCCCCCACTCAGCTTCCCCTATGCTCGTTTCCCCGGCAACCTTTCATTGGCTTTTCCTCCCAGCTATCGCTTTCAGTTCGGCTGCTCAGTCTAATCTTATTTGTTTTACACCCATCAAAACAAGCAGCTAGACAAAGAAAATCCTATAAGAATAGGAAAAAGACCATAGCTTTGTTCCCCAGTTTATAATAAGTATCCGAAGAGAGGGGGGACGAACGCCTGCAAAATGTTTAATTGAAACAGAAGTGGGAAGAATGAGGTGAATGTTAATGCCTTTTTTCCTCCCCCTGCACCCCCCTCCATGAATTGCTCTGTTCTGCAAGATTCAGAAGTCTGTATTTGATCTTGCCATTTTGCACAATCTATGGGAAACGCAAAAAGCAGAACCAGAGGTGGGGGGGAGGGGCGGGGAACAAGTCGTGTAGTTTCTGATTTTTCTGCCAGAAGAATACTCTAAAAATAGAAATACTACTATCACATTGATGAATTTAACTTCCTTCTGCGTAAAGAATGGGGAAAAGAAAGCACCCTTATTTCTCAACAGCATTAAGATTCCAAGGAAACAGTACATGCAGTCATTAGATTTCTATTCAACTTAGCACTTGGGTAGCACAAATGAAGATTAAAAGGCATCATGTGCTGGGTACAGTACAAAGACACCGGGACTGTCAGAGGAGATCATCCAAATGCATAATCACTGGATAAAGCACTCTGTGCCGTTTCACTTGCCTATATTTATATAATAGTTGTACATACACATTACATACACAGGTGCCCTCATTAGAAATCAAAACGACCAATAATTTTATTTATGGCTCACCGTCTGCCATCCTAAGCAAGCATAATTCACAAGGCATTCAAGCCGTACGAAGCATATAAGCAGTTTCTTGCCAGCGTTCACTTACCATTTTCAAGCCATTCCACTCCATCTGTGATCACAAAGATGGACCCTTACAGCCCCTCACAGTGTCAAAAGCAAAAAGAACGTTATGTAAAAGCTGACATTCCTTCTTACAGAACTCCTGCCCAACGATGCAACAAATCGGCATATACTAGGCGCTGGTACACATACAAGCCGCCTCCTCTTTTTATGAGGTCATGACAGGAAACTCTTTGAAATACAATATGCAGCATTTACTGAAGCTCCTATAAATCACTCTCTAAAAAAATTACCATGCCTACTGCGCAATACACCAAACCAAAAAGTATCAGAACCAAGGCACTGCCTTATTTTATTTTTTCAAGGATTCCATTTTGCATGTGTGCTGCCCGCATGTGAATGTGAGAAAATTAACCATGCCAACCCCCTCTTTCAGCATTTCTGCTGACCACATGCAGCCTCGCGATAGAAAGCAGCCTTTTCTTTATTCTAAGACAGAAATTATAATGACCTTAAAATGGCACACTACATCCTTCCTGCCCTTTTATTAAAAGCTAATCAAGAATTAAAATGCAGAGAAACAGAGAGAGCGCAAAGAAGGACGAGACATGAAGGGAGAAAGACATTTAACAAGCGAGCCAGCGGGGAGCAAACTAAACTCATGTGACAACACAGACTGATCAAAATGCAGATTTGGGGAAAGGTATATGTTCTATACACAGACTAGGAAAGACCGCTGCAACAAACAGATTTTAAAAACTACTAATACCTACCATAACCATTCTTAATGGCAAATAATGGGTCTCGCAAGGCTTCAATTCCTCTAAAGATTTGATATGGTTTCAGGGAATTAAATGTTTTATTGTTTCTTTTTTTAAAAAAATCCACAAAATACACAGTGCAGATGTATGATGCTGCAAAAGAAAAGAAAAAAGCACTGTGTTGAAGCCCCCTGATTTTAGAATGTAGATAACAACTGAATAGAGCCTTGATGAAATTGGCTAACAGCTTCTCCTTTTTACATCCATTTATGGGACCATCTGTCAGCTGAAAGCAAGATCCGATTGGCTAGGGAAACTAAAGGAGGCGTTGCAACATCAGGTGCTATTGAAATTAGCTACTGCCAGATTGACAATGTTAATGATTTGGTGACCTCTACAACAACAGAGACCAGATTTCTGAACTGCTGCTTGTGTCTAGTAATTAAGGGCCAGTTTAAGAACAGCACACACGCATGGATGGATTTTTACTCACACCTCTTTACCTCCTCCCCCCATTACTTACAAACTCACATACAGGCATAAGGGCAGTTTCAGGCCACACCTAAGAGTTTACAACACTATGACATCCAAGTGTTACACCTCAGTCAGGCTTCCACAACTGCAGCCTGTCACCTCTTCTATACACCACTATGAACTACAGGGTATTTGAACCACCTTATCTTTCTCGACACTTGCTTCCCAGAGAAATACATATTTAATGTTCTGCCCCAGGCTATAAAAGATACGACAAAAACACTTTAATGTGCATTTTAACTGTATTTATTCATAGGTGCAATAGGATTTAAACTTTGTATACTTTTCCAAGTTATCTTAACAACAGGGGATGTTCACATGTGGTATATACATTAAAAAAAAACTGGATTCCTAATTAATGTAATAATATTTCTTAGGTAACACTTTAACCAGTATCTTCAAGTAGAAAATTTAAGTGTTTTTCACGAGTGTGATTTCTCTTCTAAGCTGGTTTAAAAGAAAGGACGACTTACTACCCTATAAATTAGACAACCTTGAGGTGTGCTCATGATGAGAATTGGAAGTTGCCTTGCTACTTGTATCTCCAGTTACAGCCGTATTGCAAACTTTTCACACCTCAGCCACTGACTGAAAAGGCTTGTGTTGTTTTCATTTATAATCAGAGGAGGTTTTTTTAAAGTGTGTGTGTACATTAGAGGAATAAGTCCTTCAAACAACCTTTGCTGTAAACTATGAAAAAGTAGCATTTGTGCTTTCCTTGTTATATGCACTACTAAACATATTTTGTTCATCATATAAAGTTGAACAGAAATATTTTACCACCCATATGTAACTGAATTTATTTGTACAGTTCTATCACATTAAAATGTAAAATATAACAGACTACAATTTATGCTTATTTCACTGAAAAACAACAACATAAAACACACATACCCATAATTAAATTATCACAATGCAAAATACGCAGAAAGGCTGATTTTAGAAGAAATAAAGTCAACCCGCTGATAAATGTTAAGTTTAATGCAACACTGGTATGAATTGTTTAAATCATCACAAGCATCCTGTTTCCATTTGGATTCTACTATTCTTTAATACAAACTAATGAAGATTCAACTACACAATTACAAACTGGAAATATCAACTCATTCAAGAGTAAATTTAATGGGACGATATGCACCCCAATGCTAACACAATATGTCAATTGACCAACTTTGACTTGTAATGCTTATTCTGAATTATTATTTCATTGGTGGTTAACAAAAATTAAACAGGAATGAAGAAATTTTCTTTCCATCATTTCCCCTGTCTCAGCATACTTCATTAGCCACTGAATAAGGATTCTGGTCATCAGAAAGATTCAGCTCTTTGTCTAAAAAACAATTACAGATTCGAGTCCTAAACAAATTAGCGTGCCTTGCCAATTTGAAAATATATGCTTTGTGTCTATTGTGCACAAACATCCCAAACCGCACAAGTACAATCTTAAAGATAACAGTTTTGTTTTTAAAAAGGAAGAAAAAGATAAGGCAAAGAAAAACCAACAGACAATTGCATAAATGTCCACAGAGGCCCCTCTCTCTAAAGACAAAGGCAGAATCCTATTGTTGGGAAAAGTCAGTCTTATTATCAGATTTCCAATAGGACCATTCATCTTTCAGGGTAAGGGGCTGACCACTACATCACCCGAAATGACACAAATTGTTAAGCATCAAGATTTTCAATACAGTCTCTCAGCCATCAGCCAGGAACCATCCAAGTAAAAGTGTAATTTTCATGCATCCCCCCTCTCTCTCCCCCTCCCCTCAAAAACTTAAAATACAGCTATTCCATTTTCTAAATGAAACCACAGGACTACCTTTTCCCTCCCTTTTCTTTCTTACCATAAATGAGCAGTTTCTTGACTCATTAATGACAGTTTCCCTTAAAAGAAGTGATCTCATAGCACTGTGTCCCTCTCCACCATGCATACATCCCAAAGGTTGCGGGTATCTCAGCATCAGGAACCGCCAGCAAGCTCTCTCATACAGAGCCCAGATGGACTATACCAGAAGCCAATTCAGTGTTAATAACTACCTACTCTGTGCAGTTAAGAAGCCTTACGTGGCATAATGTCCTAGGCAACAGCAGCTGATTAAAACTGCAAATAAAAGACAATCCTGTTATCCAAAATGATTGACTAGGGGTACCTAAATAATATAGCAAAGGAGGATTTATATCCCCCTTTAACTCTCTCAATTTGAGAATGGAATCTTTTCTAAGCATAGGAAGAAAGAAGAAAATAACTGCTGCCTAGAAGATGTGACAAAATATTACCTCATTATTTAACAAAGCAGCACTAAGCATCCTGGTGATTTCAAACATCTTGCTAGAGATTTTGGTTTAAAAAAACCCAAAAACCAAAAAGAGAATCTTTTGCAAGTCCAGTCCTCTCTGCAAAGGGAATGTCAAATTTCCTCCACTCAACGTTTGCTCTCTGGAATTAACACATTAAAACATCTAGCTGCATTTTCTTTGTTAGCATGCAGAGAAAACTCACTTCTGTAACATGTACTGCTCTCTTTGCTAGAATAGCCTGCTGCCCTAAACATGGCTGTTACTTAAACTATTCTTTAAAGTAACAGTTCACTCTCTAACCACCAGGTGGGCAGTGTGGAATGAATCAAAATGAACATCTTCAGATTGTCTTTGAATAGCTTGTAGCTGTGATTCCCCATACACATGAAATGTGAAGTGTTGTAAGAGACAATGCAGCTAGCATTCTTTTACCTCCTGCCTTGTCACCGGAATATACATTAAAAAACAAAAACGAAACATGATTCTAACAGGAAAAAATACTGAAGGGTTGTTTTTGTGTGCGAAAAAAATTACTTACAGGTCTTTTCCCCTCTAAGAAAACAAGCCAACTTAAATGAAAAAAAACAACAGCCCTTTTAAAAAATGTTGAGTTAAGCTTTCATTAAACATCAGACATTTTTCTACCTGCTATTTCAACATAACTTTAGAAATAGCCTAATTTAATACAGCTGCAGCTTATCTGGATATTTAGACAAACAAAGCCCACACAAGCCTGGTAATGATCACAAGCTTGGGCTCACAAGGCATTGCCATTTCGAAAAGCCACCTCTCACAATCTCCCTCTCCAGGATTCTGTAACCTTAGGGGTTTGATAAGGCTAATTTCCCTGCCACCTTCTTCCTCTAACTACCTCTCAATAAATTCTGTATTTCTGAAGTCTATTTAGCCTTCATGAGACCTGATTTCCCCCCCTTAATTTGCAAAGATGTATTTTTCTGTATACATGGGAAAGTCCCACAAATATGCATGCTTGTAAAGCTCTGAATACCAGTGCCAGGAGGAAGCATCAGGGGAAGGCCTTGGCCTCTATGCTCTATTGGATGCCCAAAGGAACTGGTTGGCCACTGTGTGAGACAGGATGCTGGACGAGATGGACCACTTGCCTAATCTAGCAGGGCCCTTCTTATGTAGAGACACTAACCCAGAGTTGCAGTTGGCCCTGATATCTAGCTTTTGCCATCCGCACAGGAGCTAGACGTTTTACTTTTAGAATGAGTGATGGAAAATTTAAGGGTTTGAACTTCTTTTTGTACCACCAACAAGCTCTTGCTTGGATTAACTCTGTGACTACCACAGATCTTTCACTAAATCTGAAAAACTGATAGCTATATTGACTAGATCAGTGGAATCTACTAGCTTTTCCACCATCAAAACAAGTGGGCCTCACTTGACTACTGAAAAGACTATGCTGGGGATGATGGGAGCCAAGTGGGCAAAAGCCACGCAAGAAAGAAAGTGCAGTGTGGAGGCGAGTCAGGTGAGGCAGAGCAAAAAACCAGGTAGGATCCAATCTGATATGAACTTAGAAATCAAATACAAAGAATCCCATAGTTATTGCCTATTTCAGCTCTTGTGATTTCCAACGGAAACCAAAGTTCGCTGTATTTTAAATTAAAGTGGCTGGGAAATTAGGTACTCAGCAACTGTAAAGCCCTTTTCAGAGACAAGGGCTTGCTGGCACAACTTAGAGGAAATAAAAGCAATGCATAAGGATTAGATGAAATCTGTATGGATTAAAATGGTTCATAAAACAAATCATACACTTAGGGCAGCCCTTACAAGCACAGATGTGCCCTAGCCATTGCTGCAACACAATCTATGGTGGGAGGGTATCTAAGGCTGCAATCCTGAAGGGAGCGCGCGAATCTCCTTAGGACCCTGCGCCAGCATAGGTGCCAGTTTACCACAGAATAAAGTAGCACCTATGCTGCCACGGGGGAAAACACGCCAGCACCAAGGAGTCATGGAGCTCCACCAGCCCCTGCTGCCAGCACAGCCACTCTGGGAACTAAATCCCAGAAGAGAACACCCACACTGGCATGGGGGAGGTGTTCCTGGGGCTTTCACGGGGGCAGAGCTGCCTTTGGGCAGCTTCCTAACCCCTTTTGCCCTGGGAACACCCCCTTGAGCTGCAGTGTGGCCACACCACCTTTTTGGGTCAGTGGGGCATTTGTTCAGTGGGGCATTGCCCCCTTTTGTGTTTTTATTTTTTTTAAGTGCTTTTTTCCCCTCTGCGGCGGCTGGGAAGCCTTGGAGGAGGTGGTGCCGCTGCGCCACTCCCAACCACTGCCTAACTGCCCCCCCCTTCAGGATTGGGCTGTAAGACCAATACATATCTACAGGCCACTGTGCAAACAGTTCTTCTTAGTACCTCCCAGAGGCTAAGGTATTACCTGGTTAAGTTCAAGTTGCCCAGGAAAGGCGGAGATACACACAAACCATATGGCAATGATCACCCAACTCCCACTACAGGTTTCTTTCCCCATCCATTATATTAAAGAGTAAGAGCACTATTTTGAAAACACACCCACCTGCAGATTGGTACCTAGGGGGATTTTCAAAATACCATTCAAATTGGTTTCATATTTTGCCAGTCCACAAATGTAATTTTTGAGACTTCAAAATTATCTAAATATTTGCTTGTAATCTTTTAAGGGGAAGGCACTGGCAAACCACCCCATAAACAAAGTCTGCCTCGTCAACGTCAGGATGTGACGTCACCCCATGGGTCAGGAATGACCCGGTGCTTGCACAGGGGCCCTTTACCTTTAATCTTTTAAGAGTGTTATACTTAAATCTAAAAAATACATTTATCCTAATTAAAAAAATGTTACATGTTTCTGAATGTGACCCTTAAAAATATGGAAAATAAACAGGATCTGCAAGGACTTGCAGAAAGAGCGATCTAACCCCTCTACTGGTCTTGCTCCCCACACTATCTCTGCTCTCTGTTCTTCCATCCATCTTACAGACCCACCCACCCCAGCTTCTCCTCTTTCCCTGACTCCTTTCCTCCCTCTGTCTCTCCCCTTTTGCTTCATTTTGCTTTCCTCTCTTCCTTCCCTGCAAGCTGATCTTCCTGTCATTTCTGCTTCTCCAGCCCCTACACTACACCTTGAGTTTCAAAATGAAACTATGGAATCCATTTGGGCTTTCCCGAAGACAATATTGGAGTTGCCTATGCAATTCAAAATGGCTGCTGAGATGTCATAAAGTTATCTCAGCATTTAAAAACTTTCAATTTATCCCCTCCTTTAAAAAAGATTTAAGATTTTCCCTGCAAAGCTGGGGGTTGCCCCAGGTTTGGAAGGGCATCTCCCCTATCGTACATGCCTCCATTGTAAGAGGTATTTTTTGGATCTGCACACTGCAGCGAAGTTCATAATTAGACATACAGGACAACACCAAGAAAAAGTAACTTCTCCAATTAATAAAGAACGTAATGCTAGGATTAAAACAATTTAAGAAATCAACCAGAGTAACTTTTAAACCTTTAACCATAAGAATGTGTATTTGACATTTTTGCTAAACTCTACAATTTCTATTTAACTTTTAAGTTAGTAACTACACTAAAGAAATTTCCAAGGTTTTTCCTACCATGCAACAGTATGAACTTGTCTGTGTTATGTACATATTCTGAATCCCCTTGACCCAGGATGCAGTAACTATGAAAGCCACTGCCTCCAAAAGCTTAAAGCTACAATCATAACCATCAGGTTTTCAAGCAACTAGCAAAACTGACTAGAAGCAGAAGCCCATGGCTAAAGAACTAGTCAGTTTGTCCTAATAGGTGGAATTCAGCCCCCTTTTTGCCTCAGTTCTCCTCAGCTCTTTTCCCTCAAGCTCCCTTCTTTCTTTGAGTACCTACTTCTCAAGTGGCCTGTTCTACCCAGGAAATACAGAGGTCAGCACCAACTTCAGCTTCAATTTGCCCTGTCAGTTCATCTCATAAACATCAATTTTAAAGTAACATTTAAAAGCACAATCATTGTTATAAATAAAATATTCATGACTTCTTGGATTGGCTGACACAGTATATAAAGAGTCTGGAATGATGGAAAGAGTCTAGTGATGGAAATTTCGAGCTTTTTTATTATAACAGTTTTTAAGAGAAATGTTTTATAATATACCCAAAATAAGAAAGTGGATGTGGTATGGACAGAGAGACATAAAACACATTGTGAAGAATAGAACTTCTTTTCAGAGGCAAACACAGCAAATCAATTTCAAGCCACTAACAATGCCACCAACTGCCAAGCTGCATGGCAGAGAAATGCAATGAACTTCTAGCATGAGAGTACTATTCGCACTTTAAAACTATTTGGAAAGCCCCAGAGTCCTCCCATACAAGGAGTCAAAGCTCTAAATCAGAGGGTTATCGTAAAGGTTTCCCAATGCCAATTAAAATGTTACATGCCTCCTACCGCTATGGTACTACACTTAGAATCATAGAGTTGGAAGGGACCACCAGGGTCATCTAGTCCAACCCCCTGGACAAAGCAGGAAACTAACAACTACCTCCCTCCACATCCCCAGTGACCCCAACCCTCCCCCCACCATGCAGGATCCCACAATCAAAGCACTCCTGACAGATGGCCATCTAGCCTCTGCTTAAAGATCTCCAAAGAGGGGTACTCCACCACCCTCCGAGGCAGCACATTCCACCGTCGAACAGCCCTCACCGTCAGAAAGTTCTTCCTAATGTTTAGGTGGAATCGCTTTTCTATTAGTTTAAATCTATTACTCTGTGTCCTAGTCTCTGGAGCAACAGAGAACAAGCTAGTTCCCTCATCAACATGACATCCCTTCAAATATTTAAACATGGCTACCATGTCTCCCCTCAACCTTCTCTTCTCCAAACTAAACCAACACAACTCCTTAAATCTCTCCTCATAAGGCATGGATTCCAGACCTCTGATCATTCTGGTCGCCCTCCTCTGGACACGCTCCAACTTGTCAAAATCCTTCTTAAATTGTGGAGCCCAAAACTGGACTCAGTATTCCAAGTGAGGTCTGACCAATGCAGAATACAGTGGTAGTATTACTTCCCTTGATCTAGACACAATACTCCTGATGCAGCCCAGAATTGCATTGGCCTTCTTAGCCGCCATATCACACTGTTGACTCATGTTGTTTGTGGTCCACTAAGACTCCCAGATCTCTTTCACATGTACTGTTGTCAAGCCAACTCTCTCCCATCCTGTACCTGTGCCTTATGTTGTTTCTGCCTAGGTGAAGTACTTTACACTTCTCCCTATTGAAATCCATTTTATTGCTTATGGACCAGCTCTCCGGTCTATCGAGGTCATTCTGAACTCTGACCCTACCCTCCGGGGTATTAACTACCCCTCCTAACTTGGTGTCATCTGCAAATTTGATTAGCATGCTCTCTATTCCATCATCCAAGTCATTTATAAAAATATTAAATAGTACTGGTCCCAAGACAGACCCCTGTGGTACCCCACTGATCACTCCTCTCCAGGATGAAGTTGTGCCATTAATGAGCACCCTTTGGGTTCGGTTGGTCAACCAATTACCAATCCACCTAACAGTAGCAGTGTCCAGCCCACATTTTACTAGCTTTGTTTCAAGAAGATCATGGGGGACTTTATCAAAGGCTTTACTGAAATCAAGGTACACTACATCTACAGCATTCCCTTCATCTACCATACTTTTCACTCTTTCAAAAAAAGATGAGATTAGTTTGGCATGACCTGTTCTTGAGAAACCCATGTTGACTGTCAATAAGCACGGCATTTCTTTCTAAGTGCTTACAGACTGTCTGTTTAATTATCTGCTCTAGTATTTTACCTGGTATTGATTTCAGGCTGACTGGGCGATAATTGTTTGGGATTTCTTTTTCCCCCTTTTAAAAGATGGGGACCACATTTGCCCTCCTCCAGTCTGCTGGAACTTCTCCTGTTCTCCATGAACTCTCAGATTATTACCAGTGGTTCTGAAATCACTTCAGCCAGTTATTTTAACGCCCTTGGATGCAGTTCGTCCGGCCCCGGAGACTTGAATTCCTTAAGAGTAGCCAGGTATTCCTGTACTATCTCAGTGTCTATACTATGCTGTAATTCCCCTATTGCATCCTCTGCTCCATTATTCCTAGGTTGAGCACTATTCCTCTTTTGGGAGAAGACTGATACAAAAAAGGAGTTAAGTAATTCTGCCTTTTCTGCCTCCCCTGTTAATAACTCACCATCCTCTCCACGCAATGACCCGATCGCCACTTGAATGGCTGTTCCTTACTGTGCTGCTTTAGAAGCTCCAGCAGTTATACTGCTTATTTTCAACCTTGTGTTATCTATCTAAACAATGCAATAATCTCAAGTATTAAGTAGACGATTTTGAAAACTAAATTGTTATTAGCCACTTTTTTGCCTACAAATGTAATCAGTACAATTGCAGAACACTGCTCTCTTTTACAACCTTCTGCAAAAAACTTACTTCAAAAGGGATGTTTTCCTACATACATAAACCCCTCTAACTACAGGGCTACTTTGGACAACCACAGTCTTTGTTCCAATGTTATTATGGTTGCAATAATATGGAGGGATAGTTATCTGCAATGGAAACATCATTATGTTGCCACCTTGTTCTTCCCCAGGTTTTGCATCCAACAAGGCAATAGCGCTGGACTAAGAACATTCTCAGAAGCTCCAGAATACCACTTTTCCAAGGAACAACAGCTATCATGCAATAAGCTCTTAAACAGGTTCCAACTCTTGGTTCCAACTCATTTATATCTGTCCTAAATCTCACAAAATCTACTGTCATGTAGCAAGGCATACAAATAATAATAATTGTGTGCCATCAGGTCGCAACTGAGTCTTGGGGTTTTCAAGGCAAGAGATGAGGAGAGGTGGTTGCCATTGCCTTCCTCTGCATATCAACCCCAGTCTTCCTCGGCAGTCTTCCATCCAAGTACTAACCCTGGCCATCCCTGCTTAGCTTCCAAGCTCTGACAAGATTGGGCTATTCAGGCTGTTAAGGCATACAAGTGCTATGGAAATCCCTTCCAATACAACTTGACAGGGTCAAACCTTTATGCACCTAGTAACAATATAATTTTGGTAGAAGATAGGGAGGGTTTAATGATCTTGGGGAGAGTTATAAAAGTTTGCTAATTTTTAAACCAAGGATAAAGGCCGATTATGCATGTTCACTTTACCCTTCTTTATTCCCCATTTCAGCCAGGATCAAAGCAACCTGGGTTGGGGAAAACTGTATCCATTGGCTTGAATGATCAGGGAATAAACTGTGTGCAAATCGGGGGCATGAATACAGGAAAGCAGTCTCCCAAGTTCAAATCAAGTCCCACCGCTTTAATTGCTGGTCTGTGATTGGCTCACCTCGTGAGAACATTTCCTTCCCCCCAGACCCAACTGCCTGTCAGGTCTCAGCAACACGTTGTGTTCCTGGTAATAAAGACTTTCCTCCAGACGGTGCAGGGAGTTAAAAGTTTTATTTCAGCAAGTCAGCGAGTTCAGCAGATCATAGAAACATAAGGCTAGAATACAGACATGGGCGAGTATCGGTACATATATAGGGTAAATACAATGGGGTTGATTAGCTTATAGAAACAAAGAAACAATACAGAAATGAACTACCGGTAACGACTTAAGGCAACGCATACAGGCTGATCTTCCTGGGCTCCCGGCATCGTTTTGCGGGACCCGGTATCAGATCAGCGATTACTCGGGCGGGTCTCCATTGAGGTGCAGATCTTGGTCAGGAGACCGGGTGCAAAAGGGGGAGGAATGGAGTGCACAAAAACTCCATTTTGTCCGTGGGGGGGGGGGGGGACACCATCTTGTTTCTTATCCGGGGCCGGTAGAGAGCCTATCTGACACTGCCACATAAAAAAGCATTTTAAGAACAACAACAACAAAAAAATGGAGCCATTTGAAAGGGGGGGGCGAAATCCAAGCCTTATTTTAAAAACGCCTTTCTTTCTCAGAAAGAGCTCCCAGGAAGCAGGAAGCAACTGAATCCCTGCCTCTTCGTGATTGGCTTGGCTGTGAGAGATGCCAATCTTCGCTGCTTCCCCTGTATGGCTATCACCAAACAGAACAGAAGAGGGGTTTGGAAAGGGGGTGGGGAAAGCTCAACGAGAGGCAAGTATATGCATGCTCTTTGGATCTGGTTTCAGCTAGGAAAGACCGTTTGACTCTGGCAAGAAGAGGAATGGGAAAAGCCGAGTTCGTTTAAGGTTGAAATGGGTTGAGCCGAAAAGGAATGAGGTAACGTGCATTCTCAAAAACTTGATCCTTCCTGAAACAGGGAATGAATGAGGCTAAACCTACCATGCATACGTGACCATAGTGGGTCTTGGAAGGGAGTTTTCTACTTGCTTAGACAACTGACATTTTTTTTCAGTGTTAGAAAAACTAGCAACTAACTGAAAAAACCAGCATATAAAACCTATCCTGCCACAAGCTACCAACTTCCAGTTGAACATTTCACTAATGGAATAATTCATGTTTTCCCCCACCCCTGGCCATTTTGCTCACGTTTTAGGATTGTTCAATGCAACAATAAGTACTCTCTCTTAACACTATCACTGCATGCTTTGTGTCTCTAGACATCCTGTTCTCCTCTGACAAAACTTACTCATTCTTCTGACATGGAACAATAAGGGACCTTTAAACTAATCTAATAAAACTGGAAATCCTCTATTTTTAGCATTTCCCCCCAGACCCCCAAACAATGGCACAAGCAGACCTGTTACAATTATGTCAGGTGAAAAAAATGCTTTTATTTAAAAAAAAATCCTGCCAACATTATAATGATTAATAGTTATAAATAAAAACAAAACTGTACTTATTAAATGATGATATTCTTTGAAGGGAAATTTTTACAGTATTTTATTTGGTTTATTAAATTCTATAAGACAAAGAAAACTGTTCAGGCACACTGACTCAAAGAATTTCTACTGATAATATTCCAGCAAAATTCCAATATATATATGTTCCTAAAGGTAAAGGTCCCCTGTGCAAGCACTGGGTCATTCCTGACCAATGGGGTGACGTCACATCCCGACGTTTACTAGGCAGACTTTGTTTATTGGGTGGTTTGCCAGTGCCTTCCCCAGTCATCTTCCCTTTACCCCCAAGCAAGCTGGGTACTCATTTTACCGACCTCGGAAGGCTGAGTCAACCTTGAGCCAGCTACCTGAAACCAATTTCCGTTGGGATCAAACTCAGGTCGTGAGCAGAGCTTGGACTGCAGTAATGCAGCTTACCACTCTGTGCCATGGGGCTCTTATATATATGTGTTCCTACTGAACTAAAATTATCTTGATCCCAAGTACTGAGTAAGCATAATCATGGACCACATAACAAGTTTGCCTCTACTGAAAAATGAACATAGTCTGCAAGGTTTATCATACCACCAGTGATCAGGGAGCCTGACACTACTCAGCAGAACCATTCAGAGGACCCTTACAACTTCCTCCCAATGAGTATCTCATTCTGAAGACAGCTGAGATTAGAAGAATATATTCTCTCTGCCAAATCCCCATTAAGAGAAAGAGAGCTGTGAAACAATACCAACAATTACTGAATAGGATCAGGAATGTAATTCTGATGGAAATCAAATGAACGATGTTGCCAGCTCTCTTATTCTACCACGGCTCCTGTGCCATTCAAAACCACACTGACAGATAACCGAATAACAGGTAGCACTTTCCCTATTTATTTGAGGGTATTTATATATGCCGTCTTACTCCCAGCAGCAGGACCCAACATAACAAGAAATATTACATTTTAAAAGTCAGTTATGAACACACATCATTAAACAGGTAAGCCAGTGCCCATACTTATAACTTAGACGCTGTCCTATAAACTCACTTAAACCACTATTTTACAGCCTCACCTGGAGTCCGGGCCCCCAAGACAAGCACTCACCTCACCCCT
The DNA here is from genome assembly GCF_029931775.1 of Euleptes europaea. NCBI lineage: Eukaryota > Metazoa > Chordata > Lepidosauria > Squamata > Sphaerodactylidae > Euleptes > Euleptes europaea. The sequence goes on from NC_079313.1 coordinate 72,413,896, forward strand.
TGCAGGAAAGTTCCACAGCTGCAGGGCTGCAACTGAAAAGGCTCAGGTAGTAACAGATTGTATTCTTGAGCAGAAGTACAGACAGGAGACCCTAACATAAGGAGCATCACTGATGCATGGATTTATTATTTGGAGCCCAGGCCACAAAGGGTTTTAAAACCTCTATTTGGGTCCAGAAATGAATAGGCAGCCAATGAAGTGGCTGTGCAATGTGGCCCAGACAAGAAGCTCATTTTGCTCCAGCTGAAGTATAAGGTATAAGTCTTTTAAGGTGGACATTTGTAAGTTATATTACAATATGATATTAGTTTGAGATTCTATAGCTATTTTTTGTCTTTTAATTTTGTTACCTGCAGTCTAGTTTTTCTATTTTTGTAAGACAACTTGAGCTCATGTGGTCAGTGGAAAAGGCAGCAAATAAATGTTCACTTTAAAAAAAAAAAGCTGGAGCACTGTGTTGTGTACTGGATGGATAGCAGCGGATTAAAGGTAAAGAACCACTGGGTTGGTCTATCCTTTTTAGTTGTTTTTATGCCTCTGACTTGACTGCTGTTCTGCGTTCACTACTGAGCTGTCTTATGCTGCTAGTTCCTGCTTTTATACCCCTGGTTGTTTTTTTAATTGCCATATTGTTTTTTTTTAAGTCTCCTTGAGTAAGTCTCTGGGGAGGAATCCCAAATCTGTCCTAAATATAGATTAATAAAAGTTCTATCTCCAAGGGAGACCCTCCTTTCTGCACAACCAGCAATATTGAGGGAGACATCTTTGTTATGCTACTACATAGGCCTTTTCTGCACGGGTTGTTTCCGTCGCAGTCACTCCCCGACTACTTCAGGGCTTTGTTTTCATTCTGCATGTTTTCTCCAACCTTTAGAAGTTACCTCGCTCTCTCCTCGCGTTTCCCCCACCTTTTCTGGATGCTATTTTAGCTTGAGTTAAATGTCTGCGTTGATCCCAAATCGATTGCAGTCCTGTGAACAGTTGTTAATTCGGGGTTTTATCCCCACACTTACATTCTCGCTTCTCCCTCCCACTTGTCTTTCCTCTTTATCCAACCCCTCCCCTCAAAGCCATCTTTTTTTGTTTGTTTGCAAGTGCAGGACTACCTATAGAATGCTAGAATAGTCACAAAAGACCTGTGAGACTGCTTATTTCACCTACATCTTGAACACCTTTCTCCATTTAACTTGTCCTCTTCAACTGGCCCCCAGCCCATCTTTTTTGTTTGTTTGTGAGTACAAGACCAGCGATAGAATGCTGAAATGGTCACAAATGACCATGTGAGTGTTCTAATGTCCCCTGCATTGAGATAGCCCAAGACAAATGTTTTGGCGTTTTTTTTGTCCGTGCTCCCCTTCATCATCATAATCCATGTTTGAAGTGCATTGCAGTTTTCCCATAACGTCCCTGGATGACCATGTGCGCCACATGTGATTGCCTGCCGAGAAATTTTTAACCGAATTATGCATTTGTTTACATTTTTCCTTTAGGTCATTTTGAGTGGAAATACGGTAAAGTTAATGTAGTGAGAGCAGGTGTGTGGAATTGGACCCTTTTGTTTGATTTCATTTAGACCTCCATCGCCCCATTGGAAGGACGATCTGGCCACTCTGGCCAGTCACAGTTCGGAAAATCCCGTGACCACCACTGGCAAATCGTTGCACAGATTGATTGAATCCAGCTGTGGGCAGCAACTTTGAGGGGCTGTTTGGAATGCTTTCCATCGCCCGGAAACTGAGCAGAGGCACAATTTTACTAGCATGATTCTCGGGCTTGCTACAGTGCTTGCAAAATGGCAGGGACGAACAAACCTAGTGGCGGATGTGGAGTGTTCTGGCGAGAGCATAAGACACTGAATGGCAGAGTGCCATTCAAAATCTAAAGCACTGCCCCAAAATTACCAGAAAGTGGTTGCACATAACTACAGATCAGGTAATTCTCCTGCCACCTACATATTCTTTAGAGTTCCACCAAATCTTCCAAGGGGATGCCAGCATACAGCCTGGCCAGAAGCATGAACCTCATAGTGGTGACCGAAGACGGGAGACCTAGCATGGAGGTGGCTGCAGGTTCAGAGGAACTGTTCACACACAGTCTACTGACAATCAACCCTGAGGGCAGTCATTGCTCAACCTCAGTAAATGCAGATGGGCTTTTAAGGATTATTTTCTTCATTGCCCTTTAACTTATATTTCCAGCTTAATGTCATGTTTGCTCTGTATGGCAGATTTTTGGTTGTCCTAATTTGCCCCCATCACCCCCCATACAGATGCCATGGCTTCAAATGAAGTCACTTCCCCCAGAGCTTGCGTCCCTGAAGAGGATCTTGATGAAACGAGTCTTTCATGCAACTTGAGCAGCATGTATCTGCAGTAGCAAATCAAGGTAGGACTTTCCTGTCCTACTTTGAGGCCATCCCCTTCCATTACACTGGCAATAGATCGCTAACAGGCAAGCCACCTTCCTTCCCCCTTCAGAGAATGTGATCATTTCTGCACACATTACCTGCAAATCTAGTTGTGTTTGATTGTGGCCATTTTGTGGCCACCAAACAGCGCCCTCCCCCATGCTCGCTCATTATGGTTCTGCTACTCATATCACCGGCAACGTGGCCAGAAACTCTAGTGTAAGTTTTCCTGCTGAACCATTTTATCCTCTGATTACATTTCAGAGAACTTGCCTGCAAGTGATGTCCCAGAAGACAAGGGTCCACAACATCCAACATCCCCTCCCACCGTCAACTCCTCCTCCAAATATTGATGGTAATACAACTTCATTGTGTTTTCACCTCTGCCCCTCTGAAGACTGATCCCCTTTGGCAATCCCTTTTTAAATGCTGTGGTTGAGGCTGGGTGTGACTGCAGATGAAGCATGGTACCCTCATGTTAGAAAAGCCTTCCTCTTGGTCTTCGCATGGCCTTCTTTGCAGCAGCCAGCATGGTATAGTGGTTAAGATCGGTGGCCTTTAATCTGGAGATCCGGGTTTGATTCCCCGCACCTCCACATGGAGCCTGCTGGATGACCTTGGACTAGTCACAGTTCTCAGAACTCTCTCAGCTTCGCCTATATCACAAGGTGCCTGTTGTGGTGGTGGTGGTGGTGTTACTGTAAGCCACTCTGAGACTCCTTTTGGTAGAGAAAAGCAGGGTATAGAAACCAACTCTTCTTCTTCGGTCATCATAGCTTTATAATTAGCTGCACTGTGAGACGTGCGTAGTTGTCTGGCAACCTGATGGTTACATACGGAGAAAGTATTTCTTTCCTTTTTTAATGTGAATCAGAAAGTGCTCTTTTTATAATTTGCATGGCAGCGGTTTGCTTCTTAGAATCTGTACTAGAGAGAAACACATTGGATTCCACAAGATATAACAGCACTATGCTTTCAGGTAATCAATGCGATGCACAGCAAGAAATGCTGGCTGCAGAGCTGTTTTTAGCCAGACGTTTGGCCAATGGCAGGTACAGAAAAAAATCATGTGGTGATCTTTGCTGATGTTGCCGCCAGTGTGAATGAGAGCGGACTGCATCTCAACGGCATGAGGAGACGATGGCGGCAGAGAAGCGATGACACGAGAAGATAATGACAGCCGAAGAGCGCTGTAGCGCCATCATGACCTCATGGTTGAGGAGACTAGGCTTGACCAACATGCACTCAAGGACACTATGGAGAAAAATGCTGAAGTGATGCTTGCCATGGTAGATGTCCTAAAACCATTGGGGAACCACTTTCCTATTGAAATCTGGCAGTGGTGGACCCAGTACTCCGGCCAGTTCTTACGCAAAAATAGGAAAATGTTCCAGGCAGTAGGAAGCGTTCCTGCATAGGTTGAAAGAGCCTGGACCTTTAGGAAGCAAGCAGTCTTCTTCAGCACATGATCCATGATGTTCTTATGTAATTTATTTGGGTCTTTTTAAAATAGCGACAGCATACCATGCCCTCCACAAATGTAAATACGTACCTGTCCCTTTTGCATTGGCAATGATATCATTCATTTTCTTTCTCTGAGTTTGGAAGCTGAATGAGAGATCACACATCTGTTGTTTAGATCATCAGTTATTTGGTAGAAGTTACTTGGTACAATTAAGGGAAAAGGCTTCATTAATTGCATTTTAAAGGTTTTGATTTGCCTTCTTATCTCGGTATCTCTGATGATCTCATGAGCACTTGCTGACTGGCAAATTGCACCACTGTTGTCATCTCTTATTTAGAGTAACAAGTCAGATATTTAGAAATAGTCACAGTATAGTGAGAAATATAGGTAAATTTTCTTTTTAAATAAGCAGTCCTGTGAAAGGTAAATAAAATGTCCCTGGCTGGAGGTCTCAGACAGTGGAGATTAAGCTGTCTTGGAGCGATATTGGCTGCCTTGGGTCTTCTCATATTTTCATATTCATATGTCTTGCTCAGTAAAAAGAATCTTTACTATGTTTGATAAAAGATAAAAAATGTTCAGGTGTTCTGTTTGGTTGCCTGGGGGAAATTCCCACAATGCACCCCATGGGGTCGATTTGCAGAAAAGACCCTGATTGTTGAACAGTTAACTTTTATGAACAAGCAGCTTTAAACAATCGAAGTACTAATAACAATGTGTCTGATTTAGCAAAAAGTCATTCCTCAACCAACCACCCTGCACAAAGTATTAACAATATTTACAGCAAATAGGCAGCTATTGAAGGCCCAGCAGATCCTCCACTGTCCTCATGTCGTACTCCACTCTCCTCAGATGTCTATTAAAGGACGCCACCCATCCATGAATACAGTTCACTGTTGGAAAGGCCAGGGGGAGGGAGATAAATGGTTAGGTTGGTTGGGTTGCATGTAGGCTCCATAAGAAATGCATGGAAATGATGTATACTTTTAACTCACATGTGTCCAAACAACAGCTCTCTAAGGAGGCTATGGATGACAGCACAGCTGTGGTCCCTTCCAGGCAGCCCAGCCCTTCTCTTGGTGGTTCCTGCCAGGCTGTTTCATAAGTGGCAACCTGTTTGGGGGGAGGGGGGCTGGCACCAGTTGCCATGATGGTTCTAAAGAGGAAACAGAACACTCAGTGGTCAAGCCAGTTAAATTTTGTCAAGGAGGAATCCTACTAGTGTGAACTCAATTAAAAAAATCATCTCATCTCGTCTTTGCCAGCCTTGGGCAGGGGGTTATCTTAAGGAGAGTAACCAGCAGCCATGTCACAGATTTGGTGACTGCTTCATAAAAACAAACCCCCTCCAATGGCAGCAGTCTACATAGACAACAATCGATTGGTGGGTAGTTGAGGACAAAGGTTTAAAGAGCCCATGGACTGGACTGTATGATGCAGTCATACCTAGTGCTGGCAAAGACCTGGACATTTCAGGAGTGGACATACAAGGTTGTGTCGTGGATTGCTCACCACCCTGTCCTTCTTCAATGGTGTCCTCCCCCTCGAGAACCTCTTGGATTGGAGCCTCCTCCAATTGCGGCTCTAACAGCTGTGTCTCCTCTGTGGTTCTGCACTGGGCCTCCTCTGTAGATCTGTGCGGAGTTGCTGTATGACAACTCCGTGCAGATCTACAGCAATAGTAATAATATTAACAATCACATCTCTAGGGGGGTGTTAGGGTCAGTGCCCCAACACCATGCTATGTGTTCCTCCTTTGCCACTGTGCATAGGAGGGGGTGCAAAGCTGTGGGCTTTCCCAATGTAAGTGGAATGTCATGGTGGATTTCCAGTCATGTGCACATGTATGGTGAGGAAAGAAGGCCTCCACCAAGACTCCTTCCCCCTATAAAAAAAATTCTTACATTCTTTGTCTGGGGGGTGGGTTCAGAAAGGAAGTAAGATACAGGAAAGGATCACAAACAGGAGCACACAAGGACGGTTGATTCACCTTGCTTCTGCCAGAAGCAGCAATAATTAACTTTGCTTTTATATGTCTGGGTGCAAACACTTGATCTTACCTTCATGAAAGCAGTCCTCCCAACGTGGATTGCCAGCAGCCTCCTATAGACTCATTACTCACCCTCGGGATGCCCTGCCAAGCCTTGAGCGCATCCATAAATGTTGTCTTCATCCACTTGAATTTGGAGCGGCACTGCTCCATGGTATGCTTGAAATCCCCCAACACGAGGTGCCTGGCAATCCTGGCATACTGACCTATTCTTTAGTTGCATGCTGGCCATTAGCCAAACCACATTCCCTTTCCTCTCTATGTATTCAAGCATTTTCTTGATCTCCTCCCTCTGCCACCAAAAAATGCCATCATGATGGTGAGCAGTTTCTGAACTGCTTAATGGTCAATCACTAAAACAACACGATGTAAAATGGCAAGCTGGGTGGGCGGTCACTTTCAGACTGAGGCTACAGCCGTTAATTTTTGAACAATTACTTTCATTACAGCACTAATCGGGTATGAAAACTCCACCATCCGCTAATTTTTCGAGGATATGTATTCTTTTGCTAGAGGACTAACTAGGTATGAACCCACCCACCCCCCACCAGCAACGCTCAATCACGCGTGTGCAGTACTGCACAGTGAATGGAGGATGCTTTCATTGATCCCACTGGGGCAATGTCGGCTGCAAACATTACTTTTAGCCCCCTATAGGGATATGGCTCATGGTAATTGAAATACACGTTTTGAGCCTGAAGAGCGCTGCTCACTCTCAGCTCAAGCAATTTTGCGAAAAAAATTTAAAAAGAGGAAAAATCATATAGATGGCTGCCCTCCCACCTGGCAACTTTCCTAGCTAACTTCGGTAACTGGTGCCCCCCCCCTCAAAACACATTCTATCATCAACTTTCCCGCCTAACTTTGGTAATCAGTGGAATTTTTTTAAACACACATTATATAGATGGCTGCACATTAAATTTCCCACCTTACTTCAGTAACCGGTGGAATTAAACACACGCACAAACAAAACCACACTGTATAGATGGTCACCCTCCCACCTGTCAAATTTCCCTCCCTCAGAATGCCAACTGTATAATTCCCCCCCCCCCAAAAAAATGGATTTTGGCTTCACAAAATAGCTGGGCACTAGCATCACATTATGGAATCAAAATCCACACTTCTATGCAGAATCATGACTGGTTTACTGGTAATGCAGTAATACAGATGGCTGCCCCCCCCCCAACTTTGCATGTTCCTCAACTTCTCTGACAGTCTTTCCCTCGGGCAAATGACGGCTGTCATAGGGGTCATAGTCAACCTCTGGCTCTGTGTGTGCAATGGTTGGTGAGGGCTCACAGTGTTGTGCAAGGTCCTGGCCCTGCTCCATTTCCTCCATTAGCAATGCATGCCCTTTCTCTTCGCAAATGTTGAGGATCACATATGCTGTGATGACGGAGGTGGCATTTTCCTCAAACACAGTGAAGCTAGCTGAGAAGTAGTGCCAATGTACTTTCAGCCTTCCACAACATTGTGTGCCCTACATAAGGAATAGCCAAAGTTCCTCGCACACCTGTCTCTTGGTCGTCCAAAGGGCTGCATCAGCCAGTGCCTCATCAAATATGCACCATCAGCAATCATGGAAAAATGTGGTTTGGATCCTCTTACTGTTAGGTGGATTTGTAACTGGTTGACAGATCGCACCCAAAGAGTGCTTGTTAATGGTTCCTCATCCTCTTGGAGAGGAGTGACAAGTGGAGTACCTCAGGGATCTGTCCTGGGACCTGTGTTGTTCAACAACTTTATAAATGATTTGGATGAAAGAATAAAGAGGATGCTTATTAAATTTGCAAATGATACTAAATTGGGAGTGATAACAAATACGGTAGAAGACACAGTCAGGATACAGGATGATCTTGACAGGCTGGAAAACTGGGCTAAAACCAATAAAATGAATTTCAATAGAAAAATCAAATGCATAATGGATGTGAATCACAGAACAGGAATACTTTCAAGGGTCTTCATATCGCAACTGCACTCTACCATAAGTAGGTGTTCGGACTGGCAAGGTACCACAGAGCAATCACTACTCGCTTCTGCACTGGTATCAGTTCCGGCATGATGGAACTCCGCCACTCCACCTTTCCTCTTATGGCACTCACAATTTCCATAAATGTTTATTGGATCATCTAGAAATTGTAGAGCCACTGCTCGTCACCCCAAATTCCATGTACACAATTATCCCACCAGTCAAAGCTTCTAGTGTACACCCAATAGCAATGAGGCACAGGCACACCGGCCAGGGCATACCAGTTAATCCGTGAATGGTGGCAAAATTGTTGTTGGTTCTGACGGCTTCCTATCTATCTTTGCCTGGATCTCTGTTCAGATCGTGCTCTTTGGTTCAGCTGCATGCGATGGCAGTAGATTGAACATAGAGCAATGGAGTTTCTCATGCAAAGCACAAGAACACGCAATGCCACCATTAAGCACTCTAGAGACTTCATTGCTGTTTTTTTTAATCAAGTAACACTTTGCAGACAAGAAGAAGAGTTGGTTTTTATATGCCAACTTTCTCTACCACTTAAGGAAGAATCAAACCGGCTTACAATTACCTTCCCTTCCCACAACAGACACCCTGTGAGGGAGGTGGGGCTGAGAGAGTATGACTAGCCCAAAGTCACCCAGCTGGCCTCATATATAGAAGCGGGGAAACAAATCCAGTTCACCAGATTAGCCTCTGTCGCTCATGTGGAGAGGTGGGGAATCAAACCCCAACCCCTTTTCGAATTGGGCCAATCAGGACCCAGATTTGCTGTTGCTGCCCCGGCCAGCTTGCAAAGGATCTGAGGTTTTCACTCAGGTCCGCCGGCCAGGTATTTATTGCCGTCCTGTCTCCCTCTCAGCTCAGTTCTCCGCCTTTAAGTGGGGCTTGGGTGGGTCAGGTTGAGCCCTTCTGTCAAAGGGTTGGCTGGCCCAGCTGTGGGTGGGAGGCCATTGGCCCAGGGGAGGCATGCTGGTGCTCTTAATGGCCAATCCACTCCTGCTTTGAGGTAAGTTAGGCTGAGAATGTATAATTGGCCCAAAATCAAGCAAAGAGTTTCCATGGCAGAATGGGGATTTGAAGGCCTTGTTTGAAACTCTAACCACTACCCCACACTGGCTTTCATTGGGTGGCTGCTGTTGAACATTATCAAGCAGCCAAACCTAGGTGTGTCATGTAAGTCGTGTGGTATCAAGTCACCATTCTAAACTTGAGGAAGGAAAGCTGTCAATATAACACATGAAAAAATACTTTACAACTTATTCTTTAAAAAATTACTTTCTAGAAAACTGCAGGGAATATATACATATGCATTAGTTTGTCACCAAAACGTTTTTCTACTGGAGCATAATGTAACATAAATCTGGCAAACTGAAATAACAGAAGATCGACTACTGTCTTGCTGACCATGGATGGTCTACTAGTTATTCTCCCTATAGCTCCTGGCATTTCTAATCAAATCAAGCCATTGACTTTTTCTTTTAGAAAAACATCTGATAGGAAAAATGGGAAAACTGGTACACATGTGATAGTTCATCCCTTAACCGGTCAAGGCATCAGAGAACTGGCTACAAGATCACGTGCCCCGTTAGCTAGCTCCTTAAAACAAGTCTAATATAACTCCTTCGAGCACCTTAATCATGGTTTTATTTCTACACTAAAACTGACTTTTATAAATGATAACTAGAACAAACTTGCAATTCAGGATTTGTAACCATCAAACTCTGGTATCAGTATTCTGAATTATTATCTCAGCCTGATACTGTTAAAATCAGTGTATTCAGATTCACATACAACTGTGGTTAAGGAAAAATGCTGGGGGTAAAGGGAAGATGACTGGGGAAGGCACTGGCAAACCACCCTGTAAACAACGTCTGCCTAGAAAACGTCGGGATGGGACATTACCCCATGGGTCAGGAATGACCTGGTGCTTGCACAGGGGACCTTTACCTTTTTAAGGAAAAATATGTTTCATCACAGCATGCTGCCAGCTTTATAAACTGCTCCACTACCAGTTCCCCCAAAGTTAAGGCACAGAGGAAAGTGAATTTGAGAGCTACAGAGGAAAACAACAGGAGGAGGAAGCATGCAATCCTTTAACCAAAGACATTAGTCACAGGCTACTTCCACATGGTGACAATTTTCCTTTTAGCTTTCAATGCAACACAGCACCCACATGGTAGGTTTCCCCGTACTTTACTTGCCTCAGGCCCCCCTCCTATGCCTGCTCCTCCACCCTGCCCCAGTGACACTAAACAGCTTTTGGGGGTTTTCTTTAAAATCGTAAATTGACCCATCATTTTAGCTTTATGACACTGTAACAAACTATCTACTAGCTCTTCTGAATTCCCAGTTTTCATGTAAAAAGGCAGTACCAAGGGCCCTTTATGTTTCAGAGAACATAATAATGTAAGAACATTAGAAGAGCCCTGCTGGATCAGATCAATAGTCCATCTAGTCCAGTATCCTGTCTCATACAGTGGCAAACCAGTTGCCCTGGAAATCCAACAAAAGCGTATAGAGGCTGAGGCCTTCCCCTGATGTTGTCTCCTGGCACTGGTATTCAGAGGTTTATTGCCTCTGAATGTGGACATTCCCTTTAAATGACCATGGCTAGTAGCCACTGATAGACCTATCAGCCATGAACCTGTCCAATCCCCTGTTAAAGCTGTCTCTGGCTATAACTGGCCATGAATTCCACATGTTAACCACTTGAGAATTTATTTATTTTTGTCCATCCTAAATCTACTGCCCATCAGCTTCACTGGATGCCCTCGAGTTCTAGTATTTGGGGAGAGGGAGAAAAGTTCTCTTTGTCAATTATCTCCGCCCCGTACTTAGCTTTATAAACCTTTATCATGTCCCTCCCTTAGTAGTCTCCTTTTGAAACTGATACATACCAATGTATATTAATATGTACCCTCCATTTATGTATCATAACTATTATATGTATTTTAAAAACCTGTCACGGCATACTCCTCCACACTTTCTTCAGGCAGCTTTTGAGAAACATTCCACAACCCACAATATTAAACACTACATCTTGTATTCACCTTATAAAAACATCTCACACATGCACCCTTGCAAAATATTGCACATGACTTCATAAGGCAAGGAAACTATCCAGATTTATTTAATGACTTAATTCATAACAGGGACCCAAAAAAGGTTACATCGTTCTCCTCTCCTCCATTTTATCATCACAACTGGGTGAGTAGGTTAGGCTGAAAGTGTGTGACTGGCTCATGGTCACCCACCCAGATTCCATGGTAGAATGAGGATTCGAACCGGGGCCTCCAGGATATTTGTCTAACACTCTAACCAATACACATAGTGGACCTAGAAGCCCAATCTTGTCTAGGGAGCATGCAAGGATAGTGAAATCATTATAAGGCTTGTCAGTACCAAGGGCTCATGTGATTGAGATTCAGAGGCCACATTCCCAAGGTTATCATGCACTAAACCCTGTCTGCACACACAAAGAACTCCTGGGTATTTCAGCTACACTTCCAACTCTGCTGGATCACTGGCTTCCCACATTGGCATGCATTACAAATCAAAATCTCAGACCCTATAACATAAGACAAAACTATATATCTTTCACTATAACAGACAGAGGAGTATACTAAGGAAACTCATATCATGTTTCTGCAGTAAACATATGGGAAAAAAAACATGTTAAAGGGTGAAATGGGTAATTTAATGTTCACCTTCTCCTACTTGTTACACAAGAAGCAGCAGCCCATCAGCAATGGAAAAACCTGCTACATTTTAAAGCAATGATGGCTTCTGCCAGGGGCAGAAACATGTTCTCTAACCTAATAGGGGTTACATCCCATTTCCAGAATCATAGAAAGAGACAGAAAACAATAAGCAAAAATGAAAACGTGTCTTAGTTTAACAATGGATATTTCTGCACTTAACCATGAAACAAACTCTGATGTGCTGGTTTCACCGTAGAGCACATCAGCATTTCACAGGACTCAGGAAGGTAACAGCCAACCCGAATTAGGGGGGGGGGGTAATTTTGAGTGATCTGTTGTAGCAAAAGAAAACAAAAGACCCGCACTTCTGTCCCTTTAAGACCACTTGCCAATCAGTAAATCACAGACTGACGAACTGGTTCATCATTAGAGCCAGGCTAACGGTCAGAGAGTCACCGCGGCTACTCAGCCTCGCTGAAGACCCCGCTCCTTGCACCTCCCGTGCCCAAGTTTCTGAAGCAATGGGGTAGCAAGGCGATTTGTGTCGCCGCACAAAGGTCCTTGTCGCGTGCAGTCTCCCCGTTTTCTGACTGTCCGCCCCGTGCCGTCCTCGGTGCAAAGGAAATCAACAGCGAAGGAAAACTAACTGGGGAACAACCGCGAAAAACGAGTTTCATTTCGCATGTGCGTAGGGCGGTGGCCTTGCGACGGACCGAGCTGTCCCGCCCTCGCTCGAGGGTAGACATCCGCTGCCCCTAAAAACTTGAGGACGCTTTTGTTGTAGTTTTTAGCGGAGGATCAGGGACCTCACGTGCTATTGACAGACCAGGCTATCACTCGCTAGTACCTGAGCGGAAGGGATCCTGACCGCATTCTGCTCTCGACAGAACCGGCCCTGCTGCATTAAGCGCAGAGCGGTGTTCGTTGCTTTGCCTTTTAAACGCATGTTCGGGCAGCTCTTGGAACAGGGAGAAGAGGTTGCAAGCGGACGAGAGAGAGAGAGAGAGAGAGAGAGACGCCTCCCCTGCTCCCGGCGATCAGCAGCCCGGCCCACCCGCGTCTTTCGGACAACCAGGTCCGCCACGTGAAACGCGACTTCGATCGAATGCGAGAGAAACTTCCACAAGCTGAGCACGTGACTTCTGGAACGCCCGGCCACGCAACGTTCCACATTGGCGGGACCCAGCCAATCCGCTTGCAGCATTTTCCCTGCCCGGCGGGAAAAGCTGGAAAATGCCTCCAAGGGAAACACGTGGCCTTACTCTGTGTTCATTATAGTTCCACGGTTATGCTTTGCGGATTGCACGTGAAATAAATGGCCTGAAATAGAGAGGGGGTTAGGATCATGTCACGCGGAACCGATTTCTGAGAAGCGGGTGCTGAGCGAGGACTCCTCCTTTCCCCTCGGGGCTTGCACTGTGGCTTCAGAGGGTTGCTGAAATTCTTAATTATGCTGCGCTGCCCATCCCTACGGTTGTATTGTACAAAAGCCTCGGGGCGCGTTGGCAAAATAGGGCTGCGTAGGAACTATGCTACTTGCAACGGGAACCGACACCGCGTTGAACCAGAGCCGCCAAGCCAGTGTTTGCAACACGAGCGCTGCCATGCCTAGAGTTCCTAGGCACAGCAAACGCCAGCGGCGTCCCCAAGGGGGAAAAAAACCCTTTCCACTCCAAATTGGGGAAGAATCGGACAAACTCCGGAACGGGAAGCATTCTCCCTGAGCCGGCGGTTTGCGCGAGAAACTGTTCAAAACCTTTAACGCAGAAGCGCAAAAAAATAATTTAAAAAAAGCGCTCGACGCTTCTATAGATTTTTCCGGCCATTGTATAGGAAAGAAAATTTCGAGGCTCTGTGCGTCACGTGATTGCACCGTTGCGTGGAGGAAAGCTACATGTCTTACCCAATTGCGCGGTCCTGTGCTCGCTTGGGAGTAAGCTTCCGTGATCGTAGTGGGATTTACTCCCGAGTAAACTTGCACTGGATTGGGCTACGCTAAGTGCATTTGAGTTCGTTTTTAAAAACTAAGCAAAGGCGATTGAATCCACCGGTGTGGAAAAGATTTCTATCTTCTAGGCTTTGAGCTGGCTGGAGGAAAGCTTTAAAATATGTGCAGTTTCATCCTAACTTCCATCACTGGGGTATTGGGAGGAAAAACTGGAGAAGAGGAGAATGATGTGGTCCGTTTTAGGTCTCCATTGGGGTGAAATATGGGATATGAATAAATTAAATTTGTACTGTGCATTTATTGTATGGCTCAAGGCCTCTGTCGAAGGAACTTATTGTTAATAAAGGAGAAGGAATAGATACTAAATCACGCTCAAGTGTCATTAATAATCCAACTAACACATGTTAGATATTTCAAAATCAGACATATTAGATGTGTCCTACTATTTTCCCTTGAAAATAACAGCAAGACACAAGTTTATTTCTCAGAACTGAACCAGTTACTTGAACAGATCCAGATCCCAGATGCTGAACTTCCACTTTGAGCATCATGGACTTCAGAATGGCAGGTTTGCATGAACTGAAACACCACCTCAGTTCTTTTCACATGTTATATTGGTTTTGTCTGTTTCTAAACATCCACTTATTTCACTTGATGCAGGGAATGAAGCAAGTGAGAGAGAAAAAGACACAGAAATTGTATTGTACAAGCTTTGCCACCGTAATCAGCAACAATATGCCTAGCAGATTCTCAACTATCACTCCTGCTCAGGTATCAAATACCTGCTCTTTTGTGTTGTGTTGTGCAACATATGAAAACACTTTCTCAGTTCCAAATCCTAAGAGTGTTCTTTGTTTAATAATCAAGTAAGACTTTGAATCTTGGATCTTATTCCAAGAATGTGAATTGACTATAGCATCGCGTTCACTTTTCTGCTCAGGAAAATATTTAACGAGCTCCCAAAATTTCTCATTTTCCCATCTCAGGCCTGTGAGGTAAAAAGATCCCCCTTGCCATCCTTCCATTTTTCTCCCAGATATTTATGCCTTTACCCAGCACTAAAGATCACAGAATTAAAGGTATGCATAGGTTACTGATTAGAAAGATGAGGATCAGGGATGAGTTGTGCCTTCTCAATGAACTCCAAAGCATCTGTAGGATGTCTTTGCTATATCATACTCAGGATCCCAAGTGCTCACAGAAAAATATGATTATGTAGCCGTTATTGTAGCTGCATTAAAAATTCAGAAGTGGAAGTATCTTTAACAAAGCTGTCTCAGTTCACCAAGAAAAATAATCATCTGGGCAAATTTTGCAAAGTGCCCTGAAGACAAAGAAAGAGGTGCTGGGTATTGCGGTAGTGTCAGAATCAATGAGGGGGCTATTAACATAAAATCTACTATGGAATTTTGCATTATTTAATGTGCCATATTAGTACTTATGCTTTGATGCAGTTCTGTTAGACTTCTTGTTGGTTCTATAACCTTAATTCTATTGCATTGTTAATCCAATGTCCCATTGATTGTATTGACTCACTCTGTGTAATCCACCTTGAGTCCAAGTGAGAAAGGTGGACTCTAAATAATGTAATTTTAAAAAAAAGTGTAATGGCAGGCAAAGCCTATGCCTGATTATGACAAGGGAGTAAGTACTATTTTTCCCCAGTGGAAATTACTTAACTATGTGTCTTTATCGTCTTAGCCTAAGCTCTCTGTCACCTCAGCTGTAAACATATACTGAATAGAATTGGCACTATATTGTCTTTGAAAATCTTTATCATCCACATGTACTAATGCAGTACCATGGAAGTATAGCTTTCCAGTTTTCCTGCAGTTATGATTGTCTACATTTTTTGGATAGCCTTCAGGTCATAGTGGGTGGCTGAGGTTCTACTATAACAATTCAACTTTTACATCCAGAAATTTAGTTAATATGTGAAGCTTGAGTACTTTGCCTAGGATGTTGCTAACATTCATTTTAATGCAATTTCTGCCATGAGAAGATTCTGGCCCTTAGTCTTCAAACCTATTGAATATATGTACAGGTAAAATCAATCATTGGTTTGGTCCATCTATGTTGGATTAAGGTAGCAATATTGACACTCAGTTCTGCTCAAGGACTTTCACATTGTTCTATATTGTCATTGAAATGAAGAGGTATTAAAGACATTGTTACTCCCTGTGTGCTGTATTTGAACAAATGCATGGCTCTTAACAGATTAGCATTAAATTACATTCACTATTGAGTATGGGATGGAAATCCATCTGCTTCTAATATTAGAATACTGACAGTTGATCTGTCTGGCAAAATCTGTTGAGTCCAAATGCACCCTGTTGTAGAGATATGACACCATAAAAAGCATCCCAGATGTGTACCACTTAGAAGCTATAAAAAGTATCTAAAATTTATGATTTGCAGATCAATGATACCTCCATTGTTATAGACTTATAGTTAAGGAATCGGATGGTAAGAATCCAACATACTGCTGACAATTTAAACTTTGCAACATACAATTCTCTCATATTCAAATAAGTTTATTGATTTGAAAGGTATATTAACTCTTTCTGATCACATTATCCCCTAGAAGAATATAAACTTCCAGTAGTTCTATTTTATTTTGATGCATTTATTTAAAAAATGTATAAACAAGATTCTCTGACACTAAGAGATACCCAGATGGTGTACCATGAAACAATCTTAGAAAACAATTGAAATAAAATGTAAGAATAAACAAGAAAGGAAATCTTGATACAAATCCATGTAAATGAAACAGCAGTATTGATAAGACAGGAACACCATTGGATAGCATTAAAGAACAAGTAGCATCTAATTAGTCAAACAGACATGCAGTCTGAAGCAGCCAGAGTTTGACCTGATAGCAGGCCAAGAAATAAGAAGTCAAATAGTCTACAGTGAGCAAAGCAGCCCGAAACATGAGCACCATCACTTTTCTTGGCAGTTTTAATGATGGGCATCAAACCACGCATAAAACTCACATGTTTATTTACTCTGTGTTTTAAATCTACATTCACTTTGGTAGCGTCCTTCAACCAGACTTTACCTTTATACTATTGTAACTGCTTGGAAATGACACACAATGACAAAAGAATAAAGCCGTCTACATTAATTTTTATATTCCCTTTTGTTCTATTTGTAGCACAAATATTTCTGTGGAACTATTAGGTTCTTTTATACATCTAAGATTATATCATGAGCATTTGTTTAACAATATAATTTAAGATATGTATGTGAATATATGTATAACTCAATTAAACTGGAGTGTTTGAATGTTAAATAGCTGCAGTCCCATGGAGACGTATTTGGGTGTAATTTCCACTAAGCTTAGTTGGATTTACTTATAAGTAAGTTTACTTAAATTTGAATGACAATTAACTAATAACTCAATTTTGAATTGAAATTTGGGGTTACAGTTCTAAAGTCAGTTAAGCAGCAATTCTAAGACTAGTTACTTTGGAATAGTTCCACCGAAGTCCATGATATTCAACATTGTATTGGGATTGTAGGTTAAGGATCTGGCGTTGAAGCCTGTTATCTATTAAACTTAAAATATCTTATTTCTGGCATCTAGTCCAATTAAACTTATTGGGCTTTCACTAAAACTAAATAGAGGGTTGCTGTTCAATTGTCTTTCTAACACAGTGAGTATAGTATACCAAAGTTGTTCACTTACATATTATTTAACAATAAACCACTAACAGTAAAAAGTCACAATGTATATATATAAAATAAGCCTCAAAAGACAGCTATAATATCTATTAAATAGAACAAATGGTGAATTGTTGTTCCATACCAAATACTTCAGGTTAAAAAAAAATTAGGAAGTTGATTTAAAATATTAACAGAATGTTGTTCCAAATACTTGCCATATAAACATAAAAATAGTAACTTCCTTAAAATTAGTAGTAGAGCAAAAACTTACATTCTTTGTTCACAGAAAAAGTCTTGTACTCAACCAAGACTATGAAGTTCCTAATCAGTTGCCAAGGTTTTCCAGGTTCATTGTATATATGAAAAGACACCTGTTTTTCTTTGTCTATATAGTGGCGTCTCTATCTGAGCGTGTAATTTTCATTACTCCTCCCAGAGACCGCCCTGTTTCTTTGTCTAATCTTGGTGATCCAACAATAACAACCTCGATGACTCGATATGAGTGGAAAAGTGTGCAATTTATAGCCAATTAGTGGCACTCACAACAGAAATCTTAAAGCAAAACGTAAAATTTTGCTGATACTATCTCTTGACAAAGTATTGAGTTTAGACTTAGATGGTGAGTCTGAAATTTCAAAATGCTATTAAAGTACAATGGGCAAATTACAGATTTATAAACTTACACCCCAAATCATTATGTCGCTTAGACATACTACACAACATTTTATTTTGAAAAGAAAATGCAGTCTAAAAATAATGATTTGGCAGTAGAAAGAGAGGGAATAGTCTGCATGGTTTTGAGATGTGCTTGGAAGCTTGGAAGCCTAATACTATTTTCTGAGTCTGTATTGAAGCTGTGTTGCTGTTCAAGAAAAAAGGACTGACAATGCCTGTCTTTAAACACTCAAAATTTCTACAGATGAGTGGATTTGGGCACCTTCACATGGCTGTTTCTTGCAAGGGGTTCCTTTGAACTAGTATGGGAGTTGTTGCTACCACAGTTGTATAGTGTTGCCATTTTTCTTGGGGAGGGAAGGAAGGAAAAATGGTCCACTGGGTAGATAAACTTAGACCTGGGAGCCATGGATTCAAATGTTGGTTGGCCAAGGAAACAATAGATTTGAGCTAGTCTTTGTCTCTCAGACTCAGTTCCCCTTCTATAAAACTGGAACAAAGGAACAAATATCACAACATTTAAAAGACTCAGTTGTTTGTTAAGCAAGTTGCATCTATAAGAGACAGTATAATCACTGTCTCGGTCCTGGCTACAATCCTTATTGTTATTATGAGGTATTTAAAACACATACACAGCAAATCTGAACATCCAAGGGGGTGTCTTTAAATCTCAATGAGAATCTTGATACCCTGGCTCTTTCACACTAAAATGACACTGTGGTTTATGGGCATATTGAAGAATAAGAGGCAGTGCTGGAACAAAATTTATTATCAGCTAAAAGTAAAAAAATAATTGACAAAGAATGAAAAATTAGTCAAAGATTTTTTTTGCTTTTTTTAAACAAAACCATTTTGGAATAGCATAAACATGGAACTGGTGAAAGTAGATTCATTCCAAGCCATTCTTTGTGTGGTTGAGAAGCCTGATCTTTTAAGCTGTACCCAATCAAATACTATTTAGTTCCTACTGAATGCCGCAAGGGAGATTTATTTAGCAAAAATAAACAGCTACTTAATGTATAGGTGTGAAGGGTATCATAAAGATTAAATAGGGACCATATGTGAAGTTTGTGCTAAAATGTCAGCACAGCAAAACCCATTCTAATCTGCTATTATAGGATCATGCCGTTCTGTTGTTCAACAGAAGCAGATCAAAATCCTTAGCAGATAAATGTCTAATCCAAGATAAACATTCATAAATCCAAAATAAGATTAAATCTTTACCTCAAACATCCAACAGATCAAGTGAAAACCTTTGCTTCTCACTTCATAGTATGTCTTTGGCTAAAATATCTAGTCCTGTCTTTCCCAACAGAAAAAATGATATTATAGAAAATAAATGGTGCTGTAATAGCAACCACTTAGAGCTCTGAAGAGCAAGTTGCTTAGGGATCCTGGAATTTGTAGGTTTGAAGGTTTGCAAGATACTAGGAATTTATCAAGTATGTTTACGTCTATTGTGATGCTTTCAGTGATGTGGAATCTTATAATTGACGGCACACATCTAGTATGGGAGTGTGATCTTCTCGGTAAATGCTGCTTTTCTACTCAGTATGTTTGACTGAATTCTCATGTAGTTCTAAACAAGTTGGCAGCTGGGGATTTCTCTAACAGAGCTAGCCCAAGAAAAATCCAGCAGCCATCCTTTTGTACATGTAGACAGAGATAATGATTTTCCAAAGGCCACCTAATGAGCGTAATAGCTGAGAAGCTGTTCAGACTAAGGTCAGGTCTATTCATTGTATTACACTACTGCTCAGTGATCTCTGATTTGCCCTGGGATTTTATGTTGTTAGAAAGTAGGGGTGTCTCCCCCCACCCCGTTTTGTGATCTTCCATGTTACCACCTGGGATTTCCTTGATTTTTCTGCCATCTTTCCCAAACCCACTTTGCTGCGATGTTTCAGGAACAATTGCAGCAAAGCTCAGTTGACTGCCATGTGAGGTAGCAAAGTCCAAGTCCTCCTGATACAGCAGCCTTACACTCTGCCCCTGCAGCAGCCATTTCTTGTCTTGCGTACCACCAGAGGGCTTTTTGAGTTATATTTTAATTCAGCCATTGGCATATTGATATAATGTGTATCAATATGTCCATTACTAGTTAAAAAAAAACTCAGTAGAAGCTGCCATGGGGAGTTGGGCATGAAAAAGGAAGGAAAAATGCCCTCTGGTAGCCCCATTTCCACTGTGCTTCATTGACAGCTGCAGCTACACCAAGAAGTGTTTGTATGTGGAAAACGTCCCTGTAATGCTGTTAAAAATGCAGCTTTCTGATATTGCTACACATGGGAAGTTTCAGGTCTCTTTTTCTGTTTTGTGGCTTCTACCCCCAAAATTGTTGCCATTTTATACAATTCCACTATTTGGATGAACAATCTGGGCGCACATGTAGAAATGCAACACAGAAAGTCAGGATGAAGATACTCCACGGGGCATTATAACTTTTTTTGTTCCTTTTGCATTCTAGTCACATGCACACACACACATTTATTTATAAATAAATCCAGCTGTGAAATTCCCACTCTGTTTTTGATTACTTATAAATTACAGTTATGTCCTCAAGACCTGTTTTGCTTGTTCACTGTGACTGACCTAACAAGGTTTCCCATTAGTTTGTTCCAGGCCAACATCATGTATATATGCATGTATTTCCTGATGGCTACATTCTATCCCGCTGCATGACACAGGCCCATCACCACGCACAGATCTGAACTTTGAACTGTTCGACTGCATAGAAAGATTTGCAGTGCAGAATATTTGCCAGTTTTGATGCATGCGTGAAGTATGCTCAGATCTTAATGTTTCCTATATATGGGATGAATAAGGTACACAGCTAAAAACATGCTTAAGGCCAAAATAAATAAATTAAAGTGTCCCTCTCTGTCTGTCAATGGCAGGTTAATACAGTTTAGTTGTAAAAAACGTCTTTGCTGAGTGTTCTGGCAGACTATTGGCACCAACTCCAGGGCCAGATCCTCATGCATTCTACATGGATATTCTGTGAGGCTTCCAGCAAGGACTGAAAATTACCCTGGGATTTGATTCGGTACTGCTGTCAAGCACCTGCTCACATTGGCATTATGACTCTTTTATTTGAACAATGTCATTTAATTACCAGACTGCTTTATTTCACTCATTTTCTGCCATATTTAAATGCATTGTTTTCCTTTGAAATCATATGTCAACTCACTACCATTTGTTTAGCAGATTGTCCATCACCGATAACAGTAGTGTCTATTTTATTCATAAACAACCTACTAGCTGGTTTCCCTAGAAAGTTGTGGTCTTATTTAACATTTCCCTTTTTTCCTGGAAAAAAAATCTGATAGTGTTTACCTTTTTCTTTCAGAATTGACTGGTTATTTTTGGAACCTATAATGCAATATTGGGATGTGGAATAAGAACATAAGAGAAGCCATGCTAGATCAGACCAAGGCCCATCAAGTCCAGCAGCCTGTTTACACAGTGGCCAACCAGGTGCCTCTAGGAAGCCCCCAAACAAGACAACTGCAGTAGCATCCTGCCTGTATTTCACAGCATGTTATATAATAGGCATGCTCCTCTGATACTGGAGAGAATAGGTATGCATCATGACTAGTATCCCTTTTGACTAGTAGCCATGGATACCCCTATCCTCCTTGAAAATGTCCACTCCCCTCTTAAAGCCTTCCAAGTTGGCAGCCATCACCACATCATGGGGCAGAGAGTTCCATAATTTAGCTATACATTATATGAAAAAATACTTCCTTTTATCTGTTTTGAATCTTTCACCCCCCAGCTTCAGCAGATGACCCTGCATTCTGGTAATTTGAGAGAGGTAGAAAAGCTTCTCCCTGTCCACTCTCTTCAAACCATGCATAATTTTATACACCTCTATCATATCTCCCCTTAACCTCCTCCTTTCCAAGCTAACCAGCCCTAAGTGTTTTAATCACTCCTCACAGGGCAGTTGCTCTAGCCCCCTGATCATTTTGGTTGCTCTTTTCTGTACCTTCTCAATATCCTTTTTTAGGTGTGGTGACCATAACTGTACACAGTATTCCAAGTGGGGTCTCACCATAGATTTGTACAAGGGCAGTATTATAGCAGCAGTTTTATTCTCTATTCCTTGTCTAATTATGGCCAGCATGGAATTTTCCTTTTCCCGGCAGCCGCACAGTGGGTTGACATCTTCATCAAGCTATCCACTACCTCCCCAAGATCCCTTTCTTGGTCTGTTGCTGCCAGCACAGATCCCATCAGTGTATATGTGAACGTGGAATTTTTTGCCCCAATATGCATCACTTCGCACTTGCTCACAATGAATTGCATTTGCCATTTTAATGCCCACTCTTCCAGTTTAGAGAGCTTTTGGAGCTCATCACAGTCTGTTTTTGTTTTAACCACCCTAAATAATTTGGTATCCTAAATAAATCATTTGGTGGGATGGTATAATATAGACTGATCTTGTCAGATCTCAGAAGCTAGGCAGGGTCGGTACTTGGATAGGGAACCACTAGGGAAGAGGAAGGCAATGACAAGCCACATCTGTTTAATTACTTGCCTTGAAACCCCATAGTAGGGTCTCCAACCTTTTTAAGCCTGTGGGCATATTTGGAATTCTGTCTTGGCATGGTGGACGCAACAACAAAATGGTTGACACAAAATAACTGTTGCAGGAGGTGGAGCCAGCCACAAAATGACTGCCACAGCTTAACTTCAGTAACACAGTGTAGATTCTTGTGCTGTGGTGGCAGCTGCTGCCAAACCAACATTTTAAAAAATCTGCCCAGCCAATCAAATTTCCACTTGTCAATCAGAAGCCTTGTTGGGCAAAAGTTCTAACTGGCCCCACTCACTTCCTAAAAACACTTGGTGGGTGCCAGAAAGAGTGTCGGCAGGCACCATGGCGCCCATGGGTGCCTTGTTGGGGAACCCTGCCCTATGGGGTTGCCATAAGCCAGCTGCAACTTGATGGCACTTAACACGCACTCACAATGCAAAATATAACTTTGTTAAACATTTAAAATTAGTTTTCAAAAATCCATGCAATATTTGCATATACCTATCACTAGGGATTGGTACACACTGTTTTAGAAGATGTAGAATCTGATCCAGGAAGACAATTTTTGTAGCTAAATTTTGAACACAGTTCATCATATACAATTGTTCTTGAATAAATTATAATTTAAAATCAAATAACTATGGAGGTTTTGGGGGCAACCCCGCCTTACTAAAGCCCCCAAATATGGATAAATAAGAAAGAAGGCAAAGTGCTGAGAGAAACCACATTGAGAAAAAGTGGCAAGCCTGTTAGCAGTGGGCAGCCAGGTTCTCCACCTTACAAGTTCCCTTGAGCAGGAAGGAGGCTTTATGAATAGCTAATTGGCAATAACTGATTCTTAAGTAGGGTTGCCATCTCCGGGTTGGAAAATATCTGGAAATTTTGGAAGTGGAGCCTGAGGATGGTGGGGTTGGGAAAGGGGAAGGACTTCAATGCCATAGAGTCCAATTGCCAAAGCGGCCATTTTCTCCAGGTGAACTGATCTCTGTCGATTGAAGATCAGAAAAAGAAGAGTTGGTTTTTATATGCGACTTTCTCTACCACTTAAGGAAGAATCAAACCGGCTTACAATCTCCTTCCCTTCCCCTCCCCACAACAGATACTCTGTGAGGTAGGTGGGGCTGAGAGAGCTCAAAGACAGCTGTGACTAGCCCAAGGTTACCCAGCTGGCTTTAGGAGTGGGGAAACCAACCCGGTTCACCAGATTAGTGTCCGCTGCTCATGTGGAGGAGTAGGGAATCAAACCCAGTTCTCCGGATTAAAGTCTACCCCTCCAAACAACCACTCTTAATCACTACACCATGCTAGATCAGTTGTAATAGTGAGAGATCTCTAGCCGCCCCCTGGAGGTTGGCAACCCTATTCTTAAGTAAACCTTGCTCTTGAACAAGGCAAGTTGGGAAGAGGATGTGGCTGGAAAGGCATAAAAGGCAGAGGAGAGTGAGTGTAAAGGAGTTCTGTGGGTCTCTATGGTCAAGGGACCAGGAGCCTGTAAGGAAAAGGACCAGGCTTGTGCCATCCCCCTCCCTCTCAACATGAAAAAACATTAGAATCTGAGTATATTAGCATTCCTTTAGTTCTCTAAGGACACAAATGACAGCATTCAGATCTGAAAGCCAACATGTTTCAGCATGAATACTGTTGTTAAAAACATTTAAAAAGCAATAATAGGTTTTTATATACTGTCATAACACCTCGCCGGAAGTCCAATGGTGAAGGGCACTGTGGTGGGTGGTAGGGTTTAAGGTCTAGGGCACTATAGGCTTTTATAAAAAGAAAAGTTAGTAAATAATGTATTAGTAGCGTATTAGTGCTCTGTATATGTTTTTGTGTATTTTATGTTTCTTTTTTGTTGCTGATGTATTGGATTATGGTTTTATTATTATTATTATTAATTTCTTTTTTTTGTATGTCTTATTATAAAACCAATAAAAAAATATTTAAAAAGCCAAACACATGGACAAGGAAGGCAAAAGATATTTATTACACAGTTGTTCCTGTACCATTACATTATGCATTTGACACAAGAACTCATTAATAACATATCTTACGAGGGGAACTTTGACTCTCAATAGTTTATATCCTGGAAATCTTATTGGTTTTTAAGGTCCTAGTGGACTTGCATCTTGCACTAGTAACAGATTGTCATATCACACATTAGCTGTATAATGATACGCTACACAGGTTATCAGATAAGATTGACCTGCTATTGATGTGTTTATGAAGAGTCAACTTTTTAATAGGAGACTGGATATGCCAAGCAAATTAGGAGACTGCTAAAACAGTCATGGTAATATAAAAGATCACCCGCTACTCGAGATACACAATATTTCTCATTAAACACAAAAGTTATTATGAAGTACCTGTCATGGAAGACAGCCATTAGGAAAGGTGTTGAGTCTTTTGAAAACTTGAATCCATGAAGGAGTGAGAAGAAATTTATACGTGATCACATCATAATATTAAACTGAATAATGCTGAACTTTTTCAACAGGCTTTCGCCTGATTGTTTATATCAGCCAATCTCTGTTCAGCTCTGGTTACTTCCACTCTAATTTTCAGATTTTTGGGGGGCTTCCCATTTTTGATACTGATATTTTTAGAATATTATACTGATTTTATTGTTGTTTATTTATACTGTTTTAAATTATATTATTCTGCATTGCTGTTAGCTGTCTTGAGCCATATTTGTGTGGAAAAGATGGGATATAGATTTGAAAAAAAATTGAAATAATTAAATCAGGCTTAAATCTACAGGCTATCATGGGGTATATGAACTGTTGCCACTGAACAGAGATGTCATATATCATATGGACAGAGGCTATAATATTAAGTCCTCATGTCCAAAGCACATTGGCCATACAATAAGGAACTAGTGAAAGGGAACTGTATATAATATCATACATAATACATAAGGGTGTGGAGGAAAAGAGTGTGACCTGATTTGTGTGCTGTGTACCCATTTTCTGAGAGGGAATTGTATAGATAAATTTTTCTCTTTATGAACCATTTTTTAATAATTTCTGTGCCTAATGATACAAAAATTTACAGCAGACCTTTCGGAGAAATATGGTTACAATTCTTAAATAAATATCTTGCAGTTTTGTTGTGGTTGTTGTTGTTGGCATCAAGTCACAGCTGACTTATGGCAACCCCATGGAGTTTTCAAGGCAAGAGACATTTGGAGGTGGTTTGCCATTGCCTGCCTCCGCGGCACGCCCCTGGCATTCCTTGGAGGTCTCCCATCCAAATACTAGCCAGGGTCAGGGCTGAGAATGTGTGACTGGGCCAAGGTCACCCAGCAAGCTTCCATGGTGCAAGTGGGGATTTGAACTAGTCCAGCATCTTAACCACTATACCATGCTGGCTCTCAGAGGGATAAATACTGGCCCTTTAGCAGAGGCTTAATAGGATGCTATTTATCAAGTGATATTATTTTCCTGCACACTGTAAAAAGCTTCACTTGCCCATTTCACACATTAAGCTTCTATTTTAAGGGGCTGGCCCTTTTTTCCAGGTTGTTGGCAACCCTACCTACTTTCCATTCATATGGGATAAGCTTCTAATCACTTTAACCTATATCCAGGGAGAGTTAATTCTTCTAGCGTAATTAATGAGTGCAAGGGTGTGATTCTGGGTAAGTGGGCATATGGCCTTTGGTGCCACTGCGACACCCACCCACCCCCGTCTAAGGGAAATGAATCCACACAATTATCCTCCCAGTGTAACTGCTTCCAAATTACACTGGGGCAGGAGTATTTGTGAAGACCCTCTTTATCACTCCAGGGAGGAGAAAGGTTGCATCATTTTAATGCTTTATAGGGAAGCCCTCTTGATTGCAAGATGTGGAAAATACATCCCCTTTCTCCTCCCTTGAGGGAGCCTCTCTTTAATGACCTCATGCTTAGCTTTACAGTGTCAAATTATTCATCTTTTTGTAATCACACATGGGCTTTTGGACCAGGAGGGGATATAAGATGTTTTTCCATATGCCCTCATTTATTCATCTGGTCCAAGCAAGCAGAGATGCTGACTGTTTTCAAAGTGACGTTAAAAGAGAGGGGAAGGGACAAGTGTTCATGTTTACTTTCCTATCTACCGTTTACCCTAATGGATGAAATCTTTCTCATATAGCGTTTCATACAACCGGATTTAGTTTTGCTAACAGCCTGAAAGAGAAAATGTCCTGCCTAGTCGATAGAAGCTTAATGTGTGGAAACGGGCAGGTGATGTTATTTACCTCTGAACCATGAAAAGCTTCAGCTGCCTGTTTTCATACACTGTGCCCCTGTTAAAGGGACAGGATCTCTCTCTCTCTCTCTCTCTCTCTCTCTCTCTCTCTCTCTCTCTCTTTCTCTCTTTCTCTCTCTCTCTCTCTCTCTCTCTCTCTCTCTTTCTCTCTTTCTCTCTCTCTCTCGATTTTTTGTAATCGTGGCATCGGGGTCCGGCTGCTGGCTTAGACAGGTTGGCTACAGTCCTGCAGCGCTCTCTGTGGCATGTTTAATTGGAAACCAGTGCTACTATGTTCAATGGACTTACTTCCAAGTCAATATGGAAGTCGCTTGAATAAGAGTCACCTAGGAAGGATCTAGGATCTCTCTGAACTCCTTTCCCTAGCACCCACCATCCAGCATTGAATAAGAGTCACCTAGGAAGGATCTAGGATCTCTCTGAACTCCTTTCCCTAGCACCCACCATCCAGCATTGAATAAGAGTCACCTAGGAAGGATCTAGGATCTCTCTGAACTCCTTTCCCTAGCACCCACCATCCAGCATTGAATAAGAGTCACCTAGGAAGGATCTAGCATCTCTCCGAACTCCTTTCCCTAGCACCCACCATCCAGCATACGGAAACAGGGACTCCCCGGGTTGTGACGTCGGTTACCATGGTGACGCCCGGACAGCGTCTCACGGCGGGAGGGGGAGGGAGCGACCGAATGAAAACAAACATGGCGGAGAGGAGCAAGACTGCAGATACTGGTTAGTTATAATCAGAGGCAGCCCCGGGGGAGGTGAGGGACGGGAGAGCTGATGTCAGTTGATGGCGACTGTGAAGAGAGGGGGTCGTAATCCTGAGTTGGGGGCGAGATGGGACGTGACCTTCGCGTAGGAAACAAGGAGGGTCTCCGGCCTCTTCATTAGAGGAGTTGACGGGGGGTGGGGGTGAGGGGGTGAGGGGGTGAGGGGGTGGGGAGCGCATTCTTGTGGCAAAGGCGCTGTTGTGAGGAGGGCAGGGTCCCGCTTACGGGGCTGGGAAGGGAATGGTGTTCCGTTACAAAGTGGGGAAGGGGCGAGGGAGAGAGACGCGCTCGTCAGGAGCGTAGTCGGGAGCCGGACCCCCTTTCTTGGGGGGGAAAAGCGGTTCCTACTTCCCAAGGAGTCGGAGGAGAGTCCTTCAGCAATAGCGGGACGTTAGGAGACCGTGGCCATTTATGCATGGGAGGTTTTGCCTTGGATTTGCCACTCTTTAGATGCGTATTTTTCCCATCCATATTCTCAGAACTCAACAATCAGCCCCCCATGCAGAGTTTTGAGAATTCGGATGGGGCAAATGCGCATCTAGAGAGCGGCAAATCCAAGGCAAAACCTCTCTTGCATAAATGGCCCGTGATGACTCCTTCATGTAGGACATTCGGATTGGGGGGAGGACTTCTTTTTCAGTACATAAAGGGAAAACGTTTAACAAGATACGTGTGTGTAGGAATTACCTATTATTAATAATTTAACTATTCACTTAGTTAAATTTCTCCATCCCATGGATTAGGATATGTGGCACCACCAAGATCTGTAATAGTATCAAAAAGACTGCAGACCAGTCACATGAGGAAAGGAGCATATAGGTTTGATGGGCTTTACTTCTGAGAAAATTTGTTGAGACTCCCAAGCAAAGGTGTACAAATTGCAGTGTATAGACAGTAGAAGAAAGAATGAGGGAGAGGAATAATTGTTGCTCAGTGGAAACAAGAAGCTATGATTTTATTAATTCAAGTCATGGAATGGTTGTTTATCATGTAGAATAGGTAAGGGAAATTCTTAACTCTTATAGGGGTGAAATAAAGGCTTTTAACCCAGTGTGAGCTAACTGCCTTCAGTTGGGGTGCATCCGTATCTAAGGACAGGATTGCCAACTTTCCTGGAGAAAGATATTTGGTCCCTTTCATCATCATCATCATCATATATTTTATTTATTTCATTTATACCCTGCCTTTCTTCCAATGGGAACCAAAATAACTTACATAGTTCTCCTCTCCATTTTATCATCACAACAAGGGGAGGGGGCTGTGGCTCAGTGGTAGAGCATCTGCTTGGCATGCAGAAGGTCCCCGGTTCAATCCCTGGCATCTCCACTTAAAGGGACTAGGCAAGTAGGTGATGTGAAAGACCTCTATCTGAGAACCTGGAGAGCTGCTGCCAGTCTGAGTAGACAAAACTGACTTCGATGGACCAAGGATCTGATTCAGTATAAGGCAGCTTCATGTGTTCAACCCTGTGAGGTAGGTTAGGCTGAGTGTAACTGGCCCAAGATCACCCAGTGAGCTTTCATGGCATGAATGGGAATTCAAACCCAGGTTTCCCAAATACTAGTCTGATACTCTTAACCACTATATGGTGGTGTATAGGTATAAAGTTGCTCTCTCTGTCTATATATCTAATTCTGAAGTGTGCCTCCTGGCTCTGGATACCTAAATCAACAGATAGGGAGCACACTCACCCTCGACAGGCTTTTCTGCAGACTTAGGGGGAAAATCTAAAACTTAAAAACAACAACCTGAGGGGTTTAAATCCCCTGATTTAAAAAAAAGCATCTGTGCATTTACAGACAATGCTCTTCAGCTGCTGCAGCAGAAAACTAGGCAAAATAGTGGTGTTGGGGAGGGGGAGAAGGAGGAGGAGGCCTCACTGCACTTGCCTGGAGCAGCGCCTGATGAGTTGGCAAGAGAGCAGGGCTGGGGGGATAGGCTTAGCTGAGATTCTCCCCCCCCCATGAGTTTTGCAGTCCCCCACTTGTATATTCTAATTTTCATCGTGGCCAGATCTGATGATACTTAAATTCGGTGAATGGAGCTGTGAACACACAAGACATCTTTCTACAAACCTGAAAAACATCCCAGGATCTCAGAAAAATCTGCAATGTAAAAAAAAAAAAAAAATGCATTTGGGGTTAAAAACCCCCAAATAATAACAGGACCAGTTGGTTGTGGGCACATAATATCTGAATTATCAAAACTGTGCATGTGGGCTTTTTGCCCCTGAAGAAATTCCAGTAGTGGAGTAAATTTCTGTCATGAATAAATCTCCAGAGATAATACGGACCATCTGAGCCTCTCCCCTGAAAACGCTACTTTGTAAATGGCTGTTTTTTTTTTTAAAAAAAACAACATCCCCAGCCCAGCCCCAGTGATCCTAGTGGCCATTTTACAGCCATAACCGAGAACTGTCCAGACATCCCTCGCCCAACACTGGCTATCTCAATGCCCTATTTCATGAGAGCAAAAATGCCCTTCCCCCACTGTGAAACTGACCAAATAATCAGCCTTTAACATGACCAGTATAAGGGGAGGGTGGCAAATGGAGCCAAGTGGTCATTTTACATTGAAAGTTCACATGCACATCCATGAGATTGGCATGTGATTTTAGCAATAAGTGGTTAAATTTATAAATAAAAAGCAGCCAAGTGGTAGAGCAGAGCCTTTGTGGGCACCCCCTGCCCGTGATAGCTGCAAGGGCTGTGTGTGTGCCCATGTGAGAGAGGAGGCAGGCAGGAGGGGAAAGGAGAAGCAGCGCAGGGGCTCTGAAACTGGTGACACTCATATGAGTCTGAAAAACAGCCTTGCTTTCTCCAGCTTTGAGGGGAGGGTTTGGATGAGCATGGGAAGGAGGAGGAGTGGGAGAGAAAGTGAGAATGGGGGTGGAAGGGGGTGTGAGGAGATCCGAAGTTACAGATTTCCATGAAAGTTGCTGTGATTAGCTTTGCTGTGGGAGCAGGGCTAACTTTAAATTTGTGATAAAAGGTTTGTGAAACCAGGAGACAAGTGTGGGGCAGCCCCGAAGTCACTTCTGAAAGTCAGAAAAATCATGAATAACTTAAAAGAAGCCCCGAAGCAGTCCCACAGGGATTGCACAGCTAATAACCAATTATGAATGGCCACTGAGTGACTAGAATTATGAGTACCGTATATACTCGCGTATAAGCCGAGTTTTTCACCCCAAAAAAAGGGCGGAAAAAGCCGGCCTCGGCTTATATGCGGGTCAATACGGTAGAGGAGGGAGGAGGGAGGGGGGAACTTACCACCGCCGCCGCCATCGCCGCCATCGCTGCCTCCGGGAAGGCTGTGCCTCCGCCGCCGGGCGTGCCCTGCTCCCCTTGGCCAGGAGCGCCCTGGAAGGGCCTCCTGTGGCCGAGGGAAGGCCGCACCTCCGCCGCCGCCGGGCGCGCCCGGCTCCCCCCGGCCAGGAGCGCCCTGGAAGGGCCTTCTGTGGCCGAGGGAAGGCCTTGCCGCTGCCGGGCGCGCCTGGCTCCCCTTGGCCAGGAGCGCCCTGGAGGGGCCTCCTGTGGCCGAGGGAAGGCTGCACCTCCGCCGCCGCCGGGCTCGCCCGGCTCCCCCCGGCCAGGAGCGCCCGCCGCCTTCGCCGGGCCTTTTGGGCCGCGGGGGGGGGGGGCGCCGCCACCGCCGCCTGCCTGCGCACCTGGAAAAGGTAAGCCTGCAGGGGGGGGAGGGGTTATAAGCCGACCCTCGGCTTATACTCTGGTGCCTAATTTTTCCCCATTTTTGGGGAGAAATTAGGCACCTCAGCTTATACGCGGGTCGGCTTATACACGGGTATATACGGTACCTTAAATCAGCAAGCTCTTCAGTTATGACTACTTCACAGAAAATAGTTCAAGAGGTTCTAGCTTAATTTTCATATTTACCTGTTGAAAACCTATCCTGCCTCAATCTAGTATGCAGTAAATTGCTATCCTAAGTGATTCTTTGAGAAATGTTGTTTACTATCTTATAGCATGTTTACATTTTACAACCTCCTGTGCTAAGGGTTCATTCTGCAATTATCATGTTTCCCTCTGTTCATGTGATAATTTTGGAATATAATTATGTGATTTTTACTGTATCCATTCCTGATAGTCAAACCACTTTAATTTTATAATAAAATAGCAGTCCTTGAGTGAATCATTCATAAATACCAGGTATAGATTTACAAGGACTGATGCAACCTTGTAAATGTTAGAATAGCTGGACATAGAGTTCAGTATAATGGAAGCGCAGTATCCTGAATTTCTTTCAGTTAAGATATACCTTTTTCAGCTAGAGAGCCAGAAAGCAATTTTCTCATATTGACTGTGATCAAATAAATTGATTTACAGTTTAACTCTTTTTCAGTATATGAGAATAAAATCTACCAGAAATTTGATTCTATCCTTGGTTGCAATTTGATACAGTTCTGATGGTAGTCAATATAGAATATCCTAAAGGTTTGCATAATATGTTTTAATGAGATCGATAGGTAATCTCTTGATTCTCAAGCTGCTTACTTAGCATTAATCTGGTAAAATATATATAAAGAAGAAAAAGAGTTGGTTTTTATACCCCGCTTTTCTCTACCTTAAGGAGTCTCAAAGCAGCATACAGCAACCATCCCTCTCCCCACAACAGGCACCTTGTGAGTCAGGTGAGGCTGAGAGTTCTGAAAGAACTGTGACTGGCCCAAAGCCACCCACAGGCATCATATGGAAGAGTGGGGAATCAAACCGAATACTCCAGTAGAGTCTACTGCTCTTAACCATCGCACCACACTGGCAGACTACATGGTTTTGTAGGAGTAAAGTTCTGCTCTGATTTGAACTGGAGTACATATGGTTGCACTTATCCAGCACTTGCTGCTACAGAGCAACATGTAATGTCATATAATTTGTTTTCAAGACTGCTTCCTTTATTGTTCTCACAATGTTGCATTCCTCTCCCCCCCCTCCCAGCACAACTCTCCTGGTCCCCTACCCCTATTGGCCAGTCCTCCACTACTCCTTTTGTGGTTGTAGCATGGTGCTCCTCTTCATCAGTGAAGTCATAATTCTGGCTCCTCTTCTTCCCGTGCTGTCATCTGAGAGTTAAATGTGGATTGAAGATTATGGCTCTAAACTGATCTAGACAGAAAGTTTTGCAGCAAGCTCCTTGTGTGAAGTGAAGGGGGGGGGGAGAAATTAGGGGAGCATATGAACATGGCAACAAGCTACATTTATGTCTAATCTGTGTTTCATTTCAACTTTATGTGATGCCAGAATGCAGTCAATGCTTTTAACAAACCTGTATAAAATTTGGAGGTAAATATTATGTTCTTCTCAGCATTTCTCAGTGTTTTCAGTAAAATACATTTTAGGATAATTTGCCCTGTCTTGCAACTATTTTAAACCACTTCCAGAGATCAATATAAAAGGCAGGAGACTGCAAAACTGAGCAAGAATAATAGTGTCATAATAGCACCACTTTCTGATTTATAACTATTGAAGCCTACTTTGCTTTTGCACAAGAACAATATTTTCCAGGATAGAAGGGCGGGGGGAGAGAGAAGAAGAATGTCTTTATTGGAAAATATGTGATGTTATGATAGGTATAAACTAGTCTAAACAAAACATATATAAATCATTGAAATGATTTCATTGCAAAGTGATAGATTTTCTGGAAATAAACCATGCTCAAAACATTAAAAGGATTCTTCTTCTTCTTTATAATTTAACCAACTGTGTTAAAAATGCTATCAAGTATTTAGCGTTATGTTACTTCTTACTCAATAAAGCCTCTGTTCTAAGTTTAAGGATCCATTTATTAAAAAATTCCAACAAGAGAAATCAGTTTAAATCAACACCTTCCTACATCTGCACGCTATCCCCACTTCCTACATACTGGCTTATATAAGCCTGCTTCCCCAGCAACAAGTTCTCTTAAAGCAACATATCTGAACCCCACATTTCCTCCTCTCTTAACCAATTACATATCACTACAAAGTACACATTTTACTTATCCAAGTACAAAAAACAATCACCAATTGTGATCAATTTACCACATTACATAACATAGTCCTTTGTTCAAACAGGTGGTCGTCTAATTTGTACATCTCTTTTCTCAACCATTACTGCAGACGGTGTATTTTGAGATGATAATAATGGTAATGTATCTTGAGGCGCTGAAGGCCTGGATTAACCCCATCTTGACCAGGCCCAGCCTCATTTGGAAATTCTGGTGGCAAAAAGGAACCATCTGAATCAGAATCAGTTTCATTCCACCTAGAACAGAGTTTCCCAAACGTTTTTAGTCACGGAGCACTTTTCAGGAGAGCAAATTGTCACGGAGCACTAATTTTCACCTAGCACCTGTATGATAAATTGAATGCCATAGTATTTTTCTTTCCAATCTCTTCACGGAGCACTAGATGTTTCACGGAGCACCAAGTGCTCCTTGGAGCACAGTTTGGGAACCTCTGACCTAGAATAAGCTGGTACCAACTGGGAAGCATTCCATGTATGCCCATCAGACAATCTATGGTATACGGTTCTTTCTTCTTTACAATATTAAGAGGTGAAGTAAATTTCATTCTTCTTCCTGCAAAATCCCAGGTCTTCTAACTCTAACAAAAGAACTACATTCAAATTTAGCATCCTTAGCACTCCTATGCTTATCTGTATACACCTTATATCTCTTCTGCTTTTGAACTACTCTCTCTTTTAAGTTAGATTCTGACAATACATCAGATTTTGCCTCCAGAAGTCCAGCAGCATTTAATTTAGTTCACATCTCTCTCCCATGTAATAACTTTGCTGGTGATCCTCATGTTGTAGCATGTTATGAACATATTGCGTTGCCCTATACACTTGCTAAAATCAGTAGTAAAAGTACTACCTTCCCTTCCAATTTAGCCTTCTGCAAACTGTCTTTTAAATTTCTGATGAACCGTTCAATTTCTCCATTTGCTTGCAGGTAATACACAGATGACCTTCGATGTATGATGATTCAATCCACAAGGAAAGTTTCAAACTCCAGAGAAGTAAATTGGGTACCATTTTCAGAAATTAATTCTTTAGGATCCCCTTCTCTTTAAAAACTATAGACAAAAACTGAAACACAGTAGCAGAAGTGGCTTGTAATGTAAATGCTATTTCTGGCCACTTAATTTTAGTAAGAAATTTTGTTAGTCTTTAAGGTGCTACTGGACTCTTGCTCTTTTCTATTGGTCTTGACAGACTAACATGGCAACCCATCGTGATCTATACCAACAATCTCCCATGCACAGTATGGAAATGGAACTGGCTGAAGTGGCGCAGGGTGTGTTACTGCTGTTCTATCATACAGGTCACACAAGCTTTAATAGCTGCTTCCACTTGAGAATCCATATTGGATCACTAATACAGATCCAACAATTGTTGTTTAGTCTGTACAATTCCTTGATATGTATCATGGGCAAGATGTATAAATGTAGGCTGTGATTCTTTTGGAACAAGTAATCGATGAGTGCATCATAAAATTCAACCATTTTGTAATGAAAGTTCATCACACAGTCTAAAATAAGGCAACAACACTGAATCGAGTCCCTTTGCATTATTAGGGCATTTCTTCATTAAAAATGTCCTTAATTTTTGCTGAACAAGTTAAATATGCAGCTTGAAATTTCTCCTGCATAATGATAACAAAGACTCCTGAAAGAAGTGCAACATCTTCTACATCCTCTTCTGATAAAATTTCTGAGGATGGCAAGGATAATCGGGACAAACAATCAGCTGTCACAGTTTGCGTTCTTGGCTTATATTCCATTTCATAGGTAAAGGAAGGCAACCGTGCTGAACACCTAACAATTTGATTCCCAGCCCTTCCCATTCATTTTGATGTCAATAATGTCAGGGAACTGTGGTCAGTACATAATTTAAATGTATGGCCCCACAAATAAGTTCTCCATTTTTCTGTAGCCCAAACACAAGCAAGTGCTTCCTTTTTAAACAACTGAGTATTTCTTCTCAGTTGTCACAATTATAGGCATCATTGGATCAAACAATGCCAAATCTGGACTATGGACAATAAAGGCTTCTACATAATCAAAACTAGCCTGTCCTAGTTGGGGGGGGGGAATTAAATAAATACTCTTCAGGAGTATTTCCAAATACAATAATATCATCCAAATAACCCCGAACTCCCTTCTGATTCTTAAATATCAAAGACATGATTCTTTGAAAGGCAGCAGGAGCCAATCTGTATAGAACATGCTTAAAATGAAATAATCCATCATGCATAATAAATCCTGTGTGGTCTCTACTCTCTTTATGCAGCACAACTTGATTGGTATGCACTCTGCAAATCAGGAGTGGAAAACATTTTTGACCCCACTAATTAAGAAAACATGAGCCTCGTGGTGCAGAGTGGTAAGCTGCAGTACTGCAGTCAAAAGCTCTGCTCACGACCTGAGTTTGATCCCAATGGAAGTTGGTTTCAGGTAGCCGGCTCAAGGTTGACTCAGCCTTCCATCCTTCCGAGGTCGGTAAAATGAGTACCCAGCTTGCTGGGGGTAAAAGGAAGATGACTGGGGAAGGCACTGATAAACCACATACATAGCTATACCATTTGTTTTTTTCTTCTCATTACATGATGTAAATAGTTTACCCAATTTTGCCTGTTCCAGACTTACAATATCTTTTGGTAAAATATGAGTTTCTTGTAAACAAAAAAATATTAGCTTTTGACTTTTGTAAATGGTAAAAAAAATTTTCTTTTTGTTGGGAGAGTTTAAACCATTAACATTCCATGACATTATTCGAAGCATTTCGATATTCTGCACCAATTTCTTAAGCTCCTCTGACACAGCATCTCTAACAGAAAATGGTAAACATTGTAACTTCTGTCGCACAGGGATATTATTAGATCTCACTTTTACTTTATGAATAAATCCTTTTTCACAACCAAGTTCTTGTACAGAATTATCCCCACTCACAACTGAAACTGCCCTTTGCAATCACTCAGTATCTACTTGGGGAGCAAAAATACATCCATCAACCACCATCAAATTTAATGCAGCAAATAAATCCCTGCCAAGAATAGAAGAAGTAGAAGAGTTGGTTTTTATATACCGACGTTCTCTACCTTTTTTTTAAAGGATAATCGAACTGTCTTACAATCTCCTCCTTCCTCTCCCCACAACAGACACCTGAGGTAGATAGGTCTGAGAGAGTTCAGAGAACTGTGACTAGCCCAAAGGAGTGGGGAAATCAACCCGATTCACCAGATTAGCTTGCGCCACTCATGTGGAGAAATGGGGAATCAAACCTGGTTCTCCAGATTAGAGTCCACCGCTCTAAATCAGTACACCACTAGGGGTACCATTAGGCACAATATAACATTCTGTTGGTACACAACATTACCAAAACTCACTTCTGCTGGTAAACAATCACATAAAGGTATTTGATTTTTTAAAATAACATATGTGTGTGTGTTAAGTGCCGTCAAGTCGCTTCCGACTCATGGCGACCCTATGAATGAAAGTCCTCCAAAATGTCCTATCTTTGACAGCCCTGCTCAGATCCTGCAAATTGAAGGCCGTGGCTTCCTTTATTGAGTCAATCCATCTCTTGTTGGGTCTTCCTCTTTTCCTGCTGCCCTCAACATACCAACTGTAATTTTGAAGAAGATAATGTCATGGCCCAGCTAGGTCCAGGGGACACTGATGACTCCTCTGACGAAAAGTCAGTCAGCAGACCTGGCTTCTATACACAGTCACAGCTGAGGTGGCACAGGAAGAAGAAGCCCCTGTGGAGCCAGACCCAGACTCGCAGCCAGGAACCAGTGCAGCAACTCCTCAGCCCTCCAGCTCTGAGCCAGCTATAGAAAGCCAGCTGCCTGTCTGCTCACCTCCCTCGTCACCAGAGCCTCAAGAGCTGCACAGGAGGCAAACACGTAGGATATTACAGGATCGGAGACGAAGTGCTCGACTGGCAGCTAGGTACCGACCCAGCAGCCAGGGGGAATGAGTGTTTGCAGGAGCAGGTCTGAGGTGCCTGGCAGGTGCCTGGCATTACAGGCTGCCTGAGTGGCGTGCTGCTGGAAAGAGCATAGCTGTGTGGAAGCAACACGTCTATCTAGTCCTGACCAGGCTGTGAACTGTTTGCTTTGTTTGGATCTTGGCTTGAGCCCTTCGACTGAATTTCACCCTCATTGACTGTGACGAACAAAGAGTTAATCTGTAAGAGATGCTCAGAGAAAGGGAGTGGGTGGAGCTAAGGAACTCTGTTCTGAAGAAAGGAGTTGTATTCTGATTTTGGTAACCTGTGAGTTCAGTAGTTATGTTTGACTCTGGGAACCTGAGGGTTTGGATTTGCCTAAGCTGGTGTAAAACAAATCCTGTGGAGTGACAGGCAGAGACTGGGAGGAAAGGGACCCTTTCTCGGTGACTGGAAGAGGAATAGGCTCTGAGAAGGAGATATTCCAAATACAGGGTATTGTTTAGGGATTACTGCCACAAAAGTGGAGTATATCTATAGTGAAAACTGGAAGAGAGATTTGAAGAGAAATCTCCATACTTCTGTGTTTCTCTGGGGAAGAGAGATTGTATGGTCTCCAACTTCCCTAATAGCTAGGCAGCAGGGCCTACTATAAATAGAAGTTCTGGAACTGAACTGAATTTGTGAACTGAATCTAAGAATTGTAATACTGTACCAACTAAGCCATCTAAGATCTACGCCTTCTCTGAAGTGAAACTTATAAAAGAGCTCTGGTTCTATGCTTTTCCTAACCACTGTTTCCCCTCCAAATTCATCCCCAGTACAGTGTTTAATAAATCTCTGTTATTTATGCATTAACTTGAAAAAGCCTCTGGTGACTCATTTCTTCTGAGGTAAAATAAGTAAAGGGGACTAAGAAGGAGAAAATTAAAACTCCAAATAAACATTCTGGCAAACAAACAAGCACGCTCTCTTTCCCTCAGTACCCACATAAGAGTGATCATGATATTGACAAATCTTACGAAAGCTACAACGTGACATTTATTGAAAAGATCTGTGGACTCATCAACCTGGATAGAAAAACTGCTATTTTTCAGTTTATCACACAAAACCTCTTCAGCGTCATGTGACATGTCATCGATATGTCGACTTATTGTACTGTTTGAAAGTGGAGCCCACTCGCCCGAGGAGCCAGCTTTAAAGCCACCAGCCAGCTGGGGGGCGGGAGGCCCCTACCCGCCACTGCCGCGGGAGCCCGGCGCGGAGCTCACGCACCCCGGGAGCTGGCTAGGAAGCCGCCAGCCAGCTGGGGGGGTGGGAGGCCCCTCCCAGCCACCCAGCTCAGTGGCAGCGGGGCACGGAGTGCCATCCGCGTACTCTGGGATTCAGGGCACTTCCCCAGGCGTAACGTTCCACCCCTCGTGCAGATGGGGCATTCAGGCACCAGCCGCTCCACAATCCCCAGGGCGGGTCTCCGCCAGTGCCCCTCTTAGGGGGCAGGGAGTCTGGCCAACCCCTTTCAGACCCTAGGGTCCCAAGCTGCTTCCCAGGGCAGAGATGCAGGGGCAGTACACCATTTGATTCAGAATATATTTTTTCTTGTTTTCCTCCTCTAAAAACTAGGTGCGTCTTATGGTCAGGTGCGTCTTATGGAGCGAAAAATACGGTATATGTTTTCTTTCTTCAGACCCTTTGTGTCACTAATTGCAAGCAGGTAATTATCAAACATCCAGGTCCAAGAAGTAAAAACAATTGTAGGCTCACCTGGACTTTGCAAAAAGGTGCAGGTGGGTTCAAAGGCAAAAAATCCATCTTTGTTGCCAATTTGTTATGTTTTACTCAATAAAGCCTCCATTCCAAGTTTAAGGATCCATTTATTGAATAAATTCCAGCAAGGTAAAACAGCTTAAAATGATACCTCCCTGCATCTGCACCCTATCCCTATTTCCTACATTCTGGTTTATATATGCCTTCTTCCCCAGCAACAAGTTCTCTTAAAGTAGCATACCTAAACACCATGTGTTGTCTAACCCAACATCAGGATGAATCTAAAATATAAACATCTGGGAAATATAATAGAAATTCACTGTAGCTTCAGCAAGGTTAAAGATAATTGTGCTACCTGCTATTATTATTTTGCTGAGAAAATGGATTTAAGTAGAACAAGGTGTCGGTTCTTGTAGGTTATCCGGGCTGTGTGACCGTGGTCTGGGTATTTTCTTTCCTGACGTTTCGCCAGCAGCTGTGGCAGGCATCTTCAGAGGAGTAACACTGAAGGACAGTGTCTCTCAGTGTCAAGTGTGTAGGAAGAGTAATATATAGTCAGAAGGGGGTTAGGTTTGAGCTGAGTCATTGTCCTGCAAAGTATTAAAGGTAATGTGCTAATCATTGTCCTGTAAGTATCAAGATAATGTGCTAATGAGGTTGTGGTATGTTAATGTGGAACCATTGTATCCTGAAGTGATCTGTTAACATGTGGAATCCATGGTGTATTTGTGAATCCAAGAACAAGGTGTATTTGTGAAAGAGAAGGAAGAGAAATTGTGGCTTCCTAGCTCATTGTTGCTTACTCCTAGGGAACCTACATAGGTGTTCAATCCCAAATATGCAGTCCTGAATAAGTTTACTCAGAAGTAAATTCCATAGAGTTAAATGGGGCTTACTTAGTAAATGTGCTTAGGATTGCATTCTTACAGCTCATTCCTAAGGAGAGTTACTCCACTCTAAACCTATTCATTTCAATGGGCTTAGACTGAAGTAACTCTCCTTAGGAACACACTGTTAATGTACCAAGGAGTAATTATTTTCTTGATGGGAATTCTTATGTTTTGCATACACTGTTACAAAATTAACTTTTTGCATGCAAAGGTGTGTATATGTAAGTGCATTCATACAGCAATAGTGTTGTGTGAAACCTATGGTATGCTTTCTCTGGAATTAATACTCACTATTAAGCCTGTGTTGAAGATTGTGCTGAGAACTAAGGATGTGAACACCTTCTGGTTTGGGTCACAGTATGTTCACCATGGGTGAGCAGGGAGACTATTTTTCATTGATTACTTCCGTTGTTCATGAACTGTTGATCAGGCTACTTTTAATGTATTCAAATAGTGCAGCAAAGAGCAGTGTTTCACATATGTGCAGTCTTACATAGCCCAATGGAAATTTTCTTCCGCCCCCAGACTATTGCCCAAATTGATACATATGTTGGGTCCATAACATGCAAACAGTCATCTATATGTGTAGGGTCGGACTGTGTCACCGGGCAGCTATTTTGGGAATGAACAGTCTAATGTATACTCATGTCCTGATCTGATACAGCACTCCAATTAAGAAAGAAAATGAATCAGATAATTTGTAAAAAATCTTTATTCCCCTAACAAGATACATGGCTAGAAAGATGAAATGCAAGGGAGAGCAAAAGCATAAACATTACAATACATTAATACAATCCTAGCAGTTGCTCCTTTTGGTTGTTGCCTGATTGGGAGTGAATAGGAAACTGAAGTGGAAATAAAGGGTGAAAGGGAAAAAATATGTGGCCTTATCCTAAAGAGAAGATTCCATTGTGTGAGATCAAAGCAGAAGGAAGAAAACCTTGTCTGGGGCAAGGAATTCCTGGGTGGAAGAGAAGTCCCAAACTGAAACCAGCTATAAAGTTGGGGGTCAAAGTGAGAGATGGATCCAAGAACCAAAGGAAGGAGTTTAGTGGTCTCTACAACATTGTTTCATGCAGGTGGTAAGAGACAGATAAGATATAACCTCCAATAAGGCCCAGAAACAGGTGGGCCAGTTGTTGGGGATTGTTGAAGTAACATTGTTATGGTCATATCATTAACTTCTAAAGTCTCATTGCTATCAGGAAATGTTGTTTGTATTATGGAATACATTTTGAAAAGATCATAGGTTGTGGAGGTTTATTATATGCTGTCACTTGGCCAAACTGTTGGCATTGCCAAGGGAAGTAAGTGTACCTCAGTCTATTTATATGAAGTTTCCAATAGTATCAAATTAACTGTCTTACTTTTATCACAACAGGTAGTGCCTTAGGAATAGATGAAATTATAACAGGAAATTTAAGCAAATACCCTGCAGTTCCACCAGGTTATTATGGACAGCCAAAAAAGGGACACCTTTTATTTGATGCCTGCTTTGAAAGTGGTAAGTGGAACATTATTTATAATAATAAGTTGATCTGTATCAGGTTTCTGGCTTAGATCAGAGAATGCTTATAGAGTCATCACCATTTATTATTAATATAAAAGAATATTCATATACTAAAATATAGATTCTCTATACATAAATAGCTTGATAGATATTGTAATATTGCTCTGTTCTGGCTTGAGAACAAGGGATTTGGAGTATATTTGTCATGGTCAGGTCATTATCTGGTAAAGGTTTAGATTGTTGCTATTCAGCAGAGGATGGTATGCCAGTGCAGATGGTCTGTCACTGAAAATGTATTAATAAACTTCATTTCTGGAACTATCTAGGAAAGTGTATGGTTGCCATTGATAAGTAGGGATGGGTGGAATTCTGGCCCAACTGAAATACAGTTCAGGATCCAAGGCTCTGTCTGGGTCATAATGCCTTTTTGAATTGACTTGGAACTAGTTGCATTCCTGTGGATCCCAGGTCTGTTCCAAAAGTAGTATGAACATACTTAGAAGCCTTTGGCAAGAAAAAAAGATCCAGTATTCTCACTTGCCATACCAAAAGTATCAAACTTTTGAGGCAATAATCTGACATAACCAGGGAACATCCTTACGCAGCATGACATTATACTTAATATGCTCTTTCTGGCATGCAATATGTTTGTACTTCTCTTTATTCCAGAACTCATGGGACATGTGCAGAGCATCTTAGCCATGCTAGCCTTCTCCAGGCATTCCTGGAATGGATTGTGGAATCCATTTTAAATGTTATAATTTTCTCTTGACTTCGGGCAAGATGGAATGGATTTATTCTGAATTTAAAGAGCAAACAGTAGAACTGATTGGTTCTGTTTACATATTCCGTTGAATCTTTGTGGAACTCAACAATAGGGATTTGGTATGAACTGCTGACATAATAGTATCTAGGCATCCTCTTTCTCCATCTCAATATCATAGTTCTGACTTGTACCACATTGTTAGATAACTAATTCTCATACTTTATATCATGCTCAGTCAAATACAGCATACTTGAAAGGTTATGCTATGGGGAAAATGTTGGTGAAAAAAAGGCTTTTTCCTTTGCTACTGTTGAATATTGGGCCAAATTTAGGGTTGTCAGCTTCTAGGTGGTAGCTGGAGATCTCCTTGGGTTACAACTGATCTCCAGGCAACAGAGATCAGTTCACTTGGAGGAAATGGCTACTTTGGAAGGTGGGCTTTATGACATTATACACCATTGAAGTCACTCCCCTCCTCAAACCCTGCCATCCTCATACTCCACCCCCAAATCTCCAGGTATTTCCCAGCCTGGAGCTGGCAACCCGAGCCAAACTAGATGTTTGGGCAGATGTGAGTGCCTACATGTCCTGCATATTCCTGTTCTTCATGGTATTTGAAGGTAAGCTTTGAAAGGTTGACATTAACAAGGAGCAATATTAACTCTTCGTTGCATCACAGCAGAGTCCCTTCAATATTTGAGAAGGTAGTAATATGGCTCCAGCTCCTAGCAACTCTTCAAATTACAGATCCATATTAAGCTTTTTTAAGGATATACTTAAGAATATGGCTGCAGTACAGCTATAGGCATACCTCTGTGCTGAACATTATTTAGCCATTTCCTGTCTGATTTTGGATATCATGACTAAAATGTGTTACAACTCTCAAAATTTGATTAGTGTGTTAGGTTTGAAGAAGAGACTTTATAAAATTGTGTTTTTCTTCTGGAAAACTCTTGCTCTTTTAAAAGTTTGATCACTTTGATTTGACCTATTTGGAACATAATGGGTTGAGGGTCATAAATAAGTATTGGCCAGGTCATAATTTTTATTTTTGTTGTATCTGTTCAGAACAAATGTAATTTCAAAATACTCCATAATGATGCTGGAAATAGTTGGCCTTTGTGAAGGTTCACATTTCTTAAGCTTGTTAGCTTTAAAACCATAAGTTGCTGACCATCAGTTCCCAACTTTTATAAATCCATTTTATCTATAAAGTGACAAACAGTTTTGAGTATTTTAAGTTGTTCATAATGAACTGGAGGTATTGGCATGATGCTTAGAAAATGCCCTGTCATTTTTTTACATGAGAAAGTGAATGCACATTTTGAAAGCTGTTGTAGCACTAGGGCCTGGTACATTTTGCACGCAAATGCATGTAACAGACTCCAGTTTGTGTTTCATTATTTTAAAAAAGAAAAGCATCTTCAAGAAAAAGGAATTTGAAATCTGGTGCGGGGGGGGGGGGGGTGCCCTATTCACCCTCTTGTTGCACC
The DNA here is from genome assembly GCF_029931775.1 of Euleptes europaea. NCBI lineage: Eukaryota > Metazoa > Chordata > Lepidosauria > Squamata > Sphaerodactylidae > Euleptes > Euleptes europaea. The sequence goes on from NC_079313.1 coordinate 72,457,738, forward strand.
TGTGCTCTAAATTTCATTGAAGTGACTTCTTTTTTAAAGGGGGAAAGCGTTGAGACCCCATTACATGTTGGCATTCAAGGTATTGTGATTTGGGAAGTTCCTGGTTCATATCTCACCTCACCTTGAACTCACAAGATAGCACTGGGCAAGCCACCTACCCTTTGCCCACAGGACTGCAGTAAAAGGATAATGGGAAGGACTTTATAATTGAAAAGCAATTATCTATATTTGCCTGGAAATGCTTGAAATCAGTAATTCCAGGCAAAACTGGTTGTTTAGAGATGAAGTAGTGCTCGGAGAGAATGTGGACTGTTTATTTCAAGTACTTCTTTACACACACAAACACAAAATATCAGCTTGTTGTGAATAGTATTGCAGTATTTTTGTTATCTGGATAATGTTAGAGTTTTTAATGCATAGACTTGAACTCTTAATGGTTTGGACAGTTATCTTTGTACAAGCAGGTAGAAATTAAAAATAAAATATTCACAAATATGATTTATATTCAAGGAAATCGTTTCATAATCCTTATTATGTAGCATTGAGTACTGCTCCCTGTATGCCTGATTCTCAATCTATATCAGTGCAAAGCAGAACATTACAGGTATCTAAAACCTCACTGTGCTGGTAGTACACTTAAATTAGGTTTTGGTCTTATTTTGAGCTCTGTATAGTCCCACATGTAGAGGAGCAGGACTGCCTGGGCTCTATGAATTGTATACTACCACAATGTGCAGCTAAAGACTACATGTTCTGTCAGCACAAGGTGTGTTTAATTGACACCATATTGTATCAGAAGTATGTGCCTTTATCAATGGAATATGTCATCCTTAGTTGTGTGTGGTGTTACGATAAAACCCTATGTATGCTGTGCTCTTGCCATGATGTCACTCCTATAGCGGTCCATGTGGCCATTTTCAACAGTTGTCTGGTGGATGTGGTATCCAGGGCTGACAAGGTAGTGCATGAATGGTTTTAAAGACCTCAAACTGAGAAGCTGTGGTTACTACTTGCTTAAGTGTGCCTGTATAGATGGCACTTGGAGAACACCTTTGGAGTTAATGAAAATTTTCAGGTAATAAAATCTTAAAATGCTAAAGAAAAACAATTTTTAAGAGCTGGATGTAAAATTATATTTACTAGCTCATAATATGACAACTTTTAAGTTTTTGTCGAAGGCTTTCACGGTCAGAGTTCATTGGTTCTTGTAGGTTATCCGGGCTGTGTAACCGTGGTCTTGGAATTTTCTTTCCTGACGTTTCGCCAGCAACTGTGGCAGGCATCTTCAGAGTAGTAACACTGAAGGACACTGGAGCCATGGTGAAGAAAAATTAATGGACTTTCTAAACCATCTTAATAATATCCATCCAAACATTCAGTTTACCATGGAAAAGGAAATTGAGGGTAAACTCCCATTTCTTGATACCCTTGTCATCCGTAAATCAAACCTTCAGTTAGGTCACAAGGTCTACCGGAAACCAACTCACACAGATCGCTACTTACACAAAAACTCCAACCACCACCCCCGACAGAAAAGAGGAATAATCAAAACATTAATGGACCGTGCAAGACAGATCTGTGAACCACAGTTTCTCAAGGAAGAAACTAATCATCTAAATCACGCACTGCTAGCAAACGGCTACTCCAAGAATGAAATCAGAAGGGCCATTAAACCAAACAAAAATCAGAAAACTCAAGAAAAACAGTCTCCCATAGGAAAGGTATTCTTGCCATTTATTAAAGGAGTCACTGATAGGATGGAGAAACTTTTGAAAAAACATAACCTACAAACAGTGTTTAAACCCACCAAGAAAATACAACAAATGCTACGATCAGCAAAAGACAAAAGAGACCCCCTCACCTCTGCAGGAGTATATCGTATACCTTGCAGCTGTGGAGAAGTTTACATCGGGACCACAAAACGCAGCATACAAACAAGGATAAAAGAACATGAAAGATACTGCAGACTTGGCCAACCTGAGAAATCAGCAGTGGCTGAACATGGACTGACACAAACAGGACACAGGGTCTTATTCCAAGACACTGAAAGACTGGACAATTCTACCAACTATTTTGTCAGATTGCACAGAGAAGCCATTGAAATTCATAAACATCAGCACAACTTTAACAGAAAAGAGGAGAGTTTAAGAATGAATAAGGCTTGGCTTCCTGCCCTGAAAAACCTCCAGACAAAGACAACATTCAACAATAGCCATACAGATTAGCTTTGGATTACACACATTAACAGACCACTTCAGGATACAATGGTTCCATATTAACATACCATACCCTCATTAGCACATTATCTTGATACTTACAGGACAATACTTTTGCAGGACAATACTCAGCTCAAACCCAACCCCTTTCTGACTATATATTACTCTTCCTACACCCTTGACACTGAGAGACACTGTCCTTCAGTGTTACTACTCTGAAGATGCCTGCCACAGTTGCTGGCGAAACGTCAGGAAAGAAAATTCCAAGACCACGGTTACACAGCCCGGATAACCTACAAGAACCAATTTTAAGTTTTTGTTTTAGCTGTCCAACCAGTAGCATCATAATGGTGTATAGAATGCACCTTTATTGTGCCAGTGTTTTCTAGCTTAACTTGCAATTCTATAATATTGTGACTGTGTTGTGAAAATAATGCAAATAGCAGTCATTTATTCATAATGACAAAAAATAAATGAATTCTAAAGAAACTCATTAAAATATGGGTCAGTTTAGACATAATGCAAAACCATGGTTTAATAAAACTAACCATAGACTGCTTTCACATGCAGGTTTTTTTTCAGCGTGTTGCTTCAAAACTGAAATGTTTTGGGTCGGACTTCCACACAATGTCATGCTGCATTGTTCTCTTTTTACTTTTCTTTGCCTTAGTATACTCTTTCCCAAACCTGCTTTACTCTGATATTTTTGAAAAGAACACAGTGGAAGGACTAGTGTGAATTTTCTTGCTCTGTAAAGGTCCCACCTACATCAGTTGCATTTATTTTATTTTTAATTTATTTAAAACGTTTTTATCCTTTCTACTTAATTTTGTTTTCAGGGTGGCAGATGGTTAAAAACATTAAAACCAGCTTTAAAAACAATACCTACATACAAGACATAAACAGGAGGGTGTGTCAGTAAGGGAACACCAAATGAAACAGGAAGGTTTTCACCTGCTGGTGGAAGATATGATAGAAGGGAATGGGTGAATCTCTTAGAGGAGAGAATTCCACAGTTCTGTTTCAACAGCCAAGAAGGCCCTTTCTCGGGTTACCACCCATCTAGCCTTGGAGAGGCACTCAAAGCAAGGCCATCAAATATGACCTATATGGTTGGGTATTTAAATGGCAGCAGGCGATCCATAAATTATGCTGGTTCTAATCCATGTAGGATTTACCATTACCTTGAATTGGGTGTGAAAGCAAATTGGAAGCTAATGTAGGTGGAACAAGATAAGAATGGTTAACAGCCCATTCCTGGGGAGGGACCTCTTAGGAGGCAGCCTGACCCCACCACTGGCATAAGTGCGTGTAATCATGAGATTACACGCACTTATGCCAGTGGGGAGGGCAGCTCTGCCGGCGCCCAAGCGCCGTGGAGCCATGCCTCTCCCCTCCGCCGGCGCGGCCTCTCCGTGGTGCCGGCAATGGCGTAGAGTGGCCGCTCTGGCTCAGGGGGGTGTTTTGGGAGCGGGGAGGAGCCACCAGTTAGGCAGCTTCCTACCCCCTTTTGGCCACTTGCACCAGCGGCCGGAACAGCGTTGCTGCTCCTGCTATTTTGCAGGCTCAGGCTCACTGTTTTCAATGGGGCGAAAAGCCCCAGTTAAACAAACAAGCCGTGGATCGGCTTTTTTTTGTTTAATGGCGTAGGGGAAACAGTTTAGGAAGAGGCACCGCTGCACCTCTTCCCTGCCGTTTCCCTACGCCGTCAGCTCAGGAATGGACTGTAAGTCTCTGTAACCTGATTCAGTCAGTATGCCACAGCATTCTATACCAATTGTAGTTTCTGGATACTCTTCAAGGACTTAGGCAGATGATGCGAGGGAGGGCATCTTGGCCATTTTCTGGTCACTGGAGGTATTGTGGGGGGAGGTAGTTGTGAATTCCCTGCATTGTGCAGGGGGTTGGACTTGATGACCCTGGTGGCCCCTTCCAACTCTATGATTCTATGACTGCCCCACTGTCTGGAGACAGCCCAGGGCCACCTCAGACTGGGGCAGCGGTGGCGATAGCAACACAGCGAATGGGTGAACCCCAACCTTCCCCAGTCCCCTGCAGAGCCACAAACAACATCTGCCTCACCTCGAAGCCAAGGGAATGCTGGCCAGTGGTTGGAGGAGCCCTGGGACAGCTGCTGGATGCGCCAGCAATGACAATAGCAGTGGCATTATCAGTGGGCACCACTGCGGCATCAGATGCTTTCCCTGTGGGGCCAGAGGGAGACCAGGAGGATGAGGTCTGTTGGGCTCAGCTACCTCTCCTTATGGCTCCAGTCCCAAAGAGGAGAGCCCAGATGGGCCGGGACCCAGCAGGGCACAGGTGGGGCCAAGCCAGTGAGAGGGCAGAGGGGAGGAGGGAAGGGAGGCTTGCAAAAGAAGGACCATATAGATTAAATTTCATCCAGCAGGTGAAGGGATGGTGGGCGGGGCTTTCATGGGGGGAATAAATGGGAGGCTACTGTCACAGGCCAGGGAGGAATCAGTTGCTGGCACACCCAGGCTGCGGAGAGTTAGTGCACAGCTGAAAGGAGGAGGAGACAGGTGATGTAAACCCCTCCCCTCTCATTCTGAGGTATGCCCGAAGGTAGCTGTTGGGGAGGACACCATGGCAGACCATCTTAGGGCACAGGTAGGCAAGTCGGAGCGCCATATCCACATAGAATGCATTGCAATAATCTAATCTAAATCTTACCAGGGGCTGCACCACAGTGACAAGATTTTTTATTCCCAGAAAAGGCTATCGTTAGATCACCAGCCAAGCTTAATAGGCAATACTATGGCATGAATTAGCTTGATCTTGGTTACCAGTGACACATTCTTACACTTAAGAATCTTTTCTAGCTCCTCCATGACTGTCCTTCCCAGTCTCAATCTCCTTTTGATGTCTTGGTTGCAGTCTTCCTTTTGGTTGATGATGGAGCCAAGGAACAGAAAATCTTGAACAATTTCACTTTCTTGATCGTCAACCTTAAAGTTCTAACATTCCTCAGTAATCATTACTTTGCCTTCTTGATGTTCAGATTGATGTTTTGGCATTTTCTGCTTTAATCTTTCAAGTCTTCACTATTTTCTACCTGTAATGTGGTGGCACCAGCTATCTCAAATTGTTAATGTTCGTTCCCCAATTTTCACTCCATTTTCATCTAAATCTAATCCAGCTTTCCTTATGATATGTTCCTCTTTGAGTGGCTCTTCTAGGAGTTTAGCCTGTTGACAGAGTCTAAACTCCTTATGGTATTGCTCTTAGCTTCACTGACACACACCCCTCACCACATTAAGGGGAAGAAGGGGAAAGTCCAGTACAAGAAGGAGAAAGTCAAATACTGAATTTCAGTTGGTCCAGTTAGGTAAGGTCCAAGCACCTAAGCCAGCCACAAAGAGGGCTGTGACTCAGTCATAAAGCATCTGCTTGGCTGCAGAAAATCTCAGTTTTCAATCCCTGGCATCTCCAGCCTAAAATAATCAGATAGTAGGTGGTGTGAAATAACTCTGCCCTGAGACTCTGGAGAGCCACTGTCACTCTGATTGACAATACTGACCTTAATGGACCAATTATCTGATTCAGTATAACACAGCTTCTTTTGTTTATGTGAGACAGTGAGAGATTGTATACGTTTAAGAAAAAAGTGTTGTAAGATTTCTGTTTTTACCTGGAACTACTATAAATGGTTTACCACATGGTAAACCATGGTAATCCATGATATACCAGCATAACAGCTAGTCGGCTCCCTTAGCGCTCCCCCCCAGGATTGCACTGTTAAAATACTACTTGATACCAAATTAAGAATTAAAAGTGGTTGCATAATAGTTGGCCTCAATGAAGCTGAAATCTGTTACAGCTTTTCAAGCTTTACTACAATAACTCATAGCTCTTACTGAAATACAAGTACAAGATGAATACATTTTTGTCCTCTAGTGAGGCGATTAAATGGCACTTGTAGGATGAAAAGGACTGAAGCAGGTTTTCAGTTTGTACAATAGCTGAGAAAGCTTAAAGGTATTTTGAATACAAACTTATCTTGCAAAAGAAGAAATGTTTGATTAAATGTGAGGAAAAACCCATAAGGCCTAGTAAGAGATGGGCAGCTCAATACCAAACTCCAGATGCTGGCATATGACTGATGTGGCATATGTTGTCAGTATCCTTTGTTTACCTAGCACAGAAAACAAATACAAGAAATCCTCAGCTCTAATTAGTAGGGAGCACAGCAGCTGCACAAGAGTCACTGGAAAAGACAGTCATGCTAGGAAAAGTTGAGGGCAGCAGGAAAAGAGGAAGACCCAACAAGAGATGGATTGACTCAATAAAGGAAGCCACAGCCTTCAATTTGCAAGATCTGAGCAAGGCTGTCAAAGATAGGACATTTTGGAGGACTTTCATTCATAGGGTCGCCATGAGTCGGAAGCGACTTGATGGCACTTAACACACACACACACACACAGAGCAGCTGCAGTGAAGTTCACAGTGATACTGCCCATACCTACAAATCACCAAGCAGCGTAATGAAAATGTCTCCATATCATCGAGGGTTGGAACCACCCACCAGCGCATGCTACCCTGGCCCTGCCCACATGCTGTAAGAGAAGGAACAATGGCAATATAGCTGCTGCTGCTATAGGGAGGAGCATTGCAGGAATCCTATATCTGCTGTATTCCTAGGAGCTCTACACTTGAGAATTTGAATCTCCTGCAAACACATTCCAATTTGATAGACATACAGGAAACGAAGGATAGCTATGTCAACCATGTCACCCAGATACCTGCACACCTCAAGTGGCAGAGGTAACCTATGCAGAAAACCATGGCCCATTTCAGATAAGGGTTCATTTTGGGGGTGGGGGAGAATGCCCTGAGGAACAGTTTGTTTTACAAAGCTGGTGAGACACAGATATTCAGACAGGATAACGTGAATACTCAACAGAACATTCATAGAAGTATTTTTATTTATTTGTGTTGTATCTGCCTTTCTCACTGATATGCAAGATGTATTACTTAGTGTAAGTCAAATACAGTCCACAGGATGGGACATCCTATAAATGGTAAAATAGGGTTTGGATTGCAGAATTTTTAAGCAGTGCTGAAACACACCTTGAAACAGCATAAGCATTTAAACATGAGAAATAAAACAATGCAGAAAGTAGATAGTAGGAGCATACTTACAACAGACACAGCACAGTTATAGAACACAGTCTGTATCCCTTTGCTAAAGCATCCTTTTTTGCCAGGGCTTTTGAGGGGATTTGAAAGGCAGGGAACTGTGAAGGACGAGGAGATTTGGGGTTTGCTGTTTCATTTTTGGTTTTAACTCAAAATGCTTTTTAACCATTATTGTAAGCTGCCTTGAACCACAAGGAAAGGCGGGTGATAAATATTTTAAACAGCAACATTGTTTTTCTTTAGAACCCTAAAAATTCATTTTCACAGTGTACAATAAATGCTCATAGAATAATAATATTGGGGAAATTAAAAAGGATGGTGGATGGGGAAATTTCAGAATTGGTCTGTGAACATTTCATTGCAAACACTAGTGGAAAGATAATATACTGCTATATGTTATTGCTTCAAAGTGTCCTAAAGGTAACTTTTTAGTCTAAAAATTTGCCAAATGAATAAAAGTGATTATTTTTAAATTCCTGCATAATGAACGAACTTGAAGTAGTACTTTTTGAAAAAATATATAGTGGTTAGTCAAGCCAATGGTTCTTTAGAATTATTTTTAAACTTTGCTGCTTGAGTGTAAATCTGTCAGAACTAAAATGGGGATCTTAGTGTGATCAAACATTTTGGACAGGATTTCATGACATAAACAGTGGTTTAGAGCTTATGTTTCTTTAAATTGTATTTCTATTTGGGAAGATTCGATGTGCAAAATCAGCAATTCCATTTCAAGATGAATGTCTTGTATAATGAGACTCAGAGGAAAATAATTTATTAACATCTTTCCTGATAAGCTCAAAATTCATTTGAATACAAAATGTTACATTTGAAGCATAATATTCCACTGGTTAAGCACATAAAATTCCTCTGATTAGGCACATAACTCTTCATGTTTGCCTTCATTGATTCTGTTCAGTGGTCTAATTGCATTCTAGCTTCAGCCTTTACCATGCTAATTTTGATTTAGGGTTTGTATTTCTTAAAAACAAACTGGGTGCACACCATCTATTATCACTGCATGGTCTTTCTGCAACTAGTCGGAACTTTGGGAACACGTGTAATAACATAAAGTGGAGGTAAATTACTACAATATATAAAGGGTTATTTTTATATGGTAGCAGTTTTCAATAGATTAGTACTCTGCTGCACCTGGACAGAATTATTTGTTTTCCATAGTGTTTGGTGTTATCTGGTTTATGGTTTACACAAGAATTGCTTTTAATTTGAATGTATGTTGTCAGTAATAGTTTTCATGGGACAAATAATACAAAGGTTAATGGTTTGCTTTGTGAAATTGGCAATTCAATTTGCATTTTCTAGCAGTATTTTTAAAAACTCTGAATGTGATATGAATTTATCTGATTCTCAGCATTCTGTTGGTTTTTAAGAGTGTTATAGTTAGCCTATTTAATTAATACAATTAAAAAGATTTATTTCTGCCATGTCTTCCAAAGTTACAGCCCATTCCTGAACTCTGAGGACAAAAGTCCTGAGGAGGCCAGGAAGGGGCTGTGCCAGCATTGGGACCCCCTGTGCTGGTGCTTGGGCTACTTATGCCACTGTGAGTGGCTCCAACACTGACGGGGAGGCCCAGACACCGGTCTCCCAGTGCTGCCATGGCAGCACCGCCCGGGGACACCAGCTGGGCCTTCTGCTGTTGTGTCATTGGCCTAATGGCCCACGCCTGCGTTCTGGGGGACATGCCAGAATCCTGGGAGGCATTTTTGGGGCGTGCCAGGGGCCAGACCTGCCTGTAGGCAGCTCCCTGTCCCATTTCGGCCCAGGATGCCAGTGCCAAGTATGGCTTGCTGTAAAAGACTTTTTTAAGGCTTTCGGCGGCCAGAAAATGGGTTAGGAGGTGCTGCGCCAGCACCTCATCAATGCTGTCCCCTGCTGCCATTAAATTTTAAAAAGCCCGTAAAAGGCTTTTTTAAGGCTTTCGGTGGCCAGAAAACGGGTTAGACGGCACTGTGGTCGCGCCTCGTCAACGCCGTCCCCTGCCGCCGAAAGCTTAGGAATGGGCTGTAAGCTTATTAAATTAATGAAGCACCATATTAACTTAAGCTAATTAAATTCATGAAGCACCATATATAACACCATATATGTAATAAATTATGTTGTGTTTTAAGCATGTATACTATGGTATTAGGCTCCTTTAGTGTAGGCGACTGTATTGTTAGTGACCATCTCCCTCTGATGATGAATTTTAAAGTAGAACTCCCTTTGTTTCCTCCCATTTTAACTTTGGGGTTGGAGAAGGAAACAGATAATTTCCCAAGAATTTACTGGTTACCAGATGTAATTCAAAAGATATCTCAATTACTTAAAACTGAAAAAAATTCTGAGTACAGAAATACAATAATTCACTCAAGGGACCCCAGGGAAGCTGTTAAATCTTATGAGAATTTAATTACATGTATAGTTGATTCATCAAAACAGCAATACAAGGGGCAGACAGAATTTTTAAAAATTCCCACCGATACCTAGTTTGATAAGGATTGCAGGACCTTAAAAACTCACATCCATGACATCTATCGCCAGTATCAGAATTCCAGAAATGCCTCATTACCAATAGAATATTTCAACTTGAAGAACGTATTGCAGCAACTTATCAGAGATAAGAGAAGGGAATACACAAATAAACAATGGGAAAATCTCTTTCAGACCATAAACTCCAACAATTCGAGGGCATTTTGGTCATTAGTCTCTGGAGCACTTAATCCCAGATTAATATTCATATAATATAATATTCATATAATATAATATTATATTCATATATAATATGAATATAAATGCTTTCCATTTGTCTTGAAATTCTTTGGTTGGTCTTTTATTCACATAGTTTGTTAGTTTTGCCATTACTGCATATTTGGCTAGTTTACTTTCCTAATCCTCCCATCATGGACGCTATTGTGCTTTCCATTTTGTTGCAACTATAACTGGCCGCTGTTATCATATATCTAAACAATTCTTCCAAGGTTTTTGGAATGTTTTTGGGCAAAATGCCCAATAGCATATTCTTGGCATCTATAGAAAATTTAATTTTTAAGATTTTCTGGATTTCAGCATGTATTTCTTTCAATTTTTTTTGTTTTTTTGTACCATCCACCTCTTTACATTTTCAACATTTCCCATTATAATTCTTATCCATCTTGATATCTTTTGGGGTAATATACAATCAATAAAATATCTTATACCGATTTCCTCTTAATGTTTGACTTGCTGTTAACTTTATACCACTCATCCATATGGTTTTCCCTTGTCGGAGAGATATATCTTTCTCAAAATTTTGCATCCATCTGACCATACGTGTTTTCTTGTTCTTGTTCTGTCTTAAATCGAAGTAATAGCTTATAAATTGGTCCTAATAAGTGTTCTTTTCACTGTGTTAGCGTGTTTTCAAATTCTGTCAACCCCCTTATTGCACCTCTTGTTGTATGAATATCCTTTTTGAATCTTTAAATATTTTAGAGAAAGAAATCATACAAGAACAATAGCTGCAGAAGCAAATCAGAGTCATAAAGAGAAAGTTGTCACCAACCATGCTGTTAAACACTAGATCAGCTCCAAATCAAATGTCTTGTATAACAAGAGCTTTCTATCTTGCCTGTCTGGGAGTATCTGATTTACGGTCTGAGTCACTGAGTTTATAATATTTCATTGGTTGATATACACATCTTCCTGTCTGCCCTGATAGTGGATATTTAGAATCCAACAACAGATAAAGAGTATAACATCAAGTGAAAACAGCACTTCACGCTAGCAACCAGGATATCTTAACCCTGTTGATAAGCTTATGGCAGAATATTTTGAGGAGAAATTACTTTTGTACTTAAGGTTCCTGTCTGCCTTTAACATTCCAGAAACCATTTCTTATGCTTAGGAGTTCCTTAACATGCTTTGCAATTTCTTAAACCCTGCTTCTTCCTCCATCCTTGGGACAATCTCTGCAAATGAACCCTTGCTTAGATGGCACAGCAGTTCTTGCATCCTTTATTGCCTGTTTATTTGTCATTAATATCCTTGCATATATAGAGAAACACACTTTTTGGGATGTCTTGAGTTCCCAGATTAAAATAAACAGATACACCATGAAATAAAATTCGCAGCTGCTGGGAAGAAAATGCATTCTGAGGTACACATACAGGGATATTTTATCTATCTATCTGTCTGCCTATTTAAATTATTTATAGTCTGGCTTTCTCACTGATACAGTGTAGGTCAAATACTGTCAACAAGATGAGGCATCCCATAAGCAGTGTAATGCAATAGGATTTGGATTGCAGAAATCTGAAAAGAAGCAGAAATCTGAAAGCAGAGATGATACCAAGAGGAAACAAAAGCATAAGCATTAATACGACATGTTAAATGAAGAGAAATTATATAGTAGGATCATACTTACATCAATAGGCAGTATGTAGTGTACATAATAGTATGCTCCACAGTCCCTGTCCTTTTACCAAAACATCTTTCTGAAACATTTTGTTACACTATGCCTTTCTGAACTCATCAGCCAGGCCATTCCGTAAAGTGGGGGCCCCAGCAGAGAATAAATGTGTATAGACAGTTGTTGATTTTGCCCCTTTGCAGATATGAGATAACAAGGCCATAAAGGGCTTTATATGTGCTAGTCGTTTCTATGGCCCTTGAGTTGAGCCCAGTAACTGATGGGCAGCCAATACGGTGATTGCAGAATGGGAGTAATATGCATGCTCCACCTCGCTCCTGATTATAGCTGAGCTGCAGCGCTCTGCACCAACTGGAATCACCAAGTTGAGTTCAAGACCTGTGTAGAGTGCATTACAGTAGTCTAGTGTCGATGTTACCATGATTTGGATCCAGATGGCCAGATTGGCCAAGTCAAGATCTGGTGCTATCTTCCAGGGTAGAGTGAGTTGGAAGGAAGTACTTTTTTGTAATTGCGTTAACTTGTTTTTTCAACAGCAATGCTGGATCAATTATGATCTTAACTGAGTCAGCAAGGGTCAGTTAAACCCCATATAATTTCTAATAGCTCAACAAGATCCACTTTTTAGAAACTTTTTTTGGCTTTTCCTAACATGTTGTATCATGCCCTGACCTGGATGGCCCAGGCTAGCCTGATCTTGTCAGATCTCAGAAGCTAAGCAGGGTCAGCCCTGGTTAGTATTTGGATGGGAGACCACCAAGGAATACCAGGGTTACTGTGCAGAGGAAGGCACTGGCAAACCACCTCTGTTAGTTTCAAAGGTGACTTAACGGCACTTTACACACACACACAACATGTTGTATCATACTTTATTGTGGCTGTCAAAGATGTATCTTTTTGCTTTAAATGTCAAAGTGAGGCCAAGCCAAAATACGACCATTATTTATATTAGGGTTATGATACGCTATTTTGGCTTATTCTTAATTTAAAGATATACAAATGAAAACAAACCCTCTAGATATAAAATAATTTTTTTGTGGGCAAATAATTTTTTTTAACTATAGCTTGAAGTTAGAACATTACATTGAAAATCAGAACAAAAAAGTTTCCATTAGCCCACAATACCAGCCATGAGTAGGATTGCCATCCCGCCACTGAGGGTGGGGAGTACCCTGCCCCTGGGCCCTGTCCCCCACGGCTGATCAGCTGGCCGGCAGGGGACTTACCAATAGACCAGTGTCTTAGTATTATTGCTGGCAGCATGGAAAGCACCTGCCGTAAGTGATGCCATCGTGGTGCTGGCGCCATGGGGATGCTCTGGTATTTGGGTATAAACTGTATGGTTAAAATGGCTTCTACCATAGAGTTTTTGCCTAAATACCAGAGTGCTCCCATGTCACCAGCTGGCAATGATGCTGAGATGCTGGTGTAGGCCTCCTCCACTGCTGGTAATTCCCCCCCCCCTCCTGCTATGGAAGAATTCTAGATTACTGACAAACAATGGATGAAATATTACTTCCTCAAAGACTTTTGATTAAAAGGAATGTTATACTTTGGTTGTATGACGTCTTTCTCAAGATGAATTGTTGATTTAGAGCAGTGTTTCCCCAAATTTCTTCCTTTTTGAGTATGTGCTGCTGTATGTACTCTTTCATGTGAGAGATTGAGCGCATGTTAGCCCTCACATTTCCTAGTTTGAACTGAGTGACTTAAAACACATCCATAGCTACATATTCAGAGAAAGATCAGCAGTGGCAGGTAAACTCTCTTTGGGGGAGGTTTATCTTCCATTATTAATAGTCTCATTAAGGCCCTCCCCCCAATATTTAAACACTTAAGTAATTAGGGCTTAAATTTTACCTTTCAACAAAAATCTTGAGACAGCTCAGAAAACTGAAAAAATATAACATCTATTCAATTCACAAGAATAATTAACATATAAACTTAGCAGCAGTAAAATTACATCAGTAAACTGAACAAACAATAATTATTGGAAGCAAAGCAGGAACAAACCCACAGAAAATGTTAACAAACAGTTTCTTATTACCAAATGCTTGAAAGTTAATACTTGTAAGAGTAGTCACCAAGCAAATAGATGTAGGAAGGGAATTCTACAGGTAATATGTTTCCAGAGAACCCCATGTTCCACTGAACACGGTTGGAAAAACATTGATTGGGGCTATTGCGGTTGCATCTCTAATTAAGGTTATTCAACCCATGAGGGCCCATGAGGAATTGTAGGGTCCCTCAATAATTTGATAATACCACTTCATCTCACAAAATCTCTCCCCCCAGGATTCTGTGAGCTCTCAGGAACTTGAGCAAGCTGCTTTCTCCTCCCCACTCCTTTCTTTTAACTCAGTTGCTCTCAACATATCCTGTATGGATCATTCCTTTGAGTTTTTTCCCCTTTGGGGTAATTTATGAAGTCATAGATAGTCCCCCAAGTAATTTGAGACCCCATGTCTTGTCTGTCAGTGACATGGTCTCTGGCAACTATTAGTGATTGATGGACATGGCTAAACAACAAGGCACATCTGTTGCTGGTTCTACTTAATTTTCTTCATGGCAGAAGCTGTTTAACAAGAAGCACAAATATGAGAAATATCTTAATTTGTGTTTCTGGCTATTTAAGTAGTCTTTATTTTATCAATATATGTGGAACTGAGTGTCTTGGGAAAGTAGAGAGGGGGAATAACTCAGGGACACGGAATGATAAAGTGTGGGGGATCAACAACAGGAAATGATGCCACAGAGAGAGAGTGTGTGTGTATTCAGGAGATAAAAGCAGAGTAGTTTAATAAAGACATTTCCTTATTAATCCTGCCTGACTCTAAGTTAAGACCAACCCCACTTGAAACATTTACTGCTTTTAAGATTTCAAATTAAGACTTCGGAGGTCTTGGAGGAAGACAATCTGAAGTTATACTGAAACTGCATCTATGTATATGTAAAATGGGAGCACTTGAAGTCTCCTTTGCATATACTGTTGATCTGGGCATTCAGAACTCCATAATTGGCACCAATGAGAAATGTTTAGGGCATCAATTAAAAATGCTGTTATGAGATAAATACCCTAATACGAGTAGAGTGATAGAGCTCATTTTATGGGGTGGAGCACTTTTCCTATGAGGAAATACTAAAGTAAATACTTCATTTCTCAATGAGTAATTAAATTGTGGAATTCACTTTCAGTTAATATAATGGTGGCCACAGGCACAGATGGCTTTAAGAGGGAATTCGACAAGTTTATGGAGGAGAGGTCCATCAGTGGTTACTAGCCATAGTGAATAAAGGGAACCTCTAATATAAGAACATAAGAAAGGCCATGCTGGATCAGACCAAGGTCCATCAAGTCCAGCAGTCTGTTCACACAGTGGGCAACCAGGTGCCTCCAGGAAGCCCACAAACAGGACAACTGCAACAGCATTATCCTGCCTGGGTTCCACAGCACCTAATATAATAGGCATGCTCCTCTGATCCTGGAGAGAATAAGTATGCATCATGACTAGTATCCATGTTTACTAGTAGCCATGAATACCCCTCTCCTTCATGAACATGTCTACTCCCCTCTTAAAACCTTCCAAGTTGGCAGCCATCACCACAACCTGGGGCAGGGAGTTCCACAATTTAACTATGCGTTGTGTGAAGAAATACTTCCTTTTATCTGTTTTGAATCGCTCACCCTCCAGCTTCAGCAGATGACCCGGCGTTCTAGTATTGTGAGAGAGGGAGAAAAGCTTCTCCCTGTCCACTCTCTCCATACAATGCATAATTTTATAGACCTCTATCATGTCTCCTCTTAACCGCCCTAAGGTTTTTAACCGCTCCTCATAGGGAGCTCTAGTCCCCTGATCATTTTGATTGCTCTTTTCTGCACCTTCTCAAGCTCTGCAATATCCTTTTTAAGGCAGCAAACCTCTGAATACCAATGTTAGGAGGCAGTATCAGGGGAAGGCCTTGGCCTCTCTGCCCTGTTTGTTGGCCTTTCATGGCAACTGTTTAGGCCACTGTGTGATGCTGGACAAGATGGATGGACCACTGGTCTGATCCGCCAGAGCCTTTTCTTACGTTCTTAAAATTAGAGCAAGATCAGTAAACAGTTTGAATGAATGGATTTTGAAATAGAACATAAACTTGTGAAAGTATCGGTCTCAATATTTTGTCTCATGTTTATGAGGGGATGTTGCACTAGAATGTCGATACTTGTTTTATAAATGTCTGGGTTGTTTTTTTTTTTACATAATTGCTATGTGTGTATTGCAATGACTTAGGGCAAATACAACCAAATCAAAATAATCTTGTTTAATTTTGCCCTTGTTTTTCTAAAGCTACTGTTTTTTCCTATTCTTTATCTTATGGTGGTACCCTTGGTGCTGGCATTGTTTTTGTATCTAAGCAGCAAATTGTTTTCGTAAGGCTACAAAATATGGAGTTTAATCAAGTCTGCCAAAGAGTTGGGTTGTGTGGGTGGCTACATACTTTGTAGAACTGAGCATGACTCCTACTGGTTTTCAGTTCTAAATATCTCTGCGTATGAAATGTTTTCTTGTTTTGATTTTTGTCCTTGCCTATATTAATCTTTGATCAGATTTTATTTTTATTTAATGCAAAAACAACCAATTGTGAGTAGCAATGACTTCTTTATTGTGCTGAATCAGCCTTTGAATTACAAAACTAGGGCTTAAAGTAAATGAACTTCTCCAAGGCAGTTTTACCCATGGAGGTAATATATGCAACACACAAATGATAGAGGAATCCATTTTCAATCTCCTTCATATTATGAATAGTTTCCCAAGACTGGCTTAAAAAAAATTGATGCTCGTGGGAACTGGATGGTATACCAAAAGAACTGTTTTTACATTCTTAATATTTTTGTAAATATCAAAGAAAGGACAAATACTACAATATCATTGCATTAATATTAATAATCATTTATCTGCCAGGAAACCATTTAAATAACACTTGACATTTGCTGAGAAAGATTAATGTTTAATTTGTTGCAAACATTGAAATACATTGAAATAAAAGGAAAAATGCTTCCGTAGTTGGTAAAATGAAATAACTGGAAAAGGCTAGTCACTTGTAAATCATAAGAGAAACCCAAAACATTTTTGTAATTTTCAAAATGTCACTATTTTAAAATAGGATGGTGTTGGAAGTGGGATGGTGTTAGGTATGGGATGGTGTTGTGAAGGAGTATCTCTTTATTTAACCAAACAGCATTTCATCTTAATAAATAACTGAAATTATTGAATAAGGGGAAAGATACTGTAGCAAAATATTGCAATAAAATATGTAGTTTCAGAGGGTAGCTGTGCTCGGTCTGCAGTAGAACAGGGGCATCCCATTCCTGGTGGGGGGTGGTTAGGCGGCAGCTGAAGGCAGTGCAGCTGTGCTGCCTCCAAAGCAGGATCCAGCCTCACCTCGAAGCCAGAAAGATGGCCTTACTTGCAAGCCCCGTGGAACCGCTCCGTAGCGTTCCATGGGGCTATGCCACCTAAAATGATGGTGTTACTTGCAGTAGAGGCAAAAGGGGCGTTCCCGGCTCGAAAGCGATTAGGAAGCTGTCTAAAGGCAGCTCCACCCCCGAGAACGCCCTGGGAATGCCTCCAGGGACACCGATACGGGGACATACGCTGGGATAATGCCGACAGGAGGCCGTGCTGGCACCCAAGCCCTGTGCATTGGCATGGTGTCCTGGGGCCAGCGTGAATGCCCTTTGTGCAGCCTTAGATTTTAATCCAGTAGCACCTTAGAGATGAAGGGAGCTCTGATTCTTGAAAGTGTACACCCTGAAAATCTTGTTGTTCTCTAAGATACTACAGGACTTGAATTTAACAATTAAATGTCTAGAAATTGTGATCTATTATGAAAATACTCAGTATGATATCCTAAGGTAAATTGCAATAAATAAAATGCCTAATGAATTTTTTTCCATCATGGGAATTTCCCCCCATCATGAAGTACTTGCTGAACAAGAAATAAGGAATTGTAGGAATCTGAAACCAAGAGCTTTAGAAATTCAGAAGTGAGAAGTGAAGGTACCACAAGAATTAAACAAAATTGTGGATATAATGCATTCTAAAAATGCTTTTCTCTGATCTGAATCAGGGTTGCCAACCACCAGGTGGGGTTTGGAGACCCTCCAAAACTACAACTGATCTCCAGACCATAGAAATCAGTTCCCCTGGAGAAAATGGGGGAAGCCCCCAGGCTCCACTTCCAAATCTCCAGGAATTACCCAACCCATGGATGGCACCCTACTGCTGATTCAGGTTCAGTTTCATAACTGGCCTCCTTCCAGTAAGAGCTTGATTGGGTGAATGTTCTTCAACCAAACAATCAGGTTTGGGCAAGGAACATACTTTCTCACCAAAATAATTTTTTCTTCTTTTTTTGTGAATATGGCAAGGGCTGTATTCTCTGTTTTCTGCTGTATTTTTCTTGACCAATGCTTAGATTTTAAACAAGGGCCTGTTCTGCATGCTGCCCTCATCCCCAATGTATGGGTAGTAATATGTATGGTAGTATGGGTAGTAAAACAATAAAGAAAGAGCGCTTTTATCATGTTGGCATAATTAACATTTTGGCTGCTGTATGAGGACCATTCATTTTACACAAACATACCTTCACTTTCTCTAGTCCATATGCTTACATCAATTATTTATTGCTAGTGCAATGTGCACCTTAAAAAAAGGGTGCGAAATGTGGGGGCAAAGGGGAGGAAGGGAGGGGGAGGAGAAGGAGTGAGTGAGGGAGGAGGAAGGATCATGCGGGGTGGTAGGCGTGGATACTTGCAATCTGTAATAGCTGGGGCGTGGATTCTCGGGGAGAACTAATTTGAAAAAGAAATTGTGCACGCAAACTCATGCTGATCTGATAACATTTTTAATGGAAAGATTGCTGTATAACCGCTTGGAGGAAAAACCAGGGAAAAAGTGGAGGATGAGGGGTCTGGAGACCAAGTCCTATGAGGAAAGGTTGAAGGAGCTGGGTATGTTTATCCTGAAGAGGAGAAGACTGAGAGAGGATATGATAACCATGTTCAAGTACTTGAAGGGCTGTCATATAGAGGAGGGTGCCGAGTTGTTTTCTGTTGCTCAAGAAGGTCGGACCAGAACCAACGGGTTGAAATTAAATCAAAAGAGTTTTCGTCTAGACATCAGGAAGAATTTTCTAATAGTTTGAGCGGTTCCTCAGTGGAACAGGCTTCCTCGGGAGGTGGTAAGCTCTCCTTCCTTGGAGGTTTTTAAGAAGAGGTTAGATGGCCATCTGTCAGCAATGCTGATTCTGTGACCTTAGGCCTGGAACGGCCTGGCCCGACCAAGTGACATTTATGTCATATACGGCCCTCATAACAATTGAGTTTGACACCCCTGGTCTATAAGCAATTAACATGCCTTGGAACCTGCCTAGATTTTCAAGGGTGCAAGAGGGGGGAAGTGATTTTTGCTGATTTTTGTCCTCCATAGGAGACCTCCAATCCTGTTTAAAGTCTTCCTAGGTTTCCCCTTCCCCCCACATAAGCAGCATTTCAAGGGGCATTTTGGCCTGTCGGGAGGGGGAATCAGCAAAATTCACCCCTCTGCACCGATGGAAAACCATATAGTTTTAAGCTACTTTTCTTTATTTTCTTCCCCTGTACTAAATGGTTGTCTGGAGAAGTGCATTTGGTTGTTCATTTCCAAACTAGTTTTTTATAATCTCTTCATGTTAACAAAACAGTACAAATGGAAATTCATAAGCCGCTATTCTTAAGATGTAGAACAACTTTTAATAATGAAAATTGGGTTTTTTCCCATTCTTAGTTAATAAAATCCCACTTTTGCTTAGAATATATTATGTAAAATTGTCTGACATCATAAGTTTAGTTGCTTTATTGTTCTTGGGACATTCAGTTGATTGCATATTCTATTGTGCATACTTATCTCACATACTTAATCAACAAAGTAATGACATTATTTATTTAAGTTATGTCAATGATGGGGGTTTCCAACCCACCCTTGCAATGATTGGATTCCCTTGACCCAAAGCTGGGATCTTGGAATAAATCTTCTGATAGTTTTCCCGAGACTGGGTTTGGACTCTTACACCAATAAAAACAACAGGATTTACTGAAAATATTAAAGAATAGGTTCAGGCATAGGCATAAGCAGATGCAATAAAAATAACAAAACTAGCTTTCTAACATTCACTTACAGATGTAAAGGCAGGCAGGTTACAACATCTTCAATTCAGCATAAGTAACAAAGCAGCAGGTAGGAGATGCAGCAAGATGGTCCCTGGCCCATCACTGGTCTTGATGGGATTAGTGGGCCATGTATGGAAACTTGTGCCAGATGGTTATAGGCTACCTTTATAGGCAACTGGACCACTGACCCCCTGACCAGTATAAGCCAATCAAGAACATGATCCAAAAGATAATTATTGAAAAGGAATAAGATTCTCCCTTCATCTCTGACATCGCTGAGAGCAGTTAAGTCAGATTGCTTTGAAATGCAAATTTGTGATCTCAAACTTTTCATCTTAGCTTGGGAGCAGTGGAAGAGTGGTAAGCGTTTGTTATGGAACTCTTTCCATGTTGGTTCTTGTAGGTTATCCCGGCTGTGTAACCGTGGTCTTGGTATTTTCAAAAAGTATCAAAGGTAATGTGCTAATCATTGTCCTGTATCAAGATAATGTGCTAATGAGGGTGTGGTTTTTGCAGGACAATGATTCAGCTCAACCCAACCCCTTTCTGACTATATATTACTCTTCCTACACACTTGACACTGAGAGACACTGTCCTTCAGTGTTACTCCTCTGAAGATGCCTGCCACAGCTGCTGGCGAAACGTCAGGAAAGAAAATACCAAGACCACGGTTACACAGCCCGGATAACCTACAAGAACCAATGAACTCTGACCGTGAAAGCCTTCGACAATATCTTTCCATGTTATTCTTTAATACTTGGATGACGTATCAGGAAACAGGCTATTGCTTTAAATTTATGATATGGCTAAATGCTGATGTTTAAACTGTCAGGTTGATTGATACAGAGGTGACCATTTCTCTTGACAAGTTCAATATATTTTAAAAGTTTATTTGAAAGTATAGATTCTGTTTGGTTACCTTGACCCCTGGTTTCATGTGCTGTGAAAATCTGTATAATCATACTGTTGTGCGTCCTTGTCCCAGGTTATTAAAGATTTTATATAGATTGAAATGTAGCTGCAAGTGCATCAATAAACTTTTGCTTACTTGTCCAGATTTTTACTGTGAAGATGAAAAATAATATTTCAAGGTCTGGTAAAAGATTGACAAAAACAAAGGAGTATTTTCTGTAGGACTTTAAAAAAAACCTGTCCAATATTGCCTTCACTACTTATATCCATTTGTATTTTTTAGAATGGGTTTACTAATAGCTTCGGGCTAAGGTTTAATTCTCTTTTCCCCTTCTGTTCACCATGGTACTTGCTTTTCTCTATTTAGACAAAACCAGAATTATATTCTACAAGCCAAAGCACATAATATTAAAGTGTTCTAGGTGTAAAAGAGTGCATCTGACCTTTTGTTATTAATCTGTGACAGGTGCAACCTATTTTCCTCCAAATTGTGTAAACTTGTGTGTGCAAATTCATTCCCTAAAATCTGTATTCTGTACAGCCACCACAGGGGAATTGATCATCATCATGAATAGTGTTATGGACAGCTGAGAAAGATAATTACTGAAATTTTATGCTTGCAAGTCAGTCTTTTTAAATGCGCTCCTGTTTCCTCTGCTTGTTAGGAAGGCTGAAGTAAGTTATTCATTGCTGGACCAAAAAAAAGTGTCTGCAAAAGTTCATGTGCAAGAAACACCACACTGTTACAAATTAGTTTCCTTTACCATTTCTGGCAAACTCATTACAAAGTAATCGTGGCCTGTGTTGAAGTGCACTTCCTCTGGGACCAATAACTGTAAATAAGCAGGGCTGCAAGCTGGCTGATAAGTTGTTGTTCTGAAGATAACAGTCCTTTTTAGCATTGTGTTTGACCTTTCCTTTTATATTGCCTGAGGCTTGTCTAAGACCCTCAAGGTCTATTTTTCATCTTAAAATTCTCTGTAGAAAAGCACAATGTGTTGTTTAAGAAGATTTTAGGATTGCTTAACGTGTCTGTGTTTTCTTGCATTTCTATGGTAATTGTTGACATGCTTAGAAACTCCAGCTAGCATTTACTTGAATAAGATTTCTTTCTCCTTTAATGCAACCTTTCTTATTGATATAGAAAGCATTATGTTTTAATATTTTATGAAGAGTTTAGTGCATGTTCTATATTAAGTAAAACTGTAATATTATTTTTGCCAGTTTTATTCATATATACATTTTTCTAGAATATCAAAATTATTTTTATATCATTATGAAATGCTTGTAGTTGGAAGATGTTATTATATTATTTTTGTATAGGAAACCCAAATTATGCTTGTTAATCAACAGATGGGGACAAATGATGAAGATATCCTCTATTATTTGAGTTTATTGTAAAAACACTTAACAGCTACTTTATAGAAGTGGAAAACATTTTGGGGGAAAATTAGGGTTGGAAAGGAAAACTTCAATAGCCTTCTTAAATATGGTTTATTCCTTTCTTTCTAAAAGATTGAATCTGTTCCAGTATTTCTCTAAAATTAAAAGTTAAGTAAATTCAACTTGACAGTTACTGGTAATTATTTTTGTTCCTTGTAGGGGTGCCAGGCCTCCTGCTATGCCAGGAGGTCTCCCACTGGCAGCCCTCTTTGCCCACCACCTAGGGTTGCCAGACTCCTACTGGGGCGGGGATATCCTACTTTGGGGGCCCTCTCCCAATGCCATCTAGCTGACCGGTGGGGGACTTACCAAGCTTAAAATGAGGCCTAGGCCTCGACATCACCAGCATGATAACCACTTCCAGAAGTGATGTTATCACACAGGCGATGACAGGGAAGACACTCTGGTATTTGGACAAAACTCTATGGTAAAAACAGTTTCTACCATATAGTTTTTGCCCAAATACCAGAGCATCTCCCTCATTTTCATTGATGCGATGATGTCACTTCCAGAACTGATGTCATCATGCAGGAGACGTTGAGGTAGGGTTGCCAACCTCCAGGTTATAGCAGAAGATCTCCTGCTATTACAACTGATCTCCAGCCGACAGAAATCAGCTGACCGCGATTGAAAACGAATTTGATTTATACTGCCTGAATTGTGGCGAACTGCAACACATCTAAAAAGGCATTGTGGACCCTACTGCTGGGTGTAAGAATTATTCCCCCGGGGGTTTATATGTTCTGAAACGTTTGTAACATTCCGAAAAGAATTATATAGTTGTTTAGAGTGTTAAAGCCTTCCAATTTCATCATGTTTAGGCTATTTGCGGCTCAGAACTTTATTGAAAAGAGTGTTACGCATACATTACGTGCATATTGTGATATAATATATAAGTAAATTTGCATATGTTAAAACGATTAGTGGCTGTGTACTGGGATTATTTCCTTAGGGATTTACTAACCACCAGGTTATAGCAGAAGATCTCTTGCTATTACAACTGATCTCCAGCCGACAGAAATCAGTTCGCCTGGAGAAAATGGCCACTTGGCAATTGGACTCTATGGCATTGAAGTCCCTCCCTTCCCCAAACCCTGCCCTCCTCAGGTTCCGCCCCAAAAACCTCCCTCCGGTGGTGAAGAGGGACCTGGTAACCCTACGTTGAGGCCTAAGCCTCATTTTAAATCTGGTAAGATAACCCCACCCCCTCCTCCGCCGATGGCCCTGGCAACCCCACCATCACCACTCTGAGTGGTGGCAGGAGAACATGTTTAACAAGTGACAATGCTGATGTCACCCCTTCCTCCCTCCCTCCCTCCCTCCCTCCCTCCCATGTCTCTGCCCCAAACCCTCCCACTGGTTGCCCAGCTTGGCCAGGCAACCTTTGTTCCATAGAACTCCAATGGAACTGTTTTGATCACTTTTCAGATATGTTCATTGCATCAAAAAGTGGTTAGGTTTGGATAAAACAGAACAAATTGCTAGCATTTGCTTTGAATCAAAATGATGCTTTAGTTGTGTATCACTTTTGTTGTTCCTAGTCTTTGATTTAAGTCCAATGAATTCATCACTCAGTATAAAAACTTGCATCTTATGCCTCCCTTTTTAAGTATTGCAGTTCATGAGTTGGAAAAAAGGGCAATAGGATTATATGTTCATTATAGTTAGCACGGGAAAACATAGCAGGCCAGTATTTTTTTAGATACTCAAGTTATAAAATGAGTTTAGAGATCTACTGTGTCAAAACAGACTTAGTTTTTACCAAAAAGAAGCCAGTATTTCATCAGTTATATGGTGGATATATGGAATCAAGTACTGATCAATTAATTCATATTTACTTGCTGTATAATACTTCTTAACAATTTCACTCTGAATCACTGTTTTACATTTTGGTGCTGAGTAATGATTCTTGCATAGAAATATTAACATTAAAACATTTTAAAATTTGAAAATATATTCTAGACAATATTTTATTTTAATAGTACTTATCACAACTTGTCCTGTGACTTAATGATAGTGCAGTCCTGAACACAGTCATACTGACTAAGTCCACTGAAGTAAACTCTGCTTAGGCTTGCACTGTAAATGTTGGTCATCCTTGAAGATGGTTCACATGGAAATTGGGCTGTTGCATTGCTCGCACAATCCGAAAGATCCTTTATTACTGGGCATTTTGAAAGCCTGGGGTACACATAGTATATTACTGCTACTGATCTCACCACTGGGAAGTTGGTTCTGTGGGAACCACTGACATTTTGTTCTCTTTTAATCACTCATACAGTCAAAGGAGTATGTGTTGTTCATGGAAAGGGGCAGAAATAACTCCACTGTTTCTGTTCTGCAAAAACATGTATGCACTGCTTTTTGTTTAATTTTTTTCCGTATTTAGATTCCAACAAACACTAAATGACTTGATTGCTACAGAAGGCTATCCTGAGTAAGCCATGGTGAACATCCAGATTTTCATGTCTCATCTGTACTAGTTTTTTTAATTATTCCAGAGCTGTTCAGATAGACAGCAGTTTGACCCACTTTTGGATTTCTCATATAACTTCATTCAGTCTTTTGATAAAATATTTCCCTGCCAGATCTGTGTGCTGTTCTGAAATTAATAACATTCAGCTCTGTTTTAAATATTTTTAGGCAACCTTGGACGTGTGGACCACATTACTGAATTTGAGTATGACCTGTTCATCAGGCCAGACACGTGTAATCCTCGTTTTCGAGTCTGGTTTAACTTCACAGTTGAAAATGTGAAAGAATCTCAAGTGAGTACCATTTGTAAGAAAATTGCCATATACTTATGCTTGGGAACAATGCCTAGAGAGCTAATGATTTGTTTATCGTTCAGTGATTTAAATAAGTTATATGCTAATGAGGTGAGTAGTATTGTTCTTTTAAAATATTGTGCACACTGACATATCACCTTCTGTGTTCTCCTGGACCACATAAGATTCTTGAGCTGAAGTATATTTAAACTGGCCCTGAAGGCCTCATGATGTGGCCATCAGCCTATCTGTTACTCCTACTTTCCTCCGCTTTCTGGAGATGTGAGCTGATCTCCTTCTAAATCATTCTCTGTTTTTGATCTTTCTGTGTGCTGGTACCTAGGAGGGAAGAGACTATCCTACTGATAACCAGCATGGTGTAGTGGTTAAGAGCAGCAGACTCTATTCTGGTGAACTGGGTTGGTTTTCCACTCCTACCCATGAAGCCAGCTGGGTGACCTTGGGCTAGTCACAGCTCTCTTAGAGTGCTCTCAGCCTCACCTACCTCACAAGATGTCTATTGTGGGGAGAGGAAGGGAAGGAGATTGTAAGCTGGTTTGATTGTGACTGAGCTCCGCTCCGCGGAGCGTATTTTTTACTTTCTTTTTAGCCCTAAGCCTTTGCCTAGACTATTATTTTATTGTTTTATTGCTTTAGTGCCTTCTTGGGCACTATAAATCTTCTGCTTTTTCTCTCCCTCACCCCTGCAGGCTCGACAAGTTTGCTGTTGTTCAGCTCATTACCGAGGCACTAGGTGACGCCTATGTAGCCAGTGGGGTGGGGGGCCGAGCTGAGAACAGCCTGCGACACTGCAGATTTGTTTCAGTTCCTCTGCTCCTGTCTAGCTTTCACTTTGCCTTGTTCTGGCGTTTATTTGGTGCCTGGCTGCCTGCATTTTTGGGGATTTGATTTGTCCTTCTGAAAATATTTTCTTGCCTCTGCCAGACACTGAGGCAAAGAGCTGAGTGACACTCACGGAATCCGTGGGGTGGGGTTGGATACAAGCGAGGGGAAAACCCTGAATTAGAACTCTATCGTAGAAACTCACTCTTTACCCCACATCTCCTCAGGGGGACGAAAGGAGAGGGGAAAGGGTTCTTGCCAACATTGATTAAACTATTCTGAGAAAGTAGGATTTTATTGGCTTTGCCTTCCTTTTATTTTAGCTGTCTCTCCCCCCCTTTTTTGCCCCTTATCTTCTTTGCTTATTTACCCCTTACACTTAAGCCTTTGTAGGCTCCTACTTTTAAATAAGTGTTATTTTAAACAAGGCTCATTTTATCTTATTTTATGTTGTTTTGTTTTGTTTTTAAGCAGCCACACCCTTATTTTAAATCAGCTATATTTAGCTATTTCCAGTAATTCTTAATTACTCCTGTTATTTCTATCACTAGCCTTATCCCTACATCTAAAGCTTTTAATTTCGCTTAATATTATTCTAGCCATTTAAATAGTTTTTGTTTTTAAATAGCCATACCCTTGTTTTAAACCAGCTATAACTAGTTATCTCTAGTAACTTCTAATTACCCTTGTTTTTTCTATTTCTATCCCTTTTACCTCTTCTTAGACATTTAAATAGTTTTATATTTCTCTGTATCTTATATTTATATCCACGTCAGGCATACATTTAAACTATAGCCCATTTATTTATTCATTTATCTATTTGTACTCTTGAGCTTTGGTTGTATTGTTTTATTGTGGTCTATATATTCTTATATTTCTACATTTTATTATGGGCTTTGGTCTTACTGTTCTATCGCTGTAAATTTTGAAACTTGAGTCCATATATATATATTCTATTTTAACTTTACTTTTTTTCTTTAGTAGTATAGATCTCATCATTAATTTTATTAGTAATATTGGCACCCCTCATGTCCTCTAAAATGAGTCGAAAAAGAGGTTTCCCCTCTGATTCTGATACTGAAAACCCCTTTTAGTAAGCAAAGCAAGATGGATGATTGTTTTATACCTATTAACACCACTAATAGATTTAACATGCTTCAGGACTTGCCTACTGAGTTGTCTTCTAACCCCATTGCCCCTGATGCTCAGGAGAGTACACCATTTAGCCCAAGCTTTGCCTTTACCCCTAAAATATCCTCAAATGTTGGCAAGCCCCAAGCTTGCATAGAGGAGGAGAACGGAAATACTGACCAGTATGACACCTTAAGTCTGTTAGCCTCGCAGACATTCCTTATTTCCAAAACCCTCCAGAAGATCTATGACAAATTGGATATTTTGGAAATACAACTCTCACGCTTAAACTCCCCTGATCTTGCACCAAAAGGTTCCCATCAGGAAAACAATCTCTCTGCACCTATGCACAGAACCCCACTTTTTCGAAGGCATGGAGCACAAAGGTGCCACTATCCTAATCACCCTACCCTTATCCCTGATAGCTTTAGGATCTCTTTAAGCATACGTTCTTACCAGGGGCGTGTCATAAGCTGGCATGGGAAATGGCGAATTAAAGAGCATTTAGCATTCTTATTGCATTGCCACCCAAGTGATATTGACCTGAAATACTTTGATAGACTCCCAGGCTTATTAAGTGAACATTGTCTGTCCCTTACTTTTTACTCCCCCCGTATCCCAGCGCTGATCCTTGAAAATCAGCACCGACTAATGACATTCGGCATTTTCCCCAAAGAATCCTTTCGCACAACAACAATAGTACCTCTGCTCTCATCTAAGATCCCTCCCAAGCCCCTCTTTAAAAAATCAACTACATTTGCTCCCCAAAACCAGGCTGAGTCTCACAAGGTTGATAAGCCTTTAATAGATCTGTCTCCAACTAGTTTAAAGAATGCCACCCCAGGTGATTCAAATCTAAAATTCATGTACAGTAAATCAAGCTTACCACCAGATTCTAGATGCTCTCTGCTCCAGCCATGTAACCCGGTCGATAATATATTCGAAATGGAGGATGCAAAACTAATTAGTTCTTTTTGCATTCTCCCGACAAAGGAACAAAACAATATAATAATGAGGCTAGGGAACCTTAAAGATAACCTTACCCAGATTAAGTCAGCACAGGCCCATTTACCCCCATCTAAACAAAGGGTACCTTCCCTTTCTACTAGAACTGAGCACCAACCAAATTCCAAACACACGGTTGATAAACTCCTGACTTAGTAAACCAGCCAGCCCAAGAGTCTGACCTACTTCAAGGCAATGCCCCAGTTCCTCTGGAACCAACCATAATAGTGTGTCGTCAGACACTGTCCTTCAGTGTTACTCCTCTGAAGATGCCGGCACAGCTGCTGGCGAAACGTCAGGAAAGAAAATACCAAGACCACGGTTACACAGCCCGGATAACCTATGAGAACCAATAATAGTGTGTCCTCCTACAGCAAATCCTAACCTGCTTAGGGAGATGTCTCCTACAGATCTGCCTGATAAGGACTGACTCTCATCTTGCTGCAAATTTCTTGGCTGGAATGTTGCTGGATGATCAGCTAAACTTGCTGATTCTGATATACAGTTATTTCTTTCGACCTTTGATATCATCCTTGTTCAGGAAACTTGGGCCACAAATGAGATCTTTCTCCCAGGCTTTACCTTTTTTACCCAAAAAGCAATCAAAGTCTCTGTGGGCTGCACTCATGCAGGACTAGCATGCTTTATCTCCACTTTAAGCATAAGCTCAATTGACCTTCTTTTGGCTGAAGAGTTGGTGCTAGCAGTTAGAGTAAACATGACTTTTTTTCACTTATTTTATTTTCTGTTTATATTCCTCCTGCTAGATCAAGTAATACTGCATGAAACTGGGCCCATCTGGGAGAACTATTTGATGACATCAAAAACAACTATCCAACTACTCCAGTTTTTATGGCTGGTAATTTTAATGCACGAATAGGGCCGGATGATAATACTCTCTTCCAAAATCTTATAGGGAATTTTGATGAATCTTTCCTGAGTTCCCTATGGTATACTAGAACTTCCAGGGACTCGGTAATTAATTCTTCCGGCTTAAGTCTGGCCCAATTCGCTATTCAGAGGAACCTAATAATAGTAAATGGGCGATCGTGGATCGACCCTAATGGAGATTTTACTTTTTTTAGCCAAAATGGTGCCAGTGTTATCGATTATTTACCTCTAATCAGTAATATGGAAGTCTGTGATTACATGTGCAGTGACCATCTCCCTATCTCTCTTTCAATCAACCAATTATGTGTTCAACACTTAATACCGTCCTACCATCAAATATTGCACCAATCCCAAAAAGCCCTAGCTCATGTTTACTGGAGCCCTGAGCTTGATTCCTTGGTGCTTGGCAAAATGCAGCTTTTGGAGGTGACTTCGTTGAAAGCTGCCCTCCTTGAGCAAGAGTCTGCAGCTACTGCCTTAAATGTTTTTTTCAGATTAATTGATTTATTTAAACCTTTATTTACTAAAGAAATCACCTCAAACTTGCATGCTTTATACTAGGGCTGTCTATTCGGTTCGGCCCGAACCGAAAAACAGCCGAATTTCCCCTGATTCAGCGGTTTTTAGTTCGGGACAAACCGAACTCAAAAATGGCGGGAAAACGGGGGAGCCGAATTCAGCGAGTTCGGGAGTTCACGAATAAATTCGGCAAATTCAGGATGCAGCAGCATAACCGTCAGTAAGCAGCATTCTCCCCCGGCCAATCGGTGGTCAAGCTGGGTCTTCTTCTGGCCAATCAGTCAGGATTGAGTACTGGAGGAATCAGCTGCTGCGCGGCCTGGCCAGGGAGAGAAAGAGAGAGAAATCCTTGTGGGGAGGTGGGTGTGCACATTCGCTCCTTTCCGTGGCTGCAGGTGGTGCATTTTTGGGGCAGAGACCCCAAACGTTCAGCAGAGCTTCAGACAAACCTTCTTAAGAGACCCCCCAAGTTTTGTAAACATTGGGTCAGGGGGTCCCAAGATATGGGCTCCACCCCTTTTCCCTCCCCCCTTTCCATTTCTGTGGCTGCAGGGGGCACTTTTTTTGGGGTGCAGCCCTCAAACTTTCAGCATAACTTCAGACAAGCCTTCTTAAGAGACCCCCCCAAGTTTTGTAAAGATGGGTTCAGTGGGGGCAGAAATATGGGCTCCCCCCTTTTCTCTTTCCGTGGCTGCAGGGGGCGCATTTTTTGGGGTGCAACCCCCAAACATTCAGCATAGCTTCAGACGAGCCTTCTTAAGAGACCCCCCAAGTTTTGTAAACATTGGGTCAGGGGGTCCCGAGATATGGGCTTTCCCCTTTTCCCTATTGGGATGAATGGATCACCCGATCCTGTATGCATCTCCAGAGCTGCAAATCCAAGGCAAAACCTCCCATGCTTAAATAGAATCATATTGGATTACCCATTCCTCCCAGCCCCTCCTGATGGAACAGAAGACAGCCACAGTAAGACCCCTTTGGGGGCTTTAATCTATAATTTTTCTCCTGTTTGTGTGTGTGTGGGGGGGAAGCAGAGTCTGTGTGTGTGTGGGGAGGGAGCAGTTTCTGTGGGTGGGGGGGAAGCCAAAGGGGGCTTTCGCCCATTCTGCCTGGGGTGTGTGTGCCCCCTCGAGTCTTTATTTTGATGCTTGCTCAAAACTGGTTTTCAAATGGTGACTTAAAGAATGCATTTGCCTGGTCCCGACTCGAGTCCGATGCAAAAGGGGAAATTCCACCCCTCCTGCTCATTATGCATAGCTAGCTGCCTCTGTCCCTTTCCATGGTTTGCAAACTCCCAGGTGTCAGGTGTTGCTTTGCATGGTTGCAAACGTGTTGCTTTGCATGGTTGTGTTGCTTTGCAGTTGTGTTGCTTTGCAAACTTCTTTGCACCTGCCCCGCCCTTGCTCCCCTGACCCAATCTTTACAAAACTTGGGGGGTCTGGCAAGAAGGGTCCTTTGAAGCTCCGCTGAAAGTTTGGGACCTCTACCCCCAAAATTACCCCCTGGAGCCACAGAAAGGCGCGGTTGTGTTTTTAATGGCTTTATTCGGCCGATTTTTCCCCCCGAACTTTGAATTCACGCCGAATTGCACGGACCCGAAGCGGGGGAGTTCGGACTTCGGCATATCCCGAATCCAGACAGGCCAAATTCGGCCAAATCCGAACTATACCGGATTTTTTTTTCAACAGCCCTACTTTATACAAACAAAATTCTTGGTTTAACCGCGAGTGTAGACTACTCAAACGAGCAATAACCAGGAAACATAGAGAATTCAGAAGGAACAATACTATTTCAATATTGAAGGAATTGTTAACTATTAAAAAGAACTACAAGGACTTGGTAAACTGGAGGAAAAAAAAGGCCCTATATAAAAATTGGAGGAGCTTGATTACAGTTATAAACAACAATGATAATTCAACCTTCTGGCGGACTGTGAATTCTTTAAGTAATGGCTATGCCAGAGTCCCTGCATGTATCCCGTCATCGGTCTGGGTAGCTTACTTCAAGAGCCTCTTCTCCTACTCTGTGGAAAACCAGGGACTTATACCTGTAGCACCTTCTATTTTGTTAAATTCCTGGCCAGATGTGTCTCCTAAGGAAATTAAACCTCTCATTGATCGCTTATGCTCAGGCAAAGCCCCAGGTCCTGATCTAATTCCCTACGAACTTTTTAAAGTCAACAGTAAATGGTGGGTCAACATTCCTGCTCCTGTATTTACACAAATTAATGCATCAGGAGCCATTCCAAAATCTTGGAGACATACTATTATCGTCCCAATCTTTTAAAAAGGTCAGCGCTCTGACCCAAGCTGTTATCGTCCAATCAGCCTTTTGTCTTGCTTAGGCAAATTGTATTCCTCCTACTTATTAAAGAGGCTGTTGGACTGGGTTGAGAGTAATGACATCCTTGGCTGGGAACAGATTGGCTTTAGAAGGGGTTGGTGTGTCACGGAACACTGTTTAGTGCTCTCCCATCTAGCCGAGAAATATTCCTCCCCTCTAAATGGCACCCTTTACGCGGGTTTTATGGATCTTAAGGGAGCTTTTGATACCACCCCGAGGGAGAGGCTATGGTTGAAACTATCAAATTCTACTATGGATTGGAGGTTACTATGGCTTATTCAGCAATTTCATACTGACCTCACAGCTCAGGTTCGCTGTGGCAACCAAGGAGAACTAACCGAGCCCTTTGAACTGGTCAAGGGAGTTAAACAAGGTTGCCTCCTTGCTCCTCTCTTGTTTAATCTATACCTGAATGATATGGCAACCAATTTCTCAGAGTTTTGCTACCCCCAAAAGCTTGCAAGTCATCCCACCCCAATTCTACTCTATGCTGACGATGCAGTTCTGTCCCGCACAAGAATTGGTTTGAAAAGATCTTTGCAAACTTTTTCTGAGTACTGCTCTACGGAAGGTCTTAAAATAAACCATCACAAATCTAAGATTATGATCTTCACTAAGAGGAGAAAAATGCTTCTTTTTCGTTGGGTATTAGATGGTTTTGAGGTTGACCAAGTCAAGGAGTTTGTTTACCTTGGCATTCTTTTTTCCCATAACCTAAATTAGAATGCCCATCAAAAAGCAGTGTCCAACAAAATTAAACCTGGGGTTGGTGCTATTGTCAACTTTTTTCTCACCAAAGATGGCAAATATATTCCAGGGGCTATTCAGGTTTTTAACCTGAAAATTACCCCAATTATCCTCTTTGGTGTTGCTATCTGGATAACAGTCATCAATGAATCTATAGATCGTCCACTGCTTCAGTTCTTACGAAAACTCCTAAATGCCCCTCAATGTGTTCCTGGCGTTACTCTTCGTTCCGAGTTTGGCCAAATGTCACTTGAAGCTAGGGCGTGGTTGGCCGCCTTTAAACTACACCTTAAACTGTGCTTTAGCACTGAGGGGTTCCTAGCTTCTCTGAAGCATGACCCTTTTAAATCCTCATGGCAAAAAATCTTAGATGAGAAACTGTTGTTGTTGGGCTTCTCGCAGGATATGTTATTAGATCTTGGAAAAACTGAAGCTTTTGCCAAAATTAAAAAGCGCATTAAAGAGCTCGATTATAACCTCACTACTTTTCGTGCTTGTCGCGTCTGTTCATCCCAGTTCTTCGGAATACCCCCTCCATGTGGTCTGCCTGCCTATACATATTATCTGACAACTCCTCGTCTTTGTAGAGCTTTTTGCTTGGCTAGATTGAATGCTAACCCTTCTATGGTAATGCAGGGCAGAATTCTGAATATACCATATTCAGACAGGATCTCCCCTTGCTCTTCTGGCTCTATTGACTCATTAGCTCATGCCCTTTTGGAATGCCGCTTTTACGAGGAACTTCGATTGCACTATATTTCTCCCCTTTTAACATACAAATCCAATGCCTCTGTGACTGACATAATGCCTTTTTACTAAGCGATAGGGACCCCAAGGCTACATTGTCAGTGGCAAGATTTGTTTCAGTCCTTATATCCCTCCAACACTAGATATATGCTGCTCAAGATCAATCGATCAAGGAGCTTCTAAGGGATAAAAGGAAAAGGTTTGATTCTCCTTAAAATATAAAGAAAATCAGCATATAAAAACCAACTCTTCTTCTTCTCTGTCTTGTACCCCTTTCTTAAGGATTTAGGATGTGTTCTCAGCGTCTTCTTGTGATTCACCTCTTCTGTTTGTAGCCAGTATATCTTGCTTTCTTCCACACAGCCAAAATATAGGTTCATTTTTGGCTTCGTCCAAGAATATTTGCATTTCAATTTTAATTAATGTTTAGGCTTTTTGTGCAAACACAACCATTCACTAAATATTCAAATTACTATTTACTCTTTTAATATGGAGCACAGATAGAGTGCCTTCCTGGTACAGAAAACTCTAGGAACACTTTTGAAAAACAGGCTCTGAGTAACTCATCTACTGATGTAGTTGTCATTAATTTCTGTGGTGATTTCCATTTGCACTGTCACTAGTTGTTTCATCTTGGGTAGCCTTACTGAAACTTTGACATAAACATGATTGCCAGGCAAACTTACCTTGTTCGAGCTCCCTTGCTCACATGCAAGGCAAACTCCTGCTTGGATTGCCTTGATGTTCCTTGTTAAAGTTAATCTCAGACTTAGCATTTGGCCAAGCAGTTTTGTGCCCGCTCAATAGCCACTTGGAAATCACAGCTTGCAGCTGATCTGCTGAGTTCAGGAGAAGGAAAGCCAGATGACTAATTACAATGCATTTCACATGAACAATGACAGGTCAGGGTTCTCCTTTGTATTTGATTCCTGAGGAGCTACACCTTATGAGAATAAACACAGGACACATGCAATGTTGTATGAACAGTATAAAGTAAATCCTGGAGCAACAAGTGCAGATCATAAAGTCATTGTGAACTCGTTCTTCTTCATCCAACTAATGAAATAAAAGAAATGGATAACACTTGGAGGCAGCAACTTGCGTAAATGAACGCAAGACTACTCTATGTCTGCTTTGACAAGCAAGTGATCTCATTTACCATAGCATCCTATGTAAACTTGCTGTATATTAATGAACACTATTCATAGTATAATATGTCAGGGATTTGAGGAAATAAAGCCTGAACTTGGCCAGCTTGGGCATCATGGTGAGATCATAATATTTTTTGTTTGGCTACTAATTTGTGATAATCATTATTTTATGAAGTATTGAGACCAATTCATTGTGAAGTATTTTATCCCAAAATGTTTCATATAACCAAAGTAACATTTTAGTTAATGAAAATCATGTAGTTGAAGAAAAGAAGCTTTGTTGAGCGCTGGCATTTCTATTTCTGTTGAGGCAATAGCTTATATCAAGAATATCCGTTATCGGACTTTTCTGGTGCTGCTTAGACAATCAAGTTCCGTTGTTATGTGTGCCTTAGTCAACAAAGATCAAATTATACAGCCACAAGATGAATGAGAACCTGTCTCTTCAAGCACTGAGATATTGTGGAAAGATACTGTGTATATCCAGAGTTCACAGGATATTTGTTTTCATAGTTGTGTACATGAAAGAGAATGGGCTCACTATTAACTTTGACTTTTGAGGTCTGTTCTTATAATGCATCTTCCTATAATCTTTTTCTTAAATCTCTCAAATTTCCGTTAGAATGAGTCTTACATGAATGTAATCAGATCACAATAATATTCAGAGATGGGCAATATCAGACACTACCCAGCCTGGGTATATTAAATAAATGTTACAAATTATTCCATCAAATATATAATGTTGTTTATTATTTGTTAATTAGTTTATATTATTTCATAGAAGAATATAATTTTAAAAGTCTCTTTGATATCCTCAAAACAGATAATAAAATGCTGTTAAAGCAGCATTTTAAACATTATAAAATGTAATTACACCATTTTATATATACACACAATAATTTTCTAATATTATAGCTCTAGTAAGATCCATAGGTACTGTCAGATCCATAGTTACACATGTTTAAATGCCATTCATTTCTCTGCAATTGATACATGCACTACTGTCTGTAGGAACCTAATTGTTTTATATCTATTGGTGTAGAATTGTGCAATCAAAACAGAAAATATGTACATATAACATACTGGTCTGAATTATTTTGATATAACATGCTTCTTCTTCATTGTATGTGTGTAAAGTGCCATCAAGTTGAAGCTGACTTATAGCGACCTCTGGTGGGTTTTCAAGGCAAGTGATTATGCAGAGGTGGTTTGCCATTGCCTTCCTCTTGCTTGGAGGTCTCCTTTCAAAGTACTGTCCCAGCTTCGTTTCCGAGAACTGATGAGATTGAGCTGTACTATATCATTCCACATCCCAATTCTTCATTGACACTACATGAATTATTCTTATGATTGATGTGGCATAGAGAAAGTATCCGAAGAGCACAAAACCTACATTTTAGTAGCTGTGATGTGTCAGTAATGTTAGTGTAAAGTTGCATGCCCTGATATAGTGGTTGGGGACTGCAATACCCAGAGAGAGAATGTTGCAAGGGCTTTAATGGCCTTTTGCCTTTAATGGCTACATAGGGTTACCAGGTTCAGCCTGGCAAACAGCAGGAGATTGGGTGAGGATTTTTTTTCAGTGGACTGACATCACTTCTGTGTTTTTCCCAGAATTCAGGTTTTCCAGAATACCTATCTGATTCCTAAGTGCCTCGATTGTGTAGGTTTCCTAGAATATACTTTTAGTTTTCCCTGTCTCCCCCCATCTTGAAGCAGCCTCCTGCTTGCTCTGAATATTCTCTTAGACCCTTGCAAATGCAATAGTACAGTATGCTTCAAGAAGAAGGTGGAATCTGGTAAAATTGACTTCTCCCTCCTCCATTGATGCAAACCACTAACAAAGAGGGGCAACAAAGCTGTTCACCTGATTCATCTTCATTGTTGTAGCATCCCATACAGTTGTCTGTTTTGTTTGATAATTTGTCTGCTTGAGGAAGGGAAAGGAACAAAAAAGATCCCGTTCACCAACTCCTTCCATGTATTTTTCTGCTGGATCCAATTCATCATTTGGTTGTTTGAATTTTACATTTATTTCAGCCTTTTTTTGTATTGGATTAGGCTGTTTTCAGGAGCCCCGTGGCGCAGAGTGTTAAGCTGCAGTACTGCAGTCAAAAGCTCTGCTCACGACCTGAGTTCGATCCCGAACGGAAGTCGGTTTCAGGTAGCCGGCTCAAGGTCGACTCAGCCTTCCATCCTTCCGAGGTCGGTCAAATGAGTACCCAGCTTGCTGGGGGTAAAGGGAAGATGACTGGGGAAGGCACTGGCAAACCACCCCGCAAACAAAGTCTGCCTAGAAAACGTCGGGATGTGACGTCTCCCCATGGGTCAGGAATGACCCGGTGCTTGCACAGGGGACCTTTACTTTTTAGGCTGTTTTCACACAACAGGGAACAAGTTATTACAAAGTTGAAATAATATGAAAGAGATATAAAGTAATACTATCATATATAAATCCTGTTGTAGAAGTACAGAGAATGTATTTGTAGTTTTAATTTATACGCCTCCTTTCTCACTGGGACCGAAGGCGGATTATAAGTATGATAAAAACTTTTCAGTTAATCAGTAAGCAAATTACAAGCTACGATAACATTTGACTCTAACAGCAAAGATTCCTAGTGAGACAAAAAATGAATTTGGGCTGGGATTATAGAACAAAGGAGAAAACGTGAACATGTGCAGGCATATTTGTTTAAGGCAACAATACAATCAGTGTAGGAAAGACTTTATCCCTAAAAAAAGTCACCACCTGAGCTGAACCATTACACTGCAGCTTTGCTCCTACAAGAAAGCCCTCCTGAACAATTCTCATTTGCACATTTTGCAAAATGATAGCTTTGTGGGGGCTTTCCTAATAGACTCAGGTAAACTGTACTACAGTGTTGGAGCCACTACAGAGAATGCACATGAATCAGGCAGTTGCTGATTTTACCTCTTTGCAGAGTTGCACCTTCAGAAGGCTTTGCTCAGATGAGAAGAACCTAGCAGCAGAACCTAGCATGAGAGGCAGTCCTGCAAGTACGGTATGTTGTCCAGTGCTTTTTAGGCGATAGCTAGCACCTTGAACTGAACCTGGTTACTTGTCAGTAACCAGTTGTCTAGAGTGATATCAGGTGCCACCGTGCTTGATAGTAGCTGGTCTGTGGCATTCTGTACCCACTGTAGTTTCCACATTGTCTTTAAGGTAGAGTGCATGGCCTAAAGATAACCGTAGCATGGATCCACATAGTCAAGTCAGCAGACTCAAGTCAGGGTCCATCTTCTGTGTTAAGTGGAGATGGTAATTCTTTTTTGCAGCTGCATCAGCATGCTTCTTTGACAATGAAATTGGGTCAAGTATCATGTAATTATGTAGCTTATTGACTGTCGTGATTTCTGTAGCCTAGCCCTGACATTCCACCTTTCCATATATAGGAATTGTTTTTCATGGAAGAGCATTTACACATACAATATTTGATGTGTAGTTTGAAGAAATACAACTCAGAATGGACAGTACCATGCACTGTTTCTTACTGTTTGAATTGTCCCTAAATTTATGTTCATTAGAATTTGGCAAAGAATCCTTGGAGAGCAATCCTTAGCAGGTCTACTCAGAATCATATTCAGGTCTTTTCAGTGGTGCTTACTCCCAGGAAAGCGTTCTTAGGATCATATTGTAAATGTCTGAGTGGCCTGCACAGAGCATACTTTTCAAGAATGTCTGCTTGGTATCACCCTGCCATCTAATCAAGAATTTTAATTGCTATTTAAAGTTTTAGTGGCTTGAACTGTTAGGTCAAGTTTATTTAGTTATTTTGTCCTTAGCCATTATAATTATATACCAATTAAATTGATAAGGCTACAGCCTAAGTTGTAATCAATGCAACCTACTTCCACAAATGTGCTTAACATCTACATATTAACTCTTAGGAACTGATAGCTGAATGCTTTTCAAAAGCATTTTTGAAGGAAAAAAAACACCTATTACTACAGCTTATGCTAGAATAAAAGTCTTGTTCATCTTTAAATTGCCTGAAGATCCCTGTCGTTTTTTGCCACAAAGCAACATGGCTACCCATCTTAAATTTGCATCACCCCAGGCCACTGATTACACTACCACAGTCATTACAATTCAGATAAAGTGTATGTACATACATTTTTATTTTATACTAGTAAGTAATGCCACTAGCACCACCATCTTAAGCAGAGTTATACCATTCTAAGTCCATTGAAGTCAGTGAGCTTAGAAAAGCATAACCATTATCTGTAAATTATCTTGAAAGAAACTACCATGCTTCTCCATTCTGGTTAATGTTTGCCCTGGATTCCGCTTTAGAGTAGTGCTGGCATGTATTATTAAAGGAAACATCATTTTACATTTTTTTTGAAACTTTAGATGTTCACATTGTAGCAAATAGATTTTGTTGTATGGACTGTCTGTTGTGAGCTGGCCTGAGCCCGGTTCTGGCTGGGGAGTGAGGGCAGGGTACAAAACTAATAATAAAAAAAATAAAAATATTGTTTCCTATTCTGTCTTAGTGTAGGATGATTTATCTTGGACCTGATTGTCTCTCCTTTCCACCTCTGGGAGACAGGTATAAGTTCAAGAACAAATGCGTGGGTAGGGGAGCATTCTAAGTTCTGGTCCCACCAGTACCAAAAGAAAGTAAGGTCTGTCTGTTTGCTCTGAACACCCTTTCCTCGTTTTTCTTACCTAACTAGGAAGCTCTTCTCCCCCACCCTCCTTCAGTTTTCCCAGTTCCACTTATTTACAGTCTGAGCAATTTCTTTTTTTGCAGGGGAGGTTTTAATCTTCCTCCTTGACTTAGAAAGAAGGGATGTTGAAAAGCCTGAACATCCCAGCCAGTGTGAGCCCTCTCTTCTGCCAAAATTGTAATGAGGAATGGGGGGGTATCTGATTCAGCAGTTCACAGAGCTCCACGTAGCTGATGCTGAATGGAGATCAGCCCAAAGAGTATGCAGTGGAGAATGCCCTCAGACAGTGTTGGGTGCTCAGGTCCATGGCAGTTGACAATGCAGCAGGTTCTTTTCCACCAAAGATGGAAGGCTTCACAACCAGACTAGAGAGTGTTGCCACCAAGAATTGTTGAGAGAAAGGATAAGCATCAATCCAAGATTCATCCCTGGAGTTGGAAGAGTTTGCTGTGCCCTCTAACCTCCTAGAATGAATCAAGAGGGATATTGTTAAGGATCTTGGGAATAGACCAAGACTAGAAGGTAGGAAGCAAGCATCAAAATTAGCTGGTTCTAGTTTGGCTGTAGCTATTAGGATCACCTTGACCACTCAGTTTTTGTTATGTTAGCTTTGTGGTATTAGTACCTCAAAGCCACTACATCTTAAGTATGAGTTGACTAAACTATCTGCACAGCAGTCTTAATGACCATTATGACTTTGGACATCCTGTAATTCTGTTCCAGAGCCATGGCTTCATCAGTAGTGGTAAGATATAGTGTCTTAAACACTACCATGTAGAGAGTACTATCATTGGCAACACAGCCTTGACTCCTTTAATGGATGGCAACCTCTGTGAAAGATTAATTTAAGCAGTTTCTTGTAGAAACAAAAAATCCCAAGAGAAGAGGAGCAAAGATGTGGGGTGTGTGTTCTTAACAAACCAGTAGACCTTACAGTCCTTATAGAGTGTTTACAGACATACTAGGAGGCAGTGATCTCAATGACTGAAGGTGACCTGCAGTAGAGGGGAGAGCTAGTTTTCCAAAGGCTGAAGCCATCTGTTTACAGTTGATGGGAGCTGGAGGTCACAAGAGAGGGCTACTTCCTAATCAATGGGCTGATGTATGCAAACATCCAAGTCCAAAGACACCCCCCTCCCATGGCAACTATTCAAGCAGCCACACATCTTTAATAGAGATCATGATAATCAAGTCCTCATATGAAAAGTCCTATGGCATCTTTGGAACAGTGAAAGGACTCAAGAAAAATAGAGGCTGGGGTGTCATCTTTGACCTAAAATGTATCAACTAAGTTATGGTTGAATGCCTTACTGAACAAAGGTGCAACATGTTATTATGGAAATTTTCCAGTGAAGGAATTCTGCCTCCTCAAATCAAATCTTACATGTAGGAATCTGTAATATTCAGCCCTTATCAGAATGTGCAGTTTGTCTATGCAGAACAGTTATAATTACAAGCATTTAGCTATGCTCAAACATCATCTCCAAGGGTGTTCACCATGCCACTGGCAGTGATGGTGACCCATCTGAAGACCAAGTAGGTAATATTTATCCCAATTTCAATGAACTTCTATTTTATCCAGTCTTTGACAGTTCCTACTGTCTATAGGAACACGGGCTAAAAAGAGATATCTTTTCAATCTTTATTCCTGAAAAACTTGGGAGGTGACTCCAGATATAAGAATCAGAAGAGTCTTCATAATGTTTGTCAGACAGTAAGGGTTTGCCTATCATTCAATGTGTCTTAAGCTATATTCCCAGGTAGCCATCATGACCCTAGCCAGGGATTCATGACTATAGATTTGTGAGTATAGACAGTACCATAGGCCAGGTACAGAGCCTGGCCCTGCAATATCGTCTTTATTTTCAGAAGCAGACAGCAGCACACATATATATTGCAGTGTTTTTCAAAATACAGCAGTCCAGGATGTTGTAGATGGTCAAAGCACCCTTTTCAAGAGGCGTGCCTCTCAGAGAGCC
Organism: Euleptes europaea; assembly: GCF_029931775.1. Classification (NCBI taxonomy): domain Eukaryota; kingdom Metazoa; phylum Chordata; class Lepidosauria; order Squamata; family Sphaerodactylidae; genus Euleptes; species Euleptes europaea. Next base: position 72,498,887 of record NC_079313.1, read on the forward strand.
AAAGTTGATCCTACTCATAACAGATGCAAGGCTTTCTGAAAGGGCAGGAGCTCTTCACACAAGGCATTTGGTTCCCAATGGAAGCAAAATTAAAACCTACCAAATATAAGAAAGGGCTGTCCAACTGGTGCTGCTAGTTTTTCTTCCATGTTTGGAAGGTCAATATGTGTTTGGTGGAGTAGATAGCCAAAACTGATACTGAATTGGACAGAATCTCATTTTCAGTCCTTGACTGCATAACACGTTCAAGGTCTTCTGAACTCCACTAGTATTTGTTTAGGAGAGTAGAAGCTGAATCCAGAATCTTTGGCTGGGTCATGGGTTGTTTCAGAGCTGCAATACAGGACCTGTTCATGTCCACAGAAAACTGCAAGGTTCAGACACTGTGTGGATTACAAAGTAGCCTCTCATTTGTCTTTTCTCCAACAGAGTTCTGTATGTGTTAATCTAGGGATCTTAGTCCTGAGCTGCTTAATACTCTTTTGGCTAGGACCACATCTCCTATTATGTATCACTGCTTCGCCAAACTAAGTTTATTAAGTATTCTGTCTTGCAGGCAAGTGAAATCAGTGACTTCTCTCATGTTGTTGGCTTTTTGGAGATTGTACAAGGCAGAATTATTTAGATAGGTGCTCCTATGAATGTTGTTTCTGCAAATGGTGAATTGTAGCATGGGTTTATATTCATTTGCTCTTTTTAAGTACATTTGTGTGGTTTTATTATGTTTCACTGTGATTAGTAATTAATATTGTAACCTTCCTTTAAGTCCCTTTGGGAGAGAGGTGGATTAAAAGTTCCATAAATAGTGTACCAATTAACTATACCTATAGATCTACCTGAAAGGCATTCTGTGAGGTGGTTTCTGCTGAAGAAAATCAGAGCTTTTCATGAAGGGTTACAGAGCTGCTGGGCTTCCTCCAGGTACACATGAACACATGAAGCTGCCTTATCACCCCTGGGTCCATCACAGTCAATATTGTATACTCAGACTGGCAGTGGCTCTCCAGGTCCTCAGGCAGAGGTCTTTCATATCACCTACTCCCAAATCCTTTAATGGGAGATGCCAGGCATTGAACCTAGGACCTTCTGCATGGCAAGCAGATGTTCTACCACTAAGTCACAGCCCTTTCCAGGTAGAACTTGATAAGGGGCTTGACACAGAAGTAAGTAGGAATGTATACAATGGGCATAGAAGCAACTTGGAAGAGTACAGCAGTAGACAAGGATCTTATAGTTAATTTTGCACAATGAGAACCTAGGTAGAAAAATACTTGAGTTGCTGGATAAAGGGAGTTTATTATACTTACATACTGTCAGGCTTCAGCAAATGCACGGCGTTTCAGGCAATAGAACTCAAATCCAGGCAGAGCAGCGATTCAAAGATTTATTCCGAAAGTCAATGATTTCAGTAAGGAGGCAAACAAGGCTGGAATACATGACTGGGGCAGAGTGGATACATATATAGGGGTAATACAATAGGGTTACAGTAACAAAGAAACAGTGTAGTCGTTTCCTGCAAGTAACGACTTAAGTTAAACTAAAACAAAAACAATCATGGGTAATTAGTGGAGGAGATGGCTGAGCTCTTGGCTTTGTGTGCGGGACCCGGTATCAGATCGAAGATTTACACGGGCGGGTCCCAATACAATTGTAAATCCCTGGCTGGAGTTCGTGTGCAAAATGGGGGGGGGGGAGGAGTGCACGGAGAACTTCATTTTGTTTGCAGGGAAACCATCTTGTTTGAGGACGGAGCTATCAGAAGCCCTATCTGACATTCCGCCTCTCCAAAGACCCCCTCCCCGGGTTCCCAGGCTTGTTGGGACAATTCTGATGGAACTCGGTGATCAGAGAGGGAGCGTTCACGTGTTCTGCCGCAACCCACTCATCGTGACTCTAATTCAAATGTTTCCAGTGTACCAGGTACTCCAGCAGACCCCTCCGCAGCCTGGAGTCCAGGACCCTAGAAATTTCAAAATGCTGTTCCCCCTGTACCATGATAGGCGTTGCCTCTAGGGGTTCAGGGTGCCAGTCAGGGGCAGGAGAGAAGGGTTTCAGGAGGCTAATGTAAAACACAGGGTGTACCCCCTGCAGAGTCTTGGGGAGATCCAGTTCAGCAGTGACCTCATTGATTACCCGGGATATGGTAAACGGACCCACGTATTTTTGACAAAGCTTTCTACAAGGACGCAGAAACTTTAAGTTTTTGGTGGAAAGGTACACCTTTTCCCCGACCACAAGATCCCACTGAGGCGCTCTGTGTTTGTCGGCCTGCGCTTTGTACCGTTCCTTAGCCTGGTCCAATTTTTTGACAAGTCCTGGCCAAGTGTTCCTGACGGTGTCAGACCATGCTGACACCTCCAGAGGATCGCCCTCCAGCGGGAGGGGGACCGCTCCCAAAGGGTCGAATTCCATCCCGAAGTCAGTCTTAAAGGGGCTCTGCCCAGTAGCAGAGTGCACAGAGTTGTTATAGGCGTACTCTGCCAGGGGCAACAGGTCGACCCAGTTATCTTGGTGATAATTGGTGAAGCAGCGCAAGTAGCACTCAACAACAGCATTCACCCTCTCCGTCTGCCCATCTGTCTGGGGGTGATAGGCTGACGACAAACCCTGTTGTACCCCAACAATTCCCAAAAACGCCTGCCAGAATTTAGACAGGAACACCGAGCCTCTGTCGCTCACGATCTTCCGAGGAAAACCGTGCAGGCGGAAGATCTGTTGAACAAATAGGCGGGCCAACTTGTGGGCTGAGGGCAACCCCTTGCACGGAATAAGGTGGATCTGCTTAGAAAACAGATCCATGATGACCCAAAGCACGGTTTTCCCCTGGCTAGGAGGGAGATTGGTTACAAAGTCCATACCAATCACCCGCCAGGGAGCCTCCAGAGCCTCCAGGGGTTTCAGCAGTCCAGGGGGCTTTCCCATGAGACGTTTATTGGTAGCACACGTTGGGCAGGACCTTACGAAACCATCTATGTCCTGGCGCATCCCTGGCCACCAAAAGCGCCGCCGTACCAGGTGTAAGGTCTTCACGAAACCAAAGTGACCCCCCGTCTTAGAGCTGTGGCTCCATTCTAGCACTTCCCTGCGCAGCTTCTGGGGAACATAAGTCTTGCCTTTCGGGGTCCCAGCTTCCTCCACCCCAAGGGGACCCTCCCCTTGTTCCTCGCGGAGAGCCTCCTCTCACCTGGTCTTTGCGGCAGAGGGCAGATCTCCAGGAACCTCCTGGGAACAGGGGGAATCGTGAGTCTCCCTCTGTGGAAGAGCTGGGGGAGGCGGAGAACTCGCCGCCTGGGCTTGGGCCCGGGTCCGGACTCCCCGGGGGGGCATCGATTGTTCCCTCTTGCTGGAGGTCTGGTACAGGCGTGGTAACCGCCGCCAAACCGTGAAGGCATGTTTGATAGCCATGGCCTCCTTTTCCCCAATCGGCCAGTTGAGCTCGGCCCCTGAGAACTTCTTGGAAAAGTAGGCGCAGGGTCTGAGCTTCCCCTGAGCATCCTTCTGCAGAAGCGCTCCCCCCATAGCCTTGTCAGAAGCGTCTACTTGCAGGACGAAAAGCCGAGAACAGTCGGGGTGAGCTAAAACGGGTTTAGACGTGAACCGGCTCTTTAGCAAGTCGAACGCTGCCTGGCAGCGGTTGTCCCACGCCACCTGATAGTTAGCGGCCATTGTCGCCTGACCTCTCCCCTTGGTCTTAAGGAGGTCCGTGATCTGGAGGGCTATCTCGGCAAAATCCGGGATGAATCCCCGATAGAAATTTGCAAAACCCAGAAATTGCTGGACCTGCTTACGGGTTTGGGGGGGTTCCCAGTCTCGAACCGCTTGGACCTTCTCGGGGTCCATGATTAACCCGTTGGGAGACACTACAAACCCAAGGAAAGCAAGCTTGTCCTGATTAAAGGCACACTTGGATAGCTTGGCATATAGGTGGTGCTCCCTCAGTCGGCGCAGTACCTCCCGCACCAACTTCTGGTGTTCCTCCGGATCCCGAGAACAGATTAAAATGTCATCTAGGTACACGATAACCCCCCGAAACAGTAAATCATGTAATATTTCGTTGATGAGTTGCATGAAGCAGGACGGAGCTCCAGACAACCCGAACGGCATCACACTAAACTCAAAAAGTCCAAAGCAACATGAGAAGGCTGTCTTTGCCTCGTTCCCCTCCTTAATCCGGACCCGGTAATAGGCTTCCGCCAGGTCCAGTTTTGAAAATATCCTGCCTTCCTGCAGCTGACTGAAGGTCAGGGATGAGGGGGATGGGATATGCATTTTTTTCAGTCACTGCATTGAGACCCCTATAGTCCACACACAACCAGAGGTCTGAAGTCCCCTTCTTCTTTACAAAGAAGCAGGGTGAGGAGAATGTGGCCTTGGACGGACGGATGAACCCCCTAGCCAGATTCTTGTCCAGAAACTCCCGCAACACAGTCTTTTCCAGGGGGCTTATGGGGTAAACCCAGGCTTTGGAGGGCTTCATGTCCGCAGTGAGCTCAATGGCACAGTCCGTAGTGCGGTGAGGGGGTAGCAAGTCACAGTCCTTCCCCTCAAAGACATCTGCAAAGTCCTTATATTCCGGGGGCAGTATCACGGGGGTTGCTGTCGCGGCAGTCACCCTCCCCCCATCGGGCATGTCCTCCCGGCAATGCCACCGGCATTGTGGAGACTCAAAAACCACTTGACGCTGCGCCCAGTCAATGCTGGGGTTGTGGCCCGCCAGCCAGTTGCTTCCCAGAACCACTGGGTAAGCGATCCCAGGAGCAATGGTAAGGCTGATCTGCTCCCAGTGATCTCCCACCCCCAACAACACCGGGTCAGAGCGCAAATGAACGGGCCCCCCCTGGAGGTCACTTCCGTCCATCTGTCTGAAGCGTAAGGGTTGATCCAATTCCACCCCCCCCCAACTGCAATCATTCAAACACCCCCTGGTCTATTAAAGTCCTGGAACAGCCAGAGTCTAAAATGCCCACTACTGCAATTGGATCCCCTCCCTGGGGATTCTTTAACACCACTGGTACCAGTAGAGTCTCTCCCTGGTCACTCACCCAGGTCGGAACCGGGTCGTTCTCTTGCAAAGTAGCCTCCTGTGCCGGTTCACTCACAGGAAGCTTTCTTAGTTTTTTGGTGGCGAGACATCTCTGGAACAGCAGCGATGCTCACACGGGACAGGCTCCAGGTCCGCGCTTAATGCCGTCGTTCCGCGCCGGGTGGGTGTTCCCTCCGTCCTCTTCAGGTCCGGAACTTGGCAGCCAGTCAGAGCTTTCTTATCGGTCGCCTGCCTGGGCGATCCGCTGGTGCACTTGGCGGCGAAGTGTCCCATCCGTCCGCAACGTAGACAGGAACCCTCTCTAAAGCCCTATCTGACACATACAAACACATGTCAGGTCACTTCTCAGTGCATTTCAGCTCACTCATATGAAAGTGGGAAGTGGTTGCCCTTCCTACCCATGCCCCAGTCAAAGAGATTTCTTGGGATGCTACTTAGGTTTCCGCCTCCTTGTTCAATAAGTGTTGTAAATATACCAATATGCCATATTGTAGATGAGCTTTGGAAGGATTTTGCAGGAGGTTCAGTAGGGACCTGGCTTTTTATTTGCTGTGGGGCACTGCTGTTGGAAAACCTATCTAGGATATCCCTTTCCACTGACACAGAGAGAGGAATGTTGGAACTCAATGTGAGTCTTCATTCTTCTCAGTAGATAAGAGGATGTCCTGCCCTACCTGTGGGTGTTTTTGTAGTGGATAGAAAGTCAGATGTCTTCTAGAAGGGATTAGTTGCACATTTTTTTGTCTGAGTTTTTATAAGTGGTCAGGTTAAATTGGTTCCCCTCTGCTTTTTTGCTGCCTCATTTCTTCTTTTATACTTACTCTGCTTGGCTGATTATGCTATTTCTGAATATTGTTCATTTGTGGACTCTAAGGCTTGCCAAGCACCAAAACTGGGAATTGTTCCCCCATTCAAGAATAGAGGTTGATGGGAGGAACAAATATTATTGATGATATCTTCCTTTATTGAGAAGAACGAATGCTAACAGTGAATATTGAAATTCTTTTTCAGGACTTTGCAGTAATAAAATTATTACATGAGTACTAAATTTCAGCTTTCTTTCTATTGACAAATTAACAGTTTTGATGACTATATGAGTAAATTAATGAGGATAGCTGAATGTCTTTATATATTGTATGTGTATGAATGAGAGAACACACACCCATAAATGCTTTTTAGTGTTACTTTGAGAACAAAAAGCAAGTTATACTTCCTAGATAATTAATTTACTTTATACGGTTTTCAACAGGAGTCTTTCACACTCAGGTGTTAAGAGTATTTTGGGAATGGTCTCTCTATATTCCATTCATACACTTCAGAAATCTGTACCCTTTAATTTTTCTGTTGGCACTAGAGTATAGGTAGAGGCAAAATATTGTTAAAAGTTCATTAGAAATAATGTTCTAATCTTTTATTGCTGAATTGATACAGAAAGTGGGTGATCACCTTACTTGCTTGCTACACTGTGTAAAATGTAAATTAAATCAAGAATAATTACAGTGGACTTTGTGCCCTTCATATTTTCAAAAAGAAATAAGTAACAGCAATTTTGTACACTTCCATTATTTGTATATCAGTGCAAGCTTATAAACTATGGCTCTTCCAAGTGGGAAACATTTTATTTTGAATCAGTACCGTGATATGCTTGATATACATTAAGCTTGTTGAGTCTTGCTAAGTGCATATCTGATTTTAAGTGACCATAATGTGTTTCAGCCTTTAGAAGATAATGAATATGGATAGACTCAGGCCAAATTGCATTGAATTCATATGCTTTATTTCTAATGTCTGCAAGAACATTTCAATTGCCAGTTTTTTGAGATGACAGCAAGTATATTTTATATTTCTGATTTGTAATGCTGCTGTTTGCTTCTGGGACTCTAAATACCCAGGTGTGCTTAATTTCCTAATATGATGGCATCTGTCACTCAGAATGTCAAAATGTATTCCAAGTATTGTAAACAAAAAGAGTGCTGTTTTGAGATTATCTTGGTATCAGTGATGTGGAACATTTAATTCTGTTTCTATTTAAGAATTTTTCTCTGTAGTGTACTTCTCAAGTCATCCATACTTTATAGTAGTTATTGGTAACTGACAGCTCTTGCATCAGATTCAGTAGGCAGAGCAGACTGCTGCATGACTACTAGTCAGCAACCACAATTTCTTTTTCTTCCTTCTGCCTCTTCACTCTACCGTTTGTATTCTCCCTTTTAGCACTGCATGTCACTTGTCTGCCCACCATTCTGAATATTGGATAGAGTTTAAGAACTTTATTGTGTGTAAAGTGCCTTCAAGTCGCAGCCGACTCATGGCGACCTCTTTTGGGGTTTTCATGGCAAGAGACTAATAGAGGTGGTTTGTCAGTGCCTTCCTCTGCACAACAACCCTGGCATTCCTTGGTGGTCTCCCATCCAAATACTAACCAGGGCTGACCCTGCTTAGCTTCTGAGATCTGACGAGATCAGGCTAGCCTGGGCCATCCAGGTCAGGGCAAGAACTTTATTGGCAGTCCTTTTTGGGAGGGAAGCAAAGTGGATGCACATAAGTCTTGTGCTTAGCAATAGCCCTGAGTACTCTTTTGCTGCTTCTTAAAGTGGAGGAGAATAGACAATGGCACTACTTTTTCCTCCTTCCATGCCCACATTTTTGACATAGACAGAATTCCTTTCAGGGGCATTGCATCAGGTCACAGTGAGAGCTGCCAAAAGCTCAAGGTGAGGAAGGAGACAGAATATGGAAGGAAGTAGGAACTATACCAGGGTATGTATAGGCTTTGACATATTAGAGTACATGAACTATGGAAATAGTGTTGTACGTATGCAGAAATATTCAATGTAAAACCAAGCTACCCATATAAACTGCAAACCATAAAGCAGAGGCTTTTAATTTCCTTTTAAAAGGAAGGAGAGCCTGGATATTCTTTGCCAGAGGCTTATGCTGCTAAATTACTATGTCAAGGATTTCAGTGTCATTGCAGATTTGCTAGCAGCTCATTCTGTCTTTTCCTATGACCTTTCCCAGCCATCTCAATGGCTAGAGAGAAACACTTAGCAGCACTTTTTACATTTCTTGAGCTACAGAACAGAGTGCTTGATTCCTGCCTTTCCAATGACTTTGAGTGCAGAAATGCTTTCCCCTTTTATACCCCTTCTATACTCCAAGGGTATGTGATGCTGTAATGATGTAATGTAAACAATATATTGTATTTTATGATTTAAACATGAAGGCATGATCCTACAAATTAATGAATGGGTACAATCTCAACGTATTTTTCTGGAGATGAGAATGATGATAAAATTGATTATGTAGAGAGATAACAAAACTCAAAACTGATTGTTTAAAGTTTAGCTATATAGCCTGGTGGAAAAGGAAGTCCTTATTTGGTAATACAATGGGAGGTCACTGAGCATGTGCAATAAAACTGTCTCCTGCTCATTTGCAAGTTTCAAGCTCATTGAAGGTGACTGAAACAGTATAAATACAGGCAGGGAGAGGGCTAGAACTTCAGACCTCTCTCAGAGGGTCTCAGAAGATGGTGTTGGTATGTATGGCTTTACAAATATATTATTCTAGAACGTGAATTAGATACTTTCAACTAAATCAGACTTCTTTAACTGTTATATTTTAAGTGTTGGATTTTAAAACTGAATAGTATGTAGAACTTGCTTGCTTTACTGTATACATTATTACTGAATTTTAAGACTTTGTAATACTTGCATGAACACATATATATACACAATTACATTGGAGCACATCAATAAAAAGACTTACTTTTTAAGTGAGTAAAGTAGTTGAGTCCTGCTTATTAGGTACTAACTGAATAAGATAACATACCACTTCTCAGGAAGGGGTCAATTCTAAGAGCATAGTCACTCGAAAGGCACTGACCCGCTTCAGTGCGCACTCCTCACAATAGGTTACTATAATGGTTCCCCAGCCCCTCCCCTGACATATAAAACATATATAGATGTATTCTGACCCATCCTAGGAAGCTGAGGAAATCTGCCTCCACACTCTCTGCACCCTCAGCCTAACTGCTTGGTTCATCAAGCCACACAGGGGAATATTCTCAGAAACTAAAGGATATCCTGCCTGAAACTAGAAACACCTTCTCCAAAAAATCAGTTTTGTTTAACTGAGGGAAGTTCCTGGAATGGACAAAGGGGAATGGACATGACCCTGTCACCTTCCTTCTCCCAGCTATCTTTGATTACCTCATTACCCTTAAGGACAAAGGTCTGATCTGTCAAGGACTCCTTGCTGCAATCTTTGCATTTCATGCGCCTGTCCTAGGGAGATCGGTCTTTGCTAACGCTGACTCCACAGTCAGGTTAGCCCTTGGGTTAGCCTACAGCAGAATCACTCCTAGTATCCACATCAGTGGTGTAGAACTTGTTGAAAGGTGGCTGCACTGAAAATGTCCGGCAGTGATGATCTGCTCTGGAGGGCCAAAGAGGAAGCCTGGGCTCTGATGAAATGGGCTGTGATACCCAGCAGGCATTTGACATTGACCTTTGCATTTATGAATTTGCCATTTATGTATGGTGAACACAATCCAATGGGATATTGTTTGAGAAGAAACATTGCAACCTTTCTTGGTTCCCCCAAAAGCAATAAAGAGGTTTATATCTTTCCTAAATGGTTCCGTTCTTTTCAAATAGAAAGTGGGGGCACACTTTACATCTGAGGTCTGTAACATGGGCACACTTTACATCTGAGGTCTGTAACATGGGCACACTTTACATCTGAGGTCTGTAACATGGGCACACTTTACATCTGAGGTCTTGAACATGGGCAGAGGGAGGAAGGTGATCTCCTACTCTTTATATAGGTGCCATGGGCAGGAACTTTTCCCACCAAAGGGTGGGAAATTGCCTTATGCTGTCATGAGGTTTTAGAATGTCCACAAAAGGCCTGCACATGCACACTTCCCATATGTGCCTGCACAGAAGAACATTCGATGAACATCTGTTGCAGGTAAGTGTTACCATATTTTCTCAGAAATGTCCATGGGATCCAATATCCATGGGATTATACTGACACTGATATTAATCATGGTCAACACTAACTGGGATTTACTGTTAACTAGGATTTTGAAGAAAGAGTTTGAAGTCAAAAAACTAGGTTTACTTAGGCACCAGCCATAAGTGCCTTACTATCAAGTTCTTTCTGGTCTTTGAGAGACGGTGTTAAAAAGCTATGGCTTAAATTGTTTACGAGCTAGTACAGAAGGCTTCCACTGTTGGTATATGAATGTTTCTGATTTAAAACAGCAGCCTAGTTATCTCTGTGTGTAGGAAAGTCAAAATTATTTTTATTCTTATTTTATCAGTTTCCTAGAATGCATATCCCTACTGTGTTTGGGCTAGGTCATTCAATTACAAAAAATAACTGATGGTAAAGGAAAATTTTGGACCAGAAAGCAATACATATTGAAATAATTACTGTTTATGTTTCACAAAACCTTAAGGGTTGAACTTCTACTTTTAGGAGTGCATATTCCTTGAATCACTGGAAATACAATTTTCAGTCCCCAAATGTATAATATTGCTTTCTTAAAATCCACATTATTTATAGCTGTAAAGACCCTTGTCATTTAAAAAGCATAGTAACGGTAGGCATGGTAGTTGCATTACTACTGTGCTGTCATATTGCACATTTTAAGTAACACCTCTACTGATATGCATAGAATTGCAGTATTCTAACTTTAAAATTGTTATGAAAAGGCTTTCATTTTCTTGGTAAAACGTGTAGAAAAGGGATGTATTTTAATGCTAAAAATTTGACTCTGTATCACCACAGTTTTTTTTTTTTTAATCATTCCCTTCTTTGACATTTTTGGCTTACACAACAGGGTGCCAAACATTTATGACAGCTTACAATGGAAAAACAATATTGCTTTTAGTTAACAACTTTAGCTATGAATATATATTGACAGCATTTTCACTGCAGATTTGCTGCCAACATAATACAAAGCAAATAGCATTCAGTATGTTGGAACTCTCAAGGGAATTAAAGAATTTCAAAACAAATTTATGACATTAAGTTCTGAATGCTGAATCTAATGAAAATGCAAATATGGAAGCATCAGCAGAATATACTTTATGCAAAATAATACAGTTTACCCAACTGATAAATTAAGTCCAACAAGAATTATGTTAAAATATTTTAACTTTTTTTTAGTAAAACAACTGTTATCAAAAAGATTTCTAGACATCCTTGCTCACTTTCCTAACAGTGATATATTCATGTCAGACTTAAGACGGGCAGTCCATTCCTGAAGGGGGGGGGGGGCTGAAACTCTTTTGGAGCCAGTGTGCCATGGGGCAGGCCCTGGGGAATGGGTCCTCCTCAGAGGAGGAACTCTACCAGGAGAATTCAGCCCCACTGGAGCTGCCTCTGACCTCGCAGCCTGAAGTGGGGCCTGACTCAGCACAGCCTTGTGAGGAGGTTGACAGCCCTGAAGCTGGTGGCTCTCCAGAGCATGCACAGAGCATGCTGGTGGACATTTTTGATTATTTATTGTTATTAAAAGATGAAGGCTTATCAGTATTCAGCTTTTCACATCAACATAGAAAATTTCAGTGTTTTTTTCAGCTCCACAATCCAAAAGATTTCTGAAGGGCTTGACCAAACTTTTTCCTCCCATATCTCCTCCAGTTCCCCAATGGAGCTATGATGGAATTGCTCTACTTTAGTTTATATAAAGATCAGAAATATTTGACACACAAGAGGCTTTTTGAAGTAAAACTTAAATGGTTTTATTTGTCTACTTTGAGGGGAACTTAAAGGTCAGGTTAATAAAGTGTCATAACATGATTGTGGCTTGTAACAGAACAACAGGAACGAGGAATTTATGATAGTTATGTACAAGAGATGTATAAGTTGCAGTACTGCAGTCCAAGCTCTGCTCATGACCTGAGTTCGATCTCAATGGAAATTGGTTTCAGGTAGCCAGCTCAAGGTTGACTCAGCCTTCCATCCTTCCGAGGAAGGTAAAATGAGTACTCAGCTTACTGGGGGTAAAGGGAAGATGACTGGGGAAGGCACTGGCAAACCACCCCGTAAACCAGGGGTGGGGAACGTCAGGCCCGGGGGCCGTATAAGGCCCGTGAAATCATTTGGTCTGGCCCTCCATGGGTCCTGGCTTATCTCTAGCTCAGAAGGATGCTGCCCTGCCTGAATCTCTTGGGTCCAGCTGGGGACGGCAGAGCTCAAAAGCAAGTCGCTCTACGTGGCAGACAATTCGAGCCATCTCCGGTCGTGCCTCTTGGCTAAATATTTGACCAAATATAGCAGGCTAATTTTTAAGCTGATAATTTTGTATGGCCCGCAAATGATGTCATAAATATCCAAATGGCCCTTGGCAGAAAAAAGGTTCCCCACCCCTGCCGTAAACAAAGTCTGCCTAGTAAACGTCGGGATGTGACATCAACATTGCACAGGGGACCTTTACCTTTATATACAAGAGATATTTTGTAATTCAAGATGTATCTAAGTGGTTCACTGACAAGTGTTGGTACTTTTACTAAGTATTGAGATTGTTTTATGCTTTCTATCATAAACATAAGTTTCTTCAAACTTAGTTCTTAAGTTGGAGCAGTTAGGAACATATGCACAATTTCCCAGTTTTCTTCTTTAAACTGGCCTGGGATCACTCTTTTCAATTGAGCTATTTTCTGTTAAACACTTAGGGATCACTCTCTCAACACTAGAGCTATTTCCCTTATAACTGTTTATGGATCCTTCCTGATCCAAAACCAAAGTGTGTTCCTCTCACTCCAGAGAATCCTCTACAGACAGCTAGTGGCTCACTCCACTCTCTCATAAGAACATAAGAAAAGCCATGCTGGATCAGACCAAGGTCCATCAAGTCTAGCAGTCTTTTCACATAGTGGCCAACCAGGTGCCTCTAGGGAGCCCACAAACGAGACAACTGCAGTAGCATTGTCCTGCCTGTGTTCCAAAGCACCTAATATAATAGGCATGCTCCTCTGATCCTGGAGAGAATACATTTGCATCATGACTAGTATCCATTTTGACTAGTAGCCATGAATACCCCTCTCCTCCATGAACATGTCCACTCCCCTCTTAAAGCCTTTCAAGCTGGCAAGAGTCTTCCAAGAGTCTCCAACTCTGTCTGTTAACAGTTCTCCTTCAACTGTTGGTTCCCAACTGTCAGTTTTCTAACTGCCCTCCTTAAAATTCCATTTGAACTCCCTCTCTGTCAAGAGGTTCTGAGGGGCAACTCCTCAGAATGCAGTTGTCTGCCACAGGAGCCTATCTCTAAACCTCACACATAAGCCATTTGAACTGCTATCCACATGTAAATTGTAATTTAAAAACAGCTTTCCTGGGAGCCATTATCTCTGGACACAGGGTAGGAGAGTTGAGGGCATTGTGTTCTTACCAATTCACAAAATTTCATGTTGATAAAGTGGTACTTTGCCCCAGACTTACCTTCATCCCTAAAGAGGTCTCTAAATTTCTCATTTCCTGAGACATTTATCCTCTCGGTATTTTCTGCTGATAGGTGAACAAGCTCTACACATTAGATGTGAGGAGATTGCTTTTGTTTTATTTGTATAGTACAAAGGCTTTCAGAAAAGACCAGAACTTGTTTATTTGTTTTGCTGGCTCTAAGAAGGGCAGACCTGCTTCTTTTTAGACTCTTTCTACATGGGTGGTGTCTGGGATAAGACTGGCATATTCCTTGGCTGATGTATCCTGCCCGCATCTGCTGAAAGCTCACTCCACCAGAGCCCAGGCATTGTCCGCTGCAGTTCTAGGCAAGGTCTCAACATCGGATGTTTGCAGAGCAGCAACCTGGTTGACTCAGTCCATGTTCGTGAAGCACTGTTCAATCAACATGGATTAGAGAAATGAGGCAGTTGTGGGAAGATCAATACTCCAGTCACTTTTTGCTGACCAGCCCACACCCACATCCTTGGGGAGTGAACTTGTCACTCTCCCGTGTGGAACTTCACAGGTACCACAATGATAAAAACAGGGTTGCGCTTACCTGTAAGTGTTGATCATGAAGTGGTCTTCTGTGCACGCAACACATCCCTTCCTCCTTTCCTCGCAGTGGGCTGTTTGTTCAAGGGGACCATTATGCTCCATGGGGGTTAAGGGAGATCTGAGGGAAAAGCTCTTCCCCTGCCTCCATCATGTGCCTGTTTGGGTGGGGGAAGTTGACATGAGACTGATGGGAAGGGGAGCACTCCTAATGCTTGGATTGTTCTAGAAAGCTAGTTAGTCCTTTCCACAGCTGGCCTGTGCAGTCCCATGTGTGCCTGCACAGAAGTCCATTCCATGAACAACAGTTACAGGTAAGTGCAACCTTGTTTTATTTATGGTTCACAACTTTGATTTTATAAGTGAGGAAGGCTCTTTTATTCACTTCGAAAAATGAAGTGAAAAATAGAATGGGGCTTTTGAAAACATTTTCTAGGCTGTTGGAATTAAACTGTTACTACTGATGTATATGCACTTAGGAAAGGCCTTTTTCCTGATGAGTTATTCCTTTTTTCAGCAGGAAACAATTACTTGTAATTGTCTCAAGAGTGACTAATACAGAGACTGAGAAGTGAGTATAGTAAATAAGAAAGATAGTAAATATAGATCAAAACATCCTCATTTACTGTCAGAAATAAGATAGGAACATTATTGAGGCACATGGATGAAACCAACCAGCACTTATCCACAGTGAAATCTGTAAAGTGTCTTTGATTGCTCAAGGGATCTTTAGATATAGCATCATTTTCTCTGTCTTATGGATGATTTGACCACCTTTGCTATGAATTTTTCATGATTTGCCTGACCCAGCATCTCTTGCCTGTGGAGACAGTAATACAGTATTGATTTGGGTGTTAGGTTTCTAGCTTCTTCTTTTTTTGCCATAAGAGTTTGTAGCGTCGAAAACCCGATTACTCATTAGAGAACTGAACAGGTTTTCTTAGATCTAGAATGACAAAAAAGAAAGATTTGAGTACTTGTCTTGTAGGCACCCTTTTACTGGAATTTCAAATGATCTCCACACTAAGGGTTAATGTTATTAAAAGCTTCTTTAATTGAACCAAAAGTGCTAGGACTACAGATTAAAGAGACAAGAACTGTGACAATTGTGGGAGATACTTATTTGTGGGCATACTCATTTAAAAGCATACCTCAAGCTAGAAAACTAGCAAAAGGGGCTCAACAGCTGCATTTTTCCTGCCAGTGACTTCAGCTGGTTTATTCTCTCTGCCTCTCAGGCATATTAGAAAATTGAAAAGAGGCCATGATGCTACCACTTCTCAGTAAATTGTTTTGTAAAAGAGAAAAAAAATCCATATCTTATATCCTGTGCAAACTTACTGTCGGCATTGCCATGGAAACAAGATTTTTTAAAAAGGAGTTAACCAAAATTTAGCAGCATTTTCATTTGTGATTCATACTTCATAAAAATGCAAATCTCACACTAATACATGTTTTAGTGTAATATTTTATACTACCATTTAGACTTAACTGATCTAATGTTTTGCTTAATTAAATTTTGAGATGCTTTGAATGCGTTGCCTTTTTAAAAAAAAAATTACTCTGGTCCTATCAAGCTTTAGATTTTGACATTGTGACCCACTATTTAAAATACTGTCATAGCAGAAATCAATCATTTCACCCTGTAATCATAAGCACAAGAAACTATTTAAAAGCCTTTAGTCCTGACTGGAATTTTTTTGGCCATTGTAATCTTCATTTATGCTGCTGCATCAAAGTAAAATGTGCTCTATTGTTTCAGTTTCTTTGTCTTTTGGTACATTTCACTTTGGCTAAACAATTTTAGAACTCTTTTATGTTTTGTGGCATGAATATTTTTTAGCCATTGTAACTGTTCTCATGTAAAAAATTCAGACAATTTTTACAGTTATGGATCAAAAATGGGAATGGAAGAACATTTTGTGGGAATACAGTGATGTCTGTTTACAAGTAGATCAATTCTGATGTCTTTCTATAATGTGATCGCTTGAAGCATGTCTAACCTTCCCCCTCCTGCTTTTAAATATTTGGTGGCTATTTGGAATACACATGACTTCAGATGAATTGGCATGCCTCAGCCTACTTCCCATTTTGCCTTTAGAAGTGGTACTGAATAGACATTTGGCATCACCACCATTTCTTTGTATGCTGCTATCATATGGATGTCTGGAATGGTAGAGGAAGGAAGAGTATTTCTAGAGAGACATGGTTAAAAAGAGCCCTGCTGGATCAGACCACTGGTCCATCTAGTCCAGCATCCTGACTCATACTGCGGCCGACCAGCTACTCTGGAGGGCCAACAACAGAACATAGAGACGGAGGCCTTCACATGATGTTGCCTACTGGCACTGGTATTCAGAGGTTTACTGCTTCTGAATGTGGAGGTTCCCTGTAGTCACCATGGTTAGTAGCCACTGATAGACCTATCCTCCATGAATCTGTCTAATCTCCTTTTAAAGCCATCTAAGCCTGTGGCTATCACAGGCAGTAAATTCCACATTTTTATCACTCCTTGAGTAGATAAATATTTCCTTTTGTCCATCCTGAATCTACTGCCTATCAGCTTCATTGGGTGTTCAGTTCTAGTATTTTGGGAGAGGATGAATAGTTTTGAGGGACTAAGTACAGGACGAGTTGCAAGAGCCCACTATAAATGCATAAGCTTCATGGCTTAAAAATTTTCCATTTTAGATGTAGGACTATCCTTACTCCTTGATTCTTAAATCTCAGAATCAAGGAACCATATTTGTATGGTAGTTCTTGGATAACAAAAGTAATTTGTTAAAAAGGAAGATGATTCCCCCTATCATGTCTTGTGCAGTGAGCACTGAAAAGCAGTTGGCCTACATTATGAGGATCAAGTGAACAAGTTGTTTTGGGGAAGAACATTTTGCTGTATTCCTAGCAAAAATTGCTGTACAAAGTAGTGTTACTTGCTTTTAATGGTCAATGCACCTGGAAGGGTGCACCTCTGTTTAGACCTGCACTGGAAGCCTCATGAATTCGTATACATTTTTCTGAAAAGCGCCAAAGGTAGAACCTGTCACTACATCTTGCAGAATTGAATTCCATATGTTCATGAAGGGTAATATGAGATAGTCTTTGTTGATTGTCTTTAACAGACTATACAAAAGAGGCAGCACTGAAAGCAGGCTATAATAAGAGAAAACAATATTTTGTTCCAAAATGCCTGAATATATGCAAAGCCAAGGGATACATACTTTAAATAATAATATTAATTACAAAACATAGGATATGGTTCTTAATGTTAAATCTCTGTCATGTCTTCCATTCCATTCATTGGTTTCCTCCCCTAAACTCAAAACCTCTAACAGCCCATTCCTGAAATAATGCCGTGCGGAGTCAGTGGGGAAGAAGCGCAGTGGCGCCTCTTCCTAAGCCGATTCACGTACGCTGTAAAAAAAAAAAAGCCGTTTCGTGGCTTTTTTGTTTTGTTTTACTGGGGCTAAAAGCCCCATTTACCGTGGCTAAAAGCCCCATTGAAAACAGGCATAACCGGGATAGGAAGCTGCCTAACCGGCGGCTCCTCCCCCTGGCCCGCCCCTGGAACGCCCCCCTGCACCGGCACAACCTCTCTACGCCATGGCCTGAGCCACGGAGAGGCCTTGCCGCCAACGTAAGTGCATGTAATCACTGTTTTACACGCACTTGCGCTGGCGGCAGGGTCACGCCACCTCCTAAAGACTTTCAGCCCAAATTTTCAGGAATGGGCTGTAACTGCCCTTCTTTAGAAAATATCATTCCAACTTGCCCATCTTTTAAAAACCTGGCCCTGTATATTTTACTTGTCCCAGTAAGACTTCTTTCTAAGTAAATAGGCTTGGGATTGCAGTTTTCTGGTACAAACCTAAAGAGCACTAGATCTTTCTAAGATGTAACTCTGTTTATGAGTGCACAGTTAGTCATTTGAGAACTGTAGTGTCCTTTTAGTGAACAGAATTTTTCACAGTGTTCCAAGTATGGCTCTACTATACATTTTATATATGTCATTGTGATACTTACAATATTAATTTCAAATTTCTTTTATAATAATTTATAATATTTTTCTTCTTCCATTGCTACACCACAGTAAGGGTGTATACCATGACTGCAAGTTCTTTCCTGGTATACTCACAGCCAATTTAGATCTCATTAATGCATATGTGAAACTAGGATTGCTTTTGTCCCATGTGCATCACTTTTTATGTAAGGACTTAAAAGGCCTGAAATGTGTTATAAATTATGCAAATTAGCCATCATAATTAGCTCAATGTATTTGCATGTTATGAAAATTATCCTGATTTAGGGGTTGGGTTATGGCAGTCCTACTTTAGATGATTAAGTGGTGTTTCTAGCTTGCATAAAGAAGGCAACCATTTTGAAGCCTTGAACTAATTTAAATAAAATTGCACTGTTCTACTGTGTTTATCACCCATTTTCTTTTCCTCCAAATGTGTAAATTAGGATTCCTTTGGCAAAGTCTTCATTGTTTTTGCTTTTAAAAAGAAATGGGTAGAAGGAAGAACAGTTAATTATTGGGTTATGTCCTGTTACTGAAAGGTTAAAAATCGTTCCTTACTTCCATGAGAATGGAAGATTATACACCATCGGAATGGAGGACAGTAATTTTAGTTAAGCATTGTAGGAGGACAGAATTCCCAACAATGAGGCACAACAAATTAGGATTGTATTACAGCTGTGTGTATCATTTTTGGATCATTCTCAATATGTGCACCTCTAATATTGCTGAAAAGAGAAAGCTAAGGAAATTGTTCTACATCCTACATCCACCTATGGAAGTCTGCTGTGTTTTTTCTTCACAGTAGTGATCATGTGGATTTAGGTTTATAGTATCATTGGTTTTGAAATTGTCTCTCCGTCTTTCTGAAGCATATGCTGCAATGGTTGCTTACAGGCTTCAAAACTGAGCCTCAGGAACGAGCAAAGCTAATGGGCATCAAAATGGTGGCTCTTGCATGCTGCCACTTGTGAAGAGGAGGAATGTGCTTCAAAAGGAACTTGTGGTTTCCTTGGAAATAGAAGAATGAAAAATGAATAAATAATTTGCTGGTGCAAAACATGGAGAGCTACTAATGATCAAGCATGTTTTGTCTTTTGTTAATTTATTTAATTAAATGTATCCCCTGCTCTCACCTTAGTCAAGGCTGGGCCCAGAGTGGCTAACAACATTTAAAATACATTACAGTAAAGTAGAAAATGATAAAAAATATAATACATTCCAAAAAAGTCTCAATACTAAAACTAGTTGGCACTTATGATTGGAGTGCAGGTTCGTGACAAGGCTGGGATGGGGGTAATCAGTACCCCAATCAGAGTCAAAGTTGGTACCAAATAGTGAGAAGGGGGGCAGGCCAGCTATGTCACATACTGTCACCACCCTCAACCATAGGCCTGGTGGAGCATCTTGGTCTTACAGGCCCTGCGGCATTAGATCCCGCAGGGTCCTAGTCTCACTAGAGAGAGCGCCCACCAGGCCAGGGCCAGGATAGAAAAAGCCCTGGACAAGGACAACCAGACACACTTTGGGCTGGGGACCACCAGTAAGTTGTTATTTGCAGGGTGTAAAGCTCTCTTGGGGATAGTTGTTTTAAGTAGTGTTTATCTTGGAGGACTGATGTTTCCACTGTGGTCTCTAGATGGAGTTTGGTATCAAAATGTAGACAGGTGTCACTCCTTAGAAATATTATACTTTGATCTTCAAAACACTTCTAACAGAGTTCCTTACCAAAGCTGCCTGAGGAATATGATAGATATTTACAAAAGCATGAATGATGTGAGAAGAGTGAATAAAGAAAAATAACTCAGTCTTACTCAAAACTCTAGACCTCAGGGTCATCCAATAAAATTGATTGGCAATAGCTTTCGGATGCTTTAAAAAAAGTACTTCTGGAGGCAATGCATCATTAATCTATAAAATACACTGTCAGAGGACTTTGTGATGGATGGCAAAGGAGTCTAAATTAGATGTTACAGGGAAATGTATGGGTTCTGCTGAATAAGCAGAACAATCCTGAAGGGGGGCTGAACCGGCTCAGGAGCCAGCATGACCCCTGTGCCGACATAAGTGCCACGTGTGCAGGCTAAACTGGCACGGATGCCAGCGCAGGACCACTTATTCTAGTGCCAGGGAGTGGCACAGCCACGTTAGTCAGCTCCGCACCGAGCAATGACCCTTTTGACACCAGCGCAAGGTCTGGCGCCAGAGAAATGCTGTGGTGGCAACAGCACCAAAGCCCTTTTGCCTCGGGAATGCCTCCTTTAGCCGGTGCAAACTTGTGCCAGCAAAAAGGCAGGGGCAGCCCGAGAAACTCCATGGAGGAGTTTCACAGGATTTTTCAAAACTAGCATTTTTAATTTCTTTCTTTGGGGGGCGGCAGCAAGCTGTTCAGGAGGTGGCGCAGCTGTGCTGTCCCTGAGCCCACCCCAACTTCCCCCCTACTTAGCATTATGCTGTAGGTCTCCCTATTAATATATAGCTGAAAAAGGTGTTTTGCATTAATGTTTTCTCACTCCTTTAAACAGTAGCAATAGAAACAGATAAGGATGGGGGAATGCTAACACAAATGCCTTGCAATTTTGAACTACCGTATTTTTCGCTCCATAAGACACACCTGACCATAAGACACACCTAGTGGTCTGGGTGCCAGGTCCCCCTAGTTTTAACCCTGCAGCTTTAAACATAGCAGTTTCAGAGAAACTGCTATGTTTACATTGCAGGGTTAATCCAGCCTCTAGTGGCTGTCTCCCTGATAGCCACTAGAGGCGCTTCCGCGATGCTCAATGCGAAAATCGCATTGAGTAATGCTTTCCTGTGGGCAGTAATAATAATCACGTCCAGCGCGCAGGCTGGGTGATCCATAGGGGGAAAGGGCAGGGCAGGAAACCTCTGGCAGCGCATTCAGCGTGGAGTCTGGGGGATTGAGGGGGGGAGGAAAGGCCAGGGGTTCTCCGGCGGCGCATCCAGCGTGGAGGCTGGGGGATGGGGTGGAGGGCAGGACAGGGGCTCCCCAACAGCACGTCCAGCGCGCAGGCCGGGTGATCCATGGGGGAAGGGCAGGGCAGGAAACCTCCGCCGGTGCATCCAGCGCGGAGGCTGGAGGATCAGGGGGGAGGGCAGGGCAGGGGCTCCCCGGCGGCATGTCCAGCACACAGGCCAGGTGATCCATGGGGAGGAGGGCAGGGCAGGAAACCTCTGGCGGCGCGTCCAGCGTGGAGGCTGGGGGATCGGGGGGGGGAGGGGAAGGCAGGGGCTCCCGGCAGCGCGTCCAGCGCGCAGGCCGGGTGATCCATGGGGGGGAGGGCAGGGCAGGAAACCTCCGGTGGCGCATCCAGCACGGAGGCTGGGGGATCGGGGGGAGGGCAGGGCAGGGGTTCCCTGGCGGCGCGTCCAGTGCGCAGGCCGGGTGATCCATGGGGAGGAGGGCAGGGCAGGAAACCTTTGGCTGCGCATCCAGTTTGAACCTCCCCCCCACCCATCAGCTGTTTGTCGGGCAGTGGGGGGGATTTGTGGCAGAGCCGCCCTCGGGAGCCACGGTTTGCCAACCGCTGCTCTCGGCGACTCGGCTCCAGTTACGGTAACACACACACACACACACACACACACACACATTCCCTCCATAAGACACACAGACATTTCCCCTCACTTTTGAGGAGGAAAAAAGTGCGTCTTATGGAGCGAAAAATACAGTACATGTTATCTGGGTAATGGGTTGCAATGTGCATGTTTCTTTCCAAAATATATTCTCTGAGCCTGATGCACATTTTTTTTTAAGATAAGCGAAATTTATGGGAGTTATGTCTACCAAATGACAATTTAAAATCCATGTTTGAAAGCAAGTAATTTTGATTTACAAGGTGCTGAGGATGAATAGCAGGATAAAATCCCTGTCTTTCTTGTCCTCCTTTTGGGTTTCCTGGAGGCATCGTTCTGGTCCCCATTATGAAGCAAACAGTGCATTCCTGAGAGAAATGCCTGCTCCAGTCATAGGAGGTAGCATGACTGCGCTGCCTCCAAAGGAGGTTCCCCCCACCAAACCTCCCTGCTGCGTAAAAAATCCATGCAACCCCTCATAGGGTTGAATGGGAGATACACCACCCAAAAAGGTGGTGTATCTCTCAAAAATAAAAAAGGGGTGTTCCCAGCCCAAAAGGACTTTGGAGACCACCTAAAGGCGGCTCCTCCCTCAGCCTGGTGCCGGAAGGCCCTGGGAACGCCTGCTGGGATGCTGACATGGGCTTTTATGCCAGTGGGACGCCATCGGAAGGCCCCATCAGCATCCTGGGGTGGTGCTGCTAGGGCAGCGCCCAGCTGCCGGCATCCGGCCTTCTCTCTGGCGTTGGGGCCAGTAACGCCAGCGTAAGTTGCCCGTACGCTGGCGCTGGGGGCCCAAACGCCAGCGCAGCACTTTCCTGGCCTCCTAAGGGCTTTTGCCCTTCAGGTTCAGGAATGCGCTGGAAATGCTCAGTGAAATGAACTTTTGGTGTGGACTTGTTTCATAGTTCTTATTCTCTTTTGTCAAATCTCTGTGTTGCTGGCTGCCATGCTGTTTTATTTTACAAATTCTGCAGTAATTTTTAGAACTGTTTTTTGGAATAGTTGAATGTTGTCTTTGTTGATAATTTTGATATGATCAAGTTTTTCTAACAAGTGGAGACTAACCATACACCACTTAGAGATGAAGCAGTATAACAGAGTTGCATGTGGTTAAAAAAATGGTAGATTTCTACAGGATTCATATTATAGAGCAGCTTTTTATTAGTCGAGAATATATATATAGTGGAGACAGACAAAGAGGTTTCTGCAAATAACATTGTTACTTTGGTTTTCGCTTGGCTACTGAGGTCATGCTAAGCTTGTGCTATAAATTAAATCAGTGGGATTATATTCATATTGTGAGTATTGCTAGTGTTTACTGAGCATTGACTGGCGGTGTTGCTAATAAAAATATTGATAGATGATTACTTAATTGTCATGTGATTAAAAGTGTTGGACTAGTATCTGGAAGACCTAGGTTTGAACCTCCATTCATGCCATGGAAGCTCATTGGGTAACCTGAGTCTGGACACTTGCTCAGCCTGGGGCCAGCCGAGCCCAGTGGCCAGCAATACCCAGAATTTGCCTGGGGAAATGCTGCCAGTAGGTAAGGAGGGAAAGTTGAAGACATGAGGGCAGATAAAGTTAGGTTGACTGGTAGGTGAGAAGAAGAGGAGGAAGCAGGAAAAGGGGAAAGGCTATTGGGGGTTTTCAGGGACAAGAAAGAGGGAATAGTAGGGGAGGAGGAAATGTGATGTGCTCTGCAAGTTCTTGCAGATCCCCCACTTGTTCAGTTCTATTGGCTTGAGATATTCTCAAAATTTCTCAAAGCAAGCTTCCATTTACACTATGACTGTCTCTTTAGACCAAAAGCTGAAGCAAGGGATTATGCTGTAGCAGTGATGGCGAACCTTTTAGAGACCAAGTGCCCAAACTGCAACCCAAAACCCACTTATTTATCACCAAGTGCCAGTACGGCAATTTAACCTGAATACTGAGGTTTTAGTTTAGAAAAAACAACTCATGCATTCACATATTTTGATTGATATTCCCTTCTTGGGGAATTTGCATAAATAAGAGGCTTAAAGCTGGGCTGGCTAAGGGCAAGGAAGACTCCTCTATGATCATAGAATCATAGAGCTGGAAATTTCTTCTAAAAATGAGGCTTGGGGGAAGCTAGGTAGACAGCCAGAGATACATCCTGGCATGACAGGAGGGTCAAAGATATGGCCCATGTCTGAGAACAAAGCCACTGTAGTACCAGCCACATGGGACACCTGAAGCTTCATGGACCTTTGTCTATCAAAGTCAGTACTGTCTACTCACTGCAAAGCAGGTGTTCTACCGTTGAACCATGTCCCCCACCCCCAGCTCCTCAAGTACTTCCGAATTCCATAGATTTCAAGGGGGGGGGAAGTATTTTCTTCTATTTAGCTCTCAGACTGAAACCAAGAGGACTAAAGGCCAAACCACACATTAGGTTGAAGATCCATTACTAGATCTCCACATGGTTTTTTCACCCTAAAATGCAGCCATAGGGACAGACCACACTGGGCGGGGAGGATATTAACTGTCTTCATTTTCCCAATTAAAAATGTCCTCCCCAACTGGGTGGCTATTGTTCCTGGTAGACAAATCTTTTTCTGTCTTCTTTCCTTGCTAGGAGATAATTGTACCTGGTGTGGAGGGGAGGGTTCAGCTGAGAAGTTAGTACCTTGTTGTCTCTGTAAAGGGCCTTTTTAAAACAGGTGCACCCTGGGACCAAGTTCAGAATTAGATATATAGGTGAGTCAGCAGGGCGCTTAACATTCTGTAAGGGGGAAAAAACAGTAAGGGGAAAAAAACAATGTTGATGTTTGAAAAGGCAGTTGGAATGGGGTGAAGAGAGTCAGTTGGATGGTAAGGGATGATTAGAAGCTGACAGAGTAAGCAGGGATAAAAAGAAAAAAAGGCAGAGCAATCAATGTGGTAATACCTACCTAGGAAAGCAGAATGGAAGAAACTGAAGACGGGCGGAGCCCCCAAACTGAAGACGGGCGGGGGGCCCAAACTGAAGACGGGCGGGCCCCCGACAAACAGCTGAGCTGCCCCGAAGCTCAGCTGAGAGGAGGGGGCGTGGCAAGGTGCTCGGCCACAGCCTCCCCGTCCAAACTGAAGATGGGTGGGGGCCCCGACAAACAGCTGAGCTGCGGCTGCAGCTCAGCTGAGAGAGAGGGAGGGGCTTGCCCCAGTTCAAGGAGAGGGAGGGTGCCAGCGCAGGCTTGGGGAGCATGGGCTTGGGGAGAAGGAGCACCGCACCACGGCAACACGGCACAGCCCTAGGCAGACGCGAGGGCTCCGCGCGTGCCTACAGAGAGGGCTCAGCGTGCCATAGGTTCGCCAACACGGTGCTATAGGGTTTCCAGCGTCCAGGTGGGACCTGGAGATCTCCCGGAATTACAACTCATCTCCACATGACAGAGATCAGTTCTCCTGGAGAAAATGGCTGCTTTGGAGGGCAGAGTGTGTTTTTAAAAAATATTGAGAGATGACAGTAAGGATGCCTAGTCTGTCACGGACCACTGTTTAGTGCTCTCCCATCTAGCAGAGAAATATTCCTCCCCCAGAAATGGCACCCTTTATGCGGGTTTTATGGATCTTAAGGGAGCTTTTGATACCATCCCGAGGGAGAGGCTATGGTTGAAACTATCACATTCTACTATGGATAGGAGGTTACTATGGCTTATTCAGCAATTTCATACTGACCTCACAGCTCAGGTTCGCTGTGGCAACCAAGGAGAACTAACCGAGCCCTTTGAACTGGCCAAGGGAGTTAGACAAGGTTGCCTCCTTGCTCCTCTCTTGTTTAACCTATACCTGAATGATATAACAACCAATTTCTCAGAGTTTTGCCACCCCCCAAAGCTTGCAAGTCATCCCACCACGATTCTACTCTATGCTGACGATGCAGTTCTCCTGTCCCGCACAAGAATTGGTTTGAAAAAATCTTTGCAAACTTTTTCTGAGTACTGCTCTAGGGAAGGTCTTAAAATAAACCATCATAAATCTAAGATTATGATCTTCACTAAGAGGAGAAAATTGCCTCTTTTTAGTGGGTATTAGATGGCTTTGAGGTTGACCAAGTCAAGGAGTTTGTTTACCTTGGCATTTTGTTTTCCCATAACCTAAATTGGAATGCCCATCAAAAAGCAGTGTCCAACAAAATTAAACCTGGGGTTGGTGCTATTGTCAATTTTTTTCACACCAAAGGTGGGAAATATATTCCAGGGGCTATTCAGGTTTTTAACCTGAAAATTACCCCAATTATCCTCTTTGGTGTTGCCATCTGGATTACAGTCATCAATGAATCTATAGATCGTCCACTGCTTCAGTTCTTACGAAAACTTCTAAATGCCCCTCGATGTGTTGCTGGCGTTACTCTTCGTTCCGAGTTTGGCCAAATGTCACTTGAAGCTAGGGCGTGGTTGGCCGCCTTTAAACTACACCTCAAACTGTGCTTTAGCACTGAGGGGTTCCTAGCTTCTCTGAAGCATGACCCTTTTAAATCCTCATGGCAAAAAATCTTAGATGAGAAACTGGCGTTGTTGGGCTTCTCGCAGGATATGTTATCAGATCTTGGGAAAACGGAAGCTTTTGCCAAAATTAAAAAGTGCATTAAAGAGCTTGATTATAACAGCACTACTTTTCATGCTCGTCGTGTCTGTTCATCCCAGTTCTTCAGAATACCCCCTCCACGTGGTCTGCCTGCCTATACATATTATCTAACAACTCCTCGTCTCTGTAGAGCTTTTTGCTTGGCTAGATGCTAACCCTTCTATGGTAATGCAGGCCAGAATTCTGAATATACCATACTCTGACAGGATCTGCCCTTGGTCTTCTGGCTCTATTGACTCATTAGCCCATGCCCTTTTGGAATGCCGCTTTTACGAGGATCTTCGATCGCACTATATTTCCCCCCTTTTAATATACAAATCCAATGCCTCTGTGACTGACATAATGCCTTTTTTACTAAGTGATAGGGACTCCAAGGCTACATTGTCAGTGGCAAGATTTGTTTCAGTCCTTATATCCCTCCAACACTAGATATATGCTGCTCAAGATCAATTGATCAAGGAGCTTCTAAGGGATAAAAGGAAAGGTAAAGATGCCTAAAGATTTCCATAATAAAGTATTATTGCCAAAACATCCAGCACTGCCAACCAAGTAAATGGAGGAGGGGAAGATATGTAAATGACTAGAAGGGGCAATTTATAATTTTCTCATGGAACCAAGTTAAGATAGAAATGATGGTTGCAGGCCTAGTGAACTTTGGAAGGAAAGATTCGCCTTTGTTTTTGGATTCCCAGGTGGTAGGTGTGTCCAGGAGTGATTTTTTCAGCCACATATGCTACTCTGATTACATTGTAAACTGATATAGCCTGCTTTGTACATATGACTTGGTATTCTTGAGGACAGCTTCAGTCCATATAGTCTGCAGCAGCCCATTGTTAGATAGATACTGAGTAGAGTGAGGTTGTTATACCAATTCTTGCCTACCAGAACTGGATTCTTGGCACAGTTCAAATTCATGATTTATAGCTGCTAAGATATAAAGCTCTGGGCCTTTATTTCAGAGGAACAACTCTCATATTCCCTCAACTCACAGATAAGATCAATAAGAATGAACCACAAAACATTTCTTTGATTGTTCCACAATTAAGAGTATCTTGCCTAAGGACATTCACCTGGCACCTATATTTTTAGGAGACTAGTGAAATCTCATCTGTATCATCAGACTTCAGTAGCACTTCGTTTTAAATTGTTGCACGTGCTTTCTGTTGGTAAATGAACATTTTAATTGTTTTGTTTTTTTAGTTTATGATGCTTTAGGATGTAAATGGCTCCGTGTGTGTGTGTGTGTGTGTGTGTGTGTGAGAAAGACATTATTTTTAAAAAGAAAAAAATCTTGGGGAAAAAAATTCTAGACAGCTTCATGGGGGTGCATGTATTTGCATATCAAGGGGTTTTAGTTCAATCACTTTCATAACCAGTTACAAATTCTTTAAAAGACTTCTCGTTATGAAGTGTCAGAGCGAATCAGAGTGTATTGGTACAGAAGGATAACTGGTCTGATTTATCGTAAAACAAATCCTTGCATCCACTGTACAGATGCTGATACTGCGTTTTGGACAACCCAACCCTTCTGTGAGTCTAGATCTTGCCTAGCAGATTGGCCTGTATCAGATTATAGTGCTTCTCTAACATAGAGAATAATGTAGAACGGGAAGGATCAATGTGCAACCAAGCAATGTGAGCTGAGGAGGAAACAGTCCAATGGTAAAGAAATGGAGCAGGGCTCTGAAAGGATTCACTGCAACCATAACTGGTTGGATATTCTTAGCAATGTGAAGGATCTCAGCAGCTTGTAGGTTCAGGCACAGAGAATATCATAGCACCCATCACTGTGTGCTGCTGAGATGGGAGGCTGCACACTTTTTGGCAGGCATTGAGAGGTGCAGTCTGAGCAGCTAGGTCCACAGCTTCAGCTAACTGCTAATAGAACACATAATGAGTGCAGGATGACGACATCATTTACTTGCTCTGGATTGCAATAACTGGTCTATAACTGTGTGCCTCTACAGTTCTGAAACCATGGCCCCAGCTGGTCTGACGCTGCCACCAGTTGCCTACTGGTAAGGGTACAACCTTCCTCTTCAAAGGTGCGCAGTGTGTGTGTGTGGGGTGGGGGGTGCTGAAAAATTCTTTGTCACCTACCCCACGAGCCACTGCTGGTGGGGAATACTGTAGGATATCTGGGTGTCCCTCTTCACTTCAAGAGAGCAGCATGATACACAAAAAAGCATATATATGGAGACAGAAGTACAAGAGATCGGGGATGATTGGATTAAGAGATCAGGGAGCAATTGGATTAAAGTGATGAATCAAAGAAGATCCATGAATGCTAAAGATTTTAAGGAAGGGGTACATGGCAGAAGAGAAAATGTGAGGTTAATCCTCTTCTTTCTATACTGAGTTGCTGGGTAAACCCTGAGGATTCCTAAGTATTACAGAGAGGCTACCATTTAGATTCTTCCAAGAATGGGTCCAGCCTATGAGAGCCTTACATTAACGTCTTCATAAAAACATAAAATTAACAGACAGCACAATAAAGCACTCTCTCTTTGTTTTTGTCAAAACAGATTAAAATACAGTACTGCCATTAAAGATTGTGTGTGAGTGTAAAGTTCCGTCAAGTTGCAGTCAATTTATAGTGACCCCTGGTGGGGTTTTCAAAGCAAGTGATTAAGCAGAGGCGGTTTGCCATTTCTTCCTCTGCGGAGTCTTCCTTGGAGGTCTCCCTTCCAAGTACTGACCCTGCTTAGCTTCCGAGATCTGACAAGATCAGGCTACACCATGCCACCTTTCCTCTGCGTTAAAGATTAGCCTAAAGTAAAAAAGGTATGCTACAGAAACATGTTTAAAAAGTCCATGGATTAACATGCAAAAATGTTAGATGGGGCTCAAAAATAAGGTTTATGGTCCCCCCCATGCATATAAAATTTATATACTAATAATTTGTTTAAATTCCAGATCAACACTCATTCTGTCTATTTAATTTGAGAAACATTACTTGTGTTTGTTGTTGTTTTTAATGGTAGAATGTTCGCTCCAATACAGCAGACTCATTCAAGTGTCAATTAAAAAAAATATTCTTAAAGACTAGAGGGCTGTTTTCTTGGATGGAAATCAACTGAAAAGTTACTTGTGAAACATATATCAGTGATGCTTAATTAATAACCATTTCCATATTTTTGCAGTGAGATCAGTCACTCTAGAGATCTATTCTGCCATGCATGGATCTTGTTTGTCCATTGTAAGTAAAAAATCAGATAAGTAATAGACATAGGCCATGTGTTAAACCTGTTTGGACTATATGTAGTAAGGTATAGTAATGTAAACGATGTCTCAGAAATTCTGTATGTTGTGAATTAAGTAGTAACTATATCTAAAAAGGCTTGTGGTAAAAGCTTGGTATTCACATGCCTAGATTTTAGCTTTGCTTCTGAAATATACAATCATTAGAATCATAGAGTTGGAAGGGACCACCAAGGTTGAACCTCATCAACAGATAACATTTCATTCTTTAATTCAACCTGCATATACTATATTAAAAGGTAGAATTTTAAATTTTGTTATGTTGCAAAGATAGTTAGTATCCATGCATATGTATGTGTTGATTAAGAACAGCTCTTAACTGCCAAGGCAATAACATTGAATCTGTCAGCAGGGCTGTCAAGAAACTGGTTCCTTTAAGCACTTTCTTGTTCATTTGAAACAGTGGTTCAGGCTGAGGCCTAGAAATGATGGAAGTTTCTCTTTCTGAAAAACTTACATCAAGCTGCTTGAAGCTGCAAAGACCCAGATAAGGACAATGGGAAATTAGCCTCAGTGCCAGTCCCACCATTGGGCATAACAGCTTTAAGGCCTGGGTGGGTACATTCCATCTCGTTAATGCCTGAGCTTATGGGTGGGAGAAGGTGTTTGTTAATTGACCCAGATGCAGCTGCAGGGCATCTGGTTTAACTGGCAAAGTCATTTGATTGGTTGGATCACCTGGTTAGCAATGTAACATCAATGTAACATCAATGTAACTTGGTCAAGTTACATCACTGTCTGTACATTTCATTGGTTAACTAGAACCAGGCCAACGCAGGTCATTGAACATCTAGGTAAGAGCTTTCATTCTAGTTTTGCCCTGTGTTAGGATTACATTTGACATTGGGACACTTCTTGATTTTGGTGGGTCATAGTGACCAGAAACCCTATCTTGAACTTTGAAATGTTATTGGACTCAGTCTTATGGGTAACCTTTGGATCTTGAACCAATGCTGGTAAATGTGCTTAGTTTAGACTTGTGGCTTTGTTGTATTTATCCTCAATGTTCACTGCTCTTTTTATTGACTGACTTATACAATTTTAATAAATCACTTTGCTTATATTTTGTAGCGTCTTTTTTTTAATTCAGGAGGCCTCAATCTGAATCCAGTACTTTGGCCTTCATTGGCTATATCTGCCAGATAAATTGTTTTCTGAAACTTGTCTTGTAAGTGTCCTATCTTGCAAGGGTGATTTTAGTCCCAGGAGGGATAGAGGCTTTGTCCCTTAGTCTCTGGCTGGCTGGGTAGAAAAGGAGCTGGTGGTAGTGCTACCTAGGAATTGTGAGGACTCACAGTTCTGCCTATTGGGTTTTGTCTTGCTTGACCTGCCCCTTATGAGGTGTCTGAGGGTCCCTTCACAAGCGCAACAAAGCACCTTCGAAGTATGAGTCAGTCCAAGAAGAATGCAGTGAAATGAGTAATAGGTATTGTGGATTCAAGAAGAGCATTCCTGTCCCACCCCTGGTGAATGTGGAGAATGCACATCATATCATTGGTGTGTGCTAAGTGGAAAACCTTCTATGCTTATGGGAATTCTGTTATCAGACCTTCAGCACTTTGCTGCTAGGATTTTTTAAAGCAACATTATTCTATCTAAACTTTAATATATTCCAAGCTCACATTAAAAATAAATTAAATGGAGACAAGCAGAACTCTTGGGTAAACTTGCTTCTAAGTCAAATGCCCCATCTCCCATCAGCTTGTGCCCTCCAGTAGCTGCATGTGCTTTTTGTTAAAAATAATGTGGGATTTGACCTGTGGGATTTAGATTGCAGAGCTTCATATACTATGTGGATTCTGAAGTAGCCATCTACCATATATGCCTTTATGTTTTTGCTGTATGTCTGTAAAAATTCTATGCGCTCTGTGTATGTGTGTAAGAAGGTTATGCAGCTTTTTAGATAGCATTGCTGTGAAATGTAATTGGATTCTATTTCAATAGTAAAAAAAGAAAATAAGAACAACTAGCTAGCTTTGAACTCAGTGTTTAAAACTCAAATTGTTATGTCATAACTCACTCAAGAATAGTGCTCCTATTTGCATTTTATGATTTTTGAGGACTTTAGTGGACCCATGGGTAGTTTAATTTTGTCTTCACTTTTTTTCATAAAATGTAGGTTTTGTTCTCACTGCATGGGATTTAAAGTATTAAACAACCATTGCCCTTGATTTAGCTTGCTGCTTCTTCATGGCCGAAATTGCCCTTCATGCAGAGCTGAGCTTGTAATGTGTACCCTAGATGCTGAGTAAACGGTTTTGCTGTCTGTCCCTGTCTTCCTTACTCAGGCAGTCTGAGTCACCTTCAAAGCATCAAGATTATGTGTGTATGCATTGTAATAAATAACCACCCGTGCTAGGCTAATGCAAATTGAATACATTGAAATATAGCCTATTACACTAAAATTTATGTTTCTATTAAAAATTTTATGATATAAAACAAGTTGAACTGTAAAAAACTGAAATCTACACTCATGTATCAAAAACCTGTCTCAGTTTAAACTGTTAAACATTACAATCCTGCTACAAATACATTACTGTGAATTTTTATCCGCGTCCTAAAGCACACACTCATTTCTATAATATAAAATCACAGGGGATATAACTTATTTTCGTGAGCATGCAAACTTTGTTAACACCTCGTAAAAATTTGTTGTGTACCAATAAACTGAGAAGAGGTTGTTTGTACACTTCTTGATACAGAGGAAGCATCAAGTATGGAATCTCAGTTCTATTAAAAGAATAGCTGAGAACGAATGAGAATCCACATTAACAGGTTGCCGGTTTAGTGCTTAGCTGACCCCCCCCCCCCCCAAGATCAAACCATGTAACGTATAACCCAAACATAAAATGAATGCGCAGAGACCAGTTTGGATGAAATGGCACAACTTTATTGATTGCAGCAGCAAGGCATTGGCATGGCATGGGGGCGTATCCCATCATTGACCTGCCACCCTGCAGGCCGATGCACGGCTCCCAGCACCCCTGCTGGGAAGGCTAGAGATGGCAGTTCAGGGACACATGAGGGCGGCAGCCAGCTGTGTGGTCCCCTGCCACTTGGAGGGAGGCCCACTTGACAGCCCATGGCAAGGTATGCCCCCCAGACAGCCTCCAGTGAGTCTCGTCCCTGGCAACCCTCCATCTTGACATGTCTCCATCCGGCCTTCCCCCAAAATCCCATACTGGGATCCTCTGAATGGGAAAATGGGCACGCAGTCCGTTTTCCCCCAAACCAGATGCTGCCTCAATGCCAAACCGCCACCAGAGCCGGTCGGTGTCCACAGACCCTGGCCGACTCCCACCAATGCCTAGAGTTGCAACCAAGTATGTATGCCATGGCGGATGCCGTGCAACCAAATGTCCAAGCCCCAAGAAGACAAATGGACCCCATCAGCACGGAAGAAGGCACTGACACGGTGTGTAATGTCTGTGTGCTGGATCACCAGACCACCCAACTCAAGGGCTACTTTTCCCTCGGCTGACATAACTCCCTGCCTTGCTCTATCCACCCTCTCCGGATCCACCGCCCCTCGCCAGGACCGTCTTTCCAGCAGATCAGACCACAGGAGGCCAGTGTTACGCCATTCAGCCACCAGGGTTCTCAGGTCATCAGACGCTGCTGCTCGTAGGTCAACACTGCGCACTTCCGCCAAGTCATTCTCGCCCAGTTGTATGACCAGCACATCAGGGGCCCCGCAAGACGCCGCTCTCCTCTGAAGCGTAGGGACCAGCGCTCCCCACCTCATGCCCCGGCAACCCAGCCAGGACATACGGATTGTGTCTTCCAACCCCAAGTGCTGACCCCACCCTGATGATACCACATATTTCCTGGCCCAATGGACAATGCTGTGGCCACATATCCAAACGTGAAGCCTCTGTGCTGTAACTGGAGAAAGGGCTGCAACTTAAACACAAACAGTTAGCACCACACCCAACCTTACGGCCGGATATATACCTTGTAAGTGCCAGAACACCATCTGCCAATGGCCTTAATAATTGGCTCAGACAGCCCCTCGCCAGCCGCGATTGTAGCCGCCCCAATCCTGAACGAGTGTGTGCTGTACATCCCAGGGGGGAGTTCAATCCTGGCCAGGGCCAACCGCAGCACTCTGGCGAATTGATACCTGGTCAAAGGAAACCCGTTGGCATGCACCAACAGTGCCCCCCCTTTTGGGCGCATCGCCAGGAAGGTTGACAATGATCGGACTGGGCACAATGACTTCGTAGGGGCTGAGCCCAGTTTGACTACTGGCCCCTGACCCCGCTGATCCGTTTTGGACTGCCGAATGCTGAGGTGGACCTCCCTATCTTTGAAAGAGACGTCCGACAAACCCAGGGCCCGGCCCGAAGTGTCATTTGTTGAACTGACCACCAGTTCCCCCACCCGCAGTGCCCTCCAAAAGGCCAACAAAACGCTGTCTCAAACAAGGACGCCTCAAAGCGCGACCGGCAAACTACCCGAAGGGAACTGATTATCTTAGACAGCAGGCGGGGAGTGATAGGCCGGCGAGAATCAGACTGGCGTGGGGAGACCCGCCGCCAACCTTCCACGGCTTTCTTTGCCACAAAAGATGCACAAGGGTCAGGGTGCCCGTAGGCTCTACTAAAAAGGAAATAGCCACCATGTGGCAACTTATAGTTCTGGGCGCAGCCCCCCGTTCCCAGAGACTGGCCATGAACCACAGCACCATTTCCTCCGAAGTCAGCCACATGACCGGTCCCTTGGACCCGGCTGAGAATGACAAAAACGCCAAGGCCACCGAGGTATACGACCTTAGCGTGGATGGGGCTACCGACTGGAAGACCCCTGCTATTATTGTTTGTCGCCAATGGTCCAGAGCTTTACTGGGAAGGGGTCTGCGTGCTGGTTTGACCCTGGGGCCAGCCTGCGGAACCTCTCCTCCTGGAGGCGGGATAAAGCATCCGCTAAGTCATTTTGAACTCCTGCCACATGCCTGGCCCTGAAGGATATGTTAGCCTCCAAGCAAGTAAGCACAAACCTACGTATTAGGAGCATTACCCTGGGCTATTTTGACGATTGCTTATTGAGGACATGCACCGCAGCCAAGTTGTCGCTCCAGAACAGCACCCTCCTGTTACGAAACTCAGAGCTCCAAATAACCACCGCCACCGAAATAGGGAACAGCTCCAGGAAGGTCAAGTCCCGTGCGACACCCGTCAATGACCAATGCTTGGGCCAGGGCTGTGCGCACCAATGCCCATTATAATAAACCCCAAAACCCACACCCCTGGCTGCGTTAGACTGGACTTGCAAGACCCCCCCACCTATGTCCAAGGGAGTCTGCCATAAAGAGACCCCGTTGTACTTGCTAAGAAATACCCTCCATACCTCCAGATCTTCCTTCATGCCCTGCGTGACCCTAATTTTGTGGTGCTGCCTGGACGCCTGGGAGGTGGCCCTGGCCAAACGAGCGCAAAAGGGGTGCCCAGGGGACACCACCCGGCAGGCGAAGTTTAAATGACCCACCAAAGACTGCAGCTCCCTGAGCGTGAACTTCTTGCACGCCAAGAAGAGTGATACTAGTGCCTGCAATGCGAGCAACTTATCCATGGGAAGGCAAGACACCCCGCGCACCGAGTCGAGCTCAATCCCCAAGTAAACCAGTTTAGTAATGGGACCCTCAGTTTTTTCTTGTGCCAAAGGGACCCCCAATTCCTCGGCCAATTCACAAAAAGCCCACAAAATTGTTGCGCATGCGCTGGTACCCACCTCCCCCAAAACAAGTCATTGAGGTAATGAGTGATGTGCGGAAAGCCAGTCCTATACTTGACCCCCCACTCAAGGAAGCTGCTAAATTTTTCAAAGGCAGCGCAGGCCACCGAACACCCCATCGGCATGACTTTGTCCACATACCAAGCACTACCCACTCTAAAACCTAGCAGACAAAAGTCATCTGGATGCACTGGGAGGAGGCGGAATGCCACTTGGATGTTGCATTTGGCCATAAGGGTGCCCCACCCACTGGACAAGGCCAAGCGGACCGCTTGATCAAAGGAAGCATACCACACCAAACAAAATTTGGGCGGTATTACTTCATTCACTGAGGCCCCAGAAGGGTAGGACAGGTGGTGAATTAGGCGGAATTCTCCAGGG
Organism: Euleptes europaea; assembly: GCF_029931775.1. Lineage (NCBI taxonomy): Eukaryota > Metazoa > Chordata > Lepidosauria > Squamata > Sphaerodactylidae > Euleptes > Euleptes europaea. The sequence continues at coordinate 72,534,532 of NC_079313.1, forward strand.
GACTTCTTCGGGACCATCCCCCAGAGGTGACACTCTCAGGTTGGGCAGCAAAGGGGCCTCAAAGGGGCCTGCCACTCTACCTGCAGTACATTCCTTTTTTACCTTATTGTCCACCACCAACGGCATATCCCGGGCAGATTTTAAATTGCTCGCATCCATCGCCACTCTCTGACCCACAAATGGTATTCGGAACCCATGTGTGAACCCATCCCATAAATACTTGGCAGCCTCCCTATATGGGTATCTGTCCACCCACCATTGCAAGGCCTGTAACTTAACGGGAGTTTTTGCCAAGCCCCCCAAAAGAGGGTCCTCATTTACCCTCACCTGAGGCACCATTGCCCCCCCCATCCTGTCTTGTGGAGGGCTGGCCACCCCGAAAGGGCTGGGAGCCGCCTGGAGGCCTGGGGCAAGAAACATTTCAACGTTGGCCCGCGCACAGCTCACACACATGTTCATACTTGCACTTGGCCCAAGCGCACAACCCTTTATTAAACTCCCAACACACCCTCCTGGGTGCTTCCCTCCTGGTACCCCATTTTGCAGTCTTCATGGCGTCCCCTTTGCCCCTGATGTGTGGGTTAACGACCATGCTCCAAATATCATGGTTCACCAGGTCCCAACAGGTCCTAGCATTATATGCCCTCTTTCTCAATTCCTTGTCGTACTCAAGGGCAGCAGCCTCACCTGCCAATTCCGCCTCCCTTTCGACATACGAGGCATAATTCCACAGGTGCCATCACGCATCAGATACGCCATGGTCACAACACCGGCATACACGCCAAAACCTTTCCACCACTTTCTGAGAGATTTCTCTCCTGACTCGGCCTTCTGCTCCTTACTGGCCGCGCTGGCACCCCTCCCTTTAACTGAATCGGGCTTAACGAGGGCGAAGATATCCACATAACATCCCTCGAGTATTTTCTCCCGTATCTTGCGGGAAAGGTGTAACCCCGGGGGGTTCTCCTCAGTATAAGTAGATTGGATTTTGGACCTCTTCCCCTTAGCTCCGGATTCCCAAACGGCCCTGACCCCACTATCAGACTCCGAGCCCTCCTCCAACCTCCTGCCCCAAGCTCAAGCCGGTAGACCAGGCAAATCCACGTGTGTGCGCCACCTCAGACTCATCCCCTGAGAAAGACTCACCAGATGATTCCCCTCCTCCAACTCTCTTGCCAGACCTCTTCCCTTTCTTCTTACGCCGACCTCCCTTCTTGCTGTCTGTCGTGTGCCGCTGCTTATTCTTTTTCTTGGTCCAGGACCCGCCAGAACTACTGCGCCCACAGGAGGTGCTGCTACTGGTAGAACTGCTGGAACTGCTGGAACTAGAGGATGAGTCCACCCTCTTCCTGCACTGCGTCTGCTGCCCCTTGCCCTTGGGTGCCATGTCCCGGGCCCCTGCTGGACCCACAGCGCCCATCCCTGACGACTGGGACTTCAACTGGCCCACTTCACTGACCAGCTGCTGGACTACTTTAGTGAGCCCCTGTATGGCTTGATCAGGCGCAGTTGTTGAGTTCACCACGCCAGCTGCCGCTTCACTTGGGGGCCTATGCCACCCAGGACTTTCTGGGACCGCCCCCCATCCTCGAGTGCGAGGAGGCAAGGAGTCTGTGTGTGTGTAAAGATCAATACGTCGCTCCCTGTCGTCCAACGCGAACTGCTTCCCCTCAAACGGCAACGAACTGGAAGTGCCAGCTGGCGACCCTTCCTTTTATGCAGAGAAGCCGGACCAAAGTGAAAACACCCCCGGTCCGACTTCAGGTGAGCCCGCCCCCACAGGAGCCTCGAGCCCATTAGCCCATTCAAACTGGGCTCCCGGCCCCCGGGTGGTCACGCGGCTCCCAGCTGGGCGTTGGGTGAAACGCCGCCATTTGCTGCTCAGCCGCCATTCTGGGCAGAAGCGGGGGCCCCCAGCCCAGCCAGCAGCCCCAGGAGCTCCTGGCTCTACTGCCGCCTGCTGCCCCCAACTCCGGCATGTCTGTGCCCCGCCCTGCACAACCCGGCAACCTCGGGCTCTGCGGTGAGTTGTGGCCACGTTTGTTGCTGGACAGCCAAATATAACGAGGTGATTCAAAAAGCTCCATCTTCATCTACATGAATAACTGTAGGACAAAAGGAGGGTCTTCATGTACATTCCCAGTATTTTGTCAGATACCCAAAACTGGATTAATTTCTCTTGTTTCATAAATCTTGCATGGAGCAGAATGCTCCAGTTTTCTTCCAAGTTGTACATAGAGAATTGTAGTAATTAATTTTGGAAATATTGCTTACACAGGTTGCTTTTGCTGTATTTTTCACTGTGTGATCCCCCCTTCCAATTGAAGTAAGCCATGCTTCTTTCAAATGATCTTGTGTCAGTATGAGCAAATGGGAGGTACAGCATGCAGTAGTGTGCACAATTGCATTATAAATCATCTTCTTTAATGGAAGAGTCCAGACATGTTTGCATGTTAGTGCATATTGTTCGATTCCTTTTCATTAGAGTTCTGTGGAATTTCTCTTTTCATTTCTTTGGGGTGTTTTGTATTTTCATCCATGGAGTCAGATATTAATGGAAACCCCACAAAGTGTCTTGGTGAATATCCACAAAGCTTCCAAACAACTGCTATGGATGTGTACCCCCTTCCCAGCTCTCTCTTTTTTCCTTGTTTGCTCACACATTGGCTTTGCACATCCTGTCACCAGTCCTGAAACATTCAGTAGGAATTGTTCATCATCTTTTCCTCTTGCAAACAGCTGCAGTGGAACTGACAAGCTTTCTCTGCACCTCTGGAGTCAAGAGAAAAACCCTTCACTTTAGAGATGAAATTGCCAATAGGTTTAAAACCTCTTGTCAATTTCACCTGTTTAGTGAAGGAGCTTCTCTAGTTTTGTGGAAAGAGCCCAGGTAAAACAGATGTGGAAGGAACTCCTTCAGTCTAGTGATGAAACTTACAATAGATTTCAAGCTCTTTCACCTCTACAGATAGAGAAGGGTTATAGTGTTACTACTTCTGTATACCATTTCTATGTGAACTTCCCCACTTGCACAAGATATTACACATCCAGTGACATTTATTCTTTCTGGTGAGTAACATGTATAAGAGTGTGTGCATCCAGCATTATTTACCCCTCTGACATCTTTATTGGAATTCTTGTCCATACCAATGGGGCTCTAGTTATCTACATCAGAAATTTATTTAAAGGTTAACAACTTTTTAAATTATTATGGAATACATACAGAACAAAGAAAAAGTTGTCAGATATAGAGCCACAATGTAATTATTAAATATTTACCTGTTAAATCAAAAGTTACAACTTCTAATCCTACAACACTATACCTTTTTTCAAGTTTTAGTCTTTAAGTAATGTAACAGTGCCATCTCTAGCAGAATTATACCCTTCAAATTCAATTTTCTTAGAAAGGTATTATTCTGCTTAGGATGTCACTGAAAATGTAAATGTTCTCTGTATCTTTCAGTGAATAGGGAAAAAACATAGATTTCATAATAACATGTGAGCTAGCATGTCAGAATGTTTCCATTAAATAAAAGGAATGGTGGTTGTACTCACCATTGTATGCCTAGATTTTTGTTTGGTGCACAATTGGGGGAGAGAGGAAAAGGGATAGAAAGTTGTGACAATACTAAATGGTCCATGCAAAGTAATCTTTACAAATTATGGAAATCCAAGTTGGAAGAATGGCAAAACCCAAACTCATCTATGCCATTTAGTATGGTGGATTGGAATTTGTAAATCTAAGGGCAGGGTTTTGCTATTTATAGGGAGGAACATGTGGAATCATCCCTAAAAATAATATAGTTTGAGCTCTGCATACCTTAGAATCCATCCTTTATGTTCCATTAAATATGCTTTCTTTAGCAAGAATGCATAAATTCCATTCATTAAATAAAACAGTGAAAACTCACAAACAATTATCAGTTATTTGCTTCTAGCTTTCTTATCCGCTCTCTCTAGAAATTTGCCAAAATCAGAGTCTGGATATTTTCTGCATGCAATAGAAGTTTTTTTAAAAAATAAACAGAATGTAGTGATTTAGGTAGCTAAAGGATTGTTTTAGTTTTACTTTCTGATCTGCATTTCTCTATATCTTAGAGCCCATTCCTGAGGGGGGATAGATGCGCAGCAGTCGGGAATGGTGCAGCCACGGCGCCTACACTGACGCTTCCTGCCTGGCATGGAGGAAATAAAACAATTTAAAATGTAAAATGTGGGAAATGATCCCATAGAAAACAGTGAGACTACACCACCAACAAAAGGTGGTATAGCAACTCTGCAACTTGTGTACTGGCCGGGCAGGCTGGCGGGGGCTACTACTGCAGCATGGTGCAGAGGGAGCTGAGAGGGGGCGTGGCAGGAAGCGGTGGAGGGTACAGAAGCCAAGGCTTCTGCACCCTGGGCTGCTGCACAGGAACAGTGGGGGCAGTAATGGTAAGGCAAAGTTTACGAAGCAGTCCAAGATGTCAGGCCAGGGTCTCTTACGTATCACAGGCTAGGCAGCAAGGGTCGTCATTAAGCAGTCCAAGGTCCAGGTGAAAGGCAAGGTGGTAGGCATTGTCTTCAACAGTTCAGGTCGGTCTCAGGCAAGACAGCAAACAGAGTGGAGCTCAGCTGAAACCGGAATTCAGTACGCTGCTTCCACGCCTAGGCTGACTTTCGCCGTCCCTTAAATCTGGCCAGCTATCAGAGTGAGGTTGGTCCTGTCATCACTCACTGTCATTCTCTACAGCTGGAATGCCTGTCCGGTTTTGCAGCTGCGCTGATTGTCTTCTTTCATGCAACAGGGTTTGGAGCTTCTGTCTTCGGTGAACCATGGGGGAGCACTCTTCTGAGCCTCTGCCTGGCTCTGGCAGGCGGGCTTCCAAGGGGGACTGGAATTCCTCAGCCTGACTAGACGTAGAAGTGTCTGACAGCCCCTTTAATTCAGCATCTGGCTCAGAAGGCTCTTCAGCGGCATTCCCGGGAGGGTCAGCTGCCGATGGGACGGCCAACAGCTCCAGTTCCACATCCGAGGCCTTGGACTCGGGCACAGGCCCCCACCATGCTGGCACAGGCTCCCACTTCTGGGATTTTGTTCCCGGTGTGGCTGCGCCGGCAGCAGAACCCCACACAGTAGCGTGGCTTACTGGCACTGGCATTTGTGCCACCTGGGACGGCATAAGTGCCCGTTACCCTGGGATAGATGGGCACTTGTGCTGGCATGGGATCACACTGGCTCCTATGCTGATTTGACCCCCCTTCAGGGGGGTCTCAATATGTGTGTGTGAATGGGTTTTGTTTTTAATTGATTTTAAATTAAATGCAGAGGTGAGGGGGTCTCTTTTGTCTTTTGCTGATCGTAGCATTTGTTGTATTTTCTTGGTGGGTTTAAACACTGTTTGTAGGTTATGTTTTTTCAAAAGTTTCTCCATCCTATCAGTGACTCCTTTAATAAATGGCAAGAATACCTTTCCTATGGGAGACTGTTTTTCCTGAGTTTTCTGATTTTTGTTTGGTTTAATGGCCCTTCTGATTTCATTCTTGGAGTAGCCGTTTGCTAGCAGTGCGTGATTTAGATGATTAGTTTCTTCCTTGAGAAACTGTGGTTCACAGATCCGTCTTGCACGGTCCATTAATGTTTTGATTATTCCTCTTTTCTGTCGGGGGTGGTGGTTGGAGTTTTTGTGTAAGTAGCGATCTGTGTGAGTTGGTTTCCGGTAGACCTTGTGACCTAACTGAAAGTTTGTTTTACGGATGACAAGGGTATCAAGAAATGGGAGTTTACCCTCCCATAGGAAAGGTATTCTTGTAGAAAAGAGCAAGAGTCTAGTAGCACCTTAAAGACTAACAAAATTTCTGGCAAGGTATGAGCTTTCATGAGTCACAGCTCATTTCTTCAGTCTTTAAGATGCTGGTGGACTCTTGCTCTTTTCTACTGCTATAGACAGACATGGCTACCCACCTTCATAGGCTTCATGCTCTACAGCACCATCCCTCAGATTCAGCCTCAGTTTTCTGCCAGCAATGCTGTACACACCTTCTAACTCTCTTCAGATTAGTCAACTCCAGAGTAACTCATGGGATTCTGTTCAAGGGTGGAAGAGGACACTGGAGCAACCCTGTCAATTGCCCATTGAAGCCAGTGTTCTAGGTTTCTACCAAGTTTTGTCAGCACAGATAGAAGTGAGACATAAATGTTTAAATAACAATAAATATTTCCTGTATCTTGTGGCTTATATTTAGCTGAAAGTCCAAAATGATGGTCCAGCAGTATTATAAAAGGTAAAGGTAAAGGTCCCCTGTGCAACACTGGGTCATTCCTGACCCATGGGGTGACGTCATATCCCGACGTTTCCAAGGCAGACTTTGTTTACGGGGTGGTTTTGCCAGTGCCTTCCCCAGTCTTTCACACTTTACCCCCAGCAAGCTGGGTACTCATTTCACCGACCTCGGAAGGATGGAAGGCTGAGTCAACCTTGAGCCGGCTACCTGAAACCCACTTCCATCGGGATCGAATTCAGGTCGTGAGCAGAGCTTTGGACTGCAGTACTACAGCTTAACACTCTGCTCCACGGGGCTCCTATTATACTGAAATATTATCTCTTGGTGTTGGTGGCGGAGGAGAACATATCTACTTCAGGGATTGATTGTGTTCTGTGCAGCATAAAATCTGTTTTATCCAAGAATGATAAAATTCTAATCCAGAGAAGGATGGTGTAAATCAGTGAATTTTGGGTGTGTGAATGGGCAGGTCATATGATTTAAAACAACTCATAGCATGACACAAGTTTGCTTTCTGCCCTTCTGTTGAAGACCAGAGACGTAGTCTTTGCACTGTAGATTATTGCCCCTCGTGAAATGACCAGTAAGGCTGGGGTCTATACATGCTGCAAAAAAGGGTGGGAATGAGGCAGTAAAAAACTAGTAGAATAGGTTGTACCATTTAAAATTACAGGTGATGCTCCCTTGTGTAAAAAAGAAATCATCATAGCATCCAGGGAAGCCACCCTCCAGGTGTGGCCTGGGGATCTCCTGAAATTACAGCTCATCTCCAGAGTACTGTTCCCCTGGAGAAAATGGATGCTTTGGAGGGTAGATTCTATGGCATTGTATCCCGCTGAGGTCCCTGTCCCCCCAGGCTCCACCCCCAAATCTCTAGGAATTCCCCAACCTGGAGCTGGCCACCCCACTAGCACCCCAGGAAAAAAAGGCTAGTAGCTTTGTAGAGCAGGATAAGGACTGGGAAGTATTTAGGGAGCCTAGACCAGAGGTGTCAAACTCAATTGATATGAGGGCTGGATATGACATAAATGTCACTTGGTTGGGCCGGGCCATTCCTTGCCAGCCCAGATCAGGACTGGGTGGTGGCAGCTGCCTTGGCTGGCTTGTGGGCTAGATAAGAGTTCTCAAGGGGCCAGATCCGACCCCCGGGCCTTATGTTTGACACCCCTGGTCTAGACCGTTTAAGAGTTTGCCCAACAAGGGCCTAGAAGTGGAGGGCAGGGCTGAATTTCATATACTGATTTGAGTTGATGAGCTAGTTCTTTAGCATACAGCAGTTATAATTGCTGTATGTAAGTTTTGAATGCAATATGGAATTATTCCTCTCCATGGCTTAAGTATTAAAAATGCTTGAGTAGTAAACATTGTACAACCAAACACACATAGAGTGCATGTTCGCATTTTTAATTAAAGCAGTAACAGAGAACACACAAAACTTTCCTTTTTTTCATTTGAAATCCCTGCCCTGCATTTGTTTTGCAATAGAGTCTTAACTTTCTTTTCACAACACTGTCTCAGAGGGATTCATCTGTGACAGCCAGAGAACCGGCATGCACCCTAACACCCACATACAGGTAAATCTGCTGCAGTGATATATTTTAATTACAGAGTTAGTCAGAAGTAATTAAGATTTTGTGTTATGCTGATAATGCAGAGATTCTAAAATTCATGTGATTTTTGGTTTTTGAGCGCAGTTTGTGACATGGTGTATTGGAAGACAAGTTTGACCCCTTGATGGTGTTAGATAAATTAATATGAAGAGAATGAACTTAATAGGGCTGGAAAAGTGCAAAAAATGTGTGTCCCCCCCTGTATATCACACAGATGGAATGATCATCCTGGGATTGTGACGGGAGACAGTAATTGCATTTTAATTACAACGCTGATGGCTTGTGCTTCCTACCAGATGGAAGGCTCTTCTAAAATAGCAACACAATAGCAACCCTCTGCTTATTTTCTCTTCTGATGCTGGCTAACATATACTGACACAAGACAAAAGCTATTATGTTATTGTTTGATCAGAAATACTTCTGTTAGAGTTAGAATATTTTCAGAGTGAAACAAAATACATTATCTATAGATATTAAGATGGCATTTCTTCAACCCCCAAATGAAAAATAAATCAAAATTCTGTTAATTACCTATGGCTGTCCTTGGCAAAATTTGTATTTAATCATACTGTCACTATCCCTGGTAATTTTTTTTCTAGAAAGCAACATTGATGGAGCTTGCCTTCCTAAAGACTATTTGAAAAGATAGTTCTCCAGCTATACTGAACATACATGTACTTGCTCAGAATGTAATCTGTTAAATTTAATGGGTGTATTTTATTGCCACAAACATATATAGCAAACAGAGATGATGGAGCAACACTTTCTGCCTAAGTGACTAATCTGTGAATAATGTGCAAATAAGCATAATCATTGTGCCAGTAGAGTGTAGTGGTTAAGAGTGGCAGACTCTAATCTGAAGAGCTGGGTTTGATTCCCGACTCCTCCACATGAAGCCTGCTTGGTGACCTTGGGATAGTCACAGTTCATTTTTGGTCTTCTCTGCAGTCCCCCATTGGGACTGTGCATGTGCAGGCCTGCCGACCGAAGGGTTTTCCATAGTTCTACCATTAGGAGGTGCAGTGCATTGGCTCTGTACATCCATTGCTGCCCAGGGCGGTCACATCTCCCAATGCTGCTGCACCCCTTCCCCTCAGTTCCTTCTTTGCCGCCGTTGGACAAAGACATCTCTACCATTACTTCTTGCTTAGTTGTCATCATTCTTCTCTGAAGATGTACGGGGAACAGATGCTCAGGATGGTTTGTTTCTTAGATACAGAAGTCTCCACAGCTGAGTCCAGACAGGGCCGCCAAATCTCCTCATCCAAAAATGGACATCAGTCCTTTTGGAGGCCAACTTTCTGTCTAGATCAGACACTTCAGGGGGTCCTTTTTTTGTAACTGGTTGTCACAGTTTTGTGAGACTTTTAACAATTTGTACCACTGAGGAAGGCCTATTGACTGAAACACATTTAGTTTCAATGGAATTTTTTTTTACTATTTGTAATATATTAAAGTTTTGTTAATTTATTGCATAGAATCCTTAAATATTCATAAATAAACCATGGATTACATTAGCATACTTTTGGGCCAAATGTAAACATAGCTTTCCGTTTGCATTACCTAGTAAAATAAAAACTGCCCTGTTAGATCAAATTGAAGGTCCATAGCCAGTATTCCTTTTTCAGTGGTGCCCATCCAAATGCCTCTTGTGATCTATGAGTTACACAATTTGTCTGCAACCTTTCTAATTCAGCAGGTTATATGCATTCTGTGCAGTCATCCCATATCTTTTATTTTTTTCCTAAAATGTTGGAATGTCTTGAATTTTCTAGCTGTTTTTTCCCCTGATAATCGGTTTGACCCTACTAATCCATTCTGCTAGTGGTAGAGCCTTGCTGCAGTTCACATAACCTTCCTCCAGGAAAAGGAGGCTTCCACCAGTGCACCATGTCTCTTTCACTAGAACAAGGCTGCTTGCACCTCACGAAGGCTCCAGTAGTAGTAGAACACCTCAGCAGCCTCCAGCCCAAGTATTTTATTAGTTTCTTTATTGATTGTAATAATTCTGTTGAATCTGTTTTAAATCTCATTACTAACATTTTATTACATGCTAAATTTCAAGGTATTATCTGTGTTCCTGCTTTGGGTTGATAATCTGTTTTTGATTCTGTTGATGGTTATGTTTTAATTTCTGTTCTCTTGGTTTCTATGGAAATGTGTTGTCTTGGTTCCATTCATATTGTCTGAGCTTTCTTTTTTGGTTTATGTTTCTGGTTTCCATTCATTTTCTTCTCAAGGATCACGTCTATGGCTTTTTATTTTTTCTGTTCATCTTTCTTCTTTGGCTGCTGTTATATTTTCCTTCCAGATTAATTGCCACTTCATTTCTAGTGGTTTTCACCTCTATCCTCTGGAGATTTTTTCTGGTGCAACATTGTATAATCTTTCTGTTTTCTTCCTGTCTTCTGTTGAAGCTCTCCTCATTTTCTAGTTGAACAAATTCATTAGTGAATCTATGACTTTCTGGCTTTTCATATGCTCCTTCCTTCTCCTGTTTGGTTTTTTGCCTTCACTTTTTGTTTCTTTCACCTATATATAGAATTCCAGGGTCATTTTAAATTTCTTTTAGCTTAGTTTCACTGTCTTCTTCATATTACCGCTCAAACTGTTGCCATATTCTGCCTTCCTTTGCTTTTAAGGCTCAGACTACACATTGCATTTAACATGTGATTTTGACAATCACTCTAGTGGCAAGTTCCAGATAGTGATTCAGTTCTAAAGCACCATGGGGTCTGATTCAGATTGGGACAGTGGTTTGGGTGGAGGAGGGGCTCCAGACTTTCCCCTGCACTGTTTCCCTAACCTGCAATGATGCTGAGGATTTTATCTGCTCATCCAGGGACTGCACTTGCAGTGAGTGCTTGCATGCTCAGTTCATCCCACATGGCAAATAATGCCCTGAGGGCATTTCAGATCAGGGAAATGGTGGCGAGGTAGGGTTGCCAGGTCTCTCTTTACCACTGGTGGGAGGTTTTTGGGGAGGAGCCTGAGGAGGGTGGGGTTTGGGGAGGGACTTCAGTGCTATAGAGTCCAATTGGCAAAGTGGCTATTTTCTCCAAGTGAACTGATCTCTATCAGCTGGAGATCAGTTGTAATAGCAGGAGATTGCCAACCAGTACCTGGAGGTTGGCAACCGTATGGCAAGGGGAAGGCTAGAGCCCCTCACCCAAACCCACCACAAGTCTGGACTGATTTGTGTTGCATCCAACTTTTTGGTTGGAGTCTTTCTCAGGAAGTGACCCTTTCCTGCTTCCTTCTCAGTTGGCTGGGAAACTTCCCTTTTAAGGACTGAGTCAGCTGACCCCTATTTTCTTGCTAATTTTCTGGAGAAGGAAACGTAGTTTGCATCTTGTTGGTTATACTGTGGCTTTTAATAGAACTAAAATGCATAATTATGAAGTTCATATACTCAAATATTGTCAGGACCTTACACACAAATCTCAAATAGGGACATAATATTAAAGTGTGGATGATCTCAATCCATTAAAATTTAAAAACATTTTCTTCTTTTTTTAATAGAAGTGGAACTAGGCAAATATTTCCCCATACCCTGAAGGCACAGATCAAATTGCTTTGTGGCATGAATCCAGTTGCCCATCTCTGTTGTAAGCAGCTAATGTTGAATTTTTCACCAGTGGAAATTTTTGAATAGACATATGGAACCGTTAGTAGGCAACAGCAGTAAAGTTGTTGGAGCCGTGCTGTTTCCTGTGGGAATTTGGCAGCCACAGCCATAATATTGTTTGTTTTTACTACTCCCACTTATAATCGTATAATACTATGCAGCAAGCTACCTTGCATGTCTTTCCTTAAGAAGCTTCTTCTTTCCAGAAAAAGGGTGTGTGATACTGGCTGTTTTCCCCAAATGATGGGTCCTATGCCTTGTGGGTCTGAATACTTTGGATGCAAAGAATTCCATGCGAGGAGTCTTTGGCCTCCTTAAGCTTACACATGTGCATATATCAGCAGCTATGATGGATGTCCCTCCCTCTACTGATGGGTGAAGCTAATGTCGACATGAAGTAGGTCTCTTCATTCTCACTGGGCCTGTAGCACTTCACCAGAGGTATCCCTTTCTACTAAAGAAGGGTGCTTGTTTTACAGGCAATTTAGACTTTCTCTTGCAAAATGGCTACCTGGAGATGTGACAGTACTGATGTGTGAGTTTTTCCTTGAATCATGATTATATTGGCTTATAAGGAGTTGTTGGGGAGGGTTAGGTCTTTTCTTATAGAGATCCTGAAGCAGGGAGCAAGGTAGGGTGTCTGTTTCTAAAAACAATGGAGTACATGGTCAAGGAGTGCAAAACCCTGTTAGTTGGTTCATTTCAGCATTTCTCTGCTAGTCTCCCTGACTTCTGAGATAGGAACAAAAAATGTACATTGGTGTGATGAGGAATGCTGAGGTGAAGTGGCATGTAGAAGAGTTGGTTTTTATATGCCGACTGTCTCTACCACTTAAGGGAGAATCAAACCATCTTACAATCACCTTCCCTTCCCCTCCCATAACAGACACCCTGTAAGGAAGGTGAGACAGAGAGCTCTAACAGAGCTGTGACTAGCCCAAAGTCACCCAGCTGGCTTCATGTGTAGGAGTGGGGAATCAAACCTGGTTCTCCAGATTAGAGTCCACTGTTCCAAACTCCCTTTTTTACTCACTTTTTAACCTACGTGTCAATAGGCAGATTTGTAGTGATCAGGTCCCCCAAAGCTATTTTTAAATATAATTAAAGATGTTGAACAATCCTCAATCATTATATCTGTCATGTAAAAGTCTCTGTTTCATCCCTCATCTCTTGTATCTTCAAAGTATCTCTCTCTGTGTGCTTACTATTATATGTGTATGGGGGGAGCCTTTGTCCTCCACTCCCATGCCTGAGCCTCCCCACCCCTGCCTGCCTGATGGTAAAATTTATCTATTTAGTATATTTTAATGCTTCCCTTCTTCTAGATCAGCATACATGGGGGATTAATGCATGGGCAGAATGTTCTTGGTTCGCTCCTCCCTTATCTCACAATATTTTAATCCGAGACTGGATAGTCAAACACATGACGCTAGTCCATCCCACTATAAGTCCGAAGCAAGTAGCTGCTGGAGGCTCCCCGTGCGTTTGAGCCACCCATATAATGTGGGATAGTAGGGGGGTGACCGCCGTGTCATTGCCCAAGGATTGGCTGAGGGGTATCCAATCAAAGGCTGATTCTCCCCCTTTTTTTCTTAGGACACCAGTGTTCCGGTATAACATTGTGACGGTGTTAAGTACCCCCCCTACAGGGCTGGTCAGGGGGGGGGTCTGTCTGGCCTGGAGAGGGTCGGGGCTTGATGCACCTCTTCAGCCTCAGACCAGTCCGAGGGAGAGTCTGAGCTTTCCTCTCCCTCGGAGGCTACCCGGGTGGCTCTATGCTTAGCCAGCCTGGGTCACAGCCTACTCTCCTCTGGCCTTTTATACTCTTCAGGCCAGAGAAGCTCTGCCCCTTCCACCCTCTGCCCTCCCCCCGGAAGCCCATAAAAGGAGCTCTCCTTCCCCGTTACGTCACTTCCCTTCCTAGCCAGCAGCGCGGCTCGCACCTGCCCCGCCCTTGCTCACCCGCAGCTCAGCTGTTTGTTGGGGCTGGCAGCCTGAATGAAAGGTTAGTAGCAGGCTAGTCGTGATTACACGCATGCCGGCGTTCCGGTAATGTAGCAAAATTAAAAAAAGGAGCGGTTTAGCACTGAAAATATTGCTAGAAAACAGGGATTGCTTAACCCGTTTTTTTGGTGCTTAATTCGCGCCTAAGGTGGGTCCAATGCGCAGGCCTTTGACAGTCATGCGTTTAGACCACAGGAATTCGCTACTTTTAAGGCACAAAGGCGAGACAAATTGGCCATGCATTAAACCCCATGGTTTTCCCTTCTTCATTTTATCTTTACAATACCCTTTGAGGTAGGATAGGCTTAGTATGTGTAAGGTGACTTAGCAGGCTTAAACCTGTCTCTAGTCCAACACTCTAACCACTATACCACACTGGCAATGTAGACATTTTTGTCTTAACTTGCTTAGTCTGGCACTGTCTGCAAGCTGGTGCATAAAGTGTTTTATCTCAGTACCTGACAGGTACTTTCCCCTATGATGGACTAGCTCATGCACTGAGGATCCATGCTTTCATAGAATTGAGGAAGCCCTCCCAAGCAATTCAGCTATATCATTGGCAGGACAACTGTGTAAAGAAGCTCAATATTTTCAGGAAGAACTAGTTGAATTATCAATCAACTGTTAGCAACATAGTGGAGAATGTGTCTCTCCCCACACTGCCTCTCCTGTTGCCCATGGATCTGTAAACAGACTGCAAGGTGCTAGAATAATATTTCCAATTGTTACCAAAATCAAATTAGTTATATTAACAGTGTAAAAGAATGGTTATTGAGCCATATATGTGTGACTGTGTAGTTCTGTAAATAGTACACTTGTGTTATTATCATCTTGTAGCATTGCATGTCTGTCATGACCTCTAGAGTGGGTAACAAATTAATTTTTAGTGGTTATTTTTAATTCAAAAGCTAGTTTTCTCTTTATGTACTAACAATTTGTGACAAGAAAGGTAGCTGGCTAAATCTTCCTTTGAGTACAATTCAGGTATAGCTTATATGTCCAGTGCTTTCCTAAAAAAGTCATTTGACTGAAAACAATGAATATGAAAAATAATGCCAGTGTTGTATAACTGGAGGAAGCTATTTAATAGCACAAAGCTTTAATCAAAGCAAATAGACTATTTTTAGCCTGAAGTGGCTGATCGAGGACAAATGGGCTATTCTTATTCATGAATATTAATTCATGATCTTCTTTTGCAAACTACGCTGTGGAAATATAGGATGTAATGAATGTCTGCAGAAAAGTTTCTATAATACATTGAAAGCCATGCAATGTAAGATATTTTTTCTCATTGGAAATTAAATATTTTAATGAAGGTGATGATAATGATGATGATATTCTCATATTATTTGTATTATTAGCATAGATACTGTTTCTTATTGTACAAGCCCTGATAAATCATAGGTGATGATTCAGGATCTTTAAGAGAGCATTCTTTGTGTAGATCTTCTTGGGTCTGTACTTCATGTATATCTAATATATCTCACTATTTTTTGAACTCAGAATTAGTTATTGGAACACCAATGAAATTGTAAGCATGCTACATCAAATTATAAATGAGAATATAGTTGGAATTATGCTCTTTGTGTTGCTTTTACTTCCCAAGCATAAATATATATATATATCTATTTGGATTTACCATCAACTCTGGATTTCAAGGAGACTTAATTTTCTTTTGTCATAATACAGGGGTATTAGGTAGCACAAACTTACCTACAGTACCTTAAGGCTGTGGTTTCATTCAGAGGTTATAGAAACAAGAACATTTCTTGTTTATCTGATCAGCAAAAGGGAAGCAAAGGCTGCAGTTCTCTAGTTTCCCACTGCAAATTTTAGAAAGTATAAAATTCAGTTTTTTGCTTGGTTAGAAACAGCTGTCTCCACAATGTAACAATTCTGTAAAAAACAAAAAAAAACCATCTGTACTGTTCTTAAAGCAAATTAACATCAATGTATACATAAAGCTTTTTCAGAACACCCAAATTTTGAGCATATTTTACACTGCCTTGTATTGTATCACTTTAATGTTTATCTGTTGAGCATAATTTATGGTCATTATTAGGGTTGCCAGGTCCCTCTTCGCCACGGATGGGAGGTTTTTGGGCGGAGCCTGAGGAGGGTGGGGTTTGGGGAAGGGTGGGACTTCAATGCCATAGAGTCCAATTGCTAAAGCGGCCATTTTGTCCAGGTGATCTGATCTCTATCTGCTGGAAATCAGTTGTAATAGCAGGAGATCTCCAGCTATTACCTGGAGGTGGGCAACCCTAGTCATTATGCATTTATCTGGCCATGTTTCTAATAGGGAAAATCTTGAAAGTTATGTAAGAAGTATCAATATATCTGCAGTACAGTTTATTTGCCTGTAATAGGAATGGTTGGGGAGATGTTGAGAGATGAATGCATAGTGTGTGTTCCAACACGTCTTATTTGACAACACACCAAAGGCAATGAAAACATGAGGTATATTAATATTTACCAGAGATGTGGTTTGCTAGTTTGAGCCCTATAAAACCAATTTTAATTAGGAAGTATACACATTGGCAACAGTGATATTTATTAATGTTAGAGGATGGCAAGAAGTGATGTATATCCTTTTTTTCTATTTACATTCCTTTCCCCCCTTTTCCATATTTTTCCTTTCTGTACTCTTAAAAATTTAATAAAATATTTGTTAAAAAATATTTACCTTTTTCTTATAGAGCTACCCTTTCCCCAAAGCTCCTTATAAGTCTATTATCTCACATCTGTTCTTTCAGCCCGTCCCTTCCGCCAATGCCCTACAACAGTGGTATCAAACATACGGTCCGTGGGCCGCATCCGGCCCTTTGAGAACTCTTATCTGACCCACGAGGCAGCCGAGGCAGTCACTCCCCTGCTCCCGAGGTGTCAGTTATCAAAGACTGTTAAATAAAAGAAAATACTGTAATAGTGTTATTGTTTTAAGCATGTTTATATTTTAAGTAAAAAATAAAGTAAAAAATTAATATAATTAATTGGCTTTGCCTGTGTCTCTGGTACCTACCATTAAATTTTATGGTACATGTGGCCCAGCTCAATGAAGTGACGTTTATGTCATATCTCGTCCTCGTTACAAATGAATTCGACATCCCTGCCCTACAGTCTTCCCCAGGCCCCTATGTTTCTACTGTCAGCAAAGCCTTTGTGAGTTCTGAGTTCTTCCCTTTTAGGAGGCCAGGGTAGACTTTTTCTTGGCTTTCCATCTCAGCTCTTTCCTGGCTGGTCTGCTTCTTTTCTCTGACGTTCCTTCTGTGGCAGGGAGTCAGGCCTCCAGGGTCTCAGTAAGTCAGCTTCCCCAGGGTCTCCCTCCTTATCATGATCCACACATACTGAACGAGAGAGAGAGAGACTGCTTTCCAAAATGTTTGATTGGAGTTCTCATTTTTCTCCTTAGTCCCTTTACTTATTTTACCTCAGTAGAAATGAGACACCAGAGGCTTTTTCAAGTTAATAATCAAGTAACAGAATTTATTAAACACTGTACAAGGGATAGACTTGGAAGGAAAACGGTAAGTAAGGAAGGTATAGAACCAGAGCTAGTTTATAAATTTTACTGCAGAGAAGGCATAGATGGTAGATGGCTAGTTAGTACAGAATTACAATTCTTAAATTAAGTTCTCAAATTCAGTTCACAGAACTTCCTATAGATGTTCCTATTCAGACTCTGCTGCCTAGCTAACAAGGAAGTATGGAGATTATACTATCTCTCTCCTGCAGTGAACAAAGATGTATGGAGATTATTCCTCAAATCTCTCTTCCAGTCCTCTCTGTAGATCTATCCCACTTTTGTGGCAGTAATCTCTTAACAAAACCCGATCTCTGGAATATCTCCTTCCTAGAGCCTATTCCCTTTCAGTGACCTAAGAAAGGTCCCTTTCCTCCCAATCTCTGCCTGTCACTCCACAGGAGTTGTTTCATAACTGCTTAGGCAAATCTGAACCCTCAGGTTCCCAGAGTCAAAGACAGCTACTGAACACGCAGCTTACCAAAACCTAACTCCCTCCCTTTTTCAGAATAGAGAGAGTGAGCTCCTTAGCTCCGCCCACCCCTGCCAGTTTTTTTTCTGAGCTTCTCTCAAAGATTAACTCTTTGTTCATCGAAAACACCCTCAGTGTTCTCACCGCTGCAGCCCCATTTCCTTCGCTCCGAGCTATCTTCCCCAGCTCTCTACTTTTGAGCCCAGCCTCCTGCTTGCATTCAGCTGGCCATCTCATCCCTGCCCCCTCATCAATGTCGGGGAAGCACTTTCAGCTTGCTTGTTTTTCCTTCTGGTCAGGCTGATCACAGCCTCTTCACACCTATCATGTCTCTCCAGCGAGCCTGTTGGCCCCATCCAAGACAAGTCCAGGCCCCAACTGGAGGTTGGCAACCAACCCATGTTAATAACCCATGTTCATGCCCGCACTTCTATATACAGTCTTACTGTCTTGCTTGTGATTCATAATACTGATGTCATGAGCTAGGTGGCTTAGACCAAGGGACCCCTATGGTTTCACCAGCAAGGGTCACCCTTCTTGGCCCACAATTGTTCTTTGGCTTTCCTTTAATCAGAGTACAGCAAGTGATTTCCCCCCTTGTTCCCATGTCAGTTTATTCCCCTTTAGTCCTTCACCTTATGCCAAGGTCTCTGGGCGGTAGACAGCTCTGTGCGTAAGCCGGGCTCTTCCCTTTAGCAAATTACCTAGCCAGCCCCTTGCTAGGCTCCAGCTGGCCAACTGCAGCTTCTTACATTCCAGACTCTCAGCCTCCCCTGCAGCCTTCCCTGCTGTTGAGTAATCTCCTGATGTCATGCAGTCTTTGAGAGGCTGGCCTCCTCCACGGCCCTTCTTCCCAACTGCCTGCTGCTTTGCTGGCTCCAGCTGTTCATGGGAGTCTCTGGATGTTTCTTCCTCCAGCTTGCTACTACTCTCATCAGCTTTCCTCAGCATCTGTCTCACTGCATCCTGCCTTTTGCCTCCTTGCACCCTTTTCAGCCTTGTCCTTCAAGTGCCCAGTTGGCTGTTCTGACCCCACCACATGCTGGCCCAGACAGCCGGACTGCTGACCATAGCTACATTTGCATTTTGCTTTGTTTTAAAATAAAATTTTAGTGAGTGGATTTATCAGGAGCAAACTGCAAACTACTTTGATTTTCCTTAATCTTATATTAATAAATCATTATTATTAAAATTCTACATCCAGTAAAAATAGTGTGCTAAATTGCTTATGCAGATACTCCATAGCTATGATTTTTTTTTAAATCTGCTATTGGTTTTCTTGACCATTGTTGATATAATTTCATAAATGACTTATTATAAATATACAAGTTTATTTGTAATATCAATTGAAAACGTGTAATGCTCAAAGGGGAACTAGTTATGATCTATGAATATCAGAGTTTCAGTCTGATTTGTTATCTGATTACAGAAGTGCTTGTCTGCGTGACAACCCAGCACATCTTCAAAGATCCACTGTAATTTAAGCCATGTCTTCTTTAATTTTAATTAATGCATTTATTCCCTGCCATTTCCCCCTAATGGGAACCCAAAGTGGCTTACATTATTAGTCTCTCCTCCATTTTTGTATCTGAATGTTTGCCAAATAAAACTTCCATGCTATGTTTAACTTTTAAAATGGTTGCTAGTCTAGCCCTGAGAATAATCTAGAGTATCATTTGCCTGAGTGTTTCTCACCAAATTGTTTAATTCAGTTATAGAATTGCTGTTACTAGCTATTTGAGCCAGCAAGAATCAAGATTGTCTTTCAGATGCCATTTTGTGTTTGCTTGGCTGTGAGGTAGAACAGTCATTATTTTAGCTGTAAAATGGACAAATCAGTAATAAAAAGCATGGTGAGATACTAAACATTAACTCCATAATTCTGTTTTGCTGTCACATTCTTAAAATGGTGGTTGTAGTCTGAAAATGAGTACACTGTTAGGAATAAATAGTAGATACTAATCATTCATATAGATGATATATCTAGGCTCATCTTGGAACTACATTTTAAACAAGCAGCTCTTTTCTTCTGTGAATGGAGTGGGTAAAGAAAGACAAAGTTTGTTTTGCTTCTCATAGACTTCACAAATTGTCATATTTCAAATCTGTCAGGCTCCAAAAATATGTCACACGCGGAAATAGAAATATCTGATTCTAAAGAGCTGTCTCTAAGGTAGAGAATGTGCACTGCTTACAGGCATATGTGGGTTAGATAGATTCAGATTGCTCAAGTGAGGGAGCCAAACCAAGGATTGCAAATGGAATCAAGTGTGCTGTTAACAATTCCAGCAAAGATTACTGGGGAGGGGGTGGTTCTTAACTCCAGATATGGTGTCAAACTGTGTATTTGAGCCAATAATTTTCATTGATTCGTCCCCAAACAAAATACATTTTGGAGGCAATGCTGACAAACATTCTGTCTGTAGTTTCAGGAACTCCTGATCAACCAACCAACCAACCAACCAAACAACCAACCAACCAATAATTTAAACCAGCAAGAAACTCCTGGTGTCTGCAGAATAATGAGCTGGTCCATGATAATATGGGTGGTAGTTTTGTTGTTGTTGTTTTGCCATCAAGTCACAGCCGACTTATGGCAGCCCCATAGGGTTTTCAAGGCAAGAGACCTTTGGAGGTGGTTTGCCATTGCTTACCTCAGCATCACGACCATATTATTCCTTGGACTTCTCCCATCCAAACACTAGCCAGGGTCAGAGTTGAGAATGTGTGACCAGCCTAAGGTCACCCAGTAAGCTTCCATGGCACAAGAGGAGATTTGAACCTCGGTTTCCCAGGTTCAAGTCTGACATCTTAACCACTACACCCCGCTGGCTCTCCTGGGGTGATAGTACCCCCCATATTATCATGGACCCTCATACTGTTCTGTGGACATCAGGAGTTGGCACTGAGCTATTGGTACTGAAACCATGACACAACTGCTAGAAACACGGTATAGCCAAGGCGCTTCTGCTCTGCCTCCAAAGTGGTTTCCTGGCCCCAAAAGGCTAAAAAAAGCACTGTGGTGGTGGGGGAATGGCGTGCAGCTCCGCAGCGCCCAGACGCCAATGGATCTGCCCCCGCCACCAGTGTAAGTGCCTCTTATCACAGAATAAGAGAGCACTTACGTTGGCGGCGGGATGACGCTGCCTCCAAAGAACTTTCAGCCCATTTCTCAGGAATGGGCTGTGAATTGATTAATCTGGGGAACATTTTTGCCTTATTGGCATTGCCAGATCTCAGTGTATATACATGCAAATTGCAACAGACAAATAAGTAAAATCAAGTAAATAATTTTAGGTCACAACTCACCTAAAGCTGGAAAGAACTTTGATTTACTAGGTATTCTGCAAAATTCCATGGATTGCTTTTCCCCACTTAGGACCGAAACTAGCAATAACACTAACACTTTTTTTAAAAAAAGAAAAATTATTTTGTTCTGGATAGTTCTCCTGTTATAGCAGATAAAGGAATAGTTTTGTAACAGAATGTGCATATCATTATTGTTGTTATTTTATTAGTTGTTATTAATGGTCACAAACATTGGCCACAAATATTCTTGTGTGCATTATCTATGCAGATTCTGAAACATTAAGATCTTAGTAGACAATACACTGATTCAACAGTGTGATGTAGTAGTTAAAAAGGCAAATGTGATTTTGGGCTGTATCAACAGATGTGTAGTGTCCAGATCACATGAAGTAATGGTATCGCTTTGCTCTGGTTTGACCTCACCTAGAGTATTGTGTTCAGTTTTGGGCACCACAATTTAAGAAGGATGTAGACAAGCTGGAATGTGTCCAGAGGAGGGCAACAAAGGTGGTGAGGATCTGGAGACCAAGTCCTATGAGGAAAGGTTGAAGGAGCTCGGTATGTTTAGCCTGGAGAAGAGACGACTGAGAAGTGATAGGATAACCATCTTCAAGTATATGAAGAGCTGTCATATAGTGGATGGTGTGGAATTGTTTTCTGTTTCCCCAGAAGGTCGGATCAGAACCAACGGGTAGAAATTAAAAGAGTTTTTAGCTAAACATCAGGAAGAACTTTAGGACAGTTAGAGCGGGTACTCAGTGGAACAGTCTTCATTGTGAGTGGTGGGCTCTCTTTCTTTGGAAATTTTAAAGCAGAGGCTAGATGGTCATCTGTCAGCAATGCTGATTCTGTGAAATTAGGCATATCGTGAGAGGGAGGGCAGGAAGTGTTGCGGCAGTGCTTGGCTCTCGTGGCCCTTTCTTACATGCCCAGGGTAATGCCGATTGCCACTTTTGGGTCTAGAAGCAATTTCCCTCCAAGCCTACTCAATCTATCAAATTCATTGCAGCCCATTTGGACTTCTTCACCACTAAGGTTTATCTATCCCTGCAATGGGCACAAGCCATCCAAGCCC
Source organism: Euleptes europaea (assembly GCF_029931775.1). Lineage (NCBI taxonomy): Eukaryota > Metazoa > Chordata > Lepidosauria > Squamata > Sphaerodactylidae > Euleptes > Euleptes europaea. Next base: position 72,556,417 of record NC_079313.1, read on the forward strand.
TTCTAGCTCAGTTAATATTGTCCACCACAGCAGTAGTCCAACATGCTAGACTACACTTGCGACCCTCCAAAACTGAATTTTGCAAATTTAGGATTGCAAATTTAAGGTTAATTGCGACCCTCACTGGCTGAAACTTTCCATACCAAGATTTGTGATTAGGTCTACGGTGTGGTGGTCAAGAGATGAGAACCTTTTTCAAGGGGTACCCCTGGGGACTTTCCCTCATGAGGTAGAGGTGTTTACAGATGCCTCTCTAGGGAGTTGGGATATTTTTCTGTGATATTTTTCCCTAAAATAAAGATGGTCAAATTACGTGTTTAAATTGCAGATTAACTCACGTCTTTTGCAGTCTTACTCAAAGGAAAATGTATCCTAGTGGCCACATACAAAATGATGGCAAAATTTAATGTCAACAAGCAAGGGGGCATAGGGTCTCTATCCCTATGCAAAGAAGCACCTCTCATTTGGCAGTGGGCCATTCAGCTTTGAGTTTCCCTAGTAGTGATCCATGTAGCAGGTCAGGACAATGTTGCAGTGGATGCATTAGGCAGAGAGGCAGGAGCAGAGCATGAATCACTGTCTCAACAATCACTGTCTGGAACCAATATTCAGGGAATGGTTTAATCCCACCATAGGTCTCTTTGCTACGTCACAGAATGCCAAATGCAACCTCTTCTGTTCCCAGGCGGCACTAGACAAATGCTTGACAGGAGATGCTTCCCAATACCACTGGTGGGGTACCCTGTTCTATGTTTTTTCCCCTTTTTCTCCCCTTTTCCCTTACCGTACAAGGTTGTGACAAAGTTGAAAGCAGACAAAACAACCTGCATACTCATTGCTCCCTACTTGCCCAAAAGGTTATGATTCATGACAATGTGGGAACTAGAAAAAGGGATGTTCAGTGCTCTTCCTCCAAAGGAGAACTTGCTAATAAATGGACCGCCCCTCCACCATGATGTTGCCCCACTTCACCTGACTGCATGGCTGATCCAACAGTAGTTCAGTGGTCAGACAGGGTAGTAGATGTGCTAGTATCTGCTAGGAAACTCTCTACAAGAAAACTGTATAGTGCTAAGTGACATCACTTTTCTCATTGGGCCCATCAGCAAGAAGTTATGACAGATTGGGCCTCACTACTTCATTATTTTTGAGTACTTATTGTTGCTTAAGGACGCAGGTTTATCAACATCCTCAATAAAGGTTAGACTCTTGCACCATTTTCCCTCACCCACATTCAAATAAATTTTTGAAAGGACTTCATAATCTTTATGCCCTATAAATCTCTAGGAACAGACTTCATGTATTAGAATTCTCATTACATTAAAATGTTCTGCATGAATTTTCCAGAACATCTTACGTTGTATAAGAACTCCCTCAATCAAATTGTTCTTGTCTGCTTGAACATCACTGGTGAGCACTTAGATATTCATTAATTTCATTCATTTGTTCATCTGCTGTCATTTTCTTTCTGCTTATTATCTCTTATTAATTTAATACAATGTGCTTTTGAAGTAGTCAATACATAGTCATGATGTTAAACTAAAACCACAAGTTAATTGAATGCAAAAGAGTAAAATTGTAGAAACACTTTTTTTTTATAGTGCCTTCATTTCTCTTGGGGGGAAAACCCGTTAATATATTTAAGTTTCACTTTCTCACCATGTATCTGGAGAAGGAGAAAGCAGAAAATAGGCACTTTCACGTCTCCCCCCCCCTCAGGGGGCAGCAAATTGTTTTTGACATGGGGTTGTCGAGTGATTAGTCAGAGGATCTGGCTGCAGCTGCATCAGAAATGTTCTCCTGTCTTGTTGACACTTTGTGTTGCCTCAGGCTGGTGAATCTTTGCAACTTTTCCATCATCTCCCACACTTCATTTAGGGAGGAAGCACTCAATTATTTCTGCTTTGTGCTTAGTGTCTCCAGTCTCCATCTCTATTAACTCCTGGTGACAGCCGGAGCAATTCAAAGCAGTGAGTGCATGGTTAGCAGATGCAAAAGGAGCTGAAAAGGGTTGGGTTTTTTTACACTGCAATGCAAGAACACCAAAAGAACCACATGCCTACTTGGCAGATGTAACTTTGGGGCACTTTAGGCTCATCTTCTTTTGGGGTACACTATCACAGAGGACAGCTTTTTAAAAAAACAAAGACGATTTCTACAAATGAAACCATTTTTCCATTGTTACATTCCATTCCAATCCTAACAATTTGCAGTAATGTCCTAAGAATACTTTCCTGAGAGTATGTCCCATTGAGTAGACCTGCTTAAGAGAGCACTGTTAATCTAATTTATTTAGCTATTCTTCACATGCTTATGTGGCTTGCATATGAGAGTGACTGTAGTGCAGTGCTTAGGTTTGGAAAACTCAGGTTTGAACCCCCACAACACCATGGAAGCTTGCTGGGTGTGGCCAGTCATATACTCTCTGCCCATGCACTCTCTGCTTAACCTACCTCACAGGGTTGTTGTGACGACAAAATGGAAGACAGGAGAATGTGGTAAGATGTTTTGGGTCCATATTGGGAAGAATGGCAGTGTATAACTGAAGAAAATAATGTGACACTAGGTAGAATATGGAAGACTCAGAAATTCCAGGTCATTGAAATATCAGTATCTCATTTTATTACCACATCTACAGCTATGGAAAAAGTGATGTACATTTGTTTGATTGTATAGATCAGGGGTCCCCAACCTTTTTGAGCCTGCGGACATATTTGGAATTCTGACACGGCATGGAGGGTGCAACAATAAAGTGGCTGCCACAAAATGGCTCCTGTAGGAGGCCAAGCCACCCACAAAATTATTGCCGTGGCTTACTTCAGTGACAGTGTAGATACTTGTCCTGTGGTGGCAGCTACTGCCAAAGCAACATTTTTTTTAAAAAAAATGTATAGCCAATCAAATCTCCAATGATCAATCAGAAGCATTGCTGGGCAAAAGCCCTATCTGGCTTCACCCACTTCCTAAAAACACTTAGTGGGCACTGGAAAAAGTTTTAGCGGGCACTCCAGTGCCCCGAGCATCACATTGGGGACCTCTGGGATAGATTATAATTACATTCATGACAAGAAGTGACCTGTGAATCTGGATGGAAATCTTTGCAGGGTGGGAGAGCTCTGACGTCTATACCTTCTAAGCATCAGAGAGCCTCAGCAACAGAGAGAGGCTTCAAGAACTGGCTCCTCCCCACTGGCTAACAATAGTGCAATTTTGTCGTCAGTAGGATTCAGATGATTACTTATCACCACAGAATCAATTCGCTCATCTGTTTGTCCCCAGTAGGATTCCCTTTTTAAAGGCTTCTCTGAAGAGGTTAGTTCAGACAATGTCATCTATTCCTCTGAAGTTCTTCAACCCTTCCTGTAGGATCATATATGGAAGATATGTAATGGGATCTCTCAGTGTTTAATATAATATTAAAAAGCATCCAGCAACTGGGATTTTTATCATAGCCATGGTGCTGGGTGAGAGTTTTTTATAATGATTTCCCCATTTAGCCCCAACTCATGAAAGCTTCTGGCCAAAAGAAAGTTGTTAGTTTATACTAATTGTCTCTGCCTAAGGAGATATTTGCAAACTGTAGAGGAAAAGTGACCTAGTAGCTTTATTTTCTTGAGAGAGCATGTGCTAATGAAGTCCAACTGAATACGTTACTAGGGGAAAACATTCCATTTACAGGAACAGAGGGACTTCTACAAAACTGAGGCTACAGAAATAACTACATCCATCACTATCTCTGCTTTTATCTGACTGAAAATTGCAATAGATGTGAATGGTCAAGTCAACAACAGAGTGCTGGGTCCATATATGGAAGATTTCTGTTGGGCTCCATACAGCCATGTTTCCTCCTTTCCCTATCCCGAGTGTGCAGATTGGCACATGCATAGGCAGTGCATGGAACCATTGGGGGCCCAGCCTGTCTTTATGCTTGAAGCAAGCTGCAGCTGCTTGCAAGGGAAAAAAGCCTACCATAAGAAAACAAAAACCACCTGGAGTCACAAAAAAGATCATTAGTTAAGTTGAGCCTGGTAAATAAGTGTCAGATCTCACTGAAATGTTTTAAGAATTCATTCCAGACTTACATCTGCTCTGACAAGTTTTATTAATATGAGTGTCTCTCTTTATTGCCATAATGGTTAATCTGTCTTTTTTGTTTTCTTTGTTCACCTCATTTATGCACTTAGATTATGACAAATGATTTGTGATTCTCCCACGCCCATCATAAGAGTATGCATTATTTTTTTCTTGGTTTCATGCTCCCTTTTTATGTCCACATTTCTTTTGCACTGAACAGCAGCCTGTTTCACAATGGGAGTTTTACATAGAATTTTCATGAAACTATACGTAAATAGACTATATTGTAATTGTTCACAAATACTACTATAGGAGGTAATTTTCAAATAATGTATAGTTAGTCCTGTACAGAAATGGTATACATTATACCACAGTTACCAGCATTACTCAAGTAACCCTCTCAAATGCATCAAATCTTTCATGTGTTATTGAAATTCCATGGAGAGGAAGCAGCTCCCATCAACCAGCCTTCAGTCAGTTAGCAGTTCAGGGAAGGTTTCAGGAAACTTGACATTGTCATGTTTCCCCTGATTTTAGAGAGAAGGGGCCTTTCCTCCTGTCTAAGAACAAGGGAAAGGTGACAATGATAAGCTCCGTGATGTCTCTTCTGCACTGACTTACCTCATTGAAGGAAGGTGGGAGCCCCTCCTGGGTTCAAAATTCCAGAGGAGGATTTCTGCCTTCTTGAGGGGAAGGGCCATGGCTCAGTTGTAGAGCATCTGCTTGGCATGCAGAAGGTCCCTGGTTCAATACCCGGCATCTCCAGTTAAAGGGACTAGGCAAGTAGGTGATGTGAAAGACTTCTATCTGAGACCCTGGAGAGCCGCTGCCGATCTGAGTAGACAGTACTGACTTTGATGGACCAAGGGTCTGATTCAGTATAAGGCAGCTTAAGGTGTTCAGGTGAATGAGCCACTGATAACAGCAGTAGTCTGATATCTGCCATTTGGGGACTTGTGCTCTATTATCTGGAAGTTACATCAAAAAGCAGAAATCTGATTTCATTTTTCAGAGTCGGAACAATAATTTTGGTAGCCATTCTGCTGGCTAAGAATATATTTTGCATGTTATATAAGCATGATATATTAATTAAAACACAGAGAATTTTGTGGTTTAATATTCAGAAGTAAAGGGACTACCGTATTCGGCCTGAACTTGTAAATACAAATGCAGTAGCAATTTTTGACTATGGTTAAAACACCAGTGGGTTGGATCCAGCCTTCTTTATCTCTCAATCTTGACCAATTCCCCTCCTTGTTATAGCCCCATTTGACATGTTTTTTGTCCATACAGGTCCCATGATCCCCAACATAATCTATTTGGTGGTCAAAGAGGACCCCTTTGTCTCATTTTCACTAATGGGAAAAAAGTTGCATCCAACCCAAGGCTTCTGTTGTGGAGGCTGGCCTGGAAGTCTTTTCAGCCCAAAAGAATTATACTAGGGTTGCCAGCTCTGAGCTGGGAAATACCTGTTGATTTTGGGGGTGGAGCCTGAGGACAGCAGGGTTTGGGGTAAGGAGGAACTTCAATGGTGTATAATGCCATAGAGTCAACCTTTCAAAGCTCCATTTCCTCCAGGGAAACCGATCTCTGTTGCCTGGAGATCAGTTGTAGTAGCGGGAGATCTCCAGCTACCACCTGGAGGTTGGCAACCCTAGAATGTATATATTTCACTGAGCATTGACAGTATTGTGTACTTTAAAACTCTATACGCTCTGCAGTCAAAAGAAAAGAAGGAAATCACATATAAGTGTCTTCCACAACATAGTCATACTTTGGATCAGTTAATTTTTCTTACACCTTTTCTTTGTATAAATAAAACATTTCAGATGTTCAATTAAGATAAGTGCCCTTGATTTAAAACCTCAGTCAGTTATGTGCTGTAATTATTCAGAGCACTGTGTGTGATATTTCTCAAAATTACTTTCCTTTTGTGCTGCAAGTGAAATTACTGGTAATTTCTAGTTTCCCATTTATTTAAGAGGACAAAAGCAAGGCTGTGCAAAGCTACCATATAAAGAGACTAATGCTTTTAGTTATTAACATCCACCTCCTGTTGAGTCTTCTGTTTTGAGAATAGGAAAAAGACTTGTGTATCCTTCATGTGATAAACCCAACAAATGGGAAATGTTAGCATTTTGATAGCACATTTGGCACCAAAATCAGACCACTTCACAACAAGTGTATAAAGGATTGATATTTTGCTTTTTTAAAATCCATCTGTCTGAGAAACATTCTTGATACAATTTTTTACACTCTTCTCATATATTCAAAACCAGCAAAGGCTAGATATTGTTATGGTTAAAATATGAAAATGCATGATCAGGTGGACAGAAATATGATGAACCCCATGAAATCCACCAACCATCTGAATGTCCATTTTAAAGAGTGCTTGAATTACACATGTTCTTTAATCCGAGGTGAGAAGTGATTTGCAGGAGATCTAACTCACAAGGTCAGCAAGTGAAGTTAGACTTTCTGGAAAGTTTGCTTTGTATATTGAACTAGAGTTTGTGTTGTGTGGTTTGTTTTTTAAACAGCTCAGAATTTCCTACTGTAACTGCTACTTTGTTTTTAGCATGACTGAACATTGGTGTGTGCTCATGTGAAAATGGTAGGGAGAATTTGTAGGAACAGGTCACCATATGACCAGTTTGCCTGTCTAATTTCTTCATTGTATATTAATCTTGGCATTATTATTTATATAGTAATTTTGGTATTCATGGTACTTTTCAAATAATTTAATTGCTAAAATATTGTCAAGTAATTTTTATTCTGAGATGCCATATAGCCGATGGTGATATTGCTCTGAAAGTATTACAACATCTGCAGTGGAAACATGTGTGGTGCATAAGGAACTTTTAAAATGACAGAGCAATTTTTTCTTCATTTAAAATGGTGGAAGGTTGTATGATGTTATAGAAATTGGAAATCCTAATCTGTTATACATTTGGTGTTTTGTAGAAAAAGTTGCATACTCAAAGAGATATTGATATGTAATATTGTGGACAAGAACCCAAGTAGACAATAAAAATACCAAGTGCTTGAATAGAATATGTCAGAAGGAAGTTAGCATAATAGTGAATCTACCCCACTAAAGCCAAGTGGGTCCACTATCCCAGTGAGCAGCCCATTCCTAAAGGGAGGAAGTAGATCCATGGTGGCTGGAAGCAGTGGAGCCGCGCTGCCTCCTCTGAAGCTTCCTGGTTGCCAAGGAGGGGGAAAAAAGGTAGTTAAAAATTTAAAAAGGAAAAATAGGAGGAAATTCCCCACCAAAACGCACGAGGCTGTGCCACCAGAAAAGGTGGTGTGATAAAGTGGTACCTATGCCAGCACAGGGTCACATTGGCTCCTATGGAGATTTCCCCCCTCAGGATTACAGCCATAGTCAGAACTTTAATTAAAGGAATTCAGCATCTTCCTAAATCACATAAGAAAGGTGGAGAGAATATCAGTGCAATAGAGTTCTATAGTAATCATGACAGTCAAAATCCTGTGCTTCAAGTTTAACCTCAGAAGATAAAATTGTGAAAATGAATAAAAATGGAAGACTGTTGGCACTGGGATCATCAAGTATGTAAGAGCAGATAAGGGGCAGTTAGGAGAGGCACACTGGTATTCAGTGCAGATGGCCACCCACAACTTGTCTAGCTGAATTTTTAAGTTTCTAAGCAAATAGGATCTGCACAATATAAAAATAAATTATAAAAATGAAAAAAACGCCTTCTTTTATTTCCACCATTGATTATTAGAGTCGTATTTCTGTTCCAGAATGTGATCTTTGGATTCTCCACTGGAGATTCCATTCCCCGTATTATACTTGCAGCCATTCAGAGCCCACTATTCGAAGTCAACATGCTGATTTGACAAAAGACTCTGAGAGAAGGATCTGAGCATAAATTCAGTAGCTTTTAAGGCATTGCCACCTCCATTGCAAACCTATTCAGCAGGTGTCTGTGTCATTTGACACTAATGTGAGGAAGAATCAGACATAATAGAGTCAATAAGGGAACTCCATGCCAAAGAGATTGAGCCAGGCCATGCAGGTCAAGCTTGGACAGGTCAAGATGAAGCACAACAAAGCATCTCAAAGGCTGGTAGAAAAAATATTGGCCTTGACTAGTTCCCAGTGCAGGCTGAATACAGTCACTTGCAACAGATTGCTTAACGTATTGGTCTAGCATTAGTCTGGGGAAAAATAAAAGTTTAAATATTTCTGTGTTGTAGTCCTCACCTCCTGGGAAAGGACTGCTGCATAGGGTTGTTAAGAACATTTCACAATTCCTCTTTATTCAATTTCCCCTTGAAATCCAATAATCAATTTCTTTTCCTCTTTTAGGAATTTGGAATGAGTTTCTATTGAATTACATTTTGATGAATGAGAAATTTTAAGAGAGGAGGAGCAGGAAGAGAGGTTCTGCAAAATTCCATAATGTCACTCTGTGGATGTTCAGAGGGAGGCAGTGTCTTCCCAAACCTTCCTATACTCCTATTCGAGTAACATAAAGCAACGGCAAGGGCTGAAGTTACAAAAAGGTGCATTGATTTTTCAAAGAAAAAATCAGAGAAAAATGAAAAATAAAATCCATTTTTAAAAGAGGCTGAGGAATCAGTGGCTGTATCTAAAAAAAACTGAATTTAGGAAAAAGAACCCATCAGATATCAGTGTGATGAAAAATCATCCATCTAAGATGAAAGATCTCTGCCTCTGCCCAATTGTTCACCCCCAAAAGCACCAGCACAATTGTGGACTGGGTTTGAATAGAAATAATTTCTGAATCAGGCTTTCAACATGGTAGGTGAGTTCATAAATTCTCCCCACCCATCGACTGCGCTAGATTGACGTGTACATAACATAAGAGATGGACACATTCCAAAGGGAACCATTCTTTAATAGTTCAATAGCCAAATGCAGGGTTGGGAAATTCCTGGAGACTTTGGTGTGAAGCCTGGGGAGGGGAATGACCTCAGTAGGGTATCATGCTATAGAGTTTACCCTCCAAAGACTCCTTTTTTTTCCAGGGCAACTGATCACTGTTGTCTGGAAATCTGTTGTAATTTTGGGAGTTTTCCAGGTCTCACCTAGAAGTTGGTATCCCTAATTATAGCTTCAGAGGTACCCAAAGCTCTATTAACCAGTACATTTGTAAACTGATTTAAGAGATTGTCACATCAACAAATGGAAAATGCTGGCAAGTAGATGGGACATCTGGTGTTACAGACTAGGATGGCACACCACACTATGATGAGAAATGGCTCTTACAACATCAGAAGAAGCATGAACATAACAAACAGGATCATTCATGAACTTCCTAGTGAAGCTTATAGATATGATACATACTGCAGGTCCTGGCAATCCAGGATTAGTTTCTTCATCCATTAATGGAAATGTAAAAAATAATAATCCAAGCCATTCAAAGGGATTTTGGAAATCCGTTCTTATTTGGAGACAGACTGTTGCCTTTGCCTGATTTCTATGCTCCTGCAAGGTATTTATAAATGAACCCAAGTTTTGTGGTAGTTTCTTGGGAGGAGATGGCTTGGGTATTTTTTCCAAGGTTATATTGACATTACTTGTATTTTATGCATATGTCTTTGTAATATGTAGCTTTGAAGAAACCACTTTACCAGCCTGTTTCTGCTATACACTTCTGCTTTTAAATACAAGAAAGGGATTAATGTGTACATGTATTGAATAATAATAATAATAATATCACAAATTTAGTGTATCTTGAAAACATGCAATTTAAAAAAAATCTTCCTCTTTAGAGAATACTACTTTTTTTTCTTTTCAAATCATACAAATATGAATAATGAAACTGAAAAATAGGGAAAGATGATTATTTGGAGTTAAAGTCAGCACCAGAACCCTGTAACATCCATTTCTTAATATCAAAGTACAAACTATAAATAGATGGAAATCGATTAGTCTTATAGAATCCAAAATTGTTTTTATAGTACTGAAGATTGTAATAAAGGATATATTTTTAGAGTAAAATAAAGTAACAAAGCTCTTTTAACAAATTATCCTTGGGAGGTTGTTAGCGTTTTTAATCGGTTTTTTCTACTTAAATTCATTTTCTCAGCGTGAGATACACTATCTGTGGGAGCTTTCTATAAGAAATTCACACTATGATTACAGCGCCAGCTATTTCAAGTGAAAACATTGTGAAATGTTACTATTGTTTGGGCAGTTGGAACTGAAATGATTGAATGAAAGATGATCGTTATGCTGTAGGCTAATTACATGGCTAATGTCTTTGCTTTACATATCAATAGATACTTTCAGAGACAAGCAATATCTGTGGCTCCATTATCAGTCAAATCCAATGCACTTAAATTTGCCACCATTTGTGAACACTTAAAATAAGAGCTGGCTAGTACTTAGTGATGTTGCACTTGACATATTTTTTGTTGATACTCTATAGACCTGGCATATGGGATATAGGACAGTTTTGACATGCACAGTGAAAATGTTTCAAAAATATTTTGTGATTAATTCTGTTCTAAGTGTATAGAATGGGAATCACTTTTTTAATGCAAGCAGTTGCAAAAAGACAGTGTATACATTTTCTCTGTTAGGCCTTTTTGCTGGTTAAATTCTTCACAACCTAGAAGGTTTTAATCCAGATATCAAGGAGATGGTACAGGGAGTAGCCCTCACAGATGTTCACTAGCTATGGTTTATTTATATGCAAAAGTTAGGATGAGATTAGAAATCCATTGCAGAAAACAAGAAGGAAAAGTGTTTAGGATCTTTAGCACCAGTACTGTTCCTTTTGTGGGGTTGCATCTGAAGAATGCTCTTCACTTTGGTTTATTACTTTGTAAAACATAAAAATACAATTTATGTGGATTCACAGCCCATTCCTGAAAACTTTGGGCGAAAGTCTTCAGGAGGCGACCTCGCCACCAGCGTAAGTGTGTGTAAGCGCGTGATTACATGCACTTACGCTGCAGCGAGGCCAGTCCTGCTGGTGGCCAAGTGCTGCGGGACCGTGCCTCCCTCCTCCACTGGCGCGGCCTCTCCATGGCGCTGGCCACGGTGTACAGAGGCTGCGCCGGCGCAGGGGGGGGCATTCCGGGAGCGGGCTGGGGGAAGGAGCTGCCGCTTAGGTGGCTCCCTATCCCGGTTTGGCCAGTTACGCCGGCTGCGGGAACAGCGGTGCTGCGCCTGCTATTTAGCAGCCACAGCCTCACTGTTTTCAATGGGGCTTTTAGCCCCGTTGAAAAAAACAAAGCCTTGAAAAGGCTTTTTTTGTTCCCGCCGCATGTGGGATGCGCACGCCGCCATTTGAGGAAGGCACTGTCAGCATATTAGATCTCTATAACAGATGAGTAAAAGCTTAGTGTTCTCTCAGAAGAGCAGTGATCACGGATTTCTGCTTCACAATGGCTTCTTCCAGCCATTCCATCCCTCATAACTTTTAACTGTTTGGGTCTAATGGAAGACTGTTTCCTGTTAGGCTGACAGTCACTATGCCAGGCAGCTCTACTAGCATCCAACAAATCACAGTGTTGCACACTGATAATCCCTCCATACTAGCCAAACAGGAAGTGCAAAATAACATGCAGCAATGCCATGATGATGTCATCGAACTGAACCCACACCCTCTCCCACACACAGTGCTTAAGTATGCTGCCAGGAGGAGCCCACAGCACTTTCCTAATAACAGCATCCAGTAACCCAGCCGAAAGGCCAACAGATGATGCTTACACCCACAAGCTCTCTGTTTCTCACCCTAGGTAAGAGTTAAAATGTAAGTATGATAATATTCCTTCCTGATTCAATCACACAATCTGATACAGCAAGGTTTTGCATTTATCCCTGTTGAAATTCTCCAGTAACTGAGACACAGCGAGCAGTAAAGCAATAAGGAAGACTGGAATCTTGCCTTGGGTGATGGTGAAATGAGTGTCTTAGCAACAGTACAGATGGAGAGGAAAGCATACTGGGAGTAGGACCCAGGGCTCTTGCACCAGAGAACCATTTTCACACTAGTTTGCCACAGAAGAAGATAGAAGAAATTGTCATGATGAGGCCTACAGAGCAGTGGACTGTCTATGTGAGACAGTCTGAGATGCAGGCAGAGAAGTGTGTGTGTTTAGAAGCATTCTAAAAAGGGAAATTTAAAACATACACTCATACATCCCAGATTGTTAGGTGTGTGTGTATGGGGTGGGGGTTTACAGTACTAGGAATAGTGGGATACAAGCTTATGGAGTTTGGGGCCAGAGCCTGCCATAGCAGTCCTGCTCTTTTGTGAACAGAAAAGTGGGGTATAAATATCTAAACAAACAAACAGGGTTTCTGTGATAAGAAGTGAATACACATGCTTGTGTGGCCCATCCGTAAGTCCTTAATAAATGTATGAACAGTGCCAGAATGAAGCCTTAAAATGAACCCTTCATACTGTGCTGAGGGCATTGGGAGAGACACAAAATAGATATCTTTATAAAAATGGGTTGTTTTGATGGAAATTAAGGCATACTGAAGTTTAGGAGTGCATACACCAGCAGGCATACACTGTTTGGTAGCTGGCATTTACTTCAACTTTCTGGTTTTCTCCCACTATTCCTTACACTATTCCCATTATATCTCACCATCAAAGGAATAGGTGGAAGGTGAACACAGGGTGAATTATGAAATATGTGATCCAATCTGGAGTTATGGAAGAGCAGAATTGTGAATAGTCCTGGAAATATTCAGGAATAACTGGGAATATTGGGAGCCAGAATTTTAAGGCTCCCAGGACTGTTTTTTTCTTTAATTTTACTGTGTTTCTGTGCCTTCCCAGGGCTTGGTATCAGCATGCCATGTTGTTTTCGCTTTGATCATATCCTTTGAAATTGGTTTTTTTAGGCTTGAAACATTGTGTTCTTTGCTTGAGTAGTTTCGTGTTGGTTTTGAGGTGGATTCTTGGATCTGACATTGCCTTGGGTTCTCATTGTACATTGGCTGGATTCTCTGACTTTACATGTGCAGGGCTTCCAGCAGGGTTCCTATTTGGTTTGGTTTAGATGATTCTCTGGTTGGACATTGGTTTAGTTTCTCTAATTTGACATTTGTTGTGTTAGGCTTGTCACATTGTCCTGTGCTTCTACCGGGATTCTCTATTTCTACATTGGTTCTTTGGGCTTGTTTGTTTTGTTTGCTTGGAAGGCCTGGCCCCTAGTTGCTTTGCTTGCTCTTGAGTGTTTGATTACTGTTTGTCCTGGAGAAAGCTTGGCATTCTTCCTCCCCTCCCCAGAGAAAATGTGTCATTACCCACCATAAGAAACAGTGGAGGATAGTGGGAGGCACCTTGTTCAGGGGCCCTCTTGAAACTTGGGGATTCTTTAGTTGACAGGCACCATCGACTCCCCTACAATTCTTATGCTATTAGCTTAAAAACAGCCCCTCCAGTTGCCCAGAAAGATTCCCCATAGGGAATAATGGAGCCAAATGATATCAGAATTCAAAAAAAGCTTGGTATTTGGAACCCAGAAAACCAGGAGTACTGATATTTTTCAGCTCCTGATATATTTTGGCTACCTGAAAAATATTTTTTTTTTTGAGGTGCACATCCTTCAATATATGGAAGTGGATAGGGAATGTTTTAACTTATACTATCCTTATTGTAGCCATAATGCTATACCTACTCTGATCTGGATGGTCCAGGCTAGCTGTATCTTGTCAGATCCTGGAAGCTAAGCAGGCTTGGCTAGCATACTTGCAGGGATTTAGACATGATCCTGCCCTTGCTGTGAGGGTGTAACTCCAGGGATTGCACTGTTAGAAGGTAAACAAATTGAAGAATGCATTTGCTTATTGTTGCCTTTATATACTGCTTTTCTGCCGGTGTGTTCCGGCTATTTACTGCTTAAAATATTGGCTTACAATCTAAGAAAGCAAGGCAATGGACAAAAGATACAGAAAAGGAAAATAAAACTAATCATGTCATGAGCCAAGGACCAGCGTCGCTGGCTCATGAGTTCACCCCACCCCACAACGTCCCCTTACATCTAAGACTGCAGGAGGCTCGGCAGAGCCAAGGAAGGGGCGGAGGGCCCAGGGGTCAGCTCCCCATGGTTCACCCCAACAGGGAGGCCCCAACAGTGAGGAGGAGAGCCAGAAGTGCAGCTGAGCCACTCGGCATGGGTGTAGCTCAACTGGCCGGGAGGCTGGCTGCCATGGGGGAGAGGGATGATGCCCAGGAGGCCTCCAGTGCAAGGTCGAGAGGGAGGGAGAAACACCCCAACTAGGGAACGGGGAGATGCTGCCCAGCCTCAAAGGGCCAACATCCCTGCAAGGGGGAAGGGAGAGACAGGATCAGATGGGCTGGGTGCAGGCACTAAGACCTCTAGGTGCCCTGCTAGGGGGAGGAGGCACAGGAAATTGGTGGGTGTGATGAGAATTGGTGGGGCAAGGATAAAAGAGAAGCTAGCACAATGGTCAAAGATAGGACATTTTGGAGGACTTTCATTCATAGGGTCACCATGAGTCGGAAGCGACTTGATGGCACTTAACACACACACACAGCACAATGGCCAAGGAGGAGGAGTGGCTGTAGATGGGTGCTTATGCAGTCCTCAACTGACACACCATCAGACAGCAAGGGAGTGAGGAGAGGCCAGCTAGCTATCCCTAGGGGCAACTGGCCAGAAGGGAGCTAGCGAACGGAGGCAGGCTGGACCTGCAGTCAGCAGGGGGTGCAGACAGAAGGTGTCACAAATCAGGTACAAATACATAATGCAACACAATACATATTGGCCACATGGGATGGAGACTCCAGGGAGATAGTTTTGGGAGGCAGCAGCCAATGGCAGTTGGGCACAGCTAACCTTACTGTCTTACCTCTCCTTCAGGTGCAGCACATTAGAAAGGCTGCCAGTGCAGATTATTCAGGCTTGGGAACATTCAGAGCTCCTAGAGAGGACCTTGGGGTCTCTGTAATATTCACTACAAGTTTTTCTCAAATTGTTGCAAAGTAGTGAATTTTACATGAAGCAGAAACTCGTCCTCATTGATTTTATGACAAAGCTCCATCAGCATTAAACAATGCAATACAATGCATATCTTAATACATTTCCAGGATTCTATTATAGTGTGGTCAGAATATTTAAGGATCATATCATTTTGCTTTCAGAATATCCTGGATTAATGTTATTTTATTTTTAGATGAGTTACAATTTGTTGATGTTCTTAAAAATCCTGCAAGCTAAATCCAGTTGATCTGTATTGTTTAAGAACAAATATAGTTAGTGGAGCACAGCGACCAAGTGTGTGAGCCATGCCTCTTCAGTCACACACTCAAAAGATACTATTGGTCCCTACCACATTATTTTGTTATTGTTGTTTATTTAGGAAATGTATATTATTTCTCTCCAGAGACCTTCTTGAGGTAACTCACAAACTGTAAATGCAATAAAATCATAAAAACAACAAAAAAGAAATATGAAAAATAAAAAGCCATAAAACAAGACAGGGGCATAAAATGACAGAAACATTCAGCAGCTTGGCATAGGTCACAAGCTAGAAAAAGACCATAAAAACGGCCATAAAACATGCAACTCCAAATTTAAAAGGCTGAGCAAACATTATTTTGGTCTGGTGCCTAAAGGACAGTGAAGTATGCCAAGCAAGCCTCAAGTTGGAGGGCAGGCTGAGCACCAACTTTGAAAAAGCCCTCTGGTTGCCACCAGGGGCACAGCAAGAAGGCTTTGGGAAGGGTACCTTCGCCTGGATAGTAGGGAAGAAGGTAATACGTATCTGCCTGCTGGTGTTGACATAATATGGATAATAGTATAAATCATATTGTCGAAGGCTTTCATGGTCAGAGTTCATTGGTTCTTGTGGGTTATCCGGGCTGTGTAACCGTGGTCTTGGTATTTTCTTTCCTGACGTTTCACCAGCAGCTGTGGCAGGCATCTTCAGAGGAGTAACACTGAAGAGAGACACTGTCCTTCAGTGTTACTCCTTTGAAGATGCCTGCCACAGCTGCTGGCGAAATGTCAGGAAAGAAAATACCAAGACCACAGTTACACAGCCTGGATAACCCACAAGTATTAATCATATTAGTCTGCTTTACAGGGCTATTGCAATAGTTAGTTGATCATGTTTGTGAAGTACCTTTAAGTCCTTTAAATGAGCTACATAAATGCTAAATGTTATTAATTAAATACTCAGTTTAAAGATGCCCTTGTTGCATCTTAGATCCATTTCATCTTTTGAGCTGCTAGTGATCCAGTCTGGATAGAACAAACTATTGTAGTTTCATTATATTCTTAGAATAGTTGGAAGAAGCATGTATTAAGAATACCAAACGTGAAAATATACTTGACTAATTAAGCTGTACAACTGAGTACTACTGAGTGTCCATGACATGTCATAACAAAATGCAACTTCTTTATATTGTTTACTAAAGTAAATGTTTTATCTTAATTAACCTGAAAACCACTGTGGCTATGAGTGGGATGTCACTATATATTTCATGCTATATTGTCATGTGAGCAACTTAATAAATACATTCCTCAGTACAGGCTTGACAACTTTGAGAAAATTAGTATAAGAGTCAACATGACTATTTATTTTAAGGTAGGTTCTCATTTTCATGGTTAAATTTTAATTGAAAACGAAGAAGACTTTCAGAATCTTTTCAGGCTGGGTCAGAAGTATACTAGATCTTCATTTATCTTAAATTTCAGCTACCTACAGAAGGAGCCCCGTGGCGCAGAGTGGTAAGCTGCAGTACTGCAGTCCAAGCTCTGCCCACGACCTGAGTTTGATTCCATCTGAAGTCGGTTTCAGGTAGCCGGCTCAACGTTGACTCAGCCTTCCATCCTTCAGAGGTCGGTAAAATGTGTACCCAGCTTGCTGGGGGTAAAGGGAAGATGACTGGGGAAGGCACTGGCAAACCACCCCATAAATAAAGTCTGCCTAGTAAATGTCAGGATGTGATGTCAACCCATAGGTCAGGAATGACCTGGTGCTTGCACAGGGGACCTTTACCTTTTTTAGAGAAGGGAAAGAGGATTTAACTTTCCACCCCTGCATGGTTAGGAAATTGAAACCAGCTCTTCTCTGTGTTGTTATTAGCCCTTTAAAGGGAAAAGACAGCTGCTTGTCTTCTTTCCTTCAAAGGTCTAATGGTATGTAGGGGTGAGACAGGATTTCTGTTATCAAAAACAATTGAAATGGAGAGATTTAAACCCCACCCTCCTTTCCCTTCCCTGCATGGATTTTATTGAGCTCTTGTGCGCCTGAGCGCCACCTCCAAGGCTCCCCCCCTCCCGTTGCCTCTGTCCTGTTACCTTCTCCCTCTCCCTGTAGGGTCAGCCTCAGAATGGACAGCAACACTGGATACGTCTCCTGGTTCCTCTTCAGCCCTGGATGTCTGCCTCCCAATCTCTCTAGGCTACAGACTCTCTATCCATTCTCCTCCTCGGCTGGCCCTTCCCTGCTCTATTTATCCCATTTCCCTAATCTCTACCCTTTCTCCCAGGTGTTCCCCTTTTCCCATTACCTTTCATTTCCAGTTACTTCTAGGGCAGGACCTGGCTGTGCCACTCACCCTGGTGTTCCTTGTGAGTTGCTTGCCTGCGTCATCTGTCCTCCTTTCCCTCTCTGCCATTCGCCCCAGGATAGGGCTGTTGAAAAAAAAAATTCGGTAAAATTTGGATTTGGCAAAATTTGGCCCGTTTTTATTTGGGAAATGCCTAAGTCCAAACTCCCCCTATTCGGATCCGTGAAATTTGGCATGAAATTCGGCATTCCTGAATAAATTTGACCGAATAAAGCCATTTAAAGCACATTCACAGCTTTCTGTGGCTCCGGGGGGGGGGGCATTTTTGGAGGTAGAGGTCCCAAAATTTCAGGATAGCTTGGAGGGACCCAACTTGCAAGAACCCCCAAGTTTGGTTAAGTTTGGGTCAGGGGGACCTGAGTTATGGGGTCTGGAAGGGGTCCCCCCATCAGCCCATTGGAATGAATGGGAGCAGGCAATTCAGATGGGGGAAATGTGCATCTAGAAAGTGGAAAATCCAAGGCAAAACCTCCCATTGTTTCTCGTTGGCTATTTATTCATGGGAGGTTTTGCTTTGGATTTTCTGCTCTCTGTCTGCACATTTTCCCCAGCCAAATTCTCAAAACTCTGCAAAGGAGCTTATTGTTGAGATTTGAGGATTTGGATGGGGAAAATGTG
Organism: Euleptes europaea; assembly: GCF_029931775.1. Taxonomy (NCBI): domain Eukaryota; kingdom Metazoa; phylum Chordata; class Lepidosauria; order Squamata; family Sphaerodactylidae; genus Euleptes; species Euleptes europaea. The sequence continues at coordinate 72,574,674 of NC_079313.1, forward strand.
CATCTAGAGAGCAGCAAATCCAAGGCAAAACCTCCCATTGTTGCAGACTGATAAAAGGCGGTGTTGTTTACAATTTGCTCCACTTTACCTTGGGAGCAAAGCCCCACCGTGGCTCTTACTTCTGAGTAAGCAGGCCGGAGGATCAGGACTGCCCGCCCTTTCCTCTACATTTCACTTCCTCCTGTCACCTCTTCCTCAGCCCCGGGGCCACCCAAAAACAACAAAGACTGGGGTGGGGGGGAGTTGAGGGAGGAGACAACGTGGCTGAGCTGTCACTGTCAGGGGAAAGGAGAAATCCTGAGCAGGGACACCGGCGGGGGGCCGAGGAGGGGGGGAATAAGCAGGATGCTGTATTGTACGGCACACGACACCACCGGTGCATACACACATGCATGCCTGCTACATGCCATTCCCTCCCCCCATCGTGCAGAAGAAGGCAAAAGCTCGGATTCTATGGACACGGCCCACAGAGACAATCAACCCCCCCAAGCAGAACAGACCCCCCCCCCGTGACTAGAAGACGCAAATTCCAAACGAAGGAGAACAACGGGGCAGCCAGAGAGAGTCTCACCAACCCACACTGACCTCCAGGTGAAGGTGGCAACCAGTGAAAATAGCAAAAAAACACTAGCGCAGAGGCAATCAACCCTCCCCAGCAGAACAGCCCTCCCTTTGGCTTCCCCACCACACACACAGACTCCCCCCCCCACATACACACACACAGGAAAAAAGTTATAGAGAAAAGCCCCAAAATGGGTCAAACTGTGGATGTCTTCTCTTCCAGCAGAAGCAGGGTTCAGGAGGAGTAATCCAATCTGATTCCAGCAAGCAGCAGCAGGTCAGCTCAGCTCAGGATCTCTCACAATCAGCACAGGAGCAGCACAGGAGCAGCAGCAATGGAAGGAATACAGACTCATACACACAGACTCTCTGGCCAGTTACGCACAGGAGGTTTTGTCTTGGATTTGCCGCTCTCTAGATGCACATTTTCCCCATCCAGATTCTCAGAACTCTGCATGGGAGCTTATTGTTGAGTTTTGAGAATTTGGATGGGGAAAATTTGCATCTAGAGAGCGGCAAATCCAAGGCGAAACCTCCCGTGCATAAATGGCCTCTCCCCCCACCCGGGTCTCGTAGCAAAACTGGGACCATGTACACACATCCCCCCACACGGGGATCTCTCTCACACACACACAGACACACTCTCTCTCCCCCGCCCTGGGCTGCGCAGCAACCCAGGACCACACACACGCAACACCCCCCCCCCACGGGGATATCTCTCTCACACACACAGACACTCTCTCTTTCTCTCCCCGGGCCGCACAGCGACCGGGCTCACACACTCATTTGCGATTGATTGACTAGAAGAAGATCCAGCTTGGCCACCGATTGGCCGTGGGAGAATGCTGATTCGGGGGTGCCAAATTTGTACGAATTTATCTAGCATCTGCCCGAACTCGCTGAGTTCGGCTCGTCGTTTTCCTGCCTTTTTTGACTTCAGTTCTATCCGAACTAGAAACCACCGAATCGGGGCAAATTCGGCTGTGTTTCAGTTCAGATGGAACCAAATCAACAGTCCTACCCAGGAGATTGATGGCATTCCTCTGGTTTCCTCCTCAGCTAGGCAGCCAGTGTCCTTGATGGGTTGCCTGCTGGGAGGAGGTGGGGTCAGCGTGTGGTTGCTGTGGCCAGGCAGAAAGAGAAGAGGTGCTCATCGTTTGCTCCCCTGTCACCCTTTCCTGCAGGTATGTGCCCCTCCCAGGCTCCTTCAGCTTCTCCCCTGCTCTCCCTTGTTGGCTCTGGGGTCCCTGTAGGGTTAGGGTGCCAGTTGCCACACAAGAGCTGTCCAGCTGTCCCAGGGCCATGGTGGCATTCTCTTCCCCCCGGCTCCCCCCCCCAGCTTCCCCTCCTCCTGGGATGTGGGTTTCCCAAGAGGCCTTCGACAGGGGGTAGGCCGAGGTGGCTTCGCCTGCCTCACCTCTGTCTTTGATGTCTGGGGCAGCTGCCACTTCCGGACAGCTCTTAAAGGTGAACACAGGTCTGTGACCTCAGTCTCATCTGATTTCATTAATTCCCAGACTGCTTGCTTTACTCTTGGTTAGGGCAGTGAGTTGTAGAGTCTCCCTCACAATTAAAAAGGTGGTAGAATCTAAGGCAGGGAAATTGTGGAAACTTTCCCTGGCTGTCCAGAGCACCACCCTCTGCATGTGCAACTTTAAAGAGTGAAGTAGCCCTGGCTCAAGGTTTCATCATTATCTGACCTTTAATCTGAATCTGCGACATGAAAGAAAATTACTGAAAGAGGAAGGAGCTCCTTTTCCCCCCTTCCCCTTTTGTAATTTAATGTAAAAATGAGGTACAGGAGTTTCTTTCATCTTATTGAATCTGAAGAAGTGAGCTCAGTGTCACAGAAGTTCGTACTGGAATAAAAATTGTTATGCTCCAAGGTGCTTCAGGATTTACGTTTTGTTTTGCAACATTAGACTAACATGGTTACCCTACTAGAACAATCCAGTGGTGTCAGTAATAACTCTGTATGTTTTTCTAGCAAGCAGAAACTTAATAACACATTTAATATTTTGTATTTTTATGAGACAAAGAAAAGTAGTCTCTTGGTTTTACTTTAAATGTTAATTCTTGACACTTATTCCAATGGTGTACAGAGTGGTAGATCTGGTGATAGATTATGTGATTGTAAACAATGTGAAATGTTCAAAGATGATCCCCAAGTTAAAAGAGGCACGGATACACAGAATAATCCGAAATGAAGACATTTTACAAATCAGGTGACTGTGTTTTTGCACCTCTCATTCCATTCACAGCACCTTCTTCCTCAGAGTAGGCTATATTTTGTACCACCTGCTACACTGCAAGTGGAAATTTATGGAGTTTTTTTTTAATGGAAGATGTTTTAGTGTTTTCTAGGACAGATTAACTGTATTTCTTTTTCTATGTAAGTTATACATCTTCTAATTAAGAAAGACATCTCAACGAACTCGCTGAAATGTGGATAATCTACACAGGAGGACTTGTTTTTCTTGCATTATTCCCCCTTCTCCCATCCTGGCACGCAATATTGATGTAGACAGTCTTTACACTGCTTTTTACCATTAAAAATCCCTGAAGATGGCTCATCTATATTTTATGCAGGCAGTAATACACAGACACAGAGAAACAAAGTGCTCACAATGAGGAAAATGTCAAAGGGAAAATCTGTTTGGGAAAATAAGGCAGCCCACAAGGTCCATCGGCAGCCTTGACCCTAAGGCAGTCCCAAAGGCAATTGTGCAGATGCTAACTGCTTTGGAGCCGAACATATTCTGCTAGATATGCAGCCTAGGAAGCCTCTGGGGAAACAGCTACTATTGTTGCTAGGAAAAATATTTTCCAGGTGTTAATTTTTTAAAAACAGTAGATGTAAAAGACCACCAAAACATCTGCAGACTCATGCCAATTTACCTTATGATTGGCAAGATTTTAAAAAAGAGGCAGTTCTGAATTCCAGTCAGTCCGTGACTTTAGGTTTTTTTAAACTCTGTGATCTCAGTTTCTTTAGTTGAAGTTTAAATTAGACAATAAATTTCGGTACTGCTAAGTACAGTTTGTTTCAATAATAGGAATCGATTCAGTGTAAAAATGGCTGAGAATGTATGAAAATCTACAAGAAAATTGTGAAATTTCATTCAGTTAATATTCTAGGAGAAAGCCAATTAGGCACCTGTCAGGCATATTTAAAGTAAGTGGTTTTCTCATTTTAGAGTTGTAAGAAAAGCCTTCCTATTCCCTTCTCTTTCATTGCCTTCATGTTCATTGCAAGCATCTCTGGAGTCTCATCTTTGAGGTTCTTGCAACATGCACGACGTGCAACATGCACAATAGTTAGCACTAGGTTAAATATCATTTTATAGTAGTAACTTTGTTATAAGTCTATAGCACTATTATGACCTGATCCAGAGTCTCCTTATGTGTATGAGTCACTGTACACTCAATGGGATTTACTTCAGTTTGTAGGGTCAGCTTCATTTGCCTGTTACTCACATGGAGCTCTTCCCCCCACATTGTGCTAAAGGTTAGCCAGGAGTTCATACATGAGAGTCTGTGGAGCTACATCTAGCTGATAATAAATGATATGATCTGTAATAGTGCAAATGTCACAGTTTTCCCTATCATTCAGGTAGGGTGGGGCTAGCCCACAAATGTGAAAACAGCATTTAACCAGTAATTAGAATCAACATTAGCAAAAGAATGTTATTTCCCCAAATTTCTAGAGCAAAATTGTCACATTTCATATGATATAATTGATACTTCTCGTCTATGCTGAGATCATATTTGTGTAGGAAAAATAATATTTGAAATTGCCTTGAGATCTCTTAATACTTTGATCTTGTTTTAAGCTCAATTTGAGTTCATTAGAAATGCTGCACTGCATTGTAGACCAATGTGATAATATAATCTCTTAAGGTAATGTGTAAATATTGGTTTGGGTCCAGCAGAAAATTTCTGCTGATGGAAAGGGGAGTGTTTCCCCCCAGTTCCTTCCTCCTGTGGCAGACCTCTGATTCCTTTCTCATGCTGTTCATGGGGGTTCCCTATCCTGTTAGCATTTTTGATGCAAAAGGAGGGATGGGGAGAAATCTTGCCACATTGAAAGAAATTCATTTTGCAGTCAAAATTTGACACAGGATCCAATTCAGTGTCATAAAACAAAATATCAGTTTTACATAATTTATATGCCACTTTTCTTTTTAATGGGGACCCAAAACAACTTATATGATTCTCACCATCTCCGTGGTACAAGTGTCGAACACAGTCTGTTCAGCTGCCAAAAATGTTTACTTTGAAATTCATCCAAACAATGGCTACAGTTAACAATTTTGCTAGTAGCTTATAACATGTGCTCAAACATTCACAAAGATGCCATGTGAAAGACAATAGTATATAAGTACCACGAAATCTCTACCTCATGGGCAGATGGAAAAACAAAGAGAAAACCAGATGCAGGTGACCAGAGTATTCAATGGTAAAGTATATGGACGTATTTTAAATGCTGCACGTAGTAGAATACATTCCAATGATAATATAATATAGTTGAACAGTCAAACACTGATAATGTAGATGTCAAAGTCCATGTAGTGAGAATAAATACTGTAGAGATGCTAAACATAGAAGAAGCCACAACAATGTAGAGCGAGGTTAATGTTCAACAATAGCAAGCAACATCACTGTAAACACGTAGAAAGATGGGTGTAGTCCCAGTACAATACAGTACCTTTATTGGCATCATAACATGATATAACAATCCAAAACATCAGCAAAAATAGGTTAAAATCTTCCGTTGTTCATTAAAAATAATATTTATCGATTAAAATTGTATTTAAATTCTCTTAAACCAGGTGAGCTTGATGCTTCTCTTGGTAAGGGCTGAAGCTAGGAATGAAGCTACTGAAGCCATGAGCTTTCTGTCTTGGTCCGCTAAAAGGAGACGAGTCAGATTCCTATTTGGTCTTGTGCACCAAGCGTCTGGCAAATGGCTAAGCATTAGATGACGAGGTCCGCTATGGGGAGGGCAGTCCAGTAGGATATGTTCCACCGTGTCTGGAATTCCACCATCACAGGCGCATGTGTGTGTGTTAAGTGCTATCAAGTTGCTTCCGACTCATGGCGACTGATAGCATACGGGCCTGCCCAAATCTCCCGGACTGGACCTGGCAACCCGCTATGCAGGCACTTGACTACTGTCCTGGCCGTACGCCCGCCCCAAATGCTATGGGACGGTCGCTGCGTGCTCCGTTGTAACAGACTCGTCCGCTCCTGCGAGCGCCGTGCAACTAGCAGCTAGGAAGCAGATGCAAGGGCAGCCTCCGGTGAACCTGAGAGAAGCCATGTTCCTGTACAGCCTCTGTTCCAGCCGCAGCCATGTCATGAGAAGCAGACCGTCACGTAGTCAGTGCCAAACACCCCCCCTTGCAACATCCACAACTAATGGGCCGTCAACAGCGATCCTGATATCAAGATGAGTCGTTCCTCCAGCTCTGCAGCAGCGATCCCAGGACGTTTGCACAGATCGCATCCATTGTTCCAGAATGTTAATCTTGTCAGCAGAGAATTTCCAGTTCCTCCTGGGTTGCAAAAGTCATCGGAATCAGAATAGATTTCCAAATTCTCACTACCCCACCCCGGTAGCCACAGCTTAATCCTTTTGTCACCTTTTGTCACCTGGGAACCTAGGAGGGGTGAAACCCCTCTCCCTGCCCCCAGAGAAACAGTATATCTGGGGTGCCCCCAGCCCATTATGACACCTTAGGTCTTTCCTGGCACCTTTGCCATTACTCTGTTGGTTTGGTTTTGCGCAGCCTAACCATGCTCCCTCCCGCCTTGCTGATCAAGCCCATGGGAACCCCTGCCCCCATCTCAGCTTTTACTTTTCAATCTGTCTTAGTCTACGTGAATTTGGACAACACCACATCTGGAGGGTAAATATATCCCAATCATTGATCTCTTGCCACTTTGGCAACTGTACCTGTACTCCTCTCTTTTTGAATTTCCTAGATTCTCTGTATGATTGTATGCATCACTGATTTGAATGAAAAAGACATAAACACTATTTAATTTGGAATCCATTTTCTGTCTTTATTCAAGGTCTCATTAAACGGATTCTGGTATAGTTGAGTGCGACCCCGCTTTATAAATACATAGTTACCGATAGCTCAGCTAATTTCCCCATATTAAAGAGCAATTCGGCTAACTCGACCCTATGAATCAATGTCCTCCAAAATGTCCTATCTTTTACAGCCTTGCTCAGGTCTTGCAAACTGAGGGCTGTGGCTTCCTTTATAGAGTCAATCCATCTCTTGTTGGGTCTTCCTCTTTTTCCTCACAGGCGCATAGTCGGGCATTATGGGGAACATGATGGAATCTGCCAGAAGTCACTGCCGATGGAAAGGCATTTAATCTTGCCAGCATGAAAGCTCTTCTCTGGGTTGGTAAAGCGAAATTGTAAAGGTAATTAGCACAAGAGCCATAAGATGAAATGATGCCTAGAGAGCCAGGGGAAGAAGTTCTCTGGGTAGTCCCAGTAGTAACGTGGAGAAGTAAAAAGAAGGAATGGGATATCTAGATCAGTGGTTCTCAACCTTTTTCCGACCATGGCCCCCTTCCGACCTTGTTTCTTTCCTGTGGCCCCCCTGTCCTACCAGTAGAAAGGTAGCTATTTAAATGTTTTGTTTGTAAATAGCCAAGAAACAAAGAAGCATAAACAGCACACAAAATGCACACATGCAGTTCTTATTGGGAAACTGAAATTTACAAAATAATACCCCACAAAAAGGGAATACAACACGCTAATAAACAACAACGTTCGCATACAAGGGAGAACAAAGACTCTTACCACCGTTGCACAAGATTAAAAAGGTAAAGGTCCCCTGTGCAAGCACCGGGTCATTCCTGACCCATGGGGTGACGTCACATCTCAACGTTTACTAGGCAGACTTTGTTTGCGGGGTGGTTTGCCAGTGCCTTCCCCAGTCATCTCCCCTTTACCCCCAGCAAGCTGGGTCCTCATTTTACCGACCTCAGAAGGATGGAAGGCTGAGTCAACCTTGAGCCGGCTACCTGAAACCAGTTTCCGTCGGGATTGAACTCAGGTCGTGAGCAGAGTTTTTGACTGCAGTACTGCAGCTTAACACTCTGCGCCACGGGACTCCTTGCACAAGATTACAGCGATACAAAAATCCACAGTTGCAAACTATGCATAGAAGTGCAATGAAGAAAGTCATGTGTTCGGTTTTCAGTCCACTGAAGGTACAAATTGTATTCCGAAACGAAACCTGTGTTTAGATACAGAGTCAGCATGTGGTCACAGCAATGTTGCCGCAGAGTGCGCATGGCGATCTATCCACTGGGAAGCACGGTCACTTCTCTTTCCACTCTACTTCTCTGTTTTCTTTTTTCTTTTCTGTTTTCTGGGTCACTTCTTTGTTTTCTTCACTTCTCACTTCCCTCTGTGGCCCCCTAGTCTCATGCTGTGGCCCCCTATTTACGCAATTTTCACCTGTGGCCCCCTTGGAATATCCTGCCCCCCCGGGGGGCCATATAGCCCCAGCTTGAGAACCACTGGTCTAGATTATTCTGCAGTTTCATCAGCCATTTTTTGAGATAATGTTACAATAGTAGGGAGAAATATGTAGCTACAACTTCCCAACAGGTATCCAATAGGTAATGGTGCACCATTGTAATGGGGGAAAACACTCCCCTTCCTTGCTCTATTTATTTATTTATTTAGGATATTCTGTGCCACCTCATGACAGTGCTGCTCAAGGCAATTTACAATTAAAATTATAAGTTATCAATATAAAAACAACCAGCCATTAAAACTGTACCCTGAAGTTCCTACCAGTTGGCTTGAGGGGACTGCAGTTAGCTCCTGTGAACAACTCTCATGGTTGTGTAGCAAGCGTGGAGCATGTTCCTTTTTCCAGGGATCCTAATTTGAATCATTCTACACATAATACAATTCATAGATCTAGCTTCTCTAAAGTATTTGCAGACTCGGTCTTGCATTCCAGATCAGTCAGTGTTCCCACATTGAGTATAGTCAAACAATCAAAACACTGAGTTCTTAATGATGTATATTAAATTATACATGTTAATAGCTCTTTTTTTGTCTATTTCATTTGTGAAGTAAAAGCATTTACAATCGTTTATGAGCAATGTGAGCCAAGGCTGGTATCTTTAGTATTGTATTACTAACTAGAGAAAGTGTTTAGAGCATTTAAAAATTTCTCATAATTAGTTCCCAAGTAGCTAATTCCACTCTGAATTAGTGCGGGAGTGCTGAAATATAGCAAGGCACAGCTTTGGTATTGAGTTATCTAAATGGGGTACATTTTGAAAATGGGAATCCCGTAAAGGTGAGCTAAAACGTTGTATAAGCGATGTTAGTGCAGTGGCATTTGAACAGGGAATGTCCATGATATAGTATACTGATCATTGTAGACCACTGAACATATGCTAGTGCAGTGGTACTCAGTCTGTTGCTCACTTTGAGCCACTTTTGCAATTACTGTAAACCAAAAGAGCCACCTGACTCCTGTATGCCCTGTGGGCCACCCCGCCAATCACACACATACAATAATATAAGATATAGCTATTAATATTAAATATGTCACTACAGTCTTTTGAGTTATAAGAGTACCTCTGTGTATGTCTCTCCCCACCACTGTTGAGCCTTAGGCAGCCCTTATGTATCTGGAGTGAGGGGAAGGGCTTCTCTCTCTGCCTTCTCACTCTTTCCTCAGCATGAAGCACAGCAGCTTATGCAAGAAAATGAGATTGCCAAAATGGCTGGAGCAGAGCAAGATGACACAGAGAAAGGAGAGTAAAACCACCCCCATCCCCTGTGGCCAGCTTGTTGCCACGGTTGAGCTGGTGTTTTTACTCTCTTCTATGCAGTCGGTTTGCTCTCCTTGTGGTAGTTGCTCAGATGCTGGGATAGGAGCATGGAGGCTGCAAAGAAGAGTGAGGAGTTAGAAAGGAAAGATCATCCCTAGCACGAGGACTGCAGGTCAGGGAGGCTTGTAGTTTACCCATCATCCAATCCATCTAGCAGTTGCTGTTCCAAGGTGGGATCTATCTGCCATCCACAAACTCTAGGAGGCACTGACCTTGCCCACTTTCCTGAAACATGAATCAGATGCCCCATTGGGGGCACAGTACTCAGAAGAACTACCTGTGGCTCCTGAGCCACTGAGTGAATGTGATTGCACTAGTGAATATCATTTAAGAATTGCCACCTAAAATTTGTAACTTAAAACCAAAGAGAATCAGTATTTGTTGATTATTAAAAAACCATTCAACCTAAAAGATGAATTATGATATTTTATTACCATCTATGTTTTGATGGTACAAGGAACCAGTAATGTAATCATAGAAATATTGTTTGAAATTATTAAATTCTATCCCACAATAAATGCCATTTCTAAACCAGAGAGTAAGAACAGCCCAATATTTAAAACAAAGTTTGTGTTGTTTATGAGGCAAACCTTGATGCTATTTTATTTCCTATGAATGATTTACATTCAAAGGAAAAGAAAGCAACATCTTTCACTAACTCAGTATCAATAGGAAAAGATGTGTATCTGTATTAGCAGAGTTGTATAATGGCATGCAGACATCAAGTGATAGAAAATGGGGGAGGGTCAGAATGTGACTCTACGAATGGTAAAGATCCCTTATCGTAGAAAATGTTGTAGTGTAGCACACTCAAGAGCCCTAACAAAGCTTCTTGAACCACCAGCATGGCAACCAGCAGTAGATTGTCATACACCAAATGTGACATCACAACACCAATCAGATGCTTCAGAGGAATATAACAGCTTTGGGAGGAATCAGGGACAGCTGGGAAGTCAAACACTGGCTGTTGGAAAGAGGAAACAAGTAGTTCCACATTTCCTCCCTTCCAGATTTGCTAGGAAGCAACAGGACAGGAGGAATGATTCCAAACATTCAATCCAGTGAGAATCCTTGGGGAAGCCAGACAGAGAGGAAGGCAAGGCACACAGGTGTCAGGAAGCAAGCTTTGTTCAAAGACAGTAATAAGATATGCTCACACTCTTGAAATGGTGGAGCTTGGTTACCCAGCAGGTTTTTTTGTCCAGGGTCGGGGCTGTGAGGACCCCTAGAACATGGAGCTAACAAAATTTCGGGGCAGAACTATCCTAGGCTCTCCTAACTCCTCAAAAGTAGCAAAGGTCATGCATGTTTGCTGCCCTTATAATATTAGTGGTATACGTGGAAATTTAAAGCAGCATACAAATAAATAAATAAATTTATTTGCAGCTAGCATGCCAGATAAAACAGGTAAAACAGAAACTGTCCATACAAAGGATATGTTTACAACCAAGGCCATCAAAAATTTGGAATCACCTAATTTTACATTTCCACAGATCAAGGGAGTACATCGAGGTGATGTACCTTCATTGCTGCTGCGCAGTATTTAACCTGGGTGGTTAAAGCAGCATACAAGAATGAATATTCTGTTGGACAGCTTGAGAAGATGACCGTCACTACAGTAGAGGTGACCTGCAGCTGGTGCAGCAGCAGTAGCAGCCCTGGTGCATTCCCTATGGACATTGCACAGGGGAAAATAACAACACACATCCCTCAGTGTGGCACAGATGGCATAGAATCATAGAGTTGGAAGGGGCCATACAGGCCATCTAGTCCAACCCTCTACTTAATGCAGGATCAGCCTAGATCATCCCTAACAAGTGTTTGTCCAGCCTCTGCTTAAAGACTACCAGTGAGGGGGAGCTCACCACCTCCCCGGGTAGCTGATTCCACTGTCAAACAACTGTTACTGTAATAAACGTGACTTGACTCAACAAGTTGTGCGTTGCAGTCTTCCCCGGGCTGGCTTCAAGGGGATGGGAGGTCTTGCGGAATAGGGGGGGTGTCCGTTCCTGCTCTTGCCCCCGTTTGCACGAGCTTCGGCTCGCCTCCCCCCTGGCTTCCTGGCCTATCCTAGGGCCAGCGCAGGGGAGTGCGTAGGGGCGGCTGGGCGGGCTCCCTCGCCCCTCCCCACGCCTATTTAAGGGTGCGCCACATGGCCGCCAGCCTGTTCTGCGGCCAGACAGCAGAGAGACCCACCCAACCTTCCCTTTATGTTAGATTGTTTCACTTCTATTTCGTCACAGCTTTGGGCGGTTTGGCATGGGGACTGATCTGGCTGGGAAGAGGTGCCTTTCCTTCCCATTTTGGGGATCCCCATAAGGTGTCTGGGGATGGAGTACATCATCGTTGCCCAGCTCGGGGGGGGGAGCTTGTTTTGAGTGCTCCACTCCCAGGTGGTGTTGGTCTCACACAGAGATCTATGTCCTGGTGGGGTCACCTAAGTGCTACTCCGGTGCTGTCCCAACATGTCTGTATTTTGGCCGCCAGACCCCTCAATCTTCCCGCCCCTACAGATTCCAGGGGGACTTTCACCAATCTAGCTTCCGCCCCTCATTCCCACGTCCAAAACAGGACAGGAAATTCCAGTCTAAGCCTAGAGGCTGCAAAGGGCCCAGGGTGTCCCCTGGTGGTTTCAATAAGCCTAAACAGGCATGACTAGAGGTTCCAATATATTTCTTAGACCAGTTGTCTGCCTTTTACGATGCCTGGGTTGATGTTACAAATGATGTTTGGGTGTTGAAAATAAAAAAGGTTGGATATTTCATCGAATTCGATGCTCTACACCCTTATCAAGCCCCAGGCCGCTCCACATCACCGGCCCCTAAGCCACTTTTGCAGGTCGACATCCTCCTTTCCAAAGGGGCCATTTCTGAAGTCCTTCCCGCTGACCAAGCTCGCGGGTTTTACTCTCCTTTCTTGTAGACAAGAAGGGGGGGGAAGCGTCCTATACTGGACCTTCAAGAGCTGAATAAGTTTGTTAAGACCAGAAAGTTTCGCATGCTTTCACTACTGGAAGTGCTTCCCCTTCTTGACGCACATATGTGTTTTGTGGTGTTAGATCTCCGCAATGCTTATTTTCACATTGCGATCCATGCTGACTGCAGGCAGTATTTGAGGTTTGAGTGCAATGGCAGGTGTTATCAGTACAATGTTTTACCGTTCGGGTTGTCTACAGCCCCTAGGACGTTCACTAAATGCCTTGCAGTGGTTGTAGCTCACCTTGCACTTGAAGGTTGTATAATCTTTCCCTACCTCGATGACTGGCTGGTGGTAGGAACTTCACAATCAGGACTGCTTGCTCAGCTTGATATAATCCTAGAGACCTTCAACAATTTAGGCCTCCTAGTTAACTTCTCTAAATCTAGGCTCATCCCCTCCCAGATACAAGAATTCATTGGGGCCCGTTTAGATGCCACAACAACCAGGGCTTTTCTCCCTACACGGACGGCCCATGCAATTCAGTCTATGGTCCTTCGGTTCACCAGGAATAGGTTCCAGACCGCCCTCAAAGTTCAGAAATTGCTGGGCCTTATGGCCTCCACCACGGCTGTGGTAGAGATTGCGCGTCTACGTATGCGCCCACTTCAGGGTTGGTTCCTCCAGACGTTTAGACTTAACATCGACTCACAACACAAATGTCTTTCCATCCCAAGATATGTTATACGCTCTCTGCAGTGGTGGTCTAGCGATTCCAACCTCCTCGCAGGCCTTCCCTTCCACATTCCCTCCCCAGAGTTGCATCTTTTCACCGATGCGTCCCTGTCGGGATGGGGGGCTCACTGTGATCACCTCAGGGCTCAGGGCATTTGGTCTGCATCAGAATCCAGACTACACATAAACCTGCTTGAGCTTTGCGCTATACTCCTTGCTCTGTCTTCCTTTGCAGGGTATCTGGAAGGGCATCGCGTTCAGATCGCTACAGACAGTTCCACCGCTCAGCATTATCTGAACAAACAAGGAGGTGTACGGTCCACCAGCATCTGGGAATGGGCCATAGCACATCAAGTGACACTTGTAGCGATACACATCCCAGGCACAAGCAACACTCTGGCAGACGCCCTGAGTCGTCATCCCAATCAGGCACATGAGATCACTCTGAGCACGCACTGCCTCCAACACTTATTCCATCTATGGGGTCGCCCACAAATAGATCTGTTCGCCACACATCTCAACTCTGTGTGTCCACAGTTCTACTCAAGGGCAGGGGCTAGCCCAGGCTCCCTAGGCGATGCCTTTCAGTCGACATGGTGGTTTATCAAATTCCTCCATTAAAGTTCATTTAGCCGCCATTTCGGCTTTTCACTGCAATATTGACTCCTTTTCAGTTTTTTCTCACCCGCTATCCAAAAAATTCCTTAAAGGCCTCACCAATTTATACCCTCCGGTTTCACCTCCAGTTCTGCAATGGAGCCTGTTGTTGGTACTTTCACAACTCATGAAGCCCCCATTTGAGCCATTGGCTACATGCGAGCTTTCCCTACTGTCTTTTAAATTGGCCTTCCTAGTCGCCATTACCTCGGCGAGGAGGGTTAGTGACCTTTCAGCACTGTCACATTCCCCTCCGTATACTAAGTTTCATTCCAACAGGGTTGTGTTAAAGCCAAAACTTTCCTTTTTACCCAAAGTTGTCTCAGCCTTTCACCTTGGCCAAGACATAGTCCTCCCGGTATTTTTCCCTAACCCGTCCTCGAGTGCAGACAGAGCCCTACACTCCCTAGATGTTTGCAGAGCTCTCCTTTTCTATATAAAGCGAACACGCAGTTTCAGAAAGGACGATAATTTATTCATCTGCTTTGGTGGTCATCATATAGGTTGTCGAGCCTCTCTATAGACCCTCTCCAGATGGATCACATCAGCCATCAGGTTGGCTTACGAACTTGCAAGCCATGACTGTCCTGACATGATTAGGGCGCATTCGACCAGAGCGTATGCGGCATCCATCACATTTTCCTCTAAGGTTGATCTTCACGACATCTGTAAAGCTGCTACTTGGTCCACGCCATCCACGTTCATGAAGCACTACACCGTGGATGTGGACTCCACTAGAGAAGCAGCCGTGGGACCTGCCGTTTTGCAATCCCTGTTTTGGTGATTGTCCCACACCCACCTCCTGGTAAGCGAGCTCGCTATTCTCCCAATGTGGGACTGCATAGAAGCCACGCAGATGAAAAACAGAGTTTCACTTACCTATAACTGTTGTTCATCTGGTGGATCTTCTATGCAGTAACACATCCCTCCCTCCTTCCCCGCTGTGGGACCTCTCCGCTTCATGTGGTTGTTGGTTCCATGGCGGCAGGTTGGAGAACTGGAGGGAAGAGTGCTCCCTCCCCCTGGGTCGTGTGACGCTGGGCGGGAAGGCTGCATGCCCTGAGGGGAGGGGGAGCACTCTCTTTTTAGATTTTGCTAGAAGCTGACAAATCTTATCCATGGCTGGCCTGCACCTGCGCAGTCCCCAATGTGTTACTGCATAGAAGATCCACCAGATGAACAACAGTTACAGGTAAGTGAAACTCTGTTTTTACTGGAGTTGGGAAGGGCTGCTGGAGGAAAGGGAACAAAGGAAATATCTGTGACCATCATTATTTCTGCTTATAGATCATGGGCTACAACCCATTAGAAGAGATATAATTTAATTTAGTATTTACATCTACTTTTTGGTTCAACTTTTCAAGTTTGGGCTAAACGTAAAACTTATTTAGTCCTTTAATTTCTCTGCCACCATCTTGTATTTATAACCATGATTTTTAAATTGCAAAGACCGCTTTATGGGCAAAATACAATTTTACAAGATTTACTGATGTATTAAAACCAGTTATTGCATGAGTTTAGAAGAACTTATACAGAAATTAAATCAAAGAGCTCGTCAACAGTTCCAGTATTTTCTACTACAAGATTATATTAAAGTTGTTAAAAAGTCTGAGAAGCACATTATCATATTTTAGGAAATGTATCTGTTGTACTCAGGGAACAAAGAGTGTACAGTTAAAATACAATTTTATATCAAACATTGACGGTGATAATAGTTTTATAATTCATTGGGAGAAAGTGTTAGAGGGGGCTGATTGAACAAAAATCTTTACAGCTGGAGCAGCAGCTTCTGTTTGAATCAATATGAAAGACAATATTCATATGAGTCTTTATTGTTAGTATTTGATATTGGATAAACTGAATAAGAAGTATCTGTTAATTATTTCTGTTGTTGGAGATTGTTCTACAGATTTTATGCAGGTTTGATGGGAATGTCCTAAAATACAGGTATGGGGGTAATTGTAACAGAAGTTAATGGAATGTTAGGTTGTGACATGTCCTTAAATGTTATAATACTTTTGAGCTCTCTGAAAGGCTGTAATTCAAGTCTTTATAATCTGATGATTTGGGATTTGTTGACTGCAGCGACAATGATGATAGGAAAGAACTGGTGTCAGCCGCCCTTGGTTAGGAAAGGGTGGGTTAAAAATCTAATTAATAAATAAATATATAATGAATGAATGGATAAAAAGGTGTGGGATACTACAAATGAACAGTAAGTGAGATAATTATATTGAAAGTTAATAGACAGCATAAAGCAAGGTTTACAGACAGTTGGGGAGCTTTTGTTGATTTCACTAAGGGAAAATGTGGGTTAGACATGAATGTTTACAACTGTTTCTGATTACTGTTTCTCATTAATGTCAAGTTCAATATTTATTTTACAAAGTGTCTAGTTAGTAATTTTTATATTTTGATAATTGTATGTAATTAGGTAAACATTCATATACTGTCTATTTAGTCTTAGAGTTTCTGAACACAATTTTTCTATAAAGGGGCAAAAGACCATAGATTGAACAGAATTTCACTTGTGAGAATATATTTATTTACTTCATTTATAGTCTGTCTTTCTTGTTGTTACTCAAGGTTGATTACAACTAAGAAGGATGCGGTAAGAACAGTATTACACTTACACCCAATAACAGTAGAGAACAGCACACTAAAAACAAGGTATAATACAGGCATGCCACCAAAGGTGCCAACATGTCATTGGCATTCAGTTGTTCCCAGCCAGCAGTGATGCAGGAGGAGACAGGGGGCAAGGCTCGTACCTGTCATTGCCTCCTAGAGCCATGCAGCCACTGGCCAGGTTCAAGGTGAGCCTTTGTGGCAAGTCTTGGCTTTGGGGCTCAGCTTGATCCTTGCAGTACTAGCACACATGAAGTTGTGTCGTTGCCTCCTGGAAACTTGCTACCAACAGCTGGGTCAGGGGTGAGCCCCCAAGGCACTTTCATTGCCACTGGGGCTCACCTTGCTTCCAGCCAATGATGTTGCATAAGAAGAGGAAATAGGTATGGCTTACTCCTGTCATTGCCTCCTGGACCTGTGCCACTGTTGATTGGATATGAACCAAACCCATGTGACACTGCTCACCTGGAGTCTCAAAGTAGCTTGAACTAGCCCTGCATCAAATGAAACCTCTAAAGTACTAGTGTGGGGACTAAGCAACAATCTCTTCATTCGGTCAAGGGAATAGCACCTGGAGCAGAATAACCATGTCATAAGGCTTTGTATTGTTCACTTTTTAAGGAATAAAGCAATCAACATCTCATCCATATTGTGCATAATTCACAAAAATGGGTCAATGCCAGAGCCTGGATTGCTCAGTATTTAAAGTTGCTGTGATTATGAATTGATTTCAAGTCACAAAAATGAGGTAGAGGTACTTAATTACTTATAAGGAAAGGAATTGGGCTAGTGGTACAGTAGGTGATTATCACATACAGGATTTGCCCTTAAGGTGGGCTTGAATTTCTTTAAAACAGAGTTCAATAAAACTGAGAAGCTTTGGAAAAGAATTGCTTCTGTATCAGTGCTTTCAAATGACATAGATGACATAGGAATGAAAATGAGGGGGGAAATGCATCTGATTCCTAAGGACTGAATAATTTTTGTGTGTGGATGTCGTATGTCTAGGTACATGGAGAAGCCAGCATTGTACAAGACCAAGAGTAATATTTTTAATAGAAGGCATCATGTGACATTTTACAACCTTCAAGCATGAACTGACTAACTTATTCTTCAGTTGTGTTTCCATTTCTGGTATTTTCTTGCTTTCCACCATGGACAGAGCCAGTGACAATGCTATGTAGCTTTCCTTGTCACAAAATGCAACCAATTTCTGTATGAAAACAGCAGATGATAGTTTTACTTCTGAAAATGCAGCACAGAACTTTGTAGCCATTTTCCCTATGTAAAGTAGCAATTATGACCTCTTTGACTTAGCACTTACTCTACAGAAATAAGCAGTTGCCATTTGGCTCTATTCATTTTGTACTTTGTTTCACACTTCCATAAGATGTATCAGAATTATCCTTCAAATGATTCTATTAAGCATTCTCCTTGCATATTAAATGCAGGAGACATTGTGTTTGCCCACATTATACTCACAGGAGGCAAGGAAGACACGACACAGAAAAATGAAATTATTTGGCTAAATGAAAACAACCTGAGCAGAAGAAATCATTTTGAATAATGACAATTTCAGTGAGTGTCACCATTTCCTATCAGTTTGCTCCGCATTGCACTGTGCACAGAAGCTTGCTGATGGGATTTTATATAAAAAATATATCTATTAAAAATAAATGGTGGCAGACTCTAAGTAAATGAAATAAATCAGGAAGATTTTCAAGGAGAATAAAAGTGTCATTTATGATGGTTACAGCTTATACGCCCACTATGATTCCTGTACTGGTACATTTATTTCTCCCATGGTGGATAACATTATTACTTGATCTGTCAAAATGGAGTGACAGAATTTTTCTGTAAAGACAGCTTATTTAAGAACAGTAAAATTCTATTGTGTGTTTTTGATCCTGCTCAAAATACCATTAGGAGGAAAAAAAGAAAGCCAATAATTGTCCAGAAAGTTATATAAACCAAAAACAAAAAGCACTGAAAATCATAGTGTTACCCAAAGGAATTTGCAGGGAAAACAAACATATGTTCATCTAACATGATATTATTTTTGTGGCCCATGAAACCTAAATTCTAGCACTTCTCTTGTGATTGCAATAAATTTGTTAATTCTTAGTGTATATTTAAAAAATTACTACATTCCATGGATTGTATTGTAGCACCTAATACTATCATTTACTATTTGGATTACATTGAGGATGGGGCATCTCTAAACTGATCCACGTCTGCTCATTTAAAAAAACATAGTATAGAACAAAAATGGAGGGGTGTGTGTATCTGATTTCCTAATTGTTCTGTTTGGCAGTAGTTGAGGATCATTGCTAAAAAGGAGATATGTCATGGTTCCTCTAAACTTGGGAAACTGAAAGAATCTTTCCTCCATCACATGGCCCTACCACACAATCACTACTGTTTCAGCCTACTCCCTAGGACATCCCCTTTTAGGACATGCTCTTTTTTCGGACATGCTCCTTCTAGGACATGCTCCCTAGGACATCCTTTTAGGGGATATCCACAACTAACTTTTAGTTGAAATAACAATTAACATCATGTTTTCTTAGCTATATTATGTTATATTTCATTTTAATACACTGGTGAATATAAATATTGTGGTTAATTAAAGAATTTTATAATTTAAAATAAAATATTAGTATAATCATTAATAAATTATCTTTATTATCTTATGACACATTGTAACTATATTTAACATTATGGATATAACTTTCTTTTCTTTTGGTATAATTGTATTAACTAAGAGCGCATTCCTGGGGTGGGGAGCTCCTTAGGAGCTGGCGTGACCCCACCCCACACAAGTACCCACTTATCCTGTGATAAGAGGCACTTACACTGACATAAAGAGCATTTACGTCGGTGCCTGGGTGGTGCGGAGTTGCACCAGTCTCCCCCGTCAGCACTGCCACTCCGGGGCTCTGCTAAAGTCAATGGGGCTTTTTTGCTCTTTTTCTATTTTATAATTTTTTTAAATAGTTTTTTGTTCTCCATGGCTGCTGGGAAGCCTCTTTGGTGGTGGTGTGGCTGTGCCATTACGGGTCACCATGCAACCCCCTTTCATGAATGGGCTGCCCATTGTAAAGGAGCTCATAGTTTGATTCCTACTTCTTTTGTAATAATCTCAGCTTTTAATATGTTTCATTTTTGTTCTGTCTATATTATAAAAATACAAAAACTATTTAAAAAATAAAACACTGTGCAGGACTAATTACAGAAAAAAAAGTTGCCAAAGAACACAAGCTGTATATAAAGCATGTGGAAAGCAACCATATTAGAATCAAGACGGATGTCATTAATTCATGTGTTAGTCAGTATTTCAACCTCACCTGTGGTTACAAAATGCATTCACTGATAAAACTGATATTATATTAATCAAGGAGATCAATTACAGGATTCAAACAAGATTCAAAGAAGGCTACCACAGATTTAGTTTTGTTCATTACCAGATGCCTAAAAATATGCAAAATGCCACATCAACTTTGTTTTGTTTAAAAGATTACTTTGATGTGAAAATTTCTGATGGAGACTATTAATAAGAGGCACACTTTTAAGCAAATGTTGCCATAGGGCTGATAGCATTGGTTAGTCGAGTAAGGCATAGGTACAACCCAGATTCTGCAACATGCATCATAGTCTCAAAGTACATTCACAGATAATGGTTAACCAAAGTACCTAACAGATTAGTGCAAATGAATAAAATTGTTATATTAGAACATTACTAATATAACACTATTGGGAGTCTTATTTTGATGGGTTGGTCCTGAATTGCAATACAGTACAAGCCTCAGTTGAACACATGAACACATGAAGCTGCCTTATGCTGAATCAGACCCTTGGTCCATCAAAGTCAGTACTGTCTACTCAGACTGGCTGTGGCCCCCCAGGGTCTCAGGCAGAGGTCTTTCATATCACCTGCTTGCCTAGTCCCTTTAACTGGAGATGCTGGGGATTAAACCTGGGACCTTCTGTATGCCAAGCAGATTCTCTACCACTGCGCCACAGCACTGATCTT
The DNA here is from genome assembly GCF_029931775.1 of Euleptes europaea. NCBI lineage: Eukaryota > Metazoa > Chordata > Lepidosauria > Squamata > Sphaerodactylidae > Euleptes > Euleptes europaea. The sequence continues at coordinate 72,595,093 of NC_079313.1, forward strand.
ACTGGTTTATACACAAAGATCAGGTTTTGAGATGAACTATAAAGTTGATTAGAGAAGAATATGAACTTCATGAAATGATAAAAATACTAGGATATTAAGCCAATCTACTACCTCTGCAACTCACCAGAGAATATGCATGTTCTACTACAGCTATTCTAATAAGAAGTGACTGAATCAAGAATTTTTGTATCAGCCAATGCAATACACAAGCTGACAGAGAAGAATGACGGGCTGCATTGCCAGATTAGTGTAGAAGATCTAATAGCTGCTAGGGCATATTTCTATTCTGAATGCAGGTGCAAGGAACAATGGAGTAACAAGTCTTTCATTTTCATTTGGATTTTGAGACTGTGTAAGTAGATATTGTTTTTTCTGAAGCCAGAATATAGCATCATGTGACAGATTAACTTGATGACAGTTTTGCAAAGAAAAAATGTGTACAATCTGATCTATATACATGAAATAAATTGCAATCTAGTAGAAGAAGAAAGAGAGGAAGTCCCGTGATGACAGTGACGCTAATTAAGCAAGAACTTCATATTTAATATGAGGCGGCCTTTCAAGTTTCCATGCCAAGGAAATGTCAACCTTTAACTTCTTGAGCTAGATGCAGTGATCTGCAAGCACAAGTATCATAGATCTTTCCCACATTCTCCTGCTCCTAGCAGTCCTTTCTGACTCTGGGAAAGTGTATTTCCACTCAAAGGGCTTGCTTTATAACACCTCTTGTTGCTAAATTTCCTGTCTGCTTGCATGATTTTCACCTTTTATTTCTCTTGGCTGGTAGTGATAGGGGAGTCACACTCTCTGTGGTTACATTTATTCTTTCTGCTCTTAAAATTAGGAGGTTGCATGTATTATCTAAACCCAGGTATTGAACATTTTGATTGATTTATTTGCTTATTTTAATATTTAATAATTTGGAACTTGTTTTTGATTTGCCCAAGTGCTTTGGCATATAGGCGCTCAAATTTCTCAACAGAAACAAGGAAAGGACTATCAAGTTGCATGGCCATTACATTCAAGAATGAGTGCTAAATAGAAAGGAATGTGGTGAAATTATTTGTGCATCTCCTGATTATTGTCACTCTGCTAGATAAGTTTAGATTGGAATTTAGACCATTTGGAGACAGGGTATCAAAAAGAAATATGAAGTGGGACTCCTGTTGTGACATGATTCTATGTTTTGACTTTCAAAAGATTTACCTACATACTGCCATACCATGAAAAATTGCATTTCGTGGTCCTGATGTTTGATTTCTTTGTAATGAGCCGTGAGCCGTGAGTCCATGTTATTGTTTCTTACACGTGATCTGTGTTCCCCAATTCTTAATTTCATGGGGCATTTTGTTTTGCCTACGTAAAGTAAGCCACATGGGCACCTGATAACATAAATAACATATTTGCTGTTACAATTGCTGAAATATTTTCGCTTCAACACAAAACCTGTTCTAGTGTCCTGAAATTCCTTAACGGGTAGCGCCTGCACACAAGCAACACATTTGATACCCTGTCTCCAAATGGTCTAAATTACAATTTAGACTTATATAGTTTTTTATAAACACTTTGGGTCAGTTTTTTGTAGGTTTCCTTTATTGTTAAGTATAAGTTGTAGTTTTTTGTAGGTCCTTCATTGCTAAGTAGTTGAAGTACATGACTTCATGTAACTATATTGGCAAGTGCTGGGTGCACTTTAACTGTAACGATTCACAGTTGGTTAATTCCTGACAAGTATTTGGATAGGAGATCTCCAAAAAATACCAGAGGCATGATGCGGAGTCAGGCAATGGCAAACTACCTCTGAATGTCTCTTGTCTTGAAAACCCTACAGGGTTGCCATAAATCAGCTGTGACTTAATGACAAAAAAGGGGGGGAACGTATGGGGGGAAAAGATTCATATGCCAGCTCACAGGCCTCTTAAAGAAGAAATTGCACTTGCTAGTCTTCAGCAAAGTTTTTAAAGAGGGATCTGCACTATCTGGGGCTGAGAGAGACATCACAGAGAAATGGCCCTATTTCACACTCACATGCGCTAATTGCATATCTGTAGGCTCATGTGATGGAAACACAGTAAGTCTCATAGAATTTTCTTCTGTACTGAGTGAAATAATAGTACAGTCAGTCTGACTCGTGTGCCAAATTGTGTAAATTCACAAAGGCCTATTAAGAAATGCAAGTACATATGGGCCACATCTGTCTTGGGTTGTTTCATAAACTCCAGTAAAGGTTACCTTTGTGGGACACCTGTGTTAGATTGCTTTTATAGTTTTATACTCAAGCCTTCAACATGGAGATGTATAATGTATAAGAAGTACGAATGAGTAAATGAAATAATTATATCAACATCATCATTCTGCTTTGTTAAGAATAACTATTGAGTTTTCTGCTTCCTGGATTAGTCAACTTTGTATATCATTCAATAACTGTTATCTGGGGAAGAGTCCCAGGGAAATAGTTAAATGCATAGTTTTGAAGTGGCAGTGTTGGATAAGCCAAAAGGTCATGATAATGGAAAATGTTTTCCTGAGCTTTTAGCTTGTCTTAGCTTCTGCTAGAATTCAGAATGTTGGTTTTCTAACTTTGATTGTTACCATATTGTTGTTTATAATAAGTGTGTACAGCCCTAGTCTTCTGTCCTTGAAATAATGGAGATTCTAGAAAAATGAACATTTGCTTTAGTGTACATAAAGCTTCATTAGGTAAAGAAGAGAATTCATGGTAAAGGTAGTGACATCAAACATACTATGGCCATTCTTTTTTAAAATCAGTGTCTTCTAAATATAGATTATAGTAATTTACTTTCAAACAACTCATTTTCAGCATGTGACATGTTCATTAACCCCAGGTAGAAAAATTATTGTGGTGCATTAATTTTTCACCAATGAAGACATTAGTCATATTTGCAAGTATCATTAGTGTCTGCCACTGAGGTGGAAAAGTCTTACTGTCTCAGTCCAAATGGAGGAAGCATTTGGATGTTAATGAGGATCTGTTAAGTTTTGTGGGTTATCAACTCTTGCACACTTTTATGCTTTGAATCATAATTATAGACCTCCAAAGCACATCATTAAAGGTCTGAGAAAGAACAATAGATATGTAATCTCTCAGTTTTTTAAAAAAAGGTAAAAAGTTAAACAATTTAATGTAGGCCTACTGCTGTATTAGAGAATGTATTCCAAGTACAGCTATATAGACTTATACATGGAGTTCCATCAGTATATTTTGCAGTTAAAGAAAGATCAGCTGAGATCTCAATTTAGAGACTACATCTGTAATAAGTAGGGTTGCCAACCTCCAGGTACTAGCTGGAGATTTCCTGCTATTACAACTGATATCCAGCTGAGCCGATGGAGATCAGTTCTCCTGGAGAAAATGGCCGCTTTGGCATTGAAGTCTCTCCCTTCCCCAAACCCCACCCTCCCCAAAAACCTCCCTCCTTTGGCGAAGAGGAACCTGGCAACCCTAGTAATAAGAGAACCAGCAAAATGAAGCTGCGCTGTTCTAGCTCGTTATTCAGCACATCAATTGAAAGAAAAAAGATCTTTCAGTTTCTTGAACAATCAGAAGATACATGCAAAGAAATGTTCACAGAAGCAAACATTAATAGAATATATTGGAACATACAGAAATAATGCAAAAGCGCCAGTTCTGGGGAGAGATACCAATTATCATCTTTTCTGCTTCAATGTTACTATCTGCCTTACACAATAAGCCCATAACTGTGTGTCTCCTTCTGAAGACTGAAAGGGGTGGTCCTTGTCCTGTGTGGCCAAGTTTCTTTTGGAATTTCTTTCACATAGAGACTCACTAGAATTGTGGAGGAAGGAGAGGGGAGGGGACTGCTGTTTGAAACCATGAAAAGTCATTACTAGTCAGAGTAAACAGTATTGACTAGTTGGTCTAATGGTCTGACTTAGTAAAACACAGAAACATATGACAGGTCTACAGTTATTATGAGTGGGAAGAATTCAAAATGATACTTGGAATGAGGTAGTTTTATACTGGCAATAGGCCCCATTGAGTAGACTTCAATCGGATTCCAAGTAGACCTGCTTAGGACTGTGTTGTTATTTATTTATTTAACTTGTTTTAAAAATTCATATCCCATCTTTTTTCCATAAGCAAGATGAATTTCCCTGGGGAGAGAGTATTCCAGCTAGGGCTGCCAACCTCCAGGTACTAGCTGGAGATCTCCTGCTATTACAAGTGATCTCCAGGTGATAGAGATCAGTTCACATGGTGAAAATGGCTGTTTTGACAATTGGACTCTATGACATTGAAGTCCCTCCCCTCCCAAACTCTGCCCTTCTCAGGCTCCACCCCCAAAATCTCTAGGTATTTCCCAACCCAGAGCTGGCAACCCTAATTCCAGAGCTTTGGTGCCATAACTGAGTAGGTCCTCTCCTGGCTTGCCTCCTGCCTGATCTCAGAAGGTTAAAGCACCTGAAGGAGGTCTTGATGAGAAACATCAACTAGACTGTTTTTGCCCAGGAGCAAACAGCTGAGAAGTTTTAAAATGAACATGTTGACATTAATGAACATTAAACCCAAATTGGTCGTCTCATTGACCCCACAGCCTGTGTAGTCCAAGCTGGGAAGAGAAGCCAAATATCCAACCTATCTATCTTTGTTCTGTCTATATAGAATAATAGAGTTGGAAGGTACCACCAGGGGCATCTAGTCCAACGCCCTGCACAATGCAAGAAATTCACAACTACCTCCCCCAAACCCCCAGTGACCCCTACTACATGCCCAGAAGACTGCCAAGATGCCTTCCCTCTCATCATCTGCCTAAGGTTATGGAATCGGCATTGCTGACAGATGGCCATCTAGCCTCTTCTTAAAAACCTCCAGGGAAGGAGAGTTTACCACTTTTTAAGGAAGCCTGTTCCACTGATGAACCGCTCTAACTGTTAGAAAATTCTTCCTAATGTCTAGACAGAAACTCTTTTGATTTAATTTCAACCCGTTGGTCTGACCTTCTTGAGCAACAGAAAACAACTCGGCACCCTCCTCTATATGACAGCCCTTCAAGTACTTGAACATGGTTATCATATCCCCTCTCAGTCTTCTCCTCTTCAGACTAAACATACCCAGCTCCTTCAACCTTTCCTCATAGGACTTGGTCTCCAGACCCCTCACCATCTTTGTTGCCCTCCTCTGGACATGTTCCAGCTTGTCTACATCTTTCTTGCGTTTCCCAAAACTGAACACAGTACTCTAGGTGAGGTCTAACCAGAGCAAAGCGATACCATTACTTCATGTGATCTGAACACTATTCTTCTTTCCTTTTATCCCTTAGAAGCTCCTTGATCCATGGTTCTTGAGCAGCATATATCTAGTGTTTGAGGGATATAAGGACTGAAACAAATCTTGCCGCTGACAATGTAGCCTTGGGATCCCTATCGCTTAGTAGGTAAAGGTAAAGGTCCCCTGTGCAAGCACCGGGTCATTCCTGACCCATGGGGTGATGTGACATCCTGACGTTTTCTAGGGAGACTTTAGAAAAGGCATTATGTCAGACACAGAGGCTTAAGATTTGTATGTTAAAAGGGGGGAGCTATAATGTGATCAAAGTTCCTCGTAAAAGTGGCATTCCAAAAGGGCATGAGCTAGTGAATCGATAGAGCCAGAAGAGCAAGGACAGGTCCTGTCTGGATATGGTATATTCAAAATTGTGCCCTTCATAACCATAGAGGGGTTAGCATTTTCCTTTTTAGCTACCCCATCACACTGTTGACTCATGTTCAGTGTTTGGTCTACTAAGACCCCAAGATCCTTTTCGCACACACTACTGCTCAGACAAGTCTCCCCCATCCTATAATTATGCATTTGATTTTTCCTACCTAAATGCAGAACTTTACATTTATCTTTGTTGAAGTGCATTTTATTAGTTTTAGCCCTAGCTAAATGCAGAACTTTACATTTATCTTTGTTGAAGTGCATTTTATTAGTTTTAGCCCAATTCTCCAGCCTGTCAAGATCATCCTGAATCCTGGCTCTGTCTTCTACCATATTTGCTACCCCTCCTAATTTAGTATCATCTGCAAATGTAATAAGCATTCCTCTATTCCTTCATCCAAATAATTTATAAAGATATTGAACAACACAGGGCCCAGGACAGATCCCTGAGTAACTCCACTAGTAACTTCTCTCCAAGTGGATGAGGAACCATTAACAAGCACTCTTTGGGTGCGATCTGTCAACCAGTTACAGATCCACTTAACAGTAACTGGATCTAAACCACATTTTCCCAATTTGTCAACTAGAATATTATGTGGAGCCTTATCAAAAGCCTTACTGAATCAAGATAAATTATGTCTACAGCATTCCCCTGATCCAGCAAGGTAGTAACTTTCTCAAAAAAGGAGATAAGATTAGTCTGACATGACTTGTTCTTGAGACAGCCATGCTGGCTCTTAGTGATCAGATCCATCCTTTCTAAATGCTCAAGGACTGACTGTTTGATGATTTGTTCAAAAACCTTTCCGGTATAGAAGTCAAGCTGATGGGTCGGTAGTTACCCGGATCTTCCTTTTTCCCCTTCTTGAAGATGGGGACAACATTTGCCAGCCTCCAGTCGTCTGGCACCTCACCTGTTCTCCAAGACTTTCCAAAAATAATGGACAGAGGCTCAGAAATAACATCTGCAAGTTCTTTGAGTACCCTTGGGTGCAATTCATCTGGCCCAGAGGACTTTGTTTCATTTAAAGACATTAGGTGTTTGTGACCTATCCCAATGCCAATCCTATTCTCCATCTCTTCCTCAGAATACTATTTGCCTAACTGATTGACCAATGCATCCCAGTACTGTGTAAACAGCAATACACATCTTTTCACTCCCCCCTGAAAATGCTAGAAAAATAGAGTTAAGTTTTGTGTAAGCTGCCCATGGTGTGTACAGCAATGTAACTGGTTATTTAACCTTGATTTGTTTCATTCATTGCAAACATGGGAAAACAGCATTAGAGATATGTGCAAAAGTAAATTCTGTCCACCATTTGCATTGCTTTTCAAATGTGTTCCCTCCCACAGAGCTGTCTTTATTTCAAGACATGTTTGTTTTAGCCTCTGGTGAGTAGGGTTTTTTTCCAGAAACAAAAAGCTAGCTGAATTTTCCACTATAATCATATTTAGTAACTCAAAAGATGTGTCTTTCATTTTTGTTTGCTTATCTTTCTGTTCTACTGAAAAAGTTATACTCCTCTCTGGCTAGTTCTGTTATATTATTTAAGCACTTTTTTTTTTTTGATAAAAATTACTTTGGTAGGAAGAAATTTACCACGGTGACTGTGATCAGGGCCACAGCTCAGTCTGTAACATTCAGTGCTGACATGCCTATTTCCTCCCTGTCAGAATGAAATACTAATGGTAGACCCTATCAATTCTGACATTGCTTTCTTATTTTTTTTATAACCAAGGTCACTTTCTTCATGTTTACATTTGACATGGAAATCAAAATGAAACTATAAATTCTTTTACAGCAATTTTATGCTGATAGTGCCTTATTGCAACAATTGCTAGTGTAGCAAGTACAGCACTTGAAGAATGCAATGTGATAGGGTTTTTTGTTGGAATGCAGAAAACCTTTGCTGCTTTTTTTTTTGATCATTAATGTATCTACAAAGTCAAACTGACTTTTTATTTCCCTTACATTTATCTTATGGTATCAGTATTCAAAATATTTGAAATGTTGTTAAGTTTATCTCCTTTAAAATCACTCATAACAGATTTTGGGAAGAGAAAGATACTATAATTTTTCTTAAACCTAGAAAAGTCAGAATTTCCCACAAACCTTGACTGTTTAATCATTATGTCATTAATGTTTGGTTGCATCTTGGTTTCTTATTTGAACCATGTGTAAAATGTGTAAAAAATTTGTTTGAGCTTCCACTGGTTAAGGAACAGTACAACATTTTCCCTCCATGTACTCAGGTGTATTGCATAGAAAGCATTCAAACACTGTACAACCAGTGACCTCATCCCTAATTTACAATGTCTCCTTTCGGGGGCCTGGGAAGAAGTTATTTAGCATGCTTGCTAGCTCAGCCAAATTATATTTGGGAAATGTCTGAGAGGGATTTTGTTTCCTTAACCAACACTTGGTAGGTGGAATCTTCATTTTCCTCTGTATTTCATAGCATAATTCCTATGTTTTAAAATGGGTAGTTCCATAATGTTCCTTTGTTCAATGGAAGCATAGATTAAATGCTTTCATCCCCTCTGTCCTGGCTTCTTCATTTTCTCTTTCTAACACATGCCAGACATTCTCTCCCACTCAGACAGGCACATAGGGTTGCCAGCTCCAGATTGGGAAATATCTGGAGATTTTGGGGATGGAACCTGAGAAGGGCGGGGTTTGGGGAGGGGAGAGACTTCAGTGGGGTCTAATGCCATATGGTTCTCTCTCTGAGCTTCAAGGACATCTGATCAGTGGGTTATTCTGTTCCTATGCTCAGGAAGAGGCAGGATTCACAGACCTTTACTTCCTGTCCCTGTGCTAGGACTGCCCCCTAACTTCCAGTTTTCGTCCTGCCTTAGAGGGAGAAGCAGCATCAGAGAGAGCTCTGCAGGTAGGCCTTCTCTTTGTGCACTATTCTTACCTATTCTTACCTAATTCCTCCTTCTCTACAACATCCTAGTGTGTTCTTTTCTAACATCCCAATCCTCTGTCTCATCATATTTTTTCTCTCTGTCCCCCCGGTCCTCCTCTGTCATTCTTCCCCCTTGCTCCCTTTTTGTGACTGCAATGGCGGCGAGCGGAGAACAGTCGGAGGAAGAGTTAATGTCCGGGGATGAGGAACAGGTCGCAGGGCTCCTTTCCCACAGGAAAACTACCGTGGCGGGGAAAACGTCCAATAAAGCCGCCGCCCCAAAGAAGTGGCGCAACCGTCTTGCCGCAGAGGCGGCAGTCCTGAAGAGAAAGCAATCCGCAGAGGAGCCTAAAAATGGCACCTAAAAGACGTGTGCTACAGAAGAGGCTGCTACCACCCCCCGTTCGGCCCCTGAGAGTAATGAGTGTGAGGTGGACAAGGACGCCTGTAATGCCGGCTCCAAGGGAGACTCTGCTACGGGCAACGGAGGCGGTAATGTACAGGCTCCTTTTCCCCTTTTGTCGGTGGGGTATGTGGCTGATCAGGGCATGCTTGATTTAATGAGAAGAGCTCTCAAAGAGGAGTTGGCACGCCTGGGTGATCCAGCCTGTAGGGATCCCATGAGTTCAAGGGCCTCCTCTCCCTCCAGGGTTTCCCTTTACTCTGATGCAATGGATCAGGCGTCCTGCAGTGGTTCCTGCAGCCCCTGGCCAACCAAGGCAGCAAGGAAAGCTCCTCCACCTTCTACTGCGATGTCACCCCATTCTAATGTCTCCCCAGGACTAGAGGAAAAAGAAGAAGGAGAGTTCTCTTCTGAGGAAGAGAGGGAGGAGGGAGATGAAGGGGTTCTGGATAAAAACCATCAGTCTCGCCTGTTCTCTAGTGAAGACTATCAGCCCCTGTTATGCAAGGCTTTGCCTGCCCTTGACCTCCATGAGGATGTCGTGAGTCAGCCTGAGAGTTACTCTTCAGATGAAGAGGAGGCGGCAGAACAAGCCCTCACTCCCTCTGAAGAGATAACACTGGAACAGCAAGACGGGACCTCTGAGCCAGAAGACCGGCTGGCTGAAACAAGAGAACAGGAACAGGGAAGAGAAAGCCTTTCACCTTCAGGGTCTCCTCCACCAGTGGAGAGAAGAAGAGTAAAAGGTAGAATGGCATTGCAGCAAAGGAGAAAGTCGGCCCAGCTTTTGGACAAAAGACGTAAGTTGGCACAGGAGGAATCAGAGTCTGAAGCCAACAGTTGAGCTGAAACACCTGGAGAGTCACGAAGGCAATATAAGCAAGACTGACCGTTAAGTGCCTCGTGGGAGCAATGTTATTGCATGCCGTCTGTCTCTTATCTTGAGAAAGCTTCGTTTGGAGTCCGGTTTGCCGTGCTGTTGAACTTGGAAGAAAGCCGTGGCCTGCAGCCAAGACCTTAAGGGCGAGGAGCTTGTGTCTGTCTGTGACCTTGTTCCTGTATAGTAAGTATACTGTTTCTGTCCTTATTAAGGAGCTGCCGGCCCTTCCCGGCAAGAGTAAAATACGCGTCAGGCTCTGCTTCCTTCAGCACCGATCCATTGCTGTGTGGAAAGCAGAGACTCAGACCTGCCTGTAAGCAACAGAGGATGAGGATACTGAAACTATTAAGAGTAAGACCAAATTCAGGGGCACTAAAGAATTCTTTGCCAGGGTAAAGACAAAGACTCGCACAGTACCCTTCCCAGAGTATTTTAAGGACTTGCTACGCTTAGAATGGGAGAAACCCATGTCAAACAGGCAGGTACCCGCTTCCAGTAAAAAGATGTATACCCTAGAGCCAAGGGCTATGACCCTGCTGCAAGTCCCTTTAGTTGAGGCTCCTGTCTCAGCCCTTCAATCACCTAGCCTTATTTCAGAGGATGGAGCGGGGAACATCAAGGATTCTCTGGATAGGAAAGCAGACTATGCCACTAAAAGAGCGCACGAGGCGGCTGCTCTATCCATTCAAGCTTCAGCCACAACCTCTTTGTTTGCCAGAGCTGGCATCATGTGTTCGAGAAAAATAATCAATCTGGTTGCTCAGGACAATAAGAGATTTCTGGATGGACTAAACAGATTATTAAAGGCCATTAACTTCATGGCCAATTCATCATTAGACTCTATGTCCTTCTCAGCCAGGTCTCTGGTAGCCGCTTCCGCGGCCAGAAGAGCTCTCTGGATTCGACCTTGGTCTGCAGACAACGGCTCCAAGACCCTACTCCTGGGCTGCCCCTTCGAGGGAGGTCATCTATTTGGCCCTAAGCTAGATGACATTTTGGTTGAGACGAAGGATAAGAAAAAAGCCCTTCCCAAGTACATCAAGAGGGAGGGCAAAGCTTCCTTTTTGTCTTCCTTTTGTCCCTTCAGGACATCTCACTCCATGGCATGCCCCAGACAGGATGGCAGACGCAGCAACTGGAACTCCGGCTGTGGTTCCTTTAGAAGAGGCCTCAGATTTGGCAAGGGCTCGCAGTTTCAGGGTCAGGGAGCCGACAAAGCTGGCAGATTTGCCGACAAACAAAACAAACAATGACCTCAAGTCCGGCCCGGTGAGGGGGAGACTTCAAGCCTTCGCGCACACCTGGAAAGCGTCAAACTCCAACGCCTGGGTTTTAAAGGTCATCCAAGAAGGCTACAATATAGAATTCCGATCTATAGCATTCCTCCCGATCACTTTCTTCTCTCTCCCACGTCTCAATCTCCGGAAAAGCACATTCGAACCCAGTCCGCAGTTCGTCATCTTTTGGAAATCCAAGCCATAGAACATGTCCTTACACAGAGCAGCGCACGGGGGTCTACTCCATCTTCTTCACGGTACCAAAATGCAATGGAGACTGACAAATCTTGGATTTGAAATTTCTGAACCGCTGTGTATTTTTAAAACACTTCAGGATGGAAACGTTGAGATTCATCATCAAAGCCTTGAGACCACAGGCTTACCTGACATCCATAGACCTGACAGAGGCTTACATGCATGTCTTGATACATCCATCGTCTCGCAAGTACCTCCGCTTCACACAGGGTCAAAACCACTACCAGTTTCGGGCCCTCCTGTTCGGCCTTTCCTCAGCCCCACAGACGTTTACCAAGGTCCTGGTCACCCTCATCGCCCATCTAAGGGGAAAGGGAATACACATATTTCCTTACCTCAACGACATTCTGGTGAGAGCACCCTCCGAGTCTCTAGCGATACAGCACACCCAGGTGGTTCTTCAAACTCTGTCTCATCACGGATTCCAGATAAACATGTCCAAGAGCAAAGTCCTCCCTTTCCAAATGATACACCATCTGGGGGCAATTATCGACACGTCATGGAGCATGGTTTTTCTTCCACCGGACAAGGTCGACACCATAACAACCTTAGCAAGTTCCAGGTTCTCGAAAACGATCGGACTTTCAATCCTGGCCAGACTCCAAGGTCTGATGGTCTCGTGCATCGGTATGGTTCCTTGGGCCCGCCTTCATATGCGAGACCTTCAATGGTTCCTCAAACCATATCAGACTCAAATCACTCAAAAGAGGAACCCTCGCCTCATACTGACGTCCCAGGTAAAACACAGCCTGGGATGGTGGACCAGGAAACTCAACCTATCCAGAGGCCTTACCTACATTCAAGGCCCCTCGACTCAGATCTTCATAGATGTGAGCCTAGAAGGTTGGGGAGCCACCCTTCACCAATACATCGCCCAGGGCAAGTGGTCATCATCCGAAAGCCGCCTTCACATCAACAGACTGGAGCTGAGGGCGATCCAAAGGGCTCTTGTCCATTTCCAACCAATGATCAAGAAGTGAGACATCCTGGTCAGGATGGACAACGTATCAGCAAAAGCACATCTCAACAAGCAAGGAGGGTCTCGTTCCTCCTCCCTACAATCCAAAGCACTGGTCATCTTAAATTGGGCAGAAAAACACCTTGCCTCACTGAGGGCGGAACACATCAAGGGAACCCTAAACGTGCAGGCCGACTGGCTGAGCAGACAGCAGGTGGATGAAGGGGAGTGGACTCTCAACGAGAACATCTTCCATTAGATCCAATAGAGGTTCGACTTTCCGTCCGTAGACCTGTTCGCTTCTGACCAAAACCACAAGGTCACAAGGTACTTCTCCAGGTTCGCTCACCCAAGAGCAGAGTGAGTCGATGCCCTGGAGTCCCCATGGCCAAGAGGACTACTATATGCCTTTCCTCCATTGCCAATCATCCCGAAAGTACTTCGGAATTTGAAGAGGGAAAAAGCCCATGTCATCCTGATTGCCCCTCATTGGCCTCATCGTCCTTGATTTCCAACGCTGAAAGAACTCTCCATTCAAGATCCATGGGAGCTTCCAGTGACCAAGGACCTGTTACACCAAGGCCCAGTACTTCATCCAGATCCAGCGTGGCTAAAACTGACCGCCTGGAACTTGAGAGGCAATGGCTGCTAGATCTGGGATACTCCACGGAAGTGGTTTCCACCATGTTAGAAGCAAGAAGAAGTTCTACCAAGCGTATCTACGGCTTCACATGGAAAGCATTTGTGAGATGGTGCAATAGAAAACATTTGGATCCACTTTCCACTACAACAGTTAGACTCCTGAGCTTTCTTCAAGATGGTCTGGCTCAAACCTCAAATCATCAACCCTTCGATGGCAGGTGGCTGCTATCGCCACAATAATACCTCATCTGGATGGATATCCTACCACTAGACACCCTCACATCACGACCTTCTTGAAAGGGGTCTTCTCTTTGTCTGATCCTACAGTCCACAGATTTCCGACCTGGAGTCTGCACCTAGTTTTGAACGCTCTAACCAAGCCGCCATTTGAGCCACTTAGAGAGGTCTCCCTGGCCCTTCTACGCATGAAAGCTCTCTTTTTAACGGCTGTAACATCCGCAAGGAGAGTATCCGAGCTCGGGGCCCTCTCCTCCAGACACAACCTATGCGTTTTCCATTCGGACAAAGTGGTGCTACGACCCGACCCGACCTTTGTTCCAAAAGTCAACTCCAAATTTCATCGACTACAAGAGCTTCATCTACCAACCTTTTGCCCTCACCCCACTCACCCAAAGGAGAAGAACTGGCAAACCTTGGACGTCAAGAGGGCGCTGCACGTCTATTTGGATAGGACAGTGGTCGGCTCCCTGCCTCCCCACCCCCACATCCGTCGGCTGATGCGGCTCCTCCGCATCCCCACGCCCAGCCAGGCAGAGGCACTGCGCTCCCGCCGGGCTCCAGCGCGCCCCAGGCGGGAGGAGCCAGCAGGTGAGCGGGAGGCAGCACCCCCTCCCTCGGCCTCCCCTCCTCTCTCTCTCTCTCTCCGGCGGGGAGGGATCAGAGGCGGCGGGGAGAGGTGGCGGCCGGCCGCCCAGGCTGCTGCTGCAAGAGGGGGGGGGGTGAGGCAGGCTCTGCCTCGCCCTGGGCCATCTCGAGGCTGGCGGGGCTCCGCCTGCCCAGCTGCTAGGTGGGGTGTGCCGGGCTGTTTCTCTGCCCCTCCTCCTGCTTCCCCGGCTGCCCACGCCTCTTTCCCAGCCAGCTTTTCTGCTGGGAGCCCACCCCCTCCCTCAGCTCCCCTTGTTGTCTGCGAGGGGTGGAAGAGTCAGCGGAGTTGTTGGTTTGTCATCCCGCGTCGGCAGGTAAGTCTGCCGACTCAGGACAAAATCCTCATCTCTGGCTGAGCGTGGGTGGACATTTGGCTGACCGGGGGGGGGGGAGAGATAGCGAAACCAGCTTCTTGGGAGGGGCCGTGGCTCAGGGTCGGCGCGGACAGGCGAGACCTTCGCCCTGCCAGTGAATGGGAGGTTTTGCCTTGGATTTGCCACTCAGATGCACGTTTTCCCCATCCAGATTCTCAAAACTCTGCATGGGGGGTTATTGGCCATTTGTGAATGGGAGGTTTTGCCTTGGATTTGCCCCTCAGATGCACAACTCAACAGTAAGACTCCCTGCAGAGTTTTGAGAATGCAGATGGGGAAAATGTACAGTGTTTGTCAGTCATAGTCATGATTTAATTTTATGGATACCTTACTTTTTTCCCTCCTCAGAGGCCATGTCTACCCACTGGCTTTCTTGTTGGTAGACCTGTACTCCGAGGAGGGAAAAAAGTCTCCCTTCAGAGGCCAGGTCTACCCATTGGCTTCTATGGGCCTCCGGAGGCCAGGTCTACTGCCAAAAAAGCCAGTGGGTAGACCTGGCCTCCCAATGGGACTCAGCCAGAGGCCAGGTCTACCAATAGGCTTTTATGGCAGTAGACCAGGCCTCCAGACGAGGACTGCGGATGGGGAGGGGGAAATGACTGGGACTTACAATTTTAATTTTTATCAATAAATAAGATCACTATTAAGTATGATATCAATTTTTATTCAGTGTACCTATAGTTTAATTAAGACTTAAAACTTTAATTAAAGTTTATTAAGTTAATAAACAGTGTACCTACCTATATAGTTTAAGTTTAAGAAATTTGGCTCTCAAAAGAAATCTCAATCGTTGTACTGTTGATATTTGGGTCTTTTGACTAATGAGTTTGCCTACCCCTGGAATAGGACAAAACCATTCCGTTGGTCGGAATCTCTCTTCATATCTGTATCTCCTCCTAGTCGAGGACTACGAATGTCAAACACCTCCATCAGCAACTGCCTTCGGCAATGCATACAGCTCTGCTATCAACATTCAGGTGTACCCACACCACCAGGAATCACAGCTCATTCGATTCGTAGCGCCACCACATCAGCAGCCTTCGACAAAAACGCCTCGGTAGAGGAGATCTGCAAGGCTGCAACATGGTCCAGCTTGTCCACCTTCATAAGACATTACAGAATTAACACCTACTCTTCAGCGGATGCGGCCTTCGGAAGAAGAGTTCTTCAACACGTAGCAACTGAGGTCTGATCCCACCCAAGTTCTGTTACAGCTTTTGAAGATCCCGCTGATCAGATGTCCTCGAAGCTCAGAGAGAGAACGGAGTCTTGGCTTACCTGTGAGGGCTCCTTCTTCTCTGAGCGAAGAGGACATCTAGCCCACCCAGGGCGAAGAGCTGCAACAACAGCAACACTACAAAAAAAGGGAAAAATCTTTGCCATTCCACAAGGCATTCGTCTCTTCCTTAGTGTGTTTTCAATGTTTATGGTCGATATTTGACTCATTTAATGTTCTATCTTCAGGTTTGTGAAGATGTTGTCATTGATCGTTCTTTCACGCATGTTTATATTGATGTTTTTTCCTGTCTACAATTCTGCTCTGGAAGTCCTCAAACTGGAAGTTAGGGGGCAGTCCTAGCACAGGGGCAGGAAGTAAAGGTCTGTGAATCCTGCCTCTCCCTGAGCATAGGAACAGAATAACCCGCTGATCAGATGTCCTCTTCGCTCAGAGAAGAAGGAGCCCTCACAGCTAAGCCAAGGCTCCGTTCACCTTCCAAAATGGCCTTTTTCCCAGATGAACTGATCTCTGTCAGCTGGAGATCAGTTGTAATAGAGGGGGATCTGATCCCACCAAAATATAAAGAAATTGACTCAGAGAGCATTTATAATGATTTAGAAGACGTGATAAGTTGTCTAAGCAGCGTGGGAGTGCTGTGAGCTTCATTGCCTATGAGCTTCATCTTCTTCAATATAAAAGGAAGAAGCACCTGAAACGGAAAAGAAAAAAATACAAGATTATTATTTGAGGACAATACTTACCTTTCTATGGACCTTAACAATATCTAACTGAGGAAAGTTTTGAAACAGAATGAATACCGGAATTCTGTCTTGATTTGTGTTTCTTGGTCCTGTAATATACTTGTGGTTCAAATAACAGTGTTTGTGAAGAAACATAATAATACAAGCTTTGCTTTAATATCATTGGTTTTCTATTTTGTTTACTTTGCCATAGTGATTGCCCTTTGGTTGAATAGCTTCTTAATGCAATCCAAGTTTACTTGCAAGTTGTAATTACCACCTGGAGATTGGCAACTAGGGCTGTTGAAAAAAATTCGGTAAAATTCAGATTCGGCAAAATTCAGCCCATTTTATTCGGGAAATGCCGAAGTCTGAACTCCCCCACTTCGGGTCCATGCAATTCGGCATGAGATCCGGAGTTTTGGGAAAATTCGGCCGAATAAAGCCATTGAAAACACAATCGCTCCTTTCTGCGGCTCGGGGGGGGGGGCATTTTTGGGGGTAGAGGTCCGAAACGAAAGGGGTCCCCCCTCCTTAATGTGCATCTCTGACAATGGGGGTTTGCAATTAGCAGAGCTTGCTGCCCACTCCCGAAGCTCCCAGCCCCAAAAAACAGCTGAGCTGTGGGGAGCAAGGGCAGGGCAGGTGCAAAGAAGTTTGCAAACCATGCAATGCAAATCGCGACTGATTGGCCAGAAGAAGACCCAGCTTGGCCACCGATTGGCCGCAGGAGAATGCTGCTTACTAACTGACGGTTATGCTGCTGCGCCGAACCCTGAATTTGCTGAATTTATTTGCCGAACACCCCGAACTTGCTGAATTTGGCTCCCCGTTTTCCCACCTTTTTTGAGTTCGGTTCCATCTGAACTGAAAACGGCCGAATCAGGGGAAATTCAGCTGTTTTTCGGTTCAGGACGAACCGAATCGACAGCCCTAATGGCAACCCTACAGGTGCACTATGCCACTCTGCTACTGAAATCCCTCTACTTCCAAATTCCTTCCTTCCTACCTTCCCCTTTATTGCCCTCTTTTCAACAGCTGGCCATTTTACACTTCAGGTGTTTTATCTCATTTGTCAGCAAAAACCAAAAATCTGCAATAAAACTAAACTAAAGAGCAGGGGTGAAACAGAAAGCCATTCTATAATATTTTTAAGACTTTAGTTTCCTACATTCCAATCTGTACTAATATTTATTTATCAGGTAAAATGATCTATGCTTTTTTTCCATTTTTTTAAATTGAAAACTTAATGTTTTCCACTGGCTTTTATCCTGCAGAATGTTTAGAAAGCAAAGCCTCTCTGTTTTAAATCAAATAACTGATATTCTGCCTAAGAAATTAGAAGAATAAGTTTACATATATATTCAAGCATCTGTTCGGGATGAGAGATGTCCCACCTGACTCTCCTTTCCCACCATTGCTACTGTGGCCAGCAGGATAAATGTGTGTTTTTTTAATTGCCGTTGGGTAACTGTGTGATGTCTAGAGCACTTCTGGGGAAAGCCAGAAAGTCTCCTACAGAGACTTCTAGAGAGGCCTGATGTCACCACCATTTTCCACATTAGCAAGGTGCTTTTAGCTGGGGCATCTCCAATCTAATTGCCACAAGAGTAAGTAGCCGAAGAGTGCTCAGGTGGTAGTAGCTTACTATCTTTGTCAGGCAGGGAAGATTCCTGGGTCCTATGTAAATGAAGTGGTAGCCATGGTGAGAAATGGGGACAGTGTTTTGCTGCCCATTGCACCACAACTCAGACGTGAGACCTTCTTCCAGGGTTGGGCTATTACTTGTGGCAGCAGTCTGTGGCTAGTGGAAGCACTACATGCTTCGCTGCCCATGAAGGAGAGGAGACTCATGCTGTGGAGAGAGCCTGTTCCAGTGTGGCTCAATTCTGCACCTATGTTTGGTGGCACTTGCCCTCCTCTCTGATGGGGAAAGACGGAAGCTTGCATCAGCCCACTCACCTGGAAGAGTGCTGGGACTCTGCACGAACTCAATATCTCCTTCTGGGACATGACTATTTTTTTTATTGCAGTCTGCAGCCGTGCTGCAGACATGCACCATGGGTGACACAAGAAGGGTGCAGGCCCTCTTTCAGCCCGCTGGCGACGGCCCTCAGGTGCAGCCCAAATCACTGCCCCTTTTGCTCCAACTTTTTATTGGAGTACTCTTTAACTTGAACTATTTCTAACTTGTACTGTTGGGCTCAGGAGGTGTGTGTGTGTTAAGTGCTGTCAAGTCACTTCTGACTCATGGTGACCCTATGATTCAATGACCTCCAAAACAGCCTATCATTAACAGCCTTGCTCAGGTCTTGCAAACTGAGGGCCATGGCTTCCTTGATTGAGTGAATTGATCTCATGTTGGGTCTTTCTCTTTTCCTGCTGCCTTCCACTTTTCATAGCATTATTGTCTTTTCCAGTTACTCTTTTCTCATAATGTGACCAAAGTATGATAGCCTTAGTTTAGTCATGTTAGCTTGTAGGGACAGTTCAGGCTTGAGTTGATCAAGAACCCACTGATTTGTCTTTTTGGCTATCCACAGTATCCATACAACTCCTCCAACACCACATTTCAAAAGAATCTTCTTTCTTCCTGTCATTTTTGTTAATTGTCTAACTTTCACACTCATCCATAGTAATAGGGGGATCTATGGCATTAATTTGATCTTGGTTGCCAGTGACACATCCTTACTCTTAAGAATCTTTTTTAGCTCCTTCATGGCTGCTCTTCCCAGTCTCAATCTCCTTCTGATTTCTTAGCTGCAGTCTCCGTTTTGGTTAATGAAGGAGCCAAGGAATAGACATTCTTGAATAATTTCAATTTCCTCATTGTCCACTTTAAAGTTGAGTAATTTCCCAGTTGTCATTACTGTTATCTTCTTTGCTGTTTTCTGCCAGTTATGTGGCAGTATCGTTGGCATATCTCAAACTGTTAATATTCCTCCCCTCAGTTTTCACTCCACCTTCATCTAAATCGAATCCAGCTTTCCTTATGATATGTTCTGCATAGAGATTGAAGAGATAGGGAGATAAAATACATTCTTGTCAAGAGGTACTCTTACTTTTATGTAATTAATAGTATTAGATAAGTATTTGAGCTTTATAGTATAGCAATAGTGGTAAATAAACAGATAATTTATCAGTTTAGGTAAGTAACACTAGATAAGTGTTAGGCTTTCTCTCTTCATAGACTTTAGAACGGTAAGTAATTATGTTAGCTGTAATAGCTCTCCTGTTCTACAGTTTGATAGCTTGATAGTATAAAGGCAGAAGAGATTGGTTAAGAAGCTATTAAGGGCCTCTGCTGTAGGGTCGGCTGGTTTGTCGCTTAGGTAAGTGATTAAACTCTGAAGTTGGCTCAGGAGGCTTTGGTGAGGGACTTTGTCAAAAGTCAAAAGCCTTCTGGAAATCCAAATATACAATGTCTACCAGCTCATTCTTTTCCACATGTTTATTGACACTTTCAACAACTCTAAAATTAGTTAGACAGAACCTACCTTTGCAGAAGCCATGTTGGTTTTTATTTAGCAGGGCTTGTTCTTCTATATGATTGACAACATTATCTTTAATAATGCTTTCCATCAATTTACCTGGAACAGACATTAAGCCAGGGGTGGGGAACCTTTTTTCTGCCAAGGGCCATTTGTATATTTATAACATCATTCGTGGGCCATATAAAATTATCAACTTAAAAATTAGCCGTCCAGCTGCACCTACATCTTTAGAATGGCTCAACAAGGTAACCTTTCTTGTGGTTAAAATGGCATTACTACAGAGAGGCCAATGTTTACAACAGCTGAAGGTGACATGGCCTGCCAAAAGCAACAGTATTCAAAACAGTATTTAAAGATATGTGTAATGGTGTAGCTCTGTACTGATGTATAATGAAACATTGTATTATTCTTTATTTTGAGCGAAATAGAAAAATGAAATGGTAGCCATGGCAATGTGGGATCAGGCCATGGCACCAGCTTTTCAGACAAATATCATTATCTGCAGAGAGGCAAGGGTATCCTAACAAACTGTAAATATAGTGTGTCTGTAGTAGGAAGACTTCCCTTTTCTGTCTGCAGTGCTTGTGGGACAGCTTTTTTCTCTTTTGTCACCAATAATATCATCAGCCTCTTTTGTAATGAGGGCAGAAGTCATTAACTTCAAGCATGACACACTTAATGGGAGAAGTAGAATAAAATAAGGGAATGGCAGGAGATGAGGGTGAGATTCTCAGTTGCTTTCTTATTCACTGATCAGGGATGAAGTAAGAACCCTAGGAAAATGAATGTCCCAGGAATGGACATATGGGTTCATTTTGGATCAGGAGGGCCAGATTTCCCAACAATTAACCCCATTTCCCACCAGTGCTTCACAAGATAAAGAGAGAAATGGGGTGGGGCTGCTGGCACGTGATGTCACTTCTGGCAAAATAACTAGAAGTGATCTAACTGCATTGGGGCAACACTAGGATTTGTTTGAAGCTCTATGGTTGGACCATGGAGTTTGGGGTGAATCCTAGAGCACTGCTCCAGTGTAGTGGCATCACTTCTTTTTTCACCAAAAGTGACATTGCATGCTGGTGTGACACTGGCATACCTGTCCCCAACCCCAGTTCTATTGGTGAGTTGCTGGCTGTGGCTTCCAATCCTAATTGGGAGGGAAGAATCTGTTCCTCCTTCTGACTTATCTCTTATCAGGCCAGCCCATTTCGCTCTTTCTTTTTCTCTCCCTTGTTCATGGCCAGGAGTCTCTGACACTATGTGATGATTCTGACTAACAAACTTAGCTGGATGGATGCAGTAGCTACAGTGAGGCCTAGAGAGTGTCACAGTATAGCTGCCCGTCTGAACTGAGTACTGGTTTTAGGGCTTGTAATAATTGCCACTGTTCTGAATTAGAAGTCTTGATAGCAGTACTTCTCCAAAGCAGGTCCTCCTTAAAACTTGATCTCTCTACAGTTAGTTGAGTTATTCATGGTTTTCATTTGATTGTTCTTTCATGACACTAATTTTGAGAAGGCTCTAATTATAGCTACTATTATTCTTTTTTTAAAGGAGTGTCTAGATGCATACTCACAGGGTGCTTTAGAAGTGCACAAATGAGAATTAGTGATGTGCTAAGCGGGCATCAATAGCCTACTGGGGCTTTTTCACTCACCAAAGCTCAAATGATAATTAGAATATTTAGACGCTAAGTACAGACCTGGGAAAGAAAGTCAAATGAATTGTATTTTATATAAATAAAAGATAATCAAGATATTTAATTGTGTGGATCAATGCACTGTTGAGTTATGCCACTTTCCCCCTTTGTTTCAAAAGAGCGGTGCTTTACTTAGAAATGCTGCCTTCTTTTTATAGCACATGAGACTTGAAAATGAAAATGAAAGTGCTAAGAATAGAATGTGTAGGCGTTAAGCTGGTGAAGATACAACAGAACTACTTTTTAAAACACACACAGAATATTAGTTTTGACCCTTGTGTCCAAGCAAATAGTCATGTGTCATACAAAGTGTTCAAATAAATAACTATATTAACATATTTATGAAAACCTTACCAATTATGGAAGTAGCCAGATAAAAAAAAATAGTAGGCAGGGCATCTGGAGTCGCATTGGCACTCATATATCATGTTGTTGGAGCTGTTCAAAGCATTCCTGTTTGTTCTGCAAGAGAGCCTTGGCAAGGATTCATATTGAAGTTAGCTGTGGTTGCGGAATGCCTAACCTTGTTAGGGCAAACTCATTACCCTTGCCATTCCTACACAAGGAGCAGATGTGAGTCTGTTGTACTGATTTCAAGGCTATACAGTATAGGATAGCTGAAATCCCTATCTGGTCAAGCATTTAAGACTGGATTGCTATTCTCAGCTCCCCATAAAGTTAATTTATTCTTTAGCCTGAGGGCCAAGTGAGTTTAAACACTGGAAATCTGTGACTGGAATTCTTGTCTCTTTAAATTTCTTTTAACAGAGCTACAGGAAGATGGGGAAAGGGTGTTGGATTGGGACCTTAGTGCTGGGGAGGAGTTTTTGTTTTTTGCTGTCAAGTCTGACTTATGGTGACCTCTGATGACATTCAGAGGTGGTTTGCCATTGTCTGCCTCTGCATAGCTACCCTGGACTTCCTTGGTGGCCTCCCATCCAAATACTTGCCAGGGTCAGCCCTGCTTAGCTTCTGAGATCTGATGAGATCAGGCTAGCCTGGGCTATCCAGGTCAAGGGAGGGGTGTTAAACCTTTCTTATCATGTTGTTTTTCTAATGTATTCTCATCCTGAAGATGACCTGCTGGAGTAAACTGACATGTACCCATAAAAATTCAATTCAGGGGAAAATATGAGTCCTGCCCTTTTTCCAGACTTGTATTTTTGACACACACAAAAGGTTCCAGTGTTATCGACTACATTCTGCTTTCACTATACCATCTGCCTCTAATCAGTAAGATGGAAGTCTGTGACTATATGGGCAGTGACCTCCACCCTATTTCTCTTTTGACCAATCTAACACGTGTTCATCACCTGATATCGTCCCATCATCAGTCACTACATCAATCCCAAAAAGCTCTAGCACGTGTTCATTGGAGCCCCATGCTTGACTCCATGGTGCACTACAGAATAAAGTCTTTAGAGGTGACTTCGCTAAGAGCAGCCCTTCTTGGGTAAGAGTCTGCAGTTACTGTCCTAAATGTATTTTTTAGATAAATTGATTTATTTGAACCTGGGAGTTTGAGTGGTAAAAGGCTTGTTGCAATGTGGCACTTCTGGGTGTAAGCCGGAAGTGATGCGATCAAGTTGGTGTGGCAATGTGCACACACGATCCCTGCTTCCAAGCCAGGCAATGGATTGGTGGGCAATTGCCCACCAATCTAAGCAACCTGGCAACCCTATTCCACATCCAGATATGGAATGGGTGGCTGTTAAAGGGTCAGAAAGGCCATACATTTCTGGTTTATCAAAGATGGGATAACTCAAGGAATTGTCAACAGACTTATCCACAACTGCAGGTGCTTCTGGCTGTTCAATAATCAGAGAAGCCATACCATATGGGCTGCTCTGGAAAAGATGGCAGATTTCAAGCTGATGTCACCCTTGGGTGCCTGCTTTCCCTTCAGCCTGCATCGAGCTTTCAGGAGCCTGCTCTGCCAGGGGACTCATATCACATCTGCCTGCAGTGTTGGATGGCTCTGTGCCTGGGGGGAAGGGGGAGGGTCCTGGCAGGTGTGGGGCTTTTGCCATGGCATTCCCAAGGGATAGGGTTTGGTTGCTGTGGTTTCCTTCAGAGCAATAAGCTTGATCAACTAGCAACCTTCATTATTCATGAGTTCCAGATAACAAAAGTTTTACTGTGATGTAAACAGGAACTGAAACTCCGGTGGGATCCGCCTTCATTCTCCAGGTGACACTTGTACCTACCTCTGCAAAGAATGCTGATATTTGTATACATTGGTCCCTCCTTCATGTTTCTGATCAGCTGTCTATCTTTCCTCCTTAAATATATATTTGTGCACATTGTTTAAAATGTGGTCATGGTGCCTGATTTTTTTGATATTTTTTTTACTATATTCTGCTCCAGAAATTGTGTGTGTTATGTACAGATGTGTGCTTTATGATATCATTGTTATTACATGTAGTAATAACAAGGACAGTGCAATTTCCAGAGTGCAGTGGTTCTTGCTTTTTGTATCTCTAAACTCTCCCATTATCTAACATGCCTAGAAAGGCAATTGTTAAAGCTCCTATTAAATGCCTTTTAACGCACTTTAGCAATAGCATATTATTTCAGATAAAAATGGGGCACTTACTTGTTACATTTGTATGCCATCCTTTGTTACAACAGCCTAATTAAGTAGTTGTGGTTGACTGACTGTGACAAGTCCAAGTTCACCCAGAGAGCTTCTTGGCTGCACAGAGGATTCACATCCAAATCCCAACTCTCTATCCACTATACCACACTTACTTACTATGCAGGCGTGATAGGCTACTGAAATTAACGTTTTATGAATCTGATTCACATTAATAGTCCTGGCACTATGCTTTCCATGGATATCCTTAAGTGGATACTGTTTGAGTGTTTGTTGGGTCCTTATAAAAATATAAATGTTTTTCTTATAATGTTTACATTAAATGCCATATAGTATTTTTTCCATTGCTGAAAAAAGTGCTGCTTACTGAAACAAATCCATATTCTACTTCTACAAAACTCTTTTGTTTTTAGCGAGGGTAAGAGAAGTAATTCTTTTAAAAAAAACCCACTTAATTTAATAACATTTAAGTGATCAGTGGTTCTCTGCTTACTCTCTGCAGATCAAAAGGTAGCAGCCACTCTTAATCTAAATGTTTTCAATCTGGCTATTCCACATAGAAAAATGAAGTTTCCTGTTGGAGAGCTTCACTGGGGGTGGGGGGTGGGAATAAAGTGGCCTATAATGATACCAATTTTTTTTTTGCTGAGCTCTAAGAATTCCTTCCCATCCATGGACTGCCCATATAGAAAACAATGTGATTGTACAAGATGTACTTTGGAAACTTTCCCAGAGGAAAAACAGATAAGTTAACAGAGCACTTTTTAATTCGGCAAAGTGCACTCTTCCTTATAATTTACTTACTATAAAATTTTAATGTACTGCAGTTTACTGAACAAATTGCATATAAAGTATTTTAGAGTTAGCTAGGGAGTTTTGCTTTGGTAGCCAAGTGGGCTTCATGATTTGATTATCCAGATACAACAAGCAGTAATAGAGTTATTGTTCTTAAAGGGTTATAGAGATTATCATTCAGTGACTGCTAATGACAAATCACAATTTGTAAAACATTGGGAAATGATTGTTGAGAAAATGCAGTTGGATTTAGGTTTTATGTACCTTTTTTGCCTGAAGTAGTGTTGAAGAAAAAGAAGAAGAGGAGGAGGAGTTGGTTTTTATATGCTGACTTTCTCTACCACTTAAGGCAGAATCAAACCGGTTTACAATCACCTTCCCTTCCCCACAATAGACACCCTGTGAGATAGGTGGGACTGAGAGAGTGTGACTAGCCTAAGGTCACTGAGCTGGCTTCATGTGGAAGAGTGGGGAAACAAATTCAGTTCATCAGATTAGCCTCTGCCGCTCATGTGGAGGAGTGGGGAATCAAACCCGGTTCTCCAGATCAGAGTCCACCGCTCCAAACCACCGCTCTTAACCACCTCACCATTCTATCCCTAGAAAATACCATGATATTATGTTACACATGATTACTATAGTTAGAATCCTCTGTGCTAGATATTGGAAAAAACGGTTGTCTCTAGATATCTGGCAATGGATTGGAAAAATTAAGGAAACATATTTCCGGATTATATTAATTTACCTACAGAAGGGTAAATTGATAAATGAGTTAGACATATAATATGGTTGCCACTTATCCAGAAAATAGAATTGGGTATTTAGTTTTGATCACATCATATGTTAATGTATATCTTTGTTAAATGCAGGTTTTTCTTTTTCTATGTTTTTTTACATGTAAAATTTGTTTTAGTTTGGTAATGAAAAAACATACAAACTGATTCCTAGACTACACAGATCAGTTCTCCTAGAGGAAATGGCAGCTTCAGATGGTAGCTTCTGTGGCGTCACATCCCCGTTGATCTCCTGCCCCTCTCCAAACCCCCCCCCCCAGATACTACCCTGAAATATCCAGGAACTTCCTGAGACAGACTTGGCAACCCTAACTCTCCCCTATGCAGAGGCTTGCGGAGTCCTGTACCTTTAAAGGTTTGGGGGAGGACCTCAGGTCAGATGTAGACACGGAACAGAAGGAGGTGGTAGAATAGACTTCTTCACTCTGTAGATGGGGAATTATATTTTTCAAAGTTCCCTGTATTAATGATGCTCACTCAAAAAGAAAAGAAAAGAAAAGAAAAGAAAAGAAAAGAAAAGAAAGGAAGGAAGAAAGGAAGGAAGGAAGGAAGGAAGGAAGGAAGGAAGGAAGGAAGGAAGAAAGAAAGAAAGAAAGAAAGAAAGAAAGAAAGAAAGAAAGAAAGAAAGAAAGAAAGAAAGAAAGAAAGAAAGAAAGAAAGAAAGAAAGAGGGAAGGGCTAGATTAGAACTTTTCTTCATAGTTTACTATTTTTTTTAAACTTTCAGGGAGTTTTACTTGAGGGAATGGAGCAGTCAAAATCTTAGTCCCCCACCTGCAGTGGGGGACTAAGCTACATTTATTATTTACTTAAGCTATATTTATTATTTACTATATTTGTACCCCACCTTTCTCCCCAATGGGAACCCAAAGCATCTTACATAATTCTGTTCCATTTTATCTCTACAATAACCCAGTGAAGTAGGTTAGACTGAGAGTATGTGACTGACCCAAGATCACCCAGTAAGCTTCAATGGCAGAATGGGGATTTGAACCTGGGACCCCAGATCTTAGTCTGAAACTCTACTACACCTGGCTTTTGTGGGGTAGCTGCTGTTGAACTGTAGCACGTAGCCAGGCCTGGGTGAGTCATGGAGGATGCATGGTAGCAAGTCACCTAGTGATTGCTGGCCTGGACCCAATGAGTTCTCCTTCAAAGGCCAAAATACCCTGGAAAGGGCCCTGCCTCTTTCCCTTACCTGCTACTGAGTGAAACCAAGCCTTGAATACTGGCAATACCATTGTGGTTGCCTAGTAATGGCCAAAGAGGGTATTCATTTCTTAAAACTGCATGCCCTGCTTCTATTATTTGGGGTTTTTAAACATTCCCCAGTGTTGTTGTTTTTGTGTAGAAAATTCTGTCTTGTCTGTTCATTGTGTCTGTCTCTGTATGTAAGCATCTACAGATCTGGTCATGTTAAGAATTCAGTATACTGATGACACTTTGCATGCAGAAAATCTCAGCTGTAGATCCTGCCATTGCCACCTGACTCAAAGGTTCTCAAGCTTTCTCTGAGAATTACTTTTTCTTTGAAAAGCTATTGCTAATCAGAGTAGATACTGTTGAGTGGCACAGACCAGTGGTATCACTAAGTGTAAGAAAGCTTCATAGAATTGGTTGGCCAACTTGTTTGACCAGTATTTAGGAAGGAACAGATGGTTGTGTTACGAATAATGTGAGAGCTTCATTCAATGAATGTAGGGTAACAAAAAGCTGCTGTAGGGAATGACATTGACAAAAGATTGATAGCAATGGTGATGGAAAGTGCTATCAAGTCACGGTTGATTTATGGAGACCTAGTAGGGGTTTCAAGGCAAGAGACATTCAGATGTGGTTTTGCCATTGTCTGCCTCTGCATAGTGACCCTGGAATTTCCTGGTAGTTTCCTATCCAAATACTAAGCAGGGCTGACCCTGCTTAGTTTCTGAGGTTTGAGGAGATTGGGCTATCCAAGTCAGGGCAAATTCTTAATAATATAAAAAAAGAATCTGAATCGTGCATATGTAGGGATGCCAGGTCCTACTTTGCCACTGGCGGGAGGTTTTTGGGGTGGAGCCTGAGGAGGGAGGAGTTTGGAGAGGGGAGTGACTTCAATGCCATAGAGTCGAATTTCCAAAGCAGCCATTTTCTCCAGGTGAACTGATCTCTATCAGCTGGAGATCAATTGTAATAGCAGGACATCTCCAGCTAGTACCTGGAGGTTGGCAACTCTATGCATATGTGCTTTAATATCACTGTAATGTTTCTTTTTATAGACATTTATTTCAGTGAGAGCCAGCATGGCATAGTGATTAAGAGCAGTAGACACTAATTGGAGAACTGGGTTCAATTCCCCACTCCTCCACATGAAGCCTGT
The DNA here is from genome assembly GCF_029931775.1 of Euleptes europaea. NCBI lineage: Eukaryota > Metazoa > Chordata > Lepidosauria > Squamata > Sphaerodactylidae > Euleptes > Euleptes europaea. The sequence continues at coordinate 72,623,054 of NC_079313.1, forward strand.
TGGGTAACCTTGGGCCAGTCACAGTTTTCTCAGAACTCTCTCAGTGCATGCGGAGGCAGGCGATGATAAACCACCTCCGAATGTCTCTTGCCTTGAAAACCCTATGGATTCACCATAAGTCAGCTGTGACTTGACTGCACACACACATATTTCAGTATTGTCCATTCACATCCCAGTATTGTACAGTCTCCTCCTTAAGGCAGACTTGTGAGTAGAGCATGTGTTCCTAGCTAGGGCTGTCGATTCAGTTCGTCCCGAACCGAAAAACAGCCGAATTTCCCCTGATTCGGCGGTTTTTAGTTTGGATGGAACCAAACTCAAAAAAGGCGGGAAAACGGGGAGCCGAATTCAGTGAGTTTGAGGTGTTCGGTGAATAAATTCGGCAAATTCAGAGTTCGGCGCAGCAGCATAACCGTCAGTTAGTAAGCAGCATTCTCCCCCGGCCAATCGATGGCCAAGCTGGGTCTTCTTCTGGCCAATCAGTTGCGATTGAGTGCATGAGCCCAGCTGCTGCGTGGCCTGGCCAGGGAGAGAAAGAGAAAGTATCTGTTTGTGTGTGAGAGAAATCCCTGTGGGGGTGCTTGTGCACATTTGCTCCTTTCCGTGGCTGCAGGGAGAGCATTTTTGGGGGTACAGCCCCCAAACTTTCAGCATAGCTTCAGAGGAGCCTTCTTGCAAGAATCCCCACATTTTGTAAAGATTGGATCGGGGGGCTGAGATATGGGCCCCGAAAGGGGTCCCCCCTTAATGTGCATTTTTATTCCATTTACAGCACACATTCGCTCCTTTCCGTGGCTGCAGGGGGCGCATTTTTGGGGGTACAGCCCCCAAACTTTCAGCGTAGCTTCAGAGGAGCCTTCTTGAAAGAATCCCCAAGTTTTGTAAAAATTGGATCAGCGGGGGCTGAGATATGCCCCCCCTTTCCCTATTGGGATGAATGGGATCAGCCGATCCTATGTGCATCTCGACAGCGGCAAATCCAAGGCAAAACCTCCCGTGCTTAAATGGAACCGTATAGGATTACCCAGTCCTCCAAGTCCCTCCTGATGGTACAGAAGACATCCACAGTAAGACCCCTTTGGGGGCTTTAATCTATAATTTGTCTCCTGTGTGTGTGTGTGGGGGGGGAAGCAGAGTCTGTGTGTGTGTGGGGAGGGAGCAGTTTCTGTGGGTGGGGGGGAAGCCAAAGGGGGCTTTCGCCCGTTCTGTCTGGGTGTGTGTGCCCCCTCGAGTCTCTCCCTGGTTTGAGGGGGGGGCTTCAGTTGTGTGTCCTCAGGTTTCCCCTCATTCATAAGATCGGTTAGGTCTATTTTGATGCTTGCTCAAAAATTGTTTTCAAATTGTGACTTAAAGAATGCATTTTCCTGGTCCCGAGTCCGATGCAAAAGGGGGAATTCCACCCCCTCCTGCTCCTGATGCTTAGCTAGCATGTCTCTGTCCCTTTCCATGGTTTGCAAACTCCCAGGCATCAGGTGTTGCTTTGCATGGTTGCAAATGTGTTGCTTTGCATGGTTGTGTTGCGTTGCATGGTTGTGTTGCTTTGCATGGTTTGCAAACTTCTTCTGTTCCTTTCCATGTTTTGCAAACTCCCAGGCGTCAGGTGTTGCTTTGCATGGTTGCAAACGTGATGGTTTGCATGGTTGTGTTGCTTTTCATGGTTTGCAAACTTCTTCGCACCTGCCCCGCCCTTGCTCCCCGCAGCTCAGCTGTTTATCGGGGCTGGGAGGTTCGAGTGGGCGGCAAGCTCTGCTAATTGCAAAGGAGGGGGGACCCCTTTCGGGGCCCATATCTCAGTCCCCATTGATCCAATCTTTACAAAACTTGGGGGTTATTGCAAGAAGGGTCCTTTGAAGCTACGCTGAAAGTTTGGGACCTCTACCCCCCAAAATGCCCCCCCAGAGCCGCAAAAAGTTGCAGTTGTGATTTTAATGGCTTTATTCGGCCGAATTTTCCCCCGAACTCCGGACCTCATGCCGAATTGCATGGACCCGAAGCATGGGAGTTCGGACTTTGGCATTTCCCGAATAAAAACGGGATGAATTTTGCCGAATCCGAATTTTACCGAATTTTTTTTCCAACAGCTGCTGAGAAAGGGCTGCTTTGGGGTGGGTGATGAAATCAGTAAGCTTAGAAGGGTGTAACTGCTTAAGACTGAATTGTGAGTAGTAATTGAAACTATTCTTCTCCAGCATGTGCTACTATCCACACTTGGGGTGGTATGTATTCTTGGAGGACAGAATACAGATGTTGGAACTTCTTTTTGTATATTTGGACCCCTACTGATTATGAAAATTCCAGATTCCAGCTGGGTACAATTACTTTTCCATACCTATTATGGCTGAGTAAGCAGTGTTTATTTAATTCCCAGTGGGAGACTATAGTTGCCTTTGCCAAATGGATAAATGTACTAGTCTTAGAAATTATTTTAGCTGTCCTCCAGTGAGCAAAGGATGAATATCACTGAAGTGGGGCAAATTGCTATTCTTAAAGTGACGTTTTTATCCCTATTCTGTTCATAAAAGTTGATAGTAGTGTGATACAATTTTGCTGATACAGTAAAATTTGACATCCTGCCGCTTTCATGGAATGCATCATTAATATGCATTAAATTCTTCTGAAATGGATTTTAAACACTTTCTCAGTCTTTTCTCTACAGCTGCTTACTAACTGCAAGGCATCCTCTCTGCCCTCCTCCTTCCTTCCCCAGCCAGCAGTATTTTTCTCACCTATCTCCGTGGGGAAATTAATATTTCTCAACTTCTGTACATTGAAGTCACTGCTCTGGGAAAAAAAAGACTTTTAGATGTTTGGAAACATCACCCAATGCAAAAGCATTTGGAATTAATATCTATTGAAAAGGTGGTGGAATGAAGGGTGAACAGATTAGAGAGATAAACAGCCCAGTAAATTCTAAAAAAACCCCCCTGCTCTTTCTTTGTTTAAATGGAAATTTCAGAGTCGATAACAGATCAATTGTGATAAACGGGAGGTGTGAACCAGCTCAGTCTTTCTTCTGCCCCTATTTTTGTGCACATTTTATGTTATTCAGGTGCCTTTCACAGAGAAGACTCAAATTTATGCTTATAGCTGAAAATGACACACCTGCCCAGTATCTATGGTAACAAAGGTGGCTTTCAATCTTAGTTTTATTGTTGCTCTTTAATTTGAAAGAAAGCGCCCCATAAAGAATAGTATTTAGTAGCACTTTGAAATCTGTTTTCATTTTTAAAAGCATTGCCATTTCTTAGTATCACTTCAAGAAGGAAGTGACAATCTTTCAATGCGGATGGATTTCAACACTGCTTGAAAAAGGTTTGAATTTTGCATTGGCAAGCATGTCTCAGTTTTCACCTCTATTTTGTAATTGTAGTTGAGAAATTATTGAGAAATAAGCCTTCTTCTTGATAGAAATCCATAATATGAATACAGTAGAAAACAAACTTTTACCCTCTTCTTTCTAATTTAGTATTAGTTATTTATTTATACATTACAGTGATTATTCATAGAAGTTTACGGGTGAAAACTTTTAGGGATTCGCAGGTTGCTGTTTAGGGTAGGAATTTTAATAAAAGTACATGAGGTTTAGTAAGACTAGTGATTTTTTTCCCAGGGGTATTTATGAGTACAAGCTATAGCTTTAACCTTTCATTCAGGTCTCCAGGCTTAAGCCCATTCAGTCTTGTGGATCTAGACTATCTAACCAATGAAACTGAGGATTCGGCATGTGCTGTTCTATTAAAGGCTTCAATTTCCATTGTATTTATAATAACAAAAAGCAAGTTCTGAAGGAATATCAAATGTTTTCAGGAGAAATAGTCAAAATGTGTACTGAGAACCATTTATGTCTTCTCAACTAATTGCACTTTTATGGTCAGTTGCCTCCTCTTGGTGTAATTCCAGATAATTATGTGTTAGTCTACAGAAGCAAAATAAAATGAGTCCAGGGGTTCCTAGAGAATAACATAATTTTTCCAACATACATTTTTGTGAGTCAGACCTCACTTCATCACATGCATGAAGTATACTTCCATTGTACTGATGTATTCATATTAACAACAGAAAGGGTTTGGGGATATGCTACCACAGGTGTGTGTGTTTTAAGTGCCATCAAGTCACTTCCAATTTATGGAAACCCTATGAATTAATGACCTCCAAAAGTCCTGTTGTTAATAGCCTTGCTCACATCTTGCAAACTGAAGGCTGTGGCTTCCTTTAGTGAATCAATCCATCTCACGTTGGGTCTTCCTCTTTTCCTGCTACCTTCAACTTTTTCTAGCATTATTGTCTTTTCCAGTGACTTCTGTCTTCTCATAATGTGGCCAAAGTTCGATAGCCTCATGTCAAGAGAAGGTGTCCCTTAATGCAGTTTATTGTTCTTTCAAATATTAGTTCAGGCTTTATACCTAGTAAAGAATGGAAAAGTTCCCTACCTGAAAATATTCAGAACTGTTATGTGAAACTCAGCAAGCCGTGACTTTTAGAAACCATGATAAAAACTCAGGTGCATGGAGTCAACCTGTCCCCTAGCACCCTCAAGGATGAGAAGCCAAGAAGCACATTCCATCCAGTTAGCAGGATGAAATCATGGTGGTAACAGAGCCTTTGAAGTGGGGGCTGGAGTTACAGATTAATCTAGTCAAGCCATCAAACTCATCTGATTCCCCTCTTGGTCACATGGCTAACAACAGGGTTATGTGGTCAGTTAACAGCACTGATCATGCATCTGATTGGTCAAGTAAACTCATGCCAATTCAGATCCCTTAGCATGTAGATTAGAGCCTTCAATCTAGTTTTGATCCATCTCTAATCCTGAACCGTGATCCTGGTCCTTCCTTGAACCTGTCTTGTAGGTGAGTCTTGTTGACTGGAAACTTGGGCCTTTTATGCAGGACATTTCCCTGTGGTCACCCATGCCAACTGCTTCAGGGCTTGCTTTTGATTATGCGTGTATTTCCCGCCCGTCAGAGGTCGCCTCACTCTCCCCGCCCATTTTGCCCACATTTTCCAGATGCTGGCTAAAGCAGCATCTGGAAAACACAGGCATAGCCCTATCCTCCATAAACATGTCCACTCCACTCTTAAAGCCTTCCAAGTTGGCAGCCATCACCACATACTGGGGCAGGGAGTTCCATAATTTATCTATATGTTGTGTGAAGAAATACTTCATAGGGTCATAGGAGACCCTATGAATTAATGACCTCCAAAAGTCCTATCATTAACAGCCCTGTTCAGGTCTTGTAAACTGAAGGCTGTGGCTTCTTTTAGTGAGCCTATCCATCTCACGTTGGGTCTTCCTCATTTCCTGCTGCCTTCAGCTTTTCCAGTAAATTATCAAAATAGGTTGAGTTAAAACAAGATTCAATCAAAGAGCAACCAGTTAATTCAGAGTGGGCAAGGATCACTTCCAACTGTTGTTAGATAGGCAAGAGGATTAACATAAAAGTTAATCTAGACAAGTATTGAATTTAACTAGATTAGATCAAAAGGAGAGTTTCAGAGGTATAGCCAAACTAATTAACAACTGTAAATGGTGGGTTATACAAGATAGTGAATGAGAAATTCAAAGTCCTTGTTATGACCTGGAGGGGAAATAATCTTGAGTTTATTAATAAATTCTAATTCAACAAATTTGCATTGTATTCTCCTGTTGAAGTTCTTTTGTAGGGGAACAGTGCTTTTAGATCAGCAACAGAACAGCTTGCTACCAACCTTAACCTCACCCACAACTATTTCAGATTTGGTAATTTCAGATTAATGGCTCAGATATAGGTGTCTGCCTGACATCACCTATGTCAACATTTTCATGGCTGATTTAGAACATCATGAAATTTCTGGGTTAGAGTTCATTGTTAAATTCAAGACTCCCCCTCTCCCCCATCCCCAGCAGGTGTTCAAAGGACTTTAAATTTCTTACTTATTTTAGGTACTAATATCTTGTATATCCTACCCCCTTAAACATGTTAATTAACCCATTTTGGATCCAGTTGTTTTAATTCATCCTGCACTTTCCTAGATGTCCCTAGATGTCTTATATTAATCCTACTTTATTTATTGGTGGGAGTGGTCGTTATCCACTGTTGAGTGAATTAGATCTTGTTTTGGTTCCCTTTGCAACTGTCAGGGGATGGGGGTCTGTCTGTACACATACTGGCTTCTGTGAGTGTGGGACAAGGACTGGATGGCCAACTGGCTGGTCACCGTGAGTCCATGCCTGTTGCCAACATTGCAGTGTGCACCAAAGATTGAGACCAGTCCAGGCCTCTTGCTGGAGGCTCAAAGTAGAGATGGCAGTGATGCTGGCACGGGCATCCTTTAGTAGGGTTGACAGCTCGTGGTTGGGAAATACTTGGAGATTTTGGGGGTGGAGTCTGAAGAGAGTGGGGTTTGGGGAGGGGAGCGACTTCAGTGAGGTATAATGCCATAGATTCCACTTTCCAAAGCAGCCATTTTCTCCAGGTGAACTGATCTCTGTCACCTGGAGATCAGTAGTAATCCTGGGCGATCTCCAGCCACCACCCTAGAGGTTGGGAAGCCTACCCTTTAGAATACCATGAAACACACTGGGGCTCCCTGTTTGAGAGTCAGGCTAGTTGGAGATGGGCCTGAACAGGGGTTCACCAGAGGGCTTAGGGCTTCCCTCTCTCAAATTCTTTAAGGGTTACCTCATAATGCTGTGGAATGCCCACTCTCGTTGCTGGCTTCATAAGGGGTCAGGACAGTGGTCAAGGAGGGCATACTCCGCTTCTCTCCTGTAGCTTAAAGAAGAGGACTGGGGAAGAGAGGAGGGGGACCCAGGGTGCTTTCTAACCTCCTTACCTCTCTGTGCTGAGGTGCTGCATAGTACACCAACCCACAAAACCAACTAGGATGTGCCACCACCTCAATGTAACACTCCTCCCCACTTCCTGTCAGTTTGTTAATATAAATTTGTTACCCTTATTTTTTTGCGGGGGGTGGGGAAGAGTTTATGCATCTGATAAGGTGACCTCTGATTTACGAAAGTAAATTATGTTAGTCTGTAATGTGATGCTGTATTCTCCTAGGGCTTCCTAAAAGCACCTGGCTGGCCACCATGTGAACAGACTGCTGGACTTGGTGGGCCTTGGTCTGATCCAGCATGGCTTTTCTTATGTGTTGATGTTCTTATTCTTGTTTTATTTTCCTCTTGAGAGATTTCTATAACTGTCTTACAGAATGTTTTAGTTTGGTTTTAGTGTGTGTGATATCTAGCCAGTAGGTGTTGGACATTTCTTCATAGAGATGAGGTCTCCCTCCTGTGAAGGTCAAGAGGCAAACAGAAAAGGAAGTCCTTGGCCCAAAGTGTAATTGCATTATTTTCTTTGCAATGCACGCTGTTTCAAGGATTTTTGGTAAAATAATTCTTTCATTCTGTACTGATTTCCCCCCCCCCCAAAAAACAAAAGCTTTTAAATGATACATGTTCCAAAGGGGAAGCAGAAATAAATTATTAGGGCAAAACAAAAACCAAAGCAATGGCATCCTTACAAGGATGGTGAGTGCTTCTAATCTTTGCTTTGCGCAGCCCCATTTCCACTACAGCTGACACAGATGCTTTTTAATAAACTCCTCATGATCAGAATTCTTGCGTGTAGAGTGAGTTTCATGTGGAATAATTTATGCTATTTGTTGGCACAGTAACCCCTAGTGATGGGATCAACAGGGCCCTTATATCTGGGCCTAGAATCTTTAGAGACTAGATGGCTTTCTGACTTGTATTCTGAATGCTGAGGCTATAATTCTAAGAGTCTGGGAAATGTCAGAAGATAGTGGTTAGCAATGCAACTTTTGTTGTCTTTGGCATCATTAACTGTTTGTTTTCTCTGTTTATGCCAAGGATTTCCAGTTCTGCAAGTGTTAGTGATGGATGCAGGTGTCTCAACTACCCCTGCTTATTCTGGAAAACCAAATACAATTGACAGATTTCTACTGTGCTTACTGTGCTCTAGGTTACAAACATAATGAACAGTCAAAATGAAGATATTTATTTGCGCAGGAAAATTGTCTTTTTCAAAGTAGTTAGAGATATCAGGCTCATATCTCCCACAGTGTTGTATGCTCATATGTTTAAATATATAGTTTTAAAAGATGGACCCATATGCTGTTATAGTACATATAATCAAAGAACGGTATGTGGAAATTCTGTTTTCCTATTTGGTATTTTAAAATAGCTGTGTCATTATCATTAGAGATTTTACACTAATTGGAATTCCACCCACCTAAGACAAATGCAAACATGATTTTTAAACATTCTTTCTAAAAATTTTACTGTAGTACCCATAGTTTCACACAAGGATTTGGCGTAACTATTAGGGCTGCCAACCTCCAGGTACTAGCTGGAGATCTCCTGCTATTACAACTGATCTCCAGCAGATAGAGATCAGTTCCCCTGGAAAAAAAAATCAGTACAGAATGAAAGAATTATTTTACTAAAAATCCTTGAAACAACATGCATTGAGGGCTTCCGGTAGAGACGCTGATCCCAGCACCATGCCTCCCGAGATCGCTCGGAGGAACCAAGAGGTGTTTTGAATCGGGACTTTGCCCAAAAGTCCCAACTCCGATCCTAAACAGTGGATCGGAATGCAGGCAACCCCCTGCTGCCGTGGAAGAGCAGTCTGACTCCCAACCCCCTCCCGCAAGAAGCTCTTGATGTGGAGGAGGGCTGGTAGAAGTCCCGCCAGCTGAGGAGGATTTTCACCGCTGTGAACTCCTCAAGGAAACAGGCTGCGATCTCCTCTACACCATACCGAATATTGAACAAGTAAATAATAGAGGACCCCGACTTCCAATCTCCGTGTAAGTTACATGAACTCCTTTTGCTCACTAAATCTGATTTTGGATGCCTGGAAATTTTTAAATGTATTTTAAAGACTCTGCACCCCATTACCCATGATTTTAAATGATCTTCCGACTAGAAAGACTGCTTAATTATCAAAAACTGAATTAGCAGGCAAATAAAAACAACCTGAAAGAGTTGAGTGGCAGCGATAGCTTCCAATCAGCGCCGCGGTGTGAAGGGGAGGAGGAGAAATTTTTACTTTTGATTCCCCGTTTGGTTATTTTGGGAGAGTCCTCCAGGCACGTTCTTCATTCAGGAAGTGACCACCCTAGGATTTGGAAATCATAGAGGACTGTCGGGCTGGATGTGCCTCACTCAGTGCAACAGCAAAATAAATCCTACCTCCTTTTTGAAAAGAGTGAGAGTGACGGAAAGCTCACAGCCTCAGATATTCCTGTAACTCCTTGCAACAAGCACCAAAGTCAACATACCCTCCCAAAAACCTAGACGCTCTTGAGTACTGACCTGCCTGCTCAAACTCCACTTAAATTTGGGAAAAGAAGAAACAAACCACAGAGAATCATGGAAATTAATTACCAAAAGATACAGGAAATGCTGGCCAAGCAAATGAATTAATAAATGAACTAGTAAAGAAGAAATTTGAACAGATTTCCAAACAACGCGAACAATTAGCTATACACATAACTTCAATTATTGCCCAGAAATTTGATGGCATAATAAATGAGATCAAGGAAATAAAAGATCAAATTTTAGTAATGAAAAATGGCATGAATAAAATGGAACTTTCAATTAAAAACAATACGGATGACTTGAAGGAAGTTAAAAAAGACATTAAATCTCAAGCACAACAAATTGAAGCAATACAACTCCAGGGACAAAGAATTAAAGATCAATTAGCCATCTTGGATTTACAACAAAGGGAATTTAACCTACATATACGCAACCTGCCGGAAAGACTTGGGAGTACAAGAGATGACATAATAAGATCACTGGCTGAAATATTTCACTTAAATGTACAAGAATTGAATGCTGCAATAAACAAGATATATAGAATTCCGTTATCATCACGAGTACAGAAAACAAAAGCCAGAGAGATCTTGATCTCTTTTGTTGATATCAGGATGAAAAACAGCATCATGAAATTCCAACTGGAGAATCAACTAAGAGTTGATAACACACCGTTGATAATTCTCAAAGACATCCCTCGTCACCTGATTGAAAAGAGAGCCATCTACAAAGACTTTGTCGAGACACTAAGAAACAAAGGAATAAAATATAGCTGGTTGTTACCACAAGGTCTCACCTTTATCTACAAACAAACTAAACATGCTATCAACTCACTGGAAGATTTTGAAAAGTTTTTGACAAGAAATAGTGAGCTGTCAGCCCAAACTACTGGATTACAAGAAGAAGATTCAACAACTCAAGGAGTTATAGGTACAGACCATTCCAGACAGGAGATCACTTCAAAAAAGCAAGTGAATGGCGATAGAAATCTCCGACAGAAGAAAAAGTATAAGAAGAAAAGCTGAGAAAGTTGGAAGAATATTAATTTGACTTTTAATATGGTAAAGGTGGGGGGCAGGGGAAAACAATATTAACATGATTTTTTATTTGGGGTATATACGGGTTTTTTTTCTTTTAAGATATATACCACTTAATTAGAGATGACTAACTGGAGAAAATAATGCTAAATGATTTTTATCTCTTCATTTTTTTAATTGTTTTTACTTTTCTTTCCTTCTTATTATTATTACATGATTATTACTTACTGAAAGGTATTAGATAAGGGGAAAGAATAATATGCAATGACATATAATGAAATAGAATGTAAGAAAGCAAAGGAGATTGTAGATATTTTAGAGAGGGAGGAAGACAGTGGGGAAGTCAATTATAATTAATTATATATAAAATGGAAGACATACACCATGTTGTTTCATATATATATGAAACAACATGCATTGCAAAGAAAATAATGCTTTGGCAATTGAACTCTATGGCATTGAAGTCCCTCCCCTCCCCAAGCCCCGCCCTCCTCAGGCTCCACTCCCCAAACCTCCTGTTGGTGGCAAAGAGGGGCCTGGCAACCCTAGTAACTATTGTTCTGGATGACTCTGATCAGACCTGATTCAGATAGAGGAATGCTTTTAAGAAGCCCTAGGTATCTAGTTAGCTTTTCTTTATCAGATCATTTTATTCCTTTTAAGAGGTACATCTCAACAATGTTTGAGTGTCATTGTGGGTGTAATACACAAGTGATACTATTAGAGAATCTTTGCTTCCATTTTAATCCTTTATTAAAGCATAACTATATTGCATTTTTAACAATGATTAACTCATCAGAAAATTGTAGCATCCATTAAAGCTACAGAGATAATTAAAGGAGAGCAATTACATGAGTCCATAAAAGTGTCTTACCCAAAGATAAGCAGGTCACAAGCAAGGAATCCCATCTGAGAAGAAGCTCCCAATCACTTCAGCTTCTTATATTTATAGGTTTTTTAAATAATCTCCTAACAATAGCTAGGTGTCCCACTTGATAAGGGAGTATGGTCTTGGCTAACTAATTATAACTTCTATACTTGAAATATATAAAAATTGTTAGTTCATTCTTTCTACTTTTTATCTTAACAAAGTCCATTTAATAATAGTGATTACAATTTTCTTTTACATATGAATATCTGTTGCCCCTCAACCAATACACCTTATCTGTGACCTATATCTTTACTTCTGTGAAGTTGGGCATTTTTGCCATTCTCAGACACTTCAGTACCTGGGCCTCAACAAGTAACATGTATTGAAATGGATTAGACAGCATCTAATCTTCATGAGGCCATACAATTGTGTTACGTTTTTGTTTGTTGCCCTTCTCCAAGGTTATTCTGTTCTGGGTCTCTACCTTTAAGCCTATTTAGTTGGGAAGCTAGACCATCTCTGTCTCTAGTGGGCAGAAACATCCTCCATGATCTTTTCCACCAGCAACTGTTCCCCTGTATTCTTACCATATCCATGATACTATGCAGGGTACAACATGAATATAATCATACACAAGCCTCTCTTCCAAACGAGCTAAGGTAATAGCAGGTATTTACAAGTCACATTTTAAAATTCTCTGCCACCCTGTACTGTAAATTGTAGGAAAAAATAGTAATTGGGCCTTTAGGATTTTGGCGTATGTACATCTGTTCCAGTTCACACATCATGGCACTTTCCATGTTTTACAGGAGTATTCAGACAAGCTATTTGACTCTCAGTGAAGCCATAGTCATATTGAGGGCCATCTTGTATCACCTGACACCTCCATGAGAACAGAGAATTTTGATGCTATCTGCATAAAAGCCTAATAATGTACATGAACGTTTGTGTGTGTGTGTAAAGTGCTATCACGTTGCAGATGACTTATGGAGATCCCATAGGATTTTCAAGGCAAGAGACTAACAGAGGTGGTTTGCCAATGCCTTCCTCTGCATAGTGACTCTGGAATTTTTTGGTGCTTTCCCATCCAAATATTAATCAGGGCTGACCCTGTGTAGCTTTTGAGATCTGAGGAGGTGGGGCTAGCCTGGGCCATTTCGGTCAAGGCACATGAAAACTTAGCAGAACCTATTTTTGAATACACAATAAACATGCAAAGGCTTTCACTCTGAGTGCCATAATAATTTGATGATAGCAGAAATCCATGTTTCACTAGCTATGGAATATTATTTTTCAGTACTGTCACTGATTCACTTTATCTCAACTTAGAATTCTTTTGTTGTTGTTGTTTTGCAATTGCAGAAGATATTTGTCTTGACTCCCTTCTTCCTTTAGCTCCCTGCACCCTCCTAAAATGATAGCCTAAGGGCTAGAGATCTTTAGCAACAGCCTGGGTTGCAGTATGGAAAACTGCCATCAGCACTGAGAATTTGCAGAAATCACAGACTTCCTCTTCACAAGTACAAGTTCTTCCTCTCATGCTAGAAGGATTTTGGATCCATTGTATGTCTCCTCCATATAAGCACAGAAAAATTTCGCTAAGATTACATTGGCACTCCCCCAGGACAAGGATACTAAGAATGAAAATCCTGTGACGTACTAATGGGCTTGAGCTGACTAGGCTGGGGTTCCATGTCTCTTGGTGGTTGACCTTGAAGCAGCCTCTACAAGGCAGAGTTCCTGCAGGAAGTTAAGAGCAGGCTGTTTTAGCCCCAGTAGTTCTACTTTCCCCCTCTTGGACACACACCTTTGTGGGGGGGGGGGTTGTGTGTGTCTGCAAAGCTGAGACCAATACTGTAAGGAATTTAGATTTTGTCAAGTGGCTAAAATCCTAGCAGAGCCACTCAAGACAGAATGGTCACAGCTGAGACAAAAGACTAAGATGTATCCATCCCCTTCAGGTATCAACAGCCACATCAGCAGAAGAGAGTTCCAATGGTGATGGATGCGGAGGAATCCTTGAAAGGTCACTAGTGGGCAGCAACAGTAATGGAGGGTGACACTGGTGGAGGATCTCTGATACACAGTGTCAGTGCCACTTCAGCTAACCCTGGTGTATCTGAAGCTAACAATCTGCTCCTTGGATCCCTGCTCCTTGTATCTGGTTAAGGCCTCCCATGATGGAGGACCCCTGGCTGAGATTGTTAATCTGTCCCTCAATCAGGGTTGCTTCCCTGGGTCATTGAAGGAAGCCGTTGTTAGGCACCTTCTGAAAAACACACACACCATTATTAGATTCTGATTACCCAGCTAATTACCACTAAGCATCCACTTTACCATACCTGGGAAAAGTAACTGAGAGGACAGTGGCAGAACAACTCTAGGAGTTCTTGGATGAAACAGCTGCACTTGACCCCTTCCAGTCAGGTGCTGGTAGCTCTGGTTGATGGCCTCCACTGTCAATTAGATAAGGGTGCCTTGGATTAGTTTACTTCCTTTCTCCAGGGACGTACTCAGAGGGTAGTCATTGGTGAGGAGAGCTCTGTGCCTCGTCTACTTGATTGTGGCATACCACAGGGTGCTATTCTCTCTCCAATACTATTTAACATATATATGCACCTTCTTACAGAGCTTGTCAGAAGGTTTGGTGTAGGATGCCATCAATAATCAGATGACACACAGCTCTTACTCCTACTTGATAAGCTGCCAGAGGCAGTGCTATCAGACCTAGCCCATTGTTGGTTTGTTGATTGAAGGAGAGTTGGCTGGAGTGAAATCCATCTAAGATGGAGGTTATGTGGCTGGGTCAACCGGGGTCTTTCAGGGGACCTTTGCTTCCGGTTCTGGATGGTGTCCAACTTACACCGCTAGACTCTCTAAAGAGTTTGGGAGTATAGCTAGATTCTGCTCTGTCCTTAGACAGACGGGTGTCAGTGACAGTACAATCAGCTTTTTTTCATCTTCGCCATGCCCGTCAATTATCCCCATATCTCTCCCAGGCTGACCTTGCTACAGTAATCCACATCACAGGCACCTCCACACTGGAGTATTGTAAGTTGCTCTGACAATCTCTTACCTCAAAACCCTATGATGAGACAATCCAAAATAAAAAAAGATATAGTGCTGGGAGCCGAATCAAATATTGTTGGAAGATTTGGGCTAGGAGCACGAAATGAAGCAGGAGAGCAACTCATAGAATTCTGTAAAGACAACAGTTGGTTCATTTTCAATACATGTTTCGGGCAACAGATGACTGTATACACAGACATCACAGGATGGTCAATACTGAATTCAAATAGATTGCATACTTGGAAGCAGAAGATAGAGAAGCTTTATTGTCTCTGCTAAAACAAAACCAGAAGCAGATTGTGGTTTTGACCATGGATTGTTAACACTGAAAATCAGAATAAAGCAGAACGTTCATAGTGCCAAAATACAATCTAAACAACATTCTGGAACAATTTAACAACCATGTAAAGAACATAATAGCATTACTAAGTTCAAGTGAGTGTGAGCAAGAAGAATTATGGGCTGAAACCAGAGATATTATCAAGGAAAAATGCACAAAGACTATTCCTGTAGCAAAGAGAAATTAAAAGCTTTGATGGATGACTACTGAAACTCATAAAATTACAAAAGATAGATGAGAAGCAAAAGTAATAGGTGACAAAAATAGAGTCATAAGTCTAAATGCAGTGTTCCAGCAACTGGCATGTAGAGACAAAAGGAACTATTACAATAACCAGTGTAAAGAAATAGAAGAGAACAACAAAAAAAGGAAGAAAAAGAGATCTGTTCCACAAGAGCCAAGAAATCAAAGGGAAAGCTAAAGCACAATTAGGCATGCTGAAAGATCAACATAGAAATACATTAACTGAAAAGGACAACAGAAAGAATAGATGGAAACAATGCACTGACAAACTATACAAAAGAGATGAAAGGATGACAGTTTCCTTCCAAGAAGAAACATTTGAAGTACTTACAGTTTTAGAAAGTGAAGTGAAAACTGCACTAAGAACAATTGGGAGAAACAAATGACCAGGAGTATATGGGATATCAATAGAACTATTCCAAGTCAAAAATACAGAGTCCATCAAAATATGCCAATTTCGAAAAAGGGGGACATCAAAGACTACAGCAACTATCAGGCTGTCATATTAATTTCTCATGCAAGTGCATGATGCTCCAAATCTTACAACAATGGAACGAGAAATGCCAGATGTTCAAGCTTGATTCAAAAAAGGAAGAGGCACTTGAGATACTGCAAATTTACGTTGGTTACTGGAGCATACAAGAGAATCTCAGAAGAAAATCAGCTTGTGTTTCATAGATTGCAGCAAGTCTTTTAACTGTGTAGATCATGAAAAGTGATGGTTGGTATCATGACCCCCCCTTCCCATGCATACTGAGGGAGAGAGAGAGACTACTTGTTTGCCAGAATGTTTATTTGGCATTTTAATTTACATCCTTAGTCCCCTTTACTTATTTTATCTCAGAAGAAATGAGACACTAGAGGCTTTTCCAAGTTAACAATCAAGTAACAGAGATTTAGTAAACACTGTACAAGAGATGGATTTGGAGGGGAAATGGTGATTAGGAAAAGCATAGAACTATCGTTATTTTATAAGTTTCACTTCAGAGAAGGCATAGGTCTTAGATGGCTCACAGCACATTCCTGAGGCAGCAGGCACTGCGCTGCGGCGGGGAGAGGCACAGCAATGGCGCAGCCAGGAGGCTTCCTAAGGGGCTTAGCGGACGTATGTTTTTAGGCAGACTGATAAATTTGCTAGGGAAAAGTAAGATCTTTATGTTTGGAAAACTGGGTGTTTTTGTTTGTCAAATGGCATGTTATGGTTATCTATAATACTTCTTAGTAAAAGGGGCTAGAAAAAATACAATTATTTCAGCTGGGAAAACCCTTTAAGAGAAAGTTGTACACCATAATTATATTAGATGGAGCTGACATCCTTACAAAATTCTGTTATTCTACACTGCAGAGTTTGAAGTAGACGTTTCAAATGTTTTCTCTTAATTATCACTCTGTTCATGAAGAAAACCTACAGCCTCATAAATATGGAGCCTATTTGATGTGTTTTGTTTTGATATTGTTTTCCATTTATAAATCATACAGATGCCCTTGTGACCAGAAGAAAGATAAACCCCATAGTGTAGTTTTATTGCTTAATTTTAGCCTCTTATTCTTTGGAAACCTATGTTGGCTTGATCCTTTGTGTATCTTGTCCTCTGCTATTTTTCTAGTTCATGCACTAACTGTGCAATCCTGAATGGGGGTGGAGCCGCATAGGAGCCGGTGTGACCCTGCACCGGCGTCTGCGCCACTTTGCGCCATGATAAGTGGCACGCTGGCACAAGGGCATTTATGCAGTCCCCTGGAAACAGCACAGCAGCGTGGGCTTTGGGTGCTGGCACGTTCCCAGAAGTGAGGGCTCACACTAGCATTGGGGGGTGTTCCCGTAGCACTCCCAGGGGTGGAGCTGCCTTCAGGCAGCTTCCAAACCCCTTTTGGCACAGGAATGCCCCTTTGCATTGCTGCAGAGCTCTGTCAGCAAAATAGCTGGCGTACCCCCATGAAACTAAAAGGGCACGTTCCACAGGTTTTTATTTTAAATGTGTTTTAAATCCCTTTTTTCCGGCTAGGAAGCCTCTCAGGAGGAGGTGCAGCTGTGCCGTTTCTGGCCATGGCCTAACTACCCCCCCCCTTTCAGGAATGGAATGCCCAAAAGCTGTTTTTCTGCACATAGATTTGAACATGCTTTGAGATGATATGCTAAAAGTCATTTTGAACTCCAAAATAATTTCTGGCTTTTTAACACATTGTCACTGTTCCAGAGGTTGCTGGCCCACACATTTTCAGTGTTATAACTGATTTTTTTTTTAAAAAAAATCATGGTTAATCAGATTTTATACTGCTACTAAAAGCTGCCATGGCCTCGTCTTTTTCTTTCTATGTACTTTTTTCATTAGTTTAGACAGTCTCCAAACTCAGTATTAACTTAAGATTAATGTACTGATAGCAGGGTTTTTTTTATTGGTGCCAGAGATTTTGAATAACCCAGAAGAAAGCAAAGAAACTTTAAAACAAAAGTCAGGTTTATTTTAGAAAAACAGAATGCATACATTCAAAAAACAACATTTTCAATAAGTACACTAAAGTCTGGTCTATACTTCCAGGAGAATGGGGTGATAATGAAATGGCAGAGTGCTGAAGTGGTAGAATGGATTGCACCACTTCAGACTGCAGGTGAAAAAATTTCACTTTTCAACTTAATCTTACATTGATAATTCCCTCTAAGTGGAAAACTAGCACAGCGTGTGAATCTAGGGAGGGGGGCAGGTTTCCTGCTTTACAGGGAGACCTTCAAGCCCAGACCCCCCCCCCCCAATTCCCTGCTGGGTTGACAGGCCAATGAGGAAAAATGGAGGAGGGTCTCTTTGACATTGAATTCTAGGATTCACCCCAAACTCTGTAAACATTGTGATGTGACTTCACCTCCTGGGACAGTAATGACCTGGTACTTGCACAGGGGACTACCTTTATCTTTACCTACATTTGATTATATAGTTTAGAAATTAATTTTGATATGGTTGCTTAGCTCCCCTCCAAGTTTTTGTTTAAATTGTAAGGCAGAGTATAAATATTTAAGTAAATAAATGCTTCTGAAAAGGTAACTATTCTTTTCATACTTTAATGATATACCTTGCTACAACAAAGAATAGATAAAAAGATATGTTACAGAAAATACTGTGGGGAGGTTGGTATATTATTTAGCTGCTTTAAGGGAAATATATTTCCATTAGCTATCATTCAAACCATTTATAACACCTTTTCTGACTTTATGTTGAAGATGTGAGATGATGGGTTACTGCAGAGATGACTGAGATAAAAAAATTCTATCTACTATTTCTCACTTATCTGTCTTTTTTATTTACATATATACATATGTTATGCCATAGGCTCTGAGGGGGTTATAATATTTTAGCATTTTTAAAAGCAAAAGATCCTTATCAGAACTGAACAGCTGACACAGATATATTCAGCATCCCACAAATTCACTCGCCAGTTAGCCAATGTTGAGTATTCTTTGTCACCCTGGGGACTTGGGAACTACAGCAGAGCCTTGTTCATCAGTTGATGATACCAATAAAGGCTAAGAAGCTGCAGAAAGGTTCCTGGGACAACGGGGTGGAACCAGGAAAAGCCTGAATATACTGCAAGAGGGGAGGGCAGTGGGAGAGCTGACAGCTGCTCTACCATTTGATCTCCTTGTTAATTCCCTTCCGGGAGGCCAGTCACTTATTGCTGGCCTTTGATGGGAGATGTAAAGTGGAAAAAGCAGCAGAACAAGAATCTCCATATGAGATATGTGGTTGATGCAAAGGAAAAATGGAAGAGAAGTTTGCAGTGCATGTGAAACATATGTGGCTTCTCCTTATCCCTGTTCATCAATGGGAATTGGGCTCCAGGGGTTCTGTTTCAGTGTACTAAATCTTTACTAGAAACTAGTGCTAAGGGTCAACTAACTGCTTGACACTAGCACCTTAATAAAGATATTAAGTAGGATGAAGGAAGATAGAACCCTGTTGCACAAATGCCATGGTGTTTAGTTATCCCTCAGTGCCCTTTTCTGATAAAGATTGGTTAGTTTGCCTCATAATAAAGAGTATATTCTGGGGGTGGGGGGTTGTAGGATACTGAGGTTGATCAGTCTTGATTATGAGTGCAATCCTGAAGAGGGGTAGATCCATGGTGGCCAGGAGTGGCGCAGCTGCGCCTCCTCCTCAGAGACTTCCTGGCCGTCACAGAGAAAAAAAGAGGGGTTTATTAAATAAAAATACTGAAAAGGGGAAAATGCCCCATTAAACAAAGTGAGGCTGTGCCACCCCAAAAAAGTGGCACAGCCCCACTGCAACTTGAGGCGATCCTGGAGTGAACAGGGTTAGGAAGTTGCCCAAAGGCACCTCCGCCCCAGGGAACACCCCCCACGCCAGGAACACCCCCCACACACACATGGCTGCACTGGTGGCATTGTTTCCCCCCGCGCCAGCGTAGATGCCACCTGATTCCATGGCACCTACACTGGTGCGGGGTCACCCATCCTATCCCCACTTTCTTCACCCCATCCTCTTGTCACTACTTTTTCCACTCCTGTTGCCACTTTCTCCTTCATCACCATTTTCTTTCCCATTACTACTTTTTCTACCTTAACCCCCTTTTGTTGCCCAAATTATATTGTCTCCCTGTTTTGGTTGAGGAATTAACTGGGGGAGACTATATTTTGCAAGAGGCAGGGGTAACTGGGAACTTTTGCCCTTTGTATAAAGAGATCAAATCCCTGTGAAAAACTCTTAATGAAGAGATTTGTTTTAACAATTAATTGGTTTTTATTGTAAAAGCAACTTTTAAAAAACACACAGCAAAACACACATAACCTGATACACTCGAGAAACTAGGAAATAAAAGATAGGAGGAGGTGGACATAAGGATATGCGTTTCCCAGGGGAAAGTATATTTGCCTCACCGAGGTGTGACATCCAAAATGGCAGCTGTAGGAAGGGAAAGAGAAGGGGGCCCACAAGCAGGCAAGTGGGGTTGCTCTTGTGGTTCAACACAAACCTTGTCATTGTGAGAGGGGAGATATTTATACCCAAAATGTATCCTGGGGCACTATAACTTCACCAGTGACCAAACATTACTGGTGGACAAAGGCTTGATTGCTCTTTGATTAGTTTAGAACTTTGAGTGAGAAAAGACAGGAGATTAAAACAATACCTAGGTTCTTCTTGATTAAGTTCTGTTATAGTTTTTCAGATGTGTGAAGATGTTTTTGGGAGAGGTTTCCAGGAAAGGAGGGATGACTCAGAGGGATTTGGCTTCTACCTCTATTGTACCACGGTAGGTTTAGGAAGTATTCCGGGCTCCCTGAATGGAGTTTGACTATTAGAATGCCTGAGGAGTTTTTGCTATCAGCTATGCAGATGGTCTGCAGGAGAGTGTTTAATACATATGCTAAGGAGGCTGTCCTTCAGTGTTACTCCTCTGAAGATGCCGGCCACAGCTGCTGGCGAAACGTCAGGAAAGAAAATACCAAGACCACGATTACACAGCCCGGATAACCTACGAGAACCAATGAACTCTGACCGTGAAAGCCTTCGACAATATTCCTTCTCATTGTTCTCCAGGTTACACCTGGCATCGACCTGGGGGAGGCAGGCAATCAAGCCTGAACTTGCTCTGTCAGCTCTGTTCACAAAGATGGATGCCAGTGCAGCTCTGGCTGCACTGCAGTGCTCTCTCCTTGTGCATTCACTCAAGTCCTGTACACCTCACAGTGGGTACCAGGTAGCCTAGGTAGCCTTTCTCCACACCCTCACTCCCGTCATCACTTTTTCCACTCCCAGTCTATTGTTCCAAACTTTTTCTCTCCTCTGTGCTTCTTGGCTGATTCTTGGGGTGGGAGTTCTTCAATGCCTTGGTTATTAGAAAACCACACAATGCAAACTGCAATATCACAAGATTTCAGCTCGCATTGATTCTTCAATGTTTGTTTTTAAAAACTCCTCCCTCCAGTTTTGGGGTTTCCCTTGCTTTTGTGACCCCCCCCCCCCAGTCTCTCCCTGGACCCTTTGGGTAGCTTTTTATCTTTATTTTGGGGTCAGGTTCAGACTTATATAAATAGACAAAAGGTTTTTTCAAACTGTATGCTAAGAATTTATAATTTGTCCTACAAGTCAACGTTATACATACTAGTTCCAAACTACCTACGATAACAGCAAATATTGTTTGCCATATCATTTTCTTTGAATTTTTGTTTTCTCATTTGTTTTCGCATTTGCATACTAGGTATTTTTAGTTAGTCGAAACACTATTTTGCTTCTCTCTTTAAAAATGTAATAAATGAAAATGTAGGAATAACTACAGTTAGATACAGTGCTGCAGATTTTACCTAGTAGGAAGAACTAAACAACATTTCTTCCAGAGGTGACAGATAAGTGTTTTACTCCACAATTAACCCTATGTCCAGTGAAAAAACAAGAGCTATCAAAACCGTTCCCCCATTTTTCCCGCAAATAGAACATTCTGTGTACAGTGTGCTGATAAGCTTCTGGTGGCGGTTTTGGTGGTCTTGACTAAGTTCAGAAGTCTAGAACTGTCCTGGGAGTAACATGTTGGTGTTAATAGTATACCTCTTTAAAATATGCCAAGGATGTCATTGCAAAGAAAGTATTCATCCTAGTTTAGTACCAGTATTTTCTAGGATGCATTTCTGTTCCCAGATATCCTTGCTCAATGGAGTTAAGCGCCCAACTATGTCCCAGATTCCAAGCCAAAAATGTACTATGATAGTAAAACGTTGTCAGCTTGTTAACTTTTAATTGTGATCTTTATGTGAATCGCCAAGAATATTGGATGTATAGTACTTTGTTACTTGCCCTTCATTGGCCACAAAATTTTGCAGACAGACTTGCATGCATACGATCATTTTCATTCTCTTTCTCTAAGCATCCTTAAAACAGTATGATTGTTGTCATAGTGATACTGTAATATCATGGGGGTGGAGATGAGCCTTTATTGTAGTGGGAGGAAAAAAAGAAAGTAACAGAGTTGTATTTACATGCTTAAACAAAAAGGATTACTGGCAGTGTAAGATAACTTATGAATACATTAATAGTAAATTAATGAATGATTGAATTTTGTTTAATTTTTTCCCTTAGAGAGCAAATTAGTCTTTAGTTAATATGACATAATTCCTTATTTCTGTGGTGAATATGCAGTACCTTCCAATTAGAAGTACACATGAATTGCAGGCAAAACTAGGGGCTGCCATACTGCTGTGTAAAACCTCCATCTATGATTAGAACTACACAGGGCTGAACTTTGAAGCAACAAGCTTGATATGTGGTAAGCCCAGTTAGAATGGTTGGGATTCAAAGAGGCATGCAAATATTTAAGCATGTACATCAGAACTGCCCCATTTTTTTATTGTGTTAGAGACCGTTTCCAAAAATCCCTTGAATATAAACAGTGGATTCTCTGAAGCCCCAAAGTATCCCAGTCCAAAAAGAGATTCCTACAATACTTTTCCCCAGTGAGCTTTTAAGGAGGTGATGGGAATACCTTTTGTGAATGTGCAGTTGCGGGTTCTCTTGAAGTCTCTATCGCCCTTTTGTCTTGCACTGCAAAAAGTTGCTTCTCTGGGCACCCCCCCCCCCCACACACACACACCTAAGATCTATCCCACTGCTTGGGAGGTTCCGGTGGGATTATGGTCATGGAGGTCATGCTTCCTTTTCTGTGTAGCCTGTTAAAAAGTTACATTTGTATAAGTGGATTTAAGCCCCCATCTCTGAGTAGGGTTGCCAGGTCCCCTTGGCCACTGGCGGGATGTCAAGACAGAAAGGTTTATTTTGCATGCTTGACCAAAGTTTAGTTCTCCATTTTGAAATGCTAAGTATTAGCTGTAGTTATTTTCCAGAGCTCAGTTCACAGAAATCTCTCTGCAGCCGCAGCTTGTTAGGCCAGCAAGATAGCCATTCAAGGACACCAAATTCCAGCTTAATTGGATGGCACCGTGTGTCTGTGAGAAAGTTGGAAGGGGGGATGAGATCACTCCTCTGTGCGTGAGAAGAGTGCTGTCAGATCCATCTAGAAGTTTCTCCCTGGCTGATGCCCTGATTGGGGGAGAAGGGTCATCTGACCCTGGTTTAGAAATCCATAATTGCAATTGGGCATTATGGTGGTTACCTTCTACTTCCTTACTTTGCTTCTTGCTATACTCTTGCCTGGAACACCAATATTCAATATCTTAAGTAACGCAAGGATTGTGCCCAGCCTGTTGGGCTGAGACCAGAACCAGCTTAAGAAGTGAGTTTGAACGCCTGCTAAGTAACAGCTAGTAAGGATTCTGATTAAGTTAGACTTTGTTATTTTCTTGCCAGTGTGCCTTAAACTGAAACCTGTGTTTTAACCAATTATTTTGAATCTTGTAGGTTATCCGGGCTGTGTGACTGTGGTCTTGGTACTTTATTTCCTGATGTTTCGCCAGCAGCTGTGGCAGGCATCTTCAGAGGAGTAACACTGAAGGACAGTGTCTCTCAGTGTCAAGTGTGTCGGAAGAGTAATATATAGTCAGAAAGGGGTTGGGTTTGAGCTGAATCATTGTCCTGCAAAAAGTATCAAAGGTAATGTGCTAATCATTGTCCTGTAAGTATCAAGATAATGTGCTAATGTGGGTGTGGTATGTTAATATGGAACCATTGTATCCTGAAGTGATCTGTTAATGTGTGAAATCCAAAGCTAATCCGCATGGCTATTGTGGACTGTAGTCTTTGTTAGTCTGCAGGAGTATATCTTATACCTTGCAGTTGTGGACAAGTTTACATCGGGACCACAAAACGCAGCATACAAACAAGGATAAAAGAACTTGAAAGATACTGCAGACTTGGCCAACCTGAGAAATCAGCAGTGGCTGAACATGGACTGACACAAACAGGGCACAGGGTCTTATTCCAAGACACTGAGAGACTGGACAATTCTACCAACTATTTTGTCAGATTGCACAGAGAAGCCATTGAAATTCATAAACATCAGCACAACTTTAACAGAAAAGAAGAGAGTTTAAGAATGAATAAGGCTTGGCTTCCTGTCCTGAAAACCTCCAGACTAACAAAGACTACAGTCCACAATAGCCATGCAGATTAGCTTTGGATTTCACACATTAACAGATCACTTCAGGATACAATGGTTCCATATTAACATACCACACCCTCATTAGCACATTATCTTGATACTTACAGGACAATGATTAGCACATTACCTTTGATACTTTTTGCAGGACAATGATTCAGCTCAAACCCAACCCCTTTCTGACTATATATTACTCTTCCTACACACTTGACACTGAGAGACACTGTCCTTCAGTGTTACTCCTCTGAAGATGCCTGCCACAGCTGCTGGTGAAACGTCAGGAAAGAAAATACCAAGACCATGGTCACACAGCCCGGATAACCTACAAGAACCAATGAACTCAGACTGTGAAACCCTTCGACAATTATTTTAAACTTTCTAAATAAGCTTATTTAGCTTTTTAAAGGCTGTGGTTTCTTTTGAGTTTACTGGCCTATACTCGGTCCCGTTACAACAAGTCCTGGAGTCCATGGAGAGGGCTCAGGCTTGATACGGGGGTTGGGGGGTAGAGTTGCCAAATGCAGGTTGGGAAACTCCTTGAGATTTGGAGATGGAGCCTGAGGAGGACAGTGACCTCACAGGGGTACAATGCCACAGACTCCACCGTCAAAGCATCTATTTTCTCCAGAGGAACTAATCTCGGTAGTCTTGAGATGAGCTACAATTCCAGGAGATCCCCAGGTCCCACCTGGAGACTGACATCCCCTGTCTCTGAAGAGTGTGGTACTTATAGGACTCATATTGGGCATGCCAGAGTTGTTCATGCGGTGTAGTATGCCGTGTTTCGTTGCTTCTTCCTTTGTGTGAATAGAAGCACTGTGAGGAGGTATGAGCTATTAGTGCTGCTTCCTTATGTGGGTGAGATGGGGCCCTCATTGGCATGCTATTCTGTGACTGGTGGCTAGCAGTGGTGTTGCTGTAGATACCAGTGCAACTGCTCTTTGCTTCTTGGAGTTGAGTCTTGTTTAGCATTTCTTTTCTCTGCTGAAAGAGCGTAGGATTCTGACTAGCTATGCAGTAACATAATTAGTAATGTGCTAACATCTGGGGCTTAGAACTGAGTTGTGAGTCAATGTTTTGTTCAAAATGTATCTTAATATCATACCAAGGCAGCACACGAGCAGTGCATGCTAGGGCAGGACTTATCTAGGAAAGATTAAGTTTTTAGGGAGGCATGTATTATGTGGTTCTGAAACAAAAGGACAGTGTTTGCTTCTTTCTTCTATCACATTCTTTATCTTATTTCTGATGATGTCTTTTCCATTGCACCACAAATACTACACAGCAACCATAGGATGAAAGCTGCATGATTCAAGCATTAGATATTGCCAGAAAATGGTAGAGCATATGGACTAAAAAAGAGAAATGAAAAGGTAATATATTATGTGAAAATCACATACAGATAAATAATTGGGTGAACTTGAGTATAAAAGCAGGAAACTATACCATTGCTAATCAATCTTGAATGTTCTGTCTCTTACAGATGTCGATACAAACTTATGTGCTAAAATAATTGTAGTGTAGGCTTTCTGGTAATTACTGTTGTTCATTTGGCATGTTGTGTAAAAAAGACAGAAATAAAAAGTCTTGCCTTCAGCAGCTGCAAATCTCTAAGGAACAAGCAAGAATATAGCAGAAGGGTGATAGTCATCCATCATTCCTGACAATTTCACAGCCTAGAATAACTTGACAGAGACCCAGAACAAAATGTTATTGAGAATTGAATGCTACTAAGCTGAGTGAATTGACTTTCTGATGACAAAGTAGGATCCGCTTAAAAAGGCTGATCACATTTGTGCACCCTCCCTTTTTCCTGCACTGTATCTGCTCCACTGTGCTGAAATTTCTGTAATGCCTCTTTTGCTCTGGGGTATGATGGGATGCCATATTTGCCAGCGGAAACACAATATTTTACTAGTGCTGTCAATTACTGGACAAATTTTATTTGCCAGCGGAAACACAATATTTTACTAGTGCTGTCAATTACTGGACAAATTTTAGTTGATTAATTATATCTTTTAACCAACTAATTGTGCAATTAAATTTAAATAAATGTTCATGTTAAAAAAAATGTACCATTCATTTTTAGAAGGGAAGGCAAATACGATTTTTTTCACTCCCTATTATAGAACTGTTCAAACCTGGATGGCCCAGGCTTGCCTGATCTCGTCAGATCTCAGACGTTAAGCAGGGTTGGCCCTGGTTGGTACTTGGATGGGAGACCACCAAGGAATACCAGGGTCACTATGGAGAGGAAGGCAATGGCAAACCACCTCTGCTAGTTTATTGCCTTGAAAACCCTACTGGGTTGTCATAAGTTCACTAGAACTTGATGGCACTTTACACACATTACACTAGAACTCATAGCCTAAAGTAGCAAACAAATGTGCTCTTAACTTGATTAAAATTAGTTCCAGCAACTGATCAATTAAATCTGTTATTGGTCTACCAGTAAAGGTAAATGATCACATATCATCCATTATTATCACAGAATCATTTCTGATGGCCATATATAACTCCAGTTGTAGTGTATTATGCAATGATAAAATAGGCTTAGACCAAACATGAATGTCTGGTAGGAAATAAGAACAATGCCTTTAGCTGTGATCTTGTGGAGATAAAGTAAGGTAAGGATTAAAATGCACCCTGTTCCCTAAAGTTTTATCCGTTATTTTATTTTAAGATAATCATATATTTCAGGAACAAATAATTACTATATTCTTGACAGGTGAACTTGGGGACAGATAAGTTAGTTAGAGGTTACATTCAGTGTAAAATTTACCATGCCTGACTTATTTAATACCAGGAAGATGTTGGTGGTTCTACTCAGAATATGTTCATGCGGCGCATCTTGGCTTTGCCAAAAGGAACACCAGCGGCCCTGATGAGGGCAGAACTTGGCCTCCCCTCAATGAAAGCTCGAGCTTAGTTTATAATCCTGAAAACACTGAAATAATATTACTCAAAAACACTGATTCACTCAGTAAAAGCAGTTTTCACCTACTGCAAAATAGGGATACTGAGTGATCTAACTTCCTTGGTAATTTCTCCATCCCAGATGATATGCTCCGGCCCTCAGGGAGCAACTTAGAATTATGAGGATGGGTCTATAAAGAAGATGCATTAATCGATAGTCATCTAACTGTCCATGTGAAATTCGCCCCATGGTTCACACTGATAAAAAAGACCATTTTAGAGCCCCCTACCTGGCAGACATCACAACATCCAGCCTCAGAGCAGCCCTTACATCGCTGTGTTTCCAAACTATGTCCACGGAGCTACTTGCAGGCCATTTTTAAAAAATACTTGGGGCTCAATGCATTTGTATATGTGGTGGTACAGTAGAAAATCTCCCCCATTATGTCCTGTCCTTTATACACTGAGCCCCGGAACAAGTTCTTGGCAAACATTCTTTCAGCGTCACAATTATTATCTGATGTTAACAGATTAATCTATTTGTTATCTGATATGGATCTTTATATTTCCAAAAAAATGGCACTGTTTGGCCTGGCGACCAAGAAAATCAGGGCGAAGCAAACCATGAAAGGTGGTAAAGCTGGATAGAGCCAAATGGGCGTATTTTAATTTCTTAATTTCCGTATTCTTTTAATGATTTTGATTTTGTATATTTTAACTTGTTATATTGTTTTAGATTGTAATGGCCTATGGCCTTATACAATAAACTTGACCTGATCTATAATTCCAGTAAGATGTTGGTGGTTCTACAGAATAGGAAATTGCCATGGTCTTTATTGTAGTACCTGTGCAGTCCAACATGGGTACTGTGCACATGTAGGCCTACCGCAGAGATATTTTTGAAACTCAAAACTGCCTGAGGGTGCTCCGTCCCCCTCCCACATGCTGTTTCCCCACCTTTTCCAGTGTGACAAAGAGGGG
Organism: Euleptes europaea; assembly: GCF_029931775.1. Taxonomy (NCBI): domain Eukaryota; kingdom Metazoa; phylum Chordata; class Lepidosauria; order Squamata; family Sphaerodactylidae; genus Euleptes; species Euleptes europaea. Next base: position 72,650,893 of record NC_079313.1, read on the forward strand.
GTGGAGTGCCCTTCCCTCAGTGTTCTTTTCCACTTCTGAGAGGTTCGCTTCTCAAAACTCCATCACTATTCTTCAGAATTAAACTTTTATTCAACAACACTTCTACCTCGATACTACCTCTGCAGAGCTCAACACCTGAACAATGGTGCAAAAAGCTTGATTTAAAAAATGCAGGTCCTGTGGGTTTAAAATTCCCCTCACAGATGACCAGAATAAATGTTTGCTGTGCCTCAGCGAAGAGCATGACTTCTTATGCTGCTCAGTATGCTGTCAATCCATGTCTAAAGCACAGCACAATAGAGCTTCCTGACTAAAAGCAACTCTGTGGGAAAAAGGTTCTGTCTGGTGCCACTCTGGAAATAGATCTGAGCACAATTACACGTCCTACTCCTGAGAGACGGATCCAATCAGTTTCGGTTCTGACAGTTCCAAGACTGAACCTGACAACCTCGGTCCCATCCAAGACCCCAAGCAATGCCCTTGTCTCTGAAGTGCAGCTGTTCATAACCACCGCCAAAGAAGGCTCAGCATAAACATAAACACTTCAAGTCCTCCAAATCGAATATGTTGTCTTCCACAGCAACCCCTTTATATCTAAAAGACTCGGTTCCTCAAAGAGCGACTCTTGAATTGGTCAAAGAGGCAGAATCCACTACAAGAATAGCCCCCAGGCCATTCCCAGTGCTCAACTCATTCCATGATAGAAGGTGATATAGTGGAGTCAGAACTGCCTGTCTCTTGTTATCAGCCATACGTATATCCACCTTCCACCAGCCAGATCCTACTTCACTTCAATCCCCCTACCAAGATCTTTATTCTGACCACTGTAATCAAGATTGGGATCCATATGCTCCCTTCAGTTCCAATCAAGCAGATGTCAGTCACTGTCCTCTCAGTGATCCAGAACTTCCCCCAGGATCTCACAAAGAAGCCGCATCTTATGGCAATCTGAATTTTTACTATGACCAGTCTGCTTCTGAGGATAGAGAGCCTGACTGTCCCTCTGAACCCTCACCCAATGATGCCATTCTATAACTGTCCATATACTCCCCAAGCAAGGACTTGCGCATTTACAACAAACAACTCAAGGGAGAAAAAGGGGAGGTGGGATCCTTTCCTCTCTCATATATGTACATAGACTACATTTATAATGAGAATTATTCACTAACCTAGAACTGCCTATTAATATACTTAATAATATACTTAAATCTCTAGGTGGTGGCAGATTCTGAAAAGCAGTATCTAGTCCCTAAAGGCTAGAGAGCTTGCAGAGCTCTCTAGAGCGGTATCTAGTCCCTAGAGAGCTTGCAGAGCCATTGTTCATCATCTTCAAGGCCTCTTGGAGGATGGGAGATGTGCCACAAAACTGGATGTGCGCAAATGTTATCCCAATCTTCAAAAAAGGGAGGAAGGATGATCCAGGAAATGACAGGCCAGTCAATCTGACCTATGTCGCAAGGAAGATATTGAAGCCGATTTTAAAGGGGTCAGTCTGCAAGCATCTGAAGGACATGATAGCTCTCTTTAAGTATTTGAAAGGTTGTCACTGAGAGGAGGGCAGGGAACTGTTTCTGTTGGCAGCAGAGGATAGGACTTGCAACAATTATAAATTATGGGTGGAAAGGTACTGGCTGGACATTAGGAAGACATTTTTTATAGTAAGAATAGTTCAGCAGTGGAATCAGCTGCCTAGGGAGGTGGTGAACTTCTCCTCTCTGACAGTCTTCAAGCAGTGGCTGGATGAACACTTGTCAGGGATGCTTTAGACCAGTGGTTCCCAAAGTTGGCAGTACCACCCCTGGGGGGGATTACCTAGGGGGGCACTAAGAGGCAAGGGGGCAGCAGGGGATGCTATCAGTGGGCCCCTTCAACTGTGTTGTTGGATAGGGTAGTGGGTGCTGGGGTTAATTTTGTGGAACAAAGGGGGGGTGGCATGATAAGTTTGGGAACCATTGATTTAGGCCAATCCTGCATGAGCTGGGGGTTGAACTAGATGGCCTGTATTGCCCCTTCCAACTCTAGGATTCTATGATTCTATAACATTTCATAAAAGGTATTTGGTATCCATGACAATGAGTCTTATATGGATGGCTACTGGAAAAGCTTACTGACAGCAGCACCACGAATATGCACCAATGACATGAAAATGTATTATCAACCAGTTCAAGGTGGTGAGCAGCTCTTGTATGTTATGACTTCTTTATACACCTTCCATCACAGGGATACATTTCTAATAGCCACTAAAGTACGTCATAATTACTCTTTTCAGTGATTTCAGTTAGGTAGGATAAACCTTGTAGTACACTGTGTATGTATATGTCCAGAATTGCTAAATGTAAGACGCTTTATACATTCCTAGCTTTATGTCCAAATCTCTGTTGGTTCCTTTTCAAGCTTATTCTTACTCCCCTGTTGTGTATATATATTTGATGAAAGAAGAAATTACAGATATAGTACTTATTAGGATTCAGTCTGGCTACTAATTTGCTCCCAAAATAAAGTGGTACAAGAAGCAGGCTTATTCAGAACTCTTAACCACCCAATGAAGGTATTACAGCAATAGTAATTTGTATATTAATACAGTTATAGCCCTTATAAAAATATTATCGTATCAAGCTATTTGTCCATACCATTTTATTTCCCCCCTCTGTCGCCCAAATAATAAATGATACCTATTATACAGAGTCATAGAATCAGTACTTTATAGCATCTGTTGTAACCTTAGAGGAGCCATGGGATTTATAAAAATGGAAAATCTAACTGCATTGAGCCAATTCCATTCGATCTAAGCACTAAAATTAAAATCTCTTATGTACAGTAATGCCACTACTGTTTTTTTTGGGGGGGGGTATAATTTTCCTCTCGAGCATGCATCTGTTCAGAAGAAAATCAAGAAAATGTGAATAGTTTCTTCCTTAAGCTAGAGTTTCAAAATTAATTAAATGTTACATATTTCTTTCACTGTGGCCTTCTAAAAGGCCCTCAAGTTGACCCACAATACAATAAAAATGTAATCTAACAGGAGATAAAAAGCGGTAAAAATAATCACAAAAGAGAAAACTGCAGTATCAGCTCCTAAAAACAGTTTCAACAATCTAAAATAATAAACACCACAAAACCGGCAGCAGTAAACAAAGCCACTTCCATTCCCAGAAGCCTTCTGAACCAACATTTTTTTTTAATTTAAAGGTGGGAAGAAAGGCCCTCCACTCTAGAATTCACCCCAATAATTCAACCATTGGGCTATATTCAGTTTATGAATTAGAACCTGGCTGCAAACTCATAGCTGGAAGGAAGGAGGGAGCCAGAGGTTAAGCCATCAAGCTGAGTACTTACATGCTTACATATACTAATGGTTCTGACCAGAGTGGGACAATGGTTGACCATCTCACACCTTCCTAGAATGTTGCATATAAAGGGATGGAGAGAAAGATACAGTAGCTAAATGGCTAGAAAGCTTTCTCTTCCTCTTTGTGGCAGGAAAATCAGTATGACCCAGGGAGGGGAGCCTCCCAAGGGGAGAGTATAAATTCCCAGGACATGGGAAAGAAGTTCTTTCATCCTGAGCAATATCTTGGATGGGCACAAGCCATGAAGGACTAAATTTTTATCTAGGGACTCCATCTTGTCCACATGGTGAGGGACAATCAAGAAATGTCCTAACAATGAGAACTAAGGTAATGCTCACCTTTAAACTACTACACCTTTGAGTAATATTAATGTCTGTCCTAGTTAAACATCATTTAGGATAAGTACCAAGTATAGGGAAAGCGCCCTGACCTGGATAGCCCAGGCTAGCCTGAGCTCATTAGATCTCAGAAGCTTAGCAGGGTCAATCCTGGCAAGTATTTGGATAGGAGACCTCCAAGGCATACCAGGGTCATGATGCAGAGGCAGGCAATGGCAAACCTCCTCTCTTAGTTTCCTGTCTTGAAAACCCCACTAGGGGTTGCCATAAATCAGATTGACTTGATGGCAAAAAGGGGAGGGGGATTGCATTTCACCTTTTCTTTGTACCATTGCATAGCCTGAATGCTTGAACTTGAATGTATACTCTTTTTATTCATTTATTACACTTTCTTATATTTTGAATGCTTTAAGCCTGATCTTTATAACCACACCATACCTATTCAGTCTTGCTATCTGAAGTGTGGTATCAGGGAGGGGAACTAAGGATGTTGTGAATTTCATAGTTTGCCATTTTGGCAGGCAAGTACAGTGTGCCCACAAGCTGAACCTTGAAATCTCCCATGCTTCACCAGGAATGGTCTTAAACAGCTGCTGAATGGTAAGCAATGATGGTTGGGGAAGGATTCTGTGTTCAGGGAAATCTGTTGAGTTTTGGTGGTAGTAGTGATTAATGGGGGAAGCCTGTCTGATGATTAGCCCATTGGGGAACTGGCTTCTTGCTTGTGACCAGCAGGCAAGGAATGAACTGAACCAGTGAATGTTTGATCATCCCTATTGGGCAAACCAAACATGATCTTGTCTCTTATGCTTATCTACCTTGTCACAGACATCAGGAGCATAAAGAGCAGGGCTTCTGATTATGACCAGGCAGAAAGTTTCATAAGAAGAAGGTGGTTCTTTAGCCCCAAGTAGAGTGTATTGCAGTAATCCAACCTGGACGTAGTCAGTGAAATATGGCCAAATAATGACACTCAAGGAAGTGCTGGACTTGGCATACTAACCAAAGAAGTAAAGGGTGCTATGTACTACAAAGGAGAAACTTACAGCCCATTCCTGAGCTGAATGGGCAAAAGTCCACAGGAGGCCAGGAAGGGCCTGCTCTGGTGTCTAGGCCACCTACATCGGTGCTCATGTCACTTACGCCTCCCAGAGTGCCACCGATGCCGGCTGGGATGTACACACCATCCTATAGGTGCTGCCATGGCAGTGTGCCCCAGGACTAGTTATGCTGCATACCTATTCTCTCCAGTATCAGAGGAGCATGCCTATTATTTTGGGTGCAGTGGAACACAGGCAGGATGGTGCTGCTGCAGTCATTTTGTTTGTGACTTCCTAGAGGCACCTGGTTGGCCACTGTGTGAACAGACTGCTGGACTTGATGGGCCTTGGTCTGATCCAAGGCCCATTCTTATGTTCGTATGTTCTTATGACATCGGCACAGCCTCGCACTGGTGTCTTAGCAGCCATCTTCCGGGGGTGTTCCTGCACCGGTTCAGGGGAGGAGCTGCCTTAAGGCGGCCTCCTAAGCCCTTTCATGCTGGGACTGCCCCCTTTGCCCTTACTTGGAGATACGCCACGTTTTTAGGTGGTGTATCCCTGTGTAACCCTAGGAAGAGGTTCCACGGGATTTCCAGGTAAGGGCAAAGGTTTGGCTTCAGTAGGGGGCGATCCTTCTTTGGAGGCAGTGGGGCTACGCTGCCTACAGCCACCAGCACAGCCCCTTTCCCTTAGGAATGGGCTGTTAATATGTGTGTTAAGGCTGATATTTAATCAAACTGTCAGAGAAAGGTAGGAAGTAAGGCACCTTTCCATGGTGCCTGGATCCAGTTACAACTGAGGATCTCCTTCCTAAGAAAATGAATATTGAATTTAATTGTATTTATTTTTTATTTCTGTGAGCTGCTTATGGAAACCAATTTCAGATGAACATTCTGCATTTCAAATACAAACATTCAGCTCAACACTGTCACCAGTTTTCAAGAGGGAGAGGATAGATGTAAAACACAGTGTAATATCTCCTTTAACCCTGACCTGGATGGCCCAGGCTAGCCTGATCTCGTCAGATCTCAGAAGCTTAGCAGGGTCAGCCCTGGTTATTGTTTGGATGGGAGACCACCAAGGAATACCAGGGTTGCTGTGCAGAGGAAGGCACTGGCAAACCACCTCTGTTAGTCTCTTGCCATGAAAACCCCAAAAAGGGGTCACCATAAGTCGGCTGCGACGATGGCACTTTACACACACAATATCTCCTTTAGACAGTCAGGTATTGAAATGAAATTTGGTGAGCATATTCAGAACAACACTCTGCATCTATCTTCAGGAATAGCAGGGAAGTTGTATAACAGGCTATAATGAAAAATCCCTCTTGAAGAAGTGTCTAAGTGGAAAACAAATATAGGTGGTAGAGCTTCCTGAATAAGCATGACCCTCACTTTGAACTAGCTTTAGTTACTTCATTGGCATCATGTTGGCAAATCTAATTTCCTACATGACAACCTTACTGTCACTAGAAAGAAAGACAACTTTGAACCAAGAAATGGTATCACAGCAGCAGCCAATCAGATGAGAACACCAGTTAACAGGTTGAAAATGATAAGCTGTAGGTGGGCTTTTGGAAAACTACTGCAGATATTTTTCATGCTTCTGAAATTATTCACTGGAGATCATTTTTCTCAGTCCAATACAAAGTACAAGAAATAGCATTTGCGCACTTAGGAATATTATCCCTCTCACACTAGCAGATCTTAGGAGCATAGCCTTTTTTTAAGAGAAAGAAAACACTAACGTTTGAACAAACTTAATGCAGATGCAGAAAATTCAAAAAGCACCTCAAATAAGACTCGTGAAGGTATCTGTCATTCTAGGTGACCTCTTATATTGTTTATGCTAACATTACCCATGAGTACTTTTCTAAAATTCAAGTGTAAGAGAGCAATGAAAAAATATAAATAATTTATGTTTGATCATTGATGCTTTTGTGCATTTTGTATAATTCATAAACAAATCATTTAAATTATTGATATTTTTTCTTTTTTGTTTTCAGTTTTTCTTGTAAACTAGATTTTTATTTGCAAAATGTACATTTGATTCAGATGCCTTTCAGGCAATGTAAAGCTGTCATACATTTGACAATGATATTTTGTTTGAGATATTCATCATTTTGTGACGTTTGTGTTTTGTTTACAGCACTTCAGTAATTCACTTCTGGGACTAAAAGTTGCTTTTGAGGTTTAAACACACACCAGGATGCCAAAAATGCATCAGAGTCTTCTGTGTTTGAAAGCTTTTTGGTCATCAAATGATCAAAACCTGCCAGAATCAAACTTGAGCTCTGCCATTATAAATAAGGCGCTGACAATTCTTATTGTAAAAGGTCACCCCAAGGGTGAAGAAGGGGAACTGTATATGCAATGGTGGAGTTTCTTTGGATGCTCACTTATGGCAGGATACATATAGATATACGTGCATGTGCGAATGATAAAATTGAGAGCTCTCAGATTCTTTCGTTAAATATTTCATTTTATGTATAGTTCAATTAATTAGTGTTGATTTTGAAAACAACACCAACAAAGAAATACAATCCAATGTTGTCAAATATTCTCTGTTCTTAAGATAATAGGGTTGGATGCATGGTGACACTGCTGCACTTTAACTCTACATGGACATATTGAGAAATAGCCCGAAGATGCCATTGCTATTTCAGTGTACTGAGGTCAACTGAAAGATGGAACCTTAGGTCAAATCAGTTCATTCCTTTCACAAGTACAATCAGTTCTTTAGAAAGAATTATTTTTTGTCAAACCAATAGTACTGTTTTTTTTTTAGTTGCTGATGAATTCTAATGGCCTTTTCACGCTTTGAAAATAAATGTGTCCTTTTAACCTTTAGTTTTATACCACTGGGGACCTGCAAGGACTTAGAGAATGCATCTCATTTCTCCTTCCCCCACTAGTGCCCCTGTTCCTTTCCTGAAAACCCCTATAGCAACTATGGGTGGCACTGGAAGTAATACCATCATGCTAGGATGCTGCCAGCCCATTAAGTCCCCACCTCCCCCATGTACATGGGGTAGCAACCCTAGGTGCTGGTTGGTCAGGGCCCAGTTGAGCTATGCTGGCTGGGGCTAGGCCATGGCCACTTGTGCAGTGTTCACCAGGCTGGGCCAGGCCCAGTTGCATGGTGGGGGACTTGTAGAGGGCGCCTTATTTCCCCCTATATCCTCCTTCTTACACTTCCTTCCTGGCAGACCCCCATATCCTCACCTTTCCCTGCTTCATCCTTGGCTTCCCACCTACCCACCAAACTATTTATTATTTGCCCCCCCCCCATCTTCAGTTGTATTTATTATTTATTTACTTGATTTATACCCTACTTTTCTCCTCAGTGGGGGCCCAAAGGAATTTACATCATTGTCCTCTCCTCCATTTTATCCTTACAACAATCCTATGAGGTAGAATTGGGCTGAGAATGCACGACTGCTCCAAAGTCACCCAGTGAGCTTCCACAGCAGAGTGGGCATTCAAACCTGGGTTCTCCCAGATCCTAATCTGAACCTGCTGCAAATGTAGATCCTAGCCCAATCCATCAGCCTGGCTTCATGTGCAAAGTCCCAAATGGATAATTGCTGACGGTGACATTTAGTTGTCCAGAAGAAGAAGCTGGAAGCTGCCTCCTGGCTGTTCTCCCACCAAACAGCTGGGCAGGAGTAATATTCATTTTCTGACCATGGCTATATATGCATCCAGATTCAGACAGCTGTACATGCATATGTTTCCTTTATTGGATCAGATCTTTTTTCAAACATACAGAACACATGCACCAATATTATTGATTAAACCACAATTATGGAAACGTTTAGCTATGTTGTTGATCATATGTTTGCAACCAGTTTTCTGATATTGGGGTGTTAATACTGTATATCAACAGAGCATGCATTGTTTCATTGTTATCATCATCACAGGAAATTAAAATTTGAAATGAAATACTACATTTTGGTACTATTCTGCAATGTGAAAGAAGATTAGAAGAAGCCTAAGTTATAATGGGAAGGTTATGATTAACCTTGTAATGACAATAAAAGTCATTCAAACTACAATAAAACATCACCCAAGGTCTTCCCATCTAGCACTGCAAAGAATGTTTTTTTCCCCAGAAAGATGATCCCTGTAATGCTATCAATCATTTGCTTCTCTGACCATCTGTTTTTCCCACGATCAGCAGTATAGTGTTAATTTTTGTTCTTCTTTTATGTATTGAGTCTTCCTTTTTCCTTCCTTCAATATTAGATTTCTGTGTAATGTTCAGTTTCTCAAAACTCATGACACAAAGAGTTTCACAGCACATATTCAAAGGAACTGAAGAAACAGTTTTAGTATTCATGGTGGTTGTGGGAAATGCTGTCAGGTTGCAGCTGACTTTTGATGACCCTGTAGGCTGGGTTTTCAAGGTAAGAGATATTCAGAGGTGGTTTACCATTGCCTGCCTCTGTGTAGCAACCCTGGACTTCCTTGGTCTAAATTCGTATCTAAATGCTAACCAGGGCCGACCCTGCCTAGCTTCTGAGATTTGATGAAATCAGGCTAGCCTCTGTGTTCCAGGTCAGGGCCTTAGTATTCATAGAAGTTCTATATGTTTGAATGCCATGCAACTATTGTGTAGTTTGCATAGTATGGAAGATAGTATAGTCTAAGGTGAAATTAAAAATGAGCAGATCTAGAGTCAAAAGCCTATTTCTGACATTCAGCAAGCATAGAATGAGTGCACTTGGGGTGGGAACAGGGTCAAGGCCCCATTCTTCAACCTGAGCCATATATGTTCTTAGGAACATACAGGTAGTGGTTACATGCATAAAAGTGTGTGCACAGGTCTCCCTGGGCTCCTAGTCATGTACAGCAGTATCTGCCTAGGTTTTATTTGTATATTTTAATGATGCACATAGATCAGGGATACAGCTCATGGTCATTAACCCATTTCTTCCTCCTACTGCATTCATTGTACCTGCATTAAATTTCTGTAAAGCACTAGTCTTATAGCCTGGTAGTTCTCAAATTTTAACAACCCGAGGAGTGCCATTTTGATTAGAAATATGTGCATGGAATTCTAAGCACCACTCTCCTTCCAAGCTGGCTCATGCCGTGCACCAGACAGCCCCTTCTCAAAGTATATGCAGTACTCTGTATACGCCTTATAGAGGCCTCCATCCTCTCATGTCCTCAAAACAATATAGTGAGGCCTTTATCTGCTACATTTTGAAAACAAGTTTCAAAAAAAAGTTTTTATTGTGGCTACATGGCATGCAGGGTCAGAGTAGGCTATTCCATAGGACTACAACCCAAGTTCTAATCAGTCTCACCCTTTGATTGGAAGGGACTTTTGACTGGAGACAGCAACAGTATGGTTAATAGCTTCTAGATCAAGGGTCCCTAACATGGTGCCCAGGGACACCATGGCACCCACCAACACCTTTTCTGGCACCTGCCAAGTGCTTTTAGGAGGTAGGTAGGGGCAGGGTGGGCTTTTGCCTGAGGTGAAATGTCACATCATCACATTAGATAGCAAGGGTTGTCTGGGTGTTTGTTTTCATGCCAGGGTTCCCTCTGTCTTATTGCAGCTTTGACCCTCAGGAGGAGGATTATTTCTGTACTGAGTAGGGCTGATGTGGCTTAGTCCCCCCTCCCTCAGGCTTACTGCAGTTAGGGTGGCTATGGACTCTCCTATGGCTCATTTCTCTCCAGCATCATGCTCTTCATCCAGCCCCCTCTGCCTGTACTCTGCTTACTCTTTCTGTATTCTAGGGGCAGAATAGAGGCTCACCCTCACTAATCAAGGCAGAGTCACATCTGTTCTGGTGTGGCTGGACATACTTCCTGCTGTGACATCAACACAACCTGCCTGAAGCTTGTGACATCAACACAACCTGTGACATCAACACAACCTGCCTACAGTGACCTTGATGAAACTGTTCTTTTCTACACAATAGTTAATGGGGCAGAAGGTTCATCCTGTGGGTGATGAATCCTTAGACCCTACCCTGCGTACATTTTAGTGGCAGCATTAACATTCTTAAATTAGTGGCAGTTTCTTATCAAACTTTACAGTGCTTGTTCTCATTGTATAATAATAATTACCATTAAGAAGGGAAACTTGAATCAGTCTCAGCTGCTTCCTCTTGAGGATGTAAGATATCAGCAAATTTTGCAAGTAAAGTCTAAAGCAGCCAGCTGTTACCACCCACCTGCAGCCATAATGGTGATTGAAAAGAATGTGGCTGCCTGAAAATGGATTGCTTCTTTAATTATGTGAAAACAGAGAATTTTAACGCAGGACTATGCTTAAAATGCCATGTCAAAGACCTACTATATTTTAGGAAATTCAGCATTCAAGGGTGCTTTTTTTTTTTTTTTTTTGCATGTTTGGTTTTTTACCATGCTATTTTATATCAGCTATTTTATATTTACTGCCACAACATAATAACAATTTCCATTGCTAATTATCAAAATAATATACATAAGAATGTACGGGGGGGACCTGTCTGAATATGTATTGCATTATGCAGTCTGCACAAGAAGTTATAATGTGGTGGTGTGAATTCGGGTTGCCAGATCCCCCCTGGCCACCGGCAGGGGATGGGAGGTAGGGTTCGCAGATCCAGGTTGGGAAACTCCTGGAGATTTGGGGATGGAGCCTTGGGAGGACAGGGACCTCAGTGGTTATAAGGCCTTAGTCCACCTTCCAAAGCATCCATTTTCTCCAGGGGAACTGATCCCTGTAGTCCGGAGATGAGCTGTAATTCCAGGGGATCCCCAGGTTCCACCTAGAGGCTGGCATTCCTAGTGTGCATACAGCTATATTTTCTCCATCATGTTTGTTTTATTATTTAACACGTGTTTTGCCTCTTTTAAAAACCTTTTTAATGGGAAATCTGGTGACAAAAAAATCATAAAAATCTAAGCCATCCCATGGCCACTCTGACTGGTTTCTGTATGTATGCTGTGGTTTGACAACTTCAACATAAGGAACAGGTGCTTCTGATTAACAAATCAGACAGGGCTCAGTACAATTCCTTCCACGTTCATTTTCTTGCCCTGCAAGGTTTTAAATATTTGTTAACTGGTGGTGGAGAGCTAGATTCCATAAATATTTAAATACACAGTCATGTGTTCTGTGAAAAAAAATGGTTATTTAAAACTTTTAGTTGTGTTATACAGGTTGGGTATCCAATTCAATTCAATTCAATTACCTTTAATAGGGATAGTACAAAAGACAACTCATACAGATTCTCACGATCGAAAGTTGGGTATCCCTTATCTGGACATCCAATATCCAGACTGGTTCGAAAACTGGACCCGGCATGCAGGCAGATCTGTGTCGCCCAGCCTCTCCTGACTTCCAAGAGGCTGGGCCGCACGGATCTGACTCACATCCATGCCACCTGGCCTCTCCGAAATCTGATGAGATCAGTTGTAATTCTAGGAGACATTCAGGTCCTACCTGGAAGTTGCCAACCCTATGGGCATGTGTGGTGGTAGAAGAGCGAGATTGCAGCAAATTATATTTTGAGGCATAGAAACCTCTGTTCCTGTAGCCAAAAGAAATGAAAAGTCTCAATGGATGACTGATGAAACTCTTAAACTTGCTAAAGATAGACGAGAAGGAAAAGTAAAAGGCGACAGAAATAGAATCAAAATTCTAAATGCAGCGTTCCAGCAATTGGCATGTAGAGACAAGGAGTACTATTATAATAACCAGTGTAAAGAAATAGAAGAGAACAACAAAAAAGGAAGAACAATGTAATGTAATAAGTTTAATACGGTCCAAGTCCAGCTAATAAAAGATATACATAAATATACATATGCATACATAAAAAGGATAGCAAGTATATACACCCCAATAAATACTTGTAATCACTCACTCATAAAAACCCATTGAGAGCATGATTTTAAAATATAATACATAATTGGAATCAACATAAATATAAGTCTAAAATTGCTCAACCATTGAGTTCAAACCATGCACGCTTAGTCCTCATAGCTTGCCATCCAAATTTGGCCGCTTTAAAAGTTAGTTCCATGTCCTTATCTGAGAGCATGTTAGAGAGACAGATTGCTCTGGATCTCCCTGGGAAACCAGCTATTACAGAGGAAATGGCTTCTCGTATCTTACTATAAATTTTACAGTCAAACATGACATGTTCGAGGGTCTCTATACTCCCATCAAAACGGGCATAAATGTTCACCATAAGGTAACTTTTTGTATCTCCCTTTCAAAATAGCTGAAGGGAGAACGTTACATCGCATCAAGGTGAAGGCTCTCCTGTAGTCTGGATTATCCAAGTGGTTAAGATAAGACATTGGTAAGAGTGCTGCAGTAGGAAGAACAAGAGATCTGTTTAACAAGATCCAAGAAATCAAAAGGAAATTTAAAACAGGGTTAGGCATGCTGAAAGATCAACATGGATCAACATGGGCCCAATCAACCCGAGCCCAAAATTTACTGATTTTTCTTTTTTCCACAACCCTACAAATGATTACTTGGAGAAGCAGTACTACCAGAACAAGGTAAAATGTACATTTTGCTTCCAAGTACCATATGTACTGTAATGAAACCTTTCAGGACCTCAGGATAGGGCTGCCAGGCCTGGGGGGTTGGGGTGGGGACATGGTGTGTGTGTGTGTGGGGGTGCAGCTACAGTGAGCATGATGATGTCACTTCTGGGGGAAACCTAGAAGCAATGGAAGTAGCTTTAGCTCTATGATAAAACTATGGAGTTTCTGGTGACTGCTAGAGCTAGCATCTTCTCTTCTAGTTTTTCCCTGGAAGTGACTTCATCACACTTGCGATGCTGGTGAGTTTTCTATATTTTCTCTCTGCCAACACTTGGAGTGCTGGCAGGCAAAAGGTCCTAGGGTTAGGGATTTTCCGCCCCAACCAGGGGTTTGGTAAGCCTGGTTCAGAGACAGTTGTTTGGTAAGGCAAAGTGTCTTGGACCCACAGCAATGCTCATTGAATGAAAGTCCATTCCTTTTGCTGCAGCTTGTTGTGCTCCCTGAAATGTTTCCTTCAGAAGTCATTAGGTACTCCAGGATAGCATGGGCACAATTTAGGGATCGAGGGAGGCGGAATTGGCATGTCACTCCCTCTTGCACTACTGGAAATGTAACTTGTGCTAGTGGAAGAAGAGTTAGAATGCAGACCTCTATCGAGATACACTTTATCTCTATGGAGGCTTGGGGCTAACTTTCCCACCATTTAAAGCCTGGCTTCTCCATTGAGATACATTGCAAAGATCAAACTAAAGCATCTGAACACAGCCACTTCACCAATGCATTTCAATGGAGGATGATGGGGGCGACCCCTTCCAGACCCCTTCCAGGTCTCTTCTAGCTACCCTGATAATCTGGCACCTCTACCTGCAAAAATGCCCCCCCCCCAGGAGCCATGGAAAGCCGTGAAATGGGTTTAATGAGTTTAAACGGCCGGATTTTTCAGGAATCCCGAATTTAAAGCTGAATTCCTACCTTTACCGGTATAGGAAATTCGGCATTCAGGTTTTCCTGTGGGGGGGGGGGGAGGCCGATAAACCCGAACCCGGATTTTCCCGAATTTTTTCCCCCAACAGCCCTAAAGAGATGGATTGACTCAATAAATGAAGCCACAGCCCTCAATTTGCAAGATCTGAGCAAGGCTGTCAAAGATAGGACATTTTGGAGGACTTTGATTCATAGGGTTGCCATGAGTTGGAAGCAACTTGACAGCACTTAACACACACAGAGAAAAGGATGTTCCCCCTCCTCCACACTTTACATGTATAGTAATGGAATGTTAATCTGTTTCAGTAGCAGGGTTGTCAGGTCCCCCACAGCCTCCGGTGGGGGATGAGGGGCAGTAGTTATACATGTGGAACAGAAGTTGCATTCTCCTGTCCTTAGAATCATAGTGTTGGAATGGGCCATACAGCATCCCTTAATTAGATTTAATTACATTTTAGACACTGTTCAGAAAGTGGGTGGTTGTTATTATTGTGGGACAGCCAATATTCCCTTGTAAATGCTACTGTGCTACTGCAGGCATTAATCTTCATATTATACAACCAAAGACATAATCATTTTAGAAAATATGTCAGCAAAATCGATCCCAACGATCCCAGTACTTCTCATCCAGCACCACTGCATAATCAATTTGCCTCTGTTTTTGTGCTAGGTAAAGGTATCAGGGTAAACTGAAATAGATTTCTTACTAAATGTACTTACTAAAGATTTATTGTGACATAAAGTTTTTGTGAACTAGAGCCTGCTTCATCAGATGTAAAAAGTGTATCCTATATTGGTACACTCATATATGTATAAATAGAAAAATAGAAAAATCAGACACATGGTTTGGATCAGTAGGGTTGCCAACCTCCAGGTACTAGCTGGAGATCTCCTGCCATTACAACTGATCTCCAGCCAACAGAGATCAGTTCACTTGGAGAATAGGCCGCTTTGACAATTGGACTATATGGTAGGGCTGTTGAAAAAAAAAATTCAGTAAAGTTTGGCTTCGGCAAAATTAGGCCCTTTTAAATTCGGGACGTGCCAAAGTCCGAACTCCCCCGCTTCGGATCTGCAAAATTCGGCGCGAGATCCGGAGTTCGGGGGAAAATTCACCCCCCGCGGGCCTTCACGGGGCTTCCATGAAGGCGTGCGGGGGGCTCTTTAAACAGATCTGCACCTCCCAGGAAACTGGACAGGGCGGTCTAAAGGCGGGAAAAGGCAGGTTCGGGAAATGCCGAACCTGCTGAATTTATTTGGCATTCGCCTGAACTCGCCGAATTCAGCGCGTTCTTTTCCCGCTTTTTTTTAGTTGGGTTCCATCCGAACCGGAAACCGCTGAATCGGGGGAAATTTGGCGGTTTTTCAGTTCAGGACGAACCGAATCGACAGCCCAACTATATGGCATTGAAGTCCCCTCCCAGTCCCCACCCTCCTCAGGCTCCGCCCCAAAAACCTCCCGCCGGTGACGAAGAGGGACCTGGCAACCCTATGGATCAGGGTTATATGTGGGGCAGGTGGAATCTTTGTCTGGGGGCACAAGGTGGCTCTCTGCAGCTGTGGCCCCAGTTCCAGATTTGTAAAGTAGCAGTAAGCAGTAGCTTAACTTCTCATATTTTTGTGTCTGTGAGAAAGGTAAGGGTATTGAATCACATTGCATGTATGTGGGTTTTGTAAAGTACATTAAATACTTTTTCCTGAAAGCTTTGAACTTGAGAAGTCCTATACACTAGAGACTTTTGTCTCACTCATAAAAGTAAACAAAATGAAATAGACCCCAGATCCCAAAAGAAAGATGCCAGAAAAAAATTATGGGTTAAAACATGGATTTAGTAAAAATTTAACAGCTGAACTACAACTAATTAACTCATTCCTAGCCCTTTATTGTGGGTTCCCTAAATGGCTACCCAGTATATTTTTCAGCATTTGAACAGTCCATACTAGCTCCCAGCTTGGAGGAATAATTTAGCTTGCATACAAAAATGTGCCAAGAAATGCTGTCACACCATTCCTCAATGCCAGTCACCATGTAGATTCAGGCCCTGATGCACAATGCTGAGAGTTCATATTTGCCGGGACTCAGTCAACCCTCTTTGTCTAGTCTGGTTCTTCACCTCATTCATTAGGGTTGCCAACCTCCAGGTAAGGCAGGGAAATCTCCCAAAATTAAAACTGATCTTCAGACGACAAAGATCAGTTTCCCTAGAGAAAATGACTGCTTTAGAGAATGAACTCTATGGCATTATACTTTTCTGAGGTCCCTCACATACCCACACACTGGCCTCCCCAGGCTGCACCCCCAAATCCCCAGGAATTTCCCAAGCAGGAGCTGGCAGCTTTAACCACCAAACATGCACCATTCCTGTCAGATAATACCTAATCAGCCTCCCCCAGGACCAGGCCTGTTTAAACTACTTCTCCCCAGCACTCGAAGTGTAAAGCAGGAGAAGGGTTGCCAGCTCCGGACTGGGTAGTACCTAGAGTTATGGGGGCGGGGCCTGAGAAGGGTAGGGTTTGGGGAGGGACTTCAATGGGGTATAATGCCATAGAGTCCACCTTCCAAAGCAGCCATTTTCTCCAAATGAACTGATCTGTCTCCTGGAGATCAGTTGTAATAGAAGGATATCTTCAGCTACCGGCTGGAGGTTGGCAACCTTAAGCAGGTGCCCCATATGAACTGCTAATCCTATGTTGCTAGACAAAAGGGACAGAATTTCCACTTTGTGAATTATTTATAAGAATATGAATGGCGTTTCAGAGGGTAGCTGTGTTGGTCTATAGTAGAACAGCTAGATTTGAGTCCAGTAGCACCTTAGAGACCCTTTAGATTTTCGGGGTATGAGATTTCAATAGTCAAAGCTCCCTTCATGAGATATGAGTTGGAATGGAGACCTCTGAGTCCTTATTAGGGTTGCCAAATGCCAGGTAGTAGCTGGAGATCTCCTGCTATTACAACTGATCTCCAGCCGATAGAGATCAGTTCACCTAGAGAAAATGGCCACTTTGGCAATTGGACTCTATTGCATTGAAGTCCCTCCCCTCCCCAAACCCCGCCCTCCTCAGGCTCCGTGCCAAAAACCTCCCGCCGGTGGCGAAGAGGGACCTGACACCCTAGTCCTTATATCCCAGTCAGAAGGTGGGGTGGGTGTTTCAAAGAATACACTCAAGCATGCATAGGTACAATGCAAATTGTAATCAGCTTGATCTGAGCAGAAGGGAAATGCTTGCGGGCAGAAAATTAGCATCTGTAGTGATATAAGAATCCTGTGTCCCTATTCAGCCTTGCGGAGTACATTTTTCTGAACTTGTGAATAAACTCAAGTTCAGCACTCTTTCATTGTAATCTCCCCTTGAAGCTTCTTTATTTGAGGACTGGCACTTTTAAGACAGCGATTAAATGACCTGGAGGATTAAAATGTTCTCTCATTGAGTTGAATTTGTTATTGTTAAACAGGAATTGAGTCGTATATTTTAAAAGTATAACTAACCAGTACCTGAAGAAATGGGCTTTGCTGGAGCAGCAATCATAAGACATATAGAAATCAGAGAATACAATCCTACACACACTTATGGAAGAGTAAATCCTATTGAAGAGTAACTTCTTTCTGAGTAAATATGCCTAACACTAATGACTAATGCCCTTAGTTGCCATCTCTCATATTTGCTGATTTATTTTCTTCAGAAAATGTATGCTGCTTTTAGCCCAAAGATAGAATTTCAATGTGACAAACACAGCAAAATAAAACCCATTAAAACGCAATTCATATTTAATAATATACAACAGCAGCTAAAATGATCTACAGTATTTACAGAGACAGAGTTGGTAACAACAGAAGCGATCACATTTCATGTGAGTGTGTGTGTGTAAAGTGCTGTCAAGTCACAGCTGACTTATGATGACTCCAGCAAGGCACTTTTAAGGCAAGTGGGAAGCAGAGTTGCCAATTGCCTTCCTCTGCAGAGTCTTCCTTGGTGGTCAACCTTCCAAGTACTGACCCTGTTTAGCTTCCAAGATCTGACAAGATCGGGCTATACCATGCTGCCTTCCCTCTCACCACATTTCACAGGATTGTCAATAAGATTGTCCTTGACAGTTTTCTACATCTTGATAAACTGGCAGGGGTGATCTTCTATGACATATTTCTACAATAAATTCATGGTTTAATTGAAAAGACCTAATCTATTGTAACCCCACACTAGTTCATAGTACATGGCCTCATCCAGCTGTCCATAGACTACAGTGAGGTAATGACGCAGTTCTCCAAGGACATATTGGACCAGGATCAAACCAAGCCACTATAGCTGGCAACAGTGACAGGGATATAAGTGCCTGTTGCCTTCTCCTGTGTCACCAACAGCCAAATCCAAGCCCTTGATTTGCCCATTGCCACTAGCCAGGGCCAACCAAGTGGACCCTATGGTGTTGCTCAAGTTCAGCATGGCTTTTTCTGGCTAACAGTGGTCCTCCAGGGTATCAAGGTAGGATTGCAAACTATTCAAAGGGGGAAAAATGCCCTGTCCCTTTAATATAAGCTTACTAGTATGTTATTTACCAGGTTATGTTATTTCCCTCATACCATAAAAAGCTTTAGCTATCCATTTCCACACAAATCAAATCAAATCACACCTTTATTTGGCATTTAAAAAGTACATAATGAGGTTAAAAAGAGATTTATATACTTTTGACAAAGATCTTCCTTACAACATTAAAAGTTAAAACTTTAATATAAATCCCAGGTAGCTAGCAACCCCTCCAGTAACCTGGGGATAAATATCACTTAAAAAATCGAACTAACTCATCAGTCCCACCAGGGCAATCTGTCAGTAGGGGTTCGATGACCTGTTCCTGTAAAAGTGAGCCACGCTTGCAATGTAGTAGTACATGGGCCACGGTTTCAACCTGTCCAGAGGCACAAGAACACAGCCTTTTCTCATTGGGGACTCTGGCCCCATTTCCACACATTAAGCCTACACCGGGCATTTTGTCCAGGCCTATTGGCAACCCTAGTAGGAACCCACTTGAAACTTTCCAAGTAAGTCAAAGGGCCAACCTACCTCTGTTTCACTCACTTCAGTTCATGGGTATTAGGATTACTATTTTATTCACTTCATTTATACCCCACTCCCCCCTCCAGTTGGAACACAAAGTAGCTTACATCATTTGCCTCTACTCCATTTTATCCTCACAATGACTTTGTTAGGCATTTTAGTGTGTGTGGACTGGCCCAAGAGTGGGAATTCAAACCTTGGTTATTCATTATTATTTTATTTAGAGAGCCAGGGTTGCATAATGGTTAGAACAGCAGATTTCCAAGCTTATTGAGCCTGTGGGCATGTATGGAATTTTGGAGAAAGGTTAGTGGGTAGGGTTGCCAACAGGCCTGGAGAAAAATGTCCTGTCCCTTTAACAGAGGCTTAATGAGTGGAAATAGGCAGATAAATCTTTTCTTGGCAAATACCATTAAACCTCTGTTGAAAAGACAGGACATGTTTTCTTCTTCAGGGAGAAGGCAACATTAGTGGGCCACAACACAAAATGGCTGTTGGGATTCCATTCTTGACATCCAGTCCTGGTGTCCACTCTAACCTTCCTTCATTTCAGCAATCCCAGACAAAATAAACCTTTTTGTTGTTTACTAGAGCTGGAGGAAACTTTTATGAGTGAGAGGAATTCTGCATCTATTGGGTGAGGGTTTCAAATTTCAGGTTGAGGATATGGCTGGAGGATAGGGTTGGCAATCTCCAGGTGGTGGCTGGAGATTTCCTGGGATTACAACTGATCTCCAGGACACTTTGGAAGGTGGACTCTATGGCATTAAGCCCCATTGAAATCCTTCCCAAACCCCACCTTCCTCAGGCCCCATCCCCTAAATTTCCAGGTACTTCCCATCCAGGAGCTGGCAACCCTATTGGAGGAGGTGAGTGGAATCCCCTCTAAGTGGCTTGATTCCCTCTTCAGATCCACTCCAAGATGTACAGCTAGCCTGCCTCTGTTGGCCTAGCTAGGAGATTTTAGTTTCACCTGAGCACATGAAGCTTGCTGAGTCAGATTAAGCTCAGTATTATCTACTCTGTCTGCCATGGGCTGCTGAGGATCTCAGGTAGAGATTTATTCACATCACCTTTAAGTGATCCTTTTATCTGGAGACTGAACCCAGAACCTTTCGTATGCAAAAAGATGCTCTATAATTGAATCAGCCTTGGAGCTGGTTTGCTTTACCAACCAAAACACAGGTGGGCTCCTCAGGCAGTGAGCAGACACAGGCAGCTTCCATATTCTGATTACAACTTAATATAAGAACGTAAGAAAGGCCATGCTGGATCAGACCAAGGTCTATCAAGTCCAGTAGTCTGTTCACACAGTGACCAGCCAGGTGTCTCTAGGATGCCCACAAACAAGACAACTGCAGCAGCATTTATCTTTGCCTGTGTTCCAAAGCACCTAATATAATAGGCATGCTCCTCTGAACCTGGAGAGAATAGGTACGCATCATGACTAGTATCCATTTTTACTAGCAGCCATGAATAGCCCTCTCTTCCATGAACATGTCCACTCCCCTCTTGAAGCCTGCCAAGTTGGCAGCCATCACCACATCCTGGGGCAGGGACTTCCACAATTTAACTATGCATGAAGAAATCCTATGTGAAGAAATACTTCCTTTTATCTGTTTTGAATTTGTCACCCTCCACCTTCAGCAGATGATGCCATGTTCTAGTATTATGAGAGAGGGAGAAAAGTTTTTCCCTGTCCACTTTCTCCATACCATGCATAATTTTATAGACCTCTATCATGTCTCCCTTTAACTGCCTTCTTTCCAAGATAAACAGTGCTAAGCATTTTAACCGCTCCTCACCGAGTAGTTGCTCTAGTCTCCGATCATTTTGGTTGCTCTTTTCTGCACCTTCTCAAGCTCTGCAATATCCTTTTTAAGGTGTGGTGACTAGAACTGTACACAGCATTCCAAGCATGGTCTCACAATAGATTTGTACAAGGGCAGAATGATAGCAGCAGTGTTATTCTCTATTCCTTGTCTAATTATGGCCAACATGGAATTTGCCTTTTTCACAGCAGTCGCACACTGGGTTGACATCTTCATCAAGCTATCCACTACCACCCTAAGATACCTTTTTTGGTCTATCGCTGCCAGCACAGATCCCATCAGTGTATATGTGAAGTTGGATTTGTTGTCTCAATATGCATCACTTAACACTTGCTCACATTGAATCTCATTTGCCATTTTAATGTCCATTCTTCCAGTTTGAAGATATCCTTTTGGAGCTCTTCACAGTCCGATTTTGTTTTAACCACCCTAAATAATTTGGTGTCATCTGCAAACTTGGCCACCGCACTGGTCACCCCCAACTCCAGGTCATTGATGAACAGGTTGAAAAGCGCCAGTCCCAACACAGATCCCTGAGGGACCCCACTGCTCACATCCCTCCAATGTGAGAACTGACCATTGATTCCTACTCTCTTCTTCCTATTTTTCAGCCAGACTTGTCCTCTTATCCCATGACTTTGAAGTTTGCTTAGCAAAAACTTGCTGCATTAGGGGACCCCCTGCAGAGTTATGGCCCTACCAACTCCCCCACACACAAGTCCTGTCTTAAAGGTACAACTACAGGAAGGAACATATAATGTTTACCAGCTGTTATTGGAGAATAAGCAATTGCTTACATTCTTATCAGTAATAAGGAGTTTCCCATTAATGGCTGCTTGCTCAGAATCTTTAACCAGTTGTTAAATCCATTTCATATATTTGATACCTGTGTTATCATCTTAGTTTTTAATTGGAATATCTCACTGTTTTTGTCAGTCTATGGGGCCTCATTAGGTGAAAAAGGCTGCCCCCCCCCACACCAGTTGTTTTGCTTTTGTGGTAGCCTCAGAACATGCTCTCATGAGCTTTCTTTTGTATCTTGTTTCTGATGAGGAATGCACAAGAGGCTTAGAAATAATAAATGTTCTGTTTTTGCAATTATGCTTACACTCCTCTTTTCCTTTCTTGTCCCTTTACTTTTCCAATATTTTTTCTCCTGCTAGGGAATTGTTACCAACAGAATATAGCTAGCAATAGTACCTACATAGTGTAATGGCTATTGTCAAATTGGGACTGGAGAGATTTAGGTACAACCCGCCCCCCCCCAACACACACACACACACACATGCTTCCATGATGTCAGTTAAGGGCTTTGTCTTAGCCTAATTTACCACACAAGGATGTTGGGAGGATAAAATGGTAGAGGAGGAGGAGGATTGCTATCTCCAGCTTGGGAAAGTCTTGGAGATTTGGGGGCAGTGGCTGGAAAGGGTGGAGTTTGGGGAGGGAGCTCAGTGGAGGTGTAGTACAATAGATTCCATCCTCCAGAACTGCTGTTTCCTCCAGAGGAACTGATTTCTGTAGTCTGGGGATGAGGTATACTTTTGAAAGAAATCCAGGCCCACCTGGAGATTGGTAACCTTAAGAAGGACAGACCTATAAATGCCACCTTAAATTCCTTGGAATAGCATCAGGATAAAATGAGATAGGTAGTAATTTTGACATACAGGCTAAGGCAGAAGCTTATATTTAACTGTGGTGAAAGTACCAGCTCAATCCTGACAGGGGGCGAAAGGAGTTTGGAGCCGGCATGACCCCAGTGCCAGCGTTAGTGCCACTTATGCTGACTAAAGTGGCAGCAATGCTGGCACAGGGGCATTTACGTTGGTTTTGGGGAGTTGTACAGCATTTTCCCGGCACAGAGGCTGGTGCCACCTTCAAAGGGGTGAAAGCCCTTTTGGCCCGGGAATGTCCCTTTTTGCAGGCGTCGAGTTATGACTGCAAAAAGGCAGGCAAAGCCCTGTGGAACTCTTTGGAGAGTTTTCCTGAAAAAGGCATCTTTGGCTTTGGTGCACTTGGCAGCAAGCCACTCAGAAGGAGGCACGGCTGTGCCATCCCCGGGCCCAGGGTAAGTACTCCCCTTGTTAGGATTGTGCTCTATTTTTTTCAGTCATATCTAGGTTCCTGTACTGACCCTATTGGAACCCTAAGACTTAGTATAGTTATTTGGAGGATGCTTTCAAACGTTGAATAAAAGATATATCCCCAAAGATATATTCCCAAATAAAAGACATATCGTCGAAGGCTTTCACGGTCAGAGTTCATTGGTTCTTCTGGGTTATCCGGGCTGTGTAAAATTCCAAGACCACGGTTACACAGCTCGGATAACCTACAAGAACCAAAAGACATATCCTTGATTTGGTAAATTAGGTGCATCTGTGCAAGCCTTTATATACCCCTACTGGGGTTTTTAGAATGACTGCCTTACCATTAATGTTTGAAAAAAATGTCTGATTTTGTTATCTGGTGTAATGTTGGAAGCCTGTGTGTATTATTGAGTATATTATTGTTTAATTTATGTTTGAATGATTTAACAGTGAATTTTCAAGAGGTTTGTCACCCACCAAAGTTAGCAAACCATAGTATTCCAATCTTGCTTTATGCTGACGATGCAATTCTTTTGCCCCGTACAAAAGTTGGATTGCAAAGATCATTACAATTTTTTTCTGAGTATTGTTCTAGGGAAGTTTTTCCAAACCCCCCCCCCCCATAAATCAAAGATTATAATCTTCTCTAAGAAACTGCCCTCTTTTTGTTGGGTACTAGATGGCATTGATCAAGTTAAGGAATTTGCTTATCTTGGTATTCTCTTTTATAGCGTGAGCTGGAACTCCCATCAAAAGGCAGTGTCTAATAAAATCAAACCTGGTATTGGGGCAATTGTAAATTATTTTTATACCAGAGGTGGAAAATAAATCCCTGGAGCTATTCAAGTTTTTAATCAAAAATCATTCCAGCTATTCTTTTTGGTGCTTCTATTTGCATAAATGCTGTTAATGTATCTATTGATCATCCTCTGCTCCAGTTTTTAGGGAGCCTGTTAAATGCCCCTCTGTGCATCGATGGTGTTGTTCTTCATTCTGAGTTTGACTAAATGTCTCTTGAAGCTAGGGCATGTTTGTCTGCCTTCAAACTACAATTTAGGCTGTTTTTGGCACTGAGGGATACAGGCTGAATATCCCTTATCCTGACATCCGATATCCAGACTGACCCCAAAACCAGATGTTTTGAGCCGACAGTCATTACTCACAGGCTCTCAGCAGCACACCAATTTGCTTTCTGGTGGTTCGATGTTCACAAAATTATTATAAGTATTGTTTACAATTACATTCAGGCTATGTGTATAAAGTGTATATAAAACATATATAAAACTTAAATAAATTTCATATTTAGACTTGGGTCCCATTCCCTAGATATCTCATTATATATATGCAAATATTCCAAAATATGGAAAGATCTGAAATATGGACCACTTCTGGTCTCAAGTAGTCCAGATAAGGGATACTCAGCCTGTACCTAGGTTTCGTGAAACATGACTTGTATAGATCCTCATAGCAAAAATGTTTTGACAAGAAGTTGTCATTGATAGGCATATCATTATGACTAGAGATCTTGGGAAATCAGAGGGTTTTTTCTGAAATAAAAAGCAAATTAAAGAGACTGATTATGTTAGCATGTTGATTTGTGCTCATTGTGTTTGCTCATCTCAGTTCTTTGGAATTCTTCCCCCACATTGCTTGCTTGCTTGTACCTATTTCTTGACATTTCCTCATTTTTAAGATCTTTTTTTCTTGCTAGATTAAATGCTAACCCTTCTATGGTTAATGTAAGGTAGATACATGACCTTACCATATTCAGAAAGAACCTGCTCCTGATCTTCTGGTTCTATTGATTCTCTAGCATGCATTCTGCTGGAATGTTGTTTATATGAGGATCTAAGATCAAGTTATATTATTCCTCTTTTAACAGATTAAACTAGTATCTCTGTGTCTGAGATAATACCTTATTTATTTAAGTGACAGTGATCCTAAGGTTACACTGGCAGTGGCAAAATTTATCTCAGTCCTTATATCCCTTAAACAATAGATTTAGAACTGTGCTGTTCAAAATTTATGAATCAAGGAGCTTCTAAGGGGGAAAGGAAAGAAAGCCTGTGTGCAATGTGCTTCGCAGTACAACTGAGATCTTCCCTTATGCCTTTCAGAGGGTCATTTTCAACATCGTCAATTTCAGTAAAACAAAAAGCCTCTATCGGGACGGAATGGCTCCAATGGTAAAATCCACAAGCAGACCTAAATGGTAAGTTAACACTCCTATTAATGTTGTGTTTGAGGAGGACGCTTTCCAATGAGTTTTGGAACTGTTATTCTCTGGTTCATTGAAACTTTGATTTTCTTATCTCTGCTTATATTTGCTTCAGCTATTCTATTATTTCTTTCCCATAGCAGGAGATACTCATTTTATATTATGGTTTAATATTATGAGGGGCTGCATGATGCTCACAGGGTAGGGCAAGAGGATCCTAGTGCACATTTAGTGCCCTTAAACCAGCACTGACCTGGTAGAGAAGTAACCAGTCTTTGGTAATTGATTGCTCATGCCCTTTACTTTCTGTCATATAGAGGAGGGTGCCGAGTAATTTTTTGTTGCTCATTTGGCTTGCACAGACCAAAGGCAAGCCCTCATATATGGTGATTCCTTAGATCTATTAAAGTACATAAGCACAATATTATAAAATCTGAAAACAGTGAATAAGCTGGGAAGACAAACCATCCTTAAAAGAAGATGCTAATTATATAACTCCAACTTTTGGAGGAATACTTATTATTTACAATGTTACAAGCCATAGACTGGTAATACTGATAACCATGTGGTTAAATCAGGAGACCTAGGCACTTGATCGACCACAGCCTTTACATGAGAATGCATGTCTGAATGAATATTCTGATTTTATTGCTATTACTTAATTATATGATGGGGTGAATTCCAGAGAAACAGCTTTGTGAAAGACTGTGATAACCAAAACAGCAAAGGCTGTTTGTCATGTTAAAGATAAAAAAAAATTATTGTTGCTTTACAGCCATCCCCCTCATATAGGGTGATTCTTTCAAATATAATGTTATGAAGGTATCACTATATATAATACCATAATAATATTGGTGTACATTGCTTGAATTAGGACTAGATTCTCCAACAGCATATTTCCACATGTATCTAGGCAGGGGAATTGTATACTGTCTGGATATGATGTCATGAATTTAAAATGTAATATAATACTAAATAAGTAATTCAATTTCTGACACCTTTCTAAAATGTCCTTCTGTTAAATCAAAACTTTGTTTTGGCCTCTTACCATTGCCATTTCTCCAAACTATTCCTTTCAGTTGCCCTCTCATCTGTTCTCCTGTTCTTTTTCCTTTGTTCATTTTAGTTCTAGTTGGTACTCCTGAATTTTGGTACTCCTGAATTTTGTAGTCACCACCCTATCAAAATCCCAGTTTTACAACACAGACCTTGGCCTTTGTTCCTGTCACTGTCAACCCCCAACTACTTCAGGGCTTCATTTTAATTATGCATGTATTTTCCGATCTTCAGAAGTCACGTCGCTCTCCCCCTTGCATTTTCAGGATGCTGTTTTATCCTGAGTTTAAAGTCTGCCTTGATCCCAAATCGAAAGATGGTTCTGTGCATACTTGTCACTTCCGATTTTTCTCCCCACGCCCATTCTCACTTCTCCCTCCTGGGTGTCTGTCCCCCTCATACAACCCCTTCACTGGAAGCTATTATGGAGTGCACTAGTGAGAGAAACCATGAGGCTGCTTCTTTGGTCAATTTCACAGTGAGTGTGGGTCAGTTTCATATCAAACAGTTGAGAGAACGCTGAAATAATCCCAGACAACCTATGCGGCTGTTTTTGGTCAGTTTCACAGCAAGTGTGGGCCAGTTTCCATCTTTGGCAGGATGGAACAGAGCTGGGCTGATTTGCTGCCCTCTCCTTATATGCATCCTTTTATAGGCATTAAAGCCTTTTTTGTTTGTTTGCGAATGTAAAACTACTGATGGGACGTTGAATGTGACAAATGACTATGCAAGTATTTTTATG
Organism: Euleptes europaea; assembly: GCF_029931775.1. Taxonomy (NCBI): domain Eukaryota; kingdom Metazoa; phylum Chordata; class Lepidosauria; order Squamata; family Sphaerodactylidae; genus Euleptes; species Euleptes europaea. Next base: position 72,678,096 of record NC_079313.1, read on the forward strand.
TTCTTATTCATTGAGTTATGCAGAACACACAAACATTGCCATTCCCCTGACTCCACAACATTTTGTAACTTTCTCCAAATGAAACAGAAAAGTGACTTGTTCAGTAGGCAGCAGATTTTCTAAATGATAATGGGAGCAAGCAGTCTCTTTGGTCAGAGAACAGCTGTAACTCCTGATTATTCATCAAGTTTCATTGGGGACATTAGTTTTCAAATCACACTAATTTTTTAAAAAGTTACAACTGGCCACTCATCGCCTTATGTATTCCTGCAAAGTTCCTATGCAAAACTCTGATTAGTATTTAGTATTTATAGAACAGCATTACCTCCCTGTAGAATAATAGCTGTAGCTGGCAAATATCTGTTTTACAACTGTTAAGTCTTTGATTGAGTCAATCAAAGACATTCTGCATTTTAAATGAGCAGAAAGTGATAGGTGAAATCCCAGTAATTAAACAGTAGGAGGTAACAAATAGTCTATTTCAGAAGTGCATGATCAACAAGGGCGAAGGTTACCCTCTGTGTGTAATGTAGTATGTAAATAATAAGGCACCTGTTAAGGTCTGGGGAGCATCAGAAGTAGACTAGCCAACTTTGAGTTGGGAAATACCTGGAGATTTTGGAGGTGGAGCCTGGGAAGGGCAGGGTTTGGGAGGGGAGGGACCTCAGCAGAGTATATTGCCATACATTTTCTCAAGGGGAACGGATCTCTGTGTTCTGGAAATCAGTTGTAATTCTGGGAGATCTCCAGGCCTCACCTAGAATCATAGAATCATAGAGTATGGAAGGGGGCCATACGGGCCATCTAGCCCAAACCCCTGCTCAATGAAGGATCAGCTTAAAGCATCCCTGACAAGTGTTTGTCCAGCCACTTCTTGAAGACTGCCAGTGAAGGGGAGCTCACCACCTCCCTAGGCAGCCAATTCCACTGCTGAACAACTCTTACTGTATTTTTCCCCATAATATCCAACTGGTACCTTTCCACACATAAGTGAAACCCATTTTTGCAAGTCCTGTCTCCTGCTGCCAACATGAACAGCTCCCTGCCCTCCTCTCAGGCCTCTTCTTAGGCATTCTTAGGCTTTCGTAAGCTTTTCTTCCCTTCCATCACACTAGTCTTTCAAATACTTAAAGGGAGAAATCATGTTCCGCCCAACCTCCTCTTCTCCAGTCTGACCATTCCCAAGTTCTTCAGCCTTTGATCATCCTCGTTACTCTCTTCTGCATCCATTCCATTTTGTCCACATTCTTTTTGAACAGAGGCCTCTAGAACTGCATACAGTACTCCAGGTGTGGCCTGAGCAATGTGGTTTTCCCCTCCCATCCCTCACTGATAGCTGATGGGTGGATCTGGCCACCCTAGGTGTATAGCAGGGCTATGACATCTTGCATTTTGTATGTTATCCCTTGGTTTACACGCCAAGACTGCTTTAGCCTTTTTTTTGCTGCTGCCTCACACTGACTGTTCATAATAAGCTTACAGTCCGCCTGTACCCCAAGATCTTATTCATACACATTGCTACCCAGAAGTGTATCCCCCATCCAGTATATATGCTTCTCATTTTTGTTAGCCAGATGTAGAATTCTGCACTCGTCCTTGTCGAGTGTTCATATCTGCCCATTTCTCCAGTGTGTTTAGATCTCTTTGGATTCTATCTTTATCTTCTGGGTGTTTGCTACTCCTCCCAATTTGGTGTCATCTACAAATATAATGAGTAGTCCCTCCACTACCTCATTCAGATCATTTATAAAAATGTTGAAAAGTACCTGGCCCAGAACTGTGGCACCCCACTGGACACCTCCCTCCAATCAGATGGAATTCCATTGACAACTACTCTTTGAGTGCTGTTCTCCAACCAGTTCCTAATCCATCTAACTATCCTAGTCTGCAGTGCTCCAGCTTACCCATAAGAACAACATGGGAACACTGTCAAAGGTTTTACTGAAATCCTGGTAAACAATGTTAATGGATTTTCTACGATCCAGTAGCTTGCCACTCAATCAAAGAAATAAATGAGGTTGGTCCAGCAGGACCTACTGGGGACAAATTCATGATGACTTCCCCAGATCATCAAGTTGACCTTCGGGTGCTGGCAGATTGACCCCTTTAAAATCTGCTCCAATATCTTTCCTGAGACAGAGGTCAGACTGACTGGCCTGTAGTTTCTTGGGTCATCCTTTCTCCCTTTTTTGAAGATTGGGATAACGATTTAGAAAGTTCTTTGAGCACTCTCAGGTGCACACCATCTGACCTGGGAGATTTGTACTCATCCAAGGCAGCCAGGTGCCTCTCAACAGCCTCTCTGTCCATGTCAACCAGCAGCCTGGATGCCACGAGTTTCAGAGGCCCATTCCCAGCTGGAGATGCCAGGGAGACTGGAAGCATATGGTTGCTGAGAATGTCTTTTCTGTGTTGTTAAAAAATACTACCCAGTGTGCTCTCTATCAATACTCCTTTTTATAATGTCAGGTTGCAGAGCACTGTAGCCTTGGCAAAACTTTCACTAACGTGGCTCACTTTTATTTCATTCCTGTTAAATGAGAACTTGTCTTTCTAGTCAAGCACTGCTTTGACATCGATTATATCTGCTCCTAAACTCCTAGTCTCTGCTGTAGCAATTCTGCCAGTGGCACTTGGGGTGCTGCAGCTAGAGAGTTTCCTGTGGAGTAACTTAAATGTTAATTTATATAGATGTCAGTAAACTTGTTTTCCTGTCACCTCAGGAGGGCTACTGTTTGCATATTATTTGATAGATTTATAGTAAAGCAATGCAAATCTAAAGAACTGTATTTCTTCATGTTTTATTGATCAGGAGAGGGCAGAGTTGTTTTTGACAGCATTTGAATTTTGATTAGCTATATAATGTGTTTGTTTCAAAGTTTCTTTTGTGTATAGACTGCAACCACTTGAGATAGGCCGTCATATGTGCCTTCATCTTTTGCACCCTGTGGAAAATTTTATTATAGGTCAGGCATGAGCAGTCATTACAAATGGCAAAGTGCGAAGAAAGCAAATAGTAATCTTAGGGTTAAAAAAAAATGAATCACTGAATCAGAGGAGGGGGGAAAAACCCAGATTTTTCCCCCAGGATATCCTGGGGACTTTGTAACATCTAATCTTCAGTTTCCCACTCCATGAATGGGGGTGGGGGAGGGAGGAGGAGCTGTCAAGAACTAACAGTGGTTCTAAAGCAAGATGCTGCTTCTAGGCCACCAATGAGCTCTTGTTAAAAGGAAGACGCTTCAGGGTAGCCAGCCAGCGAGAAACACAGAAGCCGCTTGGACAACGGTAGGCCAGAGCAGGCCATGTGGCAAGGCCTAATTCCTGTAAAAGCTTCCTGTTGGCAGGGGCAGACTGGCCCTTGAACGTAGTAGGAAAGTTCCCTGTGGGCCACTGTCCTTGGGTGGGAGGGGGCTAGAGTCAGGTGCAAGCTGAGCCAGTTGGCCTAGTGGTGCTGGCAGTGTAACCTCCCAGTTTCCCCCTGCATGTTGGCCTGTCATTTGTTCCTTGCCTGTGTAGCACATCTGCCACACTTCACTTCTGGCTTGCTTTATTTTACCTCTGCTTTTTTTCAGTCTCAGGAACTTATTTTTCAGAACTGGCATGAGCATTACCTGTTATAGCTAATGCTATATCTAATGTTATATCTAATTTACACAGTGGATTTTTTCACTTAGAGAGTAAGTGGCTTTAGAGAAGCTGTTCTCTCTCCATTTCAGCTCCCTATCTACGGTAATGGGGATCTTACAACTGACCTGCCATTAAGGGCTGCTGAAAGGATTACAACAAATAGCATATGTGAAGTACTTTGAACACTTCAATGTGTTACATAAATTCTATGTATTATTATGAAGTGGCATCTCAGAACAGATATAACTGCATCTGTCCCCTTTTCCACGGACAAACATGTTCTAGGACTAATGCATCTCAGTGTTCAACAGGCATCTGAAATTACTTCCCCCCTCTATAAATAGTGCTAGCCTTGTACTAATTTTAATGTTTTTTAAACAACTGCACATGCATGTATCCCTTCTCTTGTTTAAAACACACACCAAAAAAGGTGTTTTCAGGATGGTTTTAAATGTGCATAGTTTTGTGTTCAAAACCCTGAATTGGCGATTATGCATACGATAAGAGTAGCCATGCTGAATCAGACCAATAGTCATCGTGTTTTTAACAGTCCTCCATTATTACAACATTGTTTCCTTTAGCAGCCCCTCGGATTTCTTCCTCTACCCTTAGATCATCCTCAGAGCTTTAGTGTGTGTGTGTGTGGGGGGGGGGTGGGGACGACGACAGTAAGCTCTGAACAGTAAGTTCATCTTCATGGCTTCTGTGCAGTCCCACATGAAACTGTGCAAGGGCACAGGCCAGCCACGGAAGATGAGATGTGGGTGAGAGCCTCTTCCCTGCCCCCTCCTAAAAGACCGGCTAAGCGGCCCCAGTCATCTGAAACCTAGTCGGGAAGCGGGCCAAAAAAGAAGCAAAAACCATCATCTCCCCGGGCTTCACCCAAGCCGCGATGGGAACAATCGCCCTCCCCTATGCCTCCTCACAGAGCCGGACAGGAACCGAAGCGCAGAGACAGCGCCAGACAGAGCCCCAATCAACCTACCCTAGTAAGGGAGGCTTCAAGGTCTCCGGCGGAAAAATGCTGTGAATTAGGGCCGAAAGACCACCCTAGGCTTTCTCCCTGACATCGCGACCCCTCCCCTCGGAGGCTTCCGTCCCGAGACTGAGGCAGATCGCCCGGCAGGAGGACTCCAATATCGATTCTCTCACCACGACGTCGGGGAGCGGCGAGGTCAAGAAGTTCCTCCCGGCACTGATCACCCTCTGAGAGCATCGCTCGGTGGCCAAGAACACCCTTGCTGTTGTGGAGGAGTAGATCGCCCAGATCTTCAGAAGATGACGTCATCGAGCTACCGCCTACTCCCCCCTCCCATCACAGGGAGTCTGCGCAATCGGCTAGCTGCTCTTACAGCCCTAGAGGAAGGAGCCCAGCAGCTCATTATTATCGGGGTTGTTCCTGCTGCTACCGCAAACGATCTCCTTCCCCTCGGAGGGACCTGCCCTCCTCCAGGGATTGTCATCACTCCCATAATTACCATAAGGAGCATAGTTCGGGGGCTGAAGCCCTGAAATCGAAGAGCAGTTCCTAGGGGCATCACAACCCATCGACGTTGAAGGAGCCCTCTGATCGACATTGAGATCACGATCGGGTATTGCCGAGACATCACTCCCGCACTCCATGCAGCACAGAGTCAGAGCAAGAAATAGTGCTGGACTCTGACGCTGACTCTGATGCATCTCTGCCTGATGAGATTATACAGGAGGCTAAAGCAGCATCACTTCCAGAAAGCGTGAGATCATTTGTGGATCAGATTCTCCGTATGGCTAAAGCATTGAATCTGGACTATGGAGTGAATGACTCAGAGCCTGTTGATGCAGTGTCTGATATTTTAAGTAAATCTGATGGGGGTCCAGTGGCCCTGCCTATGGTACAAAGTATACTTGATATAATTCAGTCTAATTGGCTGAAACCAGCTTCTACTCCAGCGTCTACACACAAGTCAGACTCCCTCTATAGAATTAAGCGTGAGGGTTGTGAATTTTTAGCTCAGCACCCAGTGGCAAATTCAATGATTGTCGAAGCCCTGCCAGGGCAGTTTAGATCTACCAGCCACTCTTCCCCATAGGATAAGAAAGGTCGAAAATTGGACCTGGTGGGGTGCAAACTCTGCTATGTCCTTAGCTCTCAAAATTTGCAATTTTCTTGCCGTCATGGGACGGTATCAATTCTACTTGTGGGACAAGATGTCTCCATATGTGGAGCTTTTGGAATCTGACAAAAGAACCTTGGCCAGGATTATCCAGGCGGAGGGCCTTAGTCTTGGTCGCCATCAGTTAACGGCGTCTAGACATTTAGCTGATGTCTCCAGTAAAGCAATGGCTACTTCAGTAGCCCTCAGACGCCATTCTTGGCTCAAAGCCTCTGCGTTGCCGCATGACACTAGACTCCGCATCGACGACCTCCCTTTCGAGGGAGGTAACCTTTTTAGTGACCAGACAGATGTCTTTTTAGACAGGTTAAGGAAGACCAAATCCAGCTCAAAATCTCTGGGCATCACTCCAACTTCATCTTCCTATAAGCCAAGGTATTTCCCCAAACAGGGGCAATCTTTTCAGAGTCCGTACAGGTACCAGGGTCAACAACAACAGACCCATTCACAGTACCAGCCACCTTATCAGGCTCCACAACATGATAGAAGATTCCAACCCAGTTCCAAACCCAGAAGGGGTGGGCATGGTTCCCCGGCTAGGAACAAAGGGAAGTCTAATTGACTAGGAGTCACTTCATGTTTTGGGGACAGATTGTTTCCATTTTGGCCACGTTGGCATGAAATCTCCTCTGACCCATGGGTTTTATCGATAATAAAGTATGGTTATTTCCTGGAGTTCAAACATTGGCCTCCATGTGTCGCTCCTGTCAATGTTCCCTTAACATCTCGACACCTTCTAATGCAGGAGGTACATGGGCTTGTACTCAAAGGTGCTATTTCCGAGCTTCTCTCAGATGCTGACCTACCAGGTTATTTCTCCAGATACTTCTTAATTGATTGGAAGGATGGAGGAAAGAGACCGATATTGGATCTTAGAGAGCTGAATAAATTCTTACATGGCCGCAAGTTTCGGATGATTTCTGTACAAGAAATTCTTCCTTTATTGGATGTTGACATGTGGTTTGCGGTCCTGGATTTAAAGGATGCATATTTTCACATCTCAATCCACAAAACCTGTAGGAAATTTCTCAGATTTCAAGTGGCGGACAAATGCTACGAATTTAATGTTTTGCCTTTTGGTTTGCTACTACTCCCTGGGTATTTTCTAAATGTATGGCGCCCGTGGTAGCCTACCTCACACTTCATGGTTGTACCCTGTACCCATATCTAGATGACTGGTTATTCGTGGTGGACTCATTAGCTGCCCTGTCGACCAATCTGTCCTTCGCTGTTAACACACTACAAAGCGTAGGATTGGTGATCAGTTATTCTAAATCCCTCATGGAACCATCACAGAAGGTTGAGTTTATTGGGGTAGTATTGGACTCCATAGCTGGTAAAGGGTTCCTGCCTCTAAAACGCATTAGAGCCATTCAAACCATGATTAAACTTTTCCAGCACAACAGATTCCAGAGGGCTATTTCAATTCAGAGTCTGCTAGGGCTGATGTCCTCAACCACCGCAGTCATCTCTATGGCACGTTTCCATATGAGGACACTTCAAAATAGGTTCCTCAGGAACTTTGACTCACGGATACACACTAAATATAAAAGGTTTTCTATCCCGAGAGTGGTTGTCCGATCATTGATCTGGTGGGAATCTGAGTCTAACTTGTCACAAGGGGTGTCCTTCTTCTGCCCCGTCCCAGAGGTGTACCTTAGCACGGATGCTTCGCTTGGGGGATGGGGAGCCTACTGCGAGGGCAAATCGGCCCAGGGGCGTTGGTCTCCATCGGAGGCTCGCATGCACATTAATTTCCTAGAGTTAAGGGCTATAAGACTTGCTCTCTATTCTTTTTCAGATGTGGTTACAGGACATGTAGTCCAAGTGGCAACGGACAATATGGTGGCAAAGTTCTGTGTTGCCAAACAAGGGGGCACAGGTTCTATAGCTCTGTGCAAGGAAGCGATGAGGCTATGGGAATGGGCCGCTCACCACAACCCTCCAACCAATTCAATTGCAGGTCAAGACAATGTGGTGGCAGACGTGCTCAGCAGGTTCCCTATCAGTCATCACGAGTGGGCCCTCAATCCGACGTATCTCACTCCTCTTTTCACACTGTGGGGTGTACCTGAGACAGACCTGTTTGCCACGCCCGCCAATGCTGTGTGTGCAACGTTCTGCTCCAGAGCAGGCATCAGGGAACGGTCCAGAGAGTACGCATTCCAGTTAACATGGACAGGGATATTTGCTTACATGTTTCCCCCCCTTCCCCCTGTAGTGCAGGGTCGTCACCAAAATCAGGGCAGAAAATGCCAACTGCATTTTGATTGCCCCATTCTGGGCGAGGCGCCCTTGGTTTGCAACCCTGATGACCCTGGCCAAGGGGAACGTCTTAGCCCTCCCTCTGGCAGACGACTTGTTAGTGAACGGGCCATTCAGGCACCATGATGTGCACTCCCTACAGCTCTCGGCGTGGAGGATACAATGGTAACTCACTGGCCGACTAGGGTTTCAGATATCTTACTGTTTTCTCGGAAACCCTCCACCAGAGCGTCATATATGTCCAAATGGAACAGATTTGTGTCATGGGCTCTAGATAGGAATCTAATACCTGAGACTTGTCTGTTACCCTCTGTTTTAGAATTCTTGTTAAGTTTGAAGGATCTGGGATTGTCTAATTCTTCCATTAAAGTTTATTTGGCTGCAATCTCAGCCTTCCATGCAGGAGTTGGTTCTAAGTCACTTTTTTCAAACTCTTACTGTAAAAAGTTTCTCAAAGGTTTGAACAATGTTTATCCTCCAGTTACACTTCCTGTCCCTCAGTGGAGTCTGTCTGTAGTACTCACACAATTAATGAAATCTCCATTTGAGCCCATGGCTACCAATGACCTAGCGTTGCTCTCCTATAAGACTGCGTTCTTGGTGGCCATCACATCTGCCAGAAAAGTCAGTGACATTTCTGCATTGCGTTGGGATGAACCATTCACCAAATTCCATAAGGAAAAGGTGGTCTTACACCCAGCTATGACTTTCCTACCTATCTGCTTTTCATATGAATCAAGACATTGTACTCCCAGTGTTTTTCCCTCACCCGGAATCCTCGGCTGAGAAATCTCTACACACATTAGATGTTAGAAGAGCATTATTGTTTTATTTAAGCAGGACTGCAGATTTTAGAGTTCAAAATAATCTGTTTGTCTCTTTTCGGGGTGTTAATAAGGGCAAAGGGGTGTCTTCTCAATCCCTCTCTAGGTGGATTTCCACAGCGATTAAGCTGGCTTATGGCAAGACCAAGTTAGACTGTCCGCTGCAGGTTACAGCACATTCCACCAGGTTGCAGGCTGCGTCTGCTGCATTCCAGTCCAGAGTCAGCCTGCAGGAGATTTGCCGAGCTCCGATGTGGTCCACGCCATCGACATTTTTGAAACATTATGCGATGGATGTGGATTCCGGAAAGGACGCAGCTGTTGGAAAGGCGGTGTTGCAGTCGCTCTTTCGCTGAAGGAGTCTCACACCCGTCTCCATGCGGTAAATGAGCTTGCTAAACTCCCATGTGGGACTGCACAGAAGCCACGAAGATGAAAAACAGTGTTGCACTTGCCTGTAACTGTTGTTCATCGAGTGGTCTTCTGTGAAGGCACACATTCCTCCCGCCGACCCCGCCGTGGGACTAGCATTGCGTTGTTGGTCTCCGTGGTGGCAGGTGGGAGAACTGAGGGAGAAGCGCCCCCTCCCCCTTGATCAGGTGACTGGGCGGGAAAATGACAGCCCTGAGCCAGAGGGTGTGTGTGTGCTCCTATAGATATCCAGCTGAAACTAAAGCTAGAAAAATCTTCCATGGCTTGCCTGTGCCCTTGCACAGTCCCATGTGTGCCTGCACAGAAGACCACTCAATGAACAACAGTTACAGGTAAGTGCAACACTGTTTTTATGTTCCCAGTCTGGTATTTCTAGCCAGTCTTATGCTGCCAGACATCCCATCCACTGAGCTTCTTTAAAACATCTGAGTAAATGCCATACAGATACAGTGACTTGTTAATATGTCTATTAGTTCTACAAACTTTCTTTCATCACCCTTGTTCTATATTATGCCTCAAAAAATTGTACCTTTATTCTCTCAAATAATGCTGCAGGGCATAAAACTGTGACGAAGGATTCAAAATAGTGTTGGAAAAATGGAGGTGTGGGGAAGATCACTATTAACCAATGCTTTTATTATTACAATGGGAAATTCTGGGGTTACACCTGCTTACAAATCTCTCACTTCAGTACAGAAACTTATTGTCTAATAACAGATAGGCAGTGTGTGTGGTTATTATGTAGCTAGGGAAAAACTTTCTGCACATGCCAAGAGTTCTCTCTTCAGTCCTGGCATTCAGAGCAATGATTATCCTTGAGCTAGATATAGTGGGGAGACTTAGAATCATAGAATCATAGAGTTGGAAGGGACCACCAGGGCCATCAAGTCCAACCTCCTGCACAATGCAGGAAATTCACAACTACCTCCCCCCTCCACACCCCTCGTGACCAGAAGATGGCCAAGATGCCCTCCCTCTCATCATCTGCCTAAGGTCACAGAATCAGCATTCTAACAGATGGCCATCTAACCTCTTCTTAAAAACCTCCAGGGAAGGAGAGCTTACCACCTCCTCAGGAAGCCTGTTCCACCGAGGAACCGCTGAAACAGGCTTAAGACTACCTAGATATTATGCTACCTCAGCCCTTTGCCCATCTGCCTCACTATTATGCCAGTTCAGTCTTCTAGCCCAAATCCCAGATTTGAACTTGAAATAAGGGAAGCAGCCATAAAGGAAGTAATTATTTGGTGAGTAACAGGCATCTGCATATGCTTTCACACATTCTTTTACCCAGGTAACTTGTGGCAAGGTGGCTTGCCATGAATATTTAGAAGTTTGAACCAGATTGAGCCAGTATGGTGTAGTAGTTAAGAGTATTGGACTAGTATCTGGGAGACCAAGGTTCGAATCCCCACTCATGCTATGGAAGGTTGCTGGGTGACCTTGGGCTAGTCATACTCTTTCAGCCTAACTTACCTCACAGAGTTGCTGTGAGGATAAAGCAAAGGAAAGAAGAATGATGTAAGCCATTTTGGGTCCCCAAAGGAAGTAAAAAACGAAGGAGGGAAAGGGCAATGGAAAGAAGGATATAGAAGATACTGAATTTAGTCTGTATGGGATTAACTGTATCAGGATTAGAGTCCCAGAGCCATTTTGCAGCTTTCTCTCCCTGGAATTAAAAGGGAAAATTTACATGCAATCCCCTCCCCCAATCTCCATAAGGTAAAGAGCCAGAAAAAATTAAAATTGGAAATTTAGAAAAATTGCAGAGTTTATTTCTAAGAAGCAATTGCCCCCAAATGCCCCGCTGTAACGATGGTCCTGGTTATGATGCAGTGAATCTTAAAATACTCTATTTTTAGATCTGTAACTAGAAATTAGTCCTTTGGATATGCATCATGAGTAGTATCACACATACAAAAATGCTGTAATTGGTGTGGGAGGTGCTATCCTCCCATCCTTCCTGAATGCACTGAAACATCCTAATTGTGGGAACTAGGTACTGTATAACTAGCACCTGGTAACATAACAGATCTTTCTCTAATAAAGAAAAAGGAATTTATTTTAAAAAATCACTGCCAAGTTTTTAGGATGATTGATATTCAATGGCAAAAGTTACTTCCTCTAATAATGGAATGGAAGAAAATACACTAATAGGATTGCTTAAAACACAGCAATCATTCATCATGTATTTACATGTCATGGGGCATGATCCAGTGAAAGTTATGCACTTTGGCTTATATCCTGCTCTCCTACTGCAAGCAGAGGAGCTGACTGTTTACAGTGAACAGTTCAGGCTTGCTCATAAGTTTGCTTTTTGTGCAATGCTTTCTATGCGGCGCACATTCACTCTTCCACCCATCGTTGTCATCTTATTGCACTCTGCTGCCAATTCATTAATTGAAGGACAAAAAAACAGTCATATAGAAATATGTGTATGTCTTTAAAAAACTCTGATGCAATTTGTTGTTTGCCTGTATCTGTCTGATCAGTGTTAATGACTTCTGATCTGTCTGGATCTGCAGCAATTTTTAGATGCACATTCTCCCTGCCCCCTGGTTGGCAGTTGTTGTTTTCCACACTGGCATCATGTAATTACCTAACCCAACCATCCAGGACCCTGTGAGAAAATGGATTTGTGCACAGGCACAAAAATGGTATCAACGTGCAAGGAAATGGAGCTCTACCACTGCAGCTACTGTGAGGCTGCAAAGCTGCTCAGGATGGTGCATGAGCTGGGCATCAAAGGTGAGATGAGCTGATCTGAGGCTCAGCTCATGAATGATTGCAGCTGATGGAAAAATGTATGTTCACCTGTGGAACGTATTCACCGTTAATTTCCCAGATACTTTTGGATACTGGTGACTTCAGTGGGAGAGATTTAAAATGTGCTTTAAGTTAAAGAGCTTGAGAGGGATAATGGACATATAGAAAAGAAATCATACCTGGAAGTATGAAAGTTGCCAAGGTTCTCTACTGGCTGCTGGGAAGAAAAGAGAAGTGTGATAAAGCAGGATGGAGATAAGCAGGATGGTTATTAATGAGCTGGATTCTTATTAAATCTGCAGATTATACTAAATTGGGAGGGGTAGCAAATATGGTAGAAGACAGAGCCAGGATACAAGATGATCTTGTCAGGTTGGAGAACTGGGATAAAACTAATAAAATGCACTTCAACAAAGATAAAGTTCTGCATTTAAGTAGGGAAAATCAAATGCATAATTATAAGATGGGGGAGACTTGTCTAAGCAGTAGTGTGTGCGAAAAGGATTTTGGAGTCTTAGTAGACCAAACAGTTAGCAGTGTGATGCGGTAGCTAAAACGGCAAATGCAATCTTGGGCTGTATCAACGGAAGTATAGTGTCCAGATCACATGAAGTGATGGTATCGCTTTACTCTGCTCTGGTTAGACCTCACCTATGGCCTCTTTTCCCTTGCATTTGCTCCTCACATATCTGAAAAACATTTTCTTGTAGCAAGCTTCCCTGGCCAACATCAGCTCACTGTGAGCTTTGGCCTCTCTGATGGCTGACCTACAGTGCCTAACAACCCACAGATACTCTTATTTAGAGGTAAGTCTTTGCTTCCATTTCTGGAACATGTCTGTTTTCTCCCTTAGCTCATCATGGAGTTCTCTTTTTATCCACATTGGCTTCTTGGATCCTCTACCATGTTTCCTTCTTGTTGGAATAGTGAGGGCTTGAGCTTGCAAGAGCTCTTGTTTTAGGAGAGCCTGCCCTTCACTTGCTCCTTTCCCCTCCAGCAGTCTTGCCCATGGGTTTATTAAAATCTGCCCTACCAAAATCTGACAGAGACAGAACTCCTGCAGAAAGTGATTCCAAAAATTCTACATTGTGCAATTCCTCCCAAAAAAAATTCAGTCAAATTTCTCCCTGAATTTTGGAGTACCAGGTCATTTTAAATATAAAATAGTTGCATTAGGATTCTTGATCACTTCATTTTTTATTTCTGAATTTCGTGCAGACCATTGTAGATGTACAATTTCATGCAGCTTTCAACTGCTTTCTGTTTTTCTCCTCCACCAATATGCACTGAGCTGAAGCTACCGGTATATAAAAGACATCTTGGTGTGACTGTGATGTACAGTTGAATAAAGATATTTTATTTGTGATGTTTTACCAAAGCATAGGAATGCATATGTGCAACAGCAAAATACTGCATAAAAACTGATTCTGTTAAGATCACCTTTTTACTGTGTTTTATCAATATTCACGTATGTGTCAATAATAATTTCAGAAATCATCCTAGTGAAATTGGAATTAAGGAGAAGTAAAACATAACATATAATGAAACTATGGGGCAAGAAAGATACTGAACTGGGAAACTCTTCTCATTCTTTTCTGAGGCATGACTGTGTCCCTTGCTGAGTTGGTTTATAGTCCCCAAGCAGTGATGAACCCAGGCTCATCTGGGCTATTTCGGCTGGTTTTTTAGGGTCAAATAGCCGTATAAATCAGTTAGCTTCACTAAAACAGTAGTTGTAGGAGCCTGAGCGGTTGTGATGGTCTAGAATGTTCACGAACATTGTAAGTATTAAGAAAATAAACAGTCAATCAGAAGGCTGAATGAGAGGCAGAATGGCCTGTGAACTCTTAGTAATAAGGGGAACAATGAAGAGAATTAGCAGTAGAAAGTGATCAGTTGCTAGACTGTGTATGAATGAGCTATGTGAGTGTGTGTGAGAGACGCTGTGTATGAGTGAATGGGCTGTGAGTAGTGTGTGGTTTTGAATGCTCTGGGTGGATGTGGGTATAAAAATCATTAAGGTATGTGTGTGCGTACAACTGATGAATATTAGTATTGTACATGTGAGATAAATGTGTGACTGTTCTGTGAATATGCATGGGTACAGACAGGTCATTATATGCAAAATACATCAGTGCATTTGTTGTGGAGATCCTTTTTCCAAAATCCTATACATCTGTTAAGTTGTAAAAAGAATAATATACATAAAATAAACTAGGATATAAAAATTACAACCCAAAGAGTGGGGTTTCTTGCCTCCTTTTTTCAAATGTAATTTGTCCATTCCAAATGAATGTGAATAAATATAATTAATAGGAAACAACTGAACAGGTTAAGAATATGCTATGGTTGGTAACTGCACTCATTGTAGAGGTTACAGAATGAACATGTATGAACATTTAAAAGAGGAAATTATATACAATCAAGAAAATGTTGGGCATTCAACCTTGTGTTTACTTTCCAATAAAGAAGAATACAAGGACAGTTACAGTGGCATCAAAACACATCCCTACATTATGAACATTTTTCTTTAGATTACAGAAAATGTGAATGAAGGTTAGGAAAGCCTCAAGGAATGTGAATGGAAGAGACAATGAATACACATGATTCTTGCAAATATCAGTTACACATTCTTCCTTGTGGCAGGAATTCCATGCACGAGAAACTTCTAAAAACCTGTTTTTGTCTCAATAAGGCTTATTTCCTTAGGCATCTGTTCCTTTAACAGCACATAAATATAGTTGTTCTGATACTTCTGTATAATAACAGGTCTACTAAGCTGCATATATAGATAATAATAGACTTCTTCTGGCATTTATGAATTATTGAAACTATGGGTTGAACATTACTGATATTACTGATATCAGTTGCTTATGTTAATGTTACACTTGGATCAAGATCCTGATCTCTGCACAATGGCCATTTATGCAGGGTCAATTTGGATGCTTGCTCAGAGCTCTTTTTTAAAATGAGACCTTTAAAATGCCTAACGTATATACCCGTGTATAAGCCGACCCGCGTATAAGCCGAGGTGCCTAATTTCTCCCCCAAAATGGGGAAAAATTAGGCACCCGCATATAAGCCGAGGGTCGGCTTATAACCCCTCCCCCCCCGCAGGCTTACCTTCTGGGCTCCCGGCAGCAAGCGGCGCGGGCCCGGCGGCGGCGCGGCCCGGGGGGGCCGGGGCAGCCTTCCTGCAGCTGCAGGAGGCCACCCCAGGCCGCTCCCGGCGGCAGGAAGCGGCGGCGCGGCCCGGCGAGGGCTGGGGCAGCCTCCCTGCAGCTGCAGGAGGCCACCCCAGGCGGCAGGAAGCGGCGGCGCAGCCCGAAGGGGGCCGGGGCAGCCTCCCTGCAGCTGCAGGAGGCCGCCCCAGGCGGCAGGAAGCGGCGGCGCGGCCGCGGCAGCAGCGGTAAGTTCCCCCTCCCTCCTCCCTCCCCCCTCTACCGTATTGACCCGCGTATAAGCCGAGGCCGGCTTTTTCAGCCCTTTTTTTGGGCTGAAAAACTCGGCTTATACGCGAGTATATACGGTATTTATGGTCCCGATACAAAAGGAGAAATTCCACACACACTCCCACTAGCCTGCTCCTTCGTTTGCATAGCCATTTTCAATGGTCGCTTGCATAGCTAAGCAGTGTTTATGATTTTTCATGGTTCCTTCAGTAAATGCTTTGGTGCGGGGGCGGAACAAATACAAAAGGTCGTGTTAACGGGGCTCTTAAGAAATTCGAAGCAAGTATGCGCCAGCTTTGCAGTCACTTCCTGAATGACGGTTCAGTGTGAAAACCTCAAAAATAAATAAATATGCAGGGCTATGGAATGTGCTGCTAATTACCAAGCATAAATGGCCTATGGCTCCCAAACCAATCCCTGCACATTCCAAGTGGGGAAAATGCTGCCATATTCATTGTTCCAGGCTTCTCTCACTTATTATCGACTACAGAAGGCTGGGTAGGAAGTCTTCATGCAATGGAGACAGTGGATAGTGTGACTTCCAGTGGGTGTGAATTGACATTAAGTCATTCATTGCTGGGGCTCTTGTGTGCTGGTCAAAATACCTCCTTCCATCTACCTGTAGTGGCAGGGGTTTGACAGTACCTCTTCCTCCCCCACCCCCCCACCAAGAGATGAGTTTGTTAAATTGCAGCTGGGCGTATACTTTGCATACATGATGAATAATGTGTACAAAACACTTGAAGCATCAGTGTTTGAGTTGAACAAATTAACATGAAATATTCTTTTACCTCCCTGCACATGGCACATCTTCCCCCAAGTCTATCTCCAGTCCAAGATATTTTTCGTGGTGGTCACCAAGTGTTTTTTTGAAAGTAGGCAGAGTCAGGTGGGGCTTTTGCACAGCAGGGTTGACAACTGTAACTTCTGATTTGCCATTAAAGATCTGATTGACTGTTCAGAGTTTTTAAAAGTTGTTTCAGCAGCTGCTGCCTCCACAGCACAAGACTCTTCGCTGAATGACTAAAGATAAGCTGTGTGTTTGCAAGAAAACATTTTTAAACAATATGTTCACTTAAAAATGTATCCTGTTAAACAGAGATTCTGTCTGAAATGGCACATGAGAGGCCATAAAATATCATCAGAATGCTGGAGCATTGAAGCAATAGTCTTAGCAGGTTGTCTGAATCCCCAGATTTCTTTTTTTTTTTTTTTTAAGTAAGTCTCTAGCCCTTTCCCTTGTGGAGATATGCCTTTTTCCTTATATGTTCGTGGGGGAATAACTGGAGACTTCTTTCTTAAAAAACAACAATACCCCCCCCCCCCAAAAAAAAACACCCTGGGAATTCAGAGAACCTGCTACGACTATTGCTTTAACACTCTAGCAATCTAGCAATATTTTATTGCTGCAAAGTCCCTTGCTTATATAGAGTCCCAACTGTTCCTCCTGGCTGCCTCCCACTGCTTTGGTGAATGAAACCAGGCAGTTACACTCCAGAATAAATTCAGAAAGTTTCTGACCACTTCAGAATACTGGAAATAATTCTGTTCATATGTGTAACTTTGTGAGTGTTTGGGTAATATCTTGATTGGTAAACTTATGTCTTCACATCATGTCTCTGCCCCCTCCACAGCTGAAAATGTCCTTTGAGGGGAATGCACTTAATTAGGATGTGGTTAATTAAGATCATAGGAAGCACTGTTCATCTGACTGTAATTAATCTGAGTGCAAAACACTCCTGGTTTCAAACTATTTAGAGTCCTTAAACGCTTATAGCATCCTAGACCAGGATGGGAATTGTGATGCAAATTCCCCCTCCATTTCCTCCTCAGGATACTATAAGCTGCAAGAGGTTTAATTAGGATAATTTCCCTCTTCTGTTTTTCACCACCACCACCCCACACACACACCTTTTCAACTGATACTCAACTTCCCTTAACGTTTCATATTACTTAGCAATTTTTGGGCATTCCTTTGAACATACAGAAAAACCTAGCCTAAGTGCAAGTTCTTTGCAAAGCTTTGCTTAAAGGCATATGTGATGAACAAAGGGTTAATCTTTGAGAGAAGCTCAGAGAAAGGGAGTGGGCGGGGCTAAGGAGCTCACTCTCTCTGTTCTGAAGAAAGGAATTGATTCTGATTTTGGTAACCTGCGTGTTTCACTCTGGGAACCTGAGGGTTCAGTTTTGCCTAAACTGGTGTGAAACAAATCCTGTGGAGTGACAGGCAGAGACTGGGAGGAAAGGGACCCTTTCTCAGGTCACTAGAAGGGAATAGGCTCTGGGAAGGAGACATTCCAAATACAGGGAGTTGTTAAGGGATTACTGCCATAGAAATGGGGTAGATCTATAGTGAGAAGTGGAAGGGAGATTTGAGGAGAAATCTCCATACTTCTGTGTTTCTCTGGGGAAGAGAGATTGTATAATCTCCAACAGGGAAGTTAGCTAGGCAATATAGTATGAATGGAAACATCTATAAGAAATTCTGGGATCTGAAGTGAATTTGTGAATTTGAGAATTGTAATTCTATACTAACTAAGCCATCTAAGATCTATGCCTTCTCAAGTGATAAAATAGCTCTGGTTCTTTACTTTTCCTAATCACCATTTCTCCTCCAAATCCATCCCTTGTACAGTGTTTAATAAATCTCTGTTATTTGGTTGTTAACTTGAAAAAGCCTCTGGTGTCTCATTTCTTCTGAGGTAAAATAAGTAAAGGGGACTAAGAACAAATAAACATTCTGTCAAACAAGCAGTTTCTCTTTCCCTCAGTACACAAAATGGGACGGGGATCATGATAGCATGGTACTACCTAGTTTCCTATTTAAAATTTTTATTGTCATTTGAATTGGTTCTGCCTGATCAAAGCAATTGCCAACAAATCTTGTAAAGTAGAATTGTGTAGCAAAGTACTTAGCTTTGAGATAATAAGCAGTTTTAAGAATTAAGCTTCTTATCTGAGTTGACAGTAAACTATTAGGTAAGTAAAAGTGGTGAGAACAAAGGCAAAATAGGGCAGTCTGATTTCAGAGGAGATAGGAGGAAGACTAGACTTAAACCTGAAGTTCATAAAATCCAAAGAGTCTAGCAAGTTGATAACTCTTCCCCAGGTGGCCTGGCCCTTCTTACCTGTTCCCAATAACTTTTTGACTTTACATTTGCTGGCTGTTCATTTAAATCGAATGGCTTCCATGGAGATTTCTCACTTTACTTTTACAAGACAGAAGGCTGACTAGCCCTAGTACAAGTGGATGACTTATGCTCAGTGGGTGTCATACAAATCCAACAACAAATAAATAAGCAAGAAAGAACCAGCAAATAAAAAACCCATCACCTTCAATGGATTAGGATAGGTTTTATGTCTTAAATGTTGTTCAGCTGGCATCTGGAACTTAATTGCTTGCAATTCCTAAATAGTTGCACTTGGTGACAAGAGTGAGAGCTAGTGGACATTATTCGCTACTATGTGAAGATTGCTTGCTCTACATGTCCCCTCCCAAGGTGTGCTTAACTATTCCTATATGGCTATTCAATAATTGAGCAGTTTCATCCATACTACCACTCTTGCTGGATCCCATGCAAAATCTTCCCCATGTCCCCCTTCCTGCTGCAAATGCCCCCTGAAATGCTTCTCCAGGATTACAAGGAATCCCTAGGAACAGCATGTGAGGGGAGTTAGTGAAAATCTTGCCTCCCTTTCTTCCTTCAGTGGAGATTTTCACTGGAATCAAACCAATATCCTTTTTGGAGGGGGGAGGGACAGATGCTGAGCAGTGGTGTGTAGAAAATGTGTGTAGCCATGTGACAAGTCAGTATACAAAAAAAGTTTTACCCTTTGGAATCTGCTGTTCTATGAATCAATTTAGAGTAACATCTGTATGGCAGCCAAAATGTATGATTGCCACTCTAGGCTGAATTCTGCTGATCCACTCTGCTAGTAGTGCAAGGAGCCTTCCCTTGACTAAAGAGGCTTTGTGCTACAGGAAAGTACCACTGCCAGCAGAACTGAACTGTGGGGACCAATCCTCTACGTATTCACAAGCATTATGCCCATCGGCATTAATTTAAGATAATTTTAATACCACATGCACACACACTCACACATGGTTCATCATCTGGCTTGTTTTATTTATCGCAATATTTTATATTTCTTTTTCCACCAACAACTGTGGCTCCGGATATTTTCAAAGACATGACCAGCAGGCAACAGACAATTGAAACCAAACATCCAGTGAACAAGAACAAGAACCACATTATCTTCACTACACAACTCAGATTATTTAACTTTCCAGTGCCCATCTGAAAAAGGGCAACCTTGCATTCTTCTGTACATCCTCAAGGAGGGCATTCCATGAAGTTGGGGCCATCATCATGAAGTTGGAGCAAACCCAAGCAGTGTCCAACTATACAAATCAGAGGCCTCAACCATGGCTCAAAGGCCTTTTCCAAGAGGAAATTATGGGGTGGTCTGAACTAGCACACAGGCTCATAACAGGAGTTTAAGTCCTTTAAGTTTAACTTTTCTTTCCCCTTTATTTTTCCTTCTTCACTTTTTGCCAGAGCTGAAGCACAGAGTTATGCATTTGTTTTGTATTCTTCCAAGTAAGCTATTATTTCACTACACGATGGTGCTGTTTTCTAATACGGACAGTCTATATAGCTTGAGTGCTAGAAATGACTCGTTCATTTTTATACAGAATATATTATGGTTTCCATTTTATAACACATTAAATTGCTTTTAAATATTAAGATGATTAATATGCAGTGTTTTCCTGAAGTGGGCCCCATGTTGCTTGATTTTCTAAGCCAGCCTCACTCATACATTGGGTAATTATATAGGTTGTTTGTTGTTGTTGGGAAAGTGAAAGGTATGCAGGCATTTTTGAGAATTTGTAGCTTTGGGAATTGTATGAGCAATCATCCAGATTCTCTTGATACTGTAAGGTTTAAAATCCACATTTCAAAGACTTTAATTGGAAAATCTTCACAGTACAGCAGTTCTATATCTCAACAATTCTGTCCACTTATCAATTGCTGCTCTACCCACTGCACCTGAACTGCATTGATCTAATGTTTTTTTCTCTGCAAGGGTGCTTCTGGTATAACTCTCAAGGAAGAATACATATGGGATTAAACTATTATGTTGAAGAAAGGCCTGTGTAGCATACTATATTCTGCTGGCTCCTGGATTTTTACTGAAAAATTCCCTTGGGTATCCTGTCCAAGGACTACATCCAATCCATATGTACACTCGAAACTACTCATCCTGTGCAATTAAATCATCTTAATTAATCTACCTTTTTGGCATGTGAGTTATTAATAATCGGACACTACTTTTTACCATTTAGTCTCCAGGGCTGCATAGAAGCAAATGTTAAAACAGTATCAAAGTTTAAAATACAAAATTAAAAATGAAGATTTAAGATGTTAAAAACCACCACAAAACCAGAGAAGAAGCAGCACAATAAACAGCCGAGAAATAAAAACAAAATGGCTCCATCTTATATTCTGCCAAAAGCTTAGGAAAATAGGAACAGACACCAAAAAGAATATGTTTGAGTAGGAAATGTCATACTCTGCCACCCCTCATCCTTAGTAGCAATGCAGCTAACCTGGGTGGGGGGGAGGGTCCTGAACTGACAATCTAAATTATTGAGCAGGTTTGTATGGAAGGTGGACCACCAGATACCATGATCCTAGGCTGTTTATGACTTTGCTTTGTGTGTGGAAACAAACTCAGTGTCAGTGAAGATCTTTAAGCAACTATGAACTATTTTTACAATATGTTCAGTGTGGTGGGTCCCAGGGCCTAATTATGTTATGCTTTTCCCAGGTATGTTTAAAGCGTGGGTTGACAGATGTGGTCTGGTAGTTCCAAGCGTACCAGATAAATATGAGCTCAATTTGTATTAGAACCATGGTTCATAGAGATGGGGGCTTTGGCCTCCCTCCCCCCATGCTGTTGTCCCAACCTAAACAAGTCCTGGAGAGCCACTCTTTGTCCTATTGGCCAAATTTAACATGTAGTCCAACAGTACATGTGTAGCCTCCCTAGAGCTGTTTCAATTTGGGGAAATGGCACAGGGAGATAGTTTAAGCCCTTATTCCCATGATCCATGGCTCCAATCATCACCATCTATATATCTAATCATGACAAATGGCTCCCATCTGCAGATATCTGAATCTGTATATCATGGCCACACCAACACTAAACAGATTTCCCTGCAACTTGGGGGACCACCAAGGTTTGCAAAAAAATCTGAAATCACAAATATAAAATAAAATAGATGTGTCAAATTTCCCTCTCCCCAATTATATATCATCTGCAAATGCACAAACAACCCACTTACCTGTTGAGGTGGGTCAGAGGATACCAGGAGCCACTCTGGACCCAGCTGTGGTGATGGAGGATTCTGGGAGCCACTCAGAGTGGTTCCCAGGTGCTGCTGTCATTAATTACTTTAATTACTTCAGGGGGGAGAGCATCCGGCTTTCCCTGATTTCATTTCTGTTATCAGTGGCTCAACTTCTGCCACCTGGACTGGGGGCCACTCAGGACAACCATCCAGGCTAGTGTCCAAATCATCTTCTACTGGATTGCTGCTAACTCCCTGAAAGATCTTTCCAAAGTAATCATAAGGTGCTGCTGTCACTGCAGCCAGGTTCAGAGGTGGGTGGTGGGGCCTGAGGCCACACCAGGCTCAGGGATGGGGGGGGGCAGATGGGACGCCCCTCATGAGTCTCATAGTCAGCCAAATTTGAGGATACTTAAATCTAGTAACTGGAGCTGTGAATGTACAAGACAGATCTTGCAAACCTGAAAAGCACCCCAGGTTTGCATAAAAATCTGAAATCTTAAAAATATATATTAGGGGTTAAAAAAAACCCAAAATGATAAAAGGAGCTGCTGTAGCTTTAAGAAACAGAAGCCCTCAGTGGCAATTGGTAGGCAACTACAGGATTCTAGGCTTGGTTTTTGTCAGAAAAAGTCAGGGGCCTTTCCCGTGCTGTTTTGGCCTTTGAGGGAGAATTCAATGGGGCCAGGCCTGTCAGCAACCACTAGGTGACTTGATTATACCCAACTTGCAGTGAGCCAAGGAAAGTTGTAAAGATAAGGGGGTTGCCAGGAGGAAGGAAAGGGGAAATGGTGTGGGAAGGGAGATACAATGGAAAGGGATATGCCCCCGACATATTCGTGAGGGTTCCCTACCATGCAGGATTCTAGGCTTAGTTTTGTCAGTTATTAGGGGTATTTCCAGGGCTGGTTTGGCCTTTGAGGGATGACTCAATGGAGCCAGGCCTGGCAGCAACCACTAGGTGACTTGACTGTACCCAACTTGCAGTGAGGCAAGGAAAGTTGAGAGGATATGGGGGTTGCCAGGAGGAAGAAAAGGGGAAGTAATGTGGGAAGGGGGGTACAGGGAAAAGGGATGTGCCCCTGACATATTCTTGAGGGTTCCCTACCATGCAGGTGGGCCTGACCCAGTGGCTGGCACCACAGAATGGGTCTGCAGTTTTCCTAGGTAGAGGCTGCTGGGGTGGGGGGGGGAAGCTGAAGACAGGGAGGCAGATAAAGGTGGGATAGCTGTTGGGTGGGAAGGAGAGAAGGGGCAAGAAAAGGGGAGAGGCTATATGAGCTTTCAGGAAAGAGAAAGAGGAAATAGTGGCTGAGGGGGAATGAGATGCCCTTCCCAAGTCCTTGCTGGTTTCCACTTGTATATTCTAATAGCCAAGTCAGCCAGGTCTGTGCAACCTTAAATATGGAGACCCTGGCTCTGACTACATCCCAAGTTTCATTCTTTGGTTTCACCTTTGCAAGATTTGTGCCTTCCAAGAGTTGGAAGCCCTAGGTCATTCTCACATGGAAATATTTACTGAGAACGTTTGTATTATTTCTACAATTGCTCAAGGTGGCTAACATCAGTTAAAACAAATTAGTTTAAACAAATCATTTTTTAAATAGCACTACAGAAACATTGAATATTTGGTTGTTTTGTAGCTGCTGTAGGACAACAGATATTTCAATTTTATCAGGAAGTTAAAGATCAGTATTGCCAAATGTAGCATTACCTTTTTGTTTGATACAGAAATATGCATCCATAGAAACTTACTAAATTTGGAAACATAGGGGGAGATATCAATGGACTCATAGATCAAAATTATCAATTGCTTATTTTGGGGAATGCCAGTTACTTCGGAACTAGGAGACATCTGTGTCTTATATATATGGCAATGTGTTTAGAAAAGTGTTATAAGTTAATTATAAAACGTTGTCAGATACACTGATGATACATGAAGAGTTTGCTCAGGTTAGTATTAATTAATATTAACCTGACCGGAATGTTCATGTATCATCAGTGTATTTGACAAAGTTTGAGTTCTGGAAGAAAAATGAGAAATCCTAGGAGGGGTAACTCAGACAGTAGTTAGCCTTGAGAATACAGCAGGGATGTAATTTCCTTTAACTGGAGAGAAATTATGTTTCCCATCTGTTGTTTATTTGCCAATTCAGCAGCCTCTCCCAATTAAGGCCATCTATATTTTGTTGCATATGTGTGATATAATGAACATTATATGATTTAGCCCAGTAAAATGCTTAATAAACAAGAGATCTGTTTATATTCTGGATGCAACAACCTGAAAATTCTGGTTAAAATCTTGATTTTGAGGCCAGCCATTAGCAGGAGACAACACATATCAGCTATGGATGGGAGGATAGGATGGCAGGTGGGAGAAAACAGATGGAGAAAGAGAGGCAGAAAGGAGGAGGACAACACTTTTAGGATTTTTATATTTTTATATTTATTTTTGATAGTTTATGTTTAAATGCATTGTAACCAATAATAATTATGAATATTATGGAGATAGGCTAAAACCCAAGATAAGTAAGTAGTACAAGCTGGTAGTTATAGAATGCCATCCTAAGACAGTCTATTCAGAATCCTACTCGGGCCTATTCAATGGGACCAGGAAAGTGGTCTTAAGATTGGTTCTTGTAGGTTATCCAGGCTGTGTGATCGTGGTCTTGGTATTTTCTTTCCTGACTTTCGCCAGCAGCTGTGGCAGGCATCTTCAGAGGAGTAACACTGAAGGACAGTGTCTCTCAGTGTCAAGTGTGTAGGAAGAGTAATATATAGTCAGAAAGGGGTTGGGTTTGAACTGAATCATTGTCCTGCAAAAAGTATCAAAGGTAATGTGCTAATCATTGTCCTGTAAGTATCGAGATAATGTGCTAATGAGGGTGTGGTATGTTAATATGGAACCATTGTATCCTGAAGTGATCTGTTAATGTGTGAAATCCAAAGCTAATCTGCATGGCTATTGTGGACTGTAGTCTTTGTTAGTCTGGAGGTTTTCAGGACAGTAAGCCAAGCCTTATTCATTCTTAAACTCTCTTCTTTTCTGTTAAAGTTGTGCTGATGTTTATGAATTTCAATAAATTTGTTGAGCAGCATGGTATACCTGCTGGACAGTTGAGCAGCATGGTATACCTGCTGGACAATGTTATACTTATGTTCTTATGTTTGACAGAGGTGTAATTGTCATAGAGGTATGACAGACTCTGTCTTACCAGTTGTTCTGTCCAGCAGAATTCTAGTTTCAAGAGTATGTACACCACAATCACTGAGAAGGCTGTGCCCCGTGTTCCCACTATCCATGTGGTCATGCAGTGTAGGAGGAAACCAGCACAGTACCCAGTTACAGGTAGTGGGGCCCATCTGCACCTTACTTAATAATGTGGAATAATGTGGTCAGCAGCAATGTGTCGGATAATCTGACGGTGGGGAACCATGTCTAACAATGACGAAGATAGAATCAGGAAAACTCATTATTATCCCATGATCCTTATATCATTCTGTGCCCAAGTTCCTTCTTCTGCCTGAACTCTGCTGCTGCCATTCTCAAAATGCTGAAAATGAATATAAATTGAGAATTGGTTATGAGCAACTTTGAGCCACTGCACAGGTCTCCAGAAGGGTAATCCAACAATATTCGGCTCAGAATTGATCTCCAGTTCAGTGAGAGTGCTGAATGCACCAAAACTTGATTTGAGAACTTCTATGCCATCTTCAGTTATATTGCACAGAAGGTGGATTACACAATGTAAGACAATGCAATCAACTAGCATGAAATAGCCAACAGGATTAGGATCTTAAATTTTAGAAACAATGAAAAAAAATCAGCTGTGATATGTCTAACAATGAAAACATGGAATTACAAAATTAGAAAATAATACACTCAGAGCAAAATAAACAAACAGTGGAATAGAAATGATCTTCTAAACCATTCTGTTTTTGCATGGAGCTGGATCCAGTTTAGGGGGAAAGCTGGCCTGTGTGCCCCTTTCCCCCCACTTTGGGGATCCCAATAAAGGATTTGGGGGGAGGCCTTACAGGGGACATGCCCAGCTCTGGGGCTGTCAGGGTGGCCTCCCTCCAAGTGGTAGGGGGATCACGGAGTGGCTCAAGCCCAAGTGGTGTTCCACATGCTACTTTCCCAGGCTACTCTCCAGCAGGCGGGCTGGGAATAGGAGGTCAATCATTGATCGGTAGGCAGGTCCAGCCCCTGTGCTAAACCAATGCCCTATCAGTTGAAATCAATAAAGTTGTGGCTACTTTCATCCCAACATCATGTCCTGGTCTTTTTCATGCTGGGGTTTGGGGGTTTCCTTACTAGCCCTTTCCACCCACTCCCCATTTGGCGCTGGGTTAGCAATGTCTCTGCACTGATGTTATAGTAGTGATGGGTCAAACCTTTTCCACATAATTTCTCCCAGAAACATTAATTTTAGCATAATTTTCGAGGACTCAAACTGAGGATCTTTCAACTGCTGAACCCAGCAAACACATACAAATGCATCATTTTGAGTAACAAAATCTTACCTTTGGGACAAGAGTAACTGCCACCACAGAGGTCTCATTAACCAGATAAGAGTGATTAAACAATTCTTTCTTGTGTAGAGTGTGTAGACGACACATAATAAAGCATGTTTGGAAGGATAGGAATATGGTTAATAAAATTGTTCAGCCAAGTTCTAATCCAGTTTTCCATCATGTGCCTCTTTATACCAATGGTCAAATGTAAGCTAAGTAACTAATAAGAAATTCCTAGAGAGACAGGAACTGTTTTAGAATGCTGTGGTTTATGATGCACACCAGTAGACTGATACAAATAAAATTAAGGAGGAAGAGTAGAATGTTTGGTTCTGCACCATTAACACTTCTGATGGCAGGGGTGACTTTTTTATTATAGCTCTGGAAGCTTGGTTATTGAGTAGAAAGGGGCCAGCTCATTGGCAAACTACCTACTCCCAAGGCAAATCACCTGCATTCAGAAGCATATAATTGTAAGCCCTTGGCCCGAAGAATCCCCAAAAGCAACAACCCAGACAGGTGGTCCTAAGGCAAGTTGACTTTATTGGAAATCAAACGGGTTAACAGTGCTTGCAAACTAACTAAGCCAAGAATGGCTGGTTGGCGCAAATTAGCATAGCTGATATGGCAGGTTGGCATAGTAACTCAGTTTCCCACGGGAGAGGAATGCACGAGATAAAGTGTCCGTTAGAACAACAAAGCGAGGCAGCTGCGAGAAGCCGCGAGAAAGTCAAAACTCAGCAGAGGAGCCGAGGAGCCGAGAACAGGCCCGCTCCTGACAATAATATTGTATGATGTAAAGATAAGAGATTTGATTTTGGGCTTTGCTTTTGCTATTTTTTCCTGTTGCCTTTTTTTACATCTGACAACAAGAAACTCCAAACAAGTTTGTTGTTATTTATCATTATTATTAACTAGACAGCAGTTCTTTTTCTTAAAACCATTTACACATTTTTTATAAAAAGAAAATTATGTTGAGTCATGGGATGAATTTCAACACAGTATATTATTCAGTCTATGCACAGTAAAGTCCCCATGGTATTACTGTGTATGGCTTCTCCGTCACTTCTGTTGAAGGGCCATCTCTATTTGATTAGGGCTGATGACTGAGACAGAAAATCCATGTCACTCTCTTCTTCCAGTTAATAATATTGGGCAAGGCACAATAATTTCATTAGGAGAACTTTCTAGCAGATTGCATTTTATCTGACAAAGATGACCCATCCAAAATCTGCTGCCTGAGGTAACTGCCACACCTTACTCTGTGTTAGAGCTAACTCTGGTGTGCACACTCATTTTATGCTCATTGGAATTCCTATGACCACAGGAGCTTGGTGTATTGTGTCATATATATTGCTCCAGTAATGTTGTTGTCTCGGTGATGTACACATGAAAACTTGGATATATATAGATCCATACACACACATATATACACACACACACACATACATAGAGAGAGAAAGAGAGAGAGAGACTAATGTTTCATACCTGTAGGGAGTATTTATATTCTTTAGAAAAGAGCAGATCTTCTGCTCATGAGTTGGGATAATTTTAAAATCATTAGTGCAGCTTAAAGTAGCTGAGCGATGAGTTTTTAAAAAACCGAGAACTAATAAGTCCTCTTGGGAAGGCAAGAGCTTATGATGTATAAAATATTTTTTGATGTAGTCATTAAAATATTACTTTTTTCCAGATATATGCATCCACAACAGTGGGCACCCAGCAATATGCATGTTCAGCATTTGGTCACCAAGCTGGCCATTTTTTTTGAGGGGACAGGCAACATGAATTGAAGCTCCACCAACTTGCTTCTCCATGTTGAGAAAAGAGGGAAGGCCAAGATCCAGTCCTGAAGCCTTTTGAAATATAATTTATTGTCACTGCCAACTTTGACAATGGAACTATTTTTGTGGAACCGCATGTCTGTTTCTAATCCAGTGTTGCAAACTGCATGAGTATGGCTAGTCATACAAACACTATTAACAGGTCATGGAGTTTAGGCTGAGGTATAATTTATTTAAGCTACTATGGCCACTGATGGAATTTACGGTAAAGATACAGGATTCTCCTCTTGCCAAATCAATCATGTTAAAACCACCCTAGGCTGGTATAATTTTTAATTTATAAATGAATTGATCTGAGGATGCATTTTCAAATGAAAAAAAAATATGAAAATAAGCATGAAGGGAACATTAAAATATTGTTGAACTGAAGAGACCCAAAGGAATAAAAAAATCAGTAGATAAGGCAAAGTAGACAGAAAAGAAAGCAGTATGTACATCTTCATTCATAATTTGTCTTTTCCTCTGAGTCTTTCTGGGGTGCTGCAACTCACATTCTTAAGACTAAGTCCTGCACAGTGTATACTTACCTAACAAAAAATCCCAGTGAACACAGGGGGACCCCCTCCTTAACACCTTAGAGCAGCTTTGAAGCTGGGAAAGGCACTAAGAGCGCAATCCTAAGAGGGAGTAGTTAGGAAGTGCCCAAGGATGACGCAACCGCACTGCTTCCTCAGCGACTTGCCCTTTGATGCTGGCATGAGCCTCTGCACTGGAAAAATGCTGCTGGCGAGGCTGCACCAGCGCTCAAGGCTTGTGCTGCCACGCGGTTCCCCAAAACCAGCATAAGTGCCCCAGTGTTGGCATTGGTGTCACTTTAGCCGGCGCAAGTGGCACTAATGCTAGTGCTGGCTCCAAACCCCTACCCTTCCCCCATTAGGATTGGGCTGTAAGTCTTTTTGTTTGTTTATTTCATGGTGTCATCCCAAGCATAAACTAGGTTCCCTCCCTGTCCCGCCTCATGCTCCTTCAGGTAGAAAAGCTGGATTTATTGTACCCATTAACACTTTGGTACATGGACCTGGAACAGGTGATTCAAAATGAGGACTGTCCTGTGAAAGCAATGGATGAATGGCTACTGTAATTTAAACAGAGCTATAGAAGGCATTTGTGACTGCCAGGTGAATCTAGGGCAGCAGAGCTATTGTTAGACCTTTTAAGAAGGGGCTAGATGGTCATCTGTCAGAGATCTTTCCATTAGATACTTTTCTGCCTTGTGCAGGGTGACCTTTACAATACCTCTTTTTTACTCTTCCGGATGGGTAGATGTGTCAGTCTACAGCAGCAAAATAAAATAGGAGTAAAGCCACACTGCCTCCTTTGAGGCGAACAGAATTTCTTTTAGCGTAAATAATAAATTCTGTTGTTCTATGAGGTGCCACTTGGCTCTTATTTTGTTTGATGTTTTGTCTAATAAAACATTTTGCATAAAATGTTTGAAAACCCTTCATGCTGGATATTATGGAAACCTGTTGCAAAAAAGGCAAAATCTTTGACCTGCTTATAGGTTACAGTAGTAACCTCTTTTATTAACCTTGCAGCAGAATTAATTTCTACCTCTATCTTTTGGACCGTAAGGTTACATCTGCCCTTCCTATATCTCCCCCTCAATTTGAAAAAAAAACTACTCAATTTGTAATAAGGTTAAAACTGATACATTGAGGACACATGTAAGCTAATCTTGCACTACTGCTGTAACTTCAAATATGAAGTTTATGTATAATTATGAAAAAATCAGATAACATTGTCACATTTGATTGGTTTTCTATGAAGATTTAATTTTAACCTAGAAAGGAAAAGAGTTCTATTAAAACAAGGAGAGGAAAAAGACTTACAATGAATAACAGTTACTGCTCCATTTGGTCTAGAACAATAATTGTCTAATTCCTACTAGCAAGGAATGAGTGTTACCATTTTTCAAAAGCACTTTAGTGACTTTGATGTGAAAGTTTCATTGAAGTCCTGGCTTTCCATCACAAGCTAAAAGCACTTTTGTTCTCTTTTAGTATTTACTCTAGGGTCAGGAGAGGAAAAGTAAGACAGTGCTTTTAATGTTTCAAAATGAAATTTCCTCTTAATACTTTTAAGAAAGAAAGGGATGAACTGGAAAAGTGGAGGTATTCTTGTTGAGCCTGATTACCTAGGACTCCACTGTGTTCTCATGATGATTGTAAAGGAGTAATGTTATACACATTACTGATGTTTTAAGTATTATCCATAGCGTATACCCTTCTGGGTTCACTGTTCTCTTCTCGACAGCTGTGGCATCTGGTAATAGCAAAACTATAAGTCAACAGCTGTGTAGGCATATGTTGGTACATGAATACAAAGCCTCAAAATCTTCAGGGTCTCTCCTAGACAGAATTTATACCTTTAGAGAAGACACATAGAAAACAAGTGTGATCCTTAAAATATTCAGGGAAATGTACTATGTTTCAGTCATGGTGAATGTTTTAAAAATATTATGTATTATTAGGTGTGAGATATATATAGATATAGATATATGACTTTGATGTGAAAGTATATATGTGTGTGTGTGTTATATATATATATATATATATACAAAAAAATAAGAGTACAGAAAGAATAATTACATTAGTAAGATCCAATCTTTAAATCTGAAATCATAACAATCATTAAATCATCTCATAGTTTAACAGACAATAAAAAAGCTAGCAAACAAGTATCTTCTATGCAGTACACAGTAACACAACATTATATATCAGTGAAAATACTAATAGTTCTCAATAGTCCTAATGTCCATCTTATAATAAATCAAGTTTTCTATGTTGTATTTATAAAACATCATTTTCAAATTAACCATTATTATAAAGCCAAATTATTATTAAATCAAAATATTTGATCAAATATAACATAAAATAAAATATCAGTTACAAAAAATTTCCTCCTCCCATTTTAAAATTTTAATTCATGGCGAATTGCTGTCTAATCAGATTTGGTAGAGACCCTCTCCTCCTACATTTAAAGATTTGTCTTCTTTTGTAGGCTCACATTAGCTTGAGTGGTCTTGTCTGCCGGAATCTCTGTTGTGATTAACTTTGCTCACACTAGCTAGCTCTTGGAGATACATTCTCATCTTTGTGGAGGCTAATATGTGATATGTCTAGGGGTAAATGACTTTGGCGTAGGCAGTTGGATTGAACTAGCTCATCTTCTGATCCTTCTCAGCCGTTATGATATGATTTTAATTATGGAATATTTAAAAAGGCAACACCAAACAGAATGAAGGAAAAAAACACCTGGTGCAGTGGGAAAAGAAATTTCATTTCACCCACAATGCATAAAATGTAATTGAACAAAGGTCTCTACCTGTACTCCAAGCCTTCACAGATGTCAGATCCTAGCTAAATGAAAAGTGATAAGCGTCGTCCCTGGCTATGTCCTTGTAGCTACAATTACATAATGCTATATTAGTAAAACTCATGAAGCACAGCCTGTCTTTCAGAGAACCTGGCACTCATTTAATCAGTGTCTCAATGTTAGTGTACCACAGCTGTAATTCCAACAACAGCCTCACACAATCTGTACTATGTAGGCACTAGTACCATAAGTAAACCAGCCATATTTTTACTGATTGATTGATGCATTTATGTATGTATGTATGTATGTATGTATGTATGTATGTATTTATTTATTTATTTATTTATTTTTCAGCTTGTATCCCTGTTGTGAAATGTGTGACCTGGGTAGTTCATTGTCATTCTGAGACAAGTCATTATAGCTTTCTGTATTTTTTCACTTGTTTTAACTCCTGTTTGTAGTTATTGCTTTAACACAACAGGGCATCCCTCCGCCCTCCATCATCTTTCTTCTGGCAGATTTTGTAATATAAAGAAAAACCAAACTCATTCAATGATATGCTTTCTATAGGAAAGAATAAAAATCAAGGGAAAGAACAAAAAGCTTACACTGGTTCTGTTAAAAGCTTTTATATAGATTTCATGGTGTAATGTTTATTGTTTGTAGTATGGTGGTGGAAAGTGCCATCAAGTTGCAACCGATTTATGGCGACCCTGTAGGGTTTTCAAGGCAAGAGACTTACAGACGTGGTTTGCCATTGTCTGCCTCTGCATAGCGACTCTGGACTTACTTGGTGGTCTCCCATCCAAATACTAACCAGGGCCAATCCTGCTTAGCTTCCAAGATCTGAAGACATCAGGCTAGTCTGTTCATAGTATAGCATATAATAACAGTTTTATTAACAAATTCACTTGTACTTATGTTAGAGTCATACCAACGGAGAGTGGTAAACATGGATTGTTTGTAATGTATTTGTAATTCCAACTACTTCAGCAAACTCTTAATTCTGCCTTTTACCATTGTTTGGTGGTTAGGAGTATGAGGATCTGTCTAACCATGCAAACTCAAATGTGCCTTAGATTTTCAGAGACTTCACATTAAAATTGGTGACCTGGCACTAACAGTGGGAAAGAACTAGAAAGCCTCAGGAATGTCTTCTCCATTAGGGTGGTTGGTTTTCTTGGAAAATATTCTGGTCTGATATGTTGGTGCTATGTGGAGTGGTGCTCAAGTTTTTGTTGGAAGTGAGAGAGAGAGAGAGAGAGAGAGAGAGAGAGAGAGAGAGAGAGAGAGAGAGAGAGAGAGAGAGAGAGAGAGGGCTTGCTGTACACCTCCTGGCTCGGTCTCAATACATTGTTATTTTCAGGGATGCTAAGAATTTCATAAACATTACAAGTGACATTTGAACAGAACTTGTTCAAAATGCCCATTTTTGTTGAGTCAGGCCTTTTTTGGCTGCCTTGAAAATTTGCTCACCAACAGTATTATGAACAGTTTTGAAGCTGTGCAGTGGCAGCATTCAGCATGGCTGCCAAGTAACTGCATGCTTGAGTACTATGTCCCAGAGTCATTATGAGATACTCCTTTAGAAGCAGCTCAGTTAGGTTAATATTCTGCTTTTGTGCAGCATTCCTCTTCTTTCCCTGTTCTCTTTCCCTGTTCTTCAAGACCCTTTTCTTTTCTTTTTATTCCATACATTCGCTTTGGTTAATTTCATTTCAAGTTCCTCTGCTCCCAGCCCTGCTCCTCTGAACTACTGCCCTAAGAGTGTTCAAGGAGTGTATTGAAACATATCAAAGATTTCTTCCCTACTGAAAACCTTAGTTTCTTCTTTCATACATTGGAGAGCAATCTTAGAGTATAATTTTGGAGTTTTGCAGCTGTGCGCCTAGGAACCTAAAATGAAATTGACCAAGATTTTTAGACACTGAGGTGCATACCTTCAGGTAATAGCACAATAAGAAAAGGGAAGGTTCTGGTTGTGGAAAGCACATTACTAATGAGGATAAACCTGTTTTTTTCTTTGAACGGAAAATGATTTGGCAGTGGGAACAGCCATGGCAAAAGATTGTGAGAAAGTACATGCCTGAATTATTTGCAGTATAGACAGTTTGCCTGCCTTTGTTTGAACAAACGTTGGATTTGGCAACCATAAGGAACAGAGGGAAGCTTTTCACATTAATAAGTCACTCTCTGTGAAATGTAAATGTTTTATATACTTAAAGAATGTGGTGAACAGCAGAAGGGGAGGGGAGCTGATCCTGGCAGATGAGAGAGAAGCCATAGGAAAGGATTGTGAGTATATGCATGTACTATCAGCTGTTTTGCTTAACTGAGAACATATGCAAATTGTTCGAATAGAAACAAATTGTCAAAGCTTGTGGACAGCTTGTCAACTGAACCATCTGAAAATAGCATCTCTGGCTATTTCACATTATCAGGGAGCCCTTTATTAAACCTTCAACATTCTTTGCTCCTCCACTCAAATCACTGCTCACCAAGTTTGTTACTCTCACTGCTCACTTTATATCCTGGTAGATGAATTACCACTTCTACTGCTGGTAGAAAGTCACAACTTTCTTCCCATTTATTTTTTGTGCAGTGGGCAAAAAGGCAGTGGCTGCCACACTCTCTTGTACCCTGTAGCTTCTGCATGGCAGGGTTGGCAGGGCCGGACCTCGGACTACTCCCTCAGTTGCAGAGTTGGTATGAGCAGATGTGTTAAGAACTGCCCAATTTATATGGCAAATTCTATATTGTATTAAAAAGCAAATTCTGTATTGTCTTTCAAATGAGATTATGGATGATTCATTAAGTCAGGTTTTAAAATTAAATACTAAAATAACCCTATGCTGAAATACTAGTCGGCTAGTAATTACTTAGAAAGAATTTTTATAATGTTTTAATGGATAACAAATAAGGATATGTGGATCGGATCAAGGAAGCCTTATTCTGCAAGGTGAAACAGGAAAGCTATCTAGAATGCCCATCTCACACTTTTTGTAGCCTCGTAAGTCTGTATTTGGTGTCACATCTTTATACTCATCAGCCTTGAAGGTGATATTTGAGCCATTGATACACCAGTATATATACAGAAAAGAAGAATTCATGTCAATCATATTGGGACTGTTCTATGGACAATATTTGGACATCATCTTGTTTATATTGTACTTGCTTGCAGTGCCTATTATGGACAATTGTTATATAAATTTCTAAAATATTGATATATATAATAATTGTTTAGGTTTTAAAATTAGGAATAAATTTAAACAGCATATGGTATAAATTTATTTTGTGTAACCCACAAAGAGACCTTTAAGATCACAGTGAAGGAAAAGACTAACATCCAAAACACATAATTAAAAAACATATAGCTACTTGTTATATGAGAGTCATATATCTGCAATCTTACGTTCTCATACTTACCCGTGTCTTTTGGTTAAACCACTGAATGGGCCAATTTATCTACCTCATATGTATCCCACTGTTCCTACAAGGAGCTTATAGTGGTATACAGGGAGGGTTCTCTACTTAGAAGATGGTAATAACAGCACTTCTTTACTCAATTTTTCCTTTGCATTTGAAAGACTGGCTTTGAATTTTCTGATCTACTTTCTTGTTTGTTTACAATTGAAGGTACCTACTAAATTGTTAAATTGCAGTTAAACTGTCTGCATTTTATAAATTCCCAGCCACTCTACTTAAATATGGTTCTCACCCACACAGTTTCATTTGCACAGAAGTCAGAACCGCTGAATATGAGCAGTTCCTACATAACTGAAAATTCAAACCTTTAGTTCATAATATTAAAAAACTCTCCCAACGTGTGTCATTTCCTGAGGGAATGTCAGAATTGGTATATGTATATTCTGTTCACACATCCCTCTAATTTTTAACCTTATACCAGGGATGATAACTTGTAGGGCTAACTAATGGTTTTTGATTGGGTAAACATGACAGAGGCACAAATCTGCAGTTGTGGAATAGAAGCTCCTGATTTAGCTAGTCCTTGTAGGAATTCAGGAAGGAAGGAATCCTAACTGAAAACACCTGAAGAATACTTAATTAAATCTGATAACAGAATTAGATTTAACTTTGAATTTGAAGTGAATTTTCTTAGTAAAATTATGATCATGGTTTCTTGAACACCATTCCTTCTTTTTTTTTTTCTACATTGGCCTGAAATATCTCTACATTTTTAAAAACACATATCAGACTCTTTCCCATTACACAAGTGTTCCTTATACTTCTGAATA
Source organism: Euleptes europaea (assembly GCF_029931775.1). Lineage (NCBI taxonomy): Eukaryota > Metazoa > Chordata > Lepidosauria > Squamata > Sphaerodactylidae > Euleptes > Euleptes europaea. Next base: position 72,713,909 of record NC_079313.1, read on the forward strand.
ATCAGATTTTTTTAACAGTACTGCTGGTCTTTGGAAAAGATTGGATGACAGCTAGAAAGATGAAACGTGCAATTAGGATAAAAATCCAGAAGCTAGTGAGACTTGCAAACATCTGTCTCTACTTTTTCCTCCCTATCAGCTTGAAACAGTGACATCATTCAAGTAAAATAATTTAGTGACATAGCAAATCAGTAGTGTAACATATTCTCTAGCAGTTCTCAGACAAAAATAGAGGCATGTTTATAACACCCCAATTATCATATGAATGCTTACTGCTCAAACTCTCCATTGCACATTGCTGAAGATTGTACTTTGTCTTCTATATGCACTATTGGTTTACTCTGCAACCAACTGTCTTTCGCTGATTTAAAAACGGAGATGATTTTTGTTGCTTGGGTTAAAGATATACTGTACGACCAGTAGGAGAATAATGTTTCCTGGAAAATGTTATAATTCAAAATAGACGTAAGCATTTGTAGTGTGTGAGCTGGCAAGCTACGCATTGCATAGTGTGCATGAGGAAGGACTGCGACTCAGTAAAAAAGCATCTGCTTTGCATGCATAAGGTCTCAGTTGAATCCCTGGCATCCCCAATTGATGTATCTCAAGAAACAGGAACCATGAAAGGCTTTTCACTGCCTGATTCTCTGGAGAGCTGCCACAAATCTCAGTAGATGGTACTGAGTTGAATGGACCAAAGGTCTGGCTTAATAGAGGATCCCTTCATAGGTATTGACCAAAGAGAGGACACATCTGCTCCCAGGCCCATTTCTGTATTTATTTTCTAGAGATCTTGAGGATGGAGCTGAACGTGGGTGAATGACAATTTTAGCAATCAATGCAAAAACCTTTTAACAAGGTAAATGTTGTCCCACAATAAAAAAAGGGTTAGCAGGAACCTGTTCCAGAAATTAGGGGATGTCCCAGTTGAATAAGGAAAGTATATGTACATAAGTTGATTTACCATCCCTTTTGTTCCACAAAATAAGCTGTCCACATCCTTTGTTTTGTGGCTGCTTTACTCTGAAATTATCTGCCATTCAGAAAACTCTTGAAATTTGTGCAGTGATTTTGTTTGTTTTCCTTGTCTTGTAAATTTAGGAACATTTACTAATCGCAATCCAAAGTGAAAGATCGTGAATGTTCTGAATCTAAAAAGGATTAACTCCAGCATTCAGGAGTGGCCCAAAGCCTTCTGATCTGACAGTTATTCTGGTACCTTGCTGTGTGGTTTCAATTTGCCAGGCAGAATCTCACAGACTATTTATTTCATTGGATGACTATGCATTTTAGTAGATTGAGAGTTGAAAAATTCAGATGATTTATGCAAGACATGTAAATAAACTCTACTAGTGTATTTGCTTATTTACTTCATTTATATGTTGCCCTTTTCCCCAGTGGAGACCCAAAGCTGCTTACATTGTTACCCTCACCTCCATTTTATCCTCACAGCAACCCTGTGAGGTAGATCAGACTGAGAGTGTGTGACTGGCCAACCATGTCATCCAGCAAGTTTCCATGGCACAGTAGGGATTCAAACTGGGCAGAACAATCCTGAGGATCGCCTGCACTGCTGCGGCCAGCTGTTTCATAACTACTGTGGCATTGGTCTGCTCCCTGTAGGGTTTAGTTACACAGCAGCTGGCAGAGAAATAGTGGGAATTGTTTGGCTTTCTTTGGGTGCAAAGCATCCCCAGCAACCACGCTGCAACATTCAGTGGAGGTGTTGTGGGGAGGTAGCAGGGCTTCAATGGACAGGGCAGCCAGAACAAATTAGGGGCCGCCTAACATGGGTGCTGTGTCAAGCTCTTGTCAGAGCCCAGGAGTGGAGAAGGGTGTGTCCAGGGAGGCTATCTGGCTGTCAGTGGCACACACTTCCACCTCCTTAAAGGAAGGGGGTTCGGTCACAAGACCCTAGGCACCTTTAGTGGTAGAGGGGTCCCAGCTTTTCCCCCAACACCATCCCTGCCTTCACAGAGCAAAGGGTGCGCAAACCCCAGAAGGGAAAGGGGGGATGTAATGGGCAGTGCATGCAGTAGTGGGTGCCCTCCACTTCCTGGTGACCACACTGTACAGCTGGTTGCCCATGCTGCCAAGGGCACCCCTGTGCCTACCCCCACACCAACCCTGCTGGCGGTGGAGCAGAAGGGGAGCAGGCAGGGTGGAGCATAGAATAGGGGCCCAAGGTGCCACTTACAGGTCCTCCAACAGCCTCTCGATGTGCACTGGTCCCTCCCCCCTGTCCTTCATAGGAGCCCCTACAGCCTCTGCCTCCCCCTACCCTCCCCAGTCTCCACTGCCCCAACTCCACTGTCATCTGAAGATGCCAAGTCCACTTGCTGCATGGGCTCACCCTCAGTCTATGGCCCTGGAAACTCTGATATGTTTAGAGTCCACAGGATGACCGCTGTGGCCGCTGCAGTTTGCCTTGTAGCGATCAGAGTGCAGAGGTGGCCCATGACATCAGCAGCGAACAGTACATCATGACTCTTAAAGCAGTCAAATATTACTTCTAATTAGACTAAGGCCAATGAAATTATTCCAAACAACACTGCAGATGCTTTAGAATCATATCCTAAACCTGACATACAGAATACAAAACTATTGTGCTGCTGTTATGGATAGCGAGATATACAATTTTTTGCCTGGACATATTCTTTGTCAGGTTACTTGAAGTGTTTAAAAGAAGCTTTAGGCACTGAATGCATACAAGAAGAAATGAATGTTTGGCAGAAGTACTTCTCAGATCATATTAGTAAATTATTGCAGAGACCTTGACATTGATGTCTAACACTGATGATGCCAGTTAGTATTAATGCATTAATGGGCTCCTATAGGCTATATTGTTTTTTCCTTGGCATAAATTGGCACCTTTGACAGGGGACATTCCTGAACTGATAGGGCTCAGGGATCTGACTGACTCCATCCATGCCCTGAAAATTGCCCACTACCATGCTGGTGCAGAGCCCTGTGCCTGCGTTGCACTGGTGCGCAGCCGCCATGGAGCTGCACCAGTGCCCGAGATGCAGCTCCATGCAGCAGTACTGGGGGGTTGCGCCAGTGTAACTGGCCCTTATGCTGGTGTATGGGTCAGTCGGCTCCCTAAACCCGTTGCCTCCCCCCCCACTTTGGACTGCGTTGTTAGTTTCTAAGGCTGATACTACACTTTTCTAACCATCACACTTGCTCCCCAAGAGGCTTATCGCACCCAGTCCAGGGAACGTTTCTGAACCCTTTATAACACGGAACATTCCTTCCCCCCACCCCCACACCACATTTTCCCGTTTTGGTCATGAAACCGTTTTGGAAGCATATAAAGCCTGCAATATCCCAAAACAGTTTTATGACGATTTAAAAACTTACCCCGTTCCCATAATGTTCTAGCCTTGGGTGCGATAATTCTCAGACGCTTTGAGGACCCTTCCCTCTGCCCATGCCCACTTTTTCAAGCTGCCTCTGACTCCTCCCCTCCTGGTCACACCTCACCTCCTCCTCTGGTCAATCTTGTGGTCACTTCTCTTTTATTTGCTTGCCTCCTCCATTTTTGCTATCGTTGGGACAAACGGAGTCTTGTTTGTTGAGATGAAGGGGAGGGGGTGGAAGAGAGCAGGTTACGGGATCCCAGATGGGACAATTTCAGCTGTGCATGCTCCTTTTGATTGGTTTGTGCTTGGACTGTACCATCACTTAAACATGAGCGGGTAAATTGTATTGCTGAGCATTCCCCCGATCACATTGGGGAATTGTCTGCTCTCTACCTAGCTTCAATGGGAATTTCATGTTTTGGGAGGGAAAAAAACCCTTTCTTAACCTCCAAACCACCACAGTGAGCATTCCTGGCAGCCTCTGGTAATTAGAGAAATAAAAGTTTACGCTTTCAACCCCCCCTTTATTTAAACCATGATAACTTCTAGTGCACCCCCCCCCAATCTCTAGGCAGAAGGACTTTCCCTATTCTGCTTCTGGGTTTTGATTGATTGCAAGACCCCTCTGTTTTCCCAACCACCCAACTTCTAAGGCACCTTCCCCCCCCCCCATTAGTTTCACTAGTCGGTTATAATGCAATCTGATTAGAGAGTTGTATGTATGCACAAAGGTTTGTGTTCGTGTGAGAACTAGAGGCGTCGGGGGCAAAACGTGAGCCCATCGTCCTATCGTCCCGTTGCAATGACGATCCCGCACAGGAGCACCAAAATGCCGAGGGGGGAGGTAGAAGGGAACCCAAGCAACGTCACGATTACGTGTTTCTCCCTCCATGCCCCCCTCTCTCTTGTGTGCGCGATATTTTTTGGAGGTGCGCTCTGAAAGCAGATGTTTCAGAGATGTTAGAACGGGCAGGAGTGCAGGGGGGGAATTGGAACTCGCATCCAGGACAGATGCTTTAAAGGTGTTTTCCACACGTTTCCTGGACTGGGTGCGATAAGCCTCCAAGTCTCATCTATGAGTAAGTGAAGTGGGGATTGGAGGCTTGGAAAGAGGTGAATAATGGGCTGGAAAAAATGATTTTGTAGAAAGTGACTGTTGTGCACCATATGCATGGTGTTTTAAGGAGATTATGGCTGGGATCCTAGTTGTCAATTCTGAGTAAACCTGCTCTGTTCAATATATTTGTATTAACATTCAGATCTCAATCTTGTATTTAACATAAATATCTAAAAAGATCAGTTGCACTAAAATATCAAGTATCTTTTCAACATTACTTGTGTACATTTAGCAGTATTTATTTTCAGGATGTTGTTAATTGTATCTTAGAATAATTACATGCCCTGTACGTGCTGAACGAAACCCATTTCTTAAGACCTTTGCAAGGTTATGATTTTCTACTCAAATTAGGGCAACAGCACACCAGTAAACAAGCATGCAAAAAGCTGTAGTGTAATCAGGTTTAGTGTTTCATAACAGGTTTATACAAATTACAAGTACCAGAGTTTTATTAATGAGTCTCATAATTATCTAGTAGTATACCAAAGACTAATGCAAAATATCTAACTGTTTTGCTAATTAATATGGGGATTCAGTTATAGTTAATTAAGGGCAAATGCTAACCCAATCCAATTCTGACTATCACGAATAAAAAGTCAACTAACAGCTTATTTCAAAATTAACATGATTGATAAAAAGTCATTCTAGAGCACATCACTTATGACTGCAGAGGATGTATGGAATATTTTCATATTTAGGCAGTAGTTAATGCTTTGTATGAAGGTGTTGAAGCAACAGGAAATGTTGGAGGAAGCCTCAAAGGATTTAATTATACTGAAGTAAAACCTTTAAAGCTTGTTTGGAAGTAGGAGGTCTTAATTCATAAATCTCTGTGGTAGGGCTCAAGGCCAACCTCTGAACAATTTAGGAGGCTTATTAAGTTCTGTGTCAGAATATCAAAGATATGTCAATGCCAAGCTGATGCCAGTGTAACTGTGAGGCCAGTGTACAAAGTGGGTGGCATCAGGGGCATATTGGGGAAGAAGCAAAATTTAGCATTGTAAGCCTCTCCAGCCCTGGTCACCCCTCACCTCAAAACCGACATAATGTTATGCCAGCGAGAACCCTGGCATAGTTTTAATAATGCCCATTGAACAGATGGAGAATGAAAATGCAAATGTCTCCTCTCCCAGCCCGTCCCAAATTCTCAGTGCAGCTTAGGATACTGTCTGAGGCTGAGGCAAATCAGAGCCCCCCTAAACAGTTTATAAACCATAGCTGAGACCCCCCCCCCCTCAGATGACTGGACACATGACATGGGGGAATATCTCTCTGGCCACTGGCAGGTTCCACTTCACAGACCAGTTGTCACCATGCCAGTCAGCATCCCATTTTACAAATAAATATAGAGTGAATGAATCAGTTGGCCAATATTATAAGTAAACACATCTGGCAAAAGGAGGATACTTGAACCTACTTCTGCAGACCTTCCTGGTGTATGTTCACTCCAGGGCTCCTCCAAGTAATGGCACATTGCTCCTTCCAGAATAAATTGCTGTGTTCCTAGTTCTCGCCATGGTTGTGTTCTATTTGAAGAGGGACCTGGCCTTTCAGCATGCTCTGGTTAGCTGTTTCTGCGTGCTTATCATTGGGACATTATTGGCACTCCATGACTGGTGGGTTGTGGCAGGGTTGCTATGGACGCCATTGCAATTATCGTGCTCTCTGCACCTTGGACGTGGGGTCTTTTCTGCATGTTTCCCTCCTGCTAAGCAAGTACAGGATACTAACTGGCATCATCAGTGTTAGACATCAATGTCAAGGTCTTTGCAATAATTTACTGATATGATCTGAGAAGTACTTCTGCCAAACATTCATTTCTTCTTGTACATATTCAGTGCCTAAAGCTTCTTTTAAACACTTCACGTAACCTGACAAAAAATATGTCCAGGCAAAAAATTGTATATTTCACTATCCATAACAGTAGCCCAATAGTTTTGTATTCTTTATGTCAGGTAGGTGATTTAGGATATGATTCTAAAGCATCTGCAGTGCTGTTTGGAATAATTTCATTGGCCTTAGTTTAATTAGAAGTAACTTTTGACTGCTTTAAGAATCATGATGTACTGTTGTTGTGTCCCAGAATTCGTAAGTATTACAAATGAAATTAGTCATTGGCAACTACTATGCTTGTAGTTCTTCATGGAGACTAGTGATTGTAAAGTTTTTTGAGGATCTATACCTAATAGTGATATTATTCTCTTAAGTGATTTTCTGTAATAATTTCACAAGTTTATAATGAGTAGTGCAAATAAAAATTTATATATTAAAAGCACATCACCTTATGCATTACATTTTTCTTTTTTTCTTTATTTTTTGGTTATTGGGATGAATTTATTTTTCAGATTTAATTGTAATACTTAATAAAAATATTACAAGCAAGTATTTAGATAATTTTGAAGTCTCAAACATTATATTTGTGGAGATTTGCAAAATATCAAAACAATTTATCAAGGAATCTTTCATTACATTCATGGTATTTATATCCATAGATCTCTATTTCCCATATTATATTATTTGCCTATTTCTCTCATATGTTATAATGAAAACAGGCAAAATCCAACAGTCCTCCAACTAACTCAAGAAATTGAACACCATATCTACTTTGGGGGGAAAATTAACTTTAGAAGAACCATTTCAAAAAGGTCAACACCTATTGCTGAAGAAAAGTGATTTTTTTTAAAGAATTGCAAAATTTTCGGGAGCCAACAGTTGTTGTATACCATATGGATTGGCAAAGAAAACACCTTCATTTCTCTGAAATGGGTATTGTAATGAAAGATACTCCCTTTTGCAATAACTGTTCTGCCCTGCTGTCAGTCTCTATATTCAAGCTGATAGTAAAACAGTAATTGCAAAAAAACTAGGGATTTTGGTCACAAGATGAATAATTAAGGTACTTCCAAGCAAATTTTAATTTAAAAACCTGACTCCACAAACTGAAGTGCAGAGAACTCTGCCTGTATCTCTCATGTAATTCAAAGTGCTGCACAAACATGTGACTGGTATGTGTGATGACAAAAGTACTGCCCATGTCCAAGAACACCCACTAGTAAAGTCATCCAAAATGCCACAATCCAGAGGTTTGCATGCACTTTGAGGCATACTAGGATTGTGCATATCGATAAATCCAAACCAAAAATAAACCTGAAATTAGCCATTTCGGTAAATTTCAGGATTCAGGTTTACCAAACGCCAGATCAGAGCAAGTGTCCATGTTGAACAGATGGGAGTTTATTCTCAGACTTTCATGAAAGCGTGTAAAACCTCATTTCATCTCTTTCAGATGCTAAGGAACCTCACTTCATTTCTTTCCAATGCATGATAAATGTCAGTAAATCACTGCAAGATTACATAAAGAAACTAGATGCAGCCAGGAATGTTTTATAAATGCCAGTGGCTGGCGCTCTCCTGTTGGGCCACTGCCATTTCCCCCCAGTAGAAAACAGTGGAGAAAAGTGTACCAAAGAGCAATTAATATGTGTGTGTGTGTAATGTGCTGTCAAGTCTCAGTCAACTTACAACAATCCCATAAGTTTTCAAGGCAAGAGACAAACTGAGGTGGTTTGTCATTGCCTGCCTCTGAGTAGCAACCCTGGACTTCCTTGGAGGTCTTCCGTCCAAGTACTAATCAAGGTCAATCCTGCTTAGCTTCCAAGGTCAGATGAGATTGGGCTAACCTGGGCCACCCATCTACTTTGGGGGACGTATAAAATTGAACCCCTTTGTCCATTCTCCTTGAAACTTAAACATTTTAAAAAACATTTGGCATAAATTCTTGATGAGTGTTCTAGAGTTTTCATTTGCAGTCTGGCATATACTGGCAAAGCAATATGGTGGGAATGCACTGAAAAGTGCCTTCATTAAGATCCTATATGTAAATGTAAGGATGAGTTTTCAGCATTATATATGCATTTGTGTCTGCAAGACACAGTAATATTGGCAGTGTTTGTATTAGTTAAAAAAAGCTGCACCATCACAAAATTAATCTTTATTTCACTAGCACCATCACGATAAAAAACAATCAATGAATTTTGAAGTCAGGTTTTGATTCATGAAAAGATGGCTCACTGTTCATAACATAATCCATGAAATACATCTTGAACTACTTATTTTCATAAATGTACTATTGTTTATTGGCAGTAGGTTACATATATGAAAGACTATATTCAGAACAATATTTTCTTTAATTAATTTCCATGAATGAGTCCTTATTAGATATTCAGTCTTAAAACATTGTATTGTGTTGTGATGCACTTCAGTGAAATTAACTTCAAGAACTGCTCTTTGCAATTTTAATATTCCACTGGGTTTTCCATTCTAGAAAAACTCATTATTGTACAAGTACAAAGCAGAAAAGAAACGGGAGAGGCATATTGTGTGAATAACAGTCAAGGAAAAGAGACAGCTGGCATGATAATTTTCTAATAAAGCTTAGAAAAGGCTGCTGTGTCTTGGAAAAAAATGAAAGAGCTTTAATTTGAGTATTTCCTTTGTTTGGATTTGCTTTGTACTAAAAAAAGTTCAGAATCTTATTCACACCTTTTATGAATGCTAGCATAAAAACAAATATATCTTTTCAAGACTTCCAGCAGTCATATGCACCAAAAGAGGTTTAAAAAAAAGAGAGAGAGAAAGTGATGCGGTGTGTATGGAAGAGAAGGGCCCTGCTTGTTTAATTTCAGTGGCGAGAGAGAGATCCTGTTACATTTCATTATAACATAGCAGCATAAAAGATCTGTGCCAATGATCAAACAGGGCAGAATGAACATATGGAGAGGAGATAGGATCACACCTGCTTGTCCCACTTCCAGCATCCATATATTGATTGGAACTTGTTTAGCAGTTCCCGTGAACATACAACCCCCTGTACACACAGCCTTGGTTCAGGCATAATGCAAAACCAGTTCCAGTGCAAAAAGAGCGCCTGTATGCAAATAAGCATTTAGGCGTAACTTGATTATAACTTTCGACATATCTTCAAAGCGGCGGTTAAACAATAAACTTCAGCTAGAGTAACAACCTTATTTTAACAGACAGCAGATAGATTAAGTGGTAGTCATGAGAACATACAGGAAAGTGAAATCAATGAAGTAATAAAAGAAGATCTTATAGAAGAATATAAATCACAACTGAATAAAACATAGGAAAGTGTTTCTGTTTTTGCCTTTCTACACAGGCAGATTCTCTGTTCGATTTGGGTATTTAAGAATCTGCCAAATAATTCATTGAGGGGTAAGGCATTATGTCTGGCCAAGCTGTGGTTAGTTTGTGAAATCGTACGATTGAGTTCACAATCACTGACATGCTGGTTTGCCTCAACAAATATTGGTTTAATTCCCTTCTCTCTAGAGAGCAAGTTAAATTTAGGATGTCTGAATCTAGATGCCATAGAAAACCATAGTCTAGCTGCTGTTTAAACCAACTTCAGATCGTGGCTTGATAGACCTTGATTAACCATAATTGGTTGTTATTTAATTTAGAGAATGTATATGCTGTGGCTCACAAGTTAAAATAATAACATGAAACCAGAAAAACACAATTATCTATACTAATTGATAGTGAAATATTAACAATTAATAACGATGTAGTCGGCATTAATACTAACCATAGTTATCTTGTTTAAGCCATAATTTTGTGTAATGTTTTACCAGCACCATATAATTTAAAGTAGTTCATGCATTCAGATCATCCTTATGTAGGTTCCTATGCACAAGTTCAGATCAACTCATGGAGTTAAGTGGCAGGACTAGATGGGCAAACACCCTCCCCCCAGTATTAATTTCTATCCAGTCTACAAAGGGCTACAGGAACATATTGATCAATCATCGATGCCAGTTTGTGATTTTCATGTAGTCACAGCTTCTGCATAATTCTTGTAGAATATTCTGAAGGCTGCATTTTCCATCTCTCCAGCCTTTCATTTGAGGTCTTCAGTGCTTGTATTTTAATTATCTCTGGGTTTTTACTTCTAGTCACCCCAAAACTGAAAGAAAGTTGTGTGGTCCCACAGCTCAGAAGATTTTCAGTAACTTTTCATCTCTGAAACTGAGACACAAAATGATATGTACAAGCCCAGTAAAATACAATAACAACCAATTGAACAAAAAGATGGGATGGCGGAAAAGGAGCAAAAAAATATGGGTAGTGTGTGCACAACTTGCTTCCAGCCATTCCTAGAAGTTGCTTTGGGTAAGCATGGGAGTTGTTGGCAATCAGCTTCTTACTCTGGTGCAGTGGTAAGGCAAGTAGTATGTTGTAGAACAGTAGAATGTTGTGGATTCTACCCTTATATTTGATGCTCCCTGAATGCAGGGGCAGACTAGCCATTACAGCCACTGGAGAATTTCCCAGGGGGCTGATGGCCTTCCTGCCCCCAACTAGGGCTGGTCCAGCCCAGGCTAGAAGGGTGGTTCCCAGCCCAGGGAAGGCAGCTCCTGGCCTGGGAGAGGCAGGTGCAGCATTCAGATGGCTGCACCAAGGCCTGGCAGAGCTGCAGGTGTCCAGCTGTGTCATGTGAGTTTGGCTGGCCCTTTCTCCTTCCTTCCCTCCTTTCTTTGTGGGGCGGGGAGGGGCTCTTGTCCAGGGCTGTTCTTTCCTCTCAGTTAGCCCCTGGGGTGATGGTGTAAGAACACTTGAAGTGTGTGTGTGTGTGTGTGTGTGTGTGTGTGTGTGTCTGTGTAGAACATAAACTCCATATTTTTTTGCCCAGAACAGGCACAGGTTTATCATAATTACCAGGATTTAATGAATAATCCTACAAGAGGGATAAGCAAAGAGCATAGTCAAAGAGCATAGTCAAGCTATTAGGGCTGCCAGCTCCAGGATGGGAAATACCTGAAGATTTTGAGGTCAGAGCCTGAGGAGGGCAGGGTTTGGAGAAGGGAAGGACTTCAATGCCAATTACCAAAACATCCATTTTCTCCAGGGGAACTGATCTCTATTGGCTGGAGATCAGTTGTAATAACAGGAGCTCTCCAGTCATCACCTGGAGGTTGGCAACCATAAGTGCTATAGAGATCCATGGTGAAATATCGGTGGTATGTCCTTGCTTTGTATATACATGTACCTTACACTTACATTATGCAATCAAATTCTCAAATGGTTTTTCCCTCTATAAAAATTAGTCCTCTGGGTGCTTTGGTTCAGTCCCTGACAGGGTGTTAATATTGTTAACATTACTTCCATAGCAAATTGAACACAGAGATTTGGCACATGCATACTCCAGCACAACTGTATTATCAAGAAAGGCTGAAAACAGGATAGTTTTACTTCCATTTCTCAAAATGTGGAGTGTTAAGTCTGTCTCCTAACACCAGCAGGACTTCAGCAGAGAGCAAGTCAAGGCATGTGTGGGCGTTGCCTTCATGTTTTCAAACTGACTATTGAAACTGTTGTATCTAGAAAACCAGGCTTGAAAATCAGAAGGCAGTACAGTTTTAAACAGAGGCAATATTTAATGAACAGGTTCCTTCTCTGCGCAGAGTTATACCAACAACAATCTTAACTTGCTTAACTTGCGTCTTTTTTGTCTTCTATTCTACTGTAAATTCTGGAGTGGATTAGAATGTGATTAATCCATAAACCGTAGGTTATTACAAACACCACAGCATCAATAAGAACTTGTACATGAAAGCAGAGATTCTCCAGATTTCTTAATGGGAAGTGAGCTTGATGAATGAAACACAAAGTTTGCATGCATTCCGTGGATCACAAACTGTCCATCCAAACAGTATATTGTTTTTAGCTGAAAATGTTGTTAAGGGATTACTGCCACAGAAGTGGGGTACCGTATATACTCGGGTATAAGCCGACCCCAGTATAAGCCGAGGTGCCTAATTTCACCCCAAAATGGGGGGAAATTAGGCACCCACGTATAAGCCGAGGGGGAAATGCACCCCCTCCCCCCCACAGGCTTACCTGACCAGGCTCCAGGTGCGCAGGCAGGCGGTGGCGGCGGCAGCCCCCTCCCTCCACGCAGGAGGCCCCACAGGGTCAGCTGGCAAGCGGGAGGACCGGCCCGGGTGTGGGGGTGTGGGGGGAAGAAACCGCCACCGCCGCGCAGAAGGCGCGATCATGCAAAAGGCGCAACGATTCCGCAAAAGGTGCGATCGGGTGGGGTGGGGGAAGAAACCGCCGTCGCCACTCAGAAGGCGCGATCTGGTGGGGTGGGAGGGGAGAAGGTAGGACAGCCCGCCCATCAGCTGGCCGGCGGGAGCGCGCTGGGAGAGGGCCCAGCAGGCGAATTACCGTATTGACCCGAGTATAAGCCGAGGTGAGTTTTTTAAGCCAAAAACCATGGCTAAAAAACTCGGCTTATACTCGAGTATATATGGTATATCTATAGTGAGAACTGGAAGAGAGATTTGAGGAGAAATCTCCATACTTCTGTGTTTCTCTGGAGGAGAGATATTGTATACTCTCCAACTTCCCTGTTCGCTAGGCAGCAGAGTCTGAATAGAAACATTCATAAGAAGTTCTGGGAACTGAACTGAATTTGTGAACATAATTTAAGAATTGTAATTCTGTACCTTCTAAGACATCTACGATCTATGCCTTCTGTGAAGTAAAACTTATAAAATTGCTCTGGTTCTATGCTTTTCCGAACCACCATTTCACCTCCAAATCCATCCCTTACATAGTGTTTAATAAATCTTTGTTTCTTCTTGTTAACTTGAAAAAGCCTCTGCTGTCTCATTTCTTCTGAGGTAAATTAAGGAAGGGGACTAGAGAGAAAAATAAAAACTCCAAATAAACATTCTGGCAAACAAGCAGTCTCTCTCCCTCAGTATGCGCATGGGGAAGTGGGGGATTCATGACACATGCATTAGATGAGTTTTAAGTACAGTATGTTCTAGTATCAAAACCATTAAGATTGTACCTTTAGATACCTGTATATGTGCCAGGTATGTGGTTAGGAGTGGTGGACTCTAATCTGGTGAACTGGGTTGGTTTCCCCACTCCTACACGTGAAGCCTGCAGGGTGACCTTGGGCTAAACAGAGCTCTCCGAACTCTCTTAGCTCCACCTACCTCACAAGGTGTCTTGTTGTGGGAAGAGGAAGGTATGATGATTGTAAGCTGGTTTGAGACTCCTTAAAGGTAGAGAAAATCGGGGTATAAAAACCAACTCTTCTTCTTTTTCTTCTATTGTCCTTTTAAGTGCTCAAATATTTAAATGAAAAATGTCCATGTAATGCCCTGGATTGGAGGTGGGGTAATCCATGCACCTGTCAAGACAGAGAAGCCATTTTAAAGATAATTCTGTTTTTCTAACGTCCATTTTGTTCCTTCTGGCTGGTGAGCTTGTAACCTTCCATTCTCAGGCCTAGGCTTCTCATAAACACAAGGTGTATGTTATCAGGGTTCAAGGTTCTTCCTCAGACCACTGCTAATTAAGTTATAAGAAACATCTGAGTGAAGAGATGGGAGGAGAAACTTTGCTCATCTTCCCTTGTGAACCTAACTCTAGTTTGAACTGGCCCAAAGCACCTAGAAGGTTCCAGCCTATTACCCCAGTGATTGGAAGCTAAGTGTCACCAGTTCATGGTCAGCTTTTCTCATAGGTTTCAGTATCCAGAAGTTACCCATTCTCTGTTCTATTCATCTTTGCTTACCATTACGCTGTTGCTCTGGACCATGCTTTGCTTCCAAGGCTTCGTGCCATAAGAACCAGCAGTCAGCTGGACAGATTTTTTTATTTTCTTGTTTTATGTATCCACTGACATTGTAACCTGTGTTTTTAAATCTATTTGCTTATTTTATATTCAATAAAGCTTTTTTTTTTTGCTATTATTGGTGAGGTTACTGGTCCAAACCCAGAACCGCTCAGTTGCGTTACCAGAATAAGAACTGTTTTTACAGCACCCCATCAGGTTTGCTTCTTAGTGGATAATGAGCCATAACATGTGAACAGACCCTTAGATATTGTAAAATACAGTTTATAATCTTGGCAGTTAATATAAAGAATCACCGCAAAGCTGCAATACAGCCTATGGGTCATTTTTAACACTAATTTTGTAAAGAAAGAATCCCAGAGACTGCATTAAAGCATGCAGCAGCCTGTGGAAGGAACCAGAACACTCAATTGAGGAGACAAATTAACCCATTAGTCCTAGTTTGATTTCCTGGAGTGTATTTGAGCAAAAAAACAGTGTAACTGACATTATCTCTGAGCCATCGCCTAGTGATGAATCTAATGAACCGTCTTGCACAGGAAGCTAAAAAACGCAGTTGGTATCTTATTGTCTTTTGTGATATCTAAAGTTTGAGTCATTTTTGTTATTGTAACTGTTTTCCTGAATTTCCTGAAATGAAGGGATATAGCTGTGAGATGGAGTAATTGATTTGTAATATGGCGTTCTCTAGCCTGAGGGATTCTAAATTCAGAAATATCTTTGACAAACTACAAGTGTTCATCTGTTTTAAGGGTTCTACTTCAATAAAAGTGCATTGGCCTGGGCTGAGAAAGGCAAGTGATGTTCAGACATGAAATTGGGTTTGACATTTCACAGAAACCACTTCTACTTGGAATAATAGCATGAATCCTTCCCCCACACCTTTACTTTTTGCCTTTGCTCAAAAATTGGACCTGAAGTGCACTTGTTACCTATGTTGTATAGGTACTGCTCAATCAGTGGTATATGTTTTTGCATTCAGTTTTAAACACTGGTTTTGAATTACTCATTATGTTCCAGAAAGAATCAAGTGAAAGCAATGCACTGGTAGATAGAAATTGCATACACATTTGCAGCTGGAGTAGAGAGCCCTACATGCTTGAGAGTAATTGTGTAGGAAGGCAGGCTTGGTGTCAAGGCTGTCCTTCATATAAAGAGTGAAGCATGTGATGTTTTGAGTAACAGTTGGATGACTGCGCTGATGGTTTCTAAATCGCAGAATCATTAGAAAATAAGATACGAAAACTGAGCCTTTCAACGACAAAATTATAGTGATACCCTCTCCCTGATGATGTAGAATGTTGACTGTAAGACCATAAAATATTGGACACAAGAGCACAACGTTTTGTCATCAAAATGTTATTTTAAAAGTACCGGTACTTACGGTAGTTGAAGATGTCTGGTGGCATCTCCCATCAAAATATGTACTTAAATTGCAGTTAAGTTTTTGTATGCAAATTAAAAGTGGCATAAATTGCATTGTAATTTAAGATTGAAAGTCTTTTCTCTCTGTGTGCAATACCATCCAAATCTTACGTGCAAGCATCAGTGGCTGATGTATATCCATTCTCTGGCTGACCCCAGCCCCAGACCAGCGCATCTAGGAAATGACATCCTGGGATGAGTCCCCCAAATCCCTAGTGACAAATGTAACATGCATGCACACATTCAGGAAGGTAGGAGAAAGGACCCAGCCTCATGGTATGTAAGTTTCTGGCTAGGGTTGCCAACCTCCAAGTGGGACTTGGAGATCTCCTAGAGTTATAGCTGATTCCCAAACTACAGGGATCAGTTTCCCCAAAGGAAATGGCAGCTTCAAAGCCTGGACTGTATGGCATCACATCCTTGCTGAGCTCCCTCCCCTCTCCAAAATCTGCTCTCTCCAGGCACCATCCCCAAATCTCCAGGAATTTTACCAGCTAGAGTTGGCAGCCCAACTGGTTGGATATGCTCAAGTCTAATGAGACCTTGATCCCCCCCCCCCCAGTTTGGATGGTGGTAGAGATTTGGGGTGGAGAGTCTTGCAATAAATTTGCCCCTTTTCTGGTGTTATGCTGTGTTATTTTAACAAGGTTGTGGCCTGGTTAATCTAAGGAATGAGTATCCATTGCAATCCTGAACAAATTTAATATGTATTAAGTCCCATGGAGCACAGTGGAGCTTACTTTTGAATAAACATGGTTAGGATGGTATTGTATTTACCTCTCTGTATTAAAATAATTCTTGATGAAAGGCTGTGTCCTGCTCAGATTATGCTGGGTTTAGTATCAAAATGTTTGTCTGTACCTTATTGCTGATTTAATTATCTGCTTTGCTGTAATTATATAATAGAAACTGAACACTTACAGTGCATTCCTAAGAAGAGTAACTCCAGTCTAAGCCCATTGAAATGAATGGGCTTAGACTGGAATTAACTCTCTTTAGGAATGCACTGTTAGTATTGGACCAACTTGTTTTTCAAAGTATGCAGAAAAAAGGATGCACTACAAAGTATAACAGTATAAAGTAGTGTTACCAGCTCCGGTTTGTGAAATCCTGGAGATCTAAGAAGTGGAGGCTCGGGTGGGGAGGGACCTCAGCAGGGTACAATGCTATAGAGTCCACCTTCCAAAGCAGCCATTTTCTCTAGGGGAACTGATCTTTGTCATCTGGATATCAGTTATAATTCTGGGAGATCTTTAGGCCCCACCTGGAGGCTGGCAACCGTACTACTGTGTTCCCTTCGTTCTCTCCATGATTGGTGGGTTGTGGCAGTCTTGCTATGGACACCATTGCAATCATCATGCTCTCTGCACCTTGGACTTGGGGTCTTTTCTGAATTTTTCTCTCCTGGTGAGCAAGTATAGGATACCAATTGGCATCATCAGTGTTAGACACCAATGTCAATGTCTTTGCAATAATTTACTAATATGATCTGAAAATAGGGTTGCCAACCTCCAGGTATTAGCTGGAGATCTCCTGCTATTACATCTGATCTCTGTGAGAATTTGACTCTTACTGGATGCTGGATTCCACTTTACTTCCCGAAATATTTACCTTTTTGAACTGCAAAGGTATAATCAAACAGCATCGTGGCTGACATTCTGAAATGAACTGAGTGTACATGAATGTGTTGGGATGAACATATGCACCCAGATACCAAAAACAACTGTGTTCCTGAGCTGTGGCTGTCAAGATTTTAAAGACCAGTCTATGCATTTCAGCTGCCATGTGGAAGCTACTTTCAGTTGTTCTGCAGGACAGATGCAATTTATGACATGGTAATCTACTTGTTTGCAATGGTTCATCACACAGATTACTCAGTTTTATTCACATCATCCCAAATATCCAAAAGGAAAGCTTTGTGTTGACTTGGAGAATATTGTTCAAAGTGCACAAGCCATTCACACAACACCTTACTGCTTGATAACAGCTGCCAAATAGAGTGATTTAAGAAATAGGGTGTGCTCATACACTTTAATTATTATCCATAAGCCACTTTGAGTAAATGTCTCATGGCCAAGAAGTGGGATATAAAGCAAATATGTAAATGCTCTGTGACAGCCATGTGATCATTATAATGTGCAGATTGTTCCTTATACGTACATGTAGCATGGTGTTGGTATGCTCTACTATATTCCTGGTGGTTTTCAGATCTGCATAGGATTGTAAAAAAACTGCCTGAGAAATGTTGCTAATTTTCTTTCCAAACCCTTTTGTCTTCTTTCAAAACTTATCAGATTTTTTGCATAAGAAACCCCTTAATTGCTTTAACTTCATTTTAGATAAAATGTCAGCGGTGTCTGATCTATTTCTATTTGAACCTTGCTTATAAGGATCAAGAGGGGATCCTCAGGTCGTTGGATATTACTCTGCTGTAATCATTCAGTTCCTAGTAGGCAAATATGCAGCAATGTGCAGATGCACTGCAAGGAAGAGCTAGATGGGAACTACTGTTTGTGTATTGCAAATGTTACCTTTAACACACACACACACACACACACATGCACATATATGATTTCCTCATTCTGCTTCTGAGACAGAATCTTTGATAGCAGCAGTACATCAAACGGAGAAAAAATATTTTTAGAATTACATCAATGTATTATAGCTGATGGAAGGAATCCTTTCCTAAGACTGTTAGATATGAGGAAATTTGCACCACTAATGCCCAAATTGAAACTCCAGATATGTTCCTTGTGCATTAGATTTTGTTGTTATCATTCTCAAGTAATACTGAGCATCAGTCATACTGTGGGGGGAAATACCAATACAAACCTGCAAACTTTAAATAGAATGTGAGGTTTTGCTCTGCTGGTTTTGATGGTAGATGTACCATTTCCCCAACAGATTATGCAGTCAATTTTACTGCACTAGATTAGATGATTCAGTCGCTTGCGGGCTTAATAGCCTTCCTGTGTCGAAAGCAAACAATAACTGTTTTGAACTAGTTCTGGTAACATGTATTAAAAACTCTGGCATCTTTATCTTGAAAGGACTTATTATTGACAATGTAATGCTTATTTTGTGCAAGATGGCCAATGACCATGAAATGCTTTTTAAATCAATTATGCTCTGATAAGATGCCATGTCATGGCTGTGTTGGATAATGGATACTTATATTGTTTCTGCTTGATTTTAACTTGCAAAAGGGAGTAGTGCATCTTGCAGTCACATAAAAGGGAACTCAACAGAAAACAACAAAAGCCTGATGATGGAACCCTGGGGTCCTTAGCATACTCATGAAGATCTAAAGTTGTGCTCCCTGAGTTGATCAAGGAGGGTAGAGGTGAGGATCTGGTAGTGCATCAAAATCTTCATTCATATATCATCTTCAAATGGGCACAGAAAGCTTGGATGGGAAGAGGCAACAATATTCTATAGCAATATGCAATAGCTAATCCTCACTCTTTTCATCACACAAGCCCCATCCATTGATATCTAAGCTAATGCAGCTCCCCCCCCCTTTGCCATCAAGTCACAGCCAGTTTATGCCAACTCTGTAGGGTTTTCAAGCCAAGAGATGTTCAGAGGTGATTTGCTGTTGCCTGCCTCTGTGTAGCAAACCAGGACTTTTTTTGGCAGCGACCATTCAAGTACTAACCAGGGCTGACCCTGCTTAGCTTCCAAGATCTGATGAGATTGAGCTAGCCTGGGCTAGCCAGGTCAGGGCAGCCCAAAATCCCCTGTAAAGTAAAGTAGCATGTTATATAGCAGGGTTTTTTTTAATTGCCAGGAAGTTGGCCATAGACTAGCACTGCTTTGATTGACCTGAATTAAGGAGATTTGCATGAATTGTAGTGCCCTGCAGTATTTCAGTGACGAGTACATAAATGCTGACATGATATAAACTGCATTTTACTGATGGTGGAAAGTGTCATCAAGTCACCACCACCTGGGACATCTAGGTCAGGGCATTTTACTTCAAAGCAGCATTGTCTTCAACTACAGCTTGAGTTAGTCTAGCTTAATATGACTACTTTTCTAGTATCAGTAGGCCTGGACTAAATGTATAACAGAGTTCAGAAATTAAACTGTAAAACACATTAAATAAGTTTTAATTAAAATGCAGCCGGAATAATGCTGAGTAAGGTTGGCTATGATTTACTTCGACCTCAGAATCGCAGAACATTAGAAGTTATGCAATTGTTTACGTGTAAATAATGTACAGTTTTGCTTCTGGAGAAGGAAGAAGTAAGAGCGCCGAAGGATTTTTACTTTATTCACTACTGCCCTCATTCTCATATAAATAGAATTTTAAAGGGAAAGAGTTTTTTTACATTTATTACATATATTTAATTACATAATGCTTTAATACATAAGAGAATAGAAAAGAAGTGCATCTATAACAATTTATAAAAGCAAAAGATATTTCTTCTCTCTCTCTCTCTCTCTCTCTCTCTCTCTCTCTCTCTCTCTCTCTCTCTCTCTCTCTCTCTCTCTCTCTCTCTCTTTCATTCCAGCACATAATAAAGATTGCCCAATGTTCCCAAAATTTACCTGGGAATTGTAATATATATATTCTGCTGTGAAGGCTGTTGTTTTTAAATAATATGCCTAGAAGGCTTTGTAATGTGCAAATGCAGCTATACATGTAGTCTGGGTAATAAGATTGGTGCTTTTAGAATCTATTCCAAGATGCCCCTCTTCCTATAAGCCTTTCTAGTTTTTAATTACAGTATTGCACATTTAGAAACTATTTCCTGAAACACTTGGAAGGAAGCAACTGTTTATAGTATAAAACTGCTTCTTGGATTATAATGAATGTGTTTGCATGCATGCAAGCATACATATTTAGAAGAGTCTTTATCCTGCTCCTCTACGTTTATACCTTGTTGGGAGGCATGATGAAACTTTATAGAAGCTGGAATAATTAAATGAATACATATGGCTTTCTGTTTCCCCCCTGATTTTTATGCATTAAGGTTTTCTTATTAATTTCCATCATATGTGTAGCTGTTTAAAAATAAACCTTGCCTTTGCTATACTGGGTTCCTTAATATCATGGTCTCAAAGCCTATATGAACTTTAATTAAAGGGGGTACTACATTTAAGCTAGCAGAATGGAACTATACATCAAGCAACTAGCTGGGTTCCATTTTAGTCTGGAAAAATGTCAGCAGCATAAGAGTGAGGTTCTATAGGCAGTCTGGCAAGCAAAATGTTAGTTGTGTGTTTTATCGAGACAACTGAATCTGATTGTCAGTGTATGATTCATGAGGAGACGGGCAGCCCATTCCTGAAGGGGGCAGTGGCCAGGAGCAGCGCAGCCACACTGCCACCACAGAGGCTTCCCAGCCGCCGAAAAGAACTTTAAAACAGTTTAAAAAGAAAAGAAAATGCCCCCATTGACTGCAGCGAGGCTGTACCACCAAAAAAGGTGGCGTAGCAGTGCCGCAGTGTGAGGGAGTATTCCTGGGGCGAAAGGCAGCTCTGCCCCCAGGAACGCCCCAGGAACACCTGCCAGGATACAGGTGTGGGGACTTGCACTGTTGGAATGCTGCCAGAAGGTAGCGCTGGTGCCCGTGCCTTGTGCTGCTGCATGGCGTCCTGGTGCCGGCAGGGATGCAACCCAAGACAGTGTAAGTGCCCCTTAGCCTGGGTTAAATGGGCACTTATGCTGGTGCGGGGTCACACTGGCTCCTAAGGGGCTTCCCCCTGCCCTTCAGGATTGCAGCCTTAGTCAGGTCTAATTGCTGAGAGAATCACATTGAGGCTTATAGAGGAACTGATAAACTGTGACTATCTCTCTTTAGACTCAAAACAGTTTTGTTATTGAAGAGCTATAATTGCCCCCAGTTTGGGCATCAGGGCTTAGCATCATTTAGCACCTGCCCCACTTGCTGGCAGTAGGCCAAATATTGGCATTGCCAACTGTGTGTTAGGAAACTTCTGGAGATTTGGGGGTGGAGGATGGGATTTGGCAAAGAGAGGCACCTCAGTGAGTAATAAAGCCTCCAAAGTGAGTTCCACCCTCCAAAGCATCCATTTTCTCCAGGGCCGCTCGTCTCTGTTGTCTGGAGATCAGTTGCAATTTTGGGAGATCTCCAGGCCCCACCTGGAGGCTGGCACCCCTACCAAGTACCTACCAGAATTTCACCCTCCTCCATTGCAGCTAGACCACATCTGTTGTTTCTGCTCAGGTACTGCCAGTTCCCCCTCAATTCCTTCCCCTTTGGGCCAAATCTAGCAATGGTGAGGTGGAGTAACATCAGCCACTGCTACCACCATTCATTTGCATAACCTCCCACTGGCTCTGTTTCTGTGGGTGCAGTGGGTATGAGAGTGAATGATGGTGGCCGTGGCTGCTTCGGCTGTTTTCAGCCACCAGATTGTGTCTGAGGAGGAAGTGACCAGAAGATGGGAGAGTGAACTGGCCACAATGGTGAAGAATAACTAGCAGCAACAAAGGAACCATGAGAAACCATCCTGCTAGCCCAGCTACCCTCATGAATATATGTTTGAGGGAGGGCTACTTTGAGTCTCTCCCCAGGCACTGATTAATCACCTGAAGCAGTGGTAAACAAGCATGTCATGTGGACTAAGAAAATATCTCATTTTAGTACTAGTAGCCTTGTGAATAGACTATGAAGATACCTGCATCCCAGATATCTCTTCTAACTATAACATAGCAATTCCTCCAGTAGTTATAATAATGGGTTGGATCTACCAGAAAAACTTACAGAAGGAGTTGGTGGAGTGGATCTTTTCCTGTCTTCCGCTTCCCTGACTATCTTGTTGTTTGCTGTGCATATCCTCTTGAAAGGCTGGGAGAATATGTGTCAGAGGAGGAGGGAGACAGAAGTGATTTTTATCTGATTCTGCTTCATAGTTGCAGCACCCTAGCAACCCTAGTCAACTCCCTTCATTCCTTATCTTGATGGTATGATTTTTGTAAGCTTCATGAAAACATGATCATGTCACCTAAGGAACTGCTGTGAAAATCTGAGGCTCCACTATACCATTTCCCCTATGAAAATGTTATACCCAACATCAGTTTTTGCATGTGTCTATTTTTGCAGGATACTCTATAGATCTCAGATATGTGGCAAGGCAAATTTTCTGTTTCCCTCCTCTGACTGCAGCCTTCTGTGCCCACTGAAATTGTGTTCTTGCATATCAGAGGACCCAAAGAAACTGTGTGGTGCAAACATGCGAGTCTGTAGCAGGAACAAGGCCCCAGTGGAACAGCACCTTAGGACCTAAGGCTTGGCCTATTGGTTTCTATTATTATTTCATGTTTGAGTGATCAAAAGTTTGTTTCTCCTCTTCCAGGTGATTATATTCCAGCGATATCTTGGTTTATACCACAATATCCAAGTACGACTTGCATTTTAAGAGATTGAATTGGCAAGAAAAGTGCAACATCTGTCATTTATTTTATCATTACTTTAAATTATTTTGTCGAAGGCTTTCACGGTCAGAGTTCATTGGTTCTTGTAGGTTATCCGGGTTGTGTAACCGTGGTCTTGGAATTTTCTTTCCTGATGTTTCGCCAGCAACTGTGGCAGGCATCTTCAGAGGAGTAACACTGAAGGACATTATTTTTTTGTTTTAATCATTCTTCTAATTATCAGGCAGCTTGCTCAAGGCTAAAGTCAGTACCTTTAAAAACCCCATCTGCCTGACTTCAAGATTTTCATATCAATTGACATACCTAGAATAAGACACAGAGGGGTTTTAGGAAATTCTGTCAGGAGCTGCTAAGCACTGGAGATAAATTATGTGAACATAAATGACATGCCATAGATCTCACAGTGATATGAAAATTATGTTTTAAAGTGTATGAAACTATTTAGCATGAAGACAAATATCATGTGTAACTTCAGAAACACATTGACATCTCAGGAAGTCTGGCAACTGGTTTGAAGTTTGGTGATGATTTGAGTTGTGAAAGGAACTGGGTATCTTAAAAGTGAGGTCTTTTTAAAATTAATTTTCCATAAAATATGTGTAAAGATGTTTGCAGTTATCATATTTTGTTTTTAGAAATACCAACACTAAGTCAATAAATACAGAGAAGTTTAAAAAAAATGATCATGGGCCCATTCATAGCTGCTGAGGAGAGCAGGAGGAGGGGCCCCACTTCTATGATCCCTCTTCTTGCAGTCCTGTGCATGTACATGATGCAGGAGCAGCCAGCAAGTGTGCTGGGAAGTGAAACAAGTGAGTGTGTCTCCCTTGTGCCTCAATCTGTAGCGTTGCCAGCTCCCGGTGGGAAATTCCTGGAGATTTGGGTGGTGGAGCCTGAGGATGGTGGGGTTTGGAGAGGGGAGGGACTTCAATGCCATAGAGTCCAATTGCCAAAGCGGCCATTTTCTCCAGGGGAACTGATCCGTGTCGCCTGGAGATCAGTTGTAATAGCAAGAGATCTCCAGCATCCACCTGGAGGTTAGCAACCCTATCAGTCTGACCTCATGCATCAGCAACTGCCACTTGGCCTGCCCTCTAGCCTTGAGTCCTCCATCAAGATAGGTAGGAGCCAAGCCTCAGGGCTAAATGTTTTGGCAGGGGGTGAAGAGTTACTTTTGCCGGAGGGAGGGAACCTGGGGAAGGAGAATCAGCTGTTTGTAAGGTGGGGGAAAGCTGCTGCCTGGTATGAAGTGAATGTGTCCGTCGCTCCTTGTCTGTCCCTCAGCTCAAGCTTCTGCAGCAGCAGCTGCCCAGCCACATCCCTCCCACCTTGAGTCCTCCTTCTCCAGTGAGTTAATGTATTTTATTTGCTTCTATACCCCACTTTTCTCCCCAGTAGGGTCTCAAAGCGGCTTACATTGTTCTGTACTTCATTTTATCCAAAAGAACTGTGCACATATGCCATTCTGTTCTTTATTGCGTGGACTCAGCAACACAATGGATCCGAAGTCCCATCCACCACCATGGATCAACACCTCCCCAAAAATACAACTCTGGAACCTACCAAAGGAATGGGAAAGCTTTATTGGACTGGGGTGGGGGGAGGGAAGCCAAGACAATGCAAGCAAATAACGATATTGACCATTTCTTCTAAAAGCGCAGTGTGCCTAAAAACACAGGAAGTATGGTTGATTCCGCCTCTCCTCGTACACTGGAGAGTCTACAGTGTTTTAATAATTCTTCATCATTCTTTAGCACCAAGGAAATCAGAGTTTTTCTTGATTATTCTTGCCAGCAAGTCCCAATCCATTTTTCTGAACCACTCCCAGAGCTCAGTGGCAATCCTGCAGTGACCAGGTACAATCAGCTGAGATGCCAAGCCATCAAAAGGGGCCCCAAGCAACTGAAAAGCATTGATATGAAGCATGGAGATTTTTCACTGAGTGACTTGCCTGATGGTACAAAGAGGCAGTTTTCTTCCACCAATATTGCTGGAGTTTGGACAATGGTTGTAAAGTTTAAAGAGCCTGGCTTATTTACTCCCCATTCTGTGATTCCGTCTATTGTTTCGGTCACAAATTGTTTGAAATGCTTCTCTGGCAAGGGGTTTCAAGGCATCATCTGTGCAGTTACTCTGCACTTAAAGAGCAGGAAGCCAGTCTGAAGTCAAATGTTACCATTGAAAGAGACATACTTAGACAGCTGCAGCTAGATTCCATCAAATATTGATGCACCTTCTAGATCTGAATGTGGCCTTCAGAGCATCAATGCAGGTATTGAATGAACATAATGGAGTTTTTTTCTCCAGTTTTAGGTTTTCTCAAAATATGACACTGTCTGGAGTGAACATTTGCAGCATGCTAAAGAGATGACCCATTATTTAAGCAAGGATGTGCAGAATGAATTTCTTTCTGCTTGCTTTTGCTGTGACTGATATTATTTAAAAGTTAAAAAAAGCTGAATTCTTCAACATCATAATAGCCTGTACCCCAAATATCTTAAAACAGGAACAATTTTCACTTATTCACAATTTTCACTCCAGAATATTTAAATTGATGAAACTAGCAAATCAGCGGCCATCAAGGAGAGTTTTTGGAATTTTTGCATGTCACAGACAAAACAAGAAAGTGTCCTGCAAGCATTGTGTTCGAGAGGGTGACAGAAAAAATACAGATTGTTGGCCTTATTTTATTATTATTATTATTTTATTTCTATGCCACCCTCCCCCAACCAAGGTCATGTTCAGGGTGACTGATATTCATGGCCAATGTGATGATAACGGTGCCAATACGAGGGAAGAATACAAAGGAATGCACGCCATTGTACTAGAAAAAAAAACTGTGGCTTTCTTTGTGCTTTGCTTTCCTTGCAACTGGAATCTTGCATTGGTGCATGCTGCAGGGAGTTCTGGCCAGGCAAAGGAATTTTTTGGATCATTACATCACATTTATTCATTTTTTTCTGGGACAACAAAATGCTAGGAAGTGACCTGATTACATTTGCTATATCTTTAGAGGAGCTTTCACTTGGTAAACATCTTGGTCATAGAATCATGGAGTTGGAAAGGGCCATATAGACCATCTCCAAACCACGCCCTCCTCAGACTCCACCCCCAAAATCTCCAGGTATTTCCCATCCAGGAGCTGGCAACCTTACATGGAAGCTTGCCGAATCACCTTGGGTCTGCTCAACAACCTTTTCAATAAAGGAGACTTGGTGCTAGGTGAGCAGAGGCCAAATAAATTGGCAGAATGTGTTTACATCAAAATATGCAGGTACGTAACCTGCTTGTCAACAATAATTCCACCTCCTGCTTTAAAAGGAAAACATGACTCAGTCAGATTAGCCATATATTCAAAAGACATACAGGAAATTAAGTCCACATCTTCTTCTGATTCTCTCTATATGAAGCACATCACAGAATACTGTTAGCTTTTAATGTAAATCAGTATATCTCCCCCCCCCCCAAGATTCTGGCTAGTCTGTAAAATGTTTTTGAAAGTTAACCAGCCTGGGTTTTTTTGGGAGGTGTGTGTGTGTGCGTATTATTCAATTTCCCACATATATAGCAGTATTAGTTTTCCATGATGTTCATATGCCCCATTAAGCACTTTGCTGAGAGTCTGTAGATTTCAGGAATATGCTTGACAACCCCCAACTTTTGGATGTTCTTGAGGGTTTCACATCAGTGGATAGCATGGTGCCACTTAACACTCCTTGTCTCTTTTGTAATGTCACTGTCTGATGGCTTTCCAAAAAGGCAGTAAATATTTACATTGGTTAACCTGCACTGCTGCTGCTATATTATGTTGGTTCTCTTTCCTGCTGTTTGACAGCCAAAATCCTAATGCATTATAAATACCTTAAGGTAGTGTTGTAATACCTGAAGGTAGTGTTGTGTTTGGTTAAACCTCTCTCCCTATGAATGGTAAATTATAAGTCACTCTTAAAAAAAAAAGCTCCTACTCTGTATTCCTTTCTTAAGATAAGCATACTTCAGTGTTTCCTTGCATCACTGAGTGAATGGTGATGAAGCATTATGATAGTAAGTGGGCACTAAGAAAAAACAAAGCTAGTTTCCCATAGATATTTTTAAAGATTGTAAAAAGTGATAGAAGGGGATTGTAGATATTTGTAGAGATTGTAAAAAGTGGGATGACCAAATTGAGACTATATGAAAAGACTTGTCTTAAACAGACTGTTAATCAAAGTATTCTGTTTAAGTTTAGTGTTTAACTCGAGTCTGTTCTCATGATATGCTTAGGGGCATATAGTGTGTTAGTAACTGCTTTATAACTTGTTAGGGTTTGGCCTCTGTTAGGCTCTTAGGGCAGCTGGCAACCATTTATCAATGACCAATGATATTATTTCTGACAAATATATGTGTTCGAATTTAATTTAATTTATTTTAAAAATTGCTATGACCCTAATGCCATAGTGAAACAATTTGTCAGGCAGGCATATTCACCAGGTGAACCATAAATGCAGCAAATAGCTACCATAGTATTTTACTGTGAAACAAATAAATGCAATGAATAGCTTACTATAGTATTTCAACGGCTTGCCTGATAGTTATTGCTCTGCTATCCCAGTATTCCCACACTTATAGTAGCTCTGTCACCTCAAATATGACCTTAGATGTGGGATTATCCTAAAGGTATTCTGTCATTTTATGATCTTATTGAGAATCCACTTTTACTTCACACAGACCAGTTATATTTAATTTCAAGGATGCCATCAGGCATGCTTCCTATCCTCTGTTCAGTATCTTTGTTGCACTGAGCACTTCGAGTTTCTGTGTTCCTGAAGAATTTGGTTTTAGGACCATATCCTACCAGAAACTACAAATAGTTTTTAGTCTTCTGAAATCTTAATGACACTTCCCACATTCTTATTCCAGAGAAGTGTGTGAATACCATATCTTCTCGATATGAGCAAAAAGCACATTTATGTTTTGAAACCAGTTATATTTGGATCTTCTTATATGTATTATTAGTTGGCTCTATTGACTCATTAGCCCATGCCCTTTTGGAATGCCGCTTTTACGAGGAACTTCGATCGCACTATATTTCCCCCCTTTTAATATACAAATCCAATGCCTCTGTGACTGACATAATGCCTTTTTTACTAAGTGATAGGGACCCCAAGGCTACATTGTCAGTGGCAAGATTTGTTTCAGTCCTTATATCCCTCCAACACTAGATATATGCTGCTCAAGATCAATTGATCAAGGAGCTTCTAAGGGATAAAAGGAAAGGATAGATGGTTCATATATAGTTTATATTAACTATTCCCTCTACCCCCTCCAATGGCAGTTATAGATTATGCTTGCTTACTTCCTGGTCATCAGAGAACTTCTGACTGAAATCTCTCTAATATAAATACATTTGGCAGAGCACTTGAAAGATTGAAGCTGTAAATTGCATTCCTATGTTGAACAAAATGGAGGCTACTCTTGACTGATCACAGAATGCATTAAAACAACTTAAGCTTGCCCAGTGTTGTTTTAGGCACCCCGCTTAGCAAGTGTTTTGCTCTTTGGCAACCTGTTGTGCCAAAGTGAAACTGCTGTAGAATAAAAATGTTTCAATGCATGAAGTACCAAAAGTTAGGCTCTATTGAAACATGGCAAACAAATTAATGTGTGTGTGTGACTGGAATGAATCTAGCTAATTGTTGAGTTTGTACACTTCTGATAATATTGTTGATGGGGTAAGTTAACGTAATTTCAGTCTTTTGAGCTAAGTAGCAATTATGAGAGCATGTAGAAAGATGTTCTGTCAAGCTTTGGAAGTATGTTCATCCAGAGATCTGACAAATGTTGAGTATTTTTTGCCAGCTGATGCTATTTGGACCACGCAGCAGCAAGTGGTGAACTGGATATTTTGATTTACCCCATTGTTTGGTAGTCCCCCATTCTGTTTTTCAAACTACCCTTGTTACTCTCCAGGATTCCACAAAACAGTTTGTCATACACTATGGGGAAGGGAAAATGGGAGAATTGACTGGCAATGGATTGGTATTGAGAAGCCTTATGGGATTCACTTGCCTAATCATGCAGTTCCTTGATGGTGGCTAAGTCTCGAAGAACAGGGTACTGACTGCAGCATTGTCAAAGGTGTATAGTGTGGCTGGAAGAGAGTTGAGCGGTGTTACATTGAAAGAAAAAGGAAGGTGGAGTAATTTGATTTTGTGTTTGCATATCTGTATGTAAAACATTAAGACAGATTTCAGGATAGGCTATGGGTGAGGACATGGGGGGTGCCATTGATGACAGCCTGACATTGCTTCTGGGGAGATTTGCAGCAATTCCTAGAGGGAACTGCCGCCACCTCTAATTTTTCCTTGCTGTTGGCTCGATGACCCTGTTTTTATTCTCCTGCTGCCACTCTATGTGGTGGAGGGAAACAGGAGCCAAGGATGGTTACCCCTGGAAGGGGCTCTGCAACTTTATTTCAGGATCCCAAGTGGAACTCTTAAGAGCAATCCAGTGCCAAGGTATGAAGAGATACAATGACTAATCAGTTACAGATTATTGTAATCTGGAGCTGGCAAGCCTAAAGGGAAACTAATCTCTGTAGTTCAGAGATCTGTTGTGATTTCCGGAAGTCCCCACCTGGAGGCTGGCAACTTTAGAAGGAGAGAAGGAAGCAGGAAAAAGGGAGGGGCTATGGCGACTTTTAGAAAAGGGAAAGAGGAAATAATGTGGAGTAGGGTTGCCAACCTCCAGGTGCTAGCTGGAGATCTCCTGCTATTACAACTGATTTCCAGCCGAAAGAGATCGGTTCCCCTGGGGCCAATGGCCACTTTGGCCATTGGCCTCTACAGCATTGGAGTCCCTTGCCTCCCCAAACCCTCTCCTCCTCAGGCTCCATCCCAAAAACCTCCCGCCGGTTGCAAAGAGGGACCTGGAAACCCTATGGAGGAGAAATGAGATGCCTCCAGCAAGTCCTTTCAAGTTTCCGCTTGTAAAGTCATAAAGTCCATTTTCTTCAGGAGAACTGATTGCTGTAGTCTAGGGATAAGTTGTAATTCCAGGATATCTCCAGGCCCCACCTGAAAATTGGCAATCCTAAACTAAACACATACTCAATAATACACTAGAAATTGCTTAAGGAGATAGTAAAGCCATGTTTTTGTTGGGGCACTGGGGGAAAAATCTGCAGATAATTAGCTCTAAAAGAGCCATAGAATAAAGTTAGAATACTAAAAATGCTGTAACTGGGGCAGATAAACTTTAGAATAGTTTGAATAGGATGGATAGGGTAGTTTGGTATTTCAGCTTTGGATAAAACATTTCTATGACAAATTAGTGCCTTGATCATGCTTGGTATAACCAAATTCATTTGTTTAATTAAACAATATAGGCTTCTTTTGGTGTGGGTCATTTTTAAAAATGTTAAAAATAAAATTAAACACATAATTAAGCGGACAGACGATAACGACCCTTGTTCAGTATGTTGAAGGCAGTTAATTTATAAGGAGCTTTAGTCCCTGAAGGCTGTGTGGTTTATTAAAGTTACTGAGGCAGAGATGTGATAAAATATTTTATGTAGTTCTTTAAAAGCTAAATTGTTCTGACGCTTTTAAAGTCTACGAGATGCAGACAATTAGAATGCCTTGTTATTGCATTTTTTTTGTTAATCTTGCCATCTTATATTCTAAGAGTGAAGTCAGGCAAATCTTTGGATACTTAATTCTGGTGACTGGAGCTATGGACAGGCAAGAGAGATCTTTCTACAAACCTGAAAAGAGTCCCAGGTTTGCAGAAAAAAATGTGAACCCCCCCCCCCAAATACATATGGGTTTTTTAAAAATCCAAAAATATTAAAGGAGTGCCTATAACTTTAAGCAACAGATTCCCTCAGTGGCTATTGTTAGGCAACTACAGCATTCCAAGGCTTGGTTCTGTCAGTAAAAGCAAGGGGGAGGGGCGGAGCTCTTCCCAGGCCTATTTTGGTCTTTGAGGGAGGACACCTTGGGGCCAGGCCTGACTAAGGTTGCCAGCTCCAGGTTGGGAAATTCCTGGATATTTTGTGGTGAAGCATGAGAAGGACAGGGTTTAGGGAGGAGAGAGGCCTCAATAGGGTATAATGCCATAGAGTCTACCCCCCAAAGCAGCTAATTTCAATAGATCTCTGTTGTCTGGAGTTCAGTTGTAATTCCGGACCCCAGGTTCCACCTGGATGTTGGCAACCATAGCCTTGGCAGCAACCTCCGGTGACTTGATACTATCCAACATTCATGACTCAACTAGGCCTGGCTGCTGGCAACCACCCTATGAAAGCCAGTGTGGTATAGTGCTTAGAGCTTCAGTGTAGGGTCTGAGAGACCCAGGTTTGAATCCCCATCTTGCTGTGGAAGTTCACTGGGTGATTTTGGACCAGTCACACACTTTCAGCCTAACCTACCTTACAGGGTTTTTACGCAGATAAAAAGGAGATTAGGAGAATAATGTAAGCAGCATTGGTCCCAACTGTGGAGAAAGACAGGGTGTAAATGAAGTAAATAAATATAGGTGAAGATGGCAGGTCCTTGAGGTTTCCCTACCATGCAAGTGGACTCAATGACATTATACCCTGCTGAGGTCTCTTCCCAAACCTCCCCCCCCCCAGGTTCCACTCCCAAATCTCCATTCATGACTGTGTTCACAACTTGGTAACCTTTTCAAATATCTATCTACTAATAGCCAGGAGAAGGAATCAGGAAAAGAGGAGAGGCCAAGGGAGTTTTCAGGAAAGGGAAAGAAGAAATCATGGGGGAGGGGGAAATGAGATACCTCCTCTAAATCTTTGTGAGTTCCCACTTGTTTTCTTCTAAAGATTGCTGGCCACTCTAGCTGTGAGATCATTTGTTTGGAGCTATTTAAAAAATCCGAAAGCAGAAGATTTTGCTGTTAAAAATGACTGGGTATTCTATGAAAACCACGTTTCCCACTCATTGATTCTATATTTTTAACAGCCCATCGCTACCTTGCAATTCTAGCTTTTAATGTTTTGATAGGGTTGCCAACCACCAGGTACTAGCTGGAGATCTCCTGCTACTACAACTGATCTCCAGCCGATAGAGATCAGTTCACCTAGAGAAAATGGCCGCTTTGGCAATTGGACTCTATGGCATTGAAGTCCCTCCCCTCTCCAAACCCCACCCTCCTCAGACTCCGCCCCAAAAACCTCCCGCCAATTGCAAAGAGGGACCTGGCAACCCTATGTTTTGAAGTGAGCAAATATATTAACTTAATCTTTGATGTATTGGCTTTAATTTCATTATTTTAAAATAATTTCCACATCTTTGTTCTTACAGTAAATTCCATATCTGATCTCTACCAAGGTGGGAATGGCCATTTATTAATACATTGTTCCATTTAGGATTGATTCTTATAGAAGTTTTCTACAGCCTTGGTTTATTTATCACAAGAGTAGCATGTATCAGAACCAAAAGAAAACATTTAGTAACTCCAGACTGTACTGTACGATTCAAGTGGTGTGCCCTAGATACAGTTGACAACCTCCAGGTAGTGGCTGGAGATCTCCTGCTATTACAACTGATCTCCAGGAGACAGAGATCAGTTCACCTGGGAAAAAATGGCTGCTTTGCGAAGGTGGACTCTATGGAATTATACTACATTGAGGTCCCTCCCCTCCCCAAATCCCACTCTCCTCAAGCCGCACCCCCAAAATCTCCAGGTATTTCCCAACCCGGAGCTGACAACCCTATCCCCAGAACACCATATGAGTTACATCCCAGCAACCTCGGCAACACTGCAAAGGATCCTTGCTTTATTAGTGTTCTCAAAAGCACTGCTGTTCCAACTACTTGGATTGCTTGTTCAGTTATGCTGGCCTTGGCCTGCATGTCAGCATTGAGCTCTTGAGAGAGAATTTCATGTAAGCGTTGTTGATCCTGTAGGATATATTGAGTAGGAATTTTTCCTTTTGTCATATTGTTAAAGAAATAGCAATTCAGTGGCACTCATGAGCACTTCTCACATCTGCCTTGTAGAAGGAACACGAGAAGCACCTGAGAACTACCAATGGTTGTTTTCAGGTTTTCCTGTGGAATGTATACAGGGGTGAGAGAAGTTCTACCTACCTAGATCTTTAAAAATTACATATAAATTTAAAACAATCCGGGGCTAAAATGAATCATAATGGTTGACCGAAGTTCAAGGAAACCTTAAATGAAACCTGTCTTTGTTTACTTATAAATCAAAATTATACTCTATTAGCAATAAATATGCACTGCAACAGTGCATTCCTAAGGAGAGTTACTCCAGTCTAAGCCCTTTGAAATGAATGGGCTTAGACTGGAGTAACTCTCCTTAGGAATGCACTGTAAGTTTCTAAGATCAGACCACGAATTTGGGTTACTCCAACAGTGAATAGACCACACTGCATAATAGAATAACAGATTTCCTTGTTGCTGTCTGGGCACTGAAAATGAAGGCTGGAATTCATGTCTCATGACAAGCAGTAATGGGTTGCCAGCTCTGGGTTGGGAAATACCTGGAGATTTTGGGGGTGGAGCATGAGGAGGGCAAGGTTTAGGGAGGGGAGGGACCTCAGCTGGGTATAATGATATAAAGTCCCACCCTCCAAAGCAGCCATTTTCTCCAGGGGAACTGATCTGGGTTGTCTGGAAATCAATTTTAATAGTGGGAGATCTCCATGTCCCACCTGGAGGTTGGCAACCCTAGACAATGGGCATTGTATTTGCCAATGCCACATGTAAAGAATCATCTTAATTAGGAAACTGGAGTGTGTAAAAAGTTGGAGAAAAAAGATCAAAATGAATGAGATGTTTATTATTTATTAATTTTATTTACAAAATTTATACCCTGGCCTTTGGTCCTCATCAGGGTACCAAGGCAGGTAACAGATTAAAAACATACATAATAAAAACACATTTTCTAAGATCATGATCTTCACTAAGAGGAGAAAAATGCCTCTTTTTCGCTGGGTATTAGATGGCTTTGAGGTTGACCAAGTCAAGGAGTTTGTTTACCTTGGCATTCTGTTTTCCCATAACCTAAATTGGAATGCCCATCAAAAAGCAGTGTCCAACAAAATTAAACCTGGGGTTGGTGCTATTGTCAATTTTTTTCACACCAAAGGTGGCAAATATATTCCAGGGGCTATTCAGGTTTTTAACCTGAAAATTACCCCAATTATCCTCTTTGGTGTTGTCATCTGGATTACAGTCATCAATGAATCTATAGATCGTCCACTGCTTCAGTTCTTACGAAAACTCCTAAATGCCCCTCAATGTGTTGCTGGCGTTACTCTTCGTTCCGAGTTTGGCCAAATGTCACTTGAAGCTAGGGCGTGGTTGGCCGCCTTTAAACTCCACCTTAAACTGTGCTTTAGCACTGAGGGGTTCCTAGCTTCTCTGAAGCATGACCCTTTCAAATCCTCATTGCAAAAAATCTTAGATGAGAAACTGGCGTTGCTGGGCTTCTCGCAGGATATGATATCAGATCTTGGGAAAACTGAAGCTTTTGCCAAAATTAAAAAGCGCATTAAAGAGCTCGATTATAACAGCACTACTTTTCGTGCTCATCGCGTCTGTTCATCCCAGTTCTTCGGAATACCCTCTCCACGTGGTCTGCCTGCCTATACATATTATCTGACAACTCCTCGTCTCTGTAGAGCTTTTTGCTTGGCTAGATTGAATGCTAATCCTTCTATGGTAATGCAGGGCAGAATTCTGAATATACCATACTCAGACAGGATCTGCCCTTGCTCTTCTGGCTCTATTGACACATTACCCCATGCCCTTTTGGAATGCCGCTTTTACGAGGAACTTCGATCGCACTATATTTCCCCCCTTTTAATATACAAATCCAATGCCTCTGTGACTGACATAATGCCTTTTTTACTAAGCGACAGGGACCCCAAGGCTACATTGTCAGTGGCAAGATTTGTTTCAGTCCTTATATCCCTCCAACACTAGATATATGCTGCTCAAGATCAATTGATCAAGGAGCTTCTAAGGGATAAAAGGAAGGAAGGAAGGAAGGAAAGGAAAAACACATTTTACTTACTTTAATTATACTGTTCATATGGCCAATTTGGCCCTGAATAGTGTCACACTAATATCAAAATTAAGGAAAAGGTTTTCTCTCTAGATAACCAATAAGAAAATTAGTGTTTTTAA
The DNA here is from genome assembly GCF_029931775.1 of Euleptes europaea. NCBI lineage: Eukaryota > Metazoa > Chordata > Lepidosauria > Squamata > Sphaerodactylidae > Euleptes > Euleptes europaea. Next base: position 72,749,055 of record NC_079313.1, read on the forward strand.
TCTTAATTGACTAAGGAAAAACTTGGCAACTGCCAATGTAGTATTAAAATCCACCCATGCTAATAAAAACACATCTTAAATAAACCATTAAAACCATGCAGAAACACATCATTAAAACAATTTTAAAACCAAGCTGAAATAAATATATAAAAACAACAATTAAAATATTGGGCAGGAAAGTGGTATCACTGAGGAAATGCCAGATAAAATAAAAAAAGTTTTCACCTATGGGTGGAAGAAGGCAACAGAAGAGGACAGATGAGTCTCCCTGGGGAGAGATCCAGAATTTTAGTGTCATGACCAAGAAGCCCATCTTCTGGGTTGTCACTTCCCTAATCTCAGACGGTGGGGGTACCTGAAGAAGGGCCTTGGAAGCTGATTGTAGCGGTTGGAAAGGTTTGTAAAGGAATAGGCAGTGTTTCAGGTGTGATGGTCCCAAGCCATAGAGGGAGGGTTGCCAGCTTTGGGTTGGGAAATACCTGGAGATTTTGGGGGCAGAGGCTGAGGAGGGCGGGGTTTGGAGATGGGAGGGACTTCAGTGCCATAGAGTCAAATTGCCAAAGTGGCCATTTTCTCCAGGTGAACTGATTTCTATCGGCTGGAGATCAATTGTGATAGCAGGAGATATCCAGTCACCACCTGGAGGTTGGCAACCCTACATATAGGACTCTAAAGCTCAATGCAAGCACTTTGAATTGTACCCTGAAACAGATTGGGAGCCATAGTAGATGGGCCAAGATTGGAGTGACAGGGTCCCTGTGATTCAGCCCAGTCAACATCCTGGCTGTAGCATTCTGCACCAATGGAAGTTTCTGAACATTTTTCAAGAAAAGAGTGCATTGCAATAATAGAATCTAGATGTAACCAGAGCATGTACCACAGTGACCAGCTATCAATTACATTTTTCAGTGTTTTGGTACACTGTCACTAATACTCATCAACTACTTAATGCTGTTCTGTTCCAATACATTTATAATAGCATTCACCAAACTGCAGAGTAGATATTGCCAACAGTTCTTGTGGCTTAATTTAAAAATTTAGGAATAGAAAATATAAAATTATTATGTATTTAGAAAGCAATCTTTGAGCAACCATTTGCCATGGGGGTCTGCATTCTAGACTTAATCCGTATTTAATCTTTGCTGTAGCTCAAGTCAGAATCGGTGACATTGGAGAAGATCCAGCCAAAGCTAATAAACTTTGTTATTTGTTTTCATTTAGAGCAATTTTAAGCATGTGCTTTACAGTCCTTTTGAAATAAGTGAGCCTGAAAACTTCTGTTGGATTTTGCCTGTTAGCTTTGTTTATATCTTTTTACCAATAGGAGGATAGTTTTTGTTTTTTTTCCCTTTATACCACATTATTACAATTATTTCCTGTTACTTGACTGTGTTCAAAGGATTAGGCAAGGTTAGAAGCACTAACTAGGCACTAATTAGGTGTGTGTTCTTTCTTGTTGGAAGTTTTCAAGTGGAGGCTGTACAGTCCTCAGTTCAGAATGCTGTAGTGTGGATTTCCTACACTGAGCTGAGGGTTGGACTGCATGGCTTATAAGGTCCCTCTCAGCTATATGCCTCTGTGATGTTGTGAATTACAAACTTAAAAATTTGAAGATAGTGATTCTACTGTAGTGTAAAAAATGTGTTCATGTGAAATAATTTGCAATAAGAAAATGGGAAGGGCAAGCAGGATACTATATGAATAATCAGCTATTCAAGCATACTGAATTGGGAGCTCTTGTTAAAATGGGGTATCATGTGCCTTGGATAATCCCCCCCCCCAGTGTAGCTTTAGAACAAGCTGCTACTGCCACATCATCTTCATCATCCTAATTTTTGTCTTCTCTAAATCAGTCTCTCTTTCTTTGTTAGCTGAAATTGGACCTCTCCCTCCTCCTCGCCATCATATGAGCCTTCATCAATGTATTCAGCCTTGAGGCTGACATCCAACCTTGATATGCATAGAAGATTTGGAGGCAGCAGCTTTTTTCTATAAGTAGTAGGATAATCAGACACAGTCAACTAAGTCATAACTTGAGTCATCTCCTGATGGTGACAGAATCTCTTCAAACCAATAAGACAAAAATAAAGATCACTCTGAATTAACATTAACACATCATGGTCAAGCTGGTAAATAACAAAGCATGTAAATTCCCCAAAAAACTGTTTCCAAAAACTCGCTATTCCCACACCATTCTGTCATAGGCATCTGTATGGATAATATGGATCTTTTACTGAGAACGTTTACGTATTCACTTAAGCTTTTAGGGGATAAGAGAGATTTTCTTAAGTAAATAAGCATCCCAAAGGCTTTGGATGGATGTTCCTCCACTACTGCCCAGAAAAAAGATCAGGAGTTTGCTATCAATGGATTTTTGTAGCCTTCTGGCAGCCATCACCAGCACATATGGAAAGACTGCCAGTTCTCGGCTCAGAGGGACAAAGGGCATCTTCAAGATGGGTGTTTCCTTTTCCTCTTAGCTCAGGAGGCAGGAGTTAATATTTAAATTTTTCCTTGACTTCTGAGGGTAAATGCCCCTTAAGCCAGTTCTATTTCCTGCCTTTATCGGGAGAGCAGCCTTTCGCAGCTCTCAGCTTCAAGGAAAACGAAACCTTTATCCTTGCCTTTCTTAGCTATTACTACCCTATCTCTAAAATTTCTTATCTATATTGCTATTATATTTTCTATATCTCCTCTTCTCCTTCCCTAGTGGTAAGGGCAAATTAATCAGGGAGATTCTTCCCGCCAAAACAAGATGGCGGATCGGCAAGAAGACGACTATATAGCGTCACCCGATTTGGATCCTAGCCTACTAAAGGCCATGCCGGATCCTAACGAACCCTCCACCAGTCAATCTATTGACTCAAGGGTCAAAAATAAAAAGAAAACCAGCACAATTGGCGGAGGCGGCGGCAAGTGCAAAAGGGTCGTCTCGGCCGGTGGCAAGCGCGCTAAACGCCTCGTAGACGCCACCCGACTTGCAGGCGCGCCAAAAGGAAGCGGACGGGCTCCCGCTACATACAGCGGCTCTTGTCGCTCCTCCTCCTCAACAAATGCAAAGTGAAAATCAGCAGGCTGGTGGCTCGCCTTTGCCTCTTAACGCTTCGTCCTATGGCGGCTCGCCTTTAGCACAAGGATGTGAAGCGTCGACGGAGACATCAGCTACCGGTAGGATCCCTCCCTCCCTTTAACATGAAGGCGGGTTAGCCTTCCTTAGAGTGGAGCTTTCGGCTCTTATTAAGGATGCCTTCACAGAAGGCTTGAGAGCAGCCCAACCCCCTTCTCTGGCAATATATCCACCTCCCTCTCCAGCCACGCAAACTCAGGCATTGCAGGACTATGCGTCCTTGGGTGCACGCCCAAAGCAAACTAGTGCAGGCAGTACTTACTTTGGGGATAGTAGATGGCCCACAAAGGCGGCCCTTAAAGACTCCTCAGGGCAACAAGTTATGCAAGGGGAGGAGGGAGACGACTCCATATCTTCAAGTGATGAGAAAGCTGAAAGAGAGGAGGGCGAGTTCAATTCCGATGGGGAGGACATAATTGAACAGCCAAAACAGTCTAGAGTTTTTAATGCTGAGGAATTTCCTCTACTGCTATCTAAAACTCTAGCAGCCCTTGATCTTTCTGATGACACTGATGCTTCAAACACTCAAAGAAAAAAGGGGATGAAAGCATTCTTTCATATGCATGACATTCCAGACAAAGTGATTCCTGTACCGGAATATTTTATTTCTCTCATAAAATCAGAATGGGACAAGCCGATGGCTTCAAAGCATTTCCCAATAACATCAAAGAAATTTTACAATTTAGATCAGGTCACTTCTGAGATGCTCAAGGTGCCCCCGGTGGAGGCACCAGTAACTACACTACACACCTCAGACACAGTCACAGAGGAAGGCCAGGCATTGATCAGAGATCCTGCCAATCGAAAGGCAGAGCTGGCCTGTAAAAAATTACACAAGGCTTCCGCCTTGGCTATCAAGGCCTCAATTACATCTGCTCTGGTCTCAAGAGCAGCAAATATCTGGGCCAGAAAGTTAACCCAAATTATTCCACAGGAAGAAAGACAGGCCTGTGAAGGTGTATCTAGAATCCTAAGGGCGGTGTCCTTCCTGGCTGACTCCACCCTAGACACCATGGCTTATGCGGCTAGAGCCCTGGCTACATCAGCAGCAACTAGAAGAGCCCTATGGCTGCGCCCCTGGCAGGTAGAGCACAGGTCAAAATCAGTTCTGATGGGTTACCCTTATCAGGGAAAGCACTTGTTTGGAGAAAAATTAGAGACCATCTTAGTGGAGACTAAAGATAAAAAGCAAGCCTTACCCAAGTCTCTTCACAAAGACTTTAAGAGCTCCTCCAACTCCGCCTCCTTTCGTTCTTACCATACCCTACAAAAATTTAGACCTGACCAACGTAGAAACCAATGGGGCCAAAATAACCAATGGCGCCAGAACCGTCATTCCTTTCGGAGAGGAGGTAGATTCAATAGGAATTCAAAGTTCTCCTCATTCCAAAGTGATAAGGGGAACAAAACCAGCCAACAATCCAAACAGTGATGCCGACCTACAGCCTGTGGGGGGCAGGCTCAGTCATTTTCTACCACAATGGTCAACCCCCCATGCAGACCTGTGGGTACAAAACATAATAGCTCAGGGATATCAAATAGAGTTCTCTCACATACCTGTAGACAGACTATTGACATCCCCAACACCTAAGAACAAGGACAAACTGCAAAGAACTTCAGAGGCGATACAACACCTAATAGACATCAAAGCGATCGAGATAGTGCCTCCATTGGAGCACTCATTGGGAATCTATTCAGTATTCTTCACTGTTCCCAAAAGAGATGCGGGATGGCGAGCTATACTAGATTTGAAGTTTCTGAACAGATTTATCCCACTGAAGCGCTTCAGAATGGAGACACTGAAGTCAGTCTCAGAGGCATTGAGACCAATGGACTTCCTAACGTCCATAGACCTCACAGAAGCATACATGCATATCCTCATATGCCCACAACATCGACGCTTCCTGAGGTTCCTCTATCAGGGGACGCACTACCAGTTCAGGGCCCTCCCCTTCGGGTTAACATCTGCCCCAAGGGTATTCACCAAAGTACTGGTTACTTTGGTGGCAGACTTGCGCAAGGAGGGCATACGCATACATCCATACTTAGACGACATTCTGGTATGTGCAGACACTATACAACAAAGTCTACAACACACAAGACAAGTATTAGAAAAATTGACAACACACGGCTTCTTAGTAAATTACAAAAAGAGCAAGTTAAGCCCTTCACAACGCCTACAACATCTAGGAGTAGTCATAGACACACAGCACAACAAACTATTCCTGACGGAGGAGGTCAACCTTATTTCCTCACTAGCCAAAAAAGCATACAATTCCCACCAATCTAAACTCATGTTCCTTGCCAAATTACAAGGACACATGGTAGCGTGCATTCCCACCATACAATGGGCTCGTCTTCACTCGAGACCTCTGCAGTGGTTACTCAGACCCTATCAGAGGGACATTCAAAAGAAGCGAGACCTAAACATTCTCCTCCCCAAGGAAGTCAAACACAGCCTACTGTGGTGGTCACAAACAGACAATCTCTCAAAAGGTCTCAGATTCATCTTCCCAATACCAGAACAAATTTACACAGACGCATGCACAACTGGGTGGGGAGCAACCTTTCACGAGCACATAGCGCAAGGCAATTGGACTCGCCAGGAACAAAAGTTACACATAAACGCACTAGAAATAAGAGCGATATTCAGAGCTCTCCAACGTTTCACAGTGCTGATTCAAGGGAAAGACATTCTAATAAGAACAGACAATGTGGCCGCGAAGGCACATTTAAACAAACAGGGAGGATCATGATCATCAATCCTCCACAAGGAAGCTCTGAAAATACTAAACTGGGCCGAGTCCAACCTAGCCTCACTTCAGGCGGAACACATTCAAGGAATCACGAATGTACAAGCAGATTGACTCAGCAGGGAGACAATCAACGAAGCAGAGTGGTCCCTTCACCCAGACATATTTCAGAACATCACACAACCATTTGGAACACCACAAATAGACCTATTTGCCTCCAATCTGAACCACCAACTGCCTCGGTACTACTCCAGGTTTGCTCAGCAAGGGGCGGAACAGACGGATGCACTAACAGCTCCATGGCCCAAGGGGATGCTATATGCCTTCCCTCCTCTCCCCCTCATACCAAGAGTATTGAGAATAAAAACATTGAACGCACATGTCATATTCGTAGCCCCATATTGGCCCAGAAGACCCTGGTTCCTGACATTAGTGCAAATGTCACACAACAACATTTGGAGGATTCCAGACAGACAGGACCTCCTGATACAGGGACCAGTATGCCATCCCAATCCAGGATGGTACAAAATGACCATATGGGTATTGAACGGAGAAGACTCTACAATTTAGGTTACAGCGAGGACATAATACTATTCAAGCTGCACGCAAACCTTCCACCCAAAGAATCTATAATTCAACTTGGAAGGCTTTCACTAGGTGGTGCAGACGAAAAGGCTTTAATCTACTCAAACCGACTACGCTTGGTATACTCTCTTTCTTACAGGAGGGTCAAAGAATGGGTTTAGCCACATCTACATTGCAACGACAACTAGCTTCTGTAGCCACCATCGTTCCAAGAGTGGCAGGCTACAAGTTATCCAAACACCCTCACATCAAATTATTCTTTAGAGGTTTAAACATTATCAACCCGCTGGTAAGACACAGGTTCCCAACCTGGAGCCTACACACAGTCCTAACTGCACTCACCAAACCTCCATTTGAACCGCTCACGAAAGTTGGGTTCAAATGGCTTAGGATGAAAGTCCTTTTTCTGACAGCCATAACATCGGCACGCAGAGTATCCGAAATAGGTGCATTATCGATTCGTCCCGGTCTCATCACTTTTCACAAGGACAAGGTAGTGCTCAGACATGATCACTCCTTTTTACCTAAGTGTAATACAAGATTCCACAGAGAACAGGACATAGTTCTCCCTTCCTTTTGTCCCAATCCAAAGACTCCAAAGGAAAAGACTTGGCACTCACTAGACGTAAGGAAGGCCATTCACATTTACATATCCAGAACAGAGAGTATCAGAACATCTGAAGCCCTATTCATTAACATCTCACAACCAAGAAAAGGTAAACCCATGTCAAGGGCATCGATCAGTCGCACAATTTCCTTGTGCATAAAAACAGCTTACACGGAAAGCAAATTACCAGTACCAGGTGGCATAACTGCACACTCAGTCAGGAGTGCGGCCACCTCTGCCGCTTTCGACAGACAGGCTCCCATAGATGAAATTTGTAAGGCAGCCACATGGTCGTCGATGTCGACCTTCGTACGACACTACAAATTAAACCTGTACTCTTCAGCAGATGCAGCATTTGGTAGACGAGTGTTGCAAAGCATATTAAAGGACGTCTAACCCACCCTGGGCGGAGACTGCTCTTATGTCCCCTCTTGAAGATACCCTTTGTCCCTCTGAGCCGAGAAAGAGCCTTGGCTACTTACCATGAAGGCTTCTTCTGCTCAGAAGGACGAAGGGCATCTTGCCCTCCCAGACATCCACTATAACCTTAGTGTTTACTCATTCCATAGTTTAATGTTTTTCAGTTACGTATTGATCTAGTAGTCTCATTAAGGATTGCTCTTCTCTAAGTTTTCATGTTCCTTCCTGATAACTGTTCACAGTTTATTGTCAACTATGTATTACAAGTTTTTTCTCCGATAACTCTATAAGGCTAGGAAAGTTTTTTAACTGGCTTTAGGGGACGTTTACCTCAGAAGTCAAGGAAAAATTTACATATTAACTCCTGCCTCCCGAGCTAAGAGGAAAAGGAAACACCCATCTTGAAGATGCCCTTCGTCCCTCTGAGCAGAAGAAGCCTTCACGGTAAGTAGCCAAGGCTCTTTTCCATCTATCATTACTATAGGATAAAGTGGATATTTGGTTCACTATTCCATATGTTTCCTAAAAATAAGGATGATCCCAAAAGGGGCAGGTAGGCTGATAAACTGGCATTTAGTTGGAGTTTGCAGTTTTGGGAGAGGTGTTTTTATATGGATTTTTGAGTGTTCTGTGACTTCTTTGGCATTTGACAGTAAAGTTGAGAGATATAAAATTATGCCTTCTTGATGTTTTTCAGTTTTATACATTATAAGTATTAGCCTGTTTTATGTGTTATACATGTTCTGCCAGTTTGCTCAATTTGTGTTGTGTTTTTGGAACTTGACTGCTTTGGCATTAATCATGTTGATTATGTTATAATTAACTTTTTCTGTAAATTCAGAGTGATTTTTATTTTTTGTTCATTTTCCTGGGGGTGATGGTAGTGGGTGGATTAATCTCTTTTTGGTTTCTGTTTTCATGCCTGAACACTTGCAGTAAGGAAGCTGTATTTTTTGTGGTTTGCAGAGTTATTGTAGAGGGTCTTAAATACAATGGACCTGATTGGCTCTCATCTTGTAATCATTTGCTTCTGTGCAGCAAAGCTGCTTGATAGCATTTTACTTTAAATTCAGAATGAGAGATTGATAGCAAACCAGCAAGGGACAAAACTGACTTAAATTCAAGTGTGTTGTTCTAAACATGGCAATCTATTGAGCTGTAGACAAGACAGGGCAACAGAAAATACTGTAATGCATAAGAACCTCAATGGTAGGTAGTAGTAAATTTGGACCAGGCTGTTGAATGTTGTAGTTTCACATAGGGATGGCCACTTCTTGAACATTGTATTTTGATACAGTATACAGACTACAAGAGATTTGTGCTTCTCTTTGTTGCACGAGTATGCACCTACCATGAGTTTATCGTATACTAAGGATTAGATCCTATGACCCCTTCTGCTAAGTCTTCAATTGGAAAATGATTTAGCAGAAAGAAATAACTGGATACCACTTTGAAGAAGTTTTAGGTGACTAGGCAAAAATGTGAGACATGGATACAAAAATGTGTATTGTTCCCATCCTGCTCACCTGTCTGTTGTAGGAGAGCCAGTGTGGCGTAGTGGTTAGGAGCTGTAGACTCTAATCTGGAGAACCGGGTTTGATTCCCTACTCCTCCACATGAGCAACAGACTCTAGTCTGGTGAACCAGGTTGGTTTCCCCACTCCTACACATGAAGCCAGCTGGGTGTCCTTGGGCTAGTCACAGTTCTGTCTGAACTCTCTCAGCCCTGCCTACCTCACAAGGTGTCTGTTGTGAGGAGAGGAAGGGAAGGAGATTGTAAGCTGGTTTGATTCTCCTTAAAAAGGTACAGAAAGTCAGCATATAAAAATCAACTCTTTTTCTTCTTCTTCCCACACATTCTGTACTTATTTGCTTTATATTATGGGTTCCTGTAATATGGGCACAATGAGTGAGAAGAATTTGCTGCAGCATCCTAACATTCACCACCTCAGCTCAACCTGGGTACTTCAGCCTGGGTACTATGGGATAGCTGCAGAGGGTGTTTATGATCTAGAGATCTGTACCCCACCCCATGGAGTAGAATCCACTTGCCTTCTGCAGTGTTTAATTTTAGAAGGCACATAGTAAAAACAAATCTTTTAATGTGGTTCTTGAGCTGAGAATTAGGAGTCTCTGTGTGTCAGCCTATGAACCCAGCTAATCTTATGATGAGTTATTGCAATCACTTCTTGAATAGATGCTGCTGACTGTCCAGCAGCAAGAGGCAGGCAATGTGATCTTGCCAATGTTGGTCATTTTAAAGGGCGCCACTGACAGCACAGGCACAAAGGGGGTGAACAGCAAGCAATTTCATGTTTTATGTAAACTGGTCAATCTAACTGTTCGACCTTGATCCAGGGGATCCATGCATCTTACGCAGTGATTAAGGCTATTTAGTTCTTAGACTGAGCAAAAGCAGCCACAATGTGGTCCTGAGCCACAAGCAGCCATCGCACAAAATGTTTGGCATAGTGCTATGCTCAAGACAAATTTCACTAGGAAACACTGAGGTAATCCTATCAGGAGCTTGCTTTGTGTGAAATATATAGGGAGTTTGAACAAGATAAATTTACCTGGTGATCATTCTTATTGCCATGCAATTTTCTGTCTATTTCTGCACCATAGGATTTGGCTCATTATTTTGGAAATAATGTGGAAATGTTTAATGCCTTTATGGCACACACACACACACCAAAAAAAACCCAATCACATCACAATAGTCAATACCTACACAGGTTTGGAAAGAATGAGTTCTGACATAAAACAATTAGCATACAGTGAAGGAAAATTTGTTTGTGTGTGTGTGTGTGTGTGTGTTCATTCTCTAGGTGTCTTTTTATTATGTGAAACATTGTTATCTTCGTACGGTTTGGCATGTCATAGACAATGCTAGTCAGATTGTCAGGTAATATTTTGATCAAGATGTTGAATGTATAAGAAATAGTAGTTTAATAAGTCTTATGGGGGAGTTGATTCCAGTGCCTGGAAGGGGGCATAATTCAGTGGTACAGCATATGATTTGCACGCTGCTGGTCCTAGGTTCAGTCCTTGGCATCCCCAGTTAAAAACATATCAGATTGCAGGTGTTGGAAAAGACATTTCGCTACCTGAAACCCTGGAGTGCTATTGCTGTTCCAAGCAGACAGTACTGAACTAGTTGGACCAATGGTCTGACTTGGTATAAGTGCCATTGAATGAGTAAACATAATATTGGGTTGTTTTTTCTATCACTTATTACTGATGGGAGAAAACTTAATGGACAGCAAAGTTTGTCCCATTCACCAAGGAAAGGACACGCTTGACTTCCATATACATGATATGGTGGTTTTAAGAATTACACATGTTGTCATTTTGGGGAGGGCTGTGGCTTAGTAAGAGAGCCTCTGCTTTGCATGCATACAATCCCCAGTTCAATCCCCAGCATCTCCAGTTAATTGGACCAGGCAATAGGTGATGTGAAAGACCTCTACCTGAGACCCTGGAGAGCTGCTGCCAGTCTGAGTAGACAATATTGACTTTGATGGACTGATGGTCTGATTCAGTATAAAGCTGCTTCCATGTGTCACTACATGGAAGAAGATGATTAGCAAATAGGGTTACAGGGGGGGGGGGGAAAGAGACCTGTTCTTGTCTAATAGCTACAGTATCTCATCTGATAACAGGTTATATACACTTGCTGCTGAAGGAGAAATTAGGACTGGCCTGAATGGTAACTGGATGATCTTTCCCCATAAAATGTCTAGAAACCAGACTCTCATAGTCAAATCACGAAATCAGTCTATGACTTTGTTAGGGCACAGTATTCAAAGAATATTTCTCTCTCTTGGCAGTATCCTTTTTTTTTTTCTTTTTTTTTAATTTTCATAATAAACACAAAAAAAAGAAAAAAGAAAAAAAAAGAAAGAAAAAATACATATACATAAAAAGAAAAACAGAAATTACATGTTCAGGACACTATTTATCCGCTAACACAATATTCAAATCACTCTATAAGCCATATCGTGCCCTGAATCCAGAACCCATCCCCCCACCAGTGCCCTCCACCATTGGACTTCCGATGGAGTGTTATGACATATCAGAAAAGAATCTATTATTATATCATATTAAAAATCATATTGTACTATAATTCGTTAACTATACTTTTAAAATCCGTTTTTGCCACTTTATCCCAATATGCGGTGGCCTTTACCCACGTACATTTAAATTCCTCCATATCTTTATCATGTAAAAATGCTGTAATTTTGGCCATCCGCATATACATCCATAATTTTTCTCGCCACTCTTTGATTGAAGGTTTATTTGTTTGCTTCCATTTTTTAGCAATTATAATTCTTGCTGCAGCAAAACTGTATTGACATATGACTCTATCACCTTTATCCAGATCTCTTTTTGGTATACCCTATAAACAAAAGGCGGGGTCTTTCTTAATTTTTGATTTAATCAAATCATTAGTTTCATTCAAAACTAATCTCCAAAACCTCCTTATTTTTTTACAAAACCACCAAACATGCATAAATGTACCTATTTCCGTACCACATTTCCAACATAAAGCTTCCTCATCTTTCTTCATTTTACTTAATAATACTGGGGTTATATGCCATCTATAAAACATTTTATACAAATTCTCTCTTATTTCATTTGAAATTGTGAACTTAAATTCCTTTTTCCATAACTTTTCCCAAATTTCTAAATCTATATTATAACCTAAATCTCTCATCCATTTCAACATCACTAACTTAATCCTTTCTTATTCTAAATTTATTTCTCTAAGTAAATTATAAACCCTACCTATCAGTCCTTTATTTCCCTTGGATAGTATAATCTCAAATTTTGATTTGGTTTGATTAAAACCCAACTTATTATCTTTGTTAAAAACATCTCTTAGTTTATAATACATAAACCAATCTTTAATCAGGATTTCTTCTCTTGATTTCAGTACCCATGTACCATCTTTGTATTCTGTTATTTCTCTATAGTTATTACAATCCAAATTTAAATGTGCACCTCTTCTCATAAATGCTTCTATAGGGTTAATCCAGCCGGGTGTTTTACTTTCAAAAACTTCTTTATATTTATTCCATATTTGTAATAAATTTTTCCTAATAATATGAGAATTAAATTCTTTATTTACTTTCTCCTTTTCATACCACAAGTAAGCATGCCACCCAAATCTCAACTTAAAACCTTCTAATTCTAATAGTTTCGGATTCTCTAAGAGGATCCAATTTTTAATCCAGGTGAAGCATTCTCTTGGCAGTATCCTAACGCCTGGGTGTAGAAGACACACAGAATTTTCCCATGTTCCCCTCCAGAGCAGCAGCTCCCTCTGACCCCTGGAGAGATCAATCCCAGGGTTGCAGGATCGATGCAAATGAGTATCTGTAAAGGTTGGTGGGCTGGAGTGAGAAGGGACAAAGTGATGAAACTGACCCCTTCTCTCAGCAGAGCTGTGCATTTGGAACAGGAAGGAGGAGCAATTTCAACTCCTTGCCCCACCTTGCTTTATCTCTCACAAACTGTGAAGCTGTTTCTCTGTGTGGATCCCACAACCAGTTCCTCCCAGGGTGAAAAAGAGCTGCAGCAATGGCAAAGAAGACAATAGAATGATACTTTCTGTACACCAAGTGTACTACCCAAGTGTACTACACCAAGTGTACTACCCAAGTAGTACACCAAGTGTACTACCCAAGTGTACTACACCAAGTGTACTACCCACTCCTTTTTTAAAGTTTATAGACTGAGCCACTGAAAGTTTATGTACTTGATCAGAGGTAATCTGAAACATGTCATCCCTATTGGGTCGAAATACCAGAAGACTGCTGAGTGCCTCATTTACTTTCAGAAAATAAAGCCACCAAAGGTTTGAATTGGGGTTGGTGGTTCCAAATTGGGGCCTAAATTAGAATCTGCTCATGAATAACCAGGGGTGAACAGGGTGTGGAACACCATTGTGCCGTTCATATTTCTGACCAGGACATCAACAATACTATAGTGTTACAAATACCAATGTATATTTTCCAATTCTTATTAAGAATAGGAAACCAGCGCGTTGAAGCAGTGGGCGTTATTTATCAGGGTCTAATAAAACAAGAACTGAGACTTCATAGGGAAATCACTTGAGAAGGAAGCTATTGGTCCCCTGCAGAGAGGCCAATTATGGAACACCACAACAGCAACAGAATAACAGCAGAAGAGACCACGGAGTGCAGAATCCAGCACTGCTGTTAACGTTACAGCTAAGTGTTGTTCCTACTAACAAATGTAAAATTCTCGGGAGTGTTAAGGACTGCCAGCAGGATGTCAAGCACAGGGGTAAAAATTCAGTAAATGGGCGAGAAAGCAAACATTTGTTTATTACCTGTTTCTGCAAGGTAAATTTTCACCGAAATTCATGTGGATTTATATATTAGGCACTGTTAATAGGCCACTACACTGGTTTTGTCATGATCTTTGCTGCAGTGCAAATTGTTGAGTTGTGTTAGGTATATTCAGGATCTATTTCATCACACAGATTGTGCTGTTGATTTGCTTGTGACTCATTTTCTTCTCTGATAAGCAGAAAGTTGTGTTCCTAGAAGGCTTAAGCTGAATTTTGCCAGTCCAGGATAATGGCTAGAAGCTCATTAATAAATATATTGAAACCAGCCAGATAATATATCTTTTATGAAGAATCATTTGCATTTAATTTTATACAGAAAATGAACCTCTTTCAGAAGTGATGTGTGAATTGGCCCTTGGTGTAGTGCTTACAGTCCCGTTCTTCTTTCTTTCACTCTGGACAATACAGGTTTGAGTATCCCTTATCTGGACTGCTTGGGACTAGAAGTGGTCTGTATTTCGGATCTTTCTGTATTTTGGAATATTTTGGAATTTTTGCATATACATAATTAGATATCTTGGGGAAGGGACCCAAGTCTAAACACGAAATTCATTTATGTTTTATATATGTTTTATAAATACTTTATAAACATAGACTGAATGTAATCTTTAAACAAAAATTTAAATAATTTTGTGTACATTGAACCATCAATGGCACTGCTGAGGGCCTGCGACTGCGAGTAATGCCTGCATGCCATCTCAGAAGGTCCATTTTTCGGATCAGTTTGGATATCAGATGTCCGGATAGGAGATACTCAACCTGTAGTCTTGTTCTTTAACTTCTATTTTCAATTCTTCCCCTAACCTACCACATTCCCAGTAAAGCTGGCTGCTGCTGCTCTTTATTTTTGTTATTATGTATGACAATTACGTACTGAAAGCTTTGTAGTTCTTTTCTCATTTATCGCTGGGGAAGAGGATTGGTTAACAATGAAACATGCTTCATTCCTGTTGATACAGGAATGGTGAGTTGGATCTGTTCTTGCAGAAGATGTTCATTGCCTTCCCCTTTCCCCAGCAACCAGTTAAGACCCCTGCAGAGATGGTGCTGGGTAGTCAAGAGATCCTTGGGGATACAATGTCATTTTGATTGGAGGGCTGCAGTAATGAAAGAGAATTGGGCAAAATTTGTCCCCTTCCTTTTCTGCCAGCAGAGAAAGTAAGCAAAAGTGTGTGTGAGAGAGATTTCCCTTCCTTAAAGCAGTCACCTGTGCCTCATAGGCCTTTTATGCATTGGTTGTTTCCGTCGCATTCACTCCCTGACTTCTTTGGGGCTTCGTTTTCATTATGCATGTTTTTTCGGAACTTCAGAAGTTACTTCGCTCCCCCCACCCCCGTGTTTTCCCTGTGTTTTCAGTGTGCTGTTTTACCAAGAGGTTAATGTCTGCATCGAGGCCAGTTCGATTGTTACTCCAGTGCATAGTTTTAACTTCGGGTTTGTCTCCCCATGCCCACATTCTCATTTCTTCCCCCCACTCATCCTCTCCTCCTACTTGTCCTTCCTCATCCAACCCCTCCCCTCGAAGCCATTTGTGAGTGCACTAGTGAGAGAATGCTGAAATGCTATCCTCATATAGGCATGAAAGACTTTTTAAAGTTTGTGAGTGCACTAGCAAGAGAATTATGGAATACTATGAGGCTGCTTATGTGGTCAGTTTCACAGCAAGTGGTCAGTTTCAGTCCTCGGCAAGATGGAACTGAGCTGGGTGGATTTGATTGGTTCAACTAAAATGAAAGAATCCCACTGCAGGGCTGGTGGGGCTGTTGATTTTTTTAAAAAATACACTACAGCCAATTATAAAGCAGCATTTTCAGGGGGGAGGGACTCATGTCTGCGCTGACGTAAGTGCTTTTTTGGGTAATGATCTCGCAATAGGATGTAGCCTCATCATTTCGGTGGAAAAAAACTATGTTGTTGTAACATTTCAGTGTAAAAAATTGATGTTTAAGGCAGTGGTGCATAAAGAGTGGGTATTTTGTACTGCTTTTGTGGAGTATAAAATGGCTGCTGTGCTACCTGGAGCAGCCTCTCTCTTTTTGTATCACAATGGCCAAAAACGCATGGTCCCTTAACCTACTTTATTCCCCGTTTCAGCCAGGATCAAATTTTCCCTGGCTGGGGGAAAGCTGTACACATTACCTTGAACGAGCAGGAACAAAACTGTGTACAAATCCATCCGTGTAAACAGAAAATGTGGGAGACGTGGAGTTCCTGTTTAGCTTGCAACACCCCTGCCCCTGGTGATTTGTCGTTTCCCGGGGCAGGGAAGTCCAATCACCGGGGGAATGGGGAGGCATGCCAAAGTAAACAGGAACTTCACATCTACCACATTTTCTGTTTACATGGATCGATTTGCACTTTTTCGTCCCTGCTCTTCAAGGTAATGCGTACAGTTTCTCCCCCAGTCTGGGTAAATTTGATCCTGGCTGAAACGGGGAGTAAAGTGGGTTAAGGGACCATGCGTTTTTGGCCAATGTCAGCACCAGCAGTCTAACAGCATGCAGGGAAAGTCCCCCCCCCTCTCTCAAGGGAAAATATGGGAACAGTGTGTGTGTGTGTGTGTGTGTGTGTGTGTGTGTGTGTGTAAGTCCTTTCCCCCCTATCAATCTTTCTCTTAGCTGTATGGCAAACCTTCCCTTCTAAATCTTTGATTTACTTTGGATTTATTTATTTGTAGTTTTTGGCTTAAGTTGGCGTCTGTCATAGATTCACTCCTTTTTTTCTCTGTCTAAAGGCTGTGTCTCCCAATGTTGTTGTAAACATTACTAAAATTACATATGCAAACTGCT
Source organism: Euleptes europaea (assembly GCF_029931775.1). Taxonomy (NCBI): domain Eukaryota; kingdom Metazoa; phylum Chordata; class Lepidosauria; order Squamata; family Sphaerodactylidae; genus Euleptes; species Euleptes europaea. The sequence goes on from NC_079313.1 coordinate 72,765,715, forward strand.
CAAGGCTACAGTCCTGTGCACACTAACCTGGGAGAAAAGCCCAATGAACATAATGGGACTTGCATAGGAATCTGTGGTAGAAAACTAAATTCCTGTATAAATTACAGTAATATAGAATGATTTTGAGAGTACTTTTCCCCCACTCATGATATAGAGGGCTCCTGTAATTCAGTGAATTTCAAAGCAAATTGGGGTTGGAAAGGATGCCCTGCAATGAAGTCCAAATATACACGTACATGTGGAAAACATTCCATCTGTTCAGGCCCTTGAGCTGTGAACAGTGGCACATATTAGTAATGACTGGCTGTATTTCAGAGGTTGGTGGGTGTAGGATGTACAAAGGGACATGGGATTGGGGTAGCTGGGCATTGGAGCAAGTGTCCCATCATGAAATTACATAGAGGTCAGCAGGAGAAATTATAGGTAAAGGCTGGCTCTGCTATAAAAGTCAGTAAATATTTTAAAAGTACAGTTAAAACAGAGCAAGTCTGGTGTGTGCAGTGGAAGATAAACTATGCTAGATGCTTGTTGTGAGAACTAACAGTGTATAATTTATACCCACTGAATACCATGTTTTTGTTAAACATGCTTAGGATTGTTATTTGTATTTTAAGATAAAGTTTAAAAGAGACTGGCTGTCACAATAAAATTTTTAGTATTTACGAGCAGAGAAAATTGATGTACCTGCATAGTAAACTTGTCTAATTTTAGTTTTGGTTAACTATGACCTGGATGGCCCAGGCTAGCTTGATCTTGTCAGATCTCAGAAGCTGGCTAGTACTTGGATGGGAGACCACTAAGGAATACCTTAGATGCAGAGGAAGACAATGACAAACCACCTCTGTTAGTTTCTTGCCTTGAAAACTCTGCTGGGTTGACATAAGTCGGCTGCAACTTGATGGCCCTTTGCACATTAATAGAGTTTAGACTTTGCATCTGAAGTTAATTTGGCAAGATACTGGTTGCCAAAATTAAAATTTTAGAATTAGGAAGCATATAATTTGTTAAGTATTCATATAACACTTCAGCATTGTTTCTAGGCTACAGAGAAAGAGAACTGGGGCTGAGAGATCAAGGGAAAGTATGTGAACCGTAATCCCAAATTGTAAATGAGCACAAAATATAAGATTATAGAATGTCTTTGAACATTTTCCCTCTTAGAATTGTGAATATAGGATGGGAAAATATTGATTAAGGAATTCAGGCGGATCATGCCACACTAAGGTATTTTGCAATTATCTCCATTTGATTGATACTTTATAAAATTAGCGAGAAACTCTTTAGATTAGAACAGGATGTTAATATCATAAAGTTTTTGAAAATGAAAAGGCTAAATTATACATCATTTTACTCCCCACCAGTTTTAGTGTGTGTGTGTGTGTGTGTGTGTGTAAATTGCCTCTGCCAGGTCCTTTTTCACAATTTATTCCATTAAAATAAAATATTTCTCTTTCACGAAAGGAAGCTCTGAAAGCCTGGGTTTGAATTTTCAGGGAAACTCCCATTACTTTGGACCTCTTTGAAATTGTAACATTAACACATTTTCAATTTAATGAGAACAACTTTTGTGCATCACAACATGAAATACTAAGACATTTGGGGAGTATTCCTGTTACGATGTCTTGAAGATTTTTAATTTAATTTTTTTTAAAAACCTTGATGGTATCTCTTTAAAAAACAGAACAGATTTTCTAATGATGTTTTCCCTTCTAACATGTGGTGCTCAACCCTCTCTGATGATAAAAAAAAACCTCTGTGCTGATATGAATTCTGTTTGTATCTAAAGAGAAGTTTGAGAATCTGACAGTAATTCATCTTTTTTAATGCAATACACAGTGCATTTTGTATGTGCGCTGTTGCCTGAGATAAGAAAAGCTTTATTTCCTTTAAAAAAAACTAAAACGAAAGTAAGGAACAAAGTTGTTCAGTTGTTTTGCTACCAAGCCACTTTATATTTTAGATAAGGGCCACTCTGAATGGAGCTGGAAGGTCAGTATTTCTGTGTATATGTAAAGTGCCATCACGTTGCAGCTGACTTACTGCAACCCCATAGGGTTTTCAAGGCAAATTATTAAGCAGGGGTGGTTTGCCATTGCCTTCCTCTGCAAAGTCTTCCTTGGTGGTTTCCCATTCAAGTTCTGACCCTGCTTAGCTTCCAAGGTGTGATGAGATACTATACCATTTCCCATTCCCTCAGCATTCCTACTCCAGTGGAATGCTGGCAAGCATAGCCTCACAAGGAATGATAGGACAAAAAGAGGCATGGTATAATCTGAAGGTACATGGTACAGCAACATTGCTGAGGATGTCAGGCTGCTATCTCGGTTTCAGTATTGTTTCTGTGTCTGTACTGTACTGTCTAGCCTCAAGGTCGACCACGCATACCAAGGCCTTGGAATGCTGCTCCTGGGAAAGTGTACTCTGTTTATGTGTGCTGATGCTGTGTAATCTCCCGCCATTTACTGCCTTATATTATCGTTCAGCTAGTGAGACTCTCATAGCTGCCATAGTTCCCTGTATGCACTGTATTGCCTTTTTGACCAGTAAAAGCCATCTGCTTGGATTCTATATGACTCTGTGGTGATTTCTGGTTCGAAGGGTCAGGAGCTTACATTATGGCAGCTATCATTCACCTTCTTCATTGTACTACTAGTCAGGCTGGAGCCCAGGGGGGTTCGCCTGCCACTTGGATGGGAGCTGAGAGGCTCTCTGAGTGACCTACTACCCTGGATTCCTCTCGGAAGGATCCCACCCTGTTACAGGACATAGTCGCTGAACTCTTCAGGACTACCCTAGAGGTTTGCCGCTTGAGGGGACTGGTACAGGAACAGTGGCAATCTCTAAAAGGGATTCTCTGGATGTTGACGTCGGAGGATACTGATACTCGTTTAGATCTTCAAGACTTGGATCAATTACTGGACGATGCCCGGTTGGCAACTGAGGATTTACAAGTACTAACTGGACTTTTGGATAATCTTATTTCTCGAGAGACTCTTTCCTCTAGTTCTGCCATGGCAGGAGCCCCGCCAGAGGGTTTTTCCCTAATACCGGATGCGGCCAGCTGTCAGGCTGAAGCCAAGCTGGTCGCTATTCGCACCGCTCTTCTCCTTGTGGAATGTACAAAGGACACCCCGGTAACCACCTTGGCTCAAGCTTTGACCTCGACTTTTGGAGCCGATGCACCCGCACTGGCGGTCGAATACAACCCTTGCTGGGCGGGGAACCCGACCCCATACTCACACTCCTGGAAACAGAACTTTTACCGCGCATTACGGCGGAGGCTGCCCTAAGACTTGAGAACGCCAAAGTTCTTGCGGATAAGGAAGCAGCCGAAGCGGCTAAGGTCGCAAAAGAGAGAGAAGCTGCTGAAGCAGCCAAGGCGGCAGCAGCAAGGGTTAAGGATCGGGCGAAAATGGATACGCGCCCCAAGGACACTGTACAAGGGCTATCAGGTCTGTCTTTTTCCCCGGCGTTTGTCCCGTCGCGCGCGACCCAACGCGCACGCCGTCTGGCTGACCGACGTCGAGACTCAGGAGAGTCTGAAGACGAGGATCTATATGGAGACAGCTCTCAATGGGCCACGAGCTTCCGGACCAGTAAACCTCATCTTACTGGTGGCCCAAGTGAGGATGTTCACCTCTTACGAGCCCAGAATCGGGAGCTCTCCGACCGTGTTGATCAACTCCAAGAGCTAATGGAACGTATGCTTCAGGATAACAGGCAATTACAACAAGCCCTGATAGCCCAGGCACAGCCCGTTCCGATACCGGGTCAGGGGGTGCCCATCCAGCCACCCGCTAATGTGCCTGCTCCACCCCTGCCTCCCGGAGCTCCCGTTGTTCCTCCGCCCGTACCACCCGTGCAACCGGGCCAGCCTGCGCCCGGCCCTTGGAAGCAACTCAAATTGAAGACTACGTACGACGGATCTCTCGAGACTCTACCTTGTTTCTTGCATCAAGTGGACAGTTATATGCGAGAACAAGGACAGCTTTTCCCCACGGAGGATAGCCGGGTGCGTTATGTAGCTTCCCTTCTGACAGGTAAAGCAGCTGACTGGATGGTCCTCCAGTTCGACACCCGCTTTCGTGCTATCCGTTCCCTCAACAACTTCATGACTGCTCTGAGAAGGAGGTTTGAGGACCCCTTCCTAGGAGAAAGAGCTAAAGCGGAACTCTTACAACTAAAACAAGGCTCTGCTACAGTTCGAGAATTTGCCGATGAATTCCAACGACTAGCAAGTAAAATTGTAGGTTGGCCCGAAACCACCCTAATTCACCATTTCAGGGAAGCCTTGCACCCTGATGTTCTGAACTGGTCATACATGCGGGGTGATCCCGATACCCTTGAAGACTGGATTCTATTGGCCGAGGAAGTGGAAAGCCGCCGACGCTTTATTTCTTTAGTCCGTCAAAAGCACAAGGAAAAAGGCACCCAAAAGCCCCAATCCAAAGCACCACCGCCCGTCCCACGAAATCCTCCACGTCCGCCCCAGGAACGTGAAGCCCGATTTCAGAGAGGTGCCTGTCTTACTTGCGGAGAAATGGGCCACTTTGCAGCTGTTTGCCCGCACCGCCATGAATTATTTCGTCCCAGCACGATAACCCGAGCCAGAGGTCGTCCACCACGCAGAGGCACCGCGGCCACCCGCAGCGCAGCTCCGGGAAGACCCACACCCTCTGCACTCCATGCTGGAGACCCAGCCTCCCTGCCTACTACAAACGACCCCGCCGGGTCTCGGATTACAAGTGCCCCATTGGGGGACAACTTTCCCTCTTCGGATGAGGAAAATCCATGGAATTCTCCAGCCTTAAACCTGGAATCTCCCCTCGACTTGTCAAAAAACGGCTCCGGTCTGTGGTGAATGGAGCGTCTCCACAGACCTCTCCAGATCCTCCTGCTAAACCGAATGCTCCTACCAAAATCAAAGAAGTGGACTCCACCGTCTACGTGGATGCAGTTTTACAACACCTTAACGGTGGCCCCCAACTACCCGTCAAAGCACTCATCGTCTCCGGTTGCTGTCGCACTCTCATAAGCGAAGCCACTTTTGCTGCACTCAGAGCCGAATCTGAGGCTTTACCCGCCCCTGTCCAATTTGCCCAAATGGATGGGAGCCATTTCCAGGGGGGTCCAGTTGATCACCGCACCATAGGGGTGGCAATGGGAATTGGCTTCCACTGGGAGCAAATAGACTTCACTATAGCCCCTATCCGTTTTGAAGTGGTCTTGGGTATTAACTGGATTAAAGGACATAGTCCCAGTATTAACTGGGAAACAAACACTATCTCCTTCGCTAGTCCCATATGCGACCAACACCGGCAAAACTTTGCGCTGTTATATCCGCCCGTCCCAGCATTAATCTCCGAGGTCCCAGCACCTCCAATCCTACCTAACGTATATCGGGACTTTGTGGATGTCTTCGACCTTAAAGAATGTGATGCCTTGCCCCCCCACCGGGTCTCGGACTGTGCAATTGAGGTGGTCAAGGACTGCACATTAACCAAAAGCAAGATTTACCCCATGAGCGCTTCCGAGCGCACTGTCCTCCGGGACTTCCTAGACAAAAACCTCGCCAGAGGGTTCATTCGTCCATCAAATGCCCCGAACTCGGCTCCTGCGTTTTTCGTCCGAAAGAAGGAGGGCGACCTTCGTCTGTGCATTGACTTCAGAAAACTCAATGCAGTCACCCAAACCAACGCCTATCCTATCCCATTAATTTCTGATATTTTGGGACAGTTACAGGAGGGCCGGGTATTCTCCAAGTTAGACTTGGTGGAAGCTTACTACCGAGTCCGCATCCGAGAAGGAGATGAACACCTCACTGCCTTCTCTAGCTGTTTTGGAATGTATGAATTCCTCGTGATGCCGTTCGGATTAAAAGGGGCCCCGGGGGTCTTCATGCAACTTATCAACGAAATCCTTCATGACTTACTGTATCGCGGGGTGGTGGTTTATTTGGATGACATTCTTATTTATTCGAAAACCATAGAAGAGCATGTAACTCTGGTCCGAGAAGTTCTGCAGCGCCTGCGCAATCACCAACTCTTCGCAAAACTGGCTAAATGCGAGTTCCATCAAAACCAGCTCACATTTTTAGGATACATAATCTCCCACCAAGGTCTTCGCATGGACCCTGTCAAAGTCCAAGCCGTTCTCGATTGGACTCCCCCCACCAACCGCAAGCAAGTACAACAGTTTCTGGGGTTTGCGAACTTTTATCGAGGGTTCATCCCTAACTTCGCCCAAGTGGCCCTACCCATCACTGATCTGCTAAAAACCAAAGGAAAAGCAAACGCGTCTACCTTACCCTCTGCAAAAATCCTGTGGACTGATCAATGTCAAGCCGCGTTTGTGGCCCTCAAACGTCTCTTCACATCCGAACCCGTACTACAGCACCCAGACCCAAACCAAATGTTTATTGTGCAAGTCGATGCCTCCGATGTAGCTATGGGAGGGGCTCTCCTCCAGAAAGGTCTGGATGGTCTCCTTCACCCTTGCGCTTACTTTTCGAGAAAATTTGCGCACGCACAATTGAACTGGCCCATTTGGGAGAAAGAGGCAGCGGCCGTTCACCATGCACTGACTCTATGGAGACAATTCTTGGAGGGTTCCAAAATCCCCTTCGAGGTTTGGACCGATCACAAAAATCTAGCTGCCCTCACAGGGTCCCATAAACTGTCAGCGAAACAACAACGTTGGGCGGAATTCTTCGCTCAGTTTCGTTTCGTCCTAAAGCATGTTCCTGGAAAACAAAACGTTCTCGCAGATGCCCTCTCCCGCTTGCCGCAATACCCGGTAAAACTCGAGAGGCCAACCGACTCTCTGTTCACCCCTACGCAAAGAGGAGCCCTTCCTGTACTAGCCGTGCAAACTCGATCTCAACAACAACACCCCAGATCCAGCTCTCCAACTCCTCCAACCCGATCGACTACCCAACCACCTCCACAACAACAACGAACCGGCGATTCCACCCCTCCAACCCCACCGGCTGCCCTGCCGCCTGCAATCTCCGCACCACCGCACGTAAGCACTACCCCCATCGCAATTCCTAAAACCACTGTAGCGGGGGGGGGGTACCCGCCAAGGTTCCCATCTCCGAATCCTTTTTAAATACCCTTCGGGACCACTGCCTTTCAGAACGCTCTAATCACACCCTACCCCCTGAGGTAATAGTACAGGGGGGTTCTTGGTACAAAGACTCAAAATTATATGTACCCAAAGCACTCCGAAAAGACGTTTTACACCTAGCTCATGGAGCAAAAACAGCTGGACACTTTGGATTTCTAAAGACTCTCCACTTATTGCGCAGACAGTTTTGGTGGGGGGGAATGCGTTCCGATGTTGACTCTTTTATTCGCAGCTGTCCTGTTTGCGCCACAGTGAAACGTTCGCAGGGCAAACCCCCGGGGCTACTGCAACCTCTGGAAACACCCAACAAACCCTGGGAAGTGATTGCTATGGACTTTATGACTGATCTCCCTCTCAGCGGGGGAAAAACTGTATTATGGGTTGTTACTGATTTGTTTTCCAAGCAAATCCATTTAGTTCCATGCGCAGGGATCCCCTCTGCTCAGAAACTGGCCTGCCTCTTCGTATCACATATCTTCAAATTACATTCGTTTCCGCGCAAAATAATCTGTGACCGCGGCAGTGGCTTTGTTTCCAAGTTTTGGAAAGCATTTCTCAAGTTGGTGGGGGTAGAACAAGGATTGTCTACTGCATACCATCCCCAAACAGATGGTCAAACCGAACGTGTCAATGCTGTACTTGAATGTTATTTACGCTGTTATGTTAACTACCACCAAGATAACTGGGTGGAACTATTACCTTTTGCAGAATATGCCTACAATAATGCTGTACATCAATCTACAGGTTTTAGCCCATTCTATGCAGTGTATGGACAGGATTTCGGTCCTGTTACTCCCAGAAATAATGTGGAGGGGGAGGGAGATCCTGACGTTGCTTCCTGGGCACACACCCTCCGTACCACCTGGCCTTGGCTCATTAACAATCTCGACCGAGCCAAACGCAAATACAAAGCACAAGCCGATAAACATCGTTCCCCCGGGGGCGATCTACGAGTGGGTAAATTGGTCTATCTTTCCACCAAAAATCTACGTTCCACCCGTCCGTGCCTTAAGCTCAATGCTAAATTCATTGGCCCATTCCCCATCACACGGATCATAAATCCTGTCACAGTGGAACTAGCTCTCCCCAAAGCCATGAGGCGTGTACATCCCGTTTTCCACATTAGCCTCCTGAAGCCCCATACTGCCTCTCCACAATGGCATCCCGATCCACCTCCCGAACAGCCCATTATGGTGGGGGGGGGAGGAGCACTTCGAGGTCTCCAAAATCCTTGACTCCCGTGTTCACCATGGAAACCTACAGTATTTAGTCCGTTGGAAACACTTCCCCCCTGCCTACGACGAATGGGTTCGCGCACGAGATGTCTCCGCCCCCAAACTCGTCGATGCCTTTCACACTGCCTACCCGGAAAGACCATCCCCCTTACAGACTGGGAGGGGGCCTTAAGGGGAGCAGGATGTCAGGCTGCTATCTCGGTTTCAGTATTGTTTCTGTGTCTGTACTGTACTGTCTAGCCTCAAGGTCGACCACGCATACCAAGGCCTGGGAATGCTGCTCCTGGGAAAGTGTACTCTGTTTATGTGTGCTGATGCTGTGTAATCTCCCGCCATTTACTGCCTTATATTATCGTTCAGCTAGTGAGACTCTCATAGCTGCCATAGTTCCCTGTATGCACTGTATTGCCTTTTTGACCAGTAAAAGCCATCTGCTTGGATTCTATATGACTCTGTGGTGATTTCTGGTTCGAAGGGTCAGGAGCTTACAGAGGGTAAGCATGTTTAGATCTCATCAGTGGCTGTATAAGAGATCACTTGGGGAATTCTATGCTGCCTTGGTTCCATACAGAAGGTAGTTGGGATAGAAATGTAACAGATAAAGGTGCCCTTGCTCCAGAATTCTCTTAACCTTTTGAAGAGGTACTTGGTACATATTAAAAAGGAAGACACAACATCATCTAGTGAAGAACAGAATGACTCCAAAATTCTGTTTGTTTGAAACACAGAAGATAATAGTGTGGATCCAACCAACTTCTTCCACTCAGTGTCTCCCAGTTCCCCTCCTTACAACAGCCCTGTCATATGGCTTTTGTCCAGGTAGGTCACATGATCCCCAGCATAGGCTTTTTGGGTGGCCAGAAAAGCTGGTTGAATCCATCCCAGCATCTCTGACATAGAAGTGCAAGTGTATCAAGGGGTGAACGTACCCTGCTTGTGATATGATGTACATTATATATGCTACTGGAGTGGGGTTGCCAGCTCCCAGTGGGGAAATACCTGGAGATTTTTGGGGCGGAGCATGAGGAGGGCAGGGTTTGGGGAGGGGAGGAACTTCAATGCCATAGAGTCCAATTGCCAAAGCGACCATTTTCTCCAGGTGAACTGATCACTATTGGCTGGGGATCAGTTGTAATAGCAGGAGATCTCCAGCTATTACAGGAATCTCCAGGAATTTTGCCTTTGCCATATTGATTTGAGATGATGTAGGCATGGACAGTTGAGTAATCTGCCCTCTAAGTACCCTGAGGCCTTTTTAATTGTAGAAAGAGATTTTAATGTTCGTGTTGGAGCAGATGATACGCACTAGCTTCTAGCTAGTGGAAAGTTGGAGGATGATTATACTGATGCAGGCATGTCTTAGAAAGATGACTGGACAGAAAGAAAGAAAAAATAAGCTTGGATCCATCAGCATAAAGGTGATAGCGGCATTCATGTGGATGAATGAAATGTTGTAGGAAAGACTATACAGTATAGGGGGAAAATTCTAGGATCTCTTCTGGTAGTGAGATAAAGAAGGAAGAGGATGTGGCAAAGAGAAGGTGCAATTACACAGATAGGAGGTACACCTGGAAACAAAAGTCTCTTGCCTAACCTATCTCACAGGGTTGTTGTGCGGATAAAAAGGAGGAGAGGAGAATGGTGTAAGCTGCTTTGATCTCCACTGTGGAGAAAGGTGGGGTATAAATGAAGTAAATACTAAGTATAACTGAAGGTGGGAGGCAGATAAAAAGACAGGTTGGTGAATGGCTGAGAATGAGAAAATGACTCAGGGAAAGGGGAGAGGATATGGGTGTGGCCAGTTTGAGGGAAAGGGGAAATAATGTGGGGAGGGAGGTACAGGGGGAAATGATGTGTGCCCCCCCACAAGTTCTTGAGTGTTCCCTGCTATATAGGTAGAGTCTGCCAGGGCGGGAGGGAGAGCTAAAGACAGAGGCACAGAAAAAAGAAGGTTGGCTATTGGGTGGGAAAGAGAGAAAGAAGCAGGAAAAGTGGAGAGGCTTTGTGGGAGAAGAGGAAATAGTGGAGGAGGGGTAATTAGATGCCCCTTCACAAGTCCTTGCGGGTTCCCGCTTGTTTTGCTTATTTATAAGATGACTGACAGCTCCCCAGCAAATTTGCCGAGCCGTTCTCCTTTATATAGTTCCCTGTGTAGCAGTATTATTGCTCTGCAGAGAGCTGGTGACTGACTGAAAATGGTATATTATGCCTGATGCTCTGTAAATACAACTTTAAAGTGGCAACAAGAGCAGAGATAAGTTCAGAATAACAGGTTTTTTGCTTGACATTCACCAACTGTGCATTACAGAACACACTGAAAGCCATGATCATTTAAATGACTATCATTTAGTGACAGCTAATCATACATTATCTGAGGCCATTTAGCAGTTACATGAAATAAATTATGTACTAATAATATCAAAATGACTATGTCATATTATGTTTTAGAAATATTGGGGTTTTTTTAAAGAAAAGTGTTTGTCATGTTGTGGATGAGGGGCTGTTGAGCAAGTTACACTGTGGTAGTTATGGAGATAGAAGGCTGAGGTGGCGACCCACAGACTGGCAGAGTATGGGAAAGATTCTCTTCACTGAATGCATTTACAACCTAAAGGTGAATCACACTAGGTCTTTGTTAACACATCTTAATTGTTAACACCTCCTGATTAGAGAGACTATGTTCTGGTGGGATTGAGCCCAAGGACCTGGCACTCAGATTGGCTAAAACCCTAGGAGCCCATGTGGGGAGGGGTCTGAAAAGGGGAGCTGTTCCTTTGTTTGAAAAGAGAAATTGAATGAGATAGGCAATTCATGTGGGGTGTATGAGAAGAGAGTTCCTTTGAAGGAGGGTTCAGTGTGAGCAATGAAGAAGGATGCTGCTGGCAGGTGTTTCCCTGGGGGCTGCACTATGCAACCAACAGCTAGTCTCCTTCTGAGGCTGGACCAGATGTTCAAGGATTGTAAGTCAACTAGCCAGTAAGCTTTCTTTCATGTTCTTTTTATGTTGCTTAGCTGTGTCTAGATTTGTCTTGTAGTTACCATGAGTTGTGCCTTATAGTAATAAAGTTGCTTAACAAAAGAGCCTGCACATTTTCTTACTCACAGCCTTGCTACTTGGTAATGCTACCAGGTTTCCCTTCAGTGACGATCGTTGAGCAACACTGTGAAGGCAGGAAAAGCCATTTAGTGTCAACTTTTGCTTAGCGTCACTATTTTCCATTTTGAATGCTTAGAAAACCATTGTTATAATTGTAGAGGCCTAGCAGAGACCATGAGAAACAAGGTGCACCTGCAAGATGTTGCCAAATAGATAAGGCTGTGCAAGGCCGAACCGGCATACCAGCCTAATTGGGAGATGGGTTTCATCTGTGAGAAATTGGGAGGGGGGAATGACTTCACTCTTCACTCCTGAACCCAATCCAGCTTGAACCGGCCAGAACCATCTAGAGGTTTCGGAGAATTACTGTTCCTGATTGGAAGTCAGGGGTCATCTGACTGGGATTCAGATTGCCATAAGTTTAGCCATGCTTATGCTATACTAACTACTATCTATCATTATCACCTGAACTGCTTTGGCACATTACTCTGCTCAGATACAGCAATGCCGCAATGCAAGAAACTAAGGCCTGAACCAGCTTAGCTTAAGAGTAAGGAACTTCAGCTATGTAGTAGAGTTGTAAGTATAACCAGCAAGACTTTGTTATTTTCTTTGCCAGTGTGTCTTTAAGATTACTGTACTCGCATTTTAATTATTTTCTTTTAAACTCTTAAATAAACCTTTTCATTTAAAAGGTGGTTTGAGTTATTTGACCTGACTCGGTTACGTTACAACACAACTGGAGCTCTGGAGAGGGCGGCCAGTCGTGACAAACACTAAGGTCGTTTATGCATAGGAGTTTTACCTGGGGTTCAATACTTGCTCGACCCACATTATTCCACTGCGAATACAAAATTTGCTATGGCACCGGGCAACTACAGAGCAATGTTGCAGAGATACCTCTAGCGGATCAGATGCTGGAACGGATGAAGACTATGCGGATGACGATGACCAGAGGCCATTGCAGGGGTCATTACCAGATGTCCAAGGAGCAGCCGGAGGGCCGAGTTCCAGGAATTGGGACAGAGACGGCAAAGGAGGCAGCCCAGGGGACAACGGAGGTGACAAGCCTAACAGCAAAGGTGAAGAGCCTAAAGGTCAGCCCGCAGGTTTCTCTGAATTCATCAAAGGCTTTATGGATTGCCAGAAGAACATGTTTGGATATTTACAAGCACAGAGTGCAAATTCTCAAAGGGTCCGGCAGCAGGCACCTAAGTGGTCGTGTAAGGATTTACCGAGCTACAAGGAAAATGACTGTGTTGTGACTTATTTAACGCTGTTTGAGAGAGCCTGTGCAAGTCTCAAAGTGCCAAAGGAATGTTACATGCAAGTTTTGTGGACTAACACCTCGGGAGAGTTGGCAAAGTTACTCACCCAGTTAAGTCCTGATGAAGTTCAAGACTATGAACTCTTTAAAGAAAGGGCAATCCAGCGTTTCTCCCTGACAGCAGAGCAACTTCGAGTGCGGCTGAGGAAGGCAGCACCCAAAGGTAAAGAGACTCTTACTGACTTTGTATACCGGCTGTTCCAGAATATTGAGCAGTGGTTTGTTGCAGCTGATATTCGTTCTGTGGATGATGTCATCGCCCTTTTGGTAAGAGAGCAATTTGGGCAGTCTATAACTGAAGAGCTGCATGCTTTGATTCAAGCAAGGAATCCTAAAAATGTTGTGGAGATGGCTGCTTTTGCTGACCAGATACTTGCGGGGCGGAAGGAGGCTCATAAATCTCTCCTTCGGCTTGGACATGAGAGGCATGGGGCTACACCATTCCGTGGGAAAGAAGCAGGGACAAGAAGACCAGAGGTGAACCGGGAGTCGAGTTCTGGCAACCGGGCCACCCCAGTCAAAGATCCTGCCCAGCGGATAGACAAGCCCAAAGCCACTTCTACACCAGCAGCTACATCTGGATGCTTTCATTGTGGAAAACAAGGACATATTAAAAAGGACTGTGTTATTTGGAAGAACAAGCAAGCTTCTTCAGCTAAAGTCCAATGTATTGGAGGAGAAGTCTCTAACACTGAAGCACAACCACAGACTACAGAGAACTGGGAGGCTGAATATGTTCCGGAAATAAATCCAGAGCAGATCGTTCGAAGGCACCCTGTTCCACAAGATTGGCCGTGAGGGGCTGTGGCTAATCGAAAAGAAACTCAAAAGCAACTAGCTAACGCTCAAGAAGGTGAACATACAGCAGCTAAGATGGGCTTCACAGCTACTGTGGGGAAGCTGAGGATTCTGGAGTCTAAGGAGTTAATTTCACCTCATCAGCGAGCCTGGGTTAAACAGATGAGAGAAGAGGAGATCATCATAAATCACCGCCACGTAGTAAAAGGAACACGGGACACGGGCGCTGATGTCTCCAGCGTGCATTGTAAGTTACTCAATGACTGTGATTCTATTCCATGTGGTATTTTGAAGGTTGAAGCTTTTGAGAGTGCTGTAAAGCAAATGCCTCTAGTGAAAGTTCACTTACAGTTTGGAGGCTGGTCTGGAGAAAAGCTATGCCTTGTCCATAGTAAGGGAGACCAACCATTTATAATTGGGTCTGACTTGCTCTATCAATGTGCCCAAATGAACGCTGTGCAAACCAGGCAGCAAAAGAAACAGCTAGAGGGGATCCAGGAGAGTGAAACTGCAGATGCAATCTCCAGCCCTGGAGATGGGGAGGATGAGAGTAGCAAGGGGAGTGCACTCTCTCTTTCGCCATCAGAGGGGGGGCTAGAACAGCCTGAGCAGCAACCTGCAGCTACAAAGCCTGAAACTTTTCCTTCTGCTGAGTTTAATGAAGAGAAAGTTATTCTCTCAAGTTCAGCTTCTGATTTTAGAGAGGCCCAATTGGTCTGTGAAACTTTGCAGAGTTGCAGAGAGCAAGCTAATACTTCTCAACCTTTGTCAGTTGACAACCCAAGTCGTTTTGTGTGGCTTAATGGACTGTTATACAAAGAAACAATTCCAAAAGGATGCTCTCAAGACTGGGACACCGAGAAACTTCTAGTCGTGCCCAGAAAGTACAGAGAAGAAATCCTGAGAGTGGCACACGATATTCCACTTGCAGGGCACTTGGGAATCAAAAGGATGACAGCCAAGGTTCAGCGTAATTTCTACTGGCATGGACTTACAAAATCAGTGAAGGACTATGTGAGCACTTGTGATACTTGTCAACGTGTGGGTTTTCCTCAAGACAAGACCAAGGCTGAGTTACATCCTTACCCAGTCATCAAAGAAGCTTTCCATACTGTCGGATTGGATTTGCTGGGACCACTTCCAAAGTCAAGGTCAGGTAAACAATATATTGTTGTCATTGTAGATCATGCAACAAGGTTTCCTGTCGCATACCCACTCAGTAATATCACTGCGCAGTCAGTGGCTAAAAGCATTCTGGACTTTGCTTCAGTATTTGGTTTTCCTAAGACTATAATTACAGACCGTGGTTCTAACCTGATGTCTAAGCTAATGGCAAAAGTGTGTGAAATGGCAGATATAAAGCATGTCCCTGTGATAGCTTACCATCAGTCAGCTAATGGACTAACTGAAAGAATGATCCAGACTTTGGGCAAGATGCTAAAATGTTTTGCTCAGGAGCACAAAGATTGGGACGTGGCTGTTCCTTATTTGATGTGTGCATACAGAGATGTTCCCCAAGAGTCTTTACAATACAGCCCAAATGAACTCCTATTCGGTAAAAATATCAGAGGGCCTTTGGAGATCCTCAAGGCAGATTGGGAAGGAGTGCTGTCTGAAAAGTGTCCAAAGAATGTTGTGGAGTACTTGAGCAACTTAAGGAGCACTTTGGACAGAGTCAGAGAAGCTGCTAGTCTGAACTTGGAGGAGGCTCAGAGAAAGCAAAAGGTGTATCATGATGAGCATGCTAGACATAGATCTTTTGTGGTCGGAGATAAAGTTCTTGTTTTGAACCCAGAGCATGTTACTAAGCTGGCAGTGGCTTGGTCAGGTCCTTTTGAAGTTTTACAAGTGATGTCTCATGATAATTATCTTATCAAAGAAGTGGACTCTGATAAAAAACCTACTGTGCTTCATGCAAACCGTTTGAAATTGTACAAAGAAAGAGCTAGTGTGGTGTTCCCCCTTACAGCAGTTCAAGAAGAGAATTGTGAAATTCCTGAGACTGCTCCAGAAGGTCAAAACAGCTTGCAGGAAGTTCAATTTTCTGAAAACCTGACAGTTAAACAGCAGCAAGAGTTGCGGGAAGTTTTGGAGTGTTTTCAGCCTTTGTTTTCTGAAGTACCAGGCAAGACTCATGTCATTTCTCATCATATTGACACCGGCAATAGTAAGCCAATTCAAACCAGACCTTATTCTGTCAATGGAGCCATGAAAGAAGTCGTAGAGACTGAAGTTCAACAAATGTTAGAATGGGGAATTATAAAGAAATCTACTAGTAGATGGGGAGCTCCTATTGTGCTTGTGCAAAAGAAAAAATTGGCAGAGGATGATCCACCTGAATATAGACTGTGCATTGGTTATAGAAAGCTCAATGACATTACTGAATTGGATCCTTATCCTACTCCAAGAGTTGATGAATTAGTGCAACGTTTGGCCAATTCAAAGTACATCTCTACCCTTGATTGTTTGCGTGGCTATTATCAAGTTCCCTTGACACCTGAAGCTTCAGAGAAAACCGCATTTGTTTGTCATGCAGGACATTTCCAGTTTACACGCATGCCGTTTGGATTAAATGGAGCCAGTAAGACTTTCCAGAGACTGATGGATCGAGTCCTGGAGGGTCTGCCGTTTGCCTGTGCATACCAAGACGACATTTCTATCATGTCTTCCACTTGGGAAGAGCACCTTCAGCATTTGAGGGAGGTTTTGCAAAGAATGCATGATGCAGGTCTAACAGTTAGAGCAGAAAAATGTCAGTTTGGAAAAAAATGAGGTTACTTTTCTCGGGCATAGTGTGGGAGAAAATAAAATCAAACCTTTGGAGGCTAAGGTGGCCAGTATTGCAGAATGGCCTGTGCCCATTACTAAGAAGGGTGTTCAAAGGTTCTTAGGCATGGTTAATTTTTACAGAAAATTTGTCCAGGGGTTCTCTGAACTCGCTGCACCTCTCACTGACCTGTGTAAAAAGAAAGCGCCTATTAAGGTTCAATGGACACCTGAGTGTCAGTTAGCTTTTGATCAAATCAAGCAGAAGCTGGTGCAAGCTCCTGTGCTCAGGGCACCAGATTACAGTCAATCATTTTATCTTCAGACAGATGCGTGTGACAGAGGCTTGGGTGCAATTTTGGCGCAAATGGATGAAAACCATGAGTTACACCCAGTGGCCTATTTGAGCAGAAAACTTCTAGAGCGGGAACGGGCTTATTCAGTTCCTGAAAAAGAAGCTCTTGCAGTGGTGTGGGCAGTCAATAAGTTGCGTCCATACTTAATGGGTAACAAATTTTTCATTCAAACAGATCATAATCCGCTTGCTTTTTTGAATAAGATGAAAGGTAACAATGCTAGAATCCTGAGATGGGCTTTAAGCCTACAAGATTTTCAGTTTGACATCTCACACATTAAGGGGAAGAATAATGTGGTGGCAGATGCTCTAAGTCGTTGTGGAGAGTAAATTGTCAGTTCTCCAGTTTCTGATGCTTTTTCTGTGTATTATTGCATTGCTTATTAATTTGTTTCAAAGTGCTGCTATCAGTATCTACCTCAAGCATGTATGATTGCTAGTTGCAGTAGTAGCTTTACAGGATGGCAATGTATCAATGATGTTGTTTTGTGGAGTTGTCACATTAACATTGGTTAATGAGCCTAACTCTTAAAGGGGGGCGTGTGAAGGCAGGAAAAGCCATTTAGTGTCAACTTTTGCTTAGCATCACTATTTTCCATTTTGAATGCTTAGAAAACCGTTGTTATAATTGTAGAGGCCTAGCAGAGACCATGAGAAACAAGGTGCACCTGCAAGATGTTGCCAAATAGATACGGCTGTGCAAGGCCGAACCAGCATACCAGCCTAATTGGGAGATGGGTTTCATCGGTGAGAAATTGGGAGGGGGGAATGACTTCACTCTTCACTCCTGAACCCAATCCAGCTTGAACCGGCCAGAACCATCTAGAGGTTTCGGAGAATTACTGTTCCTGATTGGAAGTCAGGGGTCATCTGACTGGGATTCAGATTGCCATAAGTTTAGCCATGCTTATGCTATACTAACTACTATCTATCATTATCACCTGAACTGCTTTGGCACATTACTCTGCTCAGATACAGCAATGCCGCAATGCAAGAAACTAAGGCCTGAACCAGCTTAGCTTAAGAGTAAGGAACTTCAGCTATGTAGTAGAGTTGTAAGTATAACCAGCAAGACTTTGTTATTTTCTTTGCCAGTGTGTCTTTAAGATTACTGTACTCGCATTTTAATTATTTTCTTTTAAACTCTTAAATAAACCTTTTCATTTAAAAGGTGGTTTGAGTTATTTGACCTGACTCGGTTACGTTACAACACAACTGGAGCTCTGGAGAGGGCGGCCAGTCGTGACAAACACTAAGGTCGTTTATGCATAGGAGTTTTACCTGGGGTTCAATACTTGCTCGACCCACATTATTCCACTGCGAATACAAAATTTACTATGCACCAGCGAAGTTACTGAGCTCCAATCCAGAAGCATCTCCCCACCCATTGAAAGCACTGCTTTATAATTGGCTGTAGTATTTACTGTGAGAAAAACATCCAGCTTCCCTCTCCCCCCCTCCAGCAGAACCCCAAGAGTGGTTTTACAGAACAATTTCAAAAACTAGTGCTCTTTAAAATGTCTGCTCAGAAAGAACTACCAATGGAGGAAACAAATCAGGAAGAATTTGTCTCCCACCCCTTTAAACGCTACTTTGTAATTGGCTGTAGTGGTTCCTGTGAAAAAAGCCACACACACCCTCCAACTCCCTGTTGCACGCTTTGGTTTATGCGTGGAGATTTCACCTGGGCTGATCTATGGGGAGATTGAAGAATTGGGTTATTACAGGAACGGGAAGACCCAGGCTTTGTGAGGGCTGGCCGTGAGGTCATCTCTAATGGACAGAAAACTCATGCATAACTCCAAGGAACAACTGAGTCAGACTGGGGTCGAACTTGAGTGAAAATACCCATGCATAAATGACCTAAGTGAGGTGGTGGCAAACTATCAGAGAGGGCAAATGAGAGGGGCAAGAAATGGCTTTCTAACCCAGCTTCCTGCGGACTGGGCTGTAAGTTGACAGGGGAAATTTGTGGGGAGGGAAGGAAGTTCCCTCTCGTTTACAGGGTAGTAAAGACATTCTGCTACTGTCATCTAGATAGCAAGTTAACTGAGTTCAGCTGGAGTTTAACATCTACTGATACAGAGAGTTTGTAGCCAGTGTGCTATTTATAGTTGGTCTGAACAGAGGTGTAACTGTTTTCTTGCTGCTAGAAAAAAAATCACCTTCCATTTTCTGAGATTTTTCAGGTATGCTTGAAAAGACACGCCAGAGCTCATGAGAGAAAAGGGATGATGTACTCATAGCATTGGAATGTTTTTCCATATGGTGTGAGTGAAATTGCCATAGCTTGGCAACAAAGAGAGTTTTGTCCCTCTGTTAAATACCTCTTTTTCACTCTTCCACTGATACAAAAGTGATAGGGAATGAGGTTATTTTACTTTCTCTACCTCATTTCTGCCCCTCCCCCCCATTTTGTTTGTGAGGCTGTCCTGACCCTCAGGGGAATTTTTCACGGAGATTTGCTGGTGTTTCAATGCTGATTTGCGTCGGAGTCAAATTTTGGTTATTCACTGCAGATCCGGCTTTTCCCTGATAGAGGTATAAAAGCCGCATTATGTCAGCAGCAAACCAAACCACTTCTGAGCCGTACTTTCCAGTAGAAGCACGTTTTGTTGCTCGGATGCCCATGAAAAAATGTTTGCTTCGGTTCCGCTGTCCCCCCCGTGACGTCTCCTTTCTCCTCCCCCAAGAACGGTGATTGGCTGGGGGAGTTTCGAGCTCGGACAAGAATACCGCCCCTTTTGCTGCCCGCCTTCCTGCCTGCCTAGAGTCCTGGCACTTCTCTCCCTCCATCCCGGAGGCTGGTGGGCGGGCAGGCGGCACGCCTTCCCCGCCCCTCGCCCGGGATGGGCCTTGGAGCTGGGCCCACACCTCCAAGCCTAGGGGGACGTTGGACGGACGGCTCCAGGGGGAGACCGGCGGGGCCACGCCATGTGCTCCTCGTGCGCTGGGGGTGGTGGTGGTGGCAGCTCTGTCTAGGGCAGCTGACCCGTGGGGGGGATGTTCAAGGGAAGGGGCTGTTGGCCCCTCTACCCCAGCGGGGAGGGGGGATTTTTGAGAATTCAGATGGGAAAAATGTGCATCCTGAGAGCGGAAAACCCAAGGCAAAACTCCCTCCCATCACTCTTCTGAAGAGGGGCGGCCAGCCTGCTCTTATCTCCCTCCTCTCTCTCGATGCACTGTGGCCGGATCATGGCCGACGCGCAAGCCAGGGGCCTTCTTTCCTCTCCCCCCCCCCCCGCCATGCACACTGGCTGGATCGGGGCTGGCGCGCAAGCTAGGAGCCCTCCTGTCTCTCATGATACAATGTGGCTGGATCATGGCCGGCGCGCAAGCCAGGGACTTTCTTTCCTCTCCCCCCCCCCTCGCCATTCCCACTTTCAGCTAAACACTTCTCTGGGCACATGGATGCAATTCCTGTCCCCCCCCCCATCCTGTCTATCATTAAAGGGCAATGGGTTCCACACCTATAGAAAATATAGGGAAGCTTTGAGGAAAGCGCTGCCTTGCCCCCCCCCCCAATTTGGAATCTGACTGTTCCAAAAGCAGAACAGAGTGAGGGTGGAAGAAAAATGGAGGAGACCAGAGGGACTGGTGCTTGTTTTTTGCGCTGGGGCTGGTGAACCGCACGAGGTAATCTGCTGGGTGGAGTTGGGGTGGAGCTGGGGGCAGGCATAAACAATGAGCCTGTTGGAAGGTGAGGCCTCCTGCAAAAGGGACAGACCAAACCATTGTCAAATACAGCGTGCTTTGTTCCCATGAAAAACCAAAACTACATCGAGATTGACAGGGATAAATCGCGGCCATGAAAAAAACATTTAAATCGTGTGTTTTTTTAATCCGTGGCAAAACAGAAGCAAAATCTACCGTGAAAAATGCCCCTCAGAGAGCAATTGATGAACCAATGGCAGACTGCTTGAGGAAGGGGAAAGTGGTGGGGGGAAACCTCTTCCACCAACACCCAAGTATTTCCCCTTTTCCTGCTTCCTTCTCTCCTTTCCACCCCCCCAACCAATCTACCTTTATCACCCCCCCAGCTTCAGCTTTCCTCCTTCCCTTCCCTGGCAGTCTCTCCTTGGAAAACCTGTATGTGCTACTGGCTGCCGGAACAGGCCCAGATGTGTAGTAGGGAACCAGCAAGGAGCTAAAGGGGCATCTCCCTGTCCCCTCTTTCTCTCATCCCATACTATTTCCTCTTTCCTTCCTCCTGGCAACCCCCTGTCCTCACATTTCCACAGATGGGGCCACATTCAGAATTAGATGTATCGATATAAATGATAACAGAACATTCTAATGAAGCAGGACCAAGAAAATGAGCAATAGAGACTACAAAATGAAAACAGGTTTACAGCCGAGCAATATGAACAGATATTAAGGACAGCATTATACTGAGAGTGTGAATGAGAGCTGGAGAGAAAACACCTAAATATCAGTGGGCCATAACATATGCAGAACAATGCAAGAGTGGAAAGAACCAAATAAGATGGTGAAAAGTCTGGTCAAAGAGTTGTGTCTTTACTTGAGACTGAAAGCTCAGTTCACTTAATTTAGTTATAAGAGATGCAGGTTCAAATCCCCTCACTACCATGGATGACTTGAACAGGTCATTGTTTTTCAGCCTAGCCTATATCCCATGGATGTTGCACACTGAAAACATCTCCCTGAAACCATCATCCTGAGCTTGGAGAAAAATTAGGATTCAAAGGAGGAAAGTGGTAAATTGCTAGAGCATGTGCAGCCATTCTAAGCCAAAACAGCACTACTGTACTGAAGCGGAGACTTGCACAATGACAAGAAATTTGCTAGCTGATTGATATGATGAGCTAATTTGTTCTGTATTGTTTGCTTGTTCAGAAAGAGAATGATTGAACACATTGAACATTACCTTCTCATAGATGTGATGCCTTGTGCTTTTGATTAAGGATTCTATTAAATATTAGTAAGGGTAAACTAAGATTTTTGCTGGGTCAAGAAAATTAAAAGCACTGCTATCTTAGCTTTGAATCTTGCTTGTTAATGTTGTTTTGTTTATACAGGGGGAAGTGATGACAGTCTGCTCTAGGAATCTCTAGGAACTCTGTGGTTTTTATGGTGATTCCTTGAGTGGACTGATGTCACTTCCAGGTTTTCTCCAGAAGTAATGTAACACCAACAGTGTTTTCCCCCTGCTACCAGTCATCAGAGCAGTGGCAGAAAACTGTGTTATTTTCAGTGCCAATAAAGGTGAACTATGTTATTTGTTTGTTTGTTTGTTTTTGTATCCCGCCCTCACTCCCCAGCGAAAACCAGGCTCATATGTAGAACTTTCATTTTTATCCATGTGCGGATATGTAATGTATGGATTATGTTTAAAACAAAGTACAAAAATACCTTATCAGTATTTTTTTTATATATTAAGATCTCCCAAATTTATCTCAGAATTTTCAGAAAACTGAATAATGGGTCCCAAACAATCCCAGAAATATTTGAAATTAACCAGGAATATCAGGAGCTGGCGTTTGCAGGTTCCCAAGACTGTTTTTCCCTTCTTTTTTCTTTCCCCCCTGTGTTCTGTGGTTCTCGAGGCTTGGTATCAGCTTGCAAGGCTGCTTTAGGTAAGATTCTATGAGTTTCAAATGTTTTCTTGTTGTTTTTTAAAAGTTCATTCTTTGTTGGAGTTGGTTTGAGTTGGATTCAGGGAAGGGTTTAGTGGATCCTCATGTTTTACATTGAGATTCTCACATTTAATGTAGGTTCAGATTCTCAAATTTTAAATTGGTTAGGTTTTGCAATAGCTTCCCATAGCTTTCCTATGGGGAGATTCTCAGGTTTTACTTTTTTTCCTGGGGATGTCCTCCATAGGAAACAATAGAGAACAGCTGGAGGCACTTTGTTCAGAGACCCATAGAATTGGACCCCGTGGTCCAATTGACTTGAAATTTGGGGGTTATGTAAAGGACAGGTACCAGCAACTCCCTTTTAATTTTTGGCGCCAGTAGTATTAAAAACAACCCAAACCCAAGAAAGATTCTCCATAGGGAGTTGTGAAAAAAAAATTAGACATCCAAGAAAAACCCAGATCCGAATGCCGTGCTGGTAATTGAATGTCCCTAACATGGATGCTTGTTCCCTCATGTTACTATTCCCAAGCCCCAGGCTCACAGGGACTCTGGAAAGGCTGCATGTTGGTCTCTAATACTAATGACCAGACAGGAACTTTGATTCTTTTCTTAAATAGCTAGCACAATTACTGTCTACCTTCCTGATAACCACTCCTCCACTGGTAGCAATGGGTCACTCCCTTCATTATTCTGAAAAGCTACTCCATGTCTTTCTTCTGGCCTAGACATTGATTTACCATGACCTATTTCCCCTTGGTTTACTAAGCAGAACTCAGTGCATTTAAAAAACAACAACAACAACACAAAAGCTCTATGCAATGATAATTGACTCATAATATAATTAATGTAACTTAATTGTTCTGAATGTTCTTGAGCATATAGTCATCTTTTGCATCTCTAATGCATTGAGTAACAGTGCTGATTTCACAGGAAATCATTCTTTTGTCTAATAATAGACAGGTGGAGGAGAAGGATGCCATGCTTAACAAGGAGACTGAAAATTGCTCTTCACCATGTCTACCCAAATGATTAGATTGGTGTCTACTGTATATTAAGCAAAAACAGACTGAAGTTTCATTTGTTGGCTCCCGCCTGAGCTATTTCTGGCAGACAAATTCCAGAGACTACCATTACTTTCATTCTTTAAAAATTCTGACAAAGCCTGGATAAGGTCCTATTAAGATGCAGTTGCATGTGGCATTAATTCACAAAGCTGCTTTGTGATTTTAGTTTGTAGTACTGCTGTAGACAAGGTAAGGTTGTAAAAAATGTGTTTCCCCTGTAAAGGTAGCTTATATGCTTTTAGAATAATAATGGTGCATTTCTCCAACTGTTTTCTATTGTATTTATTATTATAGGGTTTTTAGATAAGTCACTCTATTGCCAGGGCAGATAATAATATACAAACCCATTTACAGCTTAAAATATAAAACATAACCTTAACTTTAAAAAAAAATTCTGATCTCTCATTTTTGTCCTCTAAATATTTATTCAAATTAGACTCTTCCATCGCCTCCCAGAAGACAATCAGAGCAGATCACGGTGAGGTTTTAAATGCACATTTTGTGAATGGGACCTAATGCATGTTGTCCTACATCAGGCATTTACTGGCCTATGTGGAGAGAGTACATCACAGCAAGGCATGTAGTACATGATTCTAAGTTACAGAGCCAGCCAATGATGTTTGCACCCCCTAGCCATACAATTTGTTAAGCAGATATAGGAGCTGGGATTTGGAAAAGATAGTTTAAATTCATGAGGGTGGGTCCTGTGAACCACAGGCACAAGGGTGCTAACAGAAGCCGAGTTTTTGCCTCACCCTTCCCACAGTAGCTGTTTGTGAACCGTGAAAAATTTACTCTTGGGTTCCAGGGGGACAAAAAGTGTCATGTAGCATGAGAGGCAAGACCCTGCCTGGTATGAGTGCAGGCACGGTGTAGTGGTTAAGGTGTCAGACTAGGAATTTTTTAAAAAGTAAGTCTCTAGTCCATTTTCTCACAGAGGTCTGTCTGTCTGTCTGTCTGTCTGTCTGTCTGTCTATCTATCTATCTATCTATCTATCTATCTATCTATCATCTATCTATCTATCATCTATCTATCTATCTATCTATCTATCTATCTATCTATCTATCTATCTATCTATCTATCTATCTATCGAGACCGAGACCACGTGACCTCTGACCAGGGTTCTCCTGCTAATATGCACTAGAGTCACCCTTCCTATTTCCTCCTTAGTAACTGACCATATATACAAATGACATGCAGTACACTCTAGTCCCCTTACAGACTCCTTTAACCTCAGTCCTTTCTTGCAGCAAATACCCTTCCTGACTCCCAGTTCAGCCCAGTCCACACCAGTTGTGGCAAGACCACCATGGCCCAATACATCCCTGCAGCCACCCCTGTGCCCAGTTCCCAGGGTGGGGCAAGAAGCCCTCTTGCCACCATCAGGAGATTCTCAGTTCCTTTTAGTGGCTCTTGGCCTGTGCAGGCTCTGCCCATTAGTTCTACACCAAGGAGCTTGTAGGGTGCCTCTTCTCCTCATGAGCCACGGGCTTGCCTTTGCCTTCCCCATGCGCTGCATCAGCTGGCCACCTTCTGAGCTCTTATTGCTTTCCTGGGTCAGTTCCACCTCCCAGTGGCTCCCCAGCCATCCCTGGACTCCCTGGGAGCACTTGCAAGACCCTTGCCCCCAGTTCACTGAGCTCTGTGGTCTCTTCTCCGATGTCTGGTGCTGTCTTGGTCAACTTGGCTCCCGCCCTCCTTGCCCCAGCTGCTGCTTCTGGGATCTTCCAGTCCCTGTTGCCATCTGAGTCCATGGCTATCCTCTTCCCCTCGCTGCCCTTCTGGCTGCCTTTTAAAAACCCCTGTGGGTGGGGTTGGTCCCACCCTCCCTCCAGCAATGACTGATCACCTCTAACCTGGCCATCCTCTATCCAAGTCAGGAACTCTTAGGCAGTAATACTATAAACTGGGCATGTAGGTAGCAAGCATTGTCCAAGGAGACTTTAACTTTAATTTCCCAACTAGTGAACACTCATCCTATTCCAAAGATCCATGTACTGTTTTGGTCACACACACCTCTTCAATGCATCTAATCAATTGACTATGATTTGTGACACTATCAGCTTCATGTGATTTTTTCCAGTTTTGTTGTTTTCAATTAAGCTTACATTCTATACAAACACACAATTTTATGTTTATTACACCTTTGGTTACTTGAATAAGCTATAGAAAACCACTGGCAAAAGACAAAAAAGGTATTCTGGAATCTAACATAATTTTTACTTATTGCTGTTAAATATTCATATACACTTGCTTAGTGATTGTTAGAATATGGATTTTGGAGTCACTGGTAGTTTGATATCAGTTTCCTGAAGACAGCTGCTTTTACAAATGTTCTGAATAGAGCAGTATGGCAGAGTTGGGTGTATTTAGCTGTGTACAGAACACCATAATACACAATCGCATAATGGATTACTATATTTGGAGTCTGAAATAAATTTCCTGTTGATCAGTTTGGCTACATTTTGCTTTTATCAATGTGTGGCTGAGTGGAGTTGGCTGAGACATTTGTTGAATTCACTGAATGTGTACATTCACATGGAGGTGGGCTATAATAAATAGATGTTTGTAATAAATAATTTTTTTTATAATAAATGTTCATGCATAATAAATAGAAGCTTTTCTTGGACCTGGTATAAACTAGTGCCTCCTTTCCTTCTTATGCCATTTTATACTCTGGCAGGGTATTTCTTATTTCTGGTTAAACTACATTCATGTTTCTGCTGGTTTAAACATGGTCTTCACCTGTAAGATAAGTGTGGGAACTCTATAGGACTAAAGTCATATGCCGCATCAATGCAATACCTCTGTGCATAGGGATGATACAGTTGGAGAACATGATAATAGTTGGTACTGTACACTACTGTAGCTGAGGGATAGGGTTGCCAACAACCAGGTGGTGCTTGGAGATCTTCTGATTTCAGCTAATCTCCAGACTATTGAGATTACCTCCCCTGGCAAAAACGGGAGCTTTGACATTATACTCTGTTGCATTATACCCCATTGAGTCCCCCCCAAACTCTGCCTCCCCAAGCTCTGGTTCCAGATCTCCAGGAATTTCCCAACCAAGAGCTGAGAACCCTACTGAGAAAACAGTAGGTATTTACATCAAGAGCCTGCCTGGTATAAATGTACTTGGAAGAAGAAGAAGAGTTGGTTTTTTACACCCCGCTCATGAGCTCATACCCTGCCAGGAAATTTTGTTAGTCTTTTAGGTGCTACTGGACTCCTACTCTTTTCTACTGCTAGTGACAGACTAATATGGCTACCCATCGTGACCAAATATTAGTAATGTTTGAAGACAGCAATACTAAACTGGAAAGGTTCTAGAGCTACAGAGAAATTGAATTTTGAATGTTCTTCTAGTTCTATCAAAGATATTCAAACAGACTAAATTTAATTTAAAACCTACAAATCCGGGACACACAAGGGGGCAACTCATTTTCCTCTCCCCCCTATTTCCTCGTTTCCTATCAGGAAAGCCTCCATAACCTCTCCCCTTTTCCTGCTTCTTTCTCTCCTTCCCACCCACCAGCCACCCTACCTTTAGCTACTCTCCAGTTTTCAGGTTTCTCTCCTCCCCCTTCCAGCCTCTGCCCAGAAAAAGCTATGGCCCAGTTTTGCAGGGGCAGCAACCGAGCACAGTTCCACAGTGGGGAAACTGCAAGGACTTTTATTTATTGTTTATACTTGCATCCCGCCCTCCTCCTGTCTAGCAGGGTTCAGGGTGGCTAACAACAAACACAAACATTGTATTGGCTATCTGAAATGTTTTCTTTATATTTCAAACATTCTGTGCTAAGCTACATTTTGAAAAAAGTACTTAAGAGCAGTACATTTCACCATAATTACATGCCTGCTAAAAATCCCTACTGCTTTGGGAAACTGCTGTATACATCGATGCACCAAGAAGCATGGCTCCAAATTAGGGTGGGAATTGTGGTGTGTGCTTTCAATCCTCCTTAAAGAGAAGAGGTACATTATTTTCTACATTTATAAAATATTTGCACCTTGCTGCTCTTCCTAGTATACTGCATTTATAACAGTGGATGAGGATGATAACAGTGAGGCTGCTTCCCTGTCTAGAAACTTGTTTAGTGTGCAGTACTTCCTTTTCATTTGTAAGGTTTTCGCCTGTAAAATAGGATATGAAGTAATTTTCTGTTATTAACTTAGTAAACACTTGCAGTGTTACAGTATAATCTTATTAAGATGGTATCTGATTTAATTATAAGCACACCATAAATATGTAAAGCACAGTGTAACCTTTCATAGAGCAGATGTCTGCTGTAATTTAATCGAATGGCATGTGCTTGCCCATTGTACTGTATGTGGTCTAATAACATCGAAGGTCACACCACATATTCCCTTAACCCTGAGGAACAGATGGCATGAAAGGGAAGTCCTTTTTCTTCGCCTGACAAAACCTTGCATTGAGTCATTTCCATTGTCCAATTTCCTGCCCTTGATCCATCCATCTGAATACATCTAAATGTCCAGATGTAATTGCCTGAATTGATGGGGCTTTTACTATTGCAAGAGCAAAAGCTTCTAGTAATGGGAATATGGTGCATGCTAATGGAACTTACAGATAGAAAGATATCAGCTTGTTTCTTTATCATCTTTTCCCTTTAAGATGGGGCTTTTAGAAGATTACATTGTTCATGATTCTAGGCTGTATGTTTGGCATCATAAGGCCAACAAACTATGACCAAATACTACCTGTGAATACCAACAGTAGCATTTTAATAATGGTTTTTATTTTATCCAGGATATTCACATCTTTGCAGTTGGGATGTTGGTATTAGGTATTAAAAACACAAACAAACAAAAAACTGGGATTCCACCAAGGATAGAGAACACTGTGCAGGCTGAGCTTTCCTCCAGCAGTGTCTTTTAAAGCAGAGTTCCTTTGCCCTGGAACAGACTCATTTGAGGAGTCATGTCACCTCACATATGCAGCACACAGGATGATAGGATGAGGTTTACCTGTTACTACACTGGCACAGTGCTACAAAACACATTAAAATGACTGGAATTGCTGGTGTATTGTAGACAGCAGCACCAGCATAAATTTTTAGGATCAAAGTTCCAGTGATCTTTTGAACACGGGGAAAAGTGAAAAGGGGTCATCATTCCAGGAAATAACAGGGCTAAATTACAGAGGAAGGGAAAAGTAATCGGCTATGTAAGCTAATGCTCTGATAGGAGTAGATGTAATGTCAAAAAAGTAAACAGAGCTCCCTCTGCACTCATTACAAACAAGCCTCAGCACATAGGCTTCTTAGGCAGAACACCTATCCCCAGTAATATGTAATTAGGTGAGAATGGCTGCCCACTTCAACAATAATGTTTGCCATAGGTTTCCTGGTGCTGCATGTCCGAGTACCTGTGTCAGGGAGCTGCTGCCCAATGAAGCCTTCCAGGTGTATCTACATGAGTGTTCATTTAAAAGATTTATTCTGTAGCCCTGTTCACAAGTTATAGTGAATGCAGGTACAATATGTGTACAGTATACCCTTGCTTTTTCTTTGAATGTTAATTTACTAATTGTCAGGTTGTACTCAATACATCTACAGCTGAATGTTTAATTTAAACCCCACATTTATTCAGGTGCTGGTCCCCACTTCCATTTGTAAAGTGAGTGTGCTGGCTCTTTCGTACAAAGAGGTGTGGAGGAGCTGAGGGAACTAAAAGCTGGCGCTCTTCTGCTCCTCTTCCTGATCTGTTTCTGTCCTCACTTCCACCTGGCATTTAAAAATGATACGCTGAACTGGAAGATTGTTTCATAGAAACATCTATTTCGTGCTGGTTTTTATCTCCAGTTTTTGCTGAAGGTTGGTCTCAAAGCCATTGAGACTACAGGATTTTCATATACCTGTTCAAACTAGAAAAACAAAAACTAACACATGGCTGAAGCTGAGATTTTAATAAGGGCTTGGATTTAGTCACTTGGCCCATGCTTGCTCTCTTCTTACAATCGATTGCTCAAACACTATGGCTAATTATTCACACACAAGTTTGCTGCTCTCTTGTGGCGAAGCGAAAAAAAAGCGAATGTAAAAGGTTATTCATGGACCCGAATCATCGCCGTTAAGCCCGATTTTGTTTTGGTTACTCATGAAACAAAGCCCGCAGTATTCAACAACAGTTGGGTCTGTCCCCTGTTGTTACAGCCCTCCCCCTGCCAACAATGCCCACCCCCACTCCTGCCTCAACTCCACCCATCGGATTACCGCGGGCAGTTCACCTCTGTGGATACGGCAGTCATATTACAATGATACACGTGACCTGCTCGGCAGGGAAGCAGGGAATCAGCTTCACATTTCATAAGGTCCCCCTCATGACCTATCTGCACTTGCTTCAGGGGAGTGAGTGGCCTCATTGGCGCTGCAAGCAATCCCCCCCCTCCCCGCAAAGCATCCCATTCTTGGAGACACAGAAACAATTCAAGGTCCACCACAGCCTACAGGGAGAAAAGGTTACAAGTTAACCCACACACACACCAAAAAAAGAACCAGCAGCTCTGTTTGCAAACACTTGACAAACCAGAGTAATGTAGCTAGGATCAGAGACCTTACTGGAAAATCCATGCCACATTTTCATTGCAACTCTTTTTCTATGGAGCCCAAGCAAGTCCATGGGCAATCCAGGCTCCTATTATCTTCAATGAGCTGTGCAATTGGGATGTACTAAAACGAATGACAGGCTAGCCCATTAGAAACAACGGGAGTGGCTGCACAACCCAATTGAAATAATAGGAGCCTGGATTGCCCATAGACTTCCATTGGCTACACTGAAATACATTAAAGCACAAAAAGAGTTGCAAAGAAAATGTGGAATAGATTTTCCAGCAAGGTCTCTAAACCCAGATACAAGTGTTTGTGAGGAGGGGAAGAGAAAGTGATTGTAAGCTGCTTTGAGACTCCTTAAAAGGTAGAGAAAAGTGGGGTATAAAAAACAACTTTTCTTCTTTTTCTTCTTGTTCAAGCCCGGCTTCTGCTGGTGGAGGGAGGGGTTTAAATTGAATAAAATAAGTGGTGAATGATCTTTTCTGTGGACATGGTGAGTATCTGGACAGCACATCCACATTTTATTCTGCTCTTCCAACAAGAAACACATGGCTTGTCAGTTGTAACCTTCCCTGCCATTTTATCTTTTGTCCTGTATGGTAGTAAAGACTGAGAGGGTTTAACTGGCCATTGGTTACCTAGTGATCTTCAAGGCAGAGTGGAAATTTGAATCTGGGTCTTCCCCATCCTAGTCTGACACTGGATCTCTTAACTACTGTGGTTGGTCAAGCGTATAGAAAACAGTAGTTTTGATTGAGCATTTAAATATCAGATGGAAACATAAACTTCAACACACTTTCAAGCCCTTTTAAGTCTGGTGAAATTCAAGTAACAATTATCGCAAGCTATTAAAAATATTGCAGAATAAAGCAGCTGCATGCACATACTAGGAAAATCACCTAAAACAATAAGCTTATTTCAATAAATGAGTCTTTAATATCTCTAAGCATGGCAATATTTAATTTCCATGTTGGTGTTGTGATGGGGGAAAGTAAATTTACTTTTGGAATTAATTATTTTTTGTTTAATGAAAAAATATAAATATGGAAACACTATTCTACTGATAACATGACTTGAGGGGATAATGATTTATACTGAAAACACTATTTGGTTGGAATTTCTTCTACTGTTTGAGATAATATAATTTGCGTGATTCCCATATAAAAATATGCAGAAAACGAGCATCAAAATTTTTCTACAACCCTATAGTACTATAAAATACAGAATATTATACTTATTACTGAGATTAGTAAGGTAAAGGTACCCTGTGCAAGCACCGGGTCATTCCTGACCCATGGGGTGACGTCATATCCCGACGTTTCCTAGGCAGACTTTGTTTATGGGGTGGTTTGCCAGTGCCTTCCCCAGTCATCTTCTCTTTACCCCCAGCAAGCTGGGTACTCATTTTACCGACCTCGGAAGGATGGAAGGCTGTGTCAACCTTGAGCCGGCTACCTGACACCAACTTCCGTTGGGATCAAACTCAGGTCGTGAGCAGAGCTTCGACCACAGTACTGCAGTTTACCACTCTGCGCCATGGGGCATTACTGAGATTACAGTACATTAATTTTACAAGGAAAATAGTTTCAGAGGGTAGCCATATTGGTCTGCAGTAGAGCAGTTACATTTGAGTCAGTAGCACCTTAGAGAACAATAAGAGTTTCAAGATACAAGCTTTCGAGAGTCAAAGAATCCTTCGTCAGACACAGTAGAATAGAAATGTAGATCTGAGTCCTTTTATCCAAGTCAGAAGGTGGGAGGGGTATCGTAAAGAATGCTTGTAAAGGATGCAAAGGTACAATGCCTATTGTAATCAGCTTGATTAGAGCAGAGGGGAAATGCTTGGGGGCAGGAAATTAGCATAAAAAGTATATTCTGAACATAACTTGGAGGAAGGAGCTGTCATACTTGAGCTCCTGCTTAGTGGTCACCATTAGGAGCTAACAAAGAACAGGCAGCCTGGTCAAAGATTCAAGGTAATAGATGAATTGTAGTATTCTGTATCTTTAAGAACCTACCTTAGAATAACAGAAGTCATGGTGTGTTGAGCGTAGGAACAGAGAATAGCATGTATGCACCTTTAGTCTGTAACCTTGTTCAGTCCATTCTGTGCAGAGTATATGTGTGGACCTTTTCTTTTCAGTATATGCTGGAAGTTTGTTCTCTGTAACTATGATAAGCCCCACTTACTAAAAGAGTACCACGGGAAAATAGTCAGTAGATTCACAGGAGTGTGTGAGTGTGATAAGCTATTTTTGCAGAGGAGACACAGCATAAAAACATGAGACAAGGCAAGCTTGTAAATGGCAGTACAGACAGACCGCTAGGAGCACTGGTCCGGTTAGCAGGAAATACTCTAGTTGACCAGCTGGTGGCAATGTTAGATCTCAGAGGGAAGAACCCCTCTGGGAATCAGATGGGCTAGGACAGGGGTCGGCAAACTCATTAGTTAAAAGAGCCAAATATCAACAGTACAACGATTGAGATTTCTTTTGAGAGCCAAATTTCTTAAACTTAAACTATATAGGTAGGTACACTGTTTATTAACTTAATAAACTTTAATTAAAGTTTTAAGTCTTAATTAAACTATAGGTACACTGAATAAAACTTGATATCATACTTAATAGTGATCTTATTTATTGATAAAAATTAAATTGTAAGTCCCTGCCATTTCCCCCTCCCCATCTGGAGTCCTCGTCTGGAGGCCTGGTCTACCGCCATAAAAGCCTATTGGTAGACCTGGCTTCCGGCTGAGTCCCATTGGGAGGCCAGGTCTACCCATTGGCTTTCTTGGCAGTAGACCTGGCCTCTGGAGGCCCATAGAAGCCAATTGGTAGACCTGGCCTCTGAAGGGGGACTTTTTCCCCTCCTCGGAGTCCAGGTCTACCGCCAAGAAAGCCAGTGGGTAGACATGGCCTCCCAATGGGACTCAGCCGGAGGCCAGGTCTACCAAAGGAAGCCCACCTTGCCCAACAGCTGATAGGCGGGGGGGCAGGAACCGCTGAGCTGCCCGCCCAGCAATCACGCAGCTAGAGGGGAGGGGAGGCTTTAGCCTCCCAACCATTGAGGGCAAGGGAAAGGGGGACCTGGCCATTCTCCACGGCGGGGGGGTGGGGAGAGACAGCACGCCCGCTCGCCCGCTCTCTCTCTCAGGCGCGCCGGCTCTGCAGTCCAGCTGCCGGAGCGAGCGGGTGCAGGAGTAGGGGCTCCGAACCAAGTTCAGAGAGCCGCACTCAACGGGTCAAAGAGCCGCATGCGGCTCTGGAGCCGCAGGTTTGAGACCCCTGGGCTAGGAAGAGTGGTGCGCTACCTGGCAGAGACATGGGATGGCCACTGAATGTCTTGACCTTCTTAATGGCCCAAAGCAGAACAGTGCTTGTGGATCAATAGGTGTTCTGCCACATTTCTTAGTTCTTCATTATTCATTTCCATTGATTTCAATAAGAAGACTATCCACCCACCTCCCCTTCAACTGTCTGAGCTCCCTTTTAAGAGCTCTTGTAATGGTGTCGGTCCAGAACTAGTCCCCCACTCATTGCTGCAAGTTACTTGAGTAACTCCCTGGGAGAGCCCTGCCCTTGGTTAATGGGGAAAGCCCCCCCTCCCAAGTTAACAAGACCGAGCAGGTCTTGTCAGAGGTTATCATGCCTCCTATTTCCCTCCCCTCACCAACGGGGTGGGAGCATCCTCTTGTAGATGAAGGCGGGTCCAGGTGTCTCCGCTGACTCCATGCTTGTCCTACAAGTCCACACTCCTTTGAGGATCCCCTAATACAGAGTGGATTCTCATCTCCCCACTGGCTGAGGAGAGGTGCTCCCCAGTTCTTCCTGGATAAGTCTGGGATAGTGTAGGTAGACCCTGGATAATGTAGAAAAATGTAATTTATGAAGTGTCCTATCGTAAAGAATAATTTCTATTTTAGTTCTGAAATGTTTCTAGTTACACTGCCTTTTTTCATGAGACTGACAATAAGCAAAGTAATGGTGAATATTCTGAGACTAAATCCTCCATCTATGGTGATGGTCTAAATTACAGGTGAGTTTGAGCCTGGCCCACCTGAATTCCAGGCCCTTGTAAAATGTACCCACCCTGACTGGAATCTAGATTTATTTATGCTCTCGCCAAAGAACCTATTTTTCTGTACGCTCCTCATGTGTACGCAACAAAATCTATTTTGCAAACATAGCTTCTTATGCTGGTTTCAGATAGTAAACCTACAGGTGGAGGTGATCTAAAAGATTAATGAACTGAGCTATTTCTCCCAGCTGGCCTGGCCTTGTCCTCTCTAGGCTGCCTGTGCTAACTTTCTGTATCCTGAATTTGACAAATAATGAATGATGCCACCAGCCATCTATATTTATTTATGCAGATGCTGTAATCAGTTCTTCACACTATTGCACTGTTCACACTTTCATCACTTTAATATGGACATTTGCCAAACCACTTTAATGAACAACATTTTCCATCTTCAAATAAAGGTAATACTGATAGCAGGGTGTTTTTTAATGTACTGCAAAAGCAGCTTCTGTAAATAGTGCATCAGTGAACAGAGCAAGTGACTTCCATCAGAGTACTAGTTAGTCAGGCAGATGTCTATACCCATACCTACCGTAAGTGTAAGTTTTAATTTCTCTCCAAAATCTGTGCTTTATTTCTTCACATTGGCTGTTACCACACGAAGCAGTAACAGCATATTATCCTCGTGGTTGATCTCCGAGGTTTGGCAGCACATTCAAAATTCCTGTTCCCATTGTCGCCCTTTTCACCGTGGTATTCCTTCCACCTGAGAACCTGTCCGCACTTTCCTGCTTCAGGGGAGCGTGGCATCATTTGTGATGTTGCAGAACGCTCCCCCCCTCCTAGCCTCCTTTTGTTTTGTTTTGCATGTGCACTAATGATGGTGTGATGCTGCGCTATGATTGGCTGCGTCTGACTGGGCTGCTTTCACTTTTTTTAGAGTAACATTTCCTTGAAACACCCCCCCCCCCCATCTTGGGAAGAAACTAATGTAGGGTATAAAAACCAACTCTTTCTCTTCTTTTTTTCGTTGGTCAGTGATGCAGATACATTATTTGAAACATAGATAATGCTTTCTTTTGGAAAACAGCTACCTTCATTGCTGGGCATAAGTTTTTCTCCTTATAAAAGGTATTCTATATTCTCAACATGACCCCATCTGCAGATTTGTAAATGCAAGGATTGGAGCAATAAACAGAGAAGACAAATTATGGGAGATTGAGTTCTTAAGGAAGGAAGGAAGCGGCCATTACAAGTGGGGAAAAAGTCAATCTCCCATAATTAACAGCAACCTTGCACTTGACCATGAGGTAGGAAGGAAGCAGACCAGCAGCCATTACTGACAAGTCTAACAAGATCAGTACATTTAAAATTCTCCTGGGGGGCATTTTTGGAGGTAGAGCCCCCAAATTTACAGCGTAGCTTGAAGGGACTGTTCTTGCACAAACCCCAAAGTTTGGTGAAGATTGGGTCAGGGGGTCTGATTTTATGGGGTCTGGAAGGGGCTGCCCCCCTCCTCCATAGATAGCCATTGCAAAACTTTGCAATGATTGTCTATGGAGGAGAGGGATGACTCCTTCTGAACCCCATAAAATTGGACCCTTGACCCAATCTTCACCAAACTTTGGGGTTTGTGCAAGAACAGCCCCTTCAAGCTACGCTGTGAATTTGGAGGCTTTACTTCGAAAATTGCCTGTTCGGCTTCAGCTTTCTCCCCAGGTTTGTGCATTCGGTAAATTTGAACTGGAAATTTACTGAAATAGCTAATTTCGGGTTTATTTTCGGTTTGGGTTTATCAATATGCACACACCTAATGGATACCAGACAACATAATGTCATACAACTTGCCTGTGCCTAGCAGCAGCTTCCACACAACTTGTGGTACTTAGCTGGGCCTGGCACCTGAGTG
Source organism: Euleptes europaea (assembly GCF_029931775.1). Classification (NCBI taxonomy): domain Eukaryota; kingdom Metazoa; phylum Chordata; class Lepidosauria; order Squamata; family Sphaerodactylidae; genus Euleptes; species Euleptes europaea. The sequence continues at coordinate 72,801,587 of NC_079313.1, forward strand.
ACTTGCTGTTGTGTGACTTTTGCAATTTGGCCAGCCTTTTCCTAGGGAAAGGCTGCCAGGGGGAGGGGAAAAGGGAAAGCTGAGAGAGCCAGTGCTGTGTAGTGGTTACAGTGTCAGACTGGGATCTGGGACACCCAGGTTCAAATTCCCTCATTGCCATGGAAACTTACTTGATTACCTTGGTCCAGTCTAATCTAATGTACAGGGGTTTTGTGAGGATGAGATGGAGGAAGGAAGAATGATGTAAGCTGCTATGAGTCCTCTTTGGGAGAAAAGTGAATGAATGAATCTGAAGACTGAGGGAGACAGATAAAAGAAGAGTTGATTGGTGAATGGTGAAAAGAGAAGAAGCAGGGGAATGGAAGAGAATATGGGGGGTGCCAGGAGAGAAAGAGGAAATAGTGTGGGGAAAGGGATATAGAGGAAACTGAAGTGGCCCCTGAAAGTCCTTATAATTTCTCTACTTGTATTTTCTCTAAATCATTGCTCAGTTTCTAAAGTTGTTTAGTACTGGTGGGAAGAATCAATAGAATATTCTAACTAGCTGAGATGGTTGATAATAGTTGCAGCAGGCTCCAGAAAAGGCAGTGGTTCAAATACCAGCAATGATTTATTTTTGAAAAAAAATCTGCTAGCAAGGTATAGTTTGTAACCTGAGCAGCTAAACATTAAAAGCGCTGATTTCTTAATGAAAAGAAAATGCATTACACCTGCTTTCAGGGCAGTCCTATGCAGAGTTACTCCAGTCTATGGCCATTGAAATGAATCTTTAGGATTGTACTGTTAGTGAATTTTTTATATACTATATAGGATATGTACATACATTGTTTTAATTACTACAAGTACATTGGAACTCAAAGCTGAACTTGGTGTCAGGTGCCTTATAATATAAAATCTTGCTGTCAGAATTTTTATTGAAATGAACTGCTTATCAATATATCTTAATTCATTGATTACCTCTTACAGTTCTAGTGACTTTCATTATATTAACCATTGGACTAAATGCTATTGATACTCTTTAAGTTTAAAATAATCACTGTCAAAGGGAAATATTTAATATTGAGTTTATGCTTCAATGCAAATAACTGTATTTTTCCTTTACACATCATAATATTGGGGAAATACCGTAATAAATAGCAAAAAATTAGAAGATTATTTTATTTTATTTTTGAACCATAACATGCTAGTTGTATAGATTTTGAGCTGCATGAAGGCTAAAACATGTTTTATTTAATGAGTTATATGACACATATTCAGTAGTGTTCATAATGACAACTGGTTTTCCATTTTCAATGGCATTCTGTGTTGCATGTGAGTTGTTTTGATAATGCATGTATGCACATGTGCAAAAATGTGTTGTATCCGGTAGCACAACATCACAAATGTTTATGTTCTTGTGCATATTTTTACATATGTTTAATATAAGTCAATGTTATCATGTAAAGTGCTGCCTAATAGAATTCTTATTTAATGAATCTGTCCTTAGCCTTTGTGGGTAGAATGTGGCTGAATTCTATATCAATAGGAAAGAAATATAAAAGTTGCAATCCTATGCATGCTTACTTGGGATTAATTTCTGCTAGAGTAAATGACACTTCTTTTCTTCCTAATAAATATGCATAGGAGGCAGTATTTTTTGAAGTTCTGTGAAGCCAGGGATATTTGTATCATACCCATAATATATTAACTGGGTGATAGCAGCCAAAGTAATAGGGAGGAAATGTATGTGCTTTTCTGTCTTCACATCTTGGGAAGAGTTCCAAATATATTTCAAGTGAAAAAGAGAAGATCTTAAATATTCATATCATTCAAATGATACTATGAAAGTGTTCTACAGCACATATTTAGGGAGATACCATTTTGAAAAGATTCTGAATTTCATTGTAATGCATCTGAAGCCTAGTGCTATAAATACTAACACAGGAGCTCAGGAAATCCATCCGTCCCATAATATTTTTCTGTTCCCTTCTGCATTGGTTAGGGCTGATCTCAGCAGTGTCAGTAATTATTATTCTGATGACTTGCCCCTGAAAGGCACTCGCTTGTACCTGTGGGGACAGCAAATCCATTTGCCTGGCGCCAGGGAGTCGGAGGCACAGGCTGGCGCCAGAGAAGAGAAGAGAAAGATGATTAATATGTCTTATAGATTCACTGCCTCTTCACTTGTCCTAGACCTGCCAGTAATTCCACTCCCCTGTGGTTCCACCTTGATCACAGATAATGGAGGCAGATTGAAAGTTTGAAGACAGAAGCCTCTCTTTTTTCCTGAACTGACATTACTTACCCAGCCTAAATGAGCTGTACAGCCACCTGCACCTGCCTATGGGAAGGCATCTCAGCGCACTTCACAGTAATGCTACAATAAAGCAGCAACTGCACTCTAATTAAACAGAGGTTTTTTTTAAGCCACACAACAAGCTACCATTAGCAAAGCTATGATACTGCAGCACAGGAAAATATCTTAGGTATATCCCCCCTTTCTAATTTACAAGGTATCATTCCCTCTTCCCTTCCTCCAGCAATGATATTCTTCAAGGTTATTTTGAACAAGCAATGTAGTTATTACTTATTTAAAGAGACAAGTGGTAATATAAATAAAACAAAAGGCATGTGAGGAAAATGTTTAAGTATTCTTAGAGGTATGTCCTTATAAAGATCAGGCTTCCCCCCCCCCCACCCTTCGTTTGACAAAACCATACTTTGAAGCTAACATTTTTGTAAAACAAATCTTGACATAAGCTTGGAAGCTGCTATAACAAGGAAGGGAAGCACGTGTACTTCCTAGTTATTGTATACAGGGAGACTGCATAACTCTAGATGCAATGATAATGCTTGTTTTCCAGACTGATCAGTGAACCGCACTGCTGGCAAATTGTTTTCAAGCATAGAGTACAACAGTGGTCCCCAACATGGCGTTGAGGTGCCCACTAAACCTTTCCTGGTGCTCACCTGGGTGGGGCTTTTGCTAAGCAGAGCTTTGATTGGCCGTTGGACATCTGATTGGATATGCAGATTTTTTTAAATGTTGCTTTGGCAGCAATTAGGGTTACCAGCCCCCACCCCCCGAGAATATGGGAACCCCTGTCCCAGGCCCTCCTCCTGCCGATCAGCTGGCCAGTGGGGAGACTTACCACAAGCAAAAGTAGTCTTACACTAGTGTTCATGGTGATATCATTTCTCAGGACATGGGAATGCTCTGGGGAAAACTCTGTGGTAAAAATGATATCTATCATAGAGTTTTTGTCCAAATACTAGAGTGTCCTTGTGTTGCCAGTGATGTGATCACACCAGAAGAGAGGTTGGCGAGCTGCTGGCAACACTGGCCTAGGCTTCCTTCTGCTCCAAGTAACTCTCCCCACGCCCACCAGTTGCCAGTGTGTATCTGACAGCCCTAGCAGCAACAGCTACCACAGCACAAGAGTCTTAACCAATATGTTCATTCAAAAAGGCATTCTGTTAAACAGAGTTTCTGCATGAAATGTTGACAAGTGATGATTAGAATTATGGATAACATCACTCCATGACATTTTGTGATTTGCTCTGCCTCTTGTGATAGACATTTTGTGGTTCACCCTTCATCATGTGTCAGAATTCCAAAGGTGCCTGCAGGTTCAAAAAATTATATCTATTTTGGGGCAATGCCTTTTCTCTATTGCAAGACTGGTTCTTTGCCAAGCAACATCTGGAGGATAGCACTGATGCACTACAGGGTCCTGACCTTCAGAAGCAAAGGAGGGGGCACTGAGTGTAACAAGGTGATCATGCCAATACAACAGTGTGGATCTGTGATATGCCAGCATCTGTCAAGTTTATTCAGTGATGGTTACTTTCAAATGCAAGTAATTCCTGACAATGAAGTGAGCAGACTTTCTGAGCAGCCGTGGGAGAAAAATAAAATAAAATAATGGTTGTTGGCCTATGGCATGATATCACTTCTAGGGCAAACCCAGAAGTGACGTCATGTCTTTGTAGGAATCACCAGAACCTCTATGGTAAAACCATCACCTTTCCAGACAGGAAGTGACATCATTATGTCACTGACAGCCACCCCCTATGTCGCCACCCCCTGGTCTCCTGCCAGTCGCCAAGCAAGGCCAGGTAACCCTACCCAGTTAGTGAACCCTCAGTCTTGCTGTTTTCTTTCTCTAGCCTTGTCCCAAAAAATAGCACTCTCATATCTTGTTCCTTTAATCACATTTCTGGCCCCCTACCCTGCCTTCCTTCTCACCCTGAGTCTCTGGAACTACCATACTTCCATCTAACTGTAATGGCCCTCCTGCTGGAAGATTGTTTGCCTCACTTTGTAGAAGGATTGAAAACAAAGGGCACAGCCTATTAATATTCTATTTAATTTAATTTATAAATTACTGTGTTAAATTAGAATATTGAACTTTCAAGGCTCAAACCATTCCTTTGTGCCATCACCTTCTTGAGGATTTATCATACTTTGGCTTGTTAAATTGATGTATTCATAAAGAAGCTATTTAGTTATTTCTATTTCATGAGACAATGCTATAAACTGAGATTAACTCTCATATGCAAAACAGAATAGAATACAAGTTTTGCATTATAGGTAATAATAATCTTGATATTTGAAGGCCGAATTTCCCACTGCTGGCCCTTAAAAATATGTTTTTTAAAAAAATTAGTAGTGAAACACTTTTATTAACTAGTTCTAAAATGTGTTACAGTCTGACCTTTTTAAACAAGTCATGTTTCAAAATTTCATTGGAGAAATGGTTCATTCCACTGGGATCACCTTTTTTTTTTCCTGGCAAGACCCTTGTGCCCTCAACAACTACATCGGACGTAGAAATATTGATTCCAGGAAATCTTTAGCTTGTGATTTGATCATTGTTTGTTATACAGTTGTATACAGTTGTTAAAGGCGGGAGCATCCTACCAAAAATGTCAAATCTTCATTCCATAGTAATGGTTAAGTTTAATATTCCCAATTTGTTTGAATTGTTCATTGCTTTAATTGTTTGTTACATGAGAAGGTTTGCTTGGGGCTGAAGGTCTAATTAAATTCTTGTTGAATATTTTGGAAGATGTTAAATGTTTAGATGAGTGGTGTTTGGTTTCTGTAAGAGCAAAAAGTAAAGAGCAACTGCTTTGCTATTTGGAGAATAATGAAAGACTAGGAGAATATAAATTTTTGGATATCATCAGTTGATAAGTAAAAGCAAAAATGAGTTAAATTGCTGGTTATGCAGATATAAAACACAGATTTTGTTTTAACTTGAAAGTGATTGTGTTTTTCTTGAGATGAAGTATGATTCCAATACAGGGCACATTTCTTGCTCTCTGTAATGTATCTGAAGTTCAAGAAAGCAAAGATCCCCCTTGTTGTGAATAAAAATAGGGACTGGGAAAGTAGGGTTGCCAGCTCCAGTTTGGGAAATACCTGGAGATTTGGGGGGTGGAGCCTGAGGACGGTGGAGTTTGAGGAGCGGAGGGGCTTCAATGCCATAGAGTCCAATTGCCAAAGCGGCCATTTTCTACAGGTGAACGGATCTCTATTGGCTGGAGATCTGTTGTAATAGCAGGAGATCTCCAGCTAGTACCTGAAGGTTGGCAACCCTATGGGAAAGCCAGGACTCCTGAACCAGTTCCAACTGCTTGGCTGCCCTAAGTGGGCAGCATCTCATGCTGACTGGGTGAGTTGAAGGGCATCAGCAGAATGGAGGGGGAAAGGGAGTTGGTGGAGCCCATCATAGATCTTACAAGGGTGGCCTAACAAGCAGGATGGGGGCTTTAAGAAATACAGCTAAGTCCCGTCCAATTATAGGCAGGGTGGGGAGGAGGAAGGGAAAAGAGTGTCTGGTTGGAGCAGCTAGACTGACAGAAGGATGATTTTTCCAGCACTAAACCTTTGTTTCTTAGCTTGGCTGCTTCCAACAGCCACTCTTATCCCCTCTCCTTCCCTAACCTGGCCCACTTCAAAGACACACTCTACCTGGCTGTAACCTTTGCAAAGCTCACCCCATCCTGGGCTGTTTCTACATGTGATGTTTTCCATGGGTTAGTCACAGCATGCCCTCACTTTATTTTGGGAGCTTCTGTATGACACCATGTTCTTTCCAAGCATAGCCCTTGGAGCTCTTGGAATTTTCACTTTTAAGCTGGAACAAAGGAAACCCTCTTTTCCTCTGGCTTAAAGGGAAAGTGATGCTATATCTGTGCACAGGGCCTCCATATGAAAGGTATGAGCTGCCTCTCAGCTATTGGGGGAAGTGAGGATTGCTGGGCTACTGGACAGCCTGGAAAGATTCTTTCCAGCCCAGCATTTCTGTGCTGAGGCAACAGAGGGGGGAGGGAGTGAAGAGAGGTGGTGGCAACAGGGAATGGCACCAATACAGGAGGACTGGCGTTGGGGGATGGTGCTATTTAATTTGTTTGTACATGATCTGGAACTGGGAGTGAGCAGTGTAGTGGCCATGTTTGCAGATGACACAAAATTATTCAGGCCAGCTATGAAGAACTCCTGGAGAATCTCTACAAACTGGGTGAGCAGGCAGCAATGTGGCAGACAAAGTTCAGTGCAGGTAAATGTAAGGTGATGCACAGTGGAACAAAACAATCCCAATTTTAGGTATATGTTAATGGGGTATAAACTTGCTGAGACTGAGAGGGAAAGAGACCTTGGGATCACAGTGGATAGCTCAATGAAAATGTCAACCCAGTGTACCACAGCAGTGAAAAAGGCAAACTCTATGCTGGGAATTATCAGGACAGAGATTGAAAATAAAATGGCCAATTATAATGCCCCTGTATAGATCTCAAGTGCAGCCTCATTTGGAACATTGTGTGCAGTTCTGGTGACTGTATCTCAAAAATGCCTTGATGCCCTGTTATTGGCCTTCCAAATTAATTGGTTGGCCGCTGTGTGAGACAGAATGCTGGGACCATTGGTATGATCCATCAGAGCTCTTATGTTCTTAACTGAGACTGGAGTTTAAGTGTGGCGATAATGTGGAAACATGTTTGCTGCCAGAAAAACAGACTTTAAAATATTGCATTTGCCTTCACCCTTAATGTACCAAATGTTTATTTTTAGCAGAATTGCTGGATTTGAAAGAGAATTTCAGAATTCTTTTTTGTCCATACACTTTTAACGAGAAGGGGAACATATGGTTCATCTTCCCCACTCATTAGGAGACGAATATTAAAACTGAGAATGTGAGCTGTTTCAAGTCATAGCTTTTCATAAGTATAATGCTTTTGATTTTAAATACCTAGCTGGTGCTGCATTTTTTGTTCCGGTGTATTTTTGGTGTAGTTGGTGGTTATGTACTAGAGTGGTGACATTTATGGGAAGTGAATCTATTAAATTCTTTATAATGAATAGCATGTAACATTGAAACATATACATTTTTCTCATTTTGCTTTCCTCTGGGGGACCACAGCAACATTTTGGCAAGTTTGAGTAAACAGCTTTGTGTTGGCATGCAGTAAATTAAACTGAGTAATTAAAATCAATAGCAAAACATTAGCTAAGCAGAAAGGTCATATAACACAACAGACAAGTGTTTGGTAGTGTATTCCCCAAAAATCAAAATAAATTTCTCAACTTTTTCTCCACATGCCTAAAACCATCCCTAAAAATCTCAAAGGGTCATTGGAAGATCAAGAACACCCACAAAACTATTTTGTAAAAAGTCACATTGCCTGGGTAAGCCCCAAGGGAAGCAGTGTTGGATCAAGGTCCAGGTTTGGGAAAGAAGCCCGCTGCAGAATATTTTTAAATTTCTGCACAGCAAGTATGCGGTTTGGCCTTTGTTGGGTAGGGTAGTCTCATTTGGGAGTATTGAAAGGATGAGTCCATAGAAGAGCTTCCACAGTTAAATCTTTTGGGGATTGCACTCCTTTCCAACATACCTATTTGAAGATATTAATCTTCTCAATCCTACTTCATTCCCTGCAAACATTCTACATCAGTTGCTGCTGTTTTTATTAAAGAGATTTGCAAAGGGAGTATATAAGAGGAGGGATGGATATGTGGAAATATTTATTTTCTTTTTTTATTTCATGGGCAGCTAGATGGGTCTTTAGGGGGAGAGGCTGATTCAGTGGGATGTTGGTGAACCAGAAGTTAGCTGATCTTCCCACCAAAGATCACCATCCCAACTAGCATTTCTGAGCACACTGCTTTTCCACATTATGTTGGTTGTCTCAGAGCCTTTGGGAGAGTTTTTTTTTTTTGGGGGGGGGAGTAATTTATTTGTATGTCACAAATTTAAAAAAGAACATTTTAAATGTTTGTTTAATGGCAGAGCTTTTAGATTTTAAAATAGTTTCAAATAGCCTCTGTATCCACACGCAGACATACTTTTTTTTTTATCTTACCAGCTGACCTACAACTGGTAACATTTTAAGGTGTCCACACTAACTGGGGCACTAAAGAAACTACCCCATGGGTATTCATTTATTCTTGGGCATTCTTTCATCACTGTTGTCATAATAATGCTCTGGGTGGCGTTGCACCGAATCCCAGTTCTTATTATACCTTTTTAATTCTTCCTTGCCAGTATCATCCAGTATTATTCTCTGACTACTGACAATTAGGCCATCAGCTGTGTGTTCCTTCCCCAACCCCCACCCCCGGCTTCGGATTCTTGATCTGCTCTCTGGTAGGGTGGGGGATGCCAGGTGGAGCAGCTGTGCCACAGCTGAGATATTGAGCAAAGCAGGTGAAGAACAAAGCAGGTCTTAGTAGAAAAAGAATAGTCACCCAATACAAGTGTCAAATGTTTAGCTATGGCAAAATTTGTTTTACGTTTGATGGGCATGGGAATATGCAAAGGCTCTGCCCTTGGATTTGCTAATATTTTTAGTTAGTAACTCCCTCAGCTAAGCAGTATCTTGCAGCTATAGAGAAATGGTGCTTTATGGACACTATATAAGAAGCTAGGGTTGCCAGGCAGTGCCAGGAAACAGGGGCAGGGGATTCCATGTCCCCATAGGGAGCTTGGCAGCCCTATAAGAAGCTGACCATTACAGACCACATAACCAATCATATTCCACTGCAATGCTGTGCATCAGTTACATAAGTAGACCTTGAAGGTATCAAGAGAGGACAGGTTGAGATCAGTGACAGTTCCTTTTCCCCCCTACTCAGGACCCATAAACACAATCAAAAGACAACACTGTTATAACTAGCAATACTATTTGCTATTGGGTGAGAGAAATTAATTGTACCCACAGTGGCCATGCATCTTCAGTCTAGTCAGATTGGAAAGGAATTTCCTTTTTGCTTTCCTAGATCTGGAGAATGCAGAATATCCTTATTCCTGCACTGCAGTGAATTCAAAACACACAGCCCATTCCTGAGGTTGGGGGCTGAATAGGCTTAGGAAGCGGTGTGACCCCTATGCCGGCATCCGTGCCACTTGTGCCGTCTAAACTGGCATGGATGCCAGTGTAGGGGTACTTATGTCAGCCACCCTAGACTGCAGCGGCAGTGTGGCCCGCGGACACCAGCTTGGCCTTCCGCCAGCATCCTCTCAGCACAAGTCCTCATGCCGCTGTCCCAGGAGGCATTCCGGGGGGGTTCCGGGGATGGAGTTGCCTTTAGGCAGCTTCCTAACCCCTTTCAGCCTGGAAACGCCCCCTTAAACAATGGCAGTGCTGCACCACCTTTTGGTTGGCACTGCATTGCTGTTTTCAGTGGGGCTTTCCCTCCCCCTTTTCCTAATTTTTATTTAAAAATAGCCCTCCCCCCGCCCGGTGTAGCGGCGATATCTCTTTGGAGGTGCTGTGGCACTGCCACGGCCACGCTGTCCCTGGCCGCTGCAGCTGTCAGGAATGGGCTGACAGTGATCTTCTCCCAAGGCTCTTACATTCACTTTCAAATGAACTTTTCCCTTCCCTCAGTGCAAGACTCTGATGAAGAGTAAGGCCACAGATAACATGAAGCTTTGGGTTGTGTTTGGTGGTGCATCTCATCTGTCCAAGCCTCATTACATCCCAAAACAGATATTTGGGCAGAAGATGCAGTGTTGTGTTAGCCAAAATGCCCTTTAACTTGGGGAATTAGCAAGTAAGATGGCAAACTACAATATTTATATAGTGAGAGCAACCTTTGTATACCAGAGCCGGTAACTGTGACCTTTAAATAAAGACAGAAGCAAAGGATTCCGAATTAAAAGAGTTTATGTTGTTTTCTTTCAAATCAGTGATGCATACACGCATACAGAGAAATCTAAGAAATTCAAAGAGAGTAGTACAAGCACAGATGCCAACGTGGCAGGGATCGTTGATGGGGAGATATTTACCGTTTTTGAAGAGGTGTTGTCCAAGTTCTCGTAGACTAAGACAGAAGAAATTAATAGCAAAGGGGTTCCCGTAGACTTGGCCAGCAAGGCGGGAGGGAGCGTGGTCAGGCTGCGTAAAACCAAACCAACAGAGTAACAGCAAAGGTGCCAGGAAAGACCTAAAGTGAAGTTATGGGCTGGGGTCACCCCAGATATACTGGTTTTCTGGGGGCGGGGAGAGGGGGTTTACCCCTCCTAGGTTCCCAGGTGACAAAAAGTTACAAAAGGATTAATCTGTGGCTACCGGTGTGGGGTAGTGAGAATTTGGAAATCTATTCTGATTCCATTGGCTTTTGCAACCCGGGAGGAAACGGGAGATCTCTGCTGAAGTGATTAACGTTCTGGAACAATGGGTGCGTTCTCTGCAAATGTCTGGGGATTGCTGCTGCATAACTGGAAGAATGACTCATCGCTGATATCAGGATCACTGCTGATTGCCCATTAAGCTGCTGATGTTGCAATGGGAAAGGGGGTGTTGGCACTGACTACGTGACTGTCTGCTTTTCACGACATGGCTGCGGCTGGAACAGGGTTTGCATAGGAACATGGAGTCTCTCAGGTTCACTGGAGGTGGCCCTTGCTTCTGTTTCCTAGCTGCTGGCTGCATGGAGCTCGCAGGAGCGGCCGTGTCAGTTTCAACGGAGCACGCAGCAGCCGTCCTGTAGTGTTTGGGACGGGCGTGCGGCTGGAAAAGTAGTCGTGTGCCTGCATATCGGGTTGCCAGGTCCATTCCCGGAGTTTAGGCAGCCCGTATGCTTTCAGTTGGTCAAGACTGACCAGAAACAGCCTCCTTGAGTGGGTAGAGAAGCTTTGGTGAAGGGTGAAGGAGATATTGGGTGAAAACGCATAGTCGCTTTAGCCTCCTTTATTCCCTGTTTCAGCCAGGATTTAGCCAGGATCAAACGCACATTCGGCGAAACGCATGCTTTCGATCCTGGCTGAATCCTGGCTGAAACAGGGAATAAAGGAGGCTAAAGCGACCATGCATTTTCGCCCATTTGCAGACACATGTCATTGTTGATGTGACCAACGTGGCAGATTCCTTCATGCCTTTCTTGCTCGATCCCGCAAAAGTGAAAGGATTTATGCACATGTCTGCTTATCCTTTCCATCCACCAAAGTACATTGTTTGTGGCAACACTTTAAGTAGGAGTAATGTTACATCTTATGCGTGCAATGTCTAGTTTAGCTATCTCAGTACATATATTTTTTTCTCCTTAAGTGTCGACAGTAAAGGATTAGAATCAGCGTGCAGCATTTCTTAGATGTGCAGTTGTCACTAACAAGCCATTTCAGTAGTTAACTGAGAAAATATTTAAACAACTCTTGTCACAATATGAGACTGGAGGGAAAGTTGATACACTCTGTGTATCCCACAACAGCAACAAATATGGGACTTTGCATGTTGCTGGAAGCTTTCATATCCTGAATTGTTGCAGCCCACATTTTAGACATTTGTATATTTAACTAGAAAGCTGCATGAATTATACATCAGATACTTTTTGAAACATTTTCTGTAAGTGTGTTGACAAATGTCCTTTCATTCTAGATGAAATGCATAGTAGTATCGCAACATTTTATAGACAATTTGCTTATAAGTTTTTATCCCATATGTTGCTTTTCCTTGACTACATCTGCCTTTTTATATAGTCAAACACAAACAGCTATGAATTTTTCTCATAGTCTCTCAGAATAACATTGAAATGCTTGCTGTGGTATTAAGAGAATTGTTTTATTAGCATGGGCCAGTAGGAAGCATATGGTAACTAAAATGCATTTTTGTAGGCTGTGAAATTTCAGGTTCTGACTAAATTTACTTATTTAGATTCTTTAGTTTTCTTAATTATTTTGTTTTAATCTCTGGCTCTCATGGTTGCAGAGATGACCTTGAATTGCTTTAAGGAGCAGAAATAAATAAATAAATATTTTCACATATCCTGATTTTAAGCATATCTCATGATTGTCTAGAGTGACTTACAGGCCCCTTCGACTTCAGTGGGGCTTAAGGACAACCATCTGCAGTTGAACTGGGACCTTAGCATTTTGGTTCAGATGATTACAACTCTACTTACTGCCTCTCCAAGGCACAAGACAGCTTGCAATAATAATTAAAATGATACAAATATAACCAAATAAATTCCAATGGCCTAAAAACCATCGTGGTAGTGAGCAGCATAAAGACTGATCCACCAGAGATCTTCTTGGAAAGATGGATTTTACACCCTCTTTGGGTTGCCAGCCAAGAACTGACACCCGTGGGAGATTTGGGGGATGAGGCTTACCATCATGTGGCATCATATAACATCACTTCCAGACATGTAACTGGAAGTGACATAACACATTGTCGTGATGCTCCAGCAATCCCCCAAATTTTTATGGTAAAACCAGAGATTTGGGGGATTGCTAGGATGTTATGCTGACTGGAAGTGCTGTTGCAGCATTGCCATGATGTCACTTTTCCTTTGCAATTTTCTCTGACTGCTGCGCTAGGGTTGCCAGGTCCCTCTTCACCACTGGCAGGAGGTTTTTGGGACTTCCTTTAGCAAGCAGCACTGCCAGAGCAGAGTCATTGCAGGCCTCGATGCCTGCGATAATTATCTAATCCCCTCCCCCCGCAACAATGGACATAAATGCCCCCCAAGAGTAGAGGAAAATGTGCTTTTCATTCATGTTTTGCTTACTGCTAGGACAATAACATCACACAATATTTTAAATAAGTTTTCTCTTTGTGATCAGAAAATATACAGAATGCTGAGTGAGCATGGCAATTTCTCAGTCTTTACCGTGCAAGTTGTGAATTTATAGAGAACTTTTTTAAAGACCAATTTCCCATGGAAATTTTCTTTGTAATTAAGGTTGTCTTTTTTTGTTCAAGCCAGTGGCAGAACTGTTAATTGCAGTGGGAGTAAGATTTGACCATAAGTCTGGGAGAAAAATGTAAAAATGTGTGTAAGTACTGTTCTGCACAATCCTTACTTAACTAAAAAGCCTGTGAGAACATCAAATTGAAAAGTGAGAATAAGAATGGCAGGTAATTGCATCCTTATGTCCCCCTGCAATGTTTTAATCACTCTATGAAAGAGAATCTGATGGAGCAAGAGATTGTTTTACATGCTAGAGGGAAATGCAAGTCTGTGAAACAGGATGCATTTGTAAATATTCATGCAGCATCTTTTGTGACACTTAATTCAGAGAAAAATCTCTCCAGGTGGTTAATTTCTAAAAATTAACGTTGAGACCTGTGGGGAGGGATTTCACTGAAAATTGGGAGATTCCACTCAATATCATTCTTATCTCTTGGAAAAATCAGGATTTGTATACCACCTGCCATTTTCTGTGTGTCCCACAGAACAAAATCTATGATTGTGCCTTGCCTTTTAGGGACAGGGTTGAGTGCCTTTGGTAATGTCAGCACCTACCTAAATCTGATTGGTTATGTGGTGTTGTGATGTAACTGATCCCATATTAGCTGGGATTACTTTAACAAAAGGGAGGGAACCATTACAAAGGAAAAATGGCAGCATCAGTTCTGAAAAAAGGTAACAACCTTGAGAGAGGTGAACATTCTCACAATTGACCACTCCCCAGCATATACTTTATTTCCCTACCCACACCTCTGATCTGAGACTGAAAATTAAAAAAAATGTGAATGTGTTCTTCACCCCTCTTCCTTCTGATATGTTTTTCTTATTAATCTTTTCCTTTCCTTTCTGCCCATTTTTAAAGTTGGTGTTTCCAGTTTGTTCATTCTATGGCATTTTCACACCATTTAAACATATTATATACATTTATATACCATTCATATACAATTGATTCAAAAAGAGATCATTATATCACATTAATAGGAAGAAATGGTGCAAGGAAATTTTAAACAGGGTGTAAAAAGAGAGACCCACATATTTGAGTCACATAAGGAAGAAGTGAAAACAAAGTAAAGATTTTTTTTTCTCAAGGAGAAACGATGGGGCTGCAATATTTGGTATTGTGGGTTAGAAACATGGGCCTTATTCCTACTCCCACCTCCATGCACTTAATTTTTCAAAATTTGAAGGCTAACAGGGCGTGGGACTGCACTGGGTTTAGGGTTGCCGGGTCCCTCAGGGCCACCAGCTGGGGGTGGGGTGGGGTAGGGTTGCCAGATCCAGGTTGCAAAACTCCTGAAGATTTGGGGATGGAGCCTGGGGAGGACAGGGACCTCAGTGGGGTACAATGCCACAGAGTCCACCCTCCAAAGCAACCATTTCCTCCGGAACTGATCTCTGGAGTCTGGAGATGAGCTGTAATTCTGGGGGATCCTCAGGTCCCACCTGGAGGCTGGCATGCTGAAATGCCCCTCAAAATTGTGATCCTGACCTGCATTTTGAGGGGCATTTTGGGCTATAAGGGAAGAGGGGAGGTGGGGAAATTGGCTCTGCAGGTGGAAATCCTTGCACCCAGGGAAACGTTTAGTCTGGATCCAAGCTCAGATTTCAGATCTTTTGACCAGAGAGAGCTATTATGTAGCTAACACGTTCTTCCCCAGGATTTCATGTACTTCTCCCGTAAATAATAATGTAATCCAGTGTTTATAGAAGCAGAGACATCATGCATGTCAGAATATAATTTATCTGGGAAAACAGCATGACGGGAATCTAAAGATCCTAACAAGGGGAAACATGTAAATGTTTTCTGTAGAGATTTGGAATATTATTTAGTTTATTAAGAACAATGTTTCTGAAAATGTTTGCCCACTTAGACCACATTTTTTTCATAGCAAAAAATAAATATCAGCTAATATATGCAAGACATCCTTAATGTAAATCAAAGGCAGACTTGATCATTTCCTTTTGATATCCTATCTGCATCTTCCCTGAACAGCAGAGAGTTTGATTTCTTATTAAAAACTGTATTATGACAAAAATCCCCACTATGCCAGCATCATGGTGCAGATGTGGATGAAATCAGCATCTGAAATTCAGACATCACCAAATTACTGCTGTTTTTTTTTTTTTAATTCTTGGGAGGGCTTCTGAGTTATTCTTGTGTGCAAATAATGTCACCTGAGAGTACCCTAAGTGAAGTTCACGTGGATTTTAAAAATTATTTTTGCAGAAAGGAGAGGAATGGGAATAGATGAACAGATGGGAAAGGAGATGGGGAAATAGAGGAAAAGCCTAATTGGGTAATTGAAGCTAAGAGGCTATTAGAGCTGACCCAGTGGTCTATTGGCAGTGTACCACAGCAACTGAAGTGTGATTCTGAGGTCACTCTCTTTTTCTCAGGCTCATAGGAGCTTAGAAACCTTGTAAAGGCAAATTAGTTCAAATATTTTACAACATAATGATAATAACTTCAAGCCAGTATAGAGTATAGCCTGAGAAATTACTTAAAGTGAGAGTTGAAGGAGGCATAAACATGGAATGAGACCCAAATCAGACATGCCTGGCTTGTGTGTTTTGTGTGTGTGTGTGTGTGTGTGTGTGTTTAGACAAAAGCCATCTCAATGACTGTCCAAACTGCACATTACATCTACCATTTGATTGCCACAGGGATTTGAGCCATACAATAGTTGGGAACTCAGTTCAGAAGCTCCACAGGTACCAGATTTGTATCAGGAGGACTATGGAGGAGAGGCTCCTTCCTTCCCCCACCTCATAGTTTTTCCAACCTGAGACAGACCCAGGAGTCATTATTGGCCCTGTTGCGGGGGGGAGTTTTCACATACACCCCCCTGGGCAATTGAAGGTCAGGAAAGCAGTGCAAGGAAAAGCAAGAGCCCCTATTCTCCTTGTGCCGTGGTCCCAACTGACATTGGGCCCATACAATGCTTCTGAATTGAGTTCCCATAGAAAACTTGCAGCCGCTATATTGCTGCACATCCCCATAGTGATCACATGGTAGATGTAACATGAAGTCCCAAATTTGGAACTTTAAACAGAGGAATGGTAGATAGGAAGTGATACCTATCTTTTTCCCCTTCAATCATCCAACAGGTACTTGTGTGTCTGTGTGTGCATGTGAAATAATGTCTGTGGATAGGGTTGCCAGGTCCCTCTTCACCATCGGCAGGAGGTTTTTGGGGCAGAGCCTGAGGAGGGCGGGGTTTGGGGAGGGGAGGGACTTCAATGCCAAAGAAGCCATTTTTTTCAGGTGAACTGATCTCTGTCAGCTGGAGATCAGTTGTAATAGCAGGAAATCTTCTGCTAGTACCTGGAGGTTCAATAGAAACTGACAACACCAGGCTAAAGAATCTAAACAGTTTGTAAAAAGACTAACATCAAAAATTCTGAAGTCTACAACAATCTATATAAATCATCTAGATACATACAAAAACTACAACCCAACCCCACAACAAGGTAAGAAGTAAGTCCAACAGAATGTGGTGAACTCCATGGGAGAACTTCAGCAAAGAAGAACACCAAAATGATCACGTGACTGTGGAAGATAAACAGCAGTCCAAAGAAGGTCAGAAGAATCCAAAGGAGATCAAATGAGACAGACATTCCGGATACAATATTGAGTTCCGTTTTCGCCAATGGTTTCATCAGTCATTTGATCCCTCTAAAGTCTAAATATAACACTCCCATAATTAACCAGATTCAGATTCCTTTATTGGCATAATAAAATAGCAACAAGGGAGCATAAATACAGGCACCCGCAAGGATTCACAAACAACAACTGACCAAAACTCAGCCATCAAGTTAAAACACTTCAATCTAAAAAACCATAACAATACATTCATCCAGCCAGCGGATATGAACTGCAGCGACCACCAGCACCCTTCCAGTTGATGTTGCTCAGTGCCTACAAATTACCTCGGTTGGTTTTAAACTGTTTGTTTATTCTTACCTACTTATTTTTATTTTTGATGACAAGCATCAGAAACTCTGCCACATGTTTGGTGACATTATTTTTTTGAATACTACATGTTTGGTGACAGCAGGTATCTTGTCCTCTAGTAAAAATTTGATGCCATCATGTATTAAGTTTTTTAAGGGTGTAATGTGAGGATTGATTAATTCTAGACGTTGTTTATGATACAGGGGACAATACAAAAGGATATGCTCAACTGATTGTGGTTCTGTCATCTGACAGCTGCAAATTCTTTTGTTCCAGGGGATACCCCTATATCTGCCAGAAACTATAGCTGATGGGAATATGTTTAATCTGGCTAACATAAAGGCTCTGCACTGGGAGGGGTGAGTTAAGTTGAAAAAATAATCAGCCATCTTTTTGGAAAGGAAAGGCCAAAAGATGTAGGTGAGCAGATCTTGTTTGCTCCTGCATTTATTTTCTGCAGTTCCATATCCCAAATTCTCCCTGTAATCGTCCGAAGAATATAAGCATCCCCGGAGTTTGCCAACCCCTCTATATCAATGCCAAAAGTATTGATTTTCCTTTGTATAAATTCAGACCATTTAAATATATAAGGGTCAGCAACCAAACTGGCTATAAGGCTATTTGAGGGGGCACAAAAGTGTAAGCGCAGCCAGAACTTAATAGTAGTGATCCAGGCTCTACTTTCAATAAGATGAAGGCCTAACTCTGAGCAAAGTGTATGGTAACCAACAGAGTTGGGTATACCAAGTATGTGCCGCAAAAACAACGTATTTATCCGTTCCACCCCCTTGTTAAAAGCCTGGATCCACACTGGGGCTCCATACAATAAAAGAGGAATTATTTTGGTCTGAAAGATTCTTATAGCCGCAGGGACAAATTGGTTTCCTTTTCTGCAGAAAAAGTGGGTAATAGCTGAAAGCTTACTCTTAGTTGAGACAAGGGCTCACTCCCTATGTAAAGACCAGTTCAAATTGTGGGAGAAAAGCAACCCCAAATACCTAAATATTTTGACTTGTTCAATTTCCCTATCCCCAATTCTCCAGATCTCCCATTTCCATGATCCGGAGAAAACTAAAATTTTAGTTTTGGTATAATTAATGTTTAAAACTTTTTTATCGCAGTAAGAAGCAAAAGCTAACAAAGCTCACTTCATGCCTACTCTAGTATAAAAAAGCACCACTGCATCATCTGCATACAGCAAAATGGGAACTTGGTAGGAGTTCAATTTGGGAGGATGATTTCCCTGATTAAACATATGAGAGGGGAGGTCTGAGAGAAATAGATTGAACAGGGCAGGGGCTAAAATGCAGCCTTGCTTCACTCCTTTGGTTACTGGGATCTTTTTAGTCAGGGACCCATTGTTATCCACTTTAACCTGACAGGTGTTAGAGAGGTGGAGTTTATGCAATAGCCATAAAAGGCGTTGATCTACCAGCAATTTTTCCAATTTCTCCCAAAGGGCTGGCTTGTTAATAGAATCAAAAGCACCCCGAAGGTCTATAGAGGCAGCATATAACTTCCCTTTAGGGAAGTGAAGGTATTTTTCAGTCAGGAAAGACAATGTGATGCGGTGGTCTAAGGTCGAATGGTTCACCCCAAAACCAATTTGTTCTTTCCCCGGGAACCTTTGAGCGCTCATCCATTCAGATAGCTTTAACTGTAGATGTTTAGAGTACAGTTTCCCTAGTATAGAAAGTAAACTTATTGGTCGGTAGTTCTCAGGCACTGTCGGGCTACCTCTTTTAAAAATTGGAATTATAATAGAGTTTAGCCAAGAATCTGGGAGAATCTCATATTTGTCAATAAGTGAATAGTCAAGCAAGGAGGTCTGCCCACCAGTCCATATTATTCTTGATGAGTTCCGCTGGTATACCGTCGGAGCCAGGAGCTTTGTTTGGTTTAAGGCTAGTGATAAGATCGCATATCTCTTCAGGGGAGACAGGTGACCATTCAGGTATATCTAGGCAATTCGGTAGTTCTCCATTGAACCCAACAGAAAGTGGGTCATTAAAAAGAGTAGTGTAGTGGGAGACCCATTTCTGGGCTGATATTAAGAAATTAGAATTCCCACTGTATGTGTGTCTTGACCTAGATATCATGGTCCAAAACTCTTTATTGTTTTTACTTTTAAATTAACCAACTATGAAAGCCTTACCGCCAACCCAAGTCTAACACAAAAAGCAGTAACACTTTCTAAAATATAATATGCATATAGTCAATATACCTACATATATTCAGTATTTTTTTCTTTCCCAAAGTATGCATATACCGTATATACTCGCGTATAAGCCGAGTTTTTCAGCCCCCAAAAAGGGCTGAAAAAGCCGAACTCGGCTTATACGCGGGTCAATACGGTAGGGGAGGGGAGGGGGGAGGAGGGAGGAGGGAGGAGGGAACTTACTGCCGCCGCCGCCGGTCCGACGCCGCTTCCTGCTGCCAAGAGCGGCCTGGGGCGGCCTCCTGCAGCTGCAGGGAGGCTGCCCCGGCCCTCGCCAGGCCTCACCGCCGCTGCTGGCGGCCGAGGGCGGCCTGGGGCGGCTGCCCCGGCCCTCGCCCGCCCTCGCCGCCGCTGCTGGCGGCCTGGGGCGGCTGCCCCGGCCCTCGCCCGCCCTCGCCGCCGCTGCTGGCGGCCGAGGGCGGCCTGGGGCGGCTGCCCCGGCCCTCGCCAGGCCTCGCCGCCGCTGCTGGTGGCCGAGGGCAGCCTGGGGCGGCTGCCCCGGCCCTCGCCCGCCCTCGCCGCCGCTGCTGGCGGCTGAGGGCGGCCTGGGGCGGCTGCAGGGAGGCTGCCCCGGCCCTCACCCGGTTGTGTCGCCGCCGCCGCCAGGCCCGCGCCGCTTGCTGCCGGGAGCCCAGGTAAGCCTGCGGGGGGGGGAGGGGTTATAAGCCGACCCTCAGCTTATACACGGGTGCCTAATTTTTCCCCATTTTTGGGGAGAAATTAGGCACCTCAGCTTATACACGGGTCGGCTTATACACGGGTATATACGGTATACTCGCTGAAAAAAGCCAACTCGGCTTATACGCGGGTCAATACGGTAGGAGGGGGGAGGGGGGAGGAGAGATAGAGGGAGGGGGAACTTACCGCCGCTGCCGCCGCCATCCCGCACGCCTTCTCTGCGGCCTGGGAGAGGCCTGCAGGGCCTGCCTGAGTGCAGGCAGGCCCCGCCGCCACCCCGCCACCCCCCCGTGCCTTCTCTGCGGCCTGGGAGAGGCCTGCAGGGCCTGCCTGAGTGCAGGCAGGCCCCGCCGCCCCCGCAGCCACCCCTGCCCCCCCCGCACTTTTTTTGAGGCCTGCAGGGCCTGCCTGCGCTCAGGCAGGGCCCCGCTGCCGCCTCCGGCCTGCGTGCCTTCCCTGCCGCCACCTCCAGCTGATCAGCAGGCCTCGTCCTCCCGGTGAGTAAGGGGTTCAGGGGCTCTTCTCCCTCCCCCCTAGGGTGGCGCTGGGGTCAGGGTGGGTGTGGAGGGCCCGGGAGGGGGTGGCACTGGGGTCAGGGTGGGTCTGGAGGGCCCGGGAGGCCGGGCGGGAGGGCGACCTGGGGCAGGGGCATTGTGTAAGCCGACCCTCGGCTTATACACGGGTGCCTAATTTTTCCCCATTTTTGGGGTAAAATTAGGCACCTCGGTTTATACGCGGGTCGGCTTATACATGAGTATATACGGTAGATTTAAAGCTCTCTCTGTGTCAGTTTCATTCCATCACTCGCAGCGTAATTAGCTTAGATGGGAGGGACATACCAAATTCTGTATATCACAGTTCACAGGTGCAGTCAATCAACCCAAAGTGTAACTCTGTTAAAGGTATACTACTATTTTAACACCACTCAAACCAAACCTTTAGAAAACAACTTAAGTCCAAATCAGCATTCATTCCAGCTGGCTGAACAGTATGAAATAAATGGATGAACCTGGCTTCTTGTTGGAGGAGCAGTTTTTGTATGTCAACCCTGCTAGAAGAACGTGGTTTGTATTACCAAATGACAAAAAATAAGATGTCATTTTCAGTGTGCCCTGCCTCCAAGAAGTGTTTCACCAATGGTACTTCAACCACTTTCATCCTCAGTCTGGAGCGATGCTCCATAATCCTAACCCGTATTGGTCTAGTGCGCTTACGTATATAAAGCTTCTGACTGTGGCAAACAATGACATAGATAATGTTCTTTGAATCACAGGTGGTATATTGTTCCAGAAGGAATGTGGTGCTTCCAGTTGTAAACCGGAAATGATGCGATTGCATTGGTGCGGCCATGTGTGCAAACGTTCCCCACTTCCAAACCAGGGAATGGATTGGCAGGCAATTGCCCGCCAGTCTAAGCAGGCAACCCTAGTCCACACCCATCTCCTTGGTAAGCGAGCCAGTTATTCTCGCTTGTGGGACTGCACAGATGACACAACAATGAAAACAAGGTTGTACTTACCTATAACTGTTGTTCATTGAGTGTCTTCTGTGCAGGCACACGTCCTTTCTTTCTTTCCCTGCTGCAGCATGGTTGCTCAACTGAGGCTGCCTCCTCCACAGCGGCAAAGGGAAAACTGAGGGAGGTACACCCTCCCTACCCTATCATGTGACTGTTTAGGTGGGAAAGACCTGGCTGCAGCTTGAGGCGGGGAAGGGGAGCACTCCTGAACAATCCTGAATCTTATAGAAGCTAGCAGTTCTAATCTCTGTGGCTGGCCTGTTCAGTCCCATGTGGTTCAGCACAGAAGACATTTTATGAACAACAGTTATAGGTAAGTACAGCCTTGTTATTCTATTCTGTAAAGTTTGTCTGTTTGCATTTGAACCAACCAATCCAAATGTAACTCCAGGGCAACCAAGACCAATTATGGGACTTACACATTTAAAGTACATTAAAAAAAAACACAAAATTAAGAGGGAAAGGGAAAAAGAGAAAAATGGAATAACATATTTCTCACTAAGATCAGTGCAATTTACCTCTTCATTGTGCTGTTGCTGAAACTAAGGTTTAAGAGATCAGCCAAGATCAACAGTTAATACAATAACTGCTCCATGAAGCAGGTAGGCTGCCCAACTAGGCTGCCCAACTGCCGCAGAACATTCTCAATCCAGGTAATTTGCTCCCCTTAACCCTCTATTTTTGTGCCCTTAAATGGGTTTGTGGGTAAACAGGTGCATCTATTTTAAGGAAAGTACTGCTGCTCAGCCTCATTTTCTTATCTGAAATTAGGACAAAGAGATGGAAATTAATCATTTTAGTAAACAACTTGGAACATGTTGACCCTAACTGTTTAGAAAATATTTTATTTATTTGTTTATTTAAATATTTATACCCTAGTCGTGATGCATACCTATTCTCTCCAGGATCAGAGGAGCATGCCTATTATATTAGGTGTATTGGAACACAGGCAGGACAATGCTGCTGCAGTGGTCTTGTTTGTGGGCTTCCTAGAGGCACCTGGTTGGCCACTGTGTGAACAGACTGCTGGATTTGATGGACCTTGGTCTGATCCAGCATGGCCTTCCTTATGTTCTTATCCGCCCCATTATCAGACAATGTATCAAGGCGGATTACAAAACCAGGCAAAAGCCACTCCGCACAAATATATTAAAACCAATAAATACCAAACAAAAAAACCAATAAAATGCCTCCAAGAGTGGCAGACTGTAATCTGGAGAACTGGGTTTGATTCCCCACTCCTCCAAACGAAGCCTGCTGGGTAGAGTTGCCAACCTCCAGGTGGTGACTAGAGATCTCCTGGGATTACAACTGATCTCCAAGTGACAGAGATCAGATCACCTGGAGAAAATGGCTGCTTTGGAAGGTAGACTCTGTGGCATTGTACCACGTTTAAGTCCTCCCCCACCCGCAACCCTGCCATCCTCAGGCTCCACACCCAAAATATCCAGGTATTTCCCAACTCAGAGCTGGCAACCCTACAGCTGGGTGACCTTGGGCCAGTCACAGTTCTCTCAGAACACTCTTAGCCCATGCAGAAGCAGGCAATAGCAACCACCTCTGAACGTCTCTTGCCTTGAAAACCCTATAGGGTCACCATAGGTTAGCTCTGACTTGATGGCATGCATGCACACGCACATAGTGAACCAGAACTGAAAAATTAGGGTTTCAGGAAAAATCCATGCAGTGCTCCATTCGGACCACACAGGAACTGTGTATGTCAGGAGGATTCCTGATGGTTCATAATCCTGATACACCTACTTGTTAGGATCTGGGTACACTTGATTGTAATGGCTGAGAACAGCTTGTGTGACCTTGACCCGTGTTTCTACAAGCCAAGCAGCTGACACTGATTTGAAGGTGCCTAAAATATCGAAATGTGTTCCTTTCAATCTCATGCTGAAATTAGTAGAGTGGGAAATGTAGTTTGTTTTTAAGCTTCAGATATGGGTATCTTTTCCTCGAATAGCCAGTCAAGAAGCAGAGACAGTCAAACACTTAAGTATCTGTTAGCAACAGAGCATTTTCAGTAGCATGCTTTCTGCAAATGCTCTGCAACAACAAATACATCCTTGTATAGCTTCCTAACTTTAGCTGTCACATACTGTGACCCATAGAAAAAAAAGGGGGGGAGACATTTCTGCAGATCTCTGATAAGATATGCATTTTACCTGTCTACTCAGAAATGCAGTTACATTTTGCATTCTGAATTGTCCCTGCTGGGCCTGAGACACATTAGTATTCCACTGGCAGCTGCCTATAGATAGTAATATTGTTTTGTCCATAACCAGAGGGAACAATCAGACTAAGCCGTTCTCCAGCTATAAACCAGGCAAAGTAATTGGGTTTAATTTTAATTTTTGTAATAGCTTTAAATTAATAGAAGCAGCTGCTGCCACAGTGTGTGGGTGTCCTTTTCCAGCAGGCATAGAACAAAAAGAGGAAAAGAGTAAACAATGCTGCATCTAGGACATAGAGGTTAATGCAAGAAAGAACCAAGTACTGTATTTTTCTTATCAAAAACTTGGTTGGCCATATCTAGCATCCTGTCTCTTTTGGTAGAAAAGGGCAAGAGTCCAGTAGCACCTTAAAGACTAACAAAACTATTTTCTGGTAGGGTATGAGCTTTCGTGAGCCACAGCTCACTTCTTCAGATATCTGAAGAATATCTCTGTGAGCTGTGGCTCACGAAAGCTCATACCCTACCAAAAAATAGTTTTGTTAGTCTTTAAGGTGCTACTGGACTCTTGCCCTTTTCTACTACTGCACACAGACTAACATGGCTACCCACTGTGAATTCTCTCTCTCTCTCTCTCTCTCTCTCTCTCTCTTTCTCTCTCTCTCTCCCTTTTTAATTCTCAGATAAGATCAAAATCTGATTAGGTCCTGAATGTAGAGATATTTTGTTGGTATTGAAACACCGACTCTGCTTCTCCATTTGGCTTGGGAACAGATTAACACTGACAAAGTGTTAAGTGTGATAAGAATAGATTAACAGCCCCATGAGTCCCATTACAATTATACTGAAGGGTAACCTATGTTTTGAATTAAGAATTTGGACCTTTTCTTGGACATTGCATTTACAGGATCTCATCTTATTTACTTTGAAGAGTAAATGTGAGCAAGCAAATATACCAACACTGAATCGATGACACACACAGGTTTGATCTATATAGGCAGCAGAGTGTGATGGTAATGTCCTGAAGTGGTAGAATGGGCTATACCATATCAGCCTACAGGTGGAGAGATTTGCATTTTAGCATTGCCTCATGTAAAATAAGCCCCTGCAAATTAAAAAGAAATAGCACATCGAGGAGACAGGTAGTAGTCTGGCTCTTCCCATTAGAGTTCCCATTACCAACTTCAGGTTTTAGGGGTGGGGCCTGAGGAGGGCAGGGTTTGGAAAGGGGAGGAACTTCAATGAGGTATAATGCCATAGAATCCACCTTCCAAAGTGGCCATTTTTTCCATGTGAACTGATCTCTGTCACCTGGAGATCAGTTGTAATCCCAGGAGAACTTCAACCACCACCTGGAAGTTGGCAACCCTCCTCCCCATGCTATGCTAGTGTTTTACTTACCTGGATTTATTAAAGTAGAGGAAACATGGAATCTCATTGCTGTCTGAAGTAAAACAGGTCTTTTATGCATGGGTTGGATCTCCCTGCTTGAACCTGGGTTCATCGCACATTAAAGTAACCTGAGCTGGGGAAACTGTATGCATTGGCTTGAATGATCAGGGACAAAACTGTGTGCTAATTGAACCATGAATACAGAAAAACTGTCTCCCAAGCTCAAATCAAGTTCCACCCCTTAAAATGCTGCTCTGTAATTGGCTTACTTCGCAGTGCTCCCCGTGAGAGAAGATTTCCTTCCCCCCAAACCCAACTGCTGCATAAAAAAGCATTTTAAGAACAAAAAACAAAAAAACAGAGCTCCTTGAAAGAAAGAGGGGGAGAGAAATCCAAGCCTTGTTTTAAAAAAGCTTTTCTTTTGCTCAGAAAGAGCTCCGAGGTAGCAGGAAGCACTTGAATCCCCGCCTCTTTACACCCTGCTTTGTGATTGGCTGTGAGAGAAGCCAATCTTCTGTTTTCCCCTGTTTAACCATCGGCATACTGCTTTGAGGAGGGGGTTGGAAAAGGGTGGGGCATGATGGTGCGGGGAAGCTCAACCCGAGAACGGAGTATGCACGCCCTGTGACTCCAGAATGAGCCAGGATGAACGGTTCAATTCAGGCCGGAAGAAGAATGGGAAAAGCCGGGTTTGTTTTGCGTCGAAACAGCATTGAGCTGTTTCATATCATGCATACTGAAGAATTTGATCCTGGCTAAAATGGGGAATAAAGGAGGTTAAAGCGACCATGCATAAAACACCATAGTCCCATTGTATCACCTCAGCACTTCACTACCTTATTTTGCTGCAAGTGTAGATCAGTCTTCAGACATCTCCAATGAAGAGTTAAATATAAGTATAAGATGACTGATGAACACAAAGGTGGCAACCCTTCTATGATAGATATTCGTGACTTAATGTTTTTTCATTGCTATAGGTAATAGTGTCAGCTAAATAATGAAAGAAAAGTGCTGAAATGTATATGATAAATCAAAAAGCATAATGTTTGTTTGGTACTAGTAGAAACAGAATTAGAAGTTAAAAGGCTCAATTATGGCATGTATAATTCTTAACAGTAGTAAATGAGAAATGAAGCACAACTGAATATAAGCAGTGGCATTAGTGAAATAATGGATGGTTGTCTCACTTAAGAAAAGAACTTGGGCTTCAATTAAGAAAGTGATAAGTGTTGCAGCTGCACTAGAGGTGGAAAAGAAGTGATGTATATATATTTTTCTTTTCCCCCTTTCCCTTATTTCTCCTTTCTGTATCCTGAAAAATTTAATAAAATATTCAAAAAGAAAAAAAAAGAAATAATGAGGGGAAAAAAGAGTTAAATAAATATGATGGAAACAGCAAGTACTTTGTACTGGTAGCCAATGCACAGCAATTAGCTCTTTCTTATACTTTGAACTCTTTCTGATCAATGCACTTGCTTTCTAGTTCCTTCTCCTTTTGCCAATTTGAAGCAAATGAAGTTCTACACTTCGGCAACCATCAGTTTAAACGTCCATTGCACTTTCAGGCCTGGGAGCAACAATAGATTTACACGCAACCATATAATCTGCTTGATTTGAGAACCAATGAAGAATATCTGATAGCATGCCAGAGTAATAGTGGGTGGTGGTAGAAATAGGATTTTTCAGGAACCTATTAGCTTAGGGTGTTTTATGAAAACAGCTGGCTGTAATTTTTGCTCCACTTCTACTTATACAAAATCAGCAATTATTTTCCCTCCTACTCTTTGTCTAGATTTTGTTTATATCAGATCTTAAGTTGGCACTACATAAGTTACTCACAAAGACCCACAATGAAGAGTGAATCCCTTCATGCACTGGTGCTCAAGAGTCAGAGCAATAAGGTCACATCATGACATGTAATTTTTATCCTGGCTCAAATTAATTGTATCACTGGCTCTCTATTACATTTTCTCAGGAAGATTTTGGTTTTGCTGTACATACTGCTTAACTACTGCTAATTGGCAAACATCATTTTGCATAACAAGAGGTTTCTGACCTCCATTCCATATTAGTAATTAAAAGGCCAAACCTGATCCTCGGCAGTCACCTGCTTTTACAACTATTACAGGAGGATGCATTACTATGGCAATGTCTGTAAATGATATTATGCTTTCCTCACCGTTGCTGCCTGACTGTAGCTGACTTCTGCTGCAAACGTTAGATGGGACCTGTTTATGATATTACCTAATTGAATAACCTAGTGTCTGCAGGATGACAGCATGTTTTTGCCAGATAGGATGGGAGAATTTTTGTATTTGATTACAAGACTCCTGTGGAGTCTGTCCAGATAGATAAAGTTAGATAGAAAGCCCTCATCTACAGCCAGACAGCCTAGGGAACGAATCTTTTATTCGCCCTCTCAAGACTACTACCTAATTGCATTGAACGTTGGTGGAAGTGCAAACGATACAACACAGACTAAGGTTGTCTCATTCAGATTAAATTTGGGATGCTGTAGCATTGGATATTCTCCCTAGTGTGGTTTTCATTTCATTATTTCCTCAGCATGCCTTCCTCCCACCTTCTCTGTATTGAAACTGAATGTACATTATGATTGTCTTTTTATATCAGTTAATTTAAAAAACAACATTATCCACAGTTAATGCACATATAAGATTTTTTAAAAAATTAACTAGTAAAGAGAGGAATGTAAAAAGAAGATTAGGTAGAAGAATCCTTCAGTGATAATGAAAGGTAGGCATATTAAGTTACCTTATTCAGAAAGGACCTGCTGTGTTCCTCTGGTTCAATTGATTCTCCAGCGCATTTGTTATTGGAATGTCCCTTTTATTAGGTTTTTAGACTGCATTATATTGCACTTCTTTTAATTGATTGGCATGGAGTATCTTTGTCTGAGGCAATACCCTTTTTATTGAGTGATAGGGATGCTAAAGTTACACTGGCAGTTGCAAAACTTATTTCAGTCCTTGTGTCCCTTAAGCAACAGGTTTAAACAATTCCACTGCTCCAAATCTATGTATCAAGGAGATTTTAAGAGATAAAGGAAAGGTTAAAAAAAGAGATAGAGAATTTTAAACAATTATAGGGATCCAAACCGTGGGAGTTGTGTGTTCAATTCCCTTTAGCATCATAGCTTGCAATGTGGGGGAGGGTTGTTTATTCATTTGATGACTGAATCCTGAGCCAAGTGTTCTCTCGTACTCTGCAATTTCAGCAGTTGCTTTGTGGGAGCTTTGCAGCAGGTACAACACTATAATACGGTCAGTTTTGGTACATTTCAGCCAAGGAACTCTGGAGGAGCTACCGGTAAGTCCCAAATCTCTGGCCACCAACTGGAGGTTGGCAACCTTAGTTCTAGATCAAATCAAGCCTGAACTCTCCCTAGAAACTACTGAGGCTATTGTATTTTGGTCGCATTATGAGAAGACAAGACTCACTGGAAAAGACATAGGAAGACACAGGAAAAGTTGAAGGCAGCGGGAAAAGAGGAAGGAGAATAGCTCTGTGTGTAAAATATTGTCGAAGGCTTTCACGGTCAGAGTTCATTGGTTCTTGTAGGTTATTCGGGCTGTGTAACCGTGGTCTTGGAATTTTCTTTCCTGACATTTCACCAGCAACTGTGGCAGGCATCTTCAGAGTAGTAACACTGAAGGACAGTGTCTCTCAGTGTCAAGGGTGTAGGAAGAGTAATATATAGTCAGAAAGGGGTTGGGTTTGAGCTGAGTATTGTCCTGCAAAAGTAATGTGCTAATCATTGTCCTGTAAGTATCAAGATAATGTGCTAATGAGGGTATGGTATGTTAATATGGAACCATTGTATCCTGAAGTGATCTGTTAATGTGTGTAATCCAAAACTAATCTGCATGGCTATTGTTGAATGTTGTCTTTGTTAGTCTGGAGGTTTTCAGGACAGGAAGCCAAGCCTTATTCATTCTTAAACTCTCCTCTTTTCTGTTAAAGTTGTGCTGATGTTTATGAATTTCAACGGCTTCTCTGTGCAATCTGACAAAATAGTTGGTAGAATTGTCCAGTCTTTCAGTGTCTTGGAATAAGACCCTGTGTCCTGTTTATGTCAGTCCATGTTCAGCCACTGCTGATTTCTCAGGTTGGCCAAGTCTGCAGTATCTTTCATGTTCTTTTATCCTTGTTTGTATGCTGCGTTTTGTGGTCCCGATGTAAACTTCTCCACAGCTGCAAGGTATATGATATACTCCTGCAGAGGTGAGGGGGTCTCTTTTGTCTTTTGCTGATTGTAGCATTTGTTGTATTTTCTTGGTGGGTTTAAACACTGTTTGTAGGTTATGTTTTTTCAAAAGTTTCTCCATCCTATCAGTGACTCCTTTAATAAATGGCAAGAATACCTTTCCTATGGGAGACTGTTTTTCCTGAGTTTTCTGATTTTTGTTTGGTTTAATGGCCCTGCTGATTTCATTCTTGGAGTAGCCGTTTGCTAGCAGTGCGTGATTTAGATGATTAGTTTCTTCCTTGAGAAACTGTGGTTCACAGATCCGTCTTGCACGGTCCATTAATGTTTTGATTATTCCTCTTTTCTGTCGGGGGTGGTGGTTGGAGTTTTTCTGTAAGTAGCGATCTGTGTGAGTTGCTTTCCGGTAAACCTTGTGACCTAACTGAAAGTTTGTTTTACGGATGACAAGGGTATCAAGAAATGGGAGTTTACCCTCAATTTCCTTTTCCATGGTAAACTGAATGTTTGATGGATATTATTAAGATGGTTTAGAAAGTCCATTAATTTTTCTTCACCATGGCTCCAAATAGTAAATGTATCATCTACGAACCTCAACCAGACTGTAGGTTTGTAAGGTGCTGATTCTAATGCTGTCTTTTCAAAATATTCCATGTAAAAGTTTGCTATTACTGGACTGAGTGGACTTCCCATAGCTACTCCATCAATCTGTTCATAAAATTCTTGATCCCATAGGAAATAACTTGTTGTCAAACAATGGTGAAATAAGGCTGTTATATCTTCTGGAAAAATCTGGTTAATCAATGAGATTGTGTCTTTACTGGAACCTTGGTAAAGAGGGATACAACATCAAAACTGATCAATATATCCTGTGGATTGAGTCTCAACGGACTGATTTTGTTGATGAAGTGAGTTGAATCTTTGATGTAAGAAGTGGTTTTTCCAATGTGGTCCTGTAGGCGGGTGGTCAAATATCTAGTTAATTCATATGTTGGGGAACCAATGGCACTCACGATGGGTCGGAGTGGAACGGAATCCTTATGAATTTTAGGTAGTCCATATAATCGTGGTGGTTGTGCTTCTGTCTTGCATAGTTTTCTGTGTGTGTCGGGATGAAGAGTGGAATTCTTGATCAGAATGCTAGTTTTCCTGGTAATTTTGCAAGTTGGATCTCGTTTTAGTTTTTTGTATGTGGCAGGGTCCAGAAGTTCCTCAATCTTCTTTTTGTATTCTTCTGTTTTCATGATCACTGTGGCATTGCCTTTGTCAGCTGGTAGATCACTTCAGGATACAATGGTTCCATATTAACATACCATACCCTCATTAGCACATTATCTTGATACTTACAGGACAATGATTAGCACATTACTTTTGCAGGACAATACTCAGCTCAAACCCAACCCCTTTCTGACTATATATTACTCTTCCTACACCCTTGACACTGAGAGACACTGTCCTTCAGTGTTACTACTCTGAAGATGCCTGCCACAGTTGCTGGCGAAACGTCAGGAAAGAAAATTCCAAGACCACGGTTACACAGCCCGGATAACCTACAAGAACCAATGAGCTCTGTGTGTACTTTGTGAATGCCTTGAAAATACTACAAAGTTTTTATCACATTCCTCCCTTTGATGGGAGGAAGAAAGTTGATTCCCTATTGTAAAAAAATAAAGAAAACAATGCCATATGAGATATAATACAGAGTGGGCAGGGAGATCAGAAAATGATAATACGAAACCACAGTGGGGAGACCAATCACTGCTACAGCTTCCAAAGTTTAATTTTAATTAGAGAACTCTGGTCTGTGTTGCATCTGTTGTTAAATTCCTCCTTCCTAATATTTAGCAGAATCAATCTCTGTTTTCAAATTGACCTGGCTTTTGACAGGGATTCCCAGAAATCTGGTACCATTTTTTAGCATGTTTAATCAAATTTAACACCAAAATGGTTTGGAAATGGCTGAGCTTCTTTTTTCTTCTTCTTAATACCATGTGAATGACTCTGTACCATTTGCCCTGAAATATAATTCTGTTGAGTTCACTGATGAATTTTAAGTTAGTTCATGGTGTTTGATTGTGGCTTTTGTCTTTATCTTTTAGGCAAAGGCTGCCACCCAAAAATGTGTATTACTACCGCTGTCCTGATCACAGGAAGAACTACGTGATGTCATTTGCTTTTTGCTTTGATCGGGAGGAGGATGTGTACCAGTTTGCTTACTGCTACCCATATACGTACACCCGGATTCAGCACTACCTTGATAATTTACAGAAGCGGAACATGGACTACTTCTGCAGAGAGATTCTGGGATTTAGTGTGGTAAGTTATAAGCACATTTACCCACACAAATACTTCCTTGTGGATGGTGCCAACTGGTAATACAGTAGCATTTATCATCTTCGGTGGGAAGGAAGGCAGCATGGTATAGTTCGATCTCTTCAGATCTCAGAAGCAGGGTTGGTGCTTGGAAGGAAGATCACCAAGGAAGACTGCAGAGGAAGGCAATGGCAAACCCCCTCTGCTTCTCATTTGCCTTGAAAGACCCTTGTTGGAGTCACCATGTTGGTTGCAACTTGACAACACATGTGCTGTGTCACTTATAATCATTTAAATGTAACTTTTAATATTTATTTCTCTCTATTCCTCCTTTGCAATGTAGTATCTTTTCCTAAACTTGTTTAATCCTTAACACCATTTGACTTGCACGTATTACCAAACCCTACAGGGAAAGTCAATATTTCTTGTTAAGAAGTGGATCTAACCACTGGTCCATCTAGTCCAGCATCCTGTCTCACACAGTAGTCTTCCCCTGATGTTGCCTCCTAGCAATGGTATTCAGAGGTTTACTACCCCTGAATGTGGAGGCTCCATGGGGGGGGGCATGTTTTTTAAGGTAGAGTCACCAAATTTGCAGCGTGGCTGCAAGGGACTTTCCTTACATTGTCACCAAAGTTTGATGAGGTTTGGGACAGGGGGTCCAATTTTAAGGGCCCGCAAAGAGGTTGCCCCCATCCTTCAGGCATTTGTGAGAGGCTAGAGCCGAGTTGTCAATCGTTTTTCAGGTTCAGAAGGTCAGAGTTGCCGAGGATTCACAAAAAGAGCTGACTGGCAGGCTGGAGCCTCAAAGTCTGCGGGCTCCATTTGTATCTGGGGTGCACAGCATGATTTCCATGTAAATTAGCTTCCAAACTGAGGGAAACGGCTTAAATGTAAGAAAAATAAGTCTCAGAAAACATTTCTTTTGGTGGCAAAGGACATCCTGTGAACAGTCCTTTAATATAGTCATCAAAAATCTGATTTCAAGAGATGGTCACGGTGCAGGGTAACAAAGCCTCTACTCTGGGCAACCTTCAGTTTGAGAGCAGCTTTTCATGGGGAGGGGGTGGTGATATTGGAGCCAGCTGAAGTCACGACCAAGGTGGTTTTTCTGACAGATTGCTCATCCGCGTGGGTGAGGAGTCTTATTCAGAAGCCGGATTGGCAGCTATTGAAGCTGGTGCTTATATGTGGAGGGTATATCCCTCTGGACAGGACTGGGTGAGCCCTGGCTTTTAAAATGACCCTTCTGCTATTCAGATTAATCCACTGAAGGGTGATGGATAGTTTGGTCTGACCAAGTTAGCTCTGATTACACAAGCCCTACCTCAAAAGGGCCTCAACTATGGGGTCCTAACAAAACCAGTCAATGATAGAAAAATGGGAGAAGGCACAGAGCTGTACATCTGAGCAAAGGCGAATACCCAAAACCCAAAAAGCTGAATATCTATTTGGCTTTTGGGGAATTGCCTGTTTGGCTTTGGGCAGATTCCCATGTTTTGGTATTCGGCCAAAACTAAACCCAAATATTGCCGAAACGGCTAATTTTGGGTTTATTTTTGGTTTAGGTTTATCGATATGCAGGGCCCTACTAATAAGAGTTGTTGACATTGACTTCATTGGAGAATTTTGGTGTGTGGAATAGATGGCAAAGTATGTGGTTTTATGAGTGTTTGAAGAGACTGAGGTAGCATGCCTCAGCAGATCTACTCAGAAGTAGGTACCTTTTTATTTAGTGGTGCTAAGTATTCCTGGGATGGCACTGTTAGGCCTAGAACTTAAGCGATGTGATCAGAGTCCTGCTAGAGCAAGGGTGGGGAACCTTTTTACCGCCAAGGGCCATTTGGATATTTATAACATCATTCGCGGGCCATACAAAATTATCAACTTAAAAATTAGCCGACCAAGCCCCAAGCAGGCAGCTGACCCAGATGACCCCCCCCCCCGGCACGAGCAAGCAGGCAGGCATCAAACAAGTGGCACACTCGCCCACCTGGTGGCACAGGATGGTCTGTTGCACCAGCCGGGCATGGCCGTCCAGCTGCACGCCGGAGTTGCTCCTGCTCTGCATGGTCAGGGCTGGATTCTACAGCTGGCTCCTGCTACCTCCGCCTGCAAGGATGAAATGAGGACACACTGGCTAAGAACTCCCCCCACCCACGTGCATTCTGGCCCTGCCTCCTTTAACCCCTCCATTGTCTCCACTTCCGCCCCAGCCCTCTTGTCCTTTTCTCGGGAAAAAAAACTCACATCTGCCTTGAATAGAAGCTATTCCTGTTCGCGGGAGGGGGCGAATCACCAGTCTTAGATCCTTCTGAGTTAGATATCTGCCAGGACCCACAAAGGGCTGGACCAAATGATTTCGCAGGCCTTAAACGGCCCCCGGACCTGACATTCCCCACCCCTGTGCTAAAGGAAGGCATCTTCCTCACCTTCCTCCTCTCACTGCAGCCTTCAGTGCCCCCTGAAATTGTGCTCCTTCCGGTCAATGACCTGAAGGAACAGTATAGATGGCACATTTGGGGTCTACAGCAGGAGGGGGGATCAGAAAAATCTGCCTCTCACCCTCCACCTATCAGAGAAGCTACTGCTTGTCCAAGCCCATATATTCCATTTATTGTATGGTGAGACATTCTCATAGTTCTGTCCTGACTATTGAAGTAAATGTAGAAACATATACATGTAAGAGCTTGCTGCATACATCACAGCAGCCATGGGTCTTTGGACCTAGACTAGGGGTGCCAAGCCACAATTTGGCACCCTGGGAGGATTTGGGGGTTGGCAGGAACAGATGTGCTGGTGGGATACTGGTGCACAATGTCCCTTCTGGTGAAAAACTAGAAATGACATCACGGCAACAGGGGCGACACTCTAGGGTTCACCAAAACTCTATGGTTAAACTCCATTCCCCCCCATTTCCCCCTTGCCAGCCTTTGAGGCACTTTCAGACAACAGAGGGAATGACTGGGAGATCTACTGTCATTGTGGGGGATCTGGCATCTCTAACTTAGACAGACCTAATTACTCCTTCCCCCTCTCCAAATCAATTTTTATGGGGCGATGGGAAAGGGATATATTTTTTAAAGAGGCTAATGGCTAAGGAACCAAAACCTGTAAATATGAGTTTTTTACTGCCATTTTCTATATTCAAGTGGACGTTTATTTGAAGTGTTAGAAGGGAGTCTAAGATCCTCTAATCACCCCAGGAGATAAGATTTCAGAATGCCAAGGGTGAGCAAAGATGTAATAAAATAACAAGAACTGTCTCATGTTATTTAAGGGTGACTGTCTTATACCGAACTGATATAGAATTAAGACTCTGATGACCTACCATTTTCCCCAGTGGTTATACAGACATCAGAGTGAAGAAACTATATACCACAAAAAAGCATTCTGGGGTGAGTCACCACAAATCCCAAGTGCTGTATAACCCATCAAAACAGTTCCTTGAAATAAATAACTGCTTCGGTCTTCCATTCACAGAAGTTTGGTTGTTTGGGGTGTGTGTGTTTTGTATATGAAAACCATTTGCTTAGATAATTATTCTATGTACATGACAATGACATATATCATGATAGTGTATTTGACTACGATGTACTATATAGATTTTTTTAAAATCCAAAATAACAAGTCAAATTGGCAGGTTATCACCCCAACTCCCCGAGTTCACACTTTTGCATTTTGCACACACTGGTGAAGGATATGCAACTGGTTGTGTCAGATGCAAAAAAGTTTGGGCTTAACTGCTGGAATGAAAAAGCAGATTCAACTGCAGATTGTTATGACCCATTTTATGGTAGAAAGGCCTGCTGGAGGGAATAATGATCAATGGACTGTGTTATGTTGTTTACTGTCAATCTATACAAGCTGATTTTGTATAAGCCTATTAATTCATCCAGCAGTGATGCTGTTTCTACATTAATATAAAGATTGTTAACTATATCTTTCTGTCACTTATTATTTGCTTGATTGTACTGAAGGATAGGCAAATGACACAAGACTGGTAAGGAAAGGCATGAGCAGTTCAAACAGATGCAGTATCATAGAATGGATTTTTCTTTGCCTTTCAAGAATTTGATCTCTCTCTTTCTGTAGAGAGTTAAAATAATTGTTTGGTTGACTATCAGATGGAATAAGAGTTTAAGAAATAAGGACTGGTACAAAATTGTGTTAATTCAATCAATATCAGAGAGACTATATATTATTTTGTCCTGAGATAAGGGATAGGTACTGTATTTAATGAGATAGTGATGTTCTGGAGTTAGTGATGACATTTACATGGTGACATACTTTAAAATATTGGGAGTCTAACAAACCAAGGCTGGCTTGAAATTGAGGAACAATCCAGAAGCAACTTCCAAATCTGTTCATTACATTTGTATGCCTTGTTTGCAATGATTTATGGAACTGAAAGGAGCAGATCTTAGTGCTTATATCTGTATGACAGTTGAATTTCCCCCTGAAAGTGTGGTTGCTAGATTTAGATTTTACCAAAAGGTCAGATTAAAAGCATCAAAGGAAATTTTGTTTACTTGTCCTGCTTGTAATAGCTAAGTCACCAGAGAAATATGCAGACTTACTCAAGTGTTTTACTGTCCAAGGGACCAGGAAGATGATCTTTTTGGTACTAATAGGGAGATTTAAAGACTCCCTGGTTAACTTCAACTTTAAAGTTCTATGCAACTCGAACATTTCCTTTCTGGGAGTCAGTGAAGCACTTTAGGTTAATAAGAGCTAAGATCATCTGCTTTAAGAAGGAAAAATTGTATCTGAGTGTTCTTTACTAAAAGACTTTGCCTTTGAAAATTCAACAGTTCTCTCGTAGTTATTTTCTGTTGAGCATAGTCATTAAGTACAGATCTGGCTTCGATTTAGGTGCCCTCTTCCTCTGAGCACCACAGTAGTACAAACTCTGTTAAAATTAATGGAACTCCATTGCCTGACATAAGCACTTTAAAGATCACATTATAATTGGAAGGAGCAGACTGATCAGCTCCAAATATTTTGTAAGAAGTAATTGGCCAGGCATAGTATCCACGATACTGGTCATACCCATGCAGAACTTCCTTTCTAAATCAAGAATAGATATTTTGCTTGTTTTTAAGAAACCTGTGTAACTTTGTGATGAACTTGTACTGATTCATTGCTGACAATGACAAGAAAAATACTTATGACTGTGTAAGGCTTGAGTTAAAACTCACAAAAGAAAATAACGTGAACATGCTTTTCATAAAGCAGGGTTCCCCTGCTTTAAAATATTTGGTTTGTATTAGTCATTGCTTAGGCTTATGCTTTGCAATGTAATTAACAAATATAATTTGCTTGAATTTTTGAGAGATTATTTGTTTTAATGATGGAGGCACAGGTCACAAATGTAGCCAGGGTGGCATTTTTCCATCTCTGCCAGGCTAGACTGCTGATACCCTTCCTGTCTCACCCTGACCTAGCTACAGTGATCCATGCAATGGTCACCTCCAGACTAGACTACTGTAACTCACTTTATGCAAGGCTACCCTTGAGGCTGATCCGGAAACTTTGGCTGGTCCAGAATGCAGCGGCATGGGTCCTCACAGGGGACCCATGTAGAGCACATATACAATTGATGCTCCACCAGCTACACTGGCTTCAGGTGAAGTACTGGATCAAGTTGTACTGGATCAATTTATGTATGCAGATAAATGGTTGAGTTTCAAAAGTCCATTTTCAGAGAAAAGTTGCTTGAGTTTGTTATGGCTACATTGTGGCAGTGGGCAGAGAGAAACCGAGAGTGATGATATTAGGTCATACAGGAACTGTTCAGTTTTCAAGACATATTGCCAAATGAACGATACAAACCTTTATTGCTGATTTATATAATAGTATTTCACACAGTGAAATCAATGTGTGTTTTCTTGACCCCTGGGTTTTGGCATTGTGAATCAGTCTTGTGAGTGCTTGAAGATGTATCATACAACAACAATTTTCAGGGTGTGGTGAATTGTGCCTATGTGTTGAAGCATTTACCATGAGTGCATGTATTTTGGAACCAGTATACATTGAAAGTTTAAAATGACTTGTCTTTGTTACCAGGACAGCAAAATGGACACCATTCTGGGTCAAGTCCCAGTGAGAAAGGCAGACTATAAATTAAATAAATGAATAAATAAAATAGTGCCTCACCTACATGCCTAGCTAAGCAGGCATTTATTGCGAGCTTTGTGAACAGTTTCTGTATCAGTATCAGTTCAGCAAATATAGAGATAGGAGGGCAATGGAATCAGTACAACGCAAAATCAAACACTTTCTCACATTTGTGGCTATCTTTTTTCCCTAAGAACTCAGGTGTATGTGATGTTATCCTATTTTATCTTTACAAGAACTGAAAGGTTAGACTGGACAGTGATATAAATTTGCCCAAGCCCCATTAGTGTGCTTTGAGGATGAGTGATCTAAGTTCAATACTTTCCGCTACAGAACACTACACTGGTTCATACATACTGAAGTGATACTTTAAGGGATTTATTCTCACGTCTATGGTGTGGACAAATAATTCTCTTAATAATAGTTATACAAATACTGCAGTGAGAACATATGCATTTGTATCAACAAGCTTGCATGAGTCATCAGTGAAAATAATATCCCACCATGAGAAACATTCAGTTTCCTCTTTTCCCCTTTTGCAATGTCAAGATGCCTGAGTGCTTAAGTGACTGGGTAAGTACTAAATATTTAATGTATGGAGTTACATTAACCAAGTGTTTCATCCGAAACTTCTTAAAAACATCTTAAAAGCACTTCAAAAACTGGTTAGCGTGTTATTACAATAACTTAAAATAGCTTTATTTTATTAAAACATCCTGCTGGAAAGCAGATAGCGATGATTAATATCACCCACCCTTTGGCCAGAATGCCACCTAATGCTAATTCCTTGGTGACTTAATGAGTCACCCACCTTGGACTGGAAAGAAATCCTCCTGCACATTTTTGATGTCCAGACCTATGCCTGCAGGATGCCAGCATTGGATATGACAGCAGGCTTGTGAAGTGCAACTATGCCCATTCAGTACTACTCAGGAAAAAAATATTATTTGTTTAATACTTATGTCAGGTAAGTAAGTAAGTAAGACCAGAATGCTATTATATACATAAAACTAAAAGTGTTACATATGTTGTATATATAAATATCATGTCTTCAATCAATCTCCATATGATTGATGAACATTCGTCATCACTAAAATATAAAGTAAAATAATACTAAAACAGATAAAAATAAGTAAAAAGGTATACAATATTCGCTGTTTATGATCCTTCTTGAACCTGTGTAGACCAAGATTTCCTGATCTTTAAAACCATCCAGCCAAATTTTGCCACCTTAAAAGCCATGTCCTGATTCTTATCTGAAAATATACTATAAAGGTAAAACATTCTATTCTTCCCTATTGGAACAATCAAAGCATCCCAAATATGTCTGTAGATTTTACACTCAAAAACAACATGTTCTAAAGATTCAACATGCCCCTCTTTACATAAACATTCTCATTCTTCGAGAGGAATCCTTTTGTACCTACCCTCCAGAATAGCAGAGGGGAATGCATTATAAAGCAACAGAGTAAATGCTGTCCTATAATCTGGATTGTCTAGGTGGAAAATGTAAGACACCGGAAGTATTTTATTAAGGGTAAAGTAATGTCAAGCATATGCATTTTCGGAGTTATTTTTGTGATGGTATGCACTGGTGCAGTGTACCAGTACTTTTTTCACATTGCTGTCCCTCTCTGTGTCTCCCCCTGGATTTACCAAGGTGGTGGCCAGGCAGCAAGGGCCTGGAGAAGGCCATCACACCCATCACAACTCCTCCAGGTGGCTACCTTCCTGGGCTGGGTGTGGCGGCTGCTTGCCAGCACAGAGGAAAAGAAGTGCTGCAGTGTAGACCTGCCTCTCGAGCAACTATGTCCCATTGCCAACTGCTGATGTCAGTGGTGGTTACAGTCAAAGATGGGGCCCTGCTGAGGCAGAATCAAGGGACATCGGGGGCAGAGCCCAGTGGGACACAGCAGCAGGCAATGAAGCTGCCTGACAAGCAGCTAGGCCAGTAGTCAGGTGGAAAGAGAGGGGTGGAGGTAGACATACTCTGGAAGGTAACAGCTTTTCTCAGTGGCCAAGGAGGTCGGGCATCAAGATATTTATTTATTTATTCTTTAATTTCTACCCTACCCTCTATACTCGGCCAAAGCTGGGCTCAGGGTGGATTACATTATGTAATATAATCCATATTGCAATACAATAAAACCATAAACTCTATCTAAAATAATTAAAATCACAAACCATTCCAAAGGAATGAACAAGTGGCGCAATATATGAGAAACAGGTCTGCAGACAGTCCAGCAATAAATTAAGGGCCCCTAATTCAATTTGATAGAATCTAAAGGGGAAAAGAGGGTAGAGAGGCCAGCTTTGATGGAACCATTGCTGTCCTCAACTATAGGCCTGGCGGAAAATCTCCATTTTACAAGCCCTGCGGGACTCTTTAAGGTCCCACAGGACCCTGATCTTGCCAGACAGATAATTCCACCAGGCCAGGGCCGAAAAAGCCCTGGTCCTAGTTGAGGACAGCTGGATACTCTTTGAGTCTTGGACCACAAATAAGTTGCTGTTAACAGAGCATAAAGCTCTCTTGGTGGCATTCCAGGAGAGCTGTTCCGCAGGTATGATGGTAAGGTGTAAGGCTTTAAAGGTCAAAACCAGCACCTTGAAACTGATCCTGTGCTCTACCTGGAGCTAGTGCAGTTGGGAGAGCACTGGCTGAATATGAGCCCTCAGTGGGGTCCCCATAAGGACCTTCACTGTGGCATTTT
This sequence comes from Euleptes europaea, assembly GCF_029931775.1. Taxonomy (NCBI): domain Eukaryota; kingdom Metazoa; phylum Chordata; class Lepidosauria; order Squamata; family Sphaerodactylidae; genus Euleptes; species Euleptes europaea. The sequence goes on from NC_079313.1 coordinate 72,842,080, forward strand.
GTACATGTGCTTCTTGTGCCTAAGTTGGTTTGGTCTCACTTGCTTAGTCTAGGCATTGGTGCCAATATGAGCATTCCTCTTCTACTGTGCTTTAATTTTATTACGGCTGCAAGGGTATATCATTTTATCTTGTGTCTTGAAAAGAAAACTCTAGTTTAAAAATTAATTGAGATAAGAGTTTCTTTTCACTTTCTGGGAATAAGAAAGCGATAATGACTGAAGAACAGTCATGACTGAAGGACAGGAAGTAACAGTGACAGTTACTGTTCCCAATCCGTCCAGTGCCTACAAGCAATCAAACAACAATTGGCCTAGCTTCTGGAGTGACTTTTCCCCTGCTTAATAGGGAGAGTTTTAAAGACAAAAATGGAACATAAGAAGAGTTAATCCCACCCCTTCTGTGCCTTACATTGCTGCGCACCATATATTCCCTAAATTGGTTTACTTCTAGTATTGGAGCCTGGTTGAGAGGAAATATATTTCAAACACAAGCACAACAAGGTATTGGAGGTGGAAGCAGGGTTAATTCACACTTAAGTATCAAGCTAGTTTGGTTTTAAAAATTGGCCTTCCTCCTTTATCTTTTTACATGAGCCAGTGGACTTGTACATATTGGTCCCCCTACATTGTTCTCACACATGGAAAGATTTCTGATGTTTCATTATAATAGATCATTCTGTGTGTGGATGGGAGCCTTGAAATTCTGTCTATTAAGCAGTCCTTGCTTTGATTATCAACTATAAGATCGATAGATATGCACATGAAACCAAGCAGCAACATCAGTTGTGAAAATCTTGGGAAGGAAATGAGTGTAGGTGTGATGGATCTGCATTTACTCTTCCCTTATATACAGACATGTCTTTAGCTTAAGCAGGTTCACTGAATACAGTATATGCAAATGTAAAAGGTCACAACGTTTAGTATTTTGCCTGCTATAAATATTCCACTTTGCTCCTTTTATGCCTGCTGACATAAGAGACACCCCTTTCAGCAGCACTGACAACCAGGACAGCTCCTTTATCAATCTGTGATCTTCATAATCTTTTCTGTCCGGCTCTAAAGAAGCCACAGTGTTCATGCAATTTCTAAAGCCTGAGGCTAGAGTAGTATAACCAAAAATAAAGAGAGCTCAGTATTTTTACTAAGCAAGATCCAGATATTCTCAGTGGATTAATTTTTCCATTACTTCCACAGATGTGGCCATTGACTTGAATACATTATTTGACTTTTACTTCTAACGTCGTTATTATACAGGAACCAGAATTTCCTGGAAGAGGAAACATATTACTAATGATATGATATTGAGCAGCAGTGGTACCAGTTGTTGTAGTACCATTATCTGTGGATTCCTTGCATGTGTTACATTATAATATAAGAGGCTTACATGTCAGTCATAGTCTATATACATACTTTTGTATGTTAATAATTTTCTCTGCTCTGTGTCCAATTTTGATAACACAGTTCAGGAATTAGCCTGTGGAATCTGTATTCATTGTGCAAGATTGCTGAAGCAGACTGATAAGTGTTGTCTTGTGCATGTTATTCTTCTATATAATTTTTTTTTAAAAAAAATGTTTTATCTGATCTCAAAGCTATGGACCAGTGAATTTTCTGCTAGTTTGAAATGAATCATTCTTGCTTGTTTTTCATCCCTACAGTCAGAATTCCTTTGAGTGCTACTGATTAATAAATCATGGAAAAACCTAGAGCAAAATGTTGTTAATGTGGGAGTAGGGAATGGTTCTCACCCCCACACACACACACCAAGAGAGCAGGACATTTAACTAGCCAAGTACTCCTAAAGGCATTTCAAACTAGAAACAAGACAGGAAGATTCCTGCAGTTCCCATGATTCTTTGTTTTCTATTAATGTTTATGCTATGAAAATCTAGACTGTCTCAAATTTCTTCAGATTTAATAAATTAGTGAATGCATAAAGTAGATGAGTTTAGCTGAGATAATGTATTATTAGAGAAAGCTTTCCACAAATTCTTAATTTTATATTTTCGTTCTGTTCTTCAGTAAAATATTTGGTAACTTTTCAAACGGCATTGATAAATATTGTCGAAGGCTTTCACAGTCAGAGTTCATTGGTTCTTGTAGGTTATCCGGGCTCTGTGACCGTGGTCTTGGTATTTTCTTTCCTGATGTTTCGCCAGCAGCTGTGGCAGGCATCTTCAGAGGAGTAACACTGAAGGACAGTGTCTCTTTGATTGATAAAATTTATCTTAGAAAAAATTAACTTTTGAAAGCTAGTCTTCCTTCCCACACATACCTTATCACCAGTTCTGGTTAATCCTCAAATACAGGCCAGCAACACCACCTGAATACAGAGCAATACATATTTAGCCTGCAGTATTATATAACCTGCCAGTTAACAAATGAATGGCACAACGTAAAGCCATATAACCCAAATGAAACAGTTTGTATGGAAGGCTGATTTCCCTTGGGAACAGCAACATCAAGTAAGAAACTGAACCAGTTAAGTATAACCTTTTGAAAGGGCAGAAAAATGCAAAGGTAATCAAGGATTTTTCCCTAGAAGGGCATTTATAATTATATTCCACTTTTATTTATAACAAGCCTTTTAATGTTGGTGCTACAAAAGGACTCAACACAAAGAAGCCTTGCTTTATACTACTGGAATCCATCCCCAAGTCCTTTTTATATGCAAACCACTCTTGACACAAGCTAAGCACTGATAGAAGAAAATTCCTTTTCAGAACTAGGAGATACATTTTCAAAGTAGTTCATGACAGTTTAACCATATGTCTCTCACTAATACCACAGAGCAGAATATTTTTTAACAAGGCATGATAATTCAAATTGATTCATTTTCCCTTTTCATTTCAGCATGGTGATTGTTGCTTTTTAAAGTCCATCAATCCAACTAGTTGTTCCATTATCACTAAAAAAAGGACTCTGGTAAATTGCCTAACTGAACACAAGCCTATGCTTGCACCCCAGCATGGGTGATGGGTGCCTGGCAGAAAAAACAAGACACTCCATGTATGGATATCACAAGCCACATTTTATTGGTTACATCTGCGAAGGTTGGTGTGGCATAAAGCAATGGATTTTGTAACCCCTGTCCAACAGCCTGCCTCTTGGAGGGAAGAACCTGGCATGGCAGCGATATGGGAACACCTGGGCACTGTGTGATTCCCCTGCCACCTGAGGATGTGGAGAGACTGGCAGCCCCCAAGCTGGGAATGCCTCCTTAACCCATGGCCCCAAGGCCCCTTATTGGGCCCCCACCCAGGACCATGGACACACAGGTCCAATCTTCCCCCCAAAGTATCCATCCTAATGCCAAAACCACCACTATTGGTGGGCGCCTCCTGCCAAGCCTAACACAGCTGCAACCACTTCTGGAGGCCCCACCGCAGATCATGCAGTCACACATCCTGCCCCCATTTTGATAGGTGAACACCATCCAGCCTGAAGAGGACCTCCTGCTTGAATGAAATGTCTGGGTGCTAGATTGTCGGGCCTCCTGAAGCACATTCCAGGTCGCCTGCATCCTTGGTAACCTTTCACCTGGCCACGTCAACCTTCTCAGGGTTGTAAACATCACACCAGGTGCACTTCCCTGCAACAGTCAGCACCAGGATCTTATGGGAAGTAAGGTCGTCTTCCAAGTTGGATAATGATCGCATATGGAGGACTATGATACTTGACCTGACACAGGATGGCTGGTAACAGTTCATTCCATCTCATGCCATGACACCCCATCCAAGATATGTACAGGAAGCCCTCCAGGCCAAGATGCATCCCCCAAACTGTTGACTTGGCATATCTCCCAGCCCAGTGCCCAATGCTGTGACTGCAGACCCAGGTGGACTTGAGGCAGAATATTGCAGCTAGGACAACAGGTTAGAGAACATATTTGGACATATGTATGTGTAAACCACGGCAGACCAGCACCTGCCTATGACTTGTATGCAAGCTTCTGGCAAGCCGATCTCAGCTGCAGAGGTGTTGGCCCCTATCCTAAAGGAGTGTGTCCCAAACTTCCCAGTGGGAGGCTGAGCGCAGCCAGGCAAGACTGTAGAACCATAATTAATTGGTACTGAGTTAGTGGGGAGCAGTTAGCAAGGTTAATGGGGAGCTGTCAGCAAGGACACCCCATTATACTTGGATAGAAAGGTACACCAGACCTTGAGGTCATTGTTCATTCCCTGTGTGATATGTATATGGTGATATGGGGCTGTGGCCCCAGCCATGACCCTGCCAGGTGTGCACAAAAGGCCCTATCAGGAGAGACAACCTTGCAAGCAAATTTAAAGTGACTGAGCAAAGACTGCAGCCCGTAAGTGTGCACTTCCTCCATGTGATCACCTTAGTCAGCAGGGACCAGAGTGCATTGAGCTTGTCTTCTGGGAGGCAGGCTGGCCTTCGGACAGAATCCAGGAGAATGCCAAAGTACACCAATTAGGTGACTGGGCCCTGTTTTGTGCTGCAGTAGGGGCATGCCAAGCTCACCAGCATAAGGTCCTTGTAGGTGGTCATGCCAGCTGGCCTGTCGAATATGAAGTCATTCAAGTAATGGGTGACCAAAATGCTGTGCACCCTGTCCTTGACTGCCTACTCCAGAAATGTGCTGAACATCTTGAAGGTTGTGCATAATACCAAGCATTCCATCAGCATGTCCTTATCCACATACCATTCTCCTTGGAACTTGAAACCCAGTAGGCAAAAGTCCATAGGGTGGACCAGCAGAAGCCAGGTGCAGACCATTTATCACATTTGGCCTTCAACACCTCAGCTCCAAAAGCCTTGACCAGCCAAATAGCCTGGTCAATGAATGCACAGTGTACAGAACAAAATTCACGAGGAATGGGATCATTAACAAAGGTGGATTTTTTGCTCTGTGATGGGGGATACTCATTGCTATTAGAGATATGATATTGATTGTCCTTGGAAATTGGTAATAACTACTCTGTATTTCTATAGCAACTTGTAAAATGCCATGTTATCTTTCACTACCCCATGCAGTCATAGCTAGCACAGGTATTAATGGGTTCCTGTTTCTTCTACAGGAATCACTTCTTCACAAGTCTGATTAATTCTTCAACTGCCATTAACAATTAACTTAAAAACATACAGTTGGCATTATAAGCTTTATGTCTTCTCTTCTTGACAAGTTCTGGTCCCTGTTTTATTGTGGTAAACATATGCTAAATGTATGCTGTCCACCAAAATTTGTGCTTACTACAGAAAATAAATGCTTCCTAAGAAAAAAGCTTATAACTATTTGCTAGAAATGCCAGTAATGATGCTTACATTCTGGGCTGGCTGAATGTACTTAAATTTGCATGGTTGGTAGAATGACCATGTTCTAAATACTTTGGAGGTAGTAGAGCATAAAGAAGAAAGGGAGAAATGGAATGAGGACAAGGACCTGTGTGGGAGAAGAAGAATGTGATCTGTACAATCTATAAACTCTGGAGTCCCTTTTAATTTCCAAGCCCTTCAATATTTATTTATTTAAAACACTTCTTGGGCACCATGCAACTCAAATAGGGTTCCCAACTGCATTGTGAGCAGTTTAGCTCAAGGGTTACTAAGCAGGGCCAAAGTTTAACTATTGCTTAGCTAATGGTGCAATTCAAATAGAATGGACCATATTACACTGGAATTCAGAGGCACAGACCTCTACAATTTCAGTTCTTTTGAGCTTTATTTGTTTTCAAAGACACCTGATTCATCACTATTCAAATCCATTTTATAAAAAGCTGGATTCAGGTATTATGTTTACTTTGTGCTGGATTTATCTTTGTTTTGAAACTTCCCTTGTAAGATGTCTTAGATTTTTATGCATTACTCTATTTGAAGTGTAAAACAAAAACTACTTCTCAACATTTATGAATAGGTTGTCATTATGTTTTATTTGCGTTTCTAAATCAATGGGGTTTACAAGGATCCTTCCTTTATTCTACTCTAGTTGTCAGGGGATATTTTAAAATACTGAATCTCCCCTCCCCAGCCAAATGAATATTTGCATGTCATTCTTCTCTTTTTATTTTACGCAGTTTTAATGGAGCATCATTTAACTTTTTTTGAATGAGATCATGATGGGTAGCCATGTTAGTCTGTCTGTAGCAGAAGAAAAGAGCAAGAGTCCAGTTGCACCTTAAAGACTAACACAATTTCTGGCAGGGTATGAGCTTTTGTGAGTCACTGCTCACGAAATCTGAAGAAGTGAGCTGACTCACCAAAGCTCATATGCTGCCAGAAATTTTGCTAGTCTTTACGTTGCTACTGGGCTCTTGCTGTTTTATTTGAATTACTTCAACTTTTTTTTATCTTCCTTCCTGTACCCCTTCTCACTATTCTCAACTGGAAGGGTCATTTACCCCCAAGCTCTGGATATTTATTAGAGCTATTGGGACTTCCTCTGAAAAATTAGAGCCCATTGTTCAGCCATTTATTCTGAGTCATTAAACTAACTAAAGCATGGCTGGTGAAGGTTGTGGAATGCTATCCCCTGAGCTCTTTGTTCTGCTGTAACATTTATGCTGTTCCACTTGGCCTTTGGCTGAACCGTTGAACCTAATTTAACGTCTTTATAAAAATCAGCTTTGTTTTAAAGGGTTCCCTTTGTATTCATTGCTGTGGCTATGTTTAGTAGTTCTTTTTTATTGGTTGATTGTATGGATTTGTTTTTTGTATTTTATGTCTTTTCAGTTCCAATTTGCATTGTAAACTAAAGTTGAAAATTAGCAGATAAATGTTTAAAAGTAATAAATGCAGGATGGAACTACTCCCACGTGAGATCAGAACGGATCCTGCCAGGAGTTGAAAGTAATGGGTGGGGAGCATGGATCTTAATGAAGCCCACCCTGTGCACCTTTCCGGGAGTCCTGGGAAGGCGCGCGGGGTGGTATTCACTTTGTCAAGGTGCTGGTTTTGACCTTTAAAGCCTTACATGGTTTGAGACCATCGTGCCTGCGGGATCACCTGTCCTGTTATGCCCCCTCAGAGCCTTATGCTCTACTAACTGTAATTTGCTGGTGGTCCCTGGCCCAAAGAATGTGCGGCTGTCCTCAACAAGGGCCAGGGCTTTCTCGGCCCTGGCCACAGCCTGGTGGAATAGTCTTCCTGGTGACATCAGGGCTCTGCGGGATCTTAAGGAGTTCCGCAGGGCCTGTAAAACGGAGCTATTATGCCAGGCCTATACTTGAGGACAGTCGCGAGAGGATCCATCATTACTGGCCTCTCCATCCCACCCACCCCCACTCTTGAAATCTGTGGGGGGCTGAACTGCTGATATCCTATTACACAGTGGCACCTGGGTAAATTTACGGCCACCAGCATATAAGTGTTTTATTGAGATTATTGTTTTAATGTTGTTGATGATTTTATGTATTTTATGTATTTTAATCATTGTTACCCACCCCGAGCTTGGCTTGCTGGGGATGAGGGCGGGCTATAAATTTGAAAAATAAATATGTAAACTCTAAACATTTCAGAGAAAGCACTTGGCTGGATCCTACAGTTGTATGAATGGAAAGAGTTTACACAAGAGGATGTTGAATAAGAGCAAGGGGTAGCACTTTCACCTGATTCCCCCTCCTCACTGCAGCCCCCCATGCTGTGGTGTATTTTGCTGCTGAATGTCCCTTGACCTTCAGCAGAAGGTTTTTTGGAGTATGTAGAGAGCTGCAGGTGCAGATGGGGGAAGAGTCTCTTGTAAAAAAATTTTTTTTCCTTTTCATGCAACAGAAGGATATCATCTGTGTCTAGATTTTACATAGTTTTGTACTACTTTGTAACGTGGTTGGAAATGCATATCTAAGTTTTCAGGTTACCCAATCTTATCCACAGGTAATATGTGTAACACCTGTTCACCTGAGGCAAACTTGGAATTATTTATTTGGATTAAATCTAAGCTCATATAAACTATCAGCAGATCTCTTTTGGTATCTTTGTAAGCACAAATCTTTTTCAAAGGAGAAAGCCCTGGAGGCTCGGAAACAGACAGTCCAAGGACCATATGCTGTGAGAAAGTCCATCTTTCTTTCTGGCAATTCTCTCCCTAAGATTTTCTCATGGAGAAATACATTGCTTTCTTTATTTGGAGGATGACAGCAAATGTGGCTATGTCATATTCCATTATTCCTGAGTTTACTTTGTTTCACTTCATTCAGCAACAAGACTGTTCCTGAAATAGGATTATTGACCCTTGCCATCGATCACATTGTGTTTGTAAGCTTGTGTGTGTGCTAATGCTCACGTGCATTGAGTTGGTAGTACTATCAAAATGTTATCCTCTTTCAGTAAAATAATACATGCTGTAGTATATAAATAATGCCTAAAAGGACCTTTCCCCCCAAGTGTCTCTTAGTCCATCAGCCAAGTGAAAGGAAAAATTGCTACACTTGAGCAGAATTTCCCTTGGGAAAGTAAATTATGGGAAAACCTGCAAGGACACCCCCAAATGAAAGAGGATTGATGCTCATCCAACCTCTCCAGCTTTCTGTTTTGTTTCACAAGGAAGCACTCTTTTAATGAAAGTTAGTCTTATTAAACTGAGTCTCTCTCTTCACTGTCTTACAATGTATTTGTCCCACAACGGGCCCAATCTCAGACATCGCGGGCCTTCCCCACACCTCCCCACTTACCTCTGGGTTGGGGAGTCCAGGTGGGAGCACCTCTAATGCGGCAGGGCTCAGTTGCATGGCCTCACCCACTCTTTGGCCCTCCCCAAAGACATCAGCCAGGCCAGGCTGTGGAAGGAGCCCCCTCGGAAGATGATGGGGGAGACGGAACGGGAGTGGCCGGCTCCCAAACAGCCGGGTGAGGGATGGGGCTTCCCCGCAGGCCTGCCTACCAGCTCGTGGTTGGATCGATTAGGCAGAGGTGGGCCAAGGCCTAAGACACCCCGACATGGAGAGAGCAGCTGGCATGGGACTGAGGCTGGCCCTGGCCCGAACCTCCTTATAGGCTCAGGAGGGCGGGGCTAGGGGCAGGGCTGGGAAGGAGTTGCCTGTCCTGGCCCTATTTAAGGACAGTCTGGAGCAGAGGCTAGGGAGGAAGGCTACGGGTTAGGCTGGCGATGGTAAAGCCTGAAACCCTGGCCACCTCTGAGGGAGAGACGAGCTCCGACTCCCCCTCAGAGTGGTCTGAGGCCGTGGAGGCTCCTTTGGCTAGGCCTTCCCTGGGGGCACAGGACAAGGTAAGGGCTCGCTGTGAGTTGGGGGCCCACAGTATTGTAATCCTGCATATGCTATAACTTGGTAAAAGTTTGCTCTAGGTTCATTTATTCAGCACTGAATGGATTAGCAAGAACTCAGAATGTTCTCACTTAAATACATTTAGCTCAGGTCAATGTATAGTGTATTTTCTTCAGTCCTTTTTAATCTTCTTTAGAGACCCTGAATTAAAAACATCCATGTTCAACGATGAATTTCTTTATGTTACATTTTTATTGCCTTCAGAAATGTAGATGTCTGTAAGAATACTGAAAGCCTTTCTTTGCTTCATGTGTATTCCTCATTTTAATAGTTATTAGGTATAGTAATCTTCCCATTAATTTTCACTCTAACAAACCATGGCATCCATGGAATTCAGAGTGAAGAATTCTTCTAGCACCTATGATATGAACCCAAATGCCAGCCACTGGTGAGTCAACAATTGTGGCAAAAATGTATTTTCTGCCTAAGACACCATTCCTAGTGCTTTACAATCTTTTAATAACAACACACAATGGAAAACCACATAGCAGTACATGGCCACAGTTTACTATCATATAAGAACAGGCTCTTCATAACAAAGAAATGTCTCCGAGTCCTGATGAGTTCCTCTCATCTAGACATTTCCTGTCTGCCTTACTCCAGTACCATTCAGTCTGAAAATAGATAGCCTCAGGGCTTCCTAAGGGACTGAATTCTTAAGAGGAGGCAAATTTATACTGCACAGCAGAGGTCAAGTGACAATAACAACTGAGATGCTGCCAGTCTCCCCCCGTCACTCTCTTCTACTCAGCTGTGGAGAGTTCCTATACAAGTGTCTACAGAAAGGTGGTTTGTAACATTACAATTTAACAGTATTTAAATTTTTATGTAATATTGCAATCTATGTAGTGTTTAAAATCTAAGCATGTGCTTCTATTTCACCTTACTAATTTGTGCTCCCACATAGTGATTTGGTTAATCATATCACTACCTATAAGTGATTGATGGTACCTTGTCAGGAATGCATCTTGAATCCCAGTCGAGAGAAAGCTGGAATAATGTCATCATGTGTATATTGCTCATGTCATGGAAAAAATGGAATCGAAGACTACCAATTAAAATATATGGAAAGAATATTTGTTAGTCCTGAAGCATGTGCATGGGGGTTGGGGAGTGGGAGGGAAAGCTGTTTGAAGATTTTCGAGACCCACTAATGCAATGAGCTAATGGTATCTTTCCAGGAAACTTGTTTTTGCTCAGGCTTGCCAAGGCATCTTTTACTTCAGAGCTCGCCGCCAAAGCTGAATTCTGGCCTCTCACCAGAGTAGCGGAGGTAGAGTGGCAATTCCACTATATTCGCTGATGTGCAGACAGAGCCCAAGCTGGAAACAGTAAGAACAGCCTCTCATTCAGAGATGTTATCAGCTCAGAAAGCTGTGTGGCAGTTTGCTCTTGCTTCTGAGCACCAACAGTCTGGGCATTGCTCTAAGTATCAGTATTGATATGAGTTTGTGATTGAATTTCTTCATAATTTTCTTTTTTACCCAGTCAGGTTCAAGCTTTTATCTCTTCAGGTTCCACCCCACCCCAATAAGCACAAGTTCTGTACTTCCATTCAAATTGCTTTCAACCCTTGAGGCAAGATGGCAGGTCATTTCTGACAAGGTTTTTCCAAGGATTTCCCCCATTACCACAGAAACCTTATCAGAGTTGGTTCATTTCTTTCTCTGCGGGAATGTATCTATATGGAGCTCACCTTATATAGGTATTTGGATGGTAACTGATCCAATTCAGTAAACTCTTTGAAGCTCTTTGTGCGGAGCTCTGCTGGCACATTAATGCATTGAGTGTGCAAGCTACTGATGGCCCTCCACCATCAAGATGCAGTCAAGACAGCATTGCCCTCTGCTGATTTGGAACAAACCTAGAGCAGCACACTAGGCGAACTTTATATTAATGCCTCTTGAATGGTTCTTTTGGTTGGTCTGTTATCATCAGAGAATTTTTTAAAGAAATGTCAGTACTCACTGTGTGGGTGTGCTGATGACGGGACTGGTAGATGCCCGGAGGTCTCTCTTTACAACAAAGTGGCTTCTACTCTTTTCCAGTTGGTGCTTGAAGATGCCTAATGGTTTTTGCAATGGTGCCTAATTTTTGCAAAGATGCCTAATGGTTTTTGAGAGTTGCTGCTACTTCTAAGTATATACAAAATCTTGTAGTACAAACATGCAAATGCATCATTTCCCCATAAAAATACAAACTGGTATCCAGTGAAATAAAGAAGTATAAGCTTCTAGCATAGCTTTCTACACAATACTATATATGAAATATGGGCTGTTTTAGTAGAACTCACAGGCTTAGCAAGTTTGACAATTCTGAAATGCCAATCAAACCCTAACTTAAATGGGTCCCTGAATTGCAATGTCATTGGCAACAGATCATTAATAATAATTTTCACTCTTACACCTTTCCCAGAATGCTGCTGTAAATTGTCTGATGACTTCTTCATCCTTGGAAAAGATTTCCCCTTTTTCTGAATCAAGCAATTTATATGCATGCCTCCAAGGCACATTTCAAATTTAACTTTTTAACTTTTATAGTAGGGATCTAATTAGACTGTTAGCTCTTTGCAGGCACAGGTAGTTTCTCATCTTATTCATTTCTATTATTTACATGTATGGTGCGGTGATAAAATTAAGGAGTAAAGTGATTTTTTTGTCTGAGTGCATAATGCTGTTAGCTCAAATATTAAATAATAGCTTGCCCAGTAATATTCACAAAAAAGATAAAAGCATTCTTCCCTCAAGAAGTCACAATTTCAGTGAGTCCTGACAATAACGGGGACAAAAAAGCCTACAAGAATTCATAGGGGATCTAATTTCCCTAGTACATCTTACCATGTTTTTTTTTTCTCTTTCCCCTCCCATCTTCAACTTTCCTCCCCCTAGCAGCCCCTCTCCTTTCCTTCTCTCCCACCCAGTGACCTATCCTGTTCTCTTTCTCCTCCGGCACAGTTTCTCTCTTTTCTCCCCTCTACTTTTCTTAAACAAGTAGACATTGCTTCTATGACTGAGGATTTTTAAAGCCCCAAGTTAAATATTTTCATTTCATATTTTTCTGTAAACCAGGATCTTCCTCCTAGCATATAGAAAATCCTTCCACTTTGCCCCTTGCCCGATGTGTGGACTTTTTGACACACACTCTAGGGCCCAGTTCATAATTAAATAGAATGATACTTTGAAATGTTTGAGATTTAAATTATTAAACTTTTTGCTGATGTGGAATTGATGTGTTAAGAATCCTCCATTATTTCATTTTAATATAGTGCTATAAACACAATTTGCCACAGGATGGTTTCTTCAGTTTATTTGTTGGTGTGGAGAAATGCCCTTCACCTTAGAAATGACCTCAATATTTTATTAATTGGGGCTATGCTCTACACATGCCCCAGAGTCTATACTGCTAGTAAAGACTGGCAACAGGAAACCTGCAGGAGAGGAGTCATCTCTCTCTCAAGCACAGAGATCTCCAGCTCTAACAGCACAATCCTATGCAGAGTTACTCCAGTCTAAGCTCATTGAAATGAATGGGTTTAGACTGGAGTAACTTTTAGGACTGCACTGTTAGTTATGCTAATGGATCTGGACAAATAAGAGCAAATGTTTTAATGTCTCGCACGTTGCTGGAATGTCACACACAGAGGAGAAAGAGACTGGGACAGCCAAATGGCTAGATAATATTTTCTTCCCCTTGAGGCAGGAAGACCAGAATGATCACCTAGGGATACCATCGTAACCATGTGTCAAAGGACAATGGGAGAAGTCCTAAGTCTGAGAACTTAGGTAATGATAGACTTTTAAATTGCTGCAACTTTAAGATTTAGTAGTCTAGCCTAATTAAACATTATTTAGAATAAGCAGAGAGTTTAGGGTTTAGAGGATTGCATGTTTTCACCTTTTCTTTGTATCCTTGCTCAGCTTGATTACTGGACAGACCATGCATAGTCTTTTTATTATCGTATTTTTCGCTCCATAACACGCACCTGACCATAACACGCACCTAGTTTTTAGAGGAGGAAAACAAGAAAAAATCTTGTTTTCCTCCTCTAAAAACTTGTCTTATGGAGTGAATGCCCCAGGGAGGTCAGGTCCACCCATTGGTTTGCATGGCAGTAGACAGGAGGCCAGGTCAACTGCCATGCAAACCAATGGGAGACCCCCCCCCTCACAGAGACCAGGTCTACCCATTGGTTTGCATGGCAGTAGACCTGGGCTCCTGTCTCAGTCAGGAGGCCAGGTCTACTGCCATGCAAACCAATGGGCAGCCTGACTGTGCCCGGGAGAGGGGGGCGGCGGGGAAAGCGAGCCTGGCCTTCTCCGTGGCCAGGATCGCATGGGAGAGGGGGCGGCGGGGAAAGCGAGGGGAGGGGGCTGTGAGCTCAGTGGCAGAGCCTCTGCTGGGCATGCAGGAGGTCCCAGGTTCAGTCCCCGGTGCCTCCGCTCCCACCCGCCCCTGGCCCAGGCGAGCCCGGATCTGGCCTGTGTGTGCCTGGGGAGGGAGGAGGGAAGGCTTCAGCTGGCGCGCGGGGCCCGATCCGGCCCGTGTGCGCCCGGGGAGGGAGGAAAGAAGGCTGCAGGCTGGCGCGTGGGGCCAGATCCGGCCCGTGTGCGCCTGAGGAAGGAGGAGGGAAGGCTGCAGGCTGGCGCGTGGGGCCGGATCCGGCCCGTGTGAGCCCGGGGAGGGAAGAGGGAAGGCTTCAGCTGGCGCGCGGGGCCGGATCCGGCCCGTGTGCGCCCGGGGAGGGAGGAGGGAAGGCTGCAGGCTGGCGCCGGCTCTTTGCACCCCTCCCGCCTCCCAGCTGGGAGGCAGGCGGGGCGCAAGACTCACGTCGTTCCAGTGCGCCTAGAGCGAATGTGCACAGATCCGGCTGGGCGCGCCGTTCCAGCGGGCCCAGCCGGCTCTGTGCACATTCGCTCCATAACATGCACAGACATTTTCCTCCTCAAAAGCGAGGGGAAAAAGTGCGTGTTATGGAGTGAAAAATACGGTAATTTGTTAAACTTTCTTATGTATTGAATTCTTTAAACCTGATTTCTGAAAACACACTATGCCTATTCAGTCTTGCTATCCAAAGAGCAGTAAAGGAGAGGGGTAGCAGGTGATTTCACATCTCTTGAGTGTGATAGCTCAAAATTGCAAAAGTACAATAGATCATTCCCATATTAGCTAGTAAGAGGGAGATTCTGCAACTATGTGGAGTCTCTGAATGGCAGCCCAAATCCTGAGTGCTAGATGTGCAAATCAGTGTAGCTGTTGCAACCCAATAGTTATTACCCAGTACACCTGGGAGTAAGGGAAGGGGCTGCAGTGCTAAGCAGAGATTTGGGACAGCCATGGTTTTTTTCTGATTTTCCTGGAACTAAGACAGAACAGGGTTTGTGAGTTTATTTCTTCCTGTTGGTTTCCACTTGAAACATGCAGTACTGATGCACAAATGCATATTGCAAAAAAGTAATCTGAAAATGTACTTGTATTGTGATTGTAGCAACACTACAAATCTGATTGTACGATTGGTCAGTTGTTTCAAGATTCATTTTGCATATTTTTTTACAAGAATGTGTATCAGCAAACTTGCACACAAAGAATTTTGTATAATAAAGATTGCTGTTTATTTTTCAGAGTTTTGCAAGAGTGACCGAGCAGTTATATTGTGGAAGTGGGTAAAGGTGAAAACGAACTAACATGCCTGAGAACTGTAGGAAATCATGCATCCTTCAATTCCAGTATTAGCTTTAGAAATTTTCTTGGTTAAATTAAAATTCAGGTGTTATGAAACACAGGAAAGAGAAAATTCATGGAGTAAAGAGAGAGAGAATGGGAAAAAATCTACTCATTCCTAAACATGAAGTCAGTTATGTCACCTTAATCCTACTTTGCAGTATACAATAGAAAAATGTCCGGGGGCCACACCTCTGCCTCCGAACTTACCCCAGGAGATTTCAAGCCCCACCAAAGGCATACTGTGCCAGCAAGCCCCACAGCTGGGGAAGGTGCCTGTCAGGTTGCAGCAGGGCCTGACCTTGCCAGAGTTTACTCAGGAGTCAGCCAGCTTGAAGGAACCCAGCCAGCTCTCAGCAGCAGGCTCAGCAGCACCAACCTTCTTAGAGGAGGTCGGGCAGGGCAGCCAGCTATTTCAAGAAGTCCATAGTGAGGGGCCAGGGAGCTCACCACTCCAAGGCAAGTATCCATTGACCCAGGGGCTTGTAACTCCCCAGGGCTGGATTGGGGAGAGAGGGTTGGCTGAACCCAGGGTTGGCCCTCCCTTGGGGAAGCATTTAAAGGTGTGCCCAGGAGCAGGCAGGGAGGAAAACATAGATCCATTCTAAGGCAGCTGGGAATAGGTCAATGGAAGAGGAGAGTGGGGAAATAGGATGAAAAGGAACCCCCTCTTGCTCTATGCTGAGGCTCTATCCTGGGCCACTTACCCAACTAAAAGCAGCCCTGGAGTTGGAGGGTGAGACAGCCCTGGACTCAGGTCCAACAGTAGCAGAACCCAACAAAAAATACAGAAATATGTAATTTCTTCTACTTGATGAGTTCAAATGCACGGGTGGTTGTCTTCTAGTTGCTTCCTCAAATGCTTTTTAACAGATGTAGCCCTCAGTCTCTTGTCTGCCTTACAATTGAAACAAGAATATTCTTCAACTGTTAGGTAGTGTTTAGGACAGAGTTACCAGTGTCTAGGACAGAGTTACCAGTGTCATCTCACAATTCATGTCTTCAGTGGGCTTCAGAAATCAGCATGTTTATTCTCAACTTCTGTAATGTTTGCTGTAAACATCAGATTTTTCTGTGAGATCCTTCCTTGTCAATGTAGATGCATTGCTAGTGAATAAATACCAACAACCCCAGTCCTGGAGGCAGGAATCGACATTGACCTCTGTGCTCCTGCTGAGGGTCTTCTGTGGTATCTGGTCAGTGTGGGAAACAGGATGTTGGACTAGATGAACCATTGGTCTGATTCCACAGTGCTCTTCTTATAAGGGGATAGGGCATCATTTTGACTTTGCTTCCAGGCCAACATGAACATTGGTCTGCTCTTGTTCATGCCCCACTTCATACACAGTCAAGCAATACACAACAATAAAAAAACCCTCTGAGAGAATGGCCATAAAAATAGTATAAACCGGAATTAAATACTCAACAGAATCACTGTTTAGTATTCAGGAACCTGGCTTTACTGCATGACTATGATTGCATAATTGGGCTTCAAGCATTATAGTTCTTCTGAGAATTCCCATTTTCATTTAAAAACAAAACAAAACCCTGCTGTCTAATTTCAGATTTGTAGGAGCTGATGCTGGTTATTCATCATTGACGTAAAGGTACTCTATATATGCTCAAAACCACTGTTTCCTTTATTATTATATTATGTGTTACAGATCTTACTCAGGGAGGTGTCCTATATATAATATGCTGCATATGATAATACAGTCATGTTATTTATGTAGCTGTTACACAGAAAGGGGGGTAGTGCAAGACCACTTCAAATATTTATAAATGAAACAATAATCTCCTCAATATAATGGTTTGTGAAAGGGGCACGTACAATGAAAGCAAAAACAGACGAGCACATTGTATCTTGGTGTTCGTCAGTTTTTGCCTGAGGATCCAAGTTCAAATGTGTGAATGCTCATCAATTAAATGATGGAGGATTTATATCCAACTGCTTTCCTCAATCCTAACCCAAATGTTTTGCTTCAGGGTATGCTTGGCATGCTTAGCAAATCAATGGTAAAAAAAAGATCAATTTTAATTAAGCACTATGCCAATGGTATGCCAGTGGTATTAAGCATTCATTGTCATAGGGTAATGGTCCCCTGCTGCTGCATAAATACTTGGGAAAAAGCCGTGACATTTATGAAATGTGGAAGTACAGCAAAAATATCTTATTATTTTAAAGGTAGAGAAATTGATATTATATCATTGTGCTTGTAGAATAGTTTCATTGTGCTGATAACAGATTTTTAAAAGAGACATTTCACATGACCACTGTGGATTTATGGACAATGTGTAAATACTGTTATATGCAAGAATGAATGTATACTGACCAATGAATGTAGATATCTGGATACATGCAGAAAGCTTCATCCTACATATAACACTCTTGGTGCATGAATTTATGTCTTTTATAGACTAGATTAATGATTATTTGAATTTTTAAAATAAGGTGTTGGAAAATCAAATATTTTATGGCACAGTTGTAGGTGTGATGGTTGGTTTTGACCCATTGTTGATAATATTTTCTAGACTGCAAAAGCTCTAAGCTTGCATCTATTAAAAGTAAGGAGAATTTTTTTCACTGTTTTTAGTCAAGCAGGTTCAGATCCTTAAGATACAGAGGCAATTCTGTTGCCCTTTCAAGGACAGCAAATGTCTATATATTTTTATCCTGTCCTTTCTCTAGGCACACATGGCTCTCCTTCCTCATTTTGTCCTCAATTCTTTAAGGTAGGTTAGGCTGAGCGAGATATTAGTTAATCATTTGTCATTTCTTTGGTCAGTTGACACAGTATATTCTATCCATCAGCAAAGAGTAAAATTATAATTGTAATTATTCACTGAGGTCAATAATATGAAGTGCAATTTACTGAGGGAATGTCTTTGTACTTTTTATTAGTTTACTGGAAACTAGAAGAGAATATTAAGAAATGGAAAGAAACTTGAATATTAGTTAATGTTTCTTATCCTACTGCCTTGTTTGTCTGGTTTTGTTCACAATTTTATGGGGAGAGAAGACAATGTGTAGGTTTTCTATGTCTTCCTACATTTGTTATGTGGTCCAGGGTAGCTCAGGGTTAGGGCCAGGGTGAAGGAGAAAGAGCGAGATTCGCAGCCCAAGCTGGCTTCCTGTTGGCAGCATCAGATTGGTTCATATAGTAAGTCATTGAGAAGAGAGAGTGGAATAAGCTTAATAATAAAACCAAAAATGAGCTGAAAGTATAAAAATGAGCACACCCCTGAAATTCATTGTTAATTTGAATCTCCCTACTTCCAGAGGGCAAGCAACAAATCATTGTTCATGGACTGGAAGAAGAATCAAAGATGAAAAAATTCTGAGGCAGCAAATCTAAGAACTATCCAATATATCTATCCAAAGAACAATCACCCTTCAGAAATCGGTTTAGTTGCGTTTTCTTACCTCAACACAGTAGGGTTTTTTTTAGAGACTTTGAGGGTCCCTAAGGCCTTACATCACTTCCACATAGTGAGTTAATGGTTGATTTTACAGCAGTCTGCTTAACCCACAGAGATTGTAGCTGGTAGCTGCCTGTTTGATTGGGAGCCATAGTAGACTTACTGCTAAAGACCTTTTGAGCAAAATAACTTATAATTTGTATCTTCCCCTTGCATTTCCCAAAGTTTCTGTACTGGACAAAAGGGCAGAATGTAGCCTCTGGATGGCTACGTTTTTAGTGGCTATTCTATAAAGCATCTAAATAAGTAATTTCCAGATATTTCTTTGTCCTTGGTCTATGCTGTACTTTAATTCCAATAAATCACTGGGTAGAAGAAGTGAAACAAATTATAAAAATCAACCACTGCTGATACTTCTATTCTCTGATGTCCAAGTCATTATAACTTTGTTTGGTTTTCTTGCACAGTAGGCAATTTATCAAGCAGATAGCATTAATAGATTGTAATTTTAAGAACCTCCTGATTGTTATCCATTTGGCTGCAGTATGGGAAAAGTTTTAAATTGCCAGTTACATTGAGTGCAATTTCAATATTAAAAACTGAAAAGCATGCATAACGATGAGAAATTTAAGCCACAGGGAAAACTTGTGCTGACTGCTTCTGTTCTGTTGGTTGGGAAAGAGGGAGAGGAAAGACAAACTGGAGACAGGGCCAGTCTTTTGAAAGCACTAGTCAAGCAAAGTGAGAAAACATTTTTGGTCCCAAATTAAGCACTTCCCTCAAGTTTCCCTATTTTAGTACTTCCATTATCTGTATTTTACTGATATGTATCTTTGCTTCTCTGGACATCGTTGCCATCTGGGCAGCTGCTTTTCCTTGTATTTATGCTAGGATTTCCAACTCCAAGTACTAGCTGAAGATCTCTAACCGATGGAGATCAGTTCACTTGAAGAAAATGGCTGCTTTGGCAATTGGACTCTATGGCATTGAAGTCCCTTTCCTCCCCAACCCCCACCCTCCTCAGGCTCTGCCCCAAAAACCTCCTGCTGGTGGCGAAGTTGTTGGAAATTCTATAAATAAATAAATGAATGAATGAATGAATGAATGAATCTCTGCCATTTTCTGATATCTTGCTATAACCCTCCGGGCTGACATTAACATAAACACTATTAATCCTTTAGATGTTACTTTTGGGTTATGCTCCCCCAATATTGATAACAGGTGTGGCATAAATGTTTTGATGCGTAATATTTGAAATTTCTGCAAAGATTTCCCCCCAAAACTGAGATACTAAAGGGCATGTCCACCACATATAAATATAATCGCCTGGTTGTTTGCACTTTCTCCAACATTCCGAGCTGTGTACATTTCTTATTCTTGCAGGGCAGATCAGTGTGATATACCATCTGTGTAGTAATTTCAAAGAATTCTCTCTAAGAGCCACTGATATAGTTTCCCTAGTTTGTGTCTTTCATAATTTCCCCCATATATTATGTTCTATTTTTATTCCAACATCTTTTTCCCATATTGTTTTTAATCCATTGGCTATATTAGTTTCAGTCAGATGTAGATATATTTTAGAAGCTAATCCTTTAGTTTTGTTTGTATGTTCCATTAGGATTTGCTCAAATTTTCCCAATTTCCAAGTCATACTTTGCTTTACTGAGGAATTCGAGATTAAATAATATAGCTGATGAATTAGCATCCAATTTATTGAACTCCCTAGTTTTTCTTTTAATTCCTGTTGGACAAACAAGTGGCAGTGGTGGCCAGGGGTACCTTTCACTAGCTTTGGCCCTTTCTGGTGGGAGAAAGATCTTGCCACTATGGTGCATTCCCTGTTAATATTTAGATTAGACTATGGCAATGCACTCTATATTCGGCTGCCATTGAAGAGTTTCCAGAGCATACAGTTGGTACTAGGGTTGCCAAGTACCTGGTGGTGGCGGGTAAAATCCCACCAATCCACCGGGCTGCCCTCTGACCAGCTGAGGGCTGGTGGGCAACACGTGCACGCGCACCTGCGCGCCATGCCTACATCACTTCAGGGTTTACCCGGAAGCGACATGGACACTCTAGCAACCTCCACAGAAACTCTGTGGAAACCATAGAGTTTCTGCAGAGATTGATAGAGCGTCCGCATTGCTTCCAAGTAAACCTGGAAGTGACATAGGCGCGGCACACGGGACGCGCACATGCATCGCACCAGGCGTGCTGCAGAAAAGCTCTGGCCGATGGAGCTACAGGACCTGGTAAGCCTAGTTGGTACAGAATGTTGCAGTCAGAACACTGACTGGAGAAGGTCATAGGGATCATGTCACTCCAGTCTTGGTCCATCTACACAGGCATTGTTTCCAGGCACAATTGACCTTTAAATCACTATATGTCTAGGGACCAGCATGCCTGAAGGACCATCTATTCCTATATGAGCCTACCTGTGCACTCTGGTCATCTTCAGAGGTTCTGCTTTGGGTGCCCCTTCCATTTGAAACTAGATGGGTGGTGACCTGAGAAAGGGCCTTCTAAGGTCATGTCACCAAAACTTTGGAACTCCCTCCCAAGGGAGATTCATTTGACTCCCTCTGTCCTTGTCTTCTGCCAGTGGGTGAAGACTTTTTTGTTTCGTTTGGTATTGTCTCCCTAACTTCTACTTATCCTCCTCACTTTTTTTGTGTTTTTATGAGTTTATGTGTTTTTATGGTTAATTGTTTTAATATACTCTGGTTTCTCTTCAGATCGTATAAATATTTCGCCTGTTAACAATATGTGTGTGTGTGTGTGTATTTTAAATGTTTTATAATGTTTGAAATGTTTTAATGTCTGAAATGTTGTAATGAAATGTTCTTCAACTTTGGGACCAGAATTGGGTGGAAAGGTGGCACAGAAATGTTCTAAATAAATAAATACCTGCCAGGTTGAAAAAAATTGTCTCTTTTCTTAGGCGTTTGTATTGATTAAGGTGTGTATGTGTATTTGTTCCTTAGCCTGACCCCCCCGCTTTGCCATTACCTGTCTGGTTTGTTAATGTTATCACTCTGGTCATATGATACATATGATGCTATGTTTTTATGGGACATCTATGTTTTTAAAATTTGTTTTTATGCTGGTTTGTTTTTTAATTTAATTCTCACTGATACAGTGTTTATGAGTAAGAGTTTTCGAAGCTAAAAGTGCAGAATGTAAATATTTTATGTAAAATAGATAAATCATGGAGTGCTCAGAAACATATATGCTATCTAACCTTTTAGCTCACTAAACTAATAGAAGATAGTTATTTTTTTAAGCCATAGACTGGATTATTTATTTTTTTGCATCTAAATTTGGCCTTCCTGCAATCTTTTTTTGCACTGTGAGCAGTGACCTGGTCTATTGCCACTCCTTACATCAAAATATCATTTCAATGTCTATATTTTTTTGCTCTCGGTATGAACAGAGTAGAATATTTGGGAGCCAGCTAAGAGCAGGGCTCTTCAAAACAGAGTTCTGTTGGTCATATTGCGCTTTATTTTAGTGAGGGAAATCCAAAGCTCTTCAAACTCTATAGCATATTGTGTGTATGGTATTCTGCAGAACCTGGCAAATTTTAGTGAATTCAGTAGCAATTGAGTAGCGGTAATGACATGTAACCATCTGTGATTTTGCACCTGCAGAAGCCAGTGTCAGCTGTTGAAGTTCAGCAGCCCTCACTTTGCCTGGATTCCCTGCCAACATATCACTCGTTAACCTTGAAAAGAGTTTAACCCTTTCAAGGCAATTGTATATTTTGTATTTGTTTAAAAGACATTTATCTCAGAAAGTTTTGTTCTGGTTCAAACCGTTGTACACTATTTTTTTTAAAAGAACTTCAAATAACAGTACTTTGAGTAAATAGCTTGAAGTGCTCTTAGCTGCAAGCTAAGAACTGGTCCCTCCTGTACAGCGCATAGCCTACTGTTGGAATTGAAATTATTCTAGGCATTCTGGAGAGAGTAGGTTGATAACCTCCAGGTGGGGCCTGGAGATCTTCTGGAATTGCAGCTGATCTCCAGATGACAGAGATGAGGTCCCCTGGAGAAAATGGCTGCTTTGGAGGGTGGGCTGTATGGCATTATACTCTGCTGAGGTCCCTACCACTACCCTCCCCAGGTTCTACCCCCAAATCTCCAGAGATTTCCCGTCCCAGAGCTGGCAACCTAGAGATATATGTGGGGTTTAGAGAGGTGGCTTAAGTGCAAAGAAGCAGGTCTTCATTTGCGGCTGCTGGCAGATCACACTATTTGTCAGCTAATAATGCAACTAAGCAAAAGTAAGCAAATAATGCAATATACAATTTTTGATCAGATTTATGAAATACTCTAATATGTAATTTCC
Source organism: Euleptes europaea (assembly GCF_029931775.1). Classification (NCBI taxonomy): domain Eukaryota; kingdom Metazoa; phylum Chordata; class Lepidosauria; order Squamata; family Sphaerodactylidae; genus Euleptes; species Euleptes europaea. The sequence continues at coordinate 72,864,807 of NC_079313.1, forward strand.
CTTTATACATTTTTTATTAAAATGCACTGGAAATACCAATCTTGCAGTTGTTCTCAGTGTTTTTACATTTTTGCAACAGTTTTCGAGCTTCCCCTTTGTTTGTGCCAAATACCTCCCTCTGTAATTCTGCCTGCTTCCTTGATGTGCAAAATAGAATTCTCTGTACCCACGGTCTAACTTGCCTGTTGTTTTTGGAATTCCAGATACCTCCCTCTGTCCACTCTGTGGCGCTGCCAGGAATGTTTGTATGGGAAGTTTATGTGTTCCTGAGCTAGTGGTATAGAAAAAAACAACAACAAGGTAGTAAATAAATCAATATCCCAAGAAGACACTATAATGTTGTCTGTAGTTTGGAACTCTGGATTGCTTTCATTGCTCACTATGTCTGCAGTATTTCCTAGCATAGACTACCAACAATCAGTGTTGGCTCTGACTTGCTGTGTTTAGGATGAGATGGGTGAATCAGAAAAACTGCTCTCTTCAAAATTTCATGAGAACTTACAGCCCATTCCTGAAGGGGGATCAGATCCATGGTAGCCAGGAGCAGCACAGCCGCACCACCTCCTCAGAGGCTTTCCGGCCACCACAGAGGCAAAAAAATGGTTAAAAAATAAAAATAGAGGAAATGGAGGAAATCCCCCATTGCCTGCAACTGGGCTAAAAAAGGTAAAGGTCCCCTGTGCAAGCACCCGGTCATTCTTGACCCATGGGGAGATGTCACATCCTGACATTTTCTAGGCAAACTTTATTTATGGGGTGGTTTCCAGTGCCTTCCCCAGTCATCTTCTCTTTACCCCCAGCAAGCTGGGTACTCATTTGACTAACCTCGGAAGGATGGAAGGCTGAGTCAACCTTGAGCCTGCTACCTGAAACCAACTTCCGTCGGGATCGAACTCAGGTCGTGAGCAAAGCTTTGGACTGCATTACTGCAGCTTACCACTCTGCGCCACTGGGTGTAGCACTGGGCTACACCACCAAAAAAGGTGGCACAGCACTGCCGCAGCACAACAGGGCATTCCTGGGGTGAAAGTGGTGAGGAAGCTGCCTAATGGTAGCCCAGAAATGCCCCGGGAACAACTCCCATGCCAGCAGCGGGGACAAGTGGTGCCTGGACGCCAGCGTTTTTGTCCCCTTGCTAGCGTCGGTGCCACCTTATTCCATGATAAGATGGCACCTATGCCGGCACAGGGTTGCACCGGTTCCTAAGGAGCTTTGCCCCCCCTTCAGGAATGGGCTCTTCGTTTCTTCTTCCAAGATATCTGACGTGTTTTGGTTTATTAATGAGAAAAAAGCTCAGCCTCCAATACAGAAGATGTCAGGATACTGCAAAGAAAGGAGAGATTTATCTCAATTAATGCGAACTCCTCCATACATACTCCATTTGTCATGTAGATATCATGTTGCCACAGGTTTATCATTTATCAGGCATTGCATAACATAGACACTGACCCTCAGATATTCGTCAAACATCATCCTTTGTTCCTTGGGCATAATACTATCCACACTCAATTTTATTTTTGGAAATGTTGCCAAAAGGTGTTTTTGCAAGTTCCTAGCAAAGAAGTATAATTCAAATCAGCCAAGAAAAAAGCTCTAAAAAATGCTTTCTTCCACAATACTGTCAACATGCACATCCAATAAGAACCAAAATAAATAGTTTTCTGAAACCTTTCAATTTTTTAATAAGTCAAAATACACTTTTCTGACAGCATAATTGCTTTTTATAGTGGGTCCTAAATCTGCAGCACTATAAAAGAATAATGCTACAGTAGATCATTTGTGAAAACTTAATGAAAACTGAGTTAGTGAACCTCGGAGTTGCTAGACCTTGAAATTCACTTTCAAAAACTAATTTGCAGTAAATGTATGAGAAACATATTTAGACATGATAAACTTTCACTCCTATGTTCACCAGGTGCAGAAGTTTATCTTGATTAACTCTTTTCCCCCCTTTTAATTAATCACTTGCACTGGGGGGAAAAAAACACCTCCGCCTAGTTGTTGTTACTTTCCGCTATGTTGACAACATTAATCTAGCCACATTGAAATTATTTATTTTTTCCTTAGCGTGTGAATGTAATATAATACATCAAAATGTAATGTTTCTCCTGTATTAACGAAGAACATCTTATCTTGTGGAAAATGCATGCTTTACTTTTTTTTATATAATTGGCCAACTGGAGAATAAAACCATTCAAGGATAGACCATTCACAAACCTATAGGTGCTAAAGTAATGTTGTACGGTGTTGAAGCCTTATGAAATATCCTAATATAAGCATGTGATGAGAAAATACTGTTATTCTGGTATCATTCAAAATATTCTATTCCCCCCCCCCCTCAATCTCTGGCACATCTAGTCCTTGCATACCGGATAATGCGTAGGCCATCTCAGGTGAAAACTGGCATGACAGAAAGACATCCCTTGCTGTTGGGATGGAGAATGTGCGTGAGTATGCAAGGCTTCTTTAACCAACTGCAGGTTTTCTAAGATTTTAATCCACGTAGAGGATTTCATACAATGATGGCAACAAAAGGAGCAGCAAGAAACCAATTAATTAATAATTTTTTGGAAAATACGGCCCGCATATCTTTTGTTCAAGATATCAAACAATTGGCATGTTTAAAAGTAAAGTTAGAGTTAAACAAGCCATAAAATTAGCATAACAAGCAACAGTTTAATTTTCCAGGGCAAATATCATGTGTGCAGGGAAGGGGCCACGGTTCAGTAGTATGTTCAGGGAGGCATTCTTATAAAGGGATCAGAACTGTAGTATAACATAACACCGTAGGAGGGTGCTTTTATAAGGGAATAGGATTGTAGACTATTGTATTTTATTCTATGTGTCAACTTGCTTTTATGGCACTGTCTTGAACCTTTGTAGTCCACTCTTTATGGCATGTCACGCGTTAAACAGTTTTCTGTTTGCACTGTTTCCTGATTTCTGTTATCCTACTCCTATTGCATAGTTACTGGCTGTTTTGTACTGTCTGATTGAATTGTTTTCTCTGCCATGTAATCTGCCTAGGGTCTCAGTGAGAAAAAGCAGGCTATAAATGAAGTAAATAAATTAATGTAGAAAGTCCCAGTTTCAGTCCCTGGCATCTGCTATTTGTTTATTACTTGTTTACAGCTTTTTTTCCCCTGGTGCAGCAACGCTGTTGGTCAAGGGGGCGTTCCCGGGCTGGAGGGGCTTTGGAAGCTGACTACCATCAGCTCCGCCCCCGAGAACGCCCCATCCACAACGGCGCCGCATTTCTCTTCTGGGATTTAGGTCCCAGAGAGACTTCGGCGTTGGAGGAGCGGTGTGCAGCTCCGCAGCGCCCAGATGCTGATGGTACTGCCCCCGCTGACAGCATAAGTGCTTCTTATTCCATTATAAGAGGCCACTTACACAAGTGGTGGGGGCACGCTGCTTCCAGACCACTCTCAGCCTCCCAACCCAGGAATGGGCTGTTGGTTAGAACATGTATATGCTGTCTCTCCAGCAAGCCCCTCAGGGCAGCTTACAAGTGTAACACAACAAAACTCAGCCATTAAAAACAAAAGCCAACATAATAAAAACATGCCACTGAAAAACAAGGAGTCATTAAAAAAAGCGAGGACATAACAGCATAAAATATATATTGAGGCATCTTAAATGCTATAGATAAAGAGTATCATGGAACAGAAGCAGATCATAAACCATTTAATAGATCAAACCCTTTAGTGTAAAGCCTGAGCAAAGGGCCTTTTCAGTTGTGGCCCCAACCTATTGTGGCCCCAACCTATTGAAAGGAGGAGTTCCAGGGCCCTGCAGGACTTCCTCATAACCTGCAAGACAGAGATGTTCCGACAGCCAAAAGGCTGAGGACGTGGTGTATGGTCTGCAAAGTATACCGGCCATCGGGCAGAACCTCCCCCTCTGTACTCCCCCTGCCCTCTCAGTCCTTAGTGGATGGTTGTAGACCTATTAGGGCAGGGTGAGACAACAATGGGATTTTAGTGCATCATCTATTGTTGATTACTGACTGATTTTAAATTGTATATTGGGATTTTATAGTAGATATTTTGTTTAAATTGATTGTTAAGAGCCCTTCTTAAGATCTACGTCCGGTAGGGTTGCCAACCTCTAGGTACCAAGAAACAAAAAAAAAAACAAGGTGCTGTAATACAATATAGTTAGAAAATAAACAGCACACAAGTTCAAATTTATACACAATACTCTTTTTTGTTTTTTGAATTTTTCAATACAGTATATAAATACTCACTATAGTACACCTTATCAATTTATATACAAACAAATAATTTCTCAAGCTGTGGAAATGTCCATAAATGAAAGAGACCATGATGTACGAGTCCCAAAGCAAGTTGGTAAATGTGAGTTCAGGCAGGACGCAGAAGACAAGAGCAGTCGCGTCAATGAAGATCACCACGGCGTCCTGAATGTGCCCGGAGGCTACTGAGACTCTTCGCCTCCCTCAACAAGGCGAGGTCGGGAGACCGGGAGGTCCCGGCTCGGCCGGAGAGAGCCGCGCTCCGAAACAAACAGAGGGAACGTTCTATCCGGAAACGCTTTCGCCAATCGGCTTCATCAGCCCAGCTTTCTATCAAACAATAAAGAATGTCCGTTGTGCTACCAAACAGAATACAAAAATACAAACCGACAATAAATTGCATAATTTTATACATACCATCATTGTCACTTTCTGTAGACCTACACCTAGGTTTCTATGGCAGGATTCACAACGAATTCTCCAGCCATTAAATCAGAACATGCATGAGCTATTTAAAAATACAGAGCAACAATGACTATCAGACTGGATTTGTTATGAGGGGCGAATGGCCTTTGTGCCCCTCTCTGCCAATTTGGGGACCCCAATAAGGGGTTTTGGGTGATGCACCGGTCTGGATGTCCAGCTCGGGGGCAACGGTGTATAGCCTCTACCCAAGTGGCAGGGGAACCACCAAGTGGCTGAAGCCTAGGTGCTTTCCCAGATCCGCCATGCTTTGCACCCCTTACATCAGTCCGCAAGGTGTTCCCATGCCACACCAAGGCACAAAACAGGTGTTTGCCAATAAAAAGTTGTGGCCAGTCCTCCAAAAGAATATCAGTGTCTGAGTCTTTATTGTTAAAGTTCATGGGGGTTTAAAAGTTGAGTAACTGCCACTGAAACCCTACTTAGCTCTGGGTCAGCAACAGTATATATGTATATAACAGTACATTCATTTCATATTCATATTCAAAGGGCATTTATTATATGAGACTACCATACATTAACTACAACCTCTATAACCTACACCAATTTTATGCATTAAACTTATGTAATAGTGTAAATGTTATCCATCCCTGGATTCTGCTCTATGGAGGGCATGTCTAATTACGGGAGCTGGATATTTCCTTCTAACTAAATTGGTGCTCAATTCTTTTGCTGCAGCTCTAAAGTCTTTCTCTACTGTGGCGTTTCTCTTTAGCCTTAAGAACTGGCTATACGGCAAACTATTTTTTGGGTGCCCTGGGTGAAATGATTCATAGTGTAGTAAGTTGTTACGGTCCATTGGTTTTCTATATGGACGGACTCCCAGGGTTTCATTTTCACGTTTGTACACCAAAGTGTCCAACTTACTACACTACTTACACTGGCATTAGTGGCCCCAGCACCAGCGTGGAGGCCTGGATGCGGGTGTCCAGACACCGCAGCTGCAGTGCCACCCCAGAACACCATCAAGGCCTTCCACCGGCATCCCACCAGCATAAAGGCCCCCACCGGCATTCCGGGGGAGTTCCAGTGTCCTGGGAGGCTTTTTAGCAGGAGCAGCCTCACTATTCTCTATTGGGTGAAAAGACCCATTTAAAATTTTAAAAGCTGCAAAAAGCCTTTTAAAATGTTTTCAGGGTGTGGAGAACTGTGGTGGTGTTGGTGAGGGTGTTGATGCTAGTCTACATAGTAATGTGTTAACTATTGCAATTAATGCACCTTATATTTTGAGTACATTACTAATTAGTTCTTGTAGGTTATCCGGGCTGTGTGACCGTAGTCTTGGTATTTTCTTTCCTGATGTTTCGCCAGCAGCTTTAGCCTTAAGAACTGGCTATATGGCAAACTATTTTTGTCAGGAAAGAAAATACCAAGACCACTGTCACACAGCCCGGATAACCTTGAAGAACTAATGACCTCTGACCTTGAAAGCCTTTGACAATACATTACTAATTGTATTACTAAGGAATCAGAATACAATATTGTACCAGTATTGCTAATGATAGCCAACTGTCTTTAAAATATTTTGTCACTATGAGCTAATGGTATGGAATTGACTGCTTTAATATAACATCTTAGTTATGAAATTATTTTGAGGAAATCTGTACAGCTATAAGTGTTCATACTCAGTAATTTGGCTGAATATGAGCCTGACTCTTGGAAGAATCTTCTCTTTCCATGGTAGAATTATTGTGCTTTTAAAAGTCTTTTTAGTCAGTGATAAATTTGTGTTTTACTACAGTAGCTTTTACAGTATCCTTCTGACCTCTGTATAATTCTGTATTGAACAGAATATTGCCTGATAGTGACAAAATCTGCAATCTATCTATTTTCCTTGGAAATGCATTTTAAACCTTAAGAATAGTGTAATATTTGACTCGGGTTAGAAGGCCCTTGGGTTAGAAGGCCTCCTCAGATCACAGACGTTAAGCAGGGTCGACCCTGACAAGTATTTGTATGGGAGACCTCCAAGGAATACCAGGGTCATGATGCAGAGGCAGGCAATGGCAAATGTCTCTGAATGTCTCTTGCGTTGAAAACTGTACCAGGGGGTCGCTATAAGTCAGATGTGACTTGACGGCAAAAAAAAAAGGTTAGATGAGAGTGCCCCCTTTTATTTCTTTTTGTTTCTGTATGTTGACATTCTGAATGATTTTAATGTACCCATGTTTGAAACTAAATCAAAACCCTTCCATCCCAATAATGATAACTCCTTGTTGCTCTATTTGAACCCTCCAATCTAAGGTCACATATCCCATGATAATGTGAAAGGATGCAAGTGGATGGGAAGTTTAAAAGCTTCAGCCAAGTCTATTCATTTCCCCTTTTCTCTATAGTTCTCTAGCCATGCCTAGAAGTGACTCTGGGTCAGTGCAGGTTGGTGTCAGCATACCCTGAAGCAGCTGTTGGGGGCCCAGGGTTTCTCGTGGGGCCCACTGCTGCTAACCCGCCCATCTTTATGCCTCCTTTGCTGCCCACCTTTATGTCCTTCCCTGACCCGCTGACAAACACTCTGCTACCTGCACTCTCAGCTGCTGGGCAGAAGAGGAGAGGAGGCTCCTGGGAACTCTCCGCCCAAGCCCCACAAAACCTGAATGCAGTCCAGGGTAGAATTGTTTGGGGCAGTCATAGCTGTATTGTCTTGATCTTCCATGCCAGTCTGGCCTGCAGGGAGAAACCAGTAACTTACTGACTTCACAGCTGACTTCGCCCTTAACTCTCCTCTTCGTTCGTTCCTCTTTTTTTTCTTCCTTTCATCAAGGACCCTAATAGTTCCATCAGAGGGCCTTGGCAAAAAGACTGTGTCCCTGAACCCCCACACTGGGAGTGATGCTAAATAAAATGGAAAAAGAAGTGCAGACTGGAGGGAGATTCTTATGAGTTGCTCTCATTAATGGTAAATTATATTCTCTCCAGAATACCCTTGCTTAGCAGGTTGAGTACTTGATTTGCAAGGATGTTTTATCTTACATTTACCACCACTGTTATAATGACATCAGGAAATATGAACTCTAGACTGATGTATGATGAGTTACATGAATGGTTTTGAATATATACCAGTCTAATGAAGTCAAGCTAGTTAAGAAATTTATGTTCTAATCCCGTGCACTTTGAAGCAAGTCTTGGAATTAGGCTGCTGTCCATGTTGTTCACAAATTAGGCATTGTTGAGAGAGAAAATAGATGCTGGTTTGTTCCATCATAATATTCTGTTTTGGCTTTTTTTCCCTGTACAAGTAGCACAAGTCAAAGTAAACCTTTGCTGAGACACAGTTTGATTGATAGATGACTTCTTTCTAGTGCCTTGTTGATAAAAGAAATGGGGGAAAGAAGAAAGGGGGGTGAGAAGGACAGGAAGTTAAGTGATCTCTGCCTGCTATGGTCTGGTGACTCGATGTGTTACCTTGTGGCTGCCAGCATATCGATTTCTTTCATTTGATAGCACTGAACTGGATGTCTTTGCCAACTAGAAGGTTAGGATAGAAAATGACAGAACAGAGAGAGGGCAAGTTTTTAGTTCCTGTAGCTTCAAGGCAGAAGCATTGCAATAATTTATTTTTGATGGGGATAAAAGAAACAGAACATTACACAGTCGACCCTTGGCTACTGATGTATACTTCCACAGGAAAACATCTGGATTTTCCCCTTTGCTTACCTTTTCTCCTTTGGCACTGCACAATGATACCTGCATGTGATTGCATTCAATAGAAATTCCTATTTAACAGCCTTTCCTAAGTAAGGTGCAATGAACAAACATAAATTGCACTATACCAGGAAAACAGCTTCCCCCTTTGGTGGATCCAAAAAGGTCTTGTTCTATATCTTATACTCAATACAGTCCCGAAAACATACTATAAAAGGAGGTAACATGTGGATGGGTACCCATTTGAATCTCCTTACATTTGGGAGATGTGAGCAGCATTTTAGGCAGCATTTTTAATAGGATGTCAGCCTATGAATATTTCTGGAGGAAAGTTTCATGGAGGGTGGGGGAACTGTATAAATTTGCCCTAAGTGGACCCATTTGGCTTGCCTTTGCGCATGTAAACTGAGAGGAGGATGTCACGCAGCATAAACATGCTTTTGATTTATGAGATTCTAGTTGGCTAATAAAGCAGACATTTGCCCCCAAAAGAGCTCCGTTTACTATTTGGAAAATCCTTAATGAGTCTTGATAAGGTACAAATGGATTTCTTCTAATTACGAAGCTTTCATTTTTTTCCCCTTCAGCAAGCAGCTCTTGGCCGTGTTTGAAAATATTTTGTAGCACCAAGAACTTTAATGAAAAGAAGAGGAATGTTAAAAGATAAGAGCATTAGTCCACCTGCCATAATGCCATCTCAACTATCTTATATTCTATAATTGAGCCTGGCAACATATGCAAAGAATTTGGCTGCTTTTCCATTTCTACCATTGCATTCCATTCACATGAGGGTATGAGCTGTGCCTCTAGTTTCTGCTAGTTATCTATATAGTATGGATGCTAAATCTTGTCTGTGAACCAGAAAACAGTTCATCCTAATCTCTCTTCCTGTTTGGGTGGGAGAGGTTGATGCCAAATATTCTTAGGCTGTGTTTGAGTAGTAGCTTCTTACATTGGTGGAGCACAATGTAGCAATAAACAAATACACAAAGGTTTGTGAAGACTGTATGGGATTTTGTGCAACTGGCTTGCCACCATCAGTCATTTCGAGTGTACCACCGGCAATGACCCAGCTATCCCCAATACTGAATCAATGTGCCTGCCACCTAGAAACAAAAACCATCCATCTGGAAATAATAATATCTGATACATTGAACCATATCCTGTTTTTATGTATCTTTTTAGCCTTATGCCTGATCTGATCAAGGTCCAGCTAGTATCCAATTTCAAACAGTAGAATTCTGAACAGTAAAGGCAATAATCTGCAAAATCTGTAAAATCAGCAGCCTAAAAATGATTTAGAAACAAACGGCAAGCTGTCAATAGTTAACCAAAAGGTTAGGTTAAAATGCAAGAATGGCAGAAAATTAGGTAAAAGTCTGAAGGAAGAGAAATGTTTTTGCCTGTCGTAGAGGCCAAAATACTAGACACCAGGCGAGCTTTAAAGGAGAGGGCATACCACAACAGGGGAGCCACCACTGAGAAAGCCCTGTCCCCAGTCACTACTCACCTCATTTATGCAGGCAAGGAAACTGACGGCCAACCTTGCTATGATAATTTTATTTGGCAGGCAGAGCCTGGAAGGTAAGCACCAGTATTTTGAACAGAGTGTCATATTAGCTGGCTATGTTTGTTGTTTAGATACTCAAATATATTTTCAAGTAGTATACAAGACCTGGTATGACAAAATTAGCTAAAATTCAACTGAGAGGGCTAGTGGGGAGCTCCCCAGTATTGTTTTCACTTTGCTACATAGGCCTTGCCAGTGACATCTAAGGTAGAGCATGAATTAAGCTTAGTCACATATCAGCATCCCTCTTTTAAAATGAGCTGGCACTTCTCATGGAGAGAAACATACATTCCATTATTTCTTTAAATAAGGAGATCGAACTCTTCAGCAGAAGTGAAAGCAGACCATATGCCTTCCCTTTGGGTATCCCTTGGCACTGAGGTTCTGGCATCACAGGACTTGGCGTCAAAGCCAGCAAAAGATGTTTAATGGCTTTCAGACTCCAAAATGAGCTCTGCAGCCATGTGTGTCCCTCTCCAGTTGTTGGAGGAGATGAGCTTGAATTACAGCTCAGCCTTTGCTGCCAAATGCTCTCCATTATTCCAGCAGAACAGGTTGCCAAGGAGGATTTATGGTCCTTTTAACTCAATATCAGTTGATGAAGCAGCAGTGTATGATACAGACGGTATACTAAAGATTCTTATCAATGGAGCGGGGCTCTTGAAAATTAGGAAGATAATCAAGTCTGTGACTAACTCATAGGTAATTGGCACCACTTGGAACATAGTTAAACAGAAAATGCAAAGTGCACTGATAGAGGAACTTGCTTTGTTTCCTATATACATTAATGTTTCCTTTTCACATCCAGATTTGCTTTTAATTCTATGAGATTTCCCCCAGACGTTTTAACCATCTTTGCAGCATAGCTCTTACAGTTGGATGTGATACAGCTAATCACCATTTAGTATTTTATAAATCAGTTGCTAGTTGAAGCAAAGTGAGTTAATCTGTTGCCAATAGCAATAAAGCTGTGAATATTTTATTTTACATTCACTGTGAATTAAGGTAGTTCGAATATGGAAATAAACATTTTAATTCAGCTATGACACCACGGTTCTTTTAAATTCTGGCACTGGAAAAGTCACTTTCACGTTTTATCTTTCCTGAAAACTATCAGTATATCTGAGATTTCCTCACATATAATCAGCCTAATTCAGACCCCACAATCTATGTAGAGAAGCGCAGAGCAATCCTGTAATACATGTAATGCTTCATGGACTCCTGTTTACAGGCCTTGCACAGTCTCTGTGATTTTCTGGATTAGTGACAGTTTTGCAATCATCTTTGGTCAATTGTTGTAGTTCCAGTAATTTAACAGTTACGGTCACAGCCAACTCATGGGTTTTTGTTTTTGTCTTTTGGTGGAAGTTTAAGTTAAGAGAACTATCCCCACAATGAACAGAAAGTGCTGTGGAAGTGAATTCTGGGTCTTCTCAGCACATGTGAAGCATCAGACCTGCCAAAAAAGATCATCCGAGTCCAGACAGCTTTGGCCAATCAAGGGGAGCCTTCTAGCCTAGACATAGGGTTGCCAACCTTCAGGTACTAGCTGGAGATCTCCTGCTATTACAACTAATCTCCAGCCGATAGAGATCAGTTCACCTGGAGAAAATGGCTGCTTTGGCAATTGGATTCTATGGCATTGAAGTCCTTCCACTCTGCAAGCCCTGCCCTCCCCGCCCTCTTCAGGCTCTGCCCCCAAAACCTCCCGCTAATGGCGAAGAGGGATCTGGAAACCCTACCTAGACAGGTGCCTCCCTTATATGTTAAAGTCAGCCAGACAGGCAGTATCTTTGCTGAAAAGATAAAATGTGTATTTTACCAGATGAGAGCCTTTGTGAAAAAAAATGTAGAAATGTTTTGGAATTACAGACAGTGTCTCAGTTTGATTAGTGAAGGTCCAACTGTCCAACTGTCCAACTGTACCCTACCATCCTGAGCCAAATCTACCTTTAAAAATTGGCCATCTTAAAGCACAAAATCATGCAAGCTCAAAAACCTGCTCATAACAATAATGCCATGTGGTGAAATATTAAGAGGATTTCATTGGTAAAAAGCAACAGAATTATACTCTCAATGAATAATTTTCAAAATTTCAAACCTTCAAGAAAAAAACCCACTTTCATTGTGTAATCTGTCTGAACCACAGGAATCCTTTCCTTCATCTAAAATCCAACTAGAAGGCTATGTTATGAATTTGTTCTTGCAGATCCAGCTGTTGGATCAATAATGTAGTAAAAGAGGTATCAATGCATCCCTCCAATTCCATACAAAATGTTTAAAACTATTCACCTACTGCTCAGTAGGGGAGTATATATTATAGATGGCTTAGGTATTTATCCTCCTTTTCAGCACAGTCCTGTATTAGGGTTGCATATGGTGGTTAAAGAATAGTGAGAAGAAAAATTTCACTCTACAGGATAGTGTTCTTCCATCTTTCTGAACCCAGGATGTGCTGAGCATGTGACTCACTGCAAGCACATGACAAGAAGCCATGTGACATTAAAGTCATATGAAAGGAAGAGGGGAGCTAGATTTATGACCTCGCTGTGATCCAGACCAACACTATAGGGAGCTGACAAAAAGAATTAGGAACACTAACAGTGTCAGGTGCCATAGACAGGAACAAGCCAAGGGTTAGAGTAATCGAGGAATTCTCTCTACCGCTGAGTGAGTTTATCTTGCCTTCTGTTTTTGTTAGCATGCATCCAAAGAGAAGCACCAGTCATGGCACCCTTGCTCTCCATGCAGAGGCTTTTTCAAAAGGCAGCAAAAATATTGCCATCTGTAGACCCATGGGAGGACCACTGCTTTAGGAGACAGCTGAGATTTCACTTATCCAAGTACCTCACTGATCAGGACTGAACCAACCTTGCCGGTCAGGAAAGAATATTCAGGTCTTCACTTGTTTCTAGAATCTTTCATCCAACATGACATTCTGCCCCAAGCTTCTGTTCCATAGCCATCTTTCAGCTGCACAAGTTGCCTTAGAAGGAATTAATCACTCTTTCTTTTGATATGGAGGTATATGTGTAGGAGATGGTTGGAATGGGTGCCATTGAGGAGTGAGTATATATGGGTTGCCAGGTCCCTCTTTGCTGCCAGCGGGAGGTTCTTGGGGCAGAGCCTGAGGAGGGTGGGATTTGGGGAGGGAAGGGACTTCAATGCCAAAGAGTCCAATTGCCAAAGCGGCAATTTTCTCCAGGTGAACTGATAGCTATCAGCTGGAGATCAGTTGTAATACCAGGAGATCTCCAGCTGGTACCTGGAGGTTGGCATCTTTAGAGAATATGTATATGGGTGTAATGGTTGATAGCAAGGGCCAGATGACTCAACTCATTAAACTCCCTTAATGAGAATTAAACATTAAAGTTTGAGAGAACAGCAGGAAAATAGGTAGTTTTGTGAAATACATCTGTATTGCTTTTGTGCTGTTCAGAAAGCGCATTTTCCTTTTATGTCTCTGGTGGACCTTAATAATGAAGGCAGAGTTGATTATCTTAATGGGCCAGAAATGAAAAGCAGCTTAGGAATCTAAAGAAATCTCACTTGAAGTATCCCCTAATAGGAAAGTCTTGGAGAGAGCAAATTATACTTTTGTAGTATCCTTGTCCATTCGTCAAATGTTGTTATCTTGCCTCAAAATGAGTATTTACAGCACCAATATAATTTGGATATGGAGAAATGGAGGTACCTGGAACTTCTGGGACTCATTTGGCCACTTACTTGACAAAATACAAGCACATGGTGGAATGGAAGTGCAGCAGATCCCAGATGGTTCACTTTTACAATGCTTTATTTCCATTTCATTTTTAGAATATTATTGAATTGTTAGCTTTGTTTCCTGTATGCAAGGTTACTGAAAATTAATAATGTGAATAACAGGGAAACTTTATTGTCCTTTAAGGCCTATGATATCTATAGTTTCATATAGTGTGGCTTTTCAAAATAAGCAGTTTTTACCAATGTGGTTTGCTAGACAATAGCACAGTCTAATCATAGGCTCTTTGAATTATGAATTACTTTGCATTGTTTCTAGTCTACAATCAATCTTTTCTTGAAAGAACCTGTATTTTGGATTACTCTTAACAGGTCTGATTCAGATATAGGTGTGCGCTTGTGGCACCCTAGGTGTCTAGTTAGCTTTCCTGTACCAGATCATTTAACTCCTAGCCAAAGGTACACCTCAAAAGCGCTATAGGTATCTTTTGGTTATAGTACACAAGTAAATACTACTGGAGAACCTCTGCTTCCATTCTAAGGTTGTTTATTAAAGCATGAATATTGCATTCTTAATATAGACTAAATCAAAAAAGCATTACACCACCTATCCATCACTGTTACATAGACAATTAAAGGAAAGAAATTACACAAGTCCATAAAGGTTTCTTACCCCAATAGTAAGCAGGTCATAGGCAAAGAGGCTCTCAATCAATACAACTTCCCCTATTTATAGGATTTTAAAATTATTTCATAACAATAGTTACCTCTCCCCTTGATTAGGGTGCACATTCTTCTCTAAGTCATTATCTTATCACTTCAAACACCATAAGAGGTTATCTTTACTTTAAATAACTTTTTAGTACATTTACAAAATGTTAGTTGATTCTTGCTACATTTTGTCTTAACAAAGCCTATTTAAAAATTATTTTTACAGGTTTTTCATACATATGAACATCGTTTGGCTCTCAACCAATACTCCCACCCTTGAAGCATATCTTCACTTCTGTGAAGTTAGACATTCTTACGATTCTCAGACTCTTCTGCACATGGGCCTCAACAAATTGTATCTATTGATAATGGGTTTGATAGCTTGTAATTGTTTCCACTTTGTCTGCTGATTATTGCCCTTCAAGGCTATTCTATTCTGGGTCACTAGGCTCCCTTCTTGGCATGTTTCTCTGAGTGGGCAGGTTTGTTCTGACATTCAGCCCTTTCTTAAAGGTGGTGGTGGTTAGGCAATGTCTGGAGGCGGCTTAGTGGCATGGCCTCCAAAGCGGCTTGCTGCCAGTGCAGCAATTAAAAAGTATTTAAAAGTATTTATTTTTAAAAAATGTGGAACTCCCCATAGAGTTCCATGGGGCTGCGCCATGATTTTGCAGGTGTATCTCGATGCCTGCAAATTGGCTCCTTTTCAGCCCAAAAGGGGTTAGGAAGCTGCCTAAAGGTCCATAAAGGTTTCTTACCACAGGAATGCTCCGGGAATGCCCCCCCAGATGATAGCATGAGCACTTGTGCTGGACATATGCTGCTGGGGAGGCAGCGCTGGTGCAGGAGGCTCATGCTACTGCGCAGCACCCACGGGCTGGCATAAGTTGCCCTGCGCCAGCCTCCATACCACATTGCATGGTGCAAGTGGCACGGACACTGGCATAGGGTCACGTCGACTCCTATGCGGCTCTGCCACACACCCCTTCAGGATTGCACAAGGAGTATGGTGCAACATCCTCTATGATCTTTTGGGCCAAGTCCAGCTACTGTTCCTCTATACTTCTGGCCATATCTGTGACACCCGGCAATTGTGAAAAGGTTTTTTTTAAGCCCATCACCTCTAGTTAGGTCCCATACATTTCTTTTTCTTTTATGCCATCTTTAAAATGTATTCTAAATTGTCAGTGCATCACCTTTGGAATTTCACATTCTTGCTTGTATTAGATTTATTGTTCCTCTTAAAGAAATATGGAATTAAATTATGTCATTACACTCTGCAGTGGAGGTGTATATAGAACAAAGATGAGTAGGAGTCTCCCGCTCCTTTTCATTATTGTTTTGAGGATTGGCTCTGTTCTGCTTTCTGCATTGCTTGACTTCTGATTTAATTTGGAGATTTTAAAAAAATAATAATGTTGGAATAATGTGTTTCACACATAGTTTGACACAGTTGTTGGTTTGTGTCTGTTATTCCTTACAGGTTTCTGAGGTGCAGGAGTGCATATGTGGTATGATTAAAACACCATCCAAAAATAATTAAGATGATGCAATTTCACAAAAACATTACAGGATGGTTTACAAACAAGGGTTAAAAATAGAACTTTTTGCACAGCGTCCATATTCTCTTGAGTCAAGCACTTCATATAATGCTTTGTTCACAATTCAAAACAGACAGTAGTCTCAATATTTTGCATCTGTGCTATGGTCTCATTCAGCATGGCATAAGAACATAAGAACATAAGAAAGGCCCTGCTGGATCAGCCCAAGGCCCATCAAGTCCAGCAGTCTGTTCACACAGTGGCCAACCAGGTGCCTCTAGGAAGCCACAAACAAGACGACTGCAGCAGCACCATCCTGCCTGTGTTCCACCGCACCCAAAATAATAGGCATGCTCCTCTGATACTAGAGAGAATAGGTATGCAGCATGACTAGTATCCATTCTAACTAATAGCCATGAATAGGGCTGTTGATTCGGTTCGGCCCGAACTGAAAATCAGCCGAATTTCCCCTGATTCGGTGGTTTTTAGTTCGGGAAAAACCGAACTCAAAACTGGCGGGCAACCGGGGGGGCCGAATTCAGCGAGTTCGGGAGTTCGCGAATAAACCCGGCAAATTCGGGGCCGTCAGTAAGCAGCATAACCGTCAGTAAGCAGCATTCTCCTCCCCCGGCCAATCAGTGGCCAAGCTGGGTCTTCTTCTGGCCAATCAGTCAGGATTGAGTACTGGAGGAATCAGCTGATGTGCGGCCCGGCCAGGGAGAGAGAGAGAGAGAGCGAAATCCTCGTGTGTGTGTGTGGGGGGGGGTGCTTGTGCACATTTGCTCCTTTCTGTGGCTGCAGGGGGCGTATTTTTTGGGGTACAGACACAAAACTTTCAGTGGAGCTTCAGATGAAGCTTCTTAAGATACCCCCCCAAGTTTTGTAAACATTGGGTCAGGGGGTCCCGAGATATGGGCTCCCCCTTTTTCTTTCCATGGCTGCAGGGGGCGCATTTTTGGGGGTACAGACCCCAAACTTTCAGTGGAGCTTCAGATGAAGCTTCTTAAGATACCCCCCAAGTTTTGTAAACATTGGGTCAGGGGGTCTCGAGATATGGGCTCTCCCCCTTTTCCCTCCCCCCCTTTTCCCATTTATGTGGCTGCAGGGGGTGCTTTTTTGGGGATATAGCCCCCAAACGTTTAGCATAGCTTCAGACAATTATTCTTAAGATACCACCCAAGTTTTGTAAAGATGGGTTCAGTGGGGGCAGAAATATCGCCTCCCCCCTTTTCTCTTTCCGTGGCTGCAGGGGGCGCATTTTTGGGGGTGCAGATCCCAAACTTTGAGCGGAGTTTCAGACCAGTTTTCTTAAGAGACCACCCAAGTTTTGTGAACATTGGGTCAGGGGGTCCCGAGATATGGGCTTTCCCCTTTCCCCTTTCCCCTTTTCCCTATTGGGATGAATGGATCAGCCGATCCTGTGTGCATCTTCTCCAGAGCAAAACGTCCCGTGCCTAATTGGAATCATCTTGGATTACAAGTCCTCCCCAGCCCCTCCTGATGGAACAGAAGACAGCCACAGTAAGACCCCTTTGGGGGCTTTAATCTATAATTTTTCTCCTGTGTATGTGTGTGTGTGTGTGTGTGTGGGAAAGCAGAGTCTGTGTGTGTGTGGGGAGGGAGCAGTTTCTGTGGGTGGGGGGGAAGCCAAAGGGGGCTTTCGTCGGTTCTGCCTGGGGTGTGTGTTCCCCCTCGAGTCTCTCGCTCCCTGGTTTGAGGGGGGAGGTTTCAGTTGTGTGTCTTCTGGTTTTCCCTGTTGCAAAGGTGTTGTTTTACAAGGTTGTGTTGCTTTGCAAACTGTTGTCGGGGCTGGGAGCTTTGTGCGTGGGTGGCAAGCTCTGCTGAGAGATGCACATTAAGGGTGGGGGGACCCCTTTCAGGGCCCATATCTCAGCCCCCCCTGACCCAATCTTTACAAAACTTGGGGAGTCTTTCAATAAACATCCTTTGAAGCTCTGCTGAAAGTTTGAGACCTCTAACCCCAAAAATGCCCCCCCCAGAGCCGCGGAAAGGCGCGATTGTGTTTTTAATGGCTTTATTCGGCCGAATTTTTTTTCCGAACTTTGAATTCCTGCCGAATTGAACGGATCCGAAGTGGGGGAGTTCGGACTTCGGCATATCCCGAATCTAAACGGGCCGAATTCGGCCGAATGCGAACTATACCGATTTTTTTTAAATTCAACAGCCCTAGCCATGAATACCCCTCTCCTTCATGAATATGTCCACTCCCCTCTTAAAGCCCTCCAAGTTGGCAGCTGGCTGAGAAGTTGTTGTAGGCACATTCTTGCAATTTATTGGCTTGCTTAGATTCTGTGTGCCTAGGGTAGGGTTGCCAGGTCCCTCTTTGCCACCGGTGGGAGGTTTGTGGGAAGAGCCTAATGAGGGTGGGATTTGGGAAGGGGAGGACTTCGATGCCATAGAGTCCAATTGCCAGAGCAGCCATTTTCTCCAGGTGAGCTGATCTCTATCGGCTGGAGATCAGTTGTAACAGCAGGAGATCTCCAGCTAGTGCCTGGAGGTTGGAAACACTAGCCCAGGGTCATTATGGCAGGTCCTCCACCATTTAAAAATAGCTTCGTTTTAAACATTTGTACTACTTGTGTACTTGTGTGCAGCCTTTGACATTTATTGGTTAGCTGTATTCACTTTGAGCGGCACTTCTCTGGATTGTAATGGAAACCCCTCCGAGACAGCCATTCTGCTACCTTTTTGTAAAGTGAATGGTTCTCCAAGTGGGTGCTAGTCCAATGCCAAAATTATCTTGAATAGAAGAGACCTTGGTATACTACCAAAAAGTGTCCCTTCTTGGCAGCATTTTGAGCAGTAGCGACCTTATGCATGCCCAGCACTTATAGAAGAACACTGTGATACATTTGGATTGGCCTATAGAATCCTTTTTCCCACCCATGTTATTTCTTGGTACAGTCCTTTAGAGCTTCAATTTATTACAAAATTTGTAGCTGGCACAGAAAACCCCCAAAGAGACAGTCATATAGATGCAGCAATACAGCACTGTATGTTTTGATTCGCCAGTGGGTTCCCACTAAGGTTGCCAGCCTCCAGGTGGTGGCTGGAGATCTCCCGCTATTACAACTGATCTCCAGGCAACAGAGATCAGTTCCCCTGAAGAAAATGGTGGCTTTGGCAATTGGACTCTATGGGATTGAAGTCCCTCCCCTCTCCAAACCCCTCCCTCCTCAGGCTCCACCCCCAAAATCTTCAGGTATTTCCTAGCCCAGACTGGCAACCCTAGTTCACACACACACACACACACACACACACACACACACACACACACACAGAAATTTATCTCAGTTTTGCTTCTTGGTCCTCATGGAATCAGGGTGATGTTAGTCTGGCATGCCAGAGGCCTGGATGTTTGAATGTATTGAGGAGGGTGGGTAGTTCCCATCCCTATGGGATGTGTTTCCATAGGTCCTTCTGTTTGCTAGAAGGGGTTAGAACTTCACCACATGTATCGCCCTTCCCCCTTTCAGAATGCTGGATTGTTCAAAATGTCAATGAAGCTTGCTTATGATGGTAATCTTATGCCAGACTTGTTCACAGAGCCAGGCCTTTCTCCCCCCTCCCCCGAGAATTTGTTAGATAGTCAAAGGCTGACACAGTGGCTGTTCGTGAAAATTTTACTTTTATTGAACAACAGTGTCATATAAAAACTGCCAAACTAAGTTACTTAATTTTCCAAATAAAAGAATTGGGCAAAAATGTTTGGCTGCTCCCCCCCCCTCAACCCTTGGTTGGCCATCATAAAATTCCAAAAGACTTCCCTTCAGCTAAATGGCATATCCCCACCCCACCCAGTGGACAGGGCTCCGTTATAGGTTCACAGTGGTCTACCAATACAGTGTATCCCTTTTCTTTGAAAGCATTATGAAGAAAGGCACAGGCTGTCGCCAAGGCAGTAATGTTCTCCTCAAGACATTGAGGCATGCAGAAAGGCATCGCCAGTGAGCACTGATGATGCTTCCGAAGATGACAGCACCCTAGCTGTAAAATCCCGATTATTTTAGGTATGTGAGGAAGAAAGAAACTGACACCACACCAAAAAAAAAAAAAATGCAGGGGGGGGGGCAGCATGCAGAAGGACCAAGCCCAAGCAGATTAAAAGGCTTGTGGATTGACTGTTAAGCAAACCCAGAATAAGTCGAACATGCAGAAAAGCTCATTATCTCCCCATTAAAAAGATACCACCTTCCCTCAGACTGTTGCTTTAATAAATCCCCCAGTTCTGACAACACCAAGGTATCTCTTTGCAGAATTTATCAATTATTGCAGAATGTGACAGTTTCTCAGAACCTGAGGAATCCAGCACATACATACAAATGTCATCCAATTGCAAAGCTCCTTCCTGTTTAGCATTCACTACCCAGAGGGATGGTATTTTAGGTACTAGCTGAGTTGCTTGTAGAATTTTGCTATAATCAAGTTTGTTGCCATATTTGGGTGTATCTACTAATCCATATTTTTTGTAGTAGAAGGTAAAGGTCATTACCGCGCCATTACTGACCCATGGGGTGACGTCACATCACAATGTTTACTAGGCAGACTTTGTTTATGGGGTAGTTTGCCATTGCCTTCCCCAGTCTTCTACAGTTTACCCCAGCAAGCTGGGTACTCATTTTACCAACCTCAGAAGGATGGAAGGCTGAGTTAAACTTGAGCTGGCCACATGAAACTGACTTCCATTGGGTTTGAACTCAAGTCATGAACAAAGCTTTGACTGTAGTACTGCAGCTTACCACTCTGCGCCACAGAGCTCCTTATTTTTTTCCTGCAGTAGTAGTAGTTATTTTTTTCCTTTGGCAGAATTTGCCTGAGACTAGTTTGGAGAAACATAACACTACTTTAGGATGGTTGTATTCCCATATAGCTGTACCTTCTGACAGCCTGCAGGGTTTTTGGCCCATATCAAATCATTGCTGGTTTTCAAACTCAGAGGGAAATGTTCATGGGGTATACCTATGCCATGCAATCCCATATCCCTGGATCAGTAAGCTCTTGGGTCCACATATTAAAATACAAATGATTATATTAAGGGGAATTATATCAGCACAGTTCTTGAGGGTTGATTCATTCATTATATTATGTAGTTGGGGACTAAGTCCCAAGTACAAAATGTGTGTGCATAGTATTCATTAAGGGTGCTCGTGTGTAGAAGAGTAGTAGATTACGTGCTTTGCATGCAGAGGCTCTCGGATTCAGTCCCAGGCAATGTCACTTAACAGGATCTTAGGCAGCAGCCAAGGAAAGACCTCTGCTGGAGACCTTGAAGTGAGAGATCTTGCAAGCAACAGCAGACAGCATTGGACTAGATGGACCAATTGTTTAAGTCAGTAAAAGTCTTCTTCATATATTCATATGTCTGCAGGCTGAAAGTGTGAATAGGCAAGATTTAGCACAAAATAATTTCTGGCTCACCTTTCAAATGTGTTTTGCAGCAAAACTACAATTTTAAACAAAGAGGCACCGTTCATAAACAGTGATGTGTACATGAGCTGTGCACTCTTGAACTGGTTCCCAACTGCAAAAAGGAATGGGTTATTGGCACTGGTATTTTAGCTCAGGCTTGAGAACATGTGAACATTTGTAGCTAGTTCTATAGACTTTTTTTCAAAAAAAGATGCAGAACATAAGCTCTGTAGTTTTCTTGAGAGCAAGTTCAAAATAATGGCCTTGCTGATTAGCACAGTGTGCATCATGACATTTAATTGGGTAATGATCTCTGCTCAGTGAATGTTCCAAACAGCATAGAGATTTGAAAAGAGGTACAGCAGTGAGTGGTAGTAATCATGTTTCCATTGGTATTGTCAATTGACAATCACAAGCAGTAAACATTAGATCACAATATATAAACCGTTCTCTTCCCTACAGAGTTTGGGCACAGACCAATCAGTTGTCTGTCTTAATATGATTTGTCCTGGTTATTGAAAAGAAGGGTTCCTCCCTCCCTCCACATCTCTGCTAATGTAATTAGCATCTAGTCAATAATGTTCAGCATTTCATTTTACCACTTTAATTAACAAATTCAATTTGTTCAAACCGCTGTGAAAACAAATTAAAAGCCCACAGAATAAAACCTCCAGCACTTTTGAAATAGCAAAAGTGCTCACTAAATCTATTATTTCCTTATTTTTAAAGCATTCAAAAATCACACATTTTGAAACCAATGAATACTGACATCTTACTACACCATAGTGCAAATCCAGAGACTGCCACTGGAGCTGTAAAATTGCTGTGATCTAACTTGTCATTACTTTGGCCCAATGAATGGCCAGGGAGTTCCTAATTTTGAAGAACAGAAAAGCCTTATAGTGAATGTAATCAGTAGCTGGATGGGAAATCACTGGCAACCCACTCAGATGTAGTATGATTGCATTATAAAGGAAGAGCAGGCATAGAGATTTTATAAAGAATTAGAAAGCAGAAACAAATCTCTTCATTTTGGATGTCATTATCCAATGCTTTTACATTTGTGATACATAACATCTAGTTTAAAACAAAAACTTATATTTAAGACCTTTGTTATAGAATCTCTTTTTTAAAAATAACCCTATTTGAAGACTGATTTGGAATTTATATATAACTAGAACAAAGTTGTAAAAAGCCCAAATGTTGATTTAGGATGCGGGCATGCTCAGTGATGGAGCAACTGCTTTGCATGCAGAAAGACCCAAGTTCAGTCC
Source organism: Euleptes europaea (assembly GCF_029931775.1). Lineage (NCBI taxonomy): Eukaryota > Metazoa > Chordata > Lepidosauria > Squamata > Sphaerodactylidae > Euleptes > Euleptes europaea. The sequence continues at coordinate 72,887,430 of NC_079313.1, forward strand.
CTGGCACCTTCAATTAAAAAGGACAGGTAGTAAGAAAGACCTCTATATGGAGAGATACTACTGCCAGTCAGAGTAGGCAGTACTGACCATGTCAGAGCATAAGGCAGCAGGTTCATCTTATTTGAACAAATGCTGTTCCTTATACAGCCAATTATCTTTCTCTCCCCATATTCTATAAAGATTTTCTCGTCATTTTGAATAATATCTCAGATGTTAAAGATTTCAATTCCTTCACCCATTCATTTGCCCTGTGGTTCAAGATATATTTCATTCATATGGGAATCCAGGCCAGTGAACTCACCTCTCTGATTAGCCAGTGCAGCGAGTTGTTCTTTGGTGCCCATTGGATACAAACAGTGGTTACAAAGGGATTAACCTGCTCACCTGCATCACCATGAAGGTTCTTTGGCCAAGGATAGGAATGGCAAATAATAAATTTTCAGTCCCTCTCCTCTAGCTAATCCCCAAAGAGACTGTTTACAAATATAGTTGGATGATGCTGACCTATTTGGGAATTATCACACAGGCTCCTGTGATATGTGTACCAATTAAGTTTGCAGATGTGTGGTTATATGTCTGAGATTACTAAACTTGAGTTCATTTACAAATTCAGAAAAATGGACCCACCCATGACTGAATAGGCATATAGGATTCTTATCTCACTATTGATGTGAATTTTCTGCCCCAAAGCATTTCTCCCCTGCTCCAAACATCGTGCATTGTACGTTTGCATCCTGACTCCCTTCTTTGCAACTCCCCTCCCACCATCTGACTGGGATATAAGGGCTCAGGAATCTCCATTCCTACGTATATCTGATGAAGGGTGGTCAGAGGGCAGTTGATGTGAAGCAAAGAAAAAATAGAACTTGTATTGACTAGGCAAACACAGAAAGGCTGACTCCTAATAGTTATACTGGACCTGGACCATCCAGAGACTTCATATGATGCAGGGTCTGATGATGCATATCCCTGTTCACTTCTGTGTCTGATCTGAGACCTGTACTCAGTGCAAGATACCTCTCAAGGCTAGGTTTCTTGGTTCAAGCTCTGGAATCCCGCGTACAGTGTTTTCTGTCCCTGTTTTGGTATCCTCGTTCCAATACTAACAGTACACTCCTATGAAGAGTTGCTTCAATCCAAGTCAATTAAAATGAATGGGCTTAGACTGGAGTAACTTTCCTTAGGATTGCACTGTAAATCACCCTCATCCCTTTTCAATGAATAGTCCCTCTAAATATTCTTTGTATACCCAGTCTAACCCTGCCATCTGCTAATAGTACATTACAGAACTATTATGTCTATGAAAGCCATAAAACCTACAGACTGTCTTAGCACAAATATGGTAATTTTTTAAACAACAAAATACGTTGCACAGCTGATCCTTTAGCTATATGCTTACATGTTAAATATTTAATTTCTTGCAGGAACATCTTTGTAGAAAGATAATATTCATATTATGTTGGACACTATTTGTGGAATAGATCTTTATCACTTCCCTCTTCATACTGCAGCCCTCTCCAAAAGCCAATCCTGAGAATCAGGGGAGCCTCAGGAACAGCATAAAATATGGCACTCGGGCTGCAGTGAGAAAAGGTGTGGAAACCATCCCCTCCTTTTTAGTGCAAGATGAATTGCTTTTAAAATCTCACGATGCAGATTTAAATAATCCAATCCATGGTGTGAAAGTTAATTTCTAAATTAATTACAATGCTACCATTGACAGTTTTTAAAAAGAATAATGGGGAGGGAAAAGGTGTCATTTTTTGTTACAATACAGTGCAAAACAAATATGATTTCCTGTCGATGATCTCTATTCTGAATGACGTATGATGCTAGTTTAAGAGAAACTTCATTATAGACCTTCTACATACATTAATTTTGATATTTGGTTGCTCCAGAAACAATATTATTGCATGAAACAATGGCTTTCTCCTGTGTACCACTGTTGTCAGGTAAGTATTAAACCCAACCCCCACACTCACCCACAAAAAACAACCCCTTTTTAACATCAAAGCAGAATTTGTATTCTTTTGACTGCTGAGGGAATGTTTAGGGCCATTATTCATCTTCATTTCCCCTTGTAATTTTAATAAGTTACTTTCACCTTTCATTTATTAGTATTTCTTTCCCCTTCCCTCCTGGTATAATACCAACTGTTTTACATGAAAATTCTGGAGTAGGCAGAAGAAACTGATTTTAAAAATAGCTGAAAGAAAATTCTCCAAGCCTCATTCTTCCTGCTTGTAGTCTGTGAAATTGCCAACATTTAATTGATCTTCTATAAGCTTATCTTTCTAGTGAGATGTACCATTATTGTACATTAATCAGTGCCTCTAGACATTATCACTGTGGTAACCAAGAGCTAATCAAGCAAGAATGGAACTGGCAGACGCCACGATGTCACGGATGCCTTGCTGTGTACAAAGTCTGTCAGAGTCTCTGCTTCCAAAGGATCCTGTAAAATGTAAAAGGATCCAGCAGACTTTGTATAACCTTGTGATAACAATGGAACATGGACGGGCATCTTGAATGTGAGGTTACTGGGCAACGTGAGAAGTTGCAATCCAAGATTCCTGTAAGGGAACAAATGACAGAACATTACAGTGATAAGCAATAATAATTTATTGAGGGCAAAAACGCATGGTCGCTTTAGCCTCCTTTATTCCCTGTTTCAGCCAGGATTTAGCCAGGATCGAATGCATGTTCGTCGAAATGCATGCGTTCGATCCTGGCTGAATCCTGGCTGAAACAGGGAATAAAGGAGGCTAAAGCGACCATGCGTTTTTGCCCTAAGTGTACACAAAATGTTGACAATTAGATTAGATTTTACCTAATAGAAGTTTTCAAGAAAGATAGAAGCCAAGCAATTGCTTATAGTAAACCATTTGTTTGTTTGTTTGTTTTTATTAGATTTTTAACTCCCATTAAACTACAACCACTATTAATAAATAAATATAATTAAAACCTATAATAATATCATAACAGTTCAACATGCTAAAAGCAATGAACACCTTTAACATTAGTACCGGTAGCTAGGGCTGCTGAATTTAAAAAAATTCGGTATAGTTCGGATTCGGCTGAATTCGGCCCGTTTAGATTCAGGATATGCTGAAGTCCGAACTCCCCCACTTCGGATCTGTGTAATTCGGCGGGAATTCAAAGTTCGGGGAAAAAATTCGGCCGAATAAAGCCATTAAAAACACAACCGCGTCTTTCCGCGGCTCTGGGGGGGCATTTTTGGGGGTAGAGGTCCCAAACTTTCAGAGGAGCTTCAAAGGACCCTTCTTGCCAGACCCCCCAAGTTTTGTAAAGATTGGGTCGGGGGGGCTGAGATATGGGCCCCGAAAGGGGTCCCCCCCTTAATGTGCATCTCTGAGCAGAGCTTGCCGCCCACGCACAAAGCTCCCAGCCCCAACAAACAGCTGATGAGAGCAAGGGCGGGGCAGCTGCTAAGAACTTTGCAAAGCAACACAACTGCAAAGCAACACCTTTGCAAACATGCAAAGGGCGGGGCAGGTGTGAAGAATTTTGCAAAACAATACAACTGCAAAGCAACACAAGCACACAATGCAACACCTTTGCAACAGTGCAAAGCAACACCTGACACCTGGGAGTTTGCAAACCATGGAAAGGGACAGAGGCAGCTAGCTATGCATAATGAGCAGGAGGGGGTGGAATTTCTCCTTTTGCATTGGACTTGGGACCAGGCAGATGCATTTTTTAGTCACCATTTGAAAACCAGTTTTGAGCAAGCATCAAAATAACCTAACTGATCTTATGAATGAGGGAAAACCTGAAGACATAAAAACGAAGCCCCCCCCCCTCAAACCAGGGAGAGAGAGACTGGAGGGGGAACACACACCCCAGGCAGAACCGGCAAAAGCCCCCTTTGGCTTCCCCCCCCACCCACAGAAACTGCTCCCTCCCCACACACACACAGAGACTCTGCTTTCCCCCCCCACACACACACACAGAAAAGAAAAATTACAGATTAAAGCCCCCAAAGGGGTCTTACTGTGGCTGTCTTCTGTTCCATCAGGAGGGGCTGGGAGGCTGGGTAATCCAATATGATTCCATTTGTATCCAATATGAGATCCATATGTATGCATCTCTCGAGGGTGATCCATTCATCCCAATAGGGAAAAGGGGAAAGCCCATATCTCGGGGGGCCCTGACCCAATGTTTACAAAACTTGGGTGGTCTCTTAAGAAGCCTTGTCTGAAGCTCCGCTGAAGGTTTGGGGTCGGCACACCCAAAAATGCACCCCCTGCAGCCATGGAAAGAGAAAAGGGGGGGAGCCGGTATTTCTGCCCCCACTGAACCCATTTTTACAAAACTTGGGTGGTCTCTTAAGAAGGATTGTCTGAAGCTATGATAAAAGTTTGGGGGCTGCACCCCCAAAAAAGCGCCCCCTGCAGCCACGGAAATGGAAAAGGGGGGAGATGAAAAAGGGGTGGAGCCCATATCTCGGGACCCCCTGACCCAATGTTTACAAAACTTGGGGGGTCTCTTAAGAAGCCTTGTCTGATGCTCCATTGAAAGTTTGGGGTCGGCACACCCAAAAATGTGCCCCCTGCAGCCATGGAAAGAAAAAGGGGGGAGCCCATATCTCGGGACCCCCTGACCCAATGTTTACAAAACTTGGGTGGTCTCTTAAGAAGGCTTGTCTGAATATCCCCTGAAAGTTTGGGGTCTGTACCCCAAAAATGCGCCCCCTGCAGCCACAGAAAGGAGCGAATGTACACAAGCACCCCCGCACACACCCACAAGGATTTCCCTCTCTCTCTCTTTCCCCAGCAGGGCCGCACATCAGCTGATTCCTCCAGTACTCAATCCTGACTGATTGGCTAGAAGAAGACCCAGCTTGGCCACCGATTGGCTGGGGGAGGAGAATGCTGCTTACTGAAGGTTATGCTGCTTACTGACGGCCCCGAATTGGCCGGATTTATTAGTGAACTCCCGAACTCGCTGAATTCGCCCCCCCCTTTTCCTGCCATTTTTGAGTTCGGTTCGTCCCGAACTAAAAACCACCGAATCAAGGGAAATTCGGCTGATTTTCAGTTCGGGCCGAACCGAATCAACAGCCCTACCGGTGGCATTGTAAGCAGGTGAAAAAGCAGAATTAACCGATATAGAAAATGGAGCAGAGAGTGCAGGCCTGCCATGATGGAACTGTCGCTGCCCTCAACCATAGGCGTGGCAGAACATCTCTGTCTTGCAGGCCCTGTAGGATTGAGCTAGGTCCCGCAGGGCCCGGGTCTCATTCGACAGAGAGTTCCACCAGGCTGGAACCAGAGCCAAGAATCTCTGGTGCTGGTTGAGGACAGCCAAATATTTCTTGGGCTGGGGATCACTAATAAATTGTTATCTGATGAGCATAACGCTCTTTGAGGAGTGTATTTGAATCGCATTAATCACGCATAACCAGTGGCTAAAAGAGATGGCTGTGAATTTTCTTTACCCACTGCAAGGATTTTGTATTCTGATGGCTTTGAGGTTAGATGTCACCTTTAGAATATAATGACATAGTTATGATAGTATGAGATCTGTCTCTACTAAACCAAGTTTGCCTCAACAAGTAGGTGTTATTCCACCTTGGGTTCTAAAATGCAAAAAAAAAAGTGTTTCCATACAGTTGGAACTGGAATGTTGCTCTCCCCAGCCCCACACACACCTGTATTGCTGCAGGCTGACAAAGGAGTGTTGGCGAGTTGTCCGCGCTTGTGCACACAGTGCTTTTGTCTGTTGGGGGATTTAAATACCTCCTCCCTTTTTTAAAGTTTTCATAATTTTTCTGTAAACCTGGGGAGGGGTTCCCCAAGTTTGCAGGAAAATCTGTTGTCTGTCACTATGGCCACAATCCATGGGTTTAAGTATCTATAGATGGTGCCATGTTGAGAATTAGATATATTGACAAGTGAGGGCCCATGGTACTCACAGGGAGGAATCCAATCTCCCACTCATGGGGAGGGGAATCCCATGTCCTACTCAAGGGGGAGAGGAATCCCATTTCCTCCTTGTTGGGGGAATCCCATCTTCCCCTTATGTATGGGGGGAACCGATCTCCCCCCAACCACTTACCTTAAAGCTGGAGCAGTCTCAGGTATCTGTCGTATTGGCAGCTGTAACCAGAGTACCCTGGGGGGTCCGCAACTGAGATGGCATAGTCTGGGAGCCACTCCCAGCATCTGCCGCACCTGTGGGCTGGGCTGGCCTGGTGGCTGATGCAGCTGGCCCCGGCTCAGCATCCATCGCCATTTTGAAAGTAAAGAGCATTGTCTGTGCATGTGCAGAAAATGCTTTTTTAAAAAAATTGGGAGAATTTAAACTCCACAGCTTTAAAAAAATGTTCAGGTTTTTCTGCAGACCCATGGGGTGCCCTGAGTCTGCAGAAAAACCTTTTGGGGGTCAGTGTGCCTCGTATCTGTAGATTTAAGTATCCGCAGGCAGGGGGCACAGGTGACAATTAGATATATAAATTTTATTTTCACATAAGCTGTTAGCTTACGTTTTTAACTATCAAAACCCAATAGGTATTTTATCTATCAAAATACAAACAGGCATACCCCAAGATGATAACATAATAATGACATTTTTTAAAATGAATTGAGTACCTAAATTATTTTCATTCCCAATAGATCAATCAGATACATTCAAATGTATGGCATTTTGGAAATGATTTTCCAACCAGCTGTAGAAGTTGGCATGAAATATCTCCTTTTATCCACCAGAATTCAGTATGAAAGAATATTGACATGATCAAGACTGTTAGTTAAGAGGTGAGTATGTGTTCATTTAAAAAAACCCTCATTGAAATAGATTAAAGATTTGAAATAAAAAATACTGCTATCAGGAAAGCATTTTCCCATTTGGAATATAAACATCTTGGCATCACCTAGCTATTTATTTCCATAAAACATGTAAGTTTTGCTTTTGCATTTATCTCGCAGCAGGAGTTCATTATCTAGTGACAAAGTTCTATTCTACCGATATTATCTCTTAATTAGAATCCATTATTTTCAGGTCTTGTATTGTCACACTATAAATCCCAAAAGTCTCATAAAGCAATGTACATTTTCAGAGAGTGGGTGATAGGTGAGGAAGTTGCTAAAGTATACAGATCAGTTTAATTAATTATTCCCCTGTTATCTTTATACTTTTACTCTTTCCTTTGGCCTGCTAATGATGGAGAAATTACAAATTTCAGCTGGGTTCAAAGAAGGGGGTCCAAATCGCTACTAACAACTGGAGTAGAAACTCTTTTCTTTATTGATTGATCATGATCAAAGAAAGCATCTTCGTCTAAGAAAATTCAAGATGCTGACACTGTTACATTGTTCATCTTTGGTACTCATAGCAAATTTTGCATCACAAGAAGGCAGTAACATATAACCAATCTATGCATGCCGACTCAGTACTGCACTAACCCTAAACCAATAGAAAAGCAATATATACATCCTTCTTAACATACTTGTAAGAATACTTCTACCTTGTATGCTACAAGCACAACACAAACTACTGACTACTGTAGTTTAAGAAAACAGGATATGGGTTAAAGGTTAGTTTGCCCTTTAAGGCGAGGAATGCAGACTTTTGGAGATTTAAACCTAAAAGCACAGATAACAGTGATTGATCATCACTGTGTAGGGTTGCCATCCTCCAGGTTGGCAGTTCACCTGGAGAAAATGGTCGCTTTGGCAATTGGACACTATGGCATTGACGTCCCTCCCCTCCCCTTACCCCATCCTGCTTAGGCTCCACCCCAGAAATCTCCAGGTATTTCCCAACCAGGAACTGGCAACCCTATCACTGGGTCAAAAGTTGTGCGACGAGAGTCCCTTCAAGCTATGCTGTGAATTTGGGGGCTCTACCTCCAAAACTGCCCCCCCTACGAGCTTCAAAAAATTCCCATAAATGGGCCCAAATTCTTCTGATAAACCCAGAAATAAGCCGAATTCCCATATTTACCGGTATGGGTATTTGGCTTATTTTGAGTTTGCTGGAAAAAGTCGGGCCCATAAACCCGAACCCAAAATTTACCTGATTTTTTTTTTTTTTTGCACAGCCCTAACACCCACACATACTTGATGTACTTGTAAAGGCCACAGTTACATTGAATGCTTTTACCTTTGCATGATATATACAAAGAGAATGTACATGTACATGCTCTTTGTATCTGTTAGAGCCACTAACAGAGCAACATTATCAGTAAAATGGTATACTAACAGTGAGTTTTCATCAGCCTAAAAAAGTTGGAACTTTTATCTTTTATTGCACAGTTTGCAAATGCCCTTGCAGGTGTTTCCAGCCACTCAGCCAGAAAATCTCGGTATGTAATAACAATAACTGGATGTTATTGGCTCTAACCTCTTCAAATACGATTGCAAAATGCTTGAATTCACAAGCTGTGAGTTAATAAAGTTTAGAGTTTTAATTGCATCACCAAGGACACTAGTGATTCTTGAGCTCTTGTGATAGCTTCTTGGCAGATTATATTTGTCTATGTAAAGTGTAATAATTTCATAATATTCTAGAAGACACAGCTTGTTGTTGGGGGCAAGATGCTGTCATTTTTCCTTCTGATAAAAATCAAATTCACCTCATAATCCCTGAATCCTCTCCATTCATCTTATATTCTAGTAGTCAAGTGTGGCCAAATCTGCAGATGTCTAAATCTACGGATTGGGCCCATTTACACAGAAGGAAGATTTTTCTACACACTTGGGGGACCCCCACAGGTTTGCAGAAAAATCTGAAAATGGGAGAATGGAGAGGGGCATAAATCCCTCAAAACAGCACATGCTCACACAATGCTTCACTGTTGGAGCCGCTGTAGGAAGGCGTTGTCTGGTGAATGTCTGGCTGCTGAGTGAGGTGGAGAGGATGGAAGGGCAGAGTACCAGAGAGAGCTGCAACCACCACATTACTGAGCCAGCAGAGGAGTCCTCAAGTTCTGCCTCTATCCATCATCACTCCCACATCCCCCAAGGTAGGGTTGCCAGGTCCCTCTTTGCCACCAGTAGGAGGTTTTTGGGGCAGAGCCTGAAGAGGGCAGGGTTTGGGGAGGGGAGCGGCTTCAATGCCATAGAGTTCAATGGCCAAAACAGCCATTTTCTCCAGGTCTCTATCAGCTGGAGATCAGTTGTAATAGCAGATCTCCAGCTATTACCTGGAGGTTGGCAACCCTACCCCAAGGCCCAGCACACCTCCTAGTGTTGCTGCCATGGCTCTCTGCCACACCACTAGCCTGCACTGTCACTGCTGCTGTCATGTCAAGGCCTGGTATGACTCCCAGCATTGGGAGTCCCCTGGGCCTGGCACAGCTCTCCGCCTCACAAGTGCAGACGATGCATGCATGGTGGCTCAGTGGGCAGGAGAGCCAGCAGTGTGGCATGAAGGAGGTACCACCACCCACCATGCTGCCAAAAGAATAGGAGCCCCCTCTCCCCACCATGGGAATTGCCTCCAACTTGGCCTGTCTTATCTTTTTCCTTTTCCCTCGGCTGTGCAGCATAGACATTGAAGGGGGGGCGGGGGGGAGGGCATTGTGCTTATGTTAGGGGGTGAGCAAGCAGCAAGCTGACAATGGGGGAAAGCCAGGAGAGTGGTGAGCTTACGATGGGTGGGAAAACAGTAGCTAGCCGACAATGGGGGGGCAGAATTATGATCCCAGTATTGCAGATGAGGAACTGTGGCTGAGGAAAGCATAGCTTTCTGTGGCATGAGGAGAGTTCACTGGACAGTGGACATAAATATGTAGATGGATCCCACAACTGTGCAGGTCAGGGTGGTGGGGAGGTGGCTGAGAGAGGGGGTAGGTTCTTAGTACCAATACAAGTGGAAGAACCATGTCAGTGAACAGGATCTGGGAGCCTAGAAGTCAGAGGTAAATTTACCTTACTTATAGGTTTGTGGATAGCGGAATTTTATAGTGCAGTATGTTACAAACTCAAATGTACTATTACATGCCACATTCCTGTCTTCCAGTAGTTAAATTCCAGTGTTCATAACACTTTTTCATAAATGTCTGTCACTTTTTTGGGGTACAATGCCAATTTTTGTGAGAAACTTCCCCTCCCCCCCCCAGGCAAGCTATTAAGTTCACAAAGTGGTTTCTAATTGAAAAGTTGGCCAGGTTTACATGATAAAGTGCAGCTCCAGCAAGTGTTTGGTGCTTTATTATACTGAATTATACAATATCACCCTCCATTGCAGAATAATTTTCTGGCTCTAGTTAAGAGTTTGATTCATTTTACTATTACATCATTTAGACAGGTTCCTCAAACATCATTTTGTTTGTTAATTTATAAAGTGTAGCTTCAGTGTACCATGGCAATTTACAATATTAAAGAAGATGATGTATTCAGCAATCTAAACAAACATTGATCTACAAAAGATATTCTTATTCTTTCCAGAAGTAAATTTTCTATTAGTGAGTTGGGCGTGCTGAATTTGTGTGAGATTCAATTTTCAACATGACTCGTGGCTTTTAAGAGCTGCTAGATACTGCTTAGAAAAAGAAATACCTTGCTGATCTTTGGTGCCTCTCCAGTATGCTTTTTCTTCAGCACTATTCTGTTTGCTTCTTTCTTCTTTGTGTGATCTTAGACAGTTAGGGATCACATAATCTGCAACACAATGTCATGGAATTGCAGAGGCCATCAGATTTGGCTATGCAACAATGTCATTGGGAGTAAATGAAATCTTACCGTTGTCTTCACTCTGAATGGCAGGGGGAAGAAACAGCATGCTAAAGGGCTCCTTTGAACATTCCCCTATGCTACTTTTTCATGCTTCAAGCTGATTTATCCATTTCATTTGCTAAAATATGGTGCAATACATTTCTTTTTTCATTTTTATTATATTAAAATATGAAAAGTATTTTGCATTAATGAAATCGGCTAAGAAGTTTACTCATTACAGACCCAGTGCCAAATGGGTGCATGCCTGGAGCCATCTACCTCCCCTCATGTTGATCGAAAAGGCCGCCCCCTTTGTGTCCACCTTGTTATGTGAAAACAAAACTCTGAAGTCCGTGGTTGGGAAAATGGCCACAACTTTATTTTGGTTACAGCAACTGGGCATTGGCATGGCATAGGGGCATGATCCTTCCCTCTCAGCCAACTACTGTTGGCTGACACGCCTACTCCCAGCCCGCCTGCTGGGACCAGTTTGAGATGGCAGTCTCTGGGACCCACTTGGATGGAAGCCCACTGTGTGGTCCACTGCCACTTGGTGGAAGACCCTTCTGACAGCCCCCCTGGGTGGGCTTGTCCCTGACAGCCCCTATTGGCATGTCCTGTCCAGGCCTCCACCAAAAATTCTTATTGGGATCCTCAGCTTGGGGAAAAGGAGGCACGTAGGCCGGCTTTCCCCCCACACAGGATCTTGCCTTCAAAGCCCTACTGTGTGCACACTCTGCGGAGTCAGAGTGCAGCAGGGCTAGAAGGAAGGCTCTTGCCTCTTTCTCCAAGTTGCATCCCAGATTGGGACTGATTTGGCATGCAGTTTGGAAAGGGAGGCTGGAGCATTCCCAGGAGTGTGCGTGGGGGGGATCGCTCCCCCCTTTCTGCTTCTGTCCGCTGACCATCAGCTGGTCAGTGGGCAGCTTGGTTGATTGGTGGACAATTGCCTGCCACAACCAGGCAGCTGGGAACCTTAATTGGATGACGTATCCCATTGCCTCCAAAATTATTTACAATATCTGTTTTAGATCACAGGACATATTAAAAAACATGGAAGAAATCAGTATGGGAAAATTATCACCATAATATGTGCTAAAGTGTTTTAAACTATTTAAGATTAAGTGGGGGGGAATGTCAGTGCTGATGTTGTTTACTAATTTATTCATATATTTGTTTACTAATTTATTCATATAAGTAAGTATTGTGATGTCTAGCTTTATTAGGAATGGAAACATTCACCACTAAACTATTCAAATTAATAAACAATGTTTCAAGTTCTGGTGGTGGTGGAGTTTTTCCCCAAGATAAACTTATATTTATGAAAGAGAGTACATACATAATATGAAAGTATTGAAAAATAATGTAATACTTATAAAAGTGGTCCTTTTCTGGCAAAGCTGCAAGCCTACAACTTCTAGACCAAAGTCTGGATAAGACAGGCCTGCAGCCAAACCTGGTAGCAGGTCTCCAGATTCCTGGACTGGAAGGGCATGACTTGGGAGAGTACCTGTTGCAAACTCCCAGGAGCAACGGAAATTGTTTGGAGACTGTCTGAGCTCAATGGAGCATATAAACAGCAAAACATCCTGACTGATTGTCCAAACCCAGCCCTTTGCAAATAAAATGTTTATTGCAGGTGTTACAATGTTTTTATCTTCATAGGATACTTCATCTTCTCCTCCCAGGTGGGCAGCTATGGAAATGCTAGTACCTGCTACACTTTGCCTTCCATCAGCCCCACCTAGGGTTGTCAGGTCCCTCTGCACAACCGGTTTTTGGGGCGGAGCCTGAGGAGGACGGGTTTTGGAGAGGGGAGGGATTTCAATGCCATAGAGTCCAATGGCTAAAGCGGCCATTTTCTCCAGGTGAACAGATCTCTATCAGCTTGAGATCAGTTGTAATAGCAGGAGATCTCCAGCTAATACCTGGAGGTTGGCAACCCTAGCCCCACCCCCACAGCCAATCCCTAGGGTTTTGGTTTTTTTGCTCCTATATTTTCTCACTTGCTTTCTATTTTAACATTTGAACTTACCCTCCACTCTGTGCCTTTGGGTCTGCCTGCTTGTTGGGATTCTTAATTTCGAAATGCCAGACATCTGAACGTCCATTTCGTTCTCAGTTTATTTCCTGGACAGAAAGCAAAATCACCTGACTGTCTGGCTCAACACTTGTCACATGGCAACCCTATATGAGAAGGTGCAATTTGGAGGGCTTTTTAAAGACTAAACAATGAAAAATTGGCTAAATAGTCCACACTTGAGAGGATTAATTAATTCCTCTAACACCATTGGCCAATGTAGTCTGACCCTCAAAACATTCAAAGAATTACATCAACATTGCTGTTGCAATAGCACAGCACAATCATATGACAGAAGGATGACGTTTTCTCACAAGACTGGCTTTTGCAGCACTTAGGCTTACCAGATGCACAGGCATTGCTTTCTATTATTTCTGCTGTACATGACTCATGCATGTTAGAGGCCAAAAAGCACCCAGGCTATTATACTGCATTTTAAAAACGTGACTTCTGTATACCGAAGCACTGCTCATACTTTCCCAATAAGCCAGGCATTTCAGTGTATTTAAAAATTCATGAAAATCCTCCTGTGTATTTTCTGGCTCTTTTCAGATCTCTCTCCATCTGATTTCAAAATGGACGGAGGAAGCCTAACAGGAGTAGCCGTTCAAAACCCCAGAGTTTTCCCACTGTTCTCAGGTTCTCCATTAGTGGTCATTATTTCTGTGCCTTTGTCCTTTTTTCTCCCTGTTACGATTCTGCTGTGTGAGTGATTCTCTCTGCCATCTTGCTATAAATTGATTAATACTACCCACTGATGCAGTGCACCGCATGGCTAATATATCAGTTAAATGGAAACAGCAAACACCACCTGCTCCTTCAGGCAAATGGCACTTTAGAAATGGAATGTGTAATCAATAGAATTAAACCTTAAGCAAAGTGCCGCAAACAAATCCAGGGGCAAGGTCTTCTTAGCTGGTACAGTAAACGAGATTTCCCTTTTAAACAATCTGTTTTGACTGTGTTCCAACAAACTGTCTATCTTGGGTGTTCTGTACAGAGCATTCACTCTGTAGAGTGAATACATTCTTACTCGTCAAAGCAACTTAAAAAAAAAATCCAAAACTTGCATTGATAATAAGAACTGAGTGGCTGTTTACAGGACCAACTTCCGTTATTGTGGATGACAAATAAGAGGATAAATCTGTCATGTGGATAGGAACAGAATTCGCTTTTTTGCATTTAAGTTACATTAGATAATCTTGATCATTCATTCTGACACTGTCCTTCAGTGTTAATCCTCTGAAGATGCCTGCCACAGTTGCTGGCGAAACGTCAGGAAAGAAAATTCCAAGACCACGGTTACACAGCCCGGATAACCTACAAGAACCAATTCATTCTGTCTGCTTAAGCATGCTTAATGATTTAAGCCCCAATCCTAGGTACAGTTCTGTGCATTTAAATCCCATTTAAATCAACAAGGTTTAAGCCAGCTCATTGAGTCACAATGCAATAGCATTAAGATCTTTAAAAAGGATGACTAGCAACAAAACATGGTATACATATCCTAGGCTAATACCATTTTTACAACATGCTGGATGGTTTAGTTAAAATGTCCATCATTTTTAGTTGTCTTATTCTGTTTTGATAATCTACAGCCATTGGTGAATAAAGTGCAAGCCAGGATTTATTTATTTATTTATTTTTGCATACAGCAACTAACAGCTGAGGGTTTCCAACAAACCTAGGATAGCAAGTAGAAAGTAACTGGGACGGGTCTGTGGATGAGTGGTAGAGCATTTGCTTTATGTGCAGAAGGTCCCTAGTTCCCCTGGAGAATATGTCTGCTTTGGAGGGTTGCCAGCTCCGGGTTGGAAAATTCATGTAGTTTTTGGGGTGGAGTCTGGGGAGACTGGGATTCAGGGGGGGGGACAACTTCAGCGGGGTATAATGTCATAGAGTCTACCTTCCAAAGCATGCATTTTCTCCAGGGCAACTGATCTCTGTCACCTGGAGATCAGTTGAAATGTCAGTAGATTTCCAGCCACCACCTGGAAGTTAACAACAATGAAAACACCTGGAAGTTGGCAACTCTACTCTATGGCATTATACTCTGCTGAAATCATTTATTAAATACAGTCAATGAACAACATGACAATTGCAATAAGCTAAGGTCCCTTCCCAAACCTTGCCTTTTCCAGGCTCCACTCCCAAATCTCCAGGAATTTCCCAGCCTGGGGTTGGCAACTCTAGCAAGGGATCCTAAATCATTCAGGAATGAGATGCAATGCACAAATCTCTTGGGCCTAGCTTTCACAAATAGCAGAGAAGGTGTTAAATATGGGTTAGAGCCAATGGTGCTGTTCTGCCAGCAAAGTAGCAGTTTTGCTGGAGGAACAATATTCTCCGATGGTGGTGAAGGTGATGTTTAGGGTTGCCAGGTGCCCAGTGGTTACGAGCAAACCCCCGGCAATTTGCCCCTGTGCCCCCCAACCACCTGAGGGTCGGCGGGCAAATGTGCACGCGCGCGTTTATAACCAGAAGTGCCGCCTCACGAGGGGCCTTTTCCTTTTAGTTTGAGTGGTAAAGGAAAGAGGAAAGGAAAGAGGAAAAAGCAACCTCGCGAGGCGGCACTTCCAGACGCGTGTGCGCGCAATCCCAAACGCAGCCTGATAGCCTCCTGCCGGAGGTGAGAGGGGACCTGGCAGCCCTAGTGATGTTTGCGAATTCTCCTTCCCACCACAGACATGCGTTTTGCCTTCCATGCTGATCCCAAGGGTCTGTTGATCTGCACCGGAGTGAAATTTGGAGAGCTTAGTGAGGTGCAGCAGAAGGGAGACATCCCACTCTGCTAACTTCACTCAGCTGATGGTGTTTTGGATCCAACCTTTTATACCTGGACTGCCCCTTTTCAAACTGGGCTCCTGTGGAATGCGTGGCACTACATGTGCTTTAAGAATGAGCCTATATTTTGTAATTGTAAAAACAGCCTAGTTAAGGAAGTATATTATCATAGTTTGTGGCACATTTTTTAAAACTGAAAATGTTTCTTAATATAAAAGGAAGAATTAATTGCATTGCACAAAAATATGGGCTTTATTTTAAAAAAAAAGCAAAATCCTATTACTAATGGAACAAATGTATGTTCTGTTCAGTCATGGAAAGCAAATTGTACAGGGGTCTACAGGTGATAGATATCTTGGGACAAAAGTTCTACAACAAAACACGATTGCTTGCAGTACACAACTCAAGGCACAGTGTGGGATACCTAAAAGTACTTGATGTTAGGGGGAAATAGACAATCTTGTATAATTTTTGATGCTGTAAAACAGTGAAAAATATCCTTCTCTTCTAGAAGTAGTATATGCCTTTATGTATATATGTAAGTTTTCATATGCATTTTGTTATCTTCAGACTGCTTATTGCTTTAAGTTGGTGACTCCAAACTCAGCGTAAATCTATACAGAAAAGATCACCATTTTTGTTGCAGTTTTTAAAAAAAATATTATGGCTATAAATGGCTATGAATGCAACTATCCACAGAAGATGTGGCTTTGTTTGAAGTACATTTGCATCTGATAAAGCTTTTTAAAAATGAATGAACCTCATCATTATCGTCTACCAAGCAAGTGGATGGCTGTGGTTACATGACAAGAGCAAGAGTGCCTCTTCATTGCTGTTTCTAACAACTTGCAGCAGACTCTGTTCTCTATTTTGTAGCGCACTAGTAAGTACAATCTTGCTGGCAGGTTTTAGAGTTTGGTTGCCAGGGCCCAAGCACCATGTAGCAAGTGTTTTGGTAATGAATAAAGACAGCAATCAGTAGCAACCTGAGAGTTATCTGAATGAGACAATCTGGCAGGCACTTGGCGATGTGTGTGTATGTGTGTCATACTGGCTTTCTCAGATGGGCAACAGGCAGAGACGAGATAACTGACAAGAAAGGGTAAAGAAAGCAAAGGAGAGTGGTAGCTTGCAAAAGATTTAAAACATGGGAAATAATATTCATCTTCAAGGTGATAGGCTGCTTAGGCTAAAACCTTACAGTGATCAGAATAGCAGTGGAATAGAAGTACAAACTAAACTGATAGGACCATGAGAAATTCCAGTTGGAGATTTAGATTCGTTTGGAGGAGAAGCTTAAGAGTCTTTAGAGGTCTTCTTTATGAAAGGCTGTTTAGCAGCACTTTTGACTTGACAATCTACAGGTCTGAAATGGAGCTAAACAGTGCTACACTCAAATAGGGTCTGGATTGGGGCAGAAACAGTTAATTGCAAAACTGCTTATGCAAATAAGTGGCCAACAAAACCAAGCTAGGCTTATAAATATTTAGCTAAATGTTTTGGTTTCTGCATTCCTTAATGACACAGCTTGATTTCAAGCTAGGCACTGGGAGCCCAGGTGAAGGCTGGAAGAAACTCTGATCATGGAGAGAATTCTCAGGAAGGTGATGGCTGCCAGATGTTAGAAGCATAAGTAAAAGTTGAAGTACTCTCTGAAAGATTATGGGACTCTAAATTTAAAAGTCTTGCTACAGACTGTTCAGGTCTGCCCTTGGGATTGCTAACTGGTAATTTCTGAAATCTTTTACAACGGTTTGTAACTGTTTTCTCAGCATACTGCATGTGCTTGTCCATTGGAGGACATTTCTGAAAACTGTCATGAAACACAACTAATACATTGATAAAAGGAATAAAGAAAAGACTATGGATTAGATCCACAATATCACAAGTAGAGCTAGGTTTCCAGAATGGAACTTTGCTACCATCCAATTCCTCAAGTTTGGATGCGGTGCGATTTGCTTAAATAAGAAGGATGCCTTACTATTTATTGCTCAGTATTTGGTTGTGCATATTGAAATTCCTGAGCTGAAACTATACCTGGAAAAATGCCTTTTGGGATCATTCTGTGTATTTACAGAAATAAAAATACCATTACAGAACTTTCTGGCATTACAAAAATATCACAAATGTGGGTGGAATAAGGAATTTTTCTGAAGGTCTGGATCAGATGTTTTCAGAGAGAATGGCACCAAATCAACAGGGACCCAAGTCCATCATCTCCCGTAAAGAACCCCCAAGTGTGAAGGGAATTGGACAAAGGGGTTTGACTTCACAGACCCCTGAACAAGCTGCCCCCAGCCATCCTGGTCTCCATTGTTTTCTATAAGGGATTAGGGAATATTTCTGAGGGTCTGGAGTGGGTGCTTATAGAGCAAATAGTACAACAATTGCAGGAACCAAGTCCCTCCTTGATCTCTACTCTGTGTTAAAATGTCAATTGTTTGCATATACAACCATGATTAAGATTAAGTCTACATAGGAAGGGGAGGGGAGGATTTAATTCTTCAAGTCCTGCTCAGTTTCTCTAGTCAAAACAAGGCTCCCAGTGCTTTTCTTGGCTCTTTAAAGGAGAAAAGTATTTTTTAAAAGTCCATTGTTTTTTCTTTTAAAATGCTCATAAAAATGCAGCAGCTGAAAGTTCCCCTCTTTCCTGCCTACATAGCCACAATCTAAATCATGGCCATGTACATAAACAATCTACTTTTCATATACTGATGCAGGTCTGTGATTTTCTTCACGTTTGTTTTGGCCTTTAGAGGTGTTTGTCTTCACTGAAATGTTGTTCACAGTTTGTGGATTTTATTCTGCTTATTTACTGTGTTAAATGAATTTTTCCATGCATCTCCACATAAAATACTACACTGCATTAAAAATATGGGTGATTTGGACTAACCTATTTGGAATGATAAGGAGTATTTTTAGGTAACCCAATAGACTGAGAAGAAAGAAAAAAACCCAAAATATATTTCTCAAAAAGATGTCTTTTATAGATTAAAGAAATACACTCCTACATAAAAAAGTCTAATGTGTGCCCTACAAACACAGCAAATAGGTGTAAAGTACACCCTTCACACACAAAGTTTGATTCAATATCAATGTCAATATATATGATTCTCATCATGGCCCCATCTGTGGATACTTAAATCCAGAGACTGGGACCATGGGCAAACAAGACAGATCTTTCTACAAACCTGAGAAAAGCTCCAGGGTTTCAGAAAAACCTGAAACCTTAAAAATATCAAAATTGAGGGCTAACCTTCCCAAAAATGATAGGAGCAGCACCTGTAGTTTTAAGAAATTAATGCCCTCAGTAGACATTTCTAGGCAACCACAACACTATTGCCAACCTTCAATTTGGTTTCTGTCAATCAGTGTTGGGGAAGGAGGCAAGGCCCTTTCAAGGACTGTTCTGCCTTTGAGGGAGGACTCATTGGGGCCATGCCAGGCAGCAACCACCAGATGACGTGGTACTAGGTGGTCTGTGTGAGTTACACAGGTCTGGTTGCTTGCTACTGTATAACAGCAGCTACAAACAAAAGCCACTGTGGAGTAGTGGTTAGAGTTTCAGACTACAGTCTGGGAGACCCTGGTGTGAATCCCCACTCTGCTATGAAAGCTCACTGAGTGATCTTGGGCAATCACACACTCTCAGCCTAACCTTCAAGTTGGAGAGAGCGGAGTAGAAATGTAATAAAAAAATAATAACCTGCCTCACAGGATTATTGTGAGGATAAAATCGAGGAAAAGAAAATGCTTTGGGGAGAAAGAAGAGATATAAATGAAGTAAATACATAATAAATACATAAATATAGCTGAACTTGGGGGGGCAGATAAAAGGTAGGTTGTTAGATGTCTGGAAAGGAGAGAAAACAGGGAGAGATGAGGGTATGGGGGCTGCCAGGAGGAGAGGAAGAAGAAATAGTATGGGGAAGGGAATACAAGGGGAAATGAGGTGCTCACCACAAGCAGTTGTGGGTTCTCTGCCACAAAAGTAGAGCTGGCCCAGTGGCCAGCATTTTATAACTTGGCCATAGTTTTCTTGGCTAGTGTCTGCCAGGATAGGAGAAGGAGGGAAAGCTAAAGTCAGAGGGCAGATAAAAGTAGGGTAGCTGGGCAGGAGAGAAGTAAGCAGGAAAAGGGGAGAGGGCATGTAGGCTTTCAGGGATCAGAGAGAGGAAATAGTGGGGGATGGGAAATAAGAGCCCCCCCCACGTTCTTCTGGATTCTCATTTCTGTCCCATATATTTTTGCAAAAAATTATAAAAGAGACAAAATTGTTCAATGTATCTATATTCTGAAAATAAAATCCTGAAAAAGCCAAATGTGTTCCAACAATTAACATTCCTCAGTAGCAATGTATTAAGAGTTTGAAAATGTTGTAAAAAACATCGCTTTAAAAGGGATTTTGGATACCAAGGCTCATAAATGGTTGGAAGGCGTCTTCATAGCTAAAGGAGCCAAACAAAGTGCAAACAGTATTTTTTATAACGTTTTCAAACTCTTAATACATCGCTGGGAATACAAGTGCGGTAACCCCCATTATCTAAAGGAGGTAAATATTGTCTCAAACATAATACAATAAATAGATAAAACCTTTTGTATAAATACTTCTGATCAGGTAAAATAAATGTCCAGCACAGTAATACAAAATATTTAAGAATTATCAATACCAAAATATCAAAAAGAGAAAATAATTTTACTTTACCTAAAGTTAAGATAGAGAGAAATGTCATTTCTTTAATGTATAATGGGGTTTATCAGTCTGTTAAAGGTATTATAGAAAAACATTTGTATCTTCTAAGTGACATTCCTTGATGTATGTTGAAACCCTTTTGTACTTCTGTGTGTGTGTGTGTTAAGTGCCATCAAGTCGCTTCCGACTCATTGCGACTCTATGAATGAAAGTACTTCTAGGTGTTCCAAAAATTTAATAGAGATGTTAGTCCATAGAAAAATACACAGGGTAGCTCTCACTGTTGCTATCTCTGCAGCTCTGTAGGGGGTGGGTGGGGGGAGCAGTTCCCATTCCTCCTTCCCTGCCCATCCACCTGCTCACTGGGAGTGCCGCCATTGCCTTAGCCCCCTTTTCCTCTCTTTCTCCTTCTGCTTGCAGCCTCCACCTGCCTAGCTCAAGCAGTGACTACAGTCACCACTCCACCTCTTCCTCCAACTGCTGCCTCTGATGTGAGGAGGGCAATGAGGCCAGCTGATGTCCGCTCAGACAGCATTACTGTGTTGGGGGGGGGGATTTAACAACCCCTCCATTTTTGTTTGAAGTTCTCAAATTTATCAGTTTTCTGTCAGTGTGGTCCACAGATTTATGTATCCACAATTTGGCCCACTCCTGACTATTAGGATATAAGATGATAACTGCTCCAACCCTCAAATTGCATCAGGCTTTTTCTTTTCTTTTTTTGAAAAAAGGAAACATATTGGATTGTTATTTAGTGGACAATGGTGCCTTATAGGTCAAAAACGCATGGTCGCTTTATTCCCTGTTTCAGCCAGGATTCAGCCAGGATCGAATGCACGTTCGGCGAAAACGCATGTGTTCGATCCTGGCTGAATCCTGGCTGAAACAGGGAATAAAGGAAGCTAAACAACCATGCGTTTTCGCCCATGGACTAAAGAAGAAAGAGACTGGATTTGTGCTTTGTGAGAAACTTGTGATGTTTATTAGGTGTAAATTGTAGGATGGCCATCTACTGTAAGGGCTTAGCTATAGTTCATGTAGGAGATTATTCTAGGTGTGATTACATACTTGAGTGTTCATGCCTCACAATTTGGTAGGGGTTTTTCTTATATATTGAGAAGGGTTTCTAACAATATTATGGAAGCCTGCATTGTGAATGGTGATATGTTAACACACAAATACTGGTCTTGTAACTCTGATCAGGTTATTTGCATTATGACTATTGATTTATAATTTGTTTTGAAGTAAAAACAAGTTTTATTGTGAAATTTGAGCATTTGCAAAAATTTCAGTTTGATTTCGAAAACCTATTGAAGCCCATTGTGAATTATATGCTGGGAGGAGGTGATTAGTGAATCTTGAATAATATATCCCTTAAATATATAGTTATAATTAAAACAAATTTAAATGTATTTATAATTTTGTTGGGGGGGTTTCTATCTTGTGGACTACCTAATCATTCTGGGGTTTTTTGGCTGGGGTTTTGTTTCTCTGTTTTCCCTTGTTTGGGCAAGTATGGAATATTTGCCTTAACTGTAGTACAGAGGAAATGAGTACCTGCCATTCTTAGCTTTAGGCCATCAGGTGTAACTAGAAGTTGGAGCTAGTTTCAGTATCACACCATCATGGTGTGCTGCTTTTTTTCTATGTGATAATTCATAATTTTTGTACAGGTGGTACTGAAACCCATAGTGTCTGGTGATTTTTTAAACTTCCAAATGCGTAGAACATTGTCCACGTTATTTTAGATGTTTTAAGTCATTGTGGAGATCATGGGACTACCTTGGGTTGGTAAAAGCTTTTCATGTTCAGTTGATCACTTTAGTATTTTGGCTTGTTGTGTTTGCACAATGGCAACAGATTTGGCAGTTCAGCAGGATGGTGGTTTTCTTTCCTTAACCTTTCTCTGAATTGCCTTCAGCTTACCAATAGCTCAGCACATCCAGACAAAAAGCCTATCTTAATTGAGGTTTGGAGCAGTGAGGAAATAGTTATAATTGATATGTGTGATTGGTATTTGACTTTGTATACATTTATCTTTAAGTTTGGGGGACAATGCACTTCTGTGATATACCATCTTCTTTGCCAGTAGCATATCAGACAATTAATTTTAGCAGCGTATTTGCCATCTTTTCTGTGAATAGCCTTTTGGAAAACGATGATCCCATCTCCCCTAAATCACCAGGGTGACTCATGCTCAACACTGAGTCATTTTTATTAGTGTAGATGTTTATTAAATGTCTACCCAGAAGAAGTCAAGTTCTAGTCATCAGTCTGTGGATTGTCATTTATAGTGATTGAATCATGGGTGTTAGAAACTTGAGCTTTCAAAGGTTTATATGATTTCGACAAAACTTATTTTAGTTGTTTTTCTAGCTAACAACTGGAAGAAAAACGTTCACATTCAACCTTTTAGTCCTAAATTGAGCCAGCAGCTATGTGTCTTCATCTAATAGATTGCTACAATGTGAACAGAGTAGTTTTCACTGATGTTCATTCTGTTGTGAACCCCCTGTACTGATTAGATTCATTCTGTTATACTCTACATCATTTGCAACCCTACTCTACCATTTATAACCAAATTCTTGGTGTATAGGTGGCTGCCAACATGGCTGAGTTCACCGAATGAAGTTTTGCTGGCAACAAAATTTCTCTGGATTCTCACTCGGTGGTTAAAAAAGTATTGATAACTTCTGCCGAGCTTTAGTGGTGATAGCAACTATACTGTCAGGGAGGGAAGGAGAATTTCCTCCCTCCCTGCTACTCCCTCCCTCCACTGTAATTGCCACCAGTGTGGGTGGGTGGTTGGGGAAGGAGGGATTTCTTCTTCAACTCAGATTTTAGTTATGGGTGGATGACCTAGTTCAGAATACTGGCAAGCTTTATGAACACACAAAATTAAATTATAAACAGGGTAATTACAAGGTCTGGCAACATCATTCATAGGCATAGTGTCAATAGTGCATGGCAGTGTCCCTGCACTGCTAATTTTAAAGCATGCACCACCAATCACACCCAGCCCACCCTCACGTAAAGCCCCCCTTGCTTCTGGGAGCAGGACTGTGATGGATTTCCCAAATCCTCCTCCCCACAGTCTGTATCCAAACTTCTTTCTGGACCTGAAAGCTGTTGCTTGTCGGTAGTAGCCAAGTCAGTAGACGTGGACACCAGCATCTGCTCCTAAGGAGCTACACATCCCACAGTGTGTTGTTCAGTTGTTCATTTGCAGGCCCGTCCCATTGATTAAGTGAGATGAAGCAATAATGTCTAGAACAGAGGATGATTTACACAGAGCTGCATTTTTCTGTTCCCTCTGCACATGAGCACTTGATCTGTTTTTTCAGCTTCTTGCTTGGAGTACATAAAATAGTTACCCATTGACATTTTAAATAAGAATGAAGATCAAATATAGTTTTGGAACATCCCCATTTTTGAGTCATAATACAGCAGAATATTCTCTGATTCACTACCATCCTCTGCAGCCATGGTCTATAGCAACATCACTGTTTTTCTCCAACCTAGTGCCATTCTTTAATCTGTAATATATTTTTTTCTTTAATCTGTAGTATAACCTAGTGTCGTTCTTTAATCTGTAATACTTTTAAGGTTGCATTATTCATGTAACTAATATTGAACTGACAGTGTAGCTATACACCAGTGATTCTTAACTTGAATCCACAACTGCCTTCTACAGGTCCTCTGGGCTGGCATGGCACAGGTGGGAGGCTATTGAACCACTGGGGAAAGTCCTAGTGGGCATAGTGGCCAGTCCACCCCTTCTCCTGGATCTCTCAGTGGCATTCTACTGAACCACTTGTGTGAGTTGGGTGTAGGAGGCTCTGTTCTCCTTGGGAACTGTACCATGGGGTGCTATATAGTGTCATCTTATTTCCCATCTTTTTAACATCTGCATTAAAGTCCTGGTTATAAGGTCATTTAAGGGTTTCAGTATGTTGGTGTCACTCAGCCTTTGTTTCCTCTTTCCCTCCCTGCATCAGGTTCAGCAGAGCCCTCTGTGAATGACTGAGTGGTTTTTAATCTGATGTTGTGGCATTGTTTTTACTGTAAACTGTTTTGAGGGCCAGAAAAGCAGAGTCGACAAATGAATTAACAATGAAAAATGCAGGTACAGTGGAATGGGCTGCCAGCCGCCTTACCACTTGGCAGCACTCTATAAGGTTTGCCATTTTTGCTATAGCAGAAGAAAAAAGGGGGCACTTCTCTTTTCTTGGTAGTGCTTTGAGGCACATGCATTTTCTACTCAAAAACTGCAGGGATCAAAAAGAAAAGAGAGACATACAAAATGAAAGCAATTTAGAAACTGAAAAGTCAAAGATGAAGTGTGAGGGTGTGAATAGCAGGGATGATCAGATACCTGTTCTTTTCCTTTATTGTTTCGTGAATTTGTTCATCTCTATATCCCACTGTTTCTGAATCCTCATTTAACGAGAATTTCAACATTAATTCAGATTTAATGAATTAAAAATAAATTAGAGCATGTGTATTTTACTGCAGCTTTCATTTACGTCAGCTTCTTTGCATCTTCTCCCATGTGCGTGTGAGCATGGATCAAATGCTGGAAAAAAAGCAATCTTGATATGATCGCACATATGGTTGCATCAAAATTCTTTCAATCTGCTGTTTTACTTATGCAAATGTTTTTTCCTGTGCATTGATACAACATTAAACTCAAAGAATCCTGATGCGACCTTATGTACAATTGACATCTTCCCTCCTGGTTTTTATCATTTTTCATACAAGTACACATACAAATCAGTAAAATACTACAATACCAAAAGCTGGCCCTGGATAAATCAAAGCTGAGCTGAATGGATGAAGCCCTTACAAATCTGGAAATCTTAGCTCCAAGGTACAGAGATCCAGAGACAGAGAGAAAAGTAGCACAAGTTAAGGTTTACTACTAAACGTAATGTCCTTCTGCCCTCCGCTCTTCTGAAATCTACTGATGGCACAATGGAATTGTTGTGATTGCCATTATTTCCAATACTGTCTTTTTTTACCTCACACATTCAGAGTTTCATTGCTGGATTTCGTCATGTAGGCCAGTGGGACAAAAGCCCCAGGAATGCCCCCTTGCCAGGTGTCACACTGTCCTCTAGTGGCCACAAGGGACAGATGCAAACTTGTGTGCTTTGTAAGTGGGACATTTCTTGTGTAATTGCATAATGTCAGCAAGGTTGATCTGTCCAGTTACAAGATGTCTGTTGAAAATGTCTGTTTGACTTTTAAAGAAAATTTGAAATCTTTTTGAAAATCTTAGCACAGAAGCTTTCTTTAGGATAGTCACTTAAGATTTCTACGTAGTTTTCAGAGCAGGCTTTAGCAAGAAACAAGCCTTGTTACTGAACCTTATATATTACCTACCATGTCAAAAATCTGTAGAGATTTAATTGATTATATTTCCCAAGATACCTTTTGAAGAAACAAGTCACATATTTTACTGATTATTATGCAGAAGCACAGAGTGATTAAATAGCTTTCCTGGGGTCAGACAATCATGATATAGCACATCAAGGGCCTACCAATACCACTTTCCCCCACTGTGCCTTTAGCAGTAGTCTGTCACGGAGGCGTGTAGCAAGTAAACCTGTTTTTCCTCCACTGCTTAGCATGAGGCCAGGAAAGTCATTCCTTGCTTAATGTCTACAGTTAAAGACACAAGAGCAAGACCTTCAGAGAAGGTGACAACTCTAACAGTGTTTCCCAATTCTTATTCCAGATTTTTCCTTTTATATATTCATGATCAGGAGCTAGATTTTGTGAAGGATTATTTGCATCTTTAATAATGACTATCTTAAAACCAAACAATACCATCCATTATTTCTAATAGACAAAGGAGAGCAATTATTTGAGGCCATCAAAATATCTTACCCAAATATAAGCAGTTCACCAGCAAGGACCGTCTTCTAAGAAAAAGCTCATAATCAGTCCCATATTTATAGGTTTCAAAACCATCTTCTAACAATAGCCAGAGGCGGATCTACTGTGAAACTAATGAAGTTTAAGCTTCAGGGCCCCTAATCCCGGAGGGGCCCCCTGAAGCAACTTTTTTTTTAATGAGTGAATTTCTCAACAAAATCGATGAAGTTTTTTTTAGTGATAGAATCATAAGCCAATGGGTTGAAGTCCTTAATATTGACCTTAGAATATGCCCGAATGCCCATTTCATGTGGCCTCAAAATGTCCCTGTTATTGGTCAAATTTCAAAATTTTCTCGGGGGCTTGCAGCATCCAAACCATCAGCTGTAAGGGCTCTCTGAGCTAATCAGAATCTATTCATAGCCTACATTTTGGCAGCTGGATCCTCAAATCCTTCGCTGGTGCACGGCTTAATAGTTCTGTAGTTTTATTTCATCACTGTATGGCCCATTTTCAAGGACTCCACCCCACCACCCTGTTCTCCGCCATTTGAGCCTCGAGGTCCTTGCAAGGGCCACAAGGGCCTTTGGATCTTGTTCGATGTTGCCCTATTGTTGCTGGTTGCGAAGGGGGCCCCATAACAGTTCAAGCTTCAGGGCCCCAAAAATGTAGGTCCGCCACTGACAATAGCTAGCTGTCTCACTTGATAAGGGAGCACATTCTTGGCTAATTATTATATAACTTTACACACTATATAAAGGTACTCATTTATACTACTTTTTATCTTAACAAAGTATATTTAAAAACAGTGATTACATGTTTCCCATACATATGAATATCTGTTGGCCCTCATCCAATATACACCATCTTG
The DNA here is from genome assembly GCF_029931775.1 of Euleptes europaea. Taxonomy (NCBI): domain Eukaryota; kingdom Metazoa; phylum Chordata; class Lepidosauria; order Squamata; family Sphaerodactylidae; genus Euleptes; species Euleptes europaea. The sequence goes on from NC_079313.1 coordinate 72,914,420, forward strand.
ACTCATTTTTCCCTTTCCTTCTCCAAGGCTTTTCTAGTTTGGCTCTCTGGGCTCCCTATTTGGTATATTTAGCTGAGAGACCAGGCCAGCTCTGTTTCTGGCCCTCAGAAATATTCTCTGTGAAGTTTTTAGTCAACATCAACAATTGTTCTTCTATTAGGGTTGCCAACCTCCAGGTACTAGGTGGAGATCTTCTGCTATTACAACTGATCTCCAGCCGATAGAGATCAGTTCACCTGGAGAAAAATGGCTGCTTTGGCAATTGGACTCTATGGCATTGAAGTCCCTCCCTTCCCCAAACCCCAACCTCCTCAGGCTCCGCCCCAAAAACCTCCCGCTGGTGGCAAAGAGGGACCTGGCAACCCTATCTTCTATATTCCTGGCCATATCCATACCACACCTTTATCATTTCAGAAAATGCTAATCAAAAGCCAATTTACATCCAAAGTATCACTAAGCTATATAATATTGAAATACAAAGTGCAGCAGTTTCCTTACAAGGATGGACCTATTCCTCAGATTTACGCAAGACTAGGGGTGAACCAAATGGGGTTCTTTTCACAAGTATTTTCAGGAGTGCTGATGAAAGGGGTGGAAGTGTTCACCCATTGATGGTTCCAACAATTCTTCTTGAAGGCTGCTTTGTTTGTCAACACATCAACATATGGCCAGGTCTGATTGGCTGTGTATCATGATATAATCCCATTTATAATATGATCCTTAATTGGCCAGGATCATCCGTGCTACTATTCTCAAAAACTCAACTGTGTGTGCTTCTTGTCCGGGGAAACTATTCTACCAAGGGCTGAATAAGGGTTGCCAGCTTCAGGATGGGATATACCTGGAGATTTTGGGGGTGGAGCCTAAGGAGGGTGGGTTTGGGGAGGGCAGGGACTTCATTAGGGTATAATGCCATAGAATCCACCTTCCAAAGCAGCCATTTGCTACAGGGAAATTGATCTCTGTCACCTGGAGATCAGTTGTAATAGTGGGAGATCTCCAGACACCACCTGGAGGTTGGCAACCCTTGGTGGAATACCTCTACCTTCTCAGCCCCACTTCCTAGTTGCCCATCCTTTATTGTTGTATTGGGATTTTAGATAGTTTTTTATTTTGATTTTTTTGAAGCTGCTTTAATTTTTGCTTTGCAGGATAAAAAGTGGGATTAAAATATTTAAAGAAATTAAATATATAAACATTAAAAATGGTGGGCCAAGCAGCTCCAGATGAGGGGAAGAATGACAGTGAACAGATAGGCTAAATTTGAGTGCAGTAGGCCAACAAGATTTGTGAGTGTCAAAGCTCTCTTCTGGAAAGAGACACACATACACAGATGAACACTTGTCTTTTTTTTTAAAAAAATGTATTGATTTAGTAAAAAGTATCTAATGAGTGAACACTTTCATTATGAGTTTCTTTGTGGGGAGAAGAATCTTTTAGCTCCTTCTCTGCTTGGCTCTGCATTTGATAAAATTTGATATTAAAAGTTGGGTAGATATAAGGCTTTGAAATCCTTACAACCATGATGGAAAGCTTTCTCAAGATGATCTTCACAACAGATTCAGATGAAGATTTTTGCAGACTCTTGACGAAGTGTTTCCAATAGCCCTGTTCACCTGCCCCCTTCACACCAAGAACAGGAATGGCTAAATGCCTGTTGCTAAGAATAGTGGAGACTGTTTAATCATGGACTCCTGTGCCTCTGAGTAGCCACTACTTTTTTTGTGGTTGAAATATCTCAAACAGCCTTCAGAGTTACAATATTCAGTTTCCTCAGAAAACCAACAGTAATTGGAATGATAACTGTACATTTTCTTGTCTTACATTTGTAGTGGTGAAGCTAGCCACCATTAATGTATGCACTGGAACAGAAGGGGAAAGAAGTATGTGGAAGAGGGATGGGAAAGAAAAGTGAAAAGAGCAAGCTCAAATTCATATTTTGGTAGCAGTGGAAACACCTAACGTTGACCTGCACCTTCCCTCGCAAGAACATGTGTGCTGGTGGTGCTGCATATTATGATTTCTCTCACTTCGTGAGAGTCCAGGTGAGATGTTTGCATTTTAATGCAATGCCTGGCTTGCATGTTCTTGAAATTATGTGTTGTAGGAGATGGGGATTGTCTAGTTCACCAACTCCAGGTTGGGAAATTCCTGGCGATTTGGGGGTTGCCCTGTTGAGGGAGGTGTTTGGTTAGGAAAGGGAGTTCAGCAGGGATGTGTTGCCCCCAAAGCTGCCCCACCTGGAGTCTGGCAACCCTAGGATCTTCTCAGTTCTCCACTACACAAGGGCCACTTCTGCCAGTTAATGAACCGGAGAGCAAATTGTGAGAAGATATGGGAGGGAGAAACAGATGAAAGTGGCACCATGTATTCATGGCAAAGGAAGGAACAATTATATTTTGACCATAATAGGTGGTCCTCCCAAATGTCTCAGTTTTAAAGTCACAAAGACTTTTTGCTGAGGGTGACTGATTTTTTTAAAAATTAAGTTCATCATAGTTTCTAAACAAAAAAAACAAAATAGGAAAAAGTATGTTTTAGAATATTGTCGAAGGCTTTCACGGTCAGAGTTCATTGGTTCTTGTAGGTTATCCGGGCTGTGTAACCGTGGTCTTGGAATTTTCTTTCCTGACGTTTCGCCAGCAACTGTGGCAGGCATCTTCAGAGTAGTAACACAATGTTACTACTCTGAAGATGCCTGCCACAGTTGCTGGCGAAACGTCAGGAAAGAAAATTCCAAGACCACGGTTACACAGCCCGGATAACCTACAAGAACCTATGTTTTAGAATATTCATAATATATAGTGTGTATTTCTCTCTCTCCCTGTCTGTATACATACAAACAGACTGCAGAGCATCCTTAAGAAAAACAGTCACAGCGAATACATTCCATGTATATATTTGTAGCTCAACACTGAGTATTCTATCTGAGTTATAATTTTAAAATTAGTGGTTGGAGGGAGAGATAAGCACTGTCAATAAATTAAACTGTAACCCAGCAGTTTAGTCATGAAAGGTTAAAATAAACTTGCTTGATTGATTATGAATTTTAAACAGTTTTTCTTCATGGTAATCAGCGTTCTACCAATGCCATTTCTCATTAAAGAAAAGATTTTCATTCCAACATTTGATTGAGGATGTTATTTCTCATTTGCATTTTGCTTTCTACAGAGTAAGCATCTTGCCTTCAGAATTATTAGGTTTCTCCCTCCCCTCCCTCCCCGTGCCTTCATCTGGCTGTAAAAACCATGCATTAGAAGGGAGCAGTGATTTAGAGGGATAGTACATAAAGATTAAATGAAGATATTGACTGCTGGGTCCTAATGCAAATAGTTGCTGCCTGATGGACTACCTTTGACAGAATGATGGAAAGGAGCCTTGTGGCCTACTTAGCTGCCCTTCTAATTGGCCTTTATGAATATTTAATGAAATCAAGATGGAATTCAATCAGAGCTTTTACCTGCTGAATCTTCATGTAAAAGCAGCCTATTATTAGATTTCCCAAGCCTCTCTACACAATAAAACTGGCAAGGTGGCTGAGGCAGACTCGGAGATGTGGTTTCTTACAATGGAATTTATTTTTTGTTTACCAAAGGAAAGCAAGGTGTCTCCGCCCATCTCCAGTTTGCATGCATCAATAATACTTAACCTTTACACAATACCATTAATAATGTAATAAATAGGCAGGATGTTTTGTTTAAAAATATATACTCTGAGCAAACAGTATGTCTAATCCAACTGTAAAGCCTTTTAAAGAGACCTTAAACCACATTAGAGTGTTTCAAACATATGGAAAATATTTCATGTTTTGTGGTGTGGTGGTTGATTTATGAGGGAGACCTGATCAAGAATTCTTTTTTCTAATGTAATCTGAATTTCATCAGTGCCATTATACTTTCACAAAGTCAAGATCCTGCTATTGTAGAAGTTCTTACTCATTTAAATGTAGGTTGGGGCAGGGGATGTCTTTTCCTTGAGCAGAATACTAGAAAAGCTTTCCATTGAAAAAAACTGGACAGATCCATTGGATCTCAAACTGAGGACTGGAACTCTGAAGTGAATTACAGGTTGGACACAAGAAGGATCAGGGTGAGCTAGGAGATGAGGCTGTAGGAGGTCCAATGGCAGAATAGGATTTGTCTCATCATAATGTGCAAAAGGGATGCAAAGGGGTATAGAATTTTGAGATAAATATGCCTTTTTGAAATTAACTGGAGGATAAGTAAAACCTTCATGGAGATGAATAAACCAGGATGTCATTTTAAAGGAGTAACTGCTTTTCTTTTAAAATCATTTATGTGCTGTCAAAAATTATCTCACAGGTCTTTCACTTCACATATTTTTTGCAAAAAACAAAAACACAAAATAAGAACAAAAGGGAAGTGGTTGTCTTCTGATTTGAGCAAAAAGTTTAGAAACACTTATGTTGGTGTCCATATGCTACTCTTGCCTATATGATACCATTATGAGGAACATGTCACCTTTGTCTTAGATCAGATGCTATGATTGCTGCAGGAAACACTAGTTTTACAACGGTGCTTTGTGAAGGAAACACATAAATCAAACTTGCATGTACATACTTTAGACCAAGCAGGGTTTCCTTGTTAATGCACACATTTTTAAAGAAGTGTATATTTGTATGTATGATGTCCACATGTTATGAGTTTCCTGTGGCAATAGTAATTCATCAGGCAATAGTAATGCAACAATTTCTCAGTGGCTCTTCAAGTATTAAAAAGTTTGTTAAGGAGATATAGTGTAAAGCCAATAAAGAAAGATCGAAGAACTAACAGAATTGTAAAGCAATGGGAGTTCTGCCTCTTCGGCTACAAGAAATCACATTAATTGCATAAGGATTTAAGACTGCCTAACTATTTTAGAGTCAAACTCCACCAAGTAACTTATGATATATCCGTCTGCTGTAGCCATGTGCCTTACACAATTCTTTTTGCATATTAATTTATTCGTATTTATGTTCAATGAATTTAAAAAGGCCCTCCAGTCCACTCTCTCTTTTAATTTACAAATTTTGAACAGGAGCAGAGAGGGTGTTCCAGAGACAATGACTTTTCTAAGATCAATTGGCCCACAGACACTAGACGAGAGGAACTTAGTACATGCATCAGACCCATTTCACCAATGGCATAGCAGTTTTTTCTTATATTGGATGCATATCTTAGCCATATTTATTCAGAAAGTTCCATTTCTTTAACTCGGATGTACTTTGAAATGAGGATGTGTAGGATTGGGCATTGAGTCATAGTTTCTTCTGAATATGGTTACTGGTTGTGTCTGACATACTGACTTAATAACCATGTGTTGAATTAGTAGAGTGCAACGTATTGTAATGGAAATGTACATTGTAGTAGAAAAAGACATTGTAGCAAAAAGGAATATGTAATATCGTTACAGGCAATAGATTTCAGAAAAGCATAGATTTCAGAAATGTCCATTTATACATATTTAGTACATTATACATATAATCCCACCAAGCCATTATACATTTTATAGTGAATTAGAAACAGTAATAATAATGAATGACACCACTCCTGCATGCATGAATCATAACTGGATCATAACTGGTCTCTCCATTATCTCTTCTCTGGGACCAATCTCGCCCTGATTGAAAGTGATTCCCTCTCTAATTTACTTAAACTAGACTAAAGTGAGGGAACCACTATTAGGGTGCTGCTCTTAATTATTTAATTATTAAATTACTATTATGGTCACTAATTATATATTTGTATGTTTTTATGTAGGTGTTTTAATGAATGTGGTATTGTATTGTTGTTAGCTGCCCTGAGCCCAGCCCTGGCCAGGAAAGGGCGAGATAGAAATTAAATAAAATAAAACATAAAATAAAAATAACTGGATTTGATTTACATGCAGCATCTGTAAGGTTTATCAAAAGTTCTAGGCTGGTTCACATGTTAATGCATGTGAATGCATTGCCACTTGGAAACGTTAAAGCGGGTGGAGGGGAAGGCAGCACATTATGGTTAGGGCTTTTACAATCACCAGGGTGGTGCTGCATTGACATTTTTCCAGTTCTTCCAGCAATACCGATAACTTCCTTGAATGACGTGCAGGATATTTAACATGATTGGGTTGGTGGATTTTTAAATTGGTTGGATTGTTATTCAGGGGGAAAGGGTTCTAAAAGGTCTTCAGACCAGAAACTCTTCTCCCCCCCCCCATCTCTCCTATTGCTTTGTTAACTGTACAAGTTACAGTGACATCATGATGTATGACCTGCCCTTGCTATTGAGGTATACATGATTATGATTTGGTAGCAGGGAGACTTCCGGTGCTGCTGCTGGGGAGAGCACTCCATTTCCCCAGGTCGTCCTGGGAGAAATCCAAGTTTGCGTTATTTCTGGGGTACATAGATACCCCAATCCGACCCTTGCAAGTGGGTTGGAAAGCAGGAATTCCCTGCAGGCCGCAAACGTGGTTTGACCTCCTAGGTACTCTGAGGGGGCTTTTTTAAGCCCCTCGGAGTCCTGGACGCCGGTCCTGCGAGGGCACTAGGGAAGGACATCGCCAAAACGCAACTTAGGCATCAAGCTCCACCCTCCACCACCTTAATACCAACATAAGGACTACATAAAGAAAAGAACCTCACCTCTTGACACCCAAGTGAGTACAAAAGAACTCTTCGTCTACCTACTGGAAACTTGAACAGACGGGGGGCTGATAAGAATATTTCTGGGACCCCCACTCCTCCTTAATCCGAACTGAAAAAGTTTGATCTGAGTTAGCCATCGGGATTAGCGACAGGAGCCTTATCAATCCGATCAGCCTAAACCATAATAAAGAGTCGGAAGGATACCTTTTGATTGACAAGAATTATCACCAATGGGTCCAAGGGAAGGGGAGGGTGATTTTTCTTCCTGATTTTCCGGCGAAAAGAATATCCTGCCACGTTTGCAGTAAGGGAGTGCCTGGAACGGAAGACCCTCTATAACACCCTCTCTATCATTGGAACTAAAACAACAGGAAGTAGTCGTAGGACTGATTACGCGTCGCACTCGAGTTACTCTGAAATCATTCCTGAAGGAACAACCATCGAGAAGAGGCGGTAGAAGGTCCACGGCACTAGCAACTTCCTGTATACTTCCTGATCAGCCCGACCTAGAGCGACCGAAAAAACTCACTGGTATTTCAAAACTTTAAAACGCAATTTTAGAGCTAATTTCGACTCTTTTCAACCCGAAAAAATTATAAGGCTGATATTTGAATCATTATCTTTTAATTAGTACTTTAAAGGCCCTGTCTGTGGACATGTATTTTACCAGCTTCTTTTGAATGTAAATGTCGGGAACTCGACCCCGCTCTGGCTCACTACACAGCCCTGCCTATACTAAACTAAGGGAATCACTACAAACCTCAACCATGGAAAAAAAATTACAGGACATGCTAACTAAACAAACAGAGGCAACAAATAAACAGTTTGAACAGATGTCTACACAGATGGCACAGTTGACTTCTATGATGACAAATCTTGGTCAAGCATCCCAAGCTATTAATCAGAAGTTGGATGTGGTTACAGGAGACTTGAAAGAAGTAAAAACTCAAATGACTGTCATGAAGACAGATATGCAAGCGATGGATGCATCAATTAAGAAAGTGATGGATGAGCATAAGGATACAAAGAAAAAATTAACAAGTCAAGAAAAACAGATTGAAACAATACAAACTGATCAGATGGCGGCAAAAAATCAAATGGCAATGATGGAGATGAGAGTGAGAGAGACTAACCTTCGTATACGCAACTTTCCAGACATGATGGGAGACAATAAAGAAACTGCACTATCAAATTTGGCCTACTTATTTCAGATAGATGAACAAGAATTAAAACAAGCCATTAACAGAGTATACAGGATACCATTACCTGCTAGAATGAGGAGATCTAAGCCAAGAGATTTGATGATAGTGTTTTATGACACTAGAGTTAAAGATAAGATTATGAAGATTCACTATGAAAATCCAGTGTCAGCAGGAGATTCCCCTCTCATATTACTGAAGGATATTCCAAGGCATCTACTTTCACAGAGGAACAACTACAAAGATTTTGTATCTACATTGAAAGCTAATGGTATCAAATACCGCTGGATCATGCCACAAGGTTTGGCTTTTACCTACAAGGAAGTGAAAACGACAATTCTATCTCAAGCAGATGTGGGGAAATTTCTGAGAAAGTATAAAATGGACCTTAAAGAACTATCTGGGGAGAAGGAGGAAGAAGAAGAGGCACAAGGTGCAGAAGGAGGTACCAAATTATAGACTTTTTACTCTGTTAAAAATACTACATTATGGCAAAAGCAATTTCTTGGAATGTAAATGGACTGAATGAGAAAACTAAAAGGGCTAGAATTTTCAAATATCTACAGAAATATAAATACTCCCTAATTTGTCTACAAGAGACTCACATAGCTTCAAAGCATAAAAAATATTTGGAGAAACAGATGCTTGGACAAGCATTTATTGCCTCAGCTAAAACTAAAACAAAGGGAGTGGTAATTTATGCCCACCCCAGTCTTTGTCCAGAACTATTATACAAAGATAATGAAGGAAGAATTGTAATTATTAGAACTAAAATATTGGGACAAAGGACAATAGTGGTTGGAATTTATGCACCTAATGAAGGGAAAAAATCCTTCTATGAAAATCTACATGATTTGATAGCCCAACACGCAAAAGATCAAATCTTATTGATGGGCGACTTCAATGGAGTTATTCTCCCATCATTGGACAAAAAATCAAAAGCAAAAGACATCAATGACGGTTGCTTACCTAAAACTTTCTTTACTATGGCTTCAGAATTAGAACTACAAGACATTTGGAGAACAATGAATACAACTGCTAAAGAATACACTTTTTATTCAGCGAGACATGATTCACACTCCAGAATCGATATGATATGGGCCAGTAAATCAATTTTCACTCAGTTACGTAAAATCCATATTTTACCCAGAACTTTTTCTGATCATAATCCTGTTACTTTTGATTGGAACAATAAACAAGCATTTAGATGGCGAATGAATGATAAACTTCTAAAAGATAACAAGATACATAAGGAATTACAGGTTTTAATGAAAGACTTTTTTGAAATTAATCTTAATGGGGAAACTTCTTTAAATACAGTTTGGGATGCATTCAAAGCTGTTCTGAGAGGCTTTATGATACAGAAACATTCGGCTTGGAAGAAGACTCAATTACAATTTACAAACAATTTACTTTGGAATTTACAAAATTTGGAACAGAAATTGGTAACGGTAACACAGGAAGAGGAGAAAAGAGAAATTCAAATAAAAATTTCTGCATCTAAACATCAATTAAATTTGGTAATAATGGAGGAAATGAATAAAAACTTGAAACTTGCTAAACAAAAATATTTTGAATATGCAAATAAACCAGGAAAACTTTTAGCAACACAATTGAAGGATGCATTCCAAAAAAAGGTTATAACAAAAATCCAAACTGTTAAAGGACCAGTCTATTCAACTTCAGAAATTCAGAAAGAATTTGTTTCATTTTATTCTAAGTTATATCAGAAAGAAAATACTCCAAAACAGAAAATAGATAAATTTCTAAACTCAATACAGATGAAAGCTTTATCAATGACCCAGAGAGAATGTATTGAAGCTCCAGTAACAAGGGAAGAAATACAAGAAGCAATACTGAGACAAAAAACGGATAAAACACCTGGACCAGATGGAATTACTGCACTATTTTACAGAACATTTAGTGACAATTTAGTTGGATTTTTTGGCTTACTTTACAATGCAATTTTGGATGAGGGAACATCTCCGGAGACTTGGTCACATGCATTTATATCATTGATACCTAAAGAAGGAAGGGATCCAGAAAAAACATCCAATTATAGACCCATATCGCTGTTAAATGTGGATTACAAAATTTTTGCTTCGGTTTTGGCATGTAGGATAAAACAATTCATTAAGGATCTTATACACGAAGACCAAGCAGGTTTCATACCAGGAAGGCAAATAAAAGACAATGTAAGAATTTTACTAGACTCATTGGAATATTATGACCAGAATATCCAACAAACTGCGGCTTTTGTATTTTTGGATGCAGAAAAAGCCTTTGATATGGTCTCCTGGAACTTTTTGAAACGGATTTTGGATAAATTGAATTTTGGAGATCGTTTTCAGAAAGGTATATCGGCTATTTATACCTCCCAACAGGCTAAAATTTTGGTTAATGAATCAATGTCAGATAATTGCCAAATCACGAAAGGGACCAGACAGGGATGTCCCTTGTCTCCACTTTTATTTTTGTTGGTGTTGGAACCGCTATGTGTGAAACTAAGAAGTATGGAGGACATCCGCGGGTTAAGAATTAAAAAACATGAATTTAAGTTGAGAGCATTCGCGGATGACCTACTTTTAATTTTGGAGAACCCAACACAGTCAATGAATATACTTCGGGAGACTTTGGACGATTTTGGGAAAATATCAGGCTTCAAAGTGAATCAAGAAAAAACAAAGATAATATTTAAAAATCTACCGGAAACACAGCAACAGGAATTTATATCATATACTGGTTGGGAGAAAGCCAACAAAGTTAAATACCTGGGAATTTGGATTACTGCAAAGAATAAAGATTTGATAACCAACAATTGCCTCAAGTTATGGGGTAAGATTAAAACTGATATGATTATATGGTCAAATAAAAAATTGTCACTAATGGGACGTATTTCAACGATTCAAATGAATGTCTTACCAAGGATGCTCTTCTTATTCCAAAATTTGCCAATAATATCACACACTAAATATTTTGATACTTGGAGGAAAGACATTTCAAACTTCATCTGGCAAGGGAAAAAACCAAGGACTGCTTATAAATATTTGGTGGATCTAAAAACTAGAGGAGGTTTAGCACTGCCTAATTTTCAACTCTACGCTGAAGCGGTAGCTTTAGTATGGTTAAAAGACTGGATGAATTTGTCAAATATACGTTTGCTAGACTTGGAAGGTTATAATAACTTAAGTGGATGGCATGGCTATTTGTGGTATGATAAAATTAAGTTACAAGCAACATTTCGTAATCATATAATCAGGTCCTCTTTACTTCGTATCTGGATGAGATATAAACACATCTTGGAACCAGAAACACCGATGTGGATATCGCCTCAAGAAATGCTAACATTGCGCCCACTTATACCAGACAAATTTATTACTTATCAAGATCTAATTAATTGGGACGGAAATAAATGCTCACTAAAAGACTTTCAACTTCTTAAGGATGATTTACAATGGCTCCAATACTACCAAATTAAATCAGTTTTTGTACAAGATGCAAAAAAAGGTTTTTCTAAAGAAAAATCTTCTTTTCAAAGGATTTTACTAGATAATAATACAAAACTGATTTCTAAAATGTATAATCTCCTTTTAACAATATATTGTGAGCAGGATACGATTAAACCAACTATGATCGACTGGGCTCAAAATGTGGGACATGATATTGCTTTAAATAAATGGGAACGACTATGGTCCAAAGATCTAAAAGGAATAAAAGCACAGTCAGTGCGAGAAAACATTTATAAAATGATGTATAGATGGTATTTAACACCTAAGAAAATTGCAAAGATTTATAAAACAATGTCCCCAATCTGTTGGAAATGTAACAAAGAAATTGGTTCCTTTTATCATATGTGGTGGACCTGTGACAAAGCTAAAGACTTTTGGGACATGATCTATAATGAATTGAGACTAATACTACAAAAGAATATACCCAAAACACCAGAAATGATGTTATTGAGTATGATTCCAGACGACTTATCAACACAAAGAACCTTTTTGATTTATGCCACAACAGCTGCGAGACTGCTTTATGCAGCGAAATGGAAAGGGTTAGAAATTCCTGAGAAAAAAGACTGGATTGTTAAAATGTTTGAAGTGGCAGAAATGGCAAAACTCACAGCTATTCTAAATGAAGAAAATGACGCTCGGTTTCTGGGGGAATGGGGGGCGTGGATGCATTATTGTGAATATGAGTTAAAATTGGGAAGAATGGAAGAATATTTTCTAATCTGATCCAGAGGATTATTTTTGGTCTTTTTTATAATGAATAAGCATAATTATATTTACTAACAGATTATGGTTTTTTTTATATATGGTATTGATAGTTTATTAAGATTAGATTAACTACGACGGGATGAACTTTTTATTAAGAGGAAGATAGAGGTGAAGGGGAAGTCAAAAATTTTCCATTTCTTTTTTTTTTTTCTTTATTATATGTTATGGAATTATAACAACTTTAGGTTAGAATTGAAACTTTATATTGTCATAGATGTTGTTTAATGCAATGGAAAATTTCTAGTATAAAACCCAATAAAATTTATATATAAAAAAATGATTTGGTAGCAGGGTGCAAAAATGATCACTCCTTGGGGTGCTGCTTTAGGGATGGATAGAGGGTGAGGGTGTTACCTTCAGCTTAGGCCATGGCTGAATAAGGGTGGAAGAGTGGTTTATCACAGTCAATGAATGTACAAAAGTTACTGTTAAAAAATTACTGTTGACAAATTATATTAATAGCTTATATATTATTGCTGATCCACAGTTGAAGCAATACAAAAACGGCCAGGGGTGGCTGAAGAAATTTCTTTTTGAAACAGTACTACTCACCGGGAAGCTGTCCCACCTAATATGAACTACATGGACTGTTTTTGAAATTTCTTTTGGTTTATGGTGAAGATTTGAATTGTTTAAAGCACAAAGTGCTAAGAAAGACTGTTTGGCAGCAATTTGAGTTATTATAACTGTTGTATAAAATTGTTTTGATTTACAACATTATATAAAAAAGACTTTGGCATAAGAAAATTTATTGTAGCCAACACCTTATTTGGGTAACATAACAATAAGCTCTTCAATAGTAGTAAGTTTGAGAAAGAAAATATAAGCCAGACAGCTGTTTTTTTTAAAAAATAACATATTCTAGTACAGCTACAGTAAGTAATTATTGTGGGTTGAACCCCCAGGTAGTAGCTGGAGATCTCCTGCTATTACAACTGATCTCCAGCCGATAAGAGATCAGTTCACCTGGAGAAAATGGCCACTTTGGCAATTGGACTTTATGACATTGAAGTCCCTCCCCTCCCCAACCCCGCCCTCCTCAGGCTCTGCTCCAAAAACCTCCCACCAGTGGCGAAGAGGGACCTGGAAACCCTATTTCTAGGTACAGCAGCAGGCAAGACCCTGTAGTTGGGGTGGAGGATAGAGCCGCCATTGTCTTTCATGATTCTGTCTTCCTGAACAGTTGCCTTATCCAACTGTCTCCAAATTTTGAGTACATATACCTTGTGTTGAGCTCACAGGTTTGGGATTTTGTTAGTGTACTGCACTCTCCAGTGCCCAATACTCTCCCTGCTTGAGTTGGTCTTTGTTTTGGAGGACTGTAGACCTAAAGTTTCCTAACAGCTCTAGGAAAGCTCCCTATTGCTGTGTCTGACAGTTCTGCCACAGCCTGCTGATCTCTGAAATGAGGCTCTGAAATGAGGTAGTCACCTGGGCAATAGATACAGTATCTCCTTATCTTCCTGTCCCATACATAATAGCTCATTTATCTTCTTGGTTTTCTGAGTAGCTGGGAGCAAAGAAATGACGTGGATCACAATTAGAGTGGTGGAAGAATATTAATGCTAGGTCTGAATACAAGCTAAAGACTTTTTAGATGGTGATGGTGGCAAAGAAACTATATGTTTCTGTCACCATGGTGTGTGTTCAGTGCCATCCAGCAATGTGGTAAGAGATCTTTTACATATTGATCCCTAGGAGGAGTTATTGGATTACTCAGCAATTCTGTGACCAGTTTCTAAATACAGTTGAATAAAATCAATTGGATTCCATCTGAATCACACTATGCTTAATTTCAGATGTGATTAGTGTTCCTTTGGATTCTGTTTTTCAAGCTTCATCATTACTTGTAAGTTAGAACATCCTGTGAACAGAATACACCACTTGACCCTCACCCATTCTCTTCAAAGCTTCTAGGCAAGGAATGATTCAATGGATGGGGCAAATCATCAGTGCCTCTTTAATGGCAAAGGTCTTAATAAGGTCTTAAAAATAAAACCTTAAAAATAAGCCACTGGAAGGCCATTGTTTAAACAAATACTTTTCTGTATCATGGAGAACTTAGCAGTTATCAGCCAGTTTCTAATGTGCATTTATTGAGCAAGGTGCTTGAAAGAGTGGTGTTTCAACTCCAGATACATCTGCATGATACAGATTTTCTGGATTCCCTTAAAACTGGTTTTTCCCCTACCCTGGCTACAGCAAGGAAATTGCTTTGGCCAGATTAATATACGACATACATTGGTCAGCTGACAGGGGAAGTGCAATCTCTCAGTTGCTTTTCAAACCATCAGCCATGTTATCTTTCCAGACAACATGTTTTGCAGTGGTTCAAATTCTTCCTGTCAGACAAAGAAGGTAATGTTTGAATACTATTGTTTTATCCCTTGGCTGTTGTTTTATAGGGTGCCATAGGGTGCCCTCTTGTCATATCTTTAATGCATAAATGAAACTGCTGGTGGAGGTCATACCAAGCTTTGGATTACAGTGCCATCACTATGCTGATGATACTCAACACTACCTCACTCTGTCATCAAAGACATGGAAGTAAGTCAAGCTCTGACCTGTTTTTAGAGTTAGTGGAGGGCTGAATGCAGCAAAACAAACAAACCCTGAAATATAATCAACACAAAAAAGAAGTACTGGGATGTGGTATAGGTATGCAACCTACTGTGGAGTTTTGGGGGTGCTTCTGGATACATTACTCTTCCTGGACAAACAGATCGCAGAGGTAGCTAGGAGTGTTTTTTTTACAAGTTTAGACTGATTCAGTTTCTTTCTGTAAAGAACTGACCTGACTACCCTAGTTCTTGCTCACCTATCCAGATTAATAACTGTAAGAAGCTCTATGTGGGATTGCTTTTGACTTTCTAGAAGTTTCATCTGGTTCAAAATGTGGTTGCTAGGGCTTTAACTGGAACCTACCATTAAAAGTGTATAAGACCAGGGCTGTGATAACTGCACTAGTGCTGCAATTGTTTGCAGCAATTAAAAATGCTCTTGAAATTTAAAATCCTAAATGTTTTTGGATGAGGGTTTCCAACCTCCAAGTGGGGGCCTGGAGATGTCCCAGAATCACAACTGGTTTCCAGATTACAGAGACCAGTTCCCTTGGAGAAAATGGTAGCTTTGGAGGGTAGACTATGGCATTATAGCCTGCTGAACTCCCTCCCTACCCAAATCTCCACGAATTTCCCAGCCCAGATTTGGCAATTTTACTGTGGACCAAGGTATCTGAAGGACCATGTCTATGCATATAAACCAGCCTGGAACTTCAGATTATGTGGCAGACCCTGCTATCAGAACCCACTTTATATGTGGCAAGGATGGTAGACATGCAAGACAGGGGGTTGGATCCAGCCAGCTGTGCCACAATAAAAAAAAAGACCACTAAAACAGGTTACCTTCAGGATCATGGGACCTTTATGTACAAAAGCCATGTGGGTGAGGGCTGTGAGGGAAATTGAGTGTAATTGATAGGAAAAGCTGACTGGACCCAAGCCAACATCTTTTCTGTTGTTACTCCCAGGCTATTGATCTCTTTGCCATCTTCTGTACATCTGCCTCCTTCTGGTCATCCATCATTGTTTATGCCAAACTTTTGAGACTGCATGAGTTTAGTATTTTCTGGCACCAAGATTTTTTTATTGTTCCCCACCCCCATCAAATGACGTCTGACTTATGGTGACCCCTGGTAGGGTTTTCAAGTCAACAGATGTCCAGAGATGGTTTCCCATTGCTTGCCTCCATGCCACAACCTTGGTATTCCTTGAAGGTCTTCCATCTAAATACTTACCAGGGTCAACCCTACCTAACTTCTGAGATCTGATGAGATCAGGCTAGCCTGATTTTTATTGCAGTTGTCTTTCTTTGCAAACCACCTTGACCACCTGTCAAAGGAGAAAGGCATAATATGAATTTTCTAAATAAATACACATGCCTCCAGATACTTTGTATGCAGTTAATTTATCCTGTAACCTACTTCAGTTATTGTGGATAGTGTTTGCACATTCCTGTCAATGTTAGAGTGATATACTCCATCAATGCTTTCAGTAGACTCAAATAAATATACCTCTAACTCCTTTTATTTGCCTTGAAATATTACTTCCCAAGCAGGACTGAAGTGAAAAACATTCCAAACATATTTTTAGTAAATGGACTATTTTGATTCAGAAAAAACCAGAGGCCACACTTATTGACAAGCATCCAGCTAATGCTTCCACCTGTGCAGATGCCCCATAAGCCCAGAATTCATTTCTTACTACCAGTATGTTTTATGATTCTCAAGTGGAACACAAGTATCATTCTTCCTTCTCCCAAAGCACATAAATAGGCCAAGACCAATACTAACACTGAGCTTGTTGCTGCCCTTGCGCTGAACTAGATTTATTGGCGTCATATCTTTAACGTAATGGAAGGTGGCATAAAGCTGCCCTCTATCTGCTGTTGTATGAAACTTCTTTCCTATCTTTGCCTTCCTATTTTTAATCCCTTATCAACTAGGCAGGGAGGAAGAATGTTGAAGAAAATAGAGCTTCCCATAGGTAGCAAGCAGAAGGAGTGCCGATTAAATGTCTTTAATCTATAGTCAATATTACTGATGTTCTGTCTAAAGCTATTGCAGCTCCAGTTCTCTGCCTCCTTCTCTAGCTAAATACACATTTAAAAATTCAATGTGTTTGCACATCCAGGAATATAACAATTCTAATATTAATGTCCCAAAGGTTTCAAATGGTGAGTATGAAGAGTGCAGCTGTCTAAGAAAATTATCATGTTGACAAAATGCTTTTCCAGTAGTATGAATGGTATAGACTTTTTTGGTGGCTTCATTCAATTTGTTTAACAAATCTGGGATGATCTCATTTATCCTGATGTGTCTCAGTCACATGTTGAGATAAACAAGGGAGCTACAGTGTAGGCCTCTTTTCTTTGATTTTTTTATATGATATATCAGGTGTAAGAACTGGATAGTATAATCCTTGTGCATTACCATCTCTAGCTTGTCTGATATAAGCAGCTGTCTGTACTAACAAAGGTGTGTTAAGTATATGCAGCATTTTATGGATGTGGAAATATTAAAACAAATTTGCAGCATGGAGTTTTGGATGACAGGGACTCACTGAAGTTTCTACTGCTTCTAGTATTCATTTATGTACAATTTGGCAAGTTTTCATTACTTTAAGAAATCTAGTGTATGGCTCTTTACTACGAATATTGTTTCTGTAGAAGACTTCAGTTGATCCTTTGGGGAACTAATTCAATGCAAGTTTGCCCTTAAGCAAGAACTCTAAATGTGCCAGGTTGTGCAAATTAATCTAACAAACTCAGTGTTAAAACCCAAATACCAGACACTTCAAGTTTAGAATAACCTTTTAATGCATTGTCACCATTTTGGAAATGGAAGTTATGACTTATGAAATGATGTATAAGTAAAACACATGTTCATGCAAATACTAGCAAGTGTGTTTTCCTCTTCATTGCCCTTTGCAGAGTTTTTATTGCAGAGATGTATGTTGTCAAACCCTAGGTTGTTTAAGAAACAGTTTGGCAGCAGTAGAGGATGGGAATGGTACAAGGGAAATAAAAACTGATGGGTATCTGTTGGGAGCACTTTGATTGTGGGATATCATGGGGGGCTGTGACATTGTCCCCTTGGTTTTTCCTGGAAGTGGTGCCACTCCTTTTTATGAATCATCAAAAACCGTAGAGTTTCTGGTGATTTCTAGAGAGGCGTGGCATCATGTCTAGAGAAAACAGAAAACTAACATCAGGAAATCAGTTTGACATTTTTTCCTCCCAAAACGGGGGAATGGCAACAGTATAAGGCAATGTGAATAATCAACATCTATACATGGATGGACATCTGATTTACACACACAGTTTTTGAATCAGCAAGTGATACTTTTGTAGGACAGATCTATGGACCTGCAGACACTCTTGCAGCCATCCAAATCTCTGCCTGGCATAGGGTTGCCAAGTGCCAGGTGGTGGTGGGCAAACCCCCACCAACCCACCTGGCTGCACACTGACCAGCTGAGGGTCAGAGGGCAATGCGTGCACGTGCACCTGGCCGCAGCGACACATCACTTCCGGTTTCTTCTGGGAGTTTGAGTGGTAAATGGCCCCTTGTGATGCATTTTACATCCGGAAGTGCCGCATCACAATGGGCCTTTTACCACTCAAACTCCCATTTTGAGTGGTAAAGGCCCCTTGTGATGCAGCACTTCACCAATATCAGCCCAAACCCCTTATCCAGTAGACAAAAATTGTTTCTTCCAAAGCAGTGTCATACAACCATCAAAATTACAGTGAGATAGTTTTATTGTTGTGGGGCCCTCAACTGTAATACCAGAAGCACAACGACTTGAATGTGATATGGTTAATTTTATACAATATTTTGAATATTCTAATCTGGAAAACTGTAATGAAGTAAACATGATATATAGTAACTCTTCAAACACCATATTTCTTCCCCTTGGAAAAGGGTTGTACTCTCATTATATATGCCTACAGGTGTCCCCTCCCTCCCACAACTAATAGTGTTGTCTACTACCTCTTTTTTTCATAGAGGGGGTAGAAGAAAAATGAATGACATTCTTTTTATTGCTCAAGTGATTCACTTGTCTAATCTTTTGCAAGAATTCAATAGCATCTTCTCCAAACAAATAGGAACTAGGAAGGAAGCAGAAAAAAACCCTGTCAAATCCTATTTCTTCATATATTGCTTCAAAGTTACCCTGACAAATCCATAACTACATCTTGGTATCCAAAGGACATGATGTCAGATGTACTGTGCTTTTTTTATCTGTTTAGGCAGCATCTGCTTAGAATTGGGTGGATGATTTCATTAAATAGATGACTTTTTCTCTCCCTCCCCCCCTCAGAATTAGATCAAGCAACATGAAAAGGTTTGGCTTAAACCTTTAAAAGCAAGGAAATCTGGACGTAAAAGTGAATGCCAGTCCTTGGCACTCATAACTTGGACTATAGCAGAGTTTTGAGATTTTTCTGTTCTAGGCTATTTAAGAATTACAAACAAAACAAATCTGCAACGGGGCAGTGCCCCATCAGTACTCATTAGCAGTACATTATCATCACTGTGCTAGCAGCTATGGGCAAATTGTCCTATGAAAGTTCACTGGTAGCTGCTACTTGACATAATGATTATATTTATTAGGGATGTGCACATTTTCCCAGTTTTAGTCTTCAGCTTTTTAACATTCTTTGTTTTTTATTATCATTACACATTTGTTTTACTTATTGTATTTGTTTTCCATCTCCAGTGGGAAACACCTTCCCAGCTGTAATTCTCATCCCCATTTTTTCCCATTTCCACATGAGGAGAATTCTCAGGGATTTTACACCCTCTCCCAGGGAACCATCCATGCCAAACATTAGAGAGAGAGCAAAAAAGAAAAAAAAATCCATGGGAAATTATAAATTGTGCTTGCAAAGATGCACAGGTGTGCAAAAGCAGCACAGTAGTGCCGGCATTCAGAATTGGCCAGTGTGCCAGTGTAAATGCCCCTTACACTGGCATAACTGCTAGTTATGCCAGCATAGGGGTCACTTCACTTCCTATGTGGCTTCAGCCCCCCCTCCCCTTGAGGATTGCGCTGCAAGACACATAAGAGCTGAAATCAGGATTTCTCCAAGTAAGTTGATGAAAGACACAACATATAAACCAGGGCTCCTTGCTTTTATAGGTTTAAGCCAAACCCTTTCATGTTGCTTGATCTAATTCTGAGGTGGGGAGAAAAAAGTAATCTAGGATCCTTAAGAAAGAAAGCTAAAGGGTTCCAGACAGGGTTGCTAGCCGCCCCCACCCCCACCGGGGTTGGGGGATCCCCTGTACTCAGCTTCTGTTTATCAGTGGCAGGGAAAAAATGATCATCATGCAAATGCTGTGATTTCACTTCCAGGGAAACCTGAAAGTAACATCATGCCTCTGCAAGAATTGCAGAAACTCTGTGGTAAAACCATAGCGTTTCCAGGGATTATATTATTATATTCCAGGAAAGGGTCAGCTCTTTTTATGAATTCATGCTTTTTAAGAATTGTTGGGGAAAGGTGGAGGTGACAATCTGTAACTAGTTTGGAGTGACAGAATACCTTAACTGGCCCAACTGATATTTATAGGATGATTAGTCTCAGTCTCTTCCATCAAAAGAACGAGAACCCTGCCAAAGTTGAATCATTAGCATTAAGCTTAGAGTCTATCGAGACAATCCAATCCTTACAACAATTTGCCAACCAAAGCCAAATTATTGGAGCCAGAGATGTGATTGATTGTGCCCAGCTTTTCCTCTCTGTATTTCAGCAGCCTTACAGGAGTTCATAGCAGAATATTTCTATTCTGATCCTGGGACTGCATGTTGACAGATAATCATGCAGAGAATTGTTTTGCTGCCTAGAGAAACAGAGTGAAAAATGAAGCTACACCCACAGCAAATAGAAGATAGATGAACTGGACCCTAATAGTCACAACTATTATTGTTGGATTAATTTATGAGATTTTCTGTTGTCTCTGAAACTTGTGCAACACATCCTAGACTAATTTGTTAAAATGCTTAGGTGACATTTCTGAGTTCTGTAACTGGATTTAACTTTTGACAAATATTTTGCTAACATGCTGTTAGTCTGAGATTCCCTGATCAACAAGAGAGAGATGCCAGTCAATGTCTTAATAATTTTGAGGATTTATTGAATACATCATTCTCAGACTGTATTGTGCAGGCAAAGGGTAGCTTGCAACCTAGGATCCTAATGTAGATAGGCAGTATATAATTGAGAAAGCCTGTCATTGGGTTGAAGAAACTGAACCCTTCAAATTATCAGGCTGTTCTTATAGTGTCGCCCAGCAGTAAAACCTGCATATAAACAGTTACACAAATAATGGGTGGTGAAGCTACCCACAAGGTAATGTTTGATGTCCTTGTGGCAGCCAACCACAACATTCCTTACCTTTCTTCCTTATTTCTTTGAGCTTGCTGATGCCTTGGTTAAGATTTTATAAATGGAAGGGGGTGCTATTTGTATCCTATGAGGAAGTCTTCCTTCTGGTTTACTTCTTCCTAGGAGCCCCGTGGGGCAGAGTGGTAAGCTGCAGAACTGCAGTCCAAGCTCTGCTCACGACCTGAGTTCGATCCCGACGGAAGTTGGTTGCAGGGAGCCGGCTCAAGGTTGACTCAGCCTTCCATCCTTCCGAGGTCGGTAAAATGAGTACCCAGCTTGCTGGGGGTAAAGGGAAGATGGCTGGGGAAGGCACTGGCAAACCACCCTGTAAACAAAGTCTACCTAATAAATGTCGGGATGTGACATCACCCCATGGGTCAGGAATGACCTGGTGCTTGCACAGGGGACCTTTACTTACTTAGAACAGATGTAGCCCAGGAGGAGATTGCCACCTATGCACACAGTTTATACAACAACAGGAAAGTTCTGTATTTTGGGTAAAAACATTTTCTTTATTCATGTAACAGTAGGTGACATTTCTCTCTAATATACTCAGGTGCACTTGCTGAGCAGGTTAATCATGGGAAATCTCTTTGTTTTAGAGAACATAGATCTTTATTTGGATACTGATAGACTAGCTCCTTGCTACTTTTCCATATTATTGTATCCAAAGTATAAAGATAAGAATTCAGATCATATATTCTATTCTATGTCCAGACTAGGTGTCCCATCACCATCTCTTTAAAAACATATTTTTCTTTACATGCTACAGAATAACACTAAGGCTGCAATCCTGAAGGAAGGGGGCTGAAGCTCTTTAGGAGCTGGCATGACCCCGCACAGGTGCCCAGCTTATCATGGAATAAAGTGGCACCTACACCGGTGAGGGGGCAAACACGCTGTTGCCAGGAAGCCATGCCGCTGTGTGGAGCTCCACCACTGGCAGCGAAATCCTGGAAGAGGGAGCCCATGCTAGCATTGGGGCGTTCCCGGGGGCGGAGCTGTCTTTAGGCAGCTTCCTAACCCCTTTGGACCCAGGAATGTCTCCTGGAGCTGAGGTGTGGCTATGCCACCTTTTTTTTTTTTGGTGGCGTAGCCTTGCTGGTTTCAGTGGGGACATTTTCCCTTTGTTATATGTTAATGTCCTTTTATTGTGTTTTCAGTGGCCAGGAAGCCTCTGTGGAGGTTGCTGCTGTGGATTTACCCCCCCCCCTTTAGGAATGGGCTACCCAAGCTCATTCACGGAAAGTCTTGAACTCAAATTAAAAAAAAGAATGAAACACTGGTGGAGTTACTTTCCGGTTGAAAAGACTGGGTCCAGTTGTGATCATTGGACATAGCTGGTTTTAAACTTATCAAACAAGTTTCATGTCTCTCTGTTCAAATACAGAGGGTTATTTCAAATATTAAAAATGCTGACAAGAGATTCCAGTGGTGGATCATAAAAAGAAGGAACCCTCACATCTTTCCCCAAGTAAAATACAGTTTGCAAAGCAATTGGCTCAGTAGAATAAAACCAAGATTTTTGCAAATAGCTGCTGTGTTCAGAGTTTTGTAGAACAGAAGAAATGGTAAATAAGAGGAGATTTTTTGTGGAATTATATACAGCATTTTTATCACCTTCCAAAATATGTGGATAGGAAGATATGAGTGGTACCATGCCATCATTGCCTTACTCTTCTTCTATAATGGTCTTCTTGACTCCCTATCCCTCACTAGAGAAACATTTCCTGAAGATCAAAGACAGAAACAATCATAAGCAAACCTACTCAGAAGGAACTCCCATTTTATTCAGTGGGCTTACTCCCGGAGAAGTATTCTTAGAATTGCAACCTGTGGATGCTGCCTGTTGCCTCTGAATAAGCAGGGGGGGAAAACACGTATGGGATCCAAATGGCTTTTTCTACAAGCATTGACAGATCTGATTGTGTATGGTGCATTTACTCCACAAAAAACAAAAGGAGAACCTCTGATTAGTTTCAGTTAAATTTGTGAAGCATTTTAATTGTCAAACAAGGGAGACTTACTAAAGTTCTTTATACTATAGAGTCAAATATATCTCTAGTGATTACCACAAGACAAACAAAAAAGCTTAATAATTAACATGATGTTATATATAGTTGTGCCTTAATAGCTTTTAGGGCAAAACATATTGAGATTTCAAGAGAGTTTTGTGATACATTATGCTCTCAGGACAGACTGACCTCAGAGCACAGCTAAATAAAATGTGTGTTCCTTCTCAGAAATGTTAATTGGAATAAAATATATGCCATGTTTTCCCTGAAGCTTGATGACAAGCAGAATGTACACAGTGAACACAGACTATAGAAGCTTTTATACCCTGGTCCCAAGGCTGGTTCCAGCATTTTGGGAGCCCATTGGTGAGATTCGTTTACAGTCTCCCTTAACTAGCAATGAAGGCAGGGCTGTGCATGCACCCAGTAGCAGTGACTGGCCAGCTGCCTGTGTGATGATGAATGATAACAGTACAGGTACAAAAGCAGCATGCAGACTCAAAACTTTAAATTATTAACACAGCAGCAGTTTGAGAACATGAGGGAGAGAGAAAAATCAGCATTGTGAGTTTAGGAAATTTGATTTTCAGGCATGTTTGTGGCATTGCTACTACAAGTGCCTCATCTACTTCAAAGAATCAGTTTTTTTAAACATCATTTTAAACCAGTCACATATGTAGGTATTTAAAGTTTAGGCTACATTTAATCATGGCATTGTGTGTCTTACTATGAAAATATAGCATCAAAAGATCAAATGGTTTTAAGCAAAAGACCAAACTAGGTGTCGCATGGAAGATCTGTGATTTGGAACTTCCTTCTTTGTTAAAAAAAATGTTTACAGTAACATTGGTTCTTGTAGGTTATCCGGGTTGTAGGTTTACAGTAACCATTGCTGGGGGGCAGGGGTGGGTTAGCAACACTTAGACTAGGAGTGTTTCCCTCTCCTGGTTTGCTTCCTATTCCCTTTGGCTGTTTTGAACTTGCAAAAAAGACTACAGAAGAGCCTGGACAATGAGCTTCCAGTTTTTGCAGTTTGACCTCAAACCATTTCTGTTGGTAGATGTTGTCTAAATTATTAGGCAATTAGAACACTGCAAGCAGGGGACCTGCAAGGGTTTTTCTTTTTGGGGGAGTGGGGAGTCTCATATTCTCCTGTATCCCCCTCCCCCACTGTTTCCTCTTTCATTTACTTGGCAGCCCCCATAGCTTCTCACCAGCCAACCTTACATTTACCTGCCCCCTTGTCTTCATCTTTCACTCTTTCCCTCCCCGTGGCAGACTCTCTCCAGAAAATGTCTGGCTGAGTTGTGTGCTTGCTTCCTGTGCTGAGCCAGACCCTGGTGCCTGGTGGCTGCCACCACAGATGGTACCAGTTGTGTGGATAGAAGGCTCCAGTGGTCACCACCAGGCCTGTTCCTCCCTCCCCTTCGGAGTTTGCATTAGAGAAACCAAGACTTGGAGCATGCCTATTATCTTGGGTGCTGTGGAACACAGGCAGGATGGTGCTGCTGCAGTCGTCTTGTTTGGGGGCTTCCTAGAGGCACCTGGTTGGCCACTGTGTGAGCAGACTGCTGGACTTGATGGGCCTTGGTCTGATCCAGAAGGGCTTTTTTATGTTCTTATGAAGGCTCAGCAACATTGCTGTGGTTGCCTTGCAACCTCCAAAATGTCAACTGAGTGCTCAGTGGACATTCTTTTCTTAAAGCTTTAGGTGATGTTTTGATTATTTTGGAGAGTTTTAATCCCCTGATGTATTTTTTTTTTTAGATTTTAGATTTTTCTGCAAACTTGTGTCCTTCTTCAAGTTTATAGAGAGATCTCCCCCATCTGTCCCCAGCTTCATTTTGATCATCTATTAATCCACACTTTATGGCCCCATTCAGATTTATTTCTATTAAAATAGTCCCTAAATACACGTAGAATAAATTCCTTTCTCTGAATACAAGCAGCAGCAAAGTATACAATTTTGTAGAGTAAACAGCTGCCTTTATCTGAGGATAACACATTTTGTAGTTAGTAAAATAGCTCTGTTTTGTGAAAAGTAACTCATGAAGAAATATCTCTCCATCATTTCAAACCAATTTCACAGTTGCAGGAAAGGTGAACAAAGTTTCCATATGTGAACGAACAAGAAACATTTATTCTCATTCTGTTCATGAATCCCATTGTGCCAGACAGCTATATTTGGGGTTTTATTAGGGAGAAAAGAGGCAACACATAAGAGCACAAGAACACAAATATAAAAATGTTCCTATTTATAGGGTAAAAATAAGTGTCAGATTTCTTTGAATCGCTATCAAGCTTAAATTGCTGCTCTGAGTACTAAAGAGAGAAATTGATTTTCTTATGAAATGTAGCTCAAGCATAGTACTTTAGGATATGAAATCTGGGTGCTAACAACAAGGGTCAATGCATTAATGTCATAGCCTAAAGGGAGCAAAAATGTAAAAATCACTGCT
Source organism: Euleptes europaea (assembly GCF_029931775.1). Taxonomy (NCBI): domain Eukaryota; kingdom Metazoa; phylum Chordata; class Lepidosauria; order Squamata; family Sphaerodactylidae; genus Euleptes; species Euleptes europaea. Next base: position 72,939,953 of record NC_079313.1, read on the forward strand.
CTTTGTTTCAGAGATTGAAGAGCCTGCTCCTTCAATAGACAATGTATTAGCAGTAGTACAATAACATCACCATACATGATGTTGATAAAGAATGAGGAACTTCCTGAATAACAGAGAGAGCTTAATGAGAGCAGCATCTCAAGGCTGGACATTTCCTACAGAGTATGTGGTGCTTCCATACATAACATTTTGACAAAGTAGTGATTTCTCCAAATAATTTAGTATTCAGGCAAAATGAATTACCATATATAAAATAGTCCACAACAACAAAGCACTAGCCAGTAATCTAGACTGCAAAGAAGCCAACGTGGAAACTGTGTTCTTGAACATAGTTCAACAACAAATGATTACTTGGCATTTTTAAGTGACTAAAAATGTTCAAGAGAGGGTTTAGATATATATAGTATCTCTGACTACTTTCCCATCAGTAGATGGCATGGTAGACATTTCTCATGGCAGGAATTGGCTACCTTCAGCAGGGACCCTAAAGTCTACTATGGGGAGCTCTACCTTGTCCTTACTACCTAACAATCATAGAGCCACAGATACAGTTCCATTCTGTAGCTAGAAATCTGTATTTATATTCCAAAATGTCTTTAATTTGTTTTTAAAGTATTTGAGGTGGCACTGGGGCCATGGCACTGGGGAACTTTAACCCCCCCCCCCAGCAGCATTTCCTGGGTAGGAAACCCCCCCCTTTAGCTATTAGGTGCAGTAGGGAAAACATGCAGTGCTATCTTTTCTCCTTAGTGGGGGTAATAGTTGGCTGGAAGAGAGGAGTAATAGCTTGAAATCATGACTTTTTCTGTTTTCAGTAGCATTTATGGAACTGGTGGCTGATTCAAACATTTTAAAGCCTGATCCAGATTTTCATATTCCTTTGGCTCATTCTGTGTTGGTGGATTTGTGTTGGTGGATTGTTGTGTTCCAACCCACCTATGAATAACATACCAATTTCACAGAATAAATTCTATAGGAATGCCTGAGAACTAAAAACACAAATCTACCCCAACTTGAGGAACAATAGGCAAAAACGCACGGTCGCTTTATCCTCCTTTAATCCCTGTTTTAGCCAGGATCGAACGCACATTAGGCGAAACGCATGCGTTGGATCCTGGATGAATCCTGGCTGAAACAGGGATTAAAGGAGGATAAAGCGACCATGCGTTTTTGCCCAATGTGTTCTGTTTAATTTGGATATGTAATTATGCTGCACTTGATTTTTAAATATAATCATTTAATATCAGACATAGAAAAGTGCAGGTGTTCTATGGAACACTCAGAATGCAACCATTCAACCTATCTAGGGTCACAATTAGGGTTGAACCAAATGTTATCCCGCAAACTTTTTTTTGAATGAAAAAAGGGTTTGGGGAGAATCCAAAATGCTTCTCAAAAGGTCTTCAGAGCTTATCTTTTGTTCTGATTTGATGCTGTTCACAGCTATGATTGGTGGCTGCTCCAGCACAATTTTCTTATCTGAAGCACAGACCTTCTTCATCTCAATAACAGTGACATAAACAGTGCATTCCTAAGGAGAGTTATTCCAGTCTAAGCCCATTAATTTCAATGGGCTTAGACGGCAGTAACTCTCCTTAGGAATGCACTGAAAGTGTGTGTTATGCACAATCAGATTTGGCTTTATGGTACATCACTAAAAACAAACAAAGGCTGTTCAGAGCAAAGACGTTGTCTTAACTCTTCTATAGCTTCATTTGCCTCTGGGGTTGGATGTGTGGAAAGCCAGTGCTCAAAGCGGGAGAAAAAAGGAAATTGATTGGCTTTGTTTCAAATTAGGGTAAACACTGTTTAGTTTGTGGGGAGGATCGAATGGTGCATTTCCAGAGATAAAAGGACTTATGCCCCTGCACAGAGCATACTTTTGTGGCTCCCTGCTCTTGTGGCAGTCCAAAATGCCCCCCCAAATCATAGAATCATAGAGTTGGAAAGCACCATACAGGCCATCTAGTCCAGCCCCCTGCTCAATGCAGGATCAGCCTAGAGCATGACAAGTGTTTGTCCAGCTGCTGCTTGAAGACTGCCAGAGAGGAGGGGCTCACCACCTCTGTAGTCAGCTGATTCCACTGCTGAACTGCTCTTACTGTAAAACATTTCTTCCTAATGACCAGCTGGTACCTTTTTGCCTGTAATTTATACCCATTATTGCAAGTCCTATCCTCCGCTACATCACACTGACTACTCGTATTCAGCTTACAGTCCACCCGTATTCCTAGATCTTGTTCACACACGGTGTTACCCATAGGTGTAGTACCCCCATCTCATTTTTATTACCCAGATGTAAAACTTTGCACTTGTCCTTGTTGAACTGCATCTTGTTCACCGCAGCCCACTTTCCCAGTGTGTTCAGACAGGACCCCCAGGAGCAGGATTTGGGACATTTTGCAGGAAATGGGAGCCACAAAAGTTGCATTCCATGAGCAGAGGTCCTTGTAACCATGGAAACACACTTGGATCCACCCCAGTATATTTATATGCCACTTTTCTCCCTAATAGGACCCAAAGCAACTTACAACCAATAAAAATGGAATCAGATACAATACAATGAAATACAGTTTTAATATACAAAAAAACCCAAGAAAAAACTGGGGATGGTCTGCAATCCAACAGCTAAGCCTGTGCTCTATTCATCTTTATGAATATAACTGCTGCATAAACTATATGTTAATGTGTTTGAATTAGAAATTCATTGTTTGAAATAATTCCAGTCAATTATCAAAGTAACATATACCAAAGACAGAAACATTAATTATTGTGGTCTAATGTTCATAAATATTATTATGACTGTTTAGGCAATTTTTAGTCCAGCAGAAAATCAGCGGGATGGTATTCCACCTCATATTAAGTTCAGGATATCATTGTTGTTATTAAGTAGAAATAGAAGAGCTGCTCTGAACAAAAACAAAATTGACACCAATGAAGTGACGTATGGGAGCTTCAAAAAGATTTTCAAAATGGAGTGCTGTGTGGGTAAAAGGTAAAGGTAAAGGTCCCCTGTGCAAGCACCGGGTCATTCCTGACCCATGGGGTGACATCACATCCTGTCATTTCCTAGGCAGAATTTGTTTACAGGGTGGTTTGCCAGTGCCTTCCCCAGTCATCTTCCCTTTACCCCCAGCAAGCTGGGTACTCATTTTACCAATCACAGAAGGATGGAAGGCTGAGTCAACCTTGAGCCGGCTACCTGAAACCAACTTCCTTTGGGATCAAACTCAGGTCATGAGCAGAGCTTGGACTGCAGTACTGCAGCTTACCACTCTGCGCCCCGGGGCTGTATGGGTACAGAAACATATATTGGCTGTCAGCCTTCTCTCTTCAATATCTCTTGAAAAAAAATGCCATCAAGACCCCCTCCGGGTGCAAGATTGCTGAAGGGGGGTGCTTTTTGCAGGGAGAGATCTATGTTTCAGTTAAGCCCTAGAGATTCCAGAAGAATCCTATTTACTTCCTTTAACTATTATAATGATCTACTATTTGTGAGTGCAATGAAAAGTTGGCATAGCTGTTTCTGCTGAATGTGAAAAAATAATACAAAATTAAAGCTGCACCACGAAGTCATAGCAGTTAACTGATGCAATCCTAGTAAAGGGTGCCCTATATTTGTTCAGACACATTTAATTTTCTTTATGCTGCTATTTTGATTGCATTGTTTTTATACGGCAAATCAGAAGCTTTGTACAGAGTGAATAAATGTCATGGCAAAATTGTACAAGGAGAGATTGCTCAATAGATTAATCCCTCAAAATGAAGAAGCAGGAACGCTGTGTAACAGTTTCCCCTATGAGGCATCCTGATTAACTAGATACATTGTTACCTTTTAAAACAAATTACTGAAAGGAGGCTTTGAGAAATTGAACTAGCTGCCCCTTTCTGTCAAGACACAAAGGGTTGCTTCCTTCTTTTCCATTAAACAATATCTGCTGGGATCTGTCATTTCCCCATCTGTTTATTCAGTTTTGAATAATTTAAATAGACTGGAGATTTCTGTTTGACATATGCATATGATTTTAGAAATTAAATGGTAGCACCAGGGTAGGCCAGTTTTAACATTTGCCATATACCAAATGCTCCATTGGTTTTTTGTGGCTGTGCATAAGTTAACAGATTCTGTGCCTGAATAATGCTGTTGCAGAATTATGGAATATATAGTGGATGCTGGTGACATCAGTAGCCCTATTGAGATAAGCTAACAGTGATAACCCTGACCTGGATAAGCCAGGCTAGCCCAACCTTGTCAGATCTTGGAAGCTAAGCAGGGTTGGCCTTGGTTAATATTCAGATGGGAGACCACCCAGGAAGTCCATGATCACGATGCAGAGGCAGGCAATGTCAAAACCACCTCTGAACGTCACTTGTGTTGAAAACCCTACAGGGTTGTCATCAGTCAGACTTGATGGCACTTTCCACTACCAACAATGATACCCTTTACATTGTTAGGAAGAAATCAGGCCAGTGGTAAGCAGCATGGAGCCAAACCTTTGCTGAAGACCCTGCCTTGAATTTATGGATTGCTAGTACTGTTCTGACAGCAGTGTAAGAAGGGGTTAAAATACCCATAGAACTGGGCAGATGTAATGTTTCTGTCTACACAGATTGATGTTGTAGATGCCTGATGCAAATCAAAAAGTTAGAATTGGACAGGGAAAGAAAAGGATGTTCTTGTGGGTCCAGAACTCTATGTATCAGAGTACCCTCCATACACACACACACACACACAACTTATCTGTGCTCAAATGATAATTTTTAGGGCACAAACAACTGCACACTCTTGGTTTGATGACTGGGAAGTAAATTATGTGACACACACATACAAGAGAATGAACTGGGCATATCAGATTTTCTTTTTTGGTAGGTTTATAGTATGGTTTCTGTTATAAATACTTTGTGACTTATGTTAGCAATACAGTCACTACTGCTTGTGGATCTGAACACCATTGTGAAATCAAATTGGCATTGTGTACAAACTATGGGGAAAGGTGTGCACTACATGTATTCAAACACACATCTTCTATATGGTTATATTTAGGGTTGTGCATATCGATATACCTGATCCAAAAATAAACCTGAAATTAGCTGTTTTGGAAATATTCGAGTTTCGGGTAGACTGATTACCAAAATCTGGGAATCTGCCCAAAGCTGAATAGGTGGCTAATTATTCTGCTTTCTCGGATTCATCTATTTACTTTTGCTCAGATGCACGGCTCTGTGCTTTCTCCCATTTTTCTATCTTTGACTGATTGGGGCCCTTTTGAGGTAGGGGTCGTGTAATCAGAACCAACTTGGTCTGACAACTATTCAGTGGGTTGATCTGCAATTCTGCATCAAGCATAAGGGTTATTTAAAAGATGGGGCTCACACAGTCCCATCTGAAGGAATATACCTTCCAACTAAAAAATGGCAGTTTCTACAGCTGCTGACTACCAAGGCTTCTGAAGAAGACTCCTCACCCGCACAGATGAGCAATCTTCTTCACAAGAGCTACCTTGGTCATGACTTTAGCTGGCTCCGATATCATACCCTCCCCCCCGAACACCTGCTCTCAAATTGAAGATGGCCCTAAGTAGAGGCTTTGTTTCCCTGCACCATGACCATCTCTTGAAATCAGATTTTTGATGACTATAATAAGGGAATGTTCACAGGATGTCATTTGCCACCAAAAGTAATGTTTTCTGTGCCTTATTTTTCTTGCATTTAAACCGTTTTCCTCTGTTTGGAAGCTAATTTGCATGGACATCATACTGTGCGGCCCAGATACAAATGGGGCCCCCAGACTTAGGCGCCAGCCTGCCATTTAGCTCTTTCTCCCAGTCCTCAGCAACACTGATCTTCTGAACCTGAAAACCAATGGACAGCTTGGCTTGCAAATGCCTGGAGGATGGGGGCAACCCCTTTGCAGGCCCATAAAATTGATCCCCAAAGTTCACCAAACTTTGGTGACCATCTAAGGAGAGTCCCTTGCAGCCAAGCTGCAAATTTGGTGACTCTACCTCCAAAACTGCCCCCACAGGAGCTTCAAAAAAATCCCCATAGACTATAATGGGCCCTAATTTTTCAGTAAACCCGGAGATAAGCCGAATACCCATATTTACCGGTATCAGTATTTGTCTTATTCTGGGTTTACTGAAAAAAATCGGGCCCAATAAACCAGAACCCGAAATTTACCGAATTTATTTTGCACAACCCTAATTATATCTTTATCACGAGTACCGTATCTTTTGTTCTGCATTATTCTGATCCCTTTCATCTCTTGATGGAAAATATCTTAAGCGAGGAATTTTGTTCTCATTTTCTAGCATGCAGATTAACTGTAAGATTTTTCGTGGCCACAGAACTTTACACTGGTGTAACTGAGTATTGGCATGACTGGGTGAAAATCACCTCGATGTTACAATTGTTGGATTGCTATGTTTATATTTTGGGGGTTTGAAATTCCTTCTGCATTTTACATATCACAGAATTGCTGGATTGGCCCAAATGTTGTTCTTCCAAACCAAATGCTGTTCTTGAAAAATTCAGTAAATGTGTGCAAAAGGACCACAGTGTTATGGGGTGGTGTGTTTTCATAGGAAATTCTCAAAGATGGGTGGGGTGGGGTGAAGCCACGTAGGAGGCAGTGTGACCCCTAAGCTGGCAGTTATGCTGGTGTAAGGGGCATTTAGACTGGCACACTGGCAATTTTTGCTCACTGGCACAGCTGTGCTGCTTTTGCACACATGTGCATCTTTGGCACAGGGGCTTGTGCTGGTACTAACGGTGGTGTTCCGGGGGGCAGGGCAGATGTTAGTCAGTTCCCTGCATCCTGTCAGCATAGGATGCTGTCAGACAGCTACTCGATGTGCAGACTTAGAGCAAGCGGTGCGGCACTCATGGTGGCAGAAAAAGCACAGAGAGAGCATTTAGTACATTGGGGCTTGCACTTTGCACAAATACCCACCAGGGAGAGCAAAGTCCCCACACTCTGCGGCTGAGTTCTCCCACTTTAGCAACTTTTCAGGTACAACAGCTGCACAGCCAGGACCTGATGGGGAAGGTGCTCTATGACAGGTAAGCTTGGCATGGCACCCCCCAAACCACCTCCCTTTCCCCCTTGTGGTGTTGAGTGTCCTAGCGGACCAGGTGCCTCTTGTGCAACAGAGCCAACAGCTCGAGAACTGACATAGTGCTTCCCCCCCTTCCCCCTCTCACAAGGGGGTGTGATGCGTTGAGAGTTGGCTGGAGGGAAAGCACTAGAAAGGGTCTGCAAATGCCCTACATCTCCTTTGGTAGTCAGCCTCTTCCGATAGCCAGTGAGCAAGGGGGTGGGAGTGGAAAACACCGCTCCAACCATCGCAGCCTGTCATGTTACAAAAGAAAACTTTTACCAATTATGTTACAAACAAAGCCTCCCCTCCTCGAGCAGATGGCATGGAGGACCCATCTATTAAAGGCAGCATTGGCAGGAGCACCAGGCAGTTGACACAGATTCCAACATTGTGATCCCAAAGCTGGAGGGGGTGTGGACCAGTGCTGCCAGTGCCACTGACACCCCATCCCCAAGGGCTGGCGACTGGACCAGTTGAACATCCCAGAAAATCCTTCATGCTCCCACCAGGATGCCCCGGTGTCCTGCTGCAGCCACACAGGCTGTTTTTTCCACACACTGCTGTGGGAGGCAATTCAATAGGTGAAGCTCTTCAAGGGCCTGCTGACCTTTCACTCAACCAACAGGCTTAGCAGCCAATCAAGCCTCCTCTCGGAAAGGACCCTGGCTATTCACAAGGCTGGTTGGTTGGTTACAGTCCTGGGTGCACAGCCACACAGGGAATGCATAGCATGACAGCTGTCGTCAGACCCAGAGGTGGAAGGAGAGGATGAATTCTCCCATTTCCCTGTCCCCCCCCCCAATAAAGTTCTCCTGACTTTGACGGATGTGTTTTTGCATCTCTGTAAGGGTGAGTGGGTTGACTAGGGAACAGACAAAGGCTGGCTCTCACATCACATGCTGCACACTCGCTGCTGACTGCTAGCAAGTTCCTTTCCCCCTTCAATGGCGCCAGCTAGTTCAGGCAGCTTCCTCCACCCCTGTCCCTTCTGCCCCCTGATTGGACCTGGCCTCTCTGTATGTCAGGACCCCACTGCCATCCCTCTGCTCCGCTTCTAGGGTTGCCAACCTCCAGGTACTAACTGGAGATCTCCTGCTATTATAACTGATCGCCAGCAGGTAGAGATCAGTTCACCTGGAGAAAATGGCCACTTGGGCAATTGGACTCTATGGCATTGACGTCCCTCCCCTCTCCAAACCCCACCCTCCTCAGGCTCTGCACCAAAAACCTCCCGCCGGTGGCGAAGAGGGACCTGGCAACCCTATCCACTTCTGAATGCTACAGTGCTCAAGCTCAACAGTGCTGGCGTAACAGTTGAAACAAACAAACAAAAATTCCTCAGTGTATCTTCAGCCAAGGCATAACTACCCCGTTAGGGAGTGGCTCAGCTATGCTGCAGTTATGCCATGTCTGGCGACGGTGTAACTCCCCAGGCTTCAGGATTGCTCTGTGGTGTCCTGAGACTAGGTGAGAAAGATGGGCTATGTGAAGCAAACAAATAAATCAAATTGAATAGTAATTTAAATGTTTCTGCACAAGAGAGATCACCAAATGGAAAAGGCTAACTAAATAGATAGGTTGCATGGGCAGAGATTATTCTAAACCTGATGGTTCTTCTGGTATGCTGTTGTGCAGAGGGGAGCCGTTCCAGGGATGGAGAGAAGAATATGAAAGGCCAAATCAATGGGATTTAAAACGGCAAACATCCATGAGAAGGAGCTAGCAATATTGTGGCTGGAAAACCCCTTAGGGAAGTTATTTGGGCAAACTAACTTTACTTCCAACATAGGAAAAGGAGTGCCTTGCCCTGGCTTGCATAAAGTTCCCTCTTACAGTATTAGACAAATTGATCTATGCTTCTGTGTTTGGTTTGAAAATTGTGCAATTCCCCCCCCACACACACACACACATTTCTGTTATCAATAACAGCCCCATAAATAAACAGTGGTTGATCAATATCTTATTACTGCTATAGGCAGATGTACTTGGTTTCTAATTAGAAATTCATTGAATAGAATAGCCCTCATTCCCAACAAATGGCGGACCTTAAATGTTAATAATTGCTTTCCCAAATCCATACGTTTTCTGTCTGAATGCTTTTTCCTATTATTTGGTATTAGTTAATATAACACAGAGGCTGGTGACTAAGGAGAAGCTCTACCACACTGAAGTAGTAATCCATATATTATATAGATTATTTTCCTAATGTTAATAGCACCACATGTGGCCCTTATTGTTTTTATTTTGTTTATTTTATCCTTGAAACAAATAGCTGTTTAACACAGATATTATTAGCTCCTGCTGCTTATTCTTCACATTCAGGCCTAATTCTCTGTTTGTGGCACTAGAGTGATCTGTATTGGTATTATAGTAATTGATGTTGCAAATGCAGCAATAAGACTGTGACTTTGTAATTTACTTAATAAAAACTCCAAGCCATGGGGAAATCTACATGTTACGGGCACAAGAACAAAGCTTTTAAAATTTTTAGATCAACTCTATGAGGAGTACAGCTTCAATTTGCATAGACCTTCCAGATGGCTAAAAGTATTTTTTTTAAAAAACAAAGGATTCCTTTTTTATAATTTATTAACAAATTAAAATATTTAAATTACAATTACAATCTTAGTCCATTTAATATTTGAGGTAAGGCAAAAAAAATTATTGAACAGGGATAATATTTTTGAGATTTGGAAGACATTTTAAAATGATATGTCATTTAGTCCTCTTGAAATTAACAGTACTTTCAGATACTTCCCCCCATGGATGATATCATGTCCCCCCTTTCCCCGTCCCATGGGTACTAAGGAAGAGAGAGAGAGAGAGAGACTGCTTATTTGCCAAAATGTTTATTTGGAGTTTTAATTTTTCTCCTTAGTCCCCTTCACTTATTTTACCTTAGAAGAAAGGAGACACCAGAGGCTTTTTCAAGTTAACAAACAAAGAAACAGAGATTTATTAAACACTGTACAAGGGATAGATTTGGAGAGAAAACGATGGTTAGGAAAAGCATAGAACCAGAGCTATTTTATAAGTTTCACTTCAGAGAAGGCATAGATCTTAGATGGCTTAGTTGGTACAGAATTACAATTCTTAAATTTAAGTTCACAAATTCAGTTCAGTTCCCAGACCTTCTTACAGATGTTTCTATTCAGACTCTGTTGCCTGGCTAAGAGGGAAGTTGGAGATTATACAATCTCTCTCCCCCAGAGAAACACAGAAATATGGAGATTTCTCCTCAAATCTCTCTTCCAGTTCTTACTATAGATATACCCCACTTCCGTGGCAGTAATCCCTTAACAACACCCTGCATCTGGAGTATCTCCTTCCCAGAGCCTATTCCCTTTTAGTAACCTTTCCTCCCAATCTCTGCCTGTCACTCCACAGGATTTGTTTCACACCAGTTTAGGCAAATCAGAACCCTCAGGTTCCCAGAATCAAACACAGCTCCTGAACAGGCAGGTTACCATAGTCAGAATACCAATTCCTTTCTTCAGAACAGAGAGAGTTCCTTAGCTCCACCCATTCCCTTTCTCTGAGCTTCTCTCAAAGATTCTTTGTTCATCACATGATAAATAATATGTCATTTAGTCCTCTTGAAATTAACAGTACTTTCAGATACTTTCCTCCATGAATGTCAGTTGGTATTTATGAAGCTAGCCTTCTCTAGATTGTAACAAATGCTTGTTGTGGATGAGGGGCAGATGGGAAAGATATGCTTTGACAGTTATGGAGATGGAAATAGTGAAGACTTGAAATTACTCCTGATGAACGTTAAAGCAGAAAGTGCCAAAGCAGGATTACAGCGGAACATCTAGAAGACAGAAGTAATGACTACTGAGAAATTACACGACTTTAAGGTTGACAGTGAAGAAATTGAATTATTAAAGATTTTCTACTTCTTGGCTCCATCTTCAACCAAAAGGGTTGCAACCACAAAATCTGAAGGAGATTGAGATTGGGAAGGGTAGCCATGAAGGAGTTAGAAAAGATTCTAAAATGTAAGAATGTGTGGTTGGCGATCAGATCAAAATAAGTCATGCCATAGTATTCCCCATTATTATGAATGGATGGGAAAGTTATACAATGAAGAAAGTTGATTCAATTGAAATGTGGTGTTGGAGGAGCATTTTACAGATATTGTGGACTGCAAACAGACAAATAAGTGGATTCTACAAATCAAACCTGAAGTCTCCCTAGAACAGGGATGGGGAACTTCTGGCCCATACAGCCCCCGAGGACATTTTCAGTGGCCCTCGGGAGCTCCCTGAAGGTGTTCCTGGGGCCGTTGCACCCTTTGGACCTTCTCTCATCAACTGTTGGTGTGTGTTAGGGGTGGCGGGGAGCCTGGAGTCCGGTTGTGTGGGGCCAGCATGTGCGGATGTGTGTGTGTGTGTGGGGGGGGAAGGCTTTTCTCTCTTCCTCTTTTTCTGTCACTCTTTCTCCTTTCTCCCCCTATAGTCTTTTTCTCCCCCTTCATTTCTGTTTTCCTTCCTTCCTCCCTTGCTTCCCTGAGGATCAGCTGTGGGCTGTGCCCCCCTGGTGCCTCGTTTGCTCGGGGCCCACTGCTGGCTGCCCTCCCGCCTGGGAGGGGGAGGGAGGGGGGAGCAGGGGTGCCCTCCAGGCCTTCTCTGCGTAGCCTCCCCTGTGGTTGCCAACCTCCAGGTGGTGGCTGGAGACCTGGCAACCCTAGCCTCTCTCCCCCCCCCCCGCACTGGGAGATCTGGACCTGGTTATGGCCCTTGAATGATGTTATAAATGAGCAAATGGCCCTTGGCAGGAAAAAGGTTCCCCACCCCTGCCCTAGAAGCTAAAACTACTAAACAAAGGGGATCATACTTTGGCCACATTACAAGAAGACAAGAGTCACTGGAAGAGACAACAATGTTAGGTAAATTTTGACAGCAGAAAAAGAGGAAGACCCAGCATGAGATATATTGAATCAATCAAGGAAGCCATGGCCCTCAGTTTGCAAGACCTGAGCAAGCCTGTTAACTATAGGATGCTTTGCTGGTCATTAATTCATCGGGTTACCATAGAGTTGCATAAGTCAGAAGCAATTTGATGGCACTTAACACACACACACACACACTCCTCTGTTTTGGGTTGTACTGTATACTGGGGTGGGTAGAAGCAATGAAGACTTACTGTCATCCTTTCTCCAGTGCTGTACTCTCATTTTTCCTCAAAGTTACTGCAGCAGCTTCTCTTCTGTTTCTCTTTCATGCAAAAGAAAAGGAGGCATGCATTTACCTTTGCTTGGGATGGGGAAATGACAGCACCATCACCCTTTCCCATCTGCCTCTCCCTCCTTCATGTATGCACACATGCACCCTTGCACCTGGCAGGAAAGAAGTATGCTATATAATCTTCCTCCTGCATCAAAACTTCTGTTTATCTCTTCCAGGGACAACTTTATATTTGCTCCCTGCAGGGCAAGTTACAATTTGAGATAGTGATGATGGTGGTTTGCTTTGGAAAATCAGCAAAGGTTTCCCCACCCAAGCACTGCAAACCACTCTGAAACATTGTATATTTCCACAATCTATGCTGCATTTCTGGGAAGATTTTTTATCTAACATTGATCTTTCTTTCCATTTCAAGTTTCCATCTGTTATTTTTGATTCAAGATTTGTAGTATGTTTGAACTATTTGACTTTCTTAAAGACAATTTGACTCCCTTAGAGAAGTAACCACTATTCAGAAGTGAGAGGGCAGCTCTCATGCTTCCCTGTTTCCTTAATAACTTCTTTACCAGTGTATACTTGTTTAGCTCTTTTAATCTTTCCTTTCATATTGATTCTCTTGTACATGCCTGATATTTTCTGACACTTTTTTTATTGAACTGGTTTTTAATATATCATACAAGAAAAAATTTCAGTGTTCTCCTGTGTGTGTTACAAGCATCAGGATTCACAACACTGATTTGTTTAAAGCAAGTTCAGTGTCACATTATAGTAAGCCTTTAAACATTCACTTACTGCTCTTAGGGGGGAATCACTGAATGGTTTTCTCGTAATATATTATGTTTATTAGCTTCTATATAGGGTAGATCTGTGCATATTGATATACCCGAACCGAAAATATACCCGAAACTAGCTGTTTCAGCAATATTCGGGTTTCATTTTGGCCAAATACCAAATCCTGGGAATCTACCCGAAGCTGAATAGGTGATTCCCAAAAAGCTAGATATTTGGCTTTTTTTTGGCTTCAGCTTTTCCCAGGCTTTTCCCTATGAATGGCTCTGTGCTTTCCTCCATTTTTCTATCTTTGATTGGTTTTGTTAGGACCCCATAATAGGTCTCCTAACAAAACCTACTTGCTTATATGATTAGATGTGATCTAGTAACGTACATGAGCATTTCACTACAAACTTGCTTTCAGTACACTCAGATCCAACCCTAGATTAACCCATTCATATGACACAAATATCACTTGCATATCAGATACCAAGACTTCCAGGACAAATGGTGTCATGTGCAAATTTAACACATGCTAAAGTGGGGATGTGAAAATATAGCTCATTTTACATCAGATTTTTTTTCATTATGTTTTTGATATTCATCAGTTGCTTAGTTTTTATCTCATTCCTTGTTTATTGATATTTGACACTGTGGAACTACTGTTAAGAGCCTATATTTGGCTGATGCAAGGCTTGTTTTTTGATATATGAATCTCTAGTTGAGTGCTTTTTTTTTTTGGTAAGCAAAAAGGCACTGGTACTCAATACATATGGCTGCACCAATTTCCACCAATTCCTCAGTCAAGACTTGAGAGAGCCCCGAGAAAAGGTGCCAGAACTCAGTACTAGTAAGTACCATCACAGAAAAAGTCCTGCATCCACATCATAAAAACAGTCAAAGTTAAAGCTAACAGACTTTTCTGAACCAACATTTCTACCTGATAGTAGGCTTACTTGCAATGTAAGCTTACGTGCCAGTCCCCTACGAGAGACAGGAATGTTTTCCAGTAATGCTTCCAATTGTTATTTGATTGATGGGAGAGTGGGAAATAAGCAGGAAATACCTTTTTTCCCCATCTGGATAGAGCTAGTACATATTCACCTAGAATTTATCCATGATTTTTAAAAGTGTAACTGCTGAAATAGTGTTATGAATTAGTGCTGTCACTGGGGTACATTTTGGGCTCATTCTGGGTTGGTGTGTACCTTATTGCCAATATATTGTGGGAAAGTCAGGAATGTCTATTGATGGTGGTGGCAAGTCACAGCTGACTTATGGCAACCCCTAAGGACAGGCGTGTCAAACATAAGGCCCTGGGGGCCAGATCCAGCCCCTTGAGAGCTCTTATCCAGCCCACAAGCCAGCTGAGGCAGTCAACCCCATACTCCCAAGGTGTCAATTATCAAAGACTGTTCAATAAAAGAAAATACTGTTAAGAGTGTTATTGTGTTAAGCATGCTTGTATTTTAAATAAAAAATAAAGTAAAAAATAATATCATTAATTGGTTTTGCCTATGTCTTCTATAAAGTTTGTATCTCTGGTACATGGCATTAAATGTTATGGTACACATGGCCCGGCCCCACTAAGTGACATTTATGTCATATTCAGCCCTCGTAACAAATGAGTTTGACATCCCTGCCCTAGGGGTTTCAAGGTAAGAGGCATGCAGAGGTGGTTTGCCATTGCCTCTGCATAGCAACCCTGGACTTCCTTTGTGGTCTCCTGTACACATGCTAACCAGGGCTGACCCTGCTTAGCTTCCAGGATCTGATGAAAACAGGCTAGCCTGGGCCATCCAGGTCAGGGCATATATATTGACACCTGTTTCCAATACATGATAGCCCCCATCCCCTCCAGAACTTGCCTGCAACCCTTGTTAAACTGCCCATGTGTGCTCTTTTATGTTAGTCATATTGGTCTTTGCTTTTGAACCGTAACCAGAATGATAAAGATGAAGAAGTCCTTGGAAAGCTGCAAATCAAATGATTTTATAGACATGAAAGTTCCTACAGAGAGTGTTAATATGTCTTAACCATTATATTAAACTCCACCTTCACACCCACTAATAAAAACCCCACGAAGTAATAGGCTAGCAAAGGTGAATTTTAAGATTCTAGTCAAGCGTCATCAAGATGACTGGTTCATTTTATCATGATACATGTTACATTTGCAGCTAATAATAAAGGGCATAAAGTGTGAGATCTTGCTGTATTACATGAATGAAAACCAGGGTTTTTTTAATTGAAAGGGAGGATTCATTGGTGGCTGATTGTGATAAGACTTTTTGTTTTAAATTATCAGGTTATCTGCTTTTTAAAAATTTGAAGTAGCACTTTTCTGTTGGTCAGAATATACTTCCATATTCTCTTCATTTAAAATTCTCTTCATTTAAATTTCCCCTACATTTTAGATTTCCAGATTATTTAGCCTTGTTTCTGCAATAGAACTAAAGAAGTATGGATCCTCCATAATCTTTTTACCTTATTGCCAATTTGTCAGTGTTGTACATGCCTCTGCTTTTGCTACTGTCATCTCCTTTGTACATGTTCTTGTTATATCCAGGTTTGATAAGTATACTGTACTCTACGTGAGGCCAGATGTCTCTGGGGGGAAAATGGGACCGTTCAGCACCACTGAATAGAAAGTCCATCTGTTGTTCTGAATCAAAGCCTAGTATAGTCAGAAGTTACAACAACAAAGAGAAAGTTCTTTAGTTGTTTAAGGTGTTGCTCTCTCTGGTTATCTTTGTATCAAGCTTCTTTTTACAAATCTGCTAAGAAAAAAATCAAACAGTGTGCATGGTACATTTTCACATGGGTATAGAGGTTGAATAAAGTATCAGAGAACAAAAGAGCGGCACAGAACATCTTACAGATAATCTAACTTCAAATGAATTAGTTAATTTACACAAAAACAATTCCTTCTTTTGCACTTTCTCAACTTGCCCTGAGTTAATTAAGGTTCAAATTAAATAAAAGTAGTCAGCAAATATCTTCAAGGGCATCAATACCAAGGAAGAGAAGTAAATGCTAAGAGAGAGAAAGAGAGAGAATATATTACCTGGGGAAAGGTTAAAAGAATGCTGAAGGTTTAAAGCCTGGAGCCTGGAAAACTGAGTGGAAAAGTTCAGCAATGACCTTTTTAAATGGCAGTTTAGAGTTAGTCCAGGGGTCTGCAAACTGCGGCTCCTGAGCCGCATGCGGCTCTTTGGCCCGTTGAGTGCGGCTCTCCGAACTTGGTCCGGAGCCCCTGCTCTCGTGCCCGCTCGCGCCAGCAGCCGGGCTGCAGAGCCTGCGCGCCTGAGAGAAAGAGAGAGAGAGCAGGTGAGCGGGCGTGCTGTCTCCCCCCCCCCGCCGTGGAGAATGGCCAGGTCCCCCTTTCCCTTGCCCTCAATGGTTGGGAGGCTAAAGCCTCCCCTCCCCTCTAGCCGCGTGATTGCTGGGCAGGTGGCTCGGCGGTTCCTGCCCCCCCCCCCCGCCTGCCTATCAGCTGTTGGGCGGGGCAGGCTTCCTTTGGTAGACCTGGCCTCCAGCTGAGTCCCATTGGGAGGCCAATGTCTACCCACTGGCTTTCTTGGCGGTAGACCTGGACTCCGAGAAGGGGAAGTCTCCCTTCAGAGGCCAGGTCTACCAATTGGCTTCTATGGGCCTTTGGAGGCCAGGTCTACTGCCAAGAAAGCCAATGGGTAGACCTGGCCTCCCAATGGGACTCAGCCGGAGGCCAGGTCTACCAATAGGCTTTTATGGCAGTAGACCAGGCCTCCAGACGAGGTCTCCGGTTGGGGTGGGGGAAATGGCAGGGACTTACAATTTAATTTTTATCAATAAATAAGATCACTATTAAGTATGATATCAAGTTTTATTCAGTATACCTATAGTTTAATTAAGACTTAAAACTTTAATTAAAGTTTATTAAGTTAATAAATAGTGTACCTACCTATATAGTTTAAGTTTAAGAAATTTGGCTCTCAAAAGAAATCTCAATTGTTGTACTGTTGATATTTGGCTCTTTTGACTAATGAGTTTGCCGACCCCTGAGTTAGTCCAATAAGTACTACTACAGTACAGGCCTTACTGAAATGAAGATGAGCAGGGCACTGCTCGGTGGGTTGCATTGTGTCTGTATGATCAGTTCACATACTGTGGGGGGGGGGGTCAGGATAATTCAGCAACCAGTTTTCAAAATCATACCAGATTTGTTTATTAATAGAGTGAGTGCATAATATATTATGTACCTTTTATATGGTATGACATTTGTTGTGTGTATTTAGTCGTCTTCATATGCTTGCATTTTCCGACCGCCAGAGATCGCCTCACTCTCTCCGTGCATTTCTGCATGTTTCGCCTGCATTTTCTGGATGCTGGCTACACACAAAAACAGAAAACACAGGCAAAATGCACAGAAATGTGAGGGGAGAGCGAGGCGACCTCTGATGGTCAGAAAATTCAAGTATAATCAAAGCAAAGCCCCAAAGTAGTTGGCAGGGTGACTGCGAGGAAAGAGCCATGCATAAATGGCCTTACAGGGTTTGGCTTTTTGTGTGTGTATATAGTTTATATAATGTCTGGCACTGCACAACTGGTAAAGAAAACTAAATAAAGCTGAAGTAGGAGAGGGAAGGAAAGTGAGACTGGATATGTAGTTAAATACAGATGCCAGTTTGAAGTATTGTGTTTTCTTTGTAAGAGCGGGAGGTGTAGAAAGGTAGGCAATGATTTTCCACGCCTCAGGGTCCAGAACGCCTAACTATAGAACTGCTTTTTGGAAGAAAGTGAGAAAAGGATTGACATTGTTTTAACAATGTACAGGTTTAGCTCAGCAGAGGAGGCCGCAAACCTTGCTCCGTCAGTATAGCCATTAATTATATCTTAGTTTTTGTTGGAAGTGGGAACTGATTGCATTGTGCCAGTGGACTTACATTACCACATAACAACTAATGAATGGCATTCACAGTCTTCAGCACCACTTTGATTGCATGACAGATTCAGGCCTGTTTTGATGAGGTCATGAATGAGCACATTTTTGCAAAAGAGAACGTTTTACTTTAGTGTTCAGTCAGGCGTGCTTCCATCCTCAAGGACTTTCAAGTGTCACCAAAAGAACAGAGACAGCATAATGATGAAAATTAGATTAGAAGAGGATCAATAGGCCTGACAATAAACGAAAGCAACACAGACATTATTGAGCAGATTAGGAGAGATAAATTAAAGTGGACAGGATATTCTGCAATGCTAGTGCTATATAAATGTTGGACCAAGGGAGTTTAGAGTTGTTATCTATTAGAATGTGCAGGGGAAAAGAAGTAGATGGCAGTAAACTTCACTAACATGTGGCATATATGGAAATAAAGGAGGCACCAAAATATTTGAATTGTTCATATTAATTATACTATTGTTGTCTAATAGTTAAATGGCCAACTTTTGATTGGTAACTGGTAAGAACCAGCATGCTTACAGGGAGAGTAAACTAACTATGGGATAATGTTTTAGGAAACTATTCATTATAACATCACTATTAGTAATTCTTTAAACCTTATTGTAATAACTTCACAGCATCTGGTATCAAAACAGAACAGAACTTTATTAGAACATAAGTAAGGCCTGTTCTGGGCCTTGCTTGGCCATAACCAGCCACAGCCAGCAACCAATACAAGTGAAAAATGAAACTAAAGCAAAGGCTTTAGTTCCTCAGGACTTGTTGTTCAGCAAGTGCAAAACTATGCTATTTTAATCATTGACATCTTACATTTCCAATGTACTGTTTTATCCAAAATATATTAATTTAGTGATTAGCCAAGACCAAACTGTTTCAATTATGGGGGAAATGCATAGTCCCTGTCCAACCCCATAAAGAAAAGAATTGTGTTTACTGATCTCCAGAAGGCCATTAATGCAGGGGGCAACTGGAGGAGGGAGTTCTAGGGCTAAGGGCACAGAGAAGGTCTTGCCCATATGACCACTAATCTCATCTTACTAGGATCTGGTACATGAATAGGGTTGCCAACCTCCAGGTTCTATCTGGAGATCTACTATTACAACTGATCTCCAGCCTGTAGAGGTCAGTTCACCTGGAGAAAATGGCCGCTTTGGCAATTGGACTCTATGGCATTGAAGTCTCTCCTCTCCCCAAACCCCACCCCTAAAACCTCCTGTCGGTGGCAAAGAGGGACCTGGCAACCCTACACATGAAGGCTCACCCCAAAGTTCTCAATTCACTGGCATGTTTATAAGGTGTGGTCCCTCAAATACCCAGGTCCAAAGCCATTAGAGATTTAAAGTTCCACACCAGGACCAGGGTTGCCAGGTCCCGCCCCTTTCCACCAGCAGGAGGTTTTTGGGGTGGGGCTGGAATGGTGATCCTGAGCGCAAGAGCAGTTATGTCACTTACGAGTTTATCCCGGAAGCGCTGCATCGCAATGGGATGCTTCAGCACTCAAACCCCCAAAACGCTCTCCAAGGAGCCCGGTGGATTGGCCACAAATCCCAGCAACATGGCACCCCTAACCAGGACTTTAAATTATACAAAAAACTAATTAGGAACTAATGTAATTGCTCTTATGTAGGGAAGATATTGTCTCTACAACAAGTTCCTTGGTTGCTACATTTTGTACAAACCATCTTCAAAGGGACATTAAAGTAGTTTAATCTTGTTGTTACCAAGGCATATGTAATTTAGACCAAGTCAGCCATTTTCAGGAATGGTCCCAACTAGTAAAAACCAGTTTAAGCTGGGAAAACTACTCATGGCCAAGTAGCATGGCAGGATCCAAGAGCAACCCAAGCTATACGTTCATCCATGTTAGGCTGTAACCTTGCTTCCAGTTGGACTTTACCTCCAAACAAGAGCACTTTTGTCTTTTGGATTATGCTTCAATTTATTTGTCAATATCTAGCCCTTTGCAGCCTTCAAACACCGGTTTAGGTAGTCTACTGCCTCCCTAAAAGCAGAAAGAGTAAGTCATTGTACTGCAAGATGGTTTCATGTAGAGGTTAAAGAGCATGGGGGCAAGATGCAGCCCTGTGATGCCCACAAGCCAAAAACCAAACAACAGAGCAGTAGTCTCTCAGGACTAACTTCTGAGATGTATAAACCATGTAGGATTAGAGGCACTGCATACCCCCCCCCCAAAAAAAGTATCCCTGAAGCCCATTCTTACTATCATCATCCAAGATGGACACCAAAATTGATGGTATCAATAACCAATGAGTACCATAAGTACCAATGAGGATGCACCCCCCCATGTCTGCAGCCTGTTGATCAAGGTAGCTTCTTGTTGGATCCTGAGGAGTGATGCTGGTGTGGGAAGGAACCACTTCATTCTCCTAAGCCTTATAGATATCACTGGAGAGATGTGGAATCAGCTACGCAAAACTAGCTCTTAGTCATTCCATCCTGGTAATATACGAATTATACACAGCCCAGATAACCTACGAGAACCAAGGTAGCTTCTGTCCCAGAATCAGAGTGGAAACCAGATGATCTAGAAAACCCATTTCATCCAAAATTTCCTGGAGCTGTACAGCTACTACTACTTGCCCAGGAAGGGGAGATTTGCATGCAGAAAGTTTGAAATAAACTGGATTAGTGGAACATCTCAAACCTCCAAAATAGTTTTGATAAACTGTCAGAAAAAAGTGAAAAGATTTCTGACTTCTACACATTGTGTTGGGTACATATTAATTAAATCTCAAGGCTAATTCGTATATTACCAGGATGGAATGACTAAGAGCTAGTTTTGCGTAGCTGATTCCACATCTCTCCAGTGATATCTATAAGGCTTAGGAGAATGAAGTGGTTCCTTCCCACACCAGCATCACTCCTCAGGATCCAACAAAATTATTCCCATTCTGCTCTGGTAATGAATGGACTGGCCTTTTATACACACATCTTTGTTCTCTGTCTTGTATTCCTCTAAGTGCTTGTGTGAATTGCTTGTGCCCCACACTATCAATCTGAGGTAAGCACTGGGGTACTGTTTATGGGACCAGATATCTGGATTAACACCAAAGACTTATCCAGGGTCCAACTGACTTCCATTTCTTTTACTTTTCCATGGTGGAAACACCTCTCAAGATTGAATTGTGGTTTTAAAAAAAGTTTCTTAACTTGAGATAGGTGAACATAACCTCAGCACCAATTTCCAGATCACATAATTCCTTTTGCTGATGCGTTAAATGCCTCTTTTATTTCAAGCAGGTAGTTAACAAATTTAAACAGATATGCATATGTGCACTTTCACCACCAAATTAATTACTAATACTCTGAGAATGAAAGCAACAAGGCTTTCAAAGGACTATGTGAGGTACACATGGCTCCCACCCAAAATAATAACATTCAGTCATGTTACTTGTAATTAATTCTATTAGAAATGTCAGAACACTTGCTTTGCATGTCTAAACTGACCAGCGAAAATTAGTCATCATTCAATAACTCCTTTTATCATCTGTTTTTTAGCAACAGCGGCAACTTGACCTCCTGACTATAACCAACCCTGGTAAGTAAGCCACAAGGCTCAACTCTTTTTGTTTTCTTTAAGAGATGGTTGTCTGAATGTGCCTCCCTATCCCTTCCTTGATATGCAAAATGAAAAACACTGTTCTCTAGAAAACCTTTAACATAATACCAACTAACAGCTGTATTGTGTTTGGTAAAGCCCCGGGCAGTTATCCATTCACATAACTGCCTCTTTAGACCTTTTATTCTGTGACTTCATTCTTCAGACCTTTTATTGAGTGCTGATATTTCTTTAAGCCTCCTGGGGTTGCTGTTAGTGGTATGTATGCAAGGCGGATACACTATAACTCACAATGTATGTTCAAGTATCACAGAAGCATTCAGTTAAACTCTTTGCAGTGGTAAAGTTAGATATTTACTAAAGAATAAAGAGAGGCTGTATTATCTGTGTGTTCCATTGGAGGGGAGAATGTACTGGTGGATGAGAAGATACTTTACTTATCCAAAAGCCCAACATGAAACTCAGATACTTTCTAAACAATACCTGTTGAATAACTGAATGTGGCTAAGTGTAATTAGTGTTGTATGGTATAGCTTGATCATGTCAACTAATGCTTTCATATGTTTCTTTCTTGGTCTTCTGGCAAGTACTGAAAGAAGCAGAACTAGCTCGATATAGTCCAGTGTTCAGTGCCTCTGTCCTGTTCATCAGGCATTGCCAATAGCTGTAGTGGTACAAACCATTCTGTGTCATTGTGGCTAAGCAAATATATAGGACTGAGTTTTGTAATACATTTCATAACACCAATATGGATACCGTGTAACATTGATTGGACACTGGCCAGGATCCAAATTGCTGCTTAA
Organism: Euleptes europaea; assembly: GCF_029931775.1. Taxonomy (NCBI): domain Eukaryota; kingdom Metazoa; phylum Chordata; class Lepidosauria; order Squamata; family Sphaerodactylidae; genus Euleptes; species Euleptes europaea. The sequence continues at coordinate 72,962,335 of NC_079313.1, forward strand.
TTTGAGGTAGCACCAAAGGACCACCATTTCACAAACTGAAAGCCCCTTAGCTTGCTGTGTAGCATGGAGAAACACAAGCCCATCCTCCCTTTGGGCAGACAAAACTAGTTGTACAGATATTTGGATTGCAGGAAATGTTCAGTAGATATATTTTAAAAAGTCATTTTAAATACTACCATGTTCTTGATGTACAAAGAGTTAAAGAAAGAAGCGACATAATGGTAGAGAAAGGGAAATGAAGCTGATTTATGTAAACCTAGACAAACCATAATGTAAAGGGCTTGAGGAGGGTAGGGTCCCCTTCCATGGTGTAGAGTTTTGAGCATATGGCGAAGCTCTTCTCCTTTAACTACATTGCTTAAGAAATTTCTGCAGCTCAGATCTCCATGAGTATTCCATCATCTTAAGAAAGGGAAAGAGAGCCATGCTTACAAGGAAAAAGTCAAACATTCGTAATGTAATTAATGTAAAAAGAAAAGAGCATCTTGGGAGCATAATTCAGGGGGACTGCATTGGGACAGTATCTACCATGGTTTCTGCTTTTCTGAATTTATGTGTCAATGTTGGGAGAAAGTGCTGTTTGAAATAAGTCTTCTCTCCAGTGTCCTTTGTATTGGGTCTTCTGATTATCCTCAAAAACAGAGAAATAATTTGTTCTGGCCTCAGGTTTCTGGGTGTGCTCATCTCCCTGATAGCCAGGACTTACCTTGCAATTTATCACTTGGCAGGATCTGGAGCACAGGAGCAAGCTAGGTCTGAAGCTGAATCTAGCACCCAAAGGTTGTGGCCTTGTGAACTGATTGATCCAGCAGCACTCCCATAATTGTGTGTGTGTGTGTAAAGTGCTGTCAAGTCGCAGTCGACTCATGGCGACCCCTTTTTTGGGGTTTTCATGACAAGAGACTAACAGAGGTGGTTTGCCAGTGCCTTCCTCTGCACAGCAACTCTGGTATTCCTTGGTGGCCTCCCATCCAAATACTAACCAGGGCTGACCCTGCTTAGCTTCTGAGATCTGACGAGATCAGGCTAGCCTGGGCCATCCCCTGCAGCTTAATTAGACTGAGGGAAAGCAGCCCCAGCTGGTCTGGAGGCAGTTCCTAGAACTGCTTTTGGTGAGGTCTCAGTGAGGCCAGAATCCTGCAGAGAACTAGGTCTAGTCTGGTTCCGCAGCTGGTGCTAACCTGGCTGCTAACCTGACACTGCACCTCCTCTCAGCTACCTCAGTGTGAGCCCACTACCTCTGCTGCTCCTGTTGGATGGAGGCAGATCCTGGTTGTCTCATGGGCCAGGCAACTAAGCCCAGCATCTGGAGGGACAGAAGGAAGTTCTGATATAGGAGCCTCAACTACAAGCTTTTCAGGGGCAAGCTTCTCAGGGGCAGCATTTAGAACAGATGGGACAGAGTCATCTACCATGTGGGAATCTCCGTGAGTTTCCTGCTCTCCCCCAGGCCATGTTTCTGGCTCCCCATGCTCCGCCTCTGAGGGTTCTGAGTCAGAGTATAGAGCCAGCACAGTGAAGGTCATGACACTATTCATGAGTAGAAAAGGAAGATTCACAATATTCATGACCAGGGCAAAGAAGCATGCTTGAATCGTAGACACATGAACACATGAAGCTGCCTTATACTGAATCAGACCCTTGGTCCATCAAAGTCAGTATTGTCTACTCAGACTGACAGCGGCTCTCCAGGGTCTCAGGCAGAGGTCTTTCATATCACCTACTTGCCTGGTCCCTTTAACTGGGACTACATGCATTGTAGACACCGTACTGTTCAACGCTCAGCCAACCTGAGGGCCTCCTATGCAGCAGCCATGGCATATAACACCAGCAAAATTGCTTGGAACACAGTCCTCCCTTTCCTCTGCAGAACCCCTAAATCTCAGCCACATGCAGCAAAGCAGAACTGTTTTACCAGCCCCCCCAAAGGAGCCAATTTAAGTGCACACACACCTCTTTATAGACAGATACAGTGGGAATGACAGACTGCTGGTTTGCCATTTAACTAGTTCATGAGGTGTGCATGCATGGTGCGCATGTGCAATTCATTCCCTCTCTGCAGCTTGTCTGCAAATGTGATTGGCTGGTTGGAAGAATGCTGCTGCCTGGGAAAACAAGCACAATTAAAGGACAGCATAGCAAGCACATGAGCATGGCCCTACTGGCTTGGTAAACTGTAGCATCCAGACTTGAAGCAACGACATGGATTTTCAGGGAAAGTATTTTTTCAGTAAGAAACCCAAATTCCTAACACTGTTCTGGGAACACAAATTAACAGCGATTTTTGTGCATGTTTTTGGCTTGGGAGTTCTGTTATGTAAACCCCTAATATGAACAACATGAAAGTTAAAAGCAAAAGGAGGTATCAAAGATGAAACCAAAGCTGCACTCCTGAGGAATGTAGAAGATGGCATCACTCTTAGCAATAGAATAGCAAAATGGGACAAATGTTTCAATAGAGACATTCTTTGGACTGATTCTCACTTTTTGTGCTCTGTTATGCATATTGGGTTGAATCCAAAGTCCATTTTCAACCAGTGGAATGGTAATTTGGCTGGTGGGGGAGTTTTCATTGGTTTCTCCTTCTTCCAGTAGAGACCCTCACATTTCTTCATTTTTGGTATGTTGGATTTAACCCATTAAGTACAATATTTACTTTCTTATGAAATAAGAAGTGGGCACGTATGTAGGCATGTGTCTCCTTAAAAATGCTGGAAGCTATTTCTGGGAAAACATCAGAGTACTACTCATGATGGAGGAAGGGTTAAGTGACTAGCTCCTAACACAAGCCAGACCTTGTACACCTATCAGGGAACATTTACCTTTTATACTTGAGAATGCATACATAGACTTTTAAAGTATAATAAAAATTAGGATCCTGCTATGCTCAGTGTGAAGAGGTGATGAGAAATCCAATAAAATTTTCAGACAGGCAGCTAAAAGGTAGAAGGTCAGATTATTCAATTTTGAGCCCCCCCTCCCAATTTTGGCAGTATTTCTAAAGTGATTAAAAAAACAATCCAGAGCTTTAGAAGATTTTCAGAACCTTATAGTGCAGTCCTAAGCAGAGTGATGTCCTTTTAAGCCCATTGACTTCCAGGGATTTATAAATAATGCCGTTTATGATTCCACTGTTAGAAGAAGAAGAGTTGGTTTTTATATGCCAATTTTCTCTACCTTTTAAGGAGAATCAAACTGTCTTACATTCTCCTTCCATTCCTCTCCCCACAACAGACACCTTGTGAGGTAGGTGAGGTTGAGAGAACTCTAAGAGAACTGTGACTTACCCAAGACTATGGGTGCCATCCAATTTTGGTCATAATGAACATTCACTATAAACTCAAGTTATATGAAGCATAGAATAAGACTTCAAATTCTTAATTTGATAATTCCTAACACTTTTTAAAGAGACCTTGCTGCAATCTATGCTCTGATTATAGCAGTATGTCCATGGAAGTATTTTGTATTATTATGGTAGTGAAATATGGCAGATGCACAAGTGCAAATGTATCGAACTAATGAATTCCATGCTTTGGGGTTGGGTGCCACCAATATGCAGATGATACCCAGTTTATCCAAGCATGCAGATGAGCATCAGCTTATCCAAGCATGCAGATGTGTCTATCTTGGTTCTGATCTGGGGCTTTGAAGCTTTGAGGCTGTGGTCAGGTGGCTAAGGCAGAACAAAGCAAAGATGAATCCAGACAAGACAGAGGTCTTGTCTTGTTCATATATTAAATAAAGTTGCTGGACCCTGCCAGAAAGTAATAGGTTCTGAGCATGCTCCAGAAATGCTTCCATATAAACCAGAAATCATGGAATCTGTTTGGGGTATTCCATCCCTGTCAGAAAGAAGGTCCAAGATTCTGCGTTTATCTGATTGCTCCACTGAACTATCAGATAAGCCCTTATCAGCAGGAAAGTGACTTTTTGTAGCTTTCTCATGGTATTTTTCTAAATTTGATTGCCCAGTTGGGGATTTGTTCAGGTGAAGCTACAGATACAAAGGGTCTTAGCCAATCTTCTGAAATGCTGTGTGAGGGACAGCCCATTAAACTTCTAAGACCTATAAAATAGCTTTTATCTTCAGCATTTAAAACATTCTCAGTTTTCAAAGTCCATTTTTAAAGGGATAAAAATATCTCAAAATCATTAAATTTGTGATTCACAATTGAATAATTTTCAAGAGCTTTTAGTTTCTGCTAGAAGGGTTTTATTGCTCAAAATTATAGATCTACTTCTGTGTTGCTCCATTAATTTTCAATGGTTAGAAAATAATATTTTAACCCTCCTTTAGTTCAGTGGAATTATGTGTAAGATTTGCACTGTAGTCCTAAGCAGAGTTACACCTTTTCTGATCCCATTGACTTCAACAGACATAGAGAGGTATAATTCTCCTTAGGATTGCACTGTTAATGCACTACTTCCTTGAGTAAGAGTTACTTTCCTACATATCACTGCTTAGGACACTGCGACATAAAATTAGATGACAAGAAACAAAGCTTTTTTAAAAAGTTAACTTAAGAACACGTTCCACTATTCCAACTTTAAGCAAGCTATTCTCATTACTGTCTTGAACATTGTGAGCCTTTCTTACTAACTGAAGCATGAAAATATGAACTCGTGAAGCTATAATACACCTATTAGTAAAAATTATGCAGGATAATAAAATGTGACAGAAAGTTGTTCACCACTGAAACTCATGATCTTGATTGTCCATGCTAATTAATGCTACATTGATTCTGATCAAAGTACATGCCAAGGGATCCAGGCTGAGCTTTCAAACAACCTCACATAATTACTCTTCATGTTTGTTGGTGAAAGTTTTCCTAGGTTGTTGTATTTAAAAATGTATCCTTATGTATCTTCCTAGTAATGGCTGTCTCTGCTAAAAGACTATTCAGAGCAAGAGGCTGTGGCAGACAGCTGCATAATGGATCTTCGAATGACAGGAGGTTCACAGACAAACAGCCCCCCCTGGGAATTCTACAGTTGGTGGTTGAGAGAGACCGTTAGAAATTGACAGTTGATAACTGACTGTTCAAGCTGACAGTTGAGGCTGGCAGCTAGGGTGAGAAGAACTCAGGTGTTGAGGAAGGATCCTGTGTGTGAGGGAAGTGATTTTAGTGTCTTTCCCTAAGAGAAATAGCTCCTAAATGAAGGGGGTGATCCCTAACCAGTTTTAAGGAAGAAAACTAGAAAAAAAACTGAGTGATTTGTCCCTAATTCCACCAACATTTGAAGTTTTGTTACAAGAGGCTTACGTCTGTTTGACTACGCAGTGACAGACAAAGAGTCTCTCTCAGTATATATCTAAAGTATCAACCCCTATCTGTGAAATATATCAGATACATCCTGATTACAAAATATATACTGTTTATAAACATCTTGTGTTTCCTCATTCCTGTTATTGTTTTGTTACATATCAAGTTTATTTTCTGAAACCTCCCTGCAAACCTGACTTCACAATTTTCCTCAAAAGCAAAAAATAAAACAGTTTTGAGTTTTTATTTCATTAAGCTTCTCTTGTGCCATACTCTAAGTTATATAGTTTTTGGCAGATTCTTCAACCATCAAGTGTGGGACAGGAAAACAACAAGTCTCAGGAGTAATATTGGCAGTTGTTGTTGTGTGTGGGGGAAATAAATCAAAAATAAATAAAACAAAAGGAGATCCGTCATAGAGGACAATTGAATAAGATAATGCAGGGGTCTGCAAACTGCGGCTCCCGAGCCACATGCGGCTCTTTGGCCCATTGAGTGCGGCTCTCCGAACTTGGTCTCGCGCCGGCAGCCGGGCTGCGGAGCTGGTGCGCCTGAGAGAGAGAGAGAGAGAGAGAGAGAGAGAGAGAGAGAGAGAGAGCAGGCGAGCGGGTGCACTGTCCCCCCCCCACCGTGGAGAATGGCTGGGTCCTCCTTTCCCTTGCCCTCAATGGTTGGGAGGCTAAAGCCTCCCCTCCCCTCTAGCCGCACGATTGCTGGGCGGGCGGCTCGGCTGTTACTGCCCCCCCGCCTATCAGCTGTTGGGCGGGGCGGGCTTCCTTTGGTAGACCTGGCCTCCGGCGGAGTCCCATTGGGAGGCCATGTCTACCCACTGGCTTTCTTGGCGGTAGACCTGGACTCCAAGGAGGGGAAAAAGTCCCCCTTCAGAGGCCAGGTCTACCAATTGGCTTCTATGGGCCTCCAGAGGCCAGGTCTACTGCCAAGAAAGCCAATGGGTAGACCTGGCCTCCCAATGGGACTCAGCCGGAGGCCAGGTCTACCAATAGGCTTTTATGGCGGTAGACCAGGCCTCCAGACGAGGACTCCAGATGGGGAGGGGGAAATGGCAGGGACTTACAATTTAATTTTTATCAATAAATAAGATCACTATTAAGTATGATATCAAGTTTTATTCAGTGTACCTATAGTTTAATTAAGACTTAAAACTTTAATTAAAGTTTATTAAGTTAATAAACAGTGTACCTACCTATATAGTTTAAGTTTAAGAAATTTGGCTCTCAAAAGAAATCTCAATCGTTGTACTATTGATATTTGGCTCTTTTAACTAATGAGTTTGCCGACCCCTGAGATAGTGGATAGGAAAGCATATTCATCTATTTGCAAAGTTTGAAATGGGGTTTCTGAAATTGTGCTGCTTACACAATCATTGATGGTTGAGATTAGGGTTGCTAACTCCAGGTTGGGAAATTCTTGGAGATTTGGAGGTGGAACCTGGGGAGGATGGGATTTTGAGAGGAGAGGGACCTCAGCAAGGTATAATGCCATACAGTGCACCCTCCATTATGCAGCCATGTTCTCCAAGGATCTGGTTCAGTATAAGGCAGCTTCATGTGTTCATGTGTGTGACTTCAATGGGGTATAATGCTATAGAGTCCACCTTCCAAAACAGCCATTTCCTCCAATTGAACTGATCTCTGTCAACTGGAGATCAGTTGTAATCCCAGATCTCCAGCTACCACCTGGAGGTTGGCAACCCTAATTGTTCATGACAAATTGTTGCTAAAGGGACAATTTATAGCAATATCTGTAATGGCTTGCTGTTTATGACTTTTGTTATGAAAACAGTAATTAATATTTGGGAAGAGGTAACAAACGAGCTGAGGTATAGCGGAAAAACAATAACCCTAAAATAGTACAGAATATCCCACTGCTCTGTCAACAGAGAACCCACTTTTAATTTGGCTGCAGTGTTTAAAAAGTGATGGGTCATATACATGCTGATATACTGCACTATGCCAGGGCTTCTTAAACGTTTTCCACTCGTGACCCCTTTCACCCGAGAAATTTTTATGCGACTCTGGGTGTATAGATATATAAAATAGATATACAAATCAAACATTTACTGATAAAAGGTCCAGAAACCTTTTACTGTTGCCAATTTTTTTGCGATCCCCACATTCAGTTACCCCATATGGGGTCGCAACCCACAGTTTAAGAAGCTTTGCACTATGCAATTTTTCACGATAGGCATAAAAGTAGATATCAATGCAGAGGAGCTTCAACATACGCTTCTGTAGATATTTATATATTTGCTGTTTACTCCAAGCCTTCCATGCAGTTCAGATCAGCCTATGTGGTCTCCCCACCACACCATTTTATTCTCAGAATAAACCTATGAGGCAGGTTAGGATTGAAGAATGACTGGTCCAAAATCAACCAATGGGCTTCATGGCAGAGGGGGGATTTTAATCCAGTCTCTCAATCCCATACTGACACTGGCTTTTAGCTGAATACTTTCTATCATTTTGATGGGATTTAAAACCTTTTACAATTTGATAAAAGTTGGCTATATCATTTTTCCTTATTACCTCTTGATTTTGGACTAAAGAAGGGCCTTTATTCTTTAACCCAGCTTGAAGGCATCTATTTGTATTGCTAGTTATTATTTTAAAAGGTGCAAATTACAGCACAACAATTTTGATACACATTGGACTTCTTTGCTTGTTTAACATTTTGTGGTTTTGGAAAATCTTCTTTGTTATGCATTGGCAGTCTGAATTATGTGTATGTTGTTCCTGTTGGGAAGTGGATTCTCATCATGTTCAATAATAACCATGGAGAAGGCATTTGAAAAGCGGGTGCCATTACTTTTAAAAGGAAAAGAAAGACTAAAGCTTTCTGCAACACCTTATTATTATTCTGGGTCACTGTGATGTTTCCATGCACCTTGGCATGTCCCTTTAATTGGATCCTTACCTATGAAGGTCCAGCATAGTTGCATTGAAAGCTGACATTTCCAACTAACTGACCTTTTCAGGCCCAGTGATACTTCTATAATGATTATCCTCTTGCATTGTTTGGACACAATACCACATACTTCACAGCACATAAAGAATATGGTCTTTGAAAACTATTCAAAATTCTCAATCTCAAGTTAGCAAAATGAGAAAATTGGGTACAAACATTCATCAGAAGTGTTATTGTGCAGGTATCGATTTGAATGCCCTTTCATTTCTGTGGGAAAAAGTGTTGTAGTATGGAGTTCTAAATTAACTTTTGTTCTGTTATTTTTTCCCCCGGTAACTATAAAAAGGTCAAATTCATTCATAAGCCTGAATAGATTTGCTGGATATAAGCAATAAGATAGCAATCAACCTTCAAATAACCTTTAAAGAGACAGTATCTTCTTCTATGAACAATAATTGATCTACTCATTAAACAGGAGGAAATTCTTTCAGGCTCACCTAAGCAAAAAATGTATAGGTGCAGAGTAAAAGGACAGTGTCTAGAACAACACGAAAATGAAGTTTAATATAAGGCTTAATTTTGCACATTTCAGTGGCCTGCTCAGATATTCCTTCTCCCCACCCAAACCTCCATATACTACAAAAAGGATTCTCTGTCTCAAATTCATGGAGGTCTTGCATTTTAAACAGGGAGATCCTCCACTACATTCATTACTGTATACAGTAGAGAAGGTAGGGGAAGAAATTGGAGCTTCATTGCACAATGAGGATTTGAACATGAATAAGAGCTGCTGTACCATTGCTACTGGCCAATGTCAACCCATCATCCTCAGCTTTTATGACTTTTTTAAAAAACAGCAGCTTTTCATTTGCTCCTGCAGTGGTCTCCTTTGTCTAGTTAGGGGAGATCAGCTGCTGCCAAAGAACATTAGCGGCTGCTAATTTTAAAACATAGTTATAGGTGCTGAAAAGGGTAGGTAAACATGAATAGAAGCAGCAGTGGTTCCTGCTCCTTCTTCAAAGATTATGTAGTGAAGCATAACTAAGCCAGTCTCTAAATCCCCCCATGTCCAATTTCTGTCAGACTTTGCACTATAAGGCTGAGACTTCAGACCAATGAGACAGGGGAGTCGTCCAGAGCAATATTTAGAACACGATTGCTGAAATAGCTGGGAAGCTGGGTTGAAAGCCCACCCACCCCCGAGGGTGGGGAATTCCCTGCCTCTGCCTCTCATTTTCCACTACCATCTGGAGAAGTTTTTTAATGGCCATCAGGCCAACAGCATGACATCACTTGTGGGGAAATCCATAGAGTTTCTGGCAATCCCTACAGAGGCATGTCAGCTCTGGGTTTTCACTGATGGCTGCCACCCCCCACCCCCCAAGTCTCCCAATGGTTGCCAGGCCATGCCTGCAGGGAAGCTGTCCAGCCACATTGCGAGAGTGGAAACAAAAACACAGAGAGAGCTTGGCAGCAAGAGTTACTGTAACAGCAAAGTCCCAAGTAGCAACTGATAGGTTTTATGGTTGGCCCTGCAGCCCCATTAGGGTTGCCAGGTCCCTCTTCGCTATCGGCGGGAGATTTTGGGGCGGAGCCTGAGGAGGGTGGGGTTTGGGAAGGGAGGGACTTAAATGCAATAGAGTCCAACTGCCAAAGTGGCCATTTTCTCTAGGTGCTGACTCTTCCTGGCCTGTATTGAAGCCTGCAAGGGTCATTGTTGGTTATTCTATACCCAGTGGTGGACTGGGTCTAAAAATATTGGTTGCCAGAAGACAAAGGCTATAAGGCTATATGGTTGCCAGAAGACAACTATAAGGCTATCATTTAATTTTCATTAATTTTTATTTTTAACATATTGTCTAATGTTTAAGGGGGCCCCACTTCATCAGGGGCCCACAGGGCCCACTTGCCATCGAGCAAGCTAACACAATGGCCAGTCCGCCACTGTCTATACCTCATTCTCAGAGGATGACTTTGTAAGTTGGGCTATGAGACATGACATACCGTATATACTCGCGTATAAGCCGAGTTTTTCAGCCCCCAAAAAGGGCTGAAAAAGCCAAACTCGGCTTATACGCGGGTCAATACGGTAGGGGAGGGGGGAGGAGGGAGGAGGGAGGAGGGAGGAGGGAACTTACTGCCACCGCCGCCGGTCCCACGCCGCTTCCTGCTGCCAAGAGCGGCCTGGGGCGGCCTCCTGCAGCTGCAGGGAGGCTGCCCCGGCCCTCGCCAGGCCTCGCCGCCGCTGCTGGCGGCCGAGGGCGGCCTGGGGCGGCTGCCCCGGCCCTCGCCAGGCCTCGCCGCCGCTGCTGGCGGCCGAGGGCGGCCTGGGGCGGCTGTCCCGGCCCTCGCCAGGCCTCGCCGCCGCTGCTGGCGGCCGAGGGCGGCTGCAGGGAGGCTGCCCCGGCCCTCTCCTGGTTGTGTCGCCGCCGCCACCAGGCCCGCGCCGCTCCTGCCGGGAGCCCAGGTAAGCCTGCGGGGGGGAGGGGTTATAAGCCGACCCTCGACTTATACGCGGGTGCCTAATTTTTCCCCATTTTTGGGGAGAAATTAGGCACCTCGGCTTATACGCGGGTCGGCTTATACACGGGTGTATACGGTACTAAATGTTTTGACCACTGATCAAAAAAAGTAGCACTTCACCTGTTTTAGATCCTTTGGTAGTAAGAATAAGAGCTAATTTTAACCGTGTAAAGAAATATGATCCTAGTTTTGTAACCAAGAAGCATTCCTGCCCTTGGCCAAAGCCTATTTATGGATTTCCATGGTTGTCTATGAAGTACTAATAGAAAGGTTATAGTTTCCACATGAGTTTTGTCAAGAAATGCTGTTAAACTTTTTACTCTGTGTTGTTCGTCCTTTTTTCATTTTCTAAAACAAACACTTTCCATATGCCTTCCTAGACAAATAACTACAACATTTTAAAATGATTCATTTAAGTAGGGAGGAAATGAAACCTTTGAGGTACCAAGAGATGAAAATGTTGTTTTCCCACATTTTATGAATCCCAGATGCCTCCTCTAATTGCTTAGCTAACCCCAAGTTTATTAAGTTATTTTCCAGAGTCAAACTCATTTGTATACATGTCAGAATATAAACTGAATTTTAACAGAGAGACTTCTGGATTAGAATTGAAAAATGATAAACAAATTCATTTAGAATGTATTTGCATGCAATTTACATGTGACAAAATAGAACAAAATGTAGCTTGCAAATACAAGTGTTATATCCATTTAACATTATGGAATAGCATGAAAGGATTTTTTAGTGTTGTGAAAAAATATTATGGATCCTAAAATTCAGTGAGTAAAAAACTGACAAGACCGGATAAGAATGCACAGAATCTGTAAATACTATGTGCATTATCTGTAGTTTATAGAATAATAATGTTGAAGTATTTGTATAGTTCTTTCCAAGCATATATTATTTCCTTTCCAGATGGATTGTTTTGCCTCATGTAGCTTTTAAAATGAGGGCATGTTTTTTCTTAATATAAGATACATAAAATACATATGGTGTTTGCTGCTTGAAATGTGTCAGAAACTCTACTAACGTTAGAAAAAAAGATATTTGAACATTTATTATATGCTTAGAGCTGCAAAAACCCTGAATCTTTGAATGAAAAGACAATATTGCCAAGAAAACAGGGGTCTTGCCTGAATTAAAAATTACATCTGGGACAGGGTATTGGAGAAATTGCTTAAATCGTGCATTATTTGCAAACAAACATTTCCCTGATGGCATTGGTGAATTGCAAGGTTGGGACAGACCAGACAATTTCATGTTTACTGAGTGAGTGGGACCTATTCTCTCCAGGATCAGAGGAGCATGCCTATTATATTATATTACCTGCTTTGGAGCACAGGCAGGATAATGCTGCTGCAGTTGTCTTGTTTGTGGGCTTTCTAGAAGTACTTGGTTGGCCACTGTGTGAACAGACTGCTAGACTTGATGAACCTTGGTTTTCCCACAACTCTTTGAAGAGGAAGCGGCCATTACAGACTGTGAAAAGTAAGTCTTTTAAAATTCTCCCAGGGGGGCATTTTTTGAGGTAGAGTCACCAAATTTGCAGCATAGCTTCAAGGGACTCTCCTTGCATGAAACCCAAAGATTGGTAAAGTTTGGGTCAGGAGGGGGTCTTCATTTTATGGGGTCCAGAAGGGGTCACCCCCTCCTTCTTAGTGAAGTATGGTAAAGTTTACAATGCTTTTCTATAGAGGGGGCAACCCCTTCTGGACCCCATTAAATTGGACCCCCTGACCCAATCTTCCCTAGGGCTGTTGAAAAAAAAAAATCGGTAAAATTCAGATTCGGCAAAATTATGCCCATTTTGATTCAGGAAATGCTGAAGTCCAAACTCCCCCAATTCGGATCTGTGGAATTCGGCACCAAGTTCCGAGTTCGGGGAAAAATTCGGCTGAATAAAGCCATTAAAAACACATTTGCGCCTTTCCGCGGCTCCGGGGGGGCATTTTTGGAGGTAGAGGTCCCAAAATTTCAGCGTAGCTTGAGGGAACCCTTTTTGCAAGAACCTCCAAGCTTTTTAAAGATTGGGCCAGGGGGTCCCAAGATATGGGGCCCAGAAGGCCCCCCCCCAAAATCGCCCTCAGGAATAAAGGCATTAAAAACACATTCACACATTTCTGTGGCTCTGGAGGAGCATGTTTGGAGGTAGAGGTCCCAAAATTTCAGGGACCCTTCTTGCAAGAACTCCCAAGATTTGTAAAAATTGGGTAACGGGGTCCCGAGATATGGGGCCCGGAAGGGGTCCCCCCATCTGCCCATTGGAATAAAGCCATTAAAAGGGATGTACTAAAACGAATGACAAGTCAGCCCATTGGAAGCAATGGGAGAGGCTGCCCAGCCCATTGAAGATAATGGGAGAGGGGAATGTCAGTTGACTTTCATTGACTCCACTAAAATACATTACAGGGGATATACTAAAATGAATGACAGGCTAGCCCATTCGAAAAAACATGAGTGGCTGCACAGCCCATTGGAAACAATAGGAACCAGCCAGAGAGAGACTCACTGACCCACAGTTAACTCCACACAAAGTTGGCAACCGGTGAAAACAGTAGAAAGCACAGTCCCACACAGAGGCAATCAAGCCCACCCCCAGCAGAACAGGTAAACCCACCCCCTTTTGGCTTCCCCCCTCACAGACACACACACACACACACACACACACACACACACACAATCTCCCCCCCACATACACACACACAGGAAAAAATTATAGATAATTATAGAGAAAAGCCCCCAAATGGGTCTTACTGTGGATGTCTTCTTCTCTTCTAACAGGAGCAGGGACCGGGAGGACTCAGGAGTAATCCAGTACAATTCTAGCAGACTCACACACACATACTCTCTGGCACGGGAGGTTTTTCCTTGGATTTGCCGCTCTCTAGATGCACATTAAGGATTGCCTGCTCCCATTCATTCCAATGGATGGATGCGGGGGACCCCATAACTTGGGATTAATTGCCTTTTAGTCAGACCCCCAGGCCAGGGTAATGGTACGGCCCAACTGCTGAAGCAACCAGACCCCCAGGCCGGGGCAATGGTACGGCCCAACTGCCGAGGCAACCACCAGACCAGATCCCCGGGCCGGGGTAATGGTACGGCCCAACTCAAATGTGTTTTTAAAGGCTGTAATGGGCAGATGGGTGGGGGGACCCCTTCCAGGCCCCATAACTCGGGACCCCCTGCCCCAATCGTCACCAAACCTGGGGGTTCTTGCAAGAAGGGCAACCTCAAGCAATGCTGAACGTTTGGAGCCTCTACCTCCAAAAATGCCCCCCCGGAGCCGCAGAAAGGCATGAATGTGTTTTTAATGCCTTTATTCCTGTGGGCAATTTTGGGGGGACCCCTTCTGGGTCCCATACCTCGGGACCCCCTGACCCAATCTTTACAAAACTTGGGGGTTCTTGCAAGAAGGGTCCCCTCAAGGTACACTGAGATTTTGGGACCTCTACTCCAAACATGCCCACCCAGAGCCGCAGAAAGGTGCGAATGTGTTTTTAATACCTTTATGGTTATGCTGCTGATTCAGAGCTCCCGAATTTGCTGAATTTATTCGGCGATCGCCCCGAACTCACCGAATTTGGCTTGTTGTTTTCCCGCCTTTTTAAAATTCGGTTCCATCTGAACTAGAAACTGACGCGCGCAGCTGAGCTGGAATGCAGGAGTATACCTGGCAGCAATTCAGTCCACACCAGTACTGGTATGTACAATTTATTTACAGTATTTACACAGTCCGGAATGCAGTTTTCTCCCACAAACTGCTCCGCCATACATCAATAATTCCATCACCACACATCTGCACGTATTTCATGGACTTATATATATTTACAGCCATACAGTTGACCAATCACATACATTTGCTGGGTCACTGTGAGTCATACTGGAAATTCCCTTTTCAGGCCGTTCAAGCCGGTCCAGGCTGGCTCAGTCACATGACACTAGCTGTCAACTAGATCAGTCTAATCTACTGTTCAAACTGCTGACTAGTTACACATAGTGTAAATCAAATTGCAAAAACTAAGTTGCAAGTTTTGTTGTTACTACCCTCCTGGACGAACCTAAGGAGGAAAAAACTCAGTTCCCAACCTCCAGGCCAGTCCTGGAGGTTGGGAACTGAGGTTATTTTCCTCCTTAGGTTCGTCCAGGAGGGTAGTAACAACAAAACTTGCAACTTAGTTTTTGCAATTTGATTTACACTATAATATGTTGTTTTTGCTAAAACACCACCTGGAGGTTGGCAACTCTAATTGTGAATGCAGGGTTCCATGTGCCCAATTAAGGAACAGACCAGTTCTCTTCAGTGCAAGGATATGTCTCACACAGAGTGATGAGAATAGCTGTCCACAACCAGGTCTGTAGCGCTTTATATCACAAACATAGAGAAACCAGATTTTAGAGGAAGGCAATTTTCCTCCTTCCATGTTTAGGCCAGAATCCAATGCATTTTACTTAGAAATGTGCCAGTAAACATAGGAGGAAGTCCACAGACCATCTACTCTAGAATAATCCAATATATCTTAGTAAGATAATTCTAGAATGTACCCTGTCCCTTTAGACTTTATTATTTTATTTTTTTTAAGGTAAAGGTCTCCTGTGCAAGTACCGGGTCATTCCTGACCCATGGGGTGGCATCACACCCTGACATTTCCAAGGCAGACTTTGTTTGCGGGGTGGTTTGCCAGTGCTTTCCCCAGTCATCTTCCCTTTACCCCCAGCAAGCTGGGTACTCATTTCACCGACCTTGGAAAAATGGAAGGCTGAGTCAACCTTGAGCCGGCTACCTGAAACCGACTTCCTAGTTAATTTTAAATAATGCTGTTTTGCATGAAATAAAATTATGCATTTATCATGCAAAATTAACCTCCTAGCCCAGTAAAGTTCACATAATTAACATAAATCAACCATCCTGAGCTCTTTGACCTTTCTGGAGAACATTAGTTCAACTCATGCTTTTTGAACTTCGTAGGCATGAACTTGCAATAGCCCCATTGGATATGGTCTATTAATAACAGCACAAGTGAAAATGCAATTTTTACATAAAAGGCCTAACAGAGTATGAAAATAAGAAAATTATATTTAGGGAATGGGATGAATTACCACACATTTGTTCAATCAAATCAGGGTAATTTGTTATATTTCCATACATACTCAAAAATAAACCTTTTGTGAAGTTTTATGGTTAACAGATAGAAGTTTTAATTAGCTCTCTCCTCTGCCCCTGAAGCTTATATGGCTGGTCCCCTTTTCTAACATTCTTTCTTAGCAGTAAAGCTAGAGTTGCCAGCTCCAGGTGGGGAAATATCCGGAGATTTTTGGGGTGGAGCCTGTGGGAATTGAGAGAGTGAAGACAAAGACTCGGTGTCAAGGAAAACAGACCTCTGGTCTCAGAGCTGCGTTTTATTTATAGCAAGTAGTAAATACCAGTTGCTTGTAACTTGCAACTGTTGTGAGTAGCCATGGTAGCGGCAGAGATAGCAAACTAGGTCAGCCGAGCATATATGGTGCAGGAACTAGAAGCCTTTGTCTATTGTTCTACCCCCCCCTCTACGGAGGAGGGGCAGCCTCAGTGACGTGGCCTGCCAGCCATCACCTGACTGCCCCACCAAGGCCGTGCATGGTATAGCGGCAGTTTGCCAACTCGCTAAACACGGCCTAGTGGTCATAGCGGTGGTCTGCCAGCGTCGCCAGAGGGCCACAACCCTACACTTCCCCCTTTTTCGTTTTAAGCTGATGATATGCATAATACAGAAAGTGACGTTGCACATGCTCCTTAGAGAAAGCACACATATTGTAAAGGCTCGGCAGACATTGGACAAAGCACCCCAATGCAATAAAACCAGCAATGATTCCAAGTAACGCTAAAAAAGTTGCTCGCAGCCACCCAAAGTCAGGTAGCCAGCTGGTCAACCAATCAAAAAGACCAGGAGCTCCGGAAGTAATAACATTGTTAGTGAGCATATGACGCAATTTCTCCAGCTCGTCCTCAATGGTTTTGTTGAGGTCATGGAATGTGACTTTGCAACCTGCCTGACCAACAATTTTACAAAACCCACCTTGACGAGCCAGGAGAAAAGCTAAGGCAAAGCGATGCTGTAAGGTGATTTGATGCAATTCAGAAATCTCTTGCTGTAAATCATGAATTAAGCGGCTTGTAGCATTAACAGTCATTTCTAACCTACAAGTGAGGCCTAAGATGGAACGGCGGTTCTCCTGGGCAATGATCCCTGGGTAGCTCCCCAGAGTCAAAATCCCAGTAAGACCAGCCCCTATGGCGCGACCCCAGTCGCTCCCCCCACTGAGTTGGGTGTCCACAATAACCTCATCTGAACACCCGGGGCCAAGGGGGGCCGCTGCGGCACGCCTCACTTTGTGATTGGCTAAAGGTGTCCCAGAAGCATCCAGGACTTGGACTGGCAAGGTAAGATACCCAAGAGCTGCACACTGATATTTCCCAGGATGACAGTTGGTAGCCCACCCTGACCCCCAAAAGAACCAAAGGTTGGGGTCTCGGATGAGCCAATTGCCACAAATGCTTCCGGATGTGAGCAGGGAAGCATTTGGGGAAAACATCGGTAAACGGTGATACAACTGTTGTGTGGTAGTGTTCATGAGATGGAGATTGGGTTGGAAAGAAGAGTTAAAGGTACCCCAAAGGTAAAAACGGTCAGAACAAGCAGTATAATTGGCTGCATTATTTCCCCACAGTTTATCAGCAGTAGTCTTATAAGTCCAGTGAGAAAACTGAGGATTGTTAGCATAACAACAGAAACACAACCCAGGTAGAGAACGATGAAACCGAAATTTGTGAAAAGGAGTACTGTTCCAGTGAGGGTCAGTGGTGGAGGCAAACAGCATGGAGTGGTTCAAATGTTGTAGTTCAGACAGAACCAGTTCAGGAGAGTTAAAGGGAGTAGGCAAAAAGGACATAGCAGAGGCAGAGAGAGGAGGCTCAGAAATCAGAGAAACATTCTTGCCATGAAAAGCAAACATGTAAGAAGCATGACGAACCCATAAGTTCGGAGTAGAGGACTCATGCTTGACCCCCTGCACCCCAGAGCTCAGGAGGCATAAACATAAGACGATCATAACTGAGTTCACAGTCAGCTGGGCAAACACAGCAGCCAGAAAGTTCTCTGGGGTCATGGGCAGGTGCTGCTTAGCCAACTCCAGTTGAGCTTGCTCAGACAAGCGTTTGATGGCCCCCCAAGTTACTGGAGGGCTCGCTCTGCGACGACCACGACGCCTCTCGGCCATGGGCTCAGGGTCCACCAACTGAAGGCGGAAGTGAGGAATCAGGTTGGCCGGAGGACTCGGGTCTGGAGGACTCAGGTTGGCTGGAGGACTCAGGTTGGGGAGATTCTGCTGCCACGCCATGAAGATAAGGGCGAACACACCGTGCAGGCACCCACAACGGTCCAGTAGATGTTTGGACTGCAGCGTAGCCCCGGCCCCACGTGATGAGAGGCACCGGCCCGTGCCAAAGGGGGTCGGGGAGACGGCGGTAGCGCACCAGGGGCTGTGGCAGCGGCTTGTCGGCCTGGAAATGCCGCTGAGTCCTAGTAACAAATTTTGAGTTAAAAGAGAGAAGGTTAAGATGATTGAGGGTAAAGAGAGCCTGAGCAAGTAGGCCCTCTTTGTCCAAGAGGGAGAGGCCAACTCCCCCTTGTGTTTTCAATTTTTCAAGCATCCGCTTGAGAGTGCCATTGGCACGTTCCACGATGGCTTGGCCCGTGGAATTATATGGGATGCCAAAGGTATGGCGCACTTGCCACCGATCACAAAAGGCAGCAAATGTGGAGGAACAATAGGCAGGGCCATTGTCCTGTTTTCAGAGCAGAGGGAACACCCATAACCGAAAAGGCACGAATTAAATGGGTGCAAACGTGCTTAGCCTTCTCACCCTTTTGGGGAGTGGCAAATAGGCAACGAGAATAGGTGTCCACAACCACATGGAGACATTTCCAGGGAGCAAATGAAGAAAACTGAGTAACATCCATTTGCCACAATTGATTGGCTCCAAAACCTCGAGGGTTGACACCAGTGGAAGGAAAGGAAGCCTGTCCAGAGCACTGAGGACATTGCCGAATGATGGCAGAGGCTTCTGCAAGGGGCAAGTGAAATTGTTTCGCCAAGGCTTTGGCGTTTTGGTGATGCATGGCATGGCTCTCAATGGGGGAGAGAGCTGCATAGGAAACAAGGGAGTCAGCCCGGGCATTTCCTTCAGAGATGATGCCAGGAAAGGGCTGACGACTGCGAATATGAGCAACAAACAGCAATCCAGTGCGCTTTGCCAATTGATTGCGCAAAGCAATGAACAGACTCAGGAGATTGTCATCACAGGAAGGAGACACGTAGCTTCCTTCCACCTGAGAAATGACATTACACACATACAAACTATCAGAGATGAGACTGACTGCATCATGAGGGAAAAGACAAATTTTCAGAAGTATTTGAAAAAGTAAAAAAAAGGACTAAGCAAAAGAAAAAAATGTGGAGATTTTTTATAATTTCCATTAATTTTAGTATAGACCTGCAAAACGCAAAAATAAAATGGGCCCATACAAAGGGACCCTAAAAGGACAAAAAGTGTTAGAACTGCAGTTGACTTAAGCACAGAAAGTTATTTCCAAGGAACAATAGAACCTTTTAAACAACTAATTCTTTGGTCAGGAGATGCTACTGAAGGTCTTTGCCGTAGCAACGGGAGGGGAGTACAGCGAGCTGGCTGGCATAGAATTGTTGCAACTTTAAGAATGTGAACGTGTTTGTGTGCTGTTTAGGCACACTGAGTGAAGTGTGTAGCAGAGAAACAGAGAGCAGGAGAGAAAAAGAGGGGGAAAGGTTTATGGCATGCAGATCCAGAGGCCAAAGTGCCCTGGGTGTCACACCCACAAAGACAGCATAAACATTCAAATATATACATTTTAATGGCTGGTGGGAAACTTCTGCAGTTAATTGCTTCGATGCAGATGTAGTCCAATTAAACATAGTTACCACTGTAGAATCATTCACATTATTTATACAATCCATTTCTTTCACTGACTTTGTTATTAAGATTTCATCTTACCACGTGTACCATGAGCTGCAGTCTCATGTTCCCACCTTCCTTTGAAGAACTATATTGTAAATTCATTAGTTTCTCTACACTATTTGTACATATTATAACCTTGATAACTTCCACCAGAATATGGACATGGGGGTGTCTCCCGGAATGGCCTGGAGAATCTCCCGGAATGGCCTGGAGATTCTCCCGGAATGGCCTGGAGATGTGATTTTTGAGCATCTGGTGCATGCTATTGCCGTTGCAGACACTTATGGATATTTTGGGAGTGTGAGGTGACCTAATAAGTCCACAAAAATGGACTTATAGAAGATGTGACTGTTGAGTTTGAAAGGCAAAATATTTTGATCCTGAGGCTGTAAGGTCAATGATAGCCATATTACGAGGGATCATGTTCGGGTTGGGTAAGCCACACTGTAAGGCACCCTTTGGTTTGATAATTTTATTGATGGCGCGCAAATCATGCAGTAAACGCCATTTGCCAGATTTCTTTGTTGATGACAAACACTGGAGTATTGTAGGGACTAGTGGAAGGAACCAAATGACCCTGCAACTAGGCGTTGCAAAGCTTCCAATTTTTCACCAGGCAGTAGCCATTGGTCGATCCACACATAGTCTGTAGAAAGCCATGACAAGGCAAGGGCACGAGGCTTAGTCATTAGTGACTAAAGTAGCCTCCTATTGAGAGAAAAGGTCTCGCCCCCAAAGATTGACTTTAAGTGGGACGACAATTGGAGTCACGTACCCCACCTGCTGGTCAGTTGCGGTAGTGACAAGGAGAGGCCGAGCACTTTGTTGTGCCGGCGTGGAACCCCCCACCCCCCAGACAGCAGCTGACTGTTCTAGAGGCCAGGAGGGGTCCCAATCCTGAGGGGTGATCACAGAAACATTAGCACCAGTATCGAGAAGACCTCTTAATTTTTTACCTAGTACCTTATACTCACGAATTGGCTTCTGGTGCCAGATGTTCTCGGTGACCAAGGCAATCTGTAAGGAATCAGAAGAAAAATCCCCCTTGTCCACTCCCGAGGGCGGGAGCGGCACAAGGTGTGCACAGGAAGCACCTTCCTTTAAATTCAAAGGAAGAGCGCTCCAACACTGCAAAACAACAAATACAATTGTCCTGGACCACAACCTTGTCTGGTTGCACATTGATCCCCTGTTGCTGGGCTGCACAGGTAAGTAAGGCCAGGTATGTGCCAGGAGGAGCCTCAGCACGCATGGAAACAAGGGCAACCTCACCAGGGAGGGTTTGTTGAAGTGCTTGTGCAACATAGAGTTAGGAGTGTTAGCACCACTCCCTCGGTAGGCTCCCCCACCGGGGGCTCGGCACTTATTCCTAAAGTGATTGGGCTTTTGGCAGTGAAAACAGTGAGATGGCATTTTTAAGCCGATTTACAAAACTTGCATATGACTCATTGGGACTTTGTTTCAAGGCAGAGAAAGATTTACGCAGGTGGATCTCCCTCCCACTCTTCGGAAAGATCCAGGTCCCCATTACAGCGGGCTGCCTGGACTGCCAACGCCACTTTTGATCGAGGCGGTGGACAAGCGGGAGAAGGAGATAAGGGAGCCAAAGACGAGGCTGCAGGGAGGAGAGCCGGATAGGGGGGCGGTGTCACCTCCATAGCAGGTTTCAAGAGCATGTTGTCCGCTGGCGTCCCAGCGCAGACAGCTCTATAAACCTTTTGCCAGGCAAGAATATATTGCACTGGTGCATGGGGCTCACCCTTCAAGTCCCTTCCTATCTGCTCCCAGTCCCCTGGTTTGAGAGTGCCTTCCTGGGGATACCAGGGACACTGACAATCAATCTCCCGTAGGAGATCCTTAAGGTCTGCTGTCGACACTGAGTCCCCGTTATGTCTCACCAATTGATAAAGTTCTTCAGCATGCTTTACCTGCTCTGAAGATAATGTTTCACCCATACTTACCAATGGGGGCCGAAGCCGAGGGGGCCGATGAGCCGTGGGAGCCAAAGAGCTGAGAGTACGCGTAAACCTTTTCCAGTCGTGGTAAGCAGGCGAGACCCAGTGAATCACGTCGAATCACGTCGGCGGCACCAGATGTGGGAATTGAGAGAGTGAAGACAAAGACTCGGTGTCAAGGAAAACAGACCTCTGGTCTCAGAGCTGCGTTTTATTTATAGCAAGTAGTAAATACCAGTTGCTTGTAACTTGCAACTGTTGTGAGTAGCCATGGTAGCGGCAGAGATAGCAAACTAGGTCAGCCGAGCATATATGGTGCAGGAACTAGAAGCCTTTGTCTATTGTTCTACCCCCCCCTCTACGGAGGAGGGGCAGCCTCAGTGACGTGGCCTGCCAGCCATCACCTGACTGCCCCACCAAGGCCGTGCATGGTATAGCGGCAGTTTGCCAACTCGCTAAACACGGCCTAGTGGTCATAGCGGTGGTCTGCCAGCGTCGCCAGAGGGCCACAACCCTACAGGAGCCTGAGGAGGGTGGGGCTTGGGGAGGGGAGGGACTTCAATGCCATAGAGTCCAATTGTGAAAGCTGCCATTTTCTCCAGGTGAACTGATCTGTATCAGCTGGAGATCAGTTGTAATAGTAGGAGATCTCCAGCTAGTACCTGGAGGTCAGCAACCCAGTAAAATCCATTTGCAGGATGTGCAGCCATTTTTGGCTACACCTTCCTAGTAGGATGGAGCTGAAAAATTAGTGGAATGCTGCACTATTTCAGGAGACCTGTTGGGCTGGGCCTCTGCTAAGAACCTTGATGAATTTCAGAGGAAGATGCACAAACAGGCGGTCTATTTTATGGGGATGTACGAGTGTCTGAGCAGCAGCAGAGTACTAGCTTTTGATGCAGGTAGAAGACTATGGACTGGTCTGGAATGTTGCCCAATTAATATTCAGAATTTACGTAGACACTGATTATTAGGTAGGGTTGCCAGCTCCAGGTTGGGAAATACCTGGAGATTTTGGGGGTGGAGCCTGAGGAGGGCAGGGTTTGGTGAAGGAAGGGATTTCAATGAGGTATAATGCCATAGAGTCTACCTTCCAAAGTGGCCATTTTCTCCAGGTGAACTGATCTCTTTCACCTGGAGATCAGTTGTAATAGAGGGAGATCTCCAGCAACCACCTGGAGGTTGGCAACCCTATATTAGGGTACTCTAGTTCATTGGTTACAGTATATTCAGGTGAATGTATAAGAAACAAAAGGTATGGATATTTAATAGAGAGAAAGTAGCACATGATAATACTAACCTGGTAGAGAAATCCCTCAGCCACATGGCTTTTTAAAAAACAAACAATGAAGAAATCATTAGAAAAGTGCCTGGATCGGCATTGTGGAGCTCTTGCATTTACTGACTTTTTCCAGCAGTAATGATTTGTAACAGAATGCCTCATTCCAGCACTGCTAAGTCATAGAAATTTATTTAGATTGTTTACATATTACTTTAGGGTTGGCAGTAGTTCATTGCTGCTTCACCTTCTCATGGTCATAAAAATCTGGGCTATACCCAAGGGGAGTTTGCAACCATTTAGCCAAAGATAGCCCTGACCTGGATGGCCAAGGCTAGCCCTTTCTTGTCAGATCTTGGAAACTAAGCAGGGTCAGCCCTGGTTAATATTTGGATAGGAGACCAGGAATTCCAGTGTAGCTATGCAAAGGAAGGCAACCTCTGTTACTCTCCTGCCTTGAAAATCCTCCGGGTAGGGTTGCCAGGTCCCCCCTTTCCATCAGTGGGAGGTTTTGGGTGTGAGGCTGAGGCGATCGTGCATGGCTGCGTGTGCATCCAATCCCTGCTCTGGAGCAGCCCAGTGGATTGGTGGGCAATTGCCCACCAACACCACCCACCTGGCAACCCTACCTATGGGGTTGCCATGAGTTGGCTGCAACTTCATGGCATTTACACACACAGAGCCAGAGATAAGGGAACATTGTTTAATAGCACATATATAACATTTGGGCCTATATCCTTCTATTGGGTTTGGTACTAAAGAAATTGTTTCTGGTTAAGAACAGGAGTGACTGAGCCTGGTCTTGACCAGGGAGAGCGGGGCAGTAAGTTAGTAATAAATTAAAAAATAACAATAAACATGGGTTTTGATCCAAAAACTCCACGACATGCAGGAGGGAAGCATTCTCTCCGTAGTAGTCCTTGCCCCTCTAAAAATGGCTGCAGCAAAAGCAGCTTTTCAGGGATGCGGGGTAGGAAATTAGACACACTTGGATCCAAGCAAGGCTTCAGATCAGAGAGCATGACATCCAGCTTAATGAACACTGGCAAATTAACTAATCTTATATGTTTACTTTCTAGTTTCTGGTATTTAATAAAAAAAATCCAGGACAATTTGAAGTTCACTTCTCTTTCTAACAAGACAAGAAGCCATTATTTAGCTCTGTATTGTTCTAGACAGAAACTGTTTGAGTGCCTGTAGGCTTACTTGATGAGAAAAGTGACATCTTGAGGAAATATATAGCAAATTAAAAACAAAAGTCTTATTAGTCTTGGCAGCTACCTCCTGTAGCACAATTGATTTGGAATCCCATGGATGGGCAGCGTTCTCTTCAAGCAGCTAACTTGACAAATCGAACACATTTCTTAAGTATTAATGTTCAAGTTTAGTCGGTGGTAATAGCAATTTGTTCTTAAATTCCAAACAATTAGATCAAGAGACTCCATGTCACTTCTCAGCATGACTCCGAGGTTTAAAGTGCTGCTCTCAATGAGCAATCTTCAAGCTGCTTACTTCAAAGTATTCCCACTGAAATCCTTAGCTACAGCCCGACACAAAATTAGGTGCACTTAAATCCTTTGAAATATTTATTTACTTTTTATATCACTTTTAGAGCCAGCACCGACCCCCAAAGTAGCTTGCGGGAATCAAATGCAAGTGACAATTAAAATTTGACATTAAAAATGTTCTTCAGGACGAGGATACAAAGCTGAACTTGATGTAGGATGATTGAGGTGCCTGGAGGCTTCCTGCCTATTCTGCAGAGGCCTTTGGAAGTTAGCAGTTGGAGAATGGAGGGCTAATTAATCAAATAGATGTAAGGATGCTTAATTATGTGTTATTTGCATCTTAGAACTGTAGGGTTGCCAGTGGTGGGAGGTTTTCGGTTGCCAGTGGTGGGAGGTTTCTTTGCCACTGGTGGGAGGTTTTTGAGGCAGAGTCTGAGAGTGGGGCTTGGGGAGGGGAGGGACTTCAATGCCATAGAGTCCAATTGCGAAAGCGGCCTTTTTTTCTCCAGGTGAACTGATCTCTATCGGTTGGAGATCAGTTGTAATAGCAGGAGATCTCCAGCTAGTATCTGGAGGTTGGCAAACTGATAAAACTGGTATATACAGCCAACTGCCTCCTCTCCATATTTACCTTCAGGAGCATGTAGGGCTGCTGCTATATTTGCAGCCAGACAAAGAAGAAGAAGAATAGTTGCTTTTTATGTGCTGACTTTCTCTACCACTTAAAGGAGACTCAAACTGGCTTACAATCACCTTCCCTTCCCCTCCCCACAACAGACACCCTGTGAGGTAGTTGGGGCTGAGAGAGCTCTTAATAGAAGTGTAACTTGCCCAAGGTCACCCAGCTGGCTTAGTGTGTAGGAGTGGGGAAACAAATCCAGTTCACCAGATTAGCCTCTGCCACTCTTGTGAAGGAGTGGGGAATCAACCCCGTTCTCCAGATCATAGTCCACCACTCCAAACCACCACTCTTAACCACTATACCACTACACCACGCCGGCTCCAGGAAGGAAGTGTTCTTCTGGAGGTATTGTGTGCATCTACTTTAGCCTTATTGTCATAGGCATTAAACAGACAACCGCCTTGTACTGTTGCTGGTTAATATACATCTGTTCTATATGAATGAACGCATGTGTGTGAACTGGTCCTACATGAATCTAGAAATAAAGCAAAATAGCATATCCTGTAGTCCATACAATAAATATTCAGGACTGGCAAATATGCTAAGACTTCATCACATATATTCCTGTGAATTACCCAAAGACAACCATGTTATGTCTGTATTATCTCAATTGAAAAATCAGAGTTTTAGAATCCTTTTGGTAGGATAGTTCATAGCTTGACCCTATGATTTTGCCCCTTCTGGAACAAATACAGCACATTTCATTATGTTAGTACAACACACTGGCTTGCTATGGCTGTACTGGGAACAGGTACTGTTACAGACACAGCATGATTATATAACACAGTGCATCTAGCTGAGTGGAGATGGGAATGGACCTTGGGAAGGACAGAAGGCTATTCTGGTAGGGACCATTCTAATGGCATTGCAGCTACCACAGACTACATCAAGGCATCCTTGTGGGCCTGATATGCACTGTTGGCCTACTGCAATAGGATCCCAGACATTACGGCAAAGTGGATTGTTTTTGCCAAACGAGAAGCTGCAGTACCTTTTTGATGTTTGTTTATTAAAACATTTATGTCCCAACTTAACCAATGACTCAAGGTGGCTTTAAAATGCCACTATATGCCACTGAATGCATTATTTCACCATAGTTTTAGAATCAGCTCACTTCTTGATAAGGGTCATATGTACAGAAAACTCTTTGTTCCTGTAGTAGCCATTGGTTCCAGCAGCCTACAGGTGTCCATAGCTGGAGAGCCTCTGTTCAGCCCCCACCTGGCCTCAGTCTGTCAACAGTAAGGTTATCATTTCAAGTTAGTCTCTCTTGTAGTAGCACTTTGCTTTCTTTGACATATAGAACAAGGAAATTGGAACCCCAATCCTTTCCTCTGTCATTGCTGATATCAACAGCTCCTGTCTGCAGTGGGGAAGAGAAGGGGGAAAGCAACTGCTGTCAGAGACAAAAGGAAGGAAAACAGCTGGCATATTCAAATGAAGAACTTGAAAAACATTCACAGATGGCTTTAGTATAGTCTAGGATGTTCCACTGCTCTTACGTGCACCTTATGCTGGAAATTTAAAATGTTTAAATTTCCTAATATTAATGGATTTCTGGCTGAACATTCACCACAGATAGAGAAGATTGCTAAAAAATATATGATGCTATAATAGTAACAACAAAACTCTTGTGTGTGTGTAAAGTGCCGTCAAGTCACACCCGACTTATGGCGACCCCTTTTGGGTTTTCACGGCAAGAGACTAACAGAGGTGGTTTGCCAGTGCCTTCCTCTGCACAGCCACCCTGGTATTCCTTGGTAGTCTCCCATCCAAATACTAACCAGGACTGACCCTACTTAGCTTCTGAGAGCTGATGAGATCAGGCTAGCCTGGGCCATCCAGGTCAGAGCAACAAAACTCTTACTTTTGTCAATAAGCATGTATTATTTTGTCCAGTTCAGTAGAGCTATTTCACATTAGTCCACTGAAGAAAAAGCTATTGAAGGACCACAAAATGACTTACAATGTATGAATAATGCCATTCCTATAAATTAATTGGTTATACACATTTCCACTTGCTAACATGGTTATTTTCATTACTTTTCTGAATATCGATTAGTCTCATAACCAGTTCCAGTGCTAGTAAAAGATCAGAAAGAGATACTGCATTTGACAAAAGAATTATTAGCTTAAAGTAATCCAGGAAAAATCCTTCTTAGGCAGCAAACCTGCTTTCTTATACTGTGCAATAGTACTGGAGTACAGGATAAAAATGGATACAACCACATTTTTGAATGGTGTTGAGCTGAAATAGGATGGTGTTTTGTGATAATTTTTATTCCCTGTTAATGTCTTCCTGCTTGCAACAACGGAAACAGGGGCATAAGCGTTCACAGTGTTGCTTCTGATATTCAGAGTGAGGGCAATGCATTGATTCACTTTGAATTCACTTTGTGGTGTAATCACAGTCAAATTTAATTGTCTATATTACGTCATCCTTCTGTAGGGTTGCCAACTCTGGGTTGGGAAATACCTGGATATTTTGGGGGTGGAGCCTGAGGAGGGTGAAACTTGGGGAGGGAGGGACTTCAATGGGGTATAATGCCATAGAGTCCACCTTCCAAAACAGCCATTTTCTCCAGGTGAACTGATTTTTGTCACCTGGAGATCATTTGTAATCCCAGGAGATCTTCAGCCACCACTTGGAGGTTGGCAACCCTATCCTTCTGGGTATATGATCTCTGACTGGCTCAATGACATGGCCAGCAAGAAGGATATGGTTCTGTTTAAAAAGGAAAAAGGTGTAGAACAGCAAACAATTGGGGGTGCAAGCAGCATGTAACCAGTTATAAAAGTAAATATTGGAGTGGGAGGGGAGAACATTTTATGCTCTCCACCACCACCCCTTCACATCTATATACTTGTGTTGATTTAGCTTTGGGCAAGAATTTAATGGGGTTTTGATGATAGAGGAATGTGATTAACACCAAGGAAGGCTGTGATCTCAGAAAAAAAATTGTTTCTTGGAAATGTAGTTTCTTGGGAATGGGGCCAGCGAGGTGTAGTGGTTAACAGCCATGGTTTGGAGCGGTGGAGTCTGATCTGGAGGACCGGGTTTGATTCCCCACTCCTCCACATGAGCGGTGGAGGCTAATCTGGTGAACTGGATTTGTTTGACCGCTCCTACACATGAAGCCAGCTGGGTGACCTTGGGCAAGTCATTCTCTCTCAGCCTCACCTACCTCATGGGGTGTCTGTTGTGAAGAGGGGGAAGGGAAGGTGATTGTAAGCCGGTTTGAATCTCCCTTAAGTGGTAGAGAAAGTCGGCATATAAAAACCAACTCTTCTTCTTCTTCTTCTGATTTCAGGCTGAGAGGAGATGAGTTTTCCTTTATAGAGACACATAAGCAGGATGCAGATGACCATTTGCACACCTGCCAGGAAGGGCCAAGTATATGGCTTTTTGGATATCCTGAGTTGAGTGGCAAAGGCTTTGGGGTATGCACCTTGATTTGATTGGCAAAAAGGTGAAAGGCAGCACATGTGTGGACCCAAACCCAATTTCATGGTAGGTCAAAGTGAATCCCAGCTGGAATAGGAAAGGTTGAAATGTTTGGACACACTGTGAGAGGTGCAGAAGCCAAGAACCAGGGAATGGAGAGAAATGGAATAAAGTCTTTCTTGGCTGTATTTTCAAAGTTCCAGTAAGCTTGTGTTCATTCCACAGAAAGGAATGCCAAGGTAACACCACTGACTGTACAACTTAGTTTATTCCATGTTTTTATTTCTTTTTGTAGTTCTGTTCACCCTGTAGTGTTTTTATATAGTGTTTTTAGTAAATATCTTTTTTTCTTTTAAAGATGGGTTGAGCAACAGATAACCCAGGGAGTATCTAACCTGCTGTAATACAAAGGAAAATGAATATTTGTAAAGGAGAATGTGACAGACAGAATGTGTTAGACAGAGAAGACATGAAAGTGTTAGAAGCAGCACTGAAAGTGCCTCAGACAGATGCACTTTGAAACCTTTTGTAAACACCTCTCCTGGAAGCAGTGGGAGAGCAAGTGACGCCAAAGTTACTCTTCCAGAGACTCACAGGGGTACGTCTGGATCCTGGGACTGGAATGAACAAATCTGATGACTTGCGAGGCCCGTGATTACAGCTACAATACTTGACTGCAGATAGGGTTGCCAGCCTCCAGGTACGCTCAGCTAGCCTCTTAAACAGAATGGCAGAATAGACGTCTCTCCAAACTTTGGTGATATTTGCACGTGGTACTCCTTGAAGCTTGACGAAAGCTCTGAAATGGGGATTTTACCGGAAGCCCATTGCGTTTGAAATCTGTTCCGTGCTTCATTTGGACATTACCATTCTGGATTGTTTATTTCTATGCACCTGATTTTGCTGTGTATATACACTTACTTGATGTAATTTATTGCATTATAACAAGTCCCTGCTCTGTATTTATATCCTTGGGATATTGTTTTGGTGAGGCTTCACCTCACAATATAACTGCTTGCATTGTGCTTTGTACGTGCTTTATTGAGCTTGATACAAGTGCAGACCTTTGATTTCTCAGCCTCCAGGTACTAGCTGGAGATCTCCTGCTATTACCACTGATCTCTAGCCGATAGAGATCAGTTCACCTGGAGAAAATGGCCGCTTTGGCAAGTGGACTCTATGGCATTGAAGTCCCTCTCCTTCCCAAACCCCACCCTCCTCAGGCTCTGCCCCAAAAACCTCCCTCCGGTGGTGAAGAGGGACCTGGCAACCCTAACTGGAGATGTATTGAGTTGAAGTGAGTTGAAGGAGAAATAACTACTTTTTTTTAACCAGGCCACATGAACACATGAAGCTGCCTTATACTGAATCAGAACCTTGTTCCATCAAAGTCAGTATTGTCTACTCAGACTGGCAGTGGCTCTCCAGGGTCTGAGGTAGATTATTAACAGAATATTAATATTAACAATATTAACAGAAGTTGTACCTACCCTGCCACACATCACCTCATATGTTCTTTCGTTTTCTTGCGGAGGGGACTGAATATGATATGAATATTCAGCTCTAGCTTCCTCGGTCTTTGCACCTCTGGCTCCAAATTAAAAAAAAAAAGATTTGGCTGAGTAGCATCATGCATTTATGATTCAATGGCTGAAGAAGGAGCTGATCAAGCAAAACATGTGGCTGAGTAGGCACAACACTCAAACTTCAACCTTAAGCCTCTATATCTTGAGAGAGAAAACAAAATGCCAACCCATTAGTCATACTTGGAGTGCAGTTTCCCGACACTTGTGCACGGCATGTACATTACTATTGTCTTAAGTGGAAGTATAATTCTTTTTCTCCTGAAAAAAGATCTTTTAAATAAGTACACAGAAGCTATATACAGAGCAAGTTTGGCACAGGCATAGTTCATCACATCGACCTGACAATGTGCCTCAACTCTCAAATGAATGGAATAAGTAGGTCATTTAATCTCACCAGTAGCATTTTTTACAAATCAAGTAATAGTCGCATCAGCTTAGTTTGAAGAAAGAAAGAAAGAAAGAAAGAAAGAAAGAAAGAGCGATAGAGCGAGAGAGCAAGAGAGCGAAAGAAAGAAAGAAAGAAAGAAAGAAAGAAAGAAAGAAAGAAAGAAAGAAAGAAAGAAAGAAAGAAAGAAAGAAAGAAAGAAAGAAAGAAAGAAAGAAAATTCAGTATTGTATCTGGCACTGTTTTAAACTTCTGGAGGACAATGGAGTGTTTACACCTTGTTAAGAATGTCCTGTGTGCAAAGGAAAATGCCCCATTTTCTTCCTCACACTGGTGCACTGAGTGTGTGTACCTATGAGAAATCAAATTATTAATTCATAAGCATCAAAGGAGCTATTTATATAACAGAGGCACACATCAAAGTGATGTGTTCAAAGGGCAGCTTATGTGCATCCGCTCAGTCTTTCACTGTCTTTACAAATACACTCTGTGGAGTTGAATTCCTCACACTCATGTTAGGGGTCAAGAGACATTATATCTAGAAGACAAACTAACTAACCTTGGCAAAGCAAAACTGAAATCAGCAGCTTTGCCAGGAACCTTTAGACTCAGACCTCAAAATGCCTTTGCTGGAAAACAGGTGGAAGACTTTTGTATCTGTCTAGTTCAGCTGCAAAATCCACCCCCAGAGAAAGAGAGGAAAGTAGTAACAAAGAATGCCAAGGGGAAGGGGAATATTTCTGCCAAGGAAAAAAGCTCTTAGTAGCATACCTGCACCTTTGGAAGGTCGAGGTTGTTTAAGAATGTGCAAAATTGCAATACCAGAGTCCTGGTGAAGATATTCATTTTACATCTTGCCAGACAAATTGATTCAAATAATTCAGTCTGAAGCTAGAAGAGATGCAAAAACAGCTACTGCCAGCTCATCAAATCCACAATGGAATCAAGCCAGACATGCAAGGGAGCTAGCCGAGATTCCACATTTAATGAAAATGTGGTATAGCTTAGTATTTATGACCAATGGCTGTCATTTAAATCGGTGGCAAATATGATAATTGGAACCCACAGTGCCCTCTACATTTAGAAGCCAAAGAATCATTGGGCTATTGCAACATAGGGACAGACAAATGGAAGGTCAAAAGCCAGGGGAGAACATTACAATTTGGGCTAGTTGATTGGCTGACCTCTCTAATGTATTGTTAGTTTTAAAGACATTCCCTTTTAGGAATAACATTTCTAGGAACATGGAGCTATTATGTGTATATATAGAACTGACACTCAACCATAAAGGACAATGAAATGGTGCACCTCTTAAAACAAGAGAACTAGTGGTATACCTACATTGTATTGTTCAAGAGAACTAGGAATGCATTTTCTTGCTACAAGCCAAAGTAGAGGGGATGTAGTAAAACCTGTCCACATTGGTTCTTACAGCTTCAACAAGGTATATATGTAGGGATGCCAACATCCAGGTGGTACCTGGAGATCTCCTGCTATTACAGTTGATTTCCAGACGACCAAGATCCGTTCCCCTGGAGAAAATGGCTACTTTGGAGGGTGGACAGTATGGCATTATACCCTGCTGAGGTCCCCCCCTTGCCAAACTCTGCCCTCCCCAGGTTCCACCCTCAAAATCTCCAGCTATTTCCCAACCCAGAGCTGGCAACCCTATATCTATGTTGTGGAAGAATACAGTACTTCGTACAAAGAAAAAAATGCTGTATCTTTATCCACTTTCATTAGAACATCTGTTAAATATTATTGAGAATTATTGGGAAATTGTTGACAAAACTGAAGGATTTTGTGGTTTGCCTCTTTGCCTCAGGCCATGGGGGGGCGGGGTGGGAAGAGACATTGACATCAGTCATTATTACTGTAAAAATGGATGCCAGTGATAGGAGTTTTAAAAGTCTCTTATTCAAATAGTTCTCATTGCACAATCTTTTATTTCTGAATTAAATTTAGGGTCTATACTCCATCACATCTGCTTCAGTTCAAACTTAGGGCCTATACTCAGTCACATCTGGACTGTATGTTATGCTTTCTTGGAAGAGAAAAGATTGCTTTAAAAAGACCCAACTCCAAATCTAAGTACACAGCAACTCCATGGAAGTCCATGGTGACAGCACCTACACCCATCAGTCATGGAATAGCAAGCAGATATTATATAGCCGTATACAGAAGCAACCAACAAACACATGTGGATACCAGCACACATCTCTGATGTCACCTTGCCCCATGCCCCCCTCACCCATAGAATACAGGAGAAATAACAAAGGAAACATAAGAAATTACACTCTGCTATAGGAAGCCCTGTGGTGTGCCCAGTAAGTGCCTTGTAGCTAATATACTCTTGGGAACTCTGCAGGCTGTGGTTTGAAACCATCTTCCAGACATATTCCCTTTTTACATGCAGATACACAGAGAAGAAACAATGGTCACTCCAACCATATCACCTAGTTCCTGCCATAGCTCATTTGTTAGGTAAAGCTTCAAAATAATGCCCAAGTATTGACTTCTTAAAAAGCACCCTAGGAATGCAGCAAAAGAACACAATTCACTGAAGGTGTTCTGCCATCTGTTTAGTAGATCATGGGGGGCAGTGTTGTGGAAACCCAGAGTGAGTAAATTACATGTGGAAAGGTACCAGGTGGATATTAGGGAATATTTTTTACAGTAAGAACAGTTCAATAGTGGAATTGGCTTCCTATGGAGGTGGTGAGCTCCCCTTCACTGGCAGTCTTCAAGCAGCTGCTGGACAAATGCTTGTCAGGCTTTAGGCTGATCATCATTGAGCAGGGGGTTGGACTAGAGGGCCTGTATGACTCCTTCCAACTCTATGATTCTATGAGAACTAAATATAATGGGTGTATAAATATATCCTAAGAGTATAATAAATACAGCAGACAGCTAAATTAAATGTGATTGTTTTGTTGTGAAAACCCACCTAAAATCCTTGTTCAGATCTTTTCAGTTTTTCAGTTGCTCGCTGTTAAAATAATCCTTAAATGTGTTCTATTTAAATCACCAACTCTAAGGTCAGCGTTGGAGTGTTCAGAAAAATTGAAATAGCTCTCTGCTAGTTTCTGTATGTTTGCTTTAACAGCTGTTTTGTTTTCATTCAGCTGGGAACCCTGCAAATGGCAGGTCTTTTCTTTTTCTCAGAAGGTGAAACTATGCTTTATGCAGGAAATCCACGATTATGTCTCCCAACATTTTCTTTAATGCAAAAGCAGTTGTGGGCAGTGAGGTAGGCAGATTTCAGTTAAGGCCCTGGCACTGGGATGGAAGGATTTAACCTTTTCCTCCACTATTTTCCCCACTGTTAGTAAATAAAACACATGTACCTGTATTTCAACTGCCATTTATCCTCCTAATAACCAGGGGTAATTTCTATCCGGAAAATGGTGAGGGAAAGGTTAACTTCCTGTCCCTTTGCCACAGCTGTGATCCAAATCCCCCAGATATGTTTTTAACCTGTACACTTAATTGCTGATTTCCCACATTATCTGTTTTGACCTTTACATAATCTCACAACTAGCAATAAGAATAATAGGGAAATTCAGCAAACTAACTCAAGTGTCCAGATACACCCTAATTATCAACTTAATTATCAATAACAAAACATGAACTAGTAGAATGGAACATCAATAAGCTTTAGCTAATCTTCAAAGTTATTTGGTAAAACAAGACTGATTCAGATATTTTCCTATGGCAACAATAGTAGTAGTAGCTGAGGTAGCCCATAAACCATGGTAATCATTAATATAAGACCTAATTATTAAACACTTCAGCTGTTTCAGAAGCAATAGCTTTTTTATCATTGCAAAAAAGGCTAATATCAAGTTTAGACTCATCTTGGCAACTGCTGAAAGTGTGGACATGAACCAGATCACCAAGTGTGAATTGTGCATTCGAAAGGATTTCATATGGCTTAAACTGTCCACATCCACTTACTTGGGTTGGGAGGAACCTCAGAGAGATTTCAGTGGGCAGACTAAAGCAGGGCAAGATAAGTCATTCAGACTTTTGGAAACAAGGCTGAAACATTCCTCCTAACCAGCTTAGGGATGGTCTTAGCCACAGGGCATGCAGGTAAATTGTCCAGTGCTGGGCAGGCCCTGGACCACCCACGGCCTTGCCTCTCCTCAACAAAGGGGGAAAGAAGAGGAAGAGCTGGCTTGGTGGTCGTGGCACACCTTTCAAGCCCCTCTGGGGCTCAGGCAGCGGCCAGCTAGCTCAGCGGCTGCCATGCCCACCCTTGAGCTCCACCTTGCCTGGGTGAGGGCCTCCCCTTTTTTTGGGCCAGAAGAGTATATTGCTTTCCACTCCTCTTTTCCTCACAACAACCCTCTGTTGAAGATCACACTGAAAAAGATAGATTGGCCCAAGGTAATCCACAAAGCCTCATGAGTAAGTGGAGACTTCAACGTGAGTCTCTATCATCTATATATCTAATTCCCAAGTGTGCCTCCTGCCTGCAGATACCTAACTTCACAGATGGGGGCACAGTTCCCCTAACAGGTTTTTCTGCAGACTTAGAGGACCCTTTGGGTCTGCCGAAAAATCTGAAATTAAAGAAATGGATCCTGTGGGGGGGGGGGTGTCAGGCGAGCCTGGAGCAACGCTGTGCTCACCCGATCAGGCCTGTGGGGGGTGGCCTTGACGAAGAGGAGATGGCCTTCCCTCCTGCAAGTTTTGCTGGCTTCCACTTGTTCTTGTCTAACGATTACAGTATAATAGATGTTGACCATTGTTAAATAATGGTTATATTGTCCTAAACCTTAAACTTTATAAAACAGATGAAGAACATGATGGGAATACTTTTCACGGAGGCTACCTATGGGGCTTGTTCTCACAGCCATCTCAGAATATAGTAGGTTTTTTTTGGTGCTGGTTTTAATCTGTTCTGCCAGGGGTAGAACCAGTTGCATGCTGAAGTTTCCACAGATTGTCAGATTGGCATGCCGTGCCATTTTGAGTGCTTGAAAAGCTATTCTCATGGTGATGTGCACAAAATCATTCTGGGCTGGCTCCAGCACGTGTTATCAACATGAAGTTGACGATCCTTGGCAGCCACAGCTGGAAATCAGCATGAGCTTCCACATTTTGAGTGGGGTCGTGGAAATAAGTCCTTGCAGGTCATTTATTGTGGCTTGTTATTTAACCTATGCAAGCATTTTTGATTTGCCAGAATTAAATGTATCTGCAGTGAACAAATGTGCTCATTATGTGCTCATCAAAGTCAATTCTCAAGGACTGTTTACTGTGTGTATGGGCCAGGGAGTCAAAAAAGCCTTGCATGAGTTAAAAAATAACCCCAGTAAGGTATAAGTTTTATAAAACAGCGATTATCAAAAAGACCTGTCTGTTATCTGAAGCAAGAAAGTGGCAAGCATAGAATTATTTGGCTTTGTGCACATGAATTCCTGTGTGTTCTAGTCAATACTCGTGCACCTAATAGATTGTAGCTTGTTGTCTTTGAGCCGGATTCTTGAATGAGGTTTTCATTCATAGCATGTATATAGTATGTATGTGCTTCTTCCTGTTTATATAATTATTTCCAAAAATTATACCCTGCCTTTCTGCCCTCATTAGAGTCACCAAAGTGGCTAACAGATTAAAAACATATATAATGAAAAAAAATCTCAAAAACCACTGATACCAAACCAAACAAATCATTAAAACAATTAATACCATTAACACACACACACTACACTAAAATATACATACATAAAAACAATAATTGAAACATAGGGCAGGAAGGAGGGATCACTGAGGGAATGTCAGACAAGACAAGTCTTTAACTGCCAACAGAAGACGGCCAAAGATGGGGACTACTTCTAGCGATTACTAGGTTGTTACTTATATGTTATGACGAGGTTTAGGTTACTTTTGTATTACATCCTGGTAAAAATTGAGGAGCAGTGTTAGGACAACGTGTATTTTTAATTTTTGTTAATTATATTTTTAAAAGCTTCATTATATTCCATATTTTCTTTATATTCTGGGTAAGGTAGCAAAACTTATTTATGTTTTTCTGAAAGGTGTATGTCAATGTAACATATTTTGATGTGATAACCCATTCTGATTAGTAGTTTAAGTTTTTAATGATGTCATTGAAATGGCTAAAGTAATATTTCTACCTGTTCTAATTTGAGCTATAACTCGTGAACCAAGTGACCAATTAAAATTTTTAAAGCGCTGTTCGTAGGCTAATAATTCCTCTACAAATAATTAGCTGGTTAGTGTTAATGTAATTTCCAGGACTTTAATGTTAGTTTCAGTGGCTAAAAAAATTAGAAATATCTAGGAGCTCACTTATGGGACTCCTACCGTGGTGCCATCTTGCATCCATTCCCCATTTTAGCAGGTGCTTTGATTTTCCTCTGTTGTGTTTAGTGCTTTGTGAGGATGTGAGGGCAATCTGGCTGTGACATCTGTCGCCCCATTGATCGCCAGGGTTGATTCGGTTGATCTGGCTGGCTAGGCGGGTGTCCCCTACCTCCCTCACCGCTCCATGTGCATGCTCAGTGGAAGAGGACAACCATCTCAGATAGAAGTAGTGTACAAATAACTAATACCAGTAATGCTACTATCCATTACTGTTTTTGTGATATAAGGTGTAAATCAAAGAAAAAGTCAATTTATTCCATATTTTTATAAAATTTATGTCATATAGCACTTTACTTAATCCAGATAGTCTCCTGAAGTATATCAGACATTTGTAGCTTATTCTTTTGCCTTTCCAATTAGCCATAGCATGAAGAAATGCATTTTGATATGTCACAGATAGGTACATGAGAATGGATCCACGTTTTATGTAATTTTTATCCAATGTAACTGGATAATAGGTAACTTTGTGTTACTACAAAGAAACTTCTTTTAATTTTGTCAGTTCAGCAACTCTTCAATATGCATAAGTTTTTATTTACAAATCTTACATGATCATTTCATGAATCTTATTCTCTATGGGGCCATATATAATCATAATACTGTGTTATAGCCTCATCAGTGGCTTCTTCTGTGTTTGTAAATTTGTCACTTTAGAACTACCATAGTCTGGTTGCTATTTATATTTACATTTACACTGGGATCTCTACCATCTAGGCCTGGGACAATATAGACTAGTTAGAAGACACACTCAATGGCAAGGAGACATCATAGTCAATGGAACTGCCATCTAGCCAAAGATCATTGGGCCTCATTTGCCTGAATCAATGCCTCATTTGGTGAAACCCAAGAACAGTAGCATTTGTAGCCAGTCAATTATGTTCCCAGTATACAACATTGGCAAAAAGGAGAGTCCACCAATAATTTACAGTGTAGAGGTAGACTCCAAGGCATCATTCTGCTATGCTTTGCAGAAGA
The DNA here is from genome assembly GCF_029931775.1 of Euleptes europaea. Lineage (NCBI taxonomy): Eukaryota > Metazoa > Chordata > Lepidosauria > Squamata > Sphaerodactylidae > Euleptes > Euleptes europaea. The sequence goes on from NC_079313.1 coordinate 73,000,292, forward strand.
ACTTCATATGGCTTCTGGCATGCACGTCAAACCATGAAGACCAATCAACATATAGTTGGATGGGCTTTAACATACTTGTCTGTAATGATGTCACAGTTGTGCAAGACTATATTGTTTTCCCCCCACAATAAATGCTACTGCAGTTGAAATGTCAACTGTTCATGAGGTTCTTGTTGCCCAGTGAAGACAGTTGTATATAAAAAATCAACATCATGCAGTCTCTGCAAATGTTTAAGGCTGGGTATGTGTTTGATTAGGCACTTTATTTCAAAATTAGATGACCAGAAACCAGAATAACAAATAAATTAGTATTAATGAATGTTTTCCAATTTGTTTTCAATATAACAAAAACAGTAACAAATATGAATTTTGCATTTTGTGTTTTTATTAATTAATAAATGAATGCTCACTCCTAGTTTATAATATTACCAATTTAAATATTATAATTTCAGTTGGTTCCATGATGTTAATAATGCCCTTGTATTTCAAATTTCACTGAAGTTACACAGTTAATAGCTCTCTTAATAACATTAATACCTTGATATGCCATCATTGCTCTGTTGCAAGTTACTTAATATATGGTGAAGCTTCATTTGCTCTTCTTTCTTCTGTCATAAATGCCATAGCTAAAAAATTTAGAACAATTTCTATATTCTTTTGTAATCTATTGTCCAGTAAATGATGGATATCATTCAGCAGGGATATCTTAGAAAATGACAGCAGCAAAGTATATTGGTCTCTGAATTAAACATTGCAGATCGAATGGGGTTTGTGCCAGATTTTCCCAATGGATTTAATGTAAGACTTTGACCCTTGTGATTTTATAAAAGTGGGTCAAATTTTCTCTACCTGTTCATCTAGTCTGCTGACATTTTGCCCAATGTCAGTTGTACCAGGGAAGGTTTTATCATCTCCTGCCAAAGAGATAACTAGTGCTTTTGAATTCCAATAAAGAGTGTAATTGAATGGACGATGTCATGAGAAAATAACACTTTATGCCAGCTGCTTTTCTTTGTATTGGAACCCTTAAATTTTCTTGTAAAACAGCCCTGCCTCAGAGACAATACACTTTTTAAAAGCCTTTTGACAAGCACTGCAACATCAGTGTCTGTATCCTAAAAACATTGTTTTCCTTTATTCGTCACCACAGTAGTACTTACAGGATGGGAGATGCTAAGATTTTGCTGAAGATTTCTGTTTTCATTCATCAAATTTACCTCATGTCCACTCTGTGATAAATTATGTTGTGCTTAAGTGGTGTCACTCCCCTTATTTGCTGTAATTTTAATGAATCCCTCTTTGCATGGTGGTAATAATGTTATTTAATCACATGACATTGACTAATTAAAAAAAACAGAATGTATGTATAGTATTGTAAGTATGAAGTTGGTAAAAAAAAAAAAAAGTCCTGTGAAGAAAATCACTTGCATTTTCCACTTACCAAGGGGTAACAGTACGAATGAAGGAGTTTTCTTCTGTTATGGTTTTTTGCATCAAGAAAATGTGAGAAACATGAACAAACTTGTTTCTATACCACAACATGGTAGAGAGGCAGTGTGGTGTGGTTGTTAGAGTGCTGGACTAGGATCTTGGAGGCCCAGGTTCAAACCCCCACTCTGCCATGGAAACTTGCTTGATGATCTTGGGCCCGTCATACACTCTCAGCCCAGTGTACCTCACAGGGTTGTTGTGAGGGTAAAATGGAGGAGAGGAGAACGATATAAGCTGTTTTGGGTCCCCATTGGGGGAAAAGGTGTGTTATAAATGAAATAAATGAAAGCAAGTAGGAGATATAGTTGCCTGTTACTTGCAGGGGGTAGGAAATCTCCTGCTCCAGCTCCCATTGCGTGGTGCTACTCTGGCAGCTGGTGGGACAAAAATAAAGTAATAAATAGTCATCAGCAATGCGTAGTTACATCATTTCCAGGCACAACCTGGAAGTTATGTCACTCTGCTCTAGGAATTCCAGCAATTTCTAGAGTGGAGTCTTGTCACTTCTGGGTTTTCCCCAGAAGGGAGGTGATGTCATCATGCAATGGTGCTCCCCCATGCCCCCACCTGCCGAGACTCGCTCTGATTGCCAGCCACTGACTGATAACCTCAGTAAGAAACCATACTTGTGAATCTGGGATTAGCTAAATTTACAAATAATTATCTTTTCCCTCCATAGCATTTACCCTGAAGAGATGTTAGGCAGGGAACTGAACATGGCTGCCAACTATCAGGAAACCATGCTGGCATATTAGTATTTATTTATGTGCTTGTTGCAAGACTGCTTTGGCATTGAAGTTAGGGTTGCCAGGACCCTCTTCACCACCGGCGGGAGATTTTTGGGGTGTGGCCTGAGGAGGGCGGGGTTTGGGGAGGGGAGGGACTTCAATGCCATACAGTTCAATTGCCAAAGCGGCCATTTTTCTCCAGGTGATCTGAACTCTATCGGCTGGAGATCAATTGAATTAGCAGGAGATCTCCTGCTACTTCCCGGCAGTTGGCAACCCTAATTGAAGTCCCTCCCCTCCCCAAACCCTCCCCTCCTCAGGCTTTGCTCCAAAAACCTCCTGCCAATGGCAAAGAGGGAACTGGCAACCCTAAATTATCTCCATGTAGCTAAGTGTTAGTATGGAAGCCCTGGCTCAACCAATGAGATTTCAAGAAATCCAGTCCCAAGTCTATTCAAAAAATTCTGAGTGAGCCCTGACTTCTTACTCTAGTTAAAAAGCCTGGTCTCCTGAGAAAGTGCACAGATTAGGATTGCCAGACCTCCCACCGACAACCAATACTCTCCACTGCCACTCCTTCGTGTGGTGAAAGAAAAAGTTAAAGAATCACTGTAGTTACACATGACATGATGTCACTTCTGGGGAAAAACTGGGAGTAATAACATGTCACTTTAGGAGTTAGCAGAAGCTCTGTGATAAAATCCTAGCATTTCTGGTGTTTCCTAGAGCGACATGACATTACTTCCATTTCCCCCTAGAAGTGACATTACATTGTGCAATGATAGTATCCCCATGCCCCCACCCCCATCTCATATTGGGTGCCAGCCACTGGCTGGCAATCCTCCTCCAGATCCAGAATAATATCCTAACAATGGTTAGGTCTTTTGGCTGGTATCTGTGTGAATAGACCTGAAATGCAGGTATAGTGGCTGCTGATATAAAAGCAGTAAAATTTTCCTACATCCACAGTTCCTCTTTTTGAGGAAGAAGAGTAGGTTTTTATATGCCGACTTTCTCTACCACTTAAGGAAGAATCGAACTGGCTTACAATCACCTTCCCTTCCCCTCTCCACAACAGACACCCTGTGAGGTAGGTGGGGCTGAGAGAGCTCTAAGAGAGCTGTGATTAACCCAAAGTCACTCAGCTGGCTTCATGTGTAGGAGTGGGGAAACCAGCCCGGTTTAGCAGATTAGTGTCTGCTGCTCATGTGGAGGAGTGGGGAAGCAAACCCGGTTCTCCAGATCAGAGTCCACTGCTCCAAACCACCTCTTTTTGTTATCAGAACTCAATTTCAAAAAGCAAAAAAGTTAGTAGTTACTAAAAATGTATTTACAATTACATTTGGAAAGTACAGAAATCAACTCCACAGTACGTTTTCCCAGCTGAGCCTGTAAACTAATTAGAGAAATTTGCTGTCAGATGCAATTTTCATAATTTTAAGCTTTAAAAATAATTAGAGAAGTCAGTTTTTCATTCTCAAGTGATTTAAATCATGTGAAGACAAATTATCCCAAATTTGGAGGTCCCACTCCACTTTTGAGATCCTGGGACCAATTTAGTGTGGTCTAAATGGTTGCTTATTTGCGCTCCAGCTATGTTTGCAAGAGATTTCCCCTCTCCTATGAAACCTAGGCTGCTGCCACAGTTCAGATCTTGACCTTTTCATGATAGAAATGTCTCGGAGACTTGCAGATTCTTGTCAGAAGTTAATGAACAAATTGCAGTGCTAATCGAACGCTGGCCTCTTCCAAGCCTGGGCCTGATAGTCATGCAACAAAGGTCACTGTCTAACTAATGAGAGGTTTGGGTGATGCCGACACAACATGTGGGCATTTGCAAAAGGCCAGAATTTATGGGTGCCACTTGGGGACCATCCTGCTCTCACGGGCATCTTAGAACTACAAGAATGGATGATCCATCCGTCACCACTCCCTGATTATTGGACTCAAACACTCAGTTCATATGCATAATTGTCAGACGTTAGGCTTCTCCAAAGTCCCTGGTGTCATTATGATAGATCCTCCTCCATGTTTATCAAGAAGAACGAACATTAGATAGCCCATTCTGACATTTAGCATTTCAACTTATCAAAGTTTTAGGGTGATTTGCAGATATCAAGTCACAGAGTGGGTGATTTAAAAGGAGGGAACATTTGCGGAGCCATAAATTTGTCTGATGATTTTTTAAATGTTGCGGCTATTCTGCAGCTGAAAAGCACAAACATTTACTGCTGTAGATGTACATTTTCTTCTCTTTTTGTGCACATCTGTTGAATTGAAATGTATTTATTAATTTTTATTTTGTGAGGAGCTGTTTATTTATTTATTTATTCAATTTGCTATCCTGCTCTTTCCAACAGAGTTGGGCTTAGAGCAGCTAGCATTAGATAAAACAGAGCATACAGCTGATACAGTAAAAACTGTAAACTTCAGATTAATAATGTCTAAAATACTTAAAAACTTAAAGGATGGTGCTGTCCTATTTCTGCTTAACAAAAAGGGGATCAAGCAGCAGCAGAACAAAGATAGCAGGGGGTGATTCCCTAAGGGCCCAGCAAGGAGGCCAACTAATATGCAACCTTCGCTGCCCTCAATCATAGGCCCAGCGGAACACCTTCATCTTACAGGCCCTATGGAACTGGACCAAGTCCCACAGGGCCCAGATCTCACTCAACAGGGAGTTCTACCAGGCTATTGACAGGGCCAACAAATCCCTGGCTTTGGTTGAGGACAGCTGGATATGCCTTGGACCAGGGACCACTGGTAGATTTGTTCCAGATGAGCACAGTGCTCTGTGGTGGATATATTGGGAGAGGCGGTCCCATAAGTACAATGGTTCCAGACCGTTTAGGGCTTTAACAGTCAATACCAGAACCTACAACCTGATTCGGTACTAGTCTGGATCCACAGCTGCTGGTGGAGCACAGGTTGTTTATGCATTCTCCACGGGGTCCCACGCCGCCACATTCTGGGCCAGTTGTATCTTCCAGAGAAGTCTCAAGGGTTGCCCTACATAGAGTGAGTTACAGTAGTCTAGCCTGAAGGTGAAAGTTGCATGGATCACTGTGGCTAGATCAGATCAGGACATGAAGGGGACCAGCTGCCTAATTTGGTGAACGTGAAAAAACGCCCTCCTGGCAGTATCTGTCACCTGGGCCTCCATTGTAAGAGAGGCATCCAGGACCACATCCAGGCTCCTGACAGAGGAAGCCGGTGCCAATTGAAACCCATCAAGAGCCCGTGTGCTAGGCCTCCCCAACCTAGCCACAGGACCTCCATCTTTGTTGCATTCAGTTTCAGCCGACTCTGCTTCAACCACTTCACCACAGCTCCTAGGCACATGGCCAACGTATCTGGGATAGTGCCCAGCTTGTCGCCCATCAACAGATATAGCTGGATGTCATCTGCATATTGACACCCTATCCTGATGTTCTGAACCAGCTGGGTGAGAGGGCACATATTAAAGAGCATTGGGGAGAGGATCGCCCCCTGGGGGAGTCCACGCACCGACAAGTGTCGTGTCGAGACCCTCTCCCCTAGCACCACCACCTTCCATCCCCGATTAAATCAGGATGCCCTCTATCTGCCAAAGGTTTTTAGAACAACATATGAGATAGCTGACAGACTCCATTTTGACTTTTTGTAGTGGCTTTTAAATGATTTTTAAAAAGGATGCTTCAAGCAGTAAACTTGATGCTTTCTGTGTATGATAAAACAGGTAAAGTTGATCTATAGAACAGTTAGAGCAGTACTCACTTTTTTGTGATCCTAGTCAGTTGGTCTTGTTAATACTATACAGTGAGTACCTATAAGTTTTTGTGTATATCATGTTTAACTTGTTCTACAAGCTTCATTGCTTCTGTTGCTACAATAGCTCTGTAAGGTCGGTCACTATCATTCCTGTTTTACCCCAGGGAAACTGGGGTGACTGAAAGAGAGTGACTTGTCTTGAAGAGTCCACTGAGGTCGGCCTTAAACTCAGGTCTTTCTGATCTAAGAAAAAAAAATCTGTCCATTAATATGATGTTGCCCTTTAGTGAGTTAGTCCATGTAGCCAAGTATTGTCTGCTTTAGCTACAAGCAGCTCTCCAGGTTCTCAAAGCATCTTTCCCAACCCTGCTACCTGAGATGCTTTTTAATTGGAGATATTGGTGGTCGAATATGGGAGCTTCTGTGGACAAAACATGCAGTCCACTGTGGAACTACAGCCCCTCTAACTAAGCCACACTTGTACACATTTTTCGTGATACAATTACATTCTGATTAGCTTTGTTCCTTATGCAGTTTCATCTGGATACTGCTGTCTTCTCTGTTCTTAGCCTATCCTCATGAACCTGTTTTTTTAACTATCCTGTGTTGACTTTTAGTTACACTTCCATGTACTATCCATACTGTGTGAATGCCAGCGTCATGTGGGGAAGCTGGTGTGGATCAGTTTTTGCTCAGTCTCATTTGCAAACACATGTGCTAGCCCATGCTGATTCCTCTGCGGGGCGTCAGCATTTATATAGCCTGTTCCACCCATATCAGTGTGGCCAGTTAGCCCAGCCTGAATTGAGTAAAAACTGCACAAAAAGCACCCCAAGAAAGCATCTTCATTATCCTAGAGAACAGTGTATTAGTATTTATCTTGAATAGCTTCCTTGATGCTGTCACTCTGGAGGGTAGAATGATTTTTGTATGTTTGGTTAGCATATGAGATTGATTAGGACACATGGTTTTAGTTAAGTTAGTTCTTTGATGTTTTCTCTTTCCTGTATTGTGTGAACTCATAATAAATTATAATAATTATAATAATTACAATATATTATATTTGCATTGCCTCTGTATAAAAAGGTAGTTCTAGGTTTGCCAGTTCCAGTTGCCTCCACAAATGGAAAGTAAACAGCCATCCTTTGACAGAACAGGCATGTTGTGGTCAAGAATATCAATGACACCACATTTTCCATATCCCTATCTGAAAAACGTTTCTGGCTACCAAATAATCCCTTATTGTTAATCAGTTGGAAATTATTCTTATGAGCTGGTAGCTAGCTTCAAACCTCAAGCATGGTTTTCTGCTGATGAAAAGCACCCGAGGGTGTCTCACCATATCAAGGTGTTAAGCTTCATCAAATGGACTGCTCTTTAGCCTCTTAGCATCCTGCCGCTACCCATTATAGCAGAAATAATTTCCATCTGTTTTTTTAGGAACACCAGAGAGCTTGTTAACATGGCCTGCTGGTCATATGTCATCTCTCCTTTTGTTCCATTGCAAAATGTATTGAGGAACCACACAACAGAAACTCAATTGATGCTTCTTTGCAGTAAAAGGAAATGTACTTCGTTTCAAACGGGGGTGGGGGGAAATCCCCAGATTGGATGCAATTTGAAGTTCTTCTCCCTTGATCCAGTTAGTTCTTACACAATGTTGAATATCTCACTGGCAACCTTAACCCTAATTAGCAATGTTCGAGTACTCTAATAAAATCACTTTCATCATGTGATTATTTATTTATGTAGATGGATGGATGTCTCTTAAGTCTCTACTTAACTTTAAAGTATTTTCAGCTATGTACTGGAAAAGAAATAAATCTTTCCTTTTAGGATTGCACAAGTGGGGACCTGTGATACTCATGAGGGGATCCCTTACCCCTCTTATCTTTAATCCCCTGGTCAGTGCCAACTAAAAGAGGGAAGGGATTCCCTCCCTGAGTATATTAGATCTTCTTGTAACCATTCAGTTCCAGCTTCATGGATTTTTCTTTGGCTTCAGTCATTCTACATCTGCCTTACATGATAGTTCTCATGGATAAGACATCTTGTTGAAAGGTGATTATAACAATTACCCCTACTTTGACCATTAAAGCTTAATCTTCATCTTAATAAAGAAACTAAAAAGAAAAAAAGAAAAACCACCCTCAAACCATTTCTAAGTTCTGCATGAGTTAGTTTTCAATTATAGTGGCTGAAGCAGAACAGAATTGTTACAGCCACTTATTGATTGTGTTCCTATCCATTAAAGTACACCAGAAGTCCATCGTATTGTGTAACAACTCAACTATTTGAAATAACAAAGACTTCCTATTGTTTTCCTTTCTTTTGCCATTATCCTAACAAATACATTTTGCTTCAGTGCTATAATCAAATTCAAGGATCATAATGAAGAAATTTTGTATTAGAGTTGACATTTCTTCTTCACTTAGCTGACAAAATCCTTCTGTGTTTGCACTCAATTTGAGCACCTGAAGCAGAACAAAGGTAATGTAATATATTAATTACATTAATGATGTTTTAGTGAAACTGCCTGCTTCCTAAAGAGACTGCATATATGAACTATAAGTGGAGATTATATCAGAAAGCAGGTGATTACATAATTATAATTATAGTTGCCTTGAATACTTGAACTATGTAAATGAACAACTGACTCCTTGAAACTTTGGCACTAAAGGCAAAATTTCATCTGCTGAGCTGACATTTGGAATTCTGCCACAAAGTGGAGGGAAGAACCACAAAATGGCTGCCATGGGAGGCTGAGCCAGCCACAAAATGGCTGACACAGGAGACAAAGCCACACACAGACTCCCAGAGGAAGTCCAGGTTCAGGGGAAAAGGTGGGTAATTTTGAAAAATACACAGGGAAACAGAAATGAGTAGGGTTTCCAGCTCCGGGTTGGGAAAAACCTGGAGATTTTTGGGGCAGAGCCTGAGGAGGGTGGGATTTGGGGAGCAGAGAGACTTCGTTGCCATAGGGTCCAATTGCCAAAGCGGCCATTTTCTCCAGGTGAACTGATCTCTATCTGCTGTTGATCAGTTGTAATAGCAGGAAATCTCCAGCTACTACCTAAAGGTTGGCAACCCTAGGAATGAGACAGAAAAGAAAACAAACACTGTAGTGGTAGCTGCTGGTGAAACAACATTATTTTAATCTGCACAGCCAATCAGATCTCCAGTGGCCAATCAGAAGTAGCTCTATCCATTTTCTAATAAACACTTGATGCGTGCCAGATATGGTATCAGAGGGTGCTATGGCAACCATGGGCACCATGTTGGAGGGCTCTGATCTATATTTTTCCGGTAGTGATTGATGGGAAGGTTTTGTGGCTCTAGAAGGGATAAAATGGAAGATAAGGCTCATTGCTGCAGAATAGTGGAGCCAAACCCTATTTCAAGTTGAGTCCTGATTTAAAAGAGTCTGGGCCAAACTCAAAAAAGGAGTAGGTTTTTTGAGTTTAAAACCCACAGTTAAGTCTTCTGTTTATACAGATCATTTCAGCCGATACAGATCAGTTCACCTGGAAAAAATGGCCGCTTTGACAATTGGACTCTATGACATTGAAGTCCGTCCCCTCCCCAAACCCCACCCTCCTCAGGTTCTGCCCTAAAAACCTCCTGCCGGTGGTGAAGAGGGATCTGGCAATCCTATATGTAACTGACCCAAGGTAAGAAGCTTCACAGCAGTGTGGTGATATGTGCTTGGGTCTCCCAGATCCAAGTCTGTTTTTCAGTACATCCTAACCACTATGCTATACTTCATCAGCATCATTTTCAGCTATTTATACATATGCAAGCTGTTTATATACCATACTAGATGTCTCCCTCATATGTATCCCATGGATTGGATATAAATTTAGGCCCCTTATCATACATACAGATCCATTGTGTGTACAAATTATATCTGTCGGTGTAAGCAACCTTTTGCCATAAATGCCAGCCCCACTGCAGTGTATCCCTGTGAAGATGCTTCAATACCAACAGACAAGGTTTTGTGGTGGGGGAGAGTTGTGCTTGGCTGGACACACCAAGAGCAAGCTGAGCCTTGGAGGCACAGGCAGATCCTCAGGAGCTAGGGTTGCCAACTGCCAGGTAGTAGCAGGAGATCTCCTGCTAATTCGGTTGATCTCTAGCTGATAGAGATCAGATCACCTGGAGAAAAATGGCCGCTTTGGCAATTGAACTCTACGGCATAGAAGTCCCTCCCCTCCCCAAACCCCACCCTCCTCAGGCTCCGCCCCCCAAAACTCCCGCTGGTGGCAAAGAGGGACCTGGCAACTCTATCAGGAGCTCACTTTGGTGGTGTGGGCAGAGAAACAGCCCTATGGGAAAAGCAGAATGTCCTGGTGTGCTGTTGTTTGGCATGCTGCCAGAGATTGCCTGCCTGTAATGATGATAGGATACCACTTATGATACCACTTCCCTCCAACAAAAGTGCCCCCTTATGTAATTTGGATATACCCTTAACATGTGAACTGGGCTATATATGGGTGCAGCCCACAGAAGCTAGCAGATATTGCCATGATTGCAGCTGCATTTTATTAAGATACATAATGTGCATAATCCCCAAGTGATGTGCAGAATGCACACAAATTGAAACCACAACCAGGAGATTATATATGTTTACTAGATACCTTGGATGAATTCATAGTCTCCAACAAAGGATGTTACTGAATTTCACAAGCTGTTGTTTTGATTAAGGTATCCCTACTTGAATCTTGCTTCTCCCTTGTGCAAAACGAACCTGTAAGTCTTTGTTTTCATATGATCTTTTGATCCCTAGTTTTGAATTACAGAAGTAATTCCCACTCCCCCCATTTTTCTGACATTCAATTACTGGAGTACAGAAGAGGACAACCAAGATGATTAAGGAGTTGGATCATCTTTCCTATGAGAAATATATTTATTTATTTATATTCTTTATTAGATTTCAGATTTTTGTAAAAATGTGGGGATTCCCCCACCCCCCAGGTTTGTAGAAAAATCTGTCTTGTGTGTTCATGGCTCCAGAATCTGGATTTAAGTATCCTTGTATTTGGCTTTGTTGAGAATTAGATATATTGATGCCTCAATTTTTAAATTATGCAGGTTCATATTCTGCCTTCACTTTTAAGTCTACATATCTTATTTCAAAGCCATTTAAATAAGAGATATTGTGGAGGTCTGTCATTTAAATGAAATTGCTGTTCTACCATCCATAAAATTGCTTGTGTCACATGGATACCTCTGACTTATTCCAAAGATTATTACATGTTTGTCTTCATTTCAAAAAATGAAGTTGGAAAAAAAGCTTTAAAATTCAGGTCAGAGAAACACAATTTGAAACTGATGCTTTACTTAATGTGTGCACTTGTGCTGTTTCTGCATTGGTTTTCTGATAGATAGATAAATAGATCTGGAATAACAAAACAGATCTGAGTAACAGAATTATGGGCAGTTCTTCACTAGTCTCTTAGGCAATTCAGATGTTTCACCTGGCCAACAGATTATTAATAAAAGTATCAAGATCTGGTGAACCTAGCCATAGTGATGCATCACACTAATTATAGGTGCCAACACAGGAAAGCAGAACCAGAAAAAAAATACAAGAACTAGATCTAAAACAGAAGTTGGATATTTGGATTTGCATTCAAATATGCAGATCAAACATTTCCAAGGAACTGAACGTTTTAAATTTATACTTTAAATTAATTGAAATATCTTGAGAACTTGCAGTGCCATCTTCAGCCCTGGAAGCTAGCACACAGCCAATGCTAGTGTGAATATTATTCCATGCTCTCTCAGCAAAGACAAGAAATGCCGAAGAACAACCAACTCCAAGAAGCTGATAACATAATAACTGCACATTGTGACACTGCCAATATCCACCAATAATGTGGCATGCTGAAGAGGCCCCATGTTACCCATGTATGGAAACAGCACACTGATATCACTGTGCCCAGCAGAACTGCAGAACACAAGAAGGGAAGGAACACACAGCACCTTTCAGTGTTTGAAGGATTGTAGCATTCCCAACAGTAGTCCTTGAATTACCATACTCCTAGGAACTTGGCAGGTAGGTGTTTGAAACCCATCTTGCAAAAACATTCCTTTTTGACAGGCTGCCATGCATAAAAGAAGTCAGAGTCACTACAACCATATCATCAGACACCTTTGCAGCTCATAATGAGGGAACCCTATGGAAAGGCCACAGAGGTTCAGATCCAGGGGTTAGGCAGGAGAAGGGATAATGCCCTGATGAGCAGCTTTTTTTTGCAGAGCAAGGGAAACTATGACAGCAACAGGAGAACACAGAGTGGAACGTTCTGAGAAGACACTCCATCATCTCCCCAACAGTTCAATGGGGAAAAGCACCTCTCTACTGTTTTCAACAGGTTAATTTCTGGCGCCTGTTGCTATTCATCCCTACATTCTTCGTTTTCCATCTCCCCTTTGCATAATGTAGCTTTCATGGTTTATCACATGCCAGCAATGATCAGAGGGATTGTGAATCCCGAGGAGCCTCCCTCTGCCCCTTTGCTAAAGCACAACTGTGCAAACAATAGATGACCCTTTCAATACCCTCCAAGTGTGAATTCCATGGTGATGACAGCTGATGTTAGTCATGAGCAAAAGCCCAGTCAAACAGAGAAACAGCTGTGAAACAAGCCGCACATTTATTGAACAGTATGAGGAATGGAGTTCTGAATGCAACTCAGATGAATTGGGTTGCCAACTCCCTTGGTGTAGCAAGACTCCAGCGCCACTAAAAAGCTGCATTGACAGCTGCATTGACAGTTGGGTTGCCAACTCCAGGTTGGATAATTCCTGGAGATTTTGGGGAGGAGGGAGCCTGGGAAGGGGGGAGTTTGGGGGGAGGAGGGAGCTCAGCAGGGATGTAATGCCATAGAGTCCACCCTCCAAAGTATCCATTTTTCCAGGGGAACTGATCTCTGTAGTCTGGAGATGAGCTGTAAGTCCGTGAGAACTCAGGCCCCACCTGGAGGTTGGCAATCCTAAGTGACAGACTACAAAATCACAGGTACATCTATCCCTATCATTGAATGAACCTAATAGTTACAATTGTGCTAAGCAAACATCTGTGTTTGAAGAAGTTTGCAGTGGAGCGGGAGCCAGTCTACTGCAAGAGAGTTAGCAACCACACTAGGGCAGCACTTTCCTAAACAGTGATACTCACTTTTTGAGAGGCATGCAGAGCAATTCTAAGAAGGTCTGCTTAGAAATAAGTCTTCCTCCCAGGGGCTTCCTCCCAGGAAAGTGTCCTTAGGATAGCAGCCATAGTGTAGCCATGTTTTAGGTTTGCTTTCTAGGTGCCTGTATTGCTTTAATTGTGTGATGTACAAAGAGTTAATCTTTGAGAGAAGCTCAGAGAAAGGGAGTGGGTGGAGCTAAGGAACTCTCTCTGTTCTGAAGAAAGGAATTGATTCTGATTTTGGTAACCTGTGTGTTCAATAGCTGTGTTTGATTCTGGGAACCTGAGGGGTCAGGTTTGCCTAAGCTGGTGTAAAACAAATCCTGTGGAGTGACAGGCAGAAGTTGGGAGGAAAGGGACCCTTTCTCAGGTCACTGGAAGGGAATAGGCTCTGGGAAGGCGATATTCCAGATACAGGGTGTTGTTTAGGGATTACTGCCACAAAGGTGGGGTATATCTATAGTGAGAACTGGAAGAGAGGAGAAATCTCCATACTTCTGTATTTCTCTGGGGAGAGAGATTGTATGGTCTCCAAGTTCTCTGATAGCTAGGCAGCAGAGTCTGAATGGAAACATCTATAAGAAGTTCTGGAAACTGAACTGAAATTGTGAACTTAAGTGAACTTACTTAATTGTAATACTGTGCCAACTAAGCCGTTTAAGATCTATGCCTTCTCTGAAGTGAAACTTATAAACTAGCTCTAGTTCTATGCTTTTCCTAACCACCATTTCCCTTCCAAATCCATCCCTTGCACAGTGTTTACTAAATCTTTGTTATTTGTGTATTAACTTGAAAAAGCCTCTGGTGTCTCATTTCTACTGGTGTAAAATAAATAAAGGGGACTAAGGAGAAAAATTAAAACTCCAAATAAACATTCTGGCAAACAAGCAGTCTCTCTATTGCTCTCACTCTCCCTCAGCACAAGATGTGGAAAGGGGGATTGTGATAAATTGAGATGAATGGAAGTCCCTTCTAACTTTAAAGGAACACATGAAATGCCTTTAAAGGGGGAATATGGAAGGAGTAAATAAAGAAGTTGTCCAGCTCTATCACTGTACTGTTTTGAAACAGTGTCTATTAGATGCTCTTTCAAAACTCATCCTCTCAGTACATTATTTAGTTTTCTATTGACAAGAATGTATGGAAGTGTACATGTCTCCTCTGATTTGAACCCTTAACATACAGTTTTTGAGCCTCTGGCATTTAGTTCCATTCTGTTCCTCATGTGTAATATCAAATTTCTTCAGGTGATAAGATTGCTGTAGTGAGGCAGTGCAGCTAGCGGCTGAGTTTATTTCAGACTACTTTCTTGCACATTCTTGAAAGCAGGTCATTTTTCTCCTGTGAGAATTGCAGTAGGTTTCTCTACATTGGAGAACTCAACACATGGATTACACACAGGGCCGGATTTAGGTTTGATGAGGCCCTAAGCTACTGAAGGTAATGGGGCCCTTTATATGTCCAGCTGTCCTTTGTCAACAACAAGTTGTCGCTGTTTTTTGTGTTGAATATATGCTATATGGTAATTTATGGACCTAATAGGTAAAGCCGTTTGCACATAACAAAATATGTATTTTATCAAAGTAATTTCGGGGCCCATTACTTACATTATAGGAGCCTACACAACACAAAACACTGTTGCTGTATGTAGGTTTTATTTTATTTGATTTTTAATCTTATATTTTGGAAATGTACATCCAGTTTTTTTTCCTTTAAATTTTTTGTGGCCCCCTCAAGAGAGTGGGGCCCTAAGCTATAGCTTGTTTAGCTTATATGTAAATCCGGCACTGATTACACACAGAAAGAAAGATGGTTCTTCTAGTTTTTTTCTCTGATTAAAATGTGTCGGGAATTTGGTTAAGACTGCAGTTATTAAGGGATGTAGACAAGGTGGAACGTGTCCAGAGGAGGGCAACAAAGATGGTGAGGGGTCTGGAGACCAAGTCCTATGAGGAAAGGTTGAAGGAGCTGGGTATGTTTAGCCAGAAGAGGAGAAGGCTGAGAGGGGATATGATAACCATCTTCAAGTACTTGAAAGGCTGTCACATAGTCTGAAGGGAAGACTTATAGTACAATCCTGAAGGAGGGTAGATCTACGGTGGCCGGGTGCTGTGCAGCCTTCCTCAGAGTCTTCCCGGCTGCTGTGGCGGGGGAAAAAACTTTTTAAAAATAAAAATAAAGAAAAAAGGGGGGGAAAGGCCCCATTGAAAACATTAAGGGTGTGCCACCAAAAAAGTTGGCGTAGCCCCACCGCTGCTCAAGGGGGCGTTCCTGGGGTGAAAGCGCTGTGGAAGCTACTTGAAGGCAGTTCCAACCCCAGGACCCCCCCCCCACACACACACACACTGGTGTAGACTTTCCCTTCTGGGAAAGCCTTGCCAGCGTGGCTGCGCTGGCAGTGGGAGCTGGCAGCGCCCTAATGTCGGCATGGGGTCACACCGGCTCCAGAGGAGTTTCGCCCCCCACTTCAGGAATGGGATGCCCATGTCATGATTTCCTTTGTTTTAAATCTTTGTTTTTATCACATGCCCTCCTCCTTTAGACCTAAAGAAGTTATATTTTGGGGTCCTGATCCTCCAAAGTTTTAAAAAGACATAAAGAGATATCTAGCTAACATTTTACTACTTGCCTTCCATAACAATTGTGGTAAATGTGGACTATCATACCATGCCAGTGGGTATTTTGAAGAGTGTGACACACTACAGGTTCACTCACAAACAAGATAAAGGATAAATTGGAGACTTTCTAGGTATGCAGAAAAATATGACTGGAGGGAGGGCAGGCTTATGAAGCCCTAAATAGGTTCCAGGAACATGCAATGCAGAGAACAGCTGAGGAGAAAATGGAAAGAAGTGAACCTGCTCAAGCCCATTAGAGACTGAAGAAATCTGAAGGAAGAGATTTTGGGGAATGAAGTGGGGTTTTCAAATTGTTCCCTCTCTATTCTTTGTCAGGCCCCAGCTTATATTTTTTATAATATCTGTGACAACAGTAGACTAGCATATTTGAAGTTGATCAGAAACTGCTCAAACAGCTATACCAAGAGTTTCTGTTGTGAATTTTATTCGCAAAAAGCTGGTAGAGTACCCTTGATCCATACAGCTCTTAATTTGTGTGGCACAGTGACTGAATATTTGTACAATGGAAGGTCATACTGGAATAAAGAAACTGCAGAAGGGGTTCTTTTTCAACATTTCACAATCTGTGTACCTTTCATGACCATGGAGGATTGATGAACACAAGTCAAAATGTATTAAAATTAAAATTCCATCAAGGTACTGTAACGTAATTATATATAAAGGTATCACCTTGATAGATGATTGACAAGTATTACATGTGCACAGAAGAAAGCCCAGAGACTTCCCTGTCTGGAAAACATAATGCAAAAATAATACACCAGATGGTTGCAGTATTTTTTATTAGTTTTTTTTTCTGGTCCGTTAATTGGTTTCAGCCAAAATTCTGGGATCTTTGTAGTGCAGGCTATACAGTCTGTTTTCCTTGCAAAGTCAGTTGATGGTCAAAAGAAAGAAATAAAAAGGTCAAAATCTGTTAGACTGCAATTGTGTGCGTGTGTTAAGTGCCGTCAAGTCGTTTCCGACTCATGGCGACCCTATGAATCAGTGTCCTCCAAAGTGTCCTATCCTTAACAGCCTTGCTCTGATCTTGCAAATTGAAGGCCGTGGCTTCCTTTATAGAGTCAATCCATCTCTTGTTGGGTCTTCCTCTTTTCCTGCTGCCTTCAACTTTTCCTAGCATGATTGTTTTTTCCAGTGACTTTTCCAGGCTGCAATTACAAAGGAAAAAAGATGGGATGTGAAACAAGGCGAGACTGATTCAATTCTATAGTGCAATCCTATGCAGCGTTACACCCTTCTAAGTCAATAGATTTAGGTAACTTTGCTTAGGTTTGCAGTATTAATCATGTGAAATGCTACATTCTGAGGATGGCACCTTCATTCCCCAGTATCAGGAAGGGGAACCATTGCCTTCCTTTCCTTGGAATGAGCTCAGTGACAAGGTTAGGGATAGGGCCTTCTCAATTGTGGCATCAACACTCTGGAACTTTCTCCCCAGGGAGACTCATCTGTCCCCTTTTGTTGCTGTCTTCCATTAGACTTCTTTTTGTTTCCTCTGGCTTCCCCTCAGTGATCCCTCCTCCCTGTTCTGAACTTGTAAATTAACTCGAGTTCAGCAATCTTGTATAATTTCCCTTTGAAATTTCTTTCTCCACCTTGGGTTTTGTTTCTTGGTTGTGGGTACAAAGTTGTTTTAAAATAGGGGACTGCCTATAAACCAGGAAAGGCCTGCCACCCAAGGATTGTGTGAGAGAAATGTCCTTATCCAAGATAGATTGCAGGTAGGGTTGCCAACACCCAGGCTTCACCCCCCCCCCCCAAATCTCCAGGTATTTCCCAACCTGGAGCTGGCAACCCTAACTGCAGGTCATTAATGATATTACATAAATAATTAGATCACAAATGGAAGTATGAGTGTAAATTTCTGTTGAGTTAAATAACTGTGTCTCTTTGCACTTCAGCTGTTGTAGTAAAAGATGTGGTGTGCTATTTCCCTTCCTGAAAATAGGGGAAATGGCATGGGTAAATTTTAAAGGTCAATATGCAACTCACCCAACAGTTTTAAAAAAAATATTTCTCCACTGACAACGTTTTTTTCATCAGTCTGGACAATGCAGTAGCTGCAGCCTGACTGTTCTTCAAAACACCCATTCTATGTTTTGCATACAACATTTGTGAAAGAATGGTTATACCAAAAATTTGATTATATGAGGAATGTAATCCCAGTACTGCACTATCCTTACCAAAGAACACATTGCAAGACTATTTCAATTGATATTCTGAGTAGCATATTTCTCTTCAGTCATCCTCCTGAATATTCCAGCTAGGAGATGATCAGAATACTGAACTGAATAAAAATGTATACATTAAATTGCTTATTAAAATGTCTGGCTTTGATGTTTGTAGAGAATTGAAATAGCAGGTAGCATATCCTAAGTTTTGTTTGATAGGTAAGAGCTGCTACTTACAGCAGAAATTATAAATGTGCATAACAGGCTGCAAAATGTGAAAATGCAAAATATTGAGCTATTAGTTCGCACAGCTGTATTTGCATAATATCTCACCAAAGGCAGCATGCTATTCCTTGTAGGAGTCTGATGGGTTGTCATTAACCACATTAATGTTAGCATAGCTCAAAAGAAATCTCAAAATTTCCTCTGCTGTGTTGGTAAAAAATAAATGCTACTTCTATTTAAAAAAAAACTTTCAGGTTTGGATTTTTTTAAATGCTAAGGCCTCAGCAACTAGGTTTAATTTCTGAAAACAGAGATGCTGGAATTCAGTCCTGCCTATAAATCTCACCCTTTGGCATAGAAGCCCTTTTCCAAACCCCAGATATATGCAGGCTATTTGTAGTTTATTGAGTGGTAAAGGAAAAAGAATTGTTCCTGCATACCGTACATTTCCAGGCTGATCCCTCGCATTTAAAACATTATAGGGACCATTCCTGTTAGTTTTGTCTCAGATTAAGCCCCTCCGTACACTGAATGTCCTGTTGCTGATGATGGTAGCATTGCCAACCTCCAGATACTAGCTGGAGATCTCCTGCTATTACTACTGATCTCCAGCCGATATAGATCAGTTCCCCTGGAGAAAATGGCCGCTTTGGCAAGTGGACTCTATGGCATTGAAGTCCCTCCCCTCCCCCAACCCCTCCCTCCTCAGGCCCCGCTCCGAAAACCTCCCGCCAGTGGCGAAGAGGGACCTGGCAAACCCATCCTGTGGTGACAATCCTCACCTCACAGATAATGTTAAAAACAACAACAAGAGTGCTCTGATGGTAGTTTAACATAGTGTTCCCAGCTGGACAAAAATTGCAGAGCAAGTTTGATCTAGCGAGTTTTCAGCCTGCCTTACTCAGAAAATGACAATTAGTGAATCTATACTTGAAAGCCGGCGTGGTGTAGTGGTTAAGAGCGGCAGACTGGAGAACTGGGTTCAGTTCTCCACTCCTCCACATGAAATCTGCTGGGTGACCTTCTCTCAGAACTCTCTCAGCCCATGCAGAGGCAGGCTATGGCAAACCACCTTTGAATGTCTGTTCCCATGAAAACCCTACGGGGTTGCCCTAAGTCAGCTGTGACTTGATGGCACACCCACCCACACAAAATACTCATGACAGAATTAACACTCTGCCTTAACCTCTCCCCCCTTGTAACCTGACCTATATGGTCAGTTTTATTTCCATACATATCCGAAGAAGTGACCAGTAACTCACCAAAGCTCATATTGAAATAAATGTCAGAGATTAAGGATCTACTGAACTTTTCTTTTAATTAATAACAGTGACTAATCCATGTGTAGCACCATGACTCGCGTATGATCTTATGGAGCCAAGACACCAGAAAGTTCTACCAGATATATGGGAAGTAGTATGATGTGCATTAAAGAAGGTGGGATTCCTTTGTTAAAGGGATGGCTTAATGCCAGACGTTCCAGGAGAGCATCATCAGAGATTCAGGGTGGGGGTGGAGGTTGCAGTACCCTGCCTGAGAGCTGGAGAGATGTGGCTTCAATAGTGATATAGACAGAACCCACACACCAAGTTTGAAACTGAAATCTGGTGACTTTAATGTTATTCTCACTCTTAAGAATATTGTAGACCCCTCCCTGTCTACAAGAGGATTGCATTAATCTCTCCTTTTATTTTATCTTTTGCTCAATAGTTGTTAGACTTTTTTTTCTCATGTAAGGAGCCTGGCCTCTCATCACTGTGACTTAGTCTGTCCCACCTGACAGAAGGAATGATAATGCTTTCTTAATGGCTTCAGATATCTCCTTTCAATGTGCTGTAATTGCTCTGATCAAGATGCCATCAAGACTGGAAGAGAAGACACTCACAGTTGAAGGGAGGAAGCAGGTTGTGGGGGTCTGTGTGAGTAGAAGGTTCTGCATTTGAGAGGAGGAAAGGAACAACTTTGAGAGAAGCAGACAGTCTTTGCTTGAATGGTTGAAGCATCTGAGTCTAGGATCTCTCTCTGGGCATCTTTGTCCTATGGCCTTCACAGAAGCTACCTTTGTGCCTTCCCCTGTGCTCCTACCTGCATGCACGCACGCACTCGCACACAGAGGGATTAAAACTCACCAAAGAACAATAGAAATGATATGCTATAATACTATCCCTTATAGAAGCATCCTCCTGAGCTGATTAATTAGGCTATGGTTCTGATTCCTTTGTAAGAATGCCCTCCTGACTAAACATTGTTGGGCTAAACAGCTAAAATGCTTAATGCACCTAGCTGTAACTTCTATTAAAGTCATCAGAGCTTCTTCCTTTTAATATATGCTTTGTTATTGAGGTGGACATTGATAACAACATGAGTACATAAAATCTTGTTCATTTTTCAAAAATAATTTGTTCCTATCAAAATCTGGCCAGAATTTATCTCTTACTGTACAGATGTGCAGGAAGTTCTCAACAGTCCTTCAGCACCAACTGTCATTGTTACAAGTAATAGGGCAAGTTCAAAATGGCTGGACTCATCAGAGAAGGCTGGACTCATGTAAAGGGACAGCCAGGAGAAGAAGCATTTTTCTTTTTGCCTAACATGCATTAGATGCCTGCAAAATGAAGAGAGATACTGCCAGATGAGGGCTTCTTAGCTAGCTCAATAGATTTAAACTTATTTTATGCTTATGCAAGAAAATATTCTTAATTTTAAAAGACATCCCATTAAGCAGAGCTTCTGCTTGAAGTGTTGAAGACCTTCTGTCCAAGTTACGCATAACCTAACTCCTTGACATTTTGTGGTTAGCTTTTGTGGTTGGCTTTGCCTCCCATGGCAACCATTTTGTGATTGCGCCCAACACCTTGTGTCAGAATTCCAAAGGTGGCTACAGGCTGTAAAAGGCTGGGGACCTGAGTTAAACAGTGAATATGCCTGGAAAGAGCCAGGTAGAGCAGCACCAATAGCTGCTTCTGTGCCAGGCTGTGGAAATGGAGAGTCAAGACCAAACAGCAAGGCAAGGGGTTGAGATGTCCCCTTGTACCAGTTCCAGATGCATTGCTGGCAATAGCATGCAGCTTTAAATCTGATAATATTGTTGCACAATGCTGACTTTGATTGTTACAATTTTCTTTATTTGTATGGAGGTCTTTGATTTCACATAAGTGGTCATAGTAATGTAGTTTTTATAATGCTTTCAAACACTTGGTTGGATGGCAATGCTGGTATTTGAGAAGACATCGTTCTAATTTTATTAAATGCTATTATTTTGAATGGCTAAGTGCAAATTCTAGGGACATTCCCGCCTCCCAGTGTTACTGTAGCCTATTCATGTTCCAAACAGCTTCCCTTCAAGCTCCCTACTGGAGTTTTCATATTAATCAAAACCATTTCCAAGTGCTATTTGCCCTGCTGTGATAATGACATTTATTCCAAGATGAAAACACTAGAACATAACCGTATATATGTTTATATAAGGTGTTACAAATGAAATAGATTATCAGCCTTAAATGGCTGTGAGCTTTGCTAGAATGTAAGAAACTGAGATCAGATCACCTTTAGACTCTACAATACTAAAAAGACCAGCAGGTTGAGATCACAATATCCATAGCAATTGGTATCTTACATTTCTCAGCACACAAGCTGCCCTTAAGTTTGTTCTGTTATGTTTTATAACAGTAACAGCAGCCTCTACAGCATCTATTTGCAAGGCAGGTAATGAATGGTCATTTTCACCTTTGGCCCTTAAGTTCTTGTAACTGGCTTTGAATAGAGCTAATGTTTAATTATTTCATTTAACAATGTGAAAAACATTACCTCCCTGAAGAAAATAAATGTTCTTGTTGCAGATAGGTGCTTTCCAAGTTGAGTTTATTTAGTTGAACAAACATTCCTTTTGGAGAAATGAAGCTTTATGTATGACACCATAACCATAAAGGGCAGCCTTATTTACCTTATGCGCTGTCTGAATCTCCAAAACAAAAAACAAAACAAAAACCCCAAACAAAAAATCTCTCTGCTTTCTTATGTTCTGCCTGTTGCTGAATCATGGTACTCCATACACAAATAGAGCTCTCCCTCTTTGCCCCCTTAGTAAAAGCTCTGGTTCATGCTCTAGCCATTTCCCGCTTTCATTACAGCAGCCTTTTCCTTTCTGTTATTCTGTTGCCACAGTTTGCTCTCTAACCTCTGAAGTGCCTATAAACTTCATTTATAGGAAAACATATATTCTTTCATATGTATAAACATTCATAGGTTCATGAGGTGCTATGCTCAAGAATAGAGCATAGCATCAGGCAGATATATTCTACCCACACATGGAAACTTTGGGAACGTTGGCATCCATAACTATAAGAGGCCAGCAGAACACATTGCCTGGTACAGGCTTTCCCCTGTAGAGAAAAACAGTGTCTTACCTTCACTGTTAGGAATGTGAATCACAAGACCAAGTGCTTGCTTAGAGACAGCTTCTACCAATCTCTATATACTATGTTAATTAAAGAAAGGCAGACAACCAATGTTTAGTAAGTCGACGTAATTGGAACATCCCTAACCAGAAGTTATAACTGGGGTAGCAATCCTTTGTTCTGTATGAAGACTGTCCTGCGCATTAGGGCAGTTTTATCCGGTATGTATATTGAGCTCAATAAACTGCTGCTTTGAACTATCAACCTCCCACTGTGTTATATTGATTCGATATTAACATTATAACACAGGCTTTACACCTCTACCCTGAACTTTGCCAGCAGAATATCTCAGATATTCTTCCACAAATTCCTATACTACCTTCTTGCTGTTTCCAGATACAATGAAAGCTTCTTGTCCTTACTCTGAAAGCCCTCCGCGGCCTTCTCCCTACCTATTCTGTCTGTGAGTTTTGATGTTCCAGCTCTACCACCCTTAACTATTCTTTAAACTACCTTTTCTCTCTTCATGCCCCTGATCCTTGGAACTTCCTCACACTGCCTCAATCTCTTCCTTCAAATCCCTCTTCATACATACATACATACATACTTTATTCGGAGTCATAGACCATCAAGTATCCTACAAAATTAAAAATTGAATACATACATCAATAGATATGGAATAACAATATTTTAAAAAATGTAATGGAAATTAGGAACGTATACAAACAATACAGATTCTGATCACAGATTGCTTATTCCAAAGCCTAAGCACATTTTGTCTTATTTTGGTTGCCAGACAGGCAAATCTGGCCATACTAACAGATAAGTTTGGTATTGTATCTGACAAAAAGATTGCTAAGTGATGTTTTCTGAGAGGTCTGGGGAAATCCACTAGCAGTGGAATCAGAGGGCCTATGCGTAAAAAATTGTATAATTTCCACTCAAAAAGAATGTGTTCAGTAGTTTCTAATGCGTCCTGATTGCATATACATTTCCATGCATCCATTGGCCACTTATTATATATCCCATCAAGAAACTTAGAGGGAAGAGCATTATATCAAAGGAGCATAAAAGCCCTACGATAGTGATGGTTCGTAATGTCTGACAGATAAGGCATGGTGATGTTCCTAATAAGCAGATCCTTTCTAAAAAGGGGATTCTGAATCTTATTCAAATCATGCTGCCTCTCTTCCTCAAACACTCTGGTCCCTCTTCAGATCCCACCTTTTCCATGAAGTCCTCATTCCCTCGTTGAAGCTAATTGCGTTCCATCTTCCCTACCTTTGTTGTTTCAAATTTTAGATTTCATGCTACTTGGAGGCAAGGGACTGTCATATTTGTTTTGTTTTGTTATTATACTAAATAGGGATAAAGGTTATAGTAAAATAGATAGTAAAAAGTTAACTGGAACCTGATTATGGGATGGTGGAAAACTCTACCCCCTGGACTGTGTTCTTTTCTTGTGTTAAGTTCTTTGTTAGTCTGAATTTTAGTTGCAATAAAGGAAGTTGTGTTACATTCTGCAATTCATGTAAGAACATAGATTTACTTCATTATCACAGTGGGATCACAATAATGGTGATGCTATATAAATAAATAACAATAATATCGTACCACCCACTCTTGTGCATCACTTGGCTTGTTAACATCTCAAAAAATACCTTTTAACAATAGGCCTAGTTCATTCACTTATTTTCTTTCTTTGAATTAACAGGATAGACAATAGTTTGCAATTTTAAAATAGTATTTAAATGAGGCATTCTTGTCATGCTTAATATTTTGCATTATGTATGTTTAGGTATAAGGAACATATAAAACCTGTACAATAAGAGTTTATCTTTTCCCTTTAGAACAGCTTTATGGGTGAATTCAACTCTTATTGATGTCAATAGCAAAACTCTTATTGATGTCAAGACAGGAACAGTTTGTGGTCCTTGACTGTACAGATGAAAGAATCTGCCCATATAATTTCAGCTGAAAGAGTTGGAATTTAGAGAGCATCCACAAAATCTGTAACTTCTGCAATTACAATTTACTCTTTTCTAAGTGTAACATTTTTCACAATTCTGTGTTCATCATTATGGTCTGATACACATTAGTACTTGGACACTCCAGAGTTTCTGTTTTGTCAGGTTCTATAGAAATTAAATATGTGGAGACCTGTAACATGTGTGGAGCACATTGATATGGAATATTGTTTACTTCCAGGTCGTTGTAAGAATGCATTAAGATGTTCAGTAATCCTACACAATGGCTATATGGTGGTCTTTAGGATACACTGGGAGCTATTTAAACCATATTGGTTGGCAGGATTCCAGATTTTGGGAATGCCTTCTTAAACATTGTGCCTGAGGCCTAGAAGCCATTGAAATGCATTGACATATTGGATTTTGCATGGATTTTGCATTAGGGTTGCCAGGTGCCTGCTGGGGGCAGGCAAACCCCTGGCAATTTCCCCCTCTGCCTGCCAACCACCTGAGGGTTGGTGGGCAGACGTGCATGCGCGCATGCATACCACACACGTCACTTCCGGTTTAGAACCGGCTGTTCTGCCTCACGAGGGGCCTTTTACCTCTTAGTTTGAGTGGTAAAGGGCCACTTTACCACTCAAACTAAGAGGTAAAGGCCCTTTGTGATGCGGCACTTCCGGTTCTAAACCGGAAGTGACACACGTGGCACACTTACACTTAACAAGAAGAGCCTCCCGCTGGAGGAGGTAAGGTACCTGTCAACCCTAATTTTGCATGGATTCATTTGATCTTCTGCTTGGAATTAAACTATTCTTCATTTCCTAAAGTTTTCATTCAGGATCCAATAATTGCATACATTTGGAGACAGCTACATTTCCTGTGGGAAAGTATAAGGGTGGAACTATATATAACTTTGTTAAATCCATAAACAGACCTCTTGCTTTTTAGTAAAGCATAAAAAGATTTCATTGAGGGCTACAGAACAGGCAATTTAACTTTACTCTCCCCCCCCCCAAGCATGCTGTTTTCCTGAATATTCTCCTACTATTTGTCCTGTAGGGGAAACATTTAGGGTTAGGGTTGCCAGACCTAAATTTTTAAAAATCCACAATGTCATATGCACTTCTATGTCTTTTCTGGGAGAAAAGCTATAAGTGACTTAGGTTAGCTCTAGGAATTGCCAAAATTTCTATGGTTTTACCATAGAGTTTCCAGCAATTACTAGAGCTACTCTGTATCACTTTTGGAGTTCCTCCAGAAGTACTGTAGCAGTATAGTTGACATTGCACCCCCCATGTTCCTGCCTCTAGCCCTCCTATATAGGCTCCATTTTCTATGTTTGCTCCTCTGAGCAAATAGCAGCTGGAGTACTGAAATAAAGAAAATGACTTTTGGGAAAGAGACTTAAAATCCTCTCCCCCATGTTAAGGTCACAGTCCAAACTATTTCGCTCTTGGGAGCCTCCAAGAGTCACATCTAGTTTGTTATAAAGTTTGTCATAAAGTCCTCCCCCCCTTTTAAAGCCAGGACTTAAAAGTTGAAGGCCTAAGGGCCAAACTACACATAACACTGGAGTTCCATTACTGGTACTCCCAGTGGAAATTCAGCCTTAAAAAGCAGCCACCTGGAGGGGAGGCAATATGGATTGTGGCTTCGGGGCTAGGGAAGAGAGGGTCAGCTCCTCCCCTGGCACAAGAGGTTCCCAACCTTTTTGAGCTCGCAAACACCTTTAGAATTCTGACACAGAGTGGTAGACACAGCCACAAAATGAAGCTCTAGGTCTATTGGGAAACTAAAAACTGATAAGTCTTCAGGTCCTGATGGCATATAGTCAAGAGTTGTTAGGGAACTCAAATGTGAGATAGCTGATCTACTAACCCGTGTACATAACCAGCACTAGATTCAGGCACTGTACCAGAAGACTGGAAAGTAGCAAATGTTACACCGATTTTTAAAAAAGGATCTAGAGGGGAACCAGGAAATTACAGGAATTGGACTTTCAAAAGGCTTTTGACAAGGTACCTCACCAAAGACTCCTGAGTAAACTTAGCAATCATGGGATAAGAAGACGGGTTCTCCTGTGGATTCAAAACTGGTTAAATGACAGGAAGCAAAGAGTAGGAATAAATGGACAGTTCGCACAATGGAGGGAAGTAAGCAGTGGGATCCCACATGGATTGACATTTGGGCTGGTACTATTTAATTTGTTCTTAAATGAACAAAATACTAGAACTCAAGGGCATCCAATGAAGCTTATGGGTAGATTCAGGACGGACAAAAGGAAATACTTCTTTGCATTGTGAGTGATTAAAATGCGGAATTCACTGCCAAAGGATGGTATTGATGGCCACAGGTATAGACAGCTTTAAAAAGTGATTAGACAGATTCATGGAGGATAGGTCTAAAATCAGTGGCTGCTAGCCACAGTGGCTTAAAGGAACCTCCCTTGTTCAGAGACAGTAAACCTCTGAATACTGGTGCCAGGAGGCAACATCAGGGAAGGCCTCAGCCTCTATGCCCTGTTGTCGGACCTCCAGAAGAACTGGTTGGCCACTGTGTGAGACAGGATGCTGGACTAAATGGACCACTGGGCTGATCCAGCAGGTCCCTTTTTATGGTCTCATGTTCTTATGGCAGCTGTAAGAGGTGGAGCCAGTCACAAAATGGCTTCCATGGTGTACCTTCAGTCACCCAGTGAAGACCCTTGTGCTATGGTGGCAGCTGCTGCCAAAGCAACATTTTAAAAAATCTGCACGACCAATCAAATCTCCAGTGGCCAATTAGAAGCCTTGCTGGGCAAAAGCCTCACATGGCCACGCCCACTTTTTAAAAACACTTGGTGCATGCCAGCAATGGTGTCAGCAGGTGCTATGACACCCATGGATACCATGTTGGGGACCCCTGCCCTACAGTTACCTTGGCTGAAAATGGCTCTCCCAAGCTGCTCTAAGCCAAGGTAGGAAAAAAAATACAGGTACACATATTGTGGTCTTCCAGGGTTTAAACACAAAACGGCTTGTTAGGAAGACATAACCCACTGTTGTATTTATTAAATATATGTGTATACTTCATCTGTAATTTAAAAAATCAAGCAGTTTCCAAGTTAAAATCTACATAATGGCATTGACAGAGAAATCATACTGTATCTGACAGATTGTGCAGTAGAGCTCATTGTAAGACCTATGAAGCAGCAGTGACAGTAGCAAAGAAAGTTTACTTCTCTACTGTTTTAGCATCAGCTACTTCACATGCATCTCAATTGTTCAAGATAGTTCAGCATCTGTTGATATTTAAATATGAGCCTTTATTGTCCCAGGAGCAGACCATTCGCTGTGATACTTTTGCCAAGTTTTTTTGTGAAAAATCATTAAGAATATAGTCTGATCTGGATGTCATTTGTAACATAGGTATCTCAAAATAAAGTCTTAATACACCTGTTCTATTTATGGATTATTTTTTACCCAGTTTCCATGATGGATGTTGACAAGATACTGGGATCCATGAAGGCCACTATTTGTACTCTGGATCCTTGCCCATCTTGGCTGCTACAATCACAAAGGACCATACCATCAAACCCTTAGTTTCTATTATAAATCAGTTACTAACTTAGGGCACCTTCTTTTGGCCACTCAAAGAGGTGGTTATCCATCTGCTACTTGAAAAACCATTCCTACAGAGAAATGATGTGGCCATTTATCACCCAGTCTCTAATCTACCGTTTCTGGGCAAAGTGATTGTGAGTGCAGTAGTGGACCAACTCCAGGTCTTCGATAACTCATCTACTCTAGACCCTTTTCAATCTGGCTTCAGGCTAGGCTATGGGATAGAGATTGTTCTACTAGCTTTAGTTGATGACCTTCATCTGAGTGTACATGAAGACCATTCCTCTGTCGCTTGGATTTATCTGCAGCCTTTGATACAGTAGATCATGCCATCTTGTTGAGGCACTTGGAAGCAGAAGTAGATATCAGGGGGGTGCAATGAACTGGTTCAAATGGTTCGTCATGGATTGGAATCAAAGGGTTGCTATTGGAAACCTCTTGTCATCAGTGTGGGACCTGTCTTGTTGGGATGTTTTTCAATCTCTATGTAGGCCCTTAGGGCAAATCATTCATAGTTTTGGGGTTGGTTGTCATCAATATGCTGATGATAACCTGATTATTTATTTATTCAAATTACCTGTTGATGCAATAGAGGCCCTGGTTAATTGGCTAAAAGTGAAGAAAATGAAACTAAACCCTGAAAAGACAACGGTAATGTTGGTTGGGTAGGTAGAGGTCTTGAAGGACTTTTGATGTAACTCAGCTGACCCTTGCTGACTCAGTTAAAAGCCTTGGGGTTATTCTGGATCCAACTTTAATGCTGGAGAAGCAAGTTAATGCAGCTGCAAATAATACTTTCTACTAAGTCAGCTTAGCCTTACCTTGGTACAGCTGATCCAGCCACCTAGATCCATGCCACAGTAACATTGATACTAGACTACAGTAATGCACTGTTTGGATTCCCCTCAAAATCAATGTGTTAACTCCAGCTGGTCCAGCATGCCACAGCTTGGCTATTATCAGGATGGAGCATGCATATTACTCCCATTCTGCAGACACTCTGTCGGCTGCCCATTTGTTACTGGGCTCAATTTAAGCTATCGGCTATCACATACAAAGCCTTCATGGCCTTGGTCCCCCTTATCTGTGGAACTGCCCCCTATGTTTGACCACAACAGCTTCACTCATGTCAGCAGGGTCTTCTGCAGGTGCCAACCTGCAAATGGACAAAATCAGTAACTGCCCATACATGTGCTTTCTCCCTTGTGGCTCTTACCTTACGGAATGGCCTGCGTGAGATAAGGAAAGCACCCACTCTCCTGGCTTTCCGCAAACTATGCAAAACTGAATTATTCAAGAGGGCTTTTATGAACAGGTGACGAGGTTGCACCATACAAAATGGTTCACAAAGTTGGATAAATTATTAGGGACTGTGTTCTATAGTGCTGTAAATAGTTTACAGTAAGTAGGATCCTATGATGTAATGTTGTACTGCTTAATGTGTCATGTTAACATTTATGCTTTGCTTCAGTTCTTTTCTGGTGGTTCCAGACTTCTGCAATCCTAATGCACTGTTTATTTAATGTCCCACTTTGTCGATTTTACTGACTCATTGCGTGCAATCTTCCTTGAGCCTCTGTGAGCAACGTGGACTATAAATAGCAATAAATAAATAAATACATAATAAATTAGACTGTCAAATCAAATTCAAATATCTGGTGGGAGCTTTATTCACTAATACAGTTTGGCCTAGAAAAGTAAAATTTCTGTAAATTTTGCTGCTATAAAAAGTGTGGTTTGTTTTAAGAAAAAAAAACGTTTTGGGAAAAACTGGAATATATGCATTACCTAGTTTATTATCAAGCCTAAACTCATTTACTTCTCTAACAATTTAAAAATTAGTTGTATATATGTTTGGAAATATGCTGTATATATCTATAGTATATAGAAGAATGATCTAATCCTATACATTTTATATTAAAATCTTATTATATATTCTGAATAAGTAAAAGCTTGTCTTAAAAAGCATTTCATTCATTCTAAAAGAAAAAAAATCTTCATAGGAATCCCCCCCTCCCAGTATTTCTATAGGAAAAACAATAGGATTTTGTTTTTTCTGAGGGATTTTTTTTTGGGGGGGAGGGGGGAGTTCCCATCTCTAGATTGGCCTTGACAAGTGCAGCCTTCCTTTGCTTTGTTATAATGCATGATTTGTGGAGCTGCCCATTAAAGAAGTCTGAAAATTTCATTTGGCCCAGAGTGGCGTAGCCAAAGTGATGGCAGTTAGCTATCAGGAGCAGGTAACACCAATATTGCAGGAACTTCAATGGCCAGCAATTTGTTTCTGGGTTAATTTTAAGGTGCTATTGTGTGTGTGCGTTAAGTGTTGTCAAGTCGCTTCCGACTCATGGCGACCCTATCAATGAAAGTCCTCCAAAATGTCCTATCTTTGACAGCCTTGCTCAGATCTTGCAAATTAAAGGCTGTGGCTTCCTTTATTGAGTCAATCCATCTCTTGTTGAGTCTTCCTCTTTTCCTGCTGCCCTCAACTTTTCCTAGCATGACTGTCTTTTCCAGTGAATCTTGTCGTCTCATGATGTGACCAAAATACGATAGCCTTAGTTTAGTCATTTTAGCTTCTAAAGTCAGTTCTAAGGTGCTATTACTTAAATAAAATCCCTATCCAAAGTACCAGGTCATGGATACCTGGAGGAGTAGTGCCAACCTCAGTTTATCTCTCTCTGGTCACTAAGGTATGGTAATGACCTCTGCTGCAGGTACCATCTTCTCAAGAAGCTAGATTGTACTTTGCTGCCACTTCATGTTTATGGAATTGTTTACTCTTTTTCCAGATTTGAGAGCTTGGTCTGTTTAGATGGATTGTTCCCTTTAAGCAGGTGTTTTACTCCAAGAGTGATAGTGTTTGGTCTCTATTATTCTCCCTGCTGTTAATGTCTTTGACTTGGTTTCATTTTCTGAATATTGTTCTCCATTTTGAGAACTCATTTGTAATTAGAGCTGCATTTACTGTGTTTCTGTCAAATATATTTAAAGGTACAAGAGCCTGCAAAGTCATAATATTTTGCTGACCCCAAGGTATTTTGTCACCTTCCTCTGTGTGGCATCACCTGTCTTCAAGGTGTCTTCCAGATGATGACTCTGGGTGGCAGCAGTGCACACCTAGGAGGCACCTGTTGCCTCCTCCCATACTACCTCTATTGAGTTCCAAAGCAAGCTTCAGCAATGCTGGCTGCCAGTGCCTCTGGACCTTGCCTTGGACAGTACACCCAGGTGGCAGAGTTGCAGGTCTGGGAGATGCCCATTGCCCCCTCCTGTGCTGCCACTGGCTGACTCGAAGGTGAGCTCCTGGTGGTGGACCTAGGCAGCAGCAGCTCCTTCTTGTCTCCTTCCATGTTCCTCTGATTGGCTTCTAAGCAGGCTCTAGAAGCCCTGGTTGCCATCCCCTCTGAAGCTTGCCTGGGATGAGAAAGGAAAATAAAAAGCAGAGAAAGAAAAAAAAAACCCAGCAGAGGTGCAGGTCCTGCAGGCACTGGGTTGCTCCTCCCATACTGTCCTCAATCAGTTCCAAGGTGACTTGCACAGGCACTGGCTGTAGCACTTCTGGAGCTTGCCTAGTGCAGTGGACCTGGGTAGCAGCTGTGCAGTTCTTGGAGGCTCCCACTGCATCCTCCCTTGCTCCTGCTCAGTTGGCTCCAAGGCAAGCCCAGTTTGCTCCCCGTACCTTTGGAACTTACCTTGGATGATGGACCTGGGAAGCAAAGGCTTGGGTCTGAGTGGACTTGGGCCACACTTCTTGGACACTGGACCCGGGCAGCAGTGGCATGGCTCTGAGATGTGATGAAACATGCAAGCTGTACCTGTGCCTTCTTCCCACACTGCCATCCCCTGACAGCAAGATGAGGCCCGGACAGCGTGTTACCACCCTCCGGGATGGTGGCACCCTAAGAAGGCGCTTGGGTTGCTTTTGTGATAAACCGGCACTGTGTGGTTATGGAGGTCCGCTCCATGGACATATCCGTTTCTTCTATGTAGGCTGTTCCCCCCCCCCCCCGTTTTAATGTGTTTACAAGAAATTCTTGACGAACCTCCGGACTTTTTCTCAGCCCTTCAAACGGGGGGGGGGGCTCCTCTCACCTCTCTCGCCGAGCCAAGCGGCATGCTGGCTCGGCTCAAGCGATTCTCTCCCGGAGACGCGCGCCGGACTGGGCGCTCGCTTCGCTCAGCGCTCGACTCACCCTGCCTGCCTGGAGCCCAACTCCCAGCTACCTTGGTAAGAGAAGCCTGTGCCGCTCAGGCCAGCTCAGCCGAGCGCCGAGCCAGGTTTTCAGGAACAATAACAGAAGCGCTGGGGTCGAGGGAACCGAGCCGCGCCGACCCCCTCCCTCCCTCCCTCATCCCGCCAGCTGGGCGGCCTGCCTGGCCTCTCTCGTTTTTTGGCCTTCCCTTTCGCTGCACCCCCCCTCCCTCCCTCCCCAATCATGTATGCCTTCGTGCGGTTCCTGGAGGACAACGTGTGCTATGCGCTGCCGGCGTCGTGCGTGCAGAATTTCAGCCCCAAATCCCGGCTCGACTTCGACAACCAGAAGGTCTACACGGTCTACCGCAGCCCGGCCCACGACCCTGAGGACGGCGGCGACGGCGGCGGCAGCCCCGGCGAGTGGGGAGAGCGGCCGTTGCTGCACAAGGCCCAGATCTTAGCGCTGGCAGGTGAGCCCGGGGGGGGGGGGCGGAGGGCGGGGAGCGGGGAAGACAATGGGGGGGGAGGAGGCCAGACCGTTTGAAACCTCTCTGCTCCGCGCTCTAGGAAAATGGGGGTGGGGATGAGGCCCCGATGCCGGCGGTTTGGCCAGGCCTTGACGTCTTCCGTGGGAGGAAGGAGGGGTTTCGCCCCTCCGGAGGGAACCAGAGGCTGACTCTGCAGGGGCCTATTCGGTGTCTCAGGGATGCACGTTCATAACAGGACAATCCTAAGACAAGCAGGCATTTTCCTGCATTTCCCCCTAAGCGCCTGGTGCGCTTGAATGAATGCGCGCAGGGGGGGGGGGGAATGGATTCGGAAAGAAATGGTTATTTGAGTTTAAAGAAATGGGGAGTCGGGAAACCTCCGCTAGTAGGAGTGGGCAGACAGCTAAAATGGTCAGCAGAACCGAGAAACGTGGAAGAATTTGCAGGCGGTGGGGGAATAGTCCTTGCGACAAGCAGCGGTGCGTGTAATAGTTGGGAGGGTCTTGAATTACCCTTGGGAGTTTTCAGGTATTCCAGTTTGGGGTTGGCCATGGGGAAACTGCCACAGTGGACTCACTGTGCATCTTCTATATGTTAATTTTGTGCTGTGTGGCCTGTCAGTATTGTTGTTAAGTTTTACTGGGAGACTTCAGTATCCAATCCAGACAGAATCTTACCTACCTCTATCATGCCTCCACTATAGAAACCACCAGAGCATATAAGAAGCTTGGGGGAAACTGTGGTGGCTGGTACTCCCCAATGTAGCAGTGATCAGAGCTTCACTTTTCCTATTTCTGATCTCACCCATCGTCCATTCTGCCACCTGTTCAGCCCATTATTTTTCTTACAAGTATCAAAACGTTACTGCATTCTGCAGGTCATAAACTTGAATGACCAGATGTATGATGAAGCTCTGACTGCTGAAATCTTTGCAATCGAAAGATGGTAGAATGAGAATTTGGGCTTTCCCTCAGAATATCAGGAATAAAGATCACTTTTACTCAGGTGATGCACTTATGCAAATAGTTAAACTATTCAAGGATACAGTATTGTTATGATAGTGAAAGGATTACTTTCACAGGGTCATATCCCATTAACAACACATTTGCCACTGAACCAATATTATTTTAATCAGCACAGCCAATCAGAAGCCCTGCTGGGCAAGAGCCCCATATACCCCACCAATTTACTAAATATATTTGGTGGGCTCCAGAAAAGGGGAGTGCCGTGGTGCTCTTGGGCACCACATTGGGGACCCCTGTGTTAAGAGTGTGCATACAGGGGTAAATAAAAATAGTGGCATCCAGTTGCAATTTTGTGGGCTGTGATGCACATGCTCAGTTGATGTTCAACAATGTCTGCTGCTCACATGGAAGCTTCAGGTGGATGCTTTACAAGTACGTTTGTGAATTTTTATGGATAATGATTCAAATTTAGTTTTTCACATTCATAAGTTCTTATTTAATCACATATTCAATTTTTGGAATTAGGGTCAAGTAATTCAGTTTGTCAGGATTAAAATCTAGTGAACAAAGCAGAGTAATATTCATGTCACAGCAAGGCCCTCTTTTTAAACAATTATAGTTTTGGAAGTAGGGTGGAGATTGTGGTTTTAAAGATCACAAACTCCTATGTGACTTAAAGCAGAGAAATTCATACGGTGCTTCACTTTTGTTTTCATACTAATATTTTCTTTGGGGATTGTATGAGTTTTTAGAAAATTATTCAAAAATAAAAACTATGTGATAACTTTTATTAGAACAAATAAAAATATCACAAAACAGTGTGTAAGTTGTCACGTTCTCCAGAACTCTTCATCAGGTGAGATGTGGAAAAGGAAGGGGAAATTAATTTCAGGTAATCATGATGCTAAGGTCTCCTCTGCCTGTTGTGCAGTATGTACTAAATGCATGATTAGATGGGTGGTCCTGACATCAAGAAGAAGGGTCAATAGCATCCTCCATTTGAAAATATTTAAAAAGTAGTTGATGTCATTATAGTGCTATATGAAACATAGAGATTTCTTAATAGGCCCAATCCTAACTGGGGTAGTAGTTCTGCTGGGGAGACCGCGGCCGTGCTGCCTCTTGAGCAGCTTGATGCCGGGTGCAGCAAGCCAAAAATACAATTTTGAAGGAAACCCTGTTGAATTCTCCATAGAATTCCACTGGGCTAATGCCTGCCTTTTTGCAGGAGTAACTTGGCACCTGCCAAAAGGGGTGTTCCCAGGCCAAAAGGTCTCAGCGAGCTGACTAATATCAGCTCCGTCCCTGGGAATACCTTTTGATGCCAGTGCGAGCCCCTGCGCTGGGAAAATATGCTAGGGAGGCTGTGCCAGTGACCGTGGCTTACGCTGCTGCGTGGCTCCCAAAATCCAGCATGTATGCCCCCGCTCCAGTTTGAGTGCCACTTTAGCCAGCATAAGTGGCACTAACTCTGGCACTGAGATCACGCTGGCTCCTTTCACCCCCCCCCCCCGTTTAGGATTGTGCTGTTTGTGAATAATATAATTCTAAATTAATTCAGATACCCAAATAATTCTGCGAGCATTGGCAGGTACTATGAATAACTCTGTGAGGCATAGACAAGACCTAGATAAGATGGTTGTAGCCGTATGTTTTCACATTCATGTGTAAAGTGAGGGGTGGATAAATCTCTGTATAAATTTGTTTTATTGTAGTTTTAGACAATAATTTTACTGTAATAAGTAAACAACAATCTATAGTGAATAAGAACACCTTCCTCCAGTATAAAATCCCCTTCAGACTGAGATTTGAGTCTCTCAGCATGTACAAAAGAACATATTTTTTAGGAGAGGGTAACGATGGTGGATCAAACCAGATGTACACTTTTATTTAACAGATGCTTATACATGAAATATAGTGTATAATTGGATGATAAACTAATATTTCCCCTTATATTATCTATTATTTTTTATCCAACCTTTCCTTTGAAGAGTTAAGGGGGCATTCTTGATTCTCCCTACCTCATTGTTCAGGGCCGAATTGGCCATATGAACAATATCATTAAAGTAAAGATTCTCCCTACCTCTGTTTTATACTTACAGTAGGCCTATGACATAGAACTATTAACATATGTTAAGAGAGCATGGCCCTGACCTGGATAGCCCAGGCTAGCCTGATCTCGTCAGATCTCAGAAGCTAAGCAGGGTCAGCCCTGGTTAGTATTTGGATGGGAGACCACCAAGGAATACCAGGGTTGCTGTGCAGAGGAAGGCACTGGCAAACCACTTCTTAGTCTCTTGCCATGAAAACCCAAAAAAGGGGTTGCCATAAGTCGGCTGTGACTTGACGGCACTTTACACACACACAAGAGAGCATGACTAGCCCAAGGTCACCCAGTAAGCTTCATGGCCAAGTGAGGATTTGAACCCAAGTCTCCATGGTTCTAATCTGACACTTTAACCACTACACCACACTGGCTGTCATTTATCTCCACCAAATTATTACATATTGAGAAACGTTTTCTAAATTTATAATATCTGTTGTCATGTGCCAGGCTTTTCTAGACCTAGGCAGAGGATAAATAAAGTCAGGTATGGGCCAAAGATGATACTGGCTCATCTTGACACTCCAGCATTAGTTTAGGCAAGGTCTGGCTGCTAGCAAGCTAGCCCTTTCTCAGCGGAACAGCAACCCATGTACTAATACTATTGTATATGGTTAAATCTGTTCCATGGTAAGGGCAGAAATTTCACAAATACCCAGTATCATCCAGTGATTTCGACATATTTATTTTTCCAAATAATTCATCCACAGGGTTTTACCTTCATCAGTTATAATCTAGATGGTAATGTAAAAGATAAATTATATGACATGGGAAAGAAGTCACCAATATATATATTTTTAATGGGTGTACACATTCCTTACTGTCAAAATGTCCCATGACAGGAGATAGATGGTTAGGAGATTTTGCTTTTTGTTGCATCTAGTAAATATTTGTAAAAAGCTATTTGCATGTACCTATCAAGAATCACTTCCAAGTGATCATGCAAGGAGATCTTTAAATTGAAAAAAAATTCACTTTTTTTTTCTTTCAAGCTGTTGGTGTAGAGAAAATGATCAATATTGCTTAGAGATGTAACATTTATGGAAATTTTGAAGCCACCCAGGAAAAAAGGGAAACTTTGAGAAAACTTGAAATACATACAATACTTGCTGACCTGTCAAATCTAAATGATTTTTACTGCTTTAACAACAGAAAATGTATCATTTTTAATTTACTTAGTGTGTAGAATGAAATATTTGAAATATGCATGGAATTCAAAAGTTTAAATGCCTTACTTTTTACAAGCAAAACTGCAAATATACCCAATGCTTAAGAGAAAACCACAAGCTGATTCTCCCTATGCTACCTTAGCCCATTACACCTTAATTTTTGCTATCTGAAAAGTAGAAAAATAGGAGTTAAACAGAAAGATTTGTGTTAACTAACATAAAATATATTCGTTGGTTCTTGTAGGTTATCCGGGCTGTGTGACTGTGGTCCTGGTATTTTCTTTCCTGACATTTCGCCAGCAGCTATGGCAGGCATCTTCAGAGGAGTAACACTGAAGGACAGTGTCTCTCAGTGTCAAGTGTGTAGGAAGAGAAATATATAGTCAGAAGGGTTAGAAGGGTTCTTTAACAGAAAAGAAGAGAGTTTAAGAATGAATAAGGCTTGGCTTCCTGTCCTGAAAACCTCCGGACTAACAAAGACTACAGTCTACAATAGCCATGCGGGTTAGCTTTGGATTCCACATGTTAACAGATCACTTCAGGATACAATGGTTCCACATTAACTTACCACACACTCATTGGCACATTATCTTGATACTTAAAGGACAATGATTAACACATTACCTTTAATACTTTGCAGGACAATGCCTCAGCTCAAACCCAACCCCCTTCTGACTATATATTTCTCTTCCTACACGCTTGACACTGAGAGACACTGTCCTTCAGTGTTACTCCTCTGAAGATGCCTGCCACAGCTGCTGGCGAAACGTCAGGAAAGAAAATACCAGGACCACGGTCACACAGCCCGGATAACCTACAAGAACCGATGAACTCTGACCATGAACGCCTTTGACAATATAAAATATATTATTTGTTCAGAAAAATGGGTCACACAAAGGGTGGATAATAATATCTGCACAGCTACACGTAGTTCCAGCTAGATGCTGGTTAGAGAGCTCAGTTCTCAATGAAACTTTCAAAGTTTTCCGCTGAGGCTTTGGTGCAGTTTCTGCTTTTTTCTGGGCCGACTGCTTTGTATAGACAGGGAAGTTCATAACAGTTTTGTGGACATCTGTAAAACTGATCCATAAACCCATACAGTGTTCTCAGGCGGACATGCTGCTCTATTAAACATTTGCCTATCTGTTAAGTATTGCAGGAAAATTAGACTTGCTATTCTGTTAAACATTTGCTTATCTGGAAAGTATGGTGGGAAAATCAATATGTGCTTAATATTTAAAATGTTATTATGAAAGCTTTATTGAAAGCCTCTTTTTTCCTAATTGCATCTAAAGGCCAGGACCCACCAGTGTGGCCAGAGGCGTGGTCATATCCATTGAAGATTTTCAGCGCAATCCTATGCAGAGTTGCCCCTGTCTAAACCAATTGATTTCAGTGGGCCTAGACTGGAGTAACTCTGCATACAATTGCTCTGTTTGTCTTTTATCTGTGAATGCTAAACTCTCCATGGTATCTCCCCAATTGCTTTTGCAGTTCCCCTTCATTTCAAATAAACATTTCCACGTTGGTGGGGAGGCTATTCAGGCAAAGAGTAGTTTGTAATATAGAACAGCTGTTTATTTACTTGCTTCATTTATAGTCAACCTCTCTTGTTGAGACTCAAGGCTAGTTACAGAATTAGAAAATCGTGCAATGACCAGTAAAATGTATACAAACAATGCAATAAAAATGTATTACAAAACAGAGAACAAGTAAATAAGAACAGTAGACAATATCCAGTATACAATTACGTTGTACTGAATATTTCCCTTTTTACTACCACCCTATTCATTTTATCAAAATGCCTTCCTGAACAATTCTTACACATTTTGTGGAATGTGAAAAAAGTGAAAGCCTTTCTAACATCTTCAGGCAGGCCATTCTACCAAGTAGGAACCACCATGGGAAAGAGAATTGTCATGTTAAAGGATGCATTTTCTAGTGCAGTGGTCTGGGTGTTTGTCTGCAGTGTTACCTATATGATAACAACTCTGAGCTTGACATAGGGTTGCCAACCTCCAGGAACTAGCTGGAGATTTCCTGCTATTACAACTGATCTCCAGCCAATAGAGATCAGTTCACCTGGAGAAATGGCCGCTTTGGCCATTAAACTCTATGGCATTGAAGTCCCTCCCCAGACCCTGCCCTCAGGCTTCACCCCAAAAACCTCCCAGTGGTGGTAAAGAGGGACATGGCAACCCTAGCTTGACATGTTGCCCATGAAACTGTATTTCTCCAAGGCAGGGTGACTAGTATAGTGAATGCATCTAAATACAAAGAAGCTGTCCCTATCACAAATAAACTGGATCAAAGTTATTAATAGAGCAAGGCTGGAAAAGGTTATGCTTGTAATTAAAGATATACTCTTATTGGCAAATATAATAAAATGTATTCAGGAGTAGCTTAGAAACACTGTATTCTAAGAAAAGTTTCCATGAAGCTCTCTGAAACACTTCCATGTGGATGCTGTTAGTATGTACTTAGTTTCATTCTCCTAAAGCAGTGGCTTTAAACAGGCTCTCAAATGGTTAGTGTTGACAGTGCAGAAAAAGGAAACAAAGGTAAATCAGAGTTTAATGAGGAGCACAGGATTAATTGGAAATTAGTTATACAGATGAATGCAATTCTTTTTTTGTTAAATATAGCAATGGATCTCTCCAATAATGATAATGCATCCTGAGGCAGAGTGAAGAGAATACAGTCAAAACATGCACCAAAAAACATTAAATGATCTGCATATGGTTGCAGTAAATACTAAGGCAGATGTGAAAAGTAGTAAAGAAATAAATTCTAATCCACAAGCCTGGTTTGGAATCCATGCCAGCTCCAGTGCTTTTTATATAACTTCAATTCTAACAAAACATCAGTCTAACTGCTAGGTCTAGATAATTACATTTTCATTTCCACAGGGAAAAAATGTATAAGAGTCAGCAAATTAATGTTGCTATAGTATATGTAAAGAGTAAGAGATTAAAATTTAAAGGTCTGGATCATTGAAGGGGGAGGAAGGCTAGATTTAATTAGCAGATTGGAAACTACTGATGAATATTTATCAAAATATTAAGATTCACTGATAGGCAGAGCAGCGTGGGTAGGAGATGGCTGAGCAGGCAAGAAAAACAATGAGGATGGGAGGGTAGAGTGCTGAAGAGATGACTGAGCAGGCAGGCAAAGCAGTGAGGATGGGAGGGGGTAGATCACTGAGAAAACCAACCTGTGTTGTGATTAAGGTGGGGGGGGAAGAAGTATGGTGTGGATAGAAAAAGATGGGGAGGTGGCAGAGAGAGGAAAAGGTAGAGAAAGGTGGCTGGGGGGTATTAAGCCAGAGGACTAAGCAGGGACCCATGAGTTTCTTAGGGTCCCTGCTTGTCAGTATATCTAATTTTCAACATGGCCCCATCTGTGGATACTTAAATCTGGAGATTGGAGCTGTGACACATTTTTCTATTAACCTGAGAAAAGCCCCAGATTTGTAGAAAAATCTGAAGTAAAAAAATACATTAGGCGCATTACTCATCCCCAAATAATAGCACACATAGCTAGGGAACCACAACTGTATTGCTGGCCTTCAGGCTTTTGTTTGAGTCAGAAATCAAAGGCTTGGGGAGGGGGGACTCTTTCCAGAGCTGTTTTGGCCTTTGAGGGAGCCCTCTTTAGGGCCAGACATAACAGCAGCCACCAGGCAACTTGCTAGAAGAGATTTCTATAACTCACCCAGGCCTGGCTACTTGCTACTGTTTAACAGCAGCTACCACATGAAAGCCAGAGTAGTGGTTAGAGTTTCAGACTTGGTGTAGTGGTTAGAGGATCAAACTTGGATCTGGGAGACCAAGGTTCAAATCCCCACTTTGCCAAGGAAGCTCACTGGGTGACATTGGGCCAGTCACATGCTCTCACTGTAACCCACCTCACAGGGTTGTTGTGAGGACAGAATGGAAGAGAGGAGAATCAAATAAACTACTTTGGATCCCCATTGTGAAAAAAGGAGGGGTATAAATGAAGTAAATAAATATAGCTGAAGATGGGGGGCTGAAGCTTGGTGGGTGGGAAGGAGAAAAGCAAGGAAAGGTGAGGATATGGGAGCTACCAGGAAGATAGAAAGAAGAAATAAATTGTGGAGAAGATGAGGTGTCTCCTGCAAATTTTTGAAAGTTCCCTACTGTACAATTGGGCCTGGCCTGGTGGCCAGCACGACACAGAAGTTTCCCAAGGAGAGACTGCCGGGTGAGGAAAGGATGGAATCCTCTAGACGGGCAGATAATAAAAGATACGTTTGCTGGTGGGTGGACAGGAGAGAAGCAGGAAAAATAGAGAGGCTCTAGATATTTTCAGGAAAACAAAAGAGGAAATAGTGGAGAAGTCTTTGTGGGTCCTCCACATCAACGTATCTAATTCTCAATGTGCCCCATGTATGGATACTTAAATCCTGAGATTGGAGGCATGGACAGACAAGACAGAGTTTTCTACGAACTGAAGACTTTCTAGTTGCCTGCCCTGATGGCTTGCTAGAAATTCAGGCATGCTTACCACTTGAAGATGTGCATGCCTGATGTAGGTCCAGATAGTTTATTGTGTGGCAGTGGATAGATTTTTTTTCAGTAACAGAACTTTTTATACATGATGTATGATTTGCAGTAGCATCCAGAACTAGGTCTATTTTAAGTCTGTTTTAAGGGAAAGTTAACGAAGCAGCTGTTTTGATTTTATAGAAAGTATTCTGGACTCTGCGTATGCTAAAGCTTCCGCACAGCTACTTTAAAAATGCATTTAAAATATCCTGGTTTTGTTACGTGATTATATGCATTTATTTAAATGCATCTAAGTTAGTGGAAACACTCTTATGGTAATTGTATTTTTTTGTATTGGAGAAACAGAAACTTAAAATATGTACAGACGCATGCTGCTTTTTCAACTGTTTTTACACTGACTTATAGAACACCAAAAACGATTGAGCATGGGAATCTTTTTAAATGGTCTGGCCTCAGTCATTCAACTTTTCAATGATCAGCTTGCTTATTGTGACCAATTTTATTTTTGTGTAAATTTTCAGAAGATAAAACAGACCTTGAAAACAGCGTGATGCAAAAGAAAATTAAAATCCCCAAACTCTCACTCAATCACCTAGAAGAAACAGCGGAAATTGCAGATTATGGAGATGAAGATGTAGAACTTAGACACTGTAAGGTATTGAAGTCTTGTTTGTTCTTTTTTCTTTTGTAGTTCTAGTCATAATCAACTCTACTGCAAATCATTGCTTTTAGAATTCTAAACTGGTTTCAGTCCCTAGGAGAAGGCACAAATAGTTTAAAATTGGTTGTGAGAGGGCAGAGTACAGTAGAAAGCCCTGAATTGCTGTAAATGTAATCTTTACTCAATGAACTTATTTCATTCTGCGTGTACAGCCTACCTCTTTAGTGGTTCAGTGGTTCACCTTGGACTAGAGGTTTTGTTTTTTTAAAATAAGCTGCATCTAGGAATTGCATTTCCAGGTAGATTTAGGTATCCAGTAGCCCTACTGACCTTGGGTTAAATTTCCTACTGTTTTTAATTAAAGACATTAAAAGGTGCATACCTAAAACACATTTTATACCATGGTGGCATAAGAATATATGGCTATAATTTTCTTAGATTTTGCTTATTTTGGAGCCAAGAAGAAAGCCATAACATAATGACATAATTAGAGAAAGCATCTTGCATACAAATGTAGAATGGATGGTATAAAATGTGTATAACATTTGTGATTTTTTTCCGGATTTTGCTTACAGGTAAAACTGTTTCTCGAGCACAGAATTTTGGCTCATCAGCTATGTGTTACACCAACATTTTCTCCATGTAGCCTGCTATCAGGTATTGTACAATAATCAGACACATCTCTGTAGTTTTTGTGACAGAATATTACCTGGCCTCCTCCTTTGCCTTTCTGTGCAGGTGTCACAGTTAATTGCAGAAATTTATGTGCCATTTTAATTCTATGCAAAGTAGATGTGGAACAAAGGCAGGTGTACTTTCAATAATTTATTTTAACATAATGACAACTGCATGTGGTTGGTTTGGAAAATAATGTTGTTTGGCTTAGTGGCAACATGATAGAGAAGCAGTAAATAAAAAGGTAGTTGTACAATAATGGTACACATAACAGGTACATGGATCGTATTTCAGTGTATTAATAGAAGTTTAACTCCAAACAAAATAGAACATGCAGAAACATGAAAAAACCTTAGTTACATGAGTTGATCATCATAATATATTTGTGTATATCTCTTGGGAATTAATTTGATCAAGGTATCAGATTTTACGCAAATGTGAATAAAGTTATATTCTGAATATACATGGGGCTCCCAGTGATTTCTCCTCTAATTGACTGTTCAGATCGACTCCATTCTGTACTGCTACTGCATTGAATTCTCACAGATCATTCAGTCCTCCAGAAAAACATATTTTAATTGCCCTCTCCAAAACTCAGAACATCGTACTAAAAGTCCTCATTCTGAATTTTTGAGTGTGGCTGAATGTCTTCCATCAAAGAATTGTATCATGGGTGTGGCTGAATGTTAAAGCATCTGGTTTGTATTCAGAAGGTCCCAGGTTCAATGCCTAATTTCTCCAGTTAGAAGCATCAAGTAGTATGACTTCCAGAGCAGTCCTAAGCGGGGAGTGTAGTTAGGGGATGTCTAGGGATGGCGCAGCTGTGCTGCCTCTTGAGAGGCTTCTTGGCCTGAAATAAAAAAGAAAAATGGCGATCCACACAAAACCCTATGAAACTCTTTCATTGAGTTTCACAGGGCTACACCAGCTGCAGGCACAAGTAGCCACCTGCCAAAAGGGGTGTTTGCAGGTCGAAAGGGCTTTGGGAGTAACTAACGTCAGCACCGCCCTTGGGAATGCCCCATTGACACTGGCGCAAGGCCTTGCACTGGAAAAACGCTGCTGGGGAGGCAGCGCCGGTGCCCAAGGCTTGTTCTGCTAGGCAGCTCCTCAGAGCTGGCGTAAGTGCCCTGCTGCAGGGTCCATGCCCACTTAGTCGGCACAAGTGACACTTACGCTGGCGTAGGGGTCACGTCGGCTTCTGAGCAGCTCCCCCCCTTTCAGGATTGCTCGGTTAATGTGTTACTTGCTACATCTACCCGTGCTGGGAACAGGAACACCTCAGTGCTCGACTGTTCATATACTTGCAGCTGTACTGTACTATCTTGATAACTAGTTAT
Source organism: Euleptes europaea (assembly GCF_029931775.1). Taxonomy (NCBI): domain Eukaryota; kingdom Metazoa; phylum Chordata; class Lepidosauria; order Squamata; family Sphaerodactylidae; genus Euleptes; species Euleptes europaea. The sequence goes on from NC_079313.1 coordinate 73,044,589, forward strand.
CCTGCTGATAGCAATATTTTCTCTTATGACCAGATGGGAAGCCATACTCATCCTGCTAACTCATGCTGCTGTAATTGGTAATTTGTGTTTTGTGGCATTAGTATTGAGCATGATCTTTTTAGGAAATGATGATAGTAGGTAACAGCTTTTTAGTATGAATAGTCTTCTTTATAACATCTTTCTGTACTTTGGCAAAACACAGAGCACTATGCTTATGTTATTCTTTTATTTTGTTAACTGTTTATCACACCATTCCTCCAAAGAGCTTCCCTCTCTGTCCCCAGTTTTATCTTTGCAATGGTCCTATTAGGTTAGTTAGACTAGAAGAAAGTGATTGTCCCAGTGTTACCAAGTGAAAGTTTGGCACTTGTTTCTGATGGTGGAAGGACTCTTCTGTTGTTAGAAGAGGATGAGTGGTTTTTGGCATTCCACATCCCCACTTTGCCCCCTGTACTGTTCTTGATGTTTTGCTGACCCCTGGAACAAAGGTCTGGGTCTCTCCAGTTCTCGTCCAGTATGGATTCTCAGATTTGTTGTAGTCTTATCTTAATTCTGTCACTGCAAATTCATGCACTGTATGGTAATGACCATCTATAATTTGTGCCAGTGGTGACATCCATGCCTATAGCGTGTAAATCTTCGTCCTTCCACATATTCATTGAGAAACCTGTCTGAACTGCTTCTTTGTTTTCATCACCAGAAAAGAAGCTTTTTACGCTGGGCTGTGGTGTTCTTCTCCTTTCCAAATATTTTAATAGCTTGAGAACAGCCAGCTGCTCAGTGGCACATCTTTATGATGATAACAGGATACAGATTTCTGCCAAAGCCCATACTAGTATGATTATACTTTGCTGCAAGTTTAGCCATGCTTAATGAATTGTGTCTACAAGCTTACCAGATGAAGATATAATTCTTTGATGGAAGCCATGCCATCAAAAATATACACCATTTTCAGGACAAATATCTTATTCTGATATTGACAATGGTGGGAAACCTCACCACTGTTCTCTGTAATAAGTTTTAATAAGTCTGAGGACTCTGTGTTCTATTTTTTTTTTTTAAGAACACCCCATTCCCTGTTAAAGCTTGTGAAAACCAAGTTTGGGGAAGCGTTCTCCTTCCACTCTGTGTCAGTTCTCCCCCTCCTCCAAGAAGCTTTTCCTTGTGAAAGGCAAAGGAGAACTGGCAGTGGGGAGGGCTTGTTAGATGCAGAAAGTGCTTTATTGGTCTCATTCTTAAAGCCTGGATGTTCCTGAGATGCTATTTTGTGGTGTTGTGCATGGGACATGTAATTTCTTATGTCTTATAAACAGAGATGTAAGATTTTTCCCTATTTTAAGGGTGGGGAGATAGGGCGGAAAGTTTGGGGAAATTGAAATATATGCAAAACTTAATTTCCAATCTAACCTAAACTTACTTTACTGCTTTAGCAAAACAAAACTCACCGTTTTAACTGAGTTAGCATAAAGTTGTGCTGTTTGGCATAAAAATGGAATTTAAAAGTATAAATGCCATACAATGACATACTTAGCAGTTATACCATTCTAACTTCATTGACGTAAATGGATTGAGAAGGATATAATTCTGCTTAGGATGGCACTGCTAGTTTTTTACAACCAAATATTTCCAGTACCTGAGAGAGAACTACGAACTGCCTCACCCTATGCTACTTTAGCACATGTATCTTAATTTTTCCATCTGAGGGGTAGGTAAAATAAAAGGAGAAATTATGGAACACATTTGGTAATAAACAAAATAAGGAGGGTTTTTTGTACAGACATATACAGTCACAACAGGATTGCAAGGATATTTGGATATCAAGTTTATAACATTAAAAATACTGGGGGGACAGAACAGGAAAGAAGGGATGACTAGCAGTATCAAGCCATGAAACATACCTGAACTTTAGAGAGGGTCTGATCTATTCTTGTAATGATGCAAGGATTTCCTCACTCACACGCTCCCATTTCTAAACTACAGGCAAGTTTATTGTTCCATTCAGTATAATGGATGATAGCCAACAAATGTGGATCTACTGATATGACCCACTGTATTATAAAATGAATGAATGAAAGATTCAAATTGCAGTTAGATGCGTGTATCCCTCTTAGAAAAGCAAGCATTTTGTTCTTCCTCTTGACAGAGTATTTACCGTATATTCCCTTCCGTAATCACACTGTTGATCGTAGATCAGGAAAGATATGCGAGAGGATCATTATTTTTATGATCTCAAGATATTAATTTGACTTGTCCATTGGTATAATTCAGGAAAACTTTGAATTTTGGAGGCTGCATGTTATCATATATATTCTTATATGCTGCTTTTATAATGCTTATAAGACAGAGCACTGTTCAGTGACCTTGGCCAATAACTTTTCATTCATTCAAGGGAACCCAAAGTTCAGCAATTCAGATTCTTTTTCTGAGTGATATGTATGTGTGAAATTTACCAAAATGTATTGTCAAATGTCTTGTAACAAATACATTAAAAGCATTCACTATACATTTTGGGCATATTTGTACATTTAATTTCCAACTAGTTTCTGTTAGAATATTCAACCTCTGTATTTGTGATGTTTTGGTTACCGGCCAGTGTGTCATAGTGATTATTAGTGTTGGACAAGAAGCTGTGACACCCAGGTTCAAATTCCCTTTCTCCCATGAAACTTACTGGATGACCTTGGCCCAGTCAATCTCTGCTTAACTTACATAGGTTGTAAGGATAAAATGGAGGAGGGGAGAGAAGCACTAATACCTATATTATTTATTTAGTACAGTTTTACTCTGCAAAGGAGGACGAAGTAAAAATGTACAAAATAAATAATACTGGTTACAGTGACAGCAAAGTTTGAAGTAAAACTAGCTTTGAAGACTAGTTTAAAATGTGCTCATTGATGAACTGTGCATTAACCATCATTAATAGCTTGTATAAAAATGTGTACCAGTTCAGTTTTCAGTGATGATTTCGTTTCAAATAATATATGTAACATTTGACTGCTCTGATACTTAAAGTGGCAATGCTGTACTGCTCCTGTAAGTATTTAATATTATTGTCACATGATATGGGCCTTTTTTCCTGTGCATTCTCTGCCTGTTCTATTCTGCTACAAATTAAAATGAACTTCAACAAAGACATCAAATTATGAAGGAATTGCTTGTGACTATTTGTACGTAGCGGCTTGATATATACTGTTTCTCTAAAATGCTGCCACAAAGACAACATCATTTTCCCCTGCAAACATGGAGTCATCACTGTTTTAAAATAAATTGTGAGCACTTTGCTCCAGATCTACTTTGCATGGAGTTTACATGAGGTGCCCGACTGTAAGGAACTGTGAGCACTGTTATTGCTAGCAAAGGAGGGGGCCGGAAACATTTTGTCCCAGACACATTAATTCCATGGAGACATGACTGATCATTTCACAATACCTGATTGCAGGCTAACAGCAGGAAGTGTTGGTGTGTAATATGCAGCTAATGGGCTAAAACCTTGGGCTGCATAAAAATTATATACACAAGTAAAATCTGAAAAAAACAACCACACTTGTTACACATTCTTTATATGGTCGTCTGCATTTTTGCATGATGCTTTCACTAATTTCTTTCAGTCATTTTGAGCTTTCTTGGTAAAGGTGGGGGCGGGGGGGGGGGAAGCAAAACATGAAAGTTACAGACACATACTCTTAAACCCAAAGAGTGTGTAAGGTATTGTACATATGTGACTTTAAATGCATCCTAATAAGAATTGATTGTAGGAAGTTTTGCAGAGAATTTTTTGACCCATGGTTTGTGAGCTGTTGGCTACCAAAATCAACCAAGAAAAAGCAGATACTACAAAGTGAAACAAAATAACATAAAATGTGTGCCTCTATCGTGTGAAAGATTTTGGCCCTTAGTAAGTGTTACATCCCTACAATTCATTGGAGAGCCTTTTTTCACCCAGGAGTTCATTTTTTAAACCAAATTAGATGGATATCCAGTTGCTCTAAAGTTGTACTTTTGGGACTAAACCCACTAAAATGCACAAAATACTATAGTTGCCACCACCTTTTTCAGTTGGTTCTCTCCCTCTTAACTGGGGCACTGAGTTACATCACTTCCAGCTCCCAATCTAATTACCAGACTCCCCTTCAGAGGTACAGTACAATTCTTTAGTAACATAACCTGAAGTGAAGGAAAGGCATGTAGAATACATACAGTACAAAACACAATTTTTTACCCAGTAGGTTTAGGTTTATTAACAAAGCATTTTGTTTTAGATTTATTAACAAAAGTAGGTTATGACCCAGGGCTTAAGTGAGATACAAGGATTGGACCTTAATTTGTAACCTGAAATTTATCTCTTAAATTTTGTTGATACTATTTATTTATTTAGAATATTTCTATGCCACCTCTTCAGAGTCCTCCTCTAGGCAGCTTACAATTAAAAACCACAGTATTAAAACGCAGTATAAGTATTGATCCCAGGGAAATATTGCTGTAGACCCAGAGCTCTGCAAGGATGGTATCTGCATGTTATTGGAAATAACGGATTTGCCTGGCAAATTAGAATAATTCTTGAAGATGTGGGAATTGTTATTAATAGTTAAGTTAACAGCAATTCAAAATTCTGAGAATATTTTTGATGACAAAATTTGACAACTCTTCGGGAGATTTAAAAAAATCCTTAAGCTTTTAGAAATGAATGGGTGATAAAGGAGTAATTATAACTATTTACATTATCTTCTTTCATTTGTTTTTAATTTGTGAACCGAATGTGTATATACTGGTTCTATCTATGTATTGTTGCACGTCAATAAAATTAAAAAAAGTGTTAAAAACATGGCACTGTATCCTACCACATCATTCAGATAGGGGCAAGAAGTTCCATCAGTGCAAGGTGCATTCTTTCAGTGGAGAAACCTCTTGTGTTAGCAGAATGTGCCTGACACTGAATACATTGTAACCTTCTCCTCTGGCTTGATTACATTCTAAAACGTAATAAACAACTGTCAAGTCTTAATAATTTTTTCTTACACATTCCTTTTCCCCATTCATAATCTGCTTAATTGTCCTTATTTTGTTAGTCAACATAATAAACCAGGCTTTGTGTATCCAGACTAGACCTGGGAAGTATATCTTTTTTCCAGTATTGTGCCAAGATCATTCAGGCAGTTACTAATAGGTTATTAACTAGATTTCTAATTTGTGGTTTCAGCCATTTAGGGAGAATCCCTAAAAGGGCAATTTGTGGGTTACATGCTAATTTTTCATTTATTATGCCCTTTAATGTTTTAAATACATTCTGCCAATATTATTTTGCTACAGAACATTGCCACCATATATGCAAAAAGGAGCCCCTTTTAATATTGCATCTGTGACATCCTTTAGAAGGGGCTTTTCTCCTATTTTTGCAATTCTGTCTGATGTTAAATACCATCTATACATTATTTTTAATAGACTTTCATTTATATTTATGTTCTAGCAGTATATCAAAATGTCCTTATGCAAATTATATCATTCCTCCCTGTGGGATATTAGTCAAATCTTTTTTCTCATTTGGCCATATAGATCGGGATTCTCATCTTATTAGTAACCCATATATAGTGGACAATAGTTTCTGTTGCTTTTCTGGTTCATTAAGAATAATTTCAAAGCCTTTTAAAGATAGAAATTAATTTGTGACAGTTTGGTAGTTACGAAAGATGAATTCATTTATCTCTCCATATTCAGATTGATATAGATGTGTCTAATTGCAGCTAATTGAAAGGTATAATAGTATTTTTCAGTATTGGGTGCTGCCAATCCACCATTTTGTCAGAGTTGATGCATTTTTTAAATTGTATCCTAGACTTCTTATTGTCCAAAATAAATAGTAAATAAAAGCTGTGTCCTAGATAACAGATGTTTGTTCACTATCAAAGGAAGGGCCATAAACAAAAAACACAGAATTCCAGGTAGACACTTCATTTTTAGGATAGTTGTGCATCCTAGCCAGGAAATCTTATCATTAGTCCAAGTTTTTAGAACGTTCTCTGTTTTTTTTCCCCAGTATTAGATGGATGTTGTGATTCACCATTGTTTTTAGATTATCAGAAAACAGAATGTCTAGATATCTAATTTTATTAATATGCCATCTCTGATATGACCTCTTGTTTTACCTGCATGTTTAAACTAAAAAGGAATAGCATAACAACCATTAATCTGTACGTTTGCGGATGGGTTAATGATTTTATAATCAGTATTTCAAAGTGAAATGGGACAGTATGACTTAACTAGCTCAAGATCCTTCCTTATGTATTACTGTAATATTAGCCTCTACCTATGATTTAGAAGGTAGGCCAGACTCCAACATATGTGAACATAATTTCTCCAAAAATGGAGCCAATTTATCTGCACAGAATTTGTGAAATTCATTCATCTGGACCTGGTGATTTGCCATTTTTTGTCAATTTTTAAAATTATATTTAATATTTCAACCATATTATTTAAGAACTCTCTCTGTTCTGAAATATTTGGAATCGAGATGGACTGCAAGGAATTATTTATCCATTCCAGCTTGGGCTTTTCTGACCCATAAACCTTTTCAAAGTAATTTTAAAATTCATTTACCATTTGTATTGGCAAACATAAAATAGTGAGTGCTTGTATTACTCTTGATTCTCATAGGCATGAGCTTCCCTTTCTATCCGCTAAAATATTTGCCAGTTTTTTTCTAGTTATGTTTCCAGAATTGTTTGGAATAAAGTAAGGACTTTGCTTTCAGATTAGCATTGTGTATTGTAAATTTCTTTTTGGCATATTTCCATGCAGGTTTTTCACATGTATTTCTGGTCTGCTTATGTTTCTGTTCTTTTATTTTAAGTTCCTCCACTAATTCATTTCTAATTTTCTCTCTACTATTTAAATAGTAACTTTGTTGAGAAATTTAAAAAGCCCCTAATGAAGGCGTTAACAACACAATCGGGAGGGGGGTGGACAGTAAAGTCAGAAATAACTCGCCCCAAAATACAATACCCTCCTTCCTCTGAATCCAATAATTCCAAAAACCTACTTGCATCCATCACAGATTAAATAGTTGTTCCCCTGTATTGGACCAATAATTTAAGCAAGAGTCCCCTGTGTACACAAAACTCCATCTCTTAAAAATTGAAGTTCTTTTCTTCTCTTTACGGTGCAATCCTATAGAGATTTAGGGCTTAGACTGGAGTAACTCTGTATAGGATTGCACTGTAAGAGACATCTAAATGTCTGAAAGAATTAGAATGTTTTGATCATATAACTTTAGATCTGGATTGGTCCTAAAGGTTTCTGAGACTTTATTTCTAATATTTGCATTAGCAAGTTTCACCAGGATGTCTCTAGGTACTCTTAGTTACTCTACTATTACTTAGTTTTTTCTTCTTACTCTACTATTGATTCTAAAGGTTGGCTCAATTTCTGCTTCTTCACTGAAATCTGAGCCCAGGCATCCTGTAAATAAATCAGTAAGATAGTCTTCCAAGTTAGATCCTTCTATTTCTTCTTTAAGGGACCAGATCCTTAAATTAGATTTTCTTAATTATCCACTTCCTCAATGTCTTTCATTAATATCTTATTTTCATTTCCAATGTCTATAAGGTCTTGTTTCAAAGTTTTAAAAACATTTCTAACTTAGTCTTATTGGATATTTTAATATTTTTTCCCTTTAACTGTTCCTTTGACCAAGACAGTACTTAATTTGCTTGTTCTCAATTGTCTGTAATTCAGATTCTAGATACTGAAATTTAGTCTTTTCTAAAATTAAAACATTAGTTTTTTCTACTTCTACCTTGTTAGTGATAGCGTTTTAAAACTCGTTACCATTTCATTAAATTTGTTAAATTCAGCTATTTCTAATTTTTTTTCTAACATAGACATTTTCATTTTGAAGGAATTCCTTTTTCCTTTTTGTAATATCTTCTATTCATTCTGCTTGGAAAAAACTAATATCTTCTGGACTGGACATTTATCCTTTATGCCCCTTCCCTCAGCTAATAGTCTCTGATGGATGCATAGAAAAATATTTCATTAAACCAGAAGGAGGTATAATATACTTCTAATACCTTTGCAAGGAAGTTTCAACTATAGAAAGGTCAGATATTACTATTATAAATTATTTTACCCATCCAAATACTCAGTTTTCTCTTCAGATCTTATAAATCTTTTGCTTATAATTTAATATATTAACTATGTGACAATAACATTGAAACATCTAATTCCAGAAGATTGAATAATAACTTCCACACCAAGACAAAGGCAGAGCTGCAGAGATGGAGGGGGGCAGTTTGATCAGGGGTCAGCTAACTAGTTTTTTCCCCCAACACACAAGGAAGGACCCTCCATGCATGTTGTAGCAAATTTCCATTGCACACAAAACAGTTCCTGCCCCAGAGTCTTTGACTGTGTACCTGAACTGACGTGTGCATGTGTGTGTTAAGGCCTACAGTGGTTAAACATAACCAAGAACAGCTGGCTAGAAGGTTAGTGCTAACACACACAAATGTTTGTGTGAATAAAAGTAATTTGATAGTTCAAAATTGTCTTTCCCCCCTGCAAGCTTCAGCTCAACTTTGTTGTCAGCCCTTCTCATTAACTGTAGATTTATGTAGCATGCTACCTGTCTTAGTATCTTAACACTTAATTTTTTTGTAACATACAGAGAAAAGATGGAAGGAAGCAAAATGAAGGCACACACAAAAGCATTGAAGCAGTTGTTGCACGCCTTGAAAAGCAGAATGGAATGAGTCTCAGTAGTAATTCCAGTCCTGAGACAACATTTATGGAGTCTTCAGAAAGGATGAACAATATGGACGATGCTGTAGTTCCTCGGGTTCTTTATGAGGAACTGCTAAGAAGCTACCAGCAGCAGCAGGAAGAAATGAGACACATTCAACAAGAACTTGAAAGAACAAGGAGGCAGCTTGTTCAGCAAGCAAAAAAGCTAAAGGAGTATGGGACATTAGTGTCAGAAATGAAGGAGCTCAGAGACTTAAATAGACGGCTGCAGGATGTACTGCTTCTAAGATTAGGCAGTGGTAAGTGCTTGAATTTACATGGGACAAGTTTAAAAATGCTTCTTTTCATTTTTAGCACAGAGTGACTAAAATATTCACAGAAAGATCCAACTGTGTCTCTCAATACCACTTAATCTTCCAATTCATTCTACACTAAAAATTCTGTGCATTCTCTTTATTTTTGTGAACCTTTTAAAAAAAATAGGCAAAGGTCTCCATTTCTAAAGGACCATGTGCAGGGAGAGGGACCTTAGCGTTCTGTAGAATGCCAAAGAGAATCCTACAAATGCATGACTAGTAGCACAAGTATTCATTTTTTTGCTAAAGGAAAAATCCATAATCCAGTTTTCCTGTGCAGATGCCATTGCCTTCAGTCTGTTACATCTCTATAAGTCATGTTCACTCTCATATTTAATTTAGATTTGCTTGTAATCATGCAATTCAAAAAATTATTTATATACAGCAAAGTCAGAAACAATCATTTTCATTTGTTAATTGTGTTACTGAGTTTGCATCATGTTAAATCATTCTAGAGTTGTGAATTTATTTTGATATAATGTGTGTTTTTTCCAGAAACCTACAGTGTCTTCCAAGTTAGTTGAACAGCATATTGAATCTGTGTGAACACCATTCATTGGCCTACTGTCCGTCGCTCCTGTTCTCCATGTTTGATTCTTACCTGTGTCTCTTTTTTTTTTGTTACATTCCTTCATAATGGTTATAACAAATCACTTTCCTAGCATCTACCGTCTTTCCCACAGGGAAGTATTATAACAAGGTTCAGTTTCTTCTTCCAAATTTGATAGTGTAATTTTCAAACTTCTGAGATTGGTAAAGGAGTGGCTATGGCTCAGTGGTAGAGCATCTGTGTTGCATGCCTAGGTTTACATGGATCAGGTAACTGATGTTAAAGGCTTGTACCTGAGATCCTGGAGAGACACCAGAGTAGACAGCGTTGACAGACCACTGGCCTCACATATTATAGGGCAGTTTGATGTGGTCATCTGTGTTCTTCTTTGAAGTACAGACAGGTAACATTCCCCAATATTTTTGTGTGTGCATGTAGAAAATACAAAAGTATTTGAAGTGTTCAGTTTTCCATCACCTTCATGTTTGTGCATTAATTCTGAGGATCTGTTTGCCCCAGAGTTTGACAAATATTATTTCTTTTAGTAATAGCCAGTTGCATTATAAATGAACAGATAGATGTTTTCACTCATTAGTCAGATAGACAATGAAGCAATAAAAATGTGTATAAAATATTTAGAGGTTAATTTTTTAAAGAAATGTTGCTATTCTTTTAGATACTTATTAAACTACAAAAAGATAGTTTGATGCAAGAAGATTGAAGTGATTGTACATCAAGTATTAAAACTACCGTCATTGATTTGGATTAGTGTAGAATGAACAGTGTCTGTTTTTAAACCCTTACCCCCCACACACACCTTTCGAGACCTGATTCTGAATTACTAGAGAAGTGAATTCTGATTTTTTTAATGTTAGTTTGTATCTGCTTTCTTAAATGTTCTGCTGTCAGCTACATGTAAAGTAAAACTATTATCTATAAATTTTAGCTAAACTAGCTGCCAATGTGAATGGTGGTAAAAGACCTATATTTTGTGTAGCTTATTTTGTATGTGTGTGTGTGTTTTATGGAGAAATTCTGAGGCTCAAGCAGCCAAATTCATCGTTTTTGCTCGGCCTTAAAAATCTATGGTCTTTGTTGATCTTTTAAGTACTGTATGTATGATGCTTACCACTTCTAATAGAAGAAGAATTGGTTTTTATATGCCGAATTCTCTACCACTTAAGGAAGAATCAAACTGGCTTACAATTACCTTCCCCTCCCCTGTGAGGTAGGAAGTGCTGAGAGGGCTCTAAAAGAACTGTGACTAGCCTAAGGTCACCCAGCTGGCTTCATGTATAGAAGTGGGAAAACCAATCCGGTTCACCAGATTAACGTCCGCCGCTCATGTGTAGGAGTGGGGAATCAAACCCGGTTCTCCAGATTAGAATCCAAACCTCCGCTCATATTTAAGGACCCCCATCTGTTTCCTCCTGTTTGTTTCGGAAATCATAGTTTAGGCCCTGATATCTGTATATATAGTATTTTTTTTCTTTTGTGGCTGCTGCATTATGAACCTGTGGCAGTTTCTAGAATGTCTTTAAAGACAGCTCCACATAGAGTGTGTTACTTTAGTCCAGTATGCATATTACTATGGCACATATGGTTGTAGCTGGGTACAACCTTTCCGTGAACAGCTGCAGTTGGTGAATGAGCTTAATCTGGTAAAAAGCACTCCTAGCCATCTCAGTCACCTGAGAATCAAGATTCAGCAAAAGTCCAGGATTTTTTCAGGAGGAACCGGGTTGAACAGCTGTGTCTACTGTCCCTGGAGTTAAATGAAAGAAGAAATAATGTTGAATGTCATCTACATATTGCTGACAACTCATGTCCATATCCCCATTAAATTTGTCCCCCGTGTTTTGGGTAGATGATGAAGGGGCTGAGCCCTAAGGCCAACAATCAAGGGACAGAACAGAAGATCTTAGTCCCAGGGTAATATTACGTGAACAAAATACTGTTAACTGGACAATAAAGGGGGGAAAATCCTACAGCCAGGTGTGACCTGCAAAGCTCTTCATTTGGTTTGCATAGGATGCTGCTTTAGCTATATCAGCACAAATCTTAGAGGTATTTTGGGCTGCAGTAGAAAAGGGATGCAAGGAAGTCACACTCTGCAGGCAGAAATCCTTCCACCCACAGAAATGCTCTGCAGCATCCACCCCAATAAAAGGATTATCTGTGTTCTCAAAACTGAGATACTGATTTTCTTGTTCATTCCTCTCTCCTGAGATTGTACTTCTGTAAGCCTTTTCAGTTTCTTTAGGTTGTTGTCAGTTTCACCTAGGCATTCAGACACCCTGGGAACAAGGCTCCTACACTGTCCTCCTCCCCTTCTTTCCCTTGTGCACAGAACTGAGATTGAAAACTTCCTGGTTTGAAAGAAACCGTAGTTTGGGGGTCTAACAAATTGTGGCTTGTTTCTTGCATACAATTCAGGATTCCAAACTACATTTCATATCTCTGCTTTGCAACAATCTTTGGTTTCTTTTAATTCGAGAAGTCATAAGCTCTTGATTCTGTGTGTGAGGGATGGGGGAAAGGTGGGGGAATATGTGAGAGCCTGAGGATAAACTAGGCTCGTTCTCATCATAAACAACTCAGGGCCCCCATTGCGAATGGTCTCATTTTTCTGTTGTTGTGCATTAGTAGTTAGTGTTGTCTTGCTTCCCAATATTTTTATGAACACCCTCTTGGGCTGTGTGTTCACTTGAATGGCAAATCCTCTTAGCTTGATCACTGTACTCATCACATCATACCTACTAAACGTTCAACAGACTTTGAGCCAGAATAATTGCTCATGGCAGAAATATAGTCCCTGTGAAAAAGTAGCCCAGTTACCTTGGCTGTATGTGCTTAAGCATCGCAAGGGGGAGAACTGTTCCATTTTGAACTCATAGAAAATGGGGTCTGAGATGGGCATGTTTTAATATTTATTTATTAAAATTGTATGCATGCATCTTTCCATTTTTCTGTTTCCTATCCTAGCTTTGTATGTTCATACATGTTCTCATTGGCCACTGTGAGACAAAATTTCCCAATTCTTTGTCAATCAAACTCATGGAAAACGATGATTATCTGAAAGTTACCTTGCTGTGGTTTGAATCCCACGATGTGCGAGGGGAAACACAAACAGACTTAGTGAAGTTTCACTTGAGCAAGATTTTTTGTGGCATCTGGTACTTACCTACCTATATATGATAGTGCCCAGACTTTGGTTGTGCAAGATGTTGTGCAAGTGGAAATGCAAATGGGGTTACAATAAGTTTGACAGTGGAAGTGGCTGCATTAGCACTTCAGCAAAAAACTGTAGCACAAACAGAAATTTTGTGCTCGATCCAGTCCTGTGTATCCAAGTAGCACTTTACCCTAGAGTGTCACTCTGAGAGTTTAGGAATGACACAAATTATGTCAAAGAAACTTAAGAAGCAGACCTATGAAAAATAGCTTGTATAGCTGTACTTCCTTTTCACCCCCTTTAATTATGGATGCAGTACCCCTCAGAAGTGAAATGGAGACTATTTCCAATGAAACAAGGATGTTGTTTCCTCTGCAGCCTTAAGGCTTGCATTTGCTGTGTTAAGATAATATGTTGGTGTTCGATACTTTCTTGACTTTCAGAAACTTCCCTTACGTGCACAATTTCTTTCTTGCTTATCAAAGCACAAAAGCTGCAAAGAAAAAGAAATTTCAGAAATAAGCATGGTGCATGGCAAATTAGGCATGCAACACTAATTAACAAAAATGCAGTAAAGGGAATTTCACATCTAATTCACAACATGCTGTTCTGTAAATTCAGGCCTTCGTAGTTTGTAAAATAAATGAGAGATTTATCTAGCTAGAACATTTAACTTTTGAATGAAAACTCTTCAGAGATTCAAAATATAATTAAGACATTTTTAATGCTTTGTGTCAGTTGCTCCAAAGTTAATACAACCTCTTGGTTTTGCAATGATTCTCTGAATTGCTGTCATAGTGGACTTTACCAGTCACACATGAAAGATTTGTAATGTCAAATATATAGCATATTAGCAAATGGCAAAAGGCTGCCAAATAAAAATAGCATGAAGATTTCTACTGAGATAACCTCTTCATTCCACAAATAAATGAGTTCATCCTGATTTTCTCCATATTTTTTCCTACGCTGCAGGAATTTTAGGTTACTAAGGATAGTGTTGTTCAAGGATTATAAGTCTTGCCTGTCATTGATAGAGAATTCTTTTTCACTGTAATATGCTGTCCATGAGGCTTCCTTTGAAGACCTCTTGGAAACTTTAGCTGGTCAAATATCCTATACAATTTCATCTCCTGGTCCAGTGATTCCCATGTTCTTGCTCACGACAAATCTTACTTCACGGCAGCAAACCTAAGGACTTTATACTTGCTACCCGAACGGTACCTTATACCGTTATAACTGAGTAAAATAACTGAGGGGAAGATTTTATTTTCAAAGAGCCCAATTCACCAAACTCTTTAGAGGCTGTGTGGGTCCCCTCAGTTAATGTACAGTAGCCTCCCTCAAAGGTAGGTATACCCTTGCCTTGTCTGATGGCCCTGTTTCATCATACACACAAGGGACAGATTGTTAACTATAGATTGTTAACTAATATAGCGATGGTTCATATTAGAGAGAAAAATTACTTATACTAGTATTTTCAATGATATATTTACTATAACTACTGAACAAGCCGTGCATTTAAAAATAAAAATGAATTCAGACTGGCTAATTTTGTTGTTAGGACATTGGCATGGTCTACCTGTGCATGTTTGCTCAGATGCAAGACCTACTGAATTTAGTGCTCATTACTCTTACATAAATGCACACCCTTATTGTGTGTGTTGGTGAAAAATATTACTCTCAAGTTTTATAATTAAACATTTGATGTGCCATTTCATTATAGGAAATTTTTCTATGTTCTTCCTCAAAATGTATGATTTCTTCATGATTATACTACATTTTTTGTACTGGCCAGGATCCCGAGAGCTGGAGAAATACCAGAGTGATTAATTTTTCCTTTCTTCTATGAAAAAAACAGACATACACTCTATCACAAACTGCATTTTATAATCCCCTCACTGTCAAAATTTTGCTATGAGGAAAAGGGAACTGCTGAACATGCAACTTGCTAAGTCCTCATGTTAACAGTTCTTCCTCTATTCCTGTTTTTCAAAATTGGCGGGCAACCCAATTCTGAAAAGGGGACAGATCTGCGGCGGCCAGAAATGACGGAGTCACACCACTTCCTCAGGAATTTCCCGGCTGCCGCAGAGGCGAAAAGAGACAATCAATTTTTAAAAAAAAAACCTGAAAGGGAGGGAGGAATCTCCGATTGCCTGCAACAGGGCTCTGCCACTGAAAGATATGGGGCAGCCCCGCTGCCACTCAAGGGGGCGTTCCTGGGGCGAAAGGGCTGGGGAAGTGCTTAAAGGCAGCTCCACCCATGGGAACACCCCCACACACATGGGAACACCCCCACACACATGCTGCCAGCATGGCTGTGCTGACGGCAGGGCCCAGTGGTGCCTGTACACTGGTTTGTTTGCCCCCATGCTGGCATAGGTACCACATTATTCTGTGATAAGGTGGCACCTATGATGGACGGGGTCACGCTGGCTACAAAGGAGCTTTGCCCCCCTTTAGGAATGGGCTCAAAATCAAAGTTAATTTTTATCTTTGTAATTGTTAAGTTATTTATACATAGTCCAGACTTCTTGAAAGTAGGTTAGGATGTCATCTGGAATTACTGCCCTCATTTGATTCTTGTAGCAACTGAGTTAGGTTAGACTGTGAGAGGCAAAATCAGGAGGATTATCCAGTGAATTTTATGTCTGAGCAGGAGTTTGAACCTGGACCTTCCAGGCCCAAGCACACTATTTAAGCACCTTGAGAAGCAGCAGCTTGCAGCTCTGTTTCTACACTGAATATATATATGCCTTTAAATGTAATAAATATACCAAACAATACCAATAAATATACCAAACAATACATAGTGCATTTCATGTTCTTAAAGTAGTAAAATAAGATTAGGTAAAAAAAGTAAGCATGACATATCTTTGAATTTTACTTAAAGGTTTTAATGGTTTTTCAAAATGAAAGAAAGGAAAGGAAAATAATCCCTGAGTTCAAAATTTTCAGAAATGTGTCACATAGGAATTATGGTAAATCTTCCATTCTGCTGTCTAGTCTTACCTGCAGTTTTCAGAGCATTGTTCCATTGTGCCTTTTAATTTGGAGCAGTTTCTCCTCTTTTTTGCTGGAAGATGGAGAAAGACCCGCCCATAGATTTCCTGTGGATATAATTATGGACCTTATGTGAGAGATAGAGTGGCCTGATTGGTCCTGCACTTTGGAAAGGAGCACAACTCTGTTATCTGCTGCCCTTCCCTATTCGTAGAGGAGAGATACATAATCCAAGGCACGAAAGAAGCACAAGGTCAGGCTGTGAGGGAACATGCTGGAGAATGGAGTAGACTGGAGTTGACTAGTCATGCTGGTGCTGATGGGAGGCAACAAATTCCCCCATTCCCACATCCACATCACAGATGAGAATGGTCTGTTCTTCAGGTCTGACGCACTCCTCCCTTGCGTACATTCTCTCACCAAATATTTAGATGTCAATTTTGCTAGCATTCTAAATAAAGATGGAGGGCTAGATCATGGCTGAATGGCAGTTGTGAGATAAGAATTGTTTGCTCTTGACAGTGTTTTCTTCACAGTGATGTTGGTTGCCTTTGAGCATCATTCACTTGAGAGAAGTTTAAAGATACCAAATAGTAAATGTTCAGACTGTACAGTGAGTGCTGCTAAAAGCTAGACGTCTGAATTGTTTTGGGTACAGAAACAGCCAGGCAGTGATTTTTCCAGGAACATAGTTTTATTTGTCCTTGGAATATAACAGTTCCTGTTCTCTGTATAGGCTATTTTGTCTATGAACTTGTATGCACAAATCCATATGTGGAATTTCAGCTTTGTTTCAAGCAACCTTTTGTATAAAATATCAAGGGTGTGTCAAGGATTATGCAGTGCTCACGCGACAGAGGGTGATTGGGGATATATATGCTATATATAGATTAGCATTATGAAAAGGGCTCTTGTATTGGTACACTGACCTCTTAAAAATCTGATTTTGAAACGTCTCTATGCCTTAGATGAGCTGAGTACCAGAATCCGGGCCCAGTCTATCTTGACTACTTGACAGTTCCCAAATACCTGTGAGCCTTTATGTTGGCTCGCCTAAATTCAGTCCCAACGGCAGAACTTTTTGGCCGCTTTGGAAGGATTCCATTTGCAGATAGACTTTGTAGCTGTGACACAGGGAGCCTTGACACTTTGCTCCATTGTCTGTTGGATTATCCTCCATTTCATATGTATAGAACTATGTTTGTCTCTCCCTTTCCAAAGGATCTGGTAAGCTTTCCAGCCTATTGTAAGCTACAGAGACTTTTGGCTGGAAGTGATCATAATATCACCCTGGCAGTTGCCAAGTGTTTTTCCCATGTAATCAAATCTAATAGTTAGAAAGATCTGAGAAACCAGATGCCCTAGTTGTCATAGGCATTTTTATAGTTATTATTGTTACTCTTCTGTAATTCTGTTGTTGGAACTGTTTGTGCTCAAGACTATTGTCATAATAGCAGAGAATAAAGAAAGAGTTACTGAGGTAGACTTGAATAAGTTTCTAGATCATCATTTTAATATTCTTTATTTGAAAGGCCTATGGCCATATCTTAGAGAGCCAGGGTGGTGTAGTGGTTAAGAGTTGCTAGTATCTGGGAGACCTGGGTTTGAATCCCTGCTCTTGCCATGGAAGCTAGTTAAATGACCTTGGACCGGTCACACTCAGCCTAACCTACGTGGCAGAGTTGTTGTGGGAATGAAATGGAGGCGAGGAGAATGATGTAAGCCACTTTGTGTCCCCATTGGGGAGAAAGGCTAGGTTAATTTTGTGTGCATGCATGTGTGTCCCAACTATTAGTGAAGATTCATGTGGAGTTCTGCAAACTCTGTTCTAATAGGGGAAAGAATGGATTCTTCAGATATAGTTACAGTAACTGTCAGATGCATGCTATAAGGACTGTTTATAATGGCTGCCATTTTAATCAATTAGTTGTATAAAAAGATGGCCAGGTAAATTAGTTGTCTTCCTTCAGAAATTTCATTCATCCACTTGCGAGATGTTCAACTTCTTGAAATTGTGAAGCTATGAGTGCAGGGGGGAAAGGAAATTTCGAGGAGAATTGAAATATGTGCAGTCCTTACTTTACCATCAAACCTAAACTACTTTTACTGGTTTAACAACATAAACATCATTTATTTCATACCTAGCATATAAAATGTGTACTGTTTGGCATCTCCATGGAATTTAAAAGTATAAACACTTTTGTTTTCCATAAGAAAAATTGCAAGTATACTCAATACTTGAGAAAGAATTGTAAACTGTTGCTCCCTATGCTGCCATAGCACAAGTCTCTTAATCTTTGCCATTTGAGAGGTACATCATAATGAAACTTGAAGATAGAAAACAAATTCTGTAGGAAACAAAAGGCAGTGTATTATTTGGACAGGAAGCACTCTCATACAGGCACAATAGGTAAGACTAACAGCACATTTGGATATTGTTAATTTTATAACATCGTTTCAGAGGGTAGCCATATTGGTCTGCAGTAGAATAGCTAGAATTGAGTCTACTAGCACCTTGGAGACCAACAAGATTTTTTGAGTATGAGCTTTTGAGAATCAAAACTCTCCTTGTCAGGTACCATGAAACTCATTATAGCATATTAGGCGCTGCTAAAATTATTTACACTTAAAAATATTCTTGAAAATGTTGTATATGTCTACAGTATACATAGGAATCATCATTATTCACCAAGGTTTCCCAGTTTTCCATTGGAAAAACTGGAGAAGTCCTCAGATGTATTCATGCTATATGTTTTGAGTGTGAAAAACCTTGCCTTAAGAAGCATTTCACTCATTCAAAAAGAGAAAATATTTCATGAGGGTTTTTCCCCCAGTACTGTCCCAAATTTCCCAATGTTTGTTTTATTAAAATTGAAAAATTAAACATCTTCATAAAAAACATGTGTGGAGGGTTCCAAACTGTTCTGGGTCTTCATATCTCTCATGTGCTATTATGTTTTCCATTTATAAAACAATTTAATACACCAAGCACAACTTAGATATATATTTTTGCCATTAAGGGCACTTTCACAGATGCCAAATAATGCACTTTCAATCCACTTTAAATGCACTTTGCAGCTGGATTTTACTGTGTGAAATGGCAAAATCCACTTGCAAACGACTGTTAAAGTGCATTGAAAGTGGATTGAAAGTGCATTATGCGGCATGTCTCTGTTGACTTATGGCAACCCCAGCTCTCTGGCTGGTTCTCTCTAAAGTAAAGTTTTACTTTAAAATTTTAATTCTTCCTCCTATTGCAGTTTGCACATGGGAATTGATAGCAGAATCTGAAACTGTTTCATTTATTGTTATTTGATATGCTTAAATGTTCTTTTTTGAACTGTCTAGGTCCCGCGATGGAACTTGAAAAAGTTAACTCAGAATCCATTGATCCTGAGCCTGAAGTACAGAAAACATTCAGTGAAGAAGCAAACACTTCAACATACTATCCTGCGGCTGTTCCAGTAATGGACAAATATATCCTTGAGAATGGAAAGGTATTTTTGGAAGTTACTTCATTAATATTTTTCAAGTGGTTGCCATGCCATTCTCATCATGATAAGTGACTTTGATAAGTTCTTGATAGCATTTTACTGAATTGGTGTTACTTTGGGACTTTTCCAATATGACTATGTTTGTTCACTGGGGTGCACCAACAGGTCATACCTATGATGAAAATAATAGCTTTAGAAGAACGTGAATGTCCTCCCATTAGGGAATTCTGGAAGTAGTTTGGAAAACCTGTTTCTGACTTGCAGGTAGCCATAGGTTTAAGACCTTGAGTTGGATCCGGACTAAATTTCCCCATGGCAGCATGGAATTTTCCTTCCCCCCTCCTCCCACTGCAACCTACTGATCTCTACAAAATGGTTCTCCTGGAGAATAGGGGCCCTAAGGAATGTCGTGGCGGATCTGCAATAGAAAGGTCGAATCAGAGGAAATTACCAGTTTAGTCTGGATCCAACTCCTTATATTTCTGTTTTAATCATCTGAGCACCTTTATTCTGGTATCATCAACTTTCTGATTTAGTTGTCTGGCTCAGCCTGCTTTCATGTCCAAATAGATAATTCAGTGATTGAAACTGATCATTTTAAACCTTGAAATATTATAGAATTATATTTGGAGGATAATGGGGATAATGGTTGTTGCGTCAGCCTGTGAGTTGCAGAACTAATCACTTAATTAACGATCAGACTGAGTTCTGGGTGCTCTATCCTAATTGTGAACTGACTGCTATTTGTTTTCAGGTTCATCTTGGCAGTGGCATCTGGGTAGATGGGGAGAAATGGCACCAGCTGCAAGTAACGCAAGGAGATTCAAAGTATACAAAAAACTTAGCGGTTATGATCTGGGGAACAGATGTTCTCAAGAATAGAAGCGTCACAGGAGTTGCAACAAAAAAAAAGAAAGATGCTATTCCTAAACCACCTCTGTCACCTCACAAATTAAGCATTGTCAGAGGTAGGTTATTTGGAGAATGTAATGTTCTTTTGTGGAGATGAAATGGAAGAATGTTTCTTCTTCCTTCTCTTCCCAGGGCTGCTGAAAGCCACCATGAAACCCCAGCCAAAGATCCCCTCCCCCCTTTCAGAAGGACATACACTCAGGATGCTTGATTTACCCTAGGATGACCAAAAGCCCTGGAATTTTCTGTTATCTTAGTCCTGCTTCTTCCGCAGTCCAGTCTCTTCCTACAAAAAATGTCCACTTATCAACTTAATCAAAACATCCACTGAGATTTTGTTATGAGTGTCCTCTTGCAAAAACCAAGGTGTCCTAATACCATTACAACTTCTGCATACATACAAAAGTCTTCTCCTTCTCTAATCTCCAAATTTTCATTTAAATCATTTTAAGAGGAAAAGTAAACAACCAAAGTAGAAAGGAATTACTATACACAACCTGGCATTTGAACAAAAGTCCCTTTCGATTTCAATAGGATTTGAGTGCACCTGATTGCGTATGATGGTATAGGTTAAGATGTACCCTTAAATACATTATGTTGTGTGCTGGGGCATGAAGCACTCACATATGTTTTGTTTTGGTTTTTTAGTAACGTGTTATCTGAATCTAGTTCTACCTATATGATTCATATGGACGTGTACATCAGTGTTTAATGTGGAGTAAACGAAGACAAAATAAGTTAAATCAACTGTTTTTTAAAATATTTTATTTTTATAGATATAAATAGAACAGAAAAAAAGATTAAAAACCATATCCAGAGAACATTTACAAT
This sequence comes from Euleptes europaea, assembly GCF_029931775.1. Lineage (NCBI taxonomy): Eukaryota > Metazoa > Chordata > Lepidosauria > Squamata > Sphaerodactylidae > Euleptes > Euleptes europaea. The sequence goes on from NC_079313.1 coordinate 73,065,646, forward strand.
TATATCAAAAGACAAAAGAAAAAAATATACATATAATAAACAGTGCTATAATAAATAATAAGTTATAATAGCAGTTATGAACAGTTAATCACTATTTAATGCTCACTATTATATTACTATTATAATAATCTTATTACCAGAATCATACCCTATACAATATTTGATAAACCTGATAATGATGTTAAGCAAGATAAATTGTAATGAAAAATCGAATAGATGTACTAGTAGTGCTAATCCTTCCCTCTTTTTCTCATCTTGTAAAACTTTGATTTTGATTCTTGGCTTTTTGCCATTCCATATGAACTTATTTGTTTGTTTCTGCCATTTCCCCCTGTATATAGTTTTTCCTATATAGAGATTGGAAACATCTGAAATAAAATTAAATTTTGGCAATACATTCACTTTTATTGTAGAAATTCTTCCTAGCCATGAAATTTTTAATTCAGACCATCTCTGCAGGTCCTTTTGTATTTTCACCCAGGTTGATTTGTAGTTGTCTTGGAATAGTGTTTTGTTTTGTCCAGTCAGGTTTATTCCCAAATATTTAACTGGATTTGATGTTACTGTAAATCCTGCAGTCCTTCTGAAATCTTCCTACTTCGTTAAAAATTTTAAACTTATTTTCGTCTTTTTTCTATTGATTTTATAATTTGAAAAAGATCCAAATTTTTCAATTTGTTCTATTGTGTATTGCATTGACAAGTGGGGGTTGAGATTGTCAGCACCAAATCATCAGCATAACTTTTCATTTTGAACTCTTCTCCATCCACTTTCAATCCTAATTCTGCGGTCATGTCTGATCTTAGTAGCCAGCACTTCTAGCTCAATAATAAATAAAAATGGTGATAATGTCCATCCTTGATGTGTTCCTTTTTCAATTTGATATCTGTCAGTTAACACTCTGTTTATTAAAATCTTTGCATGCTGTTTAGTATAAATACTCTGTATCCAGTTCATGCCACAATGTAAACTTCCAAGTGTTTTCAATAAGTTAAATAAGTTTATGCACATTCATATCCATGCACAGTCAGATAGTCTGTTGTCCAGTCTATACATTACCAGCAGCATCATGGCAGTTGGAGATGGTCTGGACTGCTTCTAATGTTGGGCATCATCCATCATCATTGGTCTTTAGGGCAGAATGACATTGACATGGAAACTAGGTATATTGCTGTACTCATCAACATAAATTGCTTCCTTTAGATCAGGGGTGGGGAACCTTTTTCCTGCCAAGGGCCATTTGTACATTTATAACATCATTTGGGGGCCATAACCAGGTGTAGATCTCCCGGCGGGGAGGAGGCTAGGGTTGCCAGGTCTCCAGCCACCACCTGGAGGTTGGCAACCCCAGGGGAGGCAACACAGAGAAGACCTGGAGGAGGCCCTGCTCCCCCCGTCCTCCCCCCCCTCCCAGGCGGGAGGGCAGCCAGCTGTGGGCCCGAGCAAATGAGGCTCCAGGGGGGCGCAGCCCACAGTCGATCCACAGGGAAGGAAGGAAAACAGAGAAAGGAAAAGGGAGGGAGAAAGAGAGAGAAAGGGAGAAAGAAATGGAGAGAGGGGGAGAAAGAAAGAAAAGTACGGAGGGAGACAGACAAAGGGACAGAAAAAGAGGGAGAGAAAGGAGAGTGACAGAAAAAGAAAAGCCATCCCCCCACACACACCCACGCACGTCGGCCCCACGCGACCAAGCCCCAGCCTCCACGCCTCCCCCACACACACACCCGGCCCCGGAGCTCCCAAGGGCCACGGAAAATGTCCTCGGGCGCATATGGCCCCCAGGCCTGAGGTTCCCCATACCTGCTTTGGATATTGAGAGCTGTATGGAAGCAGCCAGCAGTTGCTGCTAATGTATTAATTGGCTAACAGTCAGGAAAGGGGGAAAAACTGTGTTTTGAGACTGTTTTGAGTTACTGGAAAGAATGATGGCTAAGCAAATACTTTGAGATAAAACAGGCTATCTTTTTCCTCTCCCAAGTATTTGTTGGTTGTGGGTAACGTCAGTTTCAGTTACTCTGGATCATAACCTAAAAATGAGTCACACTAGTAGGGTTCTTATTTATTTCTTGTCTGTGGGTAGCAGAATGGAGCTATGAGACTTTAGTGTAGCTGATATTGCCAGCTGAGCAACCAGTGAACTCTTCTTCCCTTTCTACGGAATAAAAGCAGAAAGTAAGTAGAGACAGTATTGTGGCTGAGCATTTCTCGTGTTGTAACTTGGGTGCTGAAACCGTACTTTAAAATAGTCCTAAGGCTGTGATCCCGTTGAACCCAACTGGACTTTCATTCTCATAGCTTCATATTATAGAATATTTGTAGGCAGCGTTATGTACCTGATCCATATGCACATCAATATTTATTAGGTATTGCAGCCTGAATGCAATACTAAAGGTTGTTTCATTTGGTAGTCATACTAGAAATAAAATGGTAAATCCAGTGTGTGTGCTTGCTTTTCCTTTACATAAGAACATAGAAAGAGCCCTGCTAGATCAGATGAATGGCCCATCTAGTGCCTATTCCCCTCAATAGCCAGCCAGATACCACTGAAGGCCCACATGCAGGGGACCAGAGGCCAAACTGGCATTCAGGTGCTGCGTTTGGGCTTTACAGTAGGCCACTTACCTGCTCTTTTTAAGGCCTCAGTTGTGGAAAGGCAAAGGGAGAAGGTTTGAGATTCACCACTGTTTTCTTTTCCCCGTTAGGCTCCTCCATTGCCTCAAGCCCCGATCAGTCTGTCTTCATCCACCTCTCCTTGACATTGAAAGGCCAGCCTAAAGGGCTTCTGGCTCTCAAAAGAGGGTGGGTCTTCCCCCAAGAGCTGGAGTGCTGGTAGCTCCAGCCTCATACTTTTTATCCCTTCCTTCCATGTTTTAACTCCATAATTGCCCTCCTGATCTCTGTCACTCTGCTAGGCCATGTTTGTATTGTTGGCCCTCTTCTGAGTAGCCAGTAGGACTCCCACCCCATCTAGAAAACTGCCACCTAGCAGGAGGACTGGCTGGCTGCCCAGTAGCTGACCTCTGCCCCTAGTGGGAGTCAGGGGGACCCCAACTCCCTATAGAGGTATGTTACCTCTACACATGGAAGTTTTATTTAAGCCATCCTAATAGTTATTGATAGATCTGTCCTTCATGAATTTGATCTTAAGCACAGATTTCGACTTTTTCAACACTTCAGCACACTGAGTCAGCATTTTCATTGAACTATTTACTATGGCTTACTCATTCACTGCAAGTTCAAACTTTAGGATGTATTGTGCATGGCCCTATTCTTACTTACCTTGGACCCCTTTGTCCCCATTCTCCTAATTTGGAGAGATCCATTTGGACCCTGCTTTGATTTTTCACTATCCTGAATAATTTGCTGTAATCTGCAAATTTACAGCGCAATCCACAGCCGCGGGAGCAAGGGTTCCATGACTTTGGGTTCCTCAGCAGGAGGTGCAAGAGGGTCTGAAGCAGACGTCTCCCCTGTCCTGACCTCCCGTGGCTGCTCCTAAGCTTCCATCCAACAAGGTGAAGTCCGTGTTCAGCACTGCCTGATCCTATGGATTAAGCCTCACCAACCCAGAGATGCCCAGTGCTCATGACCTGTTGGTCCGCGAGCATAAAGGACAGAAATAAAGGGAAAAGAGGTGCCGAGTGACTGCAGGACCACAACCCCTGCCATCACGGTGTTCTCCGCTGGGACAATTGTCCACAGGTGCTCGATGACCTCAGCATCAAACATCAGGGAGAACAGTGGTCAGCACCGCCCCCTCAGACAGACCCCCAATAAATGAGGCCTACCTCCCTGCACCCCTGCATCTAGCAGTGTGACACCGACAGCCACCTCCTTGTTGGCCACTTCCATGGGCTCCAGCACATGCCAGAGGGGTGAATAGCTCTCTGCGCCTTCTGCGCAATGGGAGCAGCCTGGCTGGGGAGAATGTGGCTCTGTGTTGAGAGGACCAATCTCTGCTAGATGGAAAGGCAGGTGGGTGGTTGTCCCCTGCTGCACTGCACCCCTGTGCTGGCATAAGTACCTCTTGCGCCAGTTTAATTGCCAGTTATACCAGCGCAGGGGTCACACCACCTCCACAGCCCTTCCCCCACCCCTGGTGGATTGCGCTGTTAGTCTTCCAATTTCAGATAATCTAGAAACAAATAGCACCGGTTCTAGGGGACCCAGTTTTTACCTTCCTTTTTTCTGAGAACTATGTCTTCTCTGTTACCTACTGTCTCCTGTTGTTTAAGCATTTTTTATCCACGTATACAATCTGTACCCACTCATGTTCAACCACATGCTTGATAACATTCTCAAAGAACTTTAAAAGGTTATTGAGATACGACTTTGCTTTGCGGAAGTCATGCTGTACTTTCATGGATCCCTTTTTAAAAATCAGCAGTAGGCTTCCTATTTTCCAATTTTACTGGCAAGTAGTGGCATAATATTTAAATGATTAATACTTTCACATTTGTGTTCCCCATCTAGACATGTGATTTGTTCATTTTTAAGTTGTCAGATAGATTTGGAACTTAATCTCTTGTCATTTCTATTTGACTTGGTTCTTCAGACAACTATGGGCAAACAGTGATTCCAGTATGGGTAAACCATCCCACATCTTTAACAGTGAAGATTAATGCAAAAATGTGTTTAACTTACCTGTGGTATCCCTGTCTTCCTTTAGCAGTCCTATCACTTTGTCATAGCCCAACCACCTTCCTGGCTCCCTTCTTATTCCTGAGATGTTCAGAAAATAGTGTTTGTCTCACAGTGCAGACCTCTGTAAAGTTCCTCCATTATCAGCCCATTGAAATCAATGAGCTCAGACTAGAACATATGAAAATACATAGGATAGCACTTTTAACTGTTCTTAGCAAATATATTCCTCACAATCTTGTTTTAGAAGAAAAGTTTCTGGCAGGGTATGAGTTTTCGTGAACCATAGCTCACTTCTTCAGATACAGCTAGAATGTGATTCCATCTATCCTCAAGTAGAGATAGCATATATAGCATTCATATATAGCTGTATCTGAAGAAGTGAGCTGTGGCTCACGAAAGCTCATACCCTGCCAGAAATTTTGTTAGTCTTTAAGGTACTACTGGACTCTTGCTCTTTTCTACTGCTATTGACAGACTAACACGGCTACCCTTCGTGATCTAATCTTATTTCCCTCATCTTTCCAACAATTTATGTGTTGCCAAAACCTGTGTTCCTCATTCTCTTCATTTGGGCAAGACTTCTACTCTTTGAAGGCAGCCCACCTTCCTTTTATGACATCATTGACTTGGTTGTTGTCATTGCCCATGCACTTAGGGCATGTACTTGAGTATAGTTGAAATTACCCATTGTGTGTGTGTAAAGTTCCGTCAAGTCGCAGCTGATTTATGGTGACCCCAGCAAGGGGCTTTCAAGGCAAGGGAGAAGCAGAGGTGGTTTGCCGTCGCCTTCCTCTGCAGGGTCTTCCTTGGTGGACTCTCTTCCAAGAACTGACCCTGCTTGGCTTCTGAGATCTGATGAGATCAGGGTGTACCATGCTGCTTTCTCTACCTAACCACCCATTATGACAACATGTTCTGTTTTGGTCATCCCATTTCTTTCTCAATCTTACGATCACCTTCTGCATTCTGGACAGTTGGGTTTTTGGTTGGATCCAGCAATGCACAAACAGAAACGTAAATGGACTTAGCGCAGTTCTGCTTGTTCAAGATCTTGTGCAGCACCTAGTGCTTTCATCCCTATATGTTATAGGGCCAAGAAATTGGTTGCACCGGAGTTGTACTTGTGGAAACACAAGTGAGAATACAATGAGCAGCTACCGTAGTCTTTGTGTGTGTGTGTGTTTCTGTATGCACAAGAGCTCTTAATTGCAGAAATGCAAATGAGAATACAATAAGCAGCTACCAAAGTCTTTGTCTTGTGTTTCTGCTTGCACAAGAGCTCTAGCTCAAGCGGAAATTTTGCACTGGAACCAACCCATTGTATGCATTCAGCATTACATGATCTCTCAATCTTGGCATTTACATGATAGTGATGTGAAGGAATTTATAGTATTTTTTTATTTATTCAGTTCAGTGCCTTCTTTTACTTAGCAACCATACATCCTTTCTGTAATGTTTATATCCAGGGATAGCTGTATCCTAGCTGTTTTTTCTAGTTTCACCTAGTTTCATCATCTGGTGAAATTGAGAAAATTACTAAGATATACGCACAGACACACACACACACACAGACACACACACACACACACATATATATAGTGAGCATCAAGCCCTCTGGCTATCTCATTTTAAATCAGAGGTTTGCAAGATTTGAATATAAACATCTGTACCTTGTTTCCCTATCCAAACATCCTTTTCCATACGCATTATCTTGGAAGACTTTAAGAGGGGAGTAGACATGTTCATGGGGGATAGAGCTATCCTTAGCTACTAGACAAAATGGATACTAGTCATGATGCATACCTATTCTCTCCAGAATCAGAGGAGCATGCCTATTATCTTAGGTGCTGTGGAACACAGGCAGGACAATGTGGAACACAGGCAGGACAATGCTGCTGCAGTCATCTTGTTTGTGGGCTTCCTAGAGGCACCTGGTTGGCCATGGTGTGAACAGACTGCTGGACGTGATGGGCCTTGGTCTGATCCAGCATGGCTTTTCTTATGTTCTTATCCTTTATAACCCTTTAGTTTCCTTAAACTGCTGTCATTTTCTCCTATTTCCTCATTGTCAGGTGCCCTGTTCCCATTTAGAATATTCACACCTTAGCTATGGGTTTTCAAGTGCTCCTCAACTCGTTACCTGGTTGTTTCACAGCTGCTCTGCAACCTTTTTGATAACAAGCGCCATCAGTCTGGTTCTGCCTTGATTCATGTGGAGCCGCTCTCTCTTGCATAGGCTTGGCTTATTCCAAAACGTTCCCTAGTGCTTTACAAATCTAAACCCTGCCCCCCAACACTACAGTCTCACCCACATGTTGATATCCCTAATCTCCTATCTAGCTTTTTCTGCACATGGAATTGTAGCATTTTTGAAAATTCTGTCTTGGTCCTAGATTTTAACTTCATGCCTAACAATTTACATTTCTCTTCCAAGATCACATGGCTGCATTTTCCCAAAGTAATCAGTGCCACATTGAACCACTATCACTGACTGTTCCCCCATACAATCAGGCTGTCTAGGCATCAAATGATGTATACACTCTTTGCACCATCCAGGCAATACACAGTATTTTTAAAACATCCGTTACAATTCAGTCTCTCTACATTCCTAATTTATTGAATCACGCACTACCTAGAGCTCCCCTTCCCCCGTAAGCAGTTTATCCTCTGTGGGAAACTATCAGTTCATCATCTGAGGAATGGGTCCCTTCTAAGGGATTGCTTTTCTTCTCTTCAGTCTGACTTCCTCCTACCACAGGTCCTTTCTCATATGAACATATGAACATATGAAGCTGCCTTATTCTGAATCAGACCCTTGGTCCATCAAAGTCAGTATTGTCTTCTCAGACCGGCAGCAGCTCTCCAGGGTCTCAGGCAGAGGTCTTTCACATCACCTACTCGCCTAGTCCTTTTAACTGGAGATGCTAGGGATTGAACCTGGGACCTTCTGCATGCCAAGCAGATGCTCTATCACTGAGCCACGGCCCCTCCCCAAGCAAGACATCTATAACAGGCTCCTAAAAGTCTCATCCACATACTTCTGTTTCTCTTTCAGCTTCTCCTGGTCACTTTATCCTCCTTTAATCCCTGTTTCAGCCAGGATTCAGCCAGGATCGAACGCATGCGTTTCACCTAATGTGTGTTTGATCCTGGCTAAAACAGGGATTAAACAAGGATAAAGTGACCATGCATTTTCGCAAGGCAACTGACCCTCTCACTGAAAGTCAGGGACAAAATCTGCCCAAAGGTGACAGTCTATACCAGGTGTCGGCAAACTCATTAGTCAAAAGAGCCAAATATCAACAGTACAACGATTGAGATTTCTTTTGAGAGCCAAATTTCTTAAACTTAAACTATATAGGTAGGTACACTGTTTATTAACTTAATAAACTTTAATTAAAGTTTTAAGTCTTAATTAAACGGTACACTGAATAAAACTTGATATCATACTTAATAATGATCTTATTTATTGATAAAAATTAAGTTGTAAGTCCCTGCCATTTTCCCCTCCCCGTCCGGAGTCCTCGTCTGGAGGCCTGGTCTACCACCATAAAAGCCTATTGGTAGACCTGGCCTCCGGCTGAGTCCCATTGGGAGGCCAGGTCTACCCATTGGCTTTCTTGGCAGTGACCTGGCCTCCGGAGGCCCATAGAAGCCAATTGGTAGACCTGGCCTCTGAAGGGGGACTTTCCCCTCCTCGGAGTCCAGGTCTACTGCTAAGAAAACCAGTGGGTAGACATGGCCTCTGAGGAGGGAAAAAACTAAGTAAGGTATCCATAAAATTAAATCATGACAATGACTGACGAACACTTAATGTGAACAATGTGAGCAAACGTCTAGATTACCAGACGCAGTAAACACATGAGAACATAAGAAGGGCCATGCTGGATCAGACCAAGGCCCTTCAAGTCCAGCAGTCTGTTCCCACAGTGGCCAACCAGGTGCCTCCAGGAAGCCCACCAGCAAGACCAATGCAGCATCATTGTCCTGCCTGAGTTCCATAGCACCTGATATAATAAGCCTGCTCCTCTGATCCTGGAGAGAATAGGCATGCATCATGACAAAAGTATCCATTTGGATTCTCCTCCATGAACAGGTCCACTCCCCTCTTAAAGCCCTCCAAGTTGGCAGCCATCACCACCTCCTGGGGCAGGGAGTCCCACCATTTAACCACGCGTTGTGTGAAGAAATACTTCCTTTTATCAGTTTTGAATCTCCTACCCTCCAGCTTCAGCAGATGCCCCCGAGTTGTAGCATTACGTGTGTCCTGGGTCGGGGGCCGCGCCCCAGGGCTTTCCCGCCACCCTCCACTTACCAGACAAGCTCCTGCGCTGGCTCCAAAGTGTGCCTCTTCCCGGCTTACAGGGACCCGCAGGCCCAGAAGACGGCGGGGGAACCAAGTTGGCGCCGCAGAAGACGGGGTGCCGTGGCCCAGCGCCGCTGCCGGGGACGCGCCGCCAAAGGAAGCCCGCCCCGCCCAACAGCTGATAGGTGGGCGGGCCAGGGCCAGGAACCGCCCAGCCGCCCGCCCAGCAATCGCGCTGCTAGAGGGGAGGGGAGGCTTTAGCCTCCCAACCACTGAGGGAAAGGGAAAGGGGGACCCAGCCATTCTCCACGGTGGGGGGGGGGAGACAGCGCGCCCGCTCACCTGCTCTCTCGCGCTCACTCTCTCAGGCGCGCCGGCTCTGCAGCCCGGCTGCCAGCGCGAGCGGGCATGAGAGCAGGGGCTCCGAACCAAGTTCAGAGAGCCGCACTCAAGGGGCCAAAGAGCCGCATGCGGCTCTCGAGCCGCAGTTTGCTGACCCCTGGTCTATACAGTACATTAGATAATCCCACTTGTGTATGCTGGCTTTCTCTGTCCTTAAAGCTTTTAATGTCCTTAAAAGTTTAAAATTAAAAGCTTAAAGTATTTATGTAAACTGAATTTATTGTAAAGTTTAGTGTAGTGTAGGAAGAAACTCTAGTTGCCTGGCTATCTCGCCCTGTTTCTACACTCTCACAGTATGCCCAACCTGCCTCATCTTATTTAGTTATTTTGTCACTAGGGCTTTCACTGTTCTTTGCTAACAGATCTTCAGTTAGATTTCTAACAACTTATTTCTGAATTGGGAACTGTAGCTTCAGACAACATACAGTGCCTTCTTGAAACATGTATCTTAATTTTAATATATAGTGCTTTTGTATTAAGGAGATATATTTTGCCTTGATCACAATTTATCCATCATCGTTTCAGTCAGAATACTATTAGTAGTGTCCCCCTCCTTTTATAGAGCCAGTATGGTATAGTGGTTGATTCCCCACTCCTCCACATGAGTGGTGGACTTGAATCTGGTGAACCGGGTTGGTTTCCCCACTCCTAAACATGAAGCCAACTGGGTGATCTTGGGCCAGTCACAGTTCTCTCTGAACTCTCTCAGCCTTACCTATCTCACAAGGTGTCTGTTGTGGGGAGAGGAAGGAAAGGTGATTGTAAGCCAGTTTGAGATTCCTTAAAGATAGATAAAATTGAGATATAAAAAGCAACTCTTCTTTTTGAAATTTTAATGTGCCTACCCTTTGTATTTCAGAAAGAGAACTCATAAAATCTATATTTGGGATATGTATTTTTATCCCCTTGGCTTATAATAGCTTATTTGAAGTACATCTTTAAAAGATGGAGTAAGACTTTAATGGGGCTAATTTGCTGTTTAGTATTCCCTGTTGTGTAGTTTATTTTAAGGAAGTTATTCAAGTGTATAGTGCACAAATACTGTAAACTCTGTCACTGAACAATAAGCTTTTATTAAATTTCCAAAAGGTGACAGAAGGCACTACAGTGGATGTAGAATAGTTCATTGTCATAATTTTAATATGGTGTTCATTGTCTTAATTTTAACAATGCTATAAAATTGTTAATTAAGTGAATCTCTATGGTTTTCTATCACATAAAACAATACAAATGGCCAGTGACAAGATTTCTGGGTAAGCAAAGTAAAACCAAAGTTGTTTAATCCGTTTGGAAGTCATTTATTAGAACAAGAAAGAATAGACACACTTCACAGTTGCATACATCACAGTAGAAATGGCAATATATATCAAAACATAATATATATCCTGTCCTAAGGAGCTAAAAGTAATGGTCATGGCCTTTTTAGCCTTATCTTGGTAACCCTACTATGCGTTGATCATGAATTCCTCCCTAAATCTGGTCCAGGCATTTATTATCATCCATATTTTAGAATTGCAAGCTTCTAGCCAAGGAAGAGGGGCTTTTTCTACCTCTCCAGTGGACTCTGTTGGCTAACAAAATCTTCCCTTAGGCCAGGGGTCAGCAAACTCATTAGTCAAAAGAGCCAAATATCAACAGTACAATGATTGAGATTTCTTTTGAGAGCCAAATTTCTTAAACTTAAACTATATAGGTAGGTACACTGTTTATTAACTTAATAAACTTTAATTAAAGTTTTAAGTCTTAATTAAACTATAAGTACTCTGAATAAAACTTGATATCATACTTAATAGTGATCTTATTTATTGATAAAAATTAAATTGTAAGTCCCTGCCATTTCCCCCTCCCCGTCCGGAGTCCTCGTCTGGAGGCCTGGTCTACCGCCATAAAAGCCTATTGGTAGACCTGGCCTCCGGCTGAGTCCCATTGGGAGGCCAGGTCTACCCATTGGCTTTCTTGGCAGTAGACCTGGCCTCCGGAGGCCCATAGAAGCCAATTGGTAGACCTGGCCTCTGAAGGGGGACTTTCCCCTCGGAGTCCAGGTCTACTGCTAAGAAAGCCAGTGGGTAGACATGGCCTCTGAGAAGGGAAAAAACTAAGTAAGGTATCCATAAAATTAAATCATGACAATGACTGACGAACACTTAATGTGAACAATGTGAGCAAACTTCTAGATTACCAGACGCAGTAAACACATGAGAACATAAGAAGGGCCATGCTGGATCAGACCAAGGCTCTTCAAGTCCAGCAGTCTGTTCTCACAGTGGCCAACCAGGTGCCTCCAGGAAGTCCACCAGCAAGACCAGTGCAGCATCATTGTCCTGCCTGAGTTCCATAGCACCTGATATAATAAGCCTGCTCCTCTGATCTACCGCCAAGAAAGCCAGTGTGTAGACATGGCCTTCCAATGGGACTCAGCCAGAGGCCAGGTCTACCAAAGGAAGCCCGCCCCGCCCAACAGCTGATAGGCGGGGGGGAAGTAACAGCCGAGCCGCCCGCCCAGCAATCGCGCGGCTAGAGGGGAGGGTAGGCTTTAGCCTCCCAACCATTGAGGGCAAGGGAAAGGGGGACCTGGCCATTCTCCACGGCGGGGGGGGGGGAGAGACAGCTCACCCGCTCTCTCTCTCTCAGGCACGCCGACTCCGCAGCCCGGCTGCCTGCGCGAGCGGGCGCAAGAGCAGGGGCTCCGAACCAAGTTCAGAGAGCCGCACTCAATGGGCCAAAGAGCCGCATGCGGCTCGGGAGCCGCAGTTTGCAGACCCCTGCCTTAGGCTATCTCCTTGTAGTTTACACAATTCTTCAAAAGTCTACATGAGGCGATATCACTTCTTAGTTCCTCATACTAACATGTTGCTAAGCGGATCAGGCATTTGTTCATTAATGATATTTAAATTAAGAATAACAGAAATGAGATTTAGACAGGCCAAGTGCCAGAAGTGGCTATGCTAGTTAGGAATGGCACTGTCTTGCATCCTATGATGTTGTTCCTCTTGCGCTTCTCTGGCCACTGTGGAGGCTTTCCTCTACTTCATTGCTCATGTCCTCTGCCACTAGCACTTTTGCATGTATAATGGGTCCTTGAAAAATATCCATCTTGCTCATGTGGAAGTGCTAGTAACAGAGGAAGCAAGTGCTGCAGCAGAGGAAATTTTCTACAGTGGCAGGAGAGAAGCATGAGGAGAAAGATGTCATAGGATCCTAGTATATGAGACTGCTGTACTCCTTGCAAAAACAAAACTGAGATGGCAAGAGCACAGATATTCCCCAGAATTTCCTCATGTGATTGTTCTGTGACCAAGTGAAGATTCTTAGTTTGACTGGGCAAGCGAGTCGTCAGAAATGGAAGATGGCCACTTGAAAGATTATGATTCAGAATGCCACACAGCAACGTTATATTGTGAAAATATACTTTATTCTTATTTTGTCCATGTTCACGAGGTTCGCATGTACAGAATCAACTCTAATGCAGTTTTCTTGGTAGTTTCTTGTGCAGCAGCTCCTCTTTGATGAATCATTTGTCACTTTTACAATTTCTTCAGTAAACTTCTCCCCATTGAATTTGTTGGTTACCTTGCTAATTGATGTGTACTGTATGTGAAAATTGCTATCAATCTAAATGCCATTTCTCTTCGTTCCAGAATGTTTGTACGACCGGATAGCACAAGAAACTGTGGATGAAACTGAAATTGCACAGAGACTCTCCAAAGTCAACAAATACATTTGTGAAAAAATCATGGATATCAATAAATCATGTAAAAATGAAGAAAAAAGAGAAGCAAAATATAATTTGCAATAAATTTTGAATTTTTAATAAAGTGTTAGTGTTTTGCTCTGGTGGTGGTCTTGATTTTCATGGCATTCATGCTTGTGGGATGACTGCCCTTTTGGTGTGGATAGTATTGAGAGTCTTGAAAAGTCCACCATATGGTATCATATGGGTATAGCGATACACAAAACGGAGTGAATGCTGACACACCATGGAATACCCAAGTTGTACCAAGGAAAGTAACATACTAACTGTGGTTCAGACAGCAGCTTCTAAATTTGCAAGTTCCAGACCTATATACCCACATTGTCATCCTTTTGAAGTCACAGAGGTTGCTTTTTAGGCTGTTTTGTTTCTTGGATTTTGTACTTTATTCTTAAAATAATTAAACATCTTCATGCTTTCTTATATCTTATTTTAGTTGAGTACAAGCCATTTATTTTCAATTAGTACCATTGAAGTCAGAAAGACTGCTCAAGATTAGGATCGTGCAAAAAAAAAATTGGTAAATTTTGGGTTCGGGTTTATTGGGTCTGATTTTTTTGGTAAACCTGGAATAAGCTGAATACCCATACCGGTAAATATGGGTATTCGGCTTATTTCCGGGTTTATTTAAAAAAAAAAATGGGTCCATTATAGTCTATGAGTTTTTTTTAAGCTCCTGTGAGGGCATTTTTGGAGGTAGAGTCACCAAATTTGCAGCATAGCTGCAAGGGACGCTCCTTAGACGGACTCCAAAGTTTGGTGAATGTTGAGACGGGGTCCACTTTTATGGGCCCGCAAAGGGGATCACCCCATCCTCCAAGCATTTGCAAGCTTAGCTGTCCATCGGTTTTCAGGTTCAGAAGCTCAGCGTTGCTGAGGACTGGCGGAAAGAGCCGATTGGCAGGCTGGTGCCTCAAAGTCTGGGGGCTCCATTCATATCTGGGGCACACAGCATGATGTCCATGCAAATTAGCTTCCAAACTGAGGAAAACAGCTTTATGCAAGAAAAATAAGGCATGGAAAACATTTCTTTTGGTGGCAAATGACATCATGTGAACAGTCCTTTATTATAGTCATCAAAAATCTGATTTCAAGAGATGGTCATGGTATGGGGAAATGAAGCCTCTACTCAGGGCGACCTTCAGTTTGAGGGGGTGCTCGGGAGGAGGCTGCTCATCCGCACAGCTGAGGAAGTCTCCTTTGGAAGCCCGGTTGTTTGAGCAGCTGTTGAAGCCAGCTCTTTTTAGTTGGCGGGTATGTCCCTCTGGATGGGACTTGGTGACCCTGTCTTTTAAATAGGGCTGTTGATTCGGTTCGGTCTAAACCGAAAAACAGCTGAATTTCCCACAATTCGGCGGTTTTTCGGTTCGGACAAACCCAACTCAAAAAGGGGAAACCGGGGAGCCAAATTCGCCGAGTTTGGGATGTTCCCGAATAAATCCGGCCCCTTTAAACAGATTTGCGCCTTCCAGCTGGAAGGCGCAGATCTGTTCCCCCCCCCCCCGCGCGCTCCAGGGCGCGGGGTGGGCCCTTTAAATAGATTTGTGCCTCCCGGCTGGCAGGCACACATCTATTTAAAGCCCCCCCCCAGCCCTGCCGGGAGTCCCAGCAGGGCTGGGGGGGGGTCTGGAAACCCTCTGCGCAGAGGGTCCTGCCAGCCCCCCGCCAGCCCTGCCGTGAGTCCCGGCAGGACGGGGGGGTCTCCCAGCAGGGCTGGGGGGGGGCTTCAAATAGATCTGCGCCTCCCGGCCGGGAGGCACAAATCTGTTTGAAGACCCGCTGTGCACCTCCAGGGAGCTTCCCTGGAGGCGCGGCGGGCCCTTTAAATAGATCTGCGCCTCCCGGCCGGGAGGCACATATCTATTTGAAGCCTCCCCCCCAGCCCTGCTGGGACTTGAAAACCCCCCACCCCCTTCCCCAGAGTCCCGGCGGACGAGGCGGGGGTCTGGAAACCCCTGTGCCCAGCCAGCGTTGGCTGGGCACAGGGGTTTCCAGACCCCTGCCCCGTCCGCCGGGACTCGGGAAGGGGGTGGGGGTTGCCAAGGATCTAGGGGTCTCCCGGCAGGGCTGGGGGGGGGGCTTCAAATAGATTTGCACCTCCCGGCCGGGAGGCGCAGATCTGTTTGAAGACCCGCTGCGCGCCTCCAGGGAGCTTCCCTGGAGGCGCGTGGCGGGCCCTTTAAATAGATCTGTGCCTCCCGGCCGGTAAGCTCAGATCTATTTAAAGCCCCCCGCCAGCCCTGTCAGGACTCCCGGCAGGGCTGGGGGGGGTCTGGAAACCCTCTGCACAGAGGGTCTTGTCAGCCCCCCGCCAGGCCTGCCAGAAGTTCCAGCAGGGCTGGGGGGGGGTCTGGAAACCCTCTGCGCAGAGGGTCCTGCCAGCCCCCCGCCAGCCCTGCCGGGAGTCCCAGCAGGGCTGGGGGGGTCTCCCGGCAGGGCTGGCGGGGGGCTGGCAGGACCCTCTGCGCAGAGGGTTTCCAGACCCCCCCCCAGCCCTGCTGGGACTCCCGGCAGGGCTGGTGGGGGGCTGGCTCCCAGGCGGGAGGCGCAGATCTGTTTGCAGACCCGCCACGCGCCTCCAGGGAGCTTACCTGGAGGCGCACGGCGGGCCTTTTAAATTGATCTGTGCCTCCCAGCCGGGAGGCACAAATCTATTTAAAGCCCCCCCCAGCCCTGCCGGGACTCTGCGCAGAGGGTCTTGCCAGCCCCCCGCCAGCCCTGCCGGGACTCCCGGCAAGGCTGGGGGGGCTTCAAATAGATTCGTGCCTCCTGGCCGGAAGGCACAAATCTGTTTGAAGACTCGCCGCGCGCCTCCAGGGAGCTTCCCTGGAGGCGCGCGGCGGGCCCTTTAAATTGATCTGTGCCTCCCGGCCGGGAGGCACAGATCCTTTTAAAGCCCCCCCCCAGCCCTGCCAGGACTTCCGGCAGGGCTGGGGGGGGGTCTGGAAACCCTCTGCCCTGCCTGCGCAGACAGCGCAGAGGGGCTTGTTTAAAGTGCCCCCCGCACGCCTTCAGGGAATCCCCCTGAAGGCGCGCGGGGGCTGAATTTTCCCCCAAACTCCGGATCCCCCCGAATTTCTGGGGATCTGAAGCGGGGGTGTTCGGACTTCGGCACGGCCTGAATAAAAACGGGCCGAATTTTGCTGGAGCCGAACTATGCCGAATTTTTTTTCCAACAGCCCTACTTTTAAATAACCCTTATGCTTGATTCAGATTAATCCACTGAAAGGTGATGGTTGGTCAGACCAAGTTGGCTCCGATTACATGACCCTGACTTCAAGAGGGCCCCATAGCCCTAACAAAACTAGTCAAAAGATAGGAAAATGGGAGAAAGCACAGAGCTGTGCACTTGACCAAAGGCGAATAGCCAAACACCAAAAAGCCAAATAATTATTCAACTTCAGGCAGATTCCCAGGTTTTGGTATTCGGTCAACCCGAATATTGCTGAAAAGGCTAATTTTGGGTTTATTTTCGGTTTGGGTATATCGATATGCAGAACCCTTCTCAAGATACATAGACAGTGGCCCGTATCTATTTGGATCATAGTTTTATGTTTAAATATTTATACATGTATATATATACATATATATATGTATATATATATTTTAAAAAAGACATAGCAGCTACTGCAAAATGCTGTATTTTAGTATTAGTTCCTATTTAGCATGTATTACAGTTACCCTTTAGAGGCCATATAGTCTAATGATATTTGTATTTCTTTTGAGAAGGCATAATGTAGCATAATAGATAAATAAAGTTTCATTGTGCAAGAAAAATGTGTTTTAGAAAAAGATAAGATTATGCAGTACTGGTGGCTTCCATTCTATAAATAAACTATGGTACGATAGTATTATAAGCTTATGCAATAGGAATGCTGGCTTTCTAGTTAGAGTTTCAGAAGAGCTGAAGTGGGAACATTGTGGCCCTGATCCCATTGATATAATGATGATGCCTTTTCGTTTTTTTTTTGTTTGTTTATCCTCCCAAGATGTGCCCATTTGGTATTTTAGATGGAGATATATTGTGTTAACATCTAAAAACATGCTAAATATTCTAACTGGAACAGCTTACTTTTTATTTAGCAAACTCTGATAAATTAGGTGAGGAAGGAGCTCTGCTTGAAAGTTAAAAGGAGCGGAATGTTTGGGATACTTAGCAGGAGGTCAGATTGAAGATTGAAGAAGGGATAAGAAACTTGGCAGAGCATAGAATTTTAGATTTCCTTTGGCTTCTCAACTCTTAGCAATAAGTGTTCCACTCTAGAACACTGTTCATATTTGTATATGGAGTTTTGGCATCTAGCATGAGCATGTGGGAAAGGATTTGGCTGAAGGAAATGAGGGAGCTGGGCAGCCTGTGAGGGCAGCTTTCTATCTGTTTCTGAACAACCATGGTTTCAGATATTTTCTTTCAAAATTCCCATAGTTTTTTAATGTTACCATAAGAGAATTTGATTAAAGGGGGCCAATCCCCCCCTCAAAAAAAACAAAAAAGTCAAAATGGACATTGTGGCTTGGACCCTAACTTCCAGGCGAGTTTCACTCACCTGTGTTTCCTACCAGTTCTTGTGTACTGTTGCACAATATGAAAAGTGGTGCCAAGAGCTGCGGCGGGAAAAGAGGAACTGGAAAATATTGGGAACTTCTGCAGAAGTGGTAGTTCTTTGCATTTTCATAATGGCAACTTTGATTCCAAATTCTTTCGTTCTTTTTTTTAAAATTGGTATGAAGAAATGTTCAATCATACGAGGCCCACTTGCAGTTTGAAACTGTACAGCCCAGTCACAGCTTCACCACTTCATTTGCTCTTTGTGTAAACAAAGGTATTAGTCGTCATCATCAATAGCCAATTGATTGCTTATTGGTTGTTGTCTGGTAGAATGAGCTGTTTGTACGAAGCTGTAATATATGAGTAGAGTAGAGAGCAATGTACTTCAGTCTTCAGAAGGAAATTGTGCCATTTGATAGTTTTTCATAAAGATGAGTAAGGATCAAGCAGCAGTCTTGTGCGCCAACTCTAATGAACATTCCTAACAACTTGTTTTATTGAGAATGTGAGACATTAGCAGAGTACCAGGTTCTCCTGTCCATAATAAAAACCATACTATGTACATATAGTGCAAGCTATAACTTGAGAATAGCTTGTTTGATTTCCCCCCCCAAAAAAGTCATTTTAAATTAATGTCTTTTAGATTCACATCTAAAGTTTGGGCATTTTAAGATTCGTATTCCACCTCTAACTCTTCCCTCCCTGTGCTTCCTGTACAGTAATTCCTAGAAAATCTTAGCAAGCCAGGCAAGTCTTTCAGCATGCCACAGAAGAATGGAAACTGTTCAGTGAGAAAGGGTTTCTGACATGTCTTCATCCACAGCTGCTGCCATTCTGGTGCCAATAGCCTGCGTATGCGCTGGATAATGTTTTCTGTCGATGGTGCAATCAGGTTCATTTTGAAACGTATGTTTACTCTGGCAACGGATGGCTGACAGTCTGGGTATTTGACTTCACAGCTGGCATGGTTCATTAAATTTAAAAAGTGTGGTTTTGTCCATATTAGCCATATTCAAGGCCGACTACCTTGTATTGTGTTATGTAAAAAACTATTTACTTTTAGACTGTCTTTGCTACCAGTAAACCATATTTTATCTATATAGTACTATATACCATACTGCAGAAAACACTTTAATGTTTTAAAGATTTTAATTATGAACTATACAAAGCAGCGACTGTCAGTTTGGTCAGTGTTCATTCATATTATTCCTAGGCAATAGCTTGAAAACCACATTAGTTTTGGTTAGTACATGAAAAGACTGAAGTTGAAAGTAGAGTAGTTTAAAAGTATATATTCAAGTTTGCATTTTGATAGGTTTTCTAAGACCTACTACATGTTATGTTCCATCATTGGGGAGAAAAGCTAAGGTAACATGGAGTAGTCTTAAGTATTGAATTTTCCTCCAATTTATTTATTTAAAGCATTGATATCCTGCCACTTACATGTTGCTCATGAGGTGACTTCCAACAAATGTTAAAGATAATAAAACAAAAATTGAGTAAAACCTGAATTGGACGAATGGGTGGGAAAGTAACATCCAAGAACCCACAATAAAATTAGCAAAAATCTAAGGAGGGGTGGGGGGGCATACAAATTCAATGAAAGATAAGCACAAGTGGGAGGGGGAAATAGCATCTAAAGCTCATAAGAAAAGCCATGCTAGATCAGACCAAGGCCCATCAAGTCCAGCAGTTGGCTCACACTGGCCAACCAGGTGCCTCTAGGAAGCCCACAAACAACATGACTGCAGCAGCACCATCCTGCAGCAGCTCAAGAACCTTAGCACTAAGGAAAGCAATGGGTTATGTCAACTGTGATGCCATTTTACCTCATTGCCTGGAAATAGTGTACAATTCTGTTAATTTAATTCCACACCTCATCTCTTTCACTGGCTTTCTTATCTTGATCACAATTTTTACCTTGCCACAATTCTGTGAGGTCATTTTCAGTACAGTATTATGATGCTGGATGCACACCTTAACGTGGTGAGGGGGTTTGTGTGTGTCAGGGAAGCTGAGAGCAATACCGTAAGGGGTCTAGACTCTATCAAGAGACTAAACTCCTAGCAGAGTCACTCAAGACAGAATGGTCACAGCTGAGACACCAGACGAAGATGCATCCACCCCCTTAAGGGATCAATGGCCACATCCGCAGAAGAGAACAGGCAGTTCCAGTGGGGATGGGGGCAGAGGAATCCCTGAAGGTTAGCTACTGGGCAGCAGCAGTAGTGGAAGGTGACACTGGCGGAGGATCATTCATAGACAACGGCAGTGCCACTATGGCTAACCCTGGTTAGTACTGCGCAGAAGAAGGCACTGGTAAACCACTTCTGACCAACCTTTACCTTGAAAACCCTATGATGAGACAATCCAAAATGAAAAAAGATATAGTGCTGGAAGATGGGACCCCCAGGTCGGATGGCACTCAATCTGCTACTGGGGTAGAGCAGAGGACAAGTACGAGTAGCACTGTTCTTAATGATGTGATTGGACTAAAGCCAAAAGGACGTTCAGTGGTTGACATGAATAGATGCAAAAGGAAAGTCCGAAGCTGTTTGACACATATAATAGGAACATGGAATGTGAGAAGCATGAATCAGGGTAAGCTTGAAATTGTTAAACGAGAAATGAAACGTTTGGACATTTCAGTCCTGGGAGTAAGTAAAGTGGACTGGATTAGGACATTTTCAATCAGAAAATTACAAAGTGTTTTATTCAGGGAATGACAAAAAGAGAAGAAACGGAGTTGCTTCAATAGTGAGGCAAGATGTAGCAAAGGCAGTCAGGAGCTATAATGCAAAGTCTGACCGAATAATATCAATCAGACTTCAGGGAAAGCCTATCAACATAAGCATCATTCAAGTTTATGCCCCAACTGCAGATGCTGATGAGGAAGAAATTGAAAGTTTTTATGCCAGTGTTCAGGAAGAAATTGATCACACACCTAAACAAGATATGCTGATAATCATAGGTGATTGGAACACAAAAGTAGGAAACAAAGCAGAATCAAATGTTGGCAGATTTGGGCTAGGAGCACGGATGATACATGGACATCACCTGACGGCCAGTACAGAAATCAAATAGATTACATAATTGGAAGCAGAAGATGGAGAAGCTCTATTCTCTCAGCCAAAACAAGACCAGGAGCCGACTGCGGTACAGATCATGAATTGTTAATATCAAAAATCAAGATAAAGCTTAAGAAAAACACCAAAACATTCATAGCACCAAAATACAATCTAAGCAATATTACTGAAGAGTTTAAAGACCTTGTAAGGAACAGATTTGCATTACTGAGTTCAAGTGAATGTAAACCTGAAGAACTATGGGTGGAAACTAGAGATATTATCAAGAAAGTATGTGCAAAGACTATTCCTGTAGCCAAAAGAAATGAAAAACCTCGATGGATGTCTAAGGAAACTCTTAAAATTGCCAAAGATAGATGAGAAGCAAAAGTAGAAGGTGACAGAAATAGAATCAAAAGTCTAAGTGCAACATTCCAGCGACTCGCACGTAGAGACAAATAGACCTATTATAATAACCAGTGTCAAGAAATAGAAGAGGACAACAAAAAAGGAAGAACAAGAGATCTGTTCTAGGGCTGTTGAATTTAAAAAAATTCAGTATAGTTCAGATTTGGCTGAATTCGGCTCGTTTAGATTCGGCATATGCCGAAGTCCGAACTCCCCCACTTCGGGTCCGTGCAATTCGGCGGGAATTCAAAGTTCAGGAAAAAAATTCGGCCGAATAAAGCCATTAAAAACGCAACCGTGCCTTTCCGCGGCTCTGGGGGGGCATTTTTTGGGGTAGAGGTCCCAAACTTTCAGTGGAGCTTCAAAGGACGTTTCTTGAAAGACTCACCAAGTTTTGTAAAGATTGGGTCAGGGGGGGCTGAGATATGGGCCCCGAAAGGGGTTCCCCCACCCTTAATGTGCATGTCTGAGCAGAGCTTGCCGCCCACGCACAAAGCTCCCAGCCCCGACAAACAGCTGAGAAGTTTGCAAAGCATTGCAACACGACTGCAAAACAACACAACCTTGTAAGCAACACCTTTGCAACTGTGCAAAGCAACACCTGACACCTGGGAGTTTGCAAACCATGGAAAGGGACAGAGGCAGCTAGCTATGCATAATGAGCAGGAGGGGTGGAATTTCCCCTTTTGCATGGGACTCCAAATGCATTCTTTAAGTCACCATTTGAAAACCAGTTTTGAGCAAGCATCCAAATAGACCTAACTGCTCTTATGAATGAGGGAAAACCTGAAGACACACAACTGAACCCCCCCCCCTCAAACCAGGGAGAGAGAGACTCAAGGGGGAACACACCCCCAGGCAGAACCGGCAAAAGCCCCCTTTGGCTTCCCCCCACACCCACAGAAACTGCTCCCTCCCCACACACACACACAGACTCTGCTTCCCCACACACACACACACACACAGGAGAAAAATTATAGATTAAAGCCCCCAAAGGGGTCTTACTGTGGCTGTCTTCTGTTCCATCAGGAGGGGCTGGGGAGGACTTGTAATCCAAGACGATTCCAATTAGGCACGTGAACGTTTTGTTCTGGAGATGCACAGGATCAGCTGATCCATTCATCCCAATAGGGAAAAGGGGAAAGCCCATATCTCGGGACCCCCTGACCCAATATTTACAAAACTTGGGTGGTCTCTTAAGAAGGCTTGTCTGAAGCTCTGCTCAAAGTTTGGGATCTGCACCCCCAAAAATGCGCCCCCTGCAGCCACAGAAAGAGAAAAGGGGGGAGCCAATATTTCTGCCCCCACTGAACCCATCTTTACAAAACTTGGGTGGTATCTTAAGAAGGATTGTCTGAAGCTATGCTGAAAGTTTGGGGGCTGTATCCCAAAAAAAGCGCCCCCTGCAGCCACGTAAATGGAAAAGGAGGGAAGGAAAAAGGGGTGGAACCCATATCTCGAGACCCCCTGACCCAATGTTTACAAAACTTGGGGGTATCTTAAGAAGGCTCATCTGAAGCTCCACTGAATGTTTGGGGTCTGTACCCCCATAAATGCACCCCCTGCAGCCATGGAAAGAAAAAAGGGGGGAGCCCATATCTCGGGACCCCCTGACCCAATGTTTACAAAACTTGGGTGGTCTCTTAAGAAGGCTTGTCTGAATCTCTGCTGAAAGTTTGGGGTCTGTAACCCAAAAAATACGCCCCCTGCAGCCACAGAAAGGAGCGAATGTGCACAAGCACCACCCCACACACACACAAGAGGATTTCCCTCTGTCTCTCTCCCCCCGGCCGGGCCGCACATCAGCTGATTCCTCCAGTACTCAATCCTGACTGATTGGGCAGAAGAAGACCCAGCTTGGCCACCGATTGGCCGGGGAAGGAGAATGCTGCTTACTGACGGTTATGCTGCTTACTGACGCCCCGAATTGGCCGGATTTATTCGTGAACTCCCGAACTCGCTGAATTCGGCTCTCCCGGTTGCCCTCCATTTTTGAGTTTGGTTCGTCCCGAACTAAAAACCACCGAATCAGGGGAAATTCGGCTGTTTTTCAGTTCGGGCCGAACCGAATCAACAGCCCTAATCTGTTCCACAAGATCCAAGAAATCAAAGGGAAATTTAGAGCACGGTTAGACATGCTGAATGATCAGCATGGAAATACATTAACTGAACAGGACAAAATAAAGAAAAGGTGGGAACAATATACTGAAGAACTATACAGAAGAGATGAAAGGATAACAGATTATTTCCAAGAAGAACCTTTTGAAGAAGAACCTACAGTTTTAGAAAGTGAAGTGAAAGCTGCACTGAGAGCAATCGGGAGAAACAAATCACCAGGAGCAGATGGGATACCAATCGAGCTAATCCAAGCCACAGAAACGGAGTCCATCAAAATCTTGACAAGAATATGCCAACAGATATGGAAAACAAAACAATGGCCCACAGACTGGAAACGATCCATTTACATTCCAATTCCCAAGAAAGGAGACATCAAAGATTGCAGCAACTATCAGACCATCACATTAATTTCTCACGCAAGTAAAGTGATGCTCAAAATCTTACAGCAAAGGCTGTTACCATATATGGAACGAGAAATGCCTGATGTTCAAGCTGGTTTCAGAAAAGGAAGAGGCACTAGAGATCATATTGGAGCAAATTTACTGGATATTGGATCATTTACTGGAGCAAATGAGAGAATTTCAGAAGAAATTTCAGAAGAAAATCAGCTTGTGTTTCATAGATTACAGCAAAGCTTTTGACTGTGTGGATCATGAAAAGCTATGGCTGGTTTTAAAGGAAATGGGTGTGCCTCAACATTTGATCATTTTGATGCGCAACCTGTTCTCTGGACAAGAGGCCACAGTTAGAACAGAATATGGAGAAACGGAATGGTTTCCAATTGGCAAAGGAGTCAGACAAGGATGTATGTTATCTCCCTATCTCTTCAATCTATATGCAGAACATTTAATTGGGAAAACTGGATTAGATTTAGATGAAGGTGGAGTGAAAATTGGAGGGAGGAACATTAATAATTTGAGATATGCTGATGTCACTACATTATTGGCAGGAAATAGTGAAGATTTGAAATGACTACTGCTGAAAGTTAAAAGAGAAAGTGCCAAAGCAGGACTACAGCTGAACATCAAGAAAACAAAAGTAATGACTACAGGATAATTACACAACTTTAAGGTTGACAATGAGGAAATTGAAATTATTGAAGACTTTGTATTCCTTGGCTCCACCATCAACCAAAAGGGAGACTGCAGCCAAGAAATCAGAAGGAGATTGAGACTAGGAAGGGCAGCCATGAAGGAGCTAGAAAAGATTTTGAAGTGTAAGGATATGTCACTGGCCACCAAGACTAGATTAATTTATGCCATCGTATTTCCTATTACTATGTATGGATGTGAAAACTGGACAGTGAAGAAAGCTGATAGAAAGAAAATAGATTCCTTTGAAATGTGGTGTTGGGGGGGAGAGTTACGGATACCGTGGACTGCCAAAAAAACCCCAAATAAGTGGGTTATAGATCAAATCAAGCCTGAACTGACCCTAGAAGCTAAAATGACTAAACTGAGGCTATCGTATTTTGGTCACATCATGAGACGACAAGAGTCACTGGAAAAGACAGTCATGCTAGAAAAAGTTGAGGGCAGCAGGAAAAGAGGAAGACCCACCAAGAGATGGACTGACTCAATAAAGGAAGCCACAGCCCTCAGTTTGCAAAATCTGAGCAAGGCTGTCAAAGATGGGACATTTTGGAGGACTTTCATTCATAGGGTTGCCATGTGTCGAAAGCAACTTGATGGCACTTATCACACCCACATTATGATGCTAAGAGAAAAGAAGTAGCATAGAATAATTCTGGATTTGTGGCTGGTCTGTTGACAGTGGGATTCTTGGGGCCAGAATGCTAGACCATGCTGGTTGTTTGCAACTGGTCTCTGTTGTGTAGCTGTCATTGAAGTCTCAATGCATTTTCACAATTTTGGGTTACTCCTTAAAATACACTAAAGCACATTCTCTTCATCAGATTGCTGGAAGGATTGGAGTGGTGATTTCTCCATGGAAAAACCTGGGATGAGTACACACATGAACACATGAAGCTGCCTTTCACTGAATCAGACCCTTGGTCCATCAAAGTCAGAATTGTCTACTCAGACTGGCAGCAGCTCTCCAGGGTCTCAGGCAGAGGTCTTTCACATCACCTACTGCATGATCCTTTAACTAGAGGTGCCAGGGATTGAACCTAGGACCTTCTGCATGCCAAGCAGATGCTCTACCTCTGAGCCACAGACCCTCCCCTGCTAGCGAGTAGGGAGAAATAATTCTATGTCTTTGTCATTGTGTTCATGACAACATGAACAATGTTGAGAACATGTCTGAAAATACTGTTGTGGAAACAGAATTGTAAAGTAGTTGCAGTGAGTTCCTCACAGATCACACCCTGAGAATCAGCCAAATTGCTTGGAAGGAAAGACTAAAAAGTGCTTTGCATTTTCTTAGTTAGTCAAGCCCGGAATCAATATTATCATTAAGCACACTGTAAGTTTTATATGTCTTCAGTGCTCTCCAACATGGTTTCAACTAACCACACAACAGCTAAATTACTTAATCTAAACAAGTTGTTCAGTGTCCGGATTGGAGTTGAGCTGATCTGTTTTCATGATGGACTTGGTTTTACATGGAGAAAGAGACCTTTTTGCATATTTTCCTGGAGATTGGTAATGTGTGTTCCTTTCCACCTGAAATGGGTGTGACATAATGCATATAAGATTGGTAGATAATGTCATAAAGGTGGTAACAGATCTTGATAGATGGTTTAAAGGGTAATAATATTGACCTGAAGGGGGGTGTCTTTGAAGTGGAGTGACATTGAGTGACAAAATGAGAGTGAAAGAACCAATGAGAGCTGGGAATGAAGTAATCAGATTATGTGACAGGATGTGATTGTGAGGGAAGATACGTATTATGGAAAGAGGTTATGAAAAAAATGATAGTTTTTAGATCGCTTTAGGTACAGCTAGGCTAGATAGGTAGGTTTTCTTTAATAAAGTAAGGTAGTTTAGAAAGGAAGATACTAGTGATACTTTTAGAAAAGATTCGGTTTACTGTGTATGTGTAATTCTGTTTCTTAGAATAAACTTTGTTCTTATTCATTTTCTTCTGTGTCCTCGACGGTTCTGCTGAAACTTAAGATTAATAGTATCAGGGGTAATGCTCACACTAGTTGGTCTTTGTAATCAAATATAGAGGGAAACAGTCTGCACATCAGTGAAGGAAGTGTCACAATGGGGAAGAATTATTCTTACAGAAATTATCTTATCCCTACTAATTAAATATTATTGCTATAATTGTAATATTAATGATCTAATGCATAATCAGGTGCTTGGAGCATACTTGGGTGAGGGCGAATATAAGAGCTAACAAAAAGGGTTTATTTTCCTTTAATTAATTAATTTAATTTATAAAGGAAATCAGCTGTTGTATTGAAGAAGAAAATCCAAACAGAGATTTGAATGCTTCTCTTGTTTATGCAAGATGTCTATCTGCTCAGTTTAAAAACAAAAACACTCTAATATTCCTCTGCCCTTCCAGAAAACAAACAAACACAAATTCTATATAGATCTGGTTAAATACAGGCCCAAGATGTCTATATTTAAATTGCAAATTAGTTAGAAGTAAATTTTATCTGGAAAGACAGGTGTTACTGCCTAAAGGTTGAATTCTACCTGCGGGATTTTAATTCGGTAGCTATTGTCCTTTCCATAGGTATAGCCTCCTGAAGAAACTATTTTGTTGTCTGTGACACTGAGGGTAAGTGTCTGGTTAAAGATTTTTTATATATTAGTTTTGTCCACCATCTAAATGAACTTAGTGTCAATTTACTTTTTGTCTTATCTTACTTTTGCCCCTATGTGGCATTTATTCGAATTAGTAACCACTGAGGGAACGGAAAGAATTATCACTGCATGGTGATATTTCCTCATAAACAATAGGAATTAATTAGATTTGCCTTTAGAAGCAATTGAGTGTGTGGCTAATATGATAATATTTCTCTTGCTTTAACATGGAATCCTAATAGCCAAACTAGCCTGATCTCATCAGAGAATGGAAGCTATGCAGGGTCAGAACTTGGATGGGAGACCACCAAGGAAACAGGCTGCTGTGCAGAGGAAGGCCATGGCAAATCATCTCTGCTCATCTCTTGCCTTGAAAACCCCATGGGGTAAAATGTCATGGTGTTGCCATGAGTCTGTTGTGACTTGATGGCGCACCTCACTAAATTACGAGGCAACTTGTGGGCTGTGGGTCTTGTGTGATCTGATGTTGCATTCATACAGCCCACAATTTTTCATTAGAATGTCAGCTGCTTATTTTTAAATTATCTTGTTTGTTGTTGCGGAAATAAGGTTAAAACATAATAGTCAGGTGGTTGAAAAAAATGCAGTTTGAATCCTCTGCTGGCTTGTTTTAATGGCATTTTCTGCGGTATAAATGCTCTAGTTGTCCCAGTTGTCTAGTTGTGTGAACTGACCTGTGTAGGTTAGTGAATGAATAGGTTACATTTTACATTAGGGGCTGAAGTCGTCCAAGATGCCTTCAGGTTCTTTCCAGTTCCAATTGATGTTTTTAAATAGTGGGTTTGTGATCTTTTCTTTTTAGGTTTCTTTTGGTCACTCCAGCTCCTGGAAGAATCAGCTGCTGGAAAGAACTGTCACAGCAGCCTATGAACTCCCGCCCCATTTTATAAAAAGTTCACAAAAAGTAATTTGTAGAACTTAAACTAAAGGCTCCTGTAGCAGCATCTCATGTCTGCATTTTTTGTGTAATGTCAACATGAAAACAAATAAGCAAATGTGCACTAACCCCTTGCTCAGAATATTGTTTCAAAGATTGTTCTAGGCACCAAAGCAAGTTAAAAAAAAACTCTTCAGTTTCAATTTACTTAAATTAAACCTAATAAACTAAATGCTGTTTAACCCTACTTTTCTCCCAGAGGTTAAAAGTGCTTACTAGCAATAAGAATGATGAAATAGTGCACAGTATCTCAGAACGAAAATCCAAAAGTGGAACTCATTAAAATCAAACTGCATGGTGACATGCAAATTGCTTGGCTGTACAGATCTTGATGTGGTCATACAGAAGCATCTAGTAAATGAAATTTGCAGGTATCAAAATGCCTAGGAAGGAGGAGGGAATGTCATGAAAAATGTTTCACTTTGGCTTGTCTCTGATTTTCATAGTCTTTAAGTGATTAAATGTTAACATCAGTCATACATACTTTATTGATATGTTTTCCCCATCATAATGACACTGGAATTTAAAGCAATAGTTCACAGAATATAGATACTATAAAATGTTACGAAGAACAATTATTGCATGCTTCATGCTCAGTAGCTCATTTTTAAATTTAACCGTCACAGATATTTAAAAACAACAACAACAACCCACACACAGAGCTTTTTAATAGGAAGAAAAATGAAAAAAAATTCAACAAGAAATGTGCATCACTGGTCACTGGCTTCATTTCTCCCATGTGCTACTTTTTTTTTTGAACTCAGAGAAAGGGAACTACTATGACATCTTTTCAATGATTGTATTAAAGCAGAACTGTAAGGACAATTGTTTCTCCACATACAGCTGACTTTTCAGCTTCTGAACGTAATGGCCCTAACATACACAGAATACCAGTAGCCAAAAGTTGGTGTGAAATGGAATTAAAATTACCACATTGTGGGGGGGGGCAAATTTGCTGCTATCTCTATGAGCTGACTTTAGCTCTGTAGCCCATCTTACAAGCTTGAGGACCCACAAGAAACCACAGATGGGAAAAGGAACAATATGAAATGTCCCAGCTCCCACATATACCCTTCTGGGATTCCATGAATTTTTGAACAGAACAACGTCTTCATCCTTCTTTTCTTCTTCTTTAACTGATTCTCAATAGCTCTCAATATTTTACGCCTCCTGAAGCATACCCAGTCCTCATCAGCCGAGTTTTCTGGCTTTATCTTGCTTTTGGCTCATTTATTTATTGAATTAGATTTGTATCCTGCCCTCAGTCCCTGGCTGAGGCCAGGCTCAGGGTGGGTAACAACAAATCCAAGGATGTAGAAATCTCTACCCTGTCTGTGAGTGACCTGTTTTCATGACTGGTATGATCTGTCCAATTTATTATTGGATACGTTTATGCTTACACTCCTTGCCATCCCAGTGTAGAATGTGCCCCCTTCCTGGACTCATTTGTCATTTATACTTCTACCAAGAAATGTAATGAAGCAAGGATTTAAATGTGGATTTAAGTTCAAAAAGGATGCATTTGGTGCTCCATCCTATTTTAATTCAAAGCAAGTAAAAGACTGGTTTCTAGATAGTAGTAATGTGTAGCATCAATACATTGTCTTTTCAACTGCATAAATGATTCAGTAAATTTATCCTTTATGAAGATATAGAAACAGAGGTGAGAACCCATGAAGACTTGTGAGGTGCATCTCATTTCCCCCTCCCCCACTATCGCCTCTCCCCCATTGCCTCTCTCCATTTCCTGCATTTTTCCTTCCTACCCACCAGCCAACCTACATTTCTCTTCCCCCCTGTTTTCAATTTGCCTTCCTTAACCCCTGGAAGCCTCTACTCAGGAAATCTATAGCACAGTTCCACAGTGCTGATTGTTGGGCTGGGAACTAGCAAAGATTTGCAAAAGGCATCTGATTTCCCCCTGTATCACCTTCCCCACACTATTTTCTTTTTCCCTTCTCTTGGCAACCCCCATATCCTCACTCTTCTCTATTTCCTTCTCTTCTTCCCACCCACCAACCTATTATCTTTCCCCCACAACTTCAGCTATATTATTTATTTACTTGTTTGGTACCCCACCTTTCTCCACAATAGAGATCCAAAGTAGTTTACATCATTCTCCTCTCCTCTGTGTTATCCCCACAACAACCCTATGAGCAGGTGCAGACTGGTAGTGAAAAACCCTGGAAAAACTCTCGCCCCCCCCCTAAGGGAAGGAGGAAAGAAGAGGCAGCCTGCCTAACCAATCGACCAAGTGTCAAATTCCTTCCCACACACAGTGGTCAGGTGGTCCAGATGCCACCTTCCTCTCTTTGTACAGTGCTCAGGTGGGCCAAGCTGGGCACTGCCACCATATGCCTTGCCTTGCAGGGGTTGCCACTGCCTCCACTCCCTTGCATAGAGCTTGAGCAAACTAGGCTCAGCCTTTCTGTCACAGGGGCTGGCCCTGCTCAGGTGGGCATGGAGGCCATTAGCTCACCAGGATGCATCTTAGTGCTATAAATCTGCTCCTGCCTGTGAGACTGTGGCTGAGAATGAGTAACTGGCCAAGTTCACCCAGTGAGTTTGCACTGCAGAATTGGGATTTGAAATTCTACTCTGAAACTCTAACTACTACCCCACACTGACTTTCATGGGGTGGCTGGTTTTGAAAAGTAGCAAGCAACCAAGCCTGGGTGAGTCGTGCAAGTTGGATGGTAGCTAGTTGCTTTGGTTAATGCCAAGCCTGGTCCCACAAATCCTTCCTCAATAGGACCTGCTCCCTCCCCTTCCTTTGACTGAGAGAAACCAAGCCTGGAATGCTGGCAGAACTATTGTGATTGTCTAGCAACAGCCACTGAGGGCATCTGTTTCTTAAAGCTACCAATGCTCATTTTGGGTTTTTGAACCCCTCCTCTCATGTTTGTTTATTTTTAGATTTCAATTTTTTTGCTGCAAACCTTGTTCATTTTTCAAGTTTGTGGGAAGATTTGTTGTGTCCATTTATGGCTCCAACCTCCAAATTTAAGTATCCCCAAATTTGGCCAGGTTGAAAATTAGACGTATTGATATATATCAACATGTAAGTGGCAAAATCCAAGATGAATATAGTCTAAAGTCTAAATTAGCACTAATAATCATTAATAATTTTTAAATACCATTTTTAGGCTGGCCAGGTATTTAACCATTAGTGGGTTAAGTAATAAGAGCATAGGAGCCCCGTGGCGCAGAGTGGTAAGCTGCAGTATTGCAGTCCAAAGCTCTGCTCATGACCTGAGTTCGATCCCGACAGAAGTCAGTTTCAGGTAGCTGGCTCAAGCTTGACTCAGCCTTCCATCTTTCCGAGGTCGGTCAAATGAGTACCCAGTTTGCTGGGGGTAAAGGGAAGATGACTGGGGAAGGCAAACCACCCTGTAAAACAAAGTCTGCCTTGGAAACTTCGGGATGTGACGTCACCCCATGGGTCAGGAATGACCTGGTGCTTGCACAAGGGACCTTTACCTTTTTAATAAGAGTGTTATTTATTTATTTGCATTTTCAACTTGCATTACATTACTTGGTTATTTCTGTGAAATAACTAGTAAAGAAGCTGCAATTTTTTAAAAAACCTGTTGCAACAATAAGATTGCAGGATTGTGAAAAAAAAATGGTGTGGCCAGTACATACTTGAACATGATGATGTACCTTGTTGATGTCAGGAATGAGAGCAAGGGCTTCCACATGTGTGGTGGCACCAAGAAAATGTATCTGGTGCAGCACCTGGACTACTTGTCTAGGGTCTCACTCATCTTCCACCCTCACAGGACTTGTAAGTATAAAGAAACAAGAGGTTTGCTTAAGGTTTGGCCCAGCTTGAGCATATATGTTGCAGCAGATCTGAAAAACATTTTGAGAAAAGTTTCAATGTTGTCTTGGTATAATGTATTTCATGTTTGAACAGTTCCTCAAAGAGAATGACATGATAGTTTTCTTCATCCCAAGTTTCTTTTGTGCTGGTAGTAAAGGAAGAATTATTTGGATCCTAGTCAAACATAATGACTGCCTATCTTGTTCCCCTTAGAGTAGTTAAGCATGTTTGGTGGGTTGATTCTGAACAGATAAAGGGTCCTCAACTCAATCTGTTGCTATCTGCAGCTACTTTTCATTAAGATTTTCTGGGGGGAAATCACCCAACAATGTGGACTATGCAGCTTGCCAAAAAGTTTAATATGAATTGGATTATTCAAGTGCCTTGGTGCCTGTGCTTCACTCCCATCATGTCTGTGCATAAAGTAAGGATGTTGCTTAGGCTGAGTAATGTATCAAGCAGTGAAAATAAAATGTATTTTTACTCAGTATTAGAGTAGGGTTGCCAAGGCCCTCTTTGCCATTGGCAGGAGGTTTTTGGGATGGAGCCTGAGGAGGGCAGGGTTTGGGGAGGGACTTCAATGCCATAGAGTCCAATTGCCAAAGTGGCCATTTTCTCCAGGTGAACTGATCTCTGTCAGCTGGAGATCAGTTGTAATAGCAGGAGATCTCCAGCTAATACCTGGAGGTTGGCAAACCTATATTAGAGACACTGGTAGCTTTCAGTTTAGCAGTGAAATTTACTTTATAAATTTACTTTATTTACTTTATAATAAGCAATTGTCCAGCTTAATCCAGGCCAGACTGCTGTATATTAACAGCAAGCATTCATTGCCCTGTACTCAGCAGCTTTTCAGTTGAAGCTGGAAAGAGACATCTGTTCCTTAGTATAACATCTATATGCCCGCTTAGCAATGTTTCTGGATGCCTTTCAGGAAAATGAGTTATGACACAACTACTATGAAAATGTTTAGTGTGACTGCTAATAATGTTCTTTTGGTCTCATCAAGTGTAGCATTATGCATGCTCAGACTGATTATCACTTGACAGTGTTGTTTGGTTGACTTCCTGTCTCTGAGGAATGATTGACGTTAAGTGGGAAGAGAAATGCCACTTCAAACTATTATTTGCTAACATTCTGCAGGACAAAGCTAATCTAAGCATATAGGCAAGGAAACAAGGTCAAGGCATACAACTATAAACTTGTATTCCTACCCCCTCCATTTTTAAAAAGTATTTCTTTAGAGTATACTGAATGATATCAAAGAAGATTCCTTCATCTTGTCGCTAATGATTATTAATTAACTTAGCAACTTATAAACATTGTGGAAACATCATCTTGATGCTATTGGTAAGGACATCAGAACATTAATTACAGATGCTGCTTTTTGAAATATAATTAATGTCCCTTTGTTAGATTCTTGATTATCTCCTCCCCATTTCATAACTAGTTGATTTTGCTTATCGCCACAATTTGATTTTTTATATTTTTGTTGACTTAGAGCAAATGTCTGGTAATAAAGGAGTGATGGCTGGTGACTCAATAGTAGTGTTGCGTGAGTTGCACCATCCGAGCCATTTCTACTACATTTCTCCTCAGTTCTATCTATAGGGTTGCCAGGTCCCTCTTCGCTATCAGCGGGAGATTTGTGGGGCGGAGCCTGAGGAGGGCGGGGTTTGGGAGGGGAGGGACTTAAATGCCATAGAGTCCAATGGCCAAAGTGGCCATTTTCTCCAGGTGACCTGATCTCCATCGGCTGGAGATCAGTTGTAATAGCAGAAGATCTTCTGCTATTACCTGGAGGTTGGCAACCCTTTCTATCTACCGAAATCTTCTAACTCTCATTTCACCCCAGCTCTGCCTATGGAAGCCCCTCTTATCTGCAGTGATAGCCAAAGTGAACTTTCATGTTCAAAAGTAACTTACCTCTGAATAAAATGGGTTGGAGACAAGTAGATACTATCATGCACAGCACCATTTTCAATGTATCAGATTTTGTGAATATTTTTACCTTTTCCTATGCTTTACTTCCAAATTTTCAGAAGCAAAGGGGTGAGGGGTCAGGCACCTTCTCTGCACTCTGAATTCTTTACACACTGCAACATTTCTGCAAGTGGCAGGAAGTTTTGAAAGTAATGGAGACAGAATGCTCCCAAACTGGGTCGAGCCAACTTTGCCATTAAGAAACTATATTTAGCTGCTTATCAAGTAATAGGGCACCAGTGATAGTTTAAAAGGGTTAAGTGGATTCTGACAAAAGCCTACTCACACTTAATATTTGGTGCAAATTCATTCACACATCATCGCTGCTTCAAACTTAGTGAGCAGAGGAAATTACAAAGCAAAGATAATAAATATTGCTGTTCTCCAAAATATGACATTTTGCTCAAAAGGAGTAACCTTAAGCACTTCCAAGGAATCTGGCAGGACTACTAACTGTTTAAAGTCAACGGAAATTTCCTTCTCTTATAGCATAGCAATAGCAAGACTTATGTAATTGAATAATTACAGGTTTAGACCTTGCGCTATTAGCTTTAATTCACCATTTCAAATACTATCTTGGCAAGACATTGAACATTGTGATTCTTGTATCTTTAACAGTTGAGTTAAAAAGAAGCAATTTTAGTAGGTGTGCCTGACTGTGCCCTGAAGCTATTGATTCACTGAGTTGGTTTTTTAAAAAAAATCAGTTTCTCTCCATTTTTTCCTCCTGCCCCCTCCTCAAATAAATTGTTCCCAAGGAACCATGATCTATAGATTCCACACTCCATTTACCTTTTTAAAAGTGAAGCACTAGGCCTGAAACTGAGCCCCAGAATCTATTTGTTCACTCATGTAAGCCCCTCCCCCCTTATGGTTAAGGGTATAACCCATTTTCCAGGAAAACCAGAGCTGCACTAGCCACTCATTTTAGATATTTAACATCAGCATACAGTGAGCCCCAGAATGTATCATCTGCTCATTCAGCACCTCCTGTACCCCTCCACAACTGAGTGGAGTATTCAAGGGCAGATGCTAGGATCAGCTGAACTCCAGTCCACCCTGAATTCATTTTGAAAACCATGATTGTGAAGTAGAATATATATTGATAGAACAATTCTCTCTCTCTCTCTCTCTGCATATATAGAATGCCATATTTCCAAGCAATGCTATAGCTCTTCGGCCAGCAGATTTGGCTCCAATCTAGGGTTGCCAACTGCCAGGTAGTAGTAGGAGATCTCCTGCTAATTCAACTGATCTCCAGCCAATAGAGATCAGGTCACCTGGAGAAAAATGGCCATTTTGGCAATTGAACTCTATGGCATTGAAGTCCCTCCCCTCCCCAAACCCTGCCCTCTTTAGGCTCCGCCCCCAAAATCTCCCGCCAGTTGCTAAGAAGGACCTGGCAACCCAACTCCAATCCCCAGCGAATTCCCAAGGAGAAACCACCAATGGTGCACTAGTAAATAAACATTATTTTTTACCATTAATTATAGATTTTTAAATTAAATCAGCCTTTGGCCATCTCTCTGTTACCTAACAAAGTGGACTAGGAGGGAAAAGGCAGGCTCACACTACTGGCAGATGAAATGGTTGCTTTCTGGCTGCAGATACAATGAGTGGTTGCAACTGTATTCAAGAGCCCTGTCAAACACAAGACTCTGGTGTGAAAATTCAGTTTCTTGCAGCCAGTCTGAAATTAGATAGCACAAATAAGGTTGGTCGTTTGCTCATTAACACTGAAATGCCTGTGAACCAATCACTTCTAAATAATGGCTCCTGTAAGGAGATGAAAATGGCTGGTGGATGGATAGCACTCCACCATCTCCATTTTTTGAGAGAATTGGCTGAGGGTAGAATGTGTCTATGCTTGTGACATTATATCACTAAACTTCTAGTGTTCCTGTTGGATGGGGGAGGTGGATCCACACACTTCTGTTGCTCCAGTTGAGTAGATAAGCATCAGCCTATCTTTTCTTGTATCCCCCTCCTGTCAATGATGTTACAAATGGGAGCACCCAACCTCTGTTGCACAAGGGACTCCCATGCTCATTGCTGCATTTTTTCACCTTATCTACTGCTATGTGGAGCTGGAGTACCATCTGCCATTGCAGACTAAAGAAGAAGAATACTAGTTGAACACCAATACCACCTTAATTGTAACAGACAGGCTGATGTAGAATTTCATCCCAGGTATGGCTATCTTAAAGTATTGAGTCTAGTGCTACAAAACAGTAATTGAGATTCACATAAAGAATGCTGTTTTATGTTGGAATTATCAGCTCAGGATCTGACATTTTTTTCTTATCAAGGTGTAAGTGGTCCTGGACTACTTTGCCACTATTCTGGAGCAAAATGCCACAGTCTTTCTCTATTTGGTCTATAGACTTACTCTAAAGTTGTGAGGGTGTGCATTATTACTCATAGCCAAACTTTTCCAAGTTGCTGTCCCTATGTTCTGGATTTCCGCTGAGGTTTTGGTAGTCATCACGGCTTCTGGATTTGTTTTGGTAGGAGTTTGATATTAGCTAACTGCTTAATCAGTTTATTCTGAAATTGGTATTTTATTCTTGCTTTACACAATACTGTTTACTAATATAGTGCTGTTTTAAGGGCCTGCAACACTTTATTTTGCTGTTTTAAATTTGATTTTAGTTTTGATAATGAAGCATTTGTTATTATTCTACTGTGACCACAACTGTGTATTTATGCTTTCTAACTGTTGTTATAAACTGCCTTGGATTTTTTTTTTTTTTTTAGTAGAAGGCAGGAGATAAATTTTTAAATAAACAAAATAAAGGTAGTTGAAAAAGGGCTGTTTCCGAAAGCTAAGGCTATAATCTTCGTAAGCTGCTTAACTGCAACAAGAAATAGACTGCCACAATTTGGCCCAGGTTGGCATGCCTGTGATATTCCTCGCATCACATACTTTGGTGGAGAGGCACATAAGTAACATGCAGTTTGAGCTTAATAATCAACATGAGCTAAGAGTGCATGAGACCACTGCTCATTTTCCTGGATTTGTTGTTTCAGTATCATTTACCTCGAGGACACCCTTGGCAGGGTTCATGCAGGGAACTTCACAAAGCTTGGATTGCATACCTATATCTGCAAAACAAACTCACATACGTACATTTTTGCTATAAACCCTTACGTTTTCTTTTTCCAGGAGGGTGCTGATTTATGTGCAGGTTAATCTTCAAGCATGTGGTGATGGTTTTAAGTTTAAATAATACCCCAAGGAGTAATCTCCTACTAAGTAACATAGTTATAGAAGGAGCAGCCAAGTAGAAACCACCATTGCACTTTGATTCCTGGCTATTGAAGCTGACATCTTTCTGGCACCTGGGATTAGTAAAGTTTGAGACTTTCTGGATTTGGCAGTACACTTGGCTTGCTCCGTTTCTTCATAATAGTACCTATAGCATTTTCACTGGCAGCAGACACTTGAGAAGAAATATCACCTAATGAAGAAAGTTGTGCAGTATCATAAGCTTAGCAGTGGGTATGCAAAATTGCAATTTTCTTACGAAGCAGGGCAGAGTTTTTCTTCCCAGCTCTTGCTTTACCAACACGTCCTAAATAAATTCTTTATATACTAATGGACTCCCTGCTGGTATCAGCAGTTCCTGTAGCTTTGTCTGCTGGAGCACGTCCCAGTGATCTGTGGAGGACACTTATATTGTGATGCTTCATAATATCTGTGGTGTATTGATGAAAATGGTGATGTCAGTTATGATTGATGGCACTCAAAGGTTCTTTCCCCTTTCAAAGAAGACAAGTCAATTATTTTGACAGTGTTTGAACGGGGTAAATGTTGCTCCAGTACCACCACCCGCTGTTGTTAATTGAGAGTATTAGATGGTCAATAACTAAATTAGAAGAACCTTGCAAATATTCACTCAAAGTCTGTAAGATAGGGACAGTACCATCAGGTCAGCCTCAAAAAGGATTTGTGAGACTGTCAAATTTTAGGACTGTGGTTGCCTGTCAGGATGGGAAAGGACGGGGTATAAATTTAATAAAAATAAAATAAAATATAATCTCTTGGTGCTGTTTATTATTACAGGATTGCCAAATCATTTTGGTCTCGGTATGTGATGATGGTTTTAAGTTTAGATTTGAAAGCAGCTGAAAATAAGATAGGTAGTGCAAATTTGAATGTGCAAATGTTTTAAGAGTTCAAATAATTAGACTGTGGAATAATTTATCAGGGGCTGCAGTGGATTTTCCCATCACTCAGAGTTCTTAAATCAAGACTGGATGTCTTTCCAATAGATAAGCTCAAGTTAGACAAAAGTTTATGGGCTTCATGTAGTAATTATTCAGGATATCTCTGTGGGGCTTGTTATGCTAGAGGCCAGGCTTGGATTCTAATGACCCCTTTTGGCATTAGAAATTTGTCTGTAAATCATGATAGAAGTTAATTTGTCTTCTAGCTGAAGTTAAGATTCCTGAATAGCAGAGATCATTAGGCTTAGATTTTGATTAAAATTGCCTTGCAAAAATTGATGCTAGACATTTTATTAGCAAAATGAGAACAGTATTAACATTGGTTTTTGAGTTTTGCTCTGTGATTTTGGCTGTTTGTGAAGATTCCATATACAACATTTTTTCATAGCATATGAACCAGAAAGTGCAGTGTTTCTGTTCAACCAAGTGGAAATGAGAGCACAGAGACTGAAATATTATAGAGCTTGGAAGGGACTCCAAAGTCCATCATAGTTTCTTCTCTAACTCCCTGCCTAGAAGCAAGATGAAGTAGAGCTGCTGACAACTGCCAGATGCCTGTTCAATGTCTTTCTGAAAAGTGTGCATGGAGTTCATTCTTCACTTATCCATCAAGAATGCTTACATTATTCCCAATCTCGAATTATCCCTTATTGATGCACTTTAAACTAATTTTCTTTGGTCCAGATTTGGGAACACAATGCACACACCTTGGTCTTTTATGCATGGGTTGGATCTCCCTGCTTGGACCTGGGTTCATCGCACATTAAAGTAACCTGGGCTGGGGAAACTGTATGCATTGTCTTGAATGATCAGGGACGAAACTGTGTGCTAATTGAACCATGAATACAGAAAAACAGTCTCCCAAGCTCAAATCAAGTCCCACCCCTTTAAATGCTGCTCTGTAATTGGCTTACTTCGCAGTGCTCCCCGTGAGAGATTTCCTTCCCCCCAAACCCAACTGCCACATAAAAAAGCATTTTAAGAACAAAAAACAAAAAAAGGAGCAATCTGAAACAAGGGGGGGGGGGAGAGAGAAATCCAAGGCTCATTTTTAAAAAGCCTGTCTTTTGCTCAGAAAGAGCAGGAAGCACTTGAATCCCTGCCTCTTTACACACTGCTTTGTGATTGGCTGTGAGAGAAGCCAATCTTCTGTTTCCCCTTTTAACCATCTGCATCCTGCTTTGAGGAGGGGGTTGGAAAAGGGTGGGGCGAGATGGCGCAGGGAAGCTCAACCCAAGAATGGAGTATGCATGCTCTGTGACTCCGGAATGAGATAGGATAAACAGTTTAATTCGGGCCGAAACAGCGTTGAGCTTCCAAGGAATGAGATATCGTGCATACTGAAAAATTTGATCCTGGCTGAAATGGGGAATAAAGGAGGTTAAAGCGACCGTGCATAAAACACCTTAGTGTGAGAGAAAGGGCCAGGGAATCTCAGATCACAGTTATAAGTATGCAAGCAGCTGGGTGATATATGTATATATAACCCAAGTGGCAAGATTTTTTCCCCTCTCTGCAATGGCGAATTTGTATATGGTGGGGGCAATCTGTACATACCACATTTCCTTGCCTAGGTCATTCTTACTGGTTCAAAGTGATTGCCTCTTGTTCTATGATGCATGATAGTAGAGCACAATTACTAGGCATCTCCCTTCTGGTGAGCATTTAAATGCAGGTACTTGTTGTCATGCCTCTACTTCCTTCTTTCTGTAGAGATATCCAATTATTCTTACCTTTCTTCTTGTCATATGTCATTAAGTGCTCACCGTCATCACTCCCTAAGCATTCTCGAGTTTTCAGTATTCAGTAATAACACATTTCAGTAATAACTCATGCGAATTAACTCTGTTATGAATAATGATACAATTTCTTTCTTGTATGGGGTACAGAATCCAACAAGTGGGGGCCCATAAGACTTGTGGGGGGATCCCATCTCCTGCACTTTCTTGCTGGGCCCACCATGATTCCAGGGCTCTGGTGCAGCCGCCACTGGGCCTGCCTCTGCTCCTGGGCTCTGGTGAAGCTGCTGCCTGGCCTGCCATGGCTCTGGGTTCCAGGGCAGCCACCACCAGGCCCAGCGCAGCTCCTGGGCTCTGCTGCACTGCTGTCAGACCCAGCATGGCTCTCGTGTTCTGCTGCGGCCGCCTCTGTGCCAAATGTGGCTCTAAGACTCAGCTGCAGCTGCTGCAGCTCCCAGGCTCTGACACAGCGCCACCGGGTCCAGCATGGTTCCTAGGCTGCTGGAACCAGGCAACAACCGCACAGGATGCAGATGCATTCTGTGCTTGCACAGAAAATGCACCTGCCTCCTGTGCGGTTGTTGCCTCTGTGCTTGCACAGCGAATGACCTTTTATTTGGAGGGGAGAATTTAACACCCCAATGTATTTTTTAAGGTGTCAAATTTTTCTACAAACCTAGGGTGTCCCCCAAGTTTGGTAAGTGTGGCCCCAGTCTGCAGATTTAGGTATCCACAGATGGGGCCACACTTTTGCTATTATAGAAGTGTCAGAACAGAAATAGCATCTAACCAGCCTACAACTTTCAGAATTCACTAGGAACAACTGGTGCAAAACTGATACATGTTTGTTAGAGATTGCTAGCCCTCTTCACAGAAATGGAGTATCCAAAATCCCTTCTGAAAGGGGAATGGATGTTAAACAATTTAGTGTAGATATATGTTAATACCGCCCATGGTAATCAATAGGAGCTATAGCTGCAGTGCTGGGAGAACTTTTCCCTTTGAGCCTCTTGACAGCAGATGTAGGAATACAGCCTGCTTACCACATACCCTTGGTGAATTCATGTAACATTTACTGTTTTCTTGATGAATAGGTGATTTTTTTTTCAACATCTTGGAAGGG
The DNA here is from genome assembly GCF_029931775.1 of Euleptes europaea. Classification (NCBI taxonomy): domain Eukaryota; kingdom Metazoa; phylum Chordata; class Lepidosauria; order Squamata; family Sphaerodactylidae; genus Euleptes; species Euleptes europaea. The sequence goes on from NC_079313.1 coordinate 73,106,470, forward strand.
TGGTATGGCAGTGGATTAATATTTATTTACCCCTCTGAAGTTGCAAGCCATCCCTGAGAAGTATTGCTCTAATATCTCTTTTAATACATTCTGATATCACAAACACAATTGGGAAAATTTGTTGGGTTTTATATGATGTTTATCTCTGTTATAGTCTTTTAGAACAAGCCCTCCTCAGTTGTGCAGACAGGAATTCATGTGCTGATAATCTGTACATGGAAGAACAATAGTGTTATGTTTGTTTAGCCTTGGTTAAAATAGCGAAGATGCCAGATGGAGGAAAAAAAAAACTCTTGCAGCCTGATCTCTGTGTAGCTTTTTTGATATTAGCTGCTGATGCAGTCCCACTTCTTTGGGTGTTATCTGCTTTGTATGTGCCATTTTCATCTCCTTTGTGTATATCAACAAAGGAAGGCTTTTGTTGTATATCTTCTTTTTAAATGAAAAATGAAAGTGTTTTTTCCTTTTAATTTTGAAAGCTAAAGCGGATATTACTTTTCTTCTGAAGCTTGGAGTCTTTCTTTTTAAGGGCCTGCTAACATAATCTCAAGCCCATGCCATTTAAAATAGTGAGTGGTGAGTGGTACTCTAAATTCCAGCACTATTCCCACTGCTGTTTACTGCCAATAGAAATGTGCTAGTGAGATTAGCACACCTACCCGCATGCAAAAACAGCTGAGATAATTCTAATGCCCTACAAACGTGCTAGTGAGATGAGAGCCAGCGTGGTGTAGTGGTTAAGAGCAGTGTACTCTATAGAATCAGGTTTCATTCCCCCTCCTCCACATGAGCGGCAGACTCTAATCTGGCGAACTGGGTTGGTTTTCCCACTCCTCCACATGAGAGCCAGCTGGGTGACCTTGGGCTAGTCACAGTTCTCTCTGAACATTCTCAGCCTCACTTACAAGGTGTCTGCTGTGGGGAGAGTAAGGGAAGGAGATTGTAAACCGGTTTGATTCTCCTTAAAAGGTAGAGAAAATTGGCATGTAAAAACTCTTCTTCTAGCACCCCCATCCCCATGCAAAGACAGCTGTGATAAGTCTAATGCCCTACATTAAGGTGTAGAGAGCCAGCGTATTTTAACAATTACAGTGTCATTCTATGTCCTGGGTTCAAACCTCCACTCTGTCATGAAGGTAATTGATTGGTCTTGGGCTGGTCACTTTTTCTCTACCTGCCTACCTAGCTTCACAAGGTTGTGCTGGAAAAATGGAAGGGGGAAGAACCAGGTACACTGCTAAACTTGGATCTAAACTTGGCATGGGCTTTGATCCAATGATATGATGGACATCAGACAGAGACTTAATGTGTGCATCACTATCTGTCGATAGCCTAAGGCAGGGTTTCCCAACATGGCACCTTGCCCACCAAGTGTTTTTAGAAAGGGGGCATGATTTTGTGCAGCAGGGCTTCCGATTGGCCACTGGAGATCTGATTGGCTGGCTGTGCAGACTTTTAAAACCGTTGCTTCAGCAGCAGCTGCCACCACAGCACAAGTATCTTCACTGTGGGAATGAAGGTAAGCTATGTATATGCAACAAAATATTTTAAAAACAATCTGTTAATTTTAAAAGGCATACTGTTAAACACAGCTTCTTCTAAAACGTTTAAGAGTTACTATTAGAGTTACATATAACTTCACTCCCTGCCTTTTTGTGGCTGGCTCTACCTCTTGTGGCAGGCATGTTGTGGTTGCACCCTCCACCCTGTGTCAGAATTCCAAAGGTGTCTGCTGGCTCAAAAAGATTGGGGACCCCCCTGGCCTAAGGAGAGCTGTCAGAGTAGGATAGGGTCCAAAACTTAGTTTGGCTGTTGTCTTAAAAGCAAAATGTGGATGGAACTCATAGTTTCCTACAAGGAGAGAGTGACCGCAGATAGTCATTTGGCCTTAACTGATCTATGCCCCAGTGTCTTATACGGTATTCTCTTGCCACCAAATTGTAAAAAAAGAATTAACAACCTGCCTTAATTCTAACTTTCTGCATACATAAAGTAGCTTTACACTGTTTACCTGAAAATTAAGGAAGGAGTTCTGTGCACAATCTCCTATTAAAATCTTTGAAGATGAAATGTGCTGAATTTTATTACATTTGTATGTAAAATATTTTAAATCTTAAACTTTAAAGAAAGATCTGTATAAATTAGCTCTTCTGTAGATTGCTCCGTCTTTCCTTTTAATTTGAATGCATTAAAAGGGGCTACATGAATGTGTAATCTAATTTGGACATCAAAAACAAAGGCATTTTTTTTCTATCTACCCCACCCCTATGTAGTTTATTCCACATCAGAGGGAGATGTCTTGCATATCTGTGGTTCAAATAATGACATTTCTTGTGGAAGTCAAAAGGAAACCTTATTTTTTAAATGAAAAAGATATTTTAAAAAACAGAAAATGAAATGTAAGAACTCTGTTAAAAGAAGCTGCTGCACAAGTAGAAAGGTTCGAATGAGAAATGCACTGAATAAAAGTGGACATTTTTTTCCTCCCAGATAATGTGCCAAGACTTAGTTAATGTAGAAGGTTCCTACGCTCCCACCCCAATTATCCAAATAGCTATTAAAACTCCAACAGTAAACCATGAAAGAGAAATAGGAAGAGATGTACCATCTCAAAAGTGATGGCGTGAAGTAGCTATCTTTATTCTCCTGTTCTTTTTTGAGAAGCCTATGCCCAAAATTTAAACCAACTTTACTATGTGTTGGGGCAGGGGTGCTACCTGCTTTAAGTATTTTAAAAGTAAGTATTTAAAAAGGAAGCTTTAAAAAGGAAGTATTTCTTCACACCACACATAGTTAAATTGTGGAACTCCCTGCCCCAGGATGTGGTGATGGCTGCCAACTTGGAAGGCTTTAAGAGTGGAGTAGACATGTTCATGGAGGAGAGGGCTATCCATGGCTACTAGTTAAAATGGATACTAGTAGGGCTGTAAAAAAAAAAAAATTCGGTACAGTTCGGATTCGGCCGAATTTGGCCCTTGTGGGTTCGGTATGTGCCGAAGTCCAAACTCCCCCACTTCGGATCCGTTCAATTCGGCGGGAATTCAAAGTTCGGAAACAAATTCGGCCGAATAAAGCCATTAAAAACACAACCGTGCCTTTCCGCGGCTCTGGGGGGGGCATTTTTGGGCTTAGAGGTCCCAAACTTTTGGCAGAGCTTCAAAGGACGTTTATTGAAAGACTCCCCAAGTTTTGTAAAGATTGGGTCAGGGGGGGCTGAGATATGGGCCCTGAAAGGGGTCCACCCCACCCTTTATGTTGTGCATCTCTCAGCAGAGCTTGCCGCCCACGCACAAAGCTCCCAGCCCGACAACAGCGGAGAAATTAGCAAAACAACTGCAAACACAACCTTGTTAAACAACACCTTTGCAACACACAACTGAAACCTCCCCCCTCAAACCAGGGAGCGAGAGACTTGAGGGGGAACACACACCCCAGGCAGAACCGACGAAAGCCCCCTTTGGCTTCCCCCCCACCCACAGAAACTGCTCCCTCCCCACACACACACAGACTCTGCTTTCCCCCACACACACACACATACACAGGAGAAAAATTATAGATTAAAGCCCCCAAAGGGGTCTTACTGTGGCTGTCTTCTGTTCCATCAGGACGGGCTGTAATCCAAGATGATTCCAATTAGGCACGGAACGTTTTGCTCTGGAGAGATGCACACAGGATCGGATCGGCTGCCCCATTCATCCCAATAGGGGAAAGGGGAAAGGGGAAAGCCCATATCTCGGGACCCCCTGACCCAATGTTCACAAAACTTGGGGGGTTCCTTAAGAAGCTTAATCTAAAGTTCCAGTGAAAGTTTTGTGTCTGCACCCCCAAAAATGCGCCCCCTGCAGCCATGGAAAGAGAAAAGGGGGGAGGCGATATTTCTGCCCCCACTGAACCCATCTTTACAAAACTTGGGTAGTATCTTAAGAATAATTCACTGAAGCTATGATAAAAGTTTGGGGGCTATATCCCCCAAAAAGCGCCCCCTGCAGCCACATAAATGGAAAAGGGGGGGAGGGAAAAGGGGGAGAGCCCATATCTCGAGACCCCCTGACCCAATGTTTACAAAACTTGGGGGGTATCTTAAGAACGCTGGTCTGAAACTCCGCTCAAAGTTTGGGATTTGTACCCCCAAAAATGCGCCCCCTGCAGCCATGGAAAGAAAAAGGGGGGAGCCCATATCTCGGGACCCCCTGACCCAATGTTTACAAAACTTGGGGGGTACCTTAAGAAGCTTCATCTGAAGTTCCAGTGAAAGTTTTGTGTGTGCACCCCAAAAAATGCGCCCCCTGCAGCCACAGAAAGGAGCGAATGTGCACAAGCACCCCCCCACACACACACGAGGATTTCGCTCTCTCTCTCTCCCTGGCCGGGCTGCACATCAGCTGATTCCTCCAGTACTCAATCCTGACTGATTGGCCAGAAGAAGACCCAGCTTGCCCACCGATTGGCCCGGGGAGGAGAATGCTGCTTACTGACGGTTATGCTGCTTACTGACGGCCGAATTGGCCGAATTAATTCACGAACTCCCGAACTCGCTGAATTCGGCCCCCCCGGTTGCCCGCCAGTTTTGAGTTCGGATCCGTCCGAACAGAAAAGCAACGAATCAGGGGAAATTCGGTTGATTTTCAGTTCGGACAGAACCGAATTGACAGCCCTAGATACTAGTCATGATGCATACCTATTATCTCCAGGATCAGAGGAGCATGCCTAATATATGTGGTGCTGTGGAACACAGGCAGCATGGTGCTGCTGCATTTGTCTTGTTTGTGGCTTCCTAGAGGCACCTGGTTGGCCACTGTGTGAACAGACTGCTGGACCTGATGGACCTTGATCTGATCCAGCATGGCTTTTCTGATGTTCTTAAAGTTGGTAATATAGGGCAATCATATTCACTACCTATGCCCATCAATGGAAAAAAAAAACCTTCAAGAGAACAATATCAGGAACCTTCCACCTGAGGTGGAAGTTGGGCTAAAAGAAGTGAAACAGTGCAGCTTCTATAGGGGGGGGGGGGGAAGAGAACTTTTTCAAAAGTTTTTCAAGATTCTGATAAAAAATGTACAGCGTCTCTGCAGTGAGCCGAATGTGGACCTCATTTCCCCCCAGACACATTATAAATATCTCAGTAATGGTGTTCAGATTTAACAATGCTTCATGGGGGAGTAGGATCCTGTAGCCTAGCACATGTTGATCATTAGGTTTGAATTCAGTCATAAATTGGTGCTCAATTAATTTAGGATGTTTATTTATTTTCATGGATTTATTGTCCTAAATAAGCTGAACATTAATTTATGATCCAATTATAAAAGGGAAAGAGAGAGGCTTCTTCCTTTTTTCTTAAATCTTGGTATAGCAGACAAGTGGAAATAGAATTGTTATGCTCATGCATACAGAAACCATTGGCACCATACCCTTCTTAAGAATGGGAGAGTAAATCCCCACTAGCCACTGGAGACTTTAAAGCCCTCCTTTTAGCTACATTTTGTCTGCAAGTGATTAAAGAGGTTAGATATTCTGTATAGCTGTAGTCCCGCCAAGTGTTTTATCCCATGTCTTATCAAGCTCATCCATTTGGGATTCTTTCATAAGCTTTGTTATATTCATCATGTAGATTAACAATGCTTAACTACACACATACCACACTTTGATGCTACGGAGAGGGAATTGCTTCAGTAAACAAAATCAAAAGTAAATGGAGCCACAGGCTGAATCAAAGTGCACTCCAGACTTGTTTTAATTTACAAAGGTTAAAAGCAAATTCTGCTGTTGCCTGGGGATAGAACTTTGGGAAAGCGTACTATGCTGATTTATAACAAAGACGAGGATAACTAAGGAGAGGGAAATTTGATTTCCTACTGCTCTATTCAGCATTTAATTGATTTCAGTTTTACCATCCCCAACAAGATGGCTGTGTTAGGTAAGTTAGCAAATAGAGAGAGAGCTTTCCACCTGACCAAAGTCCCTTGATTTTTCTATAAATTGTGGTATACTTGTGCTAATGCTGATACAGCCCCTGTTGTATTCTACTCACCACAACGTAGTAGATAGGGTGGTAGCTTTGCTGCGGGGAAACCCCAGCTGCTGGGAGGGGGACAGGATAGGCACTCGCTTTTTTATTGCTTAAAAAAGCACACATAGGAGATGGAAACTCCAGCTCTGGAGTGAGAGGCCTGCACAACAAAGAACTGCATTTTAAAAAGAAAAACAATCTTATGAAATATACAATATAGGGTTGAACTGGTACAGATAGTGGGGGAGGGCAGAGTGTGGTAACCTTGCTGTGTTTGCCTCTCTTTTTGTTTGGTGACAGGCTTTGTTAGGCTTACCAGGTCCCGTCGGTCGATCAGTGGGAGGTTTTCTGGGGTGCGCGATGCAGGCGCATGCCTGGCTCGATGCGCCCGCGCGCCGACGTACCTACATCGCTTCTGGTTTACTCGGAAGTGATGGGGATGCTCTCTCAATCTCGGCTGAAACTCTATGGAAACCAGGGTTTACCCTGAAGCGACGTGGACACTCTAGCAAATTCAGCCAAAACTCTATGGAAACCACAGAGTTTGGGCTGAATTTGCTAGAGTGTCCACGTCGCTTCAGGGTAAACCTTGAATTGACGTGGGCTCATCACACATGTGTGCGTGCACGGGGTGCCCGCCGGCCCTCAGCTGGACGGCGGGCAGCCCGGTGGATTGGTGGTAGTTTACCTGCTACCACCTGGCACTTGGCAACCCTAGGCTTTGTAGGTAATAACCAATACTTTGAATTGAACCTCAAAAGTAATTGGTAACCAGTAGAGTGACTGCAGAATAGGTGTAAACTGCATATTCCACCTAGCTCCTGATAGTAACTGAGCTGTGACATTTTGTACCAACTGACGTTTCTAAGTTGTCTTCAAGGAAGGACTCGTGTAGAATGAATTACAGTATTCTAGTCTCTAAATTACACTGGTAAAATGTGGCATGGATCCATGTGGCCGGATTGACTGGGCAACGTAGGAAACCATTCTCTAGCCTTTTCTCCCAGTGTCATTATGCCATGTTTATCCCAGTTTCCCTACTCAGGGCTTTGTTTTCAGACCATGCCTAAGATGTTCTCAGCCATGTGCAGTTCCTTCCAACATGAAAAAGAAGCAGAAAGTTCACATGTGCTGGTTGGTATCCCTAAAGTGCTCCCAGCACAATAACATGTTAATTGCAAATTATCCCAAGCTGAATAAAGCATGAACATTTCTTTGCATGATATTCATATGTCCAGAATTCTGTAATCTCTCATGAATATGGGACATATACTCAATGGAGCCAGATTAACAACCAATGTTGTCTTTTCAGCATTAGTTGAACATGAGTATGTCTCACTGCACCAACTGAAGCTTTCAAGTTGCCTTTGGAGGGAGACCTTCTCCATGTCATCCTCAAAACAACGTGAGGTAGATTAGACCGAGTCATGTGATGGCCCAAGGTCCACCAATGAATTTAATGGCTCAAACCAGATCTCTCCTGTCCTAGTTGAGCACATTAACCACTACCCCACTCTAGCTATCTAATATATACATACTTAAGTGCCATCAAGGCGCAAGTAACTTAAGGTGACTCCAGCAAGAAGCTTTCAAGGCAAGTGAGAAGCAGAGGTGGTTTTTGCCATTGCCTTTCTCTGTAGCATCTTCCTTGGTGGTCTCCCATCCAAGTACCAACCCTGCATAGCTTCTGAGATCTTCCCCTTCCTTGTAGGGTTGCCAGTCTCCAGGTACTAGCTGGAGATCTCCTGCTATTACAGCTGATCTCCAGCCGATAGAGATCAGTTCACCTGGAGAAAATGGCTGCTTTGGCAATTGGACTCTATGGCATTGAAGTCCCTCCCCTCCCCAAACCCCATCCTCCTCAGGCTCTGCCCCAAAAACCTCCGACTGGTGGCAAAGAGGGACCTGGCAACCCTACTTCCTGTCATCTCATATATGGCTGTATATAAATCTCATTGATGCAATGACATTTACTTGGTGAGCTTTCACATTTCATATTGTTTTACTTGGCTGTTTGGTATGCAATAAAAAACCTATGTACTATAGTTAGTATGATCTGCTTATTCTGCAGATAGAGACCCTCATCCTACAGAAATCTTCCTCAACATCATTAATTCTGGGATAACTGGTATGCTGAATAAGGCATGTGTAATGTGTTGGTGATTGCCAGCTGATTTTTGAATGTTGGAAGATATCACGTGTACTTTTTTGCCTGACTAATTAAGGAAAATACAGATGTAAGAACCCACACAAATTCACATAATCAAAAATGAAGAGCTTCTTCTAGGCTACAGCATCAGCAGCTTCAGGTGTTTGCTTAATATGTGGTTTTCATAGGCTGGAGAAAACCAGTACATGCTTTAAAATGTCACTTTGTGGCAATGTATCATTGCACAGTTTTTTCCTAGGCCCTGACAGATGGCAGTGCTTGTTTTAAATTAATTTCTCTATTAAAGCAAACCCCATGTTGTCAATAATTTTTAATAGGAATATAGTTTATTATAGCAGGGTGTTAGCATCATTAGAATGCACAGTAGAGAATTAAGATTTAAGAAGAAATTCAGTGGGAAAATTCATGCATTGAGCTTGCCCTGAGAATACAAGATTGCTACCATGAATATTTAGTGACTCATTATCATTATCAGGTCTCGTGCTGGTGACACGTTTGCTGGCTCAAAGTTTAGGGTGATAGTATGGGATGATAATAGGGTTGCCAGGTGCCTGCTGGTGGTGGGCAAACCCCCGGCAATTTACCCCTCTGCCCGCTGACCACCTGAGGGTCGACGGGCAAACGCGCACGCACGCATCACTTCCAGTTTAGAATCTGAAGTTCCGCCTCACGAGGGGCCTTAAACCTCTTAGTTTGAGTGGTGAAGGGCCGCTTTACCACTCAAACTAACAGGTAAAGGCCCTTTGTGAGGCGGCGCTTCCGGTTCTAAACCGGAAGTGATGCCCGCGCACACACACTTTCCGAAAAAAGCCTCCCGCTGGAGGAGAGGAGGGACCTGGCAACCCTAGACGATGAGGAGAGTCCAGCCTAGCTATTAGGGAAGCGGCAGTTTTTCGACCAATCACTGCAGAGTATGTGGTAGGAAGTTCAGTAATGACAAAAATATTCTGTAACCACGTGCCTGAGTGAAGGAACTCTGAGCTTGGTCTCACAAGAAATAACACAGGAAGGTTCCATATACAAAAGGGTGGTATCTTAGTCCATCATATATTGTGGCCAGAGTAGGTTAATAGTGTGAGACTAGGTAACATTTATAATGTGATGGAATTAGGGTATGGAATGAATCCATGGCACTGCCAGCACACAGTGAAGCTATTGGAACAGGACAGCAAGGAGATCTGCAGCCAGAGGGGAAACTGGTGCAATTTGCTATCCCTTTCTCTGCCAGTGGTGGCGACATTTCACCACCGTAAGGGAACCTTGGGATCCAACTCTGTGTTTATAGCCAGAGTGTATCTATCACAATTAAAGCCTGTCAGATATTGAGAGAACTAAACCTCAGGGGTAATTTTTTTGTTGCAAGAGTGGATAGTTGGCATCTGACAAGTGACGTTATGAAGGAGTTGGCTTGCCTGCTGCTAAATTGGAAAGTTGGAAATTTAATAGACCCAAACCACTTGCACAAAAATTAAAATGTCATTAACAGAAAAAAAATCTCAAATGACATGCTTATTACTATGTGTTTGAGACTTAGGCTGCAATCCTGAAGAAAGGGGGCGAATTGGCATAGGACCGGGTGTGACCCCATGCCAGCATAAGGGATAAGGGGCACTTACACCGGCATGGGAGGCATTCATGCCGGCACCCATAAGCCATGCTGCTGCATGAGTCTCTGCTGCTGGTGCTGCTATGCTGGCGGCGAAATCCCGGAAGCCCACGCCGGTGTGTGTGTGTGGTGTTTCTAGGGTGTTCCATGGGGCGGAGCTGACAGTGAGTTTCCTAAGCCCTTTCACCCCTGGAATGCCCCCTCAAGATGTGGTGTTACCACACCACCTTTTTTGGTGGCATAGCTTCGCTGTTTGCTATGGGGGCATTTTCCCTTTTTAATTTTTTAAATTGCTTTCATTTTAATTTCAGTGGCTGGGAACAGCGCAGTTGCGCCGCCTCCACAGAGCTCCACAGCTCTGTGCTGTTCCTAGCGGCTGCGGATCCACCTGCCCCTTCAGAATGCGCTGTAAGTGGTGAAAATAAAATAAAATATTTTATTTGGCGCCTGAAAACCCATCTTGCCTTTCTGATCCTCCATGTATTATCTTTTGGGATCATCCTTTAATCAAAACTCTATTTGCCTGTGAGAGAACACAATCAAATGATCTTCAATAACAAACAAACCTAAATTTGCTGCTTTGTATAGTCGTACTGGACATTAATTTCATTATATGACTAAATACTATATCATGATAGGGGCCCTCTTCATTAAAATGTCACTTGTTTTAACAAGAAAAGAGACACTGTCTTTCTCTCCCAAGTTGTAAAATATGATCTGGGTATTGAGATGTGTGGGATGTACACCTTGGACTGATTGAGAGATCAGGGTTCACCTTTTCGTATAGGGGGAAGTTCCCTAAATCTGGATTGGGTAAGATGCTTCCCAACAGTTAAGGCAAGATGAAAAGGTTGGAAACATCCTGTAACATAGTTCAAATGCTAGAAGTCAGATTCCTCTGCATGGAGCAGGTGGGGGTTGGGATTTACATTTGTTCCAAGGACATCCGGGGAGGGAGGTCAGAGGTAAATCTTCTGTATTGTTAAGTTCAGCTTAGTGTTAAGTTTTCTTGTTGTTTTCCTTAGATCTGTAACCAGTAGGCGTGCTAGTTATTTTCCCTTTCTTGTGCTGTAGCTTAATCTGTAGCAAGAACGTTTCCTGTTTAAGAGAGAGACTGTGTTTCAGACTCCTCCCTGTGTGACCTTAGCCACTCGCTCATGCAAAACTTGCACAGGGGAAGGTCTGCAGTAACTGGGAAACTCTGCCCTTTGTACTTGCTCAGAGGCAGCTTTTACCAAGTCACTGGTAATGAGGGCAGCTGGATTTTTAAGTTGGGATGGTGGCACAAAGAAGAACATGCTTTCCATGCGCACACACATGCTGCATACATGTAAATGCACATAAACCCAGAGCAGGTTTATGACAGTTCCCATGACTGCATTTTCAAGTAAACATAGCATAAGGCTTTGGCGAGAGGCAGACCTAAGAAATCCTGATTGTGTTTTGGGTTTGCATGGACCTGTTTACAAATCATTCTTGTGTTGTACCAATTTGCAGTGACTCCAGCGACATAAAAAAGGTACTGTGTGACCTAATCTTAAATGAGAAATATTAAATGAGAAAAAAATGTAATAAACCATTGCTTAACGAAATTTGAGACCAATGGCACCTTCGACACCAACAACATTTTCCATGGAGCTTTGACTTAGGAATAGGGTAGCCAGCCTCCAGGTACTAGGTGGAAATCTCCTGCTATCACAACTGATCTCCAGCCGATAGAGATCAGTTCACCTGGAGAAAGTGGCCGCTTTGGCAATTGGACTCTATGGCATTGAAGTCCCACCCCTCCCCAAGCCCCGCCCTCCTCAGGCTGTGCCTCAAAAATCTCAATGTGTTTCCCAACCTGGAGCTGGCAACCCTACACATGAAAGCATATACCCTAGAAATAATTGTTGTTCTTGAAGGTGCTACAGGACTTGAATTTTGTTCTGCTACTATAAACTAACATGGCTATTCATCTGAAATTGTTGCCTTATTGGTGCTGTTGCTTAGACGATACTATACATGCTAATATTGCAATGGTTGGAGAACTCTTGGTGGAACTTAGCAGGTTGGGTTGTGCGTAATTTGAACAGGACTTCTGGAAATACTTCTGATGTGAACTGAACTGGGAAATCCAGGTCTACAGCAATAATCATTTTCAAATTCTGTGAGGAGTTTCCTAAATGTACCTTCAAGGCCTTTTCGCATTTTTCTCATTACCAAGGAAATAGCTCTGCTTTCCTTGACAATGAAATCAATAACTTTGGTCCTCGCAACAAAGGGGCATTGGGGGAAGCCAAAAGGAAAATGTGGCTTGGAAAGGGAGTGATAGAGAAAGAAAACAACACAAACAATAATTTAATTTACAGTCACCATGGTGGCACCTAGGAAAAAGTAGAATTCAAAATGTACTCTATTACCAAAATGTGAACTGTTGCTGAGATATTTTTATTTATTTATTTTAAATGTTTTTAGATCTTTTTTAGAAGATAGACACATTCTACATTATTTTCTAGGAGTCTAAAGGCATTTCCAGATAGACCTGGCCATTAGTGCTTTTGAAAGTTCACAGCAGTTCTATATATTATCCTTATAAAAAATCCTATAATATGGATCATTATTGCTGTCCCCATGCTGCAGATGAGGGATGCGACTGAGAGATAGTGGCATCCTTAAGGCAAAACTCACTGGAGACATCCTGATTTGTATCTTAGGGCCAAGCTACATGATATGTCCCACATCTGCCAGGTTATGGGTAGTGGACTCGTAGTCAGATATACATTGGGGGACCTCACCTTAAACAGTGCTTGTTTGCACGGCGCTGCAGGGGAGCCCTGAGAGGGAGGAGAAGGATTTTCACTTTCCATCCCATCCTGCTTTTGCTAGCAGAAAGAACACAGGGGAGGTTCCTCTTTTCTCTGATTCCATGTGCCTTAGGAAGGACCTGGCCTCAAGCTCAAAGGGGCCTCTGGTTTAGACAAAAAAAATGGTATTTGATAAGTTTTTCAGCTTGTTTTCTCATCTTTTTAACATTTTTATTATGGCTTGTGGCCAAGGTGGAAGTGACCTGGGTGTAGCATTGCCAGTTCTACAGCTGCTGATTCTGAGACCTTTGGAAAGCAGAGCCCCATGGTTGCAGCGATGTCACTTCCAGGTGATTACCTGGATGTGATATCTTAGCTCCTGTAATGTTCTAGGAATTTGTCCAATCAAGATGAGAGGAAATTCTTAGAACATTACTGTAGAGAGAGACCTGGAAACCCTAGGAATGACCAAGTGCAGCCCAATAAAGAGAGAGACAGAGCCCAGCTCTTGTTGTTTATGCACATGTGTGCTCTTAAATGGAGCAGAATAGGAATACAGAAACATCACTACCATATCTAGTTTGACTCAAGTAAATGGCCATCTGCATTTACCCTTTGTCTATCTCTTGATTTGGAAAACAGAAAACATTCAGGAAAAAGGGAGGGGGACTGGAAAGAGAGGCATATATTTGATGCAGAAAACTTTGAAAATTGGTTTATTATTATTTTGCTCTTACCTGGACTCCCATTGATCTAAAATCCAAAATGTCACCTAGCTCTACGCTCTGCTGTATAAAATGCTTCTGGGCCATCCTTGGGCTCAGTAAGTGAAAATGACTTGAGTATTACAGTTCTGCTGTCGTTTTGTTGTTGTTTTACACTCACAAAGGCCTAGGTCCCCCTGTCCTGGAAGGGAGAGGACATAGCAATAAGTTCAGTGATCCATATTAATTTTAATGTTTAAGTCATATCAGAAGTGAAGATGCTTTAAGTGACGTATCTTGAACCTCATGCCTACAAAAAACACAGCACGGAACTGGTTGTGGCTTTCTTTTTCTATCTTTCTGGCCGGTTTTCATAAGTATAATAAATACCAGTGAAGGTATATAAAATGAAGGTGGGGTGAAAAGAACACCATGGATGCTAAACTCATTTACATGTTTCAGTCCAGCAACAAGAACAAGAATATTGCTGAGCCGAGAGATTCTGAGTGGTAGGTGCTTCCGAACCTCTGAGGGACAAAAAGCCCTACAAATAACAAACACCATTAAAAGCGAGTTCTTAGTGAGCCAACGAACCAAGCAGTATGATACCAGCCTCAAACGTCCTGGATACTATTAAAGGCACTCATAAATGTAAATGCTGAGGTCTTAAAAAGCCCAACCAGCAATTTGATTAACATTGTAATTTGATATAAATTCACCTGGTTTGCTTCCAAGTGCCTCTGTGGTCATTCATGAACATGCTTGATGTAGTTTTGCGTTTTCATAGTGTGTGGCGCATTAAGGAATATACTCAGCAGCACCTGCTTTGTATCACTTTTTGCTCTGGTGCCTGCCCTTTTAGCTGTGCAAGGTCAATCTTTTTTCAACCGGGCAATCAAAACAGGAAATAGATTTTCTTCTTTCTTTTGTAGATAGATACATATTAGAGAAGAGAGGGCTCTGAGAAAACAATTCTGAAATAAATTCTTATATCCCTGACTGTGTCTGTTAAAACTAAAATTTATATTCAAATTGGGTTCTGCAGTCCTCCTGGTTTTTGATATGGGGTAAGAAACTAAATGAAACCATTACTAGAGTAGAAGTGAATTAATCAGCTCACTGCCATGGTCCCACTTTCAAGAGAAGATGGCACAGGATCCTGTTTTCTTGCGTTTGTTGTCAGTGGGATATCTTGGGTAATTCGTGACCTTGCATTTCATGTTTCTATAAGATATGGGAATACTATTTGCTCTTTGGGGAACAGTTTATATGTTCAATTTTGAACACAAAATATATACAAATGTTACCAGAAACTGAGGTGTTTTTGATTTTCTGGACAATATGGAACTATCTTTGGGAATGTTGCAAGTGCCATGTTTTGAAGGAGGGAGATTAAAAACGTGTTGCTTCAAATTTTTCTGATAATCAAGGTGTTTTGGACTATATGTGTAATTTCAGGTTTTTAGATGGTGTAGATCTATTCAAACAAATATGATGCATCCCTGCAAGCATGAGTCAATCAGTGGAAATGATGCCTGTGTTAATTTAATGAGAAATGTAGCCGGATATAACTACAATGGCTGCTTGTTTCAACAATGCATGTGTAAACTACTGATAGGTTTTTTTCCCCTTTTAATTCTAATGTGACCAAGAAATAGAAGCGGGCAGAATTGTGCTAACGAAAGGGGTGTTCTGTGCATTTATGGAATAGATCAGTTCTCAGTTACTTCCTTTGCGTTTTTGGCAGCTGTTTCATGATGTTTGTATAAATAGTTGCTCTCTACATAATAACCTAAAATCTAAACAAGAAACAATGAATACTAAGAGGGCAAGCAAGTCACTGGTATCAATGGATAACACTTTATTCCCTCTCAAGAAGTTGAGTGCATTTTCTAAGAAGCAAAGAATCCTTTACAACAGTTGTATGTTGTATGCGTCACACGTTCTCTGTTTAAAACAAACAAACAAAACTTTACTGGCAGAGATATTTGTTCTTATGGAGAAGGTAATAGATAAAATATTATTTCCATTGAAATCGTTCTGGAAGGAATCAATATGTTGGGACTTTACCTACAATCATTTTAATTTGTGTGAGTGACAGACACAGAACATTAAGTGACACTGGATTACTTTGTGCTGTAGTTTAAGAGGCATCAGGTTGAACTGTACACAATCGTTCCCTTCTAAATTGGAAGTACTTCCCTTTCAAATTGTCAGAAAAGCTTTCTTCTGCCTGGTTGCATTTGAGAAACAGGTGGAAGGCAAGATGCTCAGCCTTGTTTAATTCACATGCTGTTGTTCAATGGCTATGACAAATCAAACTTGAACGCCTTTCTGATATAGCTGTAATGTTGGCCTGCTCAGTAGCTAGATTAACAACGAAAAGTTGCTTAGAATTTGGACAGCCGGAATATATTAACCAGAACCACTTTGTGTTATATTAAACCTATGTGCCTATATTTGTGTTATATTAAACCTATGTGCCTATATTTGTGTTATATTTGTGTTATATTAAACCTATGTGCCTATATTTCTCCACAGGGTGGAGAAAACTGAGAAAAGTCCTAAACACTTTACTTTGAAATAAGCTCCACTAAATGTAAAAAATAATTGTTTATTAGATTTATAGATAGGGTTGCCAGGTCCCTCTTCGCCTCCGGTGGGGGATTTTTGGGGTGGAGCCTGAGGAGGGTGGGGTTTGGGGAGGGACTTCAATGCCATAGAGTCCAATTGCCAAAGTGACCATTTTTCTCCAGGTGATCTGATCTCTATCAGCTGGAAATCAGTTGAATTAGCAGGAGATCTTTTGCTACTACCTGGCAGTTGGCAACCCTATTTATAGACAACCTCCCCAAGTTAATTGCTCAAGACAGCTCACAATAAGAAAACTCACAACAACAGCTCTCCTCAAACCTATAAAAACATTGCATGTCAACTTTCAGCAGGCAGTGTTCAATCCTGGCCAAAGGAGAGTAAAGATGCCCTGCGTAGCTGTCAAGGAAGTGACAGAAGGGTGGGGATGGGATACCCCTATCTTAGTGACCCAGGGTTATATTGGGTCTGTGGAAATAATGTTTTGAAGGTGGATTGGAATGTGCTCTCTGGGTTATATTGCCCCCGCTATCCTTAATGTCTTGCCCACATAAATACTTTCAGTATGATAAATCCTCTAGTTGTTAGAGTTACTGGGTTTTACAGTTTGTTCATTCTTTCCTTCTTTGGCTAGAAATGAGTTTAGAAAGGGCCATAGAGAATGGAAACAGAATTTAATGCCACTATAACTGCAATTATGTCTTTACAACAAGAAGCAATAAGAAGTCCAGTCTCAGGTGATCCTGCTTCCATTGGGTTTGGCACTAGCACCATTGGGCTTCGCCACACACTAAAAGGGGGCTCAATTACTCCCAGCTCCAACCTCTTTTAAACCTTTTGGTATACCACTTCCCATCACTTCTGTGGCAAGGGTCTCCATGCTATTCAAGCCACTTGTCTGGGTAGAGTCCAGATAGTTTGGGAGATGTACTGGGTGCACCCTGGTGTCTGGGGAAAAAACTGGTGGCAGTGTCTCTGGACAGTGCCTTTAGACAGCAGTCCTTCATCAACCCACAAATGGAGGACAGGAGTGCAACTGAGGTAATCTCTGTGAGTCTTTCTCCTTACTCAAATCATTGGTACAAACTGTTGTCAGTTTTGACTGTGGGATCCAGGGATACATTGACTATCATGTTGGTGTACTGTCATCAGACCTCCTCAGTGTAAATGAAGGTGGTCTCAGTTTTCATGCTGGAAATTCCCAGGATGATAGTTCTGGGGGGATTCAGTTTCTATGCTTAGGCTTCCTTATCAGATCAGGCTCAGGACTTTATGGCCAGCATGGCAACTATGGCCAGCATGACAACATGAAAAAGGGAACACTCTGAATTTAACATTTTGCACTGAGAAGGTTTTTGGGGGGTCTGGTAAGGAATTGCCTATACAGCCTATGTCCTTGATAGACCATTTTCTCCCCCTACTCCAATTTTCTTCTAAAGGCATGCACGGGGGGGGGGGCTTATACATTATGCCCGCAGGAGTGGCAGGCCATTTAGAATGGCTGTTTTTTAAATCATGCTTTCCAACATTTGCATAAGGCCATTAAATGAAATGTTCTAAGTTTTTCAATTGGATAATATTAATATGCTGATGACATCCATCAATGCCTCACTTAAAATAAGCCTCCACAATCTGTTTCCCATGCCATGGGCGGGTGTCTGCTAGCTGTGGTCAAGTGGTTGTCATTGAATGGTAGCATCAATGAGCTTTCTTTGCAGGGCAAATGGGGGTGGCTATGGGGGGCCATTTGGGCCATCCCTCAGGCTCAAAGAGAGCCTCCAAAAATGCTAGAAAAGTATTTATTAATCGGTTCTTGTAGGTTATCCGGGCTGTGTGACCGTGGTCTTGGTATTTTCTTTCCTGACGTTTCGCCAGCAGCTGTGGCAGGCATCTTCAGAGGAGTAACACTGAAGGACAGTGTCTCTCAGTGTCAAGTGTGTAGGAAGAGTAATATATAGTCAGAAGAGGGTTGGGTTTGAGCTGAGTCATTGTCCTGCAAAGTATTAAAGGTAATGTGCTAATCATTGTCCTGTAAGTATCAAGATAATGTGCTAATGAGGGTGTGGTATGTTAATGTGGAACCATTGTATCCTGAAGTGATCTGTTAAAATGTGGAATCCAAGGCTAATCCGCATGGCTATTGTGGACTGTAGTCTTTGTTAGTCTGGAGGTTTTCAGGACAGGAAGCCAAGCCAGACTAACAAAGACTACAGTCCACAATAGCCATGCGGATTAGCCTTGGATTCCACATGTTAACAGATCACTTCAGGATACAATGGTTCCACATTAACATACCACACACTCATTAGCACATTATCTTGATACTTAAAGGACAATGATTAGCACATTACCTTTAATACTTTGCAGGACAATGACTCAGCTCAAACCCAATCCCCTTCTGACTATATATTACTCTTCCTACACACTTGACACTGAGAGACACTGTCCTTCAGTGTTAATCCTCTGAAGATGCCTGCCACAGCTGCTGGCAAAACGTCAGGAAAGAAAATACCAAGACCATGGTCACACAGCCCGGATAACCTACAAGAACCAATGAACTCTGACTGTGAAAGCCTTTGACAGTATTTATTAAAATTTTTAAAATTAAATTATGTCTCATGTTTTGGTGCATTTTTTTCATATGCTGCCATTTTTCTAAAAAAATTAATAAAATTATAGCTGGAATCTTATAGCCCAGGCTTTTCTGGACCCTTGAGAAGGCCTGCTTCTTTGTATAAGATTTACATCCCAGTTCTATGCTGTTACATGTGCTGTCTATTAAAATTCATCCATATTTGTATCATCCTTTTAAATTTCCATGCCGTTCTTACTCTTGCCCTCCCCTTCCACTATCTAATACAACTGTTAAATTCAAATTGTTAGAAAGGAGCTATTCTTAGAGATAATGTTTAGACTGCGAAAGAGAAGATAGTTGAGAAGGGAGTCAGGCAGATTAGATTGATTGACAACATCATTGAGGCTAATCAACGAAAATGGGAGCACTTGCTGGATTGTCTAATTGACAGCTCCTATTTCTGGGATCAGAGCGTGGAGGCTTGTTTGAGAATGAGGCATAGTTTAAACCTGTCTAGAAGAACTGTCCAATAGACCATCAGTTACTTCGCCCTCATAGCAACCTCGTGAAAGTAGGAGGAATGGGTGGTTGACAGGAGAGAAACTGAAACCAGCTCAGAAAAGGAGACATAGAAGAGACTGGAAGATAGGTAAAAAAATTGTGAGCATTCCCTTCTGGAAACAAATGTCATTTACATTTTTATCCAAATGGCCCAGAGATATATACCCTTCGACCAAAGCAGCGTCCTCCTATACACACCTGTGCTTAAGGCAAATATTATTGGGACCGTCTTGCCTGATGTATACCGTGGTCTAGAATCTGATCTAACACCTCATAAGGGTGGACAGATACTTAGAATAAACAGACATTGGTTAAAAGTTAATTAAAAAAAAGAAGAATAGCAAAGGGAATGAACAAATTGAATTCAGAGTTTGAAATGCACACATACACTAAAGATATGTTCTGCAGATCCTAACTCCTACTAAATCCTAACCAAAGCAAATGTTTCCAATATAAAAAGTTAGAGTGGGGGAAAAGGAGAAATGTGGAAAGGAAACACACAAGCATGGTCCAGTGATTGAAGTCCAGTGAGGTTTGCAGGTGAGAGGAGGAAGCCACCTAGGTGAAAGAGGGGTGGAAGAGAGGAGCGCAGTCATTGCAGATGCCTGATTTGGGATGGCACAGCTGATGCAAAGTCAAACACACCTTCCCTCAAGATGTGGTTTTCACCCAGGGGTGTGGAGCCAGAAACTGGAGTCCGCTTTTGAGGTGGGACCCAATAGCTGGAACATGAAAACTGGAATTCTTGGGGCTAACTTTACAACTCAAAAGTGTGAAGATAGAGGGGGATATAAGATGCTTCTCAAAGCAGTCAGAAGTTTCGGTCCTTGTTTTTGCTTGTAGCTTGGTATGTACAGAAATATACCATGTGATGCAATGTGATACGCAGTTTCTGAAACAGAATAGAATATGGGTTGAATTTTCTTTTTAAGTCCCTTTACCCATTGATATTGTGATGTGAGATGGCATGAAATTGCTAACTTGCTTTATATTTGGGAAGCCTCAGTTCATAAAAAATGGCTAACTGTTTGTTTTTGTATGACATCCTTAATGTGATTGTCTCTTTTGCTCCCTTTCCCTCAAGTATCTCTGCTGAGATGCCATAGAAAGCCCAAGTGTGTTAGACAACATTCCCTTCTGATCTGCAATTTAAATGGCTTTCAGAGTGAGAAACAAGTGGAACAATTCAATTCCCCCCCCCAGGGGTGCTTCCTGTCTTTTTTTTTTTTTTTTAACTGATGGTGCATTTAAACATGGGAAACTTGCTCTTATTTTTATTTTGAGAGCATTTCTCAAGAAAGGACAGTTAAGACATAGAGAAAAATTAAACACCACCCTAGCAAGAGGAGACATTTTGTGATTTTGGTGCCCTATACATTTTCTGCCACATTGGGAAGAATATGCCTAAAGCGGTATTCTATGACATGCATAATGTTGCAGTGTAACAAAATTATCTTGTAATGATGGAGGATGGGATTAAAGACTGATAGAATCCTCCCAAAACTTGAGCGAAATCATCTGCTATCTGCTGAGAAAGATTAGGATTCAAACCCTGCTGTTTTTTTTAATTTTAAAACCCATTTAAATACAAGAGTTAGGTAGTCTGCCAGCAACCGTTAAAAATACTTGTCTTGTTGTAATTATCCCTCAAACTTTCTTTCCATTAAATTCTCTCCTTCTGTGTTTTCTGCCTATGCAGTCTTGACAGATTTCCCCCCATTTCCATCTACCTGCAGTGGTGACATTGTGCCTCCTCTTAAGGTTAGCAGCTGGCTCTTTATCTCCTGCCAACTCTGCTGGAAGCAGCTGTTGAAGTGCTAGAATGGATGTGTTCAACATTGGATAACCGAGGGCCTCAGGGGTTTGCACAAGTTCACTTCCAAGTTTAGAAGATGAGGGATTCTGGGATGGATGCCTATACAGGGAGATGGACACACTTTGTTAGTATGTAAATAGAGCTTTCTAGTCTCCACTAGCATCATTACATTCATAAAGAAATTACTGAAGTGGAACAACTTGATGTGGTTGCTTTCACTAGAACATTCCTGATAATAATTGTAAAGGACTTCTTGTCACATGCTTAAAAGCCCAAAATTCCACCACCCTGTACTTTTTCCAAAACTTTTTCACAATCCAGCATTTCCTTGTTGAGCTGGGCATGCTGCAGACTCACAATGTCGAACAGAACAGTGGCCAGGTTTTTCGGAGTTTGAAACAATGTTAACTTTCTGTAATTCTTATTACAGTTGAGAAAGGACAAAATCTACTCAGTACCCCTGTTCACTTCCCTGGGAGGAAAGGCAATGATGTGCTTTGGGGACAATGTTAAAGGATTGCCTGTTCTCATATGTATCTACCCAATAATGAAGAGCTTGTGGAGAGGCCCTTCTTGGTGTACCCATGCCTTTGGATATTCAGTGGCTGGCCACCAGGGATTGAATCTGCCACAGTGCCCCATCTTTGAAACTCTTCCCTACAAGAGATTTGCCTGGCAACTAGCTCATTTAATTTTGGGTACTTGGTGAAAGCCATGACCTGGATGGCCCAGGTTAGCCTAATTTTGTCAGACCTCAGAAGCTAAGCAGGGTTGGCCCTGGTTAGTACTTGGATGAGGGACCACCAAAGAATAGGAGTGTCATTATGCAAAGGAAGGCAATGGCAAACTACCTCTGCTAGTCTCTTGCCAAGAAAACCCTGCTGGGTTGCCATAAGTCGGCTGCTACTTGATTGTACTTTACGCACACACACACACACACATTTGGTGAAAACATTTCAAATTGGCCAGGATTTATTTTGCTAATGGGATGGTTTGCTTTGTTGATCTGTTTTGTTCTGTTTTATCCTTGGCTCTTAAAAAAAAAATACTCAATTGCATTCTTCTTCCTTGCCAATATGTATTGTTTTCTACGTATTTGGGGTGAAATAACATGATCTATATGATGGGGACAGTTAAATGTTGCAAACGAGTTGTTGGCCCTTTGATATCTCAAGGTGGTTCTCAAAGCCATGGCAGAACTAACACGGGAAAATGCTGACTGCTTCTTCCAGAGGAAACCATGCTGTGGTGCACCTGTACCAATCAAGCTGAAATCGATTAGAACGTGGAAGAAATGGAGTTTTTATTTGAGAGTCTTTCATGTGACCTCCCTCCTAGTGGCTACATTTTTGTGACCCACAATAAAACAAGCATACTGGAACTGGTTTTCAGTACCACTTACTCATTCAGCTCATTGGCACAGGTTCTGCTAGTATTCTATTAGATCAGTGGTTCCCAACCTGTGGGTCGCGATCCCCGAGGGGGTCACGAAGTGTTTTCTGGGGGGGTCGTCGCCACATTATCCACCGCGGCGGATGCTTAAAAATATTAAAAGCTCGCCTTCACTACCGGTTGTTTTGTTAGTGGGCGGGATCCGGGAGAGTCCATTGCGCGGAGTAATAAGGGGGGGGCGCCATGCCCAGCTACTCAAACTGCATTTCGTCCTCAAGGGAGACGGTGGAGTCGGAAACTGTAGCGTCTTCCAAAGGAGTCTAAATTTCCTGATAGTTATCAGGAGTCGCAAAGAGCTCGGCGATACCCTGCGTTATTTTAATCATCTCTCCGCTCCCCCCCCCCCGCTTGCCTGGAAGGGGTGGTTCGTTCTGCAGCGCATGCCCTGTTCCCGCTCACGCCTTTTCCTGCCTCTGGGAGGAGGGGGGAGGGAAGGGATAGGGAGACCCTGGCAGGCCTTGGAGGGGAGCCGCAGCCCTCGGTGGCCATAATAATAATAATAGTCATTATTATCATCTTGGTGCAGCGAGAAGCTGCGGCGGCGGCAAGGCGGGCAAGACCATGGCGAGCGAAGAGCCTCCTTTCTTCCACCAAGGCTCCCTCCGCTCCTTCCACCTGCAGGACTTCCCCCATCCCTGGTCTCCCCACCCCCTCCATTCCAGCGTGTTGACAGCGGCTGGGACGAGACTTGGAAGGGGGAGGGGTCATAGGCACGTTCTAAATCTGGGGGGCGGGGGAGGAGAGTGTCGGGGGCTGGCGGCCATTAACGGTTTAGAATGCCCAGCACCGCCACCCCCCTTTTCACTCTCCCCCTTCTCTTATGAGGTGCTGCAGGTCCTAGAAGGGCCTGGGCTCGGATGGGGCGGAGGGCCTCTTCCCTTGCCCCCCGACCTGCATTAAAAGTGCGAGCAGTGTGATGCCAGGCTTTTCCTTTTCCTTGTGGCCTCCTCAAGGAAAGGCCACCAGTAGGCCTCGCCCCCTTCATCTGACAGCCTTGGCCTTCCCCAAAGAACCTGATTTTTACGCCTTGTGGGGTGGGGGACCACAAGAGCGGAGGGCCTGTCCATGTGCACAGTGTGCTATCAAGTAGCCTCTGAGTTCAGAATTAGGGATCTCCAAAATGTCCTATCATGACCAGCCTTGCTCGTGTCTTGCAAACTGAAGGCCGTGGCTTCCTTTATTGAGTCGATCCATCTCATGTTGGGTCTTCCTCTTTTCCTGCTGCCTTCAACTTTTCCTTGTCTTTTCCAGTGTGTCTTGTCTTCCCGTGATAGCCGCAGTTTAATCATTTTAGCTTTTAGCAGCATAATCACCCAGGTAAAGCTTTTAATGTGTTTTCTTTATCCTATTGAAAATGTCATTTTTTGGCTTGCAAATGTGGTGGGGGTCGCAGGTTACTTGGCAATTGTAAAAGGGGGTCGCGACTCGAAAAAGGTTGGGAACCACTGTATTAGACACTTGTGGAAATTTTCCAGTATTAATGTGTGTATTTTTATTCAGTATATTTATGTACAACCAGATTAGAAACCTTGTTTTTGTTTGTTTGTTTAAGGCAAATTAATTTAATATCAACTGATTATTTTTTTAAATAATATTTTCAAAGCATGGTTTTCAGCAGCAAAATTCCAAAGGAACCTGGGAACAGTAGCTTATTGCCATATTAAGTCTGCTAAGGATTCCCTTGACTCTGTCAAAATAGTCTTAGAAGGCAAAATTAATGCACAGTGCTCCATTTATTAAAATATGAAATAATCATAATTTTTTCATTCGTTGTACACTTAAGCTAATTTTCATATAAATGAAGCACTGTCAGTTGAAATCCCACGTATGGTTGACACTGATGTTTGATGTCAGAACAATGCCCTAAGCTCCATGCAAATTAAATGTATTTTAATTATTCTGGTGAGCCATTCTTCTTTTACTGTGTATCTTAGTAGATTATTAGAAGGAATTTTAAGGGCAACATAGAGTCAGTAAGTTATTTCATCAGCTTGAATGAGCGGTCAATGGAATTCACTTAAAATAGTCCTTTATGATCCAGACAATTATGAACTTATCTGAATTTTCAAATGAAGGTAAAGCATAGGCTAATATTACTCTAGGAGGGAAAGTGGCATGGTATAGCTTGATCTTGTCAGACCTTGGAAGCTGAGGTCAGTATTTGGATGGTAAACCACCAAGAAAGGCTGTGCAAAGGAAGGCAATGGCAAACCACCTCTGCTTCTCACTCGCCTTGAAAGCCCTTTTCTGGGGTCACTATCAGTTGGTTGCGACTTGATGGCACTTATATATGTAATATCAACCCAATCTTCTTGCATATTTCTCACACCGCTAGATCAAAAGAGATCAAAATACCACCTCCATCTATGGTTAGAGCAAAAGGACAGTACATGTAAAATTGCACTTGCAATTGCTGTCTGCATATTATCCTAGTTATAGTTGTGCATCCAAAATGATCTTTTAAATTTTAAACTGTTCATTTAATTTATTTATATGTCTGCCTTTCTCTTGATCGACTCAGACTTTGAACTATCTATCAGAGTATTTTTGTGGGTAGAATGATTTCCATCTGTGGAGTGTGACCTCACACACCCCCGAAGCTCAAAGGCCCCCTGAAATGCCTCTTCTGTGTCCCAAAAGGCTCCAGCGAGTCAAGCCTCAGGACCAAGTGAAACTATAACAATCACTGAGTTAAAACAAATGTCAAAAAATACATGTACATACATTAAAACAAAACTTAAAACACACACAAACTAATGTACAGTTTCAAAGACTCCTGTTTTAAATGCTGTTTGGAATAAGAGTATTTTTTAAAAAAACAACTCATTCTGATTTGTCAACAGCCAACAAATTGAAGTCCATCATGAATACTACCTTCTATTCAGCATTACAGTCTTGTCTCTGTTATTATGGACCTTGGAGTCTGTTATTTTAATCTGAGGTTTTTAGCTAATTTATTTAAGAATTATATATCCCATAGTTTTAGATATTATATCTTTTAATTCTATTTTGTAATTTATATGAATATTTTAATGGCTTCGCCGTATTCATAAATCTGATTAGCAGTCATATATAAAGTCCGCTGCTTAAAGTTGGGTCATGGCAACTAGATTATTTTTTCTTTTTTTCTTTTAATATTTAGTGAATTTTAGTTTCTTAAATATTTTTGAAATCTATGTAATCTTTTTTCTCATGTATAGATTATACAAATGTTTTACTGGCATATGCCGTACTAATAAATCTGACTAATCTGACTGACTGACCTTGGGGTCTTATTGCCTGGAAACCAGAAATTGACCCTTTTTCCCATTCCACCCCAACACACACTTCTGGATTCAAATTTTTTTAATATACACTTGTCTTGTCTACACAAGTCTTTGTGCATACATGTCTGTAATAAAAGATTTGTGTTTTGTAAGGCTGATTATGCTTATGTTTTTACTTATGCCTTGAAACTTTCAATAACTCAAGAGACAAAAGTCCCACAGTTTTCATCATTTTTCTCGTGCTGCATTAAGGCCAGCTCACATTATTCTTTTTATATTTTGCTAAGGTCACAGTAATTGACTCATTGGTGTGGTAATTGGCCTTCTGTTTACCCCAGAGTATGCCCAAACCACAAATCACAATGCCCTAGCCAAACCCACATTCCAGTTATTTCCACAATATGGTGACCCACCATCTTGGAATATCTTAGAACATTTATAAGCCGCTGTTTATATCAAAATCCTTTGAAACAGCTGGCTTCAGTCCATTACCATAATGTAAAAAAGTAGTTGATCTGAAGTTTATAAATCAACAATCAGAAAAAGAAGAAATCTTAGCACTGACACCGGATTCTCCATTCCTCATCTGCGCCTGTCAAATAACTAAGATCATTCTGCAATATTCAAGCTATTGTTTGGTTTAATTGTTCAGTTACCCTAAAACAGAAAGCTCTTATTGGGTACAGATGCACACCAAGAACTTCACTGGGTTCCTGGCAGGCTGTAATAAACAGGTTGGATCCTATGGAGGATTTCTACAAATGGAAATAAGACATTTATTTTCTGATTTCCTCCCTCCTGCTGCAGATCTTCAACACCTCTTCATGCTGCTTGCCTGTCCCTCAGAATCAGCATTCCAGGGGTATTTAGGGCTGCAGAGGGAGGGGGAAGGCAAGGATAGTAAACCCCTTATACTGCTGGGATTTTCTTAATCTTCTTGCCATTAGGTGAAGTATACCTACTCAATGCCTTTTACAAGCAAATTTGGACAATGAGATTGTCATAAGTCCTATGTTTTAGTTGTAATTAATTTTGTTTCGTATTAATAACAGATACCTTATTGGATGTCTGGTAGTTTGTTGCCTGACTATAACTTCACATTACACCTTTTGCACTTAATATATGTTTTAGCATTGAAAAAATTGTGCTGTTGTTGCTTGGTTGCTGACTATAACTTATAGCATTGCCAGGTGGCAGTGCATTACATACCTTGCATTATGCAAGAGCCAGCATGGTGTATTGGTTAAGAGCGGTGATTTGGAGCAGTGGATAATTGAGGGATAATTACAACAAGACAGGATCTGGAGTAGTGGACTCTGATCTGGAGAACCGGGTTGGATTCCCCACTCCTCCATAAGAGTTGTGGATGCTAATCTGGTGAACGGGGTTGGTTTCCCCACTCCTCCACATGAAGCCAGCTGGGTGACCTTGGGCTAGTCACAGTACTCTTAGAGTTGTCTCAGCCCCACCTATTCTCAACAAGGACCAGTGCTTTTTCGGCTCTGGCCACAGCCTAGTGGTACTCTATGACTGATGAGACCTGGGCCCTGCAGGATTTAACTCAGTTACACAGGGCCTGTAAGATGGAGATGTTCTGCCAGACCTATGGTTGAGGACAGCGATGCTCTATACATAAGTTGGCCTCCCATTCCCATCCCCTTGAAACCCACATTTAACTCACCATTAGGGGCACCAGTAAAGAAACGTAGGAATTTTAATTGAAATTCTTTAAAATTTGCCAAAATTGATGTTATTGTTGTGAAGGAAATGTTGGATTCCTTGTGGCTGATTTTTTGTACATGTTGAAAGCCGCCCCGAGCCCAGCTTTGCTGGGGGCGGGCGGGGTATAAATAAAATAAATAGGATGCCGGCATTTTGTATCAGCCACAGTCTAGGTAATTTTGAAGTTCTACTGCCCTCTAGTGTCACATGTGAGAAGGTGAGCATCCATTATTTAATGCTTTTTGGTTCTTAAGTACTGTGTCCACCTTCAGGATTGCATTAGAGAGATGAGAATGGAGGAAAACTATGGAAAATTGCACACTAGACAGATTTTGCATGTTGCTTACATCAATGGAAACACTTTAACATTGTTCCTAAAAATTGGCTATCTGCAAGGTTATTCTTGTTTGGAGTAGATTGATCAAGAATAAACTATAAGTAGGCTATAAGGCAACTGTTCATAGAATTATCCTAGGAAATTCATGTGAATAACTAAAAACATTTTCATGCTTGGAAATCATCTTCAAAGTACTCCTATGAAAGAAAGTGTTATAACATGTCCAGTTTCTATGACTTGCTCACATTTCTTGGAAATATTTGTTAGGAATGTCAGATGATGATGGGGGGGGGGGAATATACCACTCCTGCGCAATTTCCAGACAATTGTGTCATTATATCTGGTGGGTAAGAGAAACACTTCTTTTCCAGCCACAAAGTAGGGATCTGCTAGATAAAAAACAGGGTATGAAAAAGCAGTGTGTTAGCTATGATTCAAAAGGAAGCAATGTCTATGGGAATCTTTATGTTCTCTTGGCAGGTCTTATTTTAGGCTTGGGCTTCTTGGAGTGTGTGTGTGATATTGATATACTTTCTTCCCACCGCCATACCAAGTCCAAGCTGCTGTTATTTACCTTTATGGTCTGCTTGTGAAGAATAATTTATATATGTAATGCATTTATATCCCAACTTTCTTCCATCATGGAACTGAAGATGGACCTCTTAGGATTTTTAGGGTTGCCAGGTACCTCTTCGCCACTGGCGGGAGGTTTTTGGGGTGAAGCCTGAGGAGGGTGGGGTTTGGGGAGGGGAGGGACTTCAGTACCATTTTCTCCAGGCGAACTGATCTCTATCGGTTGAAGATCAGTTGTAATAGCAGGAGATCTCCAGCTAGTACCTGGAGGTTGGCAACCTTATCTCTCATCCAGGCACTTACCAGATCCAGACCAACGTCGCTTCAGCAAGGTGGCTGATTCATGCGGATAAACTTTCTGGTTTTAAACCAGTCTCCAGAAGTACAGGTTTGATTAATTGCACACCCCCGATGGCCATTGTATTTGCAATGCAAGAGTAAATAAATAATGCTCTGCATGAAGAGCTCCCTGGTGTTGCGGCACTGTAGCATTTTACAGATCTTAGTCCTCCCTTCTTCCTGCAGGGAAGTTGTTATATAGTGACTCAGCAGCCAGCTGCTTCTTTGGTAGTGGCATCATCTTCTCTTGGGAAAGTCATAAGGCTTGCTCTGTTATGCTTAGGGTTCTGTGGGAACTTTACTTTTGTTGTTGCTATTGCTTATGGCTGCAACTGCTTTGAGCACTCTCCGACAATGGATGAAGAGGTTCTGTGCACCAGTTTTTAATTTAAATTGAAATGGCAAAATTTCAAGCTACATGCTGTATGAGCATGTTTGTGCAAACACTGGAGGTTCCAGGTCTGTGCTGAAAAAGTCGACTGGGTCATCCTTCAAGTAGTGTAATTTTATTATTTATTTAAAATATTTTGTGCTGCCTATCCACCCAACTTAGAGCCCTGAAAGAGGTGAACAAACACACACACACACACACACACACACACACACACACACACACATTAAAACAACAATTAAACCAAAAAACTGATAAACAGGAAGAAGGGTTAGTGAGGGAATGCCACATAAAACTGAAATCTTCACCTGCTGGCGATACATAAGTCTCCCTGGGGAGGGAATTTCATGGTTTTAGTACTCCAAAGGAGGAGGAGGAGTTGGTTTTTATACCCCTATTTTTTCTGCTTTTGTGGAGTCTCAAATTGGCTTACAATTGCCTTCCATTCATCTCCCTAAAACAGACAGCTTGTGAGGTAGGTGGGGCTGAGAGAGTTCTGAGAGAATTGTGACTAGTCCAAGGTCACCCAGCAGACTTCATGTGTAGGAGTGGGGAAACAAACCTGATTCAACATATTAGAGTCCGTTGATCATGTGGAGGAATGGGGAATCAATCAAACCTAGTTCTCCAGATTAGAGTCTACTGCTCTTAACCACTACACCACGCTGGCTCCTTTCTTGAAAGTGTCGCCTACCTCCAAGAAGGCCCTTTCTTGGAGGTATCACCCATCTCACCTCAGATGATGGGAGTACCTGAAGCAGGGCCCCTGAAGATGACCATAATGGTTGGATAGCTTCCTATGGGAGTTTGGAGTTCTTAAGGTATGCTGGTCCCAAGACACAAAGGTGGAGGTGGAACCAGTCTAGTCAGCATTCGATGGCATTCTATGCCAATTGCAGCTTCTGGATACTCTTCAAGTCCCACCCAGAGCTCGCTACAGTAATCTAATCTAGATGTTATGAGGTCATGCACTACAGTGACAAAATCTCTCTCTTTTTTTTGCCCAGGAAAGGCAACAGCTGGCTCACCTGGCACAGCTGCTGAAAGGTACTCCTGGTCACCACCACCACTTGCCTAGCCAACAGGAAGCCCAGGTTCAGCAGCACCCTCAAACTACAAACCCGCTCCTGTAATAAACGGTGTCAGTTATAAAATTTCAAAGAGGACCAATATTTTAGGATTTAGTTTTATGCATGTGCTTTAATAGATGAGCCAGCTGCATCAGAGTAGGCTTGCTTGATAACCCAATATTCAAGGTACATGAGATTTCTAAGAATTATTGGGGGCAGGAGTATGTATGTAGGTACAGTTACTCCAAGCTACAAATTGTTGCTCATCTAATAGAATAAGGCTGGCCAGCTTTTGTATTTTCAGGCATCATTTGAGTCTCCATACAAAATGTTCCTATGTTGAAATTTTACTTAGCCACATAAATAGATCCCCTAATGGATGGTAAGACTCTGTAATGCCATTGACAAGTTCTAATTCTGTCTAGAAATAAAGGGTTCACAACTAAAGAAATTTGCCTAAATTTTCCTTTGAAATATCAATATCAGATTTTTCAGATGGTGCATACTGCACTTTTTTCAATTTTTGCAAGTAGTTATAACATTAAAAGGGTATTAATTTCTTCCCACTGGATTCCCTTCTGCAGTGTAATCAATGAAATCTAGAGCAAATGCGTAAGCAAATAAAATGTTCTGCTCCTATGCATAGAGATTAGTGGGGTTAATACAGAAAAACAATGGAGCCCAAGGAAAATGGGTTTGTATTGATTGGCTACCTTGTAGGTACGTGAGAAGTAGCTTTCTGCAAGGAACTGCTGGGAGGGCAGAGTAGCTGTGGCTATTACTTAGGAGATTATATCAGTGTAATGAATCAATAACTGCAGCAGACGCTGTTGAGGTGGTAGAATGCTGAAGATGAATGGGGCTGCATCTGCAAATTTCCACAGTTGCAATTATTCTCTTCCTCTCCACACCACTCCTTCTTTGCTGCCTGTAGCAATTTGTTCAATTAGTGTATTCCTTGAAACAAAAGTATTTAATTGTGTGGAAATAAAGCTTTTTTTAGATTTAGAGAAGCCCATTCATGTCCTATGGGCAGGGCTGCCAACCGCCAGGTACTAGCTGGAGATCTCCTGCTATTACAACTGATCTCCAACCGATAGAGATCAGTTCACCTGGAAAAAATGGCCGCTTTGCCAATTGGACTCTATGGCATTGAAGTCCCTCCCCAAACCCCGCCCTCTTCAGGCTCCACCCCCAAAACCTTCTTCCAGTGGTGCAGAGGGCCTGGCAACCCTACTTATGGGTGTGGGGATGGCAAAGGAGGCTGGGTTAGGGCTGGACCAATTGCCTTGTTTGGCCCAACCAATACATGAGAAGCAGGGAGCGCTAAGTGCTAGTTGCCCTTTCCACATGCTCTTCACTGTGACAACTGCCCACCCAATTTCCACTGAAAATAATCTGGGTGTAGCTAACTGGTTGTTATAGGGGCCATTTGGTAATTTGGGGGTTCCCTTCAGATTGGCTTGGAATTGGATCTTTTTTCACCTGCTTCTTACTGCATGTTATGGTTGGGCATTAATTTAAGTAGGCCTGGTCTTGAAGGTTTGGTTAATTCCTAAGTAGATTTTGTAGGAATAGTGTGAAATAATGTGGCATAGGTAGGGGATGGATAACTGGCGAGCACCAAAGAAAAAGTGAAATTTCATTATTTATTGAAATATTTATATCCTGCTCCTCAGCCCAAAGTAGTGTTGCCAACTCCAGCTTGAGAAATTCCTGGAGATTTGGGGGTGGTGCCTGGAGAGGGTGGATTTTGGGAAGGGGAGGGAGCTCAGCAGATATGTGGTGCCTTAGTCCACACTCCAATGCTGCCGTTTCTTCCAGCAGGACTGGAGATCAGTTATACTCCTAGGAGGACTCCAGGTAGGGTTGCCAGGTCTCTTTTCACCACCAGCGAGAGGTTTTAGGGGTAGAGCCTGAGGAGGGTGGGGTTTGGAGAGGGGAGGGACTTCAATGCCATAGAGTCCAATTGCCAAAGCAGCCATTTTCTTCAGGTGAACTGATCTCTATTGGCTGGAGATCAGTTGTAATAGCAGGAGATCTCCAGCTAGTACCTGGAGGTTGGCAACCCTAACTTCAGGGCCCACCTAGAGGTTGACAAGCCTTGTCCAAATACTGTCAGGGCAGCTTACACTATCAAAAAGTTCAAGAAGTACCATAAAAACGCCAGGTTACCAGCTTTCCCAAAGCAGCTGCTCATTGGTTGTGCAATGGGGAAGTTGGAGAAGGGACTCCTTTGGTACTGAGCAGCATCAGCTGAACCTTAATTACAACACGGCCTAAGGGTAAGGGGATGAGGCTTGGTACCTTTCAGCACTGGCTTGTGTGCAGGCAACAATAAATAATGGCAACAGTGAGACTGGCTGAGTTTGGAGCAAGGTAGAATGGCTCAAATTCTGGCAGCCATCAGAGGCCGCCCACGAACTGGATTTTACTATCTGAAATGGCAAAATCCACTTGAAAACAATTGTTAAAGTGCAGTGAAAGTGGATTGAAAGTGCATTATTCAGGATGTGTGAAAGCTCCCTTAGAGGCAGGGAAATATTAATAAGTATGCAGATCAGCCATTAGTAGGCCGGTTTAACCTGTACATTGGCGTTTTGTGCCTTCATTTGAAATGAATTGAAAGCTAGAGATGGTAACAAGAACAGTGCAATTTTTTGCATAGTTACCCCAGTCTAAACTCATTTAAATCGATCAGCTCAGACTAGAGTAACTCTGCACAGGATTGCACAGTAAGTGCGGGAAATACTGGAGGTTATGATGTCTCTCAATATTAGTCTGAAACAGGATATGTTTGTTTGGAAGCATAGTGGCAATGATTTGGCAAATGATCAAAATTCAAAATATTGTCGAAGGCTTTCACGGTCAGAGTTCATTGGTTCTTGTAGGTTATCCGGGCTGTGTAACCGTGGTCTTGGAATTTTCTTTCCTGACATTTCGCCAGCAACTGTGGCAGGCATCTTCAGAGTAGTAACACTGTTACTACTCTGAAGATGCCTGCCACAGTTGCTGGCGAAACGTCAGGAAAGAAAATTCCAAGACCACGGTTACACAGCCCGGATAACCTACAAGAACCGATCAAAATTCAGTTTCTCTGTGTCCAATGATCGAACTTTTCCCCTGTGATTTTCTCATTGCTGTTATTTCTGTTCCTGAGATTGTGTAATGTTTTTCTGAAGTAAATCTTATTTTGTTTAACACTACTTGGGTTTGCCCTGGGGTTATTGTAACATCCCCCTGTAGCTACATTTTCCCCCCTTACATTACTTCAGCCCCAAATCTTAAAAGTAAATTGAAAACTGCTGCTTGTGAAAGCTGTTTATAGTAGTCTTGGGATTTTTCAGGGCTAGTCTGAACATTTGAGACTGGCAAATCCAAATGCAGGGAAACTGAACGTGGCTAAAGAAACTGTACAAATGGGCTTTCACAGCTTGTCGCAAAGTCTTTTGCTCAGGCCCATTTTACGAACTCTTCAGAGATCACTGGATTTTTCATATACAAGAGAACTAAGCTGAAGTTTAGATCTAGAGTACATGAAAAAGTTATGGGAAAATTTCCTTTGGCGGCAGTGGTGTTAGATTAGACCAAACTTTGAAACAAATTGTTGAATGGAAAAAAGGGATGGCTCCAAATATGGACCATTTGTGCAAATGCTGAAATTATAAAGAAGGTATATACCCGAGTTTTCACATGGCAAATTCTATGTGTAGATATTTCCAGGTTTGAAGGCACAGTACATAATACAAAATACAGTGAGATTTCCTGCATTTTACAATCCTGTTTACAGAAGGTATGTGTTACAAAATTGATCTCACTTTCCCTGGCATTTGGTAAACCAGTGCCTGTTTCGTAATAGGAGAAAAATCTCATAGAACTGAGTTCATGAGCTAAGAGAGGATAGTAAATTGCTTGCTATATCTTGAGAAATCCTTGCAGTCTGTGATAATTTAGCCTTATAATCAATAGGAAGGTAGAATTCTTCTTGGAGTGTTTTATTATTTCATCTTTTTGCTAGTGTTTAATGATTCTGCCAAATAGATGTAAGACACATGCAAAGTATTAACTCTTTGTGAACAGAAATTCACACCACGCTTGAATACATAGAATGTCCATAGTTGTCATATTCAGGGTTCCACATGTACTTTCATTTTTGTATCATTTCAGAGATAATGTTGATATAATGGACAGTTGTGTTATCCCACAATATTGGTCCCCCCTCAGTAAATCAGTTGGGAGCCCTTTAATGGGCCTGTTTATAGCTTGTCCTAATCCTCTGGGATAAATATAACTGCTCAGTTCTGTGTTCAACTTCTGTATAAGCTGACATCCCTCTTAAAATTCTGTAGTGCTCTTGGGACTATTTCATACTTAGGACAACACACATTTTCGAATGAAAATTTTCTAAATTAATTGTGGAACAATTACGCTGTAGTGATTTTCTTTACTAAAACATGTGATGTTTTTATATAAGGTCCCTTGCAAAAGGGATGATAAAAGCAAAATAAATTAAAATAAAGTGAAGGGAGGTGCAGAGAAACACAGAGAGAAGCTACACAGGTTACTGGTTAGCAAACGTTTTAAACTCCTAGTCATGATAAGCCACAAAGCACAATTTAATGAGAAAGACAAAAGAATATGTGTCTGCTACATCATTGGATAGAAAAAGAATAGTAAAGTACAAAAAGTATCCGCATTTGATCAGACAATACACTGCGGCAAGCACACGCTTGTAGAGAAGAGCTCACTTGCTTTGAATGATAACTTGGCTCAGATAGTAATGAATTAAAAAACAAACAGCAACAGCTCTGGATTTGCTTCAGACCAAATACTTCAAAGGTTCAGGTACAATCACAGATAACCAAAATCTCTGCACTCCAGCTTTCTAAAATATATTTTACTTGGCAAAAATGGTAAATTATGGTCATCTGTGGCTGGTATGTGTGAAAAAGAAAATCCTGTGTGTAGACAAGTAGGATTTGGCTTGAATAAAGTCTTTTTGCATGGTTTATTTCTGACAATATGCTGCCTTGTTCTGTACTGTATGTTAAGCATATCTCAAAGACCAGAATGTTTCTGTTAATGTGTTATCTTTCTAGCTGCCAACATGTGTGATTTTATGTTTTGAGGATCGCTGTTGTGTATATGAATCAAAGTGGGTGCCTGTTTCTTCATGTATGTGTGTGTGTGTGTGTGTGTGTGTGTGAGAGAGAGAGAGAGAGAGAGAGAAGGTCCTTGCTGTGGTCGAGGACAGCTTGAAGTAGGGTTGCCAGCTCTGGGTTGGGAAATACCTGGAGAATTTGGGGGTGGAGCCTGAGGAGGACAGGGTTTGGGGTCGAGAGGGATTCAATGGATTATAACGCCATAGATTCCACCTTTCAAAGCTGCCCTTTTCTTCAGGTGAACTAATCTCTATCGCCTGAAAAATCAGTTGTAATAGTGGTAGGGTCACCAACCTCCAGGTACTAGCTGGAGATCTCCTGCTATTACAGCTGATCTCCAGCCGATAGAGACCAATTCACTTGGAGAAATTGGCCACCTTGGCCATTGGACTCTATGGCATTGAAGTCCTTCCCCTCCCCAAACCCTACCCTCCTCAGGCTTCGCCCCTAAAACCTCCTGCTTTGCCAAGAGGGACTTGGCGACTCTAAATAGCGGTCAATCTGCAGCCATCACCTGGAGGTTGGCAATCCTAGCTTGAGGGGAAGCTTCAAACAGGAAGAAGTCTTGGTATGATATGAGGTTATTAAGAGGCCCATAACTAGTAAAAAATTAGGACATAAAATCAAAACTCCAGAGAAGGAATTTTATTCATGTGTTCTGCAGACGCTCCTTCTCTCTGTCTCTGGCTTCTTATCTGGAGCCCTCCTCTCCTCAGCAGAGAGTGAAGCTAGATTTATTTCCCCACCACCAGGTGCTCATTATTTACAGTGCGGTGTGACAATTAACTCCCTGATACCCTGAGATTACTCTCACATGGAGAAGGGCTGCATTGAGCACCACCTACCTCCTCGTGAGTACAAATGCCTTCCGCAATTTCCATTACACTTGGGACATTGGCATATGTATGTTTTTTAAAAACCCATATATAAGAAAATGATGCTGTAAGTGAGGAATCATCACAAATCTTTCAATGTCTTGAGGTGGTTGAGTTTTGCATTTACAAGACCCAAGGCACCTCTCTTATTGCTTTGTAGAGAAGTAAAGTTATTACAGTCCTGTTTCCTGCTGAGGTACAGACGTGTGTTTTGTACAGCAACTGGTTAAAGGAGAAAAGTGAGTAGGGAACCAAAGTGGAAGACCCATGCATTTGAGGGAAATCAGCAATGAAGTCCTGGGAACATTATGTTAATGGCATTGCTCAATTTCTGGAAGCGGTGCTGATTAAATATTCATTGACTTTGATTATACTGAAATTAGGATGAAAGCGTGAACTCAAATTGAGTGGAATAATGGCAGTGTAAATAATGCATAGTTTCTAAATTGAAAACACCAGCTTGCACAGTTCTCCCCCACTCCTCCCCTGTTTGTCATTGTGCCATTTGTTTGGGAGAAGACTACACTTGTGCACACATCTAGCTATTATTTTTACCAGCTGGGGAAAAATGGGAAATTAAAGGTTTTCTGCTTTGTTTGCGTTCCTTCGTATTGGAAAAGCACTGGCGGCACAGTGCAGCATAACCCTACGAGCTTTGTTCACCAATAAATTATAAAAAAAGCAAGCCTGTCAGCTCTTTAAAGGCTTTTAGTCAATTGCATTGCTCTTAACTTGGCAATTGATTAAAAGAAATCATACAATATCTTAGTACCAAGTGATATTTTGTGGGTTGTGATAAAAAAATACCCAAGAGGGTAAACAGAATTTTTCCTTTGGGGAGTCATATTAAAAAAATTGCATAAATCAAAAGATGGAATTAGATGGTCTAAAATAATGTTGTAAACAAGAGAATTTGGATTTTGAAAACATTTTAATATGTAATTGTTTAATTGATTAATCACAGTTATAACATTAATGCTTTGAACCATAATTAGAAGCTTTAAGTGGTATTAAAGAAATGTCTGTAATGTTCTTCCAGACTGAGATTGTTCCTCTCTATCTACTCCTATGACTGGAATATAATGCAATATCATGGGTTAGATTGAGTTGGGAGACATTCAAGGAATTGTTAATCAGACCCACGGAGTTGGATACTATGAGCTATAATTGTAGAAGATTACACCAAGAAAGTGATTGAATTATTATTATCATTATTATTATTATTATCATTATCATTATTATCATTATTAAATGTTATTTATAGACTACCTTTCTCTGTGAGGCTCAAGGTGGATTACATATTGTAAATCAAGCAAATTAGCAAAGCTGAACTGAATTTAGGTTAAACATGTCCTGTGGTGCAGAGTGGTAAATTGCAGTGGTAAGTTGCAGTCCGATCCCAACGGATGCCAGTTTCAGGTAGTTGGCTCAAGGTTGACTCAGCCGTCCATCCTTCCGAGGTTGGTAAAATGAGTACCCAGCTTGCTGTGGGTAAAGTGTAGATGACTGGGGAATGCAATAGATTAAAATATGGGACATTTGCCTAGACTATTCTTCAATTACCTTATTGAGTGGCCATAGATTGGCAGGGAGAATGGTGCTCTGAGGTCATGAGACATGGAGCTGCCTCTTCCCTCCCAACCAAACCAATGCTCACCTGCTGATTTACAGATGAAAAGCTTATTAAAGAGCAAATTGTTTAAGGCTGAAGATTCTTTTCAAACCCCAGGAAGCTTTGACAAGGTGATGAAAGGGTTTCTTTTTCATAGTCCTCTGTTGCTTTATACCCATCAGGATTTTCTTGCTGTTTCTAGTTTGCTCTACCATGAATCTCATGCTGGAAGATGGAAAAGAATACTCTCCAGTGCTGACCTTCTAATGCAGTTTTTCCAGGCCTGCAGAGACAGAGTAATGTCTCCTCAGTGCTATGATATGTACACAATGCCTGACATAAGTGGCAATTCTGCAAGCTGTTTCTTCTCAAGGCAAATATCTGTCCAATAGGCAGAAGTATACTTTACATCAAATATAGACCAACTCCCCACAGAATGATAAAGGCTAATAACTGGCAAGGTAAGAAAGAGCCTGTGCTTCATGTTTTAGCTGCTTCATGGACAGTATTATTAGAGTTGTTATGAATGTCTAGGTTAATTCACTATATTGTAGGAAATTTGACTTTGACATTATTTCAAATTATTTCAGATTGGCATTATTTTTACCTTCTTTAATTTCTTTTAATATTCAAAATGATATGCAACCAACCAAAATAAATTACACAAAAGGATGTCATATCCTAGAATTTTATTCAAAACATTAGAAATTTGTGCCCAATTTTTAATATATTCGGACAATACCAAAAATGTGTATGAAGTCTTCTGGAGTAGATTACTGGTGCCATCAACAGTTTGTAACATTATTATAAATACAGGCTAACCTAATAGGTGTAAGGTACCATGATATGCTGAGTAGGAGTGTGCTGAAAAAAATACCAGTAAAATTCGGATTTGGGTCTAACGGACCTGAAATTTTTGGGAAACCCTGCCCTCACCTTGAGTCCAGAGGTGGTGGAGGCCGCCTCCGAGCCCTGCATGGAGGCGGTGGTGGTGGGTGGCATACAATTGTGCAGCAGCCTCCATCCTCTAGCCCCACGTGGAGGCTGGAGGCAGTGGCAGTGGAGTTCTGCACTGGCCTGGCTGCCTATCAGGAAGTGAGGAGGAGAGGGGGGAGTGGCGAAGAAAGGATTTTCCCCCAGTCCTTTTTTTTAATGGCCTAAATGGCCTAAATCATGCTGGGGAGGAAATAGGCATGATTCAGGATGTTCTTTCTGGCTCCCTTTAAATCGCTGTCAATTTTTTTCAGGAGGAACCCCCCCCCCCTTGAAAAATACCGATACTTTATTTTTGGGGGGAGCAGTGGTTCAGCTTTGCTAAATGCATACCCCTAATGCTGACCTCAACAAAGTTCTCCTTTAATATATTGAAATTCATTTAGGTAGAACATCTGTCTAAATCCATGTCCATTAATACAAGCTATTTTCACATGGCATTTATTATTGCATTGATTTACATAATTTAATTTAGAGTTGTCTGTGCTTAGTCGGTTTCAGGTAGCTGGCTGAAGGTTGACTCAGCCTTCCATCCTTCTGAAGTCGGTAAAATGAGTACCCAGCTTGCTGGGGGTAAAGTGTAGATGACTGGGGAAGGCACTGGCAAACCATCCCGTAGACATAGTCTGCCTAGTAAACACTAGGATGTGATGTCACCCCATGGGTCAGGAATGACCCAGTGCTTGCATAGGGTACTACCTTTACCTTTATGTTTATTAAGCATGTTCGGATTTCCTTTGGACAATAATTAATCTTTAAATCATAGAATCTGGGATAAAGATCAGGAGGGGAACCCTAACTGAATCAGTGACCAGGAAATACAGTAAACTGCATAGAGAAATTAAAAGATCGCTTTTCTAGAAGCTCTTCAGGAGAAAGGATGGATAAGCATCTCTCAGGGATTCTTTAGATGTGCAATATTGCATCATAGTGGTGATTTATTTTCTACTAAGCTCTGTATCTAGGCAGTGGATCCTTGACTCCTCCGCAGATCTGTACTAACATATTGCTGTTTTCTTTCAGAAAGCTAAATTCTCAGCATTTCTCTCCTTTTTTTCCATCTCCCCTTTCTGCAGTACAGCATGGCTCACAGACACTTAATAACCTAGGCTTGTCTCTCTGTAAATAATTAATCAGAAAGAGAAAATAATATAAATCCCAGCTTTCATATTCCTATTAAAATTGCAGAAGCATTAATGCAGCCAATAAGTATTGTTTAGCAATTAGATAACTTTCATGGCTTGCAGCAGCTCTTTAAAAAAAGTCATAGGATAAGCAGCTGGCAAGAACCAAAATGACTTCTTTTGTGAAGGAGAACCCTCTGTTAAAGCCTATTTTTCAATTCTTTTCACATCCGTCATTACAAAATATACATTGCATTACAATAAATGGAACAACAAGATAATTATGTTGGCATACAAATAAAATAGGCAGTAACCTAGAAATAATAAATTATTGTACTATGTCTGTCTTACACCTTTTATCTAAGATTCTGAGCTTCCCATTTTATCCCTACAACAGATAATTTAGGGCTATAAGATAGTGGTTGGCTAAAGATCATTCGGTGAGTTTCATGGCTGAGCATGAACTTTGCTCATCATACAGTCAACGCTTCAATTACAGCAGTCTATCCATGACAATACACATAATTGTACAAATATATTCATAAGTAAAGTGATAACAAACTTGCCTTTAGATAATAATAGCTGGGATCAAAAAAGCATTGTACACAACAGTGGTCTGTATGCCTGCTGCTGTATGAGAATATATCTTCTCTTCCCACGCTCCATACCCCACCAAATACATGAAGAAGAGGAGTTGGTTATTATACCCCACTTTTCTCTACCCTAAGGAGTCTCAAAACGGCTTGAATTGCCTTTCCTCCCCCCTCCCACAACAGGCACCTTGTGAGGTAGGTGGGACTTAGAGAGTTTTGAGAGAACTGTGACTAGCCCAAGGTCACCCAACAGGCTTCATGTGGAGGAGTGGGGGAATCAAACCTGGTTCTCCAGATTATAATAGATTATATCAACCGTCATCCTTGCTTGGTTCTTGTGGGTTATCCAGGCTGTGTAACCGTGATCTTGGTATTTTCTTTCCTGACGTTTCGCCAGCAGCTGTGGCAGGCATCTTCAGAGGAGTGTCCTTCAGTGTTACTCCTCTGAAGATGCCTGCCATAGCTGCTGGCGAAACGTCAGGAAAGAAAATACCAAGACCACGGTTACACAGCCCGGATAACCCACAAGAACCAATGAACTCTGACCGTGAAAGCCTTGGACAATAATCATCCTTGCATTGAACTACAGACCTAATCCTACATGAAGGTGTACTCTGGGACTATGCCATTTTACTGTAGTTCTAATTCCATTATAAGAATGCTCTCCTAAACATTTCTGCTTTGCACATTTTGCAGAATTATCATACTGTGGTAGCCCTCATTTCCTCCTGAGGCAAGCTGTTCCACAAGGTGGGAGCCACCACAGAGAATGTGCATGAACGGATAGTTGCCACTCAATCCCATGATCATTTTTGTTGCCCTTATTGTGCATCGTTTCCAGTTCTACCATATCCTTTTTGATCAGAGCAATAGACCATATTGCAGATGTGATTGAACCACTGAACTACACAACACATTATGACACTGAATATTGTCTTTTCGACCTTTTCCCAAAAATCTGTGGAATAGAATTCCATTGAACCATGATCCAAAATCTCCTTCCTGATCAGTCACTACCTGTTCAGATCCCTGTCAGGCATAGGCCTGAGAATGGTATGCTGTGGTTACACCAGGTGCCGACCAAGGCCGGCTCCCAGATTGTTTTGACTTTCTCCAGTGGGAACTTCCAGAGCTCCTGACAACCCTAGGGAGGGGGGTTGCCATGGTACCCAGACTTATCTCCCGTTTACACATCTATTTATGCCATATATTGAACTTATGATCTTTACTAGTGTCCTTTTGTTCCTGGCTTCTGCTACCTGTAGAATTTCTAATAAATCAACTTTCTTTGGACTGCCTGTCTGCTGAAGTCTGTTTATGGGATTATCACGGGACTAGAGCTTACATTAGGACACTAGTCTTATCCTATTCTTTTCCCTGGCTGGAGCCCTGGAGGGATTGCCGGGATCTCGAGGCGGAGCTAAGGACGTGCTCCCCGAGGACTTTGTCCCTGGCTGGAGCCCTGGAGGGATCGCCGGGAACTCGGGTTGGAGTTCTGGACGAGCTCCCCGAGGATTCTGACATTCAGCGCGCTATCCGTGAGGAGGCGCGTCGGACTTGCGCTGAATCTAATCGGCTGGTCGGGTTGGTGGTGGACCAGTGGCAACGACTGGTAGTAGCGGCCCCGTGGGAAACGAGGGACGCTGACCTCCGTGCCCAAGACGAACTTTGGTGGCTGGAGGCTTTGTTGGAGGAGACGCAGCTGGCACAAGAGGATTTTGCCCTCCTGCAGCTGACTTTGGAGCGTTCCGGATTCCCGCTTCCAGTTCCTCCATTGCGGCCAGAGGAGGGCCCCCGGATCAGGACCAGTTCACCCTGGATGCTCAGGATGCAGCCGCTCGGACACTCCTGTGCCTCGAGCGGCCTCCCACTACACCTTTGTACTCGAGGGACAAGGGTACATGGAAGAGGGTGATACGGAGGAGGAGGATTTGGATGAATGGAATACCAACCTCTGCATTGGTCACCCTCGACGCACTGGGGGGGGGGGCTGAGGAGGAAATTTACACTTTAAAATACCAAAACAGAGAACTGTTGGAGCGGATGGCCCAGATGCAAGACCAGATAGATGTACTGGGGCGGGAGTATCAACGCCTGCACCAGGCGGCAGCCACCATGCCAGCCCCAGGACAGCTTCCGACGGGTCCAGTGGTGCCTCCGCCTGGGGTGCCAAGCCAGCTCGCGGCTCCTCCGCCGGTGGTACCAAGCCAACCAGCAGTCCTGCTCCAACCCGGGGTGCCAGGCCAGCCTGCGGCGCCTCCGCCGGGGGTGCCAGGCCAACCAGCGGTGCCGCTCCAACCTGGGGTGCCAGGCCAGCCTGCAGTGCCGCTCCTACCAGTGGCACAGATCGTGCCGTGGCAACAGCCTCTCCTGCGACTTTTGACGGCTCCGCGGAAGCGCTGCCCTGTTTTCTTCACCAAGTGGACAGTTATATGAGAGAACAGGGGCATACCTTCCCCACGGAAGATAGTTGGGTGAGGTTCGTTTCGTCCCTTTTGACCGGGAGGGCTGCAGAGTGGATGATCCTACAATTTGATACCTGGGCCCGATCCATTCACTCACTCAACGAGTTTATGCGAGCGTTAAGACGATGTTTCGAGGACCCGTTCCAGGGGGAGAAGGCCAAAACTGCCCTCCTACAACTCTGTCAAGGATCCTCCTCGGTCAGGGAA
The DNA here is from genome assembly GCF_029931775.1 of Euleptes europaea. Lineage (NCBI taxonomy): Eukaryota > Metazoa > Chordata > Lepidosauria > Squamata > Sphaerodactylidae > Euleptes > Euleptes europaea. The sequence goes on from NC_079313.1 coordinate 73,149,471, forward strand.
TTCGCTGATGATTTCCAGAGACTTGCGAGTAAAATTGTTGATTGGACGGAAGCCACCCGAGTGCATTATTTTCGGGAGGCCTTACATCCCGAAATTTTGAACTGGGCATATATGCAGTGAGATCCAGCCACTCTGGAGGAGTGGATCCTACTGGTGGAAGAGGTTGAAAGCCGCCGCCAATTCATTTCCCTCGCCCAACTTTGGGCCAAGGAAGGGGGAACCCTGAAAAACCCTTCCAAACCCGCCGTTTCTGCGGAAACAGGTTCCACCCTCGCAAGACCGAGCAACACAGTTTCGGAGGGGGGCCTGTCTCATTTGCGGTACCATGGGGCATTTCGCTGCAGCCTGCCAGTCTCACCTGGAATGGCCAACCCAGGTTCCCCGGCCGGAGGGGACTCCCCGTGGGAGAGGAAGCGCTTGAAGGAGGAGCGCCGGGACCGGTCGCAGCATCGCTCCAGGACTGAAAGCTCCCCCAGCTCTCCACGTCGAGGAGGCCGCGAGAGAGTACCCGCCAGCGAACCCATCAGGGTCCGGTATTATAATTACAACAGACCTGTCGGGGTCCAGGATTACAGTTACAGCTACCCCAGCCAAAGACAGCTCCACTTCATCCGAAGAGGGCTGCCATTGGGACTCCCCTGCTCTAAATCTGACCTCTCCCCTTGAGCAGCCAAAAAACAGACTGGGCCTGCAGTAGACAGAGCGACACCGCAGACCTCCGCAGGTGCCCCTGCAAAACCCAAGGCTCCTCTGATGGTGAGTGAAGTGGGAGAGACTGTGTATGTAGATGTGGTCTTGCAGCACTATAGAAAGAGTCCCCAGTTACAGGTTAAAGCTTTGGTAGACTCTGGATGTGCCCGCACTTTAATCAACGAGTCCACTTTTAAAGCTCTTAAAGTGAAAGCAGTGCCTTTACCGGCGCCCGTTCAGTTTGCCCTGATGGATGGCAGTGATTTTAGGAGAGGGCCAGTAAACAGTCACACAGACGAAGTGGCGATGGGAATAGGCCATCATTGGGAACAGATCAACTTTACTATTGCTCCCGGGATTCGTTACGCTGTTGTTTTAGGGGCGAACTGGCTAAAGGGACACAGTCCCACCACAGACTGGGAAGCCCAAACCTTGGCGTTTAATAGCCCCTTATGCGAACTGCACCGCCACGAAATGGCCGTTAAAACCGCCAGGGAATCAGCTCCTGCCCTAGCATCGATTGTGTCCAATCCGTCTCAATTGCCTCCTGAATACCGGGACTTTGCTGATGTCTTTAATACACAGGAGTGCGATGTGCTGCCCCCCCCCCCGCCAGTCAGACTGTGCTATTGAGGTGGTGGGGGATGGAAAACTGCCGAAAAGTAAAATTTATCCAATGAGTCCTACTGAAAGAACTGTGCTCCGTGAATTCTTAGACAAGAATTTGGCTTGAGGCTTCATCTGACCCTCTATTTAGCACCAGCATTCTTTGTGCGTAAGAAAACTGGGGATTTACATTTGTGTATTGACTTTCGGAAACTCAATGCGGTTATGCAAACGAATGCCTACCCTATCCCTTTGATCTCGGATCTCTTGGGACAATTAAAGGAGGGATGCATTTTTACCAAATTGGACTTGGTTGAAGCTTACTACAGAGTTAGGATTCTAGAGGGGGATGAGCCCCTAACAGCCTTTTCAAGTTGCTTTGGGATGTTTGAATTTTTGGTGATGCCCTTCGGATTGAAAGGGGCTCCGGGGGTCTTCATGCAACTCATCAATGAGATCCTACATGACTTGCTGTTCAAGGGGGTGGTGGTTTATCTTGACAACATTTTAATTTACTCCAAAACCTTAGATGAACATATAGCTTTGGTTATGGAAGTGTTGCATCGTCTCAGAGAGAATCAACTCTATGCCAAGGTATCCAAGTGCGAGTTTCATCAAAAACAATTGACTGTCCTTGGCTACATAATCTCGCACCACGGGCTAACCATGGACCCGGAAAAGGTGCTGGCAGTAACAAACTGGGAACCACCCACAACTCGTAAGCAAGTTCAAAGATTTATTGGGTTCGCAAATTTTTACCGCGGGTTCCTCCCCAACTTTGCCCAGATTGCGCTGCCCATCACGGACCTCCTCAAAACAAAAGGGAAGGGCAGTGCAGCCATCTTACCTACTGCCTGAGTAAATTGGACCCCACAGTGTCAAACCGCTTTTGACACTCTTAAGCAACTGTTTACCTCCGAACCGGTTCTGCGACACCCTGATTGTGAACAAATGTTTATAGTCCAAGTAGACGCTTTTGAGGTGGCGATGGGGGGTGCGTTAATACAGCGGGGGGAAGATGGTCAACTATATCCGTGTGCTTACTTCTCTAAGAAGTTTGCCCAATCTCAGCTCAATTGGCCGATCTGGGAAAAAGAGGCCGCAGCGGTTAAGCATGCCCTCACAGTGTGGAGACAGTTTTTAGAGGGATCTAAAGTACCCTTTGAAGTTTGGAGTGATCACAAAAACCTGAAAGCTTTAACGGGGGCTCGCAAGCTGTCTGCAAAACAAGTGCGATGGGCGGGCTTCTTTTCCCAATTCCGTTTTGTTTTGAAGCATGTTCCTGGGAAGCAGAACTTGCTGGCTGATGCTTTGTCCAGGCTTCCCCAATACCCTACCAAAATAGACCGCCCCACGGAATCCCTTTTCACCCCTGCCCAAAGAGGGCTGTTGCCTACTTTGGCAGTACAAACCCAGTCTCAGGCCCGGATCCCAACGCCACCACTCTCGGAGGTGGGGGAAGTGCAGCGCCTGGTCGAGCCGCCCGCCCCGCTCTCTTTGTCTTCGCCGACGTCTCCTCCACCCGAGCAGCCTGCCGGCGTGACTCCTAAGCTGCAGAAACCAGAGGGGCTGTCTGATTCCTTCAGGGAAACTCTTCTACAAAGTTACCAAGCAGAACTCTCCTCTCGGAGTCTCCCATCTACTTTGGTTAAATGAGGGGACCTTTGGTACAAGGATTCTAAATTATATGTACCAAACAATTTGTGGAGGGAGGTCTTGGGTCTAGTTCATGGGGCTAAAACTGCGGGACACTTCGGTTTTCTCAAAACGTTACATTTACTAAGGAGGCAGTTTTGGTGGGCGGGCATGCGAGCAGACGTGGACTCATTTATCCGCAGCTGCCCGGTTTGCGCCGCTGCCAAACGGGCCCAGGGCAAACCGCCTGGATTGTTGCAACCCTTGGAGACCCCCACTAGACCTTGGGAAATGATTGCAATGGATTTCATGACTGATCTTCCCCTCAGCGGGGGAAAAACTGTACTTTGGGTTATCACGGATCTGTTTTCGAAACAAGTGCATCTTGTACCTTGCGCAGGTATCCCTTCTGCCCCGAAATTGGCCCGCCTCTTTGTGTCACATGTCTTTAGACTGCACAGTTTTCCACGCAAGATCATGAGCGACCATGGGGGGACTTATGTGGCTAAGTTCTGGAAAGCTTTCCTAAAACTAGTCGGGGTGGAACAGGGACTGTCAAGTGCTTTTCATCCCCAAACAGATGGCCAAACGGAACGGGTGAATGCTGTGTTGGAATGTTATTTACGCTATTATGTCAATTACTTCCAGGATGATTGGGTGGACCTACTGCTGTTTGCTGAATATGCTTACAATAATGCTGTCCACCAATCCACAGGGTTCAGTCCCTTCTTTGTGTTTGACTTTAAACTTGCCAGTGAGATTTAAACTTGACCCAATCCAAAGTCAGAACGGTAGAAAAACAAAACCTACCCTGGGGTGCTTCTGTCAGTAAAAGAAAGACCTCCAGACCCAGCAAATTGTTCCTCAGATCTCCAGTCCAGATCTCCGCTGGTCAGAACTCTGGTTTCCTTCTGAGAACCCCTGGTGCACTCTGCAGGCTTTCCTCCCTTGGTTTTCCAGCTCCTTGCTGTGCTCCTTGGATCTCCACTGCATCTACCCTGACCTCTCCAGGCCTCAAGCCCAGGATTTAAGGTTGAATGTCCCTTCTCTAAAATGTCCCAATTTCCTCCCTTCCTTCCTCCTTTTATATAGTGCACTCTTTTGTTGGTTTGTGTGCACATGTGTGATTGCTTAGGAAACCAGTTCTCAGGTGCTTAGTGTAGGTTCTTCACATTTTTATTCTTTTTATTTTATTTTGTATACAGTAAAGTTATTTGTGTTTACAATTACTCTCTCTCACTCTCGCTTTTCATAATTTTATTTTGAGGTAACTCTGCTTAGATCCACCCTGGTATACAGAGGCTACAAGGTCTCGTGCTATTCCTTTCTGGAACCCTTTTAAAGCTAATTTTCCCCTTCTCTGGGTCTAGTTTGGGTAACAGGACATCTAAAGGTGTGTTTGAAATTTTAGTGAGGGAGATTGATGGTACTCTACTTTCTATTGACTGTTTGGTATTGATCCACCTTAGGTTTGTGGAGGTAACTACTGATCAGGGACTTCAAGAAAAGTGGTTGCCTACATACCTCTTATTAGGTGATTGGAAAGAAATGGTCATGATTGTATATGTGGGGAAACTAAAAGTACTGATAGCCCATGATAAGAGAAAGTTGATTTCTGTGCTACATCAATTTTCAAATGTGAGATTATTAACAATGTCAATGGTTTTCATTTTTGATGTTGGTGATAGAAATTATTTAATGAGAGGGCTCCGATTAGGAACTGATGTATTTCTGCCTCCCCGGCCCATTTCAAGCACGCTGAACTGTGGACTGAGCTTTGGATAAGTATCCCCAGAGCTATCCATCCACCCCATATTTGCTGTAACTGAAAACAAGAAACTTGAACATTGGAAATAAATGGTTTGTCCCAACCTCATTCTTAATTGGCCACTTATTACAGTCTTATTAGTGTTCTTCATGCAGTATCCACACAATGGGCAACAGCAGGCACAGCTTCATTTCTAAGCCAGACAGGTACCTGAACTCTTGCTCCCTTGGGCAGCCTGCAGTCCAAAAAACTCACTTTGCCATTGTTCCTTCTGGGTTGTCTCTGACCATTAGGGAGGGGAAACTGCTGCTTGTCTCCTCCTGGTTGGGGCTTTGCTCTTCCCCGAGGCTTATTTGCTTGCCTCCACCCACTAAGTATCTGCTGAGTCTACAGGACTTATTCTGGGCCTGTTATTGTTATTGTTGTTGTTATAGGCCATACTGTCCTGGCCAAAGCCAAGCTTAAAGTGGCTAACAGCATTTCTAAAACAATTTAAAATATTTCATGTAGTTCATAAATATTTAACAATAAAAACAATAAACCCATAAAACCCCGCTGCCTTAAATGGGGAGGGGTGGAGGAGAGGCCAGCTAGGAGTAATACCAATGGAATACCATCGTTGTCCACAACCATATGCCTGATGGAACAGCTCAGTTTTACAGGCCCTATGGAACCTCTTTAAGTACCGCAGGGCCCGAATCTCACTAGACATAGCATTCCACCAAGCCGGGGCCAGAGCCGAAAAGGCCCTGGCCCTGGTTGAGGACAGCTGGATGTTTTTTGGGCCAGGGATCACCAGTAGATGTTCTCCAGCTGAGCAAAGTGCTCTTTGGGGGGTATACCAGGAGAGGTGGTCCTGTAGGTACAATGGCCCAGACAGGTTAAAGCTTTGAAGGTCAAAACCAAACATTAACCCTGATCCAGTGCTCAGTTGGGAGCCAGTACAACCGGTGGATCACTAGGGTCGTGCAAAAAAAAAAATCAGTACATTTCCGGTTCAGGTTTATTAGACCCGCTTTTTTAGGTAAACCCAAAACCAGCTGAATACCCATACCAGTAAAGGGGTATTTTGGCTTTATTTCCGGGTTTACTGAAAAAATTCAGGTCCATTATAGTCTGTGGGATTTTTTTTGAAGCTCCTGTGGGAGCATGTTTGGCGGTAGAGTCACCAAATTTGCAGCGTGGCTGCAAGGGACTCTCCTTAGATGGTCACCAAAGTTTGGTGAACTTTGGGACAGGGGGTCCAATTTTATGAGCCCGCAAAAAGGATGCCCCCACCCTCAGGCATTTGTGAGCCGAGCTGTCCATCAGCTTTCAGGTTCAGAAGTTCAGCATTGACAAGGACTAGTGGAAAGAGTCGATTGGCAGGTTGGCGCCTCAAAGTCTGGGGACTCCCTTCATATCTGGGGTGCATAGCATGATGTCCATGCAAATTAGCTCCTAAACTGAAGAAAACAGCTTAAATGCAAGAAAACTTAGGCACGGAAAACAGATATAGCTGGGTGTCAACAGTGTACTGGTGACATCCCAGCCCCAAACCCCAAACCAGCTGGGCAAGGGGGTGCATATAGATGTTGAACAGCATTGGGGTGAGGATGGTCCCTTGGGGGACTCCACATGCCAATGGGCTTGTTATGCACAGGTTGTTCCCATTGTGGTCACCCCCTGAATATTTCAGGGCTTTAAAAAATTTTTTGCATATATTTTCTAACCTTCAGAAGTCACTCTCTCCTTGCATTTTCCCCATGTTTTCAGGAGTTTAAAGTCTGTCTCAATCCCAAATCGAAAGCCTGTCCTATGCATACTTGTAACTTCAGGTTTTTCTCCCCACGCCCATTCCCACTTCTCCCTCCCATGTGCCTGTCCCCCTCATCCAACCTCTCCCTTCAAAGACATTTGTGAGTGCACTAGTGAGAGAATAATGCTGGAATACCACAAGACTGCTTATTTGGTCAGTTTCACAGCAACTGTGGGTCAGTTTCAAATGGAACAGTTGAGAGAATGCTGAAATACAAACAACCCATGCAGCTGCTTATTTGGTCAATTTCACAGTGAGTGTGGATCAGTTTCAGTTCTCAGCTGGATAGAACAGAGCTGGGCTGATTTTCCACCCTCCCCTTATATGCATCTTCTTATAGACATGAAATTTTTTTTGTTTGCGAGTGCAAGACTACTGATGGAATGATGAAATGTGCACAAATGACCGTGTGAGTGCTTTTATGTTCTTATGACCCCTGCACTGAGATAGCCAGAAATAAATTGGTCCGGGGTGGGGGTGGGGGTTTTCCGGACCCTTCTCTGCTTTGAGATCAAATGAAAGAATCCTGCTGCAAGGCTGACGGGGGCTGGTGATGTATTTCAAAAAAATACACAGCCAAATACAGAGCAGCATTTTCAGGGGGGAGGGACTCACATGTGGTTCAGAAGTTCTGCATTTTTGCTGGGGATGCATAATTGATCACAAGGTACTTCTGGAATTTCTTTGGGGCAAAAGCCTTTGTGCATAGTGTTTTGAGAATTCAACTGCAAATACTGTACAGTTAGAGAGCAGCAGATACAGCAGAAACAGACCATGCATAAAAAGCATTGGTCTCTTTTTACCAGAAGCAAAACAACTACCTTCTTTTCCCTGAAAAATCCTTTTAAATACCCTTCTGAATGTTAAGGGGTCTCTTCAGTAATCATCATTGTCATGCTATGTCACTTCTGACACTTCTAGTATAGCAGAAAGTACTATGGAATCACTCCTTCATTGCCTCTTCTTCATTATGTGTTTGCAGCAATGCGATTAATGTCTTTTTAAAAGTATAATTATAGCCTTATAATGAGTTAGACCATTGATCTATCAAGGTCAGGACTGTCTACTCTGACTGGCAGCGGGTCTCCCGGGTTTCAGGCAGAGATATTTCACCTACTGTAGCATGAGAATTATCCCCCACATTGTTAGAGAGACTTGCACTGAACAATCTTTCAAAGCTTAGCTTGTGAAACACTGATCAGCCACAAAGTTCTCTTAGGTTTATTATGTTAGAGAGACTCATCTCCCTCTAACTCTTGATAATACAAAAATAATCTTGTGGGCATGAGTCTGGTTTATTTTCTTTTGAGCAACCAGCACCCCAACAAGACACCTGTATAATATTTTATCTTTTATCAAACAAAGAAAATATTCTCTTTATTGACATAAGAAAATTAACGCCTCAGAAACTGTGGAAATGCATGCTAACAATATTATTGCTCCTAGCATTACTTATTCACATTATAATTGATGTTAGTTGTTAAAAAAAAAATCAGGTTTTAACTTTTTGTCTCTGCTTTTAGGAATTATCAGAAAAGCCCAAAGTACCCAATATCTCACCAAGAGATCTTAATCTCTGCTTTCCGAGACCTCCAGTCGGGGAAATCTGATTTGTTTCTCACAGGAGTGCTTATTTACAGAGAATATTATCAATCTTATCTTTCTCTAAGTTTGGTCCTCACAATCATGTGACTATTTCTAAGTATGTGATTGGTTACTCTAAATAAGAGATAGCAACACAAGTGCAAATAGCCAAATAGCAAGTGCATATAAGATCATCTGAGATACCAAGATAAGACCAATCACAACTCTTAAAAAGCAATTCATCAAGCCTTTTTCTGTAATTGTTCCAACTAACTAAGGATGATCCAACTAAGGATGATCAAAACAACAGGTGTGTAATCTCTCATTCAACTTGCAAACTCAGCTAGAAAAAAGGAATGATATCATTGGTACTGCAACACTACAATCTGATTCTTTTAACTAGAAATGTTGGGGAATGAACCTGGGATCTTCTTCGTGCAAAGCAGATGTGCTATGACTGAACCACAGCCAAGACAGTAACATGACTATGATTCAGCCATGGACTTGCATGTACTTTAATGGTGACTAAAATTATAGTTCTGTATAACATCATTAAATGTAAATAAATATGTGTTAAAAGCTAGATACTTAATGTACCACTACCTTTTTACCTTATGTTTCTACCTTATGCTACAAATACATAAAGGAGGGCTCTTTTTTGATGAAAGATACAAAAACAGGAGAGTGCTATCAGCTAGAGAGATGTGCTACTCTTACTCACTTTCTTCATTGCTAGAAATTAACCCTCTGTCTAGGGAGGGGAAGGCAAGGCTGTACATTTTCAAAATGGCTTTAAAGAAAAGGTTTGTGTTTTAATGTGGACTGGTGTATACTTGTAAAGAAGAAAACTATTGATAAACATTTCACGATGTTCAGCTTCCTTGTGAAATTTATTTCTGAAAACCCTGTGACTCTCAGATAAATATGTAATTGTGTTTTTCTCCTGCTTTATCTTTTAATGCATTGGATGGTGAAAAGTTTATATTCCAGGCTGAATTCTAAGTCTTTTAACTCTTTGGAGTGTGTGGAAAAATAGCAGGCTTGGGTGGAAGGTAACATGAATTGCCATATGATTAAGCATCTACATGGGGCAGGGCCTGGTGTGCTGGTATCATGCCATCATGCTGAAATCACTTCTGGTAAAAAAAATCATTAGATGCTCTGGAATTGACAATAACTCTATAGGTACAGTTTTTGTAAATTTTAGAGTGTCTGGTTTTTACCAAAAGTGACATCAGCCCAGCAGGTTTTTACTGGAAGTGACATCACCATGCTGGCACAATGTTGGCATCTATTTCATCCCCCCCCCCATTTCCTCCCACCACCACCTCAAGCCCTAGTGAGCAAAGCAACAAGATGCCAGGAGGTCTTCTGCTATAGTGGGAACTCTGGCATCCTCAAGTGAGCCCTAAGTAAATACTGTTGGAAGACAACAGAGACAACAGAAAGACTCCCTGGGGAGGGAGTTCCAAAGCTTTGGCTCTATTACTGAGAAGGCCTCCCCCTTGAATGCACACCTTAATAGAGTGAGGGGATCTGTGTCAGAAAAGCTGAGAGCAATACCATAAAGAGTTAGGCTCTGTCAAGAGGCTAAACCTTTATCAGAGTCACTCAAGGTGGAATGGTCACAACGGAGTCACCAAACAGCCACATCAGCAGATGAGAATGGATAGTTCCAGTTTGATGGGAACAGAGGAATCCTTCAAGGGTAGTTACTGGGCAGCAGCAGTAGTGTAAGATGACACCGATGGAGGATCTTTCGTAGACAATGGCAGTAGGGCTGTGCATATTGATAAACTCTAACTGAAACCCCCTGAAAAAAGCCATTTCAGTAAATTTTGGGTTTGGGTTTACCATATGGCAAAGCCTGGGGAGAAAGCAAAAGCCGAATTTAAAATCCCCCCCCCCAAAAGGTTAAGGGGTGACATGATAGCCAAGTTTAAATATTTGAGGGGATGCAATGTTAATGAGGGAACTAGCTTGTTCTCTGTTGCTTCAGAGACTAGGACACGGAGTAATGGATTTAAACTAAGAAAAAAACGATTCCACCTAAACATTAGCAAGAACTTTCTGACGGTGAGGGCGGTTTGACAATGGAATGAGCTGCCTCGTGTGTGTGTGTGTGTGTGTGTAGTCCCTTCTTTAGAAGTCTTTAAGCAGAGGTTGGATGGCCATCTGTCGGGAGTGCTTTGATTGTGGGATCCTGCATGGCAGGGGGTTGGACTGGATGGCCCTTGTGGTTTCTTCCAACCTTGTGTGATTTTGTGTGAACCGAGGATTCACAATAGAGAATCTGACCATGCCACTTCACTATTTATTCTCTATGGAGGAGGATGGAGGCAACCCCTTCCAGACCCCATAACTCTGGACCCCCAGACCCAATCTCCACCAAACTTGAGGGTTCAGGCAAGGAGAGTCTCTTGTAGCTACGCTGCAAATTTGGGGGCTCTACATGCAAAAATGCCCCAAAGGAGCTGCAAAAAGTCCCTATGGACTCTCATGGCCATTTTTTTCCTCAGGAAACCTGAATATAAGCTGAATTCCCATATTTACTGATATGGGAATTTGGCTTATTTCAGATTTACTGAAAATTTTTTTACCCCAATAAACCCGAACCCAAAATTTACTGAATTTACTAACCCTAGTTAGTTACACGCAGATGAAGGAGAGGGTAATCTCTTACCTAAAAAACCCTATGATGATTTTTTTTAAAAAACTTCCAGGTTGGATTGCACTCAGTCAACTACTGGGAAAGAGCTGAGGGCAACTACAAGTATCACTATTCTTAATGATTCACAATGGGTAGCCGTGTTAGTCTGTCTGCAGTAGTAGAAAAGAGCAAGAGTCCAGTAGCACCTTAAAGACTAACAAAAATATTTTCTGGCAGAGTATGAGCTTTCGTGAGCCACAGCTCACTTCTTCAGATACAGCTAGAATGTGAATCCATCTGTCTTTAAGTAGAGGAGAGTGAATTCAGACAAGCATTAGTATGTAAACGTTAACAGTATGTAAATGTGAATAGCAGGCGTGATGGGATTAGGTGTGGTATGCCGAAGAGTCTGTGATGTCCAGGGGAGAGATGGGTGTGGAGAAATCAGCATTGGTAATGAGCCATGAATGCAAGGTCTTTATTCAGCCCAGGTAAATGCATTGTCTTTAGTTTGAATATCAACTGTAAAGCCCCCTTTGGCTTCCCCCCCACCCACAGAAATTGCTCCCTCCCCCCCCACACACAGACTCTGCTTCCCCCCCACACACACACACACAGGAGAAAAATTATAGAGAAAAGCCCCAAAATGGGTCTTACTGTGGATGTCTTCTGTTCCATCAGGGGGCACCCCCCCGCAGAACAGGCGAAAGCCCCCTTTGGCTTCCTCCCCACCCACAGAAACTGTTCCCTTCCCACACACACACAGACTCTGCTCCCCCCCACACACACACACAGGAGAAAAATTATAGAGAAAAGCCCAAAAATGGATCTTACTGTGGATGTCTTCTGTTCGATCTTCTTCGCACCTGCCCTGCCCTTGCTCCCCGCAGCTCAGCTGTTTGTCAGGGCTGGGAGCTTTGGGCGTGGGCGGCAAGCTCTGCTAATTGTCAGAGGTGCACATTAAGGGTGGGGAAGAAGACCCAGCTTGGCCACTGATTGGCCGCAGGAGAATGCTGCTTACTAACTGACAGTTATGCTGCTGCGCCGAACCCCGAACACTAGCTGAATTTGGCTCCCCGTTTTCCCGCCTTTTTTGAGTTCGGTTCCATCCGAACTAAAAACCGCCAAATCAGGGGAAATTCGGCTGTTTTTCTGTTCGGGATGAACCGAATCGACAGCCCTAATTCCTATATACCAGGGAAATATGTACTTGTAATATTGGAAACATTAACTAAATTTTAGATTCCCTTTTGGGGGTACTGCACAGTTTGCGGTTATCCAAATTGGTTCTTATATATATCTGTAACATTCTACTAGTTTTGTTCCTAAGTTTATCACATCACAGGCATACGTAGACTCTCTGGTTAGGCAGCTTTTTTGGCTAAATGTTGTGATTTGTGCAAGTGGCATGAAAGCATTTTTGATCTTTCAATTTAAAAAATTGAAGGGATAGGCCCGGCTGCTATTCCTCGATAAGGAAAGGAAAGATTTGCAATTCAATATCAAGCTCTCTTTTTCCTTCTCACACATCACACTGCTGCAAAAAGCAAAGGGGAAAAGTAAAGGGGAGGGGAGCCCAGCAGTTTTGCTTTTTAAAGTTATCTTTTCTAGCAATGTGTTTTTTGAAGATAGACATTCGCAACCTGTAAAGTTCACCTCAGATGGCTAATGTGACTTTGCTGCTGTTCTGAGTCTTTACCACAACCTCAAGCACGGTGTCAGGTCCTGAAATCCCCTCTGTGGCAGTGTTTACTAAAATCTGAGGACTGGGCAGGAACTAAAAAAAAAAATCCCTAGGACTGCAAAAATTCCTGTTAATCCGCAAAATTTCTGTGTTTAGGCATTAAAAAGCTTAATCATCTTCCATGTATGCTACTGCTGGGAAAACACAGTTTTTAAACTGGCAGTGGCAGACTAATTCCTACAAATGCGTAAACATTTTGTTTCCCTAATATAAGCATTCCCTATGAGCAGAAATAACTGCCTTAAGGTTGGATGAGGAAGGTGGGGGAAACCAACCTTCTACAAACCCCTGGGCTGCCAGCGAGGAATTTGTATACAGAAAATTATGTGTCTAATCAGCTGAAGAAGGAACATCGGAGGATTATTCTAGGTAATGAACATTATGTTTGGCGATAACACTGATTTCTTACTTATTAAATCGTTGCTCAAAAACTGTGTCTGAAGAAATTCTTTCTGTCCTAGAGTGTTTTGTTACAGGCAGAATTTGTACTAAGCCTTTTTTTAAGCCCATAGTTATCCTTTAAGAATGGTATTCATTGACAGAAAGGAAGGTATTGATGTACTTTTCTCAGAAAGCAAAGGAAGGAAGAGCTGGTGTTAAAACAGCTTTTCTCATTTCCCCAGGGGTGTATTTGTGTATATGTTTCATAGGCAAAGCAAGAATAAAATTGCCAAACACCCTTCAGTGTGTGATCCTTTTTGTTGTTGCATAAGAAAAAAAAGTCTGTCCTTCCCTCCCCTCACTGAAAATGTTTTGTACAGAACATTGTCTCACAGCTGCTTGTGTGCTCCTGTCTCTTACAGGAAACCTGGAGATGGGGGGGGGGGAGACCTTTATTTCTTAATTTTTAATTGATAAAGTTTATCAACCCAAGAGTCCATGACAGGACTTTTTTATATTTGTAGAACTATAGAAATATTGTTTCCAAATCCCAAGTTCCTCCAGTAGGTTTGAATATAGTGTTGGATTCTTGAAATCTAAGTGTACACAGTGTGATCCTCTGTCCTCACCATGTGAGGGTGGATATACTTTTGAGGGTGGGTATACTTTGAGGGTGGATATTCTTTCGCTAAATTTTATACCTGGTAGGTTCCACTGTTCCAAATATGAATATACTGCATCAGTTTTGAGGGATACTCAGATGTACTTTCCCCTTTCAAATGCATGGAAGGTTAACAGCAAAATGGCTGTCAGCACCAGACATAGAAAATTGACGGTACTTTATCCTAGGTCGGAATAAAGAGTGGGGTATTAATCTAATAAAATAAAGTAAAATAAAATAAAATGATCTGATAAAATGGAACACACTGCCCAGCAAGCATGTGTAATTTTGGGATGTTTTCAATTATGGGTTGGACAGCATTTTTTAGGTAGAGGGCATCCAGCATTGAAGCTGATGGAGATAAGATATATAGAATTTTGTTATCCATATTTTCTTATCCTTGTTTGCTGAAAATACAGGTTCTTTTACTTGGCCAAGGTCAAAGAGGATGTCTGAAGTTGGACAAAATAAACATCTGGAATCTCAGCCTGGTTCTCCACTTCCTAGAGAATCATCTTTATTTATGCCAATAAAGATGTTTCTGGGTTCTGGGATCTGGGAATCATCTTTAGCCTTCCTCTGAGCAGTGTGGCGAAACTAATTCTATTAATGCCTGCGAGGGAGTCAGTTATTACCCTGCCGAATGCCGCAGAAATGCCTGTAAATAAACCAGCATCTCTCTCCTTGAGAAGGTTATTGCCTTGTTCTATTACTTTTTTTGTACTTCTGATCATTCCCCCCCCCCATATATATCTAAACTGAGAAGAAGGTAAAGAATAACTCAGGCAAACTAGTTTCTAATAGAAGTTCCCCTCATATATTTATATACAGTGAATATGTCATTACTAAGATAATACTCCAAAAGAAATAAATGTAGAGTTTAGTTTTTTTTTAAGCAAGAGAAGAAAATGGGATAAAAAGAAACATTATTTTCCTTCCTCGTGGATTTTTATGGCAGCATTTTGTCATTGTTCATTAAATAGTTTAGGAAAATTTAAAGAAAGCAACAGAAAAGGGCAGCAGAGTAATGTACACATCACACAGATACGTCTTTTAATACAGATTAACCTGTTCATTGGAAAAAGCACTTCCTTCTTCAGAAACCCATGAAACTTGAGAACATTTAGGGTTGCCAAATGCCTGCTGAGGGCAGGGGAACTCCCCCACCCTCCAATGTCTGCCCTCATTCATGGGAGCAGCAAGAAGAAAAGGAGGGACTAAAATGGTCTTTTCCCCATGAAATTATCACACCTACCTGGAATGAAGTGTGAAGGCCACCACAGTTCCTTTAAAGTATAGTCAATGGCAATGAAATGGCAGCATTAAACCCATTGATTCAAAGGGCCTTTTTCAATGATCAGTAAACTTCTTATCTACTAGATAAACCCTTCCAAGTACTGCTAACTGTACTATCTATATATTTCTCAAGTGTGGGCCAGTCTGCGGATATCTAAATCTGTGGATCCAGCCCACGCTGAAAGAAAGAAATTTTTCTCTCTCTTATTTTATTGTACTGTTATGTTGGTTGTCTTGCTCTTTGTCACAACTTGTTGGCAGTGTTTGGGGGGAAAGCCAGTCTGCATGCCCCCTTTCCCCCACTCTGGGATCCCAATAAAGGATTTTGGGGGAGGCCTTACAGGGGACATGCCCAGCTCGGGGCTCTCAGTGCAGCCTCCCTCCAAGTGGCAGGGGAATCATGGAGCAGCTCAAGCCCAAGTGGTGTCCAGCATACTGTTATCCCAGGCAGTACTCCAGCAAGCAGGCAGGGAATAGGAGGTCATTGATCTTTCAGCAGGCAGGTTGGCCGATAACATGGATCTAGCCCCTATGCTACGCTTATGCTCTCAGCTGCAACCAATAAAGTTGCAGCTATTTATATCCCAACATCGTGTCATGGTCTGTGCATGCCTGGGTTTGCAGTTTTCTGTTAGTTGTTTCCAACCCCTTTCTAGTAAGTGCTGGGACTGGAATTGCAATTCTAATTCCTTTATAAAAAATACCCTCCTGAACATTTCTGTTCTGCACATTCTGCAGAATGATAGAAGTCTTGACCTCCTCAGCCAGGCCATTCCACAAGGTGGAAGCCACCACAGAGAATGTCAGTGGATGGGCAGATGCCAGTCTTACCCATTTGCAGAGTGGAACCCTCAGAAGGCTTTCTCAGACGCATGAAGCTGTTGTGGTGAAGCATAGTGGAGAGGCAGACCGGCAGGTATGTGGGTCCAAGGTCATTAAGGGCTTTGTAGGCGATAACCAGACCTTGAACTGAACGTGGCAGCTGATAGTGGCAAAAATGCATCAGGAAAGATTGTGATCCTAACATAGTGAACTGTGTGTATGTGAAAGAAGAAAGAAAATGCCAACATTATTTTCAGTACTTTTGAGAGTGAGAAGTAATGCATAGGTCCATAAGAGCTAGTGTGCTGTAATCATTACAGTATTAGATTAGATGTTCCTGGTCACTTTTTTCCACTATATCTTGCCTAATTCCCCTCTTCATTACACCCCCCTTAACATGTGACATTTGTTCATGCAGGTTCAAAGTTCCACAGAACAGCCATTCTGGTAGTCAAATGGAACTACCTCCTGCCCTTTTCACCAACAGGAAAGCAGCCTAGATCCAATTGTAATGCTGGAGAGACTCTAGTTTATATACCCATCATCCATAACATTCACTGGGTGGTTGTGGGCCACTTAATCTCTCTCAGCCTAACCTACCTCACAGGGTTGTCGTAAGGATAAAACAGAACAGGAAAGAACTATTTGTGCTCCTCCAAGCTTATTGGAAGAAGGATGGGACAAAAATGTATGCACATATACAAGATTCAAAATTTCCTAAGACTTGTAATCAGTGAAGTTAATGAGAATGTTTGAACTTCTGCATCTCTTTTAGGGTTCATCGTTGCTTTGTTCTTCTCAAAGGGATCAGTAGTCTGTTTATAAGCTGATCTGTATTCATTCATCTAGCAGAAGCAAAGACAAATCAAAGAAGGGAATTAGTATCTGTACCTCTCAGCTATTCACTCTTTCAACTGCCTTTACCTTCCAAAATGCTTTGCTTCCTTAAAGTAGCATTTAACATAGAAATAAAACCTTCCTGGCAGGTGCACATTTTTGTCAGTATTTTGAATTTCTGGCACTTCCTGTAACAGATGGAACTTTCTCCTTTTTTAAAATCTAGGACTTTACTTTTAAACATACTTTTATCTATTTTTTTTTCAATTTCAGAAGGAAACTGCATGAAGCCAGGGTCGGTTCACTGCTCACGTTACCCAAGTATTGTCTTGGGTTGCCAATCCAACGCAGGTTGATGATGTAGGAGGAGGTGCGTACCTTCCCTGGTGCCTGCCACCTCAGATCCACGAAATCTACTGAGAAAGGTGCTTCCTTGACAGCCAGCCTGGGCGGGGGTCAGCATGGGAGGAGGGTGCTTGGTGTGGCTTACTAGCTTGACTGTAAAGGGGTAGCCATGTTAGTCTGTTACAGCAAAATAAAACAATAGTCCAATGGCACCTTAAAGACTAACCACATTTATTTCAATACAAGCTGCCAAGAGTTACAGCTCATTTCCTCAGATATGTGGAGGGAGAAGAACTGGGATTTCCACTTAAGTGGTTGATTACAAAGGGGGGGTTGAGACAGAGAGGTTAGATGTGAATTCTGTTATGAGCCTGTCAACTGTAAATCCTGTGTGTAAGCAATGAGAACAGGATTAGCTGTTCCAAACAGATAAGCAAGGTGTTAAAGTCTACTCAGCGAGAAGTAGTCTGAAGTTCAAGTGAACATTAACTGACGTTGGTAACATGGTTTGAATGTAACATGAATAAACATGTTAAGAACAGCCCACAAAAATGTCTAAATATGGGTCCTGTAGAGCGATGAGAGATCGTAGTGAGTCAGGAAATTCAGATCTCTGTTTAAGCTAGGATGACACATAGTGTTTAATTTCTTTATGATTTCTAATTCAGCACTTTTATGTTGTATATTTCCTTTGATGTTTTGTGTGTGTGTATGAAGAACAGTGACTTTCAGGTCTGTGATAGTGCGTCCATGGTCCCCCTCCCCCGGTTTCTGGGTGTTGTGATTTCTTATCTCCAATTTATGTCATTGGTTCTATCCCACAGAGATACATGTTTGTTGAATGCAGATAGTAGAAGGGCATTGTTGGCACAGGATGGCATATATTAAATTGGATGATGTGCAAGTTGATGATCCCAGGATGGTGTAGTTGAGGCTATTATGTCCTATAACAACAGTGCCTTCGTGAATATGAGGACAAAGTTGGCATCTAGGTCTGTTGCAGGGTTTGGTTCCTGGGTTTTTGTCTCTGTTGAATGGTCCATGGTTGTTGGTGAGAAGCTGTTTTAAGGTGAAGAGCTGCCTGTAAGCAAGGAAAGACATGCTGGCCAAGGCCTATGAAAGAGAAACTTCCTTATCCAGGAGAGGCTGTAGGGCATTGATGTGTTGAAGTGGTTTAAGTTGTGAGCTGTAGGTGATAACCAGTGTTCTGTCATTACCATATTCGGGTTTCTCTTGTAGCAGGCTGGCTTGGGGTACCAGTATGGCTTTGTTGATCTGCTCCTTTACTGGCCAGGTATTGTAATAAAAATGCTCTTTGTAAATCCTCCAGGAGAGTCTATGGGTTGCTTTATGTGTTGCGGGTGGTAGCTGTAAACATGCAGCTATGTTTGATGGTGGTTTTCAATATAAGTGATTATGTACCTGTTACATAGTTTCACAGTGGTGTCCTCTGCAAGACCCCACCAGACTGTTTCTGGAGGTCCACTAAACTGCAGGAACAACATTTAGGTGGGATCAGTAGGCTGCAGCAGAAGAGGTGGGATTGCTATTTCCCCTCTTAAGAAAAGGGTACCGGTACTTAATTTTTATTAATGGCATAGTTGGTTACAGGCCATTATCTGGTAATCCTTACAACAACCCTGTAAAGTAGATCATTATTACCATGTCCAAGATATAAACAGTGGTCTGAGCATGAGAAGCTGTGGCTTGCCTAACCTAAGGCTACCCGTGAATTCAAAACCGTGGTGAGAGTGAGTTTGGGGACATGATGATTTTATTTCTATTATTATTTTATTTTATTGGACTAAACTCTTCCATTGTTAATTTGCTGGTCCTGAAAAAAGGTGCTGGTACTCAGTACCTGTGAATATCGTCCCCCCAAAAGCCCTAATCAGGGATAATGTTCTTGATGGCTTGCAGCCCATTGTTGTGGGGGATGCTGATATGTGGAGACTCAACATTCATGGGAGGCTGTCAATGGACTGAAGTTTCCTCAGGAACTTAGTTGTGCTTCATAAGTAACTGTGGATGCCGATGGCATGAGGTCTGAGGATGGAGTCCATATAGCTAGACAGTGCCACAGTGATGGTGCCAATTCCTGAGACACTGGGACATTTTGAGTTACCAAGCTTGTGCATCTTGGTAGTAGGTATAAAACCCCTGGCCAAGGGTCATGGGGTGAGTCTATATCTGCTTGTTCTTGTATATGAGCAGGTAGCTTCTCCATTATCTTGTTCAGAATTTTGTGGTATTATTTGGTGGGGTTTGAGGATGTGTGTGTGTGTAAAGTGCCTTCAAGTCGCAGCCGACTTATGGCGACCCCTTTTGGGGTTTTCATGGCAAGAGACTAACAGAGGTGGTTTGCCAGTGCCTTCCTCTGCACTTTCTTAATTTTGTAATGGGCTGAATGGAAACCCTGGCAGATTGCTCAGAGGCCATCTTGAAACTAACATTTTTTAAAAAGTGATTCACACTGATTGCACCAAATTCTTTAGAGTAAGAACACTGGAGTGGACTATTAAACTTTCACCTCTATGGAAATTAGGCTATATGTATAAAGTCAGGGGCCTGACAAATGATTATTACTTTCAGTGCCACTGTAATGGCATTGAGGTACAAATGAAAAAAGCTAATGCTCTGTGAGATCAAATGGGACACATTAAGTGCTTCTATCAGAATATCTACATACTGGTGGTGAGCTCATAATCACTCTACTTGAATTGGTTATAGAATATGTGAAAGATAGACACACATTGTTGTAGAATAACAGGCATGCCAAAGTTGTTTATTGAAGAGGGAATAAGTACCTGAGGGTCTAGCTTGCCATGAAATCAATTCACATGATTATTTTCCCTAACACATTTTAAAAACTAAAATCAATTTTAGGAGGGTTGGAGTTTGAGCAAGGAACATTGTGGGGGAGGGACTCCTTAGCCTTTGCCCTTCGGTTATTATTCTATTCAAACCCCGTCTCCCCTTTTCTTCCAGTGAGAGAACAGCAACTGAGATGTATGATTTTCAGCAGGGGGGGAAATAGATAGGTTAAGAATTATTCTGATATATACCCTGGCATCAATCCTAAAAATACTTTTTTAGGAGTAAGCCCCACTGACATTGTTCCTCTACTTCACCTTGCACACTATGGAGGCTGTATTAACTAATCAATTTGATAGATGATTATGAGAGCAATCCTAAACAGGTCTTCTACCAGGTCCCCCATGGCTACAGGCAGGGGATGGGTAGGTAGGGCTGCCAGATCCAAGTTGGGAAACTCCTGAAGATTTAGGGATGGTGCCCGGGGAGGGCAGAGACCTCAGTGGGGTACAATGCCATAGTCCACCCTCCAAAGCACCAGTTTTCTCCAGGGGAACCGATTTCTGTAGTCTGGAGATAAGCTATAATTCTGGGGGATCCCCAGGTCCCACCTGGAGGCAGACGTCCCTAAGGTCTACTGAAAATTCTACTATGCTCTATTCAATAGGACTTACTCCCAAGAAAGTGTTCTTAGGGTTGTGCTGTCCGTACCATATCTAGTCTGGATCTAGAGATAGTGTTAGCCATATTGTGAATAATGTCTCCTTCCCAAATGGCTTAATGGCTTTAAACTAGCATACAGAAGATCATCTGAGCTGATGATTCTGTGGTGAGAGACACATTTCATAGTAGAAACTGCAGTCATTCTAAGTTCTATGCACAGGACGGTACTATCAGAAACACAGAATGTTCACCTATATATTTACAGTAGTCCATGCAAGTTGTTCATCTGGAGACTTATTATTAGTTATTGAATATCTGTAAGTCTAATGTTGAGTTTCCACTGTCATAATCAAAGACAATACTGATGCACCACTTCTTAATTTATTTGGAAAGAAAATAGTGCTAGAACGGGGCTAGACAACAAATAAACCAAAGTAACCTAGGGTATATTTACAAGCAGTGGATCCAGAAAATGTTAAAGCTAGATCTCTAATTGCAGTTAGACTTTTTATTTTTCTAAACTGCATCTCCCACTTCAGTGAACTGAAAGTTCTCCGACACCACAGAGTCCAAGTAGGAAAAAAAGCCCACAAACTAGAGCCTCCTTTACGAGCCACAAAAGAAACCCAACAGGAGTAGAAGAAAACATAGTTATGGAAGAACAGAATAAGGGAAAACAGTCTGCTTTCAGTAAGAAGTCCAAAGAAGGACCAAAACCTGGTTCCGCTCCAACCAAAACCAATAGGGATATGAACAAAATCACTTGTGCTGCTCTTTTTCATTTTCTCTTTTTATAAAAAAATACTCCTTGATCAGTTTAAATTATATTTGTTATTAAAGCTATTAGTTATTAATTTTTATTCCATTGGTTTCAATGAGAAATACACTTCCAACTCTCACACTTTCCTTCATCTTATTGAGATTAAATTCTCACAGTTTGTGACCCTCATTCAAGAGATTTCAGCAGCAAAATTTCAGATAAATAGGAAAATGTGTCCCTCAAAATAAATTGTGATAGAGAAGGTCCAACAGAGCAGAAATATGAGGCCATCTCTGTGTTGGCATACAGGGAATAAAAGAAGACGCTGGAATAATAGATACTTTCAGCCATTCAATAGAAAAAAAGCTGGCATTATAATGGAGGATTTAAAGGAAATGAAGGTCCAGAATATGCCAATGGATACAGAGATGGAAGAAATAAATTCAACACAGGAGAAGGCAGCTGAAGAACAGCAAGAACACAAGTTAAAATTGGAAAACTACGACGTGAAATTAGAAGCTCCTACGTCCCAAGAAGAAACTGCAAAAGATCAGCTGACAACAATGGATATAAAAATGAAAGAAAGCGAGGTTATCATGAATCAACTGTTCCAGCTGGCAGTAGTAGGAGAAATGTTACCACAATCTTTTGAAGATACCCTCTGGCAATCAAAGAAGAAGACATGCATGCTTATGTAATCTACTTTGATGTTCCAGAAAAAGCCAACAAAATTTCAATGGAAAATGCCACAAGGGTTTTTGTTTGTTTATAAAGAACTTGGAATTGCAGCCTTCTTTTGGGAAAATGATGGAAGATTTTCGGGAAAAAACAAGAAAGGACTTCCAGATCTTATTCCTCAACAAGAAAATGGCTAAACTTGTATAAATTGAAATGATAATGCTCAGTATATGGGCATAGGGAAGACAAGGAGGGTTTATTGTGATAAAAAAATTTAACAGGAAAGTTAAAAACTATGTATTGATCTAATCCTTAGCTTAATTTTTTTAGTAAATGTATGACATTTAATCTGCTATATTGAGATTGATTAAAAACAGTGTTAGATTGTAATAGGCTTATAGATTAAACATAGAAATTGGAAAATAAGTTACTATGATAGAATATAAGGATTAGAAAATAACTGATGCAAAAGTGAGAACCAGTTTATGCGACAGAAGAAGATGAGGGGGAAGCCCAACTTAGACATATTGTTATGATATCTATTCTCAACATTATGAATAGGTTTGTATTTTATTTTACATGTAAATTGTTGAGAAATGTTTTTTTGTTATATTCTGAAAAATAATAAAAATTATTAAAAAAGAAGAAGAAGAGGTAGTTGGCAGAGCTACCCACCCATGTCTCTCAGTCTGCTGTGTATATAGTTTTTCTTCAAGAAGCTCACCCACCTGTTTCATCTGAAGTAGGCTGTGTGAGGGTGATTATTTTTAAGCAAAAAGTGTGCAGGTGTATCTTTCTTGTTTCTTAGGTGACCGTACTCCACTTTTTTCAGCAGTTTTCTCCCAGCCGGAAACAGAATCGGAGCTGGTGAAAAAAATGCTGAAAGAAAGAGCCAGCTTTGGTTGGCTCATCCACTGTGCATCTTCCTAAACATAAATCATTTGACCATGGTTACTCATGCCCTATTGGTATGCAGACTAAACTACTATAAGACACACACACTAGTCTGTTTGGTTCTTCCTTTGAGTGTCTGGAAATTGCAGTTGTCCCAGAGTACATCTACAGTGGTAAGCTGCTGGAACCATATTACTCCTTTTTATGGTATCTATTCTGGTTGTCAGTCAGTTTCTGCACCCTATGAAAAGTATCCGTTATAAACAGTCTAAACAGTCTGACATTGTATCTCAAAGATAACCTTTTTGCACTTAGCTCTTTCTGGACACTGAAGTCATTATTGTAAGTTGTTCTCTGTATGCATTCTACAATATGAAGTATGATAGTATGTAATAGCTGTAAGAAAAAGAGAACTTTCATTATAGTCCTGCTTCAATTCTGGAATTCTCTCCTAAGGGAATTTATTTATTGTAACCTGTTCTCATAATCCATTTTTATGATGCAAGGGCATAAATGCTTTTAATTAAATACACACAACTACAGAAAAAATGGTCAATACAAAGCTTCTTCATGTGCCTCAGTTCTATTCCCCGTGGAGCCTACTGCACAGAAACTATAAAAACAAAAGTGTACAAGAAATTATTGCAGATGGAGGAAATTGGTTGCAGGAACCCACAATAATTTTGCAAGGGTGCGATCTAATAGGTAAAACCTTAGCCTTTTATCTGCAGATATAGGAGGAATCCTATATCTGAATGTGCATTAGTGCAAAGTGCTGATGGAACAGGCAACTTTATGAATTGGCTATCATTTGAAAGGAGAAATGTTAGCGACTGCATAGGGCTGATAAATGTGGATGTGAACCTTTATGTTCCCGTGAGAGATGGATGGATGGCTTCTCTGACAATTTAAAATAACATGAATGTTGTTCATTGTGGCAAAGTGATGAACTCCACTGCAGAGCTCTGCTTTGCTCCCTGCTGCTTTATACTGTGCCACTTTGCAAAGCTGCCAGTCTGGCAACTCAGGGAGTCCATTAAAGCAGGTGTGAAAATTTTTATTTTTTAACATACAGATGCTAAGCCCAGGGTCACTAGCAATGGCCGGAAGCAACCAACTCTTTTGTAAATACAAGGTCCCTGGCTGTCTGCATCTGTTAGGCAGTTCTGGGTATTTTATAGCAAATTAATCATGCATTTTGACAGTTGCTAGAGCGGCATTTTCTGCTAATCTTATCCCTTTAATTAAATGCGGATGTTCCATCTTTAGGCTGACAATCTCTGGGCACCTGTTTAATTTTTTAATTGAGGCTGAGGTTGTGCTTGCTCACTGTGCTTTTTCCTTTTCTTTCTTTCTTTCTTTCTCTCTCTCTCCCCCACCCCACATTTTCCCATCCCACACATATTCACATAACATTCCAAGCTGAGCCATGGATATTAAAGAAGACAGACTAGCTGACAGCTAAGGTCAGTTCAATGTGCAACTCAAGCACTCGTGGGCTGGAACTGAGTAGGTTGCTGTGTCTGCTAAATGCAGATTGACAGAAGTATCCAAGGGACAACCTTTACCCTCTATATCAAAAGCATCTAATTACTGCTGAACATAGCAACTCCTCCTTCACTTATTCTTCCTCCCAGTTCAGAAAGCTATAAGTATAGTATATTTTTGCATAAAACACTGCACAATAATATATATAATAAGGGGCTTGGGGAATAAATGATCTTGTCTGAACACACAACAATAAGCCTGAAATATGACACTTAAAAATTGCATTTCCTTTTGGCCGTAGTTCATATTTCCAAGGTGTTTATTCACTGTGAAGGCTAGCAACATACTTTCCCCCCAGGATCTTCACTTTTAAACTCATCCTTAAATTACCAAAATTTTCAATGGAACTGCAAGAGAGCATCATGTTCATTGTGATGTGTCATTTCACATAAAGTAAGGAAGAGATTTTCTACTAGATTTTCCAGTCGTACAGCCCAAATTAATAGGTCTTGCTTTGTTGAACTTGGACATGAGTCTTTCCCCAAGTGAAAGTAATATAAGGAAAACAAATCTGCTTTGGACAATTCATTATTTTTTTTCATAGTATCATGGATATAAAATTGAATTTCTAAAATATCACACAATTACTTTATAAAATTTATCAATTAAATCAGGAGTGAATTTAAACCAGGCCATATAAACCAGTAACAATTAAACCAAAACAACTTGTAAAAAGACTTTATCATTCTTCTAAATGACATTTGGGGCAAACTTGAGTACAGCTTCCTGTAGAGAAACTGTGAATAGTGGTTGCCTTCTCCAAGTGTTCCTTGATTGTTCTTGTGAGTTCTGTGGGGGGCAATTCATATCAGAACCAAAACACAAGGGCAGGGGGAGGTCTAAGTCTCCCCTTCACAAGGAGGGTCTAACAGCCCATTCCTGACTGAAAGGACAAAAGTCCTTTGGAGGCCAGGAAGCAGCTGTGTAGACGTTTGTGCCCCCTGAGCTGGCGCCCGGGCCACTTACGCCACCCAGGGTGGCATGGATGCCGGCGGGGAGGCCTGAACGCTGTCCTCCTAGTGCTGCTGTGGCAGCTCCACTCAGGAGCACTGGTACAGCCTCACGCTGGCATTCGGACGGTGCACTTTGGTGCACCGTCTTCCCGAGGGCATTCCCAGGGTGTTCTGGCACAGGGCCAGGGGAGGGCCACCTTTAGGCAGCCTCCAAAGCCGCTTCAGCCTGGGAACATCCCCTTTCCTTTTTCACAAGATGCGCCTCCTTTTTAGGTGGCGTATCACCCCGTGCAACCCAGTTGCACGAGTTTGTGAGGAGAGGGGAAGGTTTCAGCCTCAGTGGGGTGTGTGTGAAACCTCATTTGGAGGCAGCACAGCTGTGCTGCCTCCAGTCACCAGCACAGCCCTTCCTTTCAGGGATGGGCTGTAAGTCTTCCCACCCATGTTTTACAATCTGAAGCTGCCTCATGGAACTGCTAGTAGCCATATTGGGGCAAACATACTTCTTAGGATAGTCATATTCTCTCTAGGAAACCATAGAGTTTTCAGTAATCCCTAGAGAGGACTGACATCACAACTGGTTTTTCCCCTGGAAGTGTCATCATAGGACCACTGATGGACTGGTCTTGTGACCCTGTTATTGCTGTAGGTACCTATATTTTTACCCAATCAGGGAAAATAGTAGCTCTCTATGTCAGTGTCAGATAATAAACAGCATGGAGGGGAATGTTTCAGAACACCCATTATGATCTGAATTGGCCTTTCTCTACTTGTGACTGTTAAAGAAAAGCATTTTGTCCACACAGTTCTCAGCCCCACATGCTTATCTAATCAAGACATATATCCCATCGCCTGCTGTATCTCTAAACATCTATTATTGGTAGAAAAAGTGAACTACAGAACTGCCTTTCTGGAAGGCAGACATCTACCTCCAATTGCAGAGCACTTGACAATTTTAAGGATGGTGCCTGGGATTAATTCTGTATAGAATTAATTGTTAATTCTGTATAGAATTTTCACAAGCAAGGACCATTCAAGATATGGGCAATGCTGCTGTTATTATTCTCATATTGCTGATGGAAGACTTTCATAGAGAGGTTGCCTAAAGTCACCAAGTGACTTTGTGAGATGGACTTTGAATCATCATGTTATGGTGTGCTCCCTAAACAAGAAACATGCTGCTAACCTCTTGGTGTTTGTGATACCCTTCATACATTTTGCGGTACCAAGTTTGATTTATTTGCAATTGGCATATTTGGGAAGATTGGAGGGGCTGTCATACAAATAGGTGGTGTAGTATAGCCAGTGTGGTGTAGTGATGGTTAGGAGCAGTGGACTCAATTCTGGAGAACCGGGTTAGTTTCCTCACTCCTCCACATAAAGTCAGCTGGGTGATCTTGGACTAGTCATAGATCTCTTAGAGCTCTCTCAGCCCCACCTACCTCAGAGGGTGTCAGTTGTGGGGAGGGGAGGGGAAGGTGATTGTAAGCTGCTTTGATTCTTCCTTAAGTGGTAGAGAAAGTTGGCATATAAAACCCAACTCTTCTTCTTCAAACTGTCAAATACTCTGAAAAGGAGGGAGATGTCTTTCTTCCAGTAAGATGCTTAACAAGGAAGTTGAGGTTGCTTCACTGACATGTTAAAAGCATAATAATTCTCGGTATTCATAGCTTCCTCTGTTGCTACTGTTAGCTGATTGTCTGAGATAAAAGGTTTTGTGAACAGGTAGTTGCCGGTAGCAACTTATTTGCTGCCCTAATATATTAACATGATATTGCAGTACTATTTTGGCCATTACATTTTGATAGTTGAAACCGAATAATGAGACGTTGCTTTCCAGCTGTAGACTTCTGGCTTAAATTTAGGAGTAACCAGCTGTGTAGTTAGGGTTGCCAGCTCCGGGTTGGGAAATACCTGGATATGTTTGGGGTGGAGCCTGAGGAGGGCGGGGTTTGGGGAGGGGAGGGACTTCAATGCCATAGACTCCAATTGCCAAAGCGGCAATTTTCTCCAGGAGAAGTGATCTCTATTTGCTGGTAGTACCTGGAGGTTGGCAACCCTATGTATAGTTGAACTGGGTTTAGACAGGTTCTGCTGCTTGGAGAGAAGGCAGCAGATACTATTCTGTAGTAACATCTGGTCCTAAATATCCATCCGTGATAAACACAATTGCATTAAATGGGTGACAGTCTAAACAGTCTTCAATTTAGCCATTTATCTTTGCCTATGCTTTGATTCATTTCTATTACCCGAAGGTCCTTTGTGTATTTCCAAATTAGTATTTCTATGGCACGTTGCCTCTTTTAACACAGCTCTAAGCAGAATGGTTCGTTGTTAACAGCAAAAACTGCTTAAATAAATCTAACAATGGCCTTTTGCATTTCTACTTTCTGCCTCACATCAACCAGAGATGCAATTTGAAATCTGCTGCTTTCCTGTTTATTCTCCATCAGTGACTTCCGTATCATATTTGTGCAGTTTTAAAGTCAAAACAAGGTTTTTGTACCTGCCTGCCATCCCTGCAAACTCATCCTGGCATCTACAATTCAAGCTGTGTTCTTTCTGCTTCATGCACTCACATCATCATCAACAGATAAGATTCTAAACCTGGATTTTAGCAGGCAGTTTTGCTGGAGAAGCATGAGGCGGAACATAATTTTACTGCTCCCACCATGCATAATTTTGTTTTTGACAGTAAACGAAGCACACACAAGACCTGATTCTCGACTGGAGATTGGCTATGTAACCTGAACTTATACTGGTATAAAGAAGAAAAAATCATATACAATACACATGGGGAGCAGTTACCGTAAATATGGTAGCACAATGTTCTTTTATTTGATGTTGTCTTTCTCTCTGAAAATTCACTTTCATATATAGATTCCTTGCTTCTTTTTTAAAGCAATACCTGTTTAGAATCATAGATGTTTTTGTGACAGCCTGGAATACAATCTGTGGTAGACAGTTTGACAACTTCCTATATACTTTCTAGAAACTTCTTTTAAAAGTTTAGTGTTCCTTTGCCACTTGTAGGAGGATATTCTACTACGATCCTTAGCCTTCTTGAAGCTATTCTCCCTATAATGCTTCTATTATAAGTATATGTATTATACCAATGTAGAAAATGGACATATACCTTTAGTATGTTCAGTGTACATTTTGTACTAACCAGAGGAGTACAATGTCTGAGGTACGAGGTGTAGACATATTTAGGAATATGACCAAATTTTGTGGCAATAGTTCAAGTTTTTTTAATGGTTTTTCTACACTCATTTTGAAACAGTGGTTGTTCTTGACCATATTAAAAAATAACAATATTGTCTCTTGACTTTCTGAGAGAAAGGTGGTCTATAAATAAATTAATAATACAATTAAAATTGATGCCTTTTTCTGCATCAGTGATTATACTGATGGTATATAGCACAAAAATGATGTAAAAGGAACGTTTGTACATTCCTAGGCATACAGAAGGAAAATGTGATATGTCTGATCTGAACTTTTCCAGCTGCTGTTTGTATGCTGTAAACTTTACCCAGAAATGTGGATTAAGCACATTTAGAAGCAAAGATGGTATACAAAAATTGATTAACAGGGTGTGTGTTTTTGGAATAGTTGGAAGTTCATGAAGGAGTCAATAGTGAGGCATACAGTGGAATGTTTAGAGTTGGACTAGAATCTGGGAGAGCCAGAATCATATTTTCACTCTGCCATGGACATTTGCTGAGTGACCTTGGCCAGTTGCACAATCTCAGTCTAACCTAATTCACAGGGTTCTTGTGTGGATAAAATAGAGAAGAGAATGATATAAGCCACTCTGGGTCCCCATCGGAGAGAAAGGGGGGGGGTAAATGAAATGTAGCCCAGGGTCTCTTTGTTGTACCCTGTACCATCAATGTAGCTCCAGTTCTGGTATTTTCAGTTTCCTTTAGAACTATTTGATCAAATCAATGTTAGCCATTCTGGACTATTGGCTTGTAAGTTTCATTTGTGTGAACTTAATTCATTGGAGGCTTCTACCTTAAGATATTTACTGCTTCTTTAAAACACCAAAAGGGGCAAAAAATGGGAAACTAGAATTCAGAAAATTGTGAAGTTTAGTATCTCATTATGTAAACGCTAAAACATGCATATGCGTAAATTTCAGTGTACAGAACCATTTAAAATACTTTATATTTCCATGGAATTTTCATTCTTTTGTATGTTCTAACGAAGCTTTCTATATTTTCTTAATGTTATGTTGTTCTGTTAAGTGGGATACACAAAGTCAAATGTGTCTTCTGAGACCATGCTTTATAAATTTTACTGACTGTCAGCTCTCCACCCATTAGTGAGTGCAAGATTACCGATGGACCGATGAAATGGAAATGACTGTGTCAGTGTCTTTATGTTCTTATGATCCCTGCAGTGAGATAGCTAGAAACAAATTGGTTGTGGGGGGGGGGGCGTTGTCCAGACCCTTCTCTGCTTTGGCTGTAAAATGGCCACTTTGTTCAGTTAAAATGAAAGAATCTCACTGCAAGGGTGGCAGGGGCTGGTGATGTATTTAAAAAACAAAACAAAACACTACAGCAAATTACAAAGCAGCATCTTCAGCGGGGAGGGACTCAGAAGTTCTGCATTTTCACTGGGGATGCATAATTGAACATAAGGTACTCCTGGAATTTCTTTGGGGCAGAAAGCCCCTGTGCATAGTATTTTAAGAATTAGACTGCAAATACTATGCAGTTAGAGAGCTGCAGATCCAGTGGAAACAGACCATTATACCATACCGGCTTTAATTATATGCCTTTGAACAATGAAAGCCAGTGGCAGTAGATTGATGGGAGAGTGGCAGCTGTAAGAAAGAAGTCTAATCTTTTGCAAAGAACAAACATTTGCTTGCATCTAGACAGTCCTATAAATAATCCGCAGACAGTAATTGAATTTGAACCAGTGGGTTCCAGCATCCCTGAGTTGTACCCCTACCCAGGATGGACAAAATTAGCAGCCTAGCACTTAGTTCAATAGAATTACTTGTTGTGGTCTTCTTCTTTTTTTTAGAAAGCAAACTTACGAAACCTGTACTTTCTGTGGTTGCTCATTTCCAAGATTTAGCAACTTTGTTATTTTAACTAAAAATATGCCAGTCTCTACTACTACTAGGATTTGGATTTTATGTCAAAGACTCAGAAAGATTCTGTCCTGTTTTTATGATCTGCCTATCAGCTGTGACATTACACGTTTCTCCCCTGTACATTTTCAAAAGTGTTGAGAAATTTCTCAAAGTGAATGGCAACAGGTGATTTCTTTGTTTCCCGATATATGTGCATGCCGATATATGTGCATGCCAAAATTTTGACAAGGTGAAACTCTTTGTAGCAAAGTTGATAACATATTTTCTTGCCTTTCAAAAGTCTGCTTTGATTTTGTTGGTTCTCTGTTTAAGTTCTGTTAAGGTACAACTCAGATCTATCTGTCTATCTAGCTGCTGCAACTGCTAACACTGCAGGAAGCTTTTTTCATGTGACTTGGTTTCCTTAGAAGTATAACTTTAATAAAAGTGTATACCTTCCTCACTTCTATGGACTATCAGACTTATATTCTATTCCACAGGAATTTCTGTTCAAATATACTGTTCAATGTCAAATATACTGCACCAGATATGCCTCTCCATTTGCACCCTCTCTCCACATATACCCCAAGCATTATGCTGAGGAACAGGCAGAGAATTTAACAAGATAAGGTACATGTCCTCTAAGTCTAAGTCATAAAATCATGGTCCCTAAGCTTATCTTTGTATGACTAGCACAGATCTGATATATTAGGTGACAAGCATGATGTTTAACTTCTCTGCAGGAAGGTTACATGAGCTCATTGCAAATAAAAAGAAAATGTGCAAATTGGGATAGATGCATAAATCTGCATCACAGAACCAGCCGTTCTATTTTATGATTTTATTTGGTACTTCGATTGGGGTTCATTGGCACATTGTAAATCCTGGGCAACAAGCCAGCAATGTGAACATAGCAGAGGGAGCATGCTGACTCTGCTGCACTTATATGGGAAAGGAGCTGAAGGGTTATTGCTGACTGTTCCATTCTTATATGAAAGTCAGCCAATTACTACTGGGCATCCCATATCAGTGCTCTCTAAGGAACATTCAAGGGAGCTTAAAGTAGCTTACATTTAGAAATTGAGACTAATTCCTTGTGCAAGATACTTGGTTTTACCTAAGCATCCATGGGTTGAACCTAAGGCCCTGATACATTTTTACAATATTTTAGACACCACAAGTAGATATTTGGATTTGGTTGACAGCGAGGGAATGGGGAGAAAAAGAGAACAGCACAGATGATGGAAGCCTTACTGGCTGTGACAAAGGTTCCTTGGAACACAGAATCACAAAAGGACTTACTGAATCCAATGTAATCAGGAATAGTGTACCAGTAATGCAGATTTCAGGTGTCTAACCAAATATGACGCTGTACCTTTCAGGTCATGTCCATGTGGTTAGGCCCATTGCTGCCACGAACATGTATATACCATCAGTTAGGATCTGAGAGGGCTAACTGCTTTTGCTGTGACAATTGCCTCAACCAAGGATGCTCTTCTTCACCACAGCCACAACTATCCTACCATAATCTACTTCCCTTATCTGCCTCCCCCAATCTGGCAAGCAGCCCCCAGACCTCACTACCATACAAGGTTTAGTTGGGTTGGGTGGAGACGAAGGGAAAAAAAGTGATGGTGGACAGAAGGAAAAGAGACATGCAGCATGTTTTCCTCCAGCTGCCTCATAATATGAGAAGGATTGGGAAGAGATGAGGATGGCAGTAGAGGACATGTTTGATCAAGGCAAAAACAGCAGCAGATTAGCTCCTACCTAATTTGTGGTATACACAAGAGGATCAAGTTTTTATTTTTTGGACAACCTTGAACAACCATGGTTGGTAAGAAAGAAAGCATGAAAATATTTTTAAAGGGGACTGCTCCCAAGTAAGTATGTTTAGGAGTATAGCCTTCATTACTCAACAAGCTGGGACTTTTTGAGGAATACCATCTAACCCTCATTAGTTTAGTGTGAATAGTGACCTTCTATTCTAACTATTAATGTGAGTCTAGGTCTTTGGCCATTTATGCATGGCTGTTTCCTCGTGGTCACCACACCGACTACTTCAGGGCTTTGCCTTGATTATGCATGCATTTACTGACCATCAGAGGTCACCTCACTCTCACTTTAGAGATCTGATGGGATCAGGCTAGCCTGGGCCAACTAGATCAAGGCATAATTGAGAATGCAGGACAATGATAAATTATTGTTATACACATTAACACTGTCTGGTAGAGTTTTTGCTGGAATATACTTTCCACTTCCATC
The DNA here is from genome assembly GCF_029931775.1 of Euleptes europaea. Lineage (NCBI taxonomy): Eukaryota > Metazoa > Chordata > Lepidosauria > Squamata > Sphaerodactylidae > Euleptes > Euleptes europaea. The sequence goes on from NC_079313.1 coordinate 73,181,955, forward strand.
AGAACACATCATTCTCCTGTGTTAACACTAGATATGCCTTTTCTTCACCTAACTCTGTCTTTTAGGAGTTACAAACACTTCCCGAACTTAGTGTAACTGCAAGGCATCCACAGGGAAGAGAGGCTAAGATTATTGCAAAAACATGTACACTCTTTCAACACTCCATCTCTCTCTCTCTGTGTGTGCATGTTTGCAACACATTTTAACCTAGTAAACAGGAGGATTGAAATAGAAGTTACTTTAGCCTTTCCTCCCATTTTGTTATTTAATAAACCCCATAACTGAAGAAGCAGGTACATTTACCCCCAAGCTATGGTGATTTATAAACCCTGGTTAGCAAGCAACCTAGTGCCGCTGAGATCCTAGGATGCTTAAGGGTTATCCTTCTGGAAAATATTGTCGAAGGCTTTCACGGTCAGAATTCATTGGTTTTTGTAGGTTATCCGGGCTGTGTAACCGTGGTCTTGGAATTTTCTTTCCTGACGTTTCGCCAGCAACTGTGGCAGGCATCTTCAGAGTAGTAACACTGAAGGACAGTGTCTCTCAGTGTCAAGGGTGTAGGAAGAGTAATATATAGTCAGAAAGGGGTTGGGTTTGAGCTGAGTATTGTCCTGCAAAAGTAATGTGCTAATCATTTTCCTGTAAGTATCAAGATAATGTGCTAATGAGGTTATGGTATGTTAATATAGAACCATTGTATCCTGAAGTGATCTGTTAATGTGTGTAATCCAAAGCTAATCTGCATGGCTATTGTTGAATGTTGTCTTTGTTAGTCTGGAGGTTTTCAGAACAGGAAGCCAAGCCTTATTCATTCTTAAACTCTCCTCTTTCCTGTTAAAGTTGTGCTGATGTTTATGAATTTCAATGGCTTCTCTGTGCAATTTGACAAAATAGTTGGTAGAATTGTCCAGTCTTTCAGTGTCTTGGAATAAGACCCTGTGTCCTGTTTGTGTCAGTCCATGTTCAGCCACTGCTGATTTCTCAGGTTGGCCAAGTCTGCAGTATCATGTTCTTTTATCCTTGTTTGTATGCTGCGTTTTGTGGTCCCGATGTAAACTTCTCCACAGCTGCAAGGTATACGATATACTCCTGCAGAGGTGAGGGGGTCTCTTTTGTCTTTTGCTGATCGTAGCATTTGTTGTATTTTCTTGGTGGGTTTAAACACTGTTTGTAGGTTATGTTTTTTCTTTCAAAAGTTTCTCCATCCTATCAGTGACTCCTAATAAATGGCAAGAATACCTTTCCTATGGGAGACTGTTTTTCCTGAGTTTTCTGATTTTTGTTTGGTTTAATGGCCCTTCTGATTTCATTCTTGGAGTAGCCATTTGCTAGCAGTGCGTGATTTAGATGATTAGTTTCTTCCTTGAGAAACTGTGGTTCACAGATCCGTCTTGCACTGTCCATTAATGTTTTGATTATTCCTCTTTTCTGTCGGAGGTGATGGTTGGAGTTTTTGTGTAAGTAGCGATCTGTGTGAGTTGGTTTCCGGTAGACCTTGTGACCTAACTGAAAGTTTGTTTTACGGATGACAAGGGTATCAAGAAATGGAAGTTTACCCTCAATTTCCTTTTCCATGGTAAACTGAATGTTTGGATGGATATTATTAAGATGGTTTAGAAAGTCCATTAATTTTTCTTCACCATGGCTCCAAATAGTAAATGTATCATCTACAAACCTGAACCAGACTGTAGGTTTGTAAGGTGCTGATTCTAATGCTGTCTTTTCAAAATATTCCATGTAAAAGTTTGCTATTACTGGACTGAGTGGACTTCCCATAGCTACTCCATCAATCTGTTCATAAAATTCTTGATCCCATAGGAAATAACTTGTTGTCAAACAATGGTGAAATAAGGCTGTTATATCTTCTGGAAAAATCTGGTTAATCAATGAGATTGTGTCTTTTACTGAAACCTTGGTAAAGAGGGATACAACATCAAAACTGATTAATATATCCTGTGGATTGAGTCTCAACAGACTGATTTTGTTGATGAAGTGAGTTGAATCTTTGATGAAAGAAGTGGTTTTTCCAATGTGGTCCTGTAGGAGGGTGGTCAAATATCTAGCTAATTCATATGTTGGAGAACCAATGGCACTCACGATGGGTCGGAGTGGAACGGAATCCTTATGAATTTTAGGTAGTCCATATTTTCCTTCTGGAAAATGTTACCATTGAAACAAAAAGATCTCAGTTTGGTAACTACTTGGCTAATAACACTTTAAAATACCTCTACTATACTTACACAATGACCTGACTTCTTGCAATTCCCTTTATGTCATCTTGTCAGCAAGTTCAGGGACTCAGATTGGGTTTTACATGTGAGTTGGTACCATCATATGAGGAGGGGTTGTGGCTCAGTTGTTGAGCATCTGCTTGTCATGCAGAAGGTCCCAGCTTCAATCCCCGGCATCTCCAGTTAATGGGACTAGGCAAGTTGGTGATGTGAAAGACCTCTGCCTGAGACCCTGGAGAGCCACTGCCAGCCTGAGTAGACAATATTGACTTTGATGGACCAAGGATCTGATTCAGTATAAGGCAACTTCATGTGTTCATGTATTTAAGACTGTACCATATTGAGAACTGGATATTTGAATTGGCCTTTGGAAACCAGAATGCTATGATGAAAAATGGCTCTTTAAAGTTTATTTTATTTATTGTGACTTGAAATTCCATACGTGCCCATGCTCTTGCCTATGAAAAGTCACATACTATGATAAATCAGGGTCTGTTTAGACAATATGTTAAACACAAATTGGGTTTTCTCCCAACTCATGTTTAACATGTGACCCAGGACTCACCTTAAAAATGGGTAGGAGGGAATTGGCTCCTGAGTGTGCACATGGTGGCAGATCTGCTTCCTAGGGTTGTTCTGATGATAAAGTGAGATGACTCCATGTGTTCTTGAGAGGAAGGTATAAATTTAATAGACTAAACTGAAATTCATTGGGAATAGAATCCCTCTGTGATATATAATAAGCTATCAATTCATTATCTGCCCAAGTCAAGTTAATCAGATAAACTAATAAAATCAAGTATGTGGGGAGGTGACCTTGGGTACCCCTAATATAAGGTGAGTGGTTCTCCAAGTCAGGCTTTTTTTTTTTTAACATTCTGAACTATGAAATTTCCACAGATATTTTCCTGGTGCCTAATTTTTGTGGTCCCATACTAAAACTATTTACCCAGGCTTTTAAATTTTTCTTTCCTTCTTCTTCTGCCTGATTAATAAATGATTTTATGGTATGCTAATATTTATTGGATTGTTTTAACTGTTAGCTTCAGTGGATTTATTTAGAAACATTACAGGATGTCACTGGCTGAGAGGCATGGTAGGAATCTTTTAAATTAATAAATAAATTCAAGACATTAATTATATTGTTAAATGGGGTGGAATTGTGCTCTAAAGAGTATAGTAAATTCTGGTTTTCTTTTTCAACTAATACACATGTAACAATAGGAGGAAGAATGAAGTTGTTCACTTACCTTGATGCCCTAAAACCTGTAATGAAGAAGTCAAGCATGTAGCATAATATTTTATTTGCAGAGGCCATAATAAATGATTGATAAATACAATATAGCAACACAGAGAGATAAAAAGAGAATAATAAACTTGTCATAAGTGGGAGAAAAACCTATTTGCATATAATTCCTTGGAGAACTGGTTCAAGAACACTGTACTTCAACTGTGAGGAAATATGCCCTCTCAGATGTTGCCAAGGTCAGTGCAATCTACGGAGACTTGGAAAAGAAGTGCTGATCATGCAATGGAAAATGACTAGGAAAGGTCTGCATTTATTTCATACAGTTGCCCCAAGATTTAAGAACTTAAAACACGGATTCAGTACATATTCAAGTGGATTTTCCTTCCCTATTTTCTTTTTAAGGAAATCTTGAAAATGAAATTAAAACTGTTGTTTTAATTAAGTTAAATTAATAAACCCTGATTAGTGGCAATCCCCTGCTGAAATTGAACATACTTTAACCCAGACCCAACTCAGCATTACATGTGGGAAGGTTTTTTTCCCCTTTCTTTCAATACTTCACTTTGTCTTGAAGATAGAATAGGATACTATGAATTGGATTGTAGGTTTTCAGCCCATTCCTGAAGGGGAGGGACTGAAAGGTCTGAGGAGGTGGCATTACCCCTTTGGTGGCCACTTACGCCATCCAGATGGGCATACATGCCTTGTAGGGGAATTTAACGCTGCCACAGGGGAGCTACATGGCTGCCCGGCGCGGGGCTGGAAGCTGTTTAGGAGGTGACGAGGCAGCACCATCCCCAGACACCACCTAACCACTACCCAACAGGAGTGGGCGGCCCAATTCCAAACAGGAGAGTCATGTGCCAAGTTTTGAGATTCAGAAACATGTTTATGTAAGGGCAGCAATGAATATTCACTTGCAGACGTTTTCAGGGTGAAAGGAAATCTTTTTGGAGAAGACAAAATGTATTCCCCAAACAACTGTTTACAAGTTTTGTTTTCCCTGAGTGATTCCATCCAATCAAGGATCATGTAGTAACAACATTATTGCCATTATATCTAATTCTGATGAGGCTAAAGAGTGTGGATTCTTAAATCCACAAATTAGGCCCATGAACAGACAAGTCAGATATTTCTACTAACCTGAGAAAAAAACCCAGGTGTGCATAATAATTTGAATTTTTTAAGAAAATGTAGATTAACCCCACCCCAAATAGAAGCATTGTCTTTAGCTTTAACAAATAAATGCCCTCTGAGATCTTAGTGGCCATTTTAGGGATTGCTAGGCAAGTCCCATGATGCAGAGTGGTAAGTTGCAGTACTGTAGTCAAAGCTCTGCTCATGACCTGAGTTCAATCTTGATGGAAGTTGGTTTCAGTTAGCTGACTCAAAATTGACTCAGCATTTCATCCAATATTGGCTGCCTAGTAAACGTTGTGATGTGACATTACCCCACGAGTAGTAATGACCTGGTGCTTGCCAGGGGACTACCTTTACTTTTACATTTAGGTAATCACATCAATATTACCAGGCTTCAAGGCATGACTTGTATCACTAAAATGCAGTGGAAAGAAGCAGATTCCTTTCCAGGGCAGTTTTGGCCTCCCAGTCTACCCCTGATCCTCCCCTGCCCTTGAAGAAGGACTCATTGGGGCCAGGTATGGCAGCAACCACCAGACAACTCACTACTATACAACTAGTGTGACTCTCCCAAGCCTGGTGGTGACCATCCAGAGATTTTCTTCTATGCAACAGCAGCCACCACACAATTTGCCTCAGTGGTTTGCTACTGTCCAGTTTGCACAACTCACTTCGGTCCACTAATTGATACTAGATGACTTGATGCTACATAACTCCCTTGGACTTAGCGGCAGGCACCACACAACTTGTGTGACTTAGATGGACCCACTTGGAGCCACCACACAATTCCCCTGAACAACTTGCTAGTTCACAACTTTTGCAAATTGGCCAGATTTCTCCCAGGGAGAGACTTCCACGAGTAAAGAAGGAGGGAAAGTTGAGAGCCAGAGTGGTATAAAAGTGTCAGACTAGGATCTGGAAGACCCAGATTTGAATCCACACTCTGCCATGGAAGCTTGCTGGATGACCTTGGGTCAGTTTCTCTCCATCTCAGCCTATTCTGCCTCACAGGGTTGTTGGGTGGATAAAGGAGAGCAGAATAATGTAAACTACTTTGGGTCCTCAGTAATGAGAAAGGTGGCTTATAAATGGAGTAAACAAGTAATAAATAAAGCTGAAGACTTGGGGCAGATAAAAGGTTGTTTGGTTGGTGGATGGGAAGGAGAGGAGGAAGCAGGGAAAAGGGAAAGGATACCAGGAGTAGGGAAAGACAAATACATGTGGGCAGGATACAGGGGGAAATTAGGTGCCCCTACAAGTCCTTGCAGGTCCTCCTTTGTAGCCAACTCAAATGTTTCTCAATGTCTTTCTCTTTGATCCTTTTTGAAGCCCCCAATCAACAAAAGTGAGAGATGCTTTGCATCTGATGAAAGCATGTGGAATGCCCTTTTCATTGAGGCTCACCTGGTGCCTATGTTGCTTTCTTTTAGGTTCTGCACCAAACCATTTCTGTTCACCCAGGCCTTTAAGGATTTTTATTTTTTATTACTATTTTAATCTATTTTTTCCAGCTTTCAGTGGTCTGTTTTCATAGTCTATGTTTTTATGTTGGGCTGGGATTTTAGTACCAGATCTTTTAACGTTTTGTGTTTATTTTTTTATTTTGTAAAGTACCTCAGGCACATTCCTGGAGGTGCAGCTTAAAAATGTTCTAAATAAATAAAGCTTTGATGAAAAGCACCTTCTCCTTTTCAGCTTAGCTATAATTTATACAGTGCAAAGTTTGCAGCCTAATGTGGTCATTATAGTTAAGAATGGATTGACCGCACTGCTATGTGTACCAGTGGGTTTTCCCTTGAACAAAAACTGAAAATTTCTGTGCCATTCTTTGGAACTGGCCTTTAGCCTTTTGAGAGATCACAAAAATGTAGAACTACATCTCACTGCACAGATCCTTTTCAAACCATTTTGTATTCCCCCACCCCAATAACACACACACAAAAAAAGATTTGTCATGCTTGCTGCTTATTTTTTTGCTGAGTTCCCATTTCTTTGGTATGATTTTCCTTTCTAGATGCGTAGAAGTTTAAAGGAAAATCAAGATTACAGTTTAATTGATTTTAAAGCATTTTTCTTTGCTTTCCATCAGGATAAATCAATGGTAAAACTATTCTGTAAGCAATTTTATCAAAAAAGTGCAATATGTCTAGCAAATATGGGAAAGGACATCTTGAAATGATAACCCTTACATGCCCTTCAAAAGACTACTTTTAATCTTGACATCACTAATAACAGTCTCTTTCACCTATAAGGAAAAATATATCAATAGTATGGTTTTGAAAGGGTTTTTTTAACCTCCCTAAATTGAACTGGCAGAATGTGTGTTTATAGCTTTTCTATCACTGCTGTAATCTACATTCATTTCTCCCTAGCTGCAAAGCGTTATACATCTTAGCTCCTTCTCTTAAAAGCATTTGAATGATTACTTTCCCTTGTCAGAGCAGGCAATGGAGCAAAAGAAAACTTTCTTTTCCTAAATAATATCCCTTGAAAGTAAATATTGCTAAAAATAATTGCCTCTTCCCATGATCCACTTCATGCATGCATAATAATTCCATCAAATCAATGGATGGGTGATCTCCTTTTGAAATCACACAACAACCCCGAAAATATTTTCTCAGTTTGTACAGCTGCAAATGAATTTTATATTACAAAGAGAGGATGGTAATTTCTATGAAATTCTCTTTAAGGCACCTGGAATTTGCTTGGTTGACTTATTTGAAGCACTGTTGTTATGGGCAGGGGAATTTCTGTTCTGAAATTCATTGTTTTAGATCTACATCAGCCTTATATTGAATCAGATCCTTGGTCCGTCAAAGTCAGTATTGTCTACTCATACTGGCAGCAGTTCTCCAGGGTCTCAGGCAGAGGTCTTTCATATCACCTACTGCCAGATCCTTTAACTGGAGGTGCCAGGAATTGAAGCTGGGACCTTCTGCATGCCAAGCAGATGTTCAACTATTGAGACATGGCCCCTTTTTGATTCCTCATTTTCTTCCTCTCTCTTTTAGAAGAAGGATTTCTCTTTGATTTCTAGGGCTGTTGAATTAAAAAAAATTCGGTATAGTTTGGATTCGGCTGAATTAGATTAGGCCCGTTTAGATTCGGGATATGCCAAAGTCCGAACTCCCCCGCTTTGGGTCCGTGCAATTCGGCGGGAATTCAAAGTTCGGGGAAAAAATTCGGCCGAATAAAGCCATTAAAAACACAACCACTCCTTTCCGCGGCTCTGGGGGGGCATTTTTGGGGGTAGAGGTCCCAAACTTTCAGCGGAGCTTCAAAGGATGTTTCTTGAAAGACCCCCCAAGTTTTGTAAAGATTGGGTCAGGGGGGGCTGAGATATGGGCCCCAAAAGGGTTCCCCCCACCCTTAATGTGCATGTCTGAGCAGAGCTTGCCGCCCACGCACAAAGCTCCCAGCCCCGACAAACAGCTGAGAAGTTTGCAAAGCATTGCAACACGACTGCAAAACAACACAACCTTGTAAGCAACACCTTTGCAACTGTGCAAAGCAACACCTGACACCTGGGAGTTTGCAAACCATAGAAAGGGACAGAGGCAGCTAGCTATGCATAATGAGCAGGAGGGGTGGTATTTCCCCTTTTGCATGGGACTCCAAATGCATTCTTTAAGTCAACATTTGAAAACCAGTTTTGAGCAAGCATCCAAATAGACCTAACCGCTCTTATGAATGAGGGAAAACCTGAAGACACACAACTGAAACCCCCCCTCAAACCAGGGAGAGAGAGACTCCAGGGGGAACACACCCCCAGGCAGAACTGGCAAAAGCCCCCTTTGGCTTCCCCCCCACCCACAGAAACTGCTCCCTCCCCACACACACACAGACTCTGCTTCCCCCCCCCAACACACACACAGGAGAAAAATTATAGATTAAAGCCCCCAAAGGGGTCTTACTGTGGCTGTCTTCTGTTCCATCAGGAGGGGCTGGGGAGGACTTGTAATCCAAGATGATTCCAATTAGGCACGGAACGTTTTGCTCTGCAGATGCATACAGGATCAGCTGATCCATTCATCCCAATAGGGGAAAGGGGAAAGGGGAAAGCCCATATCTCGAGACCCCCTGACCCAATATTTACAAAACTTGGGTGGTCTCTTAAGAAGGCTTGTCTGAAGCTTCGCTCAAAGTTTGGGATCTGCACCCCCAAAAATGCGCCCCCTGCAGCCACGGAAAGAGAAAAGGGGGGAGCCAATATTTCTGCCCCCACTGAACCCATCTTTACAAAACTTGGGTGGTATCTTAAGAAGGATTGTCTGAAGCTATGCTGAAAGTTTGGGGGCTGTATCCCCAAAAAAGCGCCCCCTGCAGCCACGTAAATGGAAAAGGGGGGGAAGGGAAAAGGGGTGGAGCCCATATCTCGAGACCCCCTGACCCAGTGTTTACAAAACTTGGGGGTATCTTAAGAAGGCTCATCTGAAGCTCCACTGAAAGTTTGGGGTCTGTACCCCCAAAAATGCGCCCCCTGCAGCCATGGAAAGAAAAAAGGGGGGAGCCCATATCTCGGGACCCCCTGACCCAATGTTTACAAAACTTGGGTGGTCTCTTAAGAAGGATTGTCTGAATCTCTGCTGAAAGTTTGGGGTCTGTACCCCAAAACATACGCCCCCTGCAGTCACAGAAAGGAGCGAATGTGCACAAGCACCCCCCTACACACAAGGATTTCCCTCTCTCTCTCTCTCTCCCCGGCCAGGCCGCACATCAGCTGATTCCTCCAGTACTCAATCCTGACTGATTGGCCAGAAGAAGACCCAGCTTGGCCACCGATTGGCCGGGGAATGAAAATGCTGCTTACTGACGGTTATGCTGCTTACTGACGCCCCGAATTGGCCGGATTTATTCGTGAACTCCCGAACTCGCTGAATTCGGCTCCCCCGGTTTCCCTCCATTTTTGAGTTCGGTTCGTCCCGAACTAAAAACCACCGAATCAGGGGAAATTCGGCTGTTTTTCAGTTCGGGCCGAACCGAATCAACAGCCGTATTGATTTCTCTTTATAGAACAGGAAGGTATTGGACGTCATTCCCTGCCTCTGAGCATCTAGAGAGTGGCATTTTGAAAATTTGCAGAACTACCCTTTCTGCCCAGCAGCACCTCCAGTCTCCGAACCTGTTCTTTTAGGGGGAGTGCAACCCTAGCCAGAAAGAAGACGTGTTAAATTCCAGGTCAGGCCTTCTGGCCACCAGTAACATCTCCATCTTGTTGGGATTAAGCTTCAGTTTATTAGCTATCACCCTTTCCAAAACTGCCTCCAGAATGAAAGACTAACAGAATTTCTGTCAGAAATTTTGTTAGTCTTTAAGGTGCTACTGGGCTCTTGCTCTTTTCTGCTGCTACAGACAAACACGGCTCCCCAGCATGATCAGCCTCCAGAATGTGATCCACATATTGGTGACAACCCAGCCCAAGTCTCCAGATGCCCCCCACTCAGTGGTTTCATATGTAGCTATTATAAATGTAGCTTGGGGTACAAGATAGAACCTTGCAGAGCAGGGGCCAAGGGGCTGAGCAGCAGTACCCCAGTACCACTTTCTGAAACCTACCTTCTAGTTAAGATCAAAACCATTGCATACAACCCTGAGAGGCAGTCCGGAGGGATACCATGATCAATGGTAGCAAAAACCACTGGGAGGACCAAGAACATCCAAAGGGTCAAACTTTGGGGTACATTGGGATAATGAAGTAATTTGTCCCAGGGTCTAAACTGCTGCCAGGTAGTTATCTTCCCAGGGTCTAAACTGCTGCCTGCTAGTCAGGGCCGGATTTAGGTTCGATGAGGCCCTAAGCTATTGAAGGTAATGGGGCACTTTATATGTCCAGCTGTCCTTTGTCAACAACAAATTGTCGCTATTTTTTGTGTTGAATATATGGTAATTTATGGACCTAATAGGTATCTAAAGCCATTTGCTGTATGTAGGTTTTATTTTGTTTTTTATCCTATAATTTGGAAATGTACATCCAGTTTTTTTCCTTTAAATTCTTTTGGCCCCCAGGAGAGTGGGGCTTTAAGCTATAGCTTGTTTAGCTTATACATCAATCCGGCACTGCTGCTAGTACATCTCCTTGTTCACAGTGGAAATCCTCTTCAGTCTTTATCTGAGCTGGAAACTTTTCTATGAGAAACAAGGCTGGTTTTGTTCGTTGCAGCCTTACTTCCTTCCTATTGCACATGGCACCGGTGCTGCTTACTGGTTGGCCCCTCATTAGGCAAGGGGCTCTTGGCTTCTTGGGCAGGCAAAGGCTCGAAAAGGCACCTAAAGGTCTCTTTCTCAGGAGTTTTCTTAGAGCCAGTATGGTGTGGTGTTTAAGAGCAACAGACTCTAATCTGGAGAAGCAAGTTTGATTCCTCACTCCTCCACATGAGTGGCAGACTCTAATCTGGTGAACCAGGTTGGTTTCCCTACTCCTCCACATGAAGCCTGCTGGGTGACCTTGGGCTAACCACAGTTCTCTCAGAACTCTCTCAGCCAAACCTCCACACAAGCTGTATGTTGTGGGGAAGGGAAGGGAAGGTGATTATAAGTTGCTTTGGGATTCCTTAAAGGTAGAGAAAAAGCGGGGTATAAAAAACAACTCTTCTTCTTCTTCCCCCTATCCATCTTCTGGCACAGGTCATCTGCCCAGGTTGTTTCAGTCCCATTACCAGGCCTGAAGCCAGAATGGAAAGATTTCAAACAATCTGCTTCTTCCAGGAATCCTTGAAGTTTGCCCAGTCTCCACTTGTTCAATTGTTTTACTCAAGAATTATACATTTGAGACTGGGCGGTTAGGTTGGGCGGCATTCCAGTCACATGTTGATGCAGCTCTGATGAGCTTTATATTAAATTCCTACCGTTTAGTTCCATTTGAGACTGGATGATAGAATTCATGTCCCAATTAGATTTCTTTAGGAGTGGACACACCACAGCCTGCTTCAGGACTGGGGGGGGGGCACTCCTTCTCTCAAAGAGGCATCTACTGCCTCCCTAACCCAGTCAACCAGTACCCCATTTAAGCAATCAGGAAGGGCAAGGGTTATATGAGCAGGTGCTAGGTTTCAGACTTCTAACAATCCTGTCTACATCCTCAAACTCAGTAAACTTTGTTCTTCTGTTTCTGGACTTTTCAAGCCCTTTGGGCTAATGAGGAGTGTGAGCTTTGCCAAAGTAAAATGCTTTGTTTGTTTGTTTGTTAGTTACACAGGTATGTTGAAAACTATGGTTTCTTGCCATACAGTCTGGTCCTATGCAAATTTATTGAGTAGTATGCTCGAAGTTAGTGAGTTTTGGATTGTAGTTTTAGAGAGATTTGTTCTAGCATAGTCTGAGAATTCTACTATTAAGGGGTCCAAAAGCTCATTTCACAGCCTTGGGATTCCTATAACAAACTAGCTAGTCCCGATATGGCAAATTCTTGTTTCTTTGCATGAAATGTTCAGAATTAATCTCTTAATAAGCAATCTGTTGGCTCGTTCTTAAACAGGCATTGAATTATGCTGAAATAGCTGTGTTCTCTTAGATAAGCAGTGCCAAATATAGATTAAGCAGAGGATGAACATAAAGTAAACAGTGAAAAACAAATTTAATTATTTCACTTTTATTCTTCTTGGGTGTGTTTTTTTTTTAAAACCTTCTACATTTCTTGAGCTTTTATAAAAAATTGCCCTTGAGCTAAATTGGGATGACAAGGCCTGCCCATGGGGTGTTCCAATTAAAAATCTACTACAGCATCTGTTTAAACAGGCACTGTTTTGAGCTACCACAAGGAATAATTTCCCCACGCACACACACTAATTTTTATCCTCAAAATTTGCGATGACTAAATCATGTAATAAGCAGCTAGGCACTATAAAAATTACTCTAAATCTGATCAACTGTCATAATATAGAAAGATTACAGAAACAGAACAATGGGGTGAGGAAGAGACCTATAGCATAAAGAAATGGAAGGAAATATTTTGGGCAAACACCACGTACATGTCCTTAAGAGACCTTGCTATTATCACAAAATCAAATGAACCTGCAGAACATGCCTCCCCCATGTTCTAAGGGCCAAACTAGCCAAAGATTATATCTGGGGATGCCTGCCATTTTGAAGCAGTCAGTTGTGAATGCTTTTAAACTGTGTTGGGGCCAGCTTCTGGTTGGGATCTCAGTGGCATGGGGGGCGGGGTGGGGGAGGAGGGGCTCCTGCTTTCACCCCTGCCGCTTTTTCCTGACCTGGGGATGTTATTTTCCCATATGTTCCCTGGTGCTATTTCAAGTTGGAAAAATGTTGAGGGGGGGGGGAACAAGAGCCCCGCCTTTCCCCACACCATGGTGGTCCCAACCATAATTGGTCTCAGCACAGTTTACAGGAGTTCTCAGCTGGGAATTTTCTACTTCAAAATGGGGAATCATCCCTGAGGATGCCCATATTGTCTAGTTTGGCCCTAAGTCCTTCAATGACCTCTTAAAAAGGTGGCCATAAGGATGCTTGTGAACTTACTTTTCCTTTCTTCCATTATTTGCCTGTCTCCTAGAGTTGCCAGGTCCCTCTTTGCCATTGGCGGGAGGTTTTTGGGGTGGAGCCTGAGGAGGGGAGGGTTTGGGGAGGGGAGGGACTTCAGTGCCATAGAGGCCAATTGCCGAAGCGGCCATTTTTTCCAGGTGAACTGATCTCTATTGGCTGAAGATCAGTTGTAAGAGCAGGAGATCTCCTGCTAATACCTGGAGGTTGGCAACCCTACTGTCTCCAGTTATTCTAGGTTGCACACATGTCCCTTGTTGCTTAACTTAAAGCCTTCTTTATTGTCTTGTTTGGCTCCTGCCTCTGAGATATAAAAGAAAAATTCTTAGCCTGAATTTAACCATATAGAAAGTTTGCCCATGCTAATTTCCTGCTGTGCCAAGGAGATTGTGTGCAGAACACTGGCATGCTCAGGATTCAGCTCAAGTTAAAGTTGCTAAGGACACTTGGTAGGACTTTTTGTGACTATATGACTTGGGCTGATTGCTGTATATTTTTTTGTGGGTGGCCCATTTATGGAAAATTTGTCATGCTGCCAACTTTAAATTTTTGTAAAAGTTTCTTTTCAATGCACCATCACAAATGTTAAAAAGTGATATTGACCGTGTTGTGTCAAAAGTTTACTGCCCCATCCATCTCCTTGCCCCATGCTATGTAGCTAACCTTCATGGACCCTTAATGTAGCTAACCTTCAGACCCTTCAAGGCATTCATATAATCTTTAAGGATGCTCTGTCGCTGCCTTACTAGTCATTGCCTTCTCTCTCAGTGAAACCCATGCAGCTTCACTGATGTGTCTTACTGCCAGACACGGTGGCAGAGAGCATCACAGCATCTTATCTTGCCCACTGTATCTGGATAGATCAGCAGAAGTGCAGGCAGGACCTTCAGCAGTTTGCCCAGTGCTACCTCCCATTGCCCAGTAGGCACAAGACATCAGCCTTGCTTCTGAAGCATTGGCTTTATCCTAGGTCCATTCACAATTGCTCCCATATGCACCAAGTGGATCTTGCAGAAGACATCCATTAAGTGGGTTCTTTCTTGATCCTACTTGTGACTTTTTCTGTCCAAATGCTGTACACTTTTTAAACCCTTCAAGACAATGCATTACTTGCATGTACTTACTCCAAGGATAACCATTATTTTGGTCCCATATATACAAAGTGATGTTTCACAGTTCCAAATTAGATATGACACACAGTTGTGATTAGCAAATTTTTGAAATAGCAAATTCAAATTATCATTCTTTTGACCACTATTCAAACCATTAATTAGGTATGTTAATTAACTGTTTAGATACCTGAGGACCAGAATAATACTTTTTTGTTTTGTTTTGGAAAACCAAAATTGCCGAGACAATTGAGAAGGTTTTCTTTAGAAATGTCAAAGCTTCCAATCTTCCTGTTTTCTGTTCTCATTGTTATGACTGTTGATGATGGTATTATTTTTAAAGGTCCCTGTGTGAGTAATCGGAATAAGAGTCAATGGTAAATGTTTGAATGTGCTTTCCAACTGAGATCTGTGAGACATTGTTGTCTCCAAATTACTGAATTACTTTAGACACAATGTAGTCATGCCAACATCATTTGTATTGTGAGGAGCTCTAGCAGATGAAAGGAACTGTACTTAAAACCATTTAGCTGGCAAAGTTTCTGTTACTGTTATAGCTGCACAGCAGGTGATTCAGTCCTGAGATTATTGTTCTGAAGTCATGATGTGCCAGCTCATCAGGAGGATGACGTAAATCCCCAGTTTTATCTCAGCACACAAGGCAGTGGGAAGTGGCATTCAATGAGTGCATATCCTGCAGAGTGCTTGGTTATGGTACCAGTTGTGGGACTGGATAAGAGGTACACAACAGCTACTGAAAACATTTATTAGAGAATAAATGTTTTCTCTCTCTCTTGTGTTTAGCTGTGAAACAATTCCTATTATTCATACATGGGGACATACTTATTATTATTGTTATTATTTATTTAATCATATGTATAGCTCTATTCAGCAAGATCAGTCCTGCTCTGGGGAATTTGCAGCCAATTTGACACAAAGGAAATAACACAAAGGGAGAGGACGGAGGTGAAGGTGGGGACAAGGGGGGGAAGAACATGCAGAACATTCATGACAGTTATATGACCTTGAGTTCAGTAGGGAAGGAAGACTATGAGGTTGAGCCAAAGTCTTTACAGAAAAGAAGAGATCTGAAGGATATGTGAGAGATGACCTCACACAGGTATTCCGGGAAGCAGTTCCAGGCATAAGGAACAGCAAGGGAGAAGGGTAGAGTCATTTGATGACCAAGGGCAGTTGATGATAAGGGAGCTAGATGATATGAGACCTGGATGTACAAAGGTGGCAGGCAGGTAAAGGGGCAATCCTTTGAGGATAAGAACAAGGAATCTGTGCTGGATCTGGGAATGTACAGACAGTAAGTGAAGGGATTTACACCATCATAAAAGGAAAAGTGGTTTGTCTTGGTGACAAACTGAATATCTTGAGACTGTTTTTCAAGTCTCCTCATCTTCTAAGGTGAAACTTGATTAAAAGTGTGGGATAGGACCCTTTCAGCAGATGCAGTTCCCCCCTCCCACTATGGAATGTTGTTCTCCTCCCTCTGTACCTGGTACTATTCTTGAACTTTTTCAGCACCAAGCAAAGTTTTTTTTTTAATCAGTAGGCTTTTATTTGACTAGTATATGATTTTGTTGTTGTTTTCCTGTTTTGGTCATATTATGTTGTAATTACTTGTTTTTCACTTCTTGTACTTCTGTTTTAGTTGCTGCTGATGTTTCGTCTAATTGCTTTTAGATTTTCTGGTTGTTAGACTGGCATTTATATTTCTGTTTTAGATTATCGTATGGCTTGTTTTAATTAAATTGCATATTTATGAATGGACTCAAGAACTTCTTGGCAAAGCTGGTATATATGTATGGACAGTCAGTCTAAAGGTGGAGATAGGAGGAGTTTGGGGGAAGGGGATGGGAAGCTGCTGGGTCAGAGGGACTTTCTGCATAAATTTTGAAATCGCTAAGGAGTGAGGTGGGGAAAAGTGAGCTAGGCATCAAAGTGTTGTCATGCACCTGAATAAAGTTTTTGAAGTACTCAGTCTGAACATATACAATACAGGATAACTGAGTAACAGTGGCCTTAAAAAAAGAAAAAGAAACCATTATTACTGATTGAATGAATACCAAATATATACTTGGGTGATGTCCTTAATTCTCTTCTAAATTTGCAAGTCTCTGTTGATGCGTGATGCTGGTGACTCATCAAACAAGACACTCATCAGTCAGGTAACATAATACAGTGTAACTAATTTAGTCAGCTTTCATGCACTGAGTTGAAAAGTTAAGTTGGCAAGAGCTCCCTATAGAATAGCCACAAAATGAAGTTTTAAAAGCTTCCAGAGCTTAACATCTTCTGTTTGAGACAGATGACAGCTTCTGTGTTTTTGAAAAAAAAAAAGAAAGACCAGCGTCCCATAAGAATGTAGGTTGAGAGTTTTACCCTAACCTGTCTTTCAGAAAGGATTGCCATGCAGGGAACCTTTACAGCATCACAAAATTTAGGCACTAATAGCAAACATTGGATGCCCTAGGTATCATTCAGGGAAAATGGGGAAAGGTTACTATTGTTAAAGGTTAGGTATTACTCTTCCATCTTTATCTTCATAGGGCTAAATAATTTTTGTTCTAGATCTCATGCAGCCAGTAAAAATATATTTATTTAATATGGTCTTCCACTGCCATCATAACCTCAGAAAATAGTCATAAGAATATAAGAAAAGCCCTGCTGGATCAGACCAAGGCCCATCAAGTCCAGCAGTCTGCTCACACAGTGGCCAACCAGGTGCCTCTAGGAAGCCCCCAAACAAGATGACTGCAGCAGCACCATCCTGCCTGTGTTCCACAGCACCCAAGATAATAGGCATGCTCCTCTGATCCTGGAGAGAAACAATGTCATGGTTTTCATTGTTAATTTCATGGGGTAAATATTTCTTGAAGTTTCCTAATATTATGATAGTTGGCATTAAAGATATATCCACATTCTGGGACTTTGCTGGTTCAACTGCAGTTCTGAGAATTCATACAGATTCTTTTACTCTGCAGGCTAAAATTGTGGAAGATGGTTCTGGTCTGCTAAATACAACAAATGTGGACTTGAGACTTGCCCCAGGCCCGGTTTGCTGGCCTGTGCAAGGGAGGAAGGTCAGGAGGAGGCTTCAGGCTTCCCTGCTCCAGCCAGAAAATGGTGATGGCAAGGCTGAGCGGCCATGTGGCACTTTTGTGGGCCTCTGGGTCTTTGCCTCACTCCCCCTGCACTTTTTCCGCCTGGCTTGCTCCCCATTCAAACAAGTCAATCAGGTTTGTCTTGGCATGTTGCCTTGCGGGGTGGGTCTCAGCTGGTGGGTCTCAGCCTTACAGTTCTCAGTTAGGTCCGTGAACTGTGTATTTATTCGGCCGTGCCTCGCCGCTCAGATCAGTTGCCTTTCAACTTTGCTCCACCCTCCTTTCATGTATTCTGTTGTTTCACTGTACTGTTATGTTTTTACTTTACTCTTTGTCACAACTTATTGGTGGTGTTTGCATGGCACCAGATCCATTTGGGGGAAAAGCTGGCCTGCATGCCCCCTTTCCCCCACTCTGGGGATCCCATTAAGGGATTTGGGGGGAGGCTTTGCAGGGGACATGCCCAGCTTATGGGCTGCCAAAGCAGCCTCCTTCCAAGTGGCAGGGGAATCACCAAGTGGCTCAAGCCCAGGCAGAGTACCACATACTGTCATCCCATGCTACGTCCGAGCAGATGTTCTGGGAGTAGTAGGTCATTTATAGGTTGGCAGGTGGGTCGGCCAATGCTATGGATCCAGCCCCTATGCTGTGATAAGGCCCTGTTCAGTTGTAACCAATAAAGGCCCGCCTAGGCTTTGTGTTTTTATGTTTGTTCTTCTGGTCAGCTTCTCTGCTGCACTGGAAGGAGGATGAGTGGGGCCTCTTGTGATGGAGCTTTCACTGGGATTTTTGCAACTGTTCACCTTTATAATTTCCCTCTCTATGAAGCATCTCTAAGAAACCCTTTAAGCCCATAAAATCTTTGCCTGCCATTCCCTTCTCGTATTGTTGCTCTAGAATCCCATCCATACCTCCAATATGACTTAATTTAAAGATTTACTTTTAAAAGAGCTATATTTAGTTATGGACCAAACCACATTTGGCTCTGGAGCCATAGGCTACAGACCTCTGATCAACGGGATGCTACTGGATGGATACATTTAGATAGGCAATGGAATAAGATGAACATTTATTCATTTGTTTATTTAAACATTGTCCAACCTGCTCTCAATCCAGGGCAGTTTACAACAATAGTCTGTGTTAAAACAATAAAGCATTTCAACCATGAAATAAATGTCCATTAGTTTTTTTTTTTTTTTTGTAATAATTAAAAATCAGCACAAAACCTGGGTGACTAAGAAGGCCTCTACTGTTGGCTGAAGCTAATCTCTAGGGTTCCCAAATTCTGGATAGAGATCTCCTGCTATTACAACTGATCTCCAGCTGATAGAGATCAGTTCACCTGGAGAAAATGTCCGCTTCAAATCCAGTTCACCAGATTAGCCTCCACCGCTCCAAACCACCACTCTTAATCACTACACCACACTGGCACTTTGAATTGTATGTGCAGAAGTGAATAGGCAGCCAGAGAAGGTAATTCAAACAGGCAAGGTGTGTGTGCAGTATTTTGTGACAGTCAACGATCTTGCATTTTTCATCATTTGAAGCTTCCAAATAGTCTTTAAACAAACCCATGCATTTCAATAGTCTAATTTTGGCCCTATATATGTATTCAAATATTATTTCCCCCTCACAGAAGATAAGGAAACTAGAAGCTCTTTTGCTCCAAACAATAAAATATGTCCATACTCTTAATTTTGCCATCAGAAAAGTTCAGGTTTCTCTTCATTCCCTAGGTAGTTTTACTTTCTCCCCCATATTTTTCTAAATACAAATCTCTCCTACTTCAACTGTGACTAGACTGAATGGCTGATTTAGGGGCTTTCTTACTACATGTTATATTTTTGCAGGCAACCTTTTGATCATTGTGCAATGCTTGGTCCTGTATATTTTTGATGAAGGCAATGGCTTGACTTGGCTATTGCATTCAATATATTCCAGCTATGATCTGTTTCTGAAGCTGAAAAATCAATCACTCTCCCCTGGCCTGACAGAATATCCTAAGAGACTGCAGCAGATTTTCAGTTTTCTAATATTGCCAAGAGTTTTGATTTGAAGCAGGATATTTCAACCTCAAAGACTTAAGTAAGTATTGAATTTCACCCCGAAAATAGTTCTTCTTTTCACAGTACAGAGGAAAACTTCATTACATTCATGTAGAACTTGGGCTTTAAAAAATACTGTTTGAATGATAAATCTGTTTACTTTCACTTCTCTCTCATGCACATCATAAGAAGAAATCTGATACGCCTTGTTAGTTTTCTATATTGGTCTCTAAATGCCTGCCTCTAAGCCTTTTTTTGCTTAGTCACCTGTGGTGAATAGAAATTTCCAGATGCAAACTTCTGCCATTCTAAGCAGAGTTATTCCCCATTAATTTCCAGGGGAGGCTGATACTCATTGGGGCTGATGGAGTAGAGTGGAGGGTCATCTTGGGGGGTTGTGGACATGGCGGGTGCTATCAGTGCAACAGCATTACATCACTTCCAGGAAAAACTCAGAAGTGACATTATGCGTTCTCAGAATTACTGGAAATGCTATGGCAACATAGAGTTTCTGGTGATTCCTAGAGGGAAATGACATCACTTCCAACATTCCCCCAGAAGTGATGTAATATCATTGTCCTGATGGCATTTTTTTTCTTCATTGTTTTCCCACCAGCTGACACAGTAGTTGTGGGCAGTTAAGTGTTGCAGGTGGCAGGAGACCTGGCAACCTTAGGGTAGTCAATGGTAGGCAGATCTAATTAATTCTGTTTCTGTATATCCTCCCTTGCAGTGATTCTAAGAACATTTAAGCACTGCTGTATAGCTCCTTGACTTTTAACTGATTAGCACACACATGCAAGTACCAATTGAGGCAGCCTCTCCATTTGCAACAACAGTGGGAAGACCCAGTGCAGAAGAGAAATCCTGCCACATGCCTCCCTTTCCTAAAACCCTCTACGCAACACGGTGGCCAGAAAAGTAAGGTTTATGACACAAGGATATGAACTATGCAGGTCTCAATGTGATCTATAATTCAAAGCAGAGTGTTTGGCTGTGGTGCTCCCTGACCAAGCAATTCAAAGTTTATTGAAATCAATTGGCTTAGAAAGATAAAGATGTAACTCTGCTTAGCCAGTGTGGTGTAATGGTTAAGACTGGTGGTTTGGAGCAGTGGACTCTAATCTGGAGAACCGGGTTTGATTCCCCGCTCTTCCACATGAGCGGTGGATGCTAATCTGGTGAACCGTGTTGGTTTCCCCACTCCTACACATGAAACCAGCTGGGTGACCTTGAGCTAGTCACACTCTCTCAGCCACACCTACCTCTCAGGGTATCTGTTGTGTGGAGGGAAAGGGAAGGTGGTTGTAAGGCGGTTTGATTCTGCCTTAAGTGGTAGAGAAAGTCGGAATATAAAAACCAACTCCTGCTCCTCCTCTTCATCTTCTTCTCCTTCTTCTCCTCCTTCTCTTCCTCCTTCTTCTTGCAGCACTGTGAATCCCCAGACTGCAGTTTATGAAACTCACCTTCAAACATTGCTGCAATAATTGTTACATGGAATATTCCTTTTAAGGGGAGCCTTTGGTTCTGCACAGTACAAACCCAGATTTCATTATCACGACTGTTACTCATGAAGTACACAGCATTGCAGTCTTTATTACGCTCACCCTCAATGGCAATCCACTGAGATCTTTTTTGCCTCTCCTTTGCCATTAATGCTCATTTTATAATCTGCTGTATGCCTGCTGCCTGCTAACCGTTCTTCAATGTCTCCACCATATAGAAATGCTGGAAAAGCACGTATTTTTAATATGGGTATGCCAGTATGATTGAGGAGTCCTTTGAGTATTATGGAGTTTGAACTTGGGTTGCTCTGAGCATCTGGATAATAGATGGTGAAAGATTTCAGGTACAATAGGGTAAATGGCCCAGAGGTGTATTACATCAAAATGAAAGACTACAAGGGATATCAAACATTCAGCAGCAAGTATTTTTACAGCATAATGGTATCCTCCAGCCTTGTTAACTCATTATATCTTTTACCAACTCCACTTCTTATGTATGCATGTACCAGTTCCTGTTGATGATCTAGGCTAAGCCTTGCTCTGAGTATAGTAACTGGCCTGCAAGAGCCGATTGTGAATGCCTATATTAGAGCTTCAAAGCAGTAGTACTCATCTTTTCAATTGGTGATGCAATGAATAACTATATAAAGACCCTTTGGGAGTTTCCTCAAGCAGTGCTAAAATGGTTTTTTTAATTTCCTATTTGTAAAACAAATTGCAAAACCACATTGAGCAGAACATATGGTATATGCTATTTAAAAGTATATTTCTTCTGATCCTTATAGTTACGTCCAAATAGTGACATATCAAACTGAGTATCATTTGTGAAAATGCCCTTAGTTTTAAGGATTGTGCACAGCAGGAAATGCAGTTATCAGGACTGAGGTCAATAGTTGGACTCACACAATTATAATATGCTTTTGGGTTGGGGAAGGATCACATTTATTTTTCCTCCCTTGGTTCATTCTGATGTAACTATCCACACTATACTGTCTGATTATAAAATGCATACATTTTATAATGTGTGGTGGAAATGTCATGTAATAACATGGAGTCTTCAGTGTGGCATCCATCTTGGAAGATGCCCTGAACATCAGAACCGTGGTGGTGGAAAGTGCTGCACGTTGCAGCTGACCTACGGTGACCCCTTGGGGTTTTCAAGGCGAGAGACATTCAGAGGTGGTTTGCCATTGCTTGCCTCTGCACAGAGGTCCTGGACTTACTTGGCAGTCTCCCATCCAAATATTAACCAGGGCTGACCCTGCTTAGCTTCTGAGATCAAGCAAAATGGGCTAGCCTGTCCTGTCCTGGTCAGGGCTTTCAAAAACAGGCTTATTTTTATTTTGCTATACAAACTAATTTGCCTTGTGGCCACTAGGTGGCAACAAACAAAAGACCTTTGGATAATTCCAATTGGTAGGCTTGTTAGTGTGTTAGCTGCAAAAGATGTTTGAAATTAGCATTTATTTCAGGCGGTGTCTATGCTTTTTGAAAAGAGGGTGGTAAAGCGAACTGTGTTAGAAAATATGGATAAACTAGAAATAGGAAGGTTGTTTGATTTTGTTGCCTGAGTTCGCCTTTGACCACTCTAAAATAAAATATGTTTGTCCTGTTTCTGTACATTCAGGAGGTCCCAAGCATTCACCTGGGACTGGTAGCAACTGCCATAGAGTGAGAAGCTAAAGTTCCTCTACTTCCCATATGGTGCTCTTGAACTTAGAGATGCCCTTTTCAGAAGTGTTTCAACAGTAGTGCATCACTATAAAGAGGAGAGGAAACTAGTTCAGAACTACCTATAAAGCTGATGAAATCAATACTTTATTAAGTGATACTAAACAACAATATATGCAAAGAAACTCTAAGGGTTTTTTTGGGGGGGGGGCATTTTATTTGTACTGTCACCAAAAGGAAAAGGCTAAATCAGCCAGGGCACACTAAGAAGTTATGAGGAACCCTAAAAATGATAAAGTTTGAATGACATAAATAGACATGTATATCTGCCTGCAGATCTTTGTTGAACATAGCATTGGATAAAAGTCTTTTTTGGGAAAAGCTAGATTAATCATGGCTACTTAGCAGACATTGATGAATACATATTACTCTGGCATTCGCAAGAGGGTGCAGCATTCTTATGGATATCAGCAGCTGCATTTACATGTATAGATAATCTAAAAGCAGCTCTCCTTTCTGATTTGAACATTGTGACCAACACACAAGGCTTCTCTTAAGGAAATAAGTTACTCCAGGCAGAGAATTCAAAGGATATGAGCAAAGAGCATGATACTGTTTTTCCTTTTTCTCAGTCTTTGCACAGCTTGACAGTTTTCTGACTAAAGATTATTCTCTTTGTAGTTAATATGACTCTCAAAATTCAGATCCAGCTTCTAGCTCTCTCACTGTTTTAGAGGGATGTTTGACTATGATCTTTTGCCTCTCTTAACTTACAACTCTCAAGCTGGGAACTTGCTAGCTGTGGAGATTCTGTACAAGTATATACAGGGTCAGGTTGTATTGTTTTTGATAAGTGACTTAATCTATATGTGTATGCCTCCTCCACCGCTTTCCTTGCATTCATATTGCAGGTTAGCCTAGAACAGGGGTTGGCAAACTCATTAGTCAAAAGAGCCAAATATCAACAGTACAACGATTGAGATTTCTTTTGAGAGCCAAATTTCTTAAACTTAAACTATATAGGTAGGTACACTGTTTATTAACTTAATAAACTTTAATTAAATTTTTAAGTCTTAATTAAACTATAGGTACACTGAATAAAACTTGATATCATACTTATTAGTGATCTTATTTATTGATAAAAATTAAATTGTAAGTCCCTGCCATTTCCCCCTCCCCGTCCGGAGTCCTCGTCTGGAGGCCTGGTCTACCGCCATAAAAGCCGATTGGTAGACCTGGCCTCCGGCTGAGTCCCATCGGGAGGCCAGGTCTACCCATTGGCTTTCTTGGCAGTAGACCTGGCCTCCGGAGGCCCATAGAAGCCAATTGGTAGACCTGGCCTCTGAAAGGGGACTTTTCCCCCATCCTCGGAGTCCAGGTCTACTGAAAGAAAGCCGGTGGGTAGACATGGCCTCTGAGGAGGGAAAAAAGTAAGTAAGGTATCCATAAAATTAAATCATGACAATGACTGTCAAACACTGTAAATTTTCCCCATCTGCATTCTCAAAACTCTGCAGGGGGGCTTATTGTTGAGTTGTGCATCTGAGTGGCAAATCCAAGGCAAAACCTCCCATTCATAAATGGCCAATAACCCCCCATGCAGAGTTTTGAGAATCTGGATGGGGAAAATGTGCATCTGAGTGGCAAATCCAAGGCAAAACCTCCCATTCACAAATGGCCAATAACCCCCATGCAGAGTTTTGAGAATCTGGATGGGGAAAATGTACATCTGAGTGGCAAATCCAAGGCGAAACCTCCCATTCACAGGCAGGGCGAAGGTCTCGCCTGTCCGCGCCAACCCCCGAGCCATGGCCCCTCCCAAGAAGCCGGCTCCGCTATCTCTCTCCCCACCCCAGTCAGCCAAACGTCCACCCACGCTCAGCCAGGGATGAGGATTTTGTCCCGAGTCAGCAGACTTACCAGCCGACGCGGGTCGACAAACCGATGACTCCGCCGACTCTTCCACCCCTCGCAGACAACGAGGGGAGCTGAGGGAGGGGGCGGGCTCCCAGCGGAACAGCCGGCCAGAAAGAGGCGCTGGCAGCCGGGGAAGCAGGAGGCAGGGCAGGGAACCAGCCCGGCGCACCCAGCCTAACAGCTGGGCAGGCGGAGCCCCGCCAGCCTCGAGATGGCCCAGCGCGAGGCAGAGCCTGCCTCTCCCCCCTTGCAGCAGCAGCCTGGGCAGCCGGCCGCTGCCTCTCCCCGCTGCCTCTGATCCCTCCCTGCCGGAGAGAGAGAGAGAGAGGAGGGGAGGCCAGGGGAGGGGGGTGCCACCTCCCGCTCGCCTGCTGGCTCCTCCCGCCTGGGGCGCCCTGGAGCCCGGTGGGAGCATGGCGCCTCTGCCTGGCTGGGCACGGGGATGCGGAGGACCCGCATCAGCTGACAGATGGGGGGTGGGGAGGTGGGGAGCTGCACTCAATGGGCCAAAGAGCCGCATGTGTCTCGGGAGCCGCGGTTTGCCGACCACTGGCCTAGGACATAGGTGCCTACAAATATATTCCTTAGATACATTGCCTATATTATTGGCCATACTTCCACCCTACTATCTGAAGGGGCAAGGCATTTTTCAACACACAGCCTCAGTGAACAACTTCTGTCCTTCCTATATCTTAGGCTTTCCCAAACTTTGGTGTAAGATACGTAGCAGACATTCTCATCTGGTGAAGGCTTCTTGTAATGGCATCCCATTGCGATCATATTTGCATTTAATGATATTTTGAAGAATAGTCCTCACCTCCCTGAAAAACCTAGCATTTAATATTAAAGTTATAGTAAAACAGACTACATGGGTTATATTCAGAGGAGAGCTTCATCTAGAGAACATAAAGATAAAGATGCTTTTATCTCTTATTCAGTGGCAAAGTTCTGTTATGTAGTCAGTAAGATACAGAGATCCTCAGTTGGGGTTTTAAAACTGTAATTTTGTACTGATAGCTGCTGGTCAAATGACTGTAAATAAGCAGAACTTGAACTTGACTTGCCAGGGACTGGTGTTTGATACGACTATTGTACAATAAGTCTAGGAAGTATGATTAGGGTTGTCAGGTCCCTCTTCGCCACTTGTGGGAGGTTTTTGGGGCGGAGCCTGTGGAGGACAGTGATTAGGGAAGGGAGGGACTTAAAATGCCATAGAGTCCAATTGCCAAAGCGGCCATTTTCTCCAGGTGAACTGAACTCTATCGGCTGGAGATCAGTTGTAGTAGCAACCCTAACTATGATGCATTTGCATTTATTTGTTTATATCCTGTCCTCCTCCCCCCCCCCCCAGTTGGGACTCAAAGGAGTTTACAATATTGTTCTCCCATCCTCCATTTTCTCATAACCCCATGGGGTAGGTTAGGCTGAGAGAATGTGACAGGCCCAAGATCACCCAGTGAGCTTCGATGGTAGAAGTGAGGATTCAAACCTGGTTCTCCCAGGTTCCTACTCCAACTATCTAGCCCAGGGATGCCATACATTCAGCATGCGGGCTGGATCTGGCCCCTTGAGAGCTCTTATCTGGCCCGAGAGCCAGCCAAGACAACCACCCCATCCTACTCCCTCTCTGGGCTGGGGAGGCATGGCCTGGCCTGACCAAGTGACATTTATGTTATATCCGGCCCTCATAACAAATGAGTTGGACATCCCTGGTCTAGCCACCAGATCACACCAGCTAATGAATATCCACTTGAATTGTGATAACGTTGTCTTTCTTTCAATGTTGCTTCTTTCTCCCTCAAGCCCTTTTCACATGTTCAAACAAGGTAGAATGTTGTGGTGGGGTGGGAAGTGGGATCAGGGAAGCAAGTTTGGACCCTGACCTATGTGCTTTCATTTAAGCACATGCAGATAGCCTATGCATATACATCTCTTCCTATGTGAATGGAAAACCCTGTCTTTTGAGGGTTCCCCATTAGCAAAAAACCCCATATTCACATACATGTGTAGGTACACGTTGCCTCAATACATAGTTCCAATTAATGTGGATAGGTACAGGCATAACTGTCTGCTACATTCACCTTGACTACTCCTCTTTGGATATTAATGCATCCTACTCCTTTTGAATATCCAAAGAAGGTTTTTGTCCCTCCATGTTTAGGTGTAAGTTTATACAGTAATTTTGATAGTGTAAAAGGATACCATGTGGTACCCCCACATGCTCATATTTTTAACTAATTTTTAACATGAAGCCTGTTTTTTTTTTAAATATGTTCTTCAGAATTTACTTCAATTTAAATATGACTGCATGGAGAAACAGGAAAGAAACAGCAGTGATCCTTTGCAAAGGAAGGCATACGCTGTAAACTGGGAACATAGTTGATGTACTCCTCTGGTTGGGAATTGGGAAGATCTTGTTGGTCCCTGGCAGATATATTTTAAAAGTTGCTCA
This sequence comes from Euleptes europaea, assembly GCF_029931775.1. NCBI lineage: Eukaryota > Metazoa > Chordata > Lepidosauria > Squamata > Sphaerodactylidae > Euleptes > Euleptes europaea. The sequence continues at coordinate 73,208,889 of NC_079313.1, forward strand.
ACATAAGCTTTTATTAAAACTTTTCTCACTCTAGGTTTCAGTTGGAGATAGGACCCAGTCTATCATTAGACACCAATGAGGTAGTGTTGGTACAGAGCTTTGAAAATTGGAATACTTTACAATCTTTGCAACCTAGTGTCTTAATAAGAGGTGATGTTTTTAAAATTAAAAAATCAGGTTTGCTTTCCTCTTTGAGTTTTGTTGCTGACTACAGTGTCAGCTGCTTTAATTATTTCTATTTAATTACTTCCTAGTATTTGAACTATCCTCATTAACCTTCATCTGAGTGAGTCATCCAGGATAGCACAGTTCATGGAGCCACATCTTGTGCAAATCTTATCTTCCTCCCTTCCCTTCCTCTTCTCCCATACCCCTCCAGTTCATTAATTGAATGTTAGAGCACTGGGCCATTTCAATATTCCAATCATGAAGCAACATGGGTACTGCAAAGCTGCAATGGCTTAGTAACCCTTACATTCTCTTCTTCATGGTTCATTTACATTTTGCAAAGGAGGCTGCAAAAAAAAAATGAAACACTTGGGGAAAATGCTTTAGCTGACATCAGCAGGACATGGAGGCCAAATGTTTACCCTGAGCCATTTGTTAATATGTCACTACTGTCTTGCAAGCTGAGGTAGCAGTAGGAGAGAAACAGTTTGTCTTTTATGGTATAACCTTTTATGGTGTGACCTTCATCTGTTGTCTTACTGTGTCCACCTAAAGAGATATGACCATCATGCCTTTCCAGGGCAAAGATTAATTAGGCAAGGATGTATAAAGCAATGGAATGATCCAAATATTTAGCAAAGGCTTGTGGTATACCCCTGTTGGGATACTGTATAATTAAATGTGTCTTCACACCAAAAATATCACTGAATTTGCAAAGTCAACACATCAGAGTCAAGGCTGTACTGCAGGCCTTCTCTCTTGGATGCTTACAGGCAGGCATGGGCCCATTCAAAATAAGCAGTCCTCTACATGCATCAAGGTTGTTCTTTGGTAAACATCATATTTTTTCCCATACAACTGCAACAGCAGTGACCAATGATATGGATCCTGTGCTGTTTCTGTACATTAATTACAAATGGCAGTCAAGAACAGATTTGCCCAAGATTTGCAAAGAAAGATAATGGGATACCATGTTAAACATCCTGGAAAAAACCCCCAAAATAAGTCCATGGGTGGCAATACCTGTGGGCCCAAACTAGGTGGGATGTAGAAGAGGCTCATAAAAATACTTGTGCCCAACAGGACCAATATCAAACCAGAGAATCCCAGCAGAAAACAGGCCAGTGTGGCAAGCTCAACACATCCAAAGTCAAACCAGAGAATCTAAGCCAAACCAACTGAAGCAAGGGAAGGGAGTCCAGCCCAAGAGAACCAATGTCAAACCACAGAAGCCCAGCAGAAGCCATGGCCAATGTGGCAGCACAAGCCCAACAGAACCAATGTCAAAAAAGAGAATCCCAGGTGAAGCAGCCTAGCAAGCTCCCACTAATGTGAGATCCCATTTGCCTCCCCCCTCTTGTTGTTTGGGAAAGCTGCAAATAGCAGAAACAAAAACAAAAACCCTCACAAGTTTGCCCCTTTAAAATGCTGGCCTGGATATTCTGGAATATTTCCAGGAATATTAGGGACTGGGATACTGGTATTAACTGGGATTCTCTAATGTATATCCTGATCTAGATTATAACTGAAAAATGCCAAGGTGTTTTGGGTATATATGTAGACCAGATATATCCAAGATCACATCCCTAAAAATAACAGTCTCGTGCTGGCTCAGCTTTCTGAAGCTGTTGATTTTAGAGATGCCATAGTGTTAGGATTCTGCCTAGCTCAGAGACATAAGACGTCGTATTTATTTTCATTTATTATGCAAACCAGTCAACATGAGATTCAGTAGTACAGTATATTAAACTTGGTAAAAAATATTGGCAGCAAAATGATTTATAAGTGAAAGCTAGGTATAAAAATAGATGAAAGCTGCAAATCCTCTGATGCAAGCATTATTGCAAAAACTTTGTGTCACAGAAAGGCTTTTCACAGTGTGTTTACAGGACAACTTTCTGAAATGTCTTTATTTATTTATATTATTACACTTCTACCCCACCCTCCCCAGCCAAGAGGCCAGGCTCATATAATAAAACATATAATAAAAGAGGATAAAAGCCCCATAAAAATCTATTAACTGAAGGACAAAAATGTAAGAGGGTGCCACCAAAACACCTGCTGCAGCTGGGTGAGCAGATGAAACAAGCTCCAAAGGGTGGTATAAGAACAAAGGGAGGAACCAGCAGTGGAGGATTAGGGAGGCCAGCATTTGTAGAGAAGACCGTAGCTGGCCTCCACCATAAGCCTGGCAGAATAGTTCTGTCTTGCAGGCCCTGTGGAATTCTGTAAGATCCTGCCAGGCCCTGGTCTCACTAGGGTGACTATTCTATCAGGCGGGGACCAGCGCAGAGAAAGCCCTGGCCCTGGTTGAGGCCAGCCAGATACTCTTTGGGCCAGGGACCACCAGAAGGTTGGTATTAGATGAACAAAGATTTCTCTGGGGAGCATACCAGGAGAGGCAGTCCCATAGATACAAAGGTCCCAGACCATGTAAGGATTTAAAGGTCATAACCAGCACCTCCTGTCGGTGCCTAGGGCACTGTTGAGTATTGGAGGGAATTGGTGAGAGGCCTCCTGCTGTATCAGGAGGGCTGACAACCCTACACTGAAGCCAATGTCACTACTTTATGTAAATGGGTAACCAGTAGCATCTTGTCACCTGAGATGTTGGTGCCATATCTTTGTAGATTACATTACACTCTGCACTGCACACGTCTGTCTGTTTCATTTTGGTTTCCTGAATAAATAAAGTGTTAATCCATGCCCCTCTCTCTATGCAATGCCTTTGGACAATTTCAGCTGGCTGCCCCCCATCTTTTTCCATTTCCTTCCTGTTGGTCGACTGGTCCCCCCCCCCACTCAAAAAATAGTTCTTCCTGCAGCTAGAACCAAAAGTACCAAGGAGAAATGAAAGTAAATAGTGTAAAGAAAATGACAGCCTGTTTTGTGACACTAACATTGGAAAAGGGGTCACCAGTGAAGGGCTTGCCTCGTATTCATTGCTCAGTATTTTTGATTTGTGTTTACCTTGATTTAGCTGATGTAGCAACATACTTTTTCCCCTGGCAATCACCGTCTAATAATGCCACATTTGTCACCGAGAAAATGAGATAATCATCATAGAGCCCAGTATTATAAGAAGAGCAAATTAGATTTGCTCTAAACTGATGGCATTTTATGTCTACTTTGTATGCTCTGTAAATAGGAAAGGGACAGACTGGAGAGATTACTTTACCAAAAAAAATCAATTCTAAGTCACTGTGAAAGTAGGTAACCTTGAGATCTGAACTTTTGCATAAGAATTCAGTGAGAGGCAGGAGAGTCAACAGTTTCAGCTCTGTGAAGAATATACTTATTTGAGCTTTTTCATCTGTCACATTCATTGGAAGTTGGGCAGGATTTGGCTCCTGAAATCTGTCTGGAACAGTGATCCTAAGCACACCTATTTGGAGACATATTTAATTCAAATGTATTGTTTCATACATATATATTAGCAGATCCTTTGATGAGAAGTTGCAGGTAGCTGTGTTGGTCCAAAGCAAAATCCAGAACCAAAAGCCGCATAATGCTTCTGTCTAAGAACAATTACAGCGCACTCCTGAGAGGAATGCGTGCGCTGGGCTTAGGAGGCAACCTAAAAGGTGGCGTATCTCAGCCCCCAAAAAGGGGGTGTTCTGGAGCCGAAACGGTTCAGGAGGCTGCCCCACGGCCAGCACCATAACACCCCAGGAATGCCTACCGGGGCCCCGTTACGCCTTGGGAACGCTTCCCGGGACACTGCTGTGGCCGGTGTCTGGACACCGGCAGCAGGCTCTGTCATCATCCAGGCCTGGCGCTGCTGCAGCAGCGGCCAGAGACCGGCATCCGGCCCTGCACATTGGCACTGGGGCCATCAACACTGGCGTGCGCCTCCCGAACACTGGTGCTGTGGGTCCATGTGCCGCCGTGGGCCATCGCCAGCCTCCAAAGGGCTTTGGGCATGGCCATTGGTGCAGCTCAGGAATGGGCTGTTTAACTAACACAACACATTGTGTAAGTGTTTGAGTTCTCTGAAACTCTTCATCAGGCTGGATGTTAAAAACAAAACAAATAGTGAGTGAGAAAAAAACTTCTTTCTGTTAAGACCTCTTTATCAGCATCCTGTGAGATCTCTGTTGGAGGCTTAGCTGACTTCAGTGGGCAAAGGATGTGGCTAGCTATAAGAATGATCATATTGACTTTTACAATTTTTTTGCTTGAAATTAGAGTATGCAATACATTACAAATCTAAAAAGGTTTTTGCCTAGTGCCAAAAACTCAGAACAGATTACCTACTTGGGGGCACTTGCAATGCCATCCTAAGCAGATGCCAGTGGCCCAGAAGGACATAACTCTGCTTGGGGTTGCACTGTTAGAAGGTATCAAATATGTGGTAGAACAGAGAAAGTAAGTGACATGCTTTTCAAAAAAGAAACAAAGAACAGGCTAGGAAGAGGGGGTAAGGCTTACATAAGTCCCTAGTTGTTTGACGTTAAGGCTCAGGGATGAGGTGATACAGATCTTTGGCAAAAGGAAGGATTTGGAGTTTATTACTGTAGGTAGTGGGATTTCTGAAACTGGAGAGAATGAAGATGTACACCTGAGGGAGGAGGGGGAAACACAGTTTTGTATAAATATCCCGTGTTTATGATCAATACATACCATAATATATGCCTAGCTTCAAAAAGCCAGTCCAAGCAAAGAAAAAGAAAGCAGAGATCAAACCAAGCAGATCTCCATATGGAACAAATTATATAATTGTAAGACTACTACTAAAACTCCCTTTTGGACACACACCTTAACATGGTGAAGGGGTTTGTGTGTGTCAACGAAGCTGGGAGCAATGCTATAAGGTGTCTAGACTCTATCAAGAGACTAAACTCCTAGCAGAGTCACTCAAGACGGAATGGTCACAGGTACCATTGTTATTTTTATATCAGTGTCCTTTCTATGCCAATAAAGGTGTCTGAATCTGAATGGTCACAGCTGAGACACCAGACAAAGATGCATCCACCCACTTCAGGGATCAATGGCCACATCTGCAGAAGAGAACAGGCAGTTCTGATGGTGATGGAGGCAGAACAATCCTTGAAGGTTACCTACTAGGCAGCAGCAGTAGTGGAAGGTGACACTGGCGGAGGATCTTTCGTAGACAACGGCAGTGCCACTACAGGTAACCCTGGTTAGAACTGTGCAGAAGAAAGCGATGGTAAACCACTTCTGACCAACGCTTATCTTGAAAACCCTGTGATGAGACTATCCAAAATGAAAAAGATATAGTGCTGGAAGATGGGACCCCCAGGTCAGATGGCACTCAATCAGCTCTTGGGAAGAGCAGAGGACAAGTATGAGTAGCACTGTTCTTAATGGCACGAACAGACAAAAGCCGAAAGGACATACAGTGGTTGACATGAATGGATGCAAAAGGAAAGTCCAAAGCTGTCCGATGCATATAATAGGAACATGGAATGTGAGCAGCATGAATCAAGGTCAGCTTGAAATTGTGAAACAAGAAATGGAACATCTAAACATTTCAATCCTGGAAGTAAGTGAACTAAAGTGGACTGGATTAGGACATTTTCAATCAGAAAATTACAAAGTGTTTTACTCGGGGAATGACCAAAACAGAAGCAACGGAGTTGCTTTAATAGTGAGGCAAGATGTAGCAAAGACAGTCTAGAGCTATAATGCAAAGTCTGACTGAATAATATCAATCAGACTTCAGGGAAAGCCTATCAACATAACCATCATTCAAGTTTATGCCCCAACTACAGATGCTGATGAGGAAGAAACGGAAAGTTTTTATGCAAGTGTTCAGGAAGGGGTTCAGTTTTACAAACACCTCCCCCCAAAGTAGTTGTGTCTCTGAGCAGGCACAGTTCTTTCCACTGATTCCTATCGGGGGAAATTGTGTTGGTTAGTGGCATTAAAAAACACACTCGTCTGTATTCATTTCATTTACCTACTCTTATAGTTACTGACTGACAATCTAAAAAAAATACAATTTATCTGAAAATTCTGTTTTTGTCACCCTTCTTTGTTGTGGTCTGATATTTGTTTCCTTTTGCAAAGTGAGGAAGGAAGGAAGTTTGGTGGGGGCTGGAGTGACTGTTTTCAAACTAAATGACACTAACATTGCAATGGAATTAGTCTGCTAATTGAATAATGAACCTTCAAGTTTCAAACAAATTCAACCAAGGAGATCAATTCTGCAGGCCCCTGAACAAGCCCCCCCCCCCATTGTAGTTGGAGGGAGAAAAAAGAGCTCTGCCTCCACAAAGGGATGGAGGAAGAAGTGAGCAAGAACCTCAGTTTTGGGCTTTTGGGGACTTGTTTGATGAGGGGTTGGAGAGGCTGTTTTTCAACCAAATGACACCAACATTGCAGTAGAGTTAGTGCAGTGTAGTGTCCTCTAAAGAACCACCAAGACTCGAGCAAATTGAAACAAGGGAACCAATTCTACGGGCCCCTGTACTTGCAAATAAAAAGGGCTTCATCCTCACAAAGGAGGGAGCGAAGAAGAATGGCAGCTTTATGCAGCTTGTCTCCAAACTGGCTGGTAGCACTCTTGCGAGGATCTGATTGAAAGGGAAAATTACATTGCCTGGGAAACCAGGAGAATCAAAGAAAAACACAAGCACTTGCGGCCTTGCTGGTAAGCACCCAAACTTGGAAAAAAGCAAAAATCCCAGATTTGTACTCCCATTCTGGGAAATAACTGTAACAACCCAAACCAGTGATTTCTGTGTACATCTTTGGCTTGGGAATTTTGTTATTCATACCCCTATCCAATAGCGAGACAGCTTTCATTCATCTGTCATAACTCTGATGCATGGAAGCAGTGATTTCATGGGAGCAGTGACATCATTATCTGCCCAAGCCTGTGTTTCCAGCTGTATTATTGTTACCACTGAAGGGCAATTACATTTGCCTTGTCCCCAACCTGTTACCCTTCACTTTGTAGTACCCTGCACATGGTACCTACACACAGCAAGAAATGAACCACTCTTGGATTCTAGCATTGCTGAAAGAATGAGGCATTTTTAGTTATTAGTCTGGATTTGTGGGTCCCTTATCCTGCCCCTTGCAGTTTCAGCCACAGTTAAGCTTGCTTTGTGAATCCACAGTTCTAAAAGGGCACAGGTTAGCTTGTTTTTCAGAACTTAAATAATCCGGTTTTCCTAACTCCTCTGAAGATGTTGTGTTAAAAAAATTATACACTTTAATAGAAATACTTTTCCTTCATTAAATTAAATCTCTAAAGCCCAATAGCATTTCCAGTGCTTATATGAAAATGCCAGTGGGGATTGGAGATTAAAAGCGGTATTTTTATACAAGTCAATGAAGATCTCAATAGGAAAGAACACTCTTCAAATATAAATTGCTCTAGCATAGGAAAAGGGAGATATTTTTTTACTTTAGTCCTTGATAGCATAGCTTTCAGCTTTGTTATGATAATGTCTGTTTATGTGTATCTGATACAGGGTTGTTACACATTAGCTTTCTACTTAATGACATCTTATTAATTGTGTCAAGTTTTTTTTTTACAGAGATATGCCTATATACTCAAATTTGGCTTGCATTTTCAAAATAAACATGAGGCTGACCTATTTACATGCAGCTCAAATGCTGATTTTTCAACCCAAGAATAAGAAAGTGAAATGTTTTCTGTACTCTGTGTTGCATAGACTTCATTCCATGACATATTGCCACTAACCCATCAAAGGTCATTTTTGCTGTATGACCTTGAGAAGTGACCCAGCACCATTTAAGTGGAAAACAGCAGACCCTGTCTCCCGAGCAAAGCTCTTAGAAACTTTTGTTCTTTCCTCTAATGCCTTCTGTCTATTCAAAAAGAATTTCTGCTGTCTATTTTTTAAATGTTCAAGAACTAGATGAATGGATTAAATATGCAACTATGGCGAAACTGACATCTTTTATACATTAGGCCAATCTCAGAATTTCGGGAAAAATGGAATGTCCCCCCCCCCCCCAATTATATAGCTAGGAATTTGGAACAGAACTGAATCAAAGTTAGATAAAATGAGAGAGCTTTAGGCAATAAGAAAGTAACAAATGTGCTAACAGATATGGAAGAATATGTGATAAACAGAGAGCAATGTAATTCAATGAGGCTGACAAGAGAATTGTAATTCTGAATGGCAAGCTTCATATATATTGTTATATTTAGTTTATGTTTTAATGTTTTTATGGTTGTTTGTGTTTGTTAAAATAAAATTGTGTTAAAAAAAGAGAACGATGAGCATGCAAAAGAATAGGAATGCTTTGTGTTAGTGTGCTAGGCCAGGTCGTCTCAGGTTACTGCCGGCTACTGGTCTTGAGAGCAGACTGTTATCTCAGGAATGCAGGAATCTGGGGGAGTCCCGCCAGGAGCTGGCAACCAAAATAAAGTCAGCATACGGAGGCGAAGTCAAAAGTCCGATCCAAGGGTCAGAAGTCCGTTTATCAAAGTCTAGGAGCGTCAGCAACAAAAGTCAGAGATCCTTTTGCAACAATTGCTTTCGCAACGTTTGTCTGTTCCAAGCCTGGTTTTAAGCTGTTTCTCTTTGCCTTAGTTCTCATCCTCAGACAACTCAGTCTTGGAGCTGTCTCCTTAGTGCCTGGAGGCACACACTTCTCCTTTTACTTTGCAACTCCACTCTTCCTTTTTGCCTGTGCTGTTGTTGAGTGGCTTCAGGTGAGCTGGGTGGGTCCTGCTTCTGTGGAGTTACAGCCGCATCTGGTTGTGTCGAAGGAGGTGATTCTGCGTTTACTTCCAATTCCTCAGCAGGGCTGGTGTTTACTCCTACCTGTTGTCCTTCACCCTGCCCTACATTCTCAGCTGCCTGAGGTGCAATGCCCGTTATTTCTCCCTGCTCAGGCTTTTCCTCTGATGATGCTTCACCTGTTGAAGTCTGGGCCATGACAGTTAGTAATTTCTTGTGCCTTCATGGTCAAATTGACAAATGGTTTGAATATTCTTTTGCCAAATTGCACACCACAGTTTCACATTCTCTTGTTCTTTATTGATGAAGTTAATTGTGTATCTGTAGATCTCATTCAATTACATCTACTTCAAATACAAATACAGAGAATGGGAATGTAACTATGTGCGTACATGCATACATGTGAAGTACTCTGTGCAGATATTCTGCTGACTGTAAAGAGGTCATAGGACATTATCTTTCCCCCTTCCACCTTTGTCCTGTGTACATATGCCCAAATATCTGTATTGGATTAAGGTCAAGCGGTTAGCTCTTCTAGTATGATTTCTCCTCCCATTCCTCTTCCCTATACAGCACCATGCTTGCACCCTCCTCCAGAGATCTGTGCATGCCAATCATGCTTAAAATATAGAAAGAAATTAACTAACTGATTTTTAAAGGCTGCAGTGAACCTGAGGTTGGCTTTTTACATCTGACTGTGAAAATGAGCACTTTCCATGGATTTAAGCTGTGCTGAAATCATTAAAATTCTTCTGCTGTATTGTATGACATGCAGATTCCTTTGACTCACCAGAATGGCTTTACAAAGAGAGAACACATTTTTTTTTAAAACAAAAATTGGGACTCTCATGTCCACACAGCTGAAGTATAATAGGTTTATTAGCAGTGTTATAAATTATGATACAATAGGATAAGAGATTGTGAATCAAAGATAATAGTGAACTAAATCAGTATTCCCTTGATTGCTATTTATAATTTAGGGTTTTTCCACCTGGGGGAGGGAATTATACATCCCCCATTGCTGTTTGATCCTGACGTTAATCTATGACAAGTGGGAGACTCACAAGTGCTATTTGCTGTTCCCTTTCCTGGCAGCTCCAATAGCTTCTCCCCTTTTCCTTCTTCCTTTTCTTCTTCCCACCCCCAGCCAACCTACCTTTACCTTTAGCTGCTCCCATAATTCAGTTTGACCTCCTTTCTTCCCCCAGGCAGCTTCTCCCCAGGAGAAGTCTAGCTGACTTGTACTGGGCCCAGTTAAATGGTGGCTGCCACCAGAGTGAAGCCCAGTCCACTTGTGGGGTGGTTGCTGGTAGTGCTGGGCTAGGCCCAGTTGCTTGGTGGCTGCTGCAAGTCTCTGGTAGTTCTTCTGGAAAACCTGATAGTGACATAGGGTAGCTCTAGGAATTGCCAGAAACCCTATGGTTTCCATAGAGTGTTCTGCAATTCCTGCAGTAGTTCTGAGTTTTCCCTGGAAGTGACTTAGCAGCAAACACAATGCTGAGGTTTTTTTTTTTTTAATTCTCCTGCCATCACTTGGAGCAGTGGAGGTTAAGGCGGCTGCCAGTGGGAGGCCTCCCTACTTGGAAGGCTCAGCAATATCGTTGTGGTTGTCTAGCATCCTCCAAAATGGTGATGAGAGTTCAGTGAGCATTCTTTTCTTAAAGCTACAGATGTTGTTTGTATTATTTTATGGAGTTTTAATCCCCTAATGTACTTTTTCTTTAGATTTCAAAATTTTCTGCAAATTTGTGACTTCATTCAGGTTTGTGGAGAAGTCCCTAGTTCCATTTTGTATATCTATTAATCCACATTCTAGGGTGTTGGGAAGCTAGGTAGGTTTGAATTGGACAGTGTTCATTGATTCTCAGTTGCAACTTGATGAGTTCCTGATGCATATATGAACCACTGCATGCAAAAGATCCACCATATCAAGACCCTTTTAAAACACATCCCTGCATTCATAGTCAGTGGTGCCAGACTGCTTATGTACAGCAGTTCTATACTGCATGGAGAAAGTGTCTGATCTGTGTGGTGAGCTTCTGCACAGAGGACTTACCACATAGAGACACCCACCCAGCTGCTGCCATTTGGCATCAGTTTTCAGTGCACAGACCTCAACAAAGTTTTGGAAATGAGGTAGTGGGGTGCAATGGCACCTTCCAAAAAAGGGGGGATACCAGCTAAAATCCACCTCAGTAGATTCTTCCTGCCCCATACCCTCCTGCTGCTGCTAATATTACTGTTTGGGCTTCTTACGGGGAGAGCTAGGAACTTATGTGGCTCTGAGCAGGGTCTCTCAAATGCAACCCTAGAGGAGAAGGAAGATGGCAAAATTGCCATTTTGCCTTTTGCATCAGCAGCACTGGCACTTTTGGAAAAGGGAAGGAGAGATTTTGCTTCCTTAGTGCAGCCTCCCAACCGCATAGCTATTAATCCATTCAGATCTCTCAGCTTCAGGAATTAACTTTCTTGGGGCTGAATGGTATTGCCAGGAGGAGGGGAACATAAGAAAGATCCCCTATCCTTGTTCTCTTGGACTCTCAGGTCCAACCCAATGCTTTTAAAAAGTAGGTAGCAACATTGGTAGGTATAGCAAAATTGAAGAACAAAATCCATGTAGTACATTCTATTAAAACCAGCCAAAATAAAACAGCGTTTATGGAAACTTTTGAGTTATACAGAACTCTTCACCAGGCTAGATGTTTTAAAAATGAGGGGGGAGGGGGCTGCCACACATCTTTTAACCTATAGTATAACAGTGCATTCCTGAGATTTTCGCTGAATCTCCTTAGGAGGTGGCGTGACTTCACCACCAGCGTAAAAATGGATTAAGATGCACTTATGCTGCCGGTGAGGGCAGTTCCGCCGGCACCCGAGTGCTGCAGAGCCATGCCTCGCGCTTCCGTTGGCGCGGCCTCTCCATGGTGCAGGCCACAGCATAAAATGGTCATGCCGGCACAGGGGGGCGTTCCTAGGCCGGGGGGAGGAGCCGCCGGTTATGAGGCTTCCTATCCCCGTTTGGCCTATTATGCCGGCGCCGGGAACGGCAGTGCTGCGCCTGCTTTTTAGCAGGCACAGCCTCGCTGTTTTCAATGGGGCTTTTTTTGTTCTTCTGGCATGCGCGAAACGGCTTAAGAGGAGGCGTGGCTGCGCCTCTTCCCCACCGTCCCTGCACACCGCCAGCTCAGGAATGGGCTGTAAGGCCTCTTTGTATCCTGTGTAGGATGCTTTGCTGATTCCAATGGGCCGAGTATGGCTGGTTGGTATCAGGCTGTAGCTCTGGCAGCCTTGGAAGAAGCCAAAATGGAAGCCATCCTTCTGAAAATATTGCCACCTGTAGTTTATCAGCTCTATCTCTCTCAGATGCCAAATAGAATGCATAAATCCCTTAAAAGGCTGAGAAGAAAGGAAAACTTACTCAATGCTTTTTGTTCATGGGGAACCAGCAGCCAGTCTACATTTTAAGAAAGAAAGCCAGTCAAAGGGTGCGCAGGCAATCATTTTTCTAAGTTAGCAACAGATAGACAATACAACAGCACTCTTCATAGGGGAGAGGTAACAGAACTTGCTGCTCTGTATTGATGCTCCTCCCTACCTTTGGGACAAGGGAAAAACTTCCCCTCCCTGCCAAGAGCTGAGAAACATTTAAATGGTGGTGCTAGTCTGCATGCCTGGTTAGATCCTGCCTTCACAAAGTTAGGCATCCAGCCCTTTCTGTCTCCTTCCTTTCACAGCACCTCCCTACTGACATATCCCATCCATTAAATAAATGATAACTGAGAACAAGGCCCTTGGGCATCAACATGCAGCATTTATTTTATTAATTTAGTTCTTGCTGTGTGAGATTATCTCTCCCCCCCCCTCCAACTATTAAAGTTGCCTTTGACTTTAATTAAAAGCTCTCTCTAGGCTATCAGGTTTGGATTTCTTTTAAAAGAAACATATCTTGCTGGGTAGGCTTTTTAAAAAGAAACCTAATTCCATACTGTGAGAGATCTGCATGTATTTTTTGTGTGTATGTGCATGAGGAGCTGCATTTTTATGACCTGGTTTATGTGGACATTTCTCCTGGGATTACATATTCTTGACATATTCTATTGCATTTGCTTACACAACCAAACTATAAAGTTAGTTTGAAGTGAAGAAGGGGGGGGGGAAGGCTCCCAAGTAATGAGAATCTCTCTCTGTGTGTGTCTTTTGGCTCATCTCAGAGTAACAACTGATCATATAAATCATTACATAATAATTGTCATAACAGCAGTTGGGTAGATTGCAGAAGTTTCCAGGGAAGTGGTACCCCCTATTTCTTACTCCATGCTCACCCATTAGGGTTGCCAGGTCCCTCTTTGCCATTGGCGGGAGGTTTGTTTGGGTGGAGCCTGAGGAAGGCGGGGTTTGGGGAGGGGAGGGATTTCATTGCCATAGAGTCCAATTGCCAAAGCGGCCATTTTCTCCAGGGGAACGAATCTCTGTCGGCTGGAGATCAGTTGTAATAGCAGGAGATCTCCAGCTTTTACCTGGAGGTTGGCAACCCTATCACCCATGTGCACTAGGAAGCCAGGCAGGGTTACCAACTCTGGCTTGGTAAATTCCTGGAGATTTGGGGACAGTGATGGGAAAGCAGAGTTTGGAGAGAACATAGTGCGGCACTGATGTTTCTGGCACTGCTGGCTGCCTAGCAACATATTCTCTCAGATCTTTGTTTCCCAATTACAGTTACTGCCCAAACAGTCATCTTTGGCCTAGACTAAATTGCAAATGCCTACTTACCGACCTCTGCTCCTAGCATCTTTCACTCCCCATTGGTGTCATATAATATCAGAGAAAACTTATTATAAGAACACTGACTGTATCCTGTGCATTAACAGGCAGTGTGTAGTCAGCTAGAATATAAATCCTCCATCCCCTTACAAGACCATGTTTCATCTTCAATATTTCATTAAGTGTGTGCCCTGCAGAAGTTCAAGGCATTCAACATGATCAGATCTCTGAAATACAACAGAGAGTGGCAATGAGAGGGAAATCGGGTTATGCTAGTGTATCTGCAGCATAATGAAAATATACTGCTCCCTCATAGCCTCTGTGGAATTATTTATCTCAACCAGGCTTAGGGTTGCCAGCTCGGGGTTGGGAAATTCCTGGAAAGTTGGGGGTGGAGCCTGGGGAGAGGGGGGTTTGGGGAGGTGAGGGGCCTCAGCAGCACATAAAACCAAAGAGTCCACCCTCCAAAGCAGCCATTTTTTCCCCAGGGGAACTGGTCTCTGTTGTCTGGAAACCAGTTGTAATTCTGGGATATCTCAAGGCCCCACCTGGAGCATGGCAACCCTAACTGTGCTCCTTGTGACTGTCCTTATAACTTTTGAAGTGGAAGGTAGCCTGTGTGTGTGTGTGTTAAGTGTTGTCAAGTTGCTTCCGACTCATGGCGACCCTATGAATCAATGTCCTCCAAAATGTCCTATCTTTGACAGCCTTGCTCAGGTCTTGAAAATTGAGGGCTGTAGCTTCCTTTATGGAGTCAATCCATCTCTTGTTGGGTCTTCCTCTTTTCCTGCTGCCCTCAACTTTTCCTAGCATGACTGTCTTTTCTAGTGACTAGAAAAGGTAGCCTACCACCTATGTATTGTGCCCTGCCAGGTACTGAACATTGGGCAGGTTTGATGTTAGGGGAAGACAACAGAAACAAGCAGTTTATCAAGGCTCTTTGGACTTGATGGGCTACAAGTTCATTAATGGAGGTCATCACAGAGCATTTATCTAGATGCAAGAAAGGTAAACTCAAGTAAAGTTGAAACCCCCCAGTTTAGATGGAGCTCTGGTAATCTCAAGGCCAAATGTTGAGTGTTAAGCTGCAGTACTGCAGTCAAAAGCTCTGCTCACAACCTGAGTTTGATCCCGACGGAAGTCGGTTTCAGGTAGCCGGCTCAAGGTTGACTCAGCCTTCCATCCTTCCGAGGTCAGTGAAATGAGTACCCAGCTTGCTGGGGGTAAAGGGAAGATGACTGGGGAAGGCACTGGCAAACCACCCCGTAAACAAAGTCTGCCTTGGAAATGTCGGGATGTGACGTCGCCCCATGGGTCAGGAATGACCCGGTGCTTGCACAGGGGACCTTTACCTTTTTTTTACCACAGAAAAAACCATTATTCTCCTTTATCAATGCAATATATTATTTACTCTTTCTTCCTTCTTATCTCCTTCATGTGGTTCCCAGAATTACTGCTGATCTGCATACCAAAGAGATCAGTTCCCTTGATAAAATGGCTGTTTTGGAGGATGGACTGTAATTCTGTAATAAAATGGGTATTTCTAGGGCCCCAAGTTTTGGCAAGTGAAATTCATCTCATCTAAGAGCAGTTGCTAAATAATTTAAAAACAGATTGAAATGTTGTGGAGCCATCAGACACCCCTGCTTAACTCCAGACTTCATAATAAATTTTCTGGTCATTTGCTCCTCTAGCCCACATCTAACTTGGGCTGCTGGATTAGCATAAAGCAACCTTATCAACCATAGAATCTACAATCAGTTGTGGTTTTTTTTAAGACTTTGCCATAAGCATGTCCTAGGAATTGAATCAAATGCTGATTTCAGATCCATGAAAGCCACACACAGCTTTTTCTGAGCATAGTGGGTATATTTTTCTGCCAAATGTCTTAAAAGAATACAGTGATCGATTGTTGAGGCTCCCTGTCTAAAACTTGCTTGTTGTATATTCAGCACTGATTCTGAATATATCCAGTCAACTAACTTATAATACAAATAGAATTGACTAATCACTGATAACAAGTTAATTGGCCAGTAATTTCTTGGATTCATTCGTTCACCTTCCATAAATATAGGGACAATAATAGCATATTTCCATTGGTCTGGTATTTTACCTGTTGAGTTAATTCTGGTGAATAAAGGTGCCTGCAAAGTTCTCCACCATTATGGATTGCTCTTAAACCTTTCAGCTTGTATTAGGTCTATCCCTGGAGCTTTGCCTACATTAAAACACCTTATCAAAATACCACTTGTTTAGATAAGACTGGTGGCCATGTTGGTATTCTATGTATCTCCTCTAGTACATCCCTTGTATCTGCTATATGTTTGGTAAATATGTTGCAGAAATGGATTTCCCAGGTATCAGCTGAGATACAATAATTCATTGGAACAAGAAAACTTAAAAACAAAACACCCAACAGTTTTCAAGTGAGATATTGGGAGTCAGGATCAGTCAACGACTGAATCTGTCAATGAGATCCAAGTATATAACAATGAATTGATATAGATAAGTCTGAGAGAGTATTTGGTAGGGTTGCCAACCTCCAGGTACTAGCTGGTGATCTGCTATTACAACTGATCTCCAGCTGACAGAGATCAGTTCACCTGGAGAAAATGGCCGCTTTGGCAATTGGACTCTATGACATTGAAATCCCTCCCCTCCCCAAACCCCACCCTCCTCAGGCTCTGCTCCCAAAATTTCCAGGTATTTCCCAGACCGGAGCTGGCAACCCTAGTATTTGGGTACAATAATAGTGTGTTCATTGCTGAGCATTTTACTTTCTATTTTACTAGTTCATTTGTGAGATTTATAGATAATCATCTCTGGAGAAAACTCATGAAAACTGTGATTTTGAGTCAGTGATACATTGTCAGGTTTTGAATTTTCAGTTATAGTTTTCATTAACTTCCTCTGTCACAACAACATTGCTTTCATATGATCTTTGGGTTGAGTCTGGATCGTGGGATGACTGCATTGTCTGGGAGTCCCTGGGGTCTCAGTAACCCTATGTGAAGGCATGTGAAAAGATATATTCATTCACTGTAACAGGGCCTAGATGGACATCATGCAGCATATATACAACCACATGCATTTCTGCAACCACACTGACTGAGTATGCTCAAGCCTGCTTCTCCACAAAGATCTCCTTTGCTGGATCAGGACATAAAGCTTGAGTATTTAAGGGGATATCCTGACCTGGATGGCCCAGGCTAGCCTGATCTCATCAGATCTCAGTAGCTAAGCAGGGTCGGCCCTGGTTGGTACTTGAATGGGAAACCACCAAGAAATACCAGGGTCGTTATGCAGAGGAAGGCAATGGCAAACCACCTCTGTTAGTCTCTTGCCTTGAAAACTCTACTGGGTTGCCATAAATAGTCTGCAACCTGATGGCACTTTACACACACACATTCAAGGGGACAGTAGCAGCATACCCAAAATACCATTTTGGGTGTGTGTAATCTAAGTTGTTCCACTGTGAAGAAGAAATTGTTTGAATAAATTATGCCATACATAGTCTTCTAAAGGCAATCTTTATTATTTTTTTCTTGTACTGTATCAGATGAAGGACATGTGCATTTTGGGAATGTGGGAAATGGTTTTTGGGGTTCTGGGATTATACATCAAATTTAACAAGATGATATATACTTCGGAAGAGACACATTTAATGTACCACTTACTCTCAGCATCAGTTATTGCCTTACTTTCATCTCTGGGGCATAGAGGTTTGTCTGTGCTACAGCCTGACTTTATAAATAGCAATACAGGCAAGGGAAAAAAGAAAGCAGGCAAAGGACCTGTCTGCTAAACTATTATGCTATGATGAGGATGCAGGCAGGTGACACTAAATGCTACTTTCTGCATCCTTAATTGCACACTGCTATCATCTTGGCTGTTGGAATAAAATAAGGTGCCACTCATATTCCTGTTTCCATTCCATTTCATAGAAACCTACATTCCAAAAACGCAGATGCCTGTGAATAATCTAAATGCAAAATCCTGTTTGGGAGGTATGGGGAGGGAGGTATAAACTTAGCGGGTTTTATACACTAGTTAATTTCCGTTCCTCATAGAGGCATTGAGCATGACAGTGTCAGAAAGCACAGAAGCAGAAATATTTGCTTCCAAGGCTTCATGCAGATTAAAAACAAACAAATAAGAAGTGAGATGGGTGAAAATCCTCTTGCTCAGAATTGCTTTGCCATTTCTGACTTGCTGTAGTAGAAAAATAATTTTACCAGAAGATATTGCTGGCCTTTTGCTTGACAAGAACATTGCCTCACTGGGCTATTAAGTTGAAAATGCAGTCAAGTATTAACACTGAAACAGTTTGCGTGATTTCCCACCCACCCCCTCTGCATAGAGCATCTTCAAAGGAAGTGGCAAAGAGATACCCTTCCTGTTAAAGGGATGGATGGGCAAGAAAAAAGTGTCTGGCTTGGGGAAAGCAAGCTTATTGCTCTTGGCTCTAAACAGGTTGGCTGATTTGGATCTAGACATACCAGGTTGGTGAGTCACTGCCTACTTAAACTGTCATAAAAATTCACTTTACCACGTTCCACTGGAGATGGTTATTTGTCAGAAAGGATGCAAATGTTACAATAGAAAAGGAGTATAAGAAAGGGAAAAGAAACATTTGTCTAAAAGGAATGAGATCATATGTGTATGATACTTTCAGAAAATCGGTGTCACAAAGATTTGTGTCAGGCATCTGTCTATGACTTCAAAGTGCCTTCATGTTTTTGTTCCTACCTTGTTTGTTTCAATGTAGGATTATTTCACCTACCAAAAGGGTGGCTGCATTCATGTGTTATGATAAATTGTGGTTTGTTTAAACTGGTTTGTGCACAAAATCCTCTGGTTAGTATACTTGGTTTGCCTGCAAAGCCTGGTTTGTCTGTTTCTTGCCTCTCTCCAGTCTCCAAGCAGGGAGGGTATCTATACTGCTAATTCTGAGGGAAGGTAGCCATAAGTTGGGGTGGAGTAGGATAGTCAAATGGTGCTTTATGAATTCAGAAAATATTACAACAAACCACAATTAATACAAACTGCAGCTAACCAGCAACAAACCCTAGTTTGAAATCCTGATTTGGTACAAACTAAAAAACCCTAGTTTCTTGGCTGTCTGTATTCAGACATCATGACTAACTGGGGTCTGATTATTATTGATTATAATGATGGTTTACCATGACATCTAAATGCAACCCAAGTATCTAAATGTTTCATTTTCCTAGTGTTAATATATATGTATTTATGTTCTTTTTCTAACCAGCCACCAGGGCTTTGACTGTGTATATCAGTAATAGTGGGGCAACAGATGTGCTAACTCCCTATCACTCTTTCTTGGAAATACTGCAGTCCATTAAAGTGATTTTGCAAATGAAAGCTAAAAGCCAAGCAAAAGCCTCAATCTGTTTTGTCTATGGATGATTATGGTGTTCTTTATGTTCCCCTAAATGACAAACCAATTTGTTACCTGCCTCCATAAACATTTCCTTGTATTAGAACCAGAAATGTTTTATTTTTATGAACCCAAATTTTATCTTTTTATGAAGACACAGGGGCACAATAAAATTAACATGCAAATATAATGCCCAATTTGCATTTTTTCCATGGCCAGCAGGGAAAAAGCTGAAGAAAATCAATTGTCTATTAGGTAAACACCTTGTGCATCAAGAACTCAAATGAAATCATTGCACTTGGTCCTTTCATTTTGAAGCTGTCAGATTGATATGGAATGGTTGGAAAGAGTCTAAAACATCTTTTCTGTTTTTTTCACAAAATAAACATATTTTGCCAACTTTTCAATGCTGATGATAATATTAAGCAAGTTACCGTATTTTATTTTTAATTATTTCAATTTTATTCCACACTTTCTCCAAAGAGCTCAGGATGGGACACATGATTCTCCTTGCCTCTGTTTTATATTCACAGCAACACTTGTGAGTTGGATAGACTGAGACAGAATGACTGGCTCAAGATTATCCTGTGAGTTGCATGGTGATCAGTGATTCAAATTTTGATTTCCCCAGGTCTAGTGTAAACACACTGGCCAGCATGGTGTAGTGGTTAGGAGTGCTCTAATCTGGAGAACCGGGTTTGATTCCCCACTCCTTTACATGAGCAGTGGGCTCTCATCTGGTGAACTGGGTTGGTTTCCGCACTCCTCCACATGAAGCCTGCTGGGTGACCTTGGCCCAGTCACAATTCTCTCTGAACTCTCTCAGCCCACCTACTTCACAAGGTGTCTGGGGAGGGGAATGGAAAGTGATTGTAAGCCAGTTTGATTCTCCTTTTGGTAGAGAAAATTGGGGTACAAAAACCAACTCTTTTTCTTCTTCTCCTCTTTATTTGAGCCAAAGCACAGTACTAATAAACATTAGTACTAGGACTCAAATCTGCAATTGATGAACCTACAAGAAAGGTGTATCTGAGCATGTACATATATGTGGGAGCTGTCTTACATCATATCAAGGACTCATCATGATAATGCCTGTATGCCACTGTCTTTGAAGGAAGAGTGGATTATAATGTAATTAATGAATGAATGTTTGTCAAAAATTCAAAGAAAGAGTTCAGAAGGAGCTCAGAAAGAGTAATAGCTCAGCCTTGCCTGAATTGAGCTTCAGTTTATTGCAGTGCATTCCTGAACTTTAAGGGCAAAAGCCCTTAGGAAGCCAGGAAGGCACTGCACCGGCGTTAGGACCCCCGTGCTGGCGTCCGCGCTACTTACACCAGTGTTAGTGGCCCCAACAACAGATATTTATTTGAAACAAACCCCCCCCCCCGCCGCACCACCTTCTGGAATTGGCTGGTCAAATAAGAACAAAACCACCAAAGAACAGTGCCTCCTACTCTGAACACGGCTTCCTCTCCAGAAGGATAACATGGTCTATGGTACTGAAAGCTATTGAGAAGTCCAGGAGAATCAACAGAGACAAACTTGCCACATCCCACTGATAAAGAGCTTCAGTTAAGGCAATCATGGCTGTGTCTATCCCACACCCAGTCCTAAGTCCATAATGAAATATTTCAAATAACCCATCCTCTCCAAAACTAACCGAAACTATATAGCTACTACCCACTTGAGCACCTTGCCCAAAAATAGAATCTTTCCCTGATTATTACAGAGGATAGGGTAGGCAGTGAATAAATTAGTTGATAAAGGAATTAAAAACAACATTTAATTTGAGAATTCATCAGTTGCTTGTTTCATAAAAACTGTCACTCAAGGTGGGGGAATAATCTGATTAGATTCTGATACAGTATATGCCATGTGACTCATATTACTTTCTAAATTATGGCTTCTGTAACAAAATTATCATTGTACAAATTGTGTGACACCACACCCTTTGTGGTGGTGTTTGAAACCATGAAATCCAGCAGATTCCAAGGCATGTTTTAAATAGCAAACAGTGCAAGTGGACAACGTTATTCTTTTTTCCCCTGACCGGAGGGGGAGGGGAAAACTCTCTGTTAACTTTAACTTTTGATTAGCACTCCATGTGATAACACGATGAAATTAAAACCAACATGACGGAATCCCATTTATTCTGTCTCTAATAAAAGGTCATTCCTGCAGCCATGTTGCCATTTCACTTGCCTCTCCAGGGCTAAGTCTGGAGAGGAGAATAGGGGCCAACAACCCATCAGTGTAACCATTGTTAAATAAGCAACCTGAACACCACAACATTAAGCAGAAAAATTGTATTTGGAGAAAATTGGTCACAGCTTAATTGGCAATGGCTGAAATGCACTGGTGCAGCATGTGGGCTGAGTCAGTAACATCATTCTACCCCAATTGTACTGGCCGGGCAGGCAGGCAGGGCTGCAGCTGCACCACGGTGCAGGGAGAGCTGGGGAAGCGTGTGGCAGGTCGCTGAGGGGGAGGAAACTGAAGCTGCTGCTGCTTTTGCAGCTGGCTGGCTGCACCGGGTGGGAGAGATAGCTGGGAAAGCACAAGTCAAGTCCAGTCTAGAAGTCAAGCCGGGGGAGTACTTATCAGGAGCGAGGCAGTAGCGTCGCTGAGTAGGCAGTCCATGTTCAAAGTCACTAGCAAGGCAGTTCGGAGTTCTAAGTCCATGTCGAAGTCAAAAGCAGGCAGGGCAATCCGAAGTGGAGTGTCCGATGCCAGAGATCAGTAAGTTGCTTCCACAAACCGCATCTGTCTTCCTGTTCCATAAATCAGGCTGGTTTCCAGAACGAGGCAGGTGTGGCAATTAATCACTGCCCTCCTCTTCTGCAGTTGTTAACTCTTGCCGCCTCGCTTGGAGGCGTGCTGACTTGCGTCGGTCACTCATTAGCTGCCTCATCTTCCTCCGTCTTTGTTCTCCCAGAGAACATTCTTCCGAGGGGACCTGCAACCCCTCTGTCGGCTTTGTTGTTTCCATCGGCTGTTTCTCATCATCTGCTGCTTCAAGAGGTTCGGCCACTGCAGTCTCCGGAGAGACTGCTAATTGTTCTGATTCTTCCTCGGACGTGACGGAGCCTGGGGCCATGACACCAATGCTCTTGTTGTCATCCTACTCCCAGCAAGCCCGTTGGAGTAGCGTAGGGATGGCAGAACAATGGTTTCACCTGGACGTGAGCCGCTTGGTGATTCCCCCACCACTAGGGAGGAGGCTGTTTGGACAGCCCCTGAGCTGGGCATGTCCTACCCTAAGCCTCCCCCAAAATCCCTTAATGGGAAAAGAGTGTGCAGGCCATTTCCCCCGAAAACTGATTCCAGCCCCATGCTAAACACCGCCCAAGTTGTGACAATTAACAAGACTGTTAAGGTTTTAACATAGGGAGGGAAGGACGTGCAAAAACAGAGGCAATCTAAGAAGGAGGCAGTAAAGTGCCTCCGTATAACCTTCCTAGGCATACCAGAGGGAAAACCTTCCCTCCATCGTCTGACTGATCAGCCCAGCCCCACCCCTACCTCCTCCAGATAGGCTCAATTTGAGCCTCTGGGGGGAGGGCTGATTGGCCAGCTGTGTCAGCCAGGCCAAGCCTGAAAAACCAGGGAGGCTGAGCAGCAAGCCGCTGCTCTTCCCCCTACCACTGCATGGGAGCCAGCTGGCTCAATGGCTTCCCCGAGGCTTCCCCCACCCTCCTCCCACTGCCCGGAGGGGTAAACTGGGCTACTGACAAGCACCCGGAAGCCACACTTTTGGCTTCCCTAAACACTCCTTCTCAGTACATCACAAAGACTTGAACAGCTATGTAGTTTGAGTATCAGCCTAATACTGTGGCGATATATTTCTTACATAGAAGAACTGAAAGTGGGTTGGGTGTGGACTTGCCCAAATGTTTCCATTTTTCTGCACTGATAAACGAGACAAAACAAATGTTTAACTGTCAGTCTTGCTTCTGACCCCCACACACCTCCATTTCCTTCTATATTAAAGAAATATATTGTATATTCCAGCATCTACCTGCCCCACTTCTTATCTTCCTTCATTTTCTTGCAGCCTAGCTTCTGTACTAAAATAGAAAGGATTTGTTATCTAACACAGAAGACAATAAAGAAGATTATGTTTTTGCCTTTTTCAGATGCACCAGCAAGACTGTGTAAAATATCATTTATTTTGCTTAGAATGCTATTTCTTGGTAGCAGTTTTTAATTTTTTTACCATATCTGATTGAAAAAGTCAGCAAAAATGCTCTTGCTTCATGTTTATATGTTAAGAAAAATAGTGACTGTTAAGAAAACTTTTTTTTTTTTTGGTGTGTTTAGTGGTAACTACTTTGACTTTTTAACAAATAAGGCAAAGGAAAAGATCAGAGAAGATACATAATGCGCTAACCCTAAATACAGCACTGCTGTGTTTATTTACAAAGCCATATGTGGGTGTCTTTAAAATGCCTGGAATTCTTCCCTCTTCTTACATTTGTGTGAGCAGCTCTCGTACAGGTTTGAGTATTTCTTGTTTTACTGTTAGACACAGACTTAAGGGTTAAATTCCTTTTTAAAAACAGTGTCTATATCAGCAATTCATTATATATGTTTCATAAGGTAGAATGGAAGAAACAATAAAAATTAAGGGGAAAGAAAACTGTCACAAGGATAATTCCCTTTTAAATGTCAAACATAATCTTTAAAAACAAACACCAAATGACTGAAGTTGTAGACACTCTTAAATGTTCTTCTTCTGTGTGTATATGATTGAGGGCTGATTTGTCCCTGCCTTCCTGCATTACTGCATGGTAATGCTAATGCCACTGCCTGATCATCAGGTTTTAGCTGATATTATTTTGTTCCTTTCTGCTGCTACTCATTTTTCTTCGACAGGCAGGGTTGACCCCACCAGCTGTTGCTTTTGTCAGAGTCCTTCTCTTCAAAGATTATTCTACCTCTGAGGCTCAAATCTGCACCAGAGATATGTGAAGTTAGCGCATCAAACACCAAATAAATGGTTGGGCTGCAGGCTGAGCAGCTGTAGGAGTTTCCAAGAAACTAAAAGAATATAAAAGAATCTTTCCCATGCCTCTTGGACAGATACTTCTGGAGAGGAACTGAAAATGTATTGATCAATGTTACATCTTCCCCGGGAATTACTATTTCCATGGAACACAATGATAATAATTACATGTTTTTATAGCAATGTAATTCACTTCCTACTATGTATATACATGTAAATATCAGCAAGCCTAAAATCTTCATTCTCTGCAACTGTTGCTTTTACAATCTTACATCATTTGTCTTTCCAACAGCTAGGTGAGATACACTTGAATGAGATTTAGGCTGCAGTCATAAAGCACTTTAGTAGTGATAAGCCTCACTGAATAACATGAGACCTCTGAGTAGACCTGCTTAGGCTTGCTCCCTAAGTAATTATTTCAAATTCTTCAGGTAGCTTCATATGTAAACAGGTATTTTAACCTAGAGTCCACCCCTCATAACCTATGTTAAAATAGTTTGTAAACCTGAAGGCAGGATTATGTGTTTCTTGATTTGCTTAGGGAAATGTTTATCTGAAAAGCAGCCTATACATATAATTAATAAACAATAATAACCAATTCATATCAAAATGCTCTTCTAGCACCAGATTTCTCTACTTATATTGCTCCATGTGGTGGCTGGAATCATGAGTCAGTAGATGAATACAGATCACTGCCAAGTAGTAATACGCAATAGTAAGCACATTAGCCTATGCAGGAATTCAATGTATACATGGAGGGTGGGTCATGGCTGTATTTTGTGCCCCCACTGCTTCTGTACACATGATATCTGAACATTATTACCTTACCTACGTGAACTCCAGTGCCACAAGCTGTACTTCAGAAAAAAAAAATTTGGTATATAGATCAAGCAGTTTAAGCTTTTGTGTGTTGTGGTGCAGGTCCATAGGCCACTATGCAGTTGTGTCCCTCAACATGTAGAGGGTGGTACACTGATGGTGGTTGAGCCAGGCAACAAATTTACTATTCCCTCCCTTCTGATGCATAGATTATGTGGCCTGCACAATAGGGTTACCAACTTCAGCTTTGGAAATTCCTGGTGATTTGGAGATGATGCCTGGGAACATCAGAGTGTGGGGAGAGTAGACAGCTCAGCAGGAATGTGATGCCGTAGAGTTTATCTTTCAAAGATGCCATATCCTCCAGAGAACTGGTCTCTACTGTCGAAATCTCAATTGTAATTCTGGGTGAAGTCCAGGTCCCACCTGGAAGTTGGCAACTGTGTGAACAGACTGCTGGACTTGATGGGCCTTGGTCTGATCCAGCAGGGCCTTTCTTATGTTCTTATGTACAGGACTTTAAGTAACCAGTGGTCTGTGGCTTACCAGTCCTTAAATTTCTGATAAAATTCAGACATGTTATATGATTTTCAGTATTTGGTGGATACCTATGATTGGTTTATCAAGCAGTCACATGCACAAAGTTGAAAGATCACTCTATACGTGATTGCTAGCATTCATACTTATGCTAGAAAAAGTGATTATATAAGCCTGACATATAGAACTTGATGGGTTTGTTTCCACTGCATGGTCAGAATACCTTGGAACAGTTTTTTTCCCCTTTTAAATTACGTATAATTTTTCCTATTTATAAATTATGAACCATTTCAATAAAAGTTTAGAGTTTAATAATAACAGTTATGAGGCATCCAAAAATCTTTGAAGGAGAGAAGGAAAAAGAAAAATGGATTTCCCCTAATTTAACCTTCCTTCTCTTCCTTACCCTTGAAGATAGTTTTGAAGGGTAGCCTTGTTGGTCTGCAGTAGATTCTAGCTAGATTCAAGTCTAGTAGCACCTTAGAGACTAACAAGATTTTGGGAATATAAATGTTTGAGTGTCAAAGCTTTCTGACGAAGGGAGCTTTGACTCTTGAAAGCTTATACCCCAAAATCTTGTTGGTATCTAAGCTGTTACTGGACTCACATCTAGCTGTTCCCCTACTCATGATTCTTAATTCACTTAGCTACTTCCTCATTTCAGGACCATTTGGTGAACCGTTCATAGAATCTTCAGGCTTTTGTGCCTGTATCGGAAATAAAGTGCCATCTTTGCAGAGGGCAAGGGAAACCAATCCCCCCCCTTGCCCTGATACTTTAAGAAGTGAGGGGGAATGAATTTTGTTTTTGCATATTTAGAGGTTTCCCCTGGTTTTCAATCAAGCTCTCCTGTCTTTGGCCCCAAGTTTGTGCCTTGCATATCCAAAGCTTAATGTTTAGTCCATGTATATACAAATTAGAAATATGATTGCCCTTTTGTCCTGTAGAGACTTAATTTCAAGACTTATGTGCTGTCTTTTTGTTTGCCTCAACAGTAAATCTTCACCCTGGAGTAGAGCAGAAAGTAGTATTTATTACTGCTCGTGTCCACCCAGGAGAAACACCATCATCTTTTGTGTGCCAAGGTGAGTTTGAACCAGGAATGGAGACTTATTTTTCCCCCTCTGTGTTTTCATTTGTCTTTGTCCTTTATCACCTATTCTATAAAGCTGCCTTGTACGGAATCAGGCCATTAGTCCATCAAGGTCAGTATTGTCTGTTCAGACTGTCAACAGCTCTCCAGGGTATCAGATAGAGGTCTTTCACATGCTTGTGATAAAATAGTATGCTTGGCTATTCCAGTTCAAATTTTAAGCAGGCAAGAATTTGGGTCCTGTGTTAAGCTCCTTAGAAAGCCAAAGGAAGGCCAAATAAATAGTGCAACTCTTGTTTGTTCATCTGAAGTAAGACATCTGAGATATTTCACATCGTAAATCAATTATTCTCATTCACAAGAAGATATGATATGATCCTGCATCACCACTGATCTCTCTTGTGTCTCCTAAATGCATCTAAATGAATTATCTGGTTACTGTTTGGGAGGGAGAGACACATTAAGTCTCTCATTCTATCACTCACTTGGTCTGCAGAGTGGATATGCAGCCCAGGATATGCAGCCTAGCATGAAAGAACACAGCTGGGGTTCCTGCCCTTATTCTTTCTCATCTGCATCCATGCCTGCCTGCCTGCCTGCCTGTCTGTGCAAACAAAGCATTTGCCTTTCCCCTACCTTTAGGTGGAATTTCTGTCATGGGGTATGTGGGGTGGTGGTAGAATGTAACCTGATGCCAGCCTGTACCTATCTTTCTTTCTGTCTTGCCTTGCTGTATGCGCTAGCAAAGTCTTTGCCCAACTAAGCAGGTGGTGAGCGCAACCCCAAACAACAAACAAAATAGGTCATGTAAACAAGATCCGTGTTGACAAAAAAACCAGAAAACGCTTCCAAAGCCTAAGACAAGAAGTACAAAGGTGTTGCACAAAAATGACAGTTGGAAAATTATGTTTGGTAGGAAGATGGACCAACTGTTCTGATTGGATGATATCCCTATCATAGTAGCTTGGTGCTGGTATTGCTCCATTGTATTGGTATATTTGCTTGTTGCACAAGGGTGGGATTATTTGCCAATATAGGTTAAAGATTTATTTTAAGGTTTGTGCTCGTTACAGAAGGAAAATTTGTGAAGCATTTAAAGCACAAAAATAACAAAGCTTAATATATCTAGCTACACAGTCAAGTTCTTAGGTTCAAATGTTTGGCAAAGTTTAAGGCAAGATTTCAAGAGGTTTTGTTACAAGTTACCAGTTTCTTCAAAGGCTCATGTGTTTTCAGCATGCAAGTTTCCAGAGTCAATCGGACAAGAGTTCCCCCTTTAAGGGCAAAATCAAAATGAGTTGTGATGAAGTCAGGCATGGACCCGCCATAGCCATAAAGTTCATGATTTCTATCTGAACGAGGTCTACTTTTATCTTCACATTCTCAGTAACGTGGGCCCTAATACGCCAATGAGAATGCAAAGAGAGTCATAAACCTATAATTGATTGATGTGTCACACTTGCCCCTATATCACGTCAGGATGACCAAGGCATTTCTGATTCTGCAGCAATCGAAACACCTGGAGATCCTCGGGTCAGAGATAAGAGCAAGGCCGACAGATTTGTTACTAGGGTAACTAACGACCTTCAATTAGGGAGGAAGGGAGGTGGAATAGTTTGCATTTGGCATGCTCTGCCCCCTTCCTTCAAAGCACATTCCTCAAAACGAAAGTGCGTTCTCACGGCTGTAAATTGCTGAGTGAACCATTTGCCTCTCTTAGGCCTCCTGAGTTTAATATCAAGTCATACCAGGCCCTGGTCTGAACCAAGGAATTGTAACCAAAGAAATTGGGAAACCCAGTTTCTTTACACCATGAACCATCAAAAAGACAAATAAGTGAGTTGTAGATCTAATCAAGCCTGAACTGACTCTAGAAGATAAAACGTCTGTAGCAGATGGGACTTAAAGGAAGGGGTGTGTAGCAGACGGTTCACCCCCCCCCCCAAGCTCTGACCGGCATTTGGCAGGCTTTGGCAGCACAGTGAGAAGTAAACAAGGCAGGGCCAGAAGAGGGAGACTATCAATGGAAGGAGGGCAGAGGAGCACACAGTTTTAAAAGGAAAGTGTTGAGAAAGAGGGAGGAGGCTGGAAAAGGAGAGGTGAGATAACAGCCAGAGAAACTGCATTGGGAGAGGGGACAAGACAAGAGGTAGCTGGAGCAGCGAAAGATGCCCTCGCAGGAACAAGGCAGGATTGTCTGGAGGCCTCAGAGGTGGCTGGCCAAGGGAAGGACTGAGAGGGCTGTGGCCAACTCCAAGGCAAATGGTGACACACAGCTGTGGAAAGCAGCAGCGGAGGTTGGGAGGCCTGAGAGAAGACAGCAAGAAAGCTCTGACAAGAAAGAGGAGGAAAGCAAACGGCTACAGTAGCAGGGGAGAGCAAGGCCAGCTCCCAGAAGGTCTTATAACCCAGGGTAGACTACAGTAAGGGAAGTGGGCACAGAGTTCTTGAGAACTCTGCACTAGGGTGCACTAGGGGGCTGACTGAAAATAAAGCAGAGCAAAGTAGGCTCTGGCTAGTGAGGAACCTGGGAGGGAGACCCTTTGCTGGCTAGTCCATAGGGGTGCCCCTGGTCTGAGGCCAGTTGAACCACAAGGACTCAACTGAGGCGATCATACTTTGTTCACATTATGAGAAGACAAGAGTCACTAGAAAAGACAATAATGCTAGGAAAAGTGGAAAGCAGCAGGAAAAGAGGAAAAGCCAACACGAGATGGATTGACTCAATCAAGGAAGCCATGGCCCTCAGTTTGCAAGACCTGAGCAAGGCTGTTAAAGATAGGACATTTTGGAGGGCATTGATTCATAGGGTCGCCATGAGTTGGAAGCGACTGGGCTGCACTTAACTCACACACACACACACACACACACTGTTGTCCACTATAACCTCAAAATATATTTCACTCCCTCATTTTCTAAACAATGTATCCTTTGGGAGGCTGGGCAACCACAAGTTTGAAGAAGAAGAAGAGTTGGTTTTTATATGCCGACTTTCTCTACCAATTAAGGAAGACACAAACTGGCTTAAAATCACCTTCCCTTCCCCTCCCCACAACAGACACCCTGTGAGATAGGTGGGGCTGAGAGAGCTCTAAGAGCTGGGACTAGCCCAAGGTCACCGAGCTGGCTCCATGTGTAGGAGTAGGGAAACAAACCCGGTTTTCCAGATCAGAGTCCACCGCTCCAAACGATCGCTCTTAAGCACTACACCATGCTGGCTTAGGGCTACTGTGTTCTTAGGGCACATGTTCTGCCTTTTTCAAAACAATAAATATCATTAGCTCACTTAAGGCAAGATGTGATGCTTTCCTTTTGCTTTTCCCCCCATCCATATTAAATGTCTAATTTTTCTTTCCCCTTCATCCTCCAATAAACAAGGACAAGAATCTTACACGTTCAGGTAAAAAAATAATAATTTTCAAGAGCATAGGTTTTGAAGTGTAGACTAGAGCGGTAATAGCTTCTGAAAAGAATTTCATTAGAGCCTGACTGAATTTTTGTTAGAGTTACTAGATAAATAGAGATTCCCAGAGGTCTTTTCAAATTGTTATTTTAACAACATCAGAATAACAGGTGCTGTATCTTAAAATGAATCATTTCCTGCAGAAAAGACACCTTGACAATCAATGCTTCTTTCACATTCTCCTTTCAATATTGCGATTATGACACATTTGGAGGAATCTATTGGTTTGGGTTGCAGCCAATTTTCACAGCCAGCATTGAATGTCCTCTGGCCATTTCTCTTCTCATCATCTCATTTACTGACATCTCCTCCTTTCTGGGTGGCATGTGGGTCTCCTCCTCTTCCTTCACAAGATTCTGAAGTACACTGAGGCTGCAGCCAAAGCTAAAATAATGAACCTGGATACATGAGGCACAGCGCAACGGGCAGATTCTGCACTACTGCAAGAAAATGAGCAAGACCCAGCAGCCACAATTTGCAAGATGTTGTGGCTTCTGTCAACATCTAGCAAACTTTGAAAATATTGTTAAAAGACTGGACACTTTGCCAAGGTATGTCATAGTAATGCCTCCAAACAAGTTTTATTGTAGTTCTAAAAAGGGCATAACAACTGCTGCATCACTCAGTGAGTCAGCATAGGCCCAGGCCAAATCTCCATTCAGATTTGTTCCCTGTCTTACCATACTACATCTCCAAGCAGGCAGTGCTTCCAACTCATTCATAGCCACTGCTATAGCTAAGAACACCACATACACTTTATCAAACAACTTTTGCCCAGTGTCCAGAAATGGGAGTTGGGCGAGAGAGGCAAAGGTCACATGCCATTCAGTAGACTGACATCTGAATACTGAATATACACTACAAACTTCTTTATGAAGAGTGCACCTGAGACCTGACAACTCTATCCCTTGGCCAAGTTTAGGCCATCAGTTTACCAACTCAATAGTAAAAAGGGAGCAGGAAATGGTTGCAATTCAACTTACAAAGGGGGGAAAACGCACGGTCACTTTATCCTCCTTTAATCCCTGTTTTAGCCAGGATCGAATGCACATTAAGCGAAACACATGTGTTCAATCCTGGCTGAATCCTGGCTGAAACAGGGATTAAAGGAGGATAAAGCGACCATGCATTTTCGCTCAAAAAGGTTCTTGGGTGAGAGTGGCTAGCCTACCCTTTTGCTTTCCCTCTCAGGGTGGCTCCCTGTCAAAGCTAGTTGCTCTTCAGGGAACCTGGGGAGTCACTTTCCTTGTGGAAGGACAATCCCTGATGTCACTCTCCAATCGTTTTAGTGTGACTGTCTGAAGGATGGCATGAGGTAAGGAACTTGGCGAAGGAAACTTGTAGGCACTTTGATATTCATGTAGTTTTAGCATATGCATATCTGCTTGGAAGTTAAGTCTAGGAATATGCATTCAGATATATATGAGCTGAATATATGTCCAAGAAATAACTTATCAGTATTTTTCAGAAATATTTGGGTCTCTGGATGGTATCCAGGATTTTCCAGGATGCTGGTAAATGGATCCCAAGAAATCCCAAAAATATTCAGTATTAACGAGGAGTATTGGGAGCCAGTATTTGAAGGCTTCCAGGATTGTTTTCTTTCTTTTTTCTTTCCTTTTTTCAAAGTGTCTGTGTTTTCCCAGGCTTGGTATTGGCTAGTCAGGTGGATTTGCCATAGATTTTGCCCTTTTATATTGTTATTGTTGACTTTACAATGTTGTGTTCTTTGCTCAAGTTGCTTCATGACAGGTTCCCTTTTTGCAGTGGATTCTTGGGTTTAATATTACTGCTCTTGGGTTGTGCATTGGCTTGATTCTCTGATTTTACATGTGCAAGGCTTGCAACAGCATTCACATTCTGTGTGGCTTGGGAAATTCTTGGGTTGCACATTGGCATGGATTCTCAGGTTTTACAGGGTTTTTTATAGAATCAGTGGAGGATGACTGGGGGCATCTTGTTCAGGGGCACTTAGAGGTCCAAATCACTTGAAATTTGGTGGTGATTTAAAGGCACCATCAGCTCCACCGTAATTTTGGCACCAGCAGCTTTAAAAACAGCCCCTCCAGCCCCCTGATACTGTTTCCCATAGGGAATAATGGAGATAAAAAGTATCAGAATTGATCTGGTATTTGGAACCCAAGAAACCAGGAATACTGATTTTTTTCTTGTTGATACCTGGTTCCAAAAAATACAATTTTTTTTAAAGCTGCATATCCCTAGTTAAGTCTTGTTCAATTTGGCTTATTCTCAGATAGATATGCATAAGATCTCAGCCTTTGTTTGGGAGCCTGCTCCAAAAATGCATATTGTCAAAACAGTATTCTCGGACTGAATTCTGAGGAGAGTCATTGCAGTTCTCAAAACAGCTGTCCTCATTAAATATGTCACACTTGGTAATTGAAGAAAAGTAATTAAATAAAGATCCCATTAGATTTAACTTTTTGTCAATGACCGGTTAAACTGAAACTGCAGGAAAATCGTCCTTTTCTAAAGGGGAAAAAAATCCAGCAAGCTGATCAGTCCAATCAAGCACTGTTCTTCATTTCCCCTACATTTGCTACTTTAAAAATGCCTTTTATCTGTGTTCAGCAGCAGGAATAGCTTTAAGATTTAACAGCAAGTTCCAGAACAGCCCAATGGTTTCCTATCTCTAAGCAAGCCCAGCAAACAGGCCAGACAAAAGATGGCAAGAGGTGACAGGGCCTTGACTGAAGAGATAGGATCACTGCAGATTTAGATTTCATTTTTGAGAAATATTTCCATTTCTCTAGGGGATTAGCAAGTCCCCTATGGGGAAAAAGAACTGAATTAACTATTTTTCTACCTGTGGCATACTGTAATCTCAAAATGATGGTATCTGCGGATTGGATGTGAAAGTGAATTTGGCTTGATACCCTCTGTGCAGCTCCCTGACCTGAGACATGCACAAAGTTGCAGAAGCTGTCCTTTTTTGCCATAATCCAATGATTCCACAGCCCGGAGATGTTGCTTAGAGCAGCATTTCTAATATTCAGTAGCAGATAGCTCGGCATACTCAACTAATCGTCTGCCCAAACTCCAACCATGAAATGTTTGTTAGCTTGGTTCCATTATCTTTCACTGCTAACTATATGAGATTGAAGAGCAGCAATCCCTTACCTTGCAAGACAATGATTCCCAAATGCCCCCCCCCCCGGGGTCTGTGATTATTTAGGTACATAAAGTACTAGAGTCGAGTTTCCATTTGTTTATTTTTACTCTTTATCAATCTTTGTTCTACAATACGTTTGAAATACTGCACAACAAAATAAAGAATATACATTAAACACATATGAAATGATTACAGTGCCATTCAATATTAAAATGCACAAATAAAAGTCAAAAGTACTTTTTTAAAAGTATAACAAAACCTAAAGCTACTGCAGCTTTAATTGTGTTCAAAAGCCTGGCAGAATAGGTAAGTTTTCAATAACCTTCTAAAGATTAACTGTGATGTTGCATGGTGAGATTCTCATGGCACCACCACCCTTAGTAGAAACCTTTCTCTAGATGAAATGTCACATGATGCTGCAGTTCCCTGACATTAATTTTGGCTGTAAAAAGCAGCTGCAGACAGGCCCAATGCCTTAAATCCCATCAAATATCTGTGCTAATGGAAGGATTGCTATCAGTGGATTGTGACTTCTCTGCCTCCTCTTTCCTGTTGCAGTCCAAACTTCATCCCCAAATTCTGCTTTTGGGGAACAAAGGGCCCTATAAACAGTGTGGGGATGAGTTGGAGGTCTGCCACTGGAAAGGAAAATCAGCAAAAAATACCTCCCTTGCACATGCAGAAATTATTTGCAGGATCCTACCCAATATGTGTTATAGGCATGATATTGAGGAAGTGGGATGAACTTTTCCTCCCCATTCTATTTCCCCAGTCAAACACAACCTCCCATCTTGGTTTTATATCAAGCAGAAGGGGGAAAGATCTATCCAGATTGTGCCTGCTTTTTTCCTTAAAGGTAAAGGTAGTCCCCTGTGCAAGCACCAGGTCATTCCTGACCCATGGGGTGACATCACATCCCAATGTTTACTAGGCAGACTTTGTTTATGGGGTAACAGAGTGGTTTGCCAGTGCCTTCCCCAGTCATCTTCCCTTTACCCCCAGCAAGCTGGGGACTCATTTTACCGACCTTGGAAGGTTGGAAAGCTGACTCAACCTTGAGCCGGCTACCTGAAACCAACTTCCATTGGGATCAAACTCAGGTCGTGAGCAGAGCTTGGCCTGCAGTACTGCAGCTTACCACTCTGCTCCAGGGGCTCCTTACTGGGGCTAAAAAGAAGTCTATGAAGTGGTGTGTATGTATGTGTGTGTTGGGGGGGGGAGAGCTGAGAAGCAGCACATATAGGAAGAATTAACACACACCCCTTCACAGGACTATATGAGCCCCAATCATATGGGACCCCTCATGGTTGCTTCTTAAAGTCACAGATTATGCCTGGAATTCCAGACATGTAACTCCAGCACCACATGTAGTTTGATCCTTTGAGCCACCATGGCTAGGGTTCACAACCTCCAGGTGGTAACTGGAGATCGCCTGCTGTTGCAACTGATCTCCAGGTGACAGAGGTCAGTTCGCCTAGAGAAAATTGCTGCTTTGGAAGGTGGACTCTATGACATTGTACCCCATTGAAGTCCTCCCCTCCCCAATCCCATCCTCCTCAGGCTCCACCCCCCAAATCTCCAGGTATTTCCTAACCCGGAGCTGGCAACCCTAACCATGGCACATACCTCTCTAATGGATGGGACCTGAAGCAAGAAGTCCCCAGAAGAACACAAGCACTATGAGGAGTTCTATGGGAGAAGGAACTTTCTAAGACATGCTCTGCTCTTGCTTCCTTTAGTAATTTCAGGATTATATGTTTAGACTTCTATAACCCAAGCAGCACAAGACTGAAGTCCGTCCATCACATGCTACTTTCGCCATAGTGGATTTATCTCAAGATGATTGTACAGGCTCAGATGTGCACAGTGAATGTAGTTCAATCACCCCTTCCTTTGGTGAGAGTAGGTATTTACTGTGCCAGTTCACAGTTCCAGAAGCATCTTGCTGTAATATGCCCCAACTAGGGATTAGGAATTTGGGTTTCCCTAGGATTAGATAACTGTATAAAAGCAAAGTCAACCTATTGGTCCTCACTAAAGGAAACTATTTTATCCCTTTACTACAATCTTGTATCCTCTAGCACGTCCCCTTAGTGGTCTCTCTAGTCTTTCTTAAGAAGGGTACATTATCAAAATGATGAAAAGAAAACCAATTGACTCCATCTTTTATATCTGCTATTACACAACAGCTCTCATGATATCCTCTCGGTTTTATAATAAAAGTTCCTTTGCTTCTAGTTTTGACAAGCCGATAGCCCTTATGGTGGAATAGAACAGGATGGGCTAGGTTAATGATTTTGGAATCTCAGGCTGTTTTTATCTTTTGAAAGAGCCTTTCCCCTTCACCTTCAATAGTTTTCTAGCTTTCCCCTACAGTTGATGTTAATCTCACTAGTCTATAGTTTCCTGCTTTGTCTCTTGACTCTTTGTACTTTGCTTGCCCTAGCACGGTTCAGCTGAATTGATTTTTATTTTCATTTGGTTTCACTTCTTTTCTTTCTCAATTGTCCTCCATTTGCTTCTAAGTCTCCCTGGATCTCCACTCATTCTGCTGTGAGGATCTGGCATTCAAGGGTGACTGTGACCCAACCAGTGGAAACATTTCCTTGATGGGACAGCATAGTCTGGCAATGTCTTCATTTATAGAGTAGTGAAAAATGCTCTTAACATGGATGAGAACAGTTTATAGGCAGTCTCACCTAGCACAAAAAGGGTATGGGTATGCTTTTCTTTTCTAACCTTAAAACTCCTCACTATTCTGTCGTCTACTTGACCTGTTTCCTCATTTATCCTTGCTTTTTTACTGCTTTCTTTTCCTTATCAATCTGCTTTTAGCCTCCTTTTTTCCTACCAAGAGGCTGATTTTATGTTACCAAACAGGAGTGTTCAAATGTGAGTTGAGCTGAATACTGCTAGTTACTGTGAGATTTTTTCAGCTCTAAATTCAACCTTCATTTTCCTTTATACTAGCAAACCTTTGGGAAGGGGAGAACTTCATTCTGAGAATGTGCTATAATTTTCAATGTGTACCATGTTTGTAGTATTCAGCTAGAATGTGAAAAAGGGATGGGCGTGGCATCTTGAGCAATGTGTTTGATTTTGTCTGAAAATCTGAATCTTGTGTATAGGGTTGTGCATATCGATAAACCCAAACTGAAAATAAACCCAAAATTAGCCGTTTCAGCAATATTCGGGCTTTGGGTTTACCAAACGCCAATTAGTTTACCAATCTCCCCAAAGCCGAATATGCGCTTCCCGAAAAAAACTGAATAATTATTTTCATTTGGTTTCACTTCTTTTCTTTCTCAATTGTCCTTAATTGTCCTCCATTTGCTTCTAAGTCTCCCTGGATCTCCACTCATTCTGATGTGAGGATCTGGCATTCAGTAATAATTATTGAATAATTACTGAATAATTATTCAGTTTTTTTGGGTTTGGCTATTTGCCTTTGCTCAGAGGTATGGCTCTGTGCTTTCTCCCGTTTTTCTATCTTTTTTTTTTCTACTGGTTTTGTTAGGGCCCCATAGTTGGATCCCTTTTGATCATGTAATTGGAGCCAACTTGGTCTGACCAACCTTTCAGTGGGTTGACCTGGATCAAGCATAAGAACATAAGAAAGGCCCTGCTGGATCAGACCAAGGCCCATCAAGTCCAGCAGTCTGTTCACACAGTGGCCACCCAGGTGCCTCTAGGAAGCCCACAAACAAGACGACTGCAGCAGCACCATCCTGCCTGTGTTCCACTGCACCCAAAATAATAGGCATGTTCCTCTGATACTAGAGAGAATAGGTATGCAGCATGACTAGTATCCATTCTAACTAATAACCATGCATACCCCTTTCCTCCATGAATATGTCCACTCTCCTCTTAAAGCCCTCCAAGCTGGCAGCCATCACCACATCCTGGGGCAGGGAGTTCCACAATTTAACTATGCGTTGTGTGAAAAAATACTTCCTTTTATCTGTTTTGAATCTCTCACTCTCCAGCTTTAGCAGATGACCCCGTGTTCTAATATTATGGTATTTTATAAACCATGGTAGAGGTTTATAAAATTATGCATGTTTGGAGAGAGTGGACAGGGAGAAGTTTTTCTCCCTCTCCACTCTCTCCAAACATGCATAATTTTATAAACCTCTATCATGTCTCCCCTTATCCGCCTTCTTTCCAAGCTAAACAGCCCTAAGCGTCTTAACCACTCCCCATAGGACAGTTGCTCTAGTCCCCTAATCATTATGGTTGCTCTTTTCTGCATCTTCTCAAGCTCTGTAATATCCTTTTTTAGGTGTGGTGACCAGAACTGTACACAGTATTCCAAGTGTGGTCTCACCATAGATTTGTACAAGGGCAGTATGATATCAGCAGTTTTATTCTCTATTCCCCGTCTAATTATTGCCAGCATGGAATTTGCCTTTTTTACAGCAGCCGCACACTGGGTTGACACCTTCATTGAGCTATCCACTACCACCCCAAGATCCCTTTCTTGGTCTGTCGCTGCCAGCATCGATCCCATCAGTGTATATGTGGGGATTTTTTGCCCCAATATGCATCACTTTACACTTAATCACATCGAATCTCATTTGCCATTTTAATGCCCATTCTTCCAGTATGTAGAGATCCTTCTGGAGCTCTTCACAGTCTGATTTTGTTTTAACCACCCTAAATAATTTGGTGTCATCTGCAAACATGGCTACTTCACTGTTTAACCCCAACTCCAGGTCATTGATGAACAGGTTGAAAAGCACCGGTCCCAACACAGATCCCTGAGGCACCCCACTGCTCACATCCCGCCATTGGGAGAACTGACCATTGATTCCTACTCTCTGCTTCCTATTTTTCAGCCAGCTCTCAATCCATAAGAGGTCTTTTCCTCTTATCCCATGACTATGAAGTTTGCTTAGCAGTCTTTGGTGGGGGATAAGGGTTAAGCATAAGGGTTTTTTTTTTTTAAGTCGGGGCTCACCAAGTCCCGTCTGGAGGGATGTACCCTCCAACTAAAAAGAAAAGGCTTCAACAGCTGCTGACACCACGGGGCTGTCTGAAGGAGATTTCTTCATCCACGTGGATGAGCAATCTCCTTCAGACAGCCCTGTGGTCGAGACTTCGGCTGGCTCCGATAATACACACACACCCCAATGAAAACCTGCTTTCCAAAAAAAGGTCACCTCGAGAAGAGGCTTCATTTCCCTTCACCACAACCATCTCTTGAAATCAGATTTTTGATTACCATAATGAAGGACTGTTCACAAGGTGTCATTTGCTATCAAAAGAAATGTTTTCTGTGCCTTCTTTTTCTTGCATTTAAGCCTTTTCCTTTAGTTTGGAAGCTAATTTGCATGGACATCATGCCATGCACCCCAGATATGAAGGCAGCTCCCAGACTTTGAGGTGGCATTCTGGCAGTTGGCTCTTTCCACCAGTTCTTGACAACACTGAACTTCTGAACCTGAAAACCGGTAGATAGCTCGGCTTGCAAATGTTTGGAGGATGGGGGCAACCCCTTTGCGGGCCCATAAAATTGGACCCCCCGTACCAAAGATCACCAAACTTTGGTGTCAGCCTAAGAAGAGTCCCTTGCAGCCATGCTGTGAATTTGGGGACTCTACCTCCAAAAATGCCCCCACAGGAGCTTCAGAAAAATCCCTATAGACTACAATGGGCCCAAATTTCTTGGGAAACCCGGTAATAAGCCGAATGCTTATATTTACCAGTATGGGTATTCGGCTTATTCTAGGTTTACTGAAAAAATATTAGGCCCAATAAACCCGAACCCAAAATTTACTGGGAATTTTGTTGTTGCACGACCCTACTTGTGTATAGATCTCTCTTACAGGACTCCAGGAAGGCTATAATTGTATAATTTGCATGTGTGGGGGAATATGAGCCACTTCACAATTTATCCAGCAGATGTTTGCTGTGTTGAACAGACCTGCCTTATGTCTTTATCCCATCCTTCCTCTGGGGAGCTCAGGATGGCTTACATGATTTCCCCTTCATTTTGGCAGAGAGAGAGAGAGAGAGAGAGAGAGAGAGAGAGACTTCATGGCTGAGTAAGGATTTGGATCTCTCTCTCTCCGGTCCTAGTCTACCACTAACATTTACATCACATTGGTTCTCATTAAACATGAAAACAGGATGCAAATATCTAAATATGCAGTGCAGATACACTAGGAAGTTGTGGCCAATCATGCTTCCCTACCACATCCCTTTGCAGTTTACTAGTTCACCATGGCAAACTCTAGTGGACTCTGTTGCTATGTAAATTGTTAAGCAGCTCCATTATGGTTCCAGGGCTACATGATGCACTGCTTTATTATGAGCTTTATGGCCTACAGCCACACTTTCTGGAGTAAAACTTCATTTTCTTAATACAGCTTGCAAGAATGGGCAAGCAAGTCCTTCTTTCTATGAAACCAAAAGCTATACCATATAAATAAAAGAACAAACCCAATCCTGCTGATAAGGGGCACGGCTGATTGACAGTAGCACTTTATTCTAATACATATCTTAGACAGAGGGTGGCAAACATTTCTACGAAGGAGTCCAGTTGATATGGCAACCAGCAAACTCTCTGTGCAGTAGCAGCTAGAGCAACCTCTATGTGTGACTTTCATCTCAAATTCAAGAGAAGAGATTTCTAATACATGCAGCAATCTGTGGACATAGGATTCCCCAGGAGGTTTTGGCTTTTGTTAAATAAATCACTTCTTTTTCTCTTTTGTCTGGTATGCTCATGACCCATCTTGAAGGAATGTGGGTCTTCAGACTACTCCCACTTCATTGATTGCCAGACATTCACTGACAGACTTTATTGGAAGATTTCAGCATTTTTCTATTCCCTTTGCTTTGGGTCTTCTGCTTTTGGGAGACCCCAGGTTTTCTCTCAGCCGTAAGAGTGCAATTAACAGAGCACACAGGAGTGCCCTTGCACCCTCCAATTTACAGTAGGCAAAACCAATCATGGCTGGCCCCACTTACTATACTGGAGGTTGTTTTTGCTGCTGGGAGCAGAGCTGGCGTCCTCAACAGGCAAATCAGATGGGA
Source organism: Euleptes europaea (assembly GCF_029931775.1). Taxonomy (NCBI): domain Eukaryota; kingdom Metazoa; phylum Chordata; class Lepidosauria; order Squamata; family Sphaerodactylidae; genus Euleptes; species Euleptes europaea. Next base: position 73,248,994 of record NC_079313.1, read on the forward strand.
ACTGATGGATCTCCCAAATCAAACTAGATACCAGTTTTTGCCTCTATGATCATTCCCACACTTTGCATCCAAACCTTGTCCCAAACCTCAAAGCCATTACTTATAGCCAAGTCAATAGGTGTGGACTCTTACACTTCTAAGGAATTGCATGTGTGTGTGTAAAGTGCCACCAAGTCGCAGCCGACTTATGGCGACCCCTTTTGGGGGTTTTCATGGCAAGAGACTAATAGAAGTGGTTTGCCAGTGCCTTCCTCTGCACAGCAACCCTGGTATTCCTTGGTGGTCTCTTATCCAAATACTAACCAGGGCTGACCCTGCTTAGCTTCTGAAATCTGACGAGATCAGGCTAGTCTGGGCCATCCAGGTCAGGGAAGGAATTGCATACCCTGTCATTTATGTTTTTGAGTTACAATGCAGCAGAAGGTTTGCTGGTACACCGTTAACTTAAGCTATCAACCTATGTGCCTTTATTCACACTCTGTATGATGGCTAACCAGAGACTCATTTTTTCCTTTAAAAATACATTTTGTCTGACAAGCTTTATCCTATTAAATTTGCAGTACTTTTGCATCACTTTTGTATAAATGGTGTGTAGTGCATTAGAATCACAAATAGGAAACACCAAATAGGAAACACCAGCAACAAATATGGGCAAAATGAAAAGGCTCATAATGACACTTGCAAAAAGAAAATGAAAAAGGGCATATTTGGACAACCTTACTTTTACCAAATGTAGTGACCATTATAACATAAAATATAAAACAGTAAAATACTAAAACTATTAAAATGAATAACCCAGAATAGAAAAAGAGCAATTAAAAGACAACTAGCTACAAAATATATTTTCTCAAGGACTTGGGTCCCTAAAGCTTGGTGGAACATAAGCATCTTCACCTGCCTTCAAAAGGATGGAAGGATTGAAGAAAAACTGGTTGGCTGCCACTGCAAAGTTCTTGTGCTGTCACAGAAAAGGTAATCTTCCTTGTGGATTCTAACCTGGTATCCAGAAAAGATGGTATCCTTATCAAGGCCTGGGCTAATCTCAAAGCTTGGGCTGTAGAGGTCTTAAAGGAGAATACACTCTATACCAAAATGAGCACCTTGAACTGAGCCCATAAACAACATGATCAAAACACTGATTTTTGAAAATGTGATAACATTTCAATAGGCAATGGGCATTAGTCATACAGATGGGTGTCTGTTTCTTCCTGTGTGTATCATGATAACTGAAATTTGGGCTCACCAAGAGCTGTGGTAGTCTAACCTAGCTGAAGCTGATGGGCATCACTCTCTCTCTCTCTCTCTGTGTGTGTGTTTGTGTACTGTACTTTATGAAACTAATTGGTTAGGGAAAGACATTCTGCAAAGTTCAGCTGTATTTTCCCCTAGAGATGTGGCAAAATTGAAATCTGGGCCAAAACTACTTTTTTTAACTATTGGAGTCACCCCACGCTTCTCCACAGTCAGTCTCAAAATGGTGACCTGGTCATGCTAAGCCAGTCACAATTACTTAGAGCACCTCATGAGCCATATGTTGGGGGTGATTCGCCATATTTAGTTAACTATAGAACAGAGATTCTGACATCGAACCCCAAAAATTTAATGCATCCTCACATGATAACAGTCCCCTACAAATCACAATACAATCTACATAGTTGGGCCATACTCAGAAGGAAGACATTGGCCTTTTATGCACAGGTTGTTCCCATCGTGGTCAACTCTGACTACTTTGGGGGTTTGTTTTAATTACGCATGTATTTTCCAACGTTCAGAAGTTGCCGCACTCTCCCCTTGCATTTCCCCTGCATTTTACCCCAAGTTTAAAGTCAGCCTTGATCCCAAATCAAAAGTTGGTCCTATGCATACTTGTCACTTTAGGTTTTCCTCCCCACGCCCATTCTTGCTTCTCCCTCCCATGTGTCCCCCTCATTCAGCCTCTCCTCTCAAAGCCGTTATTGAGTGCACTAGCAAGAGGATGATGCTGAAATACCACAAGCTTGCTTATTTGGTCAGTTTCATAGTGAGTGTGGATCAGTTTCAGATTGAACAGTTGAGAGAATGCTGAAATAATCACAAACGATCTATGCGGCTGCTTATTTGTTCAGTTTCACAGTGAGTGTGGGTCAGTTTCAGTGCTCGGCAGGATGGAACAGAGCTGGGCTGATTTGCTGCCCTTCCCTTAAATGTGTCCTCCTATAGGCACAAAAACTTTTTTGTTTTGTTTACTAGTGCAAGACTATGGATGGAACAATGAATGTCACAAATGACTGTGCCAGTGTTTTTATGTTCTTATGACCCCTGCATTGACTTACACAAAAACAAAATGGTCAGGGTGGGGTGTTGCCTGAACCCTTCTCTACTTTGGCTGTAAAATGACCACATGGTTCAGATCAAATGAAAAAATCCAGCAGGGCTGGTGGTGGCTGGTGATGTATTCCAAAAAAAGTACACCACAGCCAATTACAAAGCAGCATTTTCAGGGGGGAGGGTCTTACACGTGGTTCAGAAGCTCCACATTTTTGCTGAGGATGCATAATTGATCACAAGGTACTCCTGGAATTTTTTCGGGGCAAAAACCCTGTGCATAGTGTTTTGAGAATTCAATGACAGTTGAAAGCAGCAGATCCAGCAGAAACAGTAGATCCAGCAGAAACAGACCAAAATGCTATTTACAGTGTGGATGCATAGAAGATAAGTCAGGAAAGTAATCCAAGCTGTGTTCAAGTCACACAAACATTATATGTGGCCAATGAATTAAGCATAAAGAAGAAATACTTGGAAACTTTTAACTATTTTACAGGTGAACAATTCTGAAGTTGAAGCTAATCACAGGTGGATGCATTCTAGGCATCTCTAATATAAATAGAAGCCTCCTTCATTATTATCACTCTTTTTTCTGCCAAAAAAGCAGAATTTTCTCACCCACAACAGAAAATGCATCCATGAGTTTGGCCATAATTGAATGGTGGCCCCTCCACGACGTTCTGCCATTCCACTGTACACTAGAACAAAACCAGTTGCCAGTTCCACTGTACACTAGAACAAAACAAGTAAGAACAGGACTAAAATGTACATTCAATGTTACAAAACCCGAAAATTATTCAATCAGAATAATATAAAAGAGACCACAGGAGCAACCAGAACACTGCAATCAAAGTGTTATCCAAGTTGGCACAGGTGCAGGTAATTTTACCCCCAAAGTGCATTGCAAATAGGTTATAGCAGGCCAGTGAGTGTTATTTTCTTTCCAAGATGGGGGAACAGGATACAATAAACCAATTGCAGAAAAGTTCTACTGGAAAGCATTGCACAGATATGATGGATGCTGAAAAGCAAGCTTCTTTTTGCTGCCACAGACTGGATTCCAGAATCTATATTCAGGATTAATCTTGAGTGTTCCTGTTGAGGTACTGTAGCTGTTGCTGTGACTGCAGCATTGGTCTAGACTCTGCGGCCTATCAGAAAGTCATATTCTGATATCTACAGTGTATAGATTAGTAAGGAAGCAATACACATACATAATATATCCACACATTCTGTTTACTTACGGGCTGGCTACCAGGAGTCAGTAGACTGTGGAGCGCAATTTTTTTTCTGGCAATAGGCAATTTTTCCTTTAAGATAAGTAAGTGCTTGCTTTTCCCAGAAAGTGAAAATGTATTTTATGAACTTTGCAATGAAATTATCTATATGTCATAACCCCAGCAATAGTGACTCAGTGTGGCACATCACTTTGCAAGAAAGGCCCAGCAGGAATTGAAAATCTAGACTGGGGCATGTTGGCAGAGATGTGTGCAGGGAGCACTTATAGTATTCTAAAAGGCTATGACATTGTTCTTTTCACAATATTTGATGTTCTTGATACTTTACTTCTGAGGTCATTATTCAGGTGGAGAAAGTAGCCCATTATGGGATCAGATTCAGTGCTTACATTAATTCTGGCTATAATTGTGCCAGTTTAACTTTTGTCCTTTCACTCAGAACTTATATTTTACACCCAAAATGCATCAATTGATTTTCTCAAGGTTATGACCCTTTCGTATTAGACATCACCAATGGTAGAAATTCCATATTCATATTCATTTCTATGTTGTTAAATTTCAGCTGCATTTAACACTAGCTAATTCTCTTAAAATGAGCACCATAATCCAGCAAAAAATTTACTACTGTCTGAAGCACACCAAGTCACAAGAGGGACTAACTTTGAATAATAATGAACCAAGCCTGCTATTCTCTTAATGAAAGTTTTCAAAGTGATTCAGATAAATCCAGCATCGTTCATTAAGAAAATCTATATCATATGGTCCCTGCAGGTCCTCTAAGGATCTGTCTTTTGTTTGATCCATAGTGGGAAAGACAAACTACCCCACTGAAAGGGCAGGAGCAAATTTCATTGGGGTACAAGAAATTCTCTAAGTGCTTTACTGTGCATTAAGAAAATTAAAGAAAAAAAGCCAAGCAACTATGCCACCCACTCACTGCCTTGGAGTGAATTTATGAACCCCTGGGGGCCATGAGAGAGCAGCTGCACCATCCCTTAGATATGCCCTCTCATTGACGAGTCTGACACATTCTTTCCAACTATAATTTTACCGGCTGCTCCTATAGCATAAATTAAACTCCGGTAGAAATAATTTTTATGGCTCCTAAAACATTCACTCACAAAGCAGGTTTAATTAGCTTCTTGGGCAATCCATTTTCAAGGGATGGGTCATTTCCTTATTACCGTGTGTGTGTGTGTGTGTGTGTGTGTGTGTGTGTGTGTGTGTGTGTATGAATGCATTTATCTAAATGTATGTTCTGCCCTACCCTGAAGGCTCATAGCAGATAGGGTGAATAGAAAACAAAATTAAGAGATTTAGTTTGGCTAAAACTCAGTTTTAGGAGCCCCGTGGCGCAGAGTGTTAACCTGCAGTACTGCAGTCAAAAGCTCTGCTCACGACCTGAGTTCGATCCCGACAGAAGTCGTTTTCAGGTAGCCGGCTCAAGGTTGATTCAGCCTTCCATCCTTCTGAGGTCGGTCAAATGAGTACCCAGCTTGTTGGGGGTAAAGGGAAGATGACTGGGGAAGGCACTGGCAAACCACCCTGCAAACAAAGTCTGCCTAGAAAACGTTGGGATGTGACATCTCCCCATGGGTCAGGAATGACCCGGTGCTTGCACAGGGGACCTTTACTTTTTTACCTAAAACTCAGTAATTTTGACTCCAGCCTTCTGCCAAATTAGCCTTAGCCTATAAAAGCCAGTCCAAACAGATGGCTCATCTAATTGAAAGATGGACACTTGGGTCTCCAGAATGACATGTGCTAGGAGAGTCCTATAACTGCTTTCAGTCATATAGAATTAGAAAAGAGCAAGAGTCCAGTAGCACCTTAAAGACTGACAACATCTCTGACAGGGTATAAGCTTTCATGAGCCACAGCTCACTTCTTCATGTAGAATGTTATTCTGTACATGCTTTCTAAATTGGCCCTGCTCCTGATTCGGTTCCTCCCCCTGACCTGCCTCTTTTCCTTTGTATGGCCCCTTCTCTTGTTTACTTCCTGTGTCCATCCTTTCGGTTTCCCAATTCTGCCTTCTTGTTCTCCTAGCCATCCCTCCTTCTGAATTTCTCCAAGCAACCCTAGATAAGAAGCTGCAGGCAAGCCATAAATACCATTCTGACACCTTCTTCAGGGTCAGCCTCTGGAATTTCACTTGTAAACCACCTTCTGCAGCTGGCAGGAGCTATGGTGGCTGCTTCCATCTCTCCACAGCCCACTGCATGTCAAGGGTAGATCTGTCTCTGCTGTCACACCATCACACTGTAATTATTTATATGAGGGTGACAATTATTTATTTCCCAAACTTGCCCAAATAGTTCAAGCATAAGTTTGTGCATGGGTATGGTGTATTCTTGACAACTTATTGCCAGAGGCAGACCATAGTGTATGTTCCACAGAATGTTGTAGAGATGAGATGTTCAAGAGGGAGAAGGAAAAAAAAGAGCATTGCACATTTCTATCCCGATACGAATTTAGTTTCATCTTTCTCTGACTAGGTAGTAGCCACTGATAAAAGCAAAATGCTGTTCATTTTGTTCCTGACTGTCAGATGCTACAGGCGGTGTTAAGCTAATGCATCAGAGTTAGGCAACGTGCTGTACTCGGTTACTGGTTTGTTGCTGATAATCTCATCATTTCCCAGACCAGGAGCTTCCTTATAGCCTGAGTACTTCCCCACTACAAGTCTAAATGCATTGTATCAAAAAAGGCCTATGGCTATAACTTGATAGTTAGCCAGAAAATTAATGATAAAGGTTCAAACCTACAATGTTTCTAGGGATTCTTGGAAGACAATGGAAGCCCAGGCAACAGAGTGAACTGGAAGCAATGCTTAGATTGTATTTGATTTTTACCACAATACATAAATCACAGTCATAGAACTAATATTTGTGGCAATGTGCCAATTTAATTTTTAAAGTAATTCTAGAAAAGTAATTGCAAGGCTGCCTGAGAAGACTGCAAAATTATCTTCTCAGCTCCCATAGCTATTGTATATTTCAAAACTTTAAATATAGGAGCCCGTTGGTTAATCCCAAACATGTGAATACTGTAAAACTACATGTGCATCTTCAGTCGCCATCCAGCTGTATCTGTACTAAGTCATAGTGCACATTCCTGAGGGGGGGGGCAAAGCTCCATAAGAGCTGGTGTGACCCCGTGCCAGCATAAGAGCCCGTTTAACCCAAGATAATGTGCACTTACACCACTCCGGATGGTACACACACTGGTGCTCGGCACTCAGTGCGCTGAACTTCTGAACCTGAAAACTGATGGGCAGCTCAGCTCGCAAATGCCTGGAGGATGGAGGGGTGACCCCTTTCCGAGCCAATAAAATTGGACCCCCTGTCCCAGAGTTCACTAAACTTTGGTGACCATCTAAGGAGCGTCCCTTGCAGCCACACTGCAAATTTGAGGGCTGTACCTCCAAAAATGCCCCCACAGGAGCTTTGAAAAATCCCTATAGACTACAATGGACCTGGATTTTTTTTGGTATACCCGGAAATAACCCCCAAATACCCCTTTACAGGTATGTGTATTTGGCTTATTTTGGGTTTACTGAAAAAAGTTGGGCTCAATAAATCCAAACCCAAAATTTACCATTTTTTTTTTTTTTGCACAACACTAATCTGGAGTTAATCTCAGATTTTAGTGATATTATTTTGTGGACATGATTATAAACCATTGGGATTATAAACCTGAGATTCAAATACCTACTCTGCTATGAATTCACTGGGGAAATCGATTTACAAGAATCAGTTATGATACCTCATGTGAAATTAGCCAGGGCTAGTTTTATTTCAACTCCTTGCATGGATCGCAGGAAAGGGATGTATACGTGGCCATTTCCTCCATACAGTTGCACCATACAGATGACTAGGAGATCATGCAGAGACATGTTCTCCCTTCCCTTGCATGCATTGAATTCATGGGCTGTCACCTGTACCAAGTTTATGGCTGCAATCCTGAGGGAGGAAGGGGGATCTCCTTAGGAGCCAGCGTGACTCCATGCCTGCATAGGTGCCACTTTATCATGGGATCAAGTGGCAAACATGCCGGCATCCGGAACCACAGAGCTCTGCCAGCCCCCAGCGCCAGCACAGCCACTCTGGGAACTAAATCCAGGAAGAGAACGGCTGCACTGGGGTGGGGGTGGGGGCATTCCCAGGCGCAGAGCTGCCTTTGGGCAGCTTCCTAACCCCTTTTGCCCCAGGACGCCCTTTTGGGCTGCAGCAGGGCTGCACCACCTTTTTTGGTGGCACAGCCTCGCTGTTTTCAGTGAGGCATTTCCCCCCATTTTTCCTTTTTTTATTTTTTTAAAAACTTTTTCCCCCTCTGCGGCAGCTAAAAAACTTCAGAGGAGGAGGCGCAGTTCTGCCACTCCCAACCGCCATGGATCTACCCCTCCTTTAGGAATGGGCTGCCGGCGTCACTTTCTAGATTTCATTCACAGTCTCCTTAACAAGATATACAATGCTCGGTCCACTATTTTGCATCTTTGACTCATTGTGAAGTTCAAACCCCACCTGGGTCTGGCTTGTCCCTTCCAACTGCTCAGTAACATTTACAGATTCTCCTGGGCGTTTCTTGTAATTGACAATGTCTTGTATTTGAAAGACACTGTCTTTCAGTGTTACTCCTCTGAAGATGCCTGCCACAGCTACTGGCGAAACATCAGGAAAGAAAATACCAATACCATGGTCACACAGCCCAGATAACCTACAAGAACCAATGTCACCTATACTTCTCTTTTCTCCACAATTTTCAGTCACTGGCTGAAGACCCCCCAAGGCACAGCTTTTCATTCTTCATATCTGTGGCAGGCCTGGGAATGCTTCTGATCAACCCATTCCTGCCTGCCCACCAACTTCATCAGATGGGAGCTGAGGATTATGGTGCCTTTGCAGTGCACCCCAGCCATCCCACCTGCAAATTGGCTAGAAGGGTGGGTCTGGCCTCAGCTGGAAATGTTGAAGGAAGTCTGGCCAAGGGGAGGGGCTGTGGCTCAGTAGTAAAGTACCTGCTTGGCATGCAGAAGGTCCCAGGTTCAATCCCCGGCATCTCCAGTTAAAGGGACTAGGAAAGTAGGTGATGTGAAAGACCTCAGTCTGAGATCCTGGAGAGCTGCTGCTGGTCTGAGTAGACAATACTGACTTTGATGGACCAAGGGTCTGATTCAGTGTAAGGCAGCTTCATGTGTTCATGCCTTCACTGTGGCTACCCATCCACTGCATATGAAAATGTATATAAAGGATTATTGGATTATTGAGGGCATGTGTGACAACTCAGGAGGCATCTCCTGCAACCTTTCTCAAAGGAAAGAAACAGTCAAATTCACCTGCCTCATCTTAAGCATTTGGATGTTTTCTTTCATGCTGTAGTATTAGACAGCAGGGCTACCTTAAGTGTGTGACACATTGTAAAATATGGAAAGTGCTGATTTGAGACTGTGGGCAGCAAATTACATCAACTCCTTGCGTTTTGCAGTGCAGCCCACTGTGTTCCATCCACTGTAATCTAATTCAGTCAGTTATTTCCTGCACACTCATTTTATCCCTTTATTTGAGATTTCCTTTTGCTTTTAATCTGGTACTTCAGAGAGCCCCTTAGTTTCACTAGAAATGAAGAGAACTCAGATATGGTAAATAAAAGAACAAATCTGCTGTAATAATGCTCAGCATTGCTCTAAATCAATCAGCTTTCTTTCCCCCCGGTGGACAGCATAAAGTCAGGCAAGTGTTTCTACTTTCATCTGTTGATTAAAAAGGGTTCTTTCCGCTTAGCTAAAATAGTAGCTAGCACTGGTAATTCTTTCCCTGGTGCTGCCATTCTTGTCACACATTAACTAAAAGAAGTGCATCAAAAGACAAATTTGACTTAGATATCTGCGAGCTAAGGGAGAGGTTAATTTCATACTCCCCCAATATGAAAAAGACACACAAAAATGGAAACAAAATGTTTTGGCAATTTAAGACAATATTGTGCATTACACATTTTCCATTGGAGTTAGAGGAGTTAGAGAAAAAAAATCTACTTTTTGTGAGCCTTCAGTTTGTAATAAAATACGGCTGTATTTTCAGGTCCTACGTTAGAGACCATGAGATAACTTTATAAGTTCTTCATTCTCTGTAGGCTAGCATGAATTCAAAGGCAGCCACACCCACTTTTGCATTTGCAAATTGTGTACTGTCTCAAATCACTGGATATAATCCAATACAGATGTGAATCCCAATCCTATGCATGTTGACTTGGAAGCAGAATCTTCTGAGTTTAATGAGGCATACTTGTAATGAATTGTGAATGACATCCAGTACTGTTCCCATGTCAAATAAGAAATGGTTGTGTTTTTTAAAGTTGAAAGAAAAATGAAAACAGATCTATTACCACTGGGGATTCCTCCTCCTCGTAACTTTACTAAATCTATGTCTAGTCTCTTGAATTGTGTATATAAATTCAAGATTGAAATCAATTGTGATTCTAATACTATTTTCATGTTGAGAAATTTATTGTTGCTTATATTTATTTTATTAAATTAATTCCTTTCTCCCAGTGGGGATCCAAAGTGGCTTAGGTTGTTCTCCTCTCCTCTATTTTATCTTCATAACAACCCTATGCAGTAGGCTAGGCTGAGAAAGGGTGACAGGCTCAAGGTCACCCAGCGAGCTTCCACGGCATGAGTGGGGATTGGAACCTGGGTTTCCTAGATGCTAGTCTGACGCTCTTAACCACCACACTGGCTCTCTTGTGTATGCACAATAAATTTGTTCTTAAAATGCTGATTTCATCCAGGTATTGGGATCATCCCCTAGATGCCTTGGAATCATTTTATTTTTACCTTTTAAATGTATATCCTGCCAACATGTTTCAAAGATTCTTCAGAACAATTTCATAAATAACCGCCCAGCCCAGGGTGGGGGGGAGCACAAAAGAACCATATAAACCAGTCTGAACCTTTAAATATTAAAACTAGTAACCATGAAAATCCATAGCAGCTATAGATTCCCTAATGTAATCTTCATTTTAAAAATGTGTATCATAGGGTGGCTTCTTCATTAACATTCCTGACGCAGATCTGGAATATAAAATCCATACAATGCTGAGAGAATAGTCATTTCTGGTATATCACTTACATACATTTTAAAGAAATGTGTGCCTTTCAAGAAGAGGTATACTTGGGCATCTGTACCAAAATAACAAAGTAATATATGAAAGCAGCTATCACTATCCCCCTTTCCCCAACCCGTGCGTACTGAGGGAGAGAGAGAGACTGCTTACTTGTTTGCCAGAATGTTTATTTGGAGATTTAATTTCTCTCCTTAGTCCCCTTTAGTTGTTACAGAATTACAATTCTTAACTTAAGTTCACAAATTCAGTTCAGTTCCCAGAACTTCTTATGAATGTTTCTATTCAGACTCTGCTGCCTAGCCATCAGGGAAGTTGGAGACCATACAATCTCTCTTCCCCAGAGAAACACAGAAGTATGGAGATTTCTCCTCAAATCTCTTTTCCAGTTCTCACTATAGCTATATCCCACTTTTGTGGCAGTAAACCCCAAACTACACCCTGTATTTGGAATATCTCCTTTCCAGTGACCTGAGAAAGGGACCCTTTCCTTCCAATCTCTGCCTGTCACTCCACAGGATTTGTTTCACACCAGCTTAGGTAAACCTGAACCCTCAGGTTCCCAGAGTCATACATAGCTACTGATCACCTAGGTTACCTAAATCAGAATATAATTCCTTTCTTCAGAACAGAGTGAGTTCCTTAGCTCTGCCCCTCCCTTTCTCTGAGCTTATCTCAAAGATTAACTCTTTGTTCACCACAGCAACATTAAACGGTAATAACAGATTTTTCTAAAACATTTTTAGTGGAATGCATCATGGGAGGGTCTTTACACAGCAATCAGAAATATGTTACACCCTGCTTAGCAACAAGTTTTCTAACAAGTTCAGTCAGTTCATTTACACCTTTTTAAAAAGATCATCAAGTTGAAATTGAATCATGAGTAGATATATATCATGCAGCATATGCACCTGTCTTTGCTGCTTGATCTGCCCTTGATTGACTACCACCTATCCTGTCATATGTAATTATCTTTTCCAGCTGGTGCTCTCTTGCAAAGAATTTTAAATGGTTTACGATACTTATAGTTTAATCTTTAAAAGAGCTGCATCCTTCTAAACCCATGGACTTCAATGGGTTTACAAGAACATAACTTGGTTTAGGATTGCATTGTTAGTTTCTGTAGATTTATAGGTGTTTTCTTCTATGTGTCTGGAAATGTTCTCCTGCTATTCGAAGTCAAGTTAGTTAGTAGCATGTATCTGCAGTTCTTGAACATAGGGAACATAATGGCTCTTGTTTCCTCATATTTGTGGGTTCAAGGCAGATTCTTGTTTTTAGCAGCTGAGAACACCAGTTCAGTATCTGATGTGGTAGATTTAGAGCAAGTACTATATAGAAGTATAAGATTGGAATTTAGCTGAGGAAAAACTGTCTCTTAGCACATCCCTCCCACGAAAAGGTATCTATATAAATAATGTTGTCCCCTTCCTTGTCTAAGGTTACCCCTCTTCATTTTGTCATCAGGTAGGATAGGCTGAAAGAGTGACAGGCTGAAGGCTACCCAGTGTGTTTCATGGGTCAGTGGGGAATTGAGCCTAAGTTACCTTGATCCCAGGATGGCTCTTTAGCAGCTACACCATATTGTCTTTCTAGTATGAATTAATACAAGAATACCTCTGAAAGCAATGAATATACACTGACTGTTACAGATAAGCTACAAAGTGAGTGGCTTTACCATTCAAGCAGAAATTATTCCTGAATTTAGCTTTGGGACTTGGGTCAGGCTTCAATTGAGCAGCCCATAAACGTGAACACCCAGCTTCAATCCTTTCTCTCATTCCCTTTACCTCTACAGCTAATGGTCTATTTCATTATGAGCATGTCAATGTCTTCATGGAAACAGAAGCTAAAAATAGGTGGCAGAGAAAATAAATTTGCTGAGCAGATGCAACCTTTTATTCTTGCTGTCATGAATGCTGTGTAAATGATGATACAGTTCTAAGTTCCAGTTATTATTGATCTTAATTGCTTTATGGTCTGGAGACACCATTTTGGTTGGGATGGATGGAGCTAGTTTTCATTTTTTGTAAGGGTGGAATTGCAATCCCTCTTGGGTATGCTGAGGGGGAGAGAGCTTGCTTGTTTGTTTCCCAGAATGTGTATTTGGAGTTTTAATTTTTCTCCTTCTTAGTCCCCTTTTACTTATTTTACCTCAGAAGAAATGAGACACCAGAGACTTTTTCAAGTTAGCAGACAGAGAACAAAGATTTAAACACTATACAAGGGATAGATTTGTAGGGGAAACTGTAGTTAGGTAAAGCATAGAACCAGAGCTGTCTTATAAGTTTCACTTCAGAGAAGGCATGCATCATAGATGGCTTATATGGTACTGAATTACAATTCTTAAATTCAGTTCACAGTTTCAGTTCAGTTCCCAGAACATTATGTTCCCAGAATAGATGTTTCTATTCAGACTCTGCTGCCTAGCTATCAGGGAAGTTGGAGACCATGCAATCCCTCTTCCCCAGAGAATCAGAAGTATGGAGATTTCTCCTCAAATCTCTCTTCCAGTTCTCACTATAGATATACCCCACTTCTTTAGCGGTAAACCCTTAACAACACCCTGTATTTGGAATAGCTCCTTCTCAAAGCTTATTCCCTTCCAGTGACCTAAGAAAGGGCCCTTTTCCTCCCAATCTCTGCCTGACCCACCACGGGATTTGTTTTACACCAGTTTAGGCAAATCTGAATCCTCAGGTTCCCAGGGTCAAACACTTCTTCTGAACACACAGGTTACCAATAACAGAAATCAATTCCTTTCTTCAGAACTGAGACAGTGAGTTCCTTAGCTCTGCCCACTCCCTTTCTCTGAGCTTCTTTCGAAAGATTAACTCTTTGTTCATCACAGGTGGGTTAGGCCAGAGCAAGGCAACAGTCGTCAGGTTGCCTCATACAGTATTTACTTAAATGAAGAACTAGTTTTTCCCCCCAAAAGGGGGGGTCATCTTACATTCATGTTCAATTTACAGTTACATCTAATAATAATATTTATGTGTATAACATTTTTAACGGGATCACTTTACATTCAGTTTCATCTTCCTTTTCAAGAAATACAGTACTAACCTCCCTGCCTCCCTACCTATAATTGCCTTGCTCATAAGCAGTGCTCAGCTCTAAGTGATACTCTACTCCCTAATAGCAAATATTGGCATTTCCAGGAGAATGGCATACACAGTATAATTGAATCACTTGTGTGGGTGTAAGGTGCACAGTAGAACATACATTTTCATTTTCACAAGAAGGAGGAGTGATTTTGTATGATTCTACCTCCTTGCTGATCCTCATCACATTTTGTCTAAGGTCATTTTTTTATGGAGGTTTGCCGCAGTTTCACTGTTGTTTTGCCGTGCTGCTAATTTTGGTTTTTTATGGCTGTTCCGGATTTGAGCACAAAATTCGCTTCATCCCTGCAGCATCTCAAACCTGTTTTGGCGCGATCTTTGATTTTGCTCCACCCTTTCTGTTGCAGAGTTCCATGGAAAACTCCCTGGATTCGGATCTATTTTCCCCGCCCTTGCAGGCAAATGTCACCTCCCATTCCCGTGACTCCCCACCCACGCAAACGGTGATTGGACAAGGGGAGTTTTGTGCACCGACAAGTATCGCAGGCTGCCATTCCACCTCCACAGAAGTCTTCTGGCTGGAGATGTGTGCGTTTCGTCTTCATAGGAGTGCCAGGCAGCGCATAGCTGCTGCAGATAGCGCTCTTTGCTCTTCGGAGAGCGAGGGCTGCAGCTTTGCTAACCTAAGCAAACTCGGTCATTCATTCTTGCGGGGGGGGGTCTGTTTAGGGGATCGTGCCCGGGGGACAGCCTCCCTCTGAGGCAGGACGGATCAGCATGCTGCGAAGGGAAGGGAGAGTGTTTGGCCATTTATGCACGGGAGGTTTTGCCTTGGGGTTGCCACTCTTTAGATGCACATTTTCCCTATCAAAATTCTCAAAACTCAGCATTGGAGGCTTATTGTTGAGTTTTGAGAATTCTGATGGGGAAAATGTGCATCCTGAGAGTGGCAAATCCAAAGCAAAACTCCCTCTGAAGAGGGGCGGCCAGTCTGCTCTGGGTCTGCCAGGGCGAAACAGCCAAGGCCCGGTTGCCAGGAGGTCCCAGTGCCCAGTGCCAAGGTTGGGGCAGGGAGTGCCCACCTTGGAGCAAACGGTGCCCAAAGTCCTCCCCATCTCAGGCTGCTCTCCTGGGCACTCGCCCCCAAGGCTGCCAACCCTCTTGCACTGGATGGCCGGAGCTCTACCACAGGTCAGATTGGGACCAGCATGCCAGCCAGGAGCCCTCCCTCCTCTCTCTCCTGATGCACTGGGGCCAGATTCGGCCAAGGCGCACAAGCCAGGGGCCTTCTTTCCTCCCCCACCATGCATTCTGTGCATCCCCAACCTGGTAAAAGAATAGAACAAAGGAACTATGGAAATCTTGAAAAGGGGGGAGAGCAATGTGTGCGGATTGGCATGCTGCGAAGGGAAGCGAGAGTGTTTAGCCATTTATGCATGGGAGGTTTTGCCTTGGGTTTGCCACTCTTTAGATGTAATTTTCCCCATCCAGATTCTCAAAACTCTGCAAGGGAGGCTTATTGTTGAGTTTTGAGAATTCGGATGGGGAAAATGTGCATCCAGAGACCATCCAGAGAGCGGCAAATCCAAGGCAAAACTCCCCATACATTCGGTTGCATGAAAGCAGAGTCGAGTGGTTTGGTCTCCTGAGCGCTCACCCCTAAGGCTGCCAGCCATCATGGATGGAAGTTCCTGGGAGCTCTACTTCTGAGTAAAATGGCCAGGGAGCACAGGGGCCTGCCTTGGAAGGGCACCGATCCTCTGCCGTTCCATGGTCCTTGGCCCCAAACCCTCGAGTTTAGACCTTGCCCTTCTTAGGCCGAGTGAGCGTGTGTGAGAAAGAGACGGCATCGAGTGCCCTTTGTGAAGCGCCCTTCCTCGACCCTGGGCTGTTGGGGCATCAGCCATTCACCCCCGCCTCTAAGAACATAAGAAAGGCCCTGCTGGATCAGACCAAGGCCGATCAAGTCCAGTAGTCAGTTTACACAGTGGCCAACCAGGTGCCTCCAGGAAGCCACAAACAAGATGACTGCAGCAGCACCATCCTGCCCGTGCTCCACCGCACCCAAAATAATAGGCATGCTCCTCTGATACTAGAGAGAATAGGTATGCAGCATGACTAGTATCCATTCTAAATAATAGCCATGAATACCCCTCTCCTCCATGAATATGTACACTCCCCTCTTAAAGCCCTCCAAGCTGGCAGCCATCACCACATCACCTGGGGCAGGGAGTTCCACAATTTAACTATGCATTGTGTGAAAAAATACTTCCTGTTATCTGTTTTGAATCTCTCACCCTCCAGCTTTAGGAGATGACCCGGTGTTCTAGTATTATGGGAGAGGGAGAAAAACCTCTCCCTGTCCACTCTCTCCAAACCATGCATAATTTTATGGACCTCGATCATGTCTCCCCTCAGCCGCCTTCTTTCCAAGCTCTCATCTTAAATGTGACTCTAAATATGTTTCTCCAAAAGGAATGGGCAATATAGTCCCCTAAAATATTACAGGCATTTAAAATATATTTTTGGATGTTAAACTAAAGAAGGATTTTTAAATGTTGAAATTGAACTTGAGCATCCCATGGATCATTTTTCTCATACCATTTATTTTATTTCTTTGAATTTGTAATCATGTTTTTAAAACAAAGCCTTGGTATCATGTAAATGTTTTCCCCACTCCAGAAACACAGAGTGCAAGCATCCACTATGATAATCCATTATGGATTAATTTAGGCAACAATTCCTTCTAGAAAGAATTCCTGTGACAGGATGATGCTTGATCTTGTCGATATCCATTACACAAGCAAGCATGGCTCATTTATCAACATTCTTTCTGAAAGCTTTGGGGGAAGAGGTTATTGAATAATTACCTTGGTCAGCCATGTGCTCATGTGCAGTGTTAGGTACACGTTGCAAAGCAAACTGTATTTAAGACTGGCATTATCCACATATTCGGCTTCAGTATGGAAACCATTGTCTTTCCAAGTAATAGGGTTAAGGTGGAAGGTTGTCTGGGTTTAAACATAATAGGTATGCTGAGTACTGAATATTTAATTATTAGCATCACAATCAATTTCTGTGATGGAGTAGAGGAACTAAAGACATGGTCTTTTATCTGAGATATTCTATAGTCTACATTTGGTCAAGAGGAAAAAGGCATCAGTAGAAGAAAAGCAGAGAGAAGATATCATGATTAAATAATGAATCTTGTGAACAGATGCAGTGGCACATACTAAAGAGCTTAGATAAAGTTTATGAAAGTTTGTTAAAGGTTTTGAGCTAACACTTGTTAGGTAAAGGTAAAGGTCCCCTGTGCAAGCACCGGGTCATTCCTGATCCATGGGGTGACGTCACATCCTGACGTTTACTAGGCAGACTTTGTATACAGAGTGGTTTGCCAGTGCCTTCCCCAGTCATCTTCCCTTTACCCCCAGCAAGCTGGGTCCTCATTTTACCGACCTTGGAAGGATAGAAGGCTGAGTCAACCTTGAGGCGGCTACCTGAAACCCCCAGCCTCAGGAATGGGCTGCTACTATTAAAAAAATAAAAACCCTAATATCCAACCAGTACCTTTCCACCCATAATTTAAACCCATTATTGCAAGTCCTATCCTCTGATCAGATAAGGATAGTTTGAATAGTAATATTCTTAACAGAGCTTGAGCAAGGAGGATAGCTTAGAAAGAAAGATGAGTATTTGTTCTAATATAGGCCAGAAATTAGCGTGACTTTGAGATAGCAACAAAACGGCTGTATTGGCTCCATTTAGTGGTAGTTTGAAAATAGTGGTTACTATTTCTTTCCAGTGGAGGGAGCAGATCCATGTAAACAAGCTTTTCAGGTTAGCACAGCTTTGTTAATACATCAAGGCTTCTACATTCAAAAATTAATTCTAGTTTGTGATTTTAGTCTTTCACCGTGGCCTTTGAAAAAAACACCATATTTCATTGTTGAGTTGGTTGATAATTCCATTTGACCCGGAGTATAATACTACTTCCAAACTCCAAACAAATCTATGGGAATACAGTTATTTTCTTTAATAGCATACTAATTGGCAGGCCAATTACTCTGTTCATCTGTGAATAGAAAATATACTGCAACAAGTAGTTCCATTTCCAGAAGTCATTCTCAGAGGTAACGTTACAGTGGTCTTGTTTTCTTTCAGCCTAGCAACACGGTCCAACGCCTCAACAGTAGCATAGGTCAATTAGTGGACAAATTAAGCAATTATTAGCCTCTAACAAGGGTGACTGGCATCATTAGTCTTCCTGTTTACCAGCACAGTGTTATTTTAATACAAGGCCCCAACAAATAAATTAGGGCATCTGTTGTATCGCAGTATCTGCCTTCAAGTAAATTATATTAAACAGTCTTTGGTTTCTGCTAGTTTCTTAACCTCAGCATAATGAAATCGTAGATGTCTCTTGCTGATTGTAAAAGATGTAAATTTTAGGTTGCATTGATTTATTAACCCAAGGAACAAGTTTCTTAGGTTTTAAAAAGTCTGGGCTATTTTATTTAAAACTTTATTGATCTGGAGGCCATCATTTTGATGTGAAAGAAAACTTCTGAGGTAATTTTATTGATTGGCTGACTCTTCATAGTAATTTTATCATGAGGCATGCATACACATATAAAGCAAGTTATATTTGCATTTCTTTTATCATCAATACAGATTTTTATATCTTGGTTTTAGAGCTGAGATTTGCCTTTGAATCTTGCTATAAACATTTTAAAGAATGCCGTGACACAGTTTTCTTTTTAAAAAAAACTTTTAAATTATTTCCTACTGTTTCCCTAAACTGTCAACATTTTATTTTCTGCTCAGTTTCCAGAGATCTCTGTTTTCTCTTTGCTGATTTATGGGCAGGATGGGCCATTGTACTTCTGTACAGTGCCTAGCACTTCTAGAAATAATACATCTGAATAATAGTAACAACATATCCCTTGTATTTGGGTGTGTGTGTGGCTAGCACAAGAAAGAATAAGGGCTCTGATTTAGTTGTATGGCACATGCTTTGTAAGCCAAACATCTCAGATCCCCTGGCATCTGCAGCTAAAAGACCGCAGGCAGCAGTTGTTGAGAAAGCTCTTTCTATTTCTGATAACATTAACATGTATTTAAATCAGTTCAGCTACGGGGGAGTGGCCCCACTGGCCCCACATAGCCTGTGCAGAATTACCAACCCATGATAATGGAATATACTCGAGTATAGGGCTGCCAACCTCCAGGTACAAGCTGGAGATCTCCTGCTATTGCAACTGATCTCCAGCTGATAGAGATCAGTTCACCTGGAGAAAATGGCTACTTTGGTAATTGGACTCTGGCATTGAAGTCCCTCCCCTCCCCAAACCCTGCCCTCCTTAGGCTGCACCCCAAAAATCTCCAGGTATCCCCCAACTCGGAGCTGGCAACTCTACTCATGTAGGAAGTGTACATGTGTGGCTCCATCCCCATGATCAGCAACATTGGAAAAAGCTGCATTCCCAATCACAGGGACTGAGCCTATGGCTGTGTACTTCCTACGTATGTAGACTGTACTCAGTAGATGGTTGCGTGAAGGTGGGAGTGGGGCCAGCATGCTCATGCCTGCTTCCCCTTACAAGCATTGATTTCCTCGTATATGATTCCTGTCGAGGGGCAGGGTATAAGACAGTTTTGTAAATTAATATGCTAAACAGCTTGGTGGGATTCTAGTTTGGTTTCAGCCAGGAAATATAGTCAAATACTCTTGACATTTCTCAATGAAATTTTATAAGAAATTTTTTTGGGAAACACTGTTTTTTTAAAAAGTGGCATAGATTCACAGAAATAGAAAGAAAAATGGCAGCAACATGTGAGTGTTTCATTGTGTAAAATTGTGCCCCCATAGAATTTGCTTCATCCCCCCTCCATTTCTGCCACTGTAACTACTTAGATCTATTGGTATTGAAAGCATAAGATTTTTATGCCCAAACTGATCAATTTTGAGCTCGCATTAGTTTGAATCACTTTCATTGCCATATGGTATAGTTGTGTCAATTGACTTTTCAAAAGTGCTTCCATGAGTACATATTAGTTTAACGCAGGGTTTGGGAATCCCTGAAAAGCATCCCAAGCTGAAGCACACCAGACCATTTTGTTCAAGGGACCAAGGCAAGCCCTTGAGACACTGGCAGGGCTGTTGGGGCTCAGTGTGCTCCTAGTGTGCCAGATCAAGTACAGTCCTCATAATATGCCTCTCAGTTTGCTTACTAGCACATCAGTATCTGTACAGGCAGAAGTTGTGGGGTTCGGGCACTTGGACCAAAAAGGTTACCTACCCATATTTAACACTAAATATCGACTGGGTTGTAAAGGAAAAGAGGGGGAAGGCTTTCCAAAACAGCTGGTTATCCATTTAGGGGTGAAATTGTTTTAGTATCCCACATAGTTTTATTCAACGTAATTTTAAATGATTCATATAGTGTTTATTTCTCTCATCTTAGCTCTAGATGTAGGGTTGCCAACCACCAGATACTAGCTGGAGATCTCCTGCTATTACAACTGATCTCCAGCCGATAGAGATCAGTTCACCTGGAGAAAATGGCCGCTTTGACAATTGGACTCATTGGCATTAAAGTCCCTCCCCTCCCAAACCCCACCCTCCTCAGGGTCTGCCCCAAAAAAACTCCCGCCAGTGGCGAAGAGGCAACCCTATCTAGATGTCTGTCATGAGTGTAATGGTGTATGGAAAACATATTTACTTGGTACATATTATCCAATAATGTTTCACTATTGTGAAGTTTAGTAAACGACATCCTGAAATTTAACATATTTTATAAAAATTCTCTTTTATAACAATTGGAAATTAATATTTTCCTTGCTTCTCCTAGGTATAATTGATTTTCTTGTTAGCCCACATCCAATTGCCAAAGTACTGCGAGATCATCTGGTCTTCAAGATAGCACCTATGCTTAATCCAGATGGAGTTTATCTTGGCAATTACAGGTATGGCATCTAATATGGGATTGTGAATATTTGTTTTGCACTATTTAGATCCTGCATGTGAGTTATTTTCTATTATAATTAGTTGAGCCTTTTCATATGGCAAGTTATAAAGAACAAGTCTGATACACACACACATATAGTCTTTCCCAGATATGTGTGCACAATGAACATTCATGTGTCTATGGGGGACCCTGCAGTGGCAAGTTCTGCCCCATCCTATATGTGTTCATTGGAACATCTGAATCTATATATGTATTGGTATCAGGTAGATTCTACACAATTAGAAGACTTGGAAGAGCAGGTTTCCCAATTATAAGGATGAAAGCAAGTTGTAGTTCCTTGAACAGGCTCACTTCAAAGTGTAGGTGGAAAATTAAATGATGAGCTCTCCCTGCATATTGAAAGCTGGCAATTTGGTGACAGGGCTTGGTTAGAGTCCTTTATGCCAGCTTTTGCTGTGCAGGAATATTTGATAAAAAGGACTTTTCATACCTGCATTTTGAAATAAGGATCCATTGTAGATGTAGATGATTGGTTAAAGGTGAGAGGGGGCAATTCATTCCCCAAAGGGTCATTGCACTGCTCTATTAGGATTGGAGTGGAACCAAAATACTTTTTTAAATTATGGACCAGTAACTTTCTTTTTGTCATAACATTCGCCTGTTCGTTTAGTGTCTTTTGTGTGTGTGTGCACGCGTGTAGGATTATGATCATTATTTGTGAACTGGAACTGAGGTGACCAATATTTCTCAAGCCTACATTTGAGCCCATTATTTGCAGTGTCCTTTGGGAAACCCCATATTCCAGAAAGAGAATTATATTTCCTTCTTTAATTGCTGACCTGAAGCACATCATAATTTTATTATTTTCATAAAATGCAGGGAATTCAGCCAATCTGAACTGAAAGGACGGCTAACAAAATGGAAATAAAAACATTTGGGTTTGCTTGCATGCATTTGATCACATCTTTTACAAAAATGCCTACTGTAACTAATAACTTTAAAATGTACAGCAAGTGGAAACTACCTATTAGTGGGCGAACAATAAAATCTTGATAACATGAATACTTTTTAGTTATTGAATAATATGCTGAGGCATATTGTTTATTCACGCAATTCCCTATATATGAGTTCAGATGATGATGTTCAACATCAAGAGAGTTCCTTCTCTGGGTACTTGGGCTAGTCAGCCTGAAGTGTACAGTTTGGTGATCTCATGCCAGCCATAGATGCCTCAATGTGTTTGCTGATGTAATTAATTTGAAAAATACCTAACTACAGTTGCCAACCTCCAGGTAATTCTAAATAGTTGATACGTGTGCTGAACAAACGCTAGTTAAAAATAACAACAGCACCAGAGCTCAAATTAAACAAATTTACTGTACTGAGTACAACCTTTTATATAAACACTTAAATTAGTTCAAAAAATTCACATGAAGACAACCAAGGTAAGTAAAGGAATACTATCCTGATTAATGTCCTTTGTTTTCCAGGAATAATTGCCAAATGCCTCTCCACACGGCAAGCTGCAGACAGATCCACTAAAGAGTCCGCAGTCCCAAATCCAAAATCAAAATAAAAAAGCCAGGTTACTACACCTGTCAGCTCCGCACTCACAGTCCATGAATAATCCAAACAAAATCAGAATCCAAAATCCAATCCAAAATGACACTTCTGGATTCGTGTACGTTTCGCAAATAAAATTGCTTCTTCAGTTGATTTCCGTCTAATATTTCATTACAAATAGTGCGAATAGCATTTAACATTGGGTACAGAGACCTCCGTTATTGACCAGCTGACCCCTAGGGTTCTTGTCTGTCTGTCTGTCTGTCTGTCTGTCTGTCTGTCTGTCTGTCTGTCTGTCTGTCTGTCTGTCTGTCTATCTATCTATCTATCTATCTATCTATCTATCTATCTATCTATCTATCTATCTATCTATCTATCTTGAGTGGATCTGTCTGCAGCTTGCCGTGTGGAGAGGCATTTGGCAATTATTCCTGGAAAACAAGGGACATTAATCAGGATAGTATTCCTTTACTTACGTTGGTTGTCTTCATGTATATTTTTTGAACTAATTTAAGTGTTTATATAAGAGGTTGCACTCGATACAGTAAATTTGTTTAATTTGAGCTCTGGTGCTGTTGTTATTTTTAACCTCCAGGTAATAGCTGGAGATCTCCTGCTATTACAACAGATCTCCAGCCAATAGATATTAGTTCACTTGGACAAAATGGCTGCTTTGGCCATTGGACTCTATGGCATTGAAGTCCCTCCCCTCTCCAAACCCCATCCTTCTCAGGCCCTTCCCCAAAACCTCCCACCGGTGGCAAAGAAGGACCTGGTAACCCTATACCTAACACAGACTAATTCTGCATATTCCATAGGTAGGGCCTAACTAGACTAAACGTGGGCTATTTAACCTAATAGCCTCCCACGCAAAAAGTGTGCCACAACCGGAAAAAGGAGCTTCTCCAAGCTAATTTTAGAAGAACAAAAATACTCCTACTTGGTCCTTGAGGCAACCAGCTAATTCTACTCCACATAGCTTTCTTCCTTCCTTCCTTCCTTCTTTCCTTATTTATTTATTTGGATAATTATATCCCACTTTTCTCCCAATAGAGACCCAAAGCAGCTGGCAATATCATTCTCCCTGCTTCATTTTTTCCCTTACAACAACCCTGCTAAGCTGAGACAGTGACTGTCCCAAGGTCACACACCAAACCTATATTGCAGAGTGTGGATTTGAACATAAGTGTCACAGATTCTGGTTCGACACTCTAACTACTGTACTTTAATGAAGGGGAAGATCAATTTTGGCCACTTACTGGTCTGGCAATAGGGCTGGCCACTCACTGGTGCCTTCTTTAAAAATATGCCATGCAAGTAATTAATGTATAGCACCAAAGAGTGGGATCTTCTCATATTAATGCACTACTGGCCATAAAGACTCATGGCATCATCTGTTCGGCCTGCCTTCACATAGAAGCAGGCTATTAGATGTGTCTATCCTGTGCTCTTGACTCTGAACGTATTACTTTGGCCAGCGTTTAGTGCCTCTGATATTACACTAGGAATAATAAGAATCACAATTCCTTCTGTTGTTCATATAGATTAATTGTCTGCTTTGTTTGATTTAAATATACAACATAGAGGTCAAGGTTAGCAAAGATAATGAGAAATAATGCCGGTAGCAACAGGAACTGTCACATGCCAACAATCCTATGCTCAAGAAGGAACAAAAGGGCTGTGATTTTGCTGGGATTTCCCAGTGGCAGAAAATCTGCAAGACAAAAGCTTAATAATGACACAGCTGTAAACAGGTACTGCTTAGGGCACTGTGCCAGCTGTTGAGATAGTTGTTTATGGCAGGGGAATCGGAGACTTTAATGGGAGAAAATTTGTGACTCCACTGGCCTATTTGATGGTATTGTGTGAAATTGTGTGTCAATAAAAAAAGTGTGTGTTTACGATGGGAGCGCTTCTACGAACACCTGTTTGATGAGAAAAATGTGTGACTTTAAAACAAAAAGATAATTACCAAGCAACAATATCCTTGAATTGGACCTTTATTTGACCTTGAATTTTCCTCAGACCAAAAAGTAGAATGGATCAGTCAATACAGCGCCCCACCCCCCCAGGTTGTTCAAGAGAATCATAAAACAAAGAACATGGAAGAAGAACATTTTCAGTTTTGTCTCAAAGGCTGATTTCTATCACCTGGATATTAGTTGTAATAGCAGGAGATCTCCAGCTACTACCTGGAGATTGGCAACCATACATGCAGAGCATGTTGTGGTAGTCTACTCTGGACATTACTAAGGCATTTGTCACTGTGGCCAAATAATATATCTGACGTGTGCAGAGCATACATACCACAGTCAGTCCCCCCTTCATTTCTTTTTATTAATAACTCTTTATTTTAAGTGTAGGAGCCCCGTGGCGCAGAGTGTTAAGCTGCAGTACTGCAGTCAAAAGCTCTGCTCACGACCTGAGTTCGATCCCGACAGAAGTCAGTTTCAGGTAGCCGGCTCAAGGTTGACTCAGCCTTCCATCCTTCCGAGGTCGGTCAAATGAGTACCCAGCTTGCTGGGGGTAAAGGGAAGATGACTGGGGAAGGCAACGGCAAACCACCCCACAAACAAAGTCTGCCTAGAAAACGTCGGGATGTGACGTCTCCCCATGAGTCAGGAATGACCCGGTGCTTGCACAGGGGACCTTTACCTTTTTATTTTAAGTTCAGTTTATAACAACAACAACAACAACAATACAACAATGGAAGGTTAAACATACTTGTATGTTCCAATATTTGGTCTATTATACATTGGTGCTTTTTACAGAAATGATACCATTTGTTGTATTTGTTGTATCACTCAGCAGAACTTCATAAATGCAAATCATACAATAGTTTTGTGGGCATCGTTTACTTAGTGATGTCTCCTTCTCCACATATTCTACAAAAGGCAGCTATCTATTTTAAAAGTTTGTAGAGTAAGATAAGTTATTTGCTACTTTGAGTTGTGAAGATACCTTATCTAGAATTAAAAGGTTCCATACCTCCTCATACCACTGCCCAATGGAAGGCCTCTTAGCTTTTTTCCAGAATGAAGCAATCAGAAATTTTGCTGCCAGTAGCAGTATCAAAATCAGTTTGCTTTTTTGGATAGAGCGTTATTGTATATCAATTTTTTTCTAGTAAGACATTTAAGGCATCATGTTCCTTATCCGGGAAAGAACATTTGAGTCAGATGCCATAACACAGAGACAGACATTAACCATAGCAGATGTTTAAAGGGATGTTTATTTAGTCTTATTTTAGTCAGCACTAGTTGCAGATGCCATACAGTGATCAATATACTTTAAGCACATAAAATAACAACATTAAACAGATTTTAAAATTGTAAACATTTTAGATCTGCCAATGGAGTTTCCACTCTCTTCCTCCCTCCCTCCCTGCTTTTGGTGCCTCGGGTGGAGGGGATGGGGGCAATTGTTAAAATCATCCTGAATTTTGAGGACTCTCTCCAAAATACCTGAACAAATCCTGAAACAGTAAGAAGAGTCTCAAAAATCTGGACTAATGTAAATAATGTCCTCAAGATCCATGTCTGAAATTAACACTTTTTTTTTTTTTTAGTTCACACTCTTATTTTGGATTTGGAAGTGACATTCCTATGTCTTCCATTTTTATAGATGCTCGGTGGCAACGCGAGGGGCTGTGGCTCATTACAAGTCCTTACAACACATTAACCATATTGTGGGGAGGGGACAGGAAATATAAATATCTTTCATGTCCATTTGTCTTGTTCTCCAAATAATTCTAAATAGAAATTTTGTTTTTCAAGCTAAGAAATATGCAAACAATCCCTACATTAGGAGATGCAAAAAAATCTAATTTCAGTTAAATTATAGAATAGGCATTGAAAGATATCTGTATTTACTGTCATCTCCCAATCCCTCATTTTTGTTCAAAAGAACAGATTTGAAAGCAGATAAGAGAATAGCAAAAAGAATGTTTGTATTCTTAAGTGGGCAGTCTTACTTACGGTCATGAAGAAAATATGGATCTTAATTTGCCATTGTAATTGATCAACTGCTGAGCTAAAGAATCCCAGGCACAGAGATGGGGGAAGGAGCGCTTGGGGCAGGGGGGGGGTGCACCACTTGCACGTGCTTGCTGGAGCAAGGCGCTGGTGGCCCCAGGGGTGGAGAGAAACGTGCCAGGTGGGGTGCATGGTGGCCGCCCCCCACAGAGACAAACAGAAAGAGAGCAGTGGCCGGTACAAGCTAAGAGTGGGTGGGTGGCGCATGCACTAGTTGGGCTGTGGGTGGGCAGCTGCGCCCGTGCCACAGCACAATGGTGCTCCTTCTCCCCATGCCTGGTCTCCCCATGCCCACTCTGGCACCCTCCCTCTCCTTGTGCCCGGGGCAAGTACCCCTGCCAGACCCCCCCTCCCAAGATCCAGCTCTGAAGAATCCCACTATAGTTCCAGTGCTGAACCACACATTTTTCTGAAAATCAGCAAGTTTATGATCAAACTGATAAATAAGTTTTCTACTTGTAAAGTACTCAAAACTGTTCCCTGATCTTTGATGACTAATAACTTTTCAGCAAGATTCTTTCAGACTTCCCCTTTCAATATTTCCTAGCAGTTCAGCATTAACACCTTCTGGATTTCTAGTAGTACCTATAATAAATCCAAGAAGCACAACATAGTGCTCTTGATTTAAAAGCAGCACATCCCGGGGCCTGGGCTGAACTTTCCTTTATCTGGAGCTTGCTCTAAACTTGTCACCGTGCAGCTGAACGACCAAACTCTGTTTCTGTAGGCATGACGGCTGTAATGGTGCCATCTTCAGCTTAGATTAGTTCCAATTTGTCATTCTCACCTTGTAGAGATGAGAGGCCCCACGATGGCATAGGAGAGAATATGTTTTTAATAGTGGCAGATCTTTTCTGAAACACCCTTGAAATGCAGTGACAAGGGAGAAGCAAAAGATGCCTACGCTCCTGCTGAAAGCTTTGTAGCCTATGAATCAGCAGCTAGCAGCTAGCACTCTCTTTTCTACACCCCTTCATTATTGCTTCTTCGTATTTGCTATGACAGTGACACACACTGGGCAAGTAAATTGTACATGTTAATTATAACATGCAGACTCGTCACATCTCAAACTTGAAACATCTTTAAAGTGTCTCAACCTATGCCAATAAAGGAAGGCCAGGGAAGAGTTTTCTGTCTACTAGTATAGTGTTCAGGGACAACTGAGTTCAAGAAAGCTGTGCACTGTTTTTTAACACACCAACCTTTCTAAAAGTCGTCCTGCTCCACTTGGTAATTTCTCATGGGGTATCTGAGGATCAAACTGACGTTTAAGGCATGGCTGTCCATTTTAGAATAGCAAAAAGCAATTGTGGTGGCAGCCAAATACAAGGGGGTAAACTCAAGGGGGTGCAAATTGTCTGTTTTGCATGAGCATTTCTATGTGATATTTTACTTGCAAAACCCCACAATGAATGTTCTGTTTCACAAAATTGCAATTTAATTTGAATTAACTGTATCCACTACAATGTGGAATATACAGTTTCAAAACAGAAAGCATACAGTTAGTGCCTAAACACCATAAGTACAAGTAAGGTTGCCAACTGGCCTGGAGAAAAATGTCCTGTCCCTTTAATAGAGGCTTAATGTGTGCAAATAGGAAGTTGAAGCTGTTCAAGACATAGAAGTAAATAACATCACCTGGTGAATAACAATAACAATAGTTATTTTTATACCCCACTTTTCTTTCCCGTAAGGAGTCTAAGAGCCCCGTGGCACAGAGTGGTAAGCTGCAGTACTGCAGTCAAAAGCTCTGCTCACGACCTGAGTTCTATCTCGATGGGAGTCGGTTTCAGGTAGCTGGCTCAAGGTTGACTCAGCCTTCCATCCTTCTGAGGTCGGTAAAATGAATACCCAGCTTGCTGAGGGTAAAGTGTAGACAACTGGGGATGGGAAAGGCACTGGCAGACCACCCCATAAACATAGTCTGCCTAGTAAATGTTGGGATGTGATGCCATCCCATGGGTCAGGAATGACCTGGTGCTTGCACAGGGGACTACCTTTACCTTTTTTAAAGGAGTCTCAAAGTGGCTTACAGTCACAATCCCTTACTCTCCCCACAACAGGCACCTTGTGAGGTAGGTGGGGCTGAGAATGTTCTGACAGAACTGTGACTGGCCCAAGGTCACCCAGCAGGCTTCATGTGGAAGAGTGGGGAATCAAACCCTGTTCTCCAGATTAGAGTCTGCCGCTCTTACCACAACACCATACTGACTCTCCATTAAGACCCCATTCCAAAAAGGGGGATGAAGCTCCTTAGGAGCCAGCATGACCCCATGCCAGCGTAGTTGCCACCTTATCATGGAATAAGGTGGCACCTAAGCTGGCACAAGCTTCCTAGAAAGGAAAGCTCATGCCAGCGTGGGAGGGAGGTGTTCCCAGGGCGTTCCTGGGGGAGGAGTTGCCATTAGACAGCTTCCTCGCTCTTTTCGCCCCAGGAATGCCCCCTCTCACTGCAGTGGTGCTTAACCACCTTTTTTGGTGGTGCAGCCCTGTTGGAGGCAATGGAGGATTTTCCTCCAGTTTGTTTTTTTAAATACCTAAAAATCCCTTTTTGGCGGCCGGGAAGTCTCTGGGGAGGCAGCACGGTTGTGCTGCTACCGGTCGCGGTGGATCTGATCCCCCCCTTCAGGATTGGGCTGCGCATCTCTATTATTAAGCTTCTAAGTGCAAGGATGCCTTAGGTTGTTGATTTTTCCCATCTCTCCCTTCTCTGAGCAGCCTCTCGAGACCTCTGGTCAGCTTGTACTTAAAGTCATGGGAGCCGCATGGACAAAATGACATGGGGCATGAGAAGAAAGGGAATTGTGTGACATTAGTCATACTTGCCTCTTGTGCTGGTGGACCTTCTTGCATCAATGAAAAATCTATGGGAAAGGACAAGGATGGATGCTGTCATCTAATTCCTCCACTTAACAGCAGCCTGTATGTCCTATTACATTTTTCTGTGGAGCTCCTGTGACTTTGATCATCAGCTTTTGGGAAGTTTCAGGAGACTGCTGAGGAAAGAAAGAGGTAGGTATGATCTGTGTCTGTGAACAACTTTGTTCTCACTGTACATAGGATCCAAATCTATTAATACTTTGAACTTGGTTTAATTAATTTTTCCCCAAGCAGGAGGGGGAAAAGTCTTCCTGCCTAGGAGTGGGAAAAATGAATTAGAACAAATTTAAGGTATTGACAGACCACCCAGGAAGACTCTACAGAGGAAGGCAATAGCAAAACACCTCTGCTTCCCACTTGCCTTGAAAGCCCCTTGCTGGGGTCACCATAAGATGATCATGACTTAATGGCACTTATGCACATATGTAAAATATTATGGGCAGTCTTTTATGGGCAGTTAAAAGATATATCAACTTCAATCCTATATGGAAGATAAGACAATAAATAGATATTTAAAAGTACAAAATAGTATGGTTACCAGTGACTTAAATATCTGACTTTCTGAAGACTGTCTCACGAAGGGAGACGAATCGTGTCCCCAGTGGATGCTGTCCAACCTGAAACTATCACTCATCCCATAAACAAAGGCCCAAACTTCTCCCTTCCCTGATGACAATCAACTGAGATTATACCAAGACCTGCTAGGGAGAGATAGCAAAGAATAAGTCGTGTTGTTTATATGTGGAAGTAGAACAATTCTTAGGTGAGGAAACTGCAAGAGGGATTGCAAAGAGAGAAACTTCTGTGGAGTTAAGAGTCTTTTGGTTTTTTCTGAGTCACTGTTACCCTTTTATGTCCTCTTCTCATGCTCCTGGGGGAGTGTACTTCCTCCTCCTTTGCACTCTGGTAGAAATAGTGAATGCTGATGAGAAAAAACCCTGCTAAGGGGGATGCTCCAGGCAATCATTTGCTAGGCCTATTCTTAGGAAGTTCTCAATGTGCCCAATTAGTCAGGGATGTTTTCGGGGAAACAATGGGGAGCCAGTGCTAACAAATTCAGTCACACCCCCTCTATTGTAGGAAAGGAATGCTATGAAGTCCCTCTTTGAGTATAGTTTCGCTTCTGTTGTGTGGAGTTTTTAACATTTTAGTTCCATTTTAGTATTGACAAATCCAATGCTTGTGATTCTAAAAAGAGCAAAATGTTTTATTTCTACTTTCAAATGGAATGACACAAGAAACTATTAGAATAGTTAATATATCGAATGCAAAAACACAGTGTAGAAAGTTCCAGTTCTCGTAACCATGGTTAAGAAATTGGAAACATGCTATAAATGGCTTGTGCATCCTTCCTCTTGTCTTCCTGCATGAAATTTCTCTTCGCTTCGTGTTTCAGAGCAACTGTGGTTAGTTGTACAGGCATACCAAATTAAATTAGGCATGCTACAAACTTCAACGTGAACATAACCACCAGGCAAACTTACCTTGATTAGCATCCCTTAATTAGGCACAGAGACTGGGAAGGGCAGCCATGAAGGAGCTAGAAAGGATTCTGAAGTGTAAGGATGTGTCACTGGCCACCAAGATTAGGTTAATTCATGCCATCGTATTCCCTATTACTATGTATGGGTGTGAAAGCTGGACAATGAAGAAAGCTGACAGGAAGAAAGTAGACTCCTTTGAAACGTGGTGTTGGAGGAGAGTGTTACA
Organism: Euleptes europaea; assembly: GCF_029931775.1. Taxonomy (NCBI): domain Eukaryota; kingdom Metazoa; phylum Chordata; class Lepidosauria; order Squamata; family Sphaerodactylidae; genus Euleptes; species Euleptes europaea. The sequence continues at coordinate 73,279,881 of NC_079313.1, forward strand.
AATACCATGGACTGCCAAAAAAAAAAAAAATCAATGGGTTATAGATCAAATCAAGCCTGAACTGACCCTAGAAGCTAAAATGACTAAACTGAGGCTGTCATATTTTGGTCAGATTATGAGAAGGCGCGAGTCACTAGAAAAGACAGTCATGCTAGGAAAGGTTGAGGGCAGCAGGAAAAGAGGAAGACCCAACAAGAGATGGATTGACTCAGTAAAGGAAGCCACAACCCTCAATTTGCAAGACCTGTTTAAAAGTTCAATTTCTTGCTTTATGATTTTATCAGCCCATTCCTGAACAGAGGCGTATGGGGAAGGCGGGGAAGAGGCACAGCGGCGCCTCTTCCTAAGCCGCTCCCCATATGCCATTAAACAAACAAACAAACAAACAAAAAAGCCATTTTGCTGCTTTTTTGTGTTTAACCGGGGCCTTTCGCCCCATAGGGAATAGCGAGGCTGCGCCTGCTAAAAAGCCATTCCCGGCACCGGCGAAAGTGGCCGAAAGGCTCCTCCCTCCGGCCCTCCCCAGCCCACCCCCTGCGCAGGTGTGGCCTCTCCACGCCGTTGCCGGTGCCACGGAGAGGCCGTGCCGGCGCAGGGGGAGGTTCGGTCCCGCCGTGCTCAGCCACCGCCGTGACTGGCCTCGCCGCCAGCGTAAGTATGTGTAATCGCGCGAGGTCACGCCGCCTCCTAAAGAGTTTTGGCCCAATTCTCAGGAATGGGCTGCAAGTGTACCTTGATTCATACTTCTCACATTCCATGTTCCTACTGCATGTGTTGAACAGCTTTGGACTTTCCTTTTGCATGCATCACGTCAGCTACTGATCATTCTTTCAGCTTTAGTCCAGTTGCATCATTAAGAATTGTGCTATTTGTATATGTCCTCTTCTCTTTCCCAGTAGCTAATGGAGTGCCATCCAACATGGGTTCCTGTCTTCCAGCACTATAACTTCTCTCATTTTGGGTTATCTCATCATAAGATTTTTGAGATATAAGATGATCAGAAGTGGTTTATCATTGCCTTCTTCTGCACAGTACTAACAAGAGTTAGCTGAAGTATTACTGCCATTGTCTATGATAGATCCTCAGCCAATGTCACCTTCCACTACTGCTAACGCCCAGTAGATATCCTTCAAGGATTCTTCTGCCCCCATCATGATTGAAACTGTCCATTCTCTTCTACTGATGTTGCTGTTTATTCCTGAATGGATGGATGCATCATAGTCTGGTTTCTCAGCTTTGATCATTCCGCCTTCAGAGGATCTGCTAGAAGTTTAGGCCTTGGGTTCACCAGTTACCAAGTCAAAACCAGCAGCATCCAGGACCAGATGGGGCTGGAACTTGCAGGCAATAGGCATAAATTTATTAAAAGGTAAAGGTAGCATTATTTACCCATGGGGTGACATCACATCACAACGCTTACTAGGCCGACTATGTTTATGGGGCGGTTTGCCATTACCTTCCCCAATAGTCAACACTTTACCCCCAGCAAGCTGGGTACTCATTTTACTGACTTCAGAAGGATGGAAGGCTGAGTCAACCTTGAGCTGGCTACCTGAAACCATACTCCATCAGGATCAAACTCAGGTCATGAGCAGAGCTTTGACTGCAGTACTGCGGCTTACCACTCAGCGCCATGGGGCTCCTATATATATATACCCTAGAAATATACTATCAAAATACTTCAACAACAGCGAAGTTCATAGTCAAGTATAAAAGGTACAGTGGGACCACACACACACACAAGGTAGTGGCTTCTGTATACTTTTCTGTTACACAGAAAAAAATAACATTATATACAAAAAAGAAGCAGTATGCACACATACCTGGGCAAATGTCTTATTAAGGGGATCTCTGAGTAAAAGATTTTTCTGTTAGTTTTTCATTCCATATATGTATAATTTCATGTATGTATAATTGTATGTATAATTTAGAAGAGGGGATATCTATCTCAGGCTTCCAATAGAACATATTTACTAATTTGGTATTTGTCATTGTGTGCATAATAAAGTGCCATTATTAGTTATAAAGAACAGAAAAGTGTATGTCAGTAAACACTGATGAACCTATGAATAAATGTATTGGTTTATTTATGTTTCTGGAGATTTTAAAAAATCTATAATTACCAGGAAGAGCCACAGCATAACTGCTATTTAATGACAATTCTGTTTTGTTGCCATAGAAATGGGTCTGGGATAGTCACCTATAATTTTTCATTCCCAAACCTTACACGTGTTGTATTGCAGAATTATTATAGCAATTGCCCATTAGTCATCATAAAATAAGCAGTTGTCCTAAAGGTATCTACATAGGGTGACATTTCTTCATCGTTATTTTTCAAACGATACAATGCACACTCTTCATTTTCTTCTTTCAGAGTATATATGACAGTCATTTTTAATATGAAAGGCAAAGCTGTGGAGCTAAGCCATCTTCTGGCACAGCACTGTTATGGAATGGGAGAGGCAAAGGTTCAAAACCCAACATCCATAAAATCTAGTGGCTAGCTCTTTGTCTCTCATCCTAATCTATCTATCAACCAAGGTTGTGGAGTCTCTAAAAAAAGACCTGTAGAGCATCTTGTCAATAGAAATTAATAATGATAATTACACCTAAGGGAAAGCTGCAAGTGTTACCTCCTATCAGACCTATAAATAATAGTGACAAGTGACCTTTCTACCATGCTAGACTCAAAGCTGATCATCACGGTTTTGTGAGCATCCCTGTTAAACACTCAAAAACGAGTAGTGGGCATTTCTGAGAGTTGGATAGCATTCTCTCAGAATGTACATGTGGAACACAGATGTGCTCATCCCCCCTCCAACAGATTCTCCCTTCTGCAAGGCATTATCCTCACCTTCCTGAAGCAGGATAACCTGCTGTGTGGGATGGCTCTTTAAACAGAGGATAGTCCCCATCTTGAGCCTATTTTTTCTGTAAATTACTTTTACTAATCTTGCCAGGATTGACAGAATTGTTATTTTTGGAATACCCCAAAGTCAAAAAAGCTACAATTTCTATCATGCCTAACAAGTTCTGTGCATGCATCAGCAGTGGATTACCAACTAATGCCAACTTTGCAAATCAAATGTATTCTAAAAAGTGTTCATTTTAAATTGTGACCAGGTTACAATTTGAGTGTTGATCGATTCAAGAGGAAATGGTTACTGAAATCAGAGCAGGTTTGATTTTTCAAGCAAGTTATTTGTAAAATTTGCAGCATCATTACCAAATGTTGACTCATCTGGGTGCCCATGTCAAAGAAATGCCTCTAGGCAACCAAGTCAAAGAAGCTACTGTATATTGAAAAAGGGCCTTCTCAGTGTGTATGTATGTGTGCGTTAGGCTTTTAGTGTACTACAAATGACAACTAGTTAGTGGATAGTATTAGCGTATGTTAGGAAGCGTTGCAGCTCAACAGACAAGTAATCACAGGAGACTCAGCACATATAAATAAGTGCTCTTTTATTAACAGTGTCAAAGTGCTCCGCTTGGTCACCAATACTCCACAACCCACATCTATACAAGTTCTGTACAACATATATACATTTCTGGCCCTGTCCAGCAGCCAATCAACAGTTAGCCACCCAGTGGTCAGATATCATCCTGCTTGAACCAGTTCAGTCCAGCTTTACTGCTAAATCATGAGCAGTCATGTGACACCAGCTGTCATCTCGCTGTCACTCAGATTACAGCAGTCTACCTGCTTGCTATGACCAGTCTTAAGTTCCAACAGATAGACCAGGCTGCGTAGGTGTCTTGACTGAGTCCAAAAGCTATTCTGTAAGTATTGTCACTTCAATAAAAGCAGTAACTACTTCAGTAAAAACAATAACTGCATTGTTCAACTGGGATGGGAGGACTAATTCCGTATAACTGACCATTTTGCTTGCAAAACCTTTAACATAAGTGGCAACAAAGAAGGCAGCCAGTGTTCATATTTAGGTCAATGTCACAGTGTACCACTGGGGAATGTTACTTGCAATGGTATAGGTAATGACAGATAAGTAGTTATTTTCCCAGTTTGTCTTCTGCGATTCACAGAGATGATTGTATCAAATGTCTAACCAGTTTTTGTGTATCTCCACTGATAATGTAACTAAATACAAACAAAAAATCCATGCCCTATCTTATAATTAATTAGGAGAAGGAAGGACGGAGTGTAAGCATTTCACTTGTTTTTCTCCCTTAACCAAAGCCTACCTTTCAGAACTGGCTTTGGATCAATAATATACTTTGTATGACAATCGTAGCTCAAAAGTGATATACGCATATGCATGGATTGGTTGCACTTTCACTTTGCATTTTACTATGCTCTTGGGACAGTTTCCTTTCCTTTTATCCTTTTATCCCTTAGAAGCTCCTTGATCAATTGATCTTGAGCAGCATATATCTAGTGTTGGAGGGATATAAGGATTGAAACAAATCTTGCCACTGACAATGTAGCCTTGGGGTCCCTATCGCTTAGTAAAAAAGGCATTATGTCAGTCACAGAGGCATTGGATTTGTATATTAAAAGGGGGGAAATATAGTGCGATCGAAGTTCCTCGTAAAAGCGGCATTCCAAAAGGGCATGGGCTAATGAGTCAATAGAGCCAGAAGAGCAAGGGCAGATCCTGTCTGAGTATGGTATATTCAGAATTCTGCCCTGCATTATCATAGAAGGGTTAGCATTCAATCTAGCCAAGCAAAAAGCTCTACAGAGACAAGGAGTTGTCAGATAATATGTATAGGCAGGCAGACCACGTGGAGGGGGTATTCCGAAGAACTGGGATGAACAGACATGACAAGCATGAAAAGTAGTGCTGTTATAATCGAGCTCTTTAATGCGCTTTTTAATTTTGGTAAAAGCTTCAGTTTTCCCAAGATTTAATAACATATCCTGCTAGAAGCCCAACAACGACAGTTTCTCATCTAAGATTTTTTGCAATGAGGATTTAAATGGGTCATGCTTCAGAGAAGCTAGGAACCCCTCAGTGCTAAAGCACAGTTTAAGGTGTAGTTTAAAGGCGGCCAAACACGCCCTAGCTTCAAGTGACATTTGGCCAAACTCGGAACAAAGAGTAACGCCAGCAACACATCGAGGGGCATTTAGAAGTTTTCGTAAGAACTGAAGCAGTGGACGATCTATAGATTCATTGATGACTGTTATCCAGATGGCAACACCAGAGGATAATTGGGGTAATTTTCAGATTAAATACCTGAATAGCCCCTGGAATATATTTGCCACCTTTGGTGTGAAAAAAGTTGACAATAGCACCAACCCCAGGTTTAATTTTGTTGGACACTGCTTTTTGATGGGCATTCCAATTTAGGTTATGGGAAAACAAAATGCCAAGGTAAACAAACTCCTTGACTTGGTCAACCTCAAAGCCATCTAATACCCAGCGAAAAAGAGGCATTTTTCTCCTCTTAGTGAAGATCATAATCTTAGATTTATGATGATTTATTTTAAGACCTTCCCTAGAGCAGTACTCAGAAAAAGTTTGCAAAGACCTTTTCAAACCAATTCTTGTGCGGGTCAGGAGAACTGCATCGTCAGCATAGAGTAGAATTGGGGTGGGATGACTTGCAAGCTTTGGGAGGTGGCAAAACTCCGAGAAATTGGTTGCCATATCATTCAGGTATAGATTAAACAAGAGAGGAGCAAGGAGGCAACCTTGTCTAACTCCCCTGACCAGTTCAAAGGGCTCGGTTAGTTCTCCTTGGTTGCCACAGCGAACCTGAGCTGTGAGGTCAGTATGAAATTGCTGAATAAGCCATAGTAACCTCCTATCCATAGTAGGATGTGATAGTTTCAACCATAGCCTCTCCCTCAGAATGGTATCAAAAGCTCCCTTAAGATCCATAAAACCCACATAAAGGGTGCCATTTCGGGGGGAGGGATATTTCTCGGCTAGATGGGAGAGCACTAAACAGTGGTCCGTGACAGACCAACCCCTTCTAAAGCCAATCTGTTCCCAGCCAAGGATGTCATTACTCTCAACCCAGTCCAACAGCCTCTTTAATAAGTAGGAGGAATACAATTTGCCTAAGCAAGACAAAAGGCTGATTGGACAATAACAGCTTGGGTCAGAGCACTGACCCTTTTTAAAGATTGGGACGATAATAGTATGTCTCCAAGATTTTGGAATGGCTCCTGATGCATTCATTTGTGTAAATACAGGAGCAAGAATGTTGGCCCACCATTCGCTGTTGACTTTAAAAAGTTCATAGGGAATTAGATCAGGACCTGGGGCTTTGCCTGAGCGTAGGCGATCAATGAGCGGTTTAATTTCCTTAGGAGACACATCTGGCCAGGAAATCAACAAATAGAATGGGACAGTTTAAGCCATTTCAAGATGTTTTCTTTCCATTGCTTCCCCCCACCTTTAAACTTCCTTGTAAAATTATTGTCATTCTTATTGTAAAACAAATACCGGGTTATATGTTCCACCTTTGGTGTAAAAATAATTAACAATTGCCCCAACACCAGGTTTGATTTTATTAAACACAGCCTTTTGATGGATGTTCCAGCTCAGATTATAAGAAAAGAGAATGCCAAGATAAGCAAACTCCTTAACCTGATCATCAACAATGCCATCTAGTAGCCAACGGAAAGAGGGCAGCTTTCTCTTCTTATAGATGATCATAATCTTTGATTTATGGTGATTTATTGGACCTTCCCTAAAACAATACTCAGAAAATATTTGTAATGATCTTTGCAATCCAGCTCTTGTACAAGACAAAAGAACTGCGCCATCAGCGTAAAGCAAGATAGAAATACTATGGTTTGCTAGCTTTGGTGGGTGACAAGCCTCTTGAAAAGTCACTGCTAAATCATTCAAATATAAATGAAACAATGAAGGAGCCAAGAGGCAACCTTTTCTAACCTCCCTGACAAAGTCAAAAGTCTTGGTCAATTCCCCTTGGTCACCACAGCGAACCTGAGCTGTAAGATTTATATGAATTTGCTGTATGAGCCATAACAATCTTCTATCCATGCTGGAATTAGATAATTTCCTTCAGTGTCTTTCCCTAGGAATAATATCAAAGGCTCCTTTAAGATCCATGAAACCAGCATATAGAGAACCACTGGGAGGGGAAGAATATTTCTCAGCTAAATGTGAAAGTACTAAACAATAGTCCATAACAGACTATCCTCATCTAAACCCGATCTGCTTCCAACCAAGGACATCATTTCACTCAATCTAATAAAGTAATTTCCTTAGCAAGTATGAAGAATAGTGTTTGCCCAAAGAAGATAATAGGCTGATTGTGTAAGAGCAACTTGGGTCAGAATGCTGACCCTTTTTAAAGATTAGAACTATTATGGTGTGTCTTCATGATTTTGGAATGGCTCCAGAAACATTGATCTGTGTGAAAACAGGAGCAACAAGGGTTCACTCTAAATAGTTCATTTGGGATTAAATCAGAACCTGGTGCTTTCCCCCAATGCAGGCAACCAATGAGGGACTTAATTTCATCAGGGAACTCATCTGGTCATGTGTGCAAAATGTTAGCGGTTACTACAGTTCCAGAACCTTGATTGTCTGGGGAATAATTAAAAAGTTTCTTAAAATAAATTATCCAGACAAAGATGGAATACAGACAGGGACTTTCACATGATCATTATTGGCAGAATTGACAATAGACCAAAAGGCTGAGTTGTCATTGTTATTCATAGCTGTAATCAGAAGTCTCCAGTTCTTATATAAATCTCCCTTTTCCTCCAGTTAATCAAGCTCTTATATTTTTTCTTGAGAACTAACAACTCCTTCAGAACACATATAGTATTATTGCTTTTGAATTCTCTATGTTTCCAAGAAATTGCCCTTTTAAGGAGACTGCAGTAATTTTCTTAATAAATAAAGATTCAAATAAACCAATTAGATTTAAAATACATTTAACTCAATAACAGCAGCCTTAAGACCTAAGAAGAGCTGTTCTTAGCAAAGTCAGCTCTGAAGGTTCCTTTCTATATTGCACTAAGGAGAAAAGCTTAGGGTTCCATCAAACACATACTAGGCCCTTATGGCTTTAGTGTAATGATTGATGATAAGTCGGCGTTAAATGATAAGCGCAAGATAAGTTAACTGAAAGAGAAATAAGGAGACGATCATGACCCATATAGTCACAGACTTTCATACTATTAACTAAAGGGAAAAGGTCCAATGAGACCAGGAAGTAGTCAATTACACTGGCACTGTTTTGTTAAAAAAAAAAAAAAGTAAAATCTTCTAAGGGAGAAAGGCAAAGAAAACAAATACCAACTTGCAAAAGGGTTCCCACTGCCTGACACTGAAAATGTTCTTTGTATTGACGTGGTAACTGCTCATTTAAACCATATTACAGCTCTTGAGTATTTTTCAGTTGCTATTGATGTGACAAATTCTCTTGCACAGAGGACTGCTCCGATCAATAGAGTATGCCTATGCACCTTAGCAACAAAACCTCTTGCTTTGGGATGTCAGTTGAATCTGAACCTTTTTAGCAGCATTAAATAAAGCTATTTTGACTTATTTCTTGGGGCAAAAATACCTAATTTAATACAGCATTTAAGAGAGGCTGGGCAGTCATAGTTTTTGGTGACTGTCCTGTGTTGGAGCAATATTGCTGCTATTAGTTTAAGTGACTGATCTGTCCTTCATCTTAGTAACATTGATCTGATTACATAAAGTAGTCTTTCACCTCCTATCTGAAAACAATTCATAATGTGAATTAATTGAACCCCATCGTTTGTTTTATATCTGCCATATCACTGCAGTATTGGCCAGTCTATACTAACTCCCGATGTGTTTTTGTTTGGTTTTAATGGTTTTCAAGATATGTTTTTATTACATTTTTAATGTTAGCCACCTCGTTGGCCCTCATGAGGACAGAAAGGTGAGGTATACTTTGTAAATAAATAAATACATAATTTTGTATTAAATGCCACTTAAGTGGGGGATTTGCCTTTCACATTGCTTGCTGCCAAGTATAGTCAATAGTGGAATTCAGGCCAGAATATTTGGGTCCATACAATTGGAATAGCCTACTCTGAAAGGCCTGAAGACTTTCAAAAACCTACAATGTTTTCGGATTCATCCAAGCTGAGGTTTTTTTTTTTTAATATTTCCAGTACCATAGCAACAATCATGTGGTCCTTCTTCAACTGGTGAGATTACTTTCTTTAAAATTATATTTTGTCTGTCACTGACTGGTAGTGGGTATCCTCCTTAAGCAGTGTTATCTCAAGCAAAAGATATATGTAAAGGGGAGATAGTTTAGGCAGCTTAAAGTCTGCAAAGACCCATTCCTGAAGGGGGGGCAGTTAGGTAGCAGCCGGGAGTTGCGCAGCCACACCTCTTCCACAGAGGCTTCCTGGCCAGAAAAAGAAAAATGAAATGCCCTGAAAATACAAAAGGCAAAAAATATTTTGCTGGCATAGCCCCACTGTAGCATGGAGGGGCATTCCTGTGGAGAAAGGGGTTGGGAAGCTGCCTAAAGGCAGCTCTGCCTCAGGAACACCCCAGTAATGCCTCCCAGGAGATATTCCAGGGAAACGCTGGTGGGAGGGCATGATGGCGTCCAAAAGCTATGCTACTGCCGTGGTCCAGGGTGGCCGGAGTTAAGTCACCCTACACCGGCATCTATGCCAGTTTGCATGGTGCAAGAGACACAGACACTGGTGTAGAGGTCACACTGGCTCCTATGGGCGTTCAGTCCCCCCTTCAGGATTGCATGGTTAATGTAGCATGACTGAAAACAAAAATGCCTGTGCAGTAACAGCCATAGGCTTGATTTAACTGGGAAAGATGTTGATGTTGAAAACACACCCAGAGCCATGAAATTTCTAATTAGGTATAAGATTTTTTCCTAGAAATTGCTTTGGCCTGGAAAATTGAACTCTTATGCAAGATTAACATTTATTAAGATGAGGGGTTTGTTTTTATACCCCCACTTTTCTCTACCTTTAAGGCGTCTCAAAGCGGCTTACAATCGCCTTCCCTTCCCCTCCCCACAACAGACACCTTGTGAGGTAGCTGAGCTGAGAGAGTTCTGAGAGAGCAGTGACTGGCCCAAGGTCACCCAGCAGGCTTCATGTGGAGGAGTGGGGAATCAAACCCGATTCACCAGATTAGAGTCCACCACTCTTAACCACTACACCACGCTGGCTGTCAAGTTATATCCTGCCCATCTCTTGGCCAATTAAGTCCTTCAGGTTTGTGTCACATGTGTACAGGATGGGCTCTTACCAAAGAGGCAGTCATGTTAGTTTGCTGCAACTAAAACAATATAATTACTTTTAGTAGCAGGAATTTAGACTAATGTATTGTGTATTGTCTTTAGAGAAACAGTCCTATGGATTTATTTCATCCTAAATTATGTGTTTACAAGTGAGGGGAGAGTGTGGGGAATGTATCTAGATAATAAGATAACAATATTTCCCTGTGGTAATTCCCCCCTCCTGTTCCATTGGATTGAAGTTGCTCTATATCCCCTCCCCCACACAGTTTTTTTAAAGCAATGGGGCAGTTTGCAATAATGTATAATATTGGCATTTTTAGACTGCTTTCTTCCCCCAGAGGGACCCAAAGTGGCTTACAAAAAATACCAAATTACAAAAATAACTAGACAAACAAATCTGGACCGGTTCAGAGCTTTCAAACTTTCTCTTGCATGTCCCAAGCGGCAAGCTGTGGACTAAGAGGTAAAGGCCAAGAGTTCATTGGTAGGGTTGCCAGGTCCCTCTTCACCACTGGGCAGAGGATTTTTGGGTGGAGCCTAAGGAGGGCGGGGTTTGGGGAGGGGAGGGACTTCAGTGCCATAGAGTCCAATTGCCAAAGCAGCCATTTTCTCCAGGGGAACTGATCTCTGTCGCCTGGAGATCAGTTGTAATAGCAGGAGATCTTCAGCTAGTACCTGGAGGTTGGCAACCCTATTCATTGGCTGTTGCCCTTTGGGCAATGCCTAAGGACTCATGCCTCCATTCTTTCTTGGCTAAATACCTGCAGGTAAAGGAGAATAAGGTCAGCTAGATAGGATTTAGTTGCAGCTAGCTTTTAGTGAAAGGCTGGATAGTGATAAAATCCCTCTTCATTTTGTCATTTATTATAGGCTGTACTTCAGAGTAGATCTGATTTCTATAAATGAAAGTAAACCAGGAGGCAGGTATTCAGGCCAATCAGTCCCATGCAGAGGTGAAACAACATTTTACACAAATTCAACATTTTGAGCAACTTTTCGAGGGTTATTCTTGCAAAAGAACTGAGTTTCTTAGATCTACTTTTAGGTGTTTGGTAAGAGAAGTGCTGAATTTTAGAATCATGTAATGAATGGCTGTAAAGATGAGCAAAAGGTCAGTAAAGACAAAATATCAAACCAAACCATACATGAAAAGTTAATAACTAAATTGCAAACTGCTCTGCTGGAGGGTCAGTGAACCTTATTTCATTTTATTTAATCTTGATGGTAAACTCTAGCAAAAGGAGATAATCTTGACTTTGGCTCATTAGCTCATTTGTTTAATCTTGAAACTGACCTCTTGCAGGGGCGGTCACTTTCAGCTGCTGCTATTTGCTTAGTATTGTTTCTCTCACCACATGATCAATTCAGTGCGGTTTTGCAAATAGTAGTCCGGTCAACAGAATCAGACACTTTATAAACTAGCTGACTGTTTCCTCTCTTTTAATTCCAGATGATTTTATCCAAACTGTTTATAAGCAATGTGAAGAAGGTATACATGTCCTAGTATACAGAGGCAATTTTGAGAGAGAACCAGTTGCAATGAAAGAAATAGCACACTGGAACCAACTGGAGTATATAGAGGATTGGGGAGGGGAAAACATTTTATTTTATATTTCCCCATACCCTGTGACAAGCCAGAAGGGATGTGTATTAATAAAATTGTAAGGGAATTAACTTGCAGCCACTCACTGTTAACCCATCTCCCCATGGGAAAAGAAGGGTTTTTTTCAGGTTGTGCAGATCATAAACCTTCTGCCTTTAACATCCGTGCCCTGGTTACTAATGGACTCTTCCTCCTTTCATTCCTGATGTGACCATTGAGCTGATGAATTGCACAGATTATACAGTGATAATGGATGGGGAGGGGGGTTTCAACAGTCACTTTAAGCAAAACATGAGCAGTAAATTCTGCTGATTCCTTCAAGTGCACCTGGAGGACTAATGCTGTATTGATGCAGGAGGTGAGAGGAATTCAGAAATCTAGGAACAAGCCTGCTTTAAGTGTGGTTCTTTCCCCTTCCTAATTCACTACCCTCATCAGCTGAGCAGATTCAGGATTTGTTCGTGTTTCTACAAACCTTTCTACATAATATTTTTTGTGCAATGTGTAGTGATTACTAATGGCCTGCGTGAGATCCAGATATCCTTCCTCAATAGGGTTGCCAGGTCCCTCTTCACCTCCAGCGAACGTTTTGGGGGCAGAGCCTGAGGAGGGCATGGTTTGGGGAGGGAGGGACTTCAATTGCCAAAGCGGCCATTTTCTCCAGATGAAGTGATCTGAATCAGCTGGAGATTAGTTGTAAAGCAGGAGATGTCCAGCTAGTACCTGGAGGTTCGCAACCCTATTCCTCCTCAGTCTTGGCTCATCTACACTGGGTCCCAGTTTGTTGCCAGGGACAATTCAAGGTGCTGGACTTGACCTTCAAAGCCCTATATGGTCTGGGACTAAAATACCTGAAGGACTGCCTACTCTCTTATGAACCCGCCTGACCACTATGGTCATCTCAGAGGCCCTGCTTTGGGTGCTCTCACCTTCTGAGATTAGGTGGGTGGTAACCAGGGAAAGGGCCTTCAAAGACATGGCACCAAAGCTCTGGTACTCTCTCCCGAGGGAGGCTCATATGTCCCCTTCTGTTGCCATCTTCTGTCAGTGGGTAAAGACTTTTTTGTTTCGTTTGGCATTCCCTAAGTTGTCTTTCCTTCGTCACAGTGTTTAAATCACTGTTTTTGTGTTTTGTATGTATTTTAATTCTTATTTTTAAATTATCAGTTCACCTGGAGAAAATGGCTGCTTTGGCAATTGGACTCTATGGCAATGAAATCCCTCCCCTCCCCAAACCCCGCCTTCCTCAGGCTCCATCCCAAAAATCTCCCACCGGTGGCGAAGAGGGACCTGGCAACCCTACTCAAACTGGAACATGGAATAACTTTAGAAAGCCAGCAAAGTAGTGGAATGGGATTGGGAACTGATCTCTATCGGCTGGAGATCAGTTGTAATAGTAGGAGATCTGCAGCCAGTACCTAGAGGTTGGCAACTCTAAGTTTGAGGAGGTGAGGCCCTGGGGACTAGGCAGTGGTCTAGTGTGTCAACTGGCCTTACTAACTGGGCTAATGACTGGACCAGATGTTATATGATGCTGCTGTTGGCCAGATAAATTGTAGTTGAGTCACCTTGCAGGGCCACTTTCATAAATAGCTATGCAGGCTTCTGAGGTGCTTTGAGAAAGGCAATCTACAGGCAATCTTCAGGAAGCTTCCCAGATGGGAAATGCTGGGATCCCTGAGGTGGTGGCAAAGACAAGCATAAGCTGCTGAGTTGGGAACCATGGTGGTTTCCTTCCTTTCTTCCAAGAAATGAGGTGTGAGAAACAAGAAATGAAAGGACTTTCAGGGGGTAATCGAGCATCTAGAAAGAGAAATGGAAGATCCTTAATAAAGAGGATGAGACTTTTACATTGAACTTAACTTACTGAAAGAACCCTATGATGACTGGAAAGTCTTATAAGGTCTGACAATGTGATAAAAGTCCTGATCCACTCTGAATTATTTAAAAGTGCAACTTGTAAAGGGAAGATTTGACAGGTTAATCTTTAACATTACCTCTAATACAGAAAAGAGTGAATACCTGTACACATATGATTTATTGTCTCAGCTGTTTGTTTTTTAAAGGAAACAACAATATTTATATTAGTGCTTAACTGATGCTATTTATGTGTGTGTGTCAGTAATATATATATGTGTGTGTGTGTGTGTGTGTGTATGTATGTATATGTATGTATGTATATAATCATTTTAATAGAGATTATTTCAAATTATTCATACCAACACCTATTAATGGGTTTTCACATTCTTTTTTATAACCCATTTAACTGAAAAGTAGCAAAAATAAACCCAATGAAGGGCACAGTCTGGAAGAATAGTAACACAAAGAGAAACAGTCTCGTCTGAGTACTGTTGGAACAACCAAAACATCAAGTGTGCTGTTAGAGATCTGCACTGTAGCATCTTGGAATAGAGATTTCTTTAAGGGCTTTTGTGGGAGGTCTTTTCAAACCAAGTTTCTCCTCATTTTTTTCTTCTGTAACATACATTCTATCCAATTAATTCCCCCAGTTTTTTTGAAGTTCAGCCAAAGCCAGTGAAACATTGCTAGGGCTCACTGGAAAGCCACTGATGGTAGTACAGAAGTCATGCTGAGCAACAGAGTTCATTTTATTGTCATGAAGAAGGCAGCGAGGATTCAAGAATCCGTGAAACTCTTGGAGTTCACACATGAGAAGTGAAGGATTGGAAAATACAACTGTGGCAAGGCTTTCTTTTCTGTTCCCTCCTCTGAGACCTGACCAAGTGTGCATGAATTCATTTACTAACTCTCTGGGCACATATGTATGTCTTCGTATTTATTTTCTTCGTAGTTGATGGCTAAGTAAAATGAAGGGAAATATTGTAATGTAACAAAAGTGTCCCCTGCTGTTTGGTGCCATTTGTGTAAAGTATTTGAACAATAATCCAGCAAAATGTCTCCCCTGCACCATCAAGGGAAGATTCCAAAAAGATAGCCCAATTAGAGATGTCACAGTGCTAATGTGTGTTCTGTTTGCTATATTAAGAAGTGTTCTACCAGCCGAGGTTAGAATTTGGATTTGGTTTCTTCAGGCAATAAGCAGAACATTTCAGTGTGATGGGCACCTTGCATTTAGAATTTGGTGGGTTTCACAAGTGCAGTAAGACATAGCTTCATTATTTTGGTACACATATTCTGACAGCCCTTATGAGCTGGGTAGTAGTGGGATGAGATTTAATTTAGATGTTTAGGATCACCAGGAACTAGAGAAGTCATTTTAGGGTTGTTTTTTTTAAAATGCTCATGAATGCCTTGTCTATAGACAAGGTGCAAAATGAGTTGGTGCAGATGACTATTTGGATTCCGTAGTACACTTCCAAAGGTATTCATTTTGTTAAACAGTTCTAGAAACCTACATGAATCGGGGGTGGGGGGTAGGGTGTAGAGTTTCCAGTTGTCATGTTATGACTAGATAATGAGGGTTCACCTGTCCTCTTTCCCCCCTCCATCATAACGCATGAGCCTAAGCTGTTCAGAGCTGGGGGAGGGGGTCTGCCATTCTTCCCACATAGGGATGGTTTAAACTTAATGCCAAACCATAGTTTTCTACTACATGAAATGGGTCCATGCATTCAGGTTCAAACTGTGGTTTGCAGCACACAGCATAGGTTGCTGCTTTCGAGGTAATGGCAAAATATAGTAAATCAGAAGTTGTTTTTAGTAAATTAGAAGTTGTTAATTACTCCCAGTGTGCAAGGGGGGCAAGGGAACACATGAGCATAGAGCTCACTTGCATAATGACAAATCATAGGTTTGTCCTTAGTGATCTTCAGAGCAGCTCCAAAGGTTCTAAACTGAAGGAACAGAGTGCCAAGTTGTGCTTCCCCTTATAATGTTATTGATGTAACATTCAAAATTTCTGTGAAGGGATTCCCAGTTTCTGGATGTGCATTTCCTCAAAGAAAATTCCTCTTTGAACATCACCTTGGAAGCTGATGGGGGACACAAGGAGAACTTGACTTCTTTTTTTGTCCCTCCCCCCCCCCCAGTCCAAAGTTTAAGCAGTAATTTTTAAAATTGCTGGTATACATTAATATTCACCAACTCTGTGATGAATAGTCTTAAATAAACTTCAGTAGTAGCACCTTTGTCACCATGAAATTATCCAAAAAAATACTTTCCTTGTAAAACATTTATATTATTTCACTGCTGTTTGGGGGCCTTTTTGCTCTTTGGGGCCCTTTTGTTCCCCTTGCCAACATGGGCTTTTCAGTGATGTTTTGTTTGGTCTTCTTCATTCCTCTGACTGGCTGTAGGGATCTATGATTTCATCAGATCTGACACAGATGAATGGCATCATTTATATAACACTAAGCTTCAAGGAAAACACTGAAATAACATGAATGGGTTCACAAGTTCTTAAAACTGCTGAAAGTGGGAAGTATATAATGGAGGTGGGAACCCGAAGTATCGTATTTTCCCCTCCCCCACTATTTCCTTTTTCTCTTTCTTGAAAGCCCCACATAGATTTTTGAAAGACGCTTCAGTTGCCAATCAGGAACTACTACGTATAAAGGGGAGGGAGGAGTGGAAACCCCCCCCACCCCAAAGAGTAGTCTTTCTAACTAAACAAAACCTTCCTGCCACGTCCTTCCCGGAAACAATCTATCATCGCAAGAGAGTCAGAGAACTTGGAATCGGAAGTGTGGTATTAGTGTGTAACTGGCAAATATTTCCCAAGTTCCTGACCACAAAGAAGACGGAAGGTTTATGACCCTGATTCCTGCAGCACCTCCTTGTTATTTACTACACTGGAATTTGCCTGGATCTTATTAACTGAGTTTCAACAGAAATTTTCAGAGGGAGCAATCATGGAATATCTGATTACACAGATGAACAACTCTCTGCTTTGATGAACACTTCATTTCAATTTATTAAACAAAACCGGACACCATCTCAGACGATCTTAAAGACATAAAAACCCAAATTATCACAATGAGATCAGAGGAGACTAGAGTGCCCTCTAGCTGACAAGAGAGATGAAGAACAGAAGAACCCTGCAAAGGAAACGAGGAATTACAATAAACAATCTGCAATAGCCCATTTGACAACAATGGATTTGAATGTGAGTGATTTTGACTTCTGTCCCTTTAATCTGCTTGATGAACTTTTCAACACCTGCCTGGAGGATTTAATGAGTAGAAAAACTTGGACTGTCAGGATCTTCTTTTCTGAATTTGGGATGAAAGATATTGCAACATGGATTTACTATGGAAATTATCTATCTGCAGAAGAGACTTTACCAACAATCTCCAAGGATGCTTTTCGACTATTACTGCTAATGTGGAAAAGAAAGAAATGCTGGAAATTCCGGACAAAGGGATTAATTTAAAAGAGTCTAGTGTCTCTTCTGGATAAGATCGAAATGGAACTGGTTAAAAGGATTGGTTATAATGGAAATAGAACTATATATGATATCAATTTTCTAGAAAAACAATATGTATTAAATGAGTGTTAGGGAGATATGGAGGACTTACAAAATAATTAATCTTTAATGGAAATAATGAAATGCTTTTTATTATACTAATCCATTTATTATTAGTGAGATTTACTATTTCTTTTCTTCTTCCTTTTATTCTTATTTCCTTTTTTCTTTTTTCTTTCCTTTATATGATATTACTAACTATTAATCTTTTTTTCCTTGAAAAATATAAATGCTAAAGAGATCAATAAATATTAACAATAGTATCAGGATTAGAATATTGTGCAAAAGAGATTACTAATTTATCACAAGATGAATGGAGTGTAGGGGAAGTCAACACT
This sequence comes from Euleptes europaea, assembly GCF_029931775.1. Classification (NCBI taxonomy): domain Eukaryota; kingdom Metazoa; phylum Chordata; class Lepidosauria; order Squamata; family Sphaerodactylidae; genus Euleptes; species Euleptes europaea. The sequence goes on from NC_079313.1 coordinate 73,297,474, forward strand.
TCTTGATTATATATAATTTTTTTAAACAATGTTACCTATTTGTTTTTACTTTTTACTGTTTATGTTATTGTTAAACTATGTGATTAATGATTTTGGAAAAATAATAAAAATGTTATTAAAAATGATTCCTATAAGTAGCCTTTTCCCTCTTGGACTACATACAGACATGTCCTTTAATGATGCCTATTGCCTATTTGTCCCTCATGGTTGAGTTCTCCCTTCTTGACACTATATTGGCCAGATGTAACTATCAACAATTCATATAATGGTTGAGTGATCAGTGATGTTTTCAGGTGGACCTTTTTATTTTATAAAGCACAATATGAAGATTGATTCACATAAATGTTTGTCATTTCTAAAAAAAAAAAAATCATGTTTCAAAACCGTGCCAGGGATGAGGAAAAGTGGGTTTCTGCTTTGCTTGCCCAGCTTCTTCTGCCGTATATGATGAAGTGATCTCTGACTCATCAAAGCATATGCTGGATTTTTTTTTGTTTAGTCTTGAAAGTGGCACTGGACTCCTGTTTTATTCCTCTGCCATACGGTAGAACTGGTCCTTATGAATTAGATGTGTCTGTGCACAGTGCTGTGAGTGCAATTCCATAACAGCTTGACCACTCAAATTAATGTATGGTTGGACACTGCCTTATAGAATGGTGTTTCTTTGGGGAAGGAAGGTTGGTGCCTTATTTATTAAATAAAAGTACTTTGTGTTCAACCAGTACCAGTTCAATGAAAGCACTTTGTGTTCAAAAGTACTTTGTGTTCAACCAGTATCTTCTTTTCTTTTCTTTTTTTAAAAAAAACACGTTTTAACTTCAACATTCCTGTTGCATCTATTAACTTCAAAACTAAAACATCAGACTCTGCTTTTGTAGCAGCACTTTTGAAAGATTCCTGCTGGGAGAGTCCTGACAGTCTAATCAGAGACACTGTTAATGAGGTTCACCCTTAAGCAAACAGTGATTACACATGCAGCTTTTCTGGAGACTATCTTGATAGCTGCTGTTCACTGATTTTTTCCCATCACCTTGCTCTAAGTTAAACCATTCAATTACTTTTTCTTCTTCAGCTTATCTGCAGTTCATAAACCACCCTTCCAAATTATTTTGGAGGTGTGGATCTGCTTACTGGTAAAACTTTTCTAATTAAGATTTCATTCTTTCTCCAAATAATCCGAGGTCTGAATCTCCCTTTGCCCATACTTCTGCATCGGATTGTACTGTAAAGAAACCTTGCAGATTTTTCTCGAAGAACTAGCCCCATTTCCCCCAAAAAGTGAGAAGTTGCAGGTTCCACTGCTTATTCAGATTGGTTCCCTGTGGAGGAAGGCACAGTGAAGGCTTATGATGTCTTTGTAGTATTCGTTTTATGTACAGATATACATGTAGAACATAGGTAAGGAGGCCAAGGGATACTCCTATAGGGCAGAAGATTTGCTCCATCCACATCAGATTCAGATTCAGAGAGACAGACAGACAGACAGACAGACAGACACCGGCGCAGCGCCTTCCTGACCTCCTAAGGGCTTTCGCCCTTCAGGCTCAGGAATCTGTTGTCATGTAGGATAGACGGAACCACTGTATGCTTTTGCCCTGAAACTGAATAGATTTGGATAGTCTGGTAAGACAGACTGCATCACCATCCAAATGCACAGCTATGGACATACAGAACTGCTCTGGGGTTTTTCTTGGGTTTTCTTTGTTCACTGTGGCCATTGGAAAATTCTGCACATGAAAGGCAAACCGGTGGTTCTTATTTGTTAACAAATGGAATGCCAGAGCTGTTCAACACAAACATTATCATTGTCATACACACACACTCAATGGGGTCGTTACATGGGGCCAATCACTTGGTGGCAATTGAGAAAGTTCTCTGTCTTCTTGCCAGATTTTCAAGAGTTGTTATGCTTAGTCCCTTCCTCAGTACTCTTTTTCATTGCTTCAATCTGTATGTCTTTATTTTATGCCAGTCCATTCTATGCTTGATTGGAAATATGAAGATCAGTGATAACATTTTTTATTTATATGAAGATACCAACAAAAATAAATGTTATTTGGCTATTTTGGAGCCATACAGCTTGGTATTGGGAATAAATAATCAGGATTTTCTTTCCCCAAAACAGTTCAGCCATCTCCACCTACTGACTGCAAATATTATGTTTAGCATCTCAAAGTAAGGTATATGCTTGTTTATTTGAATTAAGGATCTGTGTGAGTTGAATAGTAGGAGGTGTTTTTTTTTGTTTGCCAGTTATGTGAATGATTCAGTCAGACTGCATTTCAAAATAGCCCCCCTTGTTTTTAAGGACTCTATCGATGCTCTTTTCTTAGCCAATTTTTTTCTGAATAATTTCTTTATGTTTGTTTATGTTCAGCTTGAAGCTTGAAATTGAAATCTGTTTCATATTTACTCTGAAATACGTTTTCACTGTTCCCATCAGAATACATTGGTAGTGGTCTGGTGAAATTCTGTAGCTCATGAGAAGTCAGTTGCGAAACGACTCTTATGAAAAATAGTAACAGAGCTATGGTGGAGACACAAACCGATGGTACCTTCTATTGTACAAATATTAGTGTGTGTGGGGGGGAGAAGTATGCAGTTTTATGATCTCAAAATTCTACTTTGGGTAAAAGTGAAAACTAGCTGAAGGCTGTTCTAACTTTAAAATGGCCCTCTTTTAGGAGGCTGAAGTTGGTTCCCAGTTCCTTATTCACATTTCCCAGTTCAACCCATTGTCTACATGTGCTTTTGTCCTGGGGGTGCTCCACTTTGGAGCAGCTGGCACAAGAACTGGGGTTTGGAACAGGAAAAAGCTTGTGTCTACTTGAAGGGCAGAGTCCTCTGAATGTGGGGTTGTATGATCTATAGTGGTCCAAACCTTATTCCAGTATTCCAGAATTACTGAAAATTGGAATAACCTTGAGGACTGTTTTTTTTTTGGGGGGGGGGGTTATAGATACTTCAAATCACACCTTTATTTGGCATTAAAAGGGTTATAGATACACTACAGCGGAACTTAGTGGCTTTCTAGAGGATGATTGTGGCTATGCATATTAGCTTTACATGCTATTTTGCTTAATTATTTGGTGAATGCTGGTTTTCCTTTAGTTTTTCAATTTTCTAGGGCCACTACCCCCACAGTATTATGTATTATTATTGTTAGCACCAACAGGAAGAACAACTGCAGGACAGGTGTTATGGCTGTTTGAGCCTTGAAGAGGAAAGAGCTGGTAGCTCTCAAGAGAATTTAGAGCAAATAGAATGCATGGATGAATTATTTAATATGCTTGAAGTTTCATCCTAATGTTATCTTTGTATTGTACAGCACTCTGACTTAATGATTAAGGGACATGTTGAAATGGAGAAAACTAGCACCCCATTGTTAACAACAGCATGACACAATTTTTGGAATTGAGCCTGGAATTGTTAATTAACAGATGTGTTAATAAACCAGAAACTATCAGATTGTTATTGATAACAGTTTCTGGGGCAGCTTGATGGAGTCTTATGGGGTGGAATCCATTGTGAGGAATTTCAGTACATTTTGGGTCATGCTTTGGGACTGGTTGGATTGGATCCTACAGCTGTATGAGCAGAAAGAACTCCTGCAGCTGGATCTTTCCCACCTGCCCCATCTCTCAGCAACATGCTCATACTATTGGTTCACTGCAGCCCCTTATGCTGTGTGGTCCATGAGGGTCTTCTGCTGACCATCAGCAGCAGATTTGGGAAGCACTGCTGGGGGGAACAGTGAAGTGGAGAGATACTGTCGTGTGAACTCCTTCCCAGTTCTTTTTATTTTCTCATTACCATTTTTAGTATGCAATATATATTTTAATTTTATCAAACCGTCTGTGGTTCTTTATTGAGAGACCTTCTCATTTCTTTCTTTCTTTTGCTACTCTCAAGAATGACAAAAAGCTTCATTTAGAAGGCAGCTAATGGTGTCCTCTATACTTACTGGACACCAATACTGGACACAAGTTCAGCTGGTCAGAGTTAATATCCTGCAAGAAACTACCATATTTTTCGCTCCATAAGACGCACCTGACCATAAGACACACCTAGTTTTTAGAGGAGGAAAACAAGAAAAAATATATTCTGAATCAAATGGTGTACTAAACTATTTAATAAGCTACCGGTATATTAGAATAATATTTCAACCATGTAAAGTGAACAGCAGTCAACAGTGGCATTAAGAACCATCATCACTGTCATTAACAACTGAAGAGAGACTTTAAGGTTTGAGTACTCTTCTAGTCTTCTCCTCCTCCCAAGCCCGGAGAGTGGCAGAAAGAGAGAGCGACCCTGCCGGCGCCCCCTCCCCAGTTCTGTGCGGAGGGAGTTCAGACTTTCCAAGGGAGGGGCGGCAAAGAGTCGACTCAGCCGCTTGGATCGCAGGCGGCGGCGCTCTCCCCTCGCCCGGCAAGGAAAACGGTGGCGGGGTCTCCTTCGGAGTTGTGTCCGCCCAAGGGGGGAGGCGGAAAGGCAACGGCAAAGCCCAACCCCTGACCCTAACCCTCTGGGCAAAGCCCAGCCCCCCCGCTACCGCCGCCAAATGCAGCCTCTCTCAACGGATTGGGGGGGAGGGCATCCATCGGACGGGAGTAGGAAGGTCCTGAGTTTGCAGAAGGAAAGGAGCAGAGGTCGCGCCTTTGCGCCCCATCCATTGGGAGCACCTCTTGTGCGCAGGAGAACATCCCAGAGGATCGGGCCCTCGCGGTTCCCTGCCTTCTCCGGAGACCGGCCGAGCACTGCCTGGCTCGCTCCCGTGGCTGTCTGTCGGAGGGCCTGGGGAGGCACGGCGTCCGGCCTGGCTTTCCAGTGCAGGTGCACAGGATCGTGTGCAAAGCCTGTTTCCCCCCTCCTCCTCTTGCCCAAACGCCGGGACTTTTGGCGCAGCCACGAGAGCCGTCCCAAAGGCGCCCTTGGCCGCAGCCCAAGAGACGTGTCTGGGCCTCTGCATGGGGGGGGGGGGCTGCTGGCTTTCTGGGCAGGGGAGGGCGAAGGAAGAGGCGGCCGCCGGGCAGGGCCACGAAACTCTCCCGCGGACGGGCTGCTGCCATGGCCTGATCCAAAGCCATTCGCTCCACTAGAGGCGCTTCCGCGATGCTCAATGCGAAAATCGTATTGAGTAATGCTTTCCTGTGGGCGGTTTGAATGTGCGCTCTGGGAGCTGACGTTGGTGGGGGAGGAGAGGTCACCAGCGCTGAGGGAGCCCGCTGCTGCATAAAGGTAAGTTAACACACACATTCACCCCATAAGACGCACAGACATTTCCCCTCACTTTTGAGGAGGAAAAAAGTGTGTCGTCTGGAGCGAAAAATATGGTAGTACTACCTGTTCAGATGTGAAACTCTTTTGCTCATAAAGACTTAAAAGAAGACAGTAATTTTCTACACATTAGCAATACTCTTTTGCTAAGAGGAGCTCACAGTTTGTCAGAGACACAAGCGTTTGCTTTGGCTAGGTTACCATTCAGGATGCTGGACAAGAACAAACAAACATGTCCAAGTGTTGGGTCCCATGAAACATAGTAGGTGGAAAATGTTTTCCAGGGGTGTTGTTGCTTGATGCAGCCATGTAGTTTATTGTACAGTTCTAGTCTGATTTGACTTGCTCACAGAGTAGCAGCTCTATTTTAAATTACTCATACTTATTGAACTTTGTGCAGGGAGAGAACTATACAATTAAAGCGATTTAAACTGTTCATTTCCACCACCATTTTGTAGCTTTATTCTTCTGGTCATGGTTCCCTGCCAGGTGCCAATAGTGTCTGGGGAAGGCGCAAGGCCAGTGTTAAGAGATATATTTGGCTAGTTCAAGAGATGAAGTACTTCTGATAAACAAATTTCCCAATAGATTACGCAGGCCCAATTTTTGCAGATGCACGCTGTCATGCAAGGTTTAGTGAAGTACAAATATGCTGTTGTTGTTTCTTTCCATTTTTGTATGTTGTCATTGTAAGCGTCTTCATTCTTTCCATCTTTGTTGTTGCTGTTCTCAGTTTGATTGATTCTTTTAAACTATATGTTTATGCCATTTTTTGCTGCTCATATGCAATTGACACACAAAAAATGTTGAAATGGTGTTAATAATAATGCAAAGAATTAACCGCACGGAAACAGAAAATGGCACAAAAATAAAGATGCACAGGTTCAATTAGCATAAGAAAGAAAGAAAATAAAAATAGGTGAAATAGAGGGGTTGTGAAATCCAATAACATGCACCAGGGCTGCCAAGAGCCACTAAGGGTCCCCAGACAAAGATTCCATCTGGGACCCCCATATAAACCCGATCCAAACCAAATGTCATAACAAAACAAATCACTTGGCTGGCATCTATATTAATAAAAGGATCCGCTTGTTCACACGTCTTTCCATTTGTAGCAGGCATAACTCATCAGAAAATAAAACTAGAAATCTCAAAATTGGCCACCAGCTTCAGGATGATCGTGGGAGTTCAAAGACCAAAAATGAAACATATCAGAACATTCAGGTTATCTCTAGACCCCCTTCCAACGCTATTTGCAGTGGAAGCTCCGCTTGTGTAGTGACTGAAGTATTGGACTAGGATCTGGGAACCCATGTTTGAATCCCCCCTCTGTCATGAAAGCTTGCTGGGTGGCCCTGGGCCCATCACACATTCACAGCCTAACCTACCTCACAGTAGGGTTACCAGGTCCCTCTCCCCCACTGGCAGGAGGTTTTTGGGGCAGAGCCTGAGGAAGGTAGGGTTTGAGGAGGGGAGGGACTTCAATGCCATAGCATCCAATTGCCAAAGCAGCCATTTTCTCCAGGGGAACTAATCTCTGTTGGCTGGAGATCAGTTGTAATAGCAGGAAATCTCCAGCTAGTACCTGGAGGTTGGCAACCCTACCTCACAAGATTGTTGTGCGGATAAAATGGAAGCAAGGAGAATGATGTAAGCTGCTTTGGGTCCCCCACGGGGAGAAAGGCGAGATAAAAAATAAAGTAAATTAATTAATAAAGTTCTAACTTCTGTTCCTTAATTGTTACCACTAAGGTAGATTAACTTTTATTATGATGCATATAAAGAGTGGAGGGGGAAACATCTTGTAATGTCCTGACCTCAAATAAAGGCCTTGAAGATATTCACAAAAATAGTTAGTACTTTGATCGATATGGGGAAACATTAACTTGCCCCTTCTGTTCATAATATTAACAAAGGTTTGCGGCTATACTACTATTACATACATTCTAAGTTGCCAACCAGGATGGATGAGAAGGAGTGAAGACTGAAAAATAAGGGGGGGATTAGAAGTGGGGATAGACAAATGGCAGATTATGAAAGGAACTGAGCAAAACAAAGGAGGAGAAAAGTTTGGGAAAGAGTTAGAGAAATGTAGGAAAAGACAACGAAAGGGTTTTAAATTTTTTTTTGCTACCACATACTAACAGGGCTGCCCCTTTGTAAGATCTGGCAGTGGGGGGAACTGAAAGACAGAAACCATAGACTGCTGGAGATAATGACCTTGTTAGGAGGCTGCATCCTGGCAATGACTGTAGCTTGTCCTGGCTGGTCTTGCCTTGCTGGCTTGGATGATAGGTTTGGCAAGATCTGAGAAGCAAGGGTTTCCCTCCGTCTTATAGTTAACTTTGGAGAAAGGCTGAGTCAGCAGAGTCAGAGATAATGTTCTTTACTATGTTCTGCCCTCCATGCGTCCCTAGTGGCTGAAGCAGAACTGAAGATTTTTTTAAAAAATGCTTTCTGTGAATAAAGCATGACACTGGCTTCAGGGGCCTTCCACCTGCTTGGGCCTCTTCAGAATTTCCCCCCTCCCACTCCCCCCCTCAGCGGCCCTGACATGTGCAATAGGGATGGCAAAAGCTGCACCAACCCAAATGTCCTCTTCTCTCTTCTATATGGCCACCCCAGTGTAAGGATTTATGCTTCTGGATGACTGGTGTTATTAGGAAAGCTTCCAAAATTCTCCTCATTCAGATTTCTTCTTGGATTCTGGAGTTCCAAAATGGAACTGGTGCTTTAGGAATGTTCCATTTTTTGGGGGGGGTTTATTTCCAAATTTTGTACAGAGTTCTGTACATGTTTAATTTGACAGAGCTTTGAGGTCTTTCAGGTCATTCGTGTCTTTTCCACTGTTATTTTTATGTTAATACATTTTTCTGGGATCTGAACCCAGCTCTCCCTTGTCCTAACCTAACAGTCTGCTACTCTAGTTTATTATTAATGAAGCAAATATGTGAAGTACCCTCTACTCCTGACAGGATGACAGGATATCCTAGTTGCCCTCACTTTTAAGAATATGATCTGTTACAGCCTAGCCAGAGCCTTATCTGTCGCTGTCCTGCTGCTGTGGAGCCTCCCAGAAAGTGAGAGACAGGTACCTTTGGGAATTTCTGGCAAGCACAACTATTTAAGAGAGTTTATAGTGCAGCTTAAAGGTTATAGATATGGAGTGTGGCTGATCCGTTGTAATGAAGCCTTAATTGTTTTAATAGATGTATTGTGCTGTGTTTATTGTTGATACCTGCTTCTGGTTCTGACTTTGTTGGGAGAAAGGTAGGGTGTATTTAAATATCACTAGAAAAGACAGTCATGCTAGGAAAAGTTGAGGGCAGCAGGAAAAGAGGAAGACCCAACAGGAGAGGGATTGACTCAATAAAGGAAGCCACAGCCCTCAATTTGCAAGATCTGAGCAAGGCTGTCAAAGATGAAACATTTTGGAGGACATGGATTCATAGGGTCGCCATGAGTTGGAAGCGACTTGACGGCACTTAACACACACATTTAAATATCCAACTAAATAAATACATTTGTGCATAATAATGAAAGAGTGCAAAAAAGAAAAGCAATCATGATGTCGTGGTATGTATGGCTTTATTAAGAATCTTCTGTGGTGTTTTACCAGAGAATGTTGAATTCAGTGACTATTTACCAGTGAATACATCAGGGAAAAGATTCAAGTCAAAGAAAGCATGAGCTTCCTGTTTTTAGAAATCCATCTAGTAAACATTGAATTTAGGAGGAGTGCAATGCAGGGCAGAGTGACACCATAAAACAATAAAATAATGAAATGTAGAGGGATTTGTTTATCCCCAATTTGATATTTACCCAGACAATGGGGAAATGTTTTTATTTGTTTGCTTGTTTGCATCATTTATAGTCCATCTTTCTCTCTTGGACTCAAGTGGATTGCACAGAGTGAGTCAATACAATTGACAGGATAGAATATTCAATAAACAATACAGTGTGTGTGTGTGTGTGTTAAGTGCCATTAAGTCGCTTCCGACTCATGGCGACCCTATGAATGAAAGTCCTCCAAAATGTCCTATCTTTGACAGCCTTGCTCAGATCTTGCAAATTGAAGGCTGTGGCTTCCTTTATTGAGTCAATCCATCTCTGGTTGGGTCTTCCTCTTTTCCTGCTGCCCTCAACTTTTCCTAACATGACTGTCTTTTCCAGTGACTCTTGTGGTCTAATGACGTGACCAAAATACGATAGCCTCAGTTTAGTCATTTTAGCTTCTAGGGTCAGTTCAGGCTTGATTTGATCTATAACCCACTGATTTATTTTTTTGGCAGTCCACGGAATCCGTAACACTCTCCTCCAACACCACATTTCAAAGGAATCTATTTTCTTCCTATCATCTTTCTTCACTGTCCAGGTTTCACACCCATACACAGTAATAGGGAATACGATGGCATGAATTAATCTAGTCTTGGTGGCCAGTGACACATCCTTACACTTCAAAATCTTTTCTAGCTCCTTCATGGCTGCCCTTCCCAGTCTCAATCTCCTTCTAATTTCTTGGCTGCAGTCTCCCTTTTGGTTGATGGTGGAGCCAAGAAATAGAAAGTCTTGAACAATTTCAATTTCCTCATTGTTAACCTTAAAGTTGTGTAATTCTCCTGTAGTCATTACTTTTGTTTTCTTGATGTTCAGCTGTAGTCCTGCTTTGGCACTTTCTCTTTTAACTTTCAGCAGTAGTCGTTTCAAATCTTCACTATTTTCTTCCAATAATGTAGTGTCATCAGCATATCTGAAATTATTAATGTTCCTACCTCCAATTTTCACTCCACCTTCATCTAAATCTAATCCAGCTTTCCTAATTATATGTTCTGCATATAGATTGAAGGGATAGGGAGATAAAATACATCCTTGCCTGACACCTTTGCCAACTGGAAACCATTCCATTTCTCCATATTCTGTTCTAACTGTGGCCTCTTGTCCAGAGTACAGGTTGCGCATCAAAACGATCAGATGTAGTGGCACACCCATTTCCTTTAAAACCAGCCATAGCTTTTCATGATCCACACAGTCAACAGCTTTGCTGTAATCTATGAAACACAAGCTGATTTTCTTCTGAAATTCTCTCGTATGCTCCAGTAACCAGCGTATATTTGCAATATGATCTCTAGTGCCTCTTCCTTTTCTGAAACCAGCTTGAACATCAGGCATTTCTCATTCCATATATGGTAACAGCCTTTGCTGTAAGATTATGAGCATCACTTTACTTGCATGAGAAATTAATGCGATGGTCAGATAGTTGCTGCAATCTTTGATGTCTCCTTTCTTGGGAATTGGAATGTAAATGGATCATTTCCAGTCTGTGGGCCATTGTTTTGTTTTCCATATCTGTTGGCATATTCTTGTCAAGATTTTGATGGACTCCGTTTCTGTGGCTTGGAATAGCTCTATTGATATCCCATATGCTCCTGGTGATTTGTTTCTCCCGATTGCTCTCAATGTAGCTTTCACTTCACTTTCTAAAACTGTAGGTTCTTCTTCAAAAGATTCTTCTTGGAAAGAATCTTTTATCCTTTCATCTCTTCTGTATAGTTCTTCAGTGTATTGTTCCCACCTTTTCTTTATTTTGTCCTGTTCTGTTAATGTATTTCCATGCTGATCTTTCAGCATGCCTAACCGTGCTTTAAATTTCCCTTTGATTTCTTGGATCTTGTGGAACAGATCTCTTGTTCTTCCTTTTTTGTTGTTCTCTTCTATTTCTTTACACTGGTTATTATAATAGGCCTCTTTGTCTCTACGTTCGAGTCGCTGGAACATTGCACTTAGACTTTTGATTCTATTTCTGTCACCTTCTACTTTTGCTTCTCGTCTATCTCTGGCAATTTTAAGAGTTTCCTCAAACATCCATCGAGGTTTTTCTTTTCTTTTGGCTACAGGAATAGTCTTTGCACATTCTTCCTTGATAATATCTCTAGTTTCCACCCATAGTTCTTCTACAATACAACAATACAGTAGGTTGTAGAAACAATCAAAAATCTAAAAACAGAATTGAAGCAAAGCATAAACATAAATCTTAACATGATACATTAACAGCCCAATCCTAACGGGGGGGGGGAGTTGTGGCATTCCAGGGGACAGCACAGCTGTGCCTCTCCATAGAGTTTCACAGGACTAGGCATGAAAGTGTAACTTACCTAGGGTTGCCAGGTCCCCCCTCTCCTCCAGCAGGATGTGTTTGGGCAGAGGCAGGGAAAGATAGTTAGTGGTCGTGTACTGATATTCCTTCCCTAGCGGGTTTTCTTTGCACAATCTCCAGGTGGTAGCTGGAGATCTCCCGCTATTACAATGGATCTTCAGGCGATAGAGATCAGTTCACCTGGAGAAAATGGCTGCTTTGAAGGACAGACTCTATGGCATTATACCCCATTGAAGTATCACCTTCCCCAAACCCTGCCCTTCTCAGGCTCCACCCCAAAATCCCCAGGTATTTCCCAACCTGGAGTTCAATGGGCTCTATAGCAAAAGCTATCAAATTCTGAATGAGTTTGCTGCCTTTGTTGTTCTAGACATCTCCCATCCCTCTTCAGGTCACCAAGTTTGATAGTAAACCAAGGTGCTGGTTTACACCCCACAGGTGGGAATGGTCATAGGGGGCAACCTTGTCAATAGCGTCAAGTTCCACAGTCCCACTGCAGACTCAGCTGAGCATGTGTTTGGGATCCTAAATTCTCCAAGACCATTCTGGAATCCAGTAGGATCATGAACTTCCATGGGCAGACCATTTTAACCAGGCCTCCTCTCATGTGGAGTGCTGGGGCTATGTCCATCTTAGCTTTAAGTAGGCAGTGGTCAGACCATGTTTCAGGCTGAATCTCTAATCCAATGTGTGACCTCTTTCATGTGTTGGGCCCATCACAATTTGATGGAGGCCCAAGGCAGTCAAAGAGACTATGAAGACCTGGGCTGGTCCTGGCGAGGGATCTTCAGCATGGATATTGAAGTCCCCCAGAACTATCATTCTAGGAGTCACCAATACCACATCTGACACTACCTCTGCCAACTCATAAAGGGTGCCCACTGGGAAACTAGGTGGTTGGTAGACAAGAAGAATGCCTAATCTATCATTTTGTCCCTAGTGTAAAAAGCATACAGTCAATGCCAGTCATAGTTTTTATTAGAAATCTGTGGAAGTTTTTAAAATTGTATTATGGGAGGAGGACTTTTCAGATTGTCACTGCATTTTTTGGTCTGCTATTTCTAGTGCAGCTTAACGATAGCCAAAGCACCATTGATGAGTTGAGTACATTTAAATGAATGAACACAAATAAATGTGGAGTGGCTGGTGCTTTCCCCCTCTGGCTTTACTGAGATCTGAGTGAAAGCGGGGAGAGGGGGAAAAATGTACTAAAATCAAGGTATGTCTTGTTGATATTAGAGAGAGATGTAGTGCATGCTGTGAAATGCCCCAGTTTTTCTTTGATGTTTGTGCTAGTAGATACTCTAACAAGTAAGGAGAGTGAGTGAGCACATAAGAAGAAGAAATTTATCGCTGTATGCTTATTTTTATTTAATATTGCTGAAAGAGAAAATGGAGGAATGCTTTGTTAACAGTCGCGTACTGTTTAAAATTGTGCCACTCATTCTACAACCATTTACTCCACCATGTGGCCTTCAGTAGCTAATGCTGTTCTGCCCACTCTGTCTCTCTCTGCTAAGAGTACTGTTCTTAAATACCCTTCTGTGAATTCTTCCAGAGTTGTAATTCTACATAAGCAAATCTGTGCAAAAAAATGTCTAGCTGAAACTGCAATCAAATGCCGTACCTCATTACCCAGTTGCCTTGTGGGTTTGGAATAAATAAAAGGCAAAATGAGAAATCTAATCAGGATGCCCTGTTCCTGAAAGACAGTGAACCGCTGTGATGCAAACCATTGTTTACTCCATGGCAGCTGAAGCAGAATCCTGTATTTGGTATGCATTACACAGCCAACTAAGCTTACGGTATATCATTTGCCATTTAAAAATCTATCAGTACCGAAGGAAAGGGGTGCAGGGTTTTGTTAATGATCGTGACTCCCGGGGCTCTAAATGGTCCTAAGCGTGTCAATTAATGGCCAGTGGCAAGCAATCAAGTACATTGATGCAGCATACATCACCACAGGGACAAGCACTGGCAGATTAGCAGCGATGGCTGCCACTCTGTTAGTTGTGGGGCTGGGATCAGGTTCCAGCAGTGTTGTGATTCTACACTTTTGCCACATAGAACTTGCATTGGCATGATTCCCACAACTTTATGACTAAAACTCAAGGCACAACATGATAGGCAAATGTTATTAGACATTAACCCAAGCATATCACCAGCATGGTGTAGTGGTTAAGAGCAGTGGACTCTAACCTAGAGAACCGGTTTTGATTCCCCACTCCTCCACATGAGCTGCAGACTGTAATCTGGTGAACCAGGTTTGTTTCCCCACTCTTCCACATGCAGCCTGCTTGGTAACCTTGGGCTAGTCACAATTCTCTCAGAACTCTTTCAGCCCCACCTACCTCATAAAGTGTTTGTTATGAGGAGTGGAAGGGAAGATGATTGCAAGCCACTTTGAGACTCTTTAAAGGTAGAGAAAATCGAGGTATGAAAAACAACTTTGCCTCCTCCTATTGTTGTTGATGTTATCTCTAGAGATTCTTACCAAAATTCTCTTCATACAACTAGCTCCCTGGATGCTGGAGTTACAAATTATTTGTTTCTAAAGCAGAATGAATGCATTATGAGTTCTCGTGGTTTCCTGTGTTTTGTTTCTGAATTGAGCACTGTGCATGCAGAATTTGCTGCAATTTCAGTTCCTTCAATTCATATTATCCTTTTTTCCTCTCAATGTACTAACTGATTAAACACTGAGGGCCAAACTACATAATAATTTTTTTAGCAAGTCAGGTCCAGATTTCCTGGAACCAGCTTGCTTTCCATTGAGCTGCAAAGTAGATTATTCAGCTTGGAACTCTGGAATAGGTGGAGGAGGGGCTCCTGCCTCCCCCCGCCCACTGTTTCCTGAACTGAAATGGCTCCAGCATGGAGGTATTTGCATAACTTTGGAGCTGCACATGAAGTATTCCAAGCATGCAGACCTGACTTGCCCCCCCAAATGTATTGTGTGGTTCAACCCTAAATAGAGCAACCTTGCTGTGATGGCGCATGTGATTATGTCAGTGCGTAGTGTTTCAGCACTGACTGACTGGCAAAGCAGCACACAAAAAAGATCTTCATGTAATCATGCATACAATTGCATCAGCGTTATTGAGAGGATAAATGATGCGAATAGACTGAAAAACTGCAGCAAACTACATGTGTTGCAATCCCAGAACTGATTTTAGGAATTTTCCTGGTTAACCAGAGTGAAGGAGTTTGGCACAATGCAGAGAGAAATGCTGGAACTAGGGTTACCAGGTCCCTATCCGCCACCGGTTGGAGGTTTTTGGGGCAGAGCCTGAGGAGGGCGGGGTTTGGGGAGGGGAGGGACTTCAATGCCTTAGAGTCCAATTGCCAGCGTGGCCATTTTCTCCAGGTGAACTGATCTCTATTGGCTGGAGACCAGTTGTAATAGCAGGAGATCTCCAGCTAGTACCTGGAGGTTGGCAACCCTAGCTGGAACAATTTAAAAAATGAAACCAAGGATATCTGTTTATTTCTGATTATCTCAAGCAATCTGAAACATGGGGATTTTTGACATTTTGGCAAGAATGCTTTGACTTGTGAAAGCAGGCAGGAGTGTGAAGATAAAACAGGGGATGATTTTTGAATTTCTCATCCCTGCTGTTTTGACCTGAAGGTCTCAGTTCTGATTTTGTTTGTGGTTTATGTAAATCAAACTTATGGTTCTTTATGTCTGTACCATTTTCTCTTTCCTTCAGTTTTCTACAAAATGTAGGCATGTTTCAGTGTTGTTTGTGCATCAGTAAATCTGTATGATGTATATGTATGGCATATATTGTATATATAAATACCATATAAATTGTATATAAGCACCATAAAACATGCTTTCTCAATGCAAACACCTCTAGAAATCTAATGAGAGAAGGCACAGAACTGAAACTGTTGGCAAAAATAAACACAAACATACAATGAAATAAAATAGAGAACATTCCCTCATCCCTAGCTAAAATGCAGTATATTCCCTGTTCATGTAAACCTCAAAATGAGGTTGTTGAGCTGGGTTAACAATTCTGACTTTAGTGTCAGCAGGTCAGTGTATTGTCATCCTTGCTAATACAGAGTACAATGGGATTGGGTGCACCCACTTCATGAGTAGTTGCACTGACGTGTGAGATATTAATTAATTTCAGTATAAATAAATATCTTGCAGATCAAGTCCATCAGGAGATTGCGCCAGCCCCATCCAAAAGGTTGATCATCCTTTCAGTAGTAGTTACTTTGAAAGATGTCTGAACAGATGTTATTAATCATAAGATCCAAGGTGTCTTCAAACATGCAACTCTACATATTTGACATATAGGATCTAGATATATCAGCATTTGAGGGTTGGCTTCTCCCGGAATGGTGTAAGTGCCCCTTATCCCGGTTAAAGGGGCACTTACACTGGCGCTGGGTCACGCCGTCTCCTAAGGAGCTTCTCTCCCCCCCCCTTAGGATTGCATACTTTGTGTCTCAGGACTAAGCTAAATTTCTGTGAGCAGAGGAAGAACAGAAGCTCAGCTGCCATAAAAATATTACCCACTTTCCTCCCCTGCTAGAAATGCCTCTGGCCATGCCCAAGCTACATATCTACAGACCAAGCTATATATGGAAGGTCAAGGTAACACTGTGCCAAAAAGCTCTGAAGAAAGTGGTTCATTGTGATAGAGACGGAGTATCAGGATATGCACTGATCTGTTGCACCTAAGGCCCCTGAAAGTTAAAAACCCCAGTTTTTCCCTGGAAGTGACATCAAATTGTGTGTGCCCATAGCTCCACTCCTACAACTTCTTCTGGTTGCCAGACAAACCTCTGCTGAGCTACATAAATTGGATTAAAAATAAATAAATTAAGCAATGATTTGATTTGTTGTTGGGAGGCTTCCCCCACCCCCCAAATACACAATCCTTGGCTTCTATAGAATACAGACTCAGAACAGTTCCAGCTAGGATTCATGCCTTGAAGTAGAACAAAAAGTATGTTCTGTCCCCATTCTGATGTTGGATGGAGGAGTTGGTACTTCTCTCCTTCCCCTCCCCATTTTCATTTTCAAATCCTGACCCTAACCGCTAGTGCCATTTGTTGATTTGCAGTGGTGAGCTTTGTGTGGGGTATTATCTGCACGTTCATCCATTACTGATCCAATGAACCGGCATCTCCTCACAAAGCTGACGGGAAGTGTGTGCAGGTCTTTTTTGTAATAAATCATGGCCATGAAAAAGGATTTCTCTAGCTCTTTTAGTCCATTATTCTCCATATCTCTCACCTTCTGGGAATAGGACTCGGAAGGCATATTGTAGGTGCAGGGAAGGGGAAATAAAAGACAGGGGAATCAAAGGAAGAGAAGTCAGAGTTCCCAGCGATTTTCTATAGATTTAACACTCTTGAAAGCAAGGCAGAACGCTAAGAAAAATAAGCAAACTAAACATAAAGCACATCTTCAAGCATGTTATTAGATCTTCCTCAACAACAGCATGCAGCCAAGGGCCCTTTCAAGGGAAAAAAATATATCCCAAGCTATCTAACAACCAATTCTCATGACATATTTTGTACTCAAGCCTTCCCCCCCACAACCATTTTATCATGCATTGTATCAAGGTGCATGCTAATTTCAAACATGGGTATTTTTCTTTTTTTACCTTAAAAGCACTTGCCAGTGAGGTCACTACTTTGAAGTATTTTAAGGGAAACCCCACAGCTGAAATGAACACATGCCTTTCATAACCGATGCCCTGCATGTGTGTTTTGATATCCTGGATATTTCTTGAGTGGCGGACCTAAGAAACCTGTGAGATGCTCTTGAGCTGGATACTGGTTGCTGAGATGTGGGCTAATCCTCTCTAGTTTTGTGTTCCCTATAGTACAGTTTCTTTCCAAAATCCCACCTCGTGATCTACAGATAGCTCTGTGGTGGTCAATGTTTTGGCATATGACCCACAAGTGAAGTCCAGAATATGGGAGAATGGCAGAGCAGTGCACATAACGTTCCCCTGCACAATGCCTAGCTTACTGAACTAGGGGTAACACTCACACAATTTCTATACAATCGCTTGAAACGTGATTGCCTGCACTGTGCTTTTTTTAACAGGTGCTCTTTAATGGGCTTTGATTTAAATCGTCATTGGGTAGATCCTTCTCCTTGGGCTCATCCCACGCTGCATGGTGTCAAGCAGCTCATTGTTGAGATGTACAACAATCCGGTAAGTCAAAAACCTTACTCTGGCATAGCAATGAAACAGAAGTGCATATATGTTTCTTTCCCTTCCACTGCACTATTGCTCTCTGTGACTCAGCTCTGTGTTGATCATGCTGCAGCTAACCCTTCAGAATTGCTGCTCTATTTCTTCCTTTGGTTCCATAATAGATCTAACCTGGAGCTGAATATGTAGCTCAGCTATAGCGCCACTTGTTGGATAGGGATTTGTCTGTCATTATGAAGAGCATGTAGATTAGCCCTGAACACCTTGAAATGTTCTTACTTAATGGCCAACCAACAAGGACAGAGGCAATGGCGTCATCTGTACTCAGGGTGTTTCAGCAAATATATGAAGCAGCCTTTCGGATCCGTCACATTCATGTTGATGGAGCAAGTGAGTATCAAAAACCAATCATTGCTGAATGCATCTGAATGCAGCGTAGTTACTTCTATAGCACCTTTGCTGTAAAAGGTTAAATGTTGGACTAAAAGGCACAGGTCCTAAAAATATCTTTTAAAAATAATGATAATGTTTAATGCAAATCCAAGGCAGCTGTTGCTATGTAAAATCTAAAGCAGAAGGGAAATTGTATTTGCAAATGTAACATCAACACACACACACACACACACACACACACACACACACACACACACACACAGATGCTTAGCCGGAGAAGCAGGACCATTTTGAAGGTGAAATTGCAGCTAATCAGGGGAGAGGGATTAAGGAGAGAAGAAGAGTGGAAGACAGACAATTATTGAATATATGACATCAAAGTGTAGAAGGATTATTGAGTATGTGACCTAAGAAAAACCTCTCAACACAGATAGAGGTGGATTTGAAAATATAAAATAAGTAAAAGGCATTTGGTGAGAAGTGTAATGGGACTTTATAAATGGCTCTTGTTGAGTAAATTCTTGATGCTCCATCTCACAGTGACAGCTCCCCTTTAAGGAAATGTCAGTGTATTAAAACACATATTGCTGTCATGCTTTTTTATAGCTGCTGGTTTCATAGATTGTCCCTATATCTAATAGCTAAAGACTGGGCCTCTTGCATATAGGCAGATCTATGTAATGGAGCTTGACGCAGCTATGATGTAGGGTTCTGGAAACCTAGGGGGATCTCGACTTTTAAAGAGAAACCCCACGAAATATGACATCTGTGAATGTGCAGATGTTGCAAAAACAAGAGCCAGAGTTTGTTAGCAATTTGGGTCACTATAGGGAAAGCAAAATGATATACATACACTACTAGCAATGGGAAGAAATACACAAGGAGAGGGGAACCAATTCAGAGGGGAAGCCAGTTCAGGGCAGAAAGCCCACAGAGGAGGAAGAAGAAGGTAGCACTGGGCAGGGAGGGGGTAAGGAGAGCCCACAGGGGTAGGAAGACAGTGCTGGCACAGGGAGAATCTGAAGTTGGCATCAAGAAGGGGAGAGGAATCATGGGATTCTTCCTCTTCCAGTCCCATGAGAAATATTATGGCTGTTCCAGAAACAGAGAGGTTTCTTGTTTGAGCAGGCACAGATGCAATAGGCATTTTTCCCTACCATCTAGCATTTTATTTATTTAACTCATCCTCAGTTCTTAGTGTACCCAGTGTTAGCCTGGATGGGTAACAATAATTGGGGGGGAAATCATGATAAAAATAATTAATTTTAAAAATGGCACTTTCCCCAACCATCCCAGAAATGAGGGGTCTCACATTTTGGAAAACACTGATGGAGAGACAGGGAAGGTGGCATCAGTGATCGGTCTATCATTAAGGGGATATGAGTATGAGAGGCCAAAAGAAATAGTGCTGAGGCAGACCACAAGAAAGCAGAGAAGTAGAAGGAAAAGCAGAAATTCTAAACATGTCAAGACAGCAACTTTATTCAAGTGGGGCCTGGTTCTTGACATAAGGATGGCATGTTGCCACATCAGCATCCTAGCCCTATATGCTTACACATTGAACAAACTTTTCAAATGAGCTGAACCTCACAGGCTTGGGTACATTTTGGAGTGGATGGAACTTGAAAGAGTGCCTTCTTTGAAGTGGAACAACATCCTTTCATCTGTCTCTAATACCCTTTGACTGTTTCCTCAGTGGCTTAAGGCAACCCAGAAGTACAGGCTTTACTAATGATTTGACCCTGTCTCTTGGTTCCAACTGTGATAAAGGCATTTTGCGAGTAGATACAAATCCAGAGGTCCACAGTTGCTGGGAGGAAGCTGGGAGGAGAAGCAGTGGGTCCATTCAGAATTTTTCTACCCTCAAGTGCCACTACCCTTTCAGGTCAGAAGCAGCAGCTGAATGCTTCCCATCCAAAAACCAGTAGTTTCTGCTACTGAGGAAGGCTCCTTTCCCCCATTATGTTCCTAGTGGGTCAGTTAGACAGATGCTTCTCTTTGTCATTGGACAGCTAGGGCAACAGTAAACTAATATTGATTTTTTATTTACTTCATTTATACCCCACCTTTGTTCTCAATGAGGACCCGAGACAACTTACATCATTGTCTCCTCCTCCATTTTATCCTTACAGAAACTCTGTGAGGTAGGTTAGGTTGAGTGTGTGACTAGCCCAAGGTCACCCAGCAAGCTTCCGTGATGGGGAGGGATTCGAACTTGGGTCTCTCAGATCCTACTCTGAAACTTTAACTAATGTACCACGCTGGCTCAAAAGAAAAACAAAACAAAAACCAAGCACCCCAAGCTATTCATCCTGGGGGTAGAGAGCCACAGGGCACATTCTTGCGAGCAATTTGAGCCGTTACAGTGGGGATGAATGAATGCACATGTATAAAAATACATACTCAAGAGTTATTTTACAAAGGTAAACGAAAGGAAAGGGAAAAACTCCCATAATAAAGGAAGAGATGTGGAAGACCAGTGGCAGGGTAGAAGGATGCAAGATATGAATCCACACACATTTAGGGAACATTAATATGGAAGTGCTGTTCAGAGGAAGGCACTGGCAAACCACCCCTGTTAGTCTCTTGCCATGAAAACCCCAAAAGGGGTTGCCATAAGTCGGCTGCGACTTGACGGCACTTTACACACACACAATATGGAAGTTAGAACCTGTTTAAAGTACTAACTTCCATGCTGAAAAGACTAAAAAATTGAGCTGAAATCAGGACAAGTTAAGGGATAAAGAGCAAGTTGCACAAGGTGCATTCAGGTTTAAATCACCCCCAACAGGCATTTGTTGATTGATTGCACTTGTATTCCTCTCTTTCTCCACAGAACTTAAAGGAGCTTGTCAACTACAGTTACATATAGTGAATCAATTCCCTATTCTGACCCAATATGGGACTGATTAAAACTTTGATTTTCTAAAACACTTTCCCTCCCCTCTTAAAAACTTGTTTGTGTGTTTTAAAGAAGGTGGTGGAAGTTCTCTCCCCTGATGCCACTCAAAGAAACAGTTTCACAACTGCTAGCTAGCTATAAACAGTGAAACCAATAACTAGCCATGTGGGAAAAGTTTTGTGAGAAAATGGATAATGAACAAAAATGACAAGGAAGAATCAGGGAGTCCCAGAAGGTATCACGACACTTTAAAAAAGCTTTTGAAAAGATATCTAGCCTAGATTAATTGTTTAGGATTTAAAGACATCACTATATTAGTTCTGGAGAAAACACTACAATTTAAAAGTTGCTTGTAAAAAATGTTTGCTGTTTTTCCAGATTATTGAACGAATATTACATTTTATATGTAAGAAAGGGACAAAACTAAAGTCTAAAAGATGTTGAAAAATATTGAAAGTAAACAATACTGAGTACAAAACATTCTATGTAATTGCAGTTATATCATATATAAAAAATTTGGTTTGCTAATTGGATCAGCCAGCATGGTGTAGAGGTTAAGAGCAGTGGAGTCTGATCTGGAGAATTGGGTTCAATTCCCCACTCCTCCATATGAAGCCTGCTGGGTGACCTTGGGCCAGTCACAGTTCTCTCAGAACTCTCTCAGCCCACACTAGGGTTGCCAACCTCCAGGTGGTAAAAAATAACAAAAATACTGTGCTGACAGATTCTAAGCAACAAAGAGAGATCAGCACGGTAGCCAATTTATGATGAATACAATGTAATAAAAATCCTGCCACAAACACAGGAGTGTACAAAGGATCACAAGGATCCACAAAATCGATAATTAGTAATCTTACATGGGACATATATGTGGCAAGCAAAAAAACACAAGTTATACAAAATGCTTATAGACAATTACTTTGACATTGCATACATGCAAGGGCATTTTCCATGTACAAAACACTTATAACAGCACACTTGTGGTGATAAGAATGTCCTAATAGCAAATTGGCACTAAAAAGTCCACTTGGTGACACGGAAACAAAGTTCAATAAATGAAGTGAGCTCAAGCAAAAGCAAAAAGGAACGGCCGGCTGCAAAAGTCCTTTTCGAACCGTTCTTCCTCAGTTGCAGAGAGGCAGTGAAATTGACATGAGCTCCTTGCGTGTGTTTTCTTACAGAGCCAAGGTCTAACAGCACTCAATGCTTAAAGCAATGTTAATTGAAGGTACCTTTGGAAACCTTTCTTGCCAGACTGTGCTCTACGGCATTGAAGTCCCTCCCCCCTCCAAACCCCGCTCTTCTTAGGCTCTGCCCCAAAAACCTCCCACCGGTGGTAAAGAGGGACCTGGCAATCCTAGCTCACACAGAGGCAGGCAATGGCAAGCCACATCTGAAAGTCTCTTGCCTTATGGGGCCGCCATAGGTCAGCTGCGACTTGACAGCACTTTCCACCACAATCAGATTTTAATTGGAACATCCTACATGAATACATGTTCAGGTCTGATGACATTGTGGCAAACATGTCACACCAGTGGTAAACTGCAGAAAGCTCTGTTCTAAGCAGGTTATTCCAAAATCTTACCTTCTCTGCTCTTGACGTATTCTTACACCAGTGATGCACTGTCCATTCTGCATCTAGCCCCCCTCCCCATTAAGATTTTTGGTCAGAGACATTAGTCCGTGGGCCATACCAGATGTCAAAATGAATTTCTCCATGCTGTGTCTCATTAGAAAGGCAAAACAATAATATACAATTATCTAATATACTTTGGATGACTATCTGGATTAGGTAAACTCTCATAGGCAGTAAACTGTACAAAAATGTGGCAAAAATGGACTTTCCCCTTGATTTATGCCTTATATCGTGAAAATGCTAATGGATAGAGGCATTATCTCTATTAAATATTTGTAGGTTAATTTTCCCACAGTGCTTTACATTTTGAAATTAGTCATTTGGTTCATGAGTTATGGTTCAAATTAGAATAAGTAGGGAAAATTGGTTTTGGCTACCTTGATAACATCATAAAACTTTAAGCTACCAATCAGAACAGGTTATCATATAAAAACGGATACATAGACATTCACCTTTTCAGAAAAACATGAAGAAATTTTGTCCTCTTACCCGATACTGATATGTCAATTTTTAGCTCTTAGCCTACAGGCTACATTCTATGACATCATAGCATTCCATTGCTGAAAGCTACACACTTTCAGTGTGGTACATCCATCTGCTCCCGACATCCTACCCCTACCCCTCGTTTTTGCTGCTACTTCCCTAGTCTCATGTTGTTTTATTTCTATGGCTCTCTGCACCTTTCCCCCCAATTTCTTTCCACAAATACCTTGAGGAAAGAAAATACCTCAAATACCCTTTGAACTCATGAAGTTGCCTTATACTGAATCAGACCCTTGGTCCATCGAAGTCAATATTGTCTTCTCAGACCAGCAGTGGCTCTCCAGGGTCTCAGATAGAGGTTTTTCACATCATCTACTTGTCTAGTCCCTGTAACTGGAGATGCTAGGGATTGAACCTGGGACTTTCTGCATGCCAAGCAGATGCGCTACAACTGAGCCGTGGCTCCTTCCTGTTGTGTTGCCATTCTCACTCCAAGCTTTTGTGATATCACAGCCATCTAACCAATGACCAGAGAAGACTTTTAGTCTCACAGGGTAACTTCCAGCCTTGTTCTTACTTTTGTTCCATCCTTTTTGAGTACCAGTCACTTTGGGAACAGATTGGTAAAACAACTACTTTGAAATAAATCTACATGGTCTGTGCTTTACTTTGATACGACATCCATATTATATGACTCTAGTAAGTGCTCCAAAGTGACACCTTCACAGATACTGCAAATGTAATATTATAATAAGGATAAAGGGGAATGTGTTTTAAAAGCTTAGAAAACGTTATTCTCTATGTATTAAAGGTAGGGACAGCACAGGAGGGCATTGTGGAGGTTAAGTTGTTGGTACCTGTCTACCCACTGATGCTAGCTTTGCTTGTGGACTGTCTCCTTTAGGCATCTGAAAAACTGCCCATCAAACAATCTGCTTCCATCATTGCTCAGAAACAGCAATGTTCTGTTAAATGTTACCACTCCACACTCCTCCAAAGTTCTCTAAGGATACTTAGACAAGTTTTGTATCTGACAGGTGATTGACAAAATATGTCACCTTTAGGTTACTGAGACTTTGAGAATACCTTCCTCTTCATTCTACTGTGTTCTTTATCTGCAGCTGTTCTCAGATTCTGTTAATATCTAGGCTTCTGTCCTGCCTATAGGCTCTAAGGATGTACCAGCATGCCCTTTTCCAGTTTGCTTTTTGGGTTTCTTATGTTTCTGTTCAGAACATTTATTTTTGCCTATTTTTATTGCTGGTGTTTCTTTCCTGCCAGTTTATACAATTGGAATACAAAGCCAAGTGTCAGTTTTAACAGTAATATATTTTGTCAAATATTGTTGCTATGTTTAGGAAAAAGGATGGCTTCAGCTTCACCTCGAGTGGGGAGAAGCACGGGCTCCAACTCACCTCTGAGCCCCTCATTTGCTGGCCTGTGCTAGGGAGTGGGCAGAGCTAGGGCTGTTGGGAAAAAAATTCGGTAAAATTCGGATTCGGCAAAATTCGGCCCATTTTAATTCGGGCGGTGCTGAAGTCCGAACTCCCCCGCTTCGGATCCCTGAAATTCGGGCGAGATCAGGGGGCTTCCTTGAAGGCGCGCAGGGGGCCCTTTAAACAGATCTGCGCCTCCCCATATCTGCCAAATTTATTTGCCGAACCCCCGAAGTTGGCGAGTTCGGCTCCCCCGTTTCCCTCCTTTTTTGAGTTCGGTTCATCCCGATCCGAAAAACAGCCGAATTGGGGGAAATTCAGCTGTTTTTCGGTCGGGATGAAACGAATCGACAGCTCTAGGCAGAGCTGGCATGGGGGCTCGAGGGCGTGTTGGGGGGCCAGGCTGAGGCCATTCCAAGATCTGAAGGACCTCCTGGGGCCAGCCAGCAGGTCCGCAAGAAAATGGCATCCCCAGGAAGGTAGGGAAAGGAGCTGCGACATCCTTTCCTC
Organism: Euleptes europaea; assembly: GCF_029931775.1. Classification (NCBI taxonomy): domain Eukaryota; kingdom Metazoa; phylum Chordata; class Lepidosauria; order Squamata; family Sphaerodactylidae; genus Euleptes; species Euleptes europaea. Next base: position 73,322,459 of record NC_079313.1, read on the forward strand.
GGTGCCCTGCCTCCCTGTTTGAATGGGCCAATCAGGCCCCAGCACTTCGGGGGTGGGCCCTCTAGAGTCGTTGGACCTGGGTGGTTTTCTAGGGTCCGGCTGCTCTGGATATTAATGAGCCTCTCCCAGCATTCTGCTTTGTGCTGTCCTGCCCCCTCCCTTTAATTATGCTGTTAAGGTTTTGTCAACTTTGTCACAACTTTGGCAGTTTGGCGGTTTAGGGGGAAAGCTGCTCCCTTTTTCCCACTCTGAGGATCCCAATAAAGGATTTTGGAGGAGGCTTTGATTGGGATAAGCCCAGCTCAGTCCTGTCAGGGACAAGCCCAGCTCAGGGGTATCAAGGACATGCCCAGCTCAGGGACTGTCAAAATGGCCTCCCGCCAAATGACAGGGGACCACTCCGCTGGTGTCCGTCCGCGTGGATTCCGCATACTTCCATCTCATACGGCTCCCAGCAGGCAGGCTGGGAGGAAAACCACGTTGGTCGATGCCTAGGATCACACCCCAATGCCATGCCAATGCCTATTGCTGTAAGCAATAAAGTTGTGGCCATTTCCATCCAGCAACTGCATTCCGCGTCTTCAGTTGCATGCTGGGGGTCAACAATTGTAATTGGGGCAGGGATTGGAGTTGCATGTGGGAGAAAGGAGGAATAGGAGTCAGGTAGCTGGCTCTGGATACTCCCCAATTAAGCACTAGGTCAGCAAGCTGTATCAGGAAACGGGATTTTTAAATTGAAAACATAGCTAGGAAATTCAGTAACAGTTGTAAACCTCTCACTGTCCTGCTCCTCATGCAGGTTGTGTAATGCATTTGCATATCTGGTAACAGACCATATAGAACTCGTAAAGCTCTGCCTCAAGTGAGCATGCTTATACTCTCACAAGCTTATTTTAATAAGATGAAAGTAAGCATATGGTGCCCTGACCTGGATGGCCCAGGCTAGCCTGATCTCGTCAGATCCCAGAAGCTAAGCAGGGTCAGCCCTGGTTCGTATTTGGATGGGAGTCCACCAAGGAATACCAGGGTTGCTGTGCAGAGGAAGGCACTGGCAAACCACCTCTGTTAGTCTCTTGCCATGAAAACCCCCAAAAGGGGTTGCCATAAGTCGGCTGTGACTTGAAGGCATTTTACACACACACAAGCATATGGTAGTTATTGCATCAGTTGCTCTTTGTGCAAATTTACAGTTTGCTGCTTCTTATGCTGTGAAAAACTCTAAGTGATTCTACTGGAGTATGCTTTGTAGGACATATAATGCCACCATCATTGGTAAAGCTAACGAGGTGTGGGTCTAGTAGTAAGTTCCTGGATGGAGGGGGACTTTGGGAAAATCCCATGTATTCAATCTAACCCTGAGTTGAACAAAAAGGCAGAATATACATGAAATGACTTCTTTTAAGTGCTCAGAATCACATCCATGCAGAGCCAGTATTGGACAGATTTTAGACAGTGAAACCAGTTAAAAGCTGGTGTTGTTAAAGGTTTTAAAAGCTGTTCCACTAATCTAATACAACTATGTATAATAAATATAAACAATCCACCAGGATTTTTTTTGCTGTCAAGTCTCAGCTGACTTATAGTGACCCTATGGGATTTTCAAGGCAAGAGACATTCAGAAGTGATTTGCAATTGCCTGACTCCGTGTCACGACCCTGACCAGGGCTGACCCTAGTTAGCTTCCAAGATCTGATGACATCAGGCTAGTCTGGGCTATCCAGGTCAGGTAATCTACCAGGACATATTCATCCAAAATATTGATGAGGCAGTTATTACCTTTCCCATGTATGGGCACTGCATCCTTGTGACGAAAACACTCCTGTTATGACAGCTGAGATGTGCTGAACATTTCCAGAGATTTGTCTAATATCACATTAAAAAAAAGGTTATATGAATCTACCCTGAATTTGTTTTGAATCCAAACCTGGCATACAGAGACTACTCTGATTGGAAGATTGCTTTAAGTATTTACTGCAGTATAGACTGAAATGAAGTTCTAGTATTAGCAGTGGGATTCTCTACCTCTTTCTTTCTTTCTTTCTTTCTTTCTTTCTTTCTTTCTTTCTTTCTTTCTTTCGGAAATTGCTTATTTTCAGGGAAAGCTTTATGTCCTATTGGAAAAACTAATCCCTGAACTTACATTCAAGCGGCCTGTGGTTTGCAGCCAATCCATATCTCAAAAGCTGAGCCCATCTCAAATGACAACATTGCTTAAATTACCTCCCACTTTTGCTCCACTTCTGTGATGTCTGTTCATCATCAAATAACTCAAATGAAAGAATAACACTCTGGTCTCATGACTGCACAGACCCTGCTGGTGTCTGCCATAAATTTCCTTTTTGTCAGGGCAGCAAATTGTGTCCATCTTCAAGCTCTGCTTCCACTCTTGGAATGATGTTATTAGCATAGTCATCAATGTGAAAGTGTATGGTGGATGAATAAAATATAATAATAGACTTGGCAGGGGTTATGTATCTAAATTGCCCACTTATGCTCTCTATACTTTGAGTCTACAAGTGGTATCATCTAATCTAACATTTGGATAGTTGCAAGCTATCATTTTCTGCTCAGTATGCTCCCCCTCCCACCCAATTTTGTAACTTTCAATAACAAAGTTTTTTTAGGGATTTTAAAAATTAATAAGTGACACTGGCAAGGTTTGTGTTGGTCCCTAATAAGCATTAAACAAGAAGTGTCCCTTTTTGTCAAATCACCATTTCTGCAGGCTGTTAGGAAACTCAAAATGAAAATATTTGGGCCTGCTGAAGGCTGCAAAGAATGAATGAGGGTTTAAGCACAACTTTTAGTTATCTGGTGGTAGGGCTTGTGAGATGTCTTATGTAAATAAGGCTCAGAATTGAAAAACTAGAAACACTAAAAGATCATTTAGTTTCCCCCCGTTTCCACTTACTACTTAATTTGCCAAGACAGGGAGAGAAGTATCACAGGAAGGGTCTGCCAAGGCAGGGCTTAGGGATGGGTTGTTCTCCTCTTCCTCTGATGAGGACTCATCTGCCCATGCTACTCTGGGGTGGTCCATGACACATGCTCCCAATAGCTAGCCTTGATCAGTAGTCTAGCTGCAGCATTCTGCGCTAGCTGCAGCTTCCAAACATTCTTCAAGGGTAGCCCCACATAGAGTGCATTGCAGTACACTAGTCTAGATGTAACTAAGGCATGGATTACTGTGGTTAGGTATGACTAGCCACATTCTAGGTGATGCAATCATATAAGAAACACTCTGTGTTGAAGTTCTATATTTTTAGCATAGTCAATTTTTAAAAAAGGACAAATGTTCAGATAACCAGATGGATAGCGAGGCTGTAAGATGCACAAGAAGAAAAGTGCAGTGTTCTTCTCCCATATGTTCCTTAACCCTCACCTCCATCGCTTACTCTAAATGTGAATGGAGTGGACACATTAAGAGAGCATGCCTGCACATTTTCCCAGAGGGACCCTGAACAGGTAATAAAGGTTTTAAATAAATAAATATATGCCAGATAACCAAAACAATATAAGTACAATAATTAATTATTATTTTTCATTTGGGGAGTATAGTCTATGTCAAAAATACAAGTTTATTTGTTTATGTATTTACTTAATTTATACCCCACCTCTCTCATCAAGGGAGACCCAAAGCAGCTTATATAGTTCTCCTCTCATCTGTTTTATCCTCACAGTAACCCTGTTTAGGTTTATTTATTTAATTTATTTATTTAAAACAATTCTATGCTGCCTTTCAATCCAACTCAGGGTTCCCAAGGCAGCTAACACGAAAATATGTCATCCATTAAAAACAGCATACACACACACTCACGTATAAATAAAACACATAAACACATATAAACATGCAAGGTTAGGCCAAGAGGGTGTGACTCGCCCCAAAGTCACCCAGCAAACTTGCATGGCAGAATGTAGATTTGAAGTTGGGAATTCCAGATTTCAACATGGCTTTTAAAGCCTGTGACTCTCTTCTACCCCTACCAAATCAAACATGGCCCTATCTGTGGATATTTGAATCTGCAGATCAGAGCCTTGTAGACATAAGGGAGCTTTTCCAGCAAATTTGGGGGAACCCCAAGGTTTGCAGAAAAATCTGAAATCTGGGAGGAAGGGGGGAGTTAAATCTCTCAAAACAGAGGAGAAGGGTGGAGGCAGTGGTGCTACAGGTGAGGAGGAGAAGAGTTGGTTTTTATATGCCGACTTTCTGTACCACTTAAGGGAGACTCAAACCGGCTTACAATCACCTTCCCTTCCCCTCCCCACAACAGACACCCTATGAAGTAGGTGGGGCTGAGAGAGCTCTAACAGAGTTGTAACTTGCCAAGGTCACCCAGCTGGCTTCATGTGTAGGAGTGGGGGAAAAAATCCAGTTCACCCTCCACAGCTCATGTGAACGAGTGGGGAATCAAACCTGGTTCTCCAGATCAGAGTCCACCACTCCAAACCACCACTCTTAACCACTACACCATGTTGGCTGAGTAGGGAAAGGGGGAAGGCAGATGGGAGGGCAGTGCAGCGGAAACAGGGTAGGAGGAGGAAGCACCTCACCCACAGATATGAGGTGCTGCAGAAGCCAGGCAGCAGTGACCAGGCAGTCTGGCTGGCAAATACCTGGCCCACTGAATGGGGGAGGGGGGATTGGTAGACAGATTGGCAGGGAGGTCAGTGGGAGGGAAGGCAGTCACAGCCACAATGAGGGGGATGCATGGGCAGGCATAGCGGCATGGAGGAGGAGGGGTGGGCAAGCAGTTTGATATGGCTGAAAAAGGGAAGGTCACATAAAATAGTGTGCACAGCAAAGGCAATGCCGATCATTCTGGATTACATCCTAAGCTTTTAAAGCCTGTGACTCTCTTCTACCCCTACCAAAAAAGGTTTTGATCCTTTTTACCAGTTCAGAGGTTTACATTTTTACTCCTTGAAAGCTTCTTCTTGGCTTGATCTACCTTGGCAAATTTCATGTGCTATTGTGATCTAAATATCTAAGAGTTTCAAGACAGTTAGATAGTTTCACCTATTTCAGTTGTAATTATTTATTCAACTACTTCCTTTGTCCGTTTCATTAATTTTGTAGGTGTTCAGTCAAATAACATGGGCTTGCCTAGTTGGGGTGGGAGAGCCCTTGCCCCAGCACTTGTTTCCCACCACCACTGAGCAGAGGCAGGATAATTTTTTTTAATGGTAATCAGACCTATAATATGATGTCACTTCCAGATTTCCCCCAGAAGTGATATCAGTCATCTCTAGGAATTGCCAGAAACTCTATGGCTTTACCAAAGAGTTCCCAAAGATTTCTAAAGAGGTGTGACATCACTTCCAGGTTTTCCTACATATGACATCACACTGTTGCCATGGTCTCCTCATGTACCTGCCCCCTGGGTCTCCCCCTGGGTCTCCCATTGGCAACCCTAATTTCAACCTCCCAAAAGCGGGAAGGGTTCTGTGGTTGGATTTCGCCTGTTTAAAATGATATATTTGATGCATATTAACTTTTGCTCTAGAGCTGTGGTACTCAGGCCACAGTTTATGGAGAGCCACTTTACCAATTACCATCATTCAAAAGAGCCACATTTACTTCCATCCCTGGCATAAGGCCTGTATCTAAGGAAGGTTTGCGCCTTCTTCTTCCTCTGGCAGTAGCTGTTTCAAGGTGAGACCACCTGCTACCACAAGCCTTGCACACTTTATTGAAACACAGGCACGTGTCACATTGGGGATCAATGTGGCTCAGAAGAGCCAACGGCAGCACATCAAAGCTCCTGAGCCATAGAGTGAGCATCACTGCTCTAGAGATTAGTTAATTTCCAGAACATCATCAAGAAATAGGGTAATGCACATTGCTTGATCCCAGCACATACCAGTTCTACACAGTTAATTCTGAGAATTGCCCAGGTGACTCCGTTGTTATGTAAAAAGATTACAAAGATGAAATAAAATCTTCAGCAGCGTTGCAGAGACTTGGGAAGTTAAATGAAGAATGGATTGGATAGATAGTAGTAGGAAAACTCTACTTGGCTATGTCTGTGGCGCTGGGCGGGGGACGGATGGACAAGAATTCAAGACTCATCATTGCAGGACAGACAGCAGATATTTTGAGGGGGTCACATTTATTTAAAGGGCAAGACCACATGGGGCAACTTTTCTTGTGCCAGAATCAGGCAAAAAGCTGAAAATCAAGTCCCTGTACCAATGAAGGATGCTCTTTACCTCCCACTTTGAACAGTGTCAAGAAAACAGTGACTAGAAACAGAGCTTCTAAAATTGCCTTCTGAGGAAACAAAGTAGTCCATGCTAATGTAAAATATTCACAGTAGCACTATTTATCCTCATTCTTCATGTTATCATGTTACATTTTTATATATAGCATTAGGAGAGATGGTCATGTCCTTTACAGAGATATTTTTCTTACAATACCAAAATAAACAGAAAAATATGAGAGTTTAAATCTCCCCCTAGACATTCTTTTTGAGAAAAGGAGCTAACTCCATGGTCAGGTCTGGGGGACTTGAGTGTGCCAAGTGGTCTTTTGGGTATCTAAACTGACTGGCAACCTCTTCATCTCTTCTCTTTATGGAAAGTTAGAATTATGTGCAAAGGATAGATAAGTGTGCTGAGAAAGAAATGACATTTATTCTATACAAAGCTGGATCTGCAGCTTCCCTAGTGAGATATAATCCTCTCAGTGCTGGGGTTATTTTAATCAACCTTAAAAAGGCCCCCTGCAAATCTGGCTACCATTCAAATTGATTCACCAAGCAGCAACAAAAGTTGAGGAAATTAAATGCAGCCTAAATCCAGGAAATTGACTGCTGGAAAAGGATGTAATCCTCTGGTTGCTGTTTAAAAATCAATTAAGACTCATACATGATGTGCAGAGTCGCATCATGTAGTTACATGTTTTAGCTATGAAGTAATTACATCAACACTAGGAACAATGTTCTCAGTTTCTGGTCACTCATACGCTAACCTAAGGATAATAACCCACCAGTGGTTTTCTAACTAAGATGTCCCTTTGGGTTACATTTAAAATGGAGTTTTATGATGAGAAGATCTGTGGATCGATTACCCCCTTTCATTCCCACTGCCAAGTTTTGGAACCCTCATAGAACTGAAGAGATAAAAATGGCCTGAAGGTCATTTAGTATACACATGTGGGTAAAGTCATATAGAATTTTGGTGGGCTCTGATGAATCTTTACTTTCAACCCATTAGATGAACCATAAATGGAATGTGTTCACAGAATAGGTCTCTTCCCCTTATAGTCTGCTGTGATCCTGAAAGCTCTTGCTGGTCAGGGGATCTTTAGCAGGGAACTGAGATTGTTTGAGTTTCTGAAAACAGTGTGTGTGGGGGACAGGGGGAGGCAGGAGTACCCTCTCCTTCCACATCACAGTTCAAAGTAGGAAAGGATTCCCTTTGATCTTTAATAATAGTCACTGCAGCTGCCGTGAGACTGCAAGGAAACCGAGTTGGGTCAGAGGAACCCAGACACTACTCTTGCAAAAATGAAATATCTAGTTTGGCCCTTACTCATTTAGCATTAGTGGTATGTCAGATGCTGATCCAAATATAGCCTGCAGTCCTTTGCCATTAAACCAAAAAACCTTTTTTTTACTATGATAGCTTACCTGACGTGTTATTAAAAAAATAGCACAGCTGGATGGTACATTTTTTTAACACCAAAGCAGGGTGGATGCCTCTCTATTCCTCCTGGCTTGAAAGTGACTCTGATTCTTCCTTTTAAAAAGATTCAGTGCTCTCTCGCTCTGTCTCTCTGTCTCTCTGTCTCTCTCTCTCTCTCTCTCTCGTGTCCTCTTGTTCACTATGTATTCTCTTTGTTAAGCAATAGTTGCTCATTGCTCCCAGTTGCCCGCTTTATGCTTGCTGCACTCAATTAGTTCTGTTGCTTGCATTTTTGTCTCTTTCCATTCTCATACAACATCATAGTACTAATTTGATTTATCCCAATTAATAGCTCCCAACTCCAATCGTCTACCTAGTGGTGATGTGATGGGAGAAGAGAGGGTGTGTTTTTGTTTTTATTTGGAAATGTCTAAATGCCAAAGGGCAGGTTTCTTGAGGACTGATGGGATTGGGTAGTGTTTTCTGTCCTTGAGGAGATAATGGTGGCCAGTTATTTTCAGACAAAAATGTGCTTTGCCCTCCCATAAAGTTTCCTACTTCTGGAAATCTATAATCCCTCACTACATCCCATGTGCTTTCAAAACATGAAGATCAGGTAACCATGAGTCTTAAATGTGCCTTCAAGCCACTCTCACACTATTTCTGCAACATGGAGAATTTGGAGAGAACATAGAAGTGAAATGTACATTGTAACCAGTGTAGCTTTTAGATTTACACTACTGATCTGTTAAACACAAAGCTAATTTAAGGCTCATGTGTGAAAATTTGCTGCAAGAGATAGCCACCAGCCTTTCAACCCATCAGATCACTACAGTATACAAACACTGTGAACTTCTGTGGATGTTGTCCCCTTCAGCTGTGGTTCTGCAGTCTGCATGGATGGCTTCCAACTTCAGCCTAGATCTTAAAAATATCTGCCTTTTCTTAGGACACTTCCTGAATATCTGACTGTATGCAAGAGTATACCAGGAACATGGAAAGGTACTGCACATGCACACCATAAGACCTGCTAAAAGAACTGAAAATTTTGGTTGATATATTTTTCTGTGGAGATCGACATACAAATTATTTTGTTGTGTACCAGACTTTGGCGTCAGCCATGAAAATGGAATGAACAAATGTCTAATTCATCTAATATCCTGACTGACTTTGTTGAATTTCTTATGAAAGCAACTTTAATCATTGATTCATGACACGAACCACCTATACCAAGTATTAAACTTTTAGTAAATCAAATTATTTATGTACTCCATCATAAATACTACCAACTGTCCTCTTTATTTAATAAAACTTGCTTTTGTATTGAATCTCGGACGCTCCTTGGTGCTGAAAGCATGCTTAATATTACATAACTGGAATCAGGAGTATCTGATATTTCAGCATTATTTTTCTTGGGCAATTGGTGATTTGTAAAGCCTACTAGCTGGGTGCAGTAGTGGGTGTTAAGGTTTAGAGGGGCATTTTGGTTTTTGTCTTTGGCTTTTTGAATCTCAGCGACTAAGCTGGCAACCTCATAAGAACGGGCTTACAAGATTTCCTCTGCTTCCTGTCTGCAGCTGAGCCTGGATTATTGCTAAACCTAGCTACTCTTGTTGTGAGCCTACATCTTCTGGAAAGCTTTTCTTTAACTCTTCCATTTCCCTTCTTTTACTATACTGCAAACTGTATTATTGCACATAACACTGTAGATGGGAATTACCATTAAGTTATTTCAGCAGAGCACTTGTCCTTACCCCTTCCCTTGAAATCATATCCCACTTAAAATGTCAGGTGTGTATTAATGCCAGTGCATATACTTCAGTGAAAGGTCTCTTACAGGGCTGCATGCATGGCATATTTTTGTGTATTTTTGTGTATGACATGTCCAGTGTGGGGGGTTTTTTAGTACAAAGTTTAAACTTAATCTGTAATGCTCTGTAAAGCATTATGAAATTGCTAGCATCTTTGGACAACGCGACATAGGTATACCCCTGCTACTAATGACAGCAATAGTGGGACACCAGGTCACCCACAAGGAACCAGAGTGGAGGAGAGGCAAGAGAAGGAATGCCTTAGGGCAAGGTAATACATTCCAAGTAATAAAAATAATGGTCAACATAACTTGAAATACTAGTTGGAAGCCAGTCATAGCTTATGAGCTAATAGTAAGTTGGCTAGGCAGCAGTGGAAACAATAGTGTACAAATGAATATTTGCAGTAAAAAAAACCATTCTATAAGTAGCTGAAGTACGGTTGTTATTGGCCAAAACTGCTTTGAATGAACAAATGACATGAAGCTGTAATTGTGATGATGAGTCTGTTGAATATACTCAGCAGGGCTGACTTCTGTAGAATCTCCAGGATTGTGAGATAAAATTAAGTCAATCATTATTTCTTTTCTTCAAATTAGGGGATTTATTACATGTGACATTCACTTTGGTATATGCAATTGCTTTCACATGTGACACAATCAAGCACAGAGGCACAGAGGCAAGCTGTGGATAACTGAGTAGAAACATGCAGGTGTATCCTTTTTTGTTAATGGGTGTTATTTTCCTGCAGTTTTACCTGACTTTTTCTTCCCACAGAAATAACTACAGCTTCATTGTGTGTGTATAGGGGGAACTATTTAAATCATGGGAAAGGCATAGGAGTAAAGGGTCAAATACTCGCTCCCCCATTAATCCATCCCTGTTTTCAAAACAACTCTGTAGGGTTGTGAATATATTTTTTTATAAAACATTAGTGATCCTAATCACAGATCCTTCACATCTCTTGGCAGTAAACTGTGAGCTGAGTAACAATGAATGGATTGTTTTGTTTACACCATTCCACAGGCCTTAAAGTATATCACGGTCTTGTAACATTTCTGTTTACTGGCTAGTAATTCTCAGGGCCTTGTGGTTCAGCTCCCAAGGAAACTGTCCTTGCAGGAAGAAGGCAGGCAGGCAGGCAGGCACACATTAAATGCATTAAAAAGACAGGTAGGCTTTATTAAGAGCAACAGGAGGGCTGTGTCTGTGTCTGAAAGGGTTGGAAAACACAGAGAGTGACAAGCAGTGACAACACGAGGGGCCCTGGGGCAGAGCAGGAACAGCAGGAATCCTCAGCCAGTTTAGGCATCTTTGTTGGTTAGATGCTAGTATTGCAAGGATACCTTATTATTTCATGCATTATTGTGATGGAGAGGAGGCTGTCCTGCCCCTGAAGGGAGAAACAGCCACTCAGAGGAGCCCAGAGGGGATGAAACGTTGGAGGGAAGCACAGAAGGAGTTAGTTGAGTCCTGTCTCGGGTAGTCACAGCTTAGGTCTGGCACAGGAAAAAGAGCAGACGGTGTACGGGGAAGCTCTGCCTGGTAGTGTGGCAGAGAGGTTGAGCACTATCTCTGGGACAGAATAGCGTTCCCCATTTATTAGGCCTTTCTCTGGTGATGGGGAGGCCTCGTACCATCTAGTCTGACGTGGCAAAAAGGCCGGCTGGTGTGGGTGGAGTCCTGGGTGTGCATGAGAGGATCCAACCTAATGGCTAATCATTAATAGCCTGTGTGACGAACAAAGGGTTAACCTTAGAGAGATGCTCAGAGAAAGGGAGTGGGTGGAGCTAAGGAACTCGCTCTCTCTGTTCTGAAGAAAGGAATTGGTATTCTGACTATGGTAACCTGCGTGATCAGAAGCTGTGCTCGACTCTGGGAACCTGAGGATTCAGATTTGCCTTAAAAAAGTAAAGGTAGTAGTAAGGAGGTAGTTCCCTGTGCAAGCACCGGGTGATTACTGACCCGTGGGGTGACGTCACATCCCGACGTTTACTAGGCAGACTCAGCTGGTGTAAAACAAATCCTGTTGAGTGACAGGCAGAGATTGGGAGGGAAAGGGACCCTTTCTCAGGTCACTGGAAGGGAATAGGCTCTGGGAAGGAGACATTCCAGATACACAGTTTTGTTAATAGATTACTGCCACCGGAGTGGAGTAGTTCTATAGTGAGAACAGGAAGAGAGGTTTGAGAACGCCATACTTCTTTGTTCTCTGGGGAAGAGAGTTTGTTTAATATCTACCTTCCCTGTTAGCTAGGCAGCAGAGTCTGAATATAAACATCTATAAGAAGTTCTGGGAACTGCATTGTGCAGAAGGTTGGACTAGATGACCCTGGTGGTCCCTTCCAACTCTATGATTCTCTGATTCTCTAAAAGGAATTTGAGAACTTAAGTTAAGAATTGTAATTAAGTACCAACTAAGCCATCTAAGATCTATCCCTTCTCTAAAGTGAAACTTATAAAATAGCTCTGGGTCTATGCTTTTCCTACATACAGTTTCCCCTTCAAATCCATCCCTTGTACAGTGTTCAATAAATCTCTGATACTTGTTATCTCGAAGAAGCCTCTGGTGTCTCATTTCTACTGAGATAAAATAAGTAAAGGGGACTAAGGAGGGGGAAAAAATTAAAAATCCAATCAGACATTTTGACAAGCAGTCTCTCTCTCCCTCAGCACACACTTGAGGGCTCGTGATAGCCTGTTTATGTCTGAAAGTTTTAATGAAAATCCAAACTACTCTCTAAAGTTATAACTGATCTAATTTTAAGTGCCTCAGCCAGGGTTCTCCTTTGTCAGCCTGGAGACCTGTGCTGCTCTTCTATTCCTTGTAACTAACTTGTAAATAAAATAAATCTTTGTTGTTTCTGTTCTAATCCTGCTTCGGTGATCTCCTTAAATTACTTATGTTCTACTTACCTCACAGCTATGAACCCAAAGCCTATACACTCGCTACCATTAGAACCACCTGGTAACTGAGGGGGAAGGTTTATAGTTTAAAACAAGCCTAGATCCCGAAAAATCTTAGGAGGCTTTGTGTGTACTCTCAACAGAAATAAATAGGCTTGTCACACAACATGAGGGGCCCTGGTGCAGAGCAGGAACAGCCGGAATTTGCAGCCAGTTTAGGCGTCTTTGTTGGTTAGATGCTAGTATTTCAAGCACCCCTTTTGTTCCAATAACAGCAAAGAAAATGAGACTTTATGTAGGTGGATGCAATTCACATTGTGCAATTACTGCATTTCCTGTCACGTTAAGGTCTCTAGCCATGTAATACACTGCACCTGACTGTTTGCTGCTTGTGCCTACAGTGTATAGTTACATCATCAGCCTGCAAACTGATCAACCAGAAAACAGCCAGAGGCAAACGAGTAACTGAGAAACCTTATTCAACACCAGTAGTATCCAAAAGAGGAATGCCTCTTGTAGTCTTATACTTTTCAAAGCTATGGGAAAGAATGTAGGTTGGTTCTTTGTTCCGTGTGATAAATGGCATATTCTGTGTAATGCTGATGATGGATGTTGCATTGAAAGGTCAGGTGAAATTCCCAGCACAGAGCCTGACCTTTATTTAACTCACTACTGCACTATGGATTTGGAATAATTTCACCCAAGTTGTGAGGACCTCTCTTTTTACTGTATTCTTAAGTTCTTTCATTTTAAATCCTTTTAGAAAAGAGAACAAGAAGGCCCTCATTTTACTCAGTTTGGTTTTTTTAAAGGTTGAATAAAGTTTAATTTTTATAGGAGGTTATACAATTGCTCATTCTCTGTAGATACACTGATTAATTCATTATTTGAGGCCTTGACATATTGTTATCTCAATTTTCTTAATAAAGAAGATAGTTGCAAGAGGAAAAGGAAGTGGGAATGCCTTGTACTTTCTTTCCTTGCACTTCTCCGTAACTTCTAAAAAAAGGAGAGTGTGCATTTCCCCCTGCAATTAGATGTGGATAGGGTTGCCAGGTCCCTCTTTGCCACTGGTGGCAAGTTTTGCGGGTGGAGCCTGAGGAGGGTGGGTTTTGGGGAGAGGAGGGACTTCAGTGCCATAGAGTCCAATTTCCAAAGCGACCCTTTTCTCCAGGGAAACTGATCTCTATCGGCTGGAGATCAGTTGAAATAGCAGGAGATCTCCTGCTACTACCTGAAGGTTCTCAACAAGAAGAACACCTCTGTACTTATACCAAGGCTAGGAAATTAGTACAGGAAACAGCTGACACAACCATAGCATAACATATGCTATGGTTGTGTCAGCTGTTTCCTGTACTACCTGAAGATTGGCAACCCTAGATGTGAATACTTTCCCTACAAAGGCAGTTTACAATGATGGCAGGGGATGGGCGGCCATGTGGAAGTTCAATTTGAGACACTACAAAATGTGCAGGAAAACAGAATGTGATTGCAGTCACTGTTCCCCAATAGCTCTGAACATTTAAAAAAAAAAAAAGATGGTGTGTATATCTATGTAACTTCATCACCAACTTTACAACACAAATTGTGCTTATTATACAGTCTGGGTAGATTATGGACATTTTATTGACACATAAAACCTGTAATCTAGAAAGCCTGAGGGATCTAGTAGATAGAATGCTATGCATGAACATGAATGACCTAGGTTCTCTTTCCTGTTCAGCTGTAAATTCACAGGATGGCTGAGGGCTGGGAGCCCTCAGCCCCAATTCCCTATCTGTATAACTGAAGTATATAATAAATAAAGGAACAGACAGAAATGCTTGCAATACTAGGGAGGGGTTGGCGGGGGGAATGGTGAGGCTTGGTCAAGTCTTTAATGGGGAAGGTTTTTTTTAATCTTTTTATTTTCAAGGTCTTGTATCACAGTCAAAATAGATTTCCATCTTTGTACCATTAAAGCCATTTTACTGATATGATATGTTCGGTCTCATTCCTCTAATTGATGTCAGCCTCCTAAAACTCATCTAGTAAATCTGGTTGCAAAAAGGCCAAACTGCAAATAATTGAAGAAGGAGCGCAAAGAAGAAGAAGAAGAAGAAACAAATCAATGTATCTTTGCCTTCCAGAGATATCACTTTCTGGAAAGAATTAACTTTGACCAGCTAATAAGTATGAACATTTATTACTCAAAATGTTATCCCTTCTGATCTGACAAACCAGTTTTGGGTAATTTGTTAAAGATGACAAAAAGGCTCATATTACTCTAGTTCATTTTTGACCTTTCTTACTATTAGAAAATTAATTTAAGGAGTGAAACAAATGTATTAGTGTTGTCATAAAAAGAAGATGAATACCTTGCCTTCAAGCTGTTTTTTCATATTAATCCATCATACCATGTAACATGATTGCTTTTTGACGCATAACATCTTGCAAAGTTATTTTCCAGCATCACACCAACTTTTATTAAATACTGCTCACATATTTCCAGGGCTAAAAGTTATTGATAGAGTGGAGTGTAGGGGTGAGCAAAAAATAAATAAATCAGTATTTTCCAGCTTTGGATGTACTGGACCTAAAAATATCAATATTCCTAATATTCTTGAATACCAAGTACTAGTATGGTACTCGAATTTGGAGTTTTTTGAGAGCCAGTGTGGTGTGGTGGTTAAGAGTGGCAGATTCTAATTTGGTGAACCGGGTTGGATTCCCTGCTGGGTGACCTTGGGCTACTCACAGTTCTCTCAGAACTCTCTCAGCCCCACCTACCTCACAAGGTGTCTGTTGTGGGAGGGGGGAAGGAAGGCGATTGTGGCCATTAACGCATGGCTACAGAGTCCTTGCTTTGTCCCTCTCATGTCTCACGATTTTCTGAAGTGTGATCAGAAAACTGTACGCATGAGAGGGACTTAATCATGTGGCGGCTGCTGTGGTGGCGGCCGATCCGCTGGTCTGCTGTTGTGACAGTGGTCTGAAGTGTGATCAGAAAACTGTACGCATGAGAGGGACTTAATCATGTGGCGGCTGCTGTGGTGGCGGCCGATCCGCTGGTCTGCTGTTGTGGCAGTGGTCTGCAGGTACGCTGCCACCACCTCTCTCTGCCTTCCGCCTCCCCTCCTCCTTCAACCGTGGTGGCTGCTGCAGCGGCCGGTATGCTGCCGCCGCCTCTCTCTGCCCTCTGCCTTGCCTCCCCCTCCAACCATGGTGGCTGCAGCCAATAGGCCGGTACGCTGCTGCTGCCTCTCTTGTGCAGCGGTGTCACTAAAGAGAGAGCCAGGGAAGAATGGACAATGGGGCAGGAAGGGGGAAACACTTTCTATTAGCCCTCTCACAGAGGCTGGCGGCAGCGGCTCGCATGGCTCCTCAGCTACCCTGTCAAAACGGAAGTTGACCCACGCACGCACACAAGCAAGCACTCCGACTTAATTCGAAACTTTCACTTTAAATCAGGAAAACAGAGGGATAGGAAAACTCGGTCAAGTAGTGCAAGGAAGAGGGTTGGTCCCATGGGAGGGAGACGACCATACTTTCAGCCAAGGGAGATTCACTACTTTTCGGGGAGAAGTGCAAGACAAACCAACCATGCATTAATGGCCTGTAAGTCAATTTGGTACTTCTTGAAGGCAGAGAAAAGTTGGGTATAAAAACCAATTCTTCTTCTTCTTAGTATTTTTGAGTTTCTGAATTTTTTGGGACCATTATTCCTTATGGGGAAACTTTCTGGGTGGCTGGGGGGTGTTTTAAAAAGTACAGGCACCAAAATTTTAGTGGAGCTTCTGAGGCCTGTCCTTTAAATAACCTCCAAATTTCAAGTAGATTGGACCAAGGGATCCAATTCTATGCACCCCTGAACAGGGTGCTTCCATCCTTCCTCATATGGATTTCATATGGAGGGGGAAAACGCCTCCAAGCTGCTTCCAGGGCAAAAGCCATTTCTGCAAGCAGCAATCATTGGTTAAATGTATCCCATGGAAGAACCAACAAGGAGCCCAACAGAGCCATGGCAGAACCCAGTTGTGAGAGTGGAGCCCCAGGGAAGGTGCCTCGGGGCCCCGGGCTATGCTCCAAGTGTCTTCCCCCTCCATGGCTGCCAGTGTGCCTAGTTCCTCCAAGTGACCTGGTGAGCCAAGTCTCCTCACAGGCCTCAGTGTCTGCTTTATACAGAGGCAACCTTCCTCCTTAGCTCCACCCTTCCCCCTTGGATCCTCCTCTGGTAGGCCATATAAGACCCTGCCAGGAGAAACACACTGTAGGCCCTCCCCTCTTGTGTGCCTAAGGCACATGGACCAACGGGCTTGCCGCTGGCCTGCCCTGGCTCACTCACCGATCAGCTGGCTGGTGACAGGAGGCGGGGCGGTGGGGAGCAGCGTGAGCCTCAGAGGCTGGTAAGCGGAGGCTGCTGGCATGCCTGAAACCCCTATGGGCTCACTACACCCTGTGAGTGTCAGACTGAGGGGTCAGTAGATCAGGGCTGGAGCTTGGCTTTTGCCCCCTCTAGGTCTGTCCTATCCTGTGCCGCCTCTGTCTTTTCACATCACTGAGGATGGCACAGTGAGTATGTACCCCTTGCTCTTCCTGGGGGCATTGGTGCTGGTGCGGGAGGGCTGGGGAGTCCTGGGGAAGCATGCTGCAGCGGTGACCTGGGACACCAGTAATCCCATTAGAACCACAAGTCAATGTGCCAAGCCAAACAGAACCAAAATCAATGCAAGAATCTCTGCGGTGGAAACTCAAGGTGGGATGGCATTTTTGCAAACCCAGCAGAACCAATTGCAATGTGCAGAACCCAGCAGATTCCAGGGCCACTGTGGCAGTGCAAGATCAACAGGATTAATGTCAACCCAGAGAATCACCACAGAATACATCCAAGTGGGGGAGTGGGGGTGTAAGCACAACAGAACAAATGACAATGTACAGAATGCCCAGCAGAACCCAGTGCCACTGTGGCAGTGAAAGCTCAACAGAAACAAGTTGAAACGGCAGCTGAACAAATCCAAGGTGGGAGGCAGGGTGGGGCAGGATTTTGCAAGTGCTACTCAACATTATAAAAACTATGGAAGGGAAACATAGCAAAGAAGGGAATACAACCTCTTGAATCTGACACACCCACTTGAAATTGACACAAACAACCTGGCAAGCCCACAGAAACCCCCGATACACAGAAACAAAGGGAAAATGGGGGAAACAGGAAAAAATAATCTCCAAAAGCCTGCAAATGCTTGTTCCTGATCTTCCTAGTATATCCTAATATTTCTTGGATTTTTCAGGACACTTATTTTTGTATCCTGAATAATTCCAGGTTATATTTGAGATGCCAAATATACCCAAAAATATTGATAAGGTATTTTGGGGTATATTTTCGGCTCGGGTGTATCTGAATGCACACCCCTAGGGGAGTGAATAATGAAAACCATGTAAACTGCAAATATGGTTCTCTCTTCTTCCAGTCTGCCAAAGTTTTATCAGCTCCGGACATAGCTATGAGATTACTGAGGGGGGGGGGGAAATCCAAGCAAATCCTCAATCCCCCATGCAGAGATAGTGTTTTATTATATAGCTGGCAAAAAAATGATAAATATATACATTCTGCTGGAAACTTCTCTGTTTGGGCTTTTCACTCTGTCTCAGATTGCTTAGTTGGAATAAGTTTTATTAAAGAAAAAATTCAAAGTGGGATGCAGCAAAATATTCTGGCATTATGATCTCTCTCTCTCTCTCTCTCTCTCTCTCTCTCTCTCTCTCTCTCTCTCTCACACACACACACACACACACACACACACACACAGAAATCTTTACCACAAATTGTCCTAATATTGAAATCTCCATAGCATCTTCTGTGGAATTTATGATTGAAAGACTAGAAAGAAATATGATTGGTTCTTTCTGTTTATCTTACCCCAACCAACAGCCTGATGCACATAATAAAAAGCTGTACATATTTCTTGAATAGTATTTGTACTTCAAGGCAGCATGGGGGGGTGCATATTAGGAAATCACATTAAATTGTGAAGACATGCAATAAGAAGTGTGCCCAAATGGGTATCTACAAATAATATTGGCTGTACATTGAGACAGTATTGTGAGGACATGAATTAAATCACATAAAACTGTGATCATTATGGAGCTAAAGCAAGGGTTTTCATTCTGTTTCTGGTTGCAAGGGGAGAGGTTGATCTTTTCATAGATAAGACAGAGTAAGAACTGTCTTCATCTCTCACTCTGGCTAAGAAATTTCATTTAGATCAAAATATCTTGACTACCTCAATGCAGCCTTTTTGGCTAACTTTTAGACTCTAAAGAAGATGGCCCTTCTCAGATTTTTCAGCAGTTTCAAGTACCTAAGGCTTGATTCAATCATTTCCTTTTGAGGTAGCCAGATCTGCATGCATTGATTTCCACCTAATTTTCATGGGGAGTAAACTTTGGTTAGAGCAAAACTGAAAATGGGAAGAAGCAAGTGGCATGCACAAGCTGAGTTGGATTGTTTTATATATATATATATATATATATATATATATATATATATATATATATATATATATATATATATATATATATATAATTTTCTTGTTTTCATTAACATGTGTATAAAAACATCAATTGTTTAAAATCAAATAAAAATTAAAAAGTAAATGATTGTAAATGATTGTAACAGGTAACATATAAAACGACTTCCCCCTCATTCTCTTCCATCCTAAGTTAAATGTTATATACTTTTGCTAACAGCTCTAATCCCTATCCTGTTAATTAATATATACTTATCTCAACTTATCTAATTGTTAATTCAATATCTTAATCTTAATATAATCATAATTCAAAGTTATCATAGGGATTAAATCAAAAAATATCCTTTAAATGGTCTCATTGAAAATTGCTTCTCACAATAAAGTCTCCACGCCTCCCAGCCCCCAAAATTGTACATTATCAAAAAAGTATTAACTTCCCCTACACCTCCCTCCTTCCATTAAAAATTAGTTACTATGTTCATTTTCCATTTCACCCTAAATTCCATTTCAAACATATTAATTTCAGTAAATCATAATCATACATAATACTATTTGCACTATGATCAATTCTTTTAACCAGTTCATTTTAGTTAATAAATCTATATCAAATGTTGTGATGTTTCCATTTAAGCCAGTCCTTTTGACCAGTTCCATTTAATCATATCAGCAAAGCCAGTCCTTAACCAAGCAAAGCCAGACCTTAACCAGTTCCTTTTAATCATATCAGCAAGGAAGACCAAACTCTTTTAAATTAGTCCCTTTGCCCAGAATTTCCAGGATCTCCTTCTTTTCTCCAGTTGCAGTAAACATCGGAGATCCTCCTTGGCGGTTATTAGCAGAGTCCCTTCTGCAAGTAGATAATTTTCATAGTAAATCCACATTGTAGTCAGATCCATCCCAAATTCAAAACAGAGAATCCTGTCAGCTCCATTTTTCCTGCTCCTTAAACCCTCCAAGCAAACATTGAAAAGTTCATCCTGCAGGTTAAAGAAGCAAAGATCAAAGCCACCCATATTAAAATCTCCTGTTAACAGCTGCACGTTGCTTATTGAGACTTCCCAGTTCCTCTACAGATTTCTTCTGTTCTTCTTGTATCTTGTCATCTAGAGGTTCCAGGTCTTTGAGGTCTTCCTCATTCTTTATTTGGGTACTTGACTGGGTAAAGGTATTCATCCTGTTCATCATCCATTCCATCTGTTTTAATATCTGCTCCTGTTGTTTTAACAGCAATTTATGTTGTCTTGCAAATATCTCATTTTGCTGAGCAAGCAAATCTTGAATTAGTTGTTCCATGATTACTTGCAAAGTTTCATCCAGTTGAAGATGTTTTGATGTGTTATAATCAAAGGAGTTCTTATTACTCTATTTTTAGCAGTTTTAACAGGTCTCAAAAAATCAATTTTCCAGGGTGTGGGTTTAACGATTTTGGCAAGTCTTAAAAAACAGATTTCCCTGGATATGGGTAGATTAGCAGTTCCTGCTGAATCAAATCGCCGAAATATTTTTTCCAAAAAGCTTCAAAAATCAAGTAAAAATCAACTTTTAAAATTTTATGTACCAACGAGTTTTCACAGACGCTCTAGGTCGGCATGAAACAGGAAGTAGGAAGTTAGACGGAAATCATGTATCCACGGACCGTCCATCGTCCCCGTTCTGTAGTTTTTAGTAACAGACCTTGTAAATGGTGCACCAGGGGACGTCAGATCCGGTTCTGGGCGTCTCAATACTTCCCTTCTCCCTGATAGCTATCAGCTCGCTGCAAATGATGGTAGTCCTAGAGGTTTTCCGGCTCCAAAATTCCAAAGATGTAGCAGGAAGACTGGAACGGTAAGGTGACCAAGGGGAGGGAAGGCTTTATTTCTCCCTTTCCCTCAAACGTCACAGAGTCTCATTGGTACTTATTCTGTCCATCAGAAACGAAGTTGTTTAGTCTACCCGTAGATCAAATTGATAGAGTCCTTGCCACTTTATCTGACGTTTTATCTTCACAAAAGTAGATGGGGGGGCATGCAGAGTTCCCAGTTATTTGCTGCCAACCAGGTCTTCTATTTATTCCCGGTAAGATCAAAAGTATTCTTGTTACTCACATAGATATCCGAGAGTGAGGTCTTCTATCATTAAATAATTCTTTAGTTGGTAGTAGGTAGTGGAAGCTCAAGCCTAATGCCAAAGGAACGCTGGCGACGATGCCTTCTCCCCTCAATGCCTAGCGGGACAGTCGTCCACACCTCCGGGGGACTTAAAAAAGCTCCCTCGAAGAGTGTGGGAGTCACACCGCTATCTTCTGGCTGCAGAGGAATTCCTGCATCCCGGCCCACCGTTTAGAACCGGGTTGGTGTAGTAAAAACCACACCAGTTCAGCGTAACTTGGATTCCCTTGAGAGAGCCCTCTCAAGGGACGTCTGCTTGGAACTAGCTCATTACCGGAAGCCAAGCTGAGTTGGATTGGTGATACCTTCTCCTGCTTAAGGAAAAGCATGTTGATCATTGGTGCTAAGGGAAATACTCTTAATTTTTCATGGGTTTTTAGGAGGACACCAATACATATTTTGAGCTAGCAGTTGAGAGTATTTTTCTCTACATCTTTTCATGGGAATGTTCTCATACTGCTGTTGTAGTTATTTTATAGAGAAATTCAAACCTTGTGCCAATGACCAAATGTGGTGGAAAGGCTGGGTTGCCATCTCCAGGTTGGGAGTTCCTGGAGATTTGGGAACAGAGCCTGGGGAGGGAAGGGTTAAGGAGGGGAAGGAGCTCAGGTTGGGTGTGATGCCAGAGAGTCCACACTTCAAAGCTGCCATTTTCTCCAGGGGAACTGATATCGGTTGTCTGGAGATGAGTTGCAATTCCAGGAGTACTCCAGGTTCTACCTGGAGGCTTGAAATGATCTTTCCAATCTTAACATAATGATCTCTTCTGCACGTACCCCACCAGCTCTTGGGAACTGAGGGTGGGAGAAATGGGCGCAAATCCTCTTCCCATCTTTGCACCTCCCCACAGTTGTTTGCACAGGCCTAGAAGACAAATTTTGAGAGCCCCTGTCCTAGAGCATTTTTATTTGAAATCAAAGGGTCATAACAATTACTGAACATTATAAACAAGCAAGTCCCATAGAAAATATGTGTTTTCCCATCAAAAATGTGCTCAGGGAAACTTTCTTTGTGGCGGGCAAATAAAGCCCCTGGATACTGCTATTTTCTTAACAAGACAGTTGTTACCAAATGTATTGTTATCACTCTTTCTGCCAGCAACTCCGCTGACAGCTCCGTCTGTATGTAAATTGACTTTTTTTTTCCAGGAGGCTTTCATTTTGGCAGCCTCATCAAAAAATCATATTCTGTTTTAAATTACCCTTGTTTCTCCAAAATATCTCCCCTGCCACCCTTAAAAATCATTCTTTCTATCTCTGATTGGGAATTTCAGTTGCACTGAAGTCTTAAAATAAATGGGTTGTTTGTAGTTGAATTTTGTCCCTTGTGTGTGTGTTAGTAATGCTTATTTATTTATTTGATTCCCCATGTAGAAAATATGGAGGATTACAGTATAGAACACAGAAACCTTGTGAAAAAATTATGTGTAATTTGGGCCCAATACTCTTGGCATTCATTTGTTTTTTTGGCAGTGATTCAGTATGACTTACTTATAATATATTGTCACCCTCATCAGAATTCTATGGAAGTTGATTTCAGCTATGCAGAGGGAAAACCGGCCTTCTGGGATGAATGCAGTATTTCCAATTGAATTTGGGGATGTATAGTTTGCCTAATGCCTACCTCAGGGATCCCCAACTTTTTGGAGCTTATGGACCCATTTGGAATGGCTACCACAAAATGGCTGCCGCAGGAGGCAGAGTCAGCCACAAAATGATTGTTGCCAGTTAACTTCAGTAACACGGTATAGATCCCTGTGTGGGGATGGCAGCTGATGCCAAAACAACAGTAAAAAAAAAAATCTGCCAAGCCAATTGCATCTCACATAAAGTAAATTAGAAGCCTTGCTGGGCAAAATCTCTACTTCCTAGAAACACTTGGTGGTCACCAGAAAAGGTGTCAGTGGGCACCACATTGAAGACCCCTAGCCTAGCTTTTTGCTATTCATCTTTTGCGGCGAATATTGCTTCTACTTATGTAGTGTGTGGGATCACCAGCCAGCAATTTCTCAGCAAACCTCAGCTCTGCTGTAATAAATCAGTAAATGACTTTAGCAAGCCACAGCATCTCTTCTGAGTCTAATCTCACCCTGCCCCTCCACTCCCATAATATGGGGGATGATGAAGAACACAGGACTTTTATAAGGAGTTGAGATGATGTATATGAACTGCTTTGAGAAAATGCATTATATAAATACCAAACATTATTATTTACTATCACATCATCATCAATAACGATAATAACAACAACAGCAACAGCAGCAACAATGGTGTGGTTCTGTCAGGTCTCCACAGCAGTAGTGGTGATCAGGGACTCTAGTTTTCTATGGAAAAAAACACTTCTGAATTTTCCCCAAGAAATGTAGTAGGAAAGAAAACAGGGGCAGGGGGGAATAGAAAGGCCCTGTTTTCTTTCTGCCATAGGGTACAAACATAGCATATGCCCTCAGAATTAAAAAAGAATTTTTCAAGGAACCAGGAAAGAGAGAAAGAGAGTGAGAGAGCCTTTCTTCCTCCTAGCCTCATGTTTTTGCCTCAGATCTTTCATCCCTCACCCTTTTATTTTCTTGGCAATCGCAGTTGGAAATTTTGTCCGATTAGTAGAAAGTTTCCCCACTATTAAGCCTCTGAATCTCCTTCAAGAGGCTGATAGACTGGGCCCTAACGGCAGCTGCTTTACTTCTTTTCAGGCACCATCCATCAGGCTGACAGTGGCTGCCGATGGGCCAGTCATATTGTCTATATTTCATACACAAACATCAGGTCTGCTGACAGCACTTTGCACACTCGGAAATTGCTTTTGCTGTGAGCTGAATTTCAACGAGAGCATTTCCCCCACCCCACCCCACCCCCCTCTCTCTGGGTCTTTCTCTCTGTGTTTATGACCCTCAGGAGAAGAGGCGCTGCTGTGAATAGACAATGCTGAAAGCACTCTTGTATAGTGCAGACGTTTTTGTGTCTGGTGTATTTAATGTTTACAACAAATTTGTTGTTTGTTAATTTACACTTTGATTCATTCCTTAAAAGAACCGTCATTGCATTCTTCTGCTTGTCCTTTGTACAAATGTACAACAACTGATGCTGCAGTGTGTGTGTTTGTGTGTGTGTGAAATGAGCAGGATGGTAGGGTTGGGGCAAAGAGAAGAGTAAATAGAATTTCGCAGCATCCCATGGCCTGTACAGCTAATATGAGCAGCCATTTGAAATTACTCTGGAGGAAGGGTGTAAAGTATAGGCTGATAATTGGAGAAGAGCTGCCCCTTTGGATTGGAGGCTGAACAGATATGTTAGGTAGTATGTGATGCATATTAAACATTTTGTGCATTATTGCACAGGAGAGAAGGAAAAGCTACTGTAGATTGGAGGAATGGTTCATTACACTATGCAAACAATATGGTAACAACATGAAGAAAAAGAAATAAAATGAAATAAGTGGGTTAAACTGGCATGATTGAACTCAACCCCCCCCCCACCACCAACTGATGCTCACCCATGCCCACATCCAACCTCCCCAATTGGTTTCAGGCCTTGCTCCTGCCTTCCCCCTCTCCTCCACCTGGAGCTTCCTCACTCCTTTTTTAAAAAAAATTAATGTCCAAGATTAGCAATCGAACACTGAGGAATCTGCCTGCACACAGTGAGTCTCTTCTGGTCAGTCTGGCTGCTATGAAACTGACTAGAAAGTCATGCAACCATGAAACTGACCAGAAGTATATAGCAAGGGCAGTTTTTTCATGATCTCCCCTGCAATCTGGTCAGTTTCATGGTTGCATCACTTTTTGGTCAGTTTTTTTTTTTTAAGGCAATAAAATATCACTAGATCACTGGAGCATTCAGTCTTAGCAGGTTCTCTGAATTCCCAGCTTTCATTAAAGAAATAAGTCTATATCCCCTTCCCTCGAAGATTATATAAAGAAAAAGGCATATCTATTGCTTCAATGTTTCAGATCTAGCAATTTTTTAAAAAAGGAAAAGAAATCACTCATCTTCAGGGGGAAGGAGACTCTGATCCTTCACATACTGTTTAAAATGGCACCAGTTAATGCTCAGGAGCCATTTTCTTTAGCATTCTGTTCCCTGACTCTTCCACATGTGCCTTCCCTTCATCATTCTATCACTAAACTTGTAATTTAAAACAAACCAAAAAATGGGGGTGGGGGGAGCCGCTTGCACTAGCCACTCTGTAGGGAGACTGCTTCTGTTAATTGCTACTACTTGTTGAAGGGTTTTGCTTCACATATTATTTAAAATGGCTCCAGTTAATGCAGGGTCGGGAGCTATTTTGACCTTAGCCAAGGAACATGAAGAATGTTGTGAACAAAGGGCATATCCCATGGATTGCAATTTGGGGATGGGGGGGCTGGATTGCAAATGACTTAGGGCAAAAGAAGTCTTGTAAGGGCTTCATCATAATTCTAGACTGGCATTAAGTTTCCACTGGTCATCCACTAGTTACCTCATGATGTACACATCTTTTTTTTTTTTGGTCATGTATAAGGTGCAGTGTGGGCAAGAATTAACCAGATATATATTCAGTGGCCATATGAGCTGGCACTTGGTTTATAATACAGATGCAATTTTCCAGCAGAATGTTGTATAGTGATTCTAATGTGCCTGAAATGCTAAATGGCTTGTGATGAGCTAGGCCATTTCAGGTCACAAGTCCCTGGTCCTATAGAGCCATGCAGCTGTGACTGGCAGTAGTATGCCTGTGATGCAGCTCCAGAGGCAACCCAGCTGAAGCAAATAGCACCGAATCCTCTTGCTATACCACCCAGCCGATGAAATCCCACTGCAGCCAGACATTAATTTTCAGGTGTAGAAACTTGCATGCCAGCTATATTTCAACTAGCATACACTCAACATTCAAGTAGTGTACATTTCTTTGGTCTGACATCACGATAACCTCTTCTAGATACCTCAATTTGGCAACATTTTAAGCTGTACTTAATATTTTCCTTTATATTCTTTTTCGGGTTACCTTTTTACAAGCTTAATAAAGAAATACATATGCATAAAGTAGTATAGGTGCTTACAACCTTGAATGTTATGAGTCCCATGGTACTTTTGAGGCTTTGGTAAGTGACTGCTACATAGCTAGAATCTTGGGGTTGTGGTAAGACTAATGAAATTGTGACTCAAGTGACTGTTAATGGACATACAAGCAAGACCAAAGAAATGTGTGTGATAACTGTGGGGTGCAGCATTGGGGTCTGCTCCCTTTTTGCCCTTGGTGTAGGCAGAGGTCTGGGCCTCAGGAGCTTCCTTGGCCTCAGACCACTCTGAAGGCCAGTCTGAGCTGTTCTCGCCCTCAGAGGATGCCAGAGTTCTAGGCTATTGCCTCAGCCCCAGAAACTCATGGCCTTCTTCTCCCTGGCCTCAGTTCCTCCTGGCCTTAAATAAGTTAGGACCCAGAAGGCTTCTCCCAGCTCCGCCACCTGAGCCCGTCCCCCATGAGTGTATAAAAGGGTCAGCTTGTGGGGTTTCTCGCACTACAAACAGGACCGGATTGAGCTATAGATCCCATTGTTGGGGCCAATCTCTGGCTAGTTTGCGAAGCATGTCTTTGAGTGTTTGATTGAACTGATCTACCAGGCTGTCTGTTTGGGGGTGAGCCACCGACATATAGATCTGCTTAATACCCAGCATTAGGCAG
This sequence comes from Euleptes europaea, assembly GCF_029931775.1. Classification (NCBI taxonomy): domain Eukaryota; kingdom Metazoa; phylum Chordata; class Lepidosauria; order Squamata; family Sphaerodactylidae; genus Euleptes; species Euleptes europaea. Next base: position 73,349,114 of record NC_079313.1, read on the forward strand.
AGTTGTCATGTGATGACACTGGTTAAGGAGGCCTCCCACTTAGTTATTACCTCCAGCGGCAAACCCATGTGGGCAAAGAGGTGCACCAGGGCTCAACAGACCCTGGTGGCCTGCATGGTCTGGAGTGGGATTGCCTCGGGGAACCTTGTTGCATAATTGACTATGACTAAAATATAGCAGAAACCCCACAAGGTCCAGGTTAGGGGACTCACAAAGTCCACGGCAATGCATTCAAAGGGCATCTGGATGATAGGTAACAGATTTAAGGTAGCCCGGGGAGGGGTTTGGTGGGTCCACTTCTGGCACTGTGGACATCAGTGACACAACTGCTTCACATCACGATATGGCAGGCCAGAAGAATTGGGCCAGGATGTGACACAGGGTGTTCTTTACCCCCTCTTGCCCTGCCCAGGAATGGTCATGGCTGAGCCGCAAGAGGTGGGCTCAAAAAGCCTGGGGAACCAACAACTGCTGAATCTCCACCTCCTTTCCTGGCTCTGCCTCACTTTCCAGCATAGGATTTTGCTTTAGCTGTAATGAAATAGACCACTTTAAAGGAGTCTTGTGCATAATTATATCTTTGGAAATCTTTCCTTAAATACTAACAATACAGACAGTTAATAAATAGAGATCTTTTGACTTAACATTTTACCACTTTGATTATTTAGTTTGCAAACACTAGATTGCAATGATTAAATAAGGCTTTTGAGGATCTATTTTGCTCAGCGTTCCTTCTGATGAGACTTATATAATACGTGATCTTGATTTACACATTGACTGACTTCATGTACACGAACACTTTCTCACTCACTGAACTACTGGAAGTTTTGCATCTGATTTTGGATTTCCAGTCCTTAACTGTGAAATTGTTAGATTGTCCCTGTTGCATACCTCAGCTGGTGGCTCCTAAGCTAACATGCAGCAGGACTATGGCCCTAGAAAAATACACAGAGCTAGGCTTGTAACACTTGGGGACACAATGCATAAATATCTACAAGAGGGTTTTTTATGTAAATGTCCAGTTATCTGCTACTGATGTCTCTGGTACGTATTTGGAAAATAACTGAGTGAAAAATGGCTGGACAGCAACCATTTACAATTAGGCTGGTGGCCATCTAAAGCAATTAGATTAGGTTTCTGGCTTTCTCTTTTCAACTGTTTGTCTTAATTAAATCTTTGAGATACTGCTTGAATAATGAGTGATTCAAGTCAAACAGCCCCATGCTCCCACTGTAATGCTCTTCTGATGAGATATTTAAATTTTAAACTGTGCATCCTTTGTGAAGCAGCAAGGGTTGCTCAGATTACTCTATTTATAGTGCTGTGTGTATTTCTAACACTTTAAGGTTAAGTACTAGGAAGAGCCTCCTAACTGTAAACAGTTCAGCTTAACAGGCTGCCTCGGAGGAGGGAGTATACATTTTCTTTCCTTGGACACGGTAAGAAAAAGTTGGACAGACAACTGTCAGGGATGCTTTGGCTATGGGCTGACTGGCTTCAGGGCAAAGTCATGGACTAGGATAGCTGGTCCATTGGGTATGTCATTCTATAGTCATAGGTCTCTCCATCCGCTTCCAAACTACTTACTACAGAATAGCTATAGTGACTTTTTAAAGAGAACTACTAATAAACAAACATGTGCATGGATTGTCTCAGTTAGATCACTGTCCAGAAGTATCTGATCATACATTCTTTCTACTCCAAAATACCAGCTGTTGCCCCATGCCTGTCTCAACACCCTCTCTGCAACATATTTATTGATATGAAAACCTGAGGTTAAAAAGAGTAATTCATAGGGGGAAATCTAATTATAGATGACATTTCACATAACCTGGACAAAGCTTTTTCAGAAGAGAGTAGAAATGTTCTGTCTTCTTGACAGCAAACAACATATCTTGCAGGACCAGGGAAAATATTTCGCTATTCAGACTAGCATTTTACTGCAAAGAGCAAATGCAATATAAATAACAAGAGTAAAGAACAGGAACTTACGTGAGTAGGAACAGAAACTTGTAGAGCTTTCTAAAGCTTTCTTCATTTAAAAAACAAATCGTCCTTTGATTAAAAAAAAACTTTTTAAAATAGCAGTGTTATATCAGGCTATACATTATGCAGAATTGGTAGCAACAGTGCTTAACCCCAGTTGCCTTTTCTCTAGATATAAAATGGTTACTCTTCTCATGTGCATCCATGTCAGCTGATGCATTTCGGCTGGCAATAAGAATGCCTGATTTGGTCTTAATCGCTGCCACGCAGTGTGTTTATAGCTTAGGATAAAGTTCTTGGAACAATGTCATAGTGAGCCTTATCTATCATAATTAACATATTCAGTTGTAAATTATTCTTATTGGTGATGCTGTGAATTTCTCCATGAACATTTCCAGAGTCAAACTTACTATTTTGAAGGCACAAGCATTCAGTAATCAAGCTATTTTTGAGCTGGGAAATAAATGGAATTGTGGAGTATAATGAGAGTTAAGCACAGAATAATTTGCTCCTACTTCCCTGAACTTGAACCAAATTATGGGTGTGTTACGTTGGCTATCCCTCCTGCCCAACAGGGAGAGCTACAACAAAGATTATATCTGACATATATAAAGAACTGGAAATCCAGATCCAGGATCAGGGAGGAGTTTGAACAACACTCTTAGGTTCTGTTGCTCTCTCAATAAAAGCTGAGTAACTGAAGCTAAGCCTCAGTGTACTATGAAAACAGGTGAAGTGAAAGAAGAGAGAAGGCGATTGTCCATGCAGCTATAGGGAATGGGTGATTCTAAAAGAGGGAATGGTTTTCTTCCTCTTTCCAGGGACTACCAGAGATTAGGAATGTGCACTCAGAAAGTTACAGATCAAGATCCAAATTTCCAAAATAGCCAAACTCCAAATTTCTCTGAATATCCTTACTGGAGACACACATTACTGCCCATTCCTTCCCAGTTATTCAAGCTGGATTATTTATGTGATCCTGCCAAATTTAGGTAACAATTCAGGAAGCTAAGGCTGCATCCACACATCTTTCTTTTGTAGCAATTAGAGATACTTGAATTCTCGCCACTTTGGCTCATGTCCTATTTGCCAGTCGTGAGCAGTGAGCTGATTTTTCAGTGATTGGTTTGATTGTTCAGCAGGATGCTTCACTGTTTTCCTTCCTAACTATGCAGTACAGCACAATTGGCTTTTTGTGCATGCACGTTCTCACTTGGCCCCCGCTCCCTCATCCTTGCTGCATGACTGCTTCACTAAGTGGGCAATTGTTTAAACAGACAATTAAAACAGTCACATATCATATAAATCAGTCATAAATAAATGCTGTGTTTTAATAAAATCTTACCTTTTGGTGTTTTTCTGAATAGTCCCTAGTGACACTAATGGCTGCCAGTCTTTAAGAATTTGCAGAGTCTTTGGGCATGCACAGTTTTGCAAAACTCTGACGCAAATCTGTGCGACAGGCATTCGCAGCTGTTTGACAGTTTGCACTAACCAAATAGGCTGGGTGATCAGTTCACATGTGAACTAAAACTGATAATGAACAGAAATTAAGGAAGCAGTTATATTCATCCTTACTGGGATGTGAGCAAGATAGAGTGAAATCAGTGGGCCTTGTTTGTGAGTAAGCAAGCAGAGAACTGGGCTTGCAAAGAGCAGTTGCCTTACCTCAATATCATGGCCACATTATTCAGAAATAGTGAAAAAAACTTTCTGTTGGGGCACGATTGATTTGGAAATAAATACCAGTTCCTTTTCGCAAGGCCATCACCTGGTCCCTTTTGAGGAAGAAAGGCTGCAATGCCTCTGAAAGAAACAGCCAAAGAAACAGAGGCCATACCTGATACTCTCCATTATCCCACCTTCTCAATAGGCTGCCCATCTGCACTGTAGAGTGGAGGATGCAGCTTCTGTCCTCCAGTGAGTATCCCGATGGTGGGAAAAAACCAAGATTCCTACACCTCGATGTGCCTGCCTTGTAAGAATTGAATGGGCATTACAATGGGGAGACAATTCAATAGGAAGAGCTCTTTGGGGGAGGGATACAGTCTCTGATAATTTTGTCCCAGTGGTGGGAGCAGGCAGGGAAGTTTTAGATTTAGAAATATTTTGTGTCACTGTTTCGAACAGGACACTTTCTCATATCTGCCTTAAGTCTGAAAAGAAGATTTACCTGAGTAAAGGGTACAATCCTCTAGATATATTTTCAGTTAGATGGTGTGGCAGAAATATGTTTCCCAGTGGAACTGGTAGAAATTGCTACTGAATTGATTGACTATTCTGAACATGTGCCATTATAAAATGGGTCCCATTCTGGATATTTTAAATAAATAACTTTTAAGAATAAATGAACAGTGAGTTGTAGTGATATTATTAACAAACAAATGAAGTCCAAATCTGAAGAACACATTTGTGCACCTCCCTACTAAAAACTTAATTTTCTGCTGTTTAAGAATTCATAATGTTAGTTTTCACTGGTGTGTTCAGATCATAATAAGCATTGCGTACAATCTATCATACTTTAATCACCAATTTGGTCTGTCAGGATGGTAAAAATTGGGAATCTGTAACTGTTTTGTACAGCACGGCTGTCATTCTGGATGACATACCTTTGAATATTTCCATGATCACTCAGTAGGTTTGAGGCTTCCTTCCACCCCTTATTATCATTGGAAAAGTAGAAAAGCCTGATTCATCATCTGTCCTTATGTCAAAGCCTCAGTCTCCAAACTATACTTTGGGAATAATAAAGCTGGTGTATGCAACAATGTTTTTGTAAGAATTATAGAAATAATGTATGTGGGGCAATTTGAACTCCCCATAGTATTGTTATTGCTAGCTATTTATTTATTCATTTTTTGCACTTCTAGCCCGCCCTCCCCCAGCCACGCCAGGCTCAGGGTGGGAAACAACATTAAAATTTACAACTATAACAGTAAAACAATAAAACAGATAAAACCATAAAACATTCCTCAGTTATTAAAAAGATAGGCTCCATATGTGTATAGTGCCTACTGCAGCAAAAGATGCCAGACCCAAGAACCAGTATAGATCAGCTTGAAACCGAGTTAGCTATCCACCCCCAGTAAATTGATTTTAAAATAAAAGGGGGTAGGGGGTAGGGAGTCCAGTATCGATCTCACCTATGGCTGTCCTCAGTTATAGGCCTGGTGGAATAGCCCTGTCCTGCAGGCCCTGCGGAATTCTTTCAGGTCCCGCAGGGCCCTGATGTTACTAGGCAGAGCATTCCACCAGGCTGAGCCCTGGCCCTAGTCGAGGACACCTGCACACTCCTAGGGCTGGGGACCACCAACAAGTTATTATCAGCAGAGTGTAACCCTCTTCCGGGGGGTATACCAAGAGAGGTGGTCCCAAAGATATGAAGGTCCCAGACCGTGTAAGGCTTTAAAGGTCAAAACCAGCACCTTAAACCTGATCTGATACTCCAGCTGGAGCCAGTGCAGTTGCTGGAGCACTGGCTGTATATGGTGTTGGGGTGAGGCCCCAGTAAGCAGCCTCAGCACTGCTTCTGTACCAGCTGGAGCCTTCAGGTCAGTCTCAAGGGCAGCCCTACAAAGAACGAGTTACAGTAATCCAGCCTAGAGGTGACTGTCACATGGATAACTGTGCCGGGAGAGGTAATTATCCATCCAGAGGTGGAACATGGCCATATAAATGGGTTACAACTAAATGGCTGACTAATGGATGGCTCAATAGCTCAATCAACAGGAGAAGGTGGATGGATAGATTGGTTTGTAGATGTGTGGGGTATTCTAGATGATCAGTATATGCCGACCATGAAGTCAGAAGTTAGAAAGAAATAGTTTCAAGAAGAACTTCAGTAACCACAATGACTTGGTAAACACTAGTTTCAGAGGGTAGCCATGTTGGTTTGCAGTACAACAACTATACTCAAGTCCAGTAACACCTTAAAGACCCAACAAGATTTTGGGGGTATAAGTTTTTGAGAGTCAAGGTATTGCTCTGACTCTCAAAAGCTTACACCCAAAAAATCTTGTTGATCTCTAAGGTGCTACTGGACTCGAATCTAGTTGATAAACACTAGAACACTAGGGAAATAGACTGCAGTGCATTGAAATGTGGTCTTTCCTTTTTCTTCATCATAGCCTGCTTAATAATCCAAGTGGGACTTTCGGGAGATACTTAGCAACTTCATGTGACCGTAACCCTGAAATTGTCACAGAAAGGTGATGTAGTTTTTGTGCGATTTTTCGTTCTCTAGTTTGATTGTGAAACATGCATTTATTAGAATGTACATATGACTGATTTTTCAAGTGTTCAACAGGAATGCTTGCCAAAAGTAAATTGGTTTTTGGCTGAGGACAGGAGAATTTGCCCATTGCTAATTATCATTCCACAAGCCAAACTCCTGATTTGGGCTTTTCAGCTTGTAAAAACATTCTCTCAGTACCTACTGATAACACCAATTTCCTCCTGTTGTGTCAGCGCATTAGCATCACTTGTGAAAAAATGCCTGTTTAAGCAAGGAATGCGGCATGTATCTGAACCACTTAAGTTTCTGCGGTTGAGTGTTAACTACTAACGACAGGTTCCATGTGGGCATTTCCCCCCAGATGGCAGACAGCATGCCCCCACTTATTTGGAAGTTTTCACATGATGCCATACTCTTGCCAAACATGGCTTGTGGGATCCTGGGGCTTTCTTTTATGCTGGAAGCTGCAGGCAGAGCCTTGTGTGAAAGCTCTGCCAACAGCCAATCCGGAGGAGGAGACAGCTTAGAACCACCTTCAAAATGGCAACGCTCAGCTCAGGTGTCGTCTCCTTTTATACTTTTAACAGGACTTTTTAGAAAAAGACTCAGCAGAGACACAGCTGTGAGTCTTGGCACAGCTGTTGGGAGTGGGGGTCCAGGCTGCGGGGAGGGGGGCACTGGCAAGATTGTCATCAGGTCAATACTTCTGTGCTGATGTGATGAGTGGGGGAGGGGTGGTGGCAGCAGCAAGCAGCATGGGGATGGGGCCTATGATTGCCGTCCCTGGGAACCTCAATCCTGTTCACTGCTGCTTGCACAGCAGGGGCACCTTTTCCTGCCCCTGCGTGAAAGTCGGTTACCTCTTTTGAAATTCACCAGGCAGCCTGTAGTCATGCTGAAAAATGGCAACATGGAGAGGGGCTGTGGTAGAGCATCTGCTTACAATGCAAAAGGTCCCAGGTTCAATCCCCGGCATTTCCAGTTAAAAGAAACAAGTGGTAGGTGATGTGAAAGCCCTGAGACCCCGGAGAGCTGCTGCCTGTCTGAGTAGATAATACTGACCTTGATGGACCAAAGGTCTGATTCATGTGTTTATGTTCATGTTCACCCATTTAAACTGATACTTGGTACAATACAGGATATTTGTTAATACATTCTCTTGCCCTCTCGAGACATTTCACAGGGTCGCCTTGCAGTAGGCATCTGTCAGAATGTAGCTTCCATCATTTAATCAAACAGGATGAAATTAAAAGGCAAACTTTTGCATAGCCAAATAGATCAGTTGAGCCTTTCCCATCCCAGGAAATTTTATTGTTGTGAATGCCAAAGAAAATGCTTTCTAACTGCTTTTTCCTCTTGACCTTTTTGTTGTATAAAATATCTAGAGTGGTTTGAATTGCTGCACTTCCTGACCACTGCTGTGTGAAAATCGCACATTTGTACAAAGGTTCTAAAACCTTTTAATCTGTGGAGCAGTTCATACTTCTCTTACCCTCCTGCCTCTTTTTGTTAATTTCACACACAACCCCAGATGTTCATCATAAGCAGCCTTGTATTTTATGTTTATTTCCCTCAGGTTACTAATAGGAATGGAGAAATGAAGTGTTATGTAAAATCCTGCATTGCAGATATTGGATCTGATGCAAAGAGCTCAATAAAATGTTACGCTTTAATCATGGAGATAAGGATCACAAAAGTGGCTTCCAAGATGCAGAGCCTTAAGACAAAATAGAAAAGAGAAAGATAACATAATGGGGGAGGGGCTCTGTTCCAGAAAGTTAACAAACTTTCTGGAACAGAGGGGGGGGGACATTCTGTTCTATCTGAGTTTCCCTTTTTTCTTTATATTCTTAGATAGGAGGGTTGAACGTGGCTACACATGAATCTTTTTTACACTTTAAAAGACTAAAATGCCATAGCTTTATATGCGAATCAATGACATTTACAAGGACTTGGGCAGCTACTAATAAAAATCAGCAGGGTGCTACAGTAGCTGTTTTTTAAAGTGTGTGCCAGCAGCACAGCATTTATCACATTGCTCTAACTCTGACAACTGATCCCACCTGACTGTCAGGATCCGTCTTTTGGGAAAGCTGATCATGGCAATATGTGCACAGTGTGTGGGCAGATATCGTTGGATGAGATGTTGCGCTGATAAAGGATAGGGTGACTTCTAGGGGACAAGCCATTAGACACGTTGAAAAATCGGTTCATAAATGGCTCATTAACTGAGTGGTAGAATTTAAGAAGCAGTAATGGACAAAAGTGCAACAAGTTTTTGAGAAGGGAATTGAAAAACCCAATGCAGCCAAAGTGATGCTAAGTTCATGGCAGTATACTAACCAGCCACCGTCAATACTAAAAACAGGATAGTACATGGAATCTCAATCTTATAAAGACGACCAAGGGATTATGACATCAAAACAAATATACAAGTTGCTACTTGGCACTAGGGCATAGTTGGATCCAACCTTAAACACCAATGAGGGGGCATGGATGTCCACTCACAAGGAGAAAGTGTTGTCCCAACATTACAGTTTCTATAGTGTTGAATGGAGATAAGAATTAATATCTTCCTTGCTGCATCTGCCTGAAAGTTCTCCATCAACTTGATCTCTTGTTAACTCAAAACTGTTGCCTAATATGGTACTGTATTTGTGTGACTATGAGGCCCCTTTACAAAGAGTGCATGCAGAGAGAGAGGGGGGGATGTGGATGGGGGTAGGATTCTGGAATGAATTGAGAGTTGGATCCTAGGAAGAGAAAGACAGTTGACACAGAACTGAGAAGAGAGATTCTCCCACAGACTGTGGATTGGTGATGTGTGTACTGGTACTTATCAGCCAAAATCTTGACAGTAAATCTCCAACGAGCTTTCCCCCCCCCCAATAAAGGTTACTTACTACAAATACTGATTTTTTAATTCCAAATGTTAATGCTTTTAGCTAAAGTAGATCTCCTTTACACCTCACTGGAATCTATCCCTAAGCCTTGTATTCAACAGAATTTAGATCTAGGAAAATATATATAATGCCTGGATTCAGCTTAATTTCAAGGACAAGGGTTCTCCTAGTTAAGTACATGCTATGTTTGATCAGGGCTTGGTAGAATTTATTTTTGAGCAGCAATTCTACTTTTCTGTTTCTTGCATTAACCTCTTGTATCTGTGCTTATGGCTTGCTTCAAAATAAACTTGACAAAGTTCAGATGTGAGCTGGAATATATTATATAAAAAATAAGCTTGTTGAAAGCATTTAGTGAGCTTTTATAAGCATTTAGTGAGCTTTTATAAGACTTCCTTCCATACTGTTAAATTTATAGTGTGTTTGTTTCAACACACACCCACACACAGTTATTTTTATATGGAGCAATTACTGCCTGACTTTAAAAATCAGTCTTCTCATGCCTTGTGCTGATGATCCCCCCACTTTTTACGTTCTCTGTCTGTCTTGACTTTACAAATGACAGCAAGTGAAATATGCAAGTTGAAGGTGAAAGTGCAACTTTGTGGTCGATGTATTTCTTGTTTACAAGATACAGTCTTAGGAGCAGAGAGGGAAATAGGATTCTTCAGTTTATTGTAGGGTAATTAGAGAGAAGCAAAAAATGAGGAGGTCTGAACTTCAATGGATAAAATGCAGTATATATTCATGATAAAAGCTAAGGGCCAGTCCTATGATTGCCAACCTCTAGGTGGGACCTGGAGATCTCCCCAAAATTACAACTGATCTCCAGAGTACAGAGATCAGTTCCCCTGGAGGAAGTGGTAGTTTTTGAGAGCAACTGGTCTCACCTAGTAACTGCTTTTAAAAATTTGGTTGCTAATAGTTGCCACTCAAAATTAGGATGATTTGATAGCATCCAGAAGACCTATAAAGCAACCATATTTCAAAGGGAAAGAGCAACAGTATGTGGTAAATTAGGGGGATGTTTATAACTCAGTTCTCTAGAGTCACTGTTAATCTGTGGGGACCATCTGGCCTTTTACTCCTCCTCCCCTGGGTGGAAGGGGAAGCTTTGAAAACTTGTAAAAGTTCTCTAGATGCCAGGGGCTGCTCTTTTTGCACACTTACGTATTGATCCACTTATACTGACACAAAAGAATAACCTGAAGTGCCTTAGAGCCGACATCTTGCAGTGCCTCTTAGGATACCAGGTTATATGCTTCTTAGTGAAACTGAGAGGCATGTTCTCTTTTAAGAACAGAAAATGTTTCTTTTTAACTTGATTCAAAATTAAAAACAGTGTGTAATTCTTCATCAAAACTGAAGAAAGATTCTGCCAATATATTCGGATAAAACATACCTATAACTTGGAATGCTGGGGTCCTTTGGCTTTTCTTAGTAAACATATACACCTTACGGGATAAAAGAGAGAGAAAATGTCAAGAGTGGCAGCCACTTCCTTTTTCTTACCTTCATTTTTGACTGTTTACTAATAAATTAAGGAAATTGGTAGAGAGTTAAGGAATCACTTCCCTTCTCCAAATCCTCTGTTTCTCCTGTTACCCTTAAGACAAGAAATCTTGCGTGCCACGAAGGAAATCCTCCCTTTCACAGTTATTCTGCAAGCTAAGGGAAGGCTGTCTCGTTTCTGAAAAGTTACTTGTGTGTTTGTGTGTGTTAAGTGCCATCATGTCACTTCCAACTTACGGCAACTCTATGCATTAATTACCTCCAAAATGTTCTATAGGGTTGTGCATATCAATAAACCCGAACTGAAAATAAACCCAAAATTAGTCATTTTGGTAATTTTTGGGCTTTGAGTTTACCAAACACCAAAACCTGGGGGTCTGCCTGAAGCCGAATAGGCAATTCCCAAAGAAGCTGAATAGATATTTGGCTTTTTCGGGTTTGGCTATTCCCCTTTGCTCAGAGGTACAGCTCTGTGCTTTCTCCCCCTTTTCTTCCTTTTTATGACTGGTTTTGTTAGGGCCCCATAGTTTGGGTCCTTTTGAGGTTGGGATCGGGTAATCAGAGCCAACTTGGTCTGACCAACCTTTCAGTGGGTTGATCTGGATCAAGCATAAAGTTTTTTGTTTTTGTTTTTTAAAGACGGGGCTCACCAAGTCCCATCTGGAGGGATATACCCTCCAACTAAAAAGAACCGGCTTCAACAGCTGCTGACCACCAGGCTTCTGTAGGAGACTCCTTTACCCACAGGGATGAACAATCTCCTTCAGACAACCCCTGTGGTTGAGACTTTGGCTGGCTTTGATATCACGCCCCCCCTTGAAAACCTGCTCTCAAACAGAAGGTTGCCTTGAGTAGAGGCTGTTTCCCTGCACCATGACCATCTTTTGAAATCAGATTTTGATGACAACAATAAAGGACTGTTCACAGGATGTCATTTGCCACTAAAAGAAATATCATTTGCCTTATTTTTCTTGCATTTAAGCCTTTTTCTTCTGTTTGGAAGCTAATTTACATGGACATCATGTTATGCGCCCCAGACTTTGAGGTGCCAGCCTGCCAATCGGCTTTTTCTGCCAGTCCTTGGCAATGCTGAACAGCCTCAGCTTAGTCAGTTTAGCTTCTAGGGAGAGTTCAGGCTTAATTTGATCTGGTGCCCACTTATTTGTCTTTTTGGCAGTCCATGGTATCAGTAACTCCTCCAACACCACATTTCAAATCATCAACTTTCATCCTGTCAGCTATCATTGTTGTCCAACTTTCATACTAATACATAATAATTATCTTGAACTTGGTCACCAGTGACACATCCTTATACTTAAGGATCTTTTCTAGTTCCTTCCTTTGGTCTCCTTCTGATTTCTTGGTTGATGACGGTGCCAAGGAATAGAAAATCTTTAAGGTTGAAAATGAAGAAACTGAAACTGTTAAAGTTGTAATTACTCAGTAGTCATTACTTACTTCTTCTTGATGGTCAGCTGTAATCCTGCTTTGGTACTTTCTGCTTTAACTTTCATCAGTGGTCATTTCAAGTCTTCATTGTTTTCTTCCAGTAATATGGTGTCATCCACAGATCTCAAATTGTGAATGTTCCTTCCACCAAATTTTCACTCCACCTTCATCTAAAGCTAATCCAATTTATTTTATGATATGTTCTGCATACAGATTGAACAGATAGGGAGATTAAATACATCCTTGTCTGAAACCTTTGCCCAATGGAAACCATTCTGTTTCTCCATATTCTGTCCTAGCAGTAGCCTTTTATCTAGAGTACAGGTTGTGCATCAAAACAATCAGCTGCTGTGGCACACCCATTTCTTTTAAAACAAACCATCATGTCACAGTGGATAAACGTTTGACATGAGAATTTGAGAACACAAGGCATTCCCTGCTGTCTATCACTGAAAGGAAAGGAGAGACTATTCTGAGCAGTCCAAAGCATAATTAACATCAAGTACGGCCCACTGCAATCAAAAAGGCACTCAGAAATGTCATGATTTGCACTGTGCTGAAGGCTAGCTGCCTTCCTGCTGAGCTTGCTTCTTTGATGAAACTCTCCTTTTTCAGTTAGTGAAAATCTGAATTATCTAGTTTCCACAGCTATGTGCATGAAATGTCAAAAACGGTGACTAGAGAGAGGAGTGCCATGATAGTCTACTTAGAAAACTAGGAGACAGAAGGTTTACTTCCATTGCAAAACCTGTCTAAGATTTCACGGAGATCTACCCACTATTACCCACCTCTGAGAACTCAGGCTGAAGTTTCACAGCCAGTAGATTTCCAAAAGACATCCAGGAATGTAATTGCAGAATTGACACACCACAAACCATTGTAAGGGAGAAAAGCATATTACTATTATATTAAACATTTTGCAACCTTAGTAAAAATCTTCCCTTCTGTTACAGTGATTCACCTGCTTGTCCACCACATGGAAGACATCCCAGAGCACCAACCAGGGCAGCCTTAGGCTGTGTGAGACTCTAGGCAATATCTGAGATGTTCGCATAACAAAAAAGTTCACGGCAATTGCTACAGCAGGAACTGTCATGTTTAATCAAACAATGCCATAATGAGTTAGCATTTGACAATGCAACCCCCCCTCCCCAATCACAAGGACATTTTCCTGAAACTACCAGTTCTTTATCAGTAATCTAAATACCCAGCAATGTAGCTTTCTATGAACAATGTGGCCACAAAATCCATTTTTTACACAGGGAATTAAATAACAACCAGACTATGCACTTTTTGTTAAAGACTACACAGAATCTAAATCAGTAAAGTGAAGAACAAGAGGGTTTCTATCCCACTCTGTCATGTACCATTAAGTTTTCTAGGATAAACAAACATGACAGTTCCTGCTGTAGCAATTGCTGTGAACTTTTTTGTTATGCGAACATCTCAGATATTGCCTAGGGTCTCACACAGCCTAAGGCCAGCCCTGGCTGGTGCTCTGGGATGTCTTCCATGTGGTGGACAAGCAGGTGGAGTTTCAGGAAGACCTGCCATGCAGAGTTTCTGCTCTTGTCCGCTCCACCCCTCCCCTACTTACCTGGGCTGCTGTTGGGGCCTTGCCCTCACTTGGTTCCATCTAGGGTTGCCAGCCTCAAAGTACTAGCTGGAGAGCTCCTGCTATTACAACTTATCTCCAGCTGATAGAGATCAGTTTACCTGGAGAAAATGGCCACTTTGGCAATTGGACTCTATGGCATTGAAGTCCCTCCCCTCCCCAAACCCCACCCTCCTCAGGTTTTGCCCCCAAAACCTCCCACTGATTGTGAAGAGGGATTTAGCAAACCTAGGTCCAGCTCTCTCTCCCATCTCTCCCTTGCGTTCTCAGCTGTTATGGGATGCGTTTCAGCTTATCTTGTTTTGTTGCTCTGCATTTTCGTCATAGCTTGGTTGGCAGCTTGGGCATTGGGACACATCCTTTTCTTTTCTTTTGACATTAATTTATGTAATTCTTTTGTAATTTTTTAAACATCCCAGCATATTTTTTTAAAGAAAAACAAAAACAGTCTTTTTGCGAGTATTAAAATGTGGGCATGTTTTGGAGGAAGCAGGAAGTGAGAAAAGGGAGTCATTTGTTTTTGTTTCCCCCCCTATCGCGACTGTGATCATCAGATTCCACAGTTTGATAACAGGTTCTTCTTGGAAAATAATCCCATGTCTTGCGGCTTTTCTGCATGCACTTCGCTGGATCCAAGTTCACCAGGCACTGGCTTTTAAGAGCTCACCAAAACGTAAATCATGCCATATAGATAGTAAAAAAAGGATAGAAGGTAAAATGCTAATTTGCACCATCCTTCCTTCTGGCAATATCCTAAAATATCTGTGTTCATGATGGTGGTGGTAGGGTGGTACAGTCCGTTTCCGCTCATTACAGGCCTGCTCATGTACCTCCAAATGTGATAAGCCAGCAATGGCATATTGAGACCCAGCGTCAGCCACTCTGTCGCACACAGAAACATAACGCAGAAGAACACGTGGATGAGATACTCAGGAAGTACAAGAGGGTTGAGCGTATTACACTGATCTATGGGATTTTTGTAGTCGGTCTTCAATTAATCAAAAGCTATAATATGCCAGATGGCGAAGAAGATGAGGGTGGCCATGAGAAGGAGGGCCAGCATGTAGCAGTATGCAGCGAACATGAACGCCATGGTGGCGGAAGGGGGAGGGGGGATGCCTGGGCCGAGCGGCTGCGGCACGCTGGGACAGATCCATTTCAGGGGAGGCTGTGCCTGTGTGACCGTCTCCCCTGTTTCAGAGACTGGAGAACCAGCGTGGTGTACTGGTTAAGAGAAGTGGACTCTTATTTGGAGAACTAGGTTTGATTCCCCACTCCTCCATATGAGCAGCAGACTCTGATCTGGTGAACTGGGTTTGTTTCTCCACATGAAGCCTGCTAGGTGACCTTGGGCTAGTCACAGTTCTCTCTGAACTCTCTCAGCCTCACTTACCTCGCAAAGTGTCTGTTGTGGGGAGAAGAAGAAAAGGTGATTGTAAGCCGGTTTCAGACGCCTTAAACATGGAGAAAATTGGAGTATAAAAACCAGCTCTTCTTCTTAAGGGCTCTTGGGGGTGGAGCTAGTCAGGGGCATGCCAAGCTCAGGGGTTGTCAGCTGGCTCTCAACACCAGATGGCAAGGGAATTATGCAGTGGCTTGCACCCATGTGGGATCCTGGGGCTTGTCACTTCCCGTTTCATCTCCAGCCGTTGGGCTGGAGAGACGGGGTTCTATTGGGTGGCAGGCGGGTCACCTGATACTGGATTCATCCCTGTGCTGTGCCTATGTTCCTGCAGTTGTATGAAGCTGTGGCCTATTTTCCCCCATCTGTTTGTGAGGTGGGTCACATCTTCCCTTTTGCCTGGGTCCTCAAGCTGAGTTGCTTTGTGGCAAGAAAAAAACTATGAGCCAAAAACTGGAATGGGAGAGATTTCGATGTACATTTGAAGAAAGGAAATATTTGAGTCCACTTGCACCTTCAATACTAACAAGTTTTCCAGGATATAAGTCAAACAAGTTGGTTTTTAAATTGCTACTGTTGTGCTCCTTCGTTCTTAATTTTTTTAAAGAAAGTTTTTTGGACGGTATGTCAGTATATCAATGAATCAGATTGGCAGGTGGGTGGTGCTTCAGTTTTTGAGAAAACACAGCAGTAACAAGAAATATGTAAGTGGGGCAGTGTGGCTGGGAGCTTTGCCATTTCTCCCCTATAAACTCTCTCACACACACCCCTCTGCTGCAGCAGCCGCTGCTGCAAAGGGGCACACAATGTGGGTAAGAAGGAGAGTAGGGTTCTCCCCCTCCCTGCCAAGAATGAAATGGCAGCCCTCCTCCAAGGTCTACGGGAAGCCCCCTACCCCCCCCCCCCGCTATCAGAGGTCTTTCACTGCCCAGGGGAACTAGCACCTGCCTGCCCGCCTTGCTGTTTTTATTTTGCAGAGGCAGAGAGTAAAGACAGATCCAAGAGGAGGGGGGAGGTCTAAAACCGAGGAAGTTTAATGCTGATGTGATGGTATACATGCGTTAACGCCCATAATGTGACATTCAGCTTGATACTTTTCCTAGGAGTGCACGCTTCATTTCTTTTTTTTCCCTCGGAACATAGCACGATTAACTACTGTTCCGGCTCTCTCCAACCTCCTTTCCTTAAAAGCCATATGACCCTTTCCTCTAATCCAGTTACCCACCACAATAAACCCCACGCACCCCTTTATTTTTAAGCTTTCCCTTTAACAGGGCCAGATGTTCTGTCTCCCTTTCCTGGTCACTTCTGTTTTCCTTCCCAAAACAATTTTTCTTCCTTTCTGAGGAACTTCTGCCACCCCTCTTGTGGAACAAAAATCACTCTGTTTCTTGTGTTGCTTTGCTTACATAGCAGGCAGCCTGGAAAAGCAATGAAAGGACAACTGTGAACTGTTTCCTGAGCTATCCTTTTGCCCTTTTTCCATGTCCTTTTGCCTGTTCTCCCTTTGGCAAACAGAAGGCAAGCAGTTAGGATGCTGCATTGTGCTGCTAACTAGTATGTGTGCTGCATTTGTGCTGCTAACTAGTTGATCTAGAGTTCTCCTTCCTGTGATCCCACCTTCTACTTTGAGGACAAAGAACTGCCCTTTACTGCAGCCGGTGCAATGCCTGTGGATTAATTGTCCTCTGTTAAAGGTTAGGGAGGGAATGAACTTTACACAAATCTGGAGCTTTACACAAAGCAGTACCTTTTGCTATTTTCTTGCTATGACTACTTAGGATATCAGGGTTGTTAACCCCACCTCATTGTTATGCTAATGCAAACATGCATTAGCAAGCCCTTCTGTTAGGTGCATCTTTTGAAAGTCATTGCATGTGGTAACTTTGTTCATGTTTTCCAACTGAAGGCACAATTCTGGGAAGCATGCCACAGTCTGTCAACAGACTTGTTTGTTTTATGAAGGTTACAGGACCTGGATGTCGTGAAAAAAGCAGTCTTCTTAATAACACACACAAATAAAAACAAGGTTCATAAGCTGTAATAAAACCAGCAGCCGACCAGCAGCCTAACTTTTTTGGCTGCTTGGGATGATAATTGGACTGGTGAGGCTACTTCCATCCTGGGTTAAGAAGGTTGGAAACCCACCATTTCACTCAGTGGTTGGAAACTTGTCTGCAAGTTGCCTTTTTTGCTAAGGCAGAGATCCTGCTTGGGGCCATGTTCTTGTCTCAAGAATGGTGTGCTTACACAAACAAAAAAGGGGCATTCTTGGACATGCGAGTTTACAGCAGATCTCCATATTTTTGCAAAATCTGCTCTTTGAATGTCCACTGAAGCAGATATTGTTGTGATCTGTGATTGCTGAGACTTTTATACAGACTCTTGAAACAGGCTAGGAACTGATCTTGAAACAGCCTGTGAATGATTTGGACACCTCTTATGCTTGTCTATTTGCAACCTATATATCAGTGAAAGCCTTCCACAATGTAAACCTCTCCTGTTGTCCTCCCATTTAAGAGAATCGAGAGTTCTGGTACTTGTTTTGCACTTGAAAAAGAAATGAGGGAGTGGGAGCCCAAATTACTTAAATTTAAATGTTAATTTTGACTTTTCACATCAGAGTAGAATGTGTATTGTAAAAGTCTCAAACCTGAAATAATGGAAAAATCAGATCTCTTTCTTGATGATCTTGATATATTTTCCACACTGTAATATTTGCTTTCTTCATGTTATTGTTCTTTATTTTAAAATTAATTTTGCTTAGTGAGGGAGCTCATTAAGAAGAGGCATTCTCTCATATGCTGAGTGAAACCGAGAAAACACGTCATGCATCTACTTAATGTGTTTTATCATTTATCATCAGATGAAGATTTGCTCTTTGAGGATTTGCCATCTAGTCACAAAGCTACAAAGAATAGCAAGAGGGTTACTGCAGAGTTAAAGATTTCCAATTGTCCCTAGAGCATAAAATGCTTGCCAAGTAAACCTACCTTGTTTTATTGCCCTCAATTACAAGCTCCTGATTTGACTAGAAAAACCAAATCACTTCACTTATGAGAAAGGAGGTACATATCACCCAGGTCAAGGTCATTTGTGTCATTAAATTGACTGGCTTTTGTAAAGAATGGAATTGCTTGCCTTTGTCCTCTCTTTGTGCCTTCATAGTTAGATGTGTTTTTGTTAAATGACTGACATCAGCTAGATTGTATTGTCTGCTTTTTACAACTGTGCAGTCAGCAACATTTATTTCAGAAATTATCACAAGAACTGACTGCAAAATTAGCTGGACACATGCTAACGGCACACAGACATACTAAACAGTCATGGCTTATTCACCCCTTTTCTGTACATCTGTACACTTTAATGTGGAGCTAGAAATGACAGACGGAGCCTGAATTAAGATGCTATCAAAAGGCAGTGAGTCATGCTAAGGCAGAAAGGAATGCAGGGCAGGTCCTCTATCAAGCCGCTCCAACCACACCCAAACAAGGAGGGAGAGGGAGAGAGAGCCCATTGTAAATGCCTGCCCTCAGCACTACTGGAAGGAAGATACTTGTTTATCCCCTATTCTCAGCATCTGTGTTCCTGCCAATTGAACACAGTTGAAACAGTGGAACATTTGTTTTTATACTGTCCATTTTATAAGGACATCCATTCCACATATGTCACCCCTACTTTATGTAAGTTTCCAGGAAGATCTGGAAAATTCTACATATATCTCCTCCTTGAAAACCACTCCAATGATACCGCCTCTAAAGTGGCCAAATTTTGTACTGAGACTTTGTCCATAAGAAAGCAAATATTCCAAACGTTTTAATAACTTTTACGTATAATTAATTACAGCACAATAAGGTTCTGAATTTTAATATCTATATAATAATTTTATATTTGTATGTAAATTGTGCTGTTAAACTAGGGTTGCCAGGTCCATTATGTCACTTCTGGCATGATGTGGATGTGTCGGCATTGAACCAGGGGTGCTCTAGCCCCAAAACTCTATGGTTCCCCCCTTTCAGCCCACATGCTTCCACCCACTGAACAGCTGAGTGTTGGTGGGCAGAGGCAGGAAGCACCAGGAGATTGCCCACCATTAGTGGGCACCTGGGAACCCTATATGTCGACTGATCTTTTTATCATAATAAATGTTGATTGATTGACTTTGGCACTTAATTTTTAAAGCAAAAGCAAAAGAAAAGAGAGAGAGAAAAGTAGAGAATGGAAAACTACGTAAGACAGGACCAAACTAAGATAAGATAAAACTAAGCTAACAGAAAGCAGGAAGCTGAGAACTAAAATAAAAACGCCCCAGGACAGAACACAGCCTTGACAGCTCCTCAATCAATCATGCAAATACCCACCTTAAGAGGGATTCAATCAAGGTGTCAGGCCTGCTTTCCACAGCTCTAAGCAGCCTGTCAGACCGTGGCTGTTTTAGTTTCGATTCCACCAGGTGCCTCTCAAGGCCGAACTTGCTAACTGCTGAATTCCTGTTCCAGAGGTATCTCCCGTGGGAACGGCTCGTCAGTAGAGGGGGGGGGGGGGGCTTGACCTGTTGTGACTAATACTTTCCCTTATAGAACTACCCTGTGCTCCCAATTGCCATTCGTGCCAATGTACCTGTAGGCTCTGCATACCTGTATGTTTTCCAATAAATCAGCTCTCTTTTGGACTCATTGTCTGTGGATGCTGTTTGTGGGATTACCATGGGGACAAGTGCTTACATTTTGGCACGAATCCCTTCTCCATTTTTTCCCTGCCTGGCTGGAGCCCTGGAGGGTTCGTCGGGACCTCGGATTGGAGCAGAGGACGTGCTCTCCGAGTGAATTGCCTGTGGCTGGAGCCCCGGAGGGTTCGCCTTGGTCCCGGGTGGGAGTAGGGGCAATGCTCCCTGGGTGGAGGGTTTCTGGCCGAAACCCTGGAGGGTCCTGAACCTTGGTACCCTCCATTGGAACCGTCGGACCAGTACCCCAACGACCCTTCCTTGCTAGATGACATTCTTGCTGAGGCGCTCTGGATAGATGCGCCCACTGAGTAGTCCTTGCCTGGTGAGCGATGCTTATCAGCTTGATCTTTGTAAATGGGGCAATTTTCCCCAAGAACCCTGATGCTTCTTCCCAGATAATTTGATCCTAATGACCCAGATTTCCAAAGTATTAGGCAACGGCAAATTCCAGCAACTTCTTCCATATCTCAGTAACCAGAAAGGAAGATTCCTGCCCTTCCTCAATCATGACAAACTCCAGGCCATAGATAATTACACATCTAACTTCCAAATCTCCCCAAAGGAATGCTTTTGATACTCTTAATGCAAAAGTGTAATAAACACAAAATATTTCTTTTCAGGCTTGCGCTTGCACATCTTTGAAAAATTGCATTTTTATGATTCACATATTCCCACAATCCATTGCCAACAACCCCATCCCCTTCTCAGTCTCAACAAAAGGGTAAAAGAAGTTACCCCTTTGCCCTAATTTTGGTAGCTGGTTTGGAACTCATCCTGTTACCCCAGCCTTACATTTGTCCTCTCACTTCTCTGCTTCACAGACCTGTCTCCACATCTCCTTCCCCTACCTAATAAATTTCAGCTCTGACACTGCTTTTTTACCACTAAGGGCAACCCACCTCCCTTCTCTCCAAAAGCAGGCTCATATGTCTGTTCTTCTCCTTTCAATTTTATTCCCTAATAGGTAGGCATAGGGTTGTCAATTCGGTTTGGCCCGAACTGAAAATCAGCCGAATTTCCCCTGATTCGGTGGTTTTTAGTTCGGGAGGAACCGAACTCAAAACTGGCGGGCAACCGGGGGGGGGGCGAATTCAGCGAGTTCGGGAGTTCGGGAATAAATTCGGCAAATTCGGCCGTCAGTAAGCAGCATAACCGTCAGTAAGCAGCATTCTCCTCCCCCGGCCAATCGGTGGGCAAGCTGGGTCTTCTTCTGGCCAATCAGTCAGGATTGAGTACTGGAGGAATCAGCTGATGTGCGGCCCGGCCAGGGAGAGAGAGAGAGAGAGCGAAATCCTCGTGTGTGTGTGTGGGGTGCTTGTGCACATTCGCTCCTTTCTGTGGCTGCAGGGGGCGTATTTTTTGGGGTACAGACACAAAACTTTCACTGGAGCTTCAGATGAAGCTTCTTAAGGTATCCCCCAAGTTTTGTAAACATTGGGTCAGGGGGTCCCGAGATATGGGCTCCCCCCTTTTTCTTTCCATGGCTGCAGGGGGCGCATTTTTGGGGGTACAGATCCCAAACTTTGAGCGGAGTTTCAGACCCGTGTTCTTAAGATACCCCCCAAGTTTTGTAAACATTGGGTCAGGGGGTCTCGAGATATGGGCTCTCCCCCTTTTCCCTCCCCCCTTTTTCCATTTATGTGGCTGCATGGGGCGCTTTTTTGGGGACATAGCCCCCAAACTTTTAGCATAGCTTCAGTCAATTATTCTTAAGATACTACCCAAGTTTTGTAAAGATGGGTTCAGTGGGGGAAGAAATATCACCTCCCCCCTTTTCTCTTTCCATGGCTGCAGGGGGTGCATTTTTGGGGGTGCAGATCCCAAACTTTGAGTGGAGTTTCAGACCAATGTTCTTAAGATACCCCCCAAGTTTTGTGAACATTGGGTCAGGGGGTCCCGAGATATGGGCTTTCCCCTTTCCCCTTTTCCCTATTGGGATGAATGGATCAGCCGATCCTGTGCATCTCCAGAGCAAAACGTTCCGTGCCTAATTGGAATCATCTTGGATTACAAGTCCTCTTCAGCCCCTCTTGATGGAACAGAAGACAGCCACAGTAAGACCCCTTTGGGGGCTTTAATCTATATTTTTTCTCCTGTGTATGTGTGTGTGTGTGTGTGTGGGGGAAAGCAGAGTCTGTGTGTGTGTGGGGAGGGAGCAGTTTCTGTGGGTGGGGGGGAAGCCAAAGGGGGCTTTTGTCGGTTCTGCCTGGGGTGTGCGTTCCCCCTCGAGTCTCTCGCTCCCTGGTTTGAGGGGGGAGGTTTCAGTTGTGTGTTGCAAAGGTGTTGTTTAACAAGGTTGTGTTGTTTTGCAGTTGTTTTGCAAATTTCTCAACTGTTGTCGGGGCTGGGAGCTTTGTGCGTGGGCGGCAAGCTCTGCTGAGAGATGCACATTAAGGGTGGGGGGGACCCCTTTCAGGGCCCATATCTCAGCCCCCCTGACCCAATCTTTATAAAACTTGGGGAGTCTTTCAATAAACGTCCTTTGAAGCTCTGCCGAAAGTTTGGGACCTCTAACCCCAAAAATGCCCCCCCAGAGCCACGGAAAGGCGCAATTGTGTTTTTAATGGCTTTATTCGGCCGAATTTTTTTCCGAACTTTGAATTCCCGCCGAATTGAATGGATCCGAAGTGGGGGAGTTCGGACTTCGGCACATACCGAACCCACAAGGGCCAAATTCGGCCGAATCCGAACTGTACCAAATTTTTTTTTTACAGCCCTAGGTAGGCAGTAGGGCTGTGCCTATCAATAAACCCAACCCAAAAATAAACCCAAAATTAGCCATTTGAGCAATATTCGGGTTTTGTTTCAGCCAAATACCAAAACCTGGGAATCTACCCAAAACCAAATGGGAGATTCCTGAAAAGCCGAATAGATTATCTGCTTTTCTGGGATTCGGCTTTTCGCCTTTGCTCAAATGCATGGCTCTGTGCTTTCTCTGATTTTTCTATATTTGACTGGTTTTGTTAGGGACCCATAGTTGGGGCCCTTTTGAGGCAGGAGACATGGAGGAGCCAACTTGGTCTGACCAAACTAGTCTGGAAGGATCATTTTAAAAGAACATAAAAACATAAGAAAGGCCATGCTGGATCAGACCAAGGTCCATCAAGTCCAGCAGTCTGTTCACACAGTGGCCAACCAAGTGCCTCTATGCATTGTGTGAAGAAATACTTCATTTATCTTTTTTGAATTTCTCACCCTCCAGCTTCATCAGATAACCCCACATTCTAGTATGAGAGAGAGAGAGAGAGAGAGAAGCTTCTCCCTATCCACTCTCTCCATACCATCAACCTCTATCATGTTTCCTCTTACCTGCCTTCTTTCCAAGTTAAACAGTCCTAAGCGTTTTAACCGTTTCTCATAGGACAGTTGCTCTAATCCCCTGATCATTTTGGTTGCTCTTTTCTGCACTTTCTCAAGCTCTGAAATATCCTTTTATAGGTGTGGTGACCAGAACTGTATGCAGTATTCCAAGTGTGGTCTCACCATAGATTTGTACAAGGGCAGAATGATAGCAGAAGTGTTATTCTCTATTCCTCGTCTAATTATGGCCAGAATAGAATTGCCTTTTTCACAGCAGCCACACACTGGGCTGATATCTTCATTGAACTATCCACTACCACCCCAAGATCCCTTTCTTGGTCTGTCACTGCCAGCACAGATCCCATCAGTGTATATGTAAAGTTGGGATTTTTTGCCCCAATATGCATCACTTTAGACTTGCTCACATTGAATCTCATTTGCCATTTTAATATCCATTCCTCCAGTTTGAAGAGATCCTTTTGGAGCTCTTCACAGTCCGATTTTGTTTTAACTACCCTCAACAATTTGGTGTCATCTGCAAACTTGGCCACCTCGCTGTTTACCCTCAACTCCAGGTAATTGATGAGCAGGTTGAAAAGTATCGGTCCCAACACAGATCCCGAGGGACCCCACTGCTCACATCCCTCCATTGTGAGAACTGACCATTGATTCCTACTCTCTTCCTCCTGTTTTTCAGACAGCTCTCAATCTGTAAGAGGACTTGTCCTTTTATTCCATGACCATGAAGTTTGCATCATAGAACTGGATGATGTGAAAAAGCCACTACATCAAACCATGTGAGAGAGGGTAGTCTTCACATCGGTCCAGACACCGCCAAAAACAAGATACAGAATAATGCCAAAAGACCAGACTTTCCAATGTTTGGGTGGTTTTGGTTTGATGTGGTTTGACAACATGTTTCTTTGGGCTCCACTTTCCACTATTAACTCATGAGAAAATGCTGAGCTTTAATTACATAGATAGTGTGGTTGAATGGGAGTCATTTTTTTTTACTGAACTTTTTATTGTTATATACTCTCCACCTTCCATAGTGAAGCCCGAGGAATGCTACCTGATGTAATTTCTTTTGAATGAGACTACAGTGGAGATTTATAATATCTTTGGATATTTCCTTTATTTAAATCAACATGAGTACAGCATGAAGCAAGTAGGCTGGGGGGCAGAGAACAGTGGCAGGTGTGTACCACACTGAAAAGAGTCGGTAGGGTCAGTTCTAATCTGTCTCATGCAACACATGATCCATAGATGGGGAAAAGAAGAAGTTCTGTTTTCTATACCTTTGTTGGGAGCTGAAGCCTGAGGTAAGTGTGTTCGTTGCACTTGCGCAGAGAATAATTTTTTATTGGGGGGGGATTTAAATCCCTGATTTTTAAAAAAATGGATTTTCTTCAGACCCAGGGAATTACTAGAGTCTGCAGAAAAACCTGTTGGGGGGAAGTGGGCCCCCATCTGCAGATAAAAGTATCAGCAGACGAGGGAACATGTATGAATTAGATATATACATAGTTCCCTCACTTTCTTGTGCAGCTTCTGAGTAAAGGAAGCATTTCAAGTTGTTCTTAGCTTAGTGTTACAGCAGAAAATTAATAAAATCCATATTGAGGTGACAGCTGGTTGACAGAACTACCTTTCCCCCACATTGCTTTCCTCTCTAGTGGCTTGTATTCAGGGCTAAATACACATTCATTCCTTTTTGTTTTATAGCTTTATTGATTTTTATAGGAATCTCTGTGCTTAAGAATAATAATTGCATTGTGGTGTCAACTGTGGCTATTGCAGCAGT
Organism: Euleptes europaea; assembly: GCF_029931775.1. Classification (NCBI taxonomy): domain Eukaryota; kingdom Metazoa; phylum Chordata; class Lepidosauria; order Squamata; family Sphaerodactylidae; genus Euleptes; species Euleptes europaea. The sequence goes on from NC_079313.1 coordinate 73,374,045, forward strand.
AGCTGGCTGTTAGTATCATTTATCTTTGGGCCTTTTAATTAATAATCTTCCAAATGCATCCAGTTTATGAAATGTAGAAAGGAGCATACTTTCCCTAAATACTACAAATAATGCACAAAAACTTACCAAGAAAGGCTCAAAATTGCACAAGCATAAATGATGATAATTCAGTTTGTAGAAGTCCAGATGTGTAATATACCCCAAGTAAGAAAAAACAACAACTAGATTGCTAACTTGATTTCCAGTAATAAATTTTAGACCTCCACTCCCCCATTCAGTATTAAGGAAGGCACACTCAAGAGGACAATGGTTTATAATAGTTTGGGAAACACTGGAACGTAATAGAGAAATGTAGCATTAATATATAGAAAGGTTCAAATTCAGAAATCTTGTGCTGTTGTGGTTTACTTTGTCCTGCCAATATGACCAGCTCTATCATGCTATCAGAAATAAATACACTAGCTGAAACAAAATTGCAGTTTTTCACTATTATTAGTTTTTTTAAAAAGTATTTTAATTATTTAAATTCAGTTTTAATTGTTTCTATGTATCTGTGACTTGGTGCCTAAAAAAATCTAGGCTGTGTGATTTTTTTCTTGCTGAAAGATACCAAAGCCCTGCTAATATAAAATGTACCTTCCCTGCCTCCTATGCTGCTTAAGTTCTGTTTCACTGAAGATAAAATTAGGGGTATGGATTAAATTATGGGTAATAAAATCAGTGGAAGAATACATGGCTACTTTATTTCCCACTATTGGAACAATGAATGTCTGGGAGGCTGCAACCTAAAAATTCTAGATCACCTTTACATGACATATTGCATTCTTCAAGTCAATTAGACTAGAGTACTCAGACCTAAACCAACATATTTTTGATTGAAATCCAGGTGTTCCTGTTTCCTTAGGTTGTAGATTTGATACTGAGCATTAATAACAACATCTATCCGGAATCACAAAGACGGTGACCCTTCAAGCATATTTACGAATCCTTCTCAATTACTGAAATTTTTAAAATGCTGTATAGTTATAAACCACGAGCGTACTTAAATTCATTCTTATCTCATCATTCAATCCTCTGTTGCGATTAAATTTGTAATTATAGTCTCCATTTGCTAGGGAAACGGTTGAGGCTTGTATACCCCATCCCGTGGTCCTGTTCTGCCACTACCATGGAAGCCTACAGGCCAGAGACTAATGTTGAGTTTTAACTACAGTGACATCTGACAAATCTAGTCGTTCCTGTGGGATCTTGTCCCCCCCACACACACATTTTGCCTAACATATTCCCTAGACTTTACTTTCCCTCTTTATCCCAGATCTCTCTATTCTAGTCAGATTTCCTGCATGGCAAGTTGTCTAACTAAAAGTGATTGTAGTATAAAGTGAGGCCATTATCTTTGAAAAATGTAGTACGTACTTTAATTCAACTGCAGTACTGTAAGCATACGGGCAGCCTAAAACGTCCAGACTGGACATGGCAACCCGGTATGCAGACACTCGACTACTGCTCCAGCCACGCGCTCACCCCAAACGCTACGGGACTGTCACTGCGCGCTCCGTAGAACCTAACACAGCCGCTCCTGCAAGCCCCGTGCAGCCGGCAACCAGGAAACAGAAGCAAGGGCAACCTCCAAAGAACCTGAGAGACTCCATTTTCCCTATGCAGACTCTGTTCCAGCAGCAGCCATTTCGTGAAAAGCAGACAGTCACGTAGTCAGTGCCAACACCCCCCTTTCCCATTGTAACATCAGCAGCTTAATGGGCAATCAGCAGCGATCCTGGTATCAGCAATGAGTTGTTCCTCCAGTTATGCAACTGCTGTCCCAGGACGTTTGCAGAGAACGCACCTATTGTTCCAGAACGTTGATCACTTCAGCAGAGATCTCCCGGTTCCTCCTGGGTTGCAAAAGCCATTGGAATTAGAATAGATTTTCAAATTCTCACTACCCCACCCCGGTAGCCACAGATTAATCCTTTTGTCACCTTTTGCCACCTGGGAACCTAGGAGGGGTAAACCCCTCTCCCGGCCCCCAGAAAAACAGTATATCTGGGGTGCCCCCAGCCCATTTTGTCACCGTAGGTCTTTCCTGGCTCCTACGCCGTTACTCTGTTGGTTTGGTTTTGCGCAGCCTGACCACGCTCCCTCCCATCTTGCTGGCCAAGTCTACGGGAACCCCTGCCCCTACCTCGGCTTTTAACTTTCACTCTGTCTTAGTCTACGTGAACTTGGACAACACCTCTTCTGGAAGGTAAATATACCCCCACCAACTACTCCTGCCATGTTGGCACCTGTGCTTGTACTCCTCTCTTTGAATTTCCTAGATATCTTTGTATGTGTGTATGCAACACTGATTTGATTGAAAACGACATAAACACCTTTTAATTCGGAATTCCTTTGTCTGTCCTGATTCTTAAGTTCACAGTTAATGGGCTCTGGTATAGTTGGTTGATCTCGCTTTATAAATATTAAAATTACCAATCTGCTTAGCTAATTCCCCAATTAAAGAGCATTTTGGGTAACAGTACCAAGCTCCAAATAGCCCTCTGTAGTCATAGTCTGTGACACAGTGAATGCAAGCATTATGAAATTGAAAGCTGATGTGTAATAGTAGAGTAACTCAGCAGCTGTTGGCCACTATGAGACCAGCAGAGCTCCTTTGTACTTCCAAACGAAAAGAATGTTTTTGTTACGAATATATGTGTTACATTAACAATGACTCCATTACAGAGTGAATGAATGGGAAGGATTTTTCCTTTTCTTATAATCATCATCAAATGTGACTCACAGAAAAGGACATGCATAATACTACTATACCATTCTCCTAACAGGCAGTACTGTCTGGTAGCCGAACCTTTAAGAAGTAATTACTAGAGCAAAGTTGGACATTACTGAGGGGACACTGGGCTATTGTGGAATGAGAAGAATAGCAAAGATTTTTTTTATTTTTTTATAGTTGGTCCATTGCTCTGCTGTTCTTATTGAATCCAGACTACAACTTTGTTCTTCATGCCCTCTTCTTTTCACTGTTCCCTCTAACTGAGAGATACGGTCTGTAGGGATATTGAGAATTTTTAACACAAACACTATTGCCAGGCAAACTTACCTTGATTGAACTCCCCAAGACACTTATTTGATTGAACTCCCCAACACACACATTTCTCACTGAAACTCAAGGTGAATTACGTAACATAGAAAACAATTCAATCAGACAACACAAGAAAGCGAGTAGCAATGCAATAGGATTAGGACTGCAGAAATTAGGAAACAGTGCAAAAAGATGTATCATTAACAATGCATGATGTATCATTAACAATGCAAAAAGTAGATTACAAAGGCACAAGACTGTGCAGGAAAAGCAAGTTGACACATGCAATAAACATTACAATGGACTACCATCCTATACCCTTATAACAGTGACCTCCTTCACTGTTCCATTATACAACAGTTCTAATCCCTATATAAAAATGCCATCATAAACATTTCTGTTTTGCACATTTGGTGGAATAATAGAAGTGTGGGTGCCTCCCTGACCTTGTTAGGTATCAGGCGAGCTGCTCATCAAATCTGTCGGAATGTACCTTGAACAATGAGTTGAAGAGCTTTGTGTCTGCGAAGTATCCTCTTGTGTTACAGAACAAGTAGTGCCTTGGTAAAAAGAAACAAATTGGTGGGGCAGCTAAAGTTGTAAAATTTCCAAAAAAAATTCAGAAGAAAAGCAGAAATTGACTTCAATGTAATTAGAATGTGTAATCCTGTTTAGATCCTACTAAATCCCCTAATTACTGGGAAAGTGGGATCTATCCCAGGGGGTCACAGGTCATAAAAATTATCTACTTAGAATAATAGAACCATAAAGTTGGAAGGGGCCATACAGGCCATCTAGTCAACCCCCCTGCTCAATGCAGGATCAGCCTAAAGCACCCCTGATAAGTGTCCATCCAACCACCCCTGATAAGTGTCCATCCAACCTACCAGTGAGTGGGAGCTCACAACCTCCCTAGGCAGCTGATTCCACTGCTGAACTACTCTTATTGTAAAAAAATTTTCCATAATACCCAGTAGGTACATTTCCACCCGTAATTTATACCCATTTGGGACAAACAAAGAGAGAAGCTCAGAAAAGAAACTGGCAGGGAATGGGCGGAGCTAAGGTGCTCATTATCCCTTTTCTGGAAAAAAAAAGGGAGGAAGTCTGTTTTTGGTAACCTGCATGTTGAGTGGCTGTTTTTGACTCTGGGAACCTGAGGGTTCAGATTTGCCTAAACGGTTGTGAATCAACTCTTATGGAGTGACAAGCAGAGATTGGGAGGAAAGGGTCTCTTTCTCAAGTCACTGGGAAGGAGATATTCCAGATATGGGGTTTTGTTAAGGGATTACAGCCACAAAAGTAGGGTAGATCTATAGAAAGGACTGGAAGAGAGATTTGAGGAACAATCTCCATACTTTGTTCTCTGGGGGAGAGAGATTGTATAATCTCCATATTTCCCTGTTAGCTAGGCAACAGAGTCTGAATAGGAACATCTATAGGAAGTTCTGTGAATTGAATTTGGGAACTTAATTTAATAAATGTAATTCTGTACTAACTAAGCCATCTAAGATCTATGCCTTCTCTTCAAAAAAACGTATAAACTAGCTCTGGTTCTATACTTTCCCTACCTACCATTTCCCCTCCAAGTCCATCCCTTGTACAGTGTTTAATAAATCTCTTTTACTTGGTTGTTAACTTGAAAAAGCCTCTGGTGTCTCATTTTTACTGAGGTAAAATAAGTAAAAGGACTAAGGAGAAAAATTAAAATTCCAATCAGACATTTTGGAAAGCAGTCTCTCTCTTGCTCGGTACGCACAGATCGTGATACCATTATTGCGAGTCCTATCCTCTCCTGCCAACAGGAACAGCTCCCTGCCCTCTTCTAAGTGATAGCCTTTCAGTTACTTAAAGAGAGAAATCACGTCCTCCCTCAACCTCCTCTTTTCCAGACTGAACATTCCCAAGCCTTTCCTCATATGGGTCTCATAGGGCTTGGTCTCCAGGACTCTGAACAGTTCTCCTCTGCACCTGCTCCATTCTGTCCACATCTTTTTGAAGTGAAACCTTCAGAATTGCACACAGGTATGGCCTGACCAATGTGGACTGGTCCCTTCCAACTCTATGAATCTATGATTCTAAAGCATCTTGTGATACACTCCAAGACCGCATTAGCCTTTTTTTGCTGCTGCATCACACTGACTGCTCATATTTTGTGTACAGTCCACCTGTACCCCTAGATCTTCTTTACCCACACTGCTGTATCCCCCATCCGATATGTGTGCTTCTCATTTTTGTTAAGGAAACAAATGGTGCAGAGGGAAACGGATTCTTTTTAATTTTTATAACCTTAACACATTGCATGGGGATTGTGAGAAACCAAACTTAAAGAAAGCTAGGTCTGATATTTTCTCTGTAAATAAGCACTCATGTGAGAAGCAAATCAGATTTATCTGGCTAGAAGTTTCAGAAAGCAGAGATTTAAGAAGAAGTGAGATCTTTTGGTGAAATATTGGTTACTTTGGGCTATTTGGGTAATCTCTAAAAGCAAAACAAAACTGAAACCTGATTTGTTTTAAACAGCTATCACCAGTTATAATATGACTAGCTAATGCTAGAAACACTGCTATTGTTAGCATGCATTTCCACAGTTTTTGTCTTGCTCAATAAAAATAACATTGTTTAATAAAAGATTAGACAGGTGTTTTCTTTAGTTGCTGATAGCTCAAAAGACAGGGGGTGGGGAATGGACTCATATCCAAAAGATTATTTTTGTATTATAAAGAGTTAGAGGCCGAGGTATTCCTCTAACATGATTAGGGAATTCTGTGGCTGATCAGTATTTCAAAGGCAAAGCCTTGAAAGATTGTTCAGTGCAAAGTCTCTAACAGGGTGCGGAGGATATTCCCACGCTACAACAAGTAGCAATCAGACAGGGCTTTTTTCAGTGATGGTGCCTTGCCTTTAGAATGTTCTCCTGCTTGAGACTCACCTTGGTCTATGCTGTCCTTTAGGTGTCAGGCCAATATGTTTCTCTCTGCCCAGGCTTTAGCTGAAGGGTTCCATCTTTTACAGCTGTTTTATGTTTCTAGACTGAAGACTGTTCTATGGATATAATTTTAGGTTTCTGAATATTTTTGTGCCATTTTATACCCCTAGTGGGATCTTGGTTTGTTTATAGCTGGTTTTAATACTGATAGTTTTTATGTTTGTTGTTTTTATGATTTTACTGTTGCTTTGTTATGACTTTTTAGCCACCTCAAACAGTTATCTGGAGAGGTGACATAGTAGTTTTCTAAATAAATAAACATTTTCTATTTTTGTATGGTTTGAGTTTTGGGGATTACAATGTTGCTTTTATAGCTGGATTCCTTTTCCAGATACATTTTTAATTTCTGTTGTGTATGTGTGTACTTTCTATGCAGAAAATTAGCCTGGAATTCTATATTGACATCCACGCTCACTCCACTATGATGAATGGCTTTATGTATGGTAACATTTTTGAAGACGAGGAAAGATTTCAGAGACAAGCTATTTTCCCCAAGTTGCTCTGTCAGAATGCTGAAGACTTCTCCTTTGTAAGTAATGCTTGTTTGTTTCTCTTTCTCATGTATGTATTACAGACTATCTTTTCAACCCATGACAATGCCAATCTTGCAGCAGGCTCCATGGGTAAGAACCACAATGCCATAGCAGAGCCATGTGCATGCATGCTGGTGATATACACCAAAATCAATGTGCATCCACTTTTATATATCACCATGCATAGATCTGGTGCAAAGGTATATCAAAACCTGAACTAAAATGATTTCAGTATATAGCACTATCATTCCCACAACTGGCTCACTATGGCTGGAAAATTCTACATGACTAAAATCATATTTGCCGTAGACTATAAAGATTGTGTAAATAGTTCCTTACTCCAATCTAACTTAATTCTGCATGTTGCATTTATTATGCAATAAAAGCAAACATTTTTGTTACAATAATTCATAAATCACCATTTCCTTTGACAATTCTCTGTTAATTTCATAAGTATTCTAGTTATCAGTGTCCCTTCCCTGTTTTTCAGTAGTTGTGTGTTAATGACATTGGCCTGTTTTGTAATGGTCATGTTTAAATGTCTTTGATTTTAGTGTTTGTGTTTTAATGGCTTTGCTTTATTATCTTAGCTGTAAACCACCTCAAGCAGTTCTCTGGCGAGGTGGCATAAACATTTCCTAAATAAATATATAAAAATAAATAATACCCAAAATAGTGTCCTCCACACTCATACTCACTTCCGTTTACCTGCCACCTTTCCCAATAGTGGAATATGTTTTAAAGCATTTGGAAAAAAAGATGTGCAGTCACTGTGGAGTGCTAGAATATGTGGTACTTTATAATTACTGTGCCCTTCCCCCTGATCCCACTGGCACCACTTGGCAGAACCCATTGAAACTCCCCCCCTCATTCACTAAAATCTGTGGCAAGGTATGGAGATCTAAGCTTCAGCAGGTAGATGGTTGCAGTAGTTGAGCACAGTGTGTTCATCAACCGCACCAGCCCACTACAAGGGTTCTGGCATCCCTAGTTCTCTGGCCAAATACTAGCCTGCTCAGTCCTGTAAGTGATGGACCATAATTGAAATACCCTATTGTGTCTTTTGTTAGGATGAGGCGTGTGCTGGTAAGTGGGGATTCCCTACTGAGAGGGGTAGATGCTAAAGTGTGCCAAGAGTTATGCTGTCTACCAGGTGCACACATCCAGGATGTGACAGAGAGGGTAGAAAGCCTTATCAAGCCCACAGATAATTATCCTTTCTTACTGATTCATGTGGGAACAAATGTAGTTAACTTGAAAAAGCCTCTGGTGTCTCATTTCTACTGAGGTAAAATAAGTAAAGGGGACTAAGGGAAAAATTAAAAACTCCAATTAAACATTTTGAAAGCAGTCTCTCTTCCTCAGCATGCACTCGAGAGATCATGATACATGTTTTTAACTCTTTTTGCTTATTTTATACTCAGAAAAGCTTTTTTTTTTTTGCTATTATTGGTGAGTTTACTGACCAAACCCAGAACTGCTCAGTTACATTAAAGGTAAAGGTAGTCCCCCTGTGCATTCACCGGGTCATTCCTGACCCATGGGGTGACATCACATCCAACATTTACTAGGCAGACCATGTTTACGGGGTGGTTTGCCATTGCCTTCCCCAGTCATTTTCCCTGTACCCCCAGCAAACTGGGTACAGTCAGTTACATTACCAGAAAAGAAACATGGGCTCGGTTTCTATACTGTAGTTTGAGAAATGAATGTCCTGAGTGGCCATTGCTAGGCAGCCACATTAGTATCGCCAACCTTCAAGCCTTGGTTTCTGTAATTAAAATCAGAGGGAGGGGTCAGGCCCAGTGTCCTTTCCAAGGCTGTTTTGGCCTTTCAGGGAGGACTCATTGAAGCCAGGCCTGACATTAACCACCGGCATGGAAAATGGGGGAGGCTATGGGGAAAGGCAAGTGGAAATAGTAGGGGGTGGGTGGGAAATAAGATGCCCCCCTGCAAATACTTTTGTGTTCCCTGCTTGTTTGAGTATCATCTGGCTGGCATAGGCTAATATCTGGGTATTTTCTGACATTCAATAGAATAGTCTCTGTTTGTACAGAACTCAGTTATGATCTCTGAGACCCTCACTGTGCTGGATCATGCCAATGGTTCATACAATATTCTGCGGCTGTAAAATTGTGGGCTCTTTCTAAATTAACAAGTCCAGACATTTTGATTAGGAGTGGTAAGAACAATAGGGAATACAGTTGGCTGGGCTACCAAGACTTCTTTGTTAAGGAAATGTGGAATATGTCACTTGGTATAAGCTTTTATGGGTATGAGGAACAAGGTAATAACAATTATACTGCTGTATATATAAATACACAGATTGTATATAAATACACAGCAGGCAGAAAATGGATGGAAAACTGCACTGTTAACATTATCATACCCATGTTTGATAAGTGTGGGAATGGGCCAGTATTGTAGCTAATTATTTTTCTGAAGCTTCAGGAGGTCTCATTTACATTGTGTGCTACAGCAGCCATTTGTAAGGATTAGAATACTTCCCTAGAATCAAGTGAAAGCTGGCAGCTGCGTGAAGTGTCGTCCATAATTGACTAGCTTCATGTGTTCACACCGCACCAAGACAATGTTCCATTATGTTATCCATTGACAGTATCATTGAAAAGATTACTCTCTTTAAAGTATCTGTCAAGCTTGATTGATTTACAGGGGACAAAAGCAGTGAGAAGATATGAAGTGCAGGTCCAATTTTTTTTTTTTTTACAACACTGTTTAGTATACATAATGGATCCCCTTTGATGTCAAAAGCTCATATTCTATTAATAACGAACAAGCCTTTTTGAGTGCAGGCTCCTAGTACACAGTCCCACACTAATAACCTGTTTGCTGTGAAATGGGAATCATTGGTGAAGCAGCCATTTGTCTGGATTTTACACATTGGCAATGGGTGTAGACTCAAAAGTATTTCTTTTGCCACTCTGCGTGATTGAAGCTTAGTTTAACACAGATTCAGCCAATCTTGCCTTTGATTTCCTTCCGGAAACTGTCAGGAAAAATACAGAAATAACAGTCTGAAGGTGGTAACGAAAAATCATTTATTTACTTTTAATTGGAAAACTAACCTTAATAGATTGTGGAAAGAATTTTATGCACAAGGAACTTATTGCTGTTGATAGTTATTAAAAATATACAAGTGCACAAATTTGCAAGAGGATGTAATCTCTTTTCCCCACTCCCTCTCTCCCTCTTGCTTTTCTTCAGTACCTCCACCCCAGAAATGCCTGTAGCTCTCCTCTTTGCTTACAGCCTCTCCTAGCCAGCCACTAACCTGCCTTTTATTGTCCTTCCCAGTAACCTTTTACCTTTTTTTCATCCCAGGGCAGCAAAAGGGAGGGACTGGGGAACAAAATTGGGGGGGAAGTAAGCTGGAGGGCCCCTGAAGCCAGCGTCATGCTGCATCCAGCCAAATGCCTTTCCATTTATTTTCCTTGTAATGTTGTTCTTCCTGCAGCCACTAGGGGAGCAGGGAAGGCAGAACACAGTAAAAGGCACTCTGACATCGGCTAGACTCACCTTAAGTGATGTCACCATGCTGCCAAATGGTCTAGGATTCACTTACAACCCTGTGGTACAATCATAGATTTTCGGGTGAATTCTAGAGCACCTAGCATCACAGTGATGTCATTTCCAGTTGCATGGCTGAAATAATGTCATTCTGGTGAATCTCCATCCCCCAGTATCCATCCATCCACCCCCCATCCCTGTCTTCTTGTAAATTTCCTCCGCTAATTTCCCCCCCCCCCCAGATAAAGAATCTGATCACTTCAGGAGCCTACCTAGAAGGAGCCTGCTCCCCCTTCTTGATTAGTATGTGTGTGTGTGTGAAGTGCCTTCAAGTCTCAGCTGACTTATGGTGACCCCTTTTGGGGTTTTCATGGCAAGAGACTACCAGAGGTGGTTTGCCAAACCCTTCCTCTGCACAGCAACCCTGGTATTCCTTGGTGGTCTCCCATCCAAATACTAACCAGGGCTGACCCTGCTTAGCTTCTGAGATCTGACGAGATCAGGCTAGCCTGGGCCATCCAGGTCAGGGCTCTTGATTAGTATACTGCATCAAATTTAACAATGTCATGTGTTTGGGATCCTCCCAGCGTGTGCACTCTCATAGGTGCAACTGTGCAAATTTAGCACTTAAGGGACAAAAATAAAACCAAGCCTACAATTCTAGAGGAAAGAATTGTGGACATACAGTAAACACAAAAAGAAGAATAACTGGACAGTGAGGCATGAAACTGAAAGGATGTGTGCCATGTGAGCTAGTTTGGACACAGCCTTACAGCCTTTATAGTTGTGACTCCCTCACTATCCCCTCCCACAGCCCCAATCTTAATTGGCTCCATGTGGTTTGTATTAGCATTTTTAAACTGTTGGGAGGAGCCAGTCATGGAACTCCCAGCATCTTGTCTAGTTTGTCCCCCAAAGCCTGCTTTCACCAGCAGACATTGATTGGTCCAATAAACAATCGTATCTAACTGATTTATTATTATCCATGGGCAAAAGTTAAAAATCTTTATTGCAAAGGCCGATGCATCAGATTGTATGAATATGCACAGATATAATTATCAAAAGTCATTTTACGTTATTCGTGGTGTGAATGTAATTCTGGACGTGGAGTGCAGTGCTTTGGTAGGCATCGCTTATTTTAGTTAGCAGATTAGCCATCAAAAGCAGCTGAGCGTTTCACGAACCCATTAGCCTTGGGAATGGCTAATTATGCACTTTGAGATGGGATCAGAGAAACCTATATGCTCTGTTTCCAGTAAAAAGAAACAAAGAAAAAGTCAGCCTGAGATGGCTTCATTTTGTTTTCCAGTGTAGAGTCCTGACTGTAAACACTGAGGTGTCCTGACGAGGCCACATCTTAGCGTTCCTTTCTTTTACTCCGTTCTCTCAATTTAATTAGGCCAAGTATGTCCTGATATTTTTAGGCAAGCTCAAATGAAAGAAGTAATCTGTTCCACCCTTATTTCTTCCAGAGCAGTAGTTGTTAGGGATGGAAGTGCATAGAATGGTCTCCAAATCCTAGAAGATTAGCTCCTGAATGAAACATATAACATTTAACGCTTACTCTGCTAGAGACACATCCAAATAGGGTTGCCAACCTCCAGGTATTAGCAGGAGATCTCCTGCTACTACAACTGATCTCCAGCCGATAGAGATCAGTTCACCTGGAGAAAATGTCCACTTTGACAATTGGACTCTATGGCATTGAATTCCCTCCCCTCCCCAAATCCCACCCTCCTCAGGCTCCATCCCAATAGCCTCCTCAGGCTCCTCCCCAATAGCCCCCCGCCATTGGCCAAGAGTGACCTGACAACCCTGCATCCAAATGAAAAGATGTGGACACTATTGAGCATTTTCACATGTATATCCTTCATAAATAATTACAAAGACAGCTCTTGTCTTTAGAGACAGGGCCTCCAAATTAGAATGCCTAGCTTCCAGGCAGGATTGAGCCTCAGCACCTCCTCCAGTAAGTGAATGCCAGCTAACGTGGGCAGAGAGTGACTGTTTAAGTTGATGCTTTCTGCTGCTTGCTGGCTCAAGAATGAAACAAAAATTATGGGACATAATAGTTTCCTTTGAAGGAGGTGTGGGTGGTACCTGGACTTGGCTACCACCACCAAGAGACAGCTTTGAAGTTCAAGCAGGATTTGGATGCAGAACGTGGGAGCAAGGATACTGCTTAACACTATGTTCATGGAACTCACAGGCCACTCTCCATAGCTCTACAGAACATTGTCTTAGTTTATTTTACTCCGATTAGGCTTGTGTAGCTTCTGAACTTCATAGCACCTAGAACCCCTGTTTTCTAGTCATGTATCTTGAATGTTCTCAGTACCAATGTGCTGAGTACAGTCTCAGAACCAATCATGCTGTGTTTCTAGCAAATCGACATGCAAACTGAAAGTGCAGCCTAACTTCACCTGAAAGTGTAGCCTAACAATCACCTGAAAGTGTAGCCTAACTTTTCTTGAGAGATCTGATCTGCCCAGTGATGCCACCTGGGCCAGGCTCTGGGGCAGAAATCCATGGCCCAGGCTCAGACTCAGAAAGGCCCTTCAAAAATAGGCAGTAGCTTTGTGTTTGAAGTATACCTTACCATTGGGAGGCTTAAGATAATTAAGCCTCTGTGTCTTCTTGAAGGCCATCTTCTACTTATTTTCATCGATCCTGTGTATCTCATATTGCTTAACAATCAGACGCACTTATTGGTCCTCAGGTAAGGTCACTGAATTATCAGCAGTTTCAAATACCATTCTTTTTCCATTTGAGGTGTGTACACAATCTTTTCGATAGTGTTGGATGTAAATATACACTCTCCTCTGTGACCAGATTTATTATCACAAAGTAGAGACGACGCCAGGTTTAAGAAGCAAAGGGAGAAAAAAGCTTTTTTTATTTTGCCAGGCAAAAGAGGAAGACATTTCAGCCCTTTTCGGGTTCAAAAGTGAAAGTTTCCTAACAGACTCCGCCTAGTCCTCATATTTATACTTTTCCAGAGTTCTTTGTTCTAAGAGGATTTGAATATCTCCTCCTCTCAAATCCACCCTAACTCTGATCTCATTTTTTGGTCACATGTATATGATCTCATCTGTTATTTGGTGATATCCTGTACCAGATACGAAAAATCACCTGCTTTGTTCAGTTTAAGTTAGACAGGACTATTTTCTACTGACTTATATAAATAACCACAGCTTACAAATATAATAGAAAAATAACATTTTTCCAATATGCTAGAATTAAATTAATTAAAATCTTACACATCCCACAGTCCCTCCTCATGATTAAAATCAAAATTATTTTGAATCTTGATTATTTTATTATATTAACTTGCAATTTTAAAACAATAATGTAGACACAATGTTTCCCTAGCCACTTTTTTAACCCAAAGGACCAAATAATACATTAAAATGGCTTTCTAAAAGAGTCTCAAACATCTACTCTTGTTCTTTAGCTAACAATTGTGCTTTGGTTTTCAAGTTTTCAATTATAAGTTTTGTTGATTTTTGAATAAAAATTAAGTTCGCCTGCAGGTTCGACCAACCACTTTGAGCCTCTTGCACTTGAGCTTTCTCCAGTTGCTATGGCGTTGGCTGCCACGACGTCATCTACTGCCCTTCTGGTCTCGACCTCACACGGTGGTAGCACTTTCTTGCATTTGGACTAATGGACCCAGCCTCCCTTTCCATTTACCTTCACTGCGACATCTGTGGTGAAAAGAATTTGGAACGGACCCGTTTACCTGAGCTGGAGAGTAGTATGCTTTTAAGATTTTACAAACACCCAGTCTCCTATTAAAAAAAGAATGGACAACAGAGTTTAGGGGGAGAGGTTGTACAACACAAGCCAGTTTTTGGGTTTCCTTTAAAGCTGCACTTAAAGTTTTTATATAGTTTTTTTCATATATCTGTTTCCAACCTCTTTATTGGGTGTTCCTTGATTTTAAAAATGCTAAAAGAGACATTTATACAGAGCCTTAAAGGGCAACAACTTGTGTGGCCCCCGGGCTAATATACGGATGCGTGTCAGTGTGATAGGCAATACATCTGACCATTTTAAATTAGTTTTTTTACACAAATTTTAATTAACATTTTTTTTAGGGTTTGATTCATTTTTTTTTACTGTCTCCGATAACTGGGGTTGCCAAGCCATGTAAAAACTATATTTTATTTTCTTTTTTTTTAGAACTGTTTTATAACTTCCCTAACAAATAACCCCCTCTGTTTACATATACTCTTTGATATGTCACATGTTTTTGCTATGTGTTTTGTTTTTTGATAGATGCCCTTTCCATTGTATAATTGCAAGAATATTTCTGTTAACTCTGTTCCCCAGATGACTATTTTAGTGTAATTGTGTGAGGATGTGTGTGATGTGTACCCTTAGGCTTTTTTCAACCACCCCCCTCTTGTTTCTGTAGTCCCTACTTTTGCCATCCAGTTCCTTTTTTTTTTTCTTCAGTGCAGGGCCCTGTAGGTGGTAGTGTAAAAACTGGGGTTAAAGTCATTACCATATCACAGGATGTTGATTTTGCTGTAGTCACTTTTGCCATTTCATCAGCTCTGCAATTTCCTTTGGCCTCCTTGGTATGTCCAGTTTGATGTTATTGTCACCTGTAACTAAATATTGTCCAAAACCTGTAAAATTAAATTTTCATGCTTTACAGCTCCCCACTAGCTGTCAGGACTTCTCGTTCTTTTTAGATGTATTTATATGCTTGTACAACTCCAAAAGCATCTTTGCTGTCAGTATAAATGTTCACAGTCTTACCTGCTGCTTTAAGTAAGGCCTGGTTCAATGCATATAATTCGGCTGCTTGTGCTGAAAATGACGCTGGTAATGGCTTTGCTTCAAGCACTTTGCACTTAGTCACCAGGCTGTATCCACTCTGCCTTTTTCCACTCACCACTCGAGAAGATCCATCAATCCAAATTTCGAGATCTGCGTTGTGGATAGGCTCATCTACCCGTGCCATGGTGCACATATTTACAGTCTGTAGACAGTCATGATATTCCTCCAGGTTAGTTGTTACAGGCAGCAGACTAGCAGGATTTTTGTAAGCCACTTGGCTCCTTTCTGTTGTAACAAAATAGTCACTGCATGAGGGCAAAACACTTTGATTGGATGTTCAATAGTCAATTTTTTTGCTTCCTTTACAGCCAGGGCAGTTGCAGCTACTGCCCTCAAGCATGGAGGCCACTCTTGTGCCACTGGATCCAGCTGTTTTGATAAATAAGCTACAGGTCTTTTAGTTAGCCCACAAGTTTATGTAAGGACCCCCGCCATGCAACCCTCCTTTTGCAGGTCAGGGATACCCAGAGCTGGTGCTGTCATCAAAGCTTGCTTCAGCTCTTTTTACTTATGTGCATTTTCAGGTTCCCACTACAATACTTCTGGTTCCTCATCATGGCATATTTTTATAAAGTCTTTGGTTAGTTTACTATACTTTTTTATCCACTCACGACAAAATTTTAATATTCCCAAGAAGGACCTTAGCTGTTTTTTAGTTTGAGGGAGTGGCATGCGATAAATAGTCTTCCCTGTGTTATTTTGTGTCCCAAATAAATTACTTTCCTTTTGGGCTACTTGGAGTTTTTTCTTTTGAGACCCTATATTCTTTCTGTCCTAAGAAATTCAGCAATGAGATCGTTCCCTCTAACACCAGCTTCCCTGTTTTTGCAGAGATTATCTGGATTCTTTCACCCCAGGAGAAACAGGTCCTTAGAGTTGGCATCCAGTGGAATGCTAAAAAGGCATTTTTCAAATCTGTCACACTAAACCATACATGGTGTCCTGATGGGGTGTACAGGAAAGTGTGAGGATCTGACACCAATGGATACCCATGTTGAACAATTTCATTAATTTCCTTTAAATCCTCAACTAATTTCCATCCTCTTCTCTTTCCTTTTTTTTTTTTAACCTGGCTTTGGCAATGCCAGAATAGGGATGTTGTCTCCCATTTGTCAGCAACTGCTGTACTACTGGTAATTTTAACTGGCATTTACGCTCCCAGTCAAAGGTTACCTGTATGGGTGAAATGTTCAACTGGCCTGCATTGTCATCTTGCACTTACAGCATTTGTTTACAAATAATATATATACTTTTTTTATTAGCGCAAAATAAATAGTACCTAAAGCAGAGGGCTAAAAAAAGCCTTTCTTTTTACCCTGATTTGAATACATTTTAAACCTTTTTTTTTTAATGATGCCACCCTTATGTTATAACAACAAAAAAACAGAAAAACATAAAATAAAAAGACACTGTCCTTCAGTGTTACTCCTCTGAAGATGCCCGCCACAGCCGCTGGCGAAACGTCAGGAAAAAAAATTCCAAGACCACGGTTACACAGCCCAGATAACCTATGAGAACCAATGAACTTTGACCGTGAAAGCCTTCAACAATACCCTGGCTTTAATTTGACTGTGTTTTAAAACACTTAATATATTAACATGATTTCTCCGTCCCTGGAGAAAATAGGCACCCAGCATCACCAATATCCATTTTATTGAACAACCATAACTATCCTCTTTCTTTATAAACCCTTCTGCTTTCCTCTTTTAAAGTCTTTCTCAACCATACATAACACCTTTCCTCAGCCCTCTTAAGCCAAAACACTTGCCCCTTCACAACACACTCAAAACATGCTCTAACTTTCTCATAACTTACTTATTCCCTCATATTAATACACATTGTCTTTCCACCTTGTAAGCATTTCCAGTCTGTTTTTTTTTCTTATAAAGTTTGATACAGTTCACAAGACTCTGCTTTCCAAATTCCAAATACTTTGACTTGGCCCCTCCTCCTGCGTTTAGCAAGAGGGCTGGTTCAGTCAGAGTTAACTTAAAATTCCATTTTTTTTGTTTCACATTTTAAACTTCAGAGAAAGAAAGGATCTTCTGTTAACAAAACAGTGTTGCTGGCTTGATTTATGACCAGTCTGTTAAAAAACCTAGAGGAAAAAAAGAACAGAAAGCAAGAAGGTTTAAAGAAACACTTTAAAGCGGAGAAAGGAGGGGCATGGGGGATCTTTTCTCTTCCAGTCTCTTCCTCAGAAAGAAGACAACCAGATTACTTTTTTCCCAGCAAAGAACAGATTTTCAACAGAAAACAACAACACACACAACAAAACCAGACTACTCAAACAATTTGATTTCCTTTCGGCAACACAGTTTCTTTACACTCCAACTCTAAAAAGGAAAAGAAAGAGAATGAAGGGAGGAGGGAAACTCCTTTTTGGCCGACGCCGTCCAGTATCCCAGGCTGGCCCCATAAAAAATAAACACGTTAACATTTGTCAAATAATCACATAACCCTTTATAAAATACTTCACAGAAAGAGAGGACATATAATAAATCACGCTGGACAAAACAAAACACAAAAATACGTTCCCCTTTTCTAGGCAATTACCTCTTCCAGTGCCCTGGAGGCAACTGGAAAAATTTCGGATCAGCACAGGATTTTACAATCCCTGCTCTGGCTACTGCATTTCCCACTGACAATAAAATACCATTGGCTGAACCCTCTGTTACAGCCCCCGTTACCATTCCAACTCAGTGGCGTCCCACTGAGCCCCTTATCCATGGTGGCGTTGCTTCTGCCTTCTCCTCTTAGAAGGGCTTACCTCTAAGAACTGCCCCACCATTTAGGGTCCCGTAATTCCTTTCCGCGGTTCCTTACCTCCAGCCCGTTGCTTCTCCTGGGTCGGTTTAAAAGTGGGACTCTGCAATTGCACTCACCCCCAGATGCTGTGTCTGCCAAGCTTGAGGACCAGCGAAATCGCCGGGTGCACCTGTCCTACAAAACTTCGACACCACTCATCTGTGAGCAGTTGACAACCAGATGTCCCCTGGGGTGCCATAAATCTGTTGGATGTAAATATACACTCTCCTCTGTGACCAGATTTATTATCACAAAGTAGAGACGACGCCAGGTTTAAGAAGCAAAGGGAGAAAAAAGCTTTTGATTTTAATGGTTCTGCTCACACAGCAGCCATTTCCCCTGCCCCAATCTTCATGGTGGTCATCCCCCTCTTGCCACTGGAGATTTTTTCCCCTCATAAGGGACATAATGCTATACTGGTAGAATGGTATATTGCTATGCTAGTTACCAGGAAAACAAACCTCAGAAAAGCATAGGGTGGGGGGATAGCCACTGTGGAGACTGCAGTGGGTAAAATGTGGGGGAAACCCTGTTGCTTTCCTTTAGAAGCCCTGCTGCTGCTGCAATGAATTGGCAGCTACGGCAATAACAGTGCTCCCAAAGGAAAGGGACAGCCTTATCTGGTTTTGCCATGTAGGACAGCCCTTATTTGCACACTCTGTTCTTTCATGAGTGATTGTATGACTGTCAGGTGCTACCTGCCCCCCCTTCCTTTTAGCCTCTCTAGCTGTTATTTAGCAAAGTTCAAATTTATTGCAATTCAAGAATTCATATAGTGCAAACTACACTGGAAATTCTCAGCACATTTGCAAACCTGACACAGTCATAGCTTCATATAATTTGTTCTTTTATGATTGAATTTTACTGCACTTTCAGGCCAGTAATACATGTTATTACTAATTAGTTTGGTAACAAAATAAAATGATGATTGCAATGTGTGAAGTAGTATACAATAAAACGACAACTTCAGTTAGTATAGAATGCAAAGTCACAAATTAGTGACAAATCCTTTGGCTATGATTAAATGTATTGCTTTTATAGGCTAGAGCATACCTCGTCAGATGCATAAAGTGGTCATCTCATACATTAGTCTATGAAAGCTCATGTCACATTAAGCTTGTAAGTGACGGAGAAATTAGGCAACTGAAATTTGATAAAAGATGGATCCTTTGTGATACTTCATTGTTCACTGAACATTCTTTAGCATTCTGAGTAAATTGGCAATGTTTTTGGTGGCAACTGACTGTAAACTGTATGAAATATTGGATGCTAAGGAATAGCAGTCCTCTGGATATTTGTTGAATAAATGAAACCAAGTTGTCACATGATGCTTGTCCCATCCAGTCTTGGTATGCAAAAGGCTGTTTTCAAATTACTTTGTAATGCCTCATCAAAAAACAAAAACAAAAACACCAGAATGGGAGAAAATCCATGTCACTGAAAATCCATGTCATTTTCCTGTTAACTTCTTGTCATCTTGTGACACATACTGTTTAAAACACCTAGAGGGAACAAATCCCATGTGCTTAAGGATGAAACTAGTTTCCTAAGCAATTTCTATCCTGAGAGACACAACCAGGAAAAGCTACACTTGTAAAAAACAAAACAAAAAATAGGGTCTTGTTTTGTTATGCAGAGCAAAGATTCTGGAGTTTGAATACATCTTGTAGTTTTATGGGTACAATAGGAGTGATTTTTATCACTAGCACTTGCATGGGCCCACTGTACAAAAAAGCTAGGGTGTTTTTTTCTAGTTCTTTTCAAACTTAATAATAGTGTTATGGGGGAGAGGAATTTCTATTTCCAAAATTCACTTTTTTTTAGATATTGCCATTGATTCCCTTCATTCTTTTTTCCCATCTTTTAAAAGAAGGATTTCTCTTTCATTGTCCTCTGATTTTTCCTTGGGGGGGGGGGGAAAGTACCCCTTTTTAACTTCAGCCCTTGCAGTTCTTTTATGTTACATATCACAGGGAAGATATTGCATGTCTCTGAGCATCTACAGTTTGAAATTCTGTTTTCTGAACCTCCTTTCCTGCCCCTCCTCTCTTCAAATTTATCTCTGATCAAAATTGAATTGATTTCAGGAAAGACTGGGTAAAGAGGAATTAAAAGAATTTCTGTTAACCCTACTCAATAAACATAAACCAACATCCTTTGAAAGATAGTTAACAAGGAAATGTGAAAGTGCCCTCTTGGACATAGGCATACAAACCATTAATTCTGATGAGGCTGATACTTATATCTAGAAACTCAAGTCACAGCACGTTTCCCATCTTTTGCCTGCCCCACCAATAGAATGAACCTGTCTTAAAAGAGATGGCAGAATAATACTGAATACTGCAGTGGGAGGATTGCAATCTTCCAATCTCTGTCTGAGTTATGTGCCATCAAGTTGCAATCGACTTATGGTGACCTCAGCAAGGTCCTTTCAAAGCAAGTTAGAAGCAGAGGTGATTTCCCATTGCCTTCCTCTGTAGAGTTTTCCTTGGTGGTCTTCTCTCCAAGTACTGACCCTTCCTAGCTTCCAAGATCAAGCTATACCCTGCTGCCTCCCCCCTTCCAATAGGTAGTCCAGTCCTATTTCATTAAGGTTTGTATCTATTTCTTTAATTTCTACATGACATCTTGCCATTCCCTCACTACTACGATAGATGACTGTCAATGGGAAGAGGAAGGGTAAATGAGAAGACAGCCCAGTTTGCCCTATGGAAAACCTATACAGAGACGTTTACTGGACAGTGCAGTGAAGTATTTATACAGAACAAGCTGGACTATCAGTTCTTGGTTACCCTTTCTCTTTGATCACCACCACATTGAAAAATAGGGACTGTCTGGTTTGAAGGTGGCAATTCTAGGCCATGCAATACCTGCTGACTGTTACTGCCATTCATATTCCAAATCCAATAAGAACCATCAGTGAAAAAATTACCATTGATGCTATAATATTGGTGTACTTGACTTGTTCTTTTAATCATATATGTGTATCTTTATTCTCAGAAGAATACACATATGCACAACGTTTGTACACCTTTTCTCAATACAAAACATAGCAGGATTTGGAAGAAGCCGTTCCAAAATTCTGAAACTGGGTTCTAAAATTGGAGGAAATAGCTGCAAATACATTCTGAAGCCCCTCTTACCTATACCCAGTTTTGTGCTCTCAACATGAAAGGTTGGTGGCACAGTTTGCTGATCTTATACCTCACCAGATCAGATGCAGGAAACTAAATGTTCTTGACTATTTTCTGGTCTTTATCATGTCTCATTTAAAAAGCTTCTATCTTCAGAGTTTGGGAAAGCCTCAGATATTTGCATGTTTAGCCCCAGGACTTTTGAGTTTTTAATCTTCTATGTCTCTCTGATGACTGTGGCATGGAATTTAAATAAGAATCTCTCTTACATCAGAAGATGTGGTGTGATTGTATGTGTTGAGTTTTGCCTATGGTCCAACAAATAATTAGAGCAGTGTGCCCACAGCTTTATTGGTATTTGAGTGCAACTCTAATTTGAAGTGAAAATTTGTACTTGGAGAGCCAGTGTGGTGGAATGGTTAAGAGTTGTGGACTCTAATCTGGAGAACCGGGTTTGATTCCCCACTCCTACACATGAAGCATGCTGGGTGACCTGGGGCTAGTCACAGAACTCTCGTAGCCCCACCTACCTCACAAGGTGTCCATTGTGGGGAGAGGAAGGGAAGGAGATTGTAAGCTGGTTTGAGACTCCTTAAAAGTAGAGAAAAGCAGGGTATAAAAACAAACTCTTCTTCATCACTTAAAATCAGCAGACCCACATCTGGCCTATTGTTACGATTCAGTTCCATCTACCTACATTAAATAATAAAGAAATTAAAGAATTTGATATCTGCTTTGAAGAAGCTTATTAAATGTCATTTACATTGCTAGCTGCATTGATAAAGCATGTAAAAGTTATCAGGTGTCTATATAAAAAGTATATGATAATTGTTCCCTTAAGGGAATGTATGAATACAGTAAGAGTCTGACTAGGTGAGACACTGGAGATGGTGATCAAATCTCCTAATACGTGTTTTGAGGTTAGTTATTTATTTAAAACATTAATTAGCTGCCTTTCCACCATATGGATTCAAGACAGGTTAAAATATAGTTAAAATACATAATATAGAATACATGAAACACATTAAAAAATAAAAACACCATTTAGGACTGCCAGTAAATGTATCAAATGCAGTCCTAAATAAAACCATCTTCAACTGCCTCCTAAAGATCAAATGTGAGGAGACGAGGTACACCTCCCTGGGGAGGTTGTACCATAATTGTGGAGTTGCCCCTGAAACAGCCCTCTCTTGTGGACCCACCAAACGAGCTTCTTTGATTGATGGGACAGACAGGAGGGCCTCTCCCTGTGACCTTAATTCCAAGACAGGAACACATGGGAGAAGACTGTCCTTCAGATACCCCATTCCCAACTCATGTAGGGCTTTAAAGGTCAAAAACCCAACACGCTGAATTGGGCTCAGGTGTGGATGATTGCTGTGGTATTGAGGTCACATGCTCCCGATGGCTGCCCTTGACCAACAGTCTAGCCACAGCGTTCTGGACTAGCTGCGGCTTCTGAACACTCTTCAAGGGTAGCCCCAAGTAGAGCGCATAGCAATAGCCCAGTCTAGATATAACTACAGGTTGGATCACTGTGGCTAGGTCTGACTGTACCAGGAATGGATGCAGCTGACACACCAGCCGAAGCTGGGCAAAAGCATTCTGGATCAGACCCGTGGTCCATCTAGTACAGCATCCTGTCTCACACAGTGGCCAAAAATTTCCTCGGGGGGGGGGGTCCAACAACAGGGTATAGCATTCCCAAGGTGCAAACCTGGCTTTTCAGGGGGAGTATAACCCCATCCAAGTCAAGAAAAATCTCAAGTCCCAGTCTGCCTTTCTACTAACCCAGAGAACACCTGTCTTGTCAGGATTACATTTCATTTTGTTCATCCTCATCCAGCTCATTACGAACTTCAAGCACTGGTTCAGAACATCAGCAGCATCCTCAGATGATTACATGGTTACACGGCAGCAACACTCCCCCCTCCTGATGCTAATTTGGATCAGGATTATCATGTGGAGGAAAGGGAGGGTTAATCTCCCATCCCTGAGGAGTGCTATTTTGCTAAAAGAATGTAGCTCTCCTGCACTGCTATTAATGCTGGGAGGGAGGAAAGGCAGGTGTTTATATGTTTCCCTACAAAGGCCAAAAAGGCTGAGCAGGGAGCAGAATGTAATTTCTACCCAGAAAATGGCACGGAAGAAATTTCCTTCTTTTCCGGAGCTTCTGCCCCATTTCCCCTGCAGATGCCTTAAATGCAGTGACAGATCACTTATATGTCATCAGGTTGTGACCTAAAAGGCAGATAGACAGAATTACACCACACTTCTTATGGTGTGTTTATTCAGAAGTAAACCCCATTGTATTTATTGGATTTATTCCCAGATAAACATCCACAGAACTGGAGCCTTAAATTGCCTGAGTACTAATTCCATCATCACTTTCCCCACATAAATCTTGAAGTTAAATTATGTTCCACTAACCTCAAAGGTTAGCAGAGGACTGGGTTTCCACCTGTTTTTTCCCATTTCAGTGCCGCAATATAGATTCTTGCTGTTTGCCTTCTCCACTATGATAACTGTTTGTTCACAAATAGGGTTGTGCAAAAAAAAAAAAAAAATCGGTAAATTTTTAGTTTGGGTTTATTGGGCCTGATTTTTTTTGTAAACCCAGAATAAGCTGAATACCCATACCAGTAAAGGTGTATTTTGGCTTTATTTCTGTGTTTACTGAAAAATTCTGGTCCAATATAGTCTATGGGGATTGTTTGAAGCTCCTGTGGGGCATTTTTGGAGGTAGAGTCACCAAATTTGCAATGTGGCTGCAAGGGACTCTTCTTAGATGGTCACCAAAGTTTGGTGAATTTTGGGACAGGGGGTCACATTTTATGGGCCCACAAAGGGGTTGCCCCCATCCTCCAGGTATTTGCGAGCTGAGCTGTCCATCAGTTTTCAGGTTCAGAAGTTCAGCATTGCCGAGGACTGGTGGAAAGAGCCGACTGACAGGCTGGTGCTTCAAAGTCTGGGGGTTCCCTTCGTATCTGGGGTGCATAGCATGATGTCCATGCAAATTAGCTTCCAAACTAAGGAAAATGGCTTAAATGCAAGAAAAATAAGGCATAGAAAACATTTCTTTTGGTGGCAAATGACATCCTGTGAACAGTCCTTTATTATAGTCAACTATTAATCTTATTTGCCCTGACCTGGATGGCCCAGGCTAGCCTGATCTCGTCAGATCCCAGAAGCTAGGCAGGGTCAGCCCTGGTTAGTATTTGGATGGGAGACCACCAAGGAATACCAGGGTTGCTGTGCAGAGGAAGGCACTGGCAAACCACCTCTGTTAGTCTCTTGCCATGAAAACCCCAAAAGGGGTCGCCATAAGTTGGCTGTGACTTGAAGGCACTTTACACACACACATTAATCATATTTATTACGGTCAAGGACCATGAGATAAAACAAAATATTACAAAATACATGGTAAAACACAAATATTCAGGATAAAACAAAATTCAAATGTTTAAAAGAAACATAGAAATTACTGAAATAATCAACAGACAGAAATTCATAGGGTTGATACAAAATAACAATAAGTTCCAAACAATATTCATCCCATACATTCATAGTTATTGCGTAGATTTGGTCCAGCATTGTCTTATTCTTATTGCTAACCAAGCAAATCTAGCAACTCCATTTGTGAAGACCTCACTTGTATCTGACAGTAATAATTTAAGGCATTATTTCCTCAAGCCTTTAGGACATTCTCCAAGTAATGATGTTAATAGTCCAAATGTACTTAATCAGGATTTAAGGCAAGATGTACAGAACTACCCTAGTGGAACCTATTACAACTATCAAACTCAAGTTGAGTGGACTGTGGCTCAGTAGTAGAGAATCTGTTTGGCATGCAGAGGGTCCCAGGTTCAGTCCCTGGCATCTCCAGTTGAAAGCACCAGGTAGTAGGTAATATGAGAGACCTCTGCCTGAGAACCTGGAGAGCTTCCGTCAGCCTGCATAGAGAATACTAACCCTGGTGGCCCAATGGTCTGATTCAATATAAGGCGGTTTCATGTGTTCATAGATTTGAGGTAGGACCTGGAGAGCTCCTGGAATTACAATCTATCTCCAGATTTCAAAAATCAGTTCCCCTGGAGGAAATGGCATTTCTATGTGGCTTCTATGGCATTAAATCTCTGCGGAGCTCCCTCTCTTCCACAAACTCCATGCTTTTCAGGTGCTGACCCCAAATTTTCAAGGAGTTCTCAAGCCAGGGCTGGGAACCCAAATTACAATATGCAGCTTTTTACCTTTAATATTATAACTAAAAGTGTTTCCAAAATAGAAGCCATCCTTTCTGAGATTCTATTTCCTTTTCTCTCTGTTTGCTGTATTTTTCTTTCACTTCTTCAGCCCCTTCCTATCTTTCCCTCATTTTATTTTTCTCTTTTCCTTATTCTTTTATAAGAAAATGGTGGACTCCACTGCAGAAGCTGAAAATTAGTACCTTAGATTACTTTAAACGGGAATGCACTGGGGCATTCCTTAGCATAAAACAAAAGAAATGTTACTATAATAAAACATCTGGGAAACATCTGATACTTCCTACCTATAATTCGAATGGAAATAGGACTCCATTTCATTCTAATTAACCTGCAAAATCCACCTTTTTATAACAGGAATAGCTTTAAAACTTACTGAATGCTAATAAAACAGCAGCTACTTTTGAACTTCACGGTATCCCTGTATACCTCATTTATCAAGAGCTGCAATAAATTTAGATGTATCTGTTATCTCATCCATCCTAGTTGCAAGGAGCTAAGCAAATGAAGTTGCAGGATTTGTTTGTGTGTATGTGTGCGTTTTTTAAATCACTTTTATATCCTCATATTCTCAGGTTTTGATTCCTGGCAGTTACGATATTGCGTGGAGTGCATGAACATATGTTCTAGCCCAAGAAGACAGCTGGCTTCAGGGGGCTGCGATGGGCATGGGGAGGGTTTTATTGCTTTGTCAGTAGCTCACCTGCAGTCTAAGCAAAGAGTTCGCTCTGCCTAGTGACTGTTGCACTCTCACAATATGTTGAAAATTCATTCCTGATTTTGTGATGGAACATTGTATTGCCTTAAGCTGGACACAGAAAAGAGGGCCTAGCAGGCTGCATATGTTTACTAACCAGAAAACGTCTCTATGAATAATTATGCACATTAAGAAACCCATCTTTCTTGGCACTTGCCAAGTGTTTTTAGAAAGGGGCAGGGCCAGGGGAGGCTTTTGCCTAGTAGAACTTCCAATTGAAGATCTGATTGGCTTTGCAGATTTTTAAAAAAAAGCTGTTTCAGCAGCAGGTGCCACCACAACACAAGGATCTTTACTGCATGAGCAAAGATAAATTGTGTGCATGCAAGAAAATGTTTGCAAACAATATGTTCGTTTTAAAGCCATCCTGTAAAACAGAGATTCTGCCTCTCCCATAATACTAGAACATGGGGTCATCTGCTGAAGCTGGAGGGCGAGAGACTCAAAACAGATAAAAGGAAGTGTTTTTTCACACAACACATAGTTAAATTGTGGAACTCCCTGCCCCAGGATGTGGTGATGGCTGCCAGCTTGAAGGGCTTTAAGAGGGGAGTGGACATATTCATGGAGGAGAGGGGTATTCATGGCTATTAGTTAGAATGGATACTAGTCATGCTGCATACCTATTCTCTCTAGTATCAGAGGAGCATGCCTATTGTTTTGGGTGTGGTGGAACACGGGCAGGATGGTCCTGCTGCAGTTGTCTTGTTTTGGGGGCTTCCTAGAGGCACCTGGTTGGCCACTGTGTGAACAGACTGCAGGACTTGATGGGCCTTGGTCTGATCCAGCAGGGCCTTTCTTATGTTCTTATGCCTGAAAAGTTGAGGAGTTACTACCAGGGATGCTTAACCTCACTCCCTCACATTTTGTGGTTGTCTCTGCCTCCAGCAGCAGCCATTTTGTGGTTGTGCCCACCGCCCTGTGTCAGAATTCCAAATGTGCCGACAGGCTTGGAAAGGTTTGATGACTCCACTGAATCCAAATCATAGCATAAAAAGGAGGAGATTTCTTGCAGAATGTGGAGCTCCGCATGTAGAGCAGATGAGGGAGGAAAGGTCAAGAAGGTCATGTCACTGTTAGGATATTAGGGTTGGCATGAGAACCAAAATTCCAATGTATTCCACAGGACTTACTTTTGAATAAAGATGCCTAGTACTGGACCATATGTATGCCTGGGATTGCACTGCAGAATTCAGTGCTACGTCCGGCATTTGTGAAATATTAAAGGGAAAGAGATTTTATGTAAAAAGAGATTTTCCTCTTAAGAGTATTTAGCCCAGATCTGTGCCTTTACCTAAACTGTGAGGAGGAGTTACAGTAGAAAGGTCTGCAGAATTTTGACCCCTGGCTAGTTCACCAGTTATCTTAAGTGTGTTGTGTGTGGGCCTTTTTAAGGGCTAGTGGATTTTATGACAAGAATCCCATTCCAGCTGCTTTCTCTTCTTCCTTGCAGTCTAGCACCTCTTTCAATCGAGACGCTGTTAAGGCAGGGACAGGACGTCGTTTCCTTGGTGGCTTACTGGATGACACCTCTTACTGCTACACACTGGAAGTCTCATTCTATAGTTATATAGTTGGGGATACAACTTCTACAGTCCCATATACAGAAGAAACATGTATCCTTTAGAGATTAATCTTCCTTTGATCTGCACTACCAGGAATCTAAGGTAAATTGATGGCTTATTTATTATATAGAATTGTAAATACAATAACAGAAAAATGATGGGGGGGGAAGATAATCATGGTAAGACTAAATAATATGGAAAATTCTACTGGAGAGCATTTAGGATTTTGGAAGAAATTCTCATTGGGTTAATAGGTAGCCAGAATTTCTTCCTGAAATTTCCCAGAAGTGCTCTGCACATCTCTAATGTTAACTAGGATAGAACATGCAGTCCTGGAGGAGGAGGGAAGGTAAAGAACCCATGAAATACTCTCAGACAGTAAGCTAGAAAAGGTAGAGAAGCACATAAAATCTTGATAGGAAATTGTCCTCTAATAGATAAACAAGGTATTATTCAGTAACTTACAGCGCATTCCTGAGATGCGCCGGCGGCCCTCACCAAAGGCCTTTGGAGGCTGGTGAAGGTGCATGCCGGCG
This sequence comes from Euleptes europaea, assembly GCF_029931775.1. Taxonomy (NCBI): domain Eukaryota; kingdom Metazoa; phylum Chordata; class Lepidosauria; order Squamata; family Sphaerodactylidae; genus Euleptes; species Euleptes europaea. The sequence goes on from NC_079313.1 coordinate 73,402,093, forward strand.
CAAGGGAGGCGCACGAGGCTGTTTGTGGCCCCAGCGCTGGCGTGCAGGGCTGGACACCGGTCTCTGGCCACTGGCGCGGCAGCGCCGGGCCCAGACACCAATGGAGCCTGCCGCCAGCATCTGGATGCTGGCAAAGGCTGCAGCGGCATCCCGGGAAGCATTCCCAGGGTGTAACAGTGTCCCGGGAGGCGTTCCCAGAGCATCATGGTGCCCCCTTCCCCCCGAGATATCCCTTTTAGGTGGCGTATCTCCTGTGCAACCCTATGAGTCTCTGTTTGTCAAGCTTTTCTCTGCACTGAGACATACTGAAAAGGCTCTGTGATTCTGGGGTTATTCAATCATCTGGTATACAGCTTTAACAGAAACTCAGGAGATAAAGGATCTTCTAGATCTTCACATTAAAAACAGTATCACCTAAACAGTATCACAGGCAGCCCACTTAATGAAAATATTGGTTGGATGGCTGCAATAGAAGATGATTGTTATGGATGTATTTTTTTGTCATTGCCATTATTAGGGTTCCCATACCCCAGCCGGCAACCCCCAGGAGGAACTAGAGGACAGGTTTTACCATAGAGTTTTTGTGAAATGCTAGACTGTCTTCTGTGTTCCTTCTGGCTTTAACTGGAATTGATGTAAACATGCTGGTATGTAGGGTTGCCAGGTCCCCACTTACCTTTGGCTGGAGGTTTCTATTGCGTGTGTGTGTGTGTGTGCCATGTGTTCATCCCATGAAAGAAATTAGTTGTGTGGTATGGGAATAATCTAGGGTTGCCAGGTCCTCCTTCTTGATCTGCAAGAGGTTTTAGGGGGTGGGGCTGGGGCAGCCATGCACACGCGATGACGCCACTTCCAGTTTTACTTTCGGAAGCGCTTCATCGCCACAGCCGATTTAACGCTCATACCCCCAAAGTAGCCACAGCAATGCGACGCTTCCAGAAGTAAAACCAGAAGTGATGTCATCATGTGCATACAGCCACATGCACACACGATCACTGCTCGGGAGTGGCTGGGTGGATTGGCGGGCAATTGCCTGCCAAAACTACCTACCTGGCTCCCCTCGAATTACCTGATATTTGAATCACTTCTGCCTTAATTTCTACTGTATATATATAAAAACTTTGCATATGTCTGCTGTGGAAAGATGTGTGAATTTGAGGGAGCCCTCAGGCATCTCCGTGTGGGGAAAGTATATAAATGGAAAATGAAATGTACCATTCCACTCAAATACACAAGTTGTTTCTAAAGAATAATATGTGGGACGGGGCTCTTTCAGAATGTCCCTGTGTAGATCTAGCAGAAGCATGAAAAACCATATTGTGAGAATACAACTGTAGAAGAGTGCTTGATTGAGAGGTCAGTTTATATCTGGAGCATTTACATGTCTGATGTTCTACTTTGTATTACTGTTCGAGGCTAATTAGTCATTGAATTAACAAATTCATCCTGTTTTACATCTGTGCAGTCTCTAGCTCACTTGTACAAATGTTGCTTCTGGACTAGATCTCCAATAAAATGAAAGTGAACTCTGCCCCCGACCAACTCCATAAGGCCCTTGTAAGCATAGTCATAATTTCAAAGGCTCTTAATATTGCCTAAAGCAGAGAATTAAATTTCAGAGTTGTAAAGTTACTTTATAGTGATAATGTTGTGAAGTACCAATATCCCTCAGCACCATGGAAACTTGGTTAAGGATATCAGACAACGATGTGTGTCAGGACTGCAGCTGTTGGCTGATGCCCAGAAGAAATCTCTTTCTGTATGTTCATATAAACAAGAGCAATGCAAAGCCAATTGAAATATAGCAGAATTGTATTTGGTGTTAGAGGATCTTTTTAAAGAATAATGCACAATTGAGATAAGCCTCTTGTATTGCCATGTGCAACCTACTTCCTAATACAGAACTGAGCAAAAATATACAGATTTAAACTTCATAGATTCCCATGTACAGGCGCAGGCAAGTATGCACAGATCAAATATGCATAATGTTCTACTAGGGTTGCCAACTCTGGGTTGGGAAATCCCTGGAGATTTGGGATTGGAGCCTAGAGAGGGCGGGGTTTGGGAAGTGGAAAGACCTTAGTGTGGTATAATGTCTATCCTCCAAAGCAGCCATTTTTCTTCAGGGCAACTGATCTCTGTTGCCTGGAGATAAGTTGTAATTCCAGTTGTTCTCCAGGCCCCACCCGGAGGTTGGCAACCTTATTTTCTACACATATTCATAAACACATAAACCCTGATTGAACAGAGCATCCTGTGCATGTGTAGCACTTTAAAGAAAATTATGTGCCTATCAGCCAGCTATTTGGCAGGAAGGCAGGGACAGTGGAGACAGGTCAAAATCCAGCTCCTTATTCCTACTTCTACTCAGTTGAATTCCAGCTTTTATAAAAGGTCTACACATATGCAATTTTGTCTGCTGGATCAAGGTGGGGGACTGTATTCATCCAGCTGGAATGTGCAAGTGGATTCTGTTGCTGGGTATAAAAATAGCCATTAATTATCACAAAGATAATGAATTAATTTACATTTCACATTGTGGGAGGAAAGTATTTTTACCCTTATTATAACCTGGAAAGGTCATGGGAATAAATACCAGAAGAACAAAACCCAGAGAAAACAGTCGAAATCCTTACAAAGCTGTAGGCTGTCTTTGTTAGGCAGCTTCCTAGAGCTTGGGCAGACCAATGAAGCTCAGTTTCGTTTCCTAGTGTTCCAGAGCTTCTGGAGCCTTTGGTTCCAGTCAAAGAGGGCCAATTTCATCTAGTGGTTAGACCAGGGGTCCCCAACATGGTTCAAATGGTGCCATGGTACCCTATGACAACTTTCCTGGTGCCTGCCAAGTGTTTTTAGAAGTTGGGCAGGGCCAGATGTAGCTTTTGCATAGCAGGTCTTCTGACTGACCATAGCAGATCTGATTGGCTGTACAGATTTGTCAGATGTTGCTTTGGCAGCAGGGGCCACTACAGCACAAGGATGTTCACTGTGTGACTGAAGGTAAACTGTGTGTATGCAAGAAAATATTTTCAAGCAGTATGTTTATTTTTAAAAGCATCTTGTAAAACAGACTTTCTGTGTGACAGGTTGAAGAGTTACTACCAGTTATGCATAACGTCACTCCCTCACGTTTTGTGGTTGGCTCTGCCTCCTGCAGCAGCCATTTTGTGGTGGTGCCCACCATAGAATTCAGAAGGTGTCTGCTGGCTCCAAAAGTTTTGGAACCCCTAGTTTAATGACTTCCCTGAATTCAGATCACAGAATAAAAGGAGGACATTTCTTGAGAAAATGGAGCTCTGAATGTAGAGCAGATAAAGGAGGAAATGTCTGAACTGCCAGTGGTCTGATCTGCCCCCACCTTGTCTCATTATTTGAACCCAAGTTTCTCCCTGTGTATATCTCTCAGTGGGTGTGGAGGAGCAGAGAGAATCAGCCAAGATGAAACCCATGTAATTTGCATTTACTATGAAGAAGAAGAATAGGTTTTATACCCTGCTTTTCTCTATCTCAAGGAATCTCAAAGCAGCTTACAGTCATCTTCCCTTCCACTCCCCACAACAGGCACTTTGTGAGGTGTGTGTGTGGGGGGTGGCTGGGAGAGTTCAGAGAGAACTGTGACTGGCTCAAGGTCACCCAGCAGGTATCATATGTAGGAGTGGGGTGGGGAAACAAATCAGGTTCTCCAGATTAGAGTCCACAGCTCTTAATCACTACAGCACACTGGCTCTCAAGGCTTTGGGGAGGATAATTTACAGAGGTTAAAAAATTAATTGAGAAGAATACTTTTTGCTGGTTACTTTTTCTGAGGCATCACTAAGTTAGAAGAATATAAAGATTTTGGGGCTTTGGAGCTTTGGTAGGCATATCCCAAGTGACTCCTAATTCCTAGGCTTCCACCTTAGCCAATAAATGCATGTGTTCTGCCTACAGGACATAAACTACTTCTACACAATCTGGACTGTTAGGACCAAACTAGACATGATAGCATCCTCGTGGAAGAATCACATCTTGTTTGGCCCTGAGAGGCTGGGGCTTTCCACAAACAAGATTCTCTAAAGCAGGGTTGTAACTGGACACATCAGAACAATTATAGGGTAAGAGAACCCCCCCCCCCGTAAAAATAAATCATAGGGTCACTATTGATTTTTATGCTTCAGAGATTGACACCTTCACACTAGGAGACAAAGCAAGGAGGAGGGATTTATTTCTTTTGATTTTTCTCAGGAATGTTGATCTTTAGTAAACGGGGCACCTTTACAACATGGTCAGCTGAAGCAGTCAGCAGGTTGGGGGAGTGGCAGCCCATCCTACCTGCCCATAACCAGCCTTCCATCTTTCCTTCCTCCAGCAGTAGTTCTGGAAAAAGGAGACGAGGAAGAGGCAGCAGAGGTGGTGAGTGGCCTCAGGAAACCTTTTGGAATGAGTGTACATCGCGAGTCAGTTCACTGACTTTGCATTTTTAGTGATCATAGTTATAAACAGGAAAGTGGGTCTGTGTACTAGGAATGCATATCAAAGAAGAATAGTTTGGCCAGTATTAATAGTGCTATAAGGAAGTCTTACTAAGGCCATTTATGCAGGGCTGTTTCCCTCGATGTCACCCTGCCGACTGCTTCGGAGCTTCCTTTTGATTATGCATGCCTTTCCCGACCGTCAGAGATCACTTTGCTCTCCCCACATGTTTCTGCATGTTTTGTCCATGTTTTCCGGATGCTGTTTTAGCCAGAATCCAGAAACCACAGGAAAACGCACCAAAGCAGTCAGTGGGGGTGACCACGGGGAAACAGCCCTGCATAGATGTTCTAAGAATCTCTCCCCCCCCCATTTATTTTATTTTTTTATTTGCAACAGTAATTTGAAATAGGAGTGTGTGTTTTTCTCACCGCCACACTCTGAGAATCATAGAATCATAGAGTAGGAAGGGACCACCTGTTCCACTGAGGAACCGCTCTAACTGTTAGAAAATTCTTCCTAATGTCTAGACAGAACCTTTTTTGATTTAAAACAACTCGGCACCCACCTCTATATGACAGCCCTTCAACTACTTGTAGATGGTTATCATATCACCTCTCAGTCTTCTCTTCAGGCTAAATATATCCAGCTCCTTCAACCTTTTCTCATAGGACTTGGTCTGCAGACCCATCACCATCTTTGTTGCCCTCCTCTGGACACGTTTCGGCTTGTCTACACCTTTCTTAAATTGTGGTGCCCAAAACTGAACACAGTACTCTAGTTGAGGTCTAACCAGAGCAGAGTAAAGCGATACCATCACTTCGCATGATCTGGACACTATAGTTCTGTTGATATAGCCCAAGATTGCATTTGCCTTTTTAGCTACCGCACCACCCTGCTGACTCATGTTCAGTGTTTGGTCTACTAAGACTCCAAGATCCTTTTCACACACACTACTTCTCAGACAAGTCTCCCCCATCCTATAATTATGCATTTGATTTTTTCTACATAAATGCAGAACTTTATATTTATCTTTGTTGAAGTGCATTTTAGTTTGAAGTGCAAGTTAGTTTTAGCCCAATTCTCCAGCCTGTCAAGATCATCCTGTATCCTGGCTCTGTCTTCTACCATATTTGCTACCCCTCCCAATTTAGTATCATCTGCAAATTTAATAAGCATCTCCTCTATTCCTTCATCCAAAGCATTTCTAAAAATGTTGAACAACTCAGGGTCAGGACAGATCCCCGAGGCACTCCACTAGTCGTTTCTCTCCAAGTGGATGAGGAACCATTAACAAGCGATCTGTCAACCAGTTACTGATCCACCTAACAGTACTAGGATCTAAACCACATTTTCCCAATTTGACAACGAGAATACTATGTGGAACCTTATCAAAAGCCTTACTGAAATCAAGATAAACTATGACTACAGCATTCCCCTGATCCAGCAAGGTAGTAACTTTCTCAAAAAAGGAGATAAGGTTAGTCTGACATGACTTGTTCTTGAGAAACCCGTGCTGGCTCTTAGTGATCAGATCCATCCTTTCTAAATGCTCCAGGACTGACTGATTTGTTTGAAAACTTTTCCCGGTATAGAAATCAAGCTGATGGGTTGGTAGTTACCCAGATCCTCCTTGTTCCCCTTCTTGAAGATGGGGACAACATTTGCCCACCTCCAATCTTCTGGCACCTCACCTTTTCTCCAAGAATTCTAAAAAATAATGGACAGAGGCTCAGAAATTACATCTGCAAGTTTTTTGAGTACCCTTCAATGCAATTCATCTGGCCCTGAGGACGTTTCATTTAAAGAAACTAGGTATTTGTGCACTACCTCAATGCCAGTCCTAGGCTGCAAATCCTTTCCCTCATCATATGTTCTGTTTATGCCATGTTGAGCACCGCTTCCCTCACAAAAAAGACTGAGGAAAAGTAGGAATTGAGGAGTTCTGCCCTCTCTTCATCTCTTGTTTCAATTTCACTTTCCGGTCCTCGCAATGGGCTTATCTTGTCCTTATTCTTACTCTGTACATAGGAAAAGAAATAGGGCTGTTGAATTAAAAAAAATTCGGTATAGTTCGGATTCGGCTGAATTCGGCCCGTTTAGATTCAGGATATGCCGAAGTCCGAACTCCCCCACTTCGGGTCCATGCAATTCGGCGGGAATTCAAAGTTCGGGAAAAAAATTCGGCCGAATAAAGCCATTAAAAACACAACCGCGCCTTTCCGTGGCTCTGGGGGGGCATTTTTGGGGGTAGAGGTCCCAAACTTTGAGCAGAGCTTCAAAGGATGCTTCTTGAAAGACCCCACAAGTTTTGTAAAGATTGGGTCAGGGGGGGCTGAGATATGGGCCCCGAAAGGGGTCCCCACCCTTAATGTGCATCTCTGAGCAGAGCTTGCCGCCCACGCACAAAGCTCCCAGCCCCGACAAACAGCTGATACGTTTGCAAAGCATTGCAACACAACTGCAAGCAACACGATAGCAAAAGCAACACAACCTTGTAAGCAACACCTTCGCAACTGTGCAAAGCAACACCTGACACCTGGGAGTTTGCAAACCATGGAAAGAGACAGAGGCAGCTAGCTATGCATAATGAGCAGGGGTGGAATTTCCCCTTTTGCATCGGACTCCAAATGCATTCTTTAAGTCACCATTTGAAAACAAGTTTTGAGCAAGCATCCAAATAGACCTAACCGCTCTTATGAATGAGGGAAAACCTGAAGACACACAACTGAAACCCCCCCTCAAACCAGGGAGAGAGAGACTCGAGGGGGAACACACCCCCAGGCAGAACCGGCAAAACCCCCCTTTGGCTTCCCCCCCACCCACAGAAACTGCTCCCTCCCCACACACAGAGAGACTCTGCTTCCCCCACACACACACACACACACAGGAGAAAAATTATAGATTAAAGCCCCCAAAGGGGTCTTACTGTGGTTGTCTTCTGTTCCATCAGGAGGGGCTGGGGAGGACTTGTAATCCAAGACGATTCCAATTAGACACGGGACGTTTTGCTCTGGAGATGCACAGGATCAGCTGATCCATTCATCCCAATAGGGGAAAGGGGAAATCCCATATCTCGGGACCCCCTGACCCAATGTTTACAAAACTTGGGTGGTCTCTTAAGAAGCCTTGTCTGAAGCTCCGCTCAAAGTTTGGGATCTGCACCCCAAAAAATGCACCCCCTGCAGCCACGGAAAGAGAAAAGGGGGGAGCCGATATTTCTGCCCCCACTGAACCCATTTTTACAAAACTTGGGTGGTATCTTAAGAAGGATTGTATGAAGTTATGCTGAAAGTTTGGGGGCTGTATCCCCAAAAAAGCACCCCCTGCAGCCACGGAAATGGAAAAGGGGGGGAGGGAAAAGGGGGGGAGCCCATATTTCGAGACCCCCTGACCCAATGTTTACAAAACTTGGGGGGTATCTTAAGAAGGCTCATCTGAAGCTCCACTGAAAGTTTGGGGTCTTTACCCCAAAAATGCGCCCCCTGCAGCCATGGAAAGAAAAAAAGGGGGAGCCCATATCTCGGGACCCCCTGACCCAATGTTTACAAAACTTGGGTGGTCTCTTAAGAAGGCTTGTCTGAATCTCTGCTGAAAGTTTTGTGTCTGTACCCCAAAAAATACGCCCCCTGAAGCCACAGAAAGGAGTGAATATGCACAAGCACCCCCCCACACACACACAAGGATTTCCCTGTCTCTCTCCCCCCCTCCCCCGGCCGGGCCGCACATCAGCTGATTCCTCCAGTACTCAATCCTGACTGATTGGCCAGAAGAAGACCCAGCTTGGCCACCGATTGGCCGGGGAGGAGAATGCTGCTTACTGACGGTTATGCTGCTTACTGACGGCCGAATTTGCCGGATTTATTCGTGAACTCCCGAACTCACTGAATTTCCCCCCCACCCCGGTTGCCCTCTATTTTTGAGTTCGGTTTGTCCCGAACTAAAAACCACCGAATCAGGGGAAATTCGGCTGTTTTTCAGTTCGGGCCGAACCGAATCGACAGCCCTAAAAAGAACCTTTATTTGGTTGTGTTTAGCATCTCTCACTAGCCTAAGCTCATACTGAGCTTTAGCTTTCCTAACACTCTCCCTACAAGCACTAGTTATTTGTTTATATTCATCTTTGGTTATAAGGCCCTTCTTCCACTTCCTAAATGATTCTTTTTTATTTCTCAAATCATTAAAAAGCTGTTTATGGAGCCACCCTGGCCTTATTAGGCTCATACCATTTTTCCTTCTCATAGGAATGGTTTGTGATTGCGCCTTCAGTATTTCATTTTTAAGAAACTTCCACCCTTCTTGAACTCCCTTCTCCTTAAGTATTTCTGACCATGGGATTCTACCCAACATAAGTTTAAGTTTGTTAAAATTTGCTCTCCTGAAGTCCAACCTATATGTCTGACTACGTACAGTTTTACCTTTCCCCAAGATTGTAAATTCCAAGATTACATGGTCACTACTACCCAGAGTGCCTACTACTTTAACTCCATCAACCAGTTCTTCCCTGTTGGTGAGAATCAAATCTAACATAACAGATCCTCTTGTTTCCCTGTCCACTTTCTGGAATAGGAAGTTGTCAGCAAGACAAGTCAGTAATTTAGTGGATCTGGCATTTTTAGCAGAGTTGGACTTCCAACAGATATCTGGGTAATTAAAATCAGCCTGCTGTTTGATCTAGGGTTGCCAGGTCCCTCTTGGCCACCGGCGGGAGGGTGGAGCCTGAGGAGGGTATGTTTTGGGGAGGGAAGGACTTCAATGCCATAGAGTCCAATTGCCAAAGCGGTCATTTTCTCTAGGTGAACTGATCTCTATTGGCTGGAGATCAGTTGTAATAGCAGGAGATCTCCAGCTAGTACCTGGAGGTTGGCAACCCTAGTTTGATCCCAGAGTATATTTGTCTTGCAGGGATCTATAGTCCTCATATTCATCCTCTTCTTCCTTGTCTGCAGAATCCCTCCCACTTCTTCATAATCCTTCTCCAGCGCAGCCATGTCCTCCTGGGCTTTGGTGAACTCCCCCTCCTCCATGCCTTCCCCGACATACCAGTGCACAAAGATGTTCTAAGAATCTTGACTTCGTTTACTAAAATTTTAATCTGAGGACACTAAATTTTTTCCTGGCAAATCTGAAACCGTTCTAATCTTTTTAACCACATAAGTAGGGCCGTGTTCAAGTGTAGTAAGTAGGTAACATTATACTTGCAGATATAGAAACAGGTATACATATAGCGAGACAATAATGAAATATTTTGGTTGGCTTTTGGGGAAAGTGGGAGATTTCTAGAGAGAAACCATATAATAAATTGGATATTTTTCATAGGAAAACAACATTTTTTCTTATTGTAAAGTTACTTTTCCCCCCTTTCTCTCTTATAGATAAGAAAATTGGAAAGGAAACTAAGCAGATGGAACTGATAGCTAAACTCTTGGGTGTTCAGAGAACCATAAAAAGCTATTAAACCTATAGTTAAAATAATTCTTTGGTAAATGTTAAATTCCTATTAGTAACACTTGCTAAACTTAAGTGCAAGGGAAAGGGCAATGCTAAGCTGAAAGGCAATGGATGGTGTGCAAGGCTTAAAAGATATTAGCAGCCTACAAAAGTTGTCTGAGGGGAGCCAAGTTAATAGCAGTGACAGGCTAACCATGTCAGATTGAAGATTAACCCGTCTGGCAGATGGCTGAAGGAGTACCTGTCCTTTTGAAGTTCTCTGCACTCAGATGAAAACTGAAAAAATATAAACCTTTAGGAGGAAGAATGGGGCAGTATGTTAATAACAAAAATCTCTGTGTTACTGCCTCTTCCAGAATGTTCTGCTATGTGTTATGCTGACTGGCTCCATTGTAAACAAAACATGCAGATTATTAAAACAGAAGTTATATATAAGGGTGGAGATTGTACAAGTTAAAGGATAATACGGGTACAAAAAATGAACAATGCAAGGGGTCAATTTCGTCTCATTATAAAAATGGAATTTTTTGAAAATATCTATCTATCTATCTATCTATCTATCTATCTATCTATCTATCTATCTATCTATCTATCTATCTATCTATCTATCATAGAATATAATTGTATTTTGTTAACCTTAAAGCTAAATGTGCTTTATGTGTGTTTTTAAATACATGCAGGTTGCTACTGTACTCTGTTCACACACACAGTAATGTTGCACCCTTAACATGAACATTAGGATTGCCAAGTTCCAGGTAGTGGCTGGAGATCTCCTGCTATGACAACTGATCTCCAGGTGACAGAGATCACTTCCCCTGGAGAAAATGGCCACTATGGCAATTGGACTCTATGGCACTGAAGTCCCTCCCCTTTCCAAACCCTGCCCTCCTCAGGCTCCACCCCAAAAATCTCCAGGTATTTCCCAACCTGGAGCTGGCAACCCTAATGAACATGCTTACTAGGGTGTAAGTTGCATTGAATTAAGTGAGACTTACTTCTAAGTATACTTGCTTAGGTTTGTGCTGCAAGTATATTAAATAGGTTAGATTTCATAAATGTATCTGCCCATCCCCTTCAGGTCTGGTCTTACCTACATACATTGGGCTTAACATGTAATTGGCGAGTGGGAAAGTGGGGGGTTGCAAGATTGCCTGAATACTTTCAACTCTACTCCCACATTCACCAGTTGAAAATTGTGCACTACCTATGGGATCAAAGGGGGCCTCAGAGAGAGCAGGGAAACATGACTGTATACCCTACATGGTGAGATACTTCTTTTTCAGCATTAATCATATTCATAACTCTTCATTTGACCTGGACATCTGCCTACAAACTGTTTCTCCCAAAATCCACGTATGAGTGCTGTCAATAAGTATTTTTTTAAAAAAGAGAACAGGCTATTTTCCTGTTATAATAAGAAATGAAATGGTAATTTAAAATGTTCTATTTCCTTCTGGCGAAAGAAAATGTCCTAATTTATCTAGCTATCGTTTAATTGCAGATATTCCAAATGCTTCAGAATCCTAAACAGACACCCTTCTAAATCCATTCAATAGGCTTAGAAGAGTATAACTCTGTTTGGGATTCCAGTGATTTCCTGGTATGTCCTGACTGCCACCTTAGAATTGTTGTCTCATTGTTATTGGTTTTCTATAATGTTTTTGTGATACAATTTACTGTTTACCTGCAATAATCTTCTAACAGCACAATCTTATGCAGAAATATGGCCTTTTATTTTTTAGGCATTTATATCCTACTTTTCTTCCGGGGAGGGGGCCTAAATGGGTTACAATATTCTCCTTTCCTCTATCTTATCCTCACAACTATGAGGAAGATTGGGCTGCGAGGAAGGGACAAGGGCATCCAGCAAGCTTCCATGGCAGAGTGGGGGTTTGAACCTGGTCCCCCAAATACTAGTCCCACATGCTAAACACTACTTAGAAACAGCACTTAGAAGGGCATTACTCTGCTTAGAGTTGCAATGTAAAACTCTTATTGTATACTTTTTCATGTCTCCCAAACACATCTCAGAGCAGTCCCTTTTCTATCCATTATCTGAGACTCAGTGATATCTTTGGGCTTTCCCACATTCTCGTTTTTCTCGCTTATAAATTCCTTTGTCTTGTGGGTAGGGGGGTGGGATTCTGTTCTGCGTGTGTTGTGCTCCCTCTAGTGGTCTATTTGATATTCAAGGTAAAGGTCCCCTGTGCAAGCACTGGGTCATTCCTGACCCATGGGGTGATGTCACATCCCCACGTTTACTAGGTAGACTTTATGGGGTGGTTTGCCAGTGCCTTCCCCAGTCATCTTCCCTTTACCCCCAGCAAGCTGGGTACTCATTTTACCAACCTCAGAAGGATGGATGGCTGAGTCAACCTTGAGCCGGCTACCTGAAACCAACTTCCGTCAGGAACGAACTCAGGTCATGAGCAGAGCTTGGACTGCACTGCTGCAACTTACCACACTGCACCACGGGGCAGCAAAAAACCTTAGTTTAAACCTGCAGGGAGATACTGCAGGGAGAGGCACTGCACTTTGTTTTGGATCCATTTCCAAAGCCTTGCCAGAAGATAGCATTTCTCCAGCCCAGACCAGGGCAATATATATGAGATGATAAATTGCCTGCCAATAAGCCAAGGCAACTGCCAGCTCTTTCTGAGAAACACACCTTCAGTCTGCATTCGTCCATGCCTACCTTATTTATGTGCCTGCTACCTTTAAACACACTGGACAAATCTAAAGAGTCTTTTTTGACTTTTTGTTGTTGTGTGTTTGGTAGATGAAATCATAATAATCCAGGACTGTATTGTGCACACAAGGGCTATAATGCTTATAAGGACCTCTGTGAACATCAGCAACCAGAAGAGAAGCTTTTGTTTTTTATTTTCTTCTAAGCCGGAACTGACTAATGTAGATAAAGTGTGCAGATGTCCTTGTAAAAATATGTTTGGGTAAGGAAGTGTACAGCTTTATCTACAAGGCTGTTCTGAAGGCTGTCTTGGTAAAGACTAAAGAAAGAGAAATATAATCAGTGATAAGATTTTACAGAAACTGGAATGAATCCACACAACAAACCAAGCCATATTGTCCCTGTCAGGTACTTAAGATCAATCCACCCACCCCTGCCGCCAGTCTCAGGTAAACAATAGAGACATCGTTAGCCCTTGACAAACTTTCATACTTGGCTACTGGACTGTGTTTGAGTTGATGGGTTGTTCTTCAGGTTGGATCTAGGAAATAGATTAGGACCTGTAAGCAATAACTTTCCCCTGGCCCAAATTTTCTCTCAAGGGATCTTTAATACAATATCAAACATGGAACTAATAAGATCACCATGTTATCTTCCTTGCTGCATGACTACTTTTAAATGAAAATGTTGAATAATCAGTGTGATGTTTTTATATTAGGACTGAATGGGTGAATAAGAAATCCTTGTGAACTGCTAATGTAGTGCATCTTTCTGTCTCCCTGTAGTCAATTCCCATCATAACCCAGGGGAAACCTAGGCAGTTTTCTTTTTTCTCCATCACCTTTTTTCCTGGGTCACCCCTAAACAGTGTAGATTGTATTTATCTGTAGTTAAAGTGCCCTCTTCTGGCACAAAGAAAATTTTGGTTTTTTTCTCGAAAAGTACTCATAGAAGAAAATATCTGGATATTTTCTCTGCTGCTGTGAAACAAAAGCCAAAGTTACTGCTTCGTTTTTTTCTTTGTAGATTCATTTCCACTTGTTAGGTAGTGCTTGATGGTCTGTGGTTGTCCTGTGATCCAGATGTTTCTATAATAGCTAGGAAAAAGGAGCTATCCCTATTAGAGTTTTACTAAAGATTATTCCTTTCCTTGTGCTTAGCATTTCTTCCCAGCTCTAATCAACCTGATTACATTTGAATTGCACCTTTGCGTTCTGACACCCTTCTTTGCAACACCCCTCCCACCTTCTGATTGGGATGTAAGGAGGGATCTCTGTTCCTAAATGTATCTGAAAGGAACATAGAAAGCCAATTTTGGACATATTTGCCAATGTTACTTCAAGGAGTTCCTCTCACATCATTGCACTGCTTGCTTTTGCATGTGCTTGTAACTTTCTTTCTACATTTAAGGGCCATTTCACCCTGAAAATGATTATAGCTGACATTGTGAGCTGACATTGTGACATTACTAGGGTTGTGCATATTGATATACCCGAACCGAAAATAAACCCAAAATTAGCCGTTTTGGCAATATTCGCGTTTCAGATCGACTGAATACCAAAACATGGGAATCTGCCCTAAGCCGAATAGGCGATTCCCGAAAAAGCTGAATAGATATTCAGCTTTTCAGGTTTTGGCTATTCACCTTCTGCCTAGTCTCCATTGTGTGACCCTTGTTGTGTTTAAAGGAGAGTTATCGCCTTTCTTCATATTCCTGCCCCCTGGCTGGTTTCCAGGGCAGCAGGAGGGAGGGAGCAGGCATGTTGGAGTGGCCAATAGGAAGGCTCACTGGAACTTCCCATGTGGCCAATGGTAGCAATGCATTTTGCATTGCCGCAAAGCCAACTAGTGCAATCTACCTGGATTGCAACAGAGGAGCTTCCCATGTGGCCAATGGCAGTTTTGCCAAAAATCCCCCCTTTTCCTATTGTGGGAAGTATCGATCAGCCGGGTCGACTTCTGCAGGATGTAATGAAAGTCGGCTGATCGATAGTTCCCTCAATAGAAAAAAGGGTTGTTTTTTTTTGCAAAGCTCCTGTGGGGGCATTTCTGGGGGTAGAGGTCCCAAATTTTCAGGGTAGTTTTCAGGGATTCTTCTTGCATGAACCCCAAAGTTGGGTGAAGATTGGGTCATGGGGTCCAATGTTATGGGCTCTGGAGAGGTCACCCCTCCCTTCTCCATAGACAAGCATTAGCTGATTAGCGAAGGAACAGAATCTGACTCTTACCTTCCTGCTTGTGTATGGAGGCGGGAGGGGGTGACCTCTTTTAGACCCCATAACTTCGGATCCCCTGACGCAATCTTCACTAAACTTGGGGGTTCTTGCAAGGGGAGTCCCTGCACGTTTGGGGGCTCTACCTCAAAAAATGCCCACCAGGGCCAATTTTTTGGGGGAAACCCAAAAATAAATCGAATTCCCATATTTACTGGTATGGGAATTTGGCTTATTTGGGTTTCCTGAAACAAATTGGGCCCAATAAACACAAACCCGAGTTTTACCAGATTTTTTTTGCACACCCCTAGTGGTTTGCTTTGGTAAAACAGCAGAGAAAAGGTTTCCCCGCCCAGGTGCTACAGACCTGCTTTGAAACGTTGTAATTTTTTACAAGCCACCATTTTGTGGCTGGCTCCACTCACTGAGCCAAGGCTCTTGAAAAAGAATAAGTAGGAACATAAAGTCTGCCCTCCCCTGCTATAATATATGCAGCCAGAAGGGAAACAGATGCTCAGCCCAGGTCGTGTTTAGCTGACAGATATGTTCCCAAAAATTCTCATCCTTTTTGTTTTACCTCCTCCTTCTGGTAACATTGAAAAGTTCGGGGAAGTCATTTACAAGAAAAAAATTCTTGGAGGTTGGAAAGAATGCTGCAGACATATGGTATATTTTGTAACCTGTTTGCAAGTATACAGCTTGAAGAAGCACCTGTATCTGTGAAACTGCAGTGGCAACCACATGGGTAGTAAAAGATTTATCCATTTAACAGTCCAAAATCCAAACCTACTCTTAGCCTGTCAAAACCCAAAAACTGCTTACAACTCAGCACTCTGAGGCAATGCTCTGCACTCTGAGGCAAAGTATTAATACTTTGCAGGACAATGACTCAGCTCAAACCCAACCCCCTTCTGACTATATATTACTCATCCTACACACTTGACACTGAGAGACACTGTCCTTCAGTGTTACTCCTCTGAAGATGCCTGCCACAGCTGCGGGCGAAACGTCAGAAAAGAAAATACCAAGACCATGGTTACACAGCCCAGATAACAAGAACCAATACCAAATGCATTTCAACAACCAACTTCATCAGTGGTCAGAATTAAACATACAAATTCACAGGGATCATACAAAATTAAACATAGTCATCAACCAATCCATAGTTCATATGAAGCGAAATCTGCCCTGCACGTGATGATAAAATAGTAATAATAAATAATACATTTTTATATTTCTGCATTCCTCAACAACTATGACATTTTAAAACTTAAAGCCAAGAGCAACACTACATTTTGCATAATAGGGTAGTAAGACTCACCATAGTATTAATAATAATATTTACCATACGGTGCATTTGGACATATCCCAGAGAATCCTTCTAGATTGATACAACTGGATCATGTTTTCAAAGTAGGATTGCCAGCTCTGGGTTAGGAAATAACTGGAGATTTTGGAGGTGGAGCCTGAGGAGGGTGGGGTTTGGGGAGGGGAAGGATTTCAGTGAGGTATAATGCTATAAAGTCCACCTTCTAAAGTGTCATTTTCTCCAGGTGAACTGATCTCTGTCACCTGGAGATCAGTTGCAATAGCAGGAGTTCTCCAGCCACCACCTGGGGGCTGGGAACCCTATTTCAAAGTCAGTTATACAGAATGCAGTTATCCAGATGCACAAGTGATTGACAGGTGATACAGGACAGTGGTGGAAGAAGAGGATCATCTGTACCCACACTATGCCAGTGTATTGCTGATGACTGGCTAGGCCTGCCCAGCAGGTGTAGAATGCCCTGTTCCATACGGAAATACAGTGACATGTGAATGACCAAGGGAATTTTTAATGAAAGGATCTTCATTAAAAGATAGCAGCACTGGAAGAACAATTCTGACAATCTCTGAATTCTGATTCTGCAAAGAGGCCCCAAGCCTTTACTTAGGATGGATATTTGTTGCCCTCATCCTCCTGATGGGAGTATATGTTGAACAGACACTGTAGCACACTTGTAATGGACATACTGTCTGTCACTCCCTTGAGGAAATACTCCGCCCTTCTCTATTTTCTCACTTTCAAAATCCTCTAGTGCTGCAATCTGTTCAGCAACTCCCTTCTGGGATTATTTATTGTCAAACAGCAATCAACACAGAGTGTTAAATGGACTCAAAACTCTCTTGGCATCTCTTTAGGATAGTTTCCATGAACCACAGTTTCTTGATACTAAAGCTGTTACAAATCACCCCATGGGTGTTTGCTGATGTTTCCAATTTATCCACAGTTCTTGCTCAGACCTCCTTTTGCCTTGTAATATTGTGAGAGTTCTTGAGGAAGTGGTGTATGGCTCTAGAAACTGGAATTGTGGGTGAGCGTTCCCCACTCTCAAGTGGGGTTGCCAGGTACCCCCTGGCAACTGACAGGGGATTGGGGGGTGGGGGGAAACTTCCTGGCAAGCTAGGCCTCTATTGCTGGCAATGTATCAACGTCACTTCTGGCTTGCACCGGAAGTGATGTCATCACAGTGACGTGGGCAAAAACTCTATGGTAGAAGCAATTTTTAACATAGAGTTTTTGCCCAGATACCAGAGGATCCATGCATCACCAGCGACATAATGACATCAGTTCCGGTGAGTGCTGGAAGCGATGTCAACACGTCGCTGGTGATGGAGGCCTAGGCCTCAGTTTGCTTCTGGTAAATCCCCTTGCTGGCCAGCTGAATGGTGCTGGGGGAGGGGCCCCAAAGTGGGGGTACCCTACCCCCAGTAGGACCTTGCAACCGTACTGTCAAGCAGCCCTAACAGATATAGAAGATAGCTCTAGTTGCCAAATGGTAAAAGGAAAGATGATCAGTCATGTTACACTCTCTTAGTCCCAGATAGACTTCTGACACCTGTATTTCTATGCAAATCATGGAGTAGCTTCTGGAGTAGCATGATAACTGACTGTTAAATGTGGATTTGTTGACCACTGCCAACAGGTGATAGGTACTATGTAGATACGTCATTATGTTGTCAGAAATGTTGCCGCACAAATGCAATGATGTAAATGGAATATTGAGTTTAGACACAGGATACTCAAATTTCAGTCCCTCCAAATGGGACTGATATTCCAAAGGCTTTACCAAGTAGCCTTTGGAAAGTTGCCTACATTCAACCTAACACTACCTAACAGTAATTGCAGCTTACTGAAGGCTTGAAATAGGGATGGAGAGAAACCAAGGGCATTAAGGGTGGCACTGTGGCAATGCTTACAGTTTGCTACAGTCTTTAAACTGACAATATAATGAAAGATGATTCTGAACTCTTTGCAGCTCTTACACATCCACAAAGAGTTCTGCTACAGTGAAATGGACCAGTTCATTTGAGATTAGTCGTACTGGTGCCCTTTGGAATTGTTTTTGTGCCTGTGGGACAATATTAATTAGCCAGTGAGAGACACAAAATGTGCATAATTAAAAGTCAGTTTTATTTTATTTTGATGTAGCTGCACTCAGTTCAGCTGCAAAGTAGTTTTCTGCTACGGTGTACAGTAATAGGCAATTAGAGTCATCTTCATTCACCTTTTGTCTGCCTTTTCTGTTTTGTGCCACAAGTTATGCATCAAATGTATCTTTAGTGTGTCCACTGTGTGTTCATAGAGACAAGTCCCTACTCCCTACTCCCTACCCCCCACCAATGTTATAGTGTTTCTGTGATAGTAGGATTGTCAACCTCCAGGTGGTGGCTGGAGATTTCCTGCTATTGCAACTGATCTCCAGGTGGCAGAGATCAGTTTACCAGGAGAAAATGGCCGCTTTGGAAGGTGGACTCTATGGCATTTTACCCCATTGAAGACCCTCCCCTCCCCAAACCCAGCCCTCCCCAGGCTCCACCTCCAAAATCTCCAGGTATTTCCCAACTGAGAGCTGGCAACCTGAAATATCATGTTTGCTATGTAAGCAGTCATCCAGATCTATATATTCACGGGGGCGGGGTGGTGGTGGCAACACTGGAATAGTGTGCTGGAGAAATGACACTACCACACAACCCTTCCCCTCCAGCCCTTGGGGGCTTCCTAGAGGCACCTGGTTGGCCACTGTGTGAGCAGACTGCTGGACTTGATGGGCCTTGGTCTGATCCAGCAGGGCTTTTCTTATGTTCACACCTTTTCACATAGATAAACTGCAGTGCAAGCTAACGAGGCCTCAGTATGAATTGCACAAAGTTTTTCCCCCTAAGGACCTTCTGACCAAGGTGTTTGCCTGATCAGGCATTCACCCAGAGGGCCAGGCTGACATGCAAAATTATTTGCGTGAAGCATGGATAGTGTTCGTTCCACCTCTTCACCATGCTATTTTATGCTAGCACCCAATGAAGCAGACCTGAATTCTGCCTCGTATATTTAACTCATGGATATTTTTGACATGAATGAAAGATAAATTGTAATATCAGCTGGTTGAGATGAGATTGGGTAGACTACATATTCTTTTTTATTTAACCAGTAGGTGTTTTTTGTTTCTATAAGTCATTCCTGCTGGTATCATTGTTAAAAAAAAGAAACTTAATGGAAATAGAGCAGCAGTCAATGTCTCTCTCTCTTTCTGGAAATAGTTCCCTCAAACACTTGCTTTTAAACTAAAAATAGATAAAAGAAAATGCTGCTATCTAACTTTGGCAGGAGCACAAGTTAAATTAGGAGTTCCCCCAAAAGCAGGAAGAAACAAGGAATGATGTAACAATTTTTAAAAAGAAGAGTTTTAGGAGTATTATAGCTTCACAAAAGTAGTACCATTTATATTTAAGGCAATGTATGTCCAATATAGAAAAGGGTCTACCATCTCCATTTGTTCCTCTTGAGGGTGAAGCTGTGTCAATGCTGATGCAGCCCTCTACACTGAACCAAGGTGCTTTTTCCTAAAAAAATGTTTCTGTAATTTGTACATGGTATATAACTGGAATATTGGTAACTTAGTGTGCCTGGCAGCATATACATATGTGGCTGGGGGTCAGCAGGGCTCATATAAATCTGCTGAATAAAATAAACCTGCCATAAAACATTTCTTACGTCTCTGCTTCCAAGTTGGGAAAACATCTCTCAGTTCGCCCTCTTAAAATCATCCTTTTAATTTACATAAATAAATATCCTTTTCCGTAAAATAACCCCCATCATTTTCAAAGTGAGTCAGCACTTATTTCTTCAGTGAGGATAAAGATAAATGGCTGTGTGCTCCAAAGTGCCATATGAAATCATCTAATAGGTAAAAAAAAATGGGGCTGAAGAAGGGAAAAGTTAACGGACATCATATTTGAGTCATGAGCTGTAAAGTCCCCCGTGCATTTTAAACCACGTTTCACAAATTGCAGCTTGTGCTATGCAAGAGCTTTTTATGTCAAGTTTCATTATGATTTACTTTGAGCATTACAAATTTATCCATATGTTCAGGAAGCTTGTCCTGGCCTTCTTAGTTTAATAGCCAATTTTATTTTGGGAAGATAAAATCTCCCCACTTTGTTTCTTTTTATGTTCATTTACATTTTAGTGAAAGGTTTTAATTCTTCAGTTTTTACTTTGATTTTACGCAATATTTACATTGTGTAAGCATGCTGGATATTTTAACTTTACCATTGCACAGTATATATACAGTGTATGTAATATGTAATATACACATTATGTATTAGTAGGGTTCCCAGGTCACTCCTCGCCACCAGCAGGTGCTTTACAGGGTTTCCATAGAGTTTCAGGGGTGAATTCTAGAGTGTCCACATTGCTTCTGGGTAACATTAGACAGAAGTGACATTAGCATGTCATGTGCTTGACCATCGCAGCTCCCCCTCCACTGGCCTTCTACCACCCGCCAACCAGCTGAGGGGCAGGAGGCAGCCTGGTGGATTGGTGGGCAGTTGGCAAGCCTATGTATAAGGCTGATGTATTGACTAGGGTTGCCAGGTCCCTCCTTGCAACCAGCAGGTTTCAGGAGGCGGAACTGGGGGTGGAGATCAGCGTCATCTACGTGATGACGTATGTCCGGTTTGTAGAGAGGCTCCAACTGGGGTGGTGGAGGAAAAAAGCAGCCCCAGACAACCACCGCAATGAGGGAAGGAACGAAAATAAAACGGGGCTGCAAACTGCGCCCGATCCTCCTGCCTCACGCGAAACAGCTGATTGGGAAAAACAGCTGATCCACGGGGAGGCTCTGGGAAGAGCGGGGAGGGTAGTTGGAGGGGAGGAAACAAGGCGAGTCACCTTATTCCCCCCCCCTCCAGTCACCCTCTCCACTCCTCCCAGAGACTCGCCGATGATCAGCGGTTTTCCCTATCATAGGGTTGCCAACTGCCAGGTAGTAGCAGGAGATCTCCTGCTAATTCAACTAATCTCCAGCCGATAGAGATCAGATCACCTGGAAAAAAATGGCCACTTTGGCAATTGAACTCTATGGCATTGAAGTCCCTCCCCAAACCCCACCCTTTTCAGGCTTCGACCCAAAAATCTCACGCCGCTGTTTCGCGTGAGGCAGGAGGACCGGGCGCAGTTTGCAGCCTGTTTTGTGTTCGTTCCTTCCCTTGTTGTGGTGGTTGTCTGGGGGTGCTTTTTTTTCTCAGCTGCCCCAGTTAGGCTCCTGACGTCATCACGTAGGGGACGCTGATGGCTCCCCCTCCTTTCCCCCGCCTGCTTCCGCCCGCCCACAGCTGAGAGTGGGCGGGTTACGGGAACAATGGGCGGTAGATTGCCCACCATGAGTGGGCAGTTGGGAACCCTAGGTATAAATAGTGTTTCTCAATAATATTGAGAAATGTGTTTATAGAAAAAATCAGTGTGTGGGAAGCAGAAAATGGTGGATTTAAACTGTACAGTGGAGAAGCGAAATTAAACATGATCAAAACTGTGAGGCTGAGAATGTGAAATCTTCCCTACTTGAAACGATCTAGTCATCTGTGCAGTTAAAAAGATTCCTGCAGTGACCAAAGTGGTACCTGTTGGTAAAATTAAGAACAAACTGCAAAACCTGTTTTTATTTATGATTGCCTAAACCAGGCCGACTAGACCAAGAGTTTCCTATTTCCTGACAGAGACCCTTTCCTGGGCTCTGGCATATCCTGTATAGTGTCTCTTAAACAAGCAGCTGGTGCTCTCTTATGGTGATAATTCATTTAAAGCTGCAGGGTTACACCTCCGTGACTATGATATAACATTACACTGTGGTCTTTTAAAGCCACAGTGAGGATCAAAGCCAGGTCTGATCATAAATCACTTGCATGTTGAGCTGGCAATATAACCCTTTCAGGAGCTAAACCTCATCACAAACCGGACAGCAAAAGGATAAAAGGAAAATGGTCTGGGAGCTAAGAAATTCCTGTTCCCCTGCTGGGCCTGCCAATTAACCCTACCAGGAACCAAAAAACCACACGAGAAGTGTCAACAGAAAATGAGTTGGATAAGGAAGGGAAAACATTGTGGAAGCCAAAACCGTTCCTAACAAATCTAACCAGCTTCCTATCTTGGGGTGGGGGAGAGAGAGAAGGGGACACCACACCACAACCTGATCTGTGTAACAGGAAACAGCGGGATGCAATTTGCAGACTCCTCTACACTTTAGAAACTGCTACAGAGAGAAAAACAAGCACAGAACAGCCCCAGCTGGAATCTGGATTGGTGTTGTATGGCTGTGTTTTTTGTTTCTAAAGAGACCTGTGGATTTATGTGGCATCTTTATAAGAAACTACAAATCTGTGATTTGAAGCTTCTGGGGGGCAGCCTATAAATAGCCCTGGTTTCCTTATTACGGCCTGCAAAACATGTGTATGCAGGGGTTGTCCTCTTCCATTATTCTAAGACTGGTTTCTTTGTAATGACTGATTTGTAGAAATATTGCTTCCTTGGAATCTACATTGCAACCAGTCCCTGGACAACAGATATCTACAACTATAGGAGTATGTGGATGATGTTTTTAAATTTTATTAGATTTCTACCCTGCCCTTTCCCTACTGCAGTCAGACTCAGGGCAGCTACCAACGAAGACACCAATCAAATTAAAATACTGTGCTATAAAAAATTAAAAGCCTTACACAAACTACAATTCAGGAGGTGCCCTAACAATAAATACAAATATGATGGGGACGGCCAAACAGGAAGGAACAAAGGAAAAGGTGAGGGAAAACCAAGCCCAAAAAACAAGGATTAAAGAAAATAAAAATAATTTCAGAGGTAAGATGGGGAAGGGAGGCCAGTTGCGATGTAACTGTCACTGCCACAAACATAGGCAGGGGTACACTTGCAAACGGGAGATCAGGTGTGTGACTGCCACAGGGTGAATTTGTCTCATGAGAGTACATTAGCTTTGGCTGCCAGTAATATTGAATATATTAGGAATGGGCATTTGGAATTACTGCATCAGATGACTAAACAAAAGAAAGGCATTTTAGTTACTGTCCATTGCTGTACTGAAAACAAATTCTAAAAATTAACTTTTCATATGATGTGTTAATGTTTATTTTGGATTTCTTCATTATTCTGGTGCCCACGGAGGTCGGAAGGAGAAAGAGAGGGAGATGTGTAAATGCCCCGTTAAAGGGGCATCCAAAACTTTCCCGCGTATGAGAAAGGACATTCTGAGAATGATATCAAATTCTTCGTACTTTGGAAATACTCTCCGCGACCTTATCATTCAGAAGACATTAATACTATTCTTCATAGACAGGAAATGAGACTCATTTTTCTATTTAAAACATTGGCCCCCTCTGGCCTTAATAATGAGTTTGATCTAACGTGCTTTCTGTAGCTTTAAAATCTCCACCATCATTGACAGCTGTGTTCTCAGCTTTTAGCATATAATCAGCTAGGTAACAATTAGAATCAACCTCTCAGTAGGATCTGGAGCCTTTCTGGCCAGTTATGGGTAAGGATGCCAATTTAAGAAATTATTTGGTCATAGCATGATGCATGTTTGTAGAATTGTATGTAGGATTTATTTTTATAACCCACAGAGGCGTATTTGCCCCTCGAAATTGACTGAAGAAGCTTGGCTTTTTTGCAAAACTACTACTAATCTGGAAGGGTCGTCTCAACTCTTCTTCCCACGCCTTTGGTGTGCTGCTCGGATGACAGCACCTTCGATTGCCAGCAGACTTTCCTTGGGTGATGTAACCCATGACTTTTTCAACAGCGTTATTGGACCTTATCTTGCTTTGGACTTTCATGTGCCTATATTAAGTTGGTCATTGAACCCTCAGTGGTTAATATATGGATGTTGGTGATGTAACCTTCTTTTGTTCATTTGTTTTCCTTTTGTTGAACTACATTAAAATTTCGTTTGCTTCAATTGGTGAAGTACATAATAGTTTAGTGAATGCTTCAGAGGCTATAGTAGCCTATTTTCTTCCAATGTGAGCCTTATTGCTGTTTGTTGTTAGCTTAATTACCGTTTCAGCATTGGTTACTAGTTGTTTACCACCTGGAGGATGGCAACCCTACCCAAGGCAAAGCAACTCAGAAAGAGTGCCTAATGTGCAGGGGAGAAACAGGTTCTCAGTTGTTCTCCTGGCTAGGCCATCAGCAAGGGCTTTGGCTTCAGCACCATCACTAGCCTGTACAGTAAGAGGTTGGGGGCAGAGAGAAAGGTGTGTGGTGTGTGGTGGGTGGGATAATGTAATATTGAAAATGGATAGGCGTGTATCCAATCACGGTGTTTAGCAAAGTCTATTATCTGCATTACACATATATGTATAAATGATGTACATTATATGTAAAAATAGGTGCATAATTTGCATATAAAAATGTACAGTGTGTACTTAATAGAAACAAATCGACACGACCATGAGTGAAAACAGAGAACTGAAACTGTTGGGGGAAAATATACAGGAATATAAAAAGAGGCAGTCCATTTCTTAGAACATCATTATCTCCCCAAAACACAAAGAGCCGTCCTTGTTTCAATGAGCCCCCATCCAGTTAAACTACCTGGAACTGATACTGCTGCTGCAGGGTGATTTGTTTCTGAAATATTCCTTTGACAGGCCCCTAACTTGGATCATATACTGGCTGATCTTGATGACCTTTGATGTAAAGACTTTGGATCTAAAGAGCAATGAAAGCCCAGAGCAAAGTACACCTTCAGACTCAAGCCATAGACAGTTAATGTTCCTTCTCTGGGGCCATGAAATCAATCTTCCAGGTCAGTTTGTGGCATGTCTCAGGATTATGTTTATGTATTTCTGACAGAGCTAGTTGCAGCCTCATTGCCATCTATCAATCTTACCATACTTTAGCTGATTTTAGTTTCTTTTTTCTCCTTTCGTCCTCTTTGTAAGTCTCTTTGCCTCTACCCAGTCTTGCTTGCATCACCCACCTGACTGCAATAGTGAAATCAACACTGCACATTTCTATGATGCAACTCTGTACTTTTTACCCTTCCTCAGTGCATAAGCACATTACAGAAAATGAGAGGAAAGTATCATCAGTCTGTCTTTGTTGTTCTGTATCAGGAATGAATATAGGATATACTGTCTGTTAATCACCTAGGGCTAGGGTTGCCAGCTCAGGGTTGGGAAATACCTGGAGATTTTAGGGGTGAGGCCTGAGGAAGGTGGGGTTTGGAAAGAGGAGAGACTTCAATGGGATATAATGCCACAGAGTCCACCTTCCAAAGTGGCAATTTTCTCTAGGAGCTGATGTACACACATGCCTCTTTCTACCCTCCTCTGGTTTTTCCATGGCATGCTGAACAGCTCCCAGCTACTCTCCAGCCTCCCCTCCTTCTTTCAGCCACTACAGGGAAGTTACTAGTTGCCTGACAGCCTTTTTCTCCTCATTATTCTCACAAAGAAGGAGATGAGAATGTGAGAAGCTGGTGAGGAGGAAAGAAAGAGAAGGATGCAAAGAGCAGAAGTAACAATTGCAGAGGGCTGGCCTGTGACCCACTTTCAGAGGCTTCATGACCCACTTTTGAGTCCCGATCCACTGGTTGGGAAACAGTGATTTAGATATTTGCCATGAGCCAAAAAATCTATTTAATGGAGGTCCTGTTATCATGCCATCTCTCCAGAAACTTGCGTTGGTTGCCAGTTAAACATCCTTACAGTTAAGAATCTTTTCTAGCTCCTTCATGGCTGCCCTTTCCAGTCTCAATCTTTTTCTGATTTCTTGGCTGCAGTCTCCCTTTTGGTTGATGATGGAGCCAAGGAATAGGAAGTCTTGAACAATTTCAATTTCCTCATTGTCAACCTTAAAGTTGAGTAATTCTCCTATAGTCATTACTTTTGTCTTCTTGATGTTCAGCTGTAGTCCTGCTTTGGCACTTTCTCATTTAATTTTCAGCAGTAGTCGTTTCAAGTTTTTGCTGTTTTCTGCCAGTAATGTAGTATCATTGGCATATCTCAAATTGTTAATGTTCCTCCCCCAAATTTTCCCTCCACCTCCATCTAAATCTAATCCAGTTTTCCTAATGATATGTTCTGCATACAAATTGAAGAGATAGGGAGATAAAATACATCCTTGTCTAATACCTTTGCCAATTGGAAACCATTCTGTTTCTCCATATTCTGTCCTAACCATGGCCTCTTGTCCAGAGTACAGGTTGCGCATCAAAACAATGAGATGTTGTGGCACACCTATAAAGCAGCCATAGATTTTCGTGATCCACACAGTCAAAAGCTTTGCTGTAATCTATGAAACACAAGCTTATTTTCTTCTGAAATTCTCTCATATGCTCCAGTAACTAACATAAGCTTGCAATATGATCTCTAGTGCTTCTTCCGTTTCTGAATCCAGCTTGAACACCAGGTATTTCTCATTCCATATATGGTAACAGTCTTTGTCGTAAGATTTTGAGCATCACTTTACGTGAGAAATTAAATCGATGGTTCGATAGTTACTACAGTCTTTGACATCTCCTTTCTTGGGAATTGGTATGTAAATTGATCATTTCCTATCTGTGGGGCATTGTTTTGTTTTCCATATTTGTTGTCATATTCTTGTCAAGATTTTGATGGACTCTGTTTCTGTGGCTTGGAATAGCTCTATGGATATCCCATCTGCTCCTGGTGATTTGTCCTGAATATTAGGCTTTTGTTTCATCTGCTCAATGCTGCTTTTAAGAGTTTTGCTTTGGTTGGTTTTTATGCTGCTGCTTTTTGTACATTTTTTGTGATGCTATTGTTTTAACAGAAGAGCTCTGTATGTATGACCCTGCAATCACTGTCAAGTGGGAAAGGCAGGATTAAAATACATCAAATAAAAGAAATGTTTCTCATAGTTGATGCACACTAAAGCAGTGCTTTAATTCAGGAAAAGCACTGAAATAGCACACCCAGAACCTGAATTCAGAAGTGTCTCAACAGGACCTAAACTAAAGCAACATAATCCTTTAAATTGTGGATGGTGTATATACCAATCAACCATTACATTTTGTGCTTTCAGTTGTTGTAAATGAGACTGATTCCATTATTTCCCATCTAATGCTTTCATAGATCTTGTCTGGATTTTAGTCCTTGGGTTTCATAGGGCACTTGGTCAGAAAAATTAAATGCATGCTGCAAAGTAAATACTGCAATTCACTTATTGTCATTGAGAGTTCCCTTAATTTATTCTTTGAGAAATTAATGCATTTTCTTCTAAACCAATCACATTGTTCATTTAAAACAAGCATCAAAACCTTCTGTAGCTAACAACAAAAACTTTTTCATAAACTCATTCTTACTTCACAGTGGGTAGCCGTGTTAGTCTGTCTGCAGTAGTAGAAAAGAGCAAGAGTGCTACTGGACTCTTGCTCATTCTTACTTGTTATAATTAGTGATGCTATCACATTTCTCACACTAGAGGGTTTGACACAAAAAAATCTTGTTTCAGTTTTACTTCTCCCTTGTGCAATTCAAAACCAGGAGTCTTCGTTTGCACACAGTTTTCTGGCACTTAATTTCTCCTCTAAAATGTATGAATGTTCCAGATTTATTTGTGTATTAATTGGTTTAGATGATGTACATTGTAAATACAAGTTACATATAAATTGTGTGTGTGTGTGTGGGGGTGTTCAAATGGCATATTGACAAAAAAAGAAAGAAAAAGAAACAAATGAATCATAAATACCAGCAATGAAAATGGGCAGACTAAAACCATTCACAGTGACAACATAACAGAATCCAAAAGAAATGACAAGGAGCATATTCATCTACCCATAGTTTTAATTCGAGATGCTGACAATATCCATTATATTTGCTTCCCAAAGCGAACATTGCTGGGCGGCAAATAAAGCAAACCCAATTTTCAAACAGTAAGTGCAAAGCTGCAGGAAAAAAGTGTGTGTGTGTGATCTGCACAAAATGTCACAAAGTTAGACCAGTTCTGCAGACAGGGGAAGGATGGAGAAGGATGTAAAATAGCCAGGTCTGTGCTTTTGAATGGGGGTCAGTTATGCCAGGATACAAATAATATCCACAGCATGATTGTGATATGAAAAATCCTCCACACAGGTGAAAACAATTGTCCTGAAACTGATGATTACTTGATACTGTTTGACAAGGTGGAAATTTCCATGGACCTCAATGGGAAGACCTCACACATCTCTAGCTGTAGTCACCTTTACATTTCACTATATAATATTATAGAGCTGAAGCCAATTTTTTCCTATGCCAGTTAGGAGTCCGTCTCTTCTATTAAGTTTTCACTGAATAATTCATCACCACCTCTCTTTTGTCATTCCTATTTACCTCTCGCTTAGGTGTGCCTTCCACTTCCTCTTTGAATATTATGGTGTTTCGCAGGTATGTTTCAACCTGCCAACAGGGAATTGCCCTTGGAGGAAGATCACTGAAAATCAAGGTTTAACACCGAGTTAAAGGGGGCCTTCCAGAGATCTTTGTAGTATTTGACTTGTGCTTCAAGTGATTTAATGCACAGAGAAAGTCTGAAAGCTTGAGTTGATTTGTTTTTAAAAGGGTCAAGCACTGGGATTCTGTCTGATGCAGTACTTCTTTTTCTACCCTTTTTTATTGCCTTTCTTTTCACAGTGGCAGGTCTTTACAGTGGCTTAGGACCTTTCATTTAGTAGCTCTTTAACAGTGATGTAGATAGATGCTTTTAGCTTCACCAGAAAGCATACAGCTGGTGGGTTTTTATCAGAAGCATCCTTTCCTTGAAATAGTAATTGGATTAAGAAAGTGAGACCTTGCTTTTGATCCTTAATGCTCATCACTTTGAGTTGATACAAATTATGTTTCTCATATTCTAATTGCAACTTTTATTAATTTTGGCATGCAAAGTGTTTTACGCAATTGTTCAGAATTCATCTGCGCAATGCTCCTAAGAGCTTCCATACTTACATATATAAGGGACTGTCATCAATCAGTGGGGTTGCCAGGTCCGTTTTCATCACCAGCGGGAGGTTTTTGGGGCGGAGCCTGAGGAGGGCAAGGTTTGGGGAGGGGAGGGACTTCAATACCATAGAATCCAATTGCCAAAGCGGCCATTTCTCCAGGTGAACTGATTTCTATCGGCTGGGGATCAGTTTTAATAGCAGGAGATCTCCAGCTAGTACCTGGAGCTGCTTTTGCACGTGACTTGCATGTCCCTCATTGGGAGTGAAGCTGAGATATGGTAAGCTTCTTAGGGGTGTGAGCCATGGGCACTGTTCATTTTGAGCAAGCCTCTCCAGGGCCGAGAGAGGAGGACTGGTGGGGCAACATCCCTAGGGCCCAAGTCAGCTTGAGGGCCCACTGGAGCTGGAATTTTAGTTTATTTTACATTTAGTGCAGTTCTGCACTGCAGCCACTAGGGAACAGGTAAGGCTGAACAGAGCAAACAGACACTCTGATTTCCTGGTGCTGTTTGCCCCTCTCCCCATTTTAAGAAAGCTCTCCATGGCTGCAAACAGCATGGAGGCTGATGCAAACATGGGATGTGGCTAAGCCCTTCAACTGCCTTCTAATTCATCTCCCCCCACCCCAATTTTGCAGACTCATTATCCTTACCCTGGTTGGGGAGTTAAAACATACTTAATAGCAGAATCTAACGAGGATGGGATGTCAAGTTAGTATTTCTCAAGAATCTGTTGAAGTAGCAAAAGAGTGACCCTCCCCCCACACACTTCATACACATTCTGATCAGTATTAATCTCTTTTAATAAATCTAAATAGCATATGCTCTAGTTCCATTTTTTTTTTGCCATTAAGTCACAGCTGACTTATGGCTATCCCGTAGGGTTTTCAAAGCAAGAAACCTTTGGAGGTGGTTTGCCATTGCTTCCCTCCGTGTCACGATCCTGGTATTCCTTGGAGGTCAAATCCAATTACTAGCCAGAGTCAGGGCTGAGAGTGTGAGAGTGGCCCAACGTCACTCAGCAAGTTTCCATTGCACAAGTGGGGATTTAAACCTGGGTTTCCCAGGTCCTAGTCTGACACCTTAACCACTACACCAGGCTTGCTCCGATCAAAGAATATTCTAGCTTAAATATGAGTCTACTTTTTGTTTGTAGTTTTAAAATGCATCTGTTTAGCCTTAGTTAAAGCACTTACAAAGTCTGAGATTAGAAGTTATAACTACTCCCACCCCTAAATAATCAGATGTGACTTTAATTATTTATTAAACACTGTTCAGACAATTGATTTTATTATTGTATTGTTGGGGCATCTTTTTGTTAGCTTTTAGTAGATGCAGCTTTACTACTGTAGGCATTAAGCTTCAACTGGAGCTCACTTCATCATATGTAAGCAGGGTTGCCAACCTCCAGGTACTAGCTGGAGATCTCATGCTATTTCAACTGATCTCCAGCCGACAGAGATCAGTTCACCTAGAGAAAATGGCCGCTTTGGCAATTGGACTCTATGGCATTGAAGTCCCTCCCCAAACCCTGCCCTCCTCATGCTCCGCCCCCCAAATTTCCAGTTATTTCCCCATCTGGAGCAGGCAACCCTAGATGTAAGCAGTGTATCCTATATTGGTAGACATATATGAGTATGTAAATATACAGTTACAAAATTAGACACATGGCTATATGGAGAAATAGAAGAGGTTCGGACTGTATAAACTGAGAATTTAATATAATTCTCAGAAGCTGATTCAAAGAGAATGGGGAATTTTGAGAATCTTTAATAAATAGAAGAGGAGGGCATTTTTGGCAGGAACAACTTAGCTGGAAAAAGGTGAGGAATGCCACCCCAGCTTCTTTTACTCAATTATGAAGGCTTAAGGTATGTAAATAAGGAGGCTTATAAACTACTGAATGATGTGAAGAAAATGAAGAATGAAAATTTTTTCCTGCCTCGGTGCTAGAGCTCACCTATACTTTTTTTTACTGTTCAAGAGGTTGATATCTCTATTCAGTTGGGTTTATTCCCATGTTAATTTGTGCTTCACCTATATTTAATTGATAGTGTGCTTCAGTGTTCTGGCTATGCCCTTGTCTGGAGAATCTCTCTGATTGCGGATCCAGGCCAATAAGGGCTATGAGGCCCGTCTGTCCTTACCCAAAAATAGGGACCTCCACCCCCTCCCTTGGGAGCCCTCCCAGCTCCTAACTAACCCAGAGAAACAGGTATGACGCAACACATGTTTTGGAATAAAACAGGCCACAACATTTATTGATTACAATATTAATCACAGCATTAGGCATTGGCAAGCATGGAGGCAGAATCCTGACATCAGGTGACCCGTTGCCAGCTGATGTATCCCGTGCCCAGCCCATGCTGGGCACAGCCTGAGAAGGCAGATCCCGGATCCACGTGGACGGCAGCCACTGTGTGGTCCACTGCCACTTGGGAGGAGGCAGGTCGCCCTGACTGCCCCGCCGGGCAAGTCAGCCCACTGACCTCCCCTCCCAAAACCCCTTATTGGGGTCCCCAGCCTGGGAAAAGGGGGCTCGCAGGCCGGCTTTTCCCCAAACAGGATTCTGGCCCCATGCCCCAAACCGCCAGCCCCCGCCAGTTGTGACAGATAAACCGCCGCAAACAGAACTCAACCATCACAGCAAAACAATGAACATTTCAAACATTCCGCGTTCACTAGGAACAACAGCAACCCCTTAACCCCCCTGCATCCAAGTAATCCCAGTACAGACCACATAAACAACCTAGCCTAGCATGAAAAAAGAGGGAGGGTGGGCGGGACAAAGTCGTCAGGGAGCAAGGGCCGGGCACAAGCGGCGCCTCCGCTTAAATACCTGGCCGGCGGACCAGACTGGGAGCCTCTATCCGTTGGAGCTGGCCAGGGCGGGGCGCGGGAAGGCTGGGGCCGCGATTGGCCCATTCAAAAAAGGAGGCGGGCGGGCGCACGAGTTGGCGCGCGCTGTCGAAGCGACGCGTAGCCACCCCCCGCTCACCCCCCGCTGCGGAGGACAGAGAGCGGCGCCAGGCTCCCCCCCCAAGCAGCCAGCCGCTCCTCTGCCAGCAAAAGAGGGGGGGTCCCCCTCCCCTCCACCGGGAGTTGGGAAAAGGGGGGTGCGGACCAGCCGTCCTCCGCCCACCACACTCTCTCACCGGCCAGAAGGGGAGACGGGCCTCATGCCTGGCGCGGCTCCGCAAACCACGGATCCCGGTGAGTAGGGATCCTCTGCTTGCGGATCCAGGCCAATAAGGGCTATGAGGCCCATCTGTCCTTACCCAAAAATAGGGACCTCCACCCCCTCCCTTGGGGGCCCTCCTAGCTCCTAACTAACCCAGAGAAACAGGTATGACGCAACACATGTTTTGGAATAAAACAGGCCACAACATTTATTGATTACAATATTAATCACAGCATTAGGCATTGGCAAGCATGGAGGCAGAATCCTGACATCAGGTGACCCGTTGCCAGCTGATGTATCCCGTGCCCAGCCCATGCTGGGCACAGCCTGAGAAGGCAGATCCCGGATCCACGTGGACGGCAGCCACTGTGTGGTCCACTGCCACTTGGGAGGAGGCAGGTCGCCCTGACTGCCCCGCCGGGCAAGTCAGCCCATTGACCTCCCCTCCCAAAACCCCTTATTGGGGTCCCCAGCCTGGGAAAAGGGGGCTCGCAGGCCGGCTTTTCCCCAAACAGGATTCTGGCCCCATGCCCAAAACCGCCACAAGAGGAGGCCGGGAGGGGAACCCCCCTTCCGGCTGACTCCCGCCAAAGCCTAACGCTGTAACCAAACCCCAAGTCCATGCCGGATGCCCTGTAACCAAACGTCCATACCCCAGGAGGACAGATGTACCCCATCCTGTCGATACAATGCTCCCAAGCGGCTTGTCAGTTCAGGATGATGGATTACTTCGCCACCCCCGGCCTTCACTGCCCTGCCAATAGCCAGCGTCGCCTTGCGTCTAGCCCGGTCAACCATCTCGGGGCGTACAGCCCGCTTCCAGGATCTTCGTTCCAGCATGTCAGACCACAGTACTCTCACGCCCGGCCACCATGTAGCCAAAGTATCCAAATCCCGAATCGCCTCCTCCCTCAGGGCATTGCCCTTGACCTTGCCCAGATCATTCCCGCCCAGTTGTATGACCAGGATATCCGGCACTCCATGCTGTTGCACTTTGCGCCACACATAGGGCAAGAGATCCGCCCAACGCATTCCCCGTACGCCAAACCAATATGCTTCCATCAAGTCGTCCAGGCCCAAGTGTCTTCCTCAACCGGAACCTGCTGCGTAGAGTCCCGCCCAGTGTACAATGCTGTGCCCGCACAGCCACACACGCCGTCGCCTCCCAGCTGTAACTTAAACACAACATTAAAGAGGGCCTAACTGCGGCCTGACATAAGTCCTGTATGCCGCCGACCGCCACCTCCCAATGGACTTGATGTCCCGTTCAGCCATCCCCCATGCTGCCGCAGTGGTAGCTGCCCCTATCCGGAATGAATGCGACCCAAAGTCGCCAGCCGGCAACCCGAGTTCCCCAAGGCCCAGTCGCAAGACACTTATAAATTGATAACGAGTTAACGGGGAACCGTCAGCATGTCTCAAGAACGGACCATCTCCCCCCGGTCGCACCGCCAAAAACGAGGATGCAGCCCTAACCGGGCAGGGGTCGTGCGATGAGGCCGCCCTCAATTTGATGACATGACCCTTACCACCTTGATCCGTTTTCGAGCGGGCGATGGTGATGCGAAGCCCTCGCTCACTCAAAGCCACGTCCTGAAACCTTAAGGCTCGGCCGGACCTGTCTGATGCCGAGCTTACAACCAGCTCTCCCACCCTGAAAGCCCCATAGAATGCAAAAGTGAAGGCCACCTGAAAAAGAGCCACCTCAAAAGTAGAGAAGCATACGCTCCGCAACGCCACGAGTAAGCGTGACAGTATCCCCAGGGTGATGGGCCTCCTGTGGTCTGGAGGCCGCTTTTCCAAGCGCTTCCAGCCCTCAATGGCCCTGCGGGCTCGGAATGAATCACGTGGGTCAGCAAACCCCCAAGCTTTGCTAAAGAAAGTGATGGCAGCCATATGGCTTAGCATGGTCTTGGGGGCCAGCCCACGGCGCCGCATGTTGGTCAAGTAACCCAGAATTTCCTCCTCAGAAGTAGGCCAAGACCCGTTACCCCCATTACCCCTGGAGAAGGCCAGGAAGGCGGAAGCAGATGCCGAATACGACTTGAATGTGGAAGGAGCAACAGAGCTGAAAATCCCCAGCATTATGTCACTGTGCCCAGAGACCAAAGCTCCTCCGGGAATGGATCCGGCTGCAAGTTCGCTCCAGGCGCCAGAGCGCGGAACCTCTCCTCCTGGAAGCGAGATAATGCATCTGCGAGGTTGTTTTCCACCCCTGCCACGTGCTTAGCTGAAAAGGTAATGTTAGCTGACAGGCATGTTAGCACAAAGCTGCGCACTAGTCGCATAACCCTCTCGAATTTAGATGACTGCTTGTTAATCACACGT
Source organism: Euleptes europaea (assembly GCF_029931775.1). NCBI lineage: Eukaryota > Metazoa > Chordata > Lepidosauria > Squamata > Sphaerodactylidae > Euleptes > Euleptes europaea. The sequence continues at coordinate 73,436,676 of NC_079313.1, forward strand.
ACCACAGCCTCATTATCACACCAAAACCTGACTTTCTTGTCCCGGAACTGCTCCTTCCAGGAATTAACCGCCACCAAAATGGGAAAAAATTCCAAAAAGGTAAGATCCCGCGTGACCCCAGCAGCGACCCACCCCTGTGGCCAGCGCTGAGCACACCAGCGACCATTGAAATACACACCAAAACCCACACCCCCTGCTGCATCCGAGTGAACCTGCAACGCCCCCCCTAGATCCAACGCCGATTGCCATAAGGACACCCCATTAAAGTGTAGCAGGAATGCTTCCCATATGCGAAGGTCCGCCTTCATGCCCTTAGTAATCCTAATATGATGATGGAGGCGGGAAGCCGCTGCCGTGGCCTTGGCCAACCTGGCCACAAAAGCCCTCCCCGGAGACACCACTCGACATGCAAAATTAAGGTGCCCAACCAAGGACTGCAGCTGTCGAAGCGAACATTTTTGTCGTGCCAGAAACAGAGAAATGAGAGCCCGCATGGCCAACAACTTAACCTCGGGTAGGCGAGACGTCCCCGCCACCGTGTCAAGTTCAATTCCCAAATAAACCAGCCTAGTGGAAGGGCCTTCGGTTTTTTCCTGGGCCAGGGGAACTCCCAGCTCCTGGGACAGTCCCATAAATGCCTGCAGCAAGTTAGAGCATTCCAAGGTGCCGGCCCTGCCTAGGAACAGAAAGTCGTCGAGATAGTGTGTTGCCATCTTAGACCCAGCCCGCACAGTCACAGCCCATTCCAGAAATGTGCTGAAGGTTTCAAACGCGGCGCAAGCCACGGAGCACCCCATGGGCATAGATTTATCAAAATACCATGATCCCTGGAAGCGGAAACCCAGCAGGCAATAATCATCCGGATGCACCGGCAGCAGCCTGAAGGCTGACTGAATATCACATTTGGCCAGTAACGCACCCGGACCACAGGCCCGTGCTAGACTGACGGCATGATCAAAGGACGCATACCGCACGGAGCAGAGCTCTTGTGGGATGGCCTCATTGACTGACGCCCCTTTAGGATAAGACAGATGATGAATTAGGCGGAACTCACCCGGTGCCTTCTTTGGAACGATGCCCAAAGGGGAAACCCTAAGGTTGTGAAAAGGAGGGGACCCAAAAGGGCCGGCCACCCTGCCCGCTAAACGCTCTTTCTCAATTTTGGCAGCCACGACATCCGTGAGCTCCCTGGCGGATTTTAGATTGGGAGCATCCATCGCCAGCCTGGGGCCCGAGAAAGGGATGCGAAAGCCAGATGAGAAGCCTTCCCCCAGAAACTCCGCTGCTTTCCGGTTGGGGTACCTCGCCAGCCAGGGTAAAAGAGCCTCTAGGAGTATTGGTGTGCTGGCGAGCACCGTCAACGCATCAGCACTACTTCCCCCCCCTGTTGAGGCCCCGGCACCCCCACCCTTCCGGGTGAAGGGCCGGCCCGCACGAAAGGGCTGCTGGGCCCTAGGGCAACTGGACTTGGGGTGACTACCATAACAGGATTCACATATATGCTCAAACCGGCACGTCGTACGACTGCAGCGACCCTGCCCAAATTCCCAACAAACCTTTCGGTTCGCATCACGCCGGGGAACCCATTTACTCATCCTAGAAAATTCAGATTTAACTTTTACATGTGGATTCACTAAAGTGGACCACAGATGGTTATCCATGTGATCCCAACGCCATTGATCATTATTTGAGGCCCTCTTACGGAATTCCTCGGCGTATTCCAACGCTGCAGCCTCCCCCGCCAAAGCACGCGCCTTAAGGACACAGTTATGATGGGTAAGGAGGTGCCATGCCCGTTTTGGGTAGGTGGCAGCAACCACCACCATATACACCCCAAAGCCAGCAAACCAATTGTCGAACGTCCTGTCCTTGGGATCCACCCGCACCCTCTTAGGCTCCCGACCGCCCACCTTTACACTCCTACCCACTGACATCTCAGGTTTTATCAAAGAGATCACATCGACGTAGTAGCCATCAAGAATTTGTTCCCTCAAATCCTTGGGCAAATGTATCCCTGGTGGGTTGTCCCCAGAAACACAAGTGGATTTATAAGGATGGCCCCCTGCTGTCTCGCCCTCCTCCCAGACTCCCTTTGCTCTCGCCTCGCGATCCAACCTCTCATTCTCCGCCCGCCTACGCAGCGCCCACCCGGGCAAGCCTGGCACCTCAGCCCCCGCCCTCCAGAAATTTGCAGAGGCCCCATCCGACTCCTCCCCAGAAGAGGACCCACCTGAAGTTCCCCCGCTGTCTGAGCCGTCTCTGCTGCGCCTCCCCCTCTTATGCGATGACCGTCCACCATGACCCGTCTTCCTCTTTCGCCGACCCCTGTCCTTGGAGCGGGAGCTTCTTGATTCTGAGCCGCTGGAACTGGGCGGGGAGGAGCCACCCCGCTTCCTCCGGGTAGCCACTTTCGCCGCCCTGCCTCTAACCACCCGCTGACCTGCATCAGCAGCTGGCCCCTCAGCCCCAGCGCTGCCCGACACAGCCTGCAAGCCCGCCACGTCCTCAGCCAGCTTCTTCACAAACTTCGCCAGCCCTGCAATGGAAGACTCATCTCCTCCCCCCGTGGCCGTAGGCTGAACCCTTGCCGCGGGGTTCTTTCCCCGCCTGGCCGCCATGGCAGCCGAACGACGACCCCCAGTGGGACTGGCGGCTGGCTTGGCTGCCCTCGCGGGCTGCCGCCCGCCCTTCCCTGGAGCCGCACGCCGCCCCCCGGTGGAACTGGTGGCCGGCGTGGCCGCCCCCGCCCCAGCGGGCCGCTGGCCACCTCTCCCTGGCGCCGCATTCCGCTGCGTCGTCCGGGCCCCGTTTTTGCTCGGCTTAGGCGGCATGGCCCACAGCCCAGACGCCTACAGCCCCGGGCACCGAAAAAACAAAACAAAAACAAAAACAAAAACAAACACCGGCCAGCAGAAAAACAAATGGGGGAGGGGGGCAGTACCGTCCTCAACGCCGCTCCAGTAATCCTGCCCCAGTGGTTCAGCCTCCGCTCCGGCAGCCGCCGAACCAACCGCCGCCGTGGATGAGAGCGGCTCCCGATCTCGCCGCTAACAAGCCAGCCGGGAACTGCACCGAGTCCCCTGGGAACCACCAAGTTAGCCTGGAGCAGCAGCCACAAAGTCGTCAGGGAGCAAGGGCCGGGCACGAGCGGCGCCTCCGCTTAAATACCTGGCCGGCGGACCAGACTGGGAGCCTCTATCCGTTGGAGCCGGCCAGGGCGGGGCGCGGGAAGGCTGGGGCCGCGATTGGCCCATTCAAAAAAGGAGGCGGGCGGGCGCACGAGTTGGCGCGCGCCGTCGAAGCGACGCGTAGCCACCCCCCGCTCACCCCCCGCTGCGGAGGACAGAGAGCGGCGCCAGGCTCCCCCCCCCAAGCCGCCAGCCGCTCCTCTGCCAGCAAAAGAGGGGGGGTCCCCCTCCCCTCCACCGGGAGTTGGGAAAAGGGGGGTGCGGACCAGCCGTCCTCCGCCCGCCACACTCTCTCACCGGCCAGAAGGGGAGACGGGCCTCATGCCTGGCGCGGCTCCGCAAACCACGGATCCCGGTGAGTAGGGATCCTCTGCTTCTACTTGCTCCCAGTTTGTTGTTTTTGGGTGGGGGAGTGAACTGTATCCTACTGCAATTATTATTCTGTTCGCAGTAACAGAAAGCCAAGTGTTTTGGTTTGTTATAATATTTATTTTAGATGAGGGTCATATGGGGAGCCCAGATGGAAATTAGCTAGCCAGTTTTTATAGTGCTAGGAACCAGCCCCTCACCTTTTCACATATATGAACTATTATTCCACCAATTAATTGTCAAGACCCATTAATGTGTACATACCAAGGCTCCTGTATTGAAAGGGAACATATGTATGTGACATACATAAGGATCAGTCAGTATACATGCACCTAGTGCTGGTCTCTGAATAATCCTTGTCCAAAATATTGTCGAAGGCTTTCACGGTCAGAGTTCATTGGTTCTTGTAGGTTATCCGGGCTGTGTGACCATGGTCTTGGTATTTTCTTTCCTGATGTTTCGCCCGCAGCTGTGGCAGGCATCTTCAGAGGAGTAACACTGAAGGACAGTGTCTCTCAGTGTCAAGTGTGTAGGAAGAGCAATATATAGTCAGAAGGGGGTTGGGTTTGAGCTGAGTCATTGTCCTGCAAAGTATTAAAGGTAATGTGCAAATCATTGTCCTGTAAGTATCAAGATAATGTGTTACACCCATTATCATACCACACCCTCATTAGCACATTATCTTGATACTTACAGGACAATGATTTGGAATTTTCTAGTATTCGAACAAGGAAGGGATATAAATTTCTTTGTAAAATGGCTCATTTTTCATTCAGTCTTTTTACTCAGAAAAAAGGATAATGGATACAAGGGATTTCTGCACCTCTGCATTCTTGTTCCTTTGTGAAAATGCATGTCCTGAATGTGCCATGATCCGAAAAAGCCTCTCCCTTCCTCCCCCTTTATCTTGTGTGGATGTTGCAAAAGTTCTCCTGCTTACATCCTAGACAAGTCCTGTTCTGTCATCTGCTTTTATATAAAAAAGCATTCCTTTTGTCAACATTAAGCCTCATTAGCTGTGCATCAGCCTAACAACACTGCTAGTGAATGAGGCTCTAAAATTTCTTCGCTAGTTTTTCTTTGTATGTGTGTTTTCCTCCCTCTCCATCCACTCTTATGCCCAATTCCATGTTGTCAGCAGACTTAACCAGTTTGCAGTCAGCTTCTCAGAGCCATTTATATAAATTAAGCTTAGCAGGGGCTCCCAGGATCGCACAACAATGAACATTACTTTGCATTTGTTGACTTTAATTTTCACATTGCCGTATGTTGACCCAGTTCTGGAGTAGCTGTAAACTGTTGGTTGCTTTTTGGCTGTGTTTTCTAAGCCCCGCTAGCAAATTTACAAAGACTTAAAATTCTGTCTCTCCCCCCCCCCCCAGTTATTTGCATAACCTAAAGCAGGAAAGTCAAATTCACTGACCTAATTTAGCAACTTTGGCCACTTCATCTACTTTCTGTTCCTTAGCCTGATATGTACCAATTCTTATTTGCCACTCTGACTCATTGCTCCTTTCCACTAAATTTGCTGCTCCCTCCCTCTGAGGGGTATTCTTCACGGTGGATTTTGCTTCCGTTTCGAATCGGAGCAAATAATAAACTGATTTAAATAGCTTTTTCATGGCAGTGCAGATTCTCCCCGCATCCCAATTTTTCATGGGAGAAACAGCGCACTTCTCTGCGCTGCTTACGTCTGCTGCCGCTCATGACTCACCGCTCCAAATCCGCCTAATCCCGCCCACCCTTCCCATGATCCTGTGTGTGTGTGTGTTTGGGGGGGGGCATCCCGAGAGCAGCAAATCCAAGCCAAAACTCCCGTCACCCTTCTGAAGAGGGGCAGCCAGTCTGCTCTGGGTCTCCCTCCAGCTGGTGCGATCCTATGTGTGTGTGTGTTTTGGGGGGGGCATCCCGAGAGCAGCAAATCCAAGCCAAAACTCCCGTCACCCTTCTGAAGAGGGGCAGCCAGTCTGCTCTGGGTCTCCCTCCAGCCGGTGTGATCCTATGTGTGTGTGTGGGGGGGGACCATGAGAGCAGCAAATCCAAGCCAAAACTCCCGTCACCCTTCTGAAGAGAGGCAGCCAGTCTGCTCTGGGTCTCCCTCCAGCCGGTGCGATCCTATGTGTGTGTGTGTTGGGGAGGGGCATCCTGAGAGCGGCAAATCCAAGCCAAAACCCCCATCACCCTTCTGAAGAGGGGCAGCCAGTCTGCTTTGGGTCTCCCTCCTGCCGGTGCGATGCTGTTAGAGTGGCAACTCCCCCAGCCAATCACCGTTCTTGGGGGAGGAGAAAGGAGACGTCCCGGGGAGCGAAGCAAACATTTCTTCATGGGCATCCGAGCAACAAAATGCTCTTTTACTGGAAAGTACGGCTCAGAAGTGGTTTGGATTGCCTCTCTTTTAAACCGGCTTATTTTGCTCAGTGGGGGAAAACACGGCTCTGCAGTGAATAACCAAAATTTGCCTCCGACGCAAAACAGCGTCGAAACAGCACCAAATCTCCATGAAGAATACCCCTCTCTCTCTCTCTCTGTGTGTGTGTGTTAGTCAAACTGCCAATAAAATCTGTTAGGTTTGCTGTTAAGAAAGCGGGGGGAGACTGGCATTAATGGAATAGAAATAGCTTAAAAGACTGTACATAAGAAAATCCATGCTGGATCAGACCAAGGCCCATCAAGTCTAGCAGTCTGTTCACACAGTGGCCAACCAGGTGCCTCTAGGAAGCCCACAAACAATACTAAAGCAGCATCCTGCCTGTGTTCCATGGCACCTGATATAATAGACATGCTCCTCTGATACTGGAGAGGATAATGTGCATAATGACTAGTATTCATTTTGACTAGTAGCTATGGATAGCCCCATCCTCCATGAACATGTCCACTCCCCCCCTAAAGCCTTCCAAGTTGGCAGCCATCACCACATCCTGGGGCAGGGAGTTCCACAATTTAACTATGCATTGTGTGAAGAAATATTTCATTTATCTGTTTTGAATCTCTCACACTCCAGCTTCAGCAGGTGACCCCACGTTCTGGTATTATGAGAGAGGGAGAAATGCTTCTCCCTGTCCACTCTCTCCATACCATGCATAATTCTATTGAGCTATCCATAACCACCCCAAGATTCCTTTCTTGCTCTGTCGCTGCCAGCATAGATCCCATCAGTGTATATGTGAAGTTGGGATTTCTCCCCCCCCCATATGCATCACTAGGGTTGCCAACCTCCAGGTACTAGCTGGAGATCTCCTGCTGTTACAACAGATCTCTTGCTGGTACAGGTCAGTTCACCTGGAGAAAATGGCCACTTTGGCCCTCGGTCTCTATGGCATTGAAGCCCCTCCCTCCCCAAACTCCGCCCTCCTCAGGCTCCACCCTGAAAACCTCCCACCGGTGGTGAAGAGGGGCCCGGCAACCATATGCATCACTTTACACTTGCTCATATTGAATCGTATTTGCCATTTTAGTAGCTACTCCTCCAGTTTGGAGAGCTCCTTTTGGAGCTCTTCACAGTCCTTTTTTGTTTTAACAACCCTAAATAATTTGGTATCATATGTAAACTTGGCTGTCTCACTGTTCATCCCCAGCTCCAGGTCATTGATGAACAGGTAGAAAAGCACCAGTCCCAACACAGATCCCTGAGGGACCCCACTGCTCACATCCCTCCATTGTGAGAACTGACCATTGATTCCTACTCTCTACTTCCTATTTTTCAGCCAGCTCTCAATCCATAAGAGGACTTGTTCTCTTATCCCATGACTATGAAGTTTGCATATAGAGTTGGATGGTGTGAAAAATCCTGTAAGGGAGGGTAATCTTCACATCGCCAAAAACAAGATACATAATGATGCCAACAGCCCAGAGTTTCCAATGTTTGGGTGGTTTTATTTGATGTGGTTTGACAACATGTTTCTTTGGGCTCCATTTTCCACTATTAACACACATGCTTTACATAGATAGTGTGGTTGAATGGGAATTATTGTTTTTACTGAACCTTTTATTGTTATATACTCCCCACCTTCCAGAGTGATGAGATTTATAATATCTTTGGATATTTTGTTTATTTACATCAACACGAGTACAGTATTGGCATGAGTAGAAGCAAGTAGGCTGGGTGGCAAGAGGACAGTGGCGGGTGTGTGCGGCACTGGAAAGAGTCAGTAGGGTCAGCTCTAATCTGTCTCATGCAACACAGTAGAAGCTTACATCCTCCATAGATGGGAAAAGGAAGAAGTTTTGGTTTCTATACCTTTGTTGGACACAAATTTCTTGGCATTCGCTATAAGAACCTGCAGCAGCCTGTGGCCATGCCACAAAGATGCTCTGCATCACTATAAGGTGGGTAGAATTGGGTTTTCCCCAAAAGAACTGAAAATTAACAAGTTCATGCATCCTTCATGTAGCCATAAGTTCGCTGATTACTCAAAATTGTTAAATTACTCAAATTTGTAAGTTATCTTTGTAAAAATGGGAGGCAAGGTACTTCCATGCCATCCAGAAAGCTTTTTTTGTAACCAGTATGGCGTGGAATACCCAAACACATGTCTCTATCTCACACCATACTGATTATTGGAAAAGTCAGGAAGAAGGATAGAGTTACCAACCTCCTGGTGGTGGCTGGAGATCTCCCGTTATTACAACTGATCTCCAAGTGATAGAAATCAGTTCCCCTGGAGAAAATGGCTGCTTTGGCAATTTATGGCATTGAAAGCCTCCCTCTCCAACCCCCCTTCTTCAGACTCTTCCCCCAAAATCTCAGGTATTTCGCTACCCGGAGCTGACAACCCAAAAGTAGGATCTTTTTGCAACCTATGACAGAGACCAGCATTCTAATGCAGAACATGCCAAAGTGTATATCCAGTCCAGTGGAATTTATGTTTGTGGGAGTTCTTTTGCTTCTTTGTGTTTGGTCCTTCCAGCAGCAGATACAGAAAGATCTGTGTCTCCCAATATCAAGTTTCATTGGTTAGTGTTTTTAACACACGTGTGTGTGTGTTAAGTGCTGTCAAGTCATTTCCGACTCATGGCGACCCTATGACTCAAAGTCCTACAAAATGTCCTATCATTGACAGTTTTGATCAGATCTTGCAAATTGAGGGCTGTGGCTTCCTTTATTGAGTCAATCCATCTCTTGTTGGGTCTTCCTCTTTTCCTGCTGCTCCCAAACTCCCCTAGCACAACCATCCCCTCCAGTGACTCCTGTCCTCTCACAATGCGACCAAAATACAACAGCCTCAGTCCAGTCATTCCAGCCTCCAGGTCAATTCAGGCCCGATCCGATCTACAACCCACAGACTTGTCCCTTTGGCAGTCCACGGCATCTGCTGCAACACTCTCCTCCAACACCACACCCCAAAGGAATCCACCCTCTTCCCACCAGCCCTTCCCAACGTCCAGCCCCCACACCCATACACAGCAACAGGGAATACAATGGCATGAACCAACCTAATCTTGGTGGCCAGTGACACATCCCCACACCTCAGAATCCTCTCTAGCTCCTCCATGGCTGCCCCTCCAAGTCTCACCCCCCCCAGCTGACAATGGAGCCATGGAATAGAACCCATGTATTACGAAACAAAACTTATGTGCAGTTAGGAAAGTGGCCAAGAGATTTTTCCTCACTTCCCAGCTCCTCATCAGGATTAACTGTGTGCTTTTGGAGCTGGGTTTCAATGATTCAGTGATTCAGTCGGACTAATTTATTTCTCCTGGGAAAGGCAGGCTTGGTTACCTTTCAGTACATGAGAAAAGGTGAAGACTTTCCTGTTAACGGGAATATGAAAGAAAAGCCTAAACAGAAGTAATGCCCATTCCAGGGGCATAAAGTCACAGCCTTTCTGTTGTTACTTTCTGGGAACAAAAATAGCAAGAACAGGTCCCAGCTGCTGGCCACTGTGGGTTTGAAAAGGTTATCGAGACATTATAGCATATAAACAGCAGAGCTATTAGCTCTGAGCTGTGAAAAGTTTCTAACCTTCACAGCGAAAACCTTAAATTATTTTTGAAGTGTTAATGAAAGTCAGCTCTCCAAAGATGGATGTCAAGCTCAGAATTGCATCAGACAAATGGCACTAACTTATTAATAGTTATTGCTTCAGAAGGCCCCAAGGGGGATCTGAGGTGGTGGAAAGCCTGCCACCTACATATGAATCTTTGGTGAAAAAGAAAACCTAGCGCGTATTGATCATACTCATCCCAGAAAGAGGCTTTGTTTCTTTAACGGTTCGGTGGAAGGAACTTATATACTAGGGCCACTCCTTCCTGTCATCTGGCCTACTGCCTCATACTGGTATAAAGTAGAGCCAGAGTCCTGCAAGCAGGAGCAATAAGTGGAGGAGAGCAGGGAGGAGAACTGAACCTACAACATTACTCTGCTATGATACTGTGAACTTCAGCATCTAAATATGATCCTGCCTAGCCTCATTGTCCCCATGGGCCTTGTGAGTTTAAGCTCAGGTGTGGAGAGCTTTCATGTTAAATGAACAAACCGATATCTCCTGATTCATTTTTCCTTATAATGAAGTGAGTGGGAAAGGGAAAATAATTCCTTGGGGATTATCTCAGAAATAATACCCATCCTTGTTAAGTATTTGGTATAGTACAGGGGTCGGCAAACTCATTAGTCAAAAAAGCCAAATATCAACAGTACAACGATTGAGATTTCTTTTGAGAGCCAAATTTCTTAAACTTAAACTATATAGGTAGGTACACTGTTTATTAACTTAATAAACTTTAATTAAAGTTTTAAGTCTTAATTAAACTATAGGTACACTGAATAAAACTTGATATACTTAATAGTGATCTTATTTATTGATAAAAATTAAATTGTAAGTCCCTGCCATTTCCCCCTCCCCATCCGAAGTCCTCGTCTGGAGGCCTGGTCTACCGCCATAAAAGCCTATTGGTGGACCTGGCCTCCGGCTGAGTCCCATTGGGAGGCTAGGTCTACCCATTGGCTTTCTTGGCAGTAGACCTGGCCTCCGGAAGCCCATAGAAGCCAATTGGTAGACCTGGCCTCTGAAGGGGGACTTTTCCCCCTCCTCAGAGTCCAGGTCTACCGCCAAGAAAGCCAGTGGGTGGACATGGCCTCCCAATGGGACTCAGCTGGAGGCCAGGTCTACCAAAGGAAGCCTGCCCCGCCCAACAGCTGATAGGAGGCGGGGGGGGGGGCAGGAACTGGCGAGCCGCCCGCCCAGCAATTGCGCGGCTAGAGGGGAGGGGAGGCTTTAGCCTCCCAACCATTGAGGGCAAGGGAAAGGGGGACCCGGCCATTCTCCATGGCGGGGGGGGGGGAGAGAGACAGCGCACCCGCTCGCCTGCGCTCTCTCTCTCTCTCAGGCGCGCCGGCTCCACAGCCTGGCTGCCAGCGTGAGCGGGCGCAAGAGCAGGGGCGCCGAACCAAGTTCGGAGAGCCGCACTCAATGGGCCAAAGAGCCGCATGCGGCTCTGGAACCGCAGTTTTGAGACCTCTGGTATAGTATATGCTTTACTACTGAGCATTTGCCAGCATTAATCCAGTGTCATGAATTAGCTAAGCAACCTGGATTCAAATCTCTACTCTGCTATGAAATTCAATGGTTGATATCAGGCTAGTTTTCTAGATCTGTCTATCCAACTGAAAATAATTAAATTTTAATTAATTTACTATCTGTTGCCCAGCTGATCCCTTAGGCTTGGAGTAGGTAATAATATTTTAGATATGAAAGAAAGCCTGTTGCCCCCCAGAGGCTCTCAGTTTGAGTCAAAGAGGCATCAAAGGAATGGGATGGGGAGTCAAACAAATCTCATTTCAGTATTTCTTCTGGCATTTCTAGAAGTCTCATTGGATTGACTAGCCACAAACCGCTTTAGAAACCTGTTACTTTTAGACTGTGCTTCAAGTGATGCCTCTGCTACCTAGCACATCTCTTTACTTCAACATGTGCACAAGCTGAAATACATACTGCTTCTCTGAAACTGTCTTAGAAACATTTGATTCCTAGCTAGTTACATGCATTGAAGCAGCCTCAGTAGCCCAATCTCATCAGAACTTAAAAGCTAAACTATGGCTATGATTAGTACTTGATTGGGAGACTACCAAGGAAGACTGGGGTTGTGATAGGGCTGTTGAAAAAAAACATTCGGTAAAATTCGGCCCGTTTTTATTCGGGAAATGCCGAAGTCCGAACTCCCCTGCTTCGGGTCCGTGCAATTCGGCATGAGATCTGGACTTCGGGGGAAAATTCGGCTGAATAAAGCCATTAAAAACACAATCACACCTTTCCGCTGCTCCGGGGGGGAGGTCATTTTTGGGGGTAGAGGTCCAAAACTTTCAGCGTAGCTTGAGGGGCCCCTTCTTGCAATAACCCCCAAGTTTTGTAAAGATTGGGTCGGGGGGGCTGAGATATGGGCCCCAAAAGGGGTCCCCCTTCCTTAATGTGCATCTCTGACAATGGGGGTTTGCAATTAGCAGAGCTTGAAGCTCCCAGCCCCGACAAACAGCTGAGCTGTGGGGAGCAAGGGCGGGGCAGGTGTGAAGAAATTTGCAAACCATGCAAAGCAACACATTTGCAGCCATGCAAACCATGCAAAGCAACATGTTTGCAACCATGCAAACCATGCAAAGCAACACGTTTGCAACCATGCAAAGCAACACCTGACACCTGGGAGTTTGCAAACCATGGAAAGGGACAGAGGCAGCTAGCTATGCATAAGGAACAGGAGGGGGTGGAATTTTTCCTTTTGCATCGGACTCAGGACCAGGCAAATGCATTCTTTAAGTCACAATTTGAAAACCAGTTTTGAGCAAGCATCAAAATAGACCTAACCAATCTATGAATGAGGGAAAACCTGAGGACACACAACTGAACCCCCCCCTCAAACCAGGGAGAGAGAGACTCAGGGGGCACCCCCCCACAGAACAGGCGAAAGCCCCCTTTGGCTTCCCCCCCACCCACAGAAACTGCTCCCTCCCCACACACACACAGACTCTGCTTCCCCCCCCCCCCACACACACACACAGGAGAAAAATTATAGAGAAAAGCCCCAAAATGGGTCGTACTGTGGATGTCTTCTGTTCCATCAGGGGGCACCACCCCCACCGCAGAACAGGCGAAAGCCCCCTTTGGCTTCCCCCCCACCCACAGAAACTGCTCCCTCCCCCCCCACACACAGACCTGCTTTATTTCTCATGCAGGGCTTATTAATTGTATAGGACTTTGCAAATCCATTAAGACACAATCAAAATGCACACAAATTAAGTTCATGTCAAGCTTATTTTCATCTGATATAAACTCACAATGGGTAAAATATTTGGAGCTTAGGTTAAGGCTGCAGTCTGACCTACAAAGTCTGATGTGAAGCTGAAAAAGCAGCTCTACATTGTTCTAGAGAAAAGCTACTCAAAAAAATAGTTCAAATCAAAATTCATGATCTCATACAAATAGGGTTCCCAAGTGCCCGATTCTGGCGGGCAATCTACCGCCCATTGTTCTCCTTGCCCGCTGACTCCCAGTTGGTGGGCCAGAGATTTAGGGAGATTTGGAAGGTGGGTTGGAGGTTGCAACCAGCGTCATCTACGTAGTGACGTTAGGTCAGGTTTATTGGGGTAGCCCCAACCCCCAGCGGTGGAGAGAAAAGTAGCCTGTCCTCCCTGCCTCCCTGCCAAACAGCTGATTGAAAAAACAGCTGATCAGCGGGGAGGTTCTGGGGTGGGCAGGGAGGGTCGCTGGAGAGGAGAAAACAAGGCGACCATGGCAGCAGCCGCAGACCCAAGTCTTCCTGAAACCCTATCTGCAGCAAAACAAACAAAAAACACCCGGATGGAGCTCTGCTTGCCGCTGAGGAAGGAGAGCTGGCGCTGAGTCTTCAGACACTGATGATTTATTTCACCTTTAGCATCGCACTGGGGGGACTCTCCAGCACTCGCAAAAAACCTCTATGGAAATCATGTTCTAGGAAGTGGGATAAAAACAGCTATATGTGTGCCCTTCAGGTGCATAACAAATATAATGATTGTTGGGCCTTTAACTTCCAGCTCCACATAAAGCACAATATTTCACTAAATATCTATTATTTGGGCATTTTGTCAAAAATCTACACCATGAGATGAAAATCTCCTATACTAGGAACAAAGACGCCACTAATGCACTCTTTTATGCTAAGGATGATTGAGTGGGCAAGAACAGCCAGAGCTTAATAAAAAAGGAGGCAAGGATTCAGTCTGTGACTTTGGGAGATTGGGTCTGTAGATCTTCATTAGAGCTTTATGACTTAAAAAGTGGTAATGGTTCCACGGAGTTAAAGAAAACCACCCTGAGTTGCATTGTAACTTTCTTCCACACTAGATCTCTGTAAGAGAAGCAGTATAGTTTGCTATTAATTATTTATAGAGAGTACCATGAAAAAGGATGGAAGATGGAAGACAGAGTAAATTAGTAACAATATACTTACACATTGTTACAAATACTTAGTTTGAAGAGGGATGAAGACCAATAGGTTGAATTTTGAGGAAGAGTTTTATGAAAGAAAGAGAGGTGGTGTAATAGGGATGATTTCAATTTTGTCATCCATCCTGTTTCCATGGAAAATCTCCATTTAGAACTTGCTTCTCCATTGGGTAAATCAAACCTTGGGTGGTGGTTGCTGTTTTTGGGGGCAGCTCTTTATTTTCTTGCACTAAATTTTGCTTATTAAATTGATATAGTCAACATTATCTGGGTATCAACATTATCCAGCTTGGTGTGGTGGTTTAGAGTGATGGACTCTGATCTGGAGAACCGGGTTTGATTCCCCACTCCTTCACATGAACGGTGGAGGCTAATCTGGTGAACTGGATTTCTTTCCCTACTCTGACACAAGATGTCAGCTGGGAGACCTTGGGCAAGTCACAGTTCTCTTAGAGCTCTCTCAGCTCCACCTACCTCACAGGGTGTCTGTTGTGGGGAGGGGAAGGGAAGGTGAACCAGCTCTTCTTCTTCTTCTTCATCCATTATATATTATAAATGGCATGCATTTTATATTTATTAACATACTTAATTTTTACCATGGCCAGATCAGTGGATACTTATATCTGAAGGCTGGAATCATGAACAGGCAAGACAGATTTTTCTCAATCTCAAACCTGAAAAGAGCTCCTAGTTTGCAGAGATCAGTTCACCTCGAGAAAATGCCCGCTTTGGCAATTGGACTCTATGCCATTGAAGTCCCTCCCCTCCCCAAACCCCACCTTCCTCAGATTCCGCCCCCAAAACCTGCTGCCGGTGGCGAAGAGGGACCTGGCAACCCTAGGTGTCCTCCACAAATATTTCTGGGTTCACCATCATGCAGCTTGGCTCTGCCTGGTAGTTGTCACTGCACAATTGGGCCATAGTTTTCCTGGACAGAGGCTGCCAGAGGAAGGAAAGGAGGGAAAGCTGAAGACACAGGAGCAGATAAAAGTAGGTTGGCATGTAGGTGGGAAGGGAAGAAGAGAAGCAGGAAAGAGGCTATGGAAGCTTTTGGTAAAAAGTCAGAGGAATGGGGAAGATAGGGTTGCCAGGTCCCTGTTCACCATCAGCAGGAGGTTTTTGGGGTGGATCCTGAGGAGGGCAGGGTTTGGGGAGGGGAGGGACTTCAATGCCATAGAGTCCAATTGCCAAAGCGGCCATTTTCTCCAGGTAAACTGATCTCTATGGGCTGGAGATCAGTTGTAGTAGCCAGAGATCTCCAGCTAGTACCTGGAGGTTGGCAACCCTAGGGGAAGAGGGTAATTAGGTGCCCCCTGCAAGTCCTGGCAGTTCTCCTGTTTGTGTGTTTATGCTTTACATACACGTAAAAAACCATATTATATATTGATATGCATAATACAAAAAAGAAAACAAAAATAGAAAGAGAGCAACCTAGGCATGGAAGCCTAGGACATTAAGGGAATGTAGGAGATAATAATTAAATGTATGAAAAGCAACAAAAACCAAAGAGGAAGAGTTTTAAGATTGTCTTCCAATATTATGATCCTGTTTTACTCATGGTTCATATTCTCCTGGTTGTACTTTCTGAAGATGCTGAAGGGGGAAGGGACCAAACTATTTTTGGCCATGTACTTTTGAGAAAGACAATTTGCTTTTCATAATCCTTTCTAGCCATGGTATAAATTATTTGGAAAAATTGATACGGCATACATTAAGGAGTGTGATTTCTCCTCTCTCCCTTTTGTTCCCCTCCTTTTTTTTTGTTCTGATTAGACAAATGAATCATTTGAGTGAGCATTCCCTGTGATGCTGCTAATTGATGGTATGCTATAAAATTGTATTGCAATAAGCAAACACTTTCAGTCTCCCTGTGTTTAGCTGCATTGGCCCACGATTAGCAAAGCTTTGAAATCCTGAATTTAAATTACCAGTCTTTTGACTGCTGTTCATGACGTTAATTAGCTGTGCTAATTGGTTATTTTGATACTAGAACAGCAGAATAATCCAACTTTTTTTGGAAAGCCAAAATTAATAGGAGTTTGGCAAGAGCATTGGGAGAGTTTTCTTTAGAACTTTTGAATGCTTCCATCTTCCTGTTCTTGTTCACACTGTTGTGGTTGTTGATGACGGTATTATTTTTAAAGCCCCCTGTGTGAGTAATCAGTACAGGAGTCAATGGTAAATGTCTGAATGTGCTTTCCAACTGAGATCTGTGAGACATTGTTGTCTACAAATTATTGAATTGCAGTAGACAAAATGCAGTCATGCCAACATCATTTTCCGTGTGGTGGAGGCCTTAGCGGATGAAAGGATACATGCCTAAAACCATTAGCTGGCAAAATTTCTATAATAGCTGCACAGCAGGTGATTCCGAATGGAGATTATAGTTCTGCAGTTATGATGTGCCAACCCATCAAAATGACGCAAAGTCCTGGTTTTGTCACATTACGTGATAAAGAGGAACAGTGCCCTATAAACTTCCTGCTTGTAGGTAGTGTGGAAATGGAAAACAGGCCTGTACATATAATTACTAAAGAATGTATGTTTTTCTCTCCATTGCTGTGTAGCAATCCACGAAAGCACAAATTTAGTGCAGTGAATGGTACCAAAACTAATGTACCCCCAGGGTTGCCAACCTCCAGGTCGTGGCTGGAGATCTGCTATTACAACTGATCTCCAGGAGGTAGAAATCAGATCCCCTGGAGAAAAAAAATGGCCGCTTTGGCAATTGGACTCTGGCATTGAAGTCCTTCCCTTCTCCAAACCCTGCCCTGATCAGACTTCACCCCCAAAATCTCCAGGTATTTCCCAACCTGGAGCTGGCAGCCCTGCGTACCTACATATTCCAACTGTACTTTATATATCTGAGATGCCCTTCTCTTTGGAAACCAGAGAAAAGCGTTTTTGTTCCCAAAGATGCTAAGCTCCATGAAGATACTGTTAACAGTAACATTTCTTTAATGTTCTTGTGCTCACTTTATCCTATAAGTTCTTCAGACATTCAAAGGATGATTCAGAGAGTAAAGCCAGATAAGCAAGAGACATCAACTAATGAAATGAACTCCTCTTTCTTTCACATAAATGAATATAGAATGTTTTCTTTTTGGTTTCCATGTATCAGCCAATTGAGAGGCATCTGTTTTATCATTGTGGGAAATAAGATGTTTGAGCAGATGGCTTTATGGGTCTGATCTAGCAAGGCTTTTCTTATATTCTTATGCAGATGTTATACATCTGTGGGGAGCTGAAATTTGTCTTGAGGTCTACTTCCTTTTTTACTAGATTCAATCCTTATGGCCCACCAATGTGTTTAAATTTAAATCATAAAGAATGCATACTCAGAAACAATACCGAATTAATCAATACTGAATTTAAGCACAATTGTTTTGTTATCTATAATATGCACTCTTGCTGGGTGAGACAAAGGTCCTCCTAATCAAAAACCCTAATCAAAATTCTCTGCAAAAAACCCAGCATTAGGTGGTTGATCAGCAGGTTTGCCAGCTCCAGGTTGGGAAATACCTGGATATTTTGGGGGTGGAGCCTGAGGAGGGTGAGCTTTAGGGATGGCAGGGACTTTAACAGGGTATAATGCTATAGAGTCTGCCTTCCAGAGCAGCCATTTTCTCCAGGTTAACTGATCTCTGTCACCTGGAGATCAGTTGTAATAGCGGTAGATTTCCAGCCTCCACCTGGAGGTTGGCAACCCTATTGATCAACCACTTCATTCTTTTGGTTGTAGAGCTTGTATCCCTCCAATAGAAATCCAGCAAAGTATGTTGTTCTGCTTATTTTGTCTCCCTGAAAACAAAAATAACTATTTTGCTTTGATAATTTCCATTGGAAAACCAATGTAACGAATGCCAAAAAACAGAAATTTCCAATAAATTAAGACATTAGTTCTAGGAGGATAGCTATATTAGTCTGTAACAGCAAAATAAAACAATACAGCTGCACCTTAAAGATTTTTTCCCAGCATAAGTTTGCATTAATCAGAGCTCATTTCTTCAGATGCACATTAGGTGCATGGAATGAGATGTATCTATTAGGCAGATTTATTATTTAAGCTACACGCCATGGAAAAGGGGGAGGGGGAAATTAGCAAGAGAGGCCAAAAAAGTAATCAGTTGATAGATAGGTAAAGAAGGATAAATAGCCAATCTAATCCAGGAGATTACAGGGTGAAACAGATCCAATTAGAAAAGTACAGCAACCCTATAGAGGTTGGCTGAGCATACTAGCACATGAAGGGTCACATATTAGCAGCACCTACTGTATAGTGAGTTAGAAATCTCAGATCTTTATTTAGATGGTGGCTCAGAGATACTATTGAACTTCATGATGAATTCTAATTCAGAACTTTCACATTGAATTATCCCTTTGAAGTATTTTGAAGGAAATCTATGATCTTTAAATAATCAACTGAACACCCTAGAAGATTAAAATGTGCACCCACTGGTTTCTGAATATTGCAGGTTTAAATGTCAGATTTATTTTCATGTAATTTTTTGCAGAGGGACTTATCTGTTTGTTCACAGCAGAGAGCAGAAGGGCATTGTTGACACATAGTGGCATATTTTACATTGGAGGATAAGCAAGTTGATGATCAAAGATGTT
Organism: Euleptes europaea; assembly: GCF_029931775.1. NCBI lineage: Eukaryota > Metazoa > Chordata > Lepidosauria > Squamata > Sphaerodactylidae > Euleptes > Euleptes europaea. The sequence goes on from NC_079313.1 coordinate 73,455,265, forward strand.
ATAGCCGATGTTATTAGGTTCCATAATAGTATTGCTTGAGTATAGATGGGGGGAAAGTTGGCATCTAGAGATGTTAAAAGTCTGATTCCTAGGTACAACTCAAAGAAAAAGAAGAGTATAGGGGAGAGTATGCATGTACACACATGCATCTCTTTATTTGTATGTAATGTTTGATATATAAACTGTGTATGCTGGGGGTAGTCTCTCAGTGTGAGTATGCTCCAGTACTATATGGGATTTTATTGATTTTCAACTGAAGTACTATGCTGTCAGAGTGTGGAGCTTTTAGCCCGTAAACTTATTTCCAGCAAAGTGTCAGACAATGTAATCCAGCAAAGCTGTCTGCCATTGCAGGAAACTGACAGTTTCCCCGCTGTTTTCAAGCTCTTCCCACCCTCCAAACATTTTCTGTTTTGCTGTGTAGGTGGGCTGATTGCCAGGTTGCTCAGTAAATAGGTTGTGAAAATATCACTTTAATGATGTGATATTACAGGTAACTTGAAGGAGTTGTGAAAACATTGTCAATTAAACTGTACCTATCTGTGTTGTGTATGTGTAGATGTGTTTGGATATAGTTTCTGAACGCTTTGGGAAGTGGAACCACCTATCATTCAAAATGCTATACTAGAAGCACTTAACAGTTAAAGCTGTTTGGATGACAAGCTGCCATCTTTCCTCTGAAATGGACTTGGTGTGGAGGGCGGGGGGAAGAGGGGCTTTCAGTTTCAGTGTATTTATTTAAAATATATATCGGCCCACATTTCTCCCAAACAACAATAAAAAAACATTTAAAATAAAAAGCAGACAATTCAAAACATCAGCACATTTTTAAAAAATCAAAACTGATGGGAATCTTAACAAATAAATAATACCCATTTTTTAAAAAAATCCTCGTCTTCAGTTAAAGAGTATTTGGTTTACATTATGATGGTTCCGGGTTCACTACCTGGCATCTCCATTTAAAAGGGCCAGATACCGTGGACCACCAAAAAGAAAATCAATGGGTCCTACATCAAATCAAGCCTCAACTCTCCCTAGAAGCTAAAATGACTAAACTGTGAGAAGACAAGAGTCACTGGAAAAGACAATAATGCTAGGAAAAGTCAAAGGCAGCAGGAAAAGAGGAAGACCCAACATGTGATGGATTGACTCAGTCAAGGAAGCCACAGCCCTCAGTTTGCAAGACCTGAGCAAGGCTGTTAACAATAGGACATTTTGTGGACATTAATTCATAGGGTCGCCATGAGTCAGAAGCGACTTGACGGCACTTAACACACACAGTAGGTGTTGTGAAAGACCTCTTCTTGGGACAGTGGAGAACTGTTGAAAGCCAGAATAAACAAGACTGACCTTGGCAGATTAATGGGCTGACTGAGTTTAAGGCATCTTTCAGCCCATTCCTGAAATTTGGGCCGAAATGCCTTAGGAGGCTGCCGCCGGCCTCCGCTGGCACAGGGGTCCACACTACCGGCACCCAGAAGGCGCATGCTGGTGTGAGTGGCCCCAGCGCCGGCGTGCAGGCCTGGTCACCGATTGCCAGCTGCCGCCACGGCACCACTGGGGCTGGACGCTGCTGCAGCCTCCTGCCAGCCTCTGACGTGCCGGGAGGCGAGCCGGCAGGCGTTCCCGGGGCATTCTGGCTCCAGCCAGGGGCGGGGCCGATGTTAGTCGGCCTCCCGTTTCGGCTCAGAAATGCCCCTTTTTTATTTTCTTGAGATACGCCAGCTTTTTGCTGGCGTATCTCCCATGCAACCCTATAAGGGTTGCACAGGTTTTTTTGCGTCGGGTAGAGGTTTAGGCACCACCTTAGGAGGCAACGCCACTGGGTTGCCTCCAACGCCGCTGGGTTGCCTCCAACGCCACTGGGTTGCCTCCTAAGCCCGGCGCAGGCATTCCTTTCAGGAACGTGCTGTTATTGTGTTAATGTGCATGGACACTACATATTTCTGGTTAGGGTTGCCAGCTCCGAATTGGGAAATACCTGGGGATTTTTGGGGCGGAGCCTGAGGAAGGCAAGGTTTGGGGAGGGGAGAGACTTCAATGCCATAGAGTCCAATTTCCAAAGCGGCCATTTTCTCCAGGGGAACTGATCTCTATATTATTTTCCAGATATTACAGAGCTTGAGAAGGTGCAGAAAAGAGCAACCAAAATGATTAGGGGACTAGAGCAACTGTCCTATGGGGAGTGGTTAAGACGCTTAGGGCTGTTTAGCATGGAAAGAAGGCGGCTGAGGGGAGACATGATAGAGGTCTATAAAATTATGCATGGTTTGGAGAGAGTGGACAGGGAGAAGTTTTTCTCCCTCTCCCATAATACTAGAACCATCTGATAAAGCTGGAGGGTGAGAGATTCAAAACAGATAAAAGGAAGTATTTTTTCAGACAACGCATAGTTAAATTGTGGAACTTCCTGCCCCAGGATGTGGTGATGGCTGCCAGCTTGGAGGGCTTTAAGAGGGGAGTGGGCATATTCATGGAGGAGAGGGGTATTCATGGCTGTTAGTTAGAATGGATGCTAGTCATGCTGCATACCTATTCTCTCTAGTATCAGAGGAGTATGCCTATTATTTTGGGTGCGGTGGAACACAGGCAGGATGGTGCTGCTGCACTCGTCTTGTTAGTGGCTTCCTAGAGGCACCTGGTTGGCCACTGTGTGAACAGACTGCAGGACTTGATGGTCCTTGGTCTGATCCAGCAGGGCCTTTCTTATGTTCTTATGTTCTATCGGCTGGAGATCAGTTGTAATAGCTGGAGATCTCCAGCTAATACCTGAAGGTCAGCAAACCTATTCCTGTACCCCAAGTCCCAGCCCTTGGAACAACATGTTCTGGAGAGGGGGCACAACTGTGCCCATTTATAGTATGAAGCAGGGGAAACTGGCTGCTGTAAGGAAAACTGTGGGGGGAGGGATCACTTCCACCCCATCCCAGATGCTGTAGTTCTGGGGTGGCAGATGTAACTCCCACCCTTGTAGCATTCCCAATTGCAGCTCCATCTCTTCATTTTAATCCAATTTTATGAAAAGTGGAAAGGAATTACAGTTGGGAAAAGGGAGAAGACAAACTTTAGGAGAGAAGAGAAAGTCCCCCCTCCCATTTAAGGTAGTACATCTTTGTTTAGGAAAGTTGAATATTTATTATCACCCCTCCTTGAAGGAGCTCAGGGTGGAATGCATACTAATACATGAACACATGAAGCTGCCTTATACTGAATCAGATCCTTGGTCCATCAAAGTCAGTATTGTCTACTCAGACCAGCAGCGGCTCTCCAGGGTCTCTGATGAACACATAAAGCTGCCTTATACTGAATCAGACCCTTGGTCCATCAAAGTTGGTATTGTCTACTCAGACCAGCAGCGGCTCTCCAGGGTCTCAGGCAGAGGTCTTTCACATCACCTCCTTGCCTAGTCCCTTTAACTGGTGATGCCGGGGATTGAACCTGGGGCCTTCTGCATGTCGATCAGATGCTCTACCACTGAGCCACACCCCCTTCCCCACTTATCTTTGCAGTGACCTTGTGAGGTATATTAGGCTGACAGAGTGGGACTGGTCCAAGTCACCCACTGTGCTTTATGATATTTGAATCTGCCTCATTCTGCTACCCCTCATTTTGCTCCCATTATACCCCACTATCTTGAGCCAGATTACAAGGAAGGGTAAGCTTTGAGAAATCACATTGTAAGGAATTGGTAGGTGCACACTTGCCTTAGTTTTACATGGCCCCTGGTATAAATTAACACATATGCAGTAAATTATTTTCATAGCAATTTAGAAAAAAGGTGGAGGGGACAAGAAAAGGAAAAAGATCACTTTGACATACTTATTTTGCTATCATGTAGAGTAAAATTGGAATATAATAAAACACCCTAAATTCTATGTTGCATTTGTTGGGGGCATTGGTTGGGTACATTGAAGCAATGCAACCAGTCCCTTAACTGCTACCTGATGTGACAGGCTGTGACCTTCAAGCCACTCATTTTCAGGTGGTCTCTTGGTAGGGCTGCCAACCTCCAGGTGGTGGCTGGAGATCTCCTGATATTACAACTGATCTCCAGCTGATAGAAATCAGCTCACCTGGAGAAAAAGGCCACTTTGGCAATTGGACTCTATGGCATTGACGACCCTCCCCTCTCCAAACCCCGCCCTCCTCAGGCTCCACCCCCAAAATATCCAGGTATTTCCCAACCCGGAGTTGGCAACCCTATCTCTAGGGCTGTTATACTGAAAGCTCAAGTAGCAGAACAAGTGGCAGAAAAGGCTGTGCCTGGATCTGTTCCCTGTCATGCATTTGAAAGATGAACCTTGAAACCCCTGTGTTGTGTGCACATCAGCTTGCTTTCTAGAACACTGGTGTGATGGTTTATGTGCTGCAATGGAAAGCAGGGGATAAAGGGGGCAACTGGAGTAGGTTTTTAATTGTTTTCTTCCAGTTGGAACAATCAGCAATCTTCTCCTTTCTTCCCTGTGATTAGAATTAATTGCTTCTGATTGCATTGTGTACAACTGCAGGAGGAAAATGGAAACCACAGACAGCTACCAGCAAGATGTGAAAAACAAACCAGAGGAGAAATTCTGGTTGTGAACGCTTTTAACTGACTTTACTGTGCTGAAGAAATATTTAACAATTTTGTGTTCTAAACACATCACCACATAAACGCACAGAAGTGCTTGGACACGTACTGTTTGGATATAGGTAGTTAAAAAGAGTAAAGGAGGTACACATTTGGGTTATGGATTTGAATAATAATGAATCAAAATCCAGACCAAATCACGCCTTTGCTTAATATAGTTAAGATAACTGATCCAATTGTGGTAATTTATGACAAACCACAATGATAGGAAATATTTGCATCTGACCGTTATTGTGGGCTTTGCCATCTGTTTCCAGGACAGCAGGAGCAAAGCTATGTGTCTGACAGGAATGTCATCTAATCTGACCAGAACAGTTCGCTAATATTCCTGCCCAATTTTTGTTTCTCTGCACAGCATTTTTACTGTCTGCCAATTATTGCACTGACTCAATAGCTTTAGGAATGCTACTTTGTTCCATATTGGCATGGACACTGTGTGAGCTATTTTGTAATCTGGTTGTGCCTACTAGGCAGGGTCAAAACACACACACAGAGAGAATCTCATAGCCAAAATAGACGATTTACAATGGACCAGTGATAAGGCAATGAGATCATTTCTTTATGTGAGGAGTCACTGACCTCAGATTTCTCGCGGTCTTTAGTTTCATATAAAACGGAGATGCCTCGCTCCATCCCACTCAGTACAAGTTTCCCCCCACTGATTGTGTGTGTGTGTGTGTGTGTGTGTGTGTGTGTGTGAAACAGTCATCCTTTCACTCACAATAGAAATCAAGAGCATTTAAAAATTTATTTTGACTGGTTGGAGTATTAAACAAAAGCAGAGAACTAAATCCTGTATTCAGCAATGGTTTACTCGTAGGCCCCCACTGCTTCAGAGAACTGCTATTGAAGAGTAAACATTAAGATTAAGCTAGTTTATTATTCAGTGTTAGTTATTTAGCATGATTAGCTTGTTCAAGTGTCAAATTATTTTATTAATTTTAATGGACATCTATTTATTGTGAGATTCTGTACTTTAACTGATGTAAGCCGCCCTGAGCCGGACCTTGGTTGGGAAAGGGCAGGTTAAAAATCTAATAAACAAACAAACAAACAAATGATAAATGTGGTTCACACAATGTGTAACCATGATTTATTTTAACAACAGTTGATGAAACCAGGATTCATCCGAATGCTGGTTAATCACCTTTCTCCCACAATAAATTCCAAATATTGATTTGATGTTCTCTCACCATAGTTAGCCAATTGATCCAGGTCTGGATGATCACACTAACTACAGTTGGTTTAATCAAATAATGGCTTCATGTAACATCTGAACCAAGCCAGTCATGCTCCAAGTAGAGCATGTCTCCTGTGAATATCATTTCAAGTTTCACAAAAGAAATTGGTGAACCCCTTGTGTACACAATTGAATGTGGTGAACACAAATATTTCTTGTGTACATGTTTCATCTAATGTCAGCATTAATGTGGTTATTGACAATCCCAAACACATGCTGTGACAGCCCCAAAATCATACTCTAGCAGTTATTGACAGTAACCTAAGTATGGGTATCTGCATTTGTGCTACCTTGCACATGGATATGTCTGAAAAATGGGTACTTGTGTATTTGCACATGGGTATAGATAGACCATGTACAAATAACTTTTGGAGCATTTAGAAAACTCATTTTGAATTGTCAGTGTTAACCAAACTTTATATTAAACTTTAAAACACTGTTGCAGCAACCCACTTCCAGTTGAGGGTTAAGCTACCAATTACATTACCCATTAGAAGTCTCAGGTTTTGCTTCTAAATGTAATTGTAGAAGCAGCAGAGGGAGAGTATTTCTACCTTTATCTCTGTGCCTTTTCCCCACAGGAAAACAAATTAAGGTGCATCTCCAGCTGCATGTATCAACCTGTTCATTCATCATATGGAGCAGTGTATGCACTGGTTACATACAATTTCCTACAACAACAAAAAAGATAGTTATACAAGAAATTCATTAGATATGAAATGGCTCTGAGTCTTTACACGTCAGGTTCTAGTAAGGTCAAGTATTCTGCTAGCCTAATTTAAGGTAGACAGAGATCCTCTTCTCATGGTCACAGCCACCAAGTTTGGCTCTTGTGCTTGTCAGGAAGGAACCAAGATTAGTTACATTTTTTAAATCCAACAGTTTTCTAGGTCTCTTTCTCTGTCTGTCTGTCTATCTGTCTCTTTCTTTCTCTCTCTCTGAAATCAGTAAAAAAATATCCAATTCCATGCAATATAAGTCCTGGTCCAATCTGTTATAGGTGATATGAGCTTGCTTCAGACACCAGTGAACAGTTGACTGCTCCCAGTAAACATAACACAATTTAGTGCAATTTTCCACAGTTGACATATGTGGATCAATATAGGACTTGGAATTTAACAAGCATGGAATTTCAATTAAACTGAATTACTGAAGAGTGTAGTCATCACCATATCAGGAGAAAGGTGTTTTAGCAAATGAAACAACTAACCCCCCTCCCCTCTTCTCATGCTGTGCTGCAGCTGGTCTGTGAATTAAAAAGTAAGCTGTAGCTTTCAACTTTCATCAACACTTAATTTTTAAGCAAACCATGTCATTAAGGTAATTGTCTCTCTTTTCCCCTCTCCACTTTCCCTCAGGGTAGCACTACAATTTTGAAAAGCATGAGGGAAAGGTATTTGCCACAGACCAAGCAAATATACTGCCCATTAAACAATTTATTACTAAACACCAGCATCATTTTGATACTGGATCAACTGCAAATAATGTTTTCACTCATATCCAGTTCCTCAGGTAAAAACGGCAATGTTTTTATTTTCATTGATACACAAATCCATTCTATACATTGAACCTACAAACACAAGAAGCTGAAACAGACCATTGGTCCATCAAGGTCAGTAGTGTGTACTCAGACTGGTGACAGCTCTCCAGGGTCTCAGGTTGAGGTTTTTCACATCACCTGCTATCTGATAAGGAAGGCTTTAAGAGGGGAGAGCATCACCCCCTGAGGGACACCACATACCAAAGGGTATTGCGCCAAGACCCTCTCCCCAAGTGATACCCTCTGTCTTTGATCTTGGAGAAATGAGATCAGCCACTGAAGGGCTTTCCCATGTAGCCTAATATTGGCCAGACAGGTCAGAAGATTCTGGTAAACTGTGTCAAACATTGCTGAGAGATCGAGTAACAACAGCAGTTCTGACCCCACCTACTCTGATCCAGTTGTCTATGGAGACTGTCTGTGAGGGCAACCAGCTCAGTCTCTGTCCGATGGCCGGGCCAGAAGCCAAACTGAAATGGATCTGGGGATGATGTTTTCTCCAGGAAAGCATGGAGCTGTTCCTCTGCCACTCTCTCAGCTACCTTACTTTACATCTCTCTGTACCATCTTTCAGTTTGAAGCATTAGTAAAATCATGAATCTGTTAACTGATACCAACACCCATACAAATAATCTTCCATTTTTTTTATAACTGTTGGACTACATCAGCCAATGAACATTTGGGCCCTTGTTGGAATATAAATCCTATTTCACCCATAGAAGCTGCCAGTTTGTGAGTGAACATAATACTGATCCTGTGGAGAATGATTTTCATCTCACTGGTTTTAAACTCCCCCCCCCAATGCCCAACAGCACATGGGCAGTCTTTAATTTGTATGCATTAGCACATGCATATGAAACAGCATATGCAAATGAGCACTGAGCAGAGTTTTTTGGTACCCTTGAAGCCAAGCTGGTTTGTTCTTCCTTCTGCTCTCCCCTTTTCCATGTTAACAGACGCTGTAAATTCAAGTGTAAAGGAACCATGCCTGCACAATTACCTTCTGTCACAGGAGTTGCAATCTGCATCATTAGCCAGCCATTAATGTTGGCCAAAGAACAAGATGGCAAGAGCCAGTGTTCAGTATAAAACAGCAATAAATGGCAGGGAGCATGCATTTCAACTCTCTTTGTTTCTTTATCAGCTCTGCTTGGGGTTTACCTAATACAGTTAAATAAAACATGGAGCACAATGAAGGGGATATAACCAAGATGACGGTACACCCTATGCACAGCCTTGCTGACATACCATAACCTCTACGATGACAAGCAAGAGACCCAAAAGTATCAGGTAGGCACAGAGTCCTAATATTAATAAACATCCTTGACTACAGTCTGAGCTCTGTGGATTTTGATGGGCTGGCTGGAACATTCAGGAGGATTTTCAGATGGAAATGCTATAAATGGAGCAGCGCATACCAACCAGAAAGAGAAATCACAAATCTCCCATAAATCCCCTTCTATCCATTTTGCAAGGGTGCATCATTGCACTACTAGAAACAATGAATACATGCTAAGAATAAAATCCCAACGCACCATCTAGCACAAGTTAAGCACTCTGAAGTTTTCAGCAAGCAAATTAAGCGTGTGCTTCATTCCCCCCCTCCCATTTCAAAATGCTTAACGTTGCTTGCATCATGCCTCAGGTTTGTTTGTTTTTAAGTTGTCTGGAATGGTCCTGTATGTGTTCCAATACATTTCCACAGTGCAATCATGATTCCAGTGTGATTAGCTGTTCTCCTCTCTGAGATCTCAGTACTATCCAAGCAAAATCTCAATAACCACTACAATAAATTCTCCATGGAGTACCTTGCTAGCAATTGGTGAGGACAAACATATCTGAGAAACTGTTCTGTGAAAAACTTTGCACGATACAAAATGTACCTCTCTTTTCCACTGATCATTTTTGGGTGGCTCTAAAGGGGACAAAAGAATTCATGTGCATACATGCACACACATTCATATAATATCATGATCACGTAATCCTGTTCCAAAGAAGTAGGGGGTAGGTAGGGAGGCCAGGGCAGATGACAAACTGTGGCTGCCCTCAGTTGTAGGCCCAGTAGAGCAACTCCATCTTGCAGGCCCTATAGAACTCTTTAAGGTCCTGCAGGGCCCTGATGTTACTAGGAAAGGAGTTCCACCAGGCCAGGGCGCCCGGGTCCTTGTGGAGTACAGCTGCAGACTCCTTGAGCTGGGGACAACCAAAAGGTTGCTATCCGTAGAGCACAGTGCTCTTTGAGGGGGGGTGTACTAGGAGAGGCGGTCCCGTTCATTGAGGCTTTTCCCAAACCTGTTTTGGTATGGTCTTAAACAAACATATCCAAAACGGGTTGGTTGTGAAAAGGAAGGTGTTGATTTTCACATGTCCTGATTCACATGTCTTTGATAAATCCCACCCCATACCTACCAACCCCCTTTTGCACTGAAATATCAAACATCCTGTTCCAGTTACGATTTCTCCCAACTGCTACTAATAAACCTCCCCAAAATCAACATTCTAGTGTCCACAGAGAAGGCATACAACAGTCCAGGGCATAGTCTTGATGTGCTAGGGATAAGGTCCAACAGGTATTATTCTATATTAGTTCGGCTTCTGGTTTCTAAGTAACTAAATGGCGTAGCTATGTCTCTTCAATGCTGAGGGGATTTTCATCCACTCCTTGCATATAGGGCCTGGGCCCTGCCTCTGCACCTCAGGCCAAGAACCCTTGTCCTTCAGCTTGCACTAATAGGCAGACCTCCTTTTAAAATGCATACAAGGAGTGAGAAGGAAGGAGGAACCAATGGGGGGGGGGGGCTTTCCCATCCAGCATCCTGCTGGAGCCCATCTCCAGATCAAAGGAGGAACTGTCATCTTAACAGCTCCTAGAAAAGCAGTCTTCTCAGGAGCAAAGTCAGGAGAGAGAGAGAGAGAGAGAGAGATTGCACTCATACTCACTGGCATTTTCTTATCTATTTAAAATACTGGCAGATCCTGCTGCTAGCAAGAAAAACAATATAGGGAGCAACTAAATAACAATGCAGTTAATTATCTGCCCAGGTGTGAGGGTGCAACCATTTTCCAAGCTAGGGAGAATTTTTGATGAGATAAGGAGAAGTAGTTCATGGTAAGCTGCAAATGTGAGCCAAAGGAGGAGGGAGAAGAAAGAAGGAGGGAGATTAATTTCCCTCTTGAATGAGAAGCATGTTTGAGACTGACAGATGGGCTGTAAATACTCAAAACCAAGGACAGGAGCTGAGAAAGAGACAGTCTGGTGATTGAAGTGTGATTGTGATTGAGGTAGTATGTTTCCTAGCCAAGGTGACTTTTTTTTTGTGCTGGGTTGGAAGCAGAAGCGGTGGGGGTAGAAAATTCAAGCCAAGGGTGCTGCACTTCACATCAACAGAGACTAGGGATGAATCTTTAGATTTGATAAGTGATATCTGGGTCCCAGCAGGGGTTTCCTTGCAGGTCAGATCCACTGCCTGCCTTCTAAGTGAGACGTCTGGAGACAGGAAGCAAAGAGACTCTTCATTCCTTGTTAAAATTATTAGTCAAGAAGTGATGAGCCACACAGCCACATGACTGTTGGTTAATCACATTGTGGAGAAATGTAACCAGTACCTTATAATAAGACCCTCTTCTGTTCAGTAGCATTTCTGCCTCAGAAGTAGGCATTGCAACAAAGAGACAATGGCTGATAACGCATGGGCGTTTTTTAAAAAAAAATTGTCCCTCCTCTGTAGCACGCTTTTTGGTCATGCATTCAAAGAATTGAACACATGGACCAATAAGGCACGCCGGTGGGGAGACAGAGAGCGTGGGGTCCGGTCTGCCACTCTGGGCGGAGGCAGGAAGGAGCCGCTGTCGCTCTGCCTTCCTCTGGTGGAGGTGAGGGAGAAGCCAGAGGCAGGGAGAGGGGAGAGAGAGGCCGCAGGGTGGAGGGGCCGAAAGGGACTGCTGCAGCTGCTGGGAATGGGCAGTCTCCTGGTGCAGAGTCGACCCAGGAGCAAAAATGCACCAGCAAACTCCACAAAATGCAGCGAACCTTCCACTTATATCGCTACAACACAGTTCTTGAAAGTCCAGGAAAAGTCACGAGATGAGGTGGGTCGATCAGGTGCGTGGGAGACTCCCGTGTGTGATGACTTTACAGATTTGCAACTTTTGCTGGAGATTAGCCAGACAAAACAGCCATGCGTTTTTGGCCAAGGTGAAGGGAAATATCTCTGATCCAGAACAATTTCTTAGAGAGCTCTCCTTTCCTTTTCCTTTTCCTTTTGGTTTGTTTTTGAATTCTTTTATTCTCTCTTCATGTGATAAAATGCACAGTTTTGCTGTGCAGATATAAACATATTGCAATGGCTTTGTTCAAAGTGAGCTAATTATTCATATAAATGCCTAAAATGTCATAGGCACTTTACAGAATATAAACAAATAGGTCCCTCTCCAAAGAAGCACTTTCGAACCTGGCAAACGTGAAACAAACGAAACAGAGCAAGGGAAAGAACAGAGCAGGAGATTAGCACAAAAACATTTCTTCGTAGGAAACATTCTTCTTTATTTTTGTATAGTGAGAGGAAATTTTTGAGCTGGGTTGTGTCTGCTCAGTCCTGGTTTGATGGCTCTTCTATCCCCTGACCCTTAAGACTGATACCTGTCAGATTTCAGACTGTTACTAAGAGACTGGTCAAGGTGTTACATCCACCTGGCTGTTTTCAGCCACATCTGTATGAACAACTCAACAACACTCTTACTGTAGTGGTCAAATGCTCAAGAGGTGCTTGGTGGCACCCAGTGAATAAGAGCAAGATATTAGTGGAAAGGTGAGGAAATATGCATTTTCAAGCGTGTTTGTCTTTCTGGCATATACTTGTGGCTCTCTCTGCAGATTTCATGGATCTCTCTGCAGTTGTGGTGCAGTAACAGCCCACTGAACTTCAGCAGCCTGGAGTCCATATCTGATGCCGTGCTGATCTTTCTCTTATTCCCCTGTACCACACAACTCCCTGTTCTGGTTTACAAATGCATTTGGATGACTTTCAAATTGTGAGTTGGATGATTGTGTTTGGTTCTGCTCCAGTTGCTATGTCCATGATTCTGCATTAGCAGCAGCAGTGCAAACTGATGCTCTCATTCTTGCTTTCAGGCCTCTTCCATTTCAGCTCAAAATAGTACTTTAGTTCAGGTTGCTTATACTTTTCCTTCCCCTTGATTGCTTTCTGCACTTTCTTTATTTGGCCATATTGGCTTGCTTTGCCACAAAGTGTATTTATTGCTAGCTAGCACACATAAATGCTCAGACATACATTCAATTACCTTTGAACAATTTCCATTTACTTTCTATTTTTTGCTTTCCTCTTGTTCAATTTCACCCCATGGCTACATTCTCCCAAGTGTGTTCGACTGACATGCATTTTTCTTCTAGTTCTACTTTAATTAAGGTCTCTCACTAAATTCTGGTCAGTGGGATTCAGATGCTATCTTGTTGTCTGTAGATCTGCTGGGACTCTAGGTTTACCCAAAAGCACAGAGAAGGGGTTTCCCCCCTTGCAGTGGCAAATTATGCAGAAGAAACATTTCCTGTCTGCATGAAGTCCCAGAGTCTCTCTTATGCAGTGGTGTTTTCTTGTACTGTACTGTTCTGCTAAAGCTCAAATCCCACATGTTTGCTTAATCCCCACCTAGGTCTTACATCACACTCAGTCTAGGCTTACACATCTAGCATTCTTTCTTCTGGGCATTAAGAACAATTTTAAAGTATGTCTACTAGCTATTGGCCAGGCCCAGTTGCATGGTGGGGAACCCTCAAGGACTTGTGGGGTGGCATCTCACTTTCCCTTGTTTTCCCCTCCCTACACTTATTTCCTCTTTCTGCCCTCCTGGCAACTGCTATATCCTCTCCCCTTTCCCTGCCCTATTCTCTCCTTCTCAGCTATTCACCAACCTACCTTTAATCTGCCTCCAATCTATAGCCACATTTATTATTTATTTACTTCATTCATACCCCACCTTTCTCCATAGTGGGGATCAAAGCAGCTTACACTATTCTCCTCTCCTCCTTTTTATCCACACAACAATCCTATGAGGTAGCTTAGGCTGAAAGTATGTAACTGGTCCAAATTTACCCAGTGAGCTTCCACAGCAAGTTGGGCATTTGAACCTGGGTCTCCCAGGCCCTACTCTGAAGCTCCAACTGTTACACCACACTGGTTTTCATAGGGTGGCTGCTGTTGAACAGTAGCAAATAGCTAAGTGTAGTTGAATCATGCAAATCAGGTGCTATCAGGTCACCCAGAGGTTGCTGTCAGGCCTAGGGTGGCCAACCTCCAGGTGGGTCCAGCGATCTCCCAGAATTGGAACTGAATTCCAGATGGCAGAGATCTGTCCCCTGGAGAAAATGACTGCTTTGGAGGGTGAACTCTATGGCATTATATCCAACTGAGGCCTCTCCTTTCCCCAAACCCTGCCCTCCTTCACAACAAAATCTCTAGGAATTTCCCAACCTGGAGCTGGCAACCCTAGTCAGGGCTGGTGAGTCCTCCCCCTAAGGCTAAAATAGGCTTAGAAGAGGCCCTACTGCCTCCCCCTGCCTTTTACTCACTTCAACTGAAACCTAGAATGCTGAGGTTGCCTAGCAACAGTCACTGAGGGAATCCATTGCTTAAAGTTACAGGTGCTCCTTTTATCAAAGTTCAAGGTCCAAGTTTATTGCATGTCGCCAAAGGCCATTACAAAAATTGAACTAAAATCACTCTAAAATCAAGTAACAATATTTGATAACATTTATGTTTACATTTACATTTTAGTACCAAATTAAAACACAAACAAAGAAAATTCTCTAAACTACTGAAACTTATCAAAGTATTAAGTATAAAACATTGTTTACAATCAAAATTATCTAACATTTAACCACCAAAACCTGCAGCTGCTCATAACTTAGAGTCTTATCTTTTAACACTTGCCCAGTTAGAACTCCCTTTTACAGATAGCCTTTTATCATTTTGGGGTTTTTTAAACCCCCAATGTAATTTTTTATTTCACATTTTTCTGCAGACCTGAAGCCCTTTTCAGTTTTGTAGAAAGATCTGTCTTGGCTATTTATAGCTCTCATCACCAAATTTAAGTATCCAAAGATTTGGCTGACTTTGCTATTAGAATATAAGATTATTGGTGTCTCATATAAAATCTTTTCAGAAGCAACAGAGAAGTTCTGATAGGATTTCATGCTATGAGGTATTGACCTGCCTTAAGTCAGCACCTGGTGGAGCCAACTTTCCTCAGTTTTGCTTCATATGCAATGTCTTATAAATGTACATGAGAACAAAAGGCCACCAAGAACCAATTACTGTATATGTTAAGAGTCTCTCATATTTTTTGCTGCAATGCAAGTAAGTGCTAAAAATCCAACACTTCTTTCTGGTACAACTGGGAAAGCATCATACAGTATTCATTTTAATGGTCAGCATTAACTCACAAGAAACAGAAGCATTGTGGGCAATCCATTATCACAGTGGGGTGGATCTAACCATCTTTTTTGTAGCCTTCCTCCAACTTAAGTGGCTCTTCCTCCAATGGAAGACCTATTTAAGTGACAGGAAGGCTCCTTAGACTGGAGGAATAGTCAGAGAATAGGATATATTGAATTTCTCCTTTCTTCTTAATTCCATGGAATTATGACTATGATCCACTATGAAGGCTTAACCTTCCAAGTGAGTTTTCTGTTGTCTTAACAAGCCCCTGTTGTTCTGTGGTTGCAGTGCATCATCTGGACACTGGTACCCTCAAATTGCCATTCATACAGAGTTGGTAGAATGCAATCAGTATTCCAAAATGATCATCCCTGATTACCGGTATCAAATAATTATGATTAAGTAATCATCCCTGCAAGAATAAGCATTCCAAAATCACATTGAGAAAATCCTGACCTTAATATAGATCAGATTCTCTTTGTACCACATCTGTCAATGCTTTATATCAAAACAGATTGCTACATTTCAGTCATATGCAATGACCATTTAATGTTGAACTAAAAAACTACTCCCTGATCATCTCTAGCACACAGAACAATTCTTCTAAATTAATATTATCAGGCATCACAGATAACTAAGTGGGAAAGATAACATGAATATTGAGAAGCAGGCAATGGTACTGAGTGAAGGATTTGTTCCCCCATTTTGATTCCTTCCTTTGCAAAATAATGTTTTCACTTCCTTTCCCCCATATCTACATCCTGAGCCTCAATCTCTTGAGTTATTCACTCCTCCCTGATAAGACTTTAAATCTTTCAAAAAAAGACTGCTTGTTTTAATTGAAAAAATTCAGTCGAACTTTGCCCCCTTCCCTAAATAGCCCCATATGCAGTAAATATTCTGTAGTGAGGTTTCCAGAAATAAAGAAATAAATAATTTTGAATCTGCAGTATCCTACTTGATCTCCAGGCTTTAAATCACTACAGTTTGCACTGAGCTCAGGAAAACACAAAACAAACTGAAGCATGACTATTACTTAGGACCTGCAGACTCTTTTTTTTTTTTTTAAGTATAGACAGCATTAGAAGTTGTCATTCTCTTTCCCAGGAGAAATTCAATCATCAAAGAATCTGCTGGTTCTTTGCAAACAAATTGGCTTCCACTCCACTTTAGCTCCTCTTTTGTTAATGTTGAAGAAAGCTCTTTAGACCTGGCAAAAGTTGGCCCATATAGCAGATTACCCAGGAAAACTACCCTGGATGTTTCTAAATAGGGAATAGATAGGGTTGCCAGGTCCCTCTTCGCCACCGGCAGGAGATTTTGGGGGCAGACCTTGAGGAGGGCAGGGTTTGGGGAGGGGAGGGACTATAGAGTCCAATTGCCAAAGTGACCATTTTCGCCAGGTGAACTGATCTCTATCGGCTGGAGATCAGTGGTAATAGCAGGAGATCTCCAGCTAATACCTGGAGGTTGACAACCCTAGGAATAGATGAGTATATGCTAAGTATTGTATACTTTTAGGAGTTTTGCCTTTGGTAGGAGACTACATTGGATAAGTTATGAGGTCCCCATCCACCCTTGTGATTCTTTCACAGCACAATCCAACTTCAAATGAAAATCTGGAAACATTTATATTTAATTCAGTTCAAGCCCTCTGCCATTAGATTTCCCAGAACTTTCCCCCAGCCAGCTTGTCTGAAGTTCCCTTTGAGTTCTGTATATCTTGCATCATTTATTAAGTTAGGCTGCAATCCTAAAAATACTTTCCTGAAAGTAATCACCATTAAAATAAATGGGATTTACTTCTGAGTAGAGCTGTTTAGGATTGTTCTTTTAAGTCCTTACCATGTTGTTGTTTTTTTAACAGAAGAGTCTTATATCAGGCAGGCCATTTGTGCATTGCCTTTGATTTCCAAACATTGTTTTGTGATCACAGAGTAGATTTAATAATGTCTGGATTTCTCTGGAGTGTGAGAAGGCCACATTCACTGTAGAGTTTAATCTACGATGATGCCGATGCTGTCTTGGTATAGTATGTCCATGATTTCCACTGTATGTGTTAGAGAGCAAAAAAGGCACTAATGCCAAGAATATGAGCTACAATTCTGCCTTTAGTCAGAAGGCCCCAGATGTTGAAGGCACCAGAAAATGACCAAAGGATTGTGGTGAGGACTTCTGTATTGTATTGCAATTCATAAACCCGTGTTACAGAAAGGGTTATGTTTGGAAAAATAAGAACCAAACTAGAGAGACCCTTGAAAACTGAATCTCCTGTCTCTTGAAATTCTTCTTAAAAACAGCCATGCGGTGGTGATGGTGGACTGTATCAGGACTGCAGTGCTCCTTAACCTTTCCTCCATGCTGATTTCCCTATAATATCCCCCCTTCCAGAAGTTACTTCTTGCCGACTGGGGGCAAATGCATGGGTATTTAAATAAGAAACAAACCAAGAAGCTGGCTTGACTAAAACCTTTTTCCTTGTTGAATTAGTTTTCTGCATGCTAAGAGGGTGTTTTTTTAAAAAAACAACAACACAACAGAACATTTTTTAAACAATGCGATCACTACTGGCAGTCAACCAGAGCCCAGTTTTTAGCAGTAAGGGCTGTTTGGTTGGCAGGATGAGGGATGTGAGTAGGTTCATGTGAAAAGGAAGAGGATTGGATGATCTATAACACTCATCAATTAAATTGTGAAGGGTAAGGGATATGTGACAGGGTTTCAATTCAGGAGAGCTTCCAGACTTCTGAACATTTCATGCACATACATAGAGGGCCTATTTCATCCATAACGGACAAAAATGTATTCATTGTCCATGGCAATATGAGAGAAACATTCCTCTGCCTTATAAACCCTTCAATTTGTGTAATGCTAAAAAGTGACTTTGGTAAAAAGCTGGCATATTCAGCAGAGCTGAGCTTAGTACTTGTTCTTTCCCTCCATTCGCCTCTCTCCTCTCCTTTTCATATATTAGCTGCTTGCATAATAAAACAAAAGAGTACCTAGGTCTGTCAGTCCCTTCAGCTTAGAAGGTCATAGTTCTTAATCTTCTTAGAGGATAGAGTTGGATGCGTTCCCTACACTAATAAGCCAGCCCATTGCAATTCAGGTTGATGGAGGTGCTGTCCTCTAGAAGAGACGTAAAAGTTAAGATGCGATCCATTCGATAGAGACCCCACAGGACTGATCAAATATTGAACAGGACTGCTAACTGTTTTGCCCTTGTCAAATCCTTATCACTGCAGCAGCCTCGCTTACCGTTGCACAGAAATGACACAACGGGTTTTATGAAAATGAGATTGTGGGTTTGAAAGGAGTCTAATTATTTCCAATCATTCCCATTGCATTACAAAAACGCAGGATGAAAAGTCAACCCACACTCTGGGAAGGAGAATGACCCTGCATTTTAAAAAGCAAAACAAGCTGAAGGATGATCATAATGCCACTGTTCTCTGCAATGGTGACATTATTAAATGATCAGCGAGCTATTAAAGCTACAGTGCTTAGTATCTCCCCCAAAGACTCATAGTGCTAATAGGCTTCCAAATTGAGGTTTTTATTGCCAGAGGAAGGCTCTGTGTGCCATTTTTGAAGCTGCAATTGCACAGAAGGGTTGTGAGCAGACTGTCACTAAAGAGGGGTAACAAATCTTCTTGAGTGAAAGCTGGCAATGGAAGAAACTCCCCTAAGCGCTTCAATTTGACAGCATCGAGGACTGTAGAAATTAAAAGAAACAGGGAATAATAAGAGGTTTAGGGCTTTTGATGGGACTTAGATAAGTGTCCTTATCTGACCCATTGGGATTGGCAAAAATGAGTTCTTGATGGTTTTTTAGGAAATTTCATCCACAAGGAGCTTCAAATGCCATTCTTTGCAGGAATGAAGAATTATCCCTCTCTGTATACCTTCCTTCTTAGGTTTATTACATAAGATCATAAGAAGAACCCTGCTGGATCAGACTGCTGGTCCATCTAGTCCATCATCTTGCGTCACACAGTGCCCAACTGATTCCTCTAGGAGACCAACAACAGGGCACAGAGGTTGAGGTCTTCCTCTGATGTTTGCCTCCTGGCACTGGGATTCAGAGGTTTACTGCCTCTGAAAGGAGGTTCTCTTTAGTCATTATTAGCAGGGGAGGTTCTATTACCACTACTGCTGGAGGAAAGAACAGCAAGTCAATATTTGTAATGATAGTAGGAACCGAAGTGTTCTGTGAATAAGTGTATGAAGGGAAGCAGTTCTGGGGAACACTTGCAGAGAAATTAAATCTTATAGAGAAGTGAAGACTAAAGTCATACACAATGCCCACCCACAATTTTGACTTGGATTATTCATATATATTTATTTATTTACTTACTCCATGCATACCCTGTAGGGTTGCCAGGTCCCTCTTTGCCACCAGCGGGAGGTTTATGGGGCAGAGCCTGAGGAGGGTGGGGTTTGTGGAGGGGAGGGACTTCAATGCCATAGAGTCCAATTTCCAAAGCAGCCATTTTCTCCAGGTGAACTGATCTCTACTGGCTGGAGATCAGTTGTAATAGTAGATCTCCAGCTCATACTTGGAGGTTGGCAACCCTGACACCCTCCCTTTCTCTCCACTGGAGACCCAAAGCAGCTTACATCATGTCATCCAGCAAGCTTCCATGGCAGACTAGGGATTTGAAGCTGAGTCTCCTAAATCCTAGTTTAACATGGTAAGCACTATATAACACTGCCCTTCTCTCTTTTGCACTTTATGGGTGGCAGGTTCAACATATCTGTATGCAAATCAGTGTGGCACTAGAGATCTGCATTCAGAGGAGCACTGGCTAATATACGTTTTAACTAGAACAAACATAACTTTTAACTAACAGGAATCACTGTTGTTGTATCCTGGCGTGTATTTGGTGGGAAGCAGTCTTTTCCTAAGAGTCTGAAACAACGAATGGGTGGGAGTTGTAACTTCTACTGTAGTATTTTAAAGAACTACTCAACAATACTGAAACACAAACTTGCCTCTCTGCAAGTGATCTCCCAGGTTTTTAAAAGAGAAATGTGGTTTGAGAGTAGGGTTGCCAATCTCCAGGTGGTGGCTGGAGATCTCCTGCGATTACAATTGTTCTCCAGCCAATAGAGATCAGTTCACCTGGAAAAAATGGCCGATTTGGTAATTGGACTCTATGGCATTAAAGTCCCTCCCCACTGCAAACCCTGCCTTCCTCAGGCTCTGCCCCCAAAATCTCCAGGTATTTCCCAACCTGGAGCTGGCAACCCTAGTTGAAGGGGGGCTATGTAGGGGGGCTGTGGCATTGATTGCAACAGCACTGTGTGAGAGATTAATCCTTTCCTGGTGTCAGTTTTTGTTGTTTTCCTACTTGAAAGAGGCCTTATATTTTCCCCCCACTGAAGGTGGAAAAGCAGTTAGGAATGATTTTGATCACATTATTTGGATCCTTTCCATACTTGCATCGGGCCTGATGATGGGACTGAAACAACCTTGGTCTTCAGTCTATTAGAAGATGGACAGAGGGAATGTGACCCTGTTGATTCACTGGTGGTCACCTCTATGGGTTGAGATTGTAAGGCAATATCAGATGGTCATGATAGTTGGTATTTGTATTTACACAGATAGGGTAGTTTTTAATTTTTTAGAAAAACTTCTAAAATCACATTTTTATATTAAATAAGGCCTGAGTTAGAACATGAATCTTGTCTTTGTTTCTACTAGGGGCTGGGGGCAGGGGAAAAGGCTGCTATGCTAAAATACTGGATTTCTCCATTTCTTATGATGTCTGTCACATTTAATACATGTGAGACAAAAAAGCATCAAAAGTAACAAGGAAACCTCATGTCCAGACATATTACCAGTCTAGTTATCAGTGTTTTTTGTTTGTTTTTTAGTTTTGTTATAGTTAGAACTACACTCTGTTAAGTAAAGTTTTATTTGCTTCATCGCCTAAGACATCATTTTATAAAGTTTACAGCCTGATATGTTACAAGTATGGTCTAAACCTGGTTTAGTCCTCTTTCCCCTTAGGGTTGCCAGGTCCCTCTTCGCCATCGGCAGGTGATTTTTGGGGTGGAGCCTGAGGCTAGGGCAGGGTTTGCGGAGGGGAGGGACTTCAACGCCATAGAGTCTAATTGCCAAAACATCCATTTTCTCCAGGTGAACTGATCTCTGTTGGCTGGATATCAGTGGTAATAGCAGGAGATTTCCAGCTAGTACCTGGAGGTTGGCAACCCTATTTCCTTTCCTTTGTTCACATTTCCTTCCAATGGTCTGTGTTTATTGAATCAGAAGTGGTAATAGATGCTGGGTCTTAACATGAGGTACAATCTGTTAGGTCTGAACATGCTGAAACTGCCAGCCAGCCCCGATCCTACTAAAAATATTTTCATGTTGGCCCCCAACATTCTGATTGTTAATGCCAAAGTGTTGCAGTTATTGTGTATCATAATTAATAGGAACCAGTGAGAAACATGTTATCTATGAATTTGTCTTTCTCTTCTTTGAAAGGGCAAACTACTCATGATGACAACGATGATTATGAGCTGATGACAACCTTTACTTGAAGAGCTGTGCTATGATTGAAGTGTTTCAGTTTGTACTCTAAGCCAGTGATTGTAGGAATGGGAAACCTAGTTTCACAAACTGTTCATGAAGCAGTAAAGCTCCAACCAGACTGTACAACTTAAGATTGTGGGTGCGACCCACACGATGGAATTCATCTCCATTTTAAAAAGTCCCTGTACAATTAAACCTGTCTGACAAACAATGAGACAATGTCGCCCCAGGAATCATGGGGGTGAGGGACACGGGTAGATTCAGATTTATTTATTAATACGGCAAAGCCATTAAAATATTCATACCAATTACAAAATAGAATTAAAAGATACAGTATCTAAAACTATGGGATATATAATTCTTAAATAAAATGAACAAGTTACTATTAGCTAAAAACCTCACATTAATAATAACATTTTCCGAGGGACACGGGTATGACCTTTACATGGGCACTTCCCAACTGTGATAAGGCACCTTCATTCAGAGAGAGAAAGAGACATATCTATTGCCTGATCCAAAGCACGAACATAGTCAAAAGTGGTAGAGTCCCGGCATGCTGGTGGTAGAGGAGCAGTCGGGAGGGGGAAGAGGGGGGAGTGAACCAACTGAATCCAAATGCCAGCCAAAACTTAAGATCGTTGCCATTTTCTGCTAATAGTGGAACCAGATTTTCAGGATTGTTGATCTGAGAGGAGGCAGGGGATGAAGTAATCCTTTTGATGATGGACCTGTCTAGGCTACTGAGCAAGTCTGTATTGCAAAGGACACTCTTGAGGGCAATGGAATGTAAGATTATTGTCCTCTAAGCACGGGCTGTCCTTCAGTGTTACTCCTCTGAAGCTGCTGGCGAAACGTCAGGAAAGAAAATACCAAGACCACGGTCACACAGCCCGGATAACCTACAAGAACCAATGAACTCTGACCGTGAAAGCCTTCGACAATATTTGTTATGGGCTGTTCAGTTTGGCTCTCTCTCAAGTAGCCTTTATTGGAATAAGATAAAGTGTATAAAAGCAGATACATAAAATCTGTACAATACAAGAAACTCCATAGTTTTTACAGTAAAATCAATTAAGGTGCATTAGACAATTTAACAGTACTAGGCCAGCATTATTTGGTGCACAAGCGCTCACGTTCTTGAATCGCGAACTGTAAGAATCTTGCCACCAATTCAATTTTTATGGGGTCCTGGGTGGTCATGAGGAGAGACACCTTAATTTTGGCGGGTAACCATCCCCTGTCCACAAATAACGGGTCAATAAATTGAGAGCTGCCCCTAGAGTAAAATGAACAGTTAAGGAGGGCATGGGAAACTGATTCTATTTTGCCCTCCCCGCAAGGACAGGCCCTATCCATATATGAGACCTTACTGAATCTTCCGTAGAGCAAAGCAGAAGGAAGGGCATTAAATCTAGCGAGCTTTTAAGCCCTTCTCTGTTGGGGATCAGTTAAGCATGAGAGGTAGTATGCTAAGGACTGATTGTATGTCCCGGGCTTCCAGTGTATAGGGGAGCATCTACTGCCGGCCGCTCCTCTTAGCTCCTGCAGATCTATATCCAAAAGCCTGTTCTTAATCAGCTCAAAAGCTGATTTATCTGTGAGGCAGAGCAAAGAGTCCAAGGGGATTCCAATTGATCTAATTTTGCTTTTGATATAATTTGTCCAACTAGCACGTTCAAATTCTGATAGCATATGATGGGCAAAGCTGTTGAACTCTGGTCTGAAATGCCAGTGTAACCAGAATTTGGTTGTCATGAGCCAGGCTCTGGTTTCCAAACACATTTGGTTTATTTCTAGACAGAGCGATGCATAGGGGACACAGGATGGTAATCCTAGAATTTTCCTTAGGAATTTGGATTGTATGTTTTCTACATCCTGATTTAGAGCTTGGATCCAGATTGGAGCTCCATATAAGAGCTGAGAAGTTTTCTTAGCATTAACAACTTTTTTGTAATATGACCTGGTAGCTTTGAACATATAATTGGCACAAGGCCTTCTCTTCTTGTTTCTAAAATGTACTGTTTCTTTAATGCTAGTTTGCACCTGTTGGCAATATAGCACATTTAAGCATTGCTATGAGTACTCATTGTTAAGAACGCTACAAGCCTTCCTCATGACAGATGTGATACTATTCACTGGCATTTGGTATGTATGTGTTAAGACTCCTTTGTATAATTACATTAGCAATATTAGTATTCTTAAGATTGTATAGCATATTTAAGTCTCGCATTTTTGTATTATTTCTTCTTATATATAGTCAAATATACTTGCTCAAGCCACATTAAGCCCGATGGACAAAGCATCAGCGAAATAGGAAAATACCAGAATCCTATTTCGGGCTTAAAATATTCTAAGGAAATTCTCCTCAAAGTAAAGGGCAATTTACCCCTAATTTTTGTTACTGAAGTGCTCCTGTATTACTCAATAGCCAATAATAAATAATACAGTCAGAGGTTGGAAGATTAAACGATCTGTTTATTAAGGCCAAAATAAATGCAGTCGGGTGTGCTTGCCCCAAAAGAATCTGGGCAACTCACACACCAGAACAAAGGGTTGTCAGAACTTTTATAACCTCTGGTCAGGGGTGGTACAATACACGTAATATTGAGCATAGACATACAAAGACCCAATAATGGACACCTTTGGATTAGCATAGGCCTATCAGTGGGGATTGAGGCGGCACCTTAGCTGGGGTTACATGATCTGGGGCAGGGAACATTCCTTAGGCCGTAGGTAATTCTGGGCCGTGTCTTGGTAGAAGGTTGTATCAGACACCAACAGCCTGATTTACTGACTCCTGGCTCCTGGATGCCACCTTCCCAAAGCCCTCATGTGTGTGTGTGTGCACATGAATGCATAGTATTTCAAACCTGCTTTTATACTTCAGGCCTAGCCTTTCCATAAGAGCAATTATGCAATCTGAACACAAAAGCATACAATAATGATTACAGGTATTACATTACAATATACTTTAAAATCAAGTTTTGGCTCAAAATTCTTCGGCTACATACAGCCAACATTGATCTGCAACTACTTTTCCCTGTGGTACCTGTTTCATCCGCGGCTTGGCATGCTGCTAGTGCTGCCCCAGTGAACAGATCGGGAGACCTTACCCGGTGGAATTTATTTTCACCACGGGACCTTGTTTGCTTCTGTTTCACTGTATAAGGTTTGAATTTCATGACTGAATTATAAAAAGTCTTATTGATGTTTCCAGTAGCCATCAGTGCTTGTTATTTTCCTTTAACAACTTTGAGAGCTGCAGGGACATATTGTTGGCCCTTAGTATAGTAAAACCGGGTGATTGCCGAAATGCTATTCGTAACCGTAGTTATTGCTAGTTTCCTGTGTGTCACCCAACTGGCTCTATAGTGAAAGTGAATACCAAGGTATTTAAACCATTTTACCTGCTCGATCTCATTTCCTCTTATCCTCCATTTAAGAGGGGTCCATGATTTAGCAAACACCATGATTTTAGTTTTTTCAAAATTCACTGTTAATCTATTTTGATCACAGTACTCTAGGAATCGTGATAGCAGCCATCTCAGGCCAACTCTTGTAAGGGAAAGGACTACCTCATCATCCGCGTATAGGAGTAACGGGACGTGTATTGAGCCCAATTTAGGGCTATGACAGTCAGGTGTACTCAGAAAGGGTGCAAGGTCATTTATAAACAAATTAAAAAGATGAGGTGCCAATAAACAGCCTTGCTTTACCCCTTTGTTAACTGGAATTTTTTCTGTGAGCTCTCCTAAATGGGAATACCTAACTTGGCAGCTTGTGGAGGTATGGAGCCTTCTTATCAAGAACAG
The DNA here is from genome assembly GCF_029931775.1 of Euleptes europaea. Lineage (NCBI taxonomy): Eukaryota > Metazoa > Chordata > Lepidosauria > Squamata > Sphaerodactylidae > Euleptes > Euleptes europaea. Next base: position 73,480,485 of record NC_079313.1, read on the forward strand.
TAATCTCCTATCTATCCCCATTTTTGAGAGTTTATCCTAGAGCAGATCTCTAGATATACAGTCAAATGCTCCTTTTAAATCCAGAAAGGCCGCCTAAAGTTTGGGGCCCGTCCTACTGTTGTATTTATTAACCAAATGTGATAGAATAATACAATGGTCCAGTGGCGATTTCCCTTTACAGAATCCAGCTTGTTCAGGTCCTAAAATTTTCTGTTCTGCCATCCATGCTATAAGTTTGTTTAGCAAGTGTCTGGCGTATAGTTTCCCTATTGCGGAAAGCAGACTTATAGGCCTGTAGTTATTAGGGAGCAAGTGGTTGCCCTTTTTGTATATTGGGACCAGGATGGCATTTTTCCAACGATCTGGGGTGTGGCCAGTCTTATCAACTGCTGTAAACAGGTCGGCCAAAAAGTAGGCCCACCAATCAGGGAAATTTTTGATGGTTTCAGGGTTAATTGCATCCGGTCCTGCTGCCTTCCTCTGTCTTAATTGGTCAATAAGGCATTTGACCTCCTTTGTTCAGTTTGGCCTGGATGTGGGGGATCCCATGGAGTTACAAGACACAGTCTTGCTTAGGAAGAGTGACAGTTTCTCATGGAAATCTCACTGCCTCACATTAAAATGGCATATTCTTGCATATGATTCCTACTTCTAGTCTCAAATGGTATAGTCCAGACAGGTTTACTATCTCATTTTGTTTTAACAATAAGCCTGATTATCTGTGCAGTATGTGAAACTTGCCCATTCTTACCTTAATCCTACATAAATGGGCATGTTCGTCAATATTTTGTCTTTCCCACCAATTGAACTGTAATTCATCGGAGGCTTCCGTGTTATTCTTGCAATTAGACCTTAGCTCACATACAACCTCATAGATCAGCTTCTCTTTATAATATTTCCATCTTTTAGTTATAGAGCAAAGACCAGATGATTTCATATTAGTTATTTTTTAAAAAAAAATAATAATGAGCGGAGTGTGAACTTTGCATCTTAAACTCATTTGCTTTGATATCACTAACACAAGTGGGCAGATAGTCAGGAACACTTTGTTTTAGAGATGTTATCCTTATATAAGATACCTGTAAATCTTGAAATATTACACTTCTAAATATCCCCACTATTGGAAGATATAGTAGCTGGAAAGCCAGCATGGTGTAGTGGTCAAGGGCGGTAGTTAAGAGCGGTGGACTCTAATCTGGCGACCTGGGTTGGTTTCTCCACTCCCACACTCAAAGTCAGCTGGGTTACCTTGGGCTAGTCACAGTTCTCTTAGAGCTCTCTCAGCCCCACCTGCCTCATGTGTTATTCATTTGCTGGCTCAAAAGGTCTGGTTTTCTGATCTGTCTGGATAGTGGATGCCTGGATAAGGGATACTCAACCTGTACTATAAAACTAGCAACAACAGCAAAAACCTCAGAAGGCTGGGAAGAATATAAATATTTTCACAATATTTCCTGGAGGGCCAATGTCATATATTTGGGAAATAATTCTTGGGAGCGAATACCATGAAATGAGAGCCACCACCAAGAAGGCATTTTTTTTTTTAGGTTGAGTGACCTTTTGTCCATAGATAGTCCATAAGGTTCAGTAGTTGATTTAAATTCTTGGGTTCATATGGAAGAAAAGGTTCCCTCTGAATGACTTTATTCTGCTTTTATTTGAATGTGGTCTACACACATTCAGTTATTTAAAACCAGTATTAGATCCATGTGTGACTAGTGCTCCAGTTTAAACAAGTTTCTGGGTAACCATAATTCATTTCAGGTGAATGACCTGGTGGATTTCTAGCACAAATCTAGTCCTATGGAATGTTAAGCAATAACAGCAAAAGCATTACTCTGTACAGGTATCATAGATTCATAGAATCATAGAGTTGGAAGGGGCCATACAGGCCATGTAGTCCAACCCCCTGCTCAATGCAGGATCAGCCTAGAGCATGCTGGGTACCTCCACGGAGCCCGGTACTGGATTATAGAAAGAAGTTTGGTAATGCCCAAAGGGACAGGGTATTATAGCAACTGAAAAACCCCTTTGAAGACTGCCATTCAAGACACAATTAATGCAGGTGTGAGGGGGAACTTGCTTTAGAATTTTAGCAACGTATTTCTTTGTGTTTAAAAATGACAGTTTTACATAGCTACTAACAAACACTGCAATGATCCCAGAAGATTTTAACTGTTGGTTTATTCATGTAAACTTTGTTTATGCATCATGTCACAGTGCAATATACCTTTACACTTTTTTTTTTTAAATTTAAAGAAGAAAACAATGTTCCTTAATTAAGCACTCACAGATATGAAATTAGGAAGGAACGTGGCCAGAACTTTCTTGGACTACTATAGACTCAACACCATGTCGGAGAGACCTTTGGCTCCAATCTCCAGCACATGGTAAGTTTCAAAAACCCATCTGGTTATCTTTCCACCTGGTGTTTTTAAATAGGAAGTATGAACCTGTAAATGTTCAGGTTTTTAAGCTTCTTTAATGTTTGAAGAGCCTGCTTCATCCCCCTCTTGAGTTCTATTTCCAAAAATTTGAATTTCAATTATCCTTTTGTTTATCTTGGGCTTATTTTTAACATATTTTTTAAGCTGTCTAGTTTAAGACATCTGGTTTCTTAATAGGTTAAGATGTGTTGCTTTATGTAAAGTGTTAAAATAACTTTTCTGTTTTCCAGAGGATGGCATTATCCTTTATTGTTTAGGTTTCTCTCCATATGGCAAACTTGAAGACTAGAATGTTCCTCTTTCATTTAGAAATCAATGATGCTTAAAAAGATAATTCCTCTCCTTTACTCTTGGTACGAGATGACTTTGGTCATGCATTTTATGTCCATGCCATTCTTCTTTCTCTTTTAAAGAAATCAAATCATTTGTGTTGGGAATATAGAACCAGTTGGTATCAGGTGGCTGTCATTTGCCATGTAGGCTTTAAAAGATTTAAGTGTATGAACATGATCCAATAGAAAACCACCACCCAGGTCACAAAACAAGCAAAGGCAGTGTAGGAATGTTTTTTTTTAAAGATTATAGAATACATTATTAATTTAATGTAATAAAAGAGAAAAATAGAATTTACACTGATGTCTGTGTTCTCTCAAACTTTATTTGTGTACGTGTTCGATGGTTGAAGATTGGTCCCATAGCTTAAAAGAGGCCGCTTGAAACAATATTTCTAATCAAACAGATGAACCAGAGGATGTTACTCATGTACTTGATGGAAGGTGTGAGTGAGGAGGAGAAAGTGGAGGCAATGGATTTTGACTATTTTTGATTTTATAATAGATGCCAGACACCAGAGGGCTTTATAACAGATACTGGAGGAGGTTTTTCTCCAAAGGGCAGGGTGACGAATCTGCATGTGCTGTCTGCTACTTTTTAGTGCAGTATTATCTTGCTCAACCTTGTTGGTGATTTATGTATCCTTTGTTGGAAGCTGTGGTGAAAAAGAACACTGGATTTCAAAAGCTGAGTTAGGACAATTTGACCTATTTAACATTGTAACAAAGTTGCTTTCATAATTTGCTAGACTTGTGTAATTAACACAGCCATCCTAGTTTGACAAGGAATTACACAGAAACACCTTCCCATAACCAGAAAAATTCCACCAGTGGGGGAAAATATTGTATACATGAATTTTACATTCACCACTGAAGACATGAAAGAGTGTTGGTGTGCCTCCCATTCTTTCAAACAAGACTAGGATAGTAGTCCTGCCTTGTAGCCCAAAGGTTTAAAGTTTTCTATTCTTCTCCTGTTTTTAAGGCATACTGTAATACTGATGGTGGTAGTGGTGGAAAGGGCTATTAAGTTGCAGCTGACTTATGGCAACCCCATACCGTTTTCAAGGCAACAGATATTCAGAGGTGGTTTGCCATTGCCTGCCTCTGCGTAGTGACCCTGGACTTTCATGGTGGTCTGCCAAATAACCTACTTAGTTTCTGAGGTCTGACAAGATCGAGCTAGCCTGGACCATCCAAGTCAGGGTGTGATACTGATACGTTACTGTAATTAATTATTAAGTCTTCTGTCCACTCAATGTGACTTGGATGACAAATTTGCCTAGTGGAGTATGCCCATTGGATTTCTATTTCTCTGCTCTGGTTTTCCTTGCTGCTGCTTGTGATACTGATCAGCTATTACTATCAATTATTTCTAAAGCATCAAAGGTTTGCTAGGCTCTGTATGAAGAAATCAAAGAAAAATATTGCTTCCATTGCTAACTCTTATGCAGCTACTCTTCCCAGTCTCTTGAATGAGGAAGATTAGCCATATGAGAGAAAATCATGGCTTTCTCATGAGTATAAGTTGGTTGGAAATGAAAGGAAAATCCTGAAATGGTGAGCAAACCTCTAACCTTCCATATCTGTAAGGTCAGCCAGGGGGTGGGAAACTTCAGGATTCTATCAGGAAGGACCAGGCTGCTTTTCAGAGAATCATAATTTGTGATACATAGATGAGATAAATTTCAGATAAATCTATTGCATGCCAAGCAGTCTAATTCAATCCAAAGGGAGGGGATATAGTGAGACAAAAACTTATCTGAGTTAATTAAATTTTGGAGTATTCAAAAACCCCTCTGAGAAATGTTGCTGGTACCTCTCTCTGTAGCACTTTCTTCACAATTGCTCCCGAACAATCTCTAACGTTCTTTCTTGCCCTGCCGGCAGCCCTCCAAATGTTGCCTCCTTAACGATTGTTTCCTGAAGCTTTTCAAGTTAAGTGTGTGTGTGATATAGTTGAGATAAAGGTTATGATCTCATACATGCACGGATGAATTAAAAGCATTACTCGGAAACACCAGGCACATTATGGAGTAAGAATAGATGAGGTCTATGAATTTCTAATTAAGCAACAGAGACCTTGAGTCATTCCTCTCTTCAAGCTACTTGAACAACAAGGATTTCAGCAGGGTGCACACACAAAAAAAAAACCTCTGTTCAGAGAGGCTAAGGACCAAAGTACACACACTCTGTTTCCACAGATAGAAAATTGTCCCTTCAGGTTATGGATTTCTGTCTTTTTTTCCTCACTGGGGCTTTAAGTAGCCTGACTGGGGAAAGTGAATGGGGGAGGGAAGAGTTAACCCCACCTTTTACAGCACCATGGCCTGATACATATACCCTGTGGCAGCTTTTAGAATCAAATGGCTAGTTTTCAGAGTCAAATAACATGTCTGGACATCCAGTCATGGAGCTTAGACCTAAACCCACCTAAACGAATGATTCTCTGTGAGCCAGACGTTGATGTAAGGGCATATTCAGTCAGCATTGAAGCTCCTGTGTTTCCAGTTCATGCAGTCATTTCCCCCTGAAATGCCTCTGTGCTTAGAAAAGGAAGACAACTTTGTGGAGTGCTCAATTCATGCTGCTTCCTTCTCATTTTAGTCAGTGTTGTGGACCAGTATGGACAAATATTGGCAGTGCCGTTTCATGAAAGGAAATTGGAAGCACTTTATACTATGGAATGAGGGTGCTTAGCAATTTTATTGAGTGAGACAGGATGCTGAACTAGATGGACCACTGGTCTGACAAAGCAGGGCTCTTATGTTCTTATTGTATCTATCATTGCCTTTCTCTCATTCCACTTAGCCATCAGGAAGACATTATTGCAGCCTCTTCAATCCATGTTGCTGTGGATGGTTTGCCATGTTATACCACAAAAGGTTACTACATAATGTATATATAGGTTTGTTGAGCTGCTGTTATATTCACTATCGATACATTTAAATTTCCTGTTTTCTTCATAGTTGAGTACTGCCATCCTCTCTTTCATGGGACCTGTACTCTGGTTGTGATTCTGTAGTGTCTTTTGATCATAAAACAGTCGTTCTAAAACCACATTTACCTTGTTCGTAATGTCTGATTTCAGTTGCCCCACGTATGATCACACTGATGCTTGTTTGCAATTCAGATAGTGTTTTGTCTGTGCAGTGGCAGCATTTAACACAGTAGATGGCCAGGTAGCCACTGCTGATGCAATTTATTGAGGGCATAACCAGATTTGATGTTTTCTGTAGGTACACTTACAAGAACATGCAAGTGTCATTTTGAGTTGTAAGCAAACCAACAAAGTGATTGTGTCTAGTACACAATGGAGGACAGTTAGGGTTAACAGCCTCACAATGGGGCCTGGAGTTTTGCAGAATTACAACTGATCTCCAGGCTACAGTGATCAGTTCCCTAATGGGAAATGGCAGCTTCAGACAGCAAAGTCAATGGTATACTTTGGAGTGTAGGAGAAATGGAAGTCCCAGAATGGCTAGCAGGGCTGCAGGCTGAAGGACTTCCATTTCTTTTATGGTATACCATAAAGACTATGACTGTTGCCTGTACAGACACTAAAGGCCAATGGGGGATTGAGAGAGGGACAGGAGTGCTGTTGGCTGGCATCCTCCCATGAGCTTTCAGAGTGGATTTTTCTCCTTAACAATTAGAAAAACCTGAAGAGGATTTTTGGTTTTTTAAGTTGTGAGGAGGAGTGAGGAGGAGCTGAGGGCAAATGTTGCTATGGAGACTCCAGTGTCAAGGAGGACTACTGCCATGAGCCACAGCTAGGGATGCCAACCTCCAGGTGGTGGCTGGAGACCTCCTGCTATTACAACCGATCTCCAGGTGACAGAGTTCAGTTCCCCTGGAGAAAATGGCTGCTTTGGAAGGTGGAGTCTATGGCATTATACCCCATTGTAGCCCCTCCCCTCCTCAAACCCTGGCTTCCTCAGGCTCCATCCCCCAAATCTCCAGGTATTTCCCAACCCATAGCTGGTAACCCTAGTCACAGCAGCAGCTGCATGGGAGCAGCCACATGCTAACCCGAGATGCTGTGAATCAGAATCCAGCCTGAGCCATAGCAGCAGCCATCACAAGTGGCCCAAGCCCTGCAAGTAGGGTTGCCAGGTCCCTCTTCGCCACCGGTGGGAGTTTTTTGGGGCAGAGCCTGATGAGGGCGGGGTTTGGGGAGGGGAGAGACTTCAATGCCATAGCGTCCAATTGCCAAAGCAGCCATTTTCTCCAGGTGAACTGATCTCTGTTGGCTGGAGATCAGTTGTAATAGCAGGAGATCTTCAGCTACTATCTGGAGGCTGGCAACCCTACTTGCAAGAGCAGGCCCTTCTCTGAGCCCACTCTTCCTTTTTTTTTCCCCTTCCTTGGATGGGTGATCTGGGGGGGAGATAGCAGTTTGAGTTTCCTTATTGATTACAATCCCAGATAGAAATTTCAAGTGGTTGTTCCTGACATGTTTCATCAGACCACAACCTTGTTATCAGTATCAGTTAATTTTCACTTCAGAAAACCTCTCCCTGAGTTGACTTCATCACCTTGCTTATGTTTGTAACTGCTAATCCCGTTTTAGTTACACAAATGATTTATACTTGACCAACTGGTAACAGAATTCACACCTATCCTCTCTGTCTTAACCCTTCCTTCCCCAAATAATCTTCCCCTTAAGCAGAGTTTCCAGTTTGATTCCACTCCACATATCTGAGGAAGTGATCTGTGACTCACAAAAGCTCATATTGGAAACATTTTTTTTTTAGTTTTTAAAGTGGGCTTTAATTTTATGTGACAATAATAGACTAACAATCTAATGTTTGCAATATAATGTTTTGAAAAGGTAAACAGTTTTTCATGTGTTCAGTGCTGCTTGCAATTTTCCGTCAAGTGCAAGTGACTGAACTCCCATTTCAAACTTCCTTCCAGTCTGAAGAGATCACAGAAACTTTGAAAAGCAGCAGATTTTGACATAACAGTCTTCTCAATTATGTATTCCTCAACTGCATATTAAGAATGCATATTAAGAACAGCTGGGAACCCATTCTTTTGCAGTCAGCTATTAAGGAAATACCTTGCAAGTCATATTTGAATTGTAAATAGATGTGACTCCTGAATCTTTCAGTGGTTCTATCAGTTTTATTAGAACCAGTGAGGTTAGGCTATATTCCTCTTTCTATTTTGTAGCTTATGGAAAGGGACTGGGTTCACCACATCTTTGAGCCACAGTGCCATGCCTTTTCAGTGACTACACCAGAGCACAGAAATAACCCACCTGTGAGACGCTCTAGATAATTGGAAAGCAGACTTTCTGAGCAGTTTAGTAAATCCAATTTAATTAAATGTCATCACAGACCGAGAGAATTTGCATAAAATACACATCCTTCAATTTCTGATGATAAGGAATGACTCAGGTTCAAGATTTTGCCGTGGCTCATGCAAAAATTCTTGCCGGGGGGGGGCGGGGGGCGGGGTGTGAGTCTGTGGCTTGTCTGTCTCCTTTTTATACTTATAACTTTAATCAATATGAAACCAACATGTGAAATCAAGAAAAGATTTGGGTTTTTTTTTTTTTTTTGCAAAAAAAATATATGAAACCTACCTTTGGATTTTAAAACTTGATGGCAACTGAAACATATTCCCCAAAGGCACAAGAAGAACTCCTGTGAAAGAGACTGTGCAGCCATCATGAGCACCTATAGGGTAGCAGCTGTAATATCCAGGGGAGAGCTTCCATATTGTTTACATTTGATACGACACAATCAACCTGAAAAGTAGCCTTAGCTTATAGATGCTTGCATCTACCCGTGCTGCATTTTCATGTGCTTTCTGTCCATTTGTGTTCATATCAAAGTATATGTTACATCCCAACAGGTCAAAGCAATTGGTGCAGGGGAGAGAGGCTGGAATCCCAGACAATTTAAGGCTGATTTTTGAAGCAGTAAATTGCATGAGGAATGGAATAGCTATTGCAGTTTAAAGGCAAATTATATGTTTTGCCTTGGAAATTAATTTTTGTTTTCCCCCCCTTGTCTATTGATAATTATAATCTGTCAGTTTTACTCCTACGTGCGTCTGCACATTTTAAACGCAGATCTCGGTGCTGGTAGCTGCTGCTAAAGGGGGGGAAATCCTTTCAATTTTAAATTGTGACACATTTGTGTGGGCTCAGTGAAAAGGATCCATTTACAGAATTCAGAGAGATTTGCATTGCTTGGACAGCCTCCAGCAGAGGGCTCACCAAAATACCCTATTACAACAATTACCCTGTCAAGGGCTTAGAAATCTAAATGCTGGCTGAAACAATGAAGCCCCATATTTTGAGCATAGGCTGAATGGATACAAACGCAGCAAACACAGAGAGCTAGATTGTGCCTTTTGGGCCCAGCCACAAGAAAAAGAAAGCTTGGTAGGTCAACTGCTTTATCTTGAGAAGTACCAAGAGATATTCTGACTCATGCACATCCCTCTGAGTCACAACAGTGCTTATCCTAGTTTTTTCCCTTATTGATAAAGATCTTTAACTGGTAGTTGATTGAGTTACTGCTCTCAGTGATCATTTATGCAAGGGAGTTTTACCTGAGGCTCGTTGCTGGCTGGACCCACACTTTCCAGTTGAGAATCTCTACACCAGCAGTCTCCAAACACAAATCAAGTCCGGCCCCTTTAAATGCTGCTTTGTAATTGGCTTACTTCGCAGTGCACACTGTGAGAGAAGATTCCCCCCCAAACCCAATTGCCACATAAAAAAGCATTTTAAGAACAAAAAACAGAGCAGTCTGAAAGAAGGGGGGGGGGAGAAATCCAAGCCCTGGTTTTAAAAGGCCTTTCTTTTGCTCAGAAAGAGCTCAGAAGAAGCAGGAAGCATTTGAATCCCTGCCTCTTTACACACTGCTTTGTGATTGGCTGTGAGAGAAGCCCATCTTCTGTGTCCCGTGCTTTGCTTTTTGCACACAGATTTCAGCCAGGCTGAGCTCAGGGGAAAGGGAAGAGTTGGGTTAGCAGAGGAATGGGAAGACCCGGACATTGTGAGGGCTGGCAGCAAGGTCATTTCGAATGGGCGGAAAACTCGTGCAGAATTCCAAGGAACAACTGAGTCCAACAGGGGGCAAATGTGAGTCCAAGTACCCATGCATAAATGACCAGGACTGCTATTATAGTCCTTATCTTAACAAGCATCCCAACCTAGCTGGCATAGTCCCTGATTTCATCTGTGAAGTATAGGAATAAGAAGACACTCCCTCCTGATTGTATATACCCATCTCATTGTTGTTATTTTTTACTCTACCACCTACCTTTTCCACTGGCAAAAGTATTCATTGGAGTAAGATTGCTTTTATGGGCATGCCACACCCAAATGACTAATTTCAAAAATTTCTGGGTGCATTATTCCAAAGTGATTCTTTCAAGCCAGATTCCTCTCTATTCCCTGATGGGTCATTTGCACTTACCAGACGAAAATATGTTTGCACCTGTCAGAAAATCAATACTCTGTGAGTTAATGGCTAAGAGCTTCTAACCATTTAAAATTTGTTTTCATTGCTCATAACTGGCCTTCCTGCCAATGGACTAACTTTCATTAGCTGCTGTGCCTCTTGGTTCATTTTTTAAAAAATGCTTTAAACTTGCCAGTCTTTTCCGGAAACAAGAAACTTCATTTGACATTGTGTTTGTGCATCCCTGTGATGAAGGCATTTAAAGTTGTCAGGTGTTAAGGATTCTGGCTCACCATGTTTTGCTAAGATGATTGCTTGTTATTGGTCAGAAATGATCTGCTGATATAACCTCAATTGCTAGTGTTAATTTAATACAAGAACATGAATGTATCCTGATGGCTAGGAAATCTCCCTAACTGTCCTTTTGACCTAGTGGGAGGGGATAGAGAAATGTTTTACAGTTTGAACCTGAGAGACAGAGATTGGGAAATTTCTCTCTGAAACTGGGCAGCAACCTTGGAGATAAGGTTAAAAGCACAAGGTGCTTTTAAAAGAAAGGTTAGTGGATTTGCTGCAGCCTACTTCAGGGGTGTCAGTTTGCTTTCCATATGTTTTACTTACATGTTTTCAAAGCAAATATTACAAACATACCATAACTTTCCTGTGCTATGTTGTCCAAAGAAAACCAAATGCTAAAGCACTGCCCCTGACATAACTTCTTGTTGCTCAATCAAGTGAAATTCAAGTAGCATAGCTCTGCTCTCTCTTGTCTTCTTTACCATTGGCAGGAAGGAAAAAGCATCCTCCTGTAGATATGGCTACAATCGGGGCCCAGGAAATTACCAAGCTGCCAGCAAGCCAGAGAAGAAAATCCAGGCAAGTCCTAAGGAGAACATTAACTCACCATAAAACAATTGAAACCACACACAATTCAGAGAAGCCTGAATCAACACTTTCAGGTTTGGAATGGATTCTGTTCCTCCTTCCAGACAAATATTTTGATGAGAGGGAGGAGCAGAGCATTAAGTAAAAACGTTATTGTTGATATCCTTATTGGTCGATTAATCGCAAGTCTTTCCCCTCAAAAAACAGTGTTTCTGCAACATTAAAGGCTTTTAGTTTAAAGAGCAAGTTAAAAAAAGCCTTTCCTTGCAACATTTTGAAGTGCTGAGGAAACCAGGGGAAGTTCTCTGTGATGTTGCATGATTTCTGTATTTCTTGGTCTCAGATTGCAAGCATCATTTGAAAGTGATGTATGTTGCAGTAATTAATTTGCGTGGATTCAGGTATGCTCCCAGGTACATTGTGATATCTGTCATACTGGGGAAGCACCCTCTGGTTTCTTCATTGGATCTTTTGTTGCGTAGCCAATGCAAAGAATGACAGTGTGCATATGGAAACTTTTATTAATGACCGGAACGCCCTAAAAGAATCTGGACTTGATGGCTAACCGAACAAGTTACATTTTATTCAATATCACAAAGGCTTGTGTCTTTGTATCAGATAATCCTGCTTCCTTAAATATGTCTTAAAGACAAGAGAATCGGGAAAAAGGAACATGAGAACAAACAGAAGTCTAAGAAAAAACATGGTCCCATGTATCTGGACAGTGGCATGTTCTACATTTTGGTTATAGTCTACAACCTACACTCTTTGGTCCCAGTCTAATTGTGTACATGTGTTAGAAAACCACCAATTACACTACTCAACAACTTAGTGGGGAAAGGGAGAAAAGAAAACTATAACTCCAGCCCTGTTCGAAATACTTTATAAGCATGATGACCAATTTTCTGACCAGGACCATGCATGTACAGTTCTAACAACAGAATTATGGGTGTTGTTATATACAAGCATCCAGTTGTGCATGCAATTTGTAATCCAGCTATGGATACATACGCTGAAGCCGGTTTACACACTCATATGCACTTAAGCTGGATCAGACAATTAGTTTGAGAAGTGGAAAATAGGAAGGGAGAAATATATTGACCCCATAGAAAAGGAAATTGGTAAAAACACAATTCCATATTATAATTTCAAGGTTTGTGGTTAAATTATATGCATTTTCAAGGAGGGGCAAAATACTGCAGTGCGCTGAATGCAATGTATTTAAACATCACACTTCTGGCTCTTTAGAGGCTATAAAGCAGAATAATGAATAACACTGAGAGTTTGTTAATTAAAATGCCCTTTCAAAGGTATGGTTTAAAAGGCAGCAGGGGGAGGACTATGGGCTGTATCCGTGGCTGTTGAACTGATGAAAGAGGGAGGGGGGTGATCTCTCATGATTCGCCTCCTCACTGATGTGCCCTGTCCCACATTGCCTTCTGTCGGTGAGGGTTCCCCACTCCCAGAGCGTTTACAGAAAGCTGATGGGGGAAAAGAAAGGCAGGGAAAGATCCCATCCCACCAGCAGTACACCCATAGGATTCACATTCCTATATGTTCTGTGAATTAAACTTTTTGTTTGTTTGTTTGTTGATTTTCATGAGGTTCCAATTGAAGACTTGAAGTTTGGTTTATGGGGTGCAGGGGGAAAATGTCAGTTTAACATGTTGAATGAAACAAAACTTGTGAATATTGTTGCTGTTTGAATGCATTCATTTTTTGTTTATATATGAAACCAGGAGAAACCTGTTGGTTTGCTCTGGGAGTCTTGAATAAAGAGTTAACTGCAGCTGTTTCTTGTGTTTACTTCTTAATTTTAGGTGGCCTCTGTATTCCTTCATTGACTGATGGGGTTGGTTATCTAATTTTCGCTTAGGATTCCTTTATTTGTTTTCCATTTAAATTCACATGGAATCAGTGTTAATTTCTTAATTTTCATTCACTCTTTTCTCACAGTACATCTTCATCTTCTCTTAACAACACCTTCATATTTAAAAATGGTAGTTATGATTTCTCCTTCCCTTGAATCTTCTACCCTGGCACATTTGCTTACTACGATCAAGACTTGCCAAAACAGCCTGAATGCCATCTTCAGTATTTCTTTTCTTCAGGCCCATCACTTGCCTCTTCTGGACACTATCATATAGACAGCTTGGAATGCATTCACTATATCACTTTGTATGCCAGGGATGCAGTGCAGATTGAGATTGCTGGGAATCACTATATAATGGCTTGAATCTAGTTGGGTGTTTCCACAGGCATAAGGGTTTCTGCTCATGGATAGGGTTGCCAGCTCCGAGTTGGGAAATATTGGGAGATTTTGGGGGTGGAGCCTGAGGAGGGCGGAGTTTGGAGAGGGGAGGGGATTTCAATGCCATAAAGTCAAATTGCCAAAGGGGCCATTTTCTCCAGGGGAACCTATCTGTGTCGCCTGGAGATCATTTGCAATAGCAGAAGATCTCCAGCCATCACCTGGAAGTTAGTAATCAAATATAGGCTACAAGTACACTGAAGGATGGTATGGAATCAAAATTATGCACTTGCAATGCTAGTAATAAAAGCACAAACTCAAGCTGAATAGCAAAACGGTCTATTCAAAGGAACGACCTCTAAGTGCAAGAATAAATACGTGTTCAATTCAACAGAGCAGAAAGCAACAACAGACCGAAGTTCACAATTACAATTCCCAAAGGTAAGTCTAGGTATAAATAAATGCTTATGCAATACAGTAAAATCACAAGATTAAATATTCATATAAATAGATGCATAGGCAATAGTCCAAACGTCCAAAAAAGGTAAGTATGAGCTGGGCAACGGAGTGGTTATCAACCGCAATGGGCTTCCGGTAAAATCCCCATTTCATAATCTTTTTCAAGCTTCAAATATTTCCGTGTGCCAATCAAACCTAGACAAGAAAAAGGAAAATGCAAAACCACCAATAATATCTATATAAAATGCAAGTAAAGTCTTTAAATTCTTTAAAATACTATTATATACATACCCTTATGGGAATAAAGCTTTTAAGCTTGCATTCAATGTGGACAACTTTATAAAGCGTCTAAAGTGACTTATGCCAAGTGTTATTTATATATTTTCTTGATTCCACAGGTGTCAGTAGTTTCTTGGGTCTTACAAGATATTACCGTATATTGTGGTGAGCAGGCGCCATTGCAATTTATAAGAAACTGGAAAGATCCATATAAGAATTTAAACCATTGGGGAAAATAGTGTCAAATAAAAAGATAAAGCGAGACTCTTGTTGTGACAATATTCTATCCATATCCTGACTCTGAAAGGACCTTCCACGATACTGCCATATAACAAAAAACTGTAATTCTGTAATTCTGAACGGGCTTTACTTTTACATTAAGACACTTTAGTAATTGTAACAGTAAATGTGTTATTTATTTAATCCGTTGCCCCTGTGGTCTTTTGTATGTGGGCAAGACGAAGAGGGCCAACAAGCTTCGCATTGGGGAGCACAGGTCTAGAATTAGAAATTTGAATATGGAGGCACCCCTTACGAAGCATTATAAGGATCTCAAACATTCAGACTCAGAATTACAGTTTTTTGCAAGTGCATAATTTTGATTCCATATCACCTGAAAGTTGGCATCCCTACTCCTGGATCATGATGAATTTTTTGTTTTGTGTCCCCTCTGTAGCCTAAAATGTCCTTCAAAATGCAGTTCCTAGGAGGCCCTGTCTGCTGGGAATGCCATTTGGGGTGGGGGAGGATTTGAGGCTATAGCAGAAGGGGGAGGAGAGAAAGCTGCACTGCATAGATGGACATCCTTCTTCCTGTGGAAACATTCATTTGGATTGAAGTTTATATCTCGACTACACAGAAATTTCTGTCCCCACCACCACTTACCAGTCTTTAAAAATGTTTTCTGTGACAAGGATGCTTCTGAAATTCTCCTCATATAAATTACTCCCTAGATTTTAGAGTTCCAAAAATTCAATGGTATTATTTCTGAAGTGGAATTGAAACATTAGGAATTTTCCATGGTAATGTTGTTTGTTTCCATTATGTACATGTGTAATTTGCTGGTGCAATCACAACTACCATTTATTATGCATTCAGACCTTGCTTTTTACTGGATGGTACATTCTGGATATCTCAGGTGAAATGCTGCTTGTTTCTGAAACAGTGGATTCAAGTCAGCAAAGCTAAGAATAAGTAAGATTGACAGACTTGCATATCTTATACATATACAGATTGGAGCCATAATCAGGAGGAGTGGATAAACAATTAGGGCTGTCGATTCGGTTCATCCCGAACCGAAAAACCGCCAAATTTCCCCTGATTCGGTGGTTTTTAGTTCAGATGGAACCGAACTCAAAAAAGGCGGGAAAACGGGGAGCCGAATTCAGCGAGTTCGGAGAATAAATTCGGCAAATTCAGGGTTCGGCGCAGCAGCATAACCGTCAGTTAGTAAGCAGCATTCTCCCCCGGCCAATCGGTGGCCAAGCTGGGTCTTCTTCTGGCCAATCAGTCGCAATTGAGTGCATGAGCCCAGCTGCTGCGCAGCCCAGCCGGGGAGAGAAAGAGAGAGTATCTGTTTGTGTGAGAGAGAAATCCCCGTGGGGGGGGTGCTTGTGCACATTCGCTCCTTTCCGTGGCTGCAGGGGGCACATTTTTGGGGGTACAGCCCCCAAACTTTCAGCATAGCTTCAGAGGAGCCTTCTTGAAAGAATCCCCAAGTTTTGTAAAGATTGGATTGGGGGGGCTGAGATATGGGCCCCGAAAGGGGTCCCCCTTAATGTGCATTTTTATTCTATTTGCAGCACACATTCGCTCCTTTCCGTGGCTGCAGGGGGCACATTTTTGGGGGTACAGCCCCCAAACGTTCAGCGTAGCTTCAGAGGAGCATTCTTGAAAGAATCCCCAAGTTTTGTAAAAATTGGATCAGCAGGGGCTGAGATATGGCCCCCCCTTTTCCCTATTGGGATGAATGGGATCAGCCGATCCTATGTGCATCTCGACAGCGGCAAATCCAAGGCAAAACCTCCCGTGCTTAAATGGAACCATATTGGATTACCCAGTCCTCCAAGTCCCTCCTGATGGAACAGAAGACATCCACAGTAAGACCCCTTTTGGGGTTTTAATCTATAATTTTTCTCCTGTGTGTGTGTGAGGGGGAAGCAGAGGCTGTGTGTGTGTGGGGAGGGAGCAGTTTCTGTGGGTGGGGGGGGAAGCCAAAGGGGGCTTTCGCCCGTTCTGTCTGGGGTGTGTGTGCCCCCTCGAGTCTCTCTCTCCCTGGTTTGAGGGGGGGGCTTCAGTTGTGTGTCCTCAGGTTTTTCCTCATTCATAAGATCGGTTAGGTCTATTTTGATGCTCGCTCAAAAATTGTTTTCAAATTGTGACTTAAAGAATGCATTTGCCTGGTCCCGAGTCCGATGCAAAAGGGGAAATTCCACCCCCTTCTGTTCCTGATGCTTAGCTAGCATGCTCTGTCCCTTTCCATGGTTTGCAAACTCCCAGGCGTCAGGTGTTGCTTTGCATGGTTGCAAACGTGTTGCTTTGCATGGTTGTGTTGCTTTGCATGGTTTGCAAACTTCTTCTGTCCCTTTCCATGGTTTGCAAACTCCCAGGCGTCAGGTGTTGCTTTGCATGGTTGCAAACGTGATGTTTTGCATGGTTGTGTTGCTTTGCATGGTTTGCAAACTTCTTTGCACCTGCCCCGCCCTTGCTCCCCGCAGCTCAGCTGTTTGTCGGGCTGGGAGCTTAGAGTGGGCAGCAAGCTCTGCTAATTGCAAATGCACATTAAGGAGGGGGGGGCCCTTTCGGTGCCCATATCTTAGCCCCTGCTGATCCAATCTTTACAAAACTTGGGGGTTATTGCAAGAAGGGTCCTTTGAAGCTACGCTGAAAGTTTGGGACCTCTACCCCCAAAAATGCACCCCAAGAGCAGCGGAAAGTTGCGGTTGTGATTTTAATGGCTTTATTCGGCCGAATTTTCCCCCGAACTCCGAACCTCATGCCGAATTGCATGGACCCGAAGCGGGGAAATTTGGACTTCGGCATTTCCCGAATAAAAACATGCCAAATTTTGCCGAATCCGAATTTTACCGAATTTTTTTTCAACAGCCCTGTAAACAATTATATATATATACACACACACTCATATCCCTCTTTAGGATTTTATAAGCTCCCAGAGACTTAAACAAGACAATTCCCTAATCGCTCCGTATTTTTCCCCTTTCTGACTCATAGCTTCTGCCAAAAATTTGGGCCTTCTAGAGCATGTCCAGTCTTCATCAGACTTGTGGCTGGGGAAATGGAGACCTTTATTATTGATTAATTTAAAAGCTACTTTTTTTCTCCACTCCTGTGGAGGTACTTATGTACTTAGAAAGCCATACCTTGTTTATGAGTGGCTTGGTTTTGCTGCTTTCATGCTTTTGCATGACAAGCCACATACTGAACTATTAGATGTAGTGATCTGTAATAGGTCTTGATGTATATTGCATTGCCCAAGGCAGATTACAATGACTGAAAATAATGATGAGGTAGATTACAAGCCCTAGGGTGCCTGTAGAATCTTTCTCATTAATTAATTATACGAAAAATTAGAGCATTTTATTAGGAATGTTTTACATGTGGAATTTCCTGTGTCAGTGCACGGGGGAGGGGGTGGACCAAATGACATGTATCCACCCCCACGCCCCATCAACTCTACCACAACTCTGTTCTTCCAAGTATATTGTTATTCTTGTGAAATTGGTTGGGGGAAAATGACCCAAGGTGAGCAGCAGTAAATTATCTCCTTTCATGTTTTTCAAAAAGAGGAAATTAATTTGTTTTCTGTGCATTCTGTTCTCCTGACAAGAAAATCCTACTACAAACCATAACACAGATAGTAAAAGTTGAATTGGAGACTCCCTGTCAGGGGGATTAGATACTGTGTGGGGGGCTACATTTGCAATTATTTTTTTCCTGTCACATCACCAAACACCTTTACTGGCAAACTGCAAACCTGTTATAGAAACATGAAATGGGTTGACTCCTTCACTAGGGCAACAACGTTAATGCAATCTCAGGTTGTGTCCATTACAGACTATGGCAATATTGTATATGAAATTCCCGGGAGAAAATTCTACAGCAGGGAAAGAGATCTTTCTATAACCATTTTATGAAATTTACTGGTGTGGATAAAATGAACAGAGTTTAAAATTACCAGTCTGGCTATCGCTAAAAGACAGGTGAAGTCTTCTGGCTATCATTGCTCCATACTATTACAAATGGAAAAGCCCTGAAGTAATTGAATAGTTCATCTGCTGGAAACCACTGTGAACTGCTATAACCTAAAAAGAAACAATATATATACAGCTGCAAGTTCAAAGGCAAAAAAATTGCCTTCCTTACCTGGAGACATCACAAGCACAGCTGTCACAAGGGCTGTTCAGACAAGCGCTCTCTCTCTCTCTCTCTCTCTCTCTCTCTCTCTCTCTCTCTCTCTCTCTCTCTCTCTCTCTCTCTCTCTCTCTCTCTCTCTGCTACAACTTTTCAATAAATTAATCCACTAAAGTCTTCATTGATTAATAATTTCCCCCCAACTTTTCATGGGGCTATAAGTTAAGGAAGCATTAACATGCCCATTCCTTCTAACAGTGAGGAATAGCTTTTCTTAGGAATGTTTTCACATTTTCTATCTCGGCTATTTAAAATCCCAAAATTCCTGTTTTAATTTTGCTTTTCTATTTTTGCACCGTAATATTTCTATACACTGAATTTTCCCCTTAAACCATATGTATCTTAACATTGTACATACATCAACAAATCAACATTATATTTTATATGCATATCTTATGAAAAAGTGACATCCACAGTATATCTAAATTGAGCATAAAAACCATAAATATGCATGTAGTACAAATGAATCTGTAAAACCAGTAACAAAAAGCAGAAAACTGAAAACAATGACAAAAATGTAAAAAGAACAAAACAGGATAATTGCTCATCTCTACTTTTTAAAATCAAGTTATGAATCGTCTTGGGGGCAAAATGGATGTGATGCAGAGCTATGTATCTCTTTCCCCTGACTTTTTTTTTTTAATGAAAAGCATCATGGACTGCTATGATTCAGCAACATGGAGGTGGGATAACAAAGGTGCTTATCACTGTGTATACCAGAGGCCTGACTCCAAGCTTTTGCCCACCGATGAAGGAAAAGCATATGGGGACACTTTATCTTTTCCTCTGCAAGTTGAATGTGGCAGAAAGGATCAGGGTTGCCGGGTCCCTCTTCGCCATCGGTGGAAGGTTTTTGGGGCGGAGTTTGAGGAGGATGGGGTTTGGAGAGGGGAGGGACTTCACAATGCCATAGAGTTCAGTTGCCAAAGCAGCCATTTTCTCCAGGTGAACTGATCTCTATCGGCTGGAGATAAGTTGTAATAGCAGGAGATCTCCAGCTAGTACCTGGTGGTTGGCAACCCTAGGAAGGATGCTTTTCATTTAAAAAAAATCAAGGAAAAGATTTGATGATGGTTTCCTTCAGTATCTCAAAGAGACATCCATAATAAGGATGTGCATTAATTTATCAACAAATGCGGAAAATTAACAGAACCCTACTTATTAATAACAGAGTCAGGTGGCAGCTTAAAGACTGGCCACTTTATTGTGGTATAAGCTTTCATTGGTCAGACCCCAGTTTGTCTTCATCTAACAAAGCAGACACAGGCTTTAAAAAGTGTGTGTGTAAAGTGCAGTCAAGTTGCAGTTGACTTATGGCAACCCCACAGTGTTTTCAAGGCAAGTGATTAAGCAGAGGTGGTTTGCCATTGCCTTCTTCTGCAAAGCCTTCCTTGGTGGTCTCCCATCCACATACCAATCCTGCTTAGCTTCTGAGATCTGATGAGATCACTCTACACTATACCATTCCACATCCCTAAGAAAGCATACGCCATAATAAATTAATTAGCCTTTAAAGCTTATGCCATAATAAATTAATTAGTCTTTAAATTTATTGGTTTGGCTGCAGCGGACTAACATGACTACCCTTCTGGAACTATTCATTAATATCATTATTATACAAATAGAAATGGGTCACCAACAAGAATTTGTGGGGAAATCATCTAATTTCTCCTGCCCTGCTATTTTGTCTTTCCCTTCTGTGAAAGATCCCACAGCCTCTCCCTCTTTCTTGCTTCCTTATCTCCTTTCTACCCACCAGGCAACCTACCTTTATCTTCCCCCTGTTTTCAGCTTCCCCTCCTTCCCTTCCCCTAGCAGCCTCTCCCTGGGAAAACTCTGGCACATTTGTATGATGGCAGCCATCAGTTTGGGCTAAATAGTTCAGTCGGGAACCCACAAGGACTTGTGAAGGTGCTTTATTTTCCCTTCCACCCCCTCCTCACACTATTTCCCATATTCTTTCCCCTTTCTCTGCTTCCTTTCTCCTTCCCACCCACACCCAGCAATTTTCTTTTTCTCTGACCCCATTTTTAGCTACATGTACTATTTATTTACTTCATTTATATCCCACCTTTCTCCACAATGGGGACCAAAATAGCTTACATAATTCTCTATCCTCCATTTCATTGTCAAAACTTTGTGAGATAGGTTAGGCTGAGTGTGTGACTGGCTCAAAGTCACTCAGTGGGGATTTGAACCTGGGTCTTTCAGATCATGTGAAACTCTAAGCACTACGCAACACTGCCTTCTGTGCAGTGGCTGCCGTTAAACAGTAGCAACCAGCCAGGCCTGGGTGAGTCATGGAAGTCATCTTGTAGGAAGTTGTTCGGTTGTTGCTGTTTGGCCTAGCCCCAATAAGTCCTCCATCAAACAGCACTGGAAAGGGCCCTGAACCCTCCCCATCTTTTACTGACAAAAACCAAGGCTTAAAAGCTGGCAGTACTGTTGTCATTGCTTAGCAATCACCACTGGGAGGACGTTCATTTCTTAAGGTGCTGCTTCTATTATTGGGCGGGGGGTTAGTGCCCAATGTAATTTTTGTTTAAGACTTCAGATTTTTCTGCAAACCTAGGTGTTTTATTAGGTTTGTAGAAGATCTGCCTGGTCTGTTCATGGCCCCAGTCTCTTGATTTAAATATCCACAGTTGGAGTCATGTTGAAAATTGGATATATAGATGAATAAGGAAAATACTTGTGTCATACTTGTATCTCTCCATTGTTCTGGAACCTGGCTGCCTAGCTGAGGGTTCAAATAGATCAGAAGAGAGAGAGTTAGGAGATATATATCTGATATAGAAGCCAACAGGTATTTTGCCGCAGAAAGTGTTCGTGCAGGTAGGGTTTTTTTTTCAAGTGTTTCCACAAATACTACTGGTAGGTTACTAGCTTGGGGAGGACTTTCTGGATTTTATAGAAGTAACCCTCTCAAGCTCCCTTTTTGCCTATGCTTACATTGTTCTCCAAGAGAATATGCTATTGCAAGTTATCACGGATATTTTGCTTTCAGCATTGCTATTGTAATACTGAGGAGAGAAGGGGGCATGATATAGTCTGATCTCATCAAATCTTGGAAGTCAAGCAGGTTCAGTACTTGGAAGGGAGACCACCAAGGAAGACTCTGCAGATGAAGGCAATGGCAGACCACCTCTGCTTCTCCCTTGCCTTGAAAGTCCCTTGCTGTGGTTGCCGTAAGCCAGCTGTGACTTGACAGCACTTTACACACACACACTGTAATACTGACTGATCTGTGTGAGGAAAGTGACTGATTTGCTGTAGTATGACAGTTCTGCCCACTGCTGTTTGTATCTATTGGGGTTCCAAGGGCCAGCTTTGCCCACTGTTATAATGCTGCTGGCTGTCTATAATGTTCAAGTGTCACCTCTGACCACTGTTGTAATTCTGCCCATTTTACCAGTTCTCTCCACTCTATAGCAAGCTGGATTTTATAGTAAAGTATTGTATAGTATCGTATAGTATAGTATATATCAATACAACCACATTATAGAAAAATAAAGGGAGACTTCTTGAATTGCTGCTGTTTCCTTCCAAGTGGAGCAACCAAAATGGCGATTCATCTGTAACTTTGCCTTCAAGTCTTGTTATGCTAATTGCCTCCTTGTGCCTACTCTACAACCCTGGCCTCCTTATGGTGCCAGCTAAATGCCTCCCTTTGCCTTCTCTGTAGTGCTGTCTGCTTCTATGTGTCACCAAATGCAATCTTCTTTGCACACTACTGTCCCCGGCCTTTTTTGGGTGTCCCAGCCATTCTCTCTACAATGCCAAACACTTCCCTGTGCCATCTCTGCAAGTTAGAACCTTAATTGCCAATTATAGGGAGACCACCTATCTGCCTCAAATTTGGCAGGAAGAATCCAATGGGCAAGGACCACATCCCCAGACAATTTCATCCCAGTTGGACTGGCGAAAAGGTTGCAGCTAGAAATGTATTCTTCCTTTAATTTCCTCTAGAGATGGAATGCTTTTTCCTATGTGCATGAAATGTGGCAGGGAGGATCCCTATTGATAAGCAGTACAATCTGTGAAGCTCTCATCCCAGTTGAAGGAAAACCACCTTACCTTACAGGCAGGAATGTGTTCTATACTGAAGCAAATGGAGACACAAATGAGTAGAATAACAGAGAATAAATAGGTTCAATAACAAATACCACACAAGCAAATATTGCTGGTGGGGGGACTCCACATGCCTAATCTATGTTGAGGTTGTCTAGCATGCTGATATGTTTAAATATAATAAATTAAAAGATTAATCTATTAAAAGAAAAGTTGTTTACTGAAATCAAATTCTACACTTGGTGGACAGGCCTAATATAAATGGAGAGACAGAAAACCTTTTCTTTCATGGTTTAGATGAGAGAAAATAGGTGCACAAACTCTCTAAAATAAAAGAATCAGGCATTGGGCATTTTATAAAATTTTAGTTTTGCTAGCAGATATAAATTCACTGAGTTTGAAAGTGGCCCATTCATTTCCAAGTAGAAACCAGAAAACATAGTCTGTTATTGGATCATAGGTAGTTATCAAATTTGCTTCTGATTGGTTAATCCTGGTAGAAATTTGGAGGACTACAGAAGGTGGATTTGTTCCATGTAGGATTAACCCCTTGCATTTTCTAAGATGAACATGACTACAGTACATGGATAAAGGTTCTTTAATCAAGTAACTATGTTGCCGTTACCTTATTAATCAGGTAAATTGGCTAGTAAAATAAATTGTATCATCAAATGTAGATGACCTTTTCAAAAGATTAAATGGCAACCCTGAATATAGCTCTTACATAAAAAATGAGATTTATTACATACAACAGAACAGCAACTGTTAATGTAGATAACTTTCTCTGTACTTAAAAAAACAGTCAACTCATTGTTTAAAATGTCATTTGAAACACATGGCCTGACTCAGGCAATCATAGATTCATTAGAATGATTCCATTGGTATTAAAACCCCTGGGGAAGTTCTGATTAAAAATGCACTTTCAATTGGCAATTAATCAACTGGTTAATCACATGGACTAATCAATGAACGCTTTCAGCCCCACATTACATGTCAATACCATAAACAGATGAATGGCAACAAAGATTATGAATACTTGGCTTCTTGTGGTTTGGATATACTGTGATTTATATTCCTGTTTGGGTGTACATCCGAATTAAATGCTTAATATTTGTTAAACTTCTGGTGAATAGAAGCAATATGCTTGCCACTTTCTTATGTACACGTAATTTATATGTGAGTTGCATTTGTATGTGACCATTTTAAGACAGATTAATTGCAGACATTTCTTCCTTCCTTCCTTCTCATCTTTATTTCTTATTTATGGATGATATAGTAGGATGAATTTTAATCAGTTTTTACCCTTTTACTGTGTTCATCACATTTTTCATCTGAAACTGCAGATGTTAACCATTTGGGGACACACAGAGGAAGCAGATCAGCCAAAGCAATATCGAGATCAGAACCTAGCTTTGTATTATGACTGATTTATTTAATGCTCAAGGGGGGAACATCACAAAGGTCAAAACTTGAGGGGTTATGGAGAGTGATGGTATATGTTTAATTAATTATACTTCAAAAGTGCAGTAGATTTTCTAAATTAGTTTATTGCCTCTGTTTCTCCAATAATTTACATCTTGGAGAGAACTGAAGACATCACTAAGTCAAGTCAAGATGCCACTGGTAGAAATAGAAAATTTTAACTGAATAAAGTTTTATTTGGATGTAAACTGCTGGTGCAGTTTGCTGGTCAATCTCCAACATGACCAGGAAACAGATCTAGATTATTCAGCTGCGGAAGCAAATAACCTCTGTCCATAATTCACCTCCGTCCATTATTTCCACTACAATTACACAGCAGGCCTTGATCTGGATAGCCCAGGCTAGTGTGATCTAATCAGATCATGGAAGCGAAGCAGAGTTGGTCCTGGTTAGTATTTGGATGGGAGACCACCAAGGAATACCAGGGATGCTATGCAGAGGCAGGCAATGGCAAACTAACATCTCTTTCCTTGAAAACCATATGGCTGTCTTTGTACCCTGGAGTCCTCAAGTTGCTCCCACTATCAGGGAACCATCCAAAACTCCCACACACACACCCATTTCCTACCACACTTGGTGCAAAGGCAGGCTAATGACAATGCCAGCTCACTTTAGCATGGATCAAGACCAGAAGCAAGAAAGAAATAGCCAGGGAGCCTTTAGTAAGTGCCTCAGCTAATGCAAAAGAAATGCAATTCATCATCCTATCCTTAATTTTAATAGAACTCATTATGTAACCCAAGGGTATGTAAACCAACACTGCTTTTATAGAAAGAATTACAGCAGATTGCTGTTTTTGTCATCTACAGCTCTTCATTACCAAGAATGACTAATTGTTCTAAAGAGCAAATGAACACATGTGATATTATTTATTTACTTATTTTTATTTCACAAAATTTATACCCCACTTTTCTGTCCTCATAAAGACTACCAAAGTGGCTAACTTAAAACATACATAATAAAATTACATCTTTAAAACCAACAAAAACACATCATTATCAGAAGAAGAAGAGTTGGTTTTTATATGCCAACTTTACCACTTAAGGAAGAATCAAACCAGCTTACATTCACCTTCCCTTCCCCTCCTCACAACAGACACCCTGTGAGGTAGGTGGGGCTCAGAGATCTGTGACTAGCCCAAGGTCACTCAGCTGGCTTCATGTGTAGGAGTGGGGACACAAATCCAGTCCACCAGATCAGCCTACGTCGCTCATGTGGAGAAGTGGGGAATGAAACCCAGTTCTCCAGGTCAGAGTCCACCGCTCCAAACCATTGCTCAATTAAACAATTAAAGCCAGAGCTAAAATGCATATAGAAACATAAAAACAACAATTAAAACACTGGGCAGGAGTGGGAGTAGGAGTCAGTTATCAGGGAAAGTTAAATTGGAACAGAAACTGGGTTTTATTCTAATTGTATCACCTTTAATTCAAAGACCCAGACGTGTTCCAACATGCATTCAAGGTTCTAATATGAGTTGGTATCTTGTTTGATTCAATAAAAGGGCCAATTCAGTACATTTACTACTTTGAGTATAGAGAACTCCTCCTCCTATTAAAGGAAATGAAGTTGCCCTTCTAAACAGTGAACATCCATACGAGGAGTTCCCAGACTCATAAGAAACAATGGAATCAGGGCAAAACTGGACCAATATTGTTGGCTGATGACCTTTCTCTTGTAACAGTACCATCTGGGTATTTTTGATTCCTTGTGATATAAGGCTTTTCTCTCATGACTGATTATCTATTTTCCCTTTCTGCCTGGATGATCATGGTTACTCTCCTAGGAATATCTTGAGTAAGTTGAACTAGTTGGCCTTCAGAAGATTGAGTAGTCTTCTGGACTAAAAGCCTAAGGAATCAGGAAGCCCCTGGTTGAAATCTCACCTTTGCCATGAACCAAAGACGAAACTATTGTTTCGTTTACACATAAGGCAGTGTATGATGTTCTCAACCTTCAAATTCCAGATGGAGCCAGAATCCACAGAAGACAGGTATCCTTTGAGAATTTTTTAAGCAAGGAATTCTGTGTGTTATAGTTGTACAGCATTGATTTCCCCCCAACAAAACAGCTGGGGAATTGCAAGGTGGGAAATCTTAGGTAGATTTTGTCTTGAAAGAATGTTGCAAAGACTTATATTTATGCACTGATGGCGAATATGTGACAGAAAAGTAGCTTTTATGAAGACAGGCGGGGAAAGGACCTGACAACACACCAGAAGAGATGTAGATTAGTTTACATAAAGAATTTTTTTTTAATTGGCAAATGTGTATATAAGGGACAAATACATAAGACTATGTATAAATGGTATATTACTAGGGAGAGGATGTTTAAAATTCCTCCTGAAGCCTCAGGTCAGTGCTGGAGGCACAACGAGCTATCGGGATCCTTTATATACATCATGCAGCATTGTCCAATTGTTTTAAAAAATGGTTCTGAAAATTTAGGACTGTGAATGAAATCCCACAAACAAGATTACCATGTGATCCCAAGAAAATAAAATGAAGTATATAATTAGCTTTGCTGCAGCTAGGCTGTTACTAGCGCAGTCTTGGAAACAGGTAAATATTCCTGAGACTGAGACATGGATCCATAAAATATGGTTTACAATGTTTGAGGGGAAAATATTGCCATATAAAAATACTGGGAAGGAAACAGATGTTTACAGGACAAATTTATAGAGGAATGGCATCCTTTTATTACATCCTGAAATAAGACCAAATTGGAGGAGAATGCTAAAGAGGAAATCTTGAATTATATGGATCTGTCAGAGAATGAACATAAGAAATGGTGGGACATAATAACACTGAAAGGAAGATTTGATGAGCTATCATGAAGGTCAGTGGTATAAAAATTTGTCTTTGTATACAATGTTATATTTATATCCTGCTTGTCTCTCTGAACTAAACATGCTATTTATGGTCTGTTTATCTTACTGTTACCTATGACATGTAGTACAAGTCTGCAAACCCTATACTGTATTTGTAATTTTGGAGGTATTTGTGATTCTGGAGAAATCTGTACTATCCGAATAAGCTGTGTAAAAACACCTTAGTTTCTTTAAAAATGGAAATGAAAATACAAAACTAAAAAAAAGAATTGATACGGGGTGATGATGTGACAGGCTTGGACTGGTGAGCTACCAGAGTGACTGTGGATGGAGAGTGACTTTTCCAGACTGAAGAAATGACCTGTACCCTGCCATAAATTTTGTTAGTCTTTAAGGTGCTACTGGACTCATGCTCTTTTCTATTGCTATTGACAGACTAACAACCCATTCCTAAGCCTCCAGGATGAAAGTCCTTAGGAGGCCAGGTAGAGGCTGCACTGGTGTTTGTGCATCCTGCATTGGTGCCCATGCCACTTATGCCATCCAGGGTGGCACAGATGCCAGCAGGGGGACCTGGATGCCACTCTCCAGCAGCGCCACCCAGGGACACCATCCTGGCCTTCCGCCGGCATCCCACCAGTACAAAGCCCCATGCTGGTGTCCCAGGGGGTGGTCCCAGGGTGTGCTGGGGGGGGCGGAGCTGCCAGTTGGGAGCTTCCTGTCCCCTTTTGCCCTGGTATGTCAACGGCAAGAACAGCGTTGCTGCGCCAGCTTTTTGCTGGCTCAGCCTCACTGTTCTCAATGGGGCAAAATGCCCTATTGAAACATTTAAAAACCTTCGAACGGCTTTTTAAAGATACCCATTGTGATTTTCCCCCAGACTGACAAGTCTTCACCAGCCTAACCTAAAATAGGAAACCTAAGGGAAGGAATTGGTTTATTACAGACAACACTGCCATTTCCAGATAATTGTGCTTCAGTTAAAACCCACTGAACCAAGATCCTTTGTGAATTTCAGTCTGGAAAATTAACCTGCCAAAAGATATGATACGGAACAAGCGAAGTGCATAAGTTTTAAACACATCACCATAGATGTATTCAGCTAATCCTGTTTTTTTTTTAAAAAAATAAAAAAATAACATGGTTCTTGTTAATTAAAATGTTAGTTTTAAAGCAGAGACTTTCAAGATTACCGGTAGGTACTTTCTTTCCTCAGGCTCCCAGAAAGCAAACAAGCATTTACTTATTTGATTTGCTTTGATAAATAAGCAGTTCTAGGTTTCTGGATTAGCATCATGCATTCCCCTGTATTGATGTACCTCCTTTATTGTTAGCAAAAGATACTTCTTCCTTACCTGCAACTGCCATCACAGCTCTTTGCTGCAACAGCTATGTTTGGGTTTTGTGTGTGTGAATAAAACAACAATGGCAATGGGAATGTAGTTATGCCCTGAAACTATTCACATGGGTACAAATGAACCACTCTGGTTCAGTAACACACAGCAAGCAAGCCTTTTTTTTTTTTTTTGGTATAGTTGAAGAATTATGGCTCTGTACCCATAAGCAACCACAGCCATTTCTAATGCGCTGAAGAGGGTTTACGTTGGCAGGGCTTCAGAGACTGGCAAGCAGTATATGTGGGCGGTTTATAGGAAAATGGAAAGGTAAAGTATTGATAAAACAAACAGCTGCAGTGCTACTGGGACTGGGAATCTAGCAAACTGTGCACTGGGGATTGGTTTTCTATAGCAGCTGCAGGGGGAGGGGGAGTTTGAGCATTATTCAGTCAATAAAAATTATTTTTCCACAGTCACAAAACAAGAAGTTAATGCACATCCATCAATTTCTCTCCTTAAAATTAACTCTGAAAGGCCTCCGATCGTGGGTAGCTCCGTTGCATAGGGATGCCAAATCGGGGTTGGGAAATTCCTGGAGATTTGGGGATAGAGTCTGGGGAGGGCAGCGTTTGGGGACAGGAGGGACCTCAGAAGGGTGCAATGCTTCAGAGTCCCCCTTCCAAAACTGGTGCTTTCTTCAGGGGAACTGACCTCTGTAGTCTGGAGATGAGCTGCAATTCTGGGAGATCTCCATGCCACACCTGGAGACTGGCAAGCCTAGTAGCCAGGCAATAGTATTGAAAACAAGCAGCAGTCAGCTCAACAAACAGGATGAAGAACAGTCGCCTCAGTCTGGTTGACAGCAGTGGCTCCTGTTCCTCCTTACCCATCTGGTTCATGTGGAAGTAGCGCTGGCTGCCCCCTCCTACACCTCTGGTCACTTGGATGCTTGCCCAGCCTGAAGCACTGGAGACTCCTACTCCTGCTGGTGCTCTCTCCTCCACCCACTTTAGGCCCATGGGATCCTCCTCTCTTTGCTTGGGGGGGGGGGATTAAACATGTTTCCTTTTTAAGAGTTTTTTTTCCTGCAAAGCTGGGGAAGAATGCCCTCTATCTGAACCTGGTCCCATTCCCTGGGTCTGTTGGTCAACATAGGAGCCAGGTGTATATGAGAAGAAGAAGAAGAGTTGGTTTTTATATGCCAACTTTCTCTACCACTTAACGGAGACTCAAGCCAGCTTACAATCACCTTCCCTTCCCCTCCCTACAACAGATACCCTGTGAGGTACGTGGGGCTCAGAGAGCTCTAACAGAGCTGTAACTTGCTCAAGGTCATCCAGCTGGCTTTGTGTGTAGGAAACAAATCCAGTTCACCAGATTAGCCTCCGCCGCTCATGTGGAAGAGTAGGGAATCAAACCCGGTTCTCCAGATCAGAGCCCACCACTCCAAACCACCGCTTTTAACCATTACTGGCTCTCTTGTGATAAGTTACTTGTGATTTATTTATTGCCTTATTTGTAAGATTTTATCCCACCTCAGCCAAATATTCTTTGTGCATTTATTGCCTGTGTGTGTGTGTGTAAGGAGCCTTCAAGTCACAGCCAACTTATGGCAACCCAGTCAGATTTTCAAGGCAAGAGACTAACAGAGGTGGTTTGCCATTGCCTTCCTCTGCATAGCGATCCTGGTATTCTTTTGTGGTCTCCCATCCAAGTACAAACCAGAGCTGACCTTGCTTAGCGTCTGAGATCTGACAAGATCACATTTATTGCCTATATATGGGTAAAAGACTGGGGTAAACCCCCAGAATTTTCAATAATATTGTTTGGTGGGCTCAGTCTGTGGCCTACTGGTTCCTTGGTTTGGAGTGTTGACAGATTTAACTCTAAAGGCCACAGAATGTTAAGCAAGGAAATAAAAATTTAATTGAAACTGTGCAGGTATTTTCTACATATATGGTTAAGTTACTAAAGAACCAACACGAAACGTCTCATTGTTGTCTACCCTTTGCAAGCCGTATCCGGAGAATGCATAAAAAGGCTATACTTACACAACTTTAACTCTACTGGCACAAGTGTACTTCAGTAATACTTGTTTATTAGCCAAATGCATCTGATCTCAGAGGCCTGCATGACAAGTTCATTACATATCAATTTAATTAGCCAATTTACATTTAATTTACATTTCAATTAATGTCTTTAGCAACAAAACGTTGCATTAATAGGGTAATTGCCTGTTAGGCAATATGTAAAAGAATAAATAGTCACATTTTGAGGAAGCATTCCTATTTTCTACATTTTATTACCATAAATAACCTAAATAATTATTGCTCTTAAGGGGCCATGTCCCAGTTCCCTTCTGGGCCTAATTATAAAGACTTAGTACCTCATTAAGCAAAATGGTTTTGAAGTCACAGAAAAGCATTACTCTAATTGTGACTCATTAGTTTCAACAAAAAGTGGGGGAAGAGAAACTGCAATAGCACATTTGGACATATTACTTTTGTGTTTCATAAGCAGCATCTCATTTATGAACTGGTAGTTGCAGTTTAGAGGCATTTCCATCATGAACCCGGCTTTGCAAAGGTTTTGTGAAAGTGTGTTTTAAAAAGATGCAGAAGAAAAATCAGGTCACACTGAAACCTGGCATGACAAAGTCCATCATATTCTAATAACTTTATTCCTACAAAACTGCAGTCGATTTGCTTGAGCTTCAAATGACATGGAGATTAAAATGCAATACAGGTCAAACACTCTTCTCGCTGACTGAAAGTCACCCTATGAACATTAGCCTTGTAAATTAATAGAGCTCTACATCTTACAGAGATTTAAAAGATGTTACCATTAATATTTGGGCTGCAAACCTAGCTATAGCCTGCTGCCTCTGTATGTAGGCTGAGTTCAAGGGAGGGTTATTGAATAATAAGGATGGTGCTCTGGAACTATAAAACCACAGAGAATTCTGAGACACTTGTGATTTGTGCTGGGAACAGTCATTACTAGCATGAGAGTTGCTTCTAGCATGCTCTGTTTGCACAAGAAATGAGATAAACCCCCATAATCCTGTATGATGCTACAATTCTGAGGTGCACTTGCCATTTACTTGGCCTGTGACCATGTATTGGTGTGCTGAGTTTTGAATTCTGGCCTGTTGGCCTTTGGGAGAGAGATGGTGCTGGTGGCCTTTGTCAGTGATCTCCATTTGAATGTGGACAAGGGCAATGCAGAGCCAGCGTGGTGTAGTGGTTAAGAGCAGTGATTTAGAGCGGTGGAGTCTGATCTGGAGAACTGGGTTTGATTCCCCTCTCCTCCACATGAGCGGTGGAGACTAATCTGGTGAACTGGATTTGTTTCCTCACTCCTACACACAAAGCCAGCTGGGTGACCTTGGGCAAGTTACAGCTCTGTTAGAGCTTTCTCAGCCTCACCTACCTCACAGGGTGTCTGTTGTGGGGAGGGGAAGGTGATTGTAAGCCAGTTTGAGTCTCCCATAAATGGTAGAGAAAGCCAACTCTTCTTCTTCCTCTTCCTCCTCCTCCTACCAGCATGTTCAACACCGTGAACCATGCCATCTTGTTGAGGCATTTAGAGGTCATTGTGGAAATTAAGCCTTAGATTGGTTTAAATCTTTCCTTATGGGTAGGACTCAGAGGTTTGCTCTGGAGACCAACTGTCATCAGTGTGGGACCTATCATGAAGTTCCTCAGGGCTCAGCCTTATTCTCCATACTATTCAATCTGTTATGTAAAGCCCTCAGGAGAAATCCTGTACTTGAAGAAGGCTGTTATCAATATGCCAATGACACCCAACTCTGTATATTTCTTTATCCTAATTGCCTGATGCTGCTGTAGAGATCCTGAACCTGTGCTTTGGTGCTTTAATTAAATGGTTAAGGATGAACAAGCTGAACCTGAATCCTGACAAAATGGAGGTAATGCTGGTTGGGAAGGCTAAAGTCTTGAGACATTGTGCTCCCCACCATTGACAGTGTCCAGCTGATACTCTCTGACTCAGCTAAGAGTCTAGGGTTTATACTGGATCCAGTACTATTACAGGAGAAGCATGTTAATGCAGCTGCAAAAATGGCATTCTAAGGGACTCATCTGGTTACCAATCAGTGATCAAGTACAATTCAAGGATCTAGTTATCACCTACAAATCTGTGAATGGCCTTGGACTCACCTACAGGACTGTCTCTCTGTGTGCTCCACTAGGACAAATTCACTCATCTGAGCAAAGCCTTCTAAAGGTTCCACCCTGTGTGTGTGTGTGTGTGTGTGTGTGTGTGTGTGTGTGTTAAGTGCCGTCAAGTCGCTTTTGACTCATGGCGACCCTATGAATGAAAGTCCTCCAAAATGTCATATTGGATTGTCTCATCATAGAGTTTTCAAGGTAAAGGTTGGTCAGAAGTGGTTTACCAGTGCCTTCTTCTGCGCAGTACTAATCAGGGTTAGCCATAGTGGCACTGCCGTTGTCTATGAACGATCCTCCGCCAGTGTCACCTTCCACTACTGCTGCTGCCCAGTAGCTAAGCTTCAGGGATTCCTCTGCCCTCATCCCCACTGGAACTGCCTGTTCTCTTCTGCGGATGTGGCCATTGATCCCTTAAGGGGGTGGATGCATCTTCGTCTGGTGTCTCAGCTGTGACCATTCTGTCTTGAGTGACTCTGCTAGGAGTTTAGTCGCTTGATAGAGTCTAGACCCCTTACGGTATTGCTCTCAGCTTCCCTGACACACAGCTGCATGTTCACGTGCATTTTCAGAGGTAGTTTCTACCTCGTGCAAAATATAAAACCATAATGTTCAAGAGGGCATTTTTTAACAAGGTTAGAAAAGTGTTGGTTCTTGTAGGTTATCCGGGCTGTGTGACCGTGGTCTTGGTATTTTCTTTCCTGACGTTTCGCCAGCAGCTGTGGCAGGCATCTTCAGAGGAGTCAATGTCCTTCAGTGTTACTTCTCTGAAGATGCCTGCCACAGCTGCTGGCAAAACGTCAGGAAAGAAAATACCAAGACCACGGTCACACAGCCCGGATAACCTACAAGAACCAATGAACTCTGACCATGAAAGCCTTCGACAATATTTAGAAAAGTGTGTGTGTAAGTGCCATCAAATCACTTCCGACTTATGGTGACCCTATGACTTAATGACCTCCAAAATGTCCTATTGTTAACAACCTTGCTCAGGTCTTGCAAACTGACAGCTGTGACTTCCTTGACTGAGTCAATCCATCTCATATTGGGTCTTCTTTCCTTGCTGCCTTCAACTTTTCCTAGCATTATTGTCTTTTCCAGTGAATCTTGTCTTGTAACGTGACCAACGTACAATAGCCTTTAGTCATTTTAGCTTCTAGAGAGAGTTCAGGCTTGATTTGATCTAGAACCCACTTATTTGTCTTTTTGATGGCGCATGTTATCAGCAAAACTCTCTTCCAACACCACATTTCAAATGAATCAACGTTCTTCCTGTCAGCTTTTTTCATTATCCAGCTTTCACACCCATAAATAGTAATAGAGAATACTATGGTATGTGTGAGGCTCCGCCTGCTCCGGCACCACTACCTTACACTCCGCCATCTTGAGTGTTCTTTGGAGGAAGGTCTTCACAGGCTGCAGAATGTGAGGGGAGGGGGTTGCACTGACTGGTTCCTCCTCCTCCTGGCTAGACTCCGCAACCTGGGATGGACAATAACAGTTTCCTCTCTGATATGCTCCTGGAACCTCCTTTTTATCCTACACTTCCTCCATCCAGTCCCACTCCTACCAATCCCCAGCTTTCCCCCTCCCCTGCTGTGAAGCAGCCTCCACACACATAACCTGTCACTCACCCCAGCTACCTGCCACTGTTTCCCAGCTTCTGCAAGTCTCCATGCCTTTGGCTCCTCCCACCTATCTCTCTAGCTCAGCCATCACTTCTCTTGGCTGTTAGCTGTATCAGGGTCAAAAGGGAACTGCAGTCAGCTCCTGCCTTGAGATCAGGCAGTCGAGGAGCCAGCCATGTCTTCAGTAAGATGTGATAGGGTTCTGGCTATATATAATTTGATAGATGCAGGTGTGAACCCTCCCCCTTAAGTTCAATAGAATCTAAGTATGGCTTACAGCACTCTTTGGCCAGGGTCAGCTACTGATTGAACATGGGCAGTCTTCCTTCCATTATATTGGAAATATTTGATATTGATTAATAAATAAAACTCACCTCCATAAATCAATGGATTGAGAACCTTAGAACTCTACCAATATTTGAATGCATGGCATATAGACAACAATTGTATACGGGCTTATTTTTAGGTCTTTGGAAACCTTTTATAGAAACTTATGTGTACATCTACCACCAATGTTGTTATATTTTTTGTCTCTAATTTATGTATACCTTTTCTTTCTGAAATCTTATTTAGTTGCTGGATTTTGAGTTTTTCCCCTTGTTCTTTTTTTGTTTCTAAAGAAAGAAATAATAAAAACAAACATTTAGCATTTATATTAGGGCTGTTGAAAAAAAAAATCGGTAAAATTCGGATTCGGCAAAATCCGGCCTGTTTTTATTCGGGAAATGCCGACGTCCGAACTCCCCCGCTTCGGGTCCATGCAATTCGGCATGAGGTCTGGAGTTCGGGGAAAAATTTGGCCAAATAAAGCCATTAAAATCACAACCGCACCTTTCTGCGGCTCCGGGGGGCATTTTTGGGGGTAGAGGTCCCAAACTTTCAGCGTAGCTTCAAAGGACCCTTCTTGCAATAACCCCCAAGTTTTGTAAAGATTGGATCAGCAGGGGCTGAGATATGGGCCCCAAAAGGGGTCCCCCCTCCTTAATGTGCATTTGCAATTAGCAGAGCTTGCCGCCCACTCGAAGCTCCCAGCCCCGACAAACAGCTGAGCTGCGGGGAGCAAGGGTGGGGCAGGTGCGAAGAAGTTTGCAAACCATCACGTTTGCAACCATGCAAAGCAACTCCTGACGCCTGGGAGTTTGCAAACCATGCAAAGGGACAGAAGAAGTTTGCAAACATTGCAAAGCAACACAACCATGCAAAGCAACATGCAAAGCAACACCTGACGCCTGGGAGTTTGCAAACCATGGAAAGGGACAGAGGCATGCTAGCTAAGCATCAGGAACAGGAGGGGGTGGAATTTCCCCTTTTGCATCGGACTCGGGACCAGGCAAATGCATTCTTTAAGTCACAATTTGAAAACAATTTTTGAGCAAGCATCAAAATAGACCTAACCGATCTTATGAATGAGGGAAAACCTGAGGACACACAACTGAAGCCCCCCCTCAAACCAGGGAGAGAGAGACTCGAGGGGGCACACACCCCCAGACAGAACAGGAGAAAGCCCCCTTTGGCTTCCCCCCCACCCACAGAAACTGCTCCCTCCCCACACACACAGACTCTGCTTTCCCCCCCACACACACACAGGAGAAAAAATATAGATTAAAGCCCCAAAAGGGGTCTTACTGTGGATGTCTTCTGTTCCATTAGGAGGGACTTGGAGGACTGGGTAATCCAATACGGTTCCATTTAAGCACGGGAGGTTTTGGCTTGGATTTGCCGCTGTCGAGATGCACTTAGGATAGGATGATCCCATTCATCCCAATAGGGAAAAGGGGGCCCCATATCTCAGCCCCCGCTGATCCAATTTTTACAAAACTTGGGGATTCTTTTAAGAAGGCTCCTCTGAAGCTACGCTGAAAGTTTGGGGGTTGTACCCCCAAAAATGCGCCCCCTCTAGCCACGGAAAGGAGCAAATGTGAGCTGTAAATGGAATAAAAATGCACATTAAGGGGGGACCCCTTTCGGGGCCCATATCTCAGCCCCCTCTGATCCAATCTTTACAAAACTTGGGGATTCTTTCAAGAAGGCTCCTCTGAAGCTACGCTGAAAGTTTGGGGGCTGTACCCCCAAAAATGCTCTCCCTGCAGCCACGGAAAGGAGTGAATGTGCACAAGCACACACCCCTCATGGGGATTTCTCTCTCACACAAACAGATACTCTCTCTTTCTCTCCCCTGCCGGGCCGCGCAGCAGCTGGGCTCATGTATTCAATCGTGACTGATTGGCCAGAAGGCGACCCAGCTTGGCCACCGATTGGCCAGGGTAGAATGCTGCTTACTAACTGGCGGTTATGCTGCTGTGCCGAACCCCGAATTTGCCAAATTTATTCACCGAACACCCCGAACTCGCTGAATTCGGCTCCCCATTTTCCTGCCTTTTTTGAGTTCGGTTCCATCCGAACTAAAAACCGCTGAATCAGGGGAAATTCGGCTGTTTTTCGGTTCGGGACGAACCGAATCGACAGCCCTAATTTATATAGCATTATGGAATATTTAAAGCGCTTCCCATCCATCATCTCAGCAATATTGTCCATTTATCCCACACCTTTGCTCCTGACTTTTGCCTCCTTTATGGTGATTGCATAGGAGTTACAGTCACCCTGGGATTCCTGGACCTGCTCACCTCACAACTGGCTAGCACAGAGCTTGCACAAGCAAAGGTTTCAGCATGGAATAAAGATTATTTCAGACACATTTTTATAGGAATGAAATTCTATGCAACAACAGAGGATGTTACTTTTGGTTCCCTCACTAACAATACCCTAGTGGGTGCCTTACGCTGCCCGACAGTTTATTTTTCTGGTTTTTCAAATACGGAATGGTGCATACATACAAAATAAAAAGCTCTAATTTATTCAGCAAAAGTGTTCATCAAGTAATAGACAGGTCATGAGGAAAAAGATTAAGAGCTTACATTTTTCATTTGACTTATTTCACATAAAATTTTATAGAGGATAAAATGATGGGGGGCAAAGAAGCAATGATATTTCTGTTTTATCTCTGTCTGAGGCCCATAAATCTTCCTGAAGTATCATTAATTATAGCAGCGTCGTTCGTGATGCTATTGTTAAAGGTCTAGTTACCTTTGCATTATAAGCCTTCCATTTTCATGGGTTTATAATATAAGTAAACGAATTGTTTCAAGCTGAAACGTTGCTTAGGCAGCATATCCATTGAGGATAATTATTAACTTTATATACAGAGAGATTGTGTTTTAAAACAAAAGCAATTGTATTACAATTTAACTTAATACCACACACACACACACACTTTTTGCTATTGCTGTCTTGGCTACACTACACATATGGGGCAAGGCATAAATACTTGAAATAAATAAATAAAATACAATGTACATGCCTTATATTGAATCAGGGCAATATTGGTCTATCAAGGGCAATATCAAGGGGCTCTCCAGGATCTCAGTCAGAGTTCTTTCACATTACCTACTACCTGATATTTTTTAACTGGAAATGCTGGAGACCGCATGCAAAGCAGACTGAGCCATGGGCCTTCCTGTCACTCAATAAGGTGCTCACCTCAGTTCTGAAACTGTTTTTTTTTACTGACGTCATTCAATCTGTCCCTGGGATAAATTGATTGGAACACCTAAGTTATAATTATGTGTTAAGATTTAAATCATCGTATATTCTAACAGCCAAGTGTGGATTATCCAAATCTGTGGATTTGGGGGAACACTGACTGTAAACAGATACTTCTGCAAACTTGTGGGGGGCACCCAAGTTTGTAGAAATCTCTGAAAAACCCACTTATATTGGCCGTGCAGGAGCAGATAATGGACTTACCTCTTGTGTCCTGGAGGAGTCCAGGAGCTGTGCTGGACCCAGCTACATCATCTTTGTCAGGGAGCTGCTCTGCACCAGCCATGGAGGTGGCAAAGTTTGAGGAGCTGCTCCAGGCCTGGCTGTGGCAGAGTACAGGAGCTATTCTAGGCCCAGCCATGGCAGAGTCTGGGGATCTGCTCCAGGCCCACTGGTGGTGGATTCCAGAGAGCTGCTCTGGGGGCTCATCCATGGTAGCAGCAGAGTCTGGGGAGCTGCTCCAAGTTTGGCAGTGGTGGAGTCCAGAGAGCCACTCTCGACCAGTTAGTGGTGGAATTTAGGGAGCTGCTCCAGACTGGGAACAGCTTCCAGACACCAATGTTGCACAAACTGGGTCAGGAGGCCGCTGCGAAGGCCTGTAGCAGTGCTGGGCTCAGCAGCAAGAGCGGTGGCAGAGAGCAACACCTGGGCTCAGCTTAGGGTTTCCAACCTCCAGGTAGTAGCTGGAAATCTCCTGCTATTACAACTGATCTCCAGCCAATACAGATCAGTTAACCTGGAGAAAACGGCCACTTTGGCAATTGGATTCTATGGCATTGAAGTCCCTCCCCCCCTCCGCAAACCCTGCCCTCTTCAGGCTCCGCCCCCCAAAAAAAACTCCCTAGCTCAGCATTCAAGTGGGGGAGATGGGATTCTCCCCTCAGGAGTCTTGCAGGCCCCCCATTTATATTTTCTAATAGCTAGGTCAGCCAAATCTGTGGATATTTCAGTCTGGAAACTGGATCCATGAACAGACAAGACAGATCTTTCTACAAACCTGAAAAATACCACAGGTTTGCAGAAAAACCTGAAATCTTAAAAAAAATAAAAAAAATAACAAGAACTGGAACTGGATAAAACCGCTGGAGCTCTTAGGCTCCAGACAGTGTAAAACAACCTGATAAGCACTGAATGTGGATTTTGGATAAATGTCTGAGCCCCAGTAGAATCGGGGCACAGTGTTTTGCTTGCTAGAGTAACTGAGCCTCAGCTGCGAATAAAACTGTTTTTCTTGATAACGGTTTTGGGTCTCTCTCTCTCCCCCTTCGAACCCTGGTTTCTGCTGCAATGTATTCAGTAACCTATGCAAGTGCGAAGTGCTCATCATATGTACAGGATGTATGCTTGTACATTAGTATCCTCATAGGCTCTTATTCACAAGTTGTATCAATTGCATATAGGGTCAAGCGCTAATGGCTGCAATCATCCCCTTTGCTATGAGCTTGTAACTTCTAAGCCACCTTCAAAGACCCCTATTTTTATATTTATTTTTAAAAACATTTTTATGTATTTTTATATTTATGGTTTTTTATATTTACTCAACGTACCTCCTACATGTGTAGAGTGAACATGAGTCATTACCAAAGTATATACAATTTCATAAAATGCATATTTATCAGTATGCACAATCTGGATTTTTCAGTATACTAGTCTCCAGATACAAAATCATTTAGACATTCACATAAACAACTGTATGTGCCCACAACATGAATGCATGTACAATGTAATATGTGAACAACTTGGTAGAGTTGATTGAATAGTTGGCGTGCATATTCACATACTTTGCATATTCACATACTATATGTCTGGACCTGAAGAAAATACAGGCAGTGTGTATTGAAAACATGAAGCTGCCTTACACTGAAGCTGCCAATATTGTCTACTTAGACGGGCAGCAGCTGTCTAGGGTCTAGGTAGAGATCTTTCATATCACAACTTTTAACTGGAGAGGCTGGAGACTGAATCTGAGACCTTCTGCATGCCAAGCAGATGCTCTTATCACTGAGCCACAGCCCCACCCAAGTTACCTTTTGGGACTTACCTTTTTCTCTTCCACTTCTTAAAATGGGGTCAGCAATTACCAAAAAGTAAAGGATATGGAGCAGGGGGAGTCCCTGTTTCCGAAGCATTGTGGCCCCTGTATTTATTGCCATTTATTGTCCTATATTGATTTTAATGGCTCAAATACATATCTGCGGATCTATCATCGAAATATAAATTCCCAGTGTCACATGTGGTTTGGCTTTTAAGAGTAACTACCAAAGAATGACAAGGAAAAGTGTGATGAATCTCAATCCATTGTCCTCCAAGTACCACCATATGAATGTATAGAGCACTCACATTCATTCAGATGTGTACTGGTGAAAAAACTGTATATGCTTACTTCTCTTTCCCTACCCCGCACTGTACTATATCATTATGTAAAAGCAGTATACCCAGTACAACAGGAAAATTAATGATGATGGCTGAATCACTGTTTGTTCTTGAATTCAGCCCAGTATAAGCAATCACATACCCAACATCTGTTCTTTCCTATGCCCTGTGTTTACTGCTTTGATGGCTTTCAGTATCAATCAGCCACATTGTCCCAAATAATGGTTTGACTCTACTGAACACAATGAGTTTCAGGAAATGAAAAGATTTGCATGGGCTGCTGCTCACAACA
This sequence comes from Euleptes europaea, assembly GCF_029931775.1. NCBI lineage: Eukaryota > Metazoa > Chordata > Lepidosauria > Squamata > Sphaerodactylidae > Euleptes > Euleptes europaea. The sequence continues at coordinate 73,520,799 of NC_079313.1, forward strand.
GTTTTAAGATATACAAAATCTAATATGGAGTGTAATATCCCTTCAGCTAAGGCAAGTGTGTGATGAATGCACAATGTACAACAGCAACGTGGAAGGCAGAGGGAATATGGCCTATACATGAGTAAATAATATCTATGAACACTAAGGCACGAGGAACATTTTCCTTTTGTGCTAAAGCAAAAAGATTATGTAAAAATACAGTTCTAACACCCTTAGGTGATCTCCATCCCTTAATCTAATCTATAATCGATCATTCTACTTCCCCTGTTTCATTACGTTTGATAATGTGATTCACTTTGCTCCCACTAGATCCAGTTATTATAATTTTTATACATATTCTGTCTGTCTTTGTTGGATTATATCACTTTAATATTTTTGGCATCTTCCCTTCACTAAACAGATTTGTACAAATTGCGGTTTTCTTACTGTGAAATGTATTATTAATCCAGTAATTAATTAATCTGGGTTGAACATATGAGATGCCATACTCGATAAGATAAATGGTCCATCAAGTCTCATACATTTTTGCTCTCAGTAGTAGGTACCAGAATTTACCAAAGCAAACAAACAAAAACCTCTGAACAAACTAGTAACCTGCAGGGAAATGGACAAACACTTCAGTCAATTTTTATATAAATTGTTGTTATCTAATTCTGCCCCAGAGTATAGATCAAAAAATCCACATAATGGGGTCATGTACAGATAAACAGGATTTTTCTGCAAACTTGGAGGAAGCAGAAAAACCTGGGAAGAAAGTGGCAGGGGTTTTTAAGAAACCTGAAAGTTAAATAAAAATGAGGTCTCATGAGTTCACAACCCCATAAATAATGCCTAACAAATACTAAGAAATGTATAAATGTATAAGGCCACATTACACTTTGCAACTGTGAACATGTTACAGTAAAACATTTGATTAATCAGGTTTCCACTCTGTAGAATTCACAGTGTGACCAGTGTGTAAAAACTGGGTGTGCAAACAGGGAGTTTTGTGCGCAAGGAGGTCTGAAGGGGAGTAAGAGAGAACCTTAGAAACAAAGCTTTGTGAAAAAGGACAAAGCAGCAAAGTTCCTGTGTGAGTTCAGCTTCAGACTGATGGAGTCAAGGTGATACACAAAATCTTTCTCAGTACAAGAATCTGTATTTCTTCAGGTAAGGACCTTATCTTTATCCTTAGTAAGGAAAGGAACAGACTGTGAGGTCAAAGCCGTGGAAAAGGTCCCTTCCCACCACGATGCCCCCTCCTAAGGATGGAGGGTCAAACTGGATGGGGGGGGGGAGAAGGAATCTCTGTGCTACTCACCAACTGAACTGTACTGGCCCAGTGTGAAACTGGGCACTGCTGTGCTCCTGATCTTCTTCACTGGCCCCACTGCACCCAGACTGGCAGGATGAAGCAAGGTACTGCTGTGCTTTTCTCACTGGCCCTACCACACCAGGGCTGGCAAAATGAAGCCATGTGCCACTGTGTTCCTCCTTGCCAGCGCCACTACTCTGGAACAGGTGGCCTTCTAGGCAAGCAGCCCTCTTAGATTTCCACAGTAAATGGTTTATCTGCCCCTGACTCATAGGGTCACTAGGTCCTCTTTGGCCACTGGCTGGGGATGGGGGTGGTAGTGTTGCCAGCTCCACATTGGGAAACTCCTGGAGATTTGGGGGTGGAGCCTGGGGAGGACAGGGACCTCAGTGGGTGACAATGCCAGAGTCCACCCTCTGACAGTGCTTACCTTGGTTGATGGATAGGGTTGCCAACTTCCAGGTACCGGCTGGAGATTTCTTGCTATTACAATTTATCTCCAGCTGATAGAGATCAGTTCACCTGGAGAAAATGGCCACTTTGACAATTGGACACCATGGCATTTGTCCCCCCGCTCCTCAGGCTCCACCCCAAAAACCTCCCACCAGTTGCAAAGAGGGAACTGGCACCCCTATTGATGGACCAATGGTCCAATACAAGGCAGCTTAAACTGCTTATGTACACTCCCCCTTCCCCAACTGCACTGTTAAAAGTTCAAAACACATTATATACATTAGGGTAGAGTTGCCAACCTCCAGGTGGTGCAACCGAAACAAGAGCTAGTGCCCCAAATGTGACTACTGGAATTCTCAAGCACTTATGGCAAAACAGACAAAAATATGCTGATAAGGCAATCGTTATATTGTGCATACAAACCGCAAAATGCAAAACAGTGATATACACAAATAATTTCAAAGAAGAAATTACAACAGCCCATGTAATTAAAGGTCCTTGCAACTTGTAAATGAGTCCTTGCAGCTGTGTAGGTGAACTCCAAGCAGCTTGTAAAGGAGTCTTTGCAACCTCCAGGTGGTGGCTGGAGATCTCCTGCTATTACAAGGTATCTCCAGGAGGCAGAGATCAGTTCATCTGAAGATAGGTTTGCTAGGTCCCTCTTTGCCACTGGCGGGATATTTTGGGGGTGGAGCCTGAGGAGAGTGGGGTTTGGGGAGGGGAGGGACTTCAATTCCATAGGATCCAATTGCCAAAGCGGCCATTTTTCTCCAGGTGATCTGATCTCTATCGGCTGGAGATCAGTTGAATTAGCAGGAGATCTCCTGCTACTACCTGGCAGTTGGCAACCCTATCTGGAGAAAATGGCTGCTCTGGAAGGTGGACTATGGCATTATACCCTATTGAAGTCCCTCCCTAAACCTCGCCTTCCTCAGGCTCCACCTCTAAAATCTCCAGGTATTTCCCAACCCAGAGCTGGCAACCCTACATTAGGGCCAGTTTTATTTTCATCATATTTTTACCAAATTACCTTACATTTCCTTCAGTGCGTTAAAAAGGCACTTTTATTTCAACTCAAACTTTAATAAAATGCATTTTCTGAAATCAGTTATAGTGCTCACTGTCCATCCATTGTCAGTGAGTTTAGAAGAGGATTGCCAACTCTGGAGATTCGGAAGAACAGCGCCTATGGACACTTGGAAGGGGATGTACTAAAACGCATGTCAAGCCAGCCCATTAGAAGCAATGGGAGAGGATGCCCAGCCCATTGAAGATAATGGGAGCCTGGAGTGTCCATTGACTTGCATTGGCTCCACTGCAATACATTACAGCACAAAAAGAGTTGCAAAGAAAATGTGGAATGGATTTTCCAGTAAGGTCTCTAAGTCCAGATACGCTACTCTGGGGCAGGATTGACAGCCCCCCAAAAGGATTGACAGCCCCTGGAACAACCACAAGTGTTCTGGTGTGGGGATGACAGCTCCCCAAGGGGATTGACAACCCCTGGGACCAGCACAAGTGTTCTGGTGTGGGGATGACAGTCCCCCAAGGGGATTGCCAGCCCCTGGGGATAGCACAAGTGTTCTGGGCGGGTATGACAGCCCCCCCCCAAAGGGATTGCCAGCCCCTGGGACTAGCACAAGTGTTCTGGGGGGGATTACAGCCCCCCAAAGGGATTGACAGCCCATGGGACTAGCACAAGTGTTCTGGGGGGGATGACAGCCCCACAAAGGGATTGTCAGCCCCTGGGACTAGCACAAGTGTTCTGGTGTGGGGATGACATCCCCACAAGGGGATTGACAGCCCCTGGGACTCACACAGGTGTTCTGGGGCTGGAAAGACTGCCCCAGGGGTGGAACTATGGCTGCTGGAAGTAGTCAGTGCTCTCCACCTTGAATAATACACTGTAGAGTGGCATGAAATACTTTACATTTTAATTAATACTTCGGGAAAGTATGTAATTTTTGCCAAAATGATTCCACTATCATTAACATGCCTATGAGAACCTGTTTTCCTAGACATTCATATGATGATGTGAGCCATTTCCTCGGTTGTCAAGTATAAATCTTGACCTTTCCCCCCTTCTAGTTCGTTTCCATTTCTTCTTCCTTCCTGACCTCCATGTTCCAAATTGTGCCACACCGCGCCTTAGTTCCTTGCACAATTTTGCCCATGCTGTTGACCACTGACCCAGAGCATCCCCTCCATAGTCTGTCTCTGAAAAATCCCATCCCATACTCTAGTTCAGGGGCCCCCAACCTTTTTGCACCTGTGGGCAGTTTTGTAATTCTGACACACCATGGTGGGGACAGACACAAAATGACTGCTGCAGTAGGCAGAGCCAGCGAGGAAAGGATGGCCATAGTGAACCTTCAGTCACACAGTGAAGATCCTTGTAATGTGGTGGCAGCTGCTGCCAAAGTAATGTGTTTAAAATTCTGCACCGCCAATCAGATCTCAAATAGAATACCATCTTCACCAAATCAGGCTACTGATATCCTATCTCTCTCGCCCTGACCTAGCCATGGTGATCCACGCAACTGTCACATCCAGGATAGACTACAGTAACTCACTCTACACAGGGCTTCCCTTAAGGCTACTCCAGGAACTTCAACTGGTGTAGCATGCAGCGGTGCACAGACCCCTTGGGACTCCTTGGAAGGCACACATCCAACCTGGGCTTCACCAGCTACACTGGCTCCAGATTGAGCACTGGATGAGGTTTCAGATTTCAGTAGATGCACAAATGCACAAAAATGCAGTGGGGAAAAAAAACTTCCCAACAGCACCAAGCATGGGCCAAATACTGTGCATGGACATGTCTGGAAGAAATGTGAAGCAGATCTACTCAGGGGCTCTCAATCCACTTGCGGGGGGGGGGGGGGCTGTGAATCAGTCCCCAGAGTAGCGTATCTGGGCTTCGAGACCTTACTGGGAAATCCATTCCACATTTTCTTTGCAACTCTTTTTGTGCTGTAATGCATTTCAATGGAGCCAATGCAAGTCAACGGACACTCCAGGCTCCCATTATCTTCAATGGGCTGGGCATCCTCTCCCATTGCTCCTAACGGGTTGCCTTGTCATGCATTTTAGCACATCCCACTTGGGGGGAATATCAGGATGCTTAGGAGCAGCCAATGAAAACCCAACAAAAACAGTCATTATTTTAGGGAAAGCCATTCAACTGGAACCGACCAAGCCACGTATTTTAAACGTTTTTCTGATCTTCGTACGACCCTCCTTTCATATCTAACCCGTTTTCCTTTGAATTTTCACATTCGTTCCCATCGTTCTTCGACGCTCCTGACCCGTGCGTGGAGGACGGGGGCCGCAACGCCTGCCCTCCTGAACCGGAAGTGAAGACCGTCGCGCTCTTGTTCCCTTTGCCCACCCAAGACGGTGCGGTTCCGTTAGCCACGCCCCCAGGTTGTCAGGGGCTCCGTTGGCGTTCTTGCTGCCATGGCAACGGGGTCAGGCGGGGGCGGGCCGCGCGGCGCAGCCTGCGAGGGGGCCGTCCTCCCCGTCTCTCGCAGTTCCCGTTGAGGGTGGGAGAGCCGGGCGCCTCGATGCCCCCGCGCAAGGGGCTCCTGTGCATTCTGGAGCTCCACATCCGCACGGTGAGGAGAAGGATTAGGGGGCGGGGAAAGGGCTAACGGGCGCTGCTGTTTTAACTACGGTGGCCGAGAGGGAAGTGCTAAGCAGAGGGCTCTGAGGGAGGAGATTTTTTTGGGGGGGGGGGAGAATCTCCGTTCCCCGTGGGGCTTCTGACGAGGAGGCTTGGGTAGGGCAGCCTCCTGGCTTTCAGTTTCTGACTTCAGGCCTCATTCATCTTAGCCTCTTTTTGCTTACGGCCCTTTCCTCGTCTGCAGCCTCCCCCCCCCCCCGTGAATGAGGATGGTGTAGGGTTGGTGCCCCACCCTGCAAGTGAGTCTGGATCCTAAGCGGGGCATTGAGTGTCTCTCGTGGATGCACGAATGCACAGGCTTTTTGGTTCAGACAGGCTTTCAGCTCCCCACTATATCTCTGGAAAGTTGAGAGAGGCCGATGCAGCGGCTGCTTTCCTGCTTGTTGGGATGCTGTGAGCTCACTCTGCCGGGGTGCGAGTTTGTGACGTGCGGCGGCAGCCTCGGCGTGTCTACTCGCGAGTCAGGCCCGCCTAGTTACGCCCAAATTAGTGGACAGGATTACAGGCTTGATCTTTCAAGTAAAAATTGCGCGCCAGTTATTCCCTCTCTCCTTTCCCTACAACTGCAAAAACAAAAAAACCCAGTGCGTTGGGCACTTTTCTACAATCTGTATGCCCATCCTAAAGATATGTAGAAACTTTAGTAGGCTTGTTGCGTTTTCTTTCCGTTTCCTGTAGAGCTTGAGTAACCGTTACATTAAATCTCCTCCGCTTTACTGACTTCTGACCAATTAGGCAGGAGAGTTTCTCTCTGAACCAATCCCTTTGCAGAAAGTGGGTTGAGAGTCTCAGTGCTGAAAGCGACATCAGCTGTTAACATTCTTGGCAGAGAACGGGCCACTCCTGCATTTGAAAAAATCTATGCTGTTGTTCTTTTATGTGTTTCAATGCTAGCTAAAATACTTTATCTTCTGTTAAAACTTTTTTTTAAAAGTTACATAAACATTAGCAGGGATTCTTTCTTTTAGCTTTCAGTCTAAACTGTTATGATTTTTACCACTAAAACCCTTTCACGCAGAATGAAGTTTTTGTTTTGTTTTTAATATATGTTCACTAATTTTAGTTTAAGGTAGGATTTTTTTTAAGCATTTAGTAGTAGCCTGTCCCAGTTCATAATCTTTAGAAACTGGATAGGTTCATCTCACGATACATCCACAGATTTTTACTTAAGCTTTTCCTTGTCTTTACTAGAATGAGACCAATTATTAGTAGCCCTGTTAAAAATACATACTGCATTTGCACTTAGGCATTTGTATTATTGACCTGTTCTTGCATTGCATTACGTTATTTTCCACTTTTCTCCAAAAGCCCCAGCAGAAAGACAGTTTGGAGTCATAGGTGTTGTGTTCACAGATGACACCACCTTATCCAGTGTGATGAAATCCCAAACAGACTGAAGTTTTCTAAAATGATCTCTCCAAACAGTATGATTGAGCTTTAGAATAGCAATAGCATGTAGTCTGAACTTGCGTATAATGGCTAAATGAGTTTGCTACTGGAAATGTGGTTTCTTACAATTCCTGCCTTTATGTGCCCCAAGTCCCCCTTCCTGATACCCATGTTAACACTGTCCTTTGCTTATCTGCATAAGAAGCCCAGTTCAGAATATAGTTTGAATAAACATTTTCTTGAAAGATCAGTTTATCAATAAGTGTTAGCCATGGTAGCTAAAGCTGAAACCTCTGTTTGATAAACAGTGTTTTATGTTAGCAATGAATAATGTTTTGATTTTGCCTTGTTTTTGAGCTTCTCAGAGACATGTAGATAGCCATTGCTTAAGGCAGTATGCTGAACTACATTAAACTTTGATCTGATCCAACATAGCAATTCTTGTTATGGGTTGAAATAATTGCAGAAAGATATGGAAGAATGATTTTTTGGGGGAAATGTGCAAGAAGCAGTGCAGGGGGTTGAGGAAGGCATCCAAAAAGCCAAGTCAAGGTCTTGGAGCGCAGTACTTGGTCTCAGCCTAGGAGAAGAAGGTCAATTCTACTTTTTGGGACTGGAATTCTCTAGGTTTTGTCTCTTCTTGGAAGCATAAATGTGATAAAATTCATAAAGCACTGTGTACACTGAAGAGTGCTATAGAAATTGCATATCGTAATCTTAGTTTAAATGTTGTTATACAATAGTCTTGACACATAGTTGTAAGGGCTGGGATCAGAATAATATACATGGAGTTCCATGTGTTCAACAAGACCTTTCCATCCCCTCTGCCATTCTAACTTGTAGGACTTGCAGCCTGAAAATTTGCTTTTGAATGTTGGAAGATCCAGGAGTAAACATCACAGGAAAGGCGGGAAAACATTGGAAAGGAAACTGGCAAGCCCTCTCTATTCAAGTGAAACCTTATTTTGCTTGCTCAGTGTGCTCTTTGGATCCTGGTCAAAGAACAACGTGAAAACATTAAAATTACATTATTGGGTGCTCTATTTTGGGGCAAGATTTCCTAACTTGGAGTTTCAAGAGTTTAACTCCAAAATACTCTTATGTAGCCCTAGTTTGCCCTAGTTTGTCCCCCCAGTAGGCATTTTGTTTTCTTTCTTGCCTTCTGCCACCCCAGCCCTTGAAAAATTCTTTGGTTTCTAAAAACAAAATTCAAATGTTACAGTGTTATCTATTTTAATGCAGTGGTACTTACTCTGTGGCTTATGGAGTTGCAATCACCATTAACCAAAAGAGCCACGGGACTTCTGTATGCCCTGTGCGCCACCCTACCAAACATATAAATAAGCCTGGGTGCTGAGAGCAGAGGCTGCAAAGAAGGGTAGGGGGCTCATTGAAGAGGCTGGGCCCTGTACATCCACCTGTGGCACAAGGCCTGCAGCCTAGGGAGGTGCACAGATTACCCATCCTCCAGCCCCTCCAATGGTGGCTGTTTCAAGGTAAGAACCATCTGACTACCACAAGCCCTACTGGGCAATGGCCTTGCCCATTTGGAGCATGGAGTGGGTGCCAAATTGGGGAATGGTGCCAGAAGAGCCACAAGTGACCTGTTAAAGCGCATGTGGCTTGTGAGCCACTGAGTATCACTGTCCTAGATCATGTTGCAGTAATTTAACTTTAAATCACTGGGGGAAATTGGCTGTCTTTGCAAATGGCCCAAACACCGAGTCACAAAAAGGAGGCCGTTCCATTTTAATCTGCTTACTACTTAATTTGCATCCATTGTTTTCACCTCAGTTTTAATTTTTCTTCAGCTTGGACTAAAAATTAAGCATAGCAGTACATGCTGCACACCAGGTATGTGTCAGCTGCTGAAAAGGCACCTGTGAGTCAAGTTATTCCTCTCCTTTGGTGAAGTGTAGGAAAACCTACTTTGTATCCTAGCATCATGGTGCTGTGTGCTTCTCTTCCTGTGTTAGCAGCAGCCAATGATGTGGATCAAAGGCAGAGGAGAATTGAAGATGGAGATGATGTTCTAATCTAGGCAGTAGCATTCTGTTTAACATAACTTGAAGGTCTACATTCAAACAGCTAAGCTGATCTTGAAACCTGATTAACATTGATTTTCCAGATCACATGCCCAGGAGTTATCCTGAAACTCAAAGATGACCTCTACATCAGTGCCAGTGTGTTTGGACAATATAAAAAGACTTCACGTGTTCCTGCAGTATTTCCCCTTATATTTGATGAGAAACTAATATTTGAAAAGGTAAACTTCCAGTAGGTGACTTTTTAAAACACACAAAATATAATTAATCCATCAATCCTTCTTTAACCCCGTCCTCCTCATACAGCCACAATGAAAAGGTATAATTTTAAGCTAACTTCAACATACCTTGAAGTGTTTCTTTCTTTTCCTTTTTTGAGTGATCGAGCATTAATGTTTATGTAAGAACATTATGTAATGTTTTGTTGATTTATGTCCTTTTTCTGATAACTTCATGTCTTGAGTCTCTCAGGATATTGTATACTTCAGAATTGCTGCCTGTGTGAATTTATTTGCTTTATTTATTTACTTTATTTACATTCCACTTATCTCCCCAATGGGGATCCAAATTGGCTCACAATATTCTTCCCTTCTCCATTTTATCCATACAATAACCCTGTGAAGTAGATTAGGCATGGAGGGAGTGACTGGCCCAAGGTCAGCCAGTAAGCTTCCAGGATAGAGTAGGAATTTGAACCTGGTTCTCCCAGATCCTAATTAGGGGAGTGTGTAGATATGTACAGAGTACATGTGCAGAATATCTTCACACTAATATTCTCTTTTCTTGGGCAGTTTACAGTGCAGTCCTTTCTTCAGAGTAAACCCCATTGAGTAGATTTCACTAGGTTCCTCAGTAGACCATGAGCAGCAATTATAATTATTTTTTTCCGTCAAGTCATACCTGACTTATGGCGACTTTTGCTGAGGTTTTTCAAGGCAAGAGATGTTCAGAGGTGGTTTGCCATTCCTTGGCTAGGCATCACAACTCTGGAATTCCTTGGTGGTCTCCCATCCAAATACTTACCAGGGTCGACCCTGCTTAGCTTCTGAAATCTGATGAGATCAGGCTAGCAAGGGCTATCCAGGTCAGGGCTTGAGCATCATAGATGACTTATATTGCATGAAATGTCGAAAAAAATACTAAAAAAAATCCCACTGTGAACCCACTGTAGAGGCACTCATTGTGGTATTATTGACAGCTCTAGTGACATCTTATGTCCTGCTCTTGGAGTTACAACGTATCACTGTAATACTTTGCCACAAAGTGCACACAAATAATAAGCCAGGCCTTCTCCACTGACTCAAATGTTATGGTCAGCAGTGTGTGTGCATGCTTACAATCAAAGTAACTTCACCATCAAATGAGCAGAGGAAGCCCACCTACATGGGAACTCAGTGTCTGAATCTAAGTGTGTCGATCTTTGGATCAGAGTCTGTATGTGTATTTTATAAAGATGTAAATGGTTCAAGGATGGCTGGAGAAGACTTTAGGGCAATGCATGGGTGACCCCTTTCCTACACTGCATTATGAGTAATTTCCCAAAGTGTTCCCTACATCCGTGCAATGGTGATGGAAACAGTTCCCCGTGCAGTAGATCTGAGTTATTATGCTATAGTGGTGTCAGCAATGTGTTGTGATAATGCTGCACAGGATCAGGCCTTAAGAGTCCATTCCTAAGGGCGGGGGGAGATTAGATGGTGCCCGGAGGCAGCACAACCACACCGCCTCCATAGCGGCTTGCTGCCAACACAGCAAGCTGAAAAGTGACATTAAAATTATTTTTAGCAAAAAAAAAAAAACCATGAAACTCCCCATAAAGTTCTACAGGGCTGCACCATGATTATGCAGGTGTATCACGCCGCCTGCAACATGGCGCGTTTTGGGGCTGAAAGGGGTTAGAAAGCTGCCTAAAGGCAGCTCCTCCTCCAGGAATGCCCCGGGAATGCCTCCCAGCAGGCCAGGCAAGCACTTGCGCTGGACATACGCCACTGGGAAGGTGGGATGGGCACAGAAGTCTCATTCTTCTGCGTGGCGCTCCAGGGTCAGTGAAAGTTGTCCTGCACTGGAGTCCGTGCCAGTTTGCACTGTGCAAGTGCCATGGCTGCTGGCATAGTATCCATGCCAGTTCCTATGCAGCTCCGCCCCCCCTTCAGGAATGGTTTGCCCGAGTGTCTTTTTGAGTGTAATTTTTAACTAATAGAAACAGAACAAAAACCATAGAAAATAAAGAATGGGAAACACAATACACCTAAAAAGATACAAATTAATAACATACAAGTGTCAAATATTGATAATCTAACTGAATGTGCTACAAAATATACTTTTAACCTGAAATATTATAGCTCCTTTCATTCATTCATTTACTCTGGATTACCCCTGCATAACTTATCATCGCTCCCTGTACGACCCGAGTGTCTTCTCAGTCATTTTAAAAGCAAGTTGATAGTCTCTCCCTCATTTCATTCAGTGAGAAACCCATCAAATGACTGATGAAGAGCACCAGGTACTGTTTCGTAATGAGCGAGGGTTTTTCATGCCATTGAGTTTAACACCAAGCTGCACATGTATATGTTATTTATTTACACTTAGTTTAAGCTGAGGGAACAAAACTTAGAAATATAATTAAATTAGGGGAGAAAATCTGCTGCGAAAAGTTCTCTTTCATTGCCTGCTTATATATTTCTGTCCTCAGCTTTGCTCTTATTAGTTGAATAGTTTCCTTTTTTATTTTACTTATTGCAATGAAAATATGTTCTTGTGTCCTTGACATAATTCTGGCTAAGTGGTTCCTTTTCATTTTAGGTATACACTGATGTAATTGACCCTGGAGACCTTGTTGAACTATTTGAACGTAGGTTTCTCCCCTGTTTTTTATCTGTATTTTATTCAATGCACCAAATTATTTTAAAATGTATAGTATGAAAAGCAAATGGGAGATTAGGGAAGAAGGTGAGAAAGACTATTTTTAAGAACAAGAATGTGATTAAAGGGTGATTACCCAATATGCAAAAAGTCACTCTGACTTTCTCAGTTGTTTCAAAAAAGATCTAAGGTTGCAATCCTATACATTATTTGGGAGTTAGTCCCATTGAACTCAGTGGGGCTAACTTCTGAATACACATGCATTAGATTGCACTGTAAATCAAGTTTGTGTTTCTTTTCATAATAACAAACAACTAAGGCTTTTTGTAAGAACATGTAGAATTATCCTGATCATGGAGTGCCATGTATTCTATAGGGAAAATGGAGTGTGGCATCAATTTGGTCATCCAGATTATTATTTGTCTGAAGCTTGATAATTCCAATTTGCTACATGTTTCTAGCCATAGTGGTTGCTGAACAAGAGAAATAATGTTTGAAAAGATTAGAACAAAAAGGTTAGGTGATAGCAAACAAGATGGCAAATATATCTCAGGTTCCTTGTTTTTCACCCATCGCCATCATGATTGCTAAGATTTGGCAGAATCAAAATTGACTTGAAGGTAGCAATAGCAAAATCAGACTTTTGCACAGATAGTGTAATGCATCCAGTAGCTACACTTCAACATCTTGTAGGTCTGTGATTTATATGTGCCAATAAATATGGAAATGTATGTGCTACAGGCTTATGATGCACTGCATTTGATGCATCTGTCCTCTGTCTAAAAAACGGTTTTCAAAAGAAAACTTTGTGCAAAATTGCAAACCCTATATAGCAGTCCAGTAGTCTAAGTTCTCATGCATTAAGCTTCAACATATAATACAAAAAATGAATGACAAACTGACCCTCAAATTTCAAAGGCATTATACTTCCCATCTCTCAAGCTTACTCCTTGGGAGCCTGGAATGTGCTCTGCAGTAAAGGGAATCTCCTCCTCTGTGGCACAAACACTATCTTTTCGTGTTCAGATTTGACTCTTTTGTCTGATATCTTGGCATATGCTGGCAGTGTATTTCTTTATTCTTCTTGGGTGTGATGGCAGGGAGCATAAATAGGACAAGGAGAAATTATTCTGTCAGCCCTCCCAAGGGGAAACCTAGAGTGGTCATGGCCGAATGGCACATGCACAGGGTCCTGGCTTCAGTCCTTGTCATCTCCACTTAAAATAATCTAAGTTATTAAGAGATGGAAGGACCTTTCTATGTCCAAGACCATGGAGACCTTCTGCCAGTCAGATTTGGCGGTGTTGAGTAGATGGGCCAATGATCTAACTTGAGATAAGGTATCTTCATATGTTCACAGATATTTAAAAATGATTTGGCTGATTTATGGTGTATCCCTCTACAACTCTATTATGTGTCAGAGCATCTACTGTCCAAGTTGACTGGTACAAAGTAAAAACAACAATTTGTGCTTCTAACTGACTCGTCGGAACTGTTTAAACCATTTCTGTTTAAGGTAGAGAAAGTTACATTTGTGAAATGTTTTTCATCTGCATATCATAATAAGTTTTGATAATAGTTTCCCCCTCTTTCTAGTTGAAACAGTAGTGCTTGAATTAATACAGACTGCTCCTCCAGGTATTGTATTGCTGTCTTCCTACATTGTGCAATTCCATAGGTAAATAGCACATTTGCTTATTACAGAGGAATTTCTTTTTTGTTCTTCACATACAAACAGCATAGCTTTTCAGCAACTATCAGTATCAGTGTGTTAATAGAGCATTCACAGCCATGGATCTTTCCCAATTGTATAAAATCATGGCACACAGGGTTAATTGGTTCAGTTTATTAATTAGGAAGATGAAAATACCAACTTGACTTCCACACAGGACAATGATATGGAGATGCTGTAAAAGTTATTGTCCTTTATCATTTTAAACAGAAAGTACATTTAAAAGGCTAGGCCCAGAATAATTTTGAGAACATTTTCTCCTGCATGTATCTTTTCATTTCTCTTAGACTGTCTGGATGCTTTGGCAATCTGAGGTTAGCCTGTTGGTTAAGAGTAGGCTATTCAGTTCCTGTTGTTGCATCCTTCCTGAAGGCCAAGTGGCCCAAATTTTGTAGGCTTTCCGAAGACCTTTTGATTGATACCTTTTTTATACTTCTATGATGGTACCTTGTTTATATCGTGCTGTTGCAATTGGATATTTTTGTTGACTCTACTTAGTGATTGATTTTTAATTTGAGTAATTGTAGGATTTTGAAATGTATTTTAAACATGAGCTGTTTTGTGAGTTTATGTTGCTGCTAAATGGTGGCTTTTAAAAAAATAAATTTTTAAACTTACAATTACAAATATATGACATACATAACATACATCTTACCTACATAACAAATAGAAAAACATTACATATTACCTAATGTGCCTTACTTCATCCAAATTAACCTTCAGTTCAAGTAGTTTATATTTCTACCATCTATTCTTCATTATTTCTTGTTTTCTCCAAGATGAGCATTTAAAATTAACCATTAAGCTTGAATTTAATTCTGCATTGAAATAAAAGAAGCTTCTTCCTGTACCATATCTAAAATTCTTAAATGTCTGTATTAAACTCTTAATATTATTTATCACAGATTACATCTATATATTTTAGCCTACGGTACTTGTTGTTTAGTATAGATTATACTATTTATCCTATCTTTTCTCTTAGCATACTAACAGCGCATTCCTGACTTCTGAGGATGAAATCCTCAGGAGGCCCAGAAGGGGCCGCACTGGCATTGGGGCTCCCCGTGCTAGTGCCCAGGCTACTTATGCCATTGTGAGTGGCCCCAATGCCGGGGTGGAGGCCCCAACGCTGGCGTCCCACTGGCGTAAAGGCCTACGCTGGCATTCTGGGGGATGTTCCAGCATCCCGGGGGGCGTTCCTAGGGTGTTCCGGGGGGGGGGGCTGCCTGTAGGCAGCCTCCCGTCCCCTTTCACCCCGTTACGCCAGCAGGACGAACAGCGTTGCTGCTCCTGCTTTTTAGGAGGCACAGCCTTGCTGTTTTCAATGAGACGTAAAGCTGCAAAATCTCAAAAAAAGCCACAGCAGTGCCTCCTCCCCAACGGTCCCCGGCTACCGACAGCTCAGGAATGGGCTGTAAATAAAGTTTTTCTAGAATCATAATGTTTACTACTATGACTTAATGGTGGCTTTAAAATATAGATTTAAATATATATATAGAGAGAGAGATAACAAGACTGCCAGTCCTTATTACTCAGGTGTAATCAGGAAATTAAGTTGTCCGTTTCTGCCTGCAAACTCCATGCTTCACACAGGCATTACTAATAATCAATTATATTAATTTCAGGATGCAAACTTCTCTCATATTTCCACATTTGTGGATGTATTTTTGCTTTGTTTTTTAAAATACCCCCAATCCCTTAGTTGCTGCTGTTCTGTTGACAGATGTAATTGTAAAGTAGGAAACTTTGTTTCAATGCTTGGGTGGGGGGAAGAGAACCCACCAGTTGAGCTTCTGATTATTTTTTGTTCTTCCTAGATAATTTTATTTTGCTTTTTAGTGCTGTCACAATTTTTTTAAAAAGATGCCTTCTCTATGTAAATATGTGTTTATATATAATCTTGCAAATCATGTGATTAAAGACCCCAATTTTGCTTTATGATTTAAATATTCAACACTTTATATACTGCAAATATCATAACCCCCCAGCCAAAAACTACTATCAGACAAAGATTTCAGGGGAATGCTTTTTTCTCCAAAATGTGTATAGGAGATAAAGAAATGAGTGGCACAGTACTTTTTCTTAGCCATGATGTGCACTGCTGTTAGTCTCTCTAAATGAATGCTATTCCTAGTGTGGAAGATACCAAGTTTTACATGCAGAATGTCCCGGATTCAGTCCCTGGTACTTCCAATTAAAGGATGCTGGCTAATAGGGCTGAAAAAGATCCTTCCAAACCTGAAACCCTGCAGAACCACTTCCAGTTTGAGCAGGCAACATTGGGAAGTTGGATCAATACTCAGTTTAAAGCAGCTTCTTATGATTCGTATGCAGCAGAATTGCTTAACTGGCCACATTGATTTCAGTGGGAAAGATTTAAGGATGTATTTAACTCTTATTGAAAATGGAATGGAAAAGTGGTTAACTTTGGCTAGATAGTACTCTCGCTTTCCTACATATAGTAAAAAACAGATTAATTTTTCTAATAAAATCTGTCACTGTTACTTCCAGTGGGAGAAATTTTAGCCATATATGAAGAAAATACAAGAGATTTCATTTTCCCTGACCCTAAGGTTACTCGTGGACCACATGGTTCGGTTCGTGATGTTTTAATGAAAAGGACCTTTGATTTTACAGTAAGTGCCCAGTGGTTATAGTATATCATCTAAGAATAGCTGTAGTGCTACATTAAGTCAAAGTGATTTTTGAAAGATGATTCAGCGCTTACAGTGCAACCCTCAGCAGACACAGGTCCTTGAATGTCCACTGAAGACAATAGGTTTATTGGGGGAGGGGTTACATTTTTATTTTCAGGTTTCAGATTTTTCTGAAAACCTGGGGCTTTGGGGGGTTTGTAGGAACAACTCTCTCTTTTGTTCATGGCTCCAGTCTCTGGATTTCAGTATACACAGATTGGTCCATGTTGGGGATTAGATAAACTGATATTTCCAGGTGAATGATCAGTTGGTGGAGATTTTAAATACTTTAACAGCACAAGTTTCTTCTATTGATTCTAAGTTTCTTCTATTGATTCATCTTTCTTATTGCAATTTGTTTCATATGGTATCAGTGTGCCAGAAATATGTATAGGTAAATGTAAGGTAGAATGAGAGAGTATCTGACAAGTAACTTATCTTTCCCACAGACCAAAAATAGAAGGGGAGAAAAATGCCCCAGCAAATGACAACTCTTATATTCTCTTTCCAACCCTCACAACATATGTATCAGCCATTGAACATGTTCCCTTCAGATTACAGAATTACAGATTACAGGCTTGCAGATTACAGTGCCCATTGATGAAAACTTTGAATTTATTGACATTCTTCCTAAGAGCTACTGATGGACATTGTTTACAATTTTCTTTTATAGATATGATGTAACTTTTAATGCTGTGAGAGCAGATTGTTTGTTTTACAGTGGTAGGTGAAGTGGATGTAGTTTAAGTATCTTCTTTTGTCTAGCACAAACAGATGAAGTACAAATACAGTAGAAAAAAATACTTTCTTTGGAAACAAAATATGCTATAAAGGTATTTGAATCTGATATGAGTGAAGGTTATATAGCCTGATTTGACTTTTAATAAGTAGTATGTAACATGCCATGAAAAATATTTTAAATGCTTTTGACAATGTCTTGAAATAAACACCAGACCTTAATTGTTGTACAAAAGCAATATAACCATCAGTAATTGAATTGTCAGAAATGCAAATGTTATCTTCTTGACATTTACCATTGCTGCTGTGTCTTTTCTAATTATCTTTATTAAAGGCTGAAATTAACAAAAGAAACTGTTAAATTTAGGAATAGTTTGTTGCAGGAGGTGACATTTACTTCTTTGATACCCTTTATCTTTCCAGTTGGAGCTTGATGTTCAATTATTGTATCTGTTCTAGGGAATTGCTCCAAGATTGAAGTTTTACACAAGTTATCTCATTTCTGAAAGCCTGTTAAATTCAGAAAAAACTCAAAAGCAGGTTAGTGCAATTTAATAATTTGGGATTTAATGTCCAGATTCATTATTGATAGCTAAATTTATACTGCTGTTAAACTGTTGCTTTTGGTTTTAAACTCTTTTAAAGTTTATTGAAAACCTGGTTTACATATTTAAAAATCTTCAATAAACAGTAGTATGAGAAAACAGGTGATGTGAATCTAAAATTAGTGGCAATCACAAGATCTGTGATCACCTGAGGACTTAATATTTGTAGGTAATATTTTACAAGTATAATAATGAATGATAAAAGATGTTACAAGTGTTTACTACACATGTAAATAAAGAATAAACAAGAATAAAATGAAGCAATTAAGATAAAATATGTTTACTTGGACCATTTCCCCCTGCATTGTATGTAGTCTTGGGTCGTTGTAATAGCGGATGCAGAGGGTCTCCGTATTCATCTGCTGTTTGAGGAAGAGAAACCGCAGCACACTTCCTTCTTTCAAGTGGTGAATGACAGACACTGCAGTGCAGATGAACCAGAGGGTTGGGTCGAAGAGAAGAGTTGAAGGGGAAGAATGTGTGAGCTGAGAGAATGGAAGTGTGTGTGGTCTGGTACTGAGCTCTGGAGACATTGTCAAAAAGAATAAATGAGTATGTTAAAAGCATGATAGATTTATCATCTCAAACCTTATCATTTTCTCTTCAATTCAGGATTACTTGGATTGGCAGCATCATACCCCTCAACATGGAGCACTTAAGACAAGGTCACTCAAAAAGAAGACTCCTTCACCTGAGAGAAACAAGCAGTGCTTAGCAACCAGGAGTTATGAGCAGCCCACAATAGCCTCTCTCTCTCGGTCACCATCTCCATATTCAAAAAGGCGAATGTGTGAACTTGAGCAAATCAGACAACGCCTTGCTCATTTAAACCTAGGCCCATTTGAATTCAGAAAAGAGACAGACAGACCTCCATTTGTACTTCGACGAGTATGTGTTCTCTGCAGCAGTTCCTATTTAATCCTAGATCAAGCCTTGCTTTTCCATTTTAAAGAGCCTTTCATTCAACTCTTCCTCTTTGTGGCTACTTCTTTTCTTCCAAGCATAGATTTAAATGTAAAATTAAGTTGAATTCTTTGTTGATATTTGCAACTGACCAAAAAAGTTATTTCATTAATGCTTTGTTTAAATTATCTATGTGCTTCTTTTATTTCAGTGGCCAGCATAATAGCTGTACTTCCCTTTGGAAGTAACTGAATATTATTAAATGGAATAAATAGAGTTTAAGCCAGGGGTGTTGAACTCATTTGTTACAAGGGCCAGATATGACATAAATGTCACTAGGTCACGCCAGGCTGGGCCTCGCCAGCCCAGATCGGGACTTGGGGAGGTGGCTGGCTCACGGGGTGGATAAGAGTCCTCAAGGGGCTGGATCTGGCCCGTGGGCCATATGTTTGATGCCCCTAGTTTAAGCAGAGTTCAGCTTTATGAAATCAGTATAAAACAAGGCAAGACTCTAAACTAAATAGTATTTCCTGGGGTAATCCATAACAGCACAGTACTTGTGTGACAAGTGTAGTATGAAATGCAGGAACATGCAGAGGGCACATATTTTTCACAGTTGCATGTGCATCCAGAGTTCTTCTACCCACTTTCTAAAGTTGTGTCATTGTATAAAATACTGCCTATGTACTTTCAGTTATTAGATACACTTAATAAGTCGAGTTCTTAAGAAATAATTTCATTTCTAGATTGAGGCTCTGACTCCCTCGCCTGACGTTCATGTTTGGTGTCGTCCTCAGGAGAATATTAAAGAAGCTTGGTCTGGGACACTCTATGGCAAGTAATTTCTTAGTATGTAAAATACATGTATGTGTTGGTATGCTTTATAATATTTATCCCCCACAGGTTCAGAATTATGTTTCTGCTTCATTTAGTTTATGAAATGCCTTTTATTTAGAAACTCTGGCATTAAAGGCAGATACTGTAGAGAAAATGCTTTGGGGTCAGGATGCCAAGTGTGTGTGTAAAGTGCCATCAAATCGCAGCCGATTTGGGGTTTTTTTGGCAAGAGACTAACAGAGGTGGTTTGCCAATGCCTTCCTCTGCACAGCAACCCTGGTATTCCTTGGTGGTTTCCCATCCAAATACTAACCAGGGCTGACCCTGCTTAGCTTCTGAGATCTGACAAAATCAGGCTATGGACTAATTTATGGCAGTCTCAGATGCAACACAACACACTTTTTAATACATAAGACTAGAATAACTTGGAGGAGGAATATTTTGTCCTGTTCCTTAACAATATAGAAATCTGTCTCTCATGTCTTTTACTTGACATAAAAATGCAACTCCATTCCTCTATGAAATCAGTTTGTACTGCTGGCTGTGCTTTCAGGAACTCTTACTGAGCTTATGATCTCTTATTTCCCATTTACACCCCTTGGATTATCTGCTCTGTTGCTTCCAGTAATCCATGGATTAAAGCTAGACCCTGTTAGTGGAAAGCTGTGTTGAAAGCAGTTACACTTCTATTCAGTGTTCTCTTGCAGTGAATATTTCATTCTTGTATAATGAAGGCTCTGTAACATTTGGAAATCTTTGGCATTTATGCATAATTTAATATGATTTTTAAAATCATAGTCCCTATGGATTGATCAAGAATGAGGTCTCAGTTATTTTTCTACTACAATGATCTTAGGGTAGAGCATCAGATAACATAACACTTTTCTGCAGACCATCTGTGGGAGAGTCAGTTTCACTCAGTGAATTGCTCTGATTGAGGGAACCTTTCTGCGTAAAAAAACAAATTGTCCATATCACAATTTTAGTGTTTTATCATTTGGGGCACTCTGAACCATTCTCCTTTTTAGCTCCTACAGACACTTTCCTTGTGATCTTCAGTAGCATGGGGACTGTGGCTCCTTACCATGCTGATTGGTAACAGTGCAAGCCTGAAGATAGATGGGAGGAGTCTTTGCTCTTTCCTGTGGCAGCTCTGCTCTGGACCACATTGATGTAGGAAAGAGCTGGGGCATGGACTTCTCTCACCTGTTCACATGATGTTACTTAGTAGCAGGGGACAAAGCCATGCTGCTGTGGTTCCAAGGCTCAGACTACATGTTATGTATAATGTGATCACCATAGGAATTTGCAGCTGGGAGTTCTCGCAAACAGCTGCTGTGATGGCTGCATGTTCCCCGAGGTGATCATTACGTGTGTTACCGTACATGTAATGTGTTGTTTGGCCCCTACACTGCTATAATTAACATGAAACAGAGCCTCTAATTGGATTCTTCAGAACTCTGATTATTGTCTGTGTGTTCCAGTATATCTATTACAGTTTTTGGTAAACCGACTTTGTAGAATGCTGTCTGTTGTGAACTGAGGGCTTTAGCTCTGTGCAAGACTGTGTGGAATGATAATTAAAAATTGATGTTTGTTTTTAAATGCTCATGTTGGTTTTATGTTTTTATATCTGTTTTTATTTTGCAAGCTGCTTCTGAAGATGTTGCTTTGGCCAGGAAGTGGGATAGGAATATGAGTAAACAATTATAATACAAGTTAAGCATAGCTTTATTCATTGGTAATTAGAATCAGCTCTGGGTTACTTCTGCCCAAATTCTAAAAGAAGAAGAGTTAGTTTTTATACCCCGCTTTTCTCTGCTGAAAGGCGTCTCAAAGCAGCTTACAGTCACCTTCCCTTCCTCCCTTACCCCCACAACAGGCACTTTGTGAGGTAGATGGGACTGAGAGAGTTCTGAGAGAACTGTCACTAGCCCAAGGTCACCCAGCAGGCTTCATGTGGAGAAGTGGGGAATTGAACCCTGTTCTCCAGATTAGAGTCCATTGCTCTTAACCACTATACCATGTTGGCTGTCTAGATTTTAGCATTATGACAGTGATCTCTCTCTCTAGGTTTCTTAGAAATTATACTGGTCATTTCCTATATGATGCTCCCTTGCAGGACAGCATTTAATAAAAGTTTAAAAGCAGAGCTGTCTTTCAAGCATGGAAGGCAACCAACAAACAAGATGAGTGGTATTTCAATGGAAAAATCCTATTTTATCCCAAAGCCTCTTGCTTAGCAGAACTGTTTGCATATCCAAAGAGGGCTGCATTTTCTGAATAATTGTATCATAATTTATAGCTTAGCTGACTACTTAAATATCAGTTTACGTTCTCACCTATTAACATTAGATTTTAATCAAAGATGTCACCGTTCTCGGTGGTTGCCGCTAATGATAATGGCACTCCTTTGTAAACTGCTTTGGGATTTATATGAAAGAAGGTTTTATGAGTGAGTATAATAAATATAACAGAAATAATTCTTCCTGGCCAGAACTTGCAATAAAAATCCTTTTTGTTAATTTTTAATTTTTTTTACAGATCCTACCCTTCTTGGCAGTTACAGACCTAAGAATGCTAAAGTAAGTGCTGAAAAGGAAACTGCATGATTAAGTAGGTGAAACTGAGTAAATCTGGACATGGAGCTTCATATTGTGTACTTTCATTGCTTACCATAGTCTGCTTTCTGATATATTTTGCATTGTTGTACCACCTAAAGAGATGGGGATATTTTAAGCCCATTCTTAAAGAGGGGGTAGATCTGCAGAGGAAACACAGCTGCACTGTTCCCGGCCGCTCTGGAGACAAACAAAAAAGACTTTTAAAAAATTAAAAATTGAAAAACGGAAAAAATACCCTATTGTGCAAAGTGAGGCTGCTCGAGGGGGCATTCCCAGGGCTAAGAGGGAAAAGAAGCTGCCCAAAGGCAGCTCTGCCCCTAGAAACCCCCCCCCACACACACACACACACTGGCAAAAGCTTTCCCTTCTGGGAAATCCCTGCCAGCGTGGCTGTGCTGGTGGCAGTGGCCACCAGCTCCCAAACGCTGGAGTGTTTGCCCCCGCACCAGCGTGGGTGCCACCTTATTCCATTATAAAGTGGCACCTATGTCAGCACGTGGTCACGCCGACTTGTAAGGACCTTCACTTCCCCTTCAGGAATGGGCTGTTTATACCACATCCCCGGAAGCCAGTGTTGTCGGAAATGTTTGTGCCATATCTCAGAGTGATGGTAACATAAACAGTGTTTAGCTACATATGCATGTTTCAAGCATCAATTTTATTTTCAGAATTTGATGCAAGCTTCTCTCTGTTTTTCTGCTTTGGTAGACCTGGGTAAATTGATGGCGAAATTGGTTTGATTCCAGGGATCATCATGTGGTATTTGAATAATATTCTTGAATGCTTCTTAGCAGAGACTCTTTTCCTGATAGAATACACTCCATGTTTGTCAGTTATAGTTCATCAGTTATACCAGACAGAAATTGGTGGTTGCTTTGTAAATTAAAACTGTGGCTGTGATAGGCAACTTAATATCCCATTGGCCACAAACGGTACATCACCCTGAATCATCACCTTCTCAGAGAAGCTTTTTACTTCCACCATTCTCTCCCACAGCATGTGCTGGTGTTGTTTGGAAAGCCCCTCTTTTCACTGCTTGGGACAACATTGAATGTGGACAGGTCCACTGCGAAGTTATTCAGCTTGAAGTGGGAAGAGAAAGTGGACATCTCTGGATTAGTAGTTTTGTTATTTCTGCCAGTGATGTGATAAGCAAAATGTGGTCTGTATTAGTATTAATTTCCACTGTCCTGTAGTTAATATTCAGGCATAAGCAGGGAACTGAACATGATGTATATCTTCTTTAAATGTCATGCTATCATCTGTGTGTTTCTGACAGATTATCAGGGCACATCATGGGAAAGACTTTGATGGTTTTTGTGACAGTGCTGATGAACATTTGGTCTCATACATAGCCGGTAGGCATCTCTGTTCAACTTGGCATTCAGCACCGCCATCATTGCAAAAGTATTCTTCAACTCCTGTATTAAATCGTTCATCACTCAGAGAAAGGTAATGTCTCATCTGTTTCAGATTACACAGTGTGCAGCAGTTAAATCTTTTCAGTATTGATATTATTTTCAGTATTTCAGGTGAGTAGCTACATTGCCCACTTCGGGCGAGCAGCAGCCAAAGGGTTGTTAGAGCATAAAATCTGTTATGGTGAACAATAAATGCTTAGGATGGAATGTGCTTAGCACCATATTTTGAGCATTGATGAAAGCCATGATGCTACATTTGAACAGTTGTTACTCTGGCATTAAAGGCAGATACTATAGAGACCTTCTCCGCGCCCCTAGGCTTGCCCAGGTTGTCATGGGGAAACATGCCCCTGGCTCCAACATTTGGGTTGACAATCGCACTCATATGTGTGTGTTAAGTGCCGACAAGTCACTTCCGACTCATGGCGACCCTATGAATGAAAGTCCTCCAAAACGTCCTATCTTTGACAGTGACACTCATAGCCGCTGCCAATCGACTGGTTGAAGTATGGCACCGTCTCATTGCTGAGCAGTCCCTTTAATTGAGGCTGGGCCAGGCCATCATGCAAAGAGGGACAGATGCAGGAACGTGAGGTGGGGCTATTGGGCTTGTGTGCAATTAAATAGGGGCCATATAAGGGACCACATGGCAAGCCAGGGAACAGGCTTCAGGTTCTCTCCAGGCTGTGGAGGGTGAGGCTTGGGAAGAGAGGAAGAAGAACAAGGTGGAGTCAACCTCCTTCCCTTCTAGTAGCTGAGTCCTTTTGCAGGCTCTGGGGGCCCCAACTGGGACCACGGAGGTGGAATGCAAGAAGAAGAAGAGTTGGTTTTTATATGCTGACTTTCTCTACCACATAACGGCTTACATTCACCTTTCCCTCCTCTCGCCACAACAGATACCTTGTGAGGTAGGTAGGGCTGAGAGAGTTTGACGAGCCCAAGGTCACCCAGCTGGCTTCACATGTAGGAGTGGGGAAACCAACCTGGTTCACCGGATTAGAGTCTGCCATTCATGTGGAGGAGTGGGGAATCGAACCCAGTTCTCCAGATTAGAATCCACCACTCTTAACCACTGCTCTTAACCTCTAAACCATGGTGGCAAGGTGGATGCTGACCCCCTGGATCTCCACATGGCCATATTCTAACATACACATTAGTAATATCTAGTTGAAGAATTTCATATCACCTGAATTACAAAAACAGATTTCACTGCTATTACGTATAGTACACTTCACTATCAAGGTTTACAATGGTTTGCTACTTTCAGCAGGTTAATGACTGTACTAGAGGCTCAGCTAGATTGTATACTGCCGGTCAGGAAATGTGGTATTAAGTCCAAGAGGTCAGTACCATGGTTAACAAAGGAATGTAGTATGGCATGGCTATGTGAGGTCTGCCTCATATGCCATTTCAAAAAAGGCTTGGAACCCACTGCAAAGAGCTGGGCATATCCTGCAGAAACTTCCTCTGCATTTGGTAGTCTACCTGGAATTTCAGTTGAAGCAGAACTTTGTCCCATTTGTACCTGAAATGTCACCTCAGGATTTTGCTGTGGTGAGCTGTTGCACTGTGAGGAATGATGATTTTCTTCCCTTTTCATGCTTTTGAATGCAGCATATCGGGTGTAGATATTCCTTAAAAGGCAAACAACTACCAAGTCTGATTCGAAAAGCCAGGCTGTTACAGGTATCCATCTTACACAGGCAATATACAAGGAAATATAAATTGAACTCTGAGATCTTGAGCCCATTTAGATTGAGCTGCAAACTTTTTTTAAAGGATGCCAATTATTCTAAGAGGCTACATTGCCCTAGAGAGATGCTTACTTTTTCTGTTATGATAGGCGACAGCATACTTGGGGGTTTGATTCACTCTGCATGACGTGCCCTTGTCTGTTCAGAAGTTGACAGGTATGAAAAATGCCTAGCTGGCCTGTAGAATAACAAAGGTGCTGCTCATCACGAACAGTTCCTTTTGACCTCTGTTACTTGTCTGATATGGTTCATCAGGACTTGATCTTGTCTACTATAGGTCAAAACAATACATTTTCAAAATATTTCTTGCTTATTGTAATGTTTATCACAACATCCTTTGTATGCCAAATGCTCTACCCTACTTGGTTTTATATTCAAGAGTACCATCAAATGTGTCTAAACAGAGGGAATCTTCTTACTTAAAATCACTGTGACCATGGTAGTCCCCATTTCAATATTTAGTGCCGTTTAGAGGTATTCTTTCTTACAACCTTCCGGGAAAGGGATACCTCTAATCTCTGTACCTGACAGATGCTAGTTTATTCAGGGTGAACTGTAAAATGTTTTTGATAAGATCTGGAAAAAAATCAGCCATCCGCTCAGCAAATAGTTGAACGTTTATCTCCTGTTCTTACCGCCACTGTCTGTTGTGCATAGATATCTGTAAAGTTGTTCTCTGAGGGCTTATTCCTGTGTAGTGCCTTGTATTTTTTTCCATATGTGGAAAGCATCATGTTGCTAATTGTTCCACTGGGCCTATGGTTGAGGACAACCACGACTTTTCCATCTGTTCTGGCCTCCCTATCTTTCCCCACCTGTATGTCATACCGACTTTCAATATGGTGTTGTGGGGACCCTGGCTGCTCCCAGGCCTTACAGTGCCCTATATTCTGAAAATGAGCACCACCTGTTGATTTTATTTATTGATGTGTTATGAGACTGGAATTTATTGTTTTTAATTGATGTTGATTTTATTGTACCTATTTTTTGAAATGATGCTGTGAGCCGCCCTGAGCCCGGCTCCGGCCGGGGTAGGGCAGGGTATAAAACAAACAAAATGAATAAATACCTTGGTAGGGTTGTGCTGCCTGTCTGGCCATGATGATGCCTCTTTAATCTGTGAGTAGCGCGAGAGAGTATCACCCCACTTCAAATTATGATATCATAATATTTATTTATATAGTTATTTATTTAGTATGAATAAGGACACAATGTGGTATATAATACAGAGAAAAAAAGTACAACAGAACAAACAAGAAAGACAGGGAGGCTTCCAATTACCAAGCATGTCTCTTCTCTTTACTAGCTGATCTTCTGTCCACTTCTAGACTCTGACCCTCAGGGTAAGAGCTGAAAGACAATAATTCCACAGATGCTATTAATGTTCAGAACCAGTGCTTGGAGTCAGTAATGGGCTGGATTAGGATGAACAAACTGAAACTTGATCCTGACAAGACGGAGGTTCTCTGGGTTAGTTGAAAGGCAGACCTGAGACTTGAGATCTCTCCTATCTTGGATGGGGTTATAATCCCCTTGAAAATCCAGATTCATACCCCAGGAGTACTAATTGACACACAGATCACCTTAGAAAGTCAGGTAGCTGCTGTGGTACAGAGTGTTTTTGCCCAGCTTCAACTGGTGTAGTAACTGCATCCATTCCTGGTTCAGTCAGATCCAGCCACAGTGATCCATGCCTTAGTTACATCTGGACTGTACTATTGTAATCCACTCTACTTGTGGCTACCCTTGAAGAGTATGCAAGACACTGCGGCTAGGCTTCTAGTTGGGATAATGTGTGGATAATGAAAAGCTATAGTTGATTTTAAAAGAAATGAGTGTGCCACAAGATCTGATTGTGTGAGGCACCCTGTTACCCAAATGGCCCAGATGTGCATGTACCTTGACCATAGGAGTGTCCTCCCTGTAAGAGGTCAGAAGCCTATACACACCTGTGCTTAGGGCAATTATTGGGATTGTTTCGTCTGATGTATACCAAGGTCCAGGCTTTTGATGTCTCATAAGGGTGTGCAGATTCTTAGAATAAACAAAGCAATGGTTTACAGTTAAAGGTTTATTAAGGAAATAAAATAATAATGTCAGAGGGAATTAGCAAATTGAATACAGAGTTTGAAAGCACACACACACACACACAACACTAAAAAAATGTACTACAGATCCTAAATTCTGCTAAGTCCTAACCTAAGCACACGGTATTAACATAAAAGAAGGGGGGGATGAAGAGAACATGTAAGAGAAGCATACAAGTCTGATCCAGTGAGGTTGAAGTTCAGTGAGATTTCCGTCAATGAAAATGGGGGAGGCGGAAGCCAGATTGGTGAAAAGTGGGATGGAAGAGCTGAGTACAATCTTTACAAAGCTGCCTGTGTTGGGATGGCAGAGCTGATGCAAAGACATACACACACTCCCCAAGACATTACTCCTGGATGAAAGAAAGCCAGTAGTGGGAGTCCTTTGCAGAGTTGGTGACCCAACAGCTGGAACAAAACTGAGATTCTTGGGGCTAACTTTATACCACCAAAAGTATAAAGATAGAAGGAGAAATAAGATTCTTCTCAAAGCAGATTGGGTTGCAGTAAAAATTTCAAGAGCTAATTGGTTGATCAGTAAGATAACAAGAAGGGGAGGAAGTTGGAGTACTGATTACTCCTTTGACAAATTTTGTGGGCCACTTGGAAATACAAGCTTAGTTATATGTGTCCATTTGTTTGGGTCTTAATTCTGGAGGAGACACCATGAGGGAAATAAATGTATCAAACTCAGAGATTTCAGAGTTGATGTACTTGATCTAAGATAAGGCAGATTCTGAATGGGTGTGGGTTGAACTCACATTTGTCTTTTCCCCAAGAATGGGGAAGTGCTGTGCGGGTTTTCCTCTTCGGGCCCCCAGATCACAGTATACACTCTAGTTTATTATTTCCAACTTTCGCAGAGGCCAACTTTAAGAAATAAAAAACCAGGATGGATAACTTCTGGGGCATCAATGAAGTGATCAAAGCTATGTATTAATAGCTGATGCGAGATCCCTGTTCATGGGATAATACCCTCTTTGCCTGCCCAAGCTCCCTGCCCTCTGCCGTGGTATGGGAAGTCTCGCCTGGCTTCAGAATGCTGGATTCGATTTAGATGAAAGTGAAGTGAAAATTGGTGGAAGAAACATAACAATTTGAGATATACAGATGACACCACATTACTGGCAAAAACCTGAAGATTTGAAATGTCTACTGACAAAGGTTAATGCAGAAAGTGCTAAAGCTGAACATCAAGAAGACAGAAGTAATGAGTACTGGGGAATGTCATAGCTTTAAGGTTGATGATGAAGAGATTGAAATTGTTAAATATTTTCTATTCTTTGTCTCAATCATCAACCAAAAGAGAGACTGCAACCAAGAAGTCAGGAGAATGAGACGGGGAAAGGCAGCCATGAAGGAGCTAGGAAAGATTTTTAAGTGTAAGGATGTTTTGCTGGTGACCAAGATCAAGTTAATTCATTTGATAGTATTCCCCATTACTTTGTATGGGTATAACAGTTGGACAATAAAGCTGTCAGGAAGAAAGTTGATTCATTTGAAATGTGGTGTTGAAGGAGAGTTTTATGGATACCATGGACTGCCAAAAAGACAAATAAATGGCCTCTAGATCAAATCAAGCCTGAACACTCTCTACAAGCTAATATGACTAAACTGAGGTTATTGTACTTTAGGTCACATTATGAGAAGACAAGAGTCTTTGGAAAAGACCATAATGCTTGGAAAAGTTGAAGGCAGCAGGTAAAGAGGAAGACCCAACATTAGATGGATTGACTCAATGAAGGAAGCAACAGCTCTGAGTTTACAATACCTGAGCAAGGCTGTTAATGATAGGACATTTTGGTGGTCATTAATTCATAGGGTTGTCATAAGCCAGAAGTGACTTGACAGTACTTAACACACACACAAGCCGCCTTGAGCTCCATAAGGAAGAAAGGCAGCTAATAAGTATTTTAAATAAAATAAACAACAATAATAAACATGTGAATTGATGGGGTGGAGCTGGCCCTCTATGAGCACTGTCAAATTTAAGAAACTTGCCTGTAGTTATAATGCATAGCTGTGGATGACTCTAGTCAGGCCTGATTCAAATATAGACTTGGTCTTAAGAAACCATAGGTGTCTGGTTAGCTTTCCTACAACAGATCCTAGCAAGTGATTTAATTCCTAGCAAGTGATGCACTCCAGCAATGTGTTTGGTTTGTTATGGGTATAGTACAGAAGTGATACTATAAGAGAATCTTTGCTTCTATTTTAACGTTTCAGTCCAACAGAGCTATTTGCATCTCTAACACTGACTGACTCAGCAGAAAATTATACCATCCATTACTGCTACATAGATAACTAAAGGAGAGCAATTACATGAGTCCATTAAAATATCTTATCCAAAGATAAGCAGATCATAATCAAGGAACCCCTTCCAAGAAGAAGCTCCTAATCAACTCAGACTCCCATATTTAAAGGATTTTTAAATCAACTTTCAACAATATCTAGCTGTCTCATTTGATAAAGGCGCCCATTCTTGCCTAACTGGTTATATAATAACTTGCAACACCATACAAAAGTTATCTGTACTTAAATTTCTTACTAGAATATTTTTTAAAAATACGTCCATTCATTTTTGCTGCTTTTTATTATGTTTATTTAACAATAGTGATTACAGGTTTCTCATACATGTGACTATTTGTTGGCCCTCAGCCAATGCACCCCATCTTTTAACTGTATTTTAACTTCTGTGAAGCTGGACTTTCTTGCCATTCTCACACTTTCCTTGCACTTGAATCCCAAAACATATTATCTCTTGATATGGATTAGACTGTTTATCACTTCCAAAAGACCATATTGCTGTATTACTCTTTTGTTTCTTAACCCTCTCCAAAGCTGTTCTATTCTCGGTCTGTAGACTTCCTATTTACCATATTTAGCTGAGAGACTAGGCCAGCTCTGTTCTTGATCTGCAGAAATATCATCCATGATCTTTTTGGCCAAGATCAGCAACTGTTCCCCTATATTCCTAGCCATATCTGTGACAGTCCTCTGTCTGGCATTTCACTTAGACAAAAATGCCAATAAGGTAAATACAGCTATTTTCCCCTAGCAGTGGGAATGAGTTCGTACTTCACTATCACTTTCCTCAGGGGTGAGAGCAGGGAAAGATGATCTTAGCACATATTCTGTCCTTGCATGTCACCTTATGAGATAAATCTTTAAATGTCCTTAGTATAGTCCGTAATGCTTACTTGTTTGACAAATGTATACTCTGCAACAGGATTTGTTAGGTATTCCCAAATTGTACCCATTACTGAGGAATGAGTCATAAGTTACACACCATAGTGGCCACTTCCCTGTGATGACATTCATATGGGATGGAGGTTGATTGTGTAGCAAGTTCCACATCAAAACCAAAGTTCCATATGGGCTAATTATGCTGTTGTGCAAGGGTCCATGTGATCAAGTTTTGCCATCTGATGAGTATAATAGGCAGCTATGTGTCAAGGGTAGCACAGTCAGGATTGATTCAAAGCTCAGTCCTATTGTAAAGAGAGCTCTTTCCATCACTGCTACCCCGTGGCCTGCCCAATGAGACCCATTGATATCAAGCCAGGGTCCCTTGATTAAGGCATGTGTTTCTCCAGGTGCTTTCAAGAAGGAGTAACCCAGCCATCTGAGAGCATCAGGGCCACATTAATCAAGTGGGGGGTGTTTGTGTGTGATTTTCCAAAGCTTCTCCCACCTGTAGCCATGAATAATGGACCACTTTTGCTGGATAACAACTAAGATTCTCAGAGTCTCCCTCACATTGTAGAGCTCTTGGGTGAAACCTAATCAAGGATCCAGTAAGGCCCCTTAACACATACACCAACCAACAAGTCTGGGTCATGCCTCCTCCCATTTGACTCAATCATCTGCAACCGGACACATCAAGATAGGCAGTATATGTTTTCCCTTCTCCTGTTCTGCTTCCGTTCTCAGACTTAACTACATCTTTCTAGCTGCTCCCGCATCTTAGCTTCTCCATCTCCTGTTCTTGGTTAGTCTGCCATACTACCAGCCAGCCTTCCCAAAGCATCCCCCTCCTACCCTGGAAATTTGGGTAGCATCAGATTAACATACTTATAAACATATATATTCTCAAAAACAATCTATTGCTTTTGCTCCAGAAGATTGTAAAACTCTGGCTGCCTAGTGTTAGTACTGGACCCAAATCAAATGTTAAAACACTGGCATCACACGCCCACTTACTTTTTAATCTAGCAGGTAATAATTCCTGATAATGTGAAACCAGAAGAAATCTGTATTTTGAGGAGGAACTGATCTTTGTTCATTGTTTAGCCCAGACTTTCTAGTCCTTTAAAGTTCTCTCCTGCCCAATTATATTTGACTACAGTAAGTTAATTAGAAATTTTGCTGGGCTGTAAGCAATTAAAGCAAATGTGAATTTCCAGAATGTATTGAAGAAGAATGCCAGCGCAGATAGTACAGGTTTGCATAAACAAGTCATAGAAATACAGGGGAACATTGGATGATTAGGCAAGAAACAGGCTTACCAGAGGTGTTTTGATCAGAAAAATTACATTTCAAAAAGGCTTCTTTGTTTAACTTCTGAAGTTATTTGATACTCAGAGATGCAAGCAGGTATGATTTGAGGAGGTATGGTTTCACTATACTAAAAACGGGACAAACAAAATAACAAAGGAAGCTTAGTGGACATTGCATCTAATATGTTAGATAATTATCCTTTCACAATTATCACATGCAAAACCATGCTAATTTTTTTTCTTTGTCCTGTTCTGGTGCTTCGGGAGGGAGTATGGAAACTTTATGGCTCCCAGTTCTGCCTCTGTTATGGAGCCTTACATCTGTGTCACTGCAACCTGCTAAATCCATTCTCCATGTCTAAGACTTGAAAGATCTCATTGAGCTATGACTGAGACTAATAACTTATGAAAAAAATGTCCTCAGAATTCTGTCTGTTTGAAAGTCTAACATAGCTTCTCACCTAGTTAGTAGAATTTCTGAGGTAGATGGGGTTTGCTTTTAACTACTATTATAAGCCACCTTGAACCACAAGGAAAGCCAGGATATTAATGTTAAAAAAATACAATAAAGGGTTATACCTAATTTTCTTAAGAACCAACCAGTGTTTGGTTTTTTTTAAATTTCTGCATATATCAGCCACTGGTTGATGATCAGTTGTTTCCAAATGTTTCTTTAGAGAAGACTGAGTTAAAACTTTTTTGGAGAAACTGTTTTGATATTTAGAGCAGAGCAAAATTACTTGGGAAGTTAAGGGATGTATGGTCTTCCTTAGTGAGTCTGTCTGTTGCATCTAAAAAGGGATTGAAAAGAGTAAAACAGTTAAGCCAAAACCTAGTTGTTTTCTTTCTTGGTCCCAAATACGTGAGGGTGCCAGGGTTAGCTACATGTGCATGTGCTTTAATTTTATCAGTGGATTTGCTATAAAAAAGATTCGCTTGACATTAGGCATCCACCCAGAGTGAGTGGCATTTCCTTGAGAGCGAGCAGCTGCTGAAACCCACTGTTTAAACCCCCTGTGCCTCACAGATTCAGGTGTTGAGGCTGATAAGTCTTTTGTACTTGCTTGGAGGGCTATAGAATTCTGTTGTGGGGGGAGAGAAAACTCTCATTTCCTCTTAATTTTCTGTTTAGTGGCTGCTCTTCCCACTTCTAACAGCAGACAAAAGCAGCCCTGTTGAAAGAAAAACAGCCACTGCAGTGATTTCCTTCTTTCTTTTGACAAGGAAGAGCTAGTTGCTTCTGCGAGGATGGGTGAGGGGTGGCAGATGGGACTCTCCCCTTGCTGGGAATAGGAACATGGGGAGGGATGGAAGGCACCTGTATTTCCATTGAGCTGGCACAGGGTGTTTTTGTTACCTGTGTTCCTTCATTAAATGGGCGTATCTGAACTGGAAAAAATCATGAGCTACCTCAGTTTATTGAATCAGTAAGCAATATCATTAGCGTTTTGTTCCACTGTTACTGATTTCACATGGCAGTTACTATTATCTACTCTTGCTGGCTTGTTTAGAAATTAAACCTAGATTTATTAATGAGCATTGTTGTGCTAGAAAGCTCTCAGATTCATTTTAGCTTTTCCTGCGATGTGTTCTATAGTAGCTGCCTGGTCTTTCAGTGTGCATTTGTTCCTATAGTGCTTTATTGATTTTTGTCCTGCATAACTCTTCTGCCTTTAAATCTGATTAGTTCTTCATGGAAGCCACAGAAGTACAGGTGCACATGTTGTTGTAAGGCACTATGGCTGGGGAAGGGATACATGAAAAGCCACAAATGTGTTTTTGCAGAATGTGTTTGTAATAACTCTGCTGATAGGAGATGCATTAGCATTTACTGCTGATAGGCAATGCTAACATTTCTTGCTATATGCAAGTGAGTGATCTAAATGTCATCTCCATGAAAACATAGTTATAAGCTCCTATTTAAATAGCCTATGCAGACAAATCTTATCTTTGTCAATCTAATCGCCTGTTTTATCCTAGTGAATATGCAAAAGTTATATTTAGCCATATTTCTTGATTCTTTTGGTGGAAAATAAAAGCGGCAGCCTGTATGACTTTTTGGGGAAAAAATCCGTATCTCATAAAAGGAAAAATAAATGCTTTTAGCTACATTGCAAGAGAAAATAGTTTGTAGTGTTGATTGCTCTCGACAGAACATCTTTGAAATGAATTATGTGTAGTTCTCTATTGATCTGGCTTATTCTAGGTCACCAAGCTATATATCCAAAGTGCTTATACAATCTATTGTAATCAATAAACAATTTAAACTGATGTAACTTCAGAACGTTTGCTAGTCCTAAGGAAAATTGGAAATATGACAAAGAATACCACAGTAGAGGTTTATTCTGTTTTGTCAGAATATAGTCAAGTAAAATAATATGAGCAACATTGCAGTAAACTACTGACACCTTAATCCCACATCTAAGGAGCTAGTGGTTTTATATAGGCAGTTGTTGAGTATTTTCACTACTGAAATTTTATTTATAGTTTTAAGAAATTACTTTTTTGAAAATGAGCTTCACAGAATGTCTCCAGTCAGTTAGCACATCATAAAATGGTTTCAATTTAAATTACCAGTGTTAAATTTCAGGTTTCGCTTTGTTGTGTGGTGACTTTTGAGTGCTGTAAATATTAACATAATGACTTAAAGTGAAGATTAGGTTTCATAGTTATGACTAAAATTAGACGATTAAAAAGGAGCCGATACAGTTTTTATTAATATGTTTTTGAATTTAAGTTAAGGGCCATATGATCCGTAAGCATTTCTAATGCCACAGCGCACACTAGTGGAACACTCAGTTATTTCGTTAAAGGAATGCACATAGTTTGCAGGGAAGAGGTTGTATATTAGGATTTTGATCCTAGTTTTGTACAACACTGTGATAAATGTTGGGATACAGAACAGTACAGGAAACTGGCTTGTAAAAAATGCAAAATGTATTCTCAATGTAGCTAATTCTCAATGTGCCCTTTCTGTGGATTTTTAAATCCAGAGACTGGTTCCATAGACAGACAAGAAGGATCTTTCTACAAACCTGAAAAACACCTCAAGTTTGGAGAAAAAATTAGGGGGGGGGAAATAGAGGGGGGGGTTAAAATCCCCCAAATGATAAATGATAAAAGAGTTCCTGAGGCTTTAAGAAACCAGTGCCCTCAGAGGGCATTGCTAGTCAATCAAAACAGTATTACTAGTCTTCAAGGCTTCGTTTCTGTCAGTAAAAGGCTGTGTCTGTGCGTACGTGTGTGTGTGTGTGCAGGGCCCTTTCCATGGCTGGTTTGGCCTTTGAAGGAGGACTCATTGAGGCCAGGTCCACTAGCAACCACTGGGCTACTTGCTACCACACAACTTAACCTGGCCCTGCTGCATGCTACTGTTCACAGCAACCACCCCACAAAAGCCAGTGTTGTGCAGAGGTTAGAGTCTGGGAGACCCCATTTTGAATCCTTACTCTGCCGTGGAAGTTCACTTGGTGAACTTGGGCCAGTCACACATTCTTAACTCACTAGATTGTTGTGAGGATAAAATGGAGGAGAGGAGAATGATGTAAGCTGCTTTGGGTCCCCATTGCAGAATAAGGCAGAGTATAAAAGAAGTAAATAAATAATAGCTGAAGATGGAGGCACTTAAAATGATTAGTGGACAAGAAGGAGGAAGGAAAGGATGAGGATATGGAGGTTGCTAGGTGGGCAGAAATAAGAGCGCGGAGCAGGATTCAGAGGAAAGTGAGGTCCCCCCTCTAAGTTCTGTACCATACAACTGGGCCGCATCCCTGGGCCATAGTTTACTTAGGTAGAGGCTGCTGCAGGGGAGAGCTGAAGACAAGGCAGGCATTTTAAGGTAGATTGGCTGGTGGGTGGGAAGAGAGAAGGAAGCAGGAAAAGGCAAGGCTATGGGGACTTTCATGGAAGGAAAAGATAAAACAATGGGGAAGGGGAAATGAGATACCTAATGCAAGTCCTTGTGGGTTCCCCACTTGTATAATTCAAAAACTAATATGGAACTTATGGAACTTAGTACTAAGCAAAGATGCATACAAATGTGCTGCTCATCACATTTTGTCATTATCCAGTAATTCTCTTTACTTATTTTTACAATTTTTAAAACTAAGAAAAGGTCCTGTACTCCATATATATGAATACTGTACTCTTCCTGTAGGGTGCCACTCATCCCCCCCCATTTTGACATGCACATTATTCGTGAAGCCACAATAATTTATCCTGTAAAAATTTACTGTACAGTCATCCAAATGAATGCCAATGACATCACAATTATACCAAAAGTGCTAAAAAATATATGTAGCAGTTTTTATCAACAAAACATTACTAAATCTGTATTCATAACAAAGAGCTATTGTATTATTGCTTGGGCTGAAATGCCTAAATGGATTTTAATTTCCTAATGATGATGGTACCAATTGCAGGGAGAGGGGAGGATAGAATGGGTTGGGAAATTTGGCTAACTCCAGTTATGGTAACAGATATAACTGCTCTACTTCAATGAGAAATGTGTCCTATGAGTTGTATAATGAGTTACTATGTAAGCATATATGAAAGACAGAAGAAGATAACTTTGTGTCCCTTTCCAGATACTAGATAGTATTCATAATTAAATATATATATATATATATATTCACACCAAGTGATGCCTTTTAAAACTTCTTTCTATTCTAGGTTTCATTCTGACTGGCTCACACCAATTAATGGCGAAGAAATCCATAAGCGAGTGAAAAATATTTTAAGAACGCATAGTGCACGGCAAAAGCTAACATTTGTAAGTTGAATATTCATATGTGTTCCCCCCCAAAATAAATTCCAGAAAAATGACTAGATTATATTTGATGGGGGTGGTTAGCATACAGAGAGTTTGGAGTGTTACTTTGTAAAGAGCCAGAAGCGTGTGATTCTCTTGCAACTTCAGAGTTTCTCCAATGTTAGGCATAAATTCTTTCATCCCTCCACTAAATTTCCTACAGTGCAGGGTTGGTGTCTTGTGCCTGGCGCATTCTTGGAGCCACTACACTACATATGTTTTGCTTGAGAAACAATAACAAAGTGCAGAGCAAACTATAGTGTCTTTATTCAGAAATCAGTGTCAGTTGAATATGCCTTGTTTTTCTGGCTAACTAACTTTTAACCTAACTTATGATAATACTAGGGTGAACCTTTTAGAGACCGAGTGCCCAAACTGCAACCCAAAACCCACTTATTTATCCCCGAGTGCCAATGCGGCAATTTAACCTGAATACTGAGGTTTTGGTTTAGAAAAAACAACTCATACGTTAACATCTTTTGCCTTAAAAGAAAAACACAATAACAGAGCTTTCAATGATACAAACAACTTTTTATTAAAAGGTAAAAGTTTGCATTTGGCAAGCTTTTGAACAATTAATGTGATTTTTGCTGTTGTGTGCATGCTGATAATTTGTCTACCCTTGGCTCATACTTTGTAAGTTTGAGAGCAACACATGCAGCACTCAGGTCATCTGTTAGTCTGTTTCTGGTGTCAGATTTGATATAATTCAAAGCTGAAAAACGCTGCTCACAAACATAAGATGATCCAAACAAAGTAAGGAAAGCAATCCCAAGTGCTTTCATTGACTTAAAATTATTTGGCAGAGAATTCCACACTTTTAAGGATTTCATTTTCAGAACTAACTGTGCTATCCTTTGTCATCCCTTCTATCTTCTCAAGTGTTTCACGCAGGTCATGAATTTATTTTTCCAGATAGAGCTTTCTTGAAATTCTATTACCTCCATTTCCAGATTTTCTAAATCTAACCAGTGTAGGCAGGAAAGATCAAGTTCTTCAAATGTGGCTTTATCTGGAGAAGTAAGAAAATACAGGGTTGTCTCCATCGTACGGAACTGTAAAAATCTGTTGCTAAAATTCACCTGTGCAGCTGCTACAATACTAGAAAATTCCTTGTTGATTTCCTGATGGCTTGTAGGATTGTCTGCAAATGTTGTAGAATTTTCTAAATGCATTTTTAGTTTTGGAAAATACTTCAGCTGCCCTCTTTCAAAAACCTGCAGTTTTCTCTCACATATTTTGACATCACAAAACATCCTTTCTGCTGTTTTCCCTATGCCTTGTAGTTGTTTGTTCAGTACATTGAAGTGTTGTGTAAAATCTGTAAAAAACATGAGGTTGGTAAGCCAGGCCATATCAGTGAGCTGTGGATATTCCTGCCCTTTTTCATTCATAAACAGCCTAATTTCGTCCAAGCAGGCTACAAATCTCTTCAGGACTCGCCTTCTGCTCAGCCACCGGACATTATTGTACATAAGTAGACAATTATACTGTGCCTGAACCTCCTCAAGAAGTGCTTGAAACTGTCGACAATTCAGAGCACGAGCCATGATGTAATTCACCATTTTTGTGACATCTTTGAGGACATCATCAAATTTTTTGCTGCTGTCCCTGGC
Organism: Euleptes europaea; assembly: GCF_029931775.1. Lineage (NCBI taxonomy): Eukaryota > Metazoa > Chordata > Lepidosauria > Squamata > Sphaerodactylidae > Euleptes > Euleptes europaea. The sequence continues at coordinate 73,558,849 of NC_079313.1, forward strand.
ACAAAGAGCTTCTTGATGTATAATGCAATGGAATTGAATGACTTGATGTTTTGTTTCTTTAACAAAGAATTCTATGAAACCAGATGTTGCCCCCACCATAGAAGGTGCCCCATCACTAGTAATTGAAACCACTTTTTCTGATCTTATGTCTTGTGACAAAAAAGCCTCCATCACAGCATTGTAGATATCTATCCCTTGTGTTCTTTTAGGCAAAGACACCAGTTTCACCAGCTCTTCTCTCATGATGTCACCAACAGCATAACACAAAATTACTGCTAGCCTTGCATGATTATTTATATCTGTGCTTTTATCCAAGCACATGGAGAAACAGGCTGCCTTTTGTAAGTCAGTGGTGAACTGCTGACTAACATCACTTGCCCTGCGCTGGACTCGATCTTTAACAGTATTTTTGCTAAGTGCATCTCAGAGATGCGTTGAATAATTTTATCCTTGTTTGGGAAATCATGAAAAAGGGAATTACTCCCAGACAACATGGCTGTTTTGATAATCTCCCCATCAGAGAGAGGCTTACCATGTTTTGCTATGCACAGTGAAATTTGAAAACTGGCAGCTGTCAGATGATTTGTGCTAGAAAGAGTTGGAAATTTCTTTTAGAAATGAGGCTTAGGGGAAGCTAGGTAGACAGACAGAGATACATCCTGGCATGACAGGAGGGTCAAAGATATGGCCCACGTCTGAGAACAAAGCCACTGTAGTACCAGCCACATGGGACACCTGAAGCTTCATGGACCTTTGTCTATCAAGGTCAGTACTGTCTACTCACTGCAAAGCAGGTGTTCTACCATTGAACCATGTCCCCCACCCCCAGCTCCTCAAGTACTTCTGAATTCCATAGATTTCAAGGGGAGAAAAGTATTTTCTTCTGTTTAGTTCTCAGACTGAAACCAAGAGGACTAAAGGCCAAACCACACATTAGGTTGAAGATCCATTACTAGATCTCCACATGGTTTTTTCACCCTAAAATGCAGCCATAGAGACAGACCACACTGGGCTGGGAGGATATTAACTTTCTTCATTTTCCCAATTAAAAATGTCCTCCCCAACTGGGTGGCTATTGTTCCTGGTAGACAAATCTTTTTCTGTCTTCTTTCCTTGCTAGGAGATAATTGTACCTGGTGTGGAGGGGAGGGTTCAGCTGAGAAGTTAGTACCTTGTTGTCTCTGTAAAGGGCCTTTTTAAAACAGCTGCACCCTGGGACCAAGTTCAGAATTAGATATATAGGTGAGTCAGCACAGCGCTTAACATTCTGTAAGGGGGGGGGAACAATGTTGATGTTTGAAAAGGCAGTTGGAATGGGGTGAAGAGAGTCAGTTGGATGGTAAGGGATGATGAGAAGCTGACAGAGTAAGCAGGAATAAAAAGAAAAAAGGCAGAGCAATCAATGTGGTAATACCTACCTAGGAAAGCAGAATGGAAGAAACTGAAGACAGGTGGGGCCTCCAAACTGAAGATGGGCGGGGCCCCGCGGCTCAGCTGAGGGGGTACATGGCAAGGTGCTCCACAGCCTCCCCGGTCCAGAGTAAAGACAGGCGGGGGCCCCAAATGGAAGACGGGGGCCAACAAACAGCTGAGCTGCAGCTCAGTTGAGAGGAGGGGGGCGTGGCAAGGTGCTCGGCCACAGCCTCCCTGTCCAAACTGAAGACAGTCGGGGCCCCAACAAACAGCTGAGCTGCGGCCGGCAGCTCAGCTGAGAGAGAGGGAGGGGCTGATCTCATCAGATCTTGGAAGCTAAGCAGGGGTGGTACTTATATGGGAGACCACCACGGAAGACTATGCGGAGGAAGGCCAAGTACCTCAGCTTCTCACTTGCCTTGAAAGCCCCTTGCTGGGGTCACCATAATTTGGCTGTGGCTTGACAGCACTTTACACATGCGCCATAAGACAAATGTCATACTGTATTGTGCCTGTGCATCTGTTAAGTACCATCAAGTTGCTTCTGATTTATGGTGGTGACCTTATGAAATAATAACCTCCGAAACACCCTATCGTTAACAGCCTTGTTCAGGTCTTGCAATCTGCTTTACCTATCTGGTTCAATATGATCAATACATTTCCTTCTTAAGCTATCCTAGCATTTTAAAAGTTCTACCATTTTTTAAAAAAGGAATCGTTATTCTTGGACGGATGAAATTTTGATCTTGATTTCTTAGGATGAGAGTTATTTGTCAAAAGAAGATTCTGCTAAGACAAGAGACTCCAGTAAGACAGTGAATTCCAACAAGAAAGAAGATATTATGCATACAGACACTTCAAGCAGCAGTGATCTTCAGAGCAGGTAAATAATGCAGATTTGTGTGTGTGTGATGGATTCCTTGATGAGTTTGAGATTATTGTTGTTATTATTTCTTTAATAATATGATCCAGAATATTGCTTGTAGCTTGGAGTATCATGCTTCTACAATTTAGAAGGGTGTAACTCAATTTAGGATGGTGCTGATAAGCCTAGCGATTGCAGTGGGCATCAGTACAGCTAACTTTGGTCCCCTTTTTACATTATACTGGTGGCTTGGAAGCTGCAGCAGCTCAGCTCCTTCCATTGTCATCAGGGTAACATAAGAAGCCTATAGAAGGCACCCACACCAAAACTCATCTTCACACATCACAGCACTACTCCTAGAAACAGCAATAATGATGCTGTGAGGAAGAGCTGCAGTATGAGTTTGTCTTGTGTGTTCCTCACACATCTCAGCAGTGAGGGATAGAGGCACCCTGTAACAGTTCCCATCATACCAATAAAGCTTAGGAAGGAGGTCTAATCCAAAATCCTGTTATTGTCATCTACTCCTATATTCTGAGCATGTTTATCCTGTTCTAGCCCACATTGTGGCAGCTGAGAGCCAGCATGGTGTAGTGGTTAGGAGCAGCGGACTCTAATCTGGTGAACTGGGTTGGTTCCCCCACTCCTACACATGAAGCCTGCTGGGTGACCTTGGGCTAGTCACAGTTCTCTCTGAACTCTCTCAGCCTTACCTACCTGTGGGGAGAGGAAGTGAAGGAGATTGTAAGCTGGTTTGATTCTCCTTAAAAGGTAGAGAAAATCAGCATATAAAAACCAACTCTTCTTCAATGAAAGCCATGTGGATGTGTTCTGAGACAGTCTGGCCCACAGGGATCATTTGGGGACCTGCAGGCCATGATTTTTTTTAAAAAATGTAATAGCTACAGCATCATTGAAAATGATTGGCTTTGAAATGTCATACTCAGTAGGGGTTGGGCTCTGGGGCTCAGCACATTCTGTAGCGGTACTGAGAATTGTGGGAGGAAGACAGAGAGACTCAATGTCATCCTGACAGCTCAAAGTCTGACAGTCTTCTCAGAAATAGAGTACCAAGGCAGAGTTCAGAGGAGAATGTCATTTTGCTGACCAAAATGTTAACACTAAAGTAAATGATTGAAAACCATTGGGACTGCACAGAAGGTCCATGATGATGAAATATTTAGTGCGTGAGTGACTTTGAAAAGAACTTATGGGACTCCAAAGGAGATGGAACAAAAGCATGTGACAGGTTTGTGACAGGCACATCTGAAAGTGGTGCTGAGTGCAGCTTATCCTGCTCTTAATATGATCTGTGCACATAATCTTCAGATCACCTCATCTCAGCTTGTCAGGTTGGTTTCTGGTTAAGATCGCAGGTAGATGTGATTTGAACATGGATGGAGCTGTGTCTAATCTAGTATGCGAATTTCTTATGAGGAAGGGATGACCAATGTTGGCACACCAAAAATAATCAATTCCCTGGAGCACTGTGGCCAGTGATGTGAAATTGTCAGGAAATGCTGCCACTTGTATCTCAGCTTGTCATGGAAGTTGTGCTTAAAGTGAAAAGAGCTAAGGTTTCTTGGAAACAGACTTGTGGGTGCTATTCTCCACCCAGTGCACCTGTTCAGCCCCCGTTCTGTTCAGTAGGACAGTTAAAGAGGTCATATATACTCAGCTATGCTGCCCTCTATCGAGAAAGCCAAAGGCAACAAATTTGGTTCACATCATTTTAAGAAAGTTTATATGCTGTGGCACTTTCTTAAAGGGCTTAGCCAGTTAAGTTCTTTTCAGTGATGCTTGCAAATCTTACGATATTATTTAGAGGTTTTATCCTGTTCAGGCAGCTCGATTGACTTCAAAATGTTTGTTTGGATGTGAGGTAGGGTTGCCAGCCTCCAGGTGGGGCCTGGAGATCTCCCAGAATTGCAACTGATCTCCAAACGACAGAGATTAGTTGCCTTGGAGGAGATGGCTGCTTTGGAGGATGGCTTCTAGGAAATTATGTCCTGCTGAGGTCCATCCCCTCCCCATACCCCACCTTCCCTATGGTCCATCCCTAAAACCTTCAGTCATTTCCCATCCTGGAGTTGGCAAACCTAATGTGGGGCCAGGGACAAAGGCATGGGAGATTCAGTCCTTATGCATTTATTTGAACCCTTCATTTGTCAATGCCATCAAATTTTGAGAAGTACTTATGGTATGAGCTGCAAGCTGTATTTATGCCTATCTTGACTGGTGAAAGCTACCCAGGAAATGCTGATTCCTCATCATCTCCCTCTGTGAGAACAGGTGTTAGGAGAGTGTTTGAGTTCTGCTCAATAAAGTGTAATTTGAACTCTGCACCTTCTTTTCTTTACTCAGAGTACTATCAGTATCATCCTGTGATTCAGGTTGTCTTTTTTCCTCTCTGTCTTTTACACGCGTGCACTGACAGATAGCTAAGGGTATATGCCAAACCCTGCAGATACAGATTTGTGTACTGAAAAGATAAGTACAATAATTTGATCAGAAGCTGTAATGTGTTCAAATTAATGTGCATATAGTTTAGCAATCTATAAAAGGATACTATTGATTTCTGAAATGATAACTGTGACTGTACACAATATTCAGAAGTTGCAGGCATAGCAATTTTGTGTATGTGCATAATTGTCTATCATTTTACAAACAGTTTTTTTAAAAGTAAAAATGTTCAGGCAATTGTAATATAAATGTACTTCTCTGGGTTTACAAATACCACATTTTAATGTGATTTTTTGTGGGTTCTGTTTCTAGCTCGTCTATACGGCAGAGCATCATGGTTCATCTAGATAATGGTGAATATTGGACCAGTAGAGCTGCTGAGTACAAAAACAAACCCCACAGAGCAATCTTTGAAGACAGTCTGGAGAAAATCTATAGAAACATGTACAGAAAAGCTTCTGCCACAAATTCAAAGAATAAATAAATTCCTAATAATGACACAGGTGAAACTGAACAGTATACAAGATCAGTATATTTTTAATGAAAATTTTGTTTGTCTAACAATTTTTTGTATTTTTTTTACCTGAAATGTTTTTACGTGGTTTTTATGATATTCTGAGGCTGGGATTCCCCCTACCAGGGAAATAAATAAAATTGGGGGAATTTTACATAAGGTTGTGTGTTTTTTTGCTTTGGGGATTTATAGATTTGTCAACATTTGGTTTCTGCTGTTCTCCACTATACAGCTTTAAATTAGGGTGGATTTTCACACTTACCCAATACACGCCAGTCCATAGTTTTCCATATGCATTGTGCATTTCTAGTACCAATGCAAACACAATTGGGAATATTTCATTTTCTGGAACTTCCAGAAACAGGTTTTCTTATAAGGAGTACTTACAGTGGTGGTACATTAGTACGTGTGTTGTTCAAAAATCATGATTTATACATATGTGCATGTAGGTGGTGTGATGGAAGGAGCCATGTTGCAAAATCAACAAACAAAACAACCACCACCACTATGGGAATTCATATGGATGTGTGGATTCAATCTTTATGAATAACAATGAAGTGGTTATCCGGAGCAGAACTCTCTTCCATTATCAAAACAAATGTCACATGTTGTAATAAATAAACCTACTGTAGGAAAATGGAAATTGCCTTGGATATTGAGGCCATGTTCGGGTTCCAAAGTGTCATGAGAGACAGCTTGAGGCTTCTAATATTGTATCAATGTGTAGAATTGTTCTGGAATATTTGAAATGTTGCCATTTGTTTATGTTCTGTTGTACACAAAGAATTATGAGTTTGGTTTGGGGTGTCTGTCTGCTTTTTTCTGATTTTGCTAGGCATAAGGTAACGTGTAGAAATTTGACCAGTTTGAAGTCTGCTGTGCCTTAGAGATTCTATTCTATTCTATTCTATTCTATTCTATTCTATTCTATTCTATTCTATTCTTTCTAATAATGATTCCACTATTTGTAATCCCCCTTTTAACTATCCCCATTTTTACTGTTCAACTTGCCGATCTAAATAGTTTCCAGTGTTCTTTTCATATTGCATCAGTGATGTATCAGTGCATTGGTAATTATAGAATACCCAAAACTGGAGAATATCAACTGGAGAATATCAACCCAAATACCAGCATTATGAGTTTTTTGTTCTGCAATCTGATCATATTTGGAGTCTTTCTTTACATGCCCAAGAGAAGTATTGGCAGAACTGCGTTGGCAGAGCTGGCATCTTTTTACTAAAGGCCACCAAATGTTCACTAGCAGTTTTGAAACTTCCCCTGAGAAGAAACCTTTTCAGCCTTCCACTGAACATCTCTTTCGTTAACAAATCAAAGCAGGCTGCCCACTCTCTTCAAGCATTAAGAATTGTATAAAGGCAGAAGTGTCTGTCTCCTGCTTTCTTTCAGGGTGGAAGAAACAAACATACTGCTCTTGGAACATTTGCTTTCTAAGAGCACAGAATTAATAGGTTCACTTGGGTGATTTCATGTGTATCTATTACCCAGGGACCTGGGATCTGCCCTGGGGGATATGTAATATTTGTGATATTACTGCCATTTTATACTGTTTTATCTAACCAAGAGAACAGTGAAGGAACCCCCTATCTCCATAAAAACTGTAAGGATTAGTTCTGCATTTGATCAGATGGTGAAACAGTCATAATTCTGGTGTTTGAAGTTATAGAAAAGTAGATTCCATTACTGCCCGTTTCTTCTTTATGGTTCTGACTTAGTCTCTCTCATCGTGTTCCACTCATGCTACACAATACATGCCATCTAGGTTTGAATGTTGTAGTGGATTCCAGACATAGCGGTACATAGAAAAATCTCAGTGACAGATTATCAGTAGGCTAGAAATATGCATGCCAAGTGGAGGGAAAAGTGTATTGAGAGCTGAACTGATGGTTGCTCATTTTTGTATGACCATGTTACTTCTTCCAGGCCTGCAAAGCTTGGCAATCTTTGGGTGCAGATGGACCTGAGGTGAGGGTGAGGTGTGTTTTCAGCTTTTTGTCCCTCAGGAACCAATTGAACTGTGAGGGAATGTGCTCATAAAACTGTTCCAAGCCGACTAGGTTTATAAAATCTTCATATGTCTGAACTTTACTTCCCTCAATGCACTTATTCAAGGCTTTATCTAAACAGCATCCCAATTGGGCATAAGTTTCACTAGGCGTTTTTTTTGTTGTTGTTGATAAAAGTTTTCCTGCTCTTTTTAGCAGTCAGCCCAAAGCACACTCTCACTCTTTCCTTAAAGAGCAAATAATCTGAGGTTTCCTCCCCTCTCATGTAGGCATAGACCTCACTGAGACTTCCACAAATCTGTGGGCACAAATACAACTTTCTGGCTTCATCTGGAACATCTAAATCTTTACAAGTTCTCTCTTTTTTAAAAAAAAATTTTTTTAATTATTTTCTCCAAAATCTTAACTCGACTGTTCAACAAGTTTAAAAGTCCATTGTCATCAAAATTACAATAACAGAAAGACAAAAGCTGTGGCTCACAAAAGCTCATACCCTACCAGAAAATATTTTTGTTAGTCTTTAAGGTGCTACTGGACTCTTGCCCTTTTTGACTACTGCAAACAGACTAACACGGCTACCCACTGAGAAAGACAAAACTTTGTTGATATATAATAACATTAAATTTAAATTGCGTTTGACCTCCCTCTACCTCCTTCCATCTAGAAATAAAATTATTTATCTTTTGTAAATGGTTACTAATCTTACATATCATTACAGTCACTAATATCTTGATTACTTAATAAACCAATTATAACATAACATTTTACCCTTATTATAAATTATAACATGATGAAAAGCTATTTTTATTTATATGTATAAAAAGATTAGTTTAATGAATACCCTCTAAACTACCCCATTTGAAATTCAGTTTCACAATAAGTTTTCCATGCCCCCCATTCTTCCGAAAATTGTGTATTATCTTTTTGATTCATTAGAGCTGTAAGTTTTGCCATTTCCATCAGGTCCATCATTTTCTGTATCCAGTCTTTTTTATCTGGTATTTCAGTCAGTTTCCATTTAGCTGCATATGTCAATCTTGCTGCAGTTGTGGCATACATCAAAAATGATCTTTGGGTAATTATAGTGTCTGGTATCATACTTAATAGCATCATTTCAGGTATCTTTGGGATATTATTCAGTAAAATCAGCCTCATTTCATTATATATCATGTCCCAGAATTTTTTAGCTTTTTCACAAGTCCACCACATGTGATGAAATGAACCAATTTCTTTTTTATACTTCCAACATTGTGGGGACATTGTTTTGTAAGTCTTTGCCAGTTTTTTCGGTGTCAGATACCAACAGTACATCATTTTGTAAATATTTTCTCTTCATGATTGAGGATTTCATATCTCGAGACCAAAGTCTTTCCCATTTATGAAGTTGTATATCGTGACCCAACATTTGTGCCCAATTAATCATAGTGGGTTTAATTCTTTCTTGCTCACAATAAAGTTCCAACAATAACTTGTAGATTTTCGATACTAAGTGTTTATTTGTATCCAATATAAGTTTTTGAAAGGTCGATTTATTTTTTGAAAATCCCACTTTTTGATCTTGAAGAAAACCGATTTTATTTGATAATATTGGAACCAAGTTAGATTGTCTTTAACTTCTTCATGTTCTTTAACTGAGCAGTGTACTCCTTCCAACTTTAAAAGATCTTGATAAGTAATAAATTGGGCTGGTCTTAATGGTTTCAACGTCAACATTTCCTGTGAAGAAAACCATAATGGGGTTTTTGTTTCCAGCAAATGTTTATATCTGGACCATGTTTTAAATAAAGATGATTTAACCATGTGTTGCTGAAATGATGCGTGAGTCTTAATTTTACCATACCATAAATATCCATGCCATCCACTTCTATTGTCAAAACCCTCTAAGTCTAATAAACGTGTATTGGACAATTCCATCCAATCTTTAAGCCATACCAAGGCAGCTGCTTCAGCATATAGTTTAAAATTAGGAAGTGCAAAACCACCCCTCTCTTTGGAGTCTACCAAGTACTTGTAGGCAATTGGTTTTTTCCCTTGCCAGATGAAGTTTATTCAATCTTTTTTCCAAGCATCGAAGTGTTTTACTTGGGATATTATAGGTAGATTTTGAAACACAAACAATAATCTCGGTAAAATGTTCATTTGTATGGTCGAAATACGTCCAAGCAAAGAACGTTTTTTATTTGACCATATCAGCATATCTTTTTTATTGTTTCCCATAACTTGACATAATTGTTTGTAAACAAATCCTTATTTTTGATAGAAATCCAAATTCCCAAGTATTTTATTTTTTTTGCTTTTTCCCATCCTGTCTTGTCAATAAAATCATGTTGTTCTGCTATAATAAGATTTTTAAAGATTGTTTGCGTTTTCTCTTGATTAATTTTAAATCCTGAAACCTCACTGTAAGAGTCCAATATATCTTTCAAAGTATTAGCAGAGTGAGTAGGATCATCCAAAATCAATAGAAGATCATCCGCAAATGCTCTCAGTTTAAACTCATGTTTCTTTATCTTTAGACCATGGATGTCTTCTGATTCTCTTATTTTACAGCATAATGTTTCCAAGACCAGAATAAAAAGCAAAGATGAAAGTGGGCATCCTTGTCTTGTCCCTTTTGGTATATTGCAATTTTCTGACATTGATTCATTTACTAATATTTTCGCTTGTTGTTTTGTATATATTGCATTTATACCTCTTTTAAATTTTTCACCAAAATTCATATTGTCCAAAACCTTTTTCATAAAGTCCCAAGAGACCATATCAAAAGCCTTTTCTGCATCCAAAAAGATAAAAGCAGCTTTATGCTCAATATTATGTTCATAGTACTCTAAAGCATCTAAAAGTACTTTAAGGTTATCTTTAATTTGTCTTCCCGGAACAAAGCCTGCTTGGTCTTCATGAATCAAGTCTTTAATCAGTTGTTTAATTCTAGTTGACAAAACAGGTATATATCTTGTAATCCACATTTAAAAGAGAGGTCTGTAATTTGTAACCTTCTCAGGATCTCTTCCAACTTTATGAATCAATGAGATAAAAGCATGTGTCCATGTTTCAGGAATCAAGCCAGTATCCAGTATTGTATTGCAAACCATCAACAATGGATTCAACAGATGTAATTTAAATGTTCGGTAAAACAAGGCTGTTATTCCATCTGGACCAGGGGTTTTATCTGTTTTTTGCTTAACCAGAACGTCTTCTAACTCTTCCAAAGAGATTGGTGCTTCCAAGGAATCCTTTTGAGCTGATGATAACTTCTTAAGATTAATAGATTGAAGGAAGTTTTCCATCATCTTATTCGAGATCTCATCCTTATGATATAGTTTAGAATAGAAAAATACAATTTTTTTCTGAATATCTGTCGTAGTATAAATTGGTCCTTTTTGTGTTTGGATTTTGGCTATGATATTTTTTTGAAACGAGTCTCTTAGCTGGGTTGCCAAAAATTTACCTGGACGGTTTCATGCTCAAAATATTTTTGCTTTGCACATTTCAATGACTTGTTCATATCTTCTGAAACTACCATATTTAGCTCGTGTTTAAGGACATTTATTTTCTGTAAAATAGTATTTCTTTGGATTTCTTGAGATTCAATAAGATGGACTTGTTCTAATTTTTGTAAATCCCAAAGTATACTGTTAGTTGATTGTAACTGTTGTTTTTTCCATGCCATGTGTTTTTGGATCATAAATCCTCTACTGGAAGTTCTCTCAAACCTAAACAGAAAAGCTTCCATATCATCTCCTTTCTGATATCGTGGAAATTTCTTTTGTTCCCCTGAAGTGATTTCCCCTCCTCTATGTGGAACTGGTGCCCTGACCTGGATGGCCCAGGCTAGCCTGATCTCGTCAGATCTCAGAAGCTAAGCAGGGTCAGCCCTGGTTAGTATTTGGATGGGAGACCTCCAGGGAATACCAGGGTTGCTGTGCAGAGGAAGGCATTGGCAAACCACCTCTGTTAGTCTCTTGCCATGAAAACCCCAAAAGGGGTCGCCATAAGTCGGCTGCGACTTGACGGCACTTTACACACACATGTGGAACTGGTAACTTCTCTCAGCTGTATTTTCCTCATTTTAAAATCAACATTTCTTTCTCATGTTCCCTGTCTGCTTCTTTCTCCCTTTGTCTTCCTTGTTGTGCCATTTTTCCCTTTCTTTTTCTGCTTCAATCTTAGCCTTTTCTTTTTCTGCTTCAATTTAACCTTTTTCGTTCCCAGAACATCTTATAGATGTTTCTGTTCAGACTCTGCTGCCCAGCTATCAGGGAAGTTGGAGACCATACACTCTCTCTTCCCCAGAGAAACACAGAAGTATGGCAATTTCTCCTCAAATCTCTTCCAGTTATCACTATAGATATACCCCACTTTTGTGGCAGTAATCCCTAAACACCACCCTGTATTTGGAATATCTCCTTCCCAGAGCCTATTCCTTTCCAGTGACCTGAGAAAGGGCCCCTTTCCTCCCAAGCTCTGCCTGTCACTCAACAGGATTTGTTTTATACCAGTTCAGGCAAACCTCAGGTTCCCAGAGTCAAACACAGCTTCTGAACATGCAGGTTACCACAATCAATCAGTTCCTTTCTTCAGAACAGAGAGAGTGAGCTCCTTAGCTCTGCCCACTCCCTTTCTCTGAGCTTCTCTCTTTGTTCGTCACACAGGCATACAAGCAAAGCACTTGAAAAGGAGTAAAGGGAACAGACTCATGTGGAAGCACAGGACATTTTTAGGGAAGAGTCATGGTTTTAGTGGCCAAAGGCCACAAAGAGTCACTACAAGTGCTTTGGTGCTTGTTGCAGTCAACACAGAAAAGAAGCTGCATGACCTATTTTTACATGCTTAAGCAACAGCTCAAAATTGTTGCAGACTAACAGCTCCTCAGCTGTGAGGCTGATGATCATCCTGCTTCTTCCTATGCTGTCCTGGTAATACTACCAACAGCTGGTGCCAATTCAGAGTTGAGGTTGCATCAGCCATTTGAAGTTTCCTGACCATCTCTTAAATTCAAAGGATCAAGCCTTTAAGACCTCACTTGTTTTTTAGGAATCTTGTCTAGTCTTGTTGATTATATTTTTAAAGCTTTCTTCCAAGTTTTATGTATGCTAATGACTATTTTAGGTGTGAAGTGCAGGTAGAAATGCCTTGCCTTAGCCCGTGTATAATCCCCAAGTCACTATTCTTTGGTGTGGTTGGCTAACCTTCTGTTGGTTGGCAAACAGCTTGTGCATAGGCCAGACTGCATCTCCTCTGTGTGATAAGTAACATTTCAGGCAACGAACCAACACTGTAACAAATGGTAATTGTTTAGTGCACCTTGCCTTCTAATACAATTTAAATCCCTTCTATCAAATGTAAATTCCTAAGTTCCCAAGTAGAGCTTTAAATAGCATTTTCTGTGCATGTTCCTTATCTTTTCTATCCACAAAGTGGTGTGTCAGTGGCGGGGGATGGCATAATTCCATCAGCATAATTTTGCCTAGCCCAGTGAAGGGAAAATAAATGGATAAATGAAGTGAGAATTTAAATTTAGTGTCCTAAAATAAATTCCTTGGCAGCCTATGAGAATGTCAGATGGACATATTTTCTTATGCAAACAAACAAAAAATGTAATCAGCATTAAGGCAGTTGAGCCAAAAAACAACAACTTGTGAGCTGTATGCAACTGAGAAATGCTGACAGTGTGCCCAATGAGCTCAGAAATCAAAAGACGTGCAAAAGAAGCCCAAATGCAATGTGGGTTTCCAATCCTAGATGGGTTTCTGTGCTGAACAAGTTGACCACTTGGTTGACGTTTTGGTATAATTGCAGTACAGGGTTAAAAGAGATGACCATTGATCAAATAAAAATCCCCATGGTGTGCATCCAGATGATAAGACTTTTATTGCATGTCAGCATCCAGAGAAGCAAAGGAATGGTAAAATTCTTGTCATTGGCCATGTTAATTTATAAGTTTCTACTTGAGTAGTCATCTGTATTCATTGAGATATTCATTTTTCATGCAGAAGCTTCATAAGCTAGTGGTCAGCAACTAGACTTCCCAGAAAGTATCAGTATATCCAACTATGCATAGGAATACTATTGCTGGAACTGATTGCTGTATCTAACCTGCCCAGGCTCAGTACAGGAGATATGAAATTTATTAATTTGAGTGCATTATTGGATACATTTTGGATACTTCCAAGAATAGCATAGAGACAAATGGGGATCTGCAACAAAATATAGTGGATTCTGTTGTGGTGAGTTTTCATTAGTACTATAATGGGGGGGGGTCTTGGGCTCTTTTCAGTGCTTCTTTAGGCATCACGTTTTACAGTCCTGACAGGAGTGTATACCAGTTTATCAAGGGTTATTGCTGTGTTTAGTTTTTATTTTTGCTGCTAATCCAATCAGATCGGAGGGGAGGAGGGGAGACATAGATTCTTTTCTTTAAACTGTTCCCAGCTGCTGTGGCTGGAGGAAAGAGGCAGTCCTGCGAGAGCCCTATGACAGAAAGGCAAGCAAAAATATAAAGAATGAGTAATATGGGTGCCAGACAGATCAAGGATAAACAACATAAAATGGTACCCATCATACTGTATATGGATACCTATTTTTAATACAATTTCTATATATACATTTTTTGCAAATAGCAGTGGGTTCTTGATTTTAGCAGTGGGCTGTTGATTTTAGCAGGAGGACAAGCAAAGGCAGTAAAGCTTGGAGCCAGTCTTTGCATTTTCTCATTTATTAAGGCTTGCTTGTTTCTCTTGAGCACAAGTCAGGGTGGGATCATAGTCACTTTGTTTATGTGAGGGGAGGAGTGTTTTGAAGTATGCCTCCCTCACTGCTACAGCCAGAGGATTTGGAGTGAGTGATGCTTTTGTTGCTGCCTCGTCATCATGGGGGTGGGGAGCCACAACTTCTGCTCCTCCCCTCTCTGTCCAGCAGTGGGGGTGAGCTGCAACTCCTCTTCCCCTCCCAACCACCCTCTTCTCCTGCCCAGGCACTTGCATTGGGCAAATAAAAAGCAGCAATACCACTTCCTTCCTGTCTTCTTCCAGCTGCCGTTGTTTGCCTGCCTTCTCTCCCTGTGAGAGGAAGGAGAAAGCTGCATTGCCTCTTCCTTGTTGTGGCCACTGCCATGGCCTTTCTGCCCGTCCAGATTCTTTTCTGCCAGGTAGCAGCATCAGCAATCCAGCTTCTCTTTTCAGATCTTAGAATCATAGAGTTGGAAGGGGCCACCAGGTTCATCTAGTTCAACCCCCTGCACATTGCACAATGCAGGAAATTCACAACTACCTTCCCCCCACAACTACCTGGCCCCCCACTCCATGCCCAGAAGATGCCCAAAACATCCCTCCAGGATCCCTGGCCAATCTGGCCTGGAGGAAAATTGCTTCCTGACACCAAAGTGGCAATTGGCATATCTCTGGGCATGTAAGAAAGGACAATAAGAGCCAAACACTCTGAGGCAACCCTTCATGCCCTCCCTCTCATAAACTGCCTAAGTTCACAGAATCATCATTGCTGACACGTGGTTATCCAACCTCTGCTTAAAAGCCTCCAAAGAAGGAGAGGCAACCACCTTCCGAGGAAGCCTGTTCCACTGAGGAACCACTTTAACTCTCAGAAAGTCCTTCTTAATGTTTAGCTGTGAACTCTTTTGATTTAATTTCAACCTGTTGGTTCTGGTTTGACCTTCTGGGGCAAGAGAAAACAACTCTGCACCATCCTCTATCTGCTTGATTGCTTGCTAGCTTGCCTGCCCTCTCTTCCCCTCTTCGTCAGATACCATTACCTTCGCCTGCCACAACTTCTTGAGATATTTCCTTTATCTGCGGCTGCACAGATAACACTTCCCATGTTTGGGTTTTTTTAACCCCCACACTCATTTTCCCTGTTTTAAGATTTTCCTGCAAGCCTGGGGTGTCCCCCAACTTTGTTAAATCTTCTGCATAAATGGACCCAATCTGAAGATTGAGGTATCCACAGATCAGGGCATAGTTGGCTATTAGATATATAGATTCAGTGTGTATACCATTCTTGAATTTCCATGGAATCCAAAGGTTAGTCTGTGCTCAGAAGCACCCATAGACCTCATAATATGGAGTGGTTCCCTATTCATTTCAGTGGACCTAATTGAGGTGCCTGAGGGAAGGTGGCATGGTATAGCCCAATCTCAGAAGTTAAGCAGGATCAGTACTTGGAAGGGAGACCACCAAGAAAGACTCTGCAGAGGAAGGCAATGGCAAACCACCTCTGCTTCTCACTTGCCTTGGAAGCCCCTTGCTGGAGTTGCCATAAGTCAGCTGCGACTTGATGGCACTTTACACACACAATTGAGGTACATGGAGTAGTTCTTTTCATTGAAATAAATGACGAATGTGTACTTGGAAGAGAATTTTGTATGTTCGTCATATTTCCTCACTTGAAACAGACTGGCTGCATCAAGGCAGTAGGATCTAATTCTATTTACATTCTTTCCCCCCCTTTGGAATATTCCTGGTAAATCAAGGCTTCCAAATTCTTTATGCCTTAAATGTGCTTTTGTTTGCTGCTGTTTCTGTTTCTGGGTATTTTTCTCCCTGAAGATTTCAAATGTCCTATTATTAAGAAGAGTTTAATAGAATTGTAAAGATGTGAAAGCAATCCTGGCCGTGCTGCATAGGTGCTGTTTACTTATTGAACAGTATTCAGTCTATTTGTTTGTCTAGGACCCTTCAAATAATCGTGGGTCCAACATGCCTCTTCCATTGGAAAGGGTAGTCCCCTGTGCAAGCACCAGGTCATTACTGACCCAAGGGGTGACATCACATCCCGACGTTTACTAGGCAGACTTTGTTTACGGGGTGGTTTGCCAGTGCCTTCCCCAGTCATCTTCCCTTTACCCCCAGCAAGCTGGACCCCCGTGGGGCAGAGTGGTAAGCTGCAGTACTGCAGTCCAAGCTCTGCTCACGACCTGAGTTCGATCCCAACGGAAGCTGGTTTCAGGTAGCCGGCTCAAGGTTGACTCAGCATCTTCCATTGAGGGGGTGCAATAATACAAAAATTAATGTTTGTGAACCTTGGACATATTATGCCATAGAAACGATCCATCATTGCATTAAAAAGCACACACACCTCTTTTAAGATGTCCAATACCTTTTTTTTTTTTTAAGCCTTTGCTAAAGCATTCCCGGTTTGCTGGTTTTTAATCAAGAAGCTGTCAGAAATAAACAGCCACTGCTCTTTGTGTGATGGAGCCTGATGTTAAAGCTGTCAGAGTCCATTGAGAGAGTGCAAGTGTAATATTTATGGAAGTAGGGCTTGCTGTTTGTGCTCTTCTTAACTTCCCCTGATTTAGAGCTCAGCTGGTGTAACCAGTCCTCCTCATTGTACCCTTGATGTCAGTGAGGCCCTTTAGGATGTTTTCTGTTTGTGAGTGCAACATGATACTGTAATGGCTTCCTGCAGTCTCAATGTGCCTCTGATCTCCCTTCCAAAATAGATATATTTCCTTGTGCGCAGATTTTGAAAAGAGGGTTCTGAAGACTGTATCCTAAAGTAGTGAATTGTACAAAAGCTCCTGGCCAAGTTATGTATATTTAAACTGAGTTTACCTTAGTAAGAACACGTCTTCTCTCCAGAGCCCTTCCCTCAGATCTGTAATTACAGTATTTTCATTGTAGAGGGATAAAATTTAAACAAGGCATAGAATTCAAGTGAGAGGAAATAAAGCAATCATTGACTTAGATCCAGACTAGTGTTTCCATGGGTACAAAGATTTCCACTTGCAGAGTGTAACTTTCTTGCTTCCCCTTTCCTGTGGCTACCTGAAATCTTTTTTCCCCCCTCAGGAGAAAGAGGATTCTTGGGAACAGGATGTTAGGGCACTTTGCACTGCCATGGGAAGGGGGAAGGAATAACATTCAACACAGATGGAATCCTTGTGCCTACAGAAATGCTAGTCAGGATCCAACTTGTTATGGTGGGGCATAACCTGCCAACATGTTCAGCAGTACAAGCCCTCCTACCATGGAAGGGCTCTTACTCTTTCGTAGCTTCCCATTTCTGCATGGCTTCTGTAGTAAAACCACTGTGCTGTTATGCAGGTACTTTTCATCTCAGTGGAGCTTGCACATGAGAACCTCTATATGTATTGTGCCCTTACTCTTTCCCAGAGGGTTACTTCGCCATGTAGTCTTCCCCCCCCCCATACTGAATAAAAACTGATGCTCATCATCTATCAAGTGTGAGGAAATGTAACTCTTCCTACTAGTTTGGGCATTGCGTGTCATATTCTTGAGGCCAGCCAAGAGTAACGAATAGGGTGTTCTTTTCTTGCAGGGCTTGAAGTCTGATAGGTTATACCTCCATAACGTGATCTTGCTAAGAATACTCAGCATTGTGAAATGTATTTCAGACAGTATGTTAGTGTAAAACTGTCTACTTAGTTTTTCATCTGTCTATTATACTAACAACAAGAGGGGGGGGGACCTGCAAGGACTTACAAGGAGCATCTCATTCCCCCCTCCCCCACTATTTCCTCATTGGGGGATAGCTGGGGACACCTTGTTCAGGGGCCAATACAATTGGACCTCTTGGTCCAATTCACTTGAAACGTGGGGATTATTTAGTTGAAAGGCACCAGCAACTCCCTCGCAATCTTGGTGCCATTAGCTTAAAAAACAGCCCCTCCACACACACACACACCCAGGAAAGATTCCCCTTGAAGCCAAATAATATCGGAATCCCAAAAACACCAGGATCTTTATACCAAACTAGTATTTAGAACCTGTAAAACTGGGAATACAAATATTTTTCAGCTCCCTGATAACTGGACCCAAAAAATACTGATTTTTTCAAGGTGTGCATCCTTAGCTCAACAATGGAACACGTTACCTGCAAAAGCAGTCTTTGCTTCTGGACATTTTGGAAACAGGGTAGGATAAATGTTTGCTACATGACAAGTTTAGGCAATCTACTGGTTAAAAGAGGTGGTACATCACCCAGAGGTCTATTCCAACTCTTACATTTTGGATCTTTTACCACTGGAAAACAATCTGCAGGAAATATAACCCTGACAAGCTGGGGACCTGCAAGAATGTGTATGGAAATGATTCAATTTCCCCCTCCCCTACTGTTTTCTCTTTACTTTTCCTGAAAGCCCCATACCCTGTCCCCTTTTCCCGCTTCCTTCTCTCTTTTCCTTCTACCAGTCAGCCTACATTTATCTTATCTGTCTTCAGCTTTCTCTCCTTTCCACTGTCAGCCTCTCCCTCAGAAAACTGTGCAGTGCTGGCTGCCAGACCAGGGCCAGTTGCACAGTGGGGGACGGGGGCTTTGTCTCTTTCTCCTGGCAACTCCCATATCCAATACCAATACCAAAACCTTTAATGGCATAAAATATACAAGTCAGACAATTAAAATATTGCATAAGCCAAACAGTTACAGTTCTATATTACAGTTATAGAACAGCCCTCATCTCTGAGTTTTATTAAAACACACTTTTATAACACTCTGCAAGAATTTGGCCAATTTCACCATTATACTGGAAGAACTATTATTCAGGAGAAAGGGCACAGCAGAGTCCTGTCTTGTTTGCCAAGATGAAAGTTAAAAATTTGGATCAAGTTTCTACAATGTAAGGACAGTAAAATAGTGTGTATGGGATAGTTTCAATACAACTCCTCCCACAGGGGCAGGTCCTAGCAGAATGAGGTAGATTTTGAAATCTCCCGTACCGAATTGCAGATGGCAAGCCATTGAATCTTGCGAGAAAGAAGGCTCTGCATTGCTATGGGGCTTGCAGAGCAAAGAAATATGGGGATAGTTGACCTCATTCCAAAGAGATCCCCAGGCTAAGGGTGGAGCAAGTTTTATTTGCAGCACTATTAAGATTTTGGTGTTCAATCTCCAAAAGTCTATGTTTTGTCTTTTGGAATGCATCCGTGGCTGAGAGCACGAGAAGCAAATCGAAAGGTAGACCAACCAATCTAATTATTTCCTCAATATAAAATAGCCAATTAGAAAATTTAAAATCTGCAAACATTTGATAAGACTGGATGGGTCAGAATTATAATGTAGCCGAAGTCAATATTTTATGGTTATAAGCCAAGCGCTGGTTACAAGTAATCTCTGACCAGTTTCCAAACAGAGAGCTGCATAGGGTACGCAGGCATTCCCAAAATTTTGTGAAGAAATTTGGATTGAATGCATTCTAAAGAATCAACTGCACCTATCCATATTGGAATACCAAAAAGTAATTGTGAGTTTACTTTGGCATTAAAAATCTTCAGTGCAGCAGGTACATATTAGTTCCCTCTGTCATAGTAAAAGCGTATAATAGCTGCAATTGTCCCTTTGGTTATATTTATTACCGACTTACGATGAGTAGTCCAAGTATTGCAAATGTACTCCTAAATACTTAAAATGTTTGACCTGTTCTTTCCTATTTCCATAGATTACCCTCCCAAGAGGTTTCCATACCCTTGAGAACACCAAAATTTTGGATTTCTCGTAGTTCAATTCAAGTCCGTTAGCTGCACAGTACTCAAAGCATCTATCCAGTAGACACTTTAAACCAACACACAAGCAGGACAAAAGTACTGCATCGTCGGCATACAACAGTATGGGTACATGCAATGAAGCGAGTTTGGGGCAATGGCCATTCACATCAGTAAGGGTTGCCGCAAGGTCATTTAGAAAAAAATAAACAGTAAGGGGGCTAGAATGCAGCCCTGTTTGACCCCTTTGTGGATTGGAATTTTGGGCAACCCCCACATGCTCAGCTGACTATGCTTCCTTTTCTTCTTCCTATCCACCCACCAACCTTTTATATGCTTCTTATGCTTGCTTTATTTATTTTATACCCCACCTTTCTCCACAATGGGGACCCAAGGCAGCTTACATCCTGTTCATCTCCTCCTGTTTATCCTTACAACCATTTGTTAGAGGCAACCGTTGATCCTAAAATACAGGCCTGCAAACAAAACAAAACTGCAACCATTTTCTTTCTCTGTATATGCTCCTTCCTGCAGTACCAGTAAAAGGACACTGGCTTGAAGAAATTGGAGATGGCTATAATGTCAGTATGTAAAAGCCTTCTCTATAGCCTGAGTTCACAGCTGCCTGCAAAGAATAGTGACTCAGACCCTTAGCAGAATTTATATCCCCTCTGCCCCAGATAAACTGGAAATTCCATACAGACATGGAATTTCAGCTCAACCATCATGGCTAATAGCCACTGATGGATCTATCATGAATTTGTCTACTCTACTTAAAAGCCATTTAAGCTAGTGTTTATCACGTCATGGAGTTCCACAAGTTGTGCATTGCATGAGGGACTTGAACCTGGCTACATTTCAAATAATATACATTGTATGAAATTGATAGTGGGACACAAGCAAGTTGTGTGTGTGTGTGGGGCGGGGGTTCAACTGGATGAACTGCCTTTTTGCTACTCTCCAGCAGTAAACATTTGACAGAAGGTTGTTTTCTTTGCCTGCCTTGTTTTCCCCACAGTCATTGAGTGTTTACATACACCTTAGCCTCTATGGCATTTTTGAAGACTTTGTCTCATTTACTTTTTTGGGTATGGATAATATTTAAAATATGAAATCCATCTGTGAAGCATATTGCCTAGTCACGTTGAAGGGTGAAACCAGTTTTTAATTAAATTTTTATACAACACTTGTATTTCACTTTGTCCTTTTTTATTATGAAACACTTCAATCTTTTTCCTAAAACACATATGTCTTGTGCGCTTCAAGATGTTCCTCACTGCTCATGCAGAACTGGTTTCTCAGCTATGTCAGCAGAGCACCATATGCTCGGGGTTCATTTAGCTTCTCTCCCTGGCATTTGTGTAGGCAGTATCTTGGCTGCAATGCAGCTCAACTTTATTTTAAATAGCAAAGAGAGAGAAAATGCTGGAAAATACTTCAGGGCTTGCATTTTAAACAATCTAAGTTAATTTGGCCAATCAAAGCAGGGATTTAGTGTGCACATGAGAATTCCTCTCTTAATTTTGCCTTGTCCACAGTATATAAAGTGAATTGATGTTCCAGTGTGAAACCAGAAGAAATAAAGGCTGGAGATTAAGATAACTATTTGGAAAGCTGTGGAGGTTCTAAATCGTCATGCCAGTGTATGCACATAGATCAGGTTTAAACAGAGAAAGTAGCAGGTGTCTTTTGTCTTCATGAAAGCTAAAGTTTCCCTTGCTGAAATCCTCACAATTGGAGGAAGCTTCTTTATCATCATACCTCAGTTATCTTCCATCTGCTGCTCAAAGCTCCGTGCCCTACACAAAGCAGTCTAATGTGCATCTGTATGTGTGGAGGTGATATCAGTTGGTGCTAGGGTAGTGCATATCAATATACCTGAACCGAAAATAAACCCAAAATTAGCTGTTTCGGCAATATTTGGGTTTTGGGTAGACTGAATATCAAAACATGGGAATATGCCCACAGTCGAATAGGCAATTCCCAAAAATGTCAAAAGCTCTGTGCTCTCATTTTTCTATCTTTGACTGGTTTTGTTACGGGCCCATACTTGGGGCCCCTTTGAAGTAGGGGTCGTGTAATCAGAGCCAACTTGGTCTGACCAACCATCACCATTCAGTGGGTTAATCTGGATCAAGAATAAGGTTTATTTAAAAGATGGGGCTCACCAAGTCCCATTCGGAAGGATATACCCTCCAACTAAAAAAGAACCGGCTTCAGTAAACCCAGAAATAAAGCCGAAATACCTCTTTACCGGTATGGGTATTTGGCTTATTCTATGTTTACCGGAAAAAATCTGGCCCAATAAACCCGAAATTTACCTTTTTTTTTTTTTTTTATACAACTCTAGTTGGTGCCAAGGATCAGAAAGAAGTGGTGCCAACACTTTGTTTGTTTGTTTAGTTATTTTTCAACTTATATCCCACCCCTTCTCCCGGCTGAAGCCAGGCTCGGGCTGGCTAACATAAGAGATAAAACACCACTAAAACACACTAAAAACATACATATTATCCCAATTAAAACCAATAACATAAATTCAGATGGCACTCATTTACTGGCACACAGGAACCATGGCTGGCCTGGGGAAGCAGTCAGGGTCCCCTATTAAGATTTAATAAAATGAACAGTAAGGGGGGAACATCTCAATCTTACAGGCCCTGTGGAACTGAATTAGGTCCCTCAGGACCCTGGTCTCATTGGAGAGGGCGTTCCACCAGGCTGGAGCCAGGGCCAAAAAAGCCCTGGCCCTGATTGAAGACAGCTGGACACTCTTCGGGCCAGGGACCACCAGCAAGTTGGTATGTGTTGAGTGTAACGCTCTCTGGGGGGACATACCAGTAAAGACTTCTCCCCTCAGTATCCTAGGTTTGGGGCTTGGCTGTGCAGTTGCAGGGTTTCCAACCCCCATTTTCTCCTTCAGATAGCACCCACTTCATCATTACACATGGCTGAAAGAGATGGGCACAGAAGCATCATAAACCCTGCAGTCCCCTTCTCCCTTCCACCACATTTACTAAGAATATGTGGCAGCTGGCTTTCTCCAGCACATTTCTGCCCTATCCCCAGGAACGTTTCCATGCCTCCATGTTGTGAACTACAGAGCTGAACTGGAAACATTAATACTCCAGATGAGCCTTTGGCAAGGACTTGCACTAGGAGAAGGAAAAGAAGAAGAAGACTTGGTTTTTATATGCCAACTTTCTCTACCACTTAAGGAAGAATCAAACCAGTTTACAATCACCTTCCCTTCCCCTCCCCACCACAGACACCTTGTGAGTTAGGTGGGGCTGCGACCTTTCAGAGAACTGTGACTAGCCCAAGATCACCCAGCTGGCTTCATGTGGAGGAGTGGGGAATCAAACCTGGTTCTCCAGATTAGAGTTCACCGTTTTTAACGACTGCTCTTAACCACTACACCACACCGACTGTAGTTGTGATAATGATCCATTCTATCTGTGGAAAAGTGAGTGTGTAAGCCCTTATAAAACAGGATTCCAAGGCTGTACTAGTTTGCATAAACATGTTCCTGGATGCTAAGTTTTGAAGGCTTAAGTTGCAAGAAGCTTAAGCACATGATTCACTGAGAATGGTTGACAAGAATACAGAAAAACAACCAATGCTATTTCCATGTAAGCCAAGTCTAAAACTTAGCTTTGATTTTTCCCTTCTTTGCAATATTAAGGTAAACCAAAGCTCTTCAATTGTCTCATAAAAATAACCTTTAAAGTTCTCCAAACTTTTTAGCCCCAAGGACCTAGAGAAATTATAACAGTAATCTCACAACTGTAAGTCTTCAGAGACAGTGGTTGTAGGTTAATAAAAAATTGAAACTGCTGCTTGCCGGAGCTTCTCGCAGCCTGTCTTTCCTGATGCAGTTACAAGTCTCACATGTTAAGCGGGTAAGGCTTGTGGCTGAACATTCACTTTTGATTCATGTTTTAAATGACCATTTATAGGCAAAGCAAAAAAGGGTACCAGTAATTACATTTTCCTGATGAGCTATCTTTTCTGTCAGGTAGCCCAGAAACAAGACAACTGCATCATCTACAAGAGATGCTAAACAACAGACACTACAGGATGGTGTAGAAAATCTGTATTCTTTTCAAAATTTCCCAACACATTTCAAAAAGCACACTTCTGTTTCAAGAGTATTTTCTTGTTTTTAGTTCTTTCATGGGTTTCCCCCTACTTCCTATCTAGTGTTCTAGACAGAAAGTGTGATAAAGAATCCCCATCTTTTATTTGAAAGCCAGCAACTCCAGAGAGTCAGGGGCATAAACTACGGGGGGGGGAGGGTGCAGTGGGGCTCAAGCCCCTCCTCGTGATTTCTTACTGGGGGCAATACCCGCCCGGACTGCCAGGTAGCATCGTGAAGCTGCTCAGGCTGTCAGGTTCTCAAGTTCGGGCAGTTCTGTTTTGCAGCAACTTATTGCAGGTTCCTAGGGGGCACAGAGCTGGTTTTGTTAGTTAGTTAGTTAGTTTGCTTCAAGTTAAGAGGGGGAGGGGACCTTCTTCACTGTCTGTGAAGAAACAATGGAGAGAAAGAGCACAGAATGGGGAAGGGAAAGATCATCTAGCAATCAGGAGGCCTCAGTGGTTGGACTAAAGCAGGGGTGGGGAACCTTTTTTCTGCTAAGGGCCATTTGCATATTTATCACATTGTTCGGGGGCCATACTGGGCATAGATCTCCCAGCGGGGCGGGGGGAAGGCTAGAGTTGCCAGGTCCTCTTCGCCACCGGCGGGACATTTTCAGGGTGGAGCCTGAGGAGGCAGGGTTTGGGGAGGAAGACTGAATAGCCATAGAGCCCAATGGCCAAAGTGGCCATTTTCTCCAGGGGAACTGATCTCTATTGGCTGGAGATCAGTTGTAATAGCAGATCTCCAGCCACCACCTGGAGGTTGGCAACCCTATGAGAGGCTATGCAGCGACTGCTTAGAGGGAGCCTCTATTCCCCCTGGTCCCCTCCCTCCTCCCAGGTGGGAGGGCAGCCAGAGGTGGGCCCGAGCAACCGAGGCGCCGGGGGGGCAGGGAAGGGAGGGAGGAAAAAAAGGAAGGGAGGAGGGAAGGAAGGAAGGAAGGAAGGAAAGGAAGGAAGGAAGGAAAGAAGGAAGGGAGAAAGAAAGAAAGAAAGAAAGAAAGAAAGAAAGAAAGAAAGAAAGAAAGAAAGAAAGAAAGAAAGAAAGAAAGAAAGGGGAGGGAGAGAAAGAAAGAAAAATAGGGAGACAGAGAAAGAAAGGGAGAAAGAAAGAGAGAAAGAAAGAAAAGGACAGAGAGAAAGAAAGAAAAGGACGGAGGGAGACAAAGAAAGAGGCAGAAAAAGAGGGAGAGAAAGGAGAGTGACAGAAAAAGAGGAAGAAAAGAGAGAAAGGCCTTCCCCCCACACACACATCCGGCTGCGCACACAGCCCCGTGCAACTGGGCTTCAGCCTTCCCGCCTCCCCAAACACACACACACGGCGGTGCACGCAGTTCTGTGCAACCGGGCTTCAGCCTCCCCGCCTCCCCACCCAGAGTACACAAAAGGCCTTCCGAAGCCTCCGCCTAATCGGCTCCCATGAGCATGCTTTCTCCGCCAGGAGCGGCTGGCTTCTTCTGTCCCCCTCCCTCTCGCCGACCGCCAGCTGTTGAGCTTGTGGGCTTCAAGAACAGTTTCGGGGAGGGTCGTGCTGCACCGCATTTCTATGGAAGGGCCCTGGAGCTCCCGAGGGCCACAAAAAATGCCCTCGTGGGCTGTTTCTGGCCCGCGGGCTGGAGGTTCCCCATCCCTGGACTAAAGAATGGATTTTGTGTACCCTGAAACACAAAATCTGATGTAAGTGCAGCTAGATTTGAGTCCAGTAGCACCTTTGAGACCAACCAGATTTGAGGTTATAAGCTTTCGAGAGTCAAAGCTCCCTTCAGTAGTATCTGACAAAGGGAGCATTGACTCTCAAAATCTTCTACCCCTCCCCCCCAAAAAATATTGTTGGTCTCTAAGGTGCTACTGGACTTGAATCTAATTCTGTTCTATTGCAGGCCAACATGGCTAACCTCTGAAACTATCTGATGTATGTAATGGATTATGGTTTGCCTTCACTGATGGGATACTGATTATTACTGTGTCCTGGTGGTCTTGCCTTAGAGAAAGAAATGGTCCCATCTCCCTTTTATTTTTAGGTATGGATGTGAGGGAGTGTTACCAAGAACTCCCTTCCTACCTAGATGTGTGCTGCCTGCCCTGATTCCATCCTGGATAAATTTGCCTTGGCAGCCATGTTAGGAGCTAACAGTGCCTTGCTTTGAAGAAGATGAGGTCAAGTCACTTCTCAGGCATCCCATGCCGGACGCCTCCACGCCCGACACGGAACTGTCGTCGGCCCCCCACCTCGGCAATGACTCACCCAGCCCTGCAGGGGCGAAGCTCCTTGAGCAGGGGATCCACGGTGCCCCCACCTCAACACATCTGCCAAGAGAGAGGGGCACCAACAAAGGAGTTGCAGGAGAGCCCTGTTGGGTGCAGGGTGGGCACGGAAAGGCAGGTAAGTGCCCAGGTGATGTCGAAACAGGCTGGGGCAGGAGTGGCATATCCCGTCCTGGAAGGGGCCCAGCAGCAGTGGGCTGGGCTTCTTCGTGGTGGGGGAGTGTGGTGCCGTGAAAGACGGGGCCGAGCTACCTGATAGAGCTGTTGAAAAAAAATCGGTAAAATTCAGATTCGGCAAAATTCGGCCTGTTCTCATTCAGGAAATGCCGAAGTCCGAACTCCCCTGCTTCGGGTCCATGCAATTCGGCGTGAATTCAAAGTTCGGGAAAAAAATTCAGCCGAATAAAGCCATTTAAAACACAACTGCGCCTTTCCGTGGCCCCCGGGGGGGCATTTTTTTGGGTAGAAGTCCCAAACTTTCAGCGGAGCTTCAAAGGACCCTTCTTGCAAGACCCCCCAAGTTTTGTAAAGATTGGGTCAGGGGGGGCTGAGATATGGGCCCCGAAAGGGGTCCCCCCACCCTTAATGTGCATCTCTGAGCAGAGCTTGCCTCCCACACACAAAGCTCCCAGCCCCGACAAACAGCTGAGCTGTGGGGAGCAAGGGCGGGGCAGGTGCTAAGAAGTTTGCAAAGCAACACAACTGCAAAGCAACACAACTGCAAAGCAACACAACCATGCAAAGCAACACGTTTGCAACCATGCAAAGCAACACCTGAAACCTGGGAGTTTGCAAACCATGGAAAGGGACAGAGGCAGCTAGCTATGCATAATGAGCAGGAGGGGGTGGAATTTCCCCTTTTGCATCGGACTCGGGACCAGGCAAATGCATTCTTTAAGTAACCATTTGAAAACCAGTTTTGAGCAAGCATCAAAATAGACCTAACTGATCTTATGAATGATGGAAAACCTGAGGACACACAACTGAAGCCCCCCCCCTCAAACCAGGGAGAGAGACTCGAGGGGGCACCCCCCCCCAGGCAGAACAGGTGAAAGCCCCCTTTGGATTCCCCCCCACCGACAGAAACTGCTCCCTCCCCACACACCCACAGACTCTGCTTCCCCCCCACACACACACACACAGGAGAAAAATTATAGATTAAAGCCCCCAAAGGGGTCTTACTGTGGCTGTCTTCTGTTCCATCAGGAGGGGCTGGGAGGACTGGGTAATCCAATACAATTCTATTTGAGCACGGGAGGTTTTGCCTTGGATTTGCCGCTCTGGAGATGCATACAGGATCGGGTGATCCATTCATCCCAATAGGGAAAAGGAGAAAGCCCATATCTCGGGACCCCCTGACCCAATGTTTACAAAACTTGGGGGGTCTCTTAAGAAGGCTTGTCTGAAGCTATGCTGAATGTTTGGGGGCTGCACCCCCAAAAATGCGTCCCTTGCACCCATGGAAAGAGAAAAGGGGGAGCCCATATTTCTGCCCCCACTGAACCCATCTTTACAAAACGTGGGTGGTCTCTTAATAAGGCTCATCTGAAGCTAT
This sequence comes from Euleptes europaea, assembly GCF_029931775.1. Classification (NCBI taxonomy): domain Eukaryota; kingdom Metazoa; phylum Chordata; class Lepidosauria; order Squamata; family Sphaerodactylidae; genus Euleptes; species Euleptes europaea. Next base: position 73,586,540 of record NC_079313.1, read on the forward strand.
GCTGAAAGTTTGGGAGCTGCACCCCCAAAAAAGTGCCCCCTGCAGCCATGGAAATGGAAAAGAGGGGAGGGAAAAGGGGTGGAGCCCATATCTCAGGACCCCCTGACCCAATGTTTACAAAATTTGGGGGGTATCTTAAGAAGGCTCATCTGAAGCTCCGCTGAAAGTTTGGGGTCTCTACCCCCAAAAATGCACCCCCTGCAGCCACAGAAAGGAGCGAATGTGCACACGCACCCCCCCACGAGGATTTCTCTCTCTTTCTCTCCCCGGCCAGGCCGCGCAGCAGCTGATTCCTCCAGTACTCAATCCTGACTGATTGGCCAGAAGAAGACCCAGCTTGGCCACCGATTGGCTGGGGGAGAATGCTGCTTACTGACGGTTATGCTGCTGCGCCCTGAATTTGCTGAATTTATTTGTGAACTCCCGAACTCGCTGAATTCGGCTTCCCCGTTTTCCCGCCATTTTTTAGTTCGGTTCGTCCCGAACTAAAAAGTGCCGAATCAGGGGAAATTCGGCTGTTTTTCGGTTCGGGACGAACTGAATCGACAGCCCTACTACCCGACCCAGGAAGAAGGTGGGGAGGGATCATCTAGGACTGCCCTGCAGACGTGTGGGATGACGGAGCAGGCCTGGCAGTCAGCAGCAGGTGCTGCTGATCACCAATACAAGCCCTTGCCTGGAGCAGGAGGAAGAGAGGAAGTGAGCTTCCTCTGATCCTGGGGCAAGAGATCTGGGAGGGGGAACTGGTGGGTGTTGCAGGTAATAGGAGGAAGGGATAAAACAGAGGAGAGATCACAGCAGCCAAGGAGGAAGGAGTGGCGAAGTGTTGGATGCAGACCTACATCCTATGGAGTGAAGGAGAAGACTCTGGGTCCTGAAATTCCCTGTCTGAGGCATTGCTGTGACCTTCAAGGCACATGCTATGGAAGGCACCGCAGCAGGTGAGGGTAGGACGCCGTCCTGGACCCGCTGCCGGTCCACATCTTGTGTGTAAATTTTGTGTATCTAACGGGAATACTACTGAAACTGTTTCACAGTGGTGGTGGTGGATTCCTGCTAAGAACTTCATCATGGCAAACCATGTTTCAGCAAGAATCAAGTCCAGTAGCTCCTTAAAAACCAACAAGATTTCCAGGGTATATACTTTCAGGAGTCAATATTCCCTTCGTCTTGCTGTTCTACTGCAGACCGACATGGCTACTCATCTAAAACTATCTTCATGTTTCAGCAGCTGAGTATTACTTCACTGTGATACTATCACTCCCCCTTGCTAGTGTTTTTATTTTCCCTTTGTGCACATAGCTTCTGTTGTCTTTTGTCTGTCCTCAGTTCGCACATTCACATTGCTCATGGAAGTAAACTGCTCATGTGAAAGTAAAAGAATGTGAATGACAAATTGTTACAGCTGAACCAGGTTTTAGAAACCGCATAGTGTTCTGCCATTTATTTCTAATGTGGCTTACTCGTACTTTATGGGAAAAAGCAAAACTAAACTAGAAACTCTTGTTTTAGGGCAGCTGTACATGTATACAGCTGTACACTTACACATAGCAGACCCAGTCACAGAACTGATTTCATAAAGTGTGGTATACCTGTGTCTGTACATTTTTAAACATGCATGAAGCCATGATTCTCAGATGGGTGTACACAAGTGTATGATAGCCACATTTTATGAAGAAACACTGGTGTAAACATCGGTATGCACACAGCAGTTGTGTCCACTGCATAAAGCGTGAAGCTTCACTTTATGGGAAAAAAATTCTCACTGCAGACTATGTACAATGCAACAAAAGCTTATGGGCTCACCAAACTGAAAACGTTTAGCACAACTGTCGAAGGCTTTCACGGTCAGAGTTCATCGGTTCTTGTAGGTTATCCAGGCTGTGTGATCGTGGTCTTGGTATTTTCTTTCCTGATGTTTCACCAGCAGCTGTGGCTGCTGAAGATGCTCTGAAGATGCCTGCCACAGCTGCTGGCGAAACGTCAGGAAAGAAAATACCAAGACCACGGTCACACAGCCCGGATAACCTACAAGAACTGATTTAGCACAACTGTTTACCAGTATAACAATATAAACAAAGCTCAGGACTGCTGTGGATAGTGGGTGATAATTAGTCATGGATATGCCCTTTTTTGCTTCCTTTTTTTGGTTGTTGCCACTGTGAACAGTTTTGGTTCATCCCGTTTCTTTTCTGGTATTGATTATTCATTTTTATTAGGCAATCTATATATAGCTTTATATGATATATATAATGTTTTATTGACACTCAAATAATGTTAAAAAATGCATGAATTTTAAGAGAAAAAGTCAGCCCTAGGAAATAGAAACTGTGGTGGAATGAAGGATTCATGTTTTATGTTCAAACATGGAAGAAGCAAATAGGGGAGGGGCTGTAGCTCAGTGGTAGAGAATCTGCTTGGCATGCAGAAAGTCCCAGGTTCAGTCCCCGGCATCTTCAGTTAAAGCGACTAGGCAAGTAGGTGATGTGAAACACCTCTGCCTGAGACCCTGGAGAGCTGCTGCCGGTCTGAGTAGACAATACTGACTTGGATGGACCAAGGGTCTGATTCAGTATAAGGCAGCGTCATGTGTTCATGTGTGTTCATGTGAAATGGGGAGTTTTGAATCAAATTGAAAAGCTTGCAAAATTCCATAGTACTCCCTACTGATAATGATATTAACTGATAAAATCTAAATTTGAATGAATGAGAATAATATTTGACAAAGACTGATTAAAACAAAAATGTTTTAATCGACTCCTCTGTTTATTTAGAATATATCTACAGCAGTGAGTTTTAAAATGAAGTCTGGCTTACAAGCTTAGCACTCATACAGATTTATGACGTTTATTTTCCTGTATGTATTAAAATGTGCCTACACCAGCAGATATGTTAAAAGAACATTCCATTTAAAAATAACACTTTAAAATGTTTTCTCACTAAATTAGTGTAGTGACATGTTTGTAGGGGTTCATTGTTAATTTCATTTCCTTTTGCTCAGCCAGCCTGACAAGGAAACAGTAAGTCATTAATCTTGGTTTAAAAGACGATCTTTCCCCCCTCCTTTTTTTTTGCTGAACAATAATGAATGACCTTGATAGATTTGTCAGGGAAATGAATGATAATCATTTACTGATTGGCACTACTCTAGCAAGAAAGATTAATAAGGAATATGTATTGACATCATTAAAAATGTCTGCTGCCAATGGATTTGCATGTCAATTACAACAGAGGCAATGCATTTCATTTAGGATAGTGCTGTTTTATCACAATCTGTGCGCAACATGGATATATGAATTCAACTGTGTTGACAACTCTTTTTTTTTTTAGAAGTGCTAGGATGAAAAATGAATCCTTTCCCAAGTCTGAGAGTCTGGCCCACACATCTCTATAAACGACAGCAGAGTGTGCATGTATGAGGGTCTCCATTCAAGTACCTATTGAACAAATGTCTAGCACCGTCAGGGCATATTCTCATTGCGTTTAAGTTTTCTTTTCTTTTCTTTTTTTCATTTCCAGAAGCATGGAGCTTTGGAGAAAATATCAAATATTATCAAGAATCATTTATACAGCATAATTAGTGTTTAAATTGTTTTATCTTCTTTAGGTCACTATTGTTTTTTATTTGGCTTATAAGTGTGGTGGGGAATCAGTCTCCTGCCATCCTGGAGATCCTCATTTGAGTAAGGTGTGGGAGTTCATTTCCTCAAGATGAATCTGTTTTGTTCAGTTGGTTCCTGTGTTTGCTCTATAGCAAGCTGGGCTAGCCAACTGTGTTCTCATTTGAATTCCCTAGAAGCCTTGGCTCATCCAAAGTAGCCCCATAAGAAGATGTTAATAGCCAAGAGAATGATAGCATTGATGTTGCAAATGGCTTTCCATAACGGTTCTTCCTTGATGCTGGTAAGTTTCCTTTCAAGGGCTGCTTCCTCCTCTCTGGTTAAAGTGGGCTTGGGAGTGGTGGAAATACCACAGAACCAGAAATATACTTTCTTCCAGCAAGGATGTTTCACTTCTGTAGGGGAAAAAATGAGAAAAGGAATTCTGTTTAGTGACACCATATATCTCACTTTATATTCTCAGCAAGAGAGAGAGAGAACGAAACAAAGACCCAGGTTCCTATGGGTGCTTTCACACATCCTGAACAATGCACTTCCACTTTCAGTGCACTTTGCAGCTGCATTTGAATGTGTGAAATGGCAAAATCCTCTTGCAAACAATTGTTGAAGTGAATTGAAAGCGGATTGAAAGTGCATTATTCCGGATGTGTAAGAGTACCCCATCTCAGAGACTGTAGTTGAAATTTTCTATATGAGATGAGCAGTATGGGAAAGACAAGAGATGAATGAGAGCAAACATAATGTCATGTACTTCATGAACCAGACCTTCTTGTTAAAGCTGTAGCTAAGACACTTTTTCACCTCCTTTTCAAATGGAGTTCAAGGGGTCAAGTATTTCATCCATGCAGTGAGCCAGATTCTGCAGCAAGAGGCCACTGCACAGTTGGCTAGTCTCATTTCCAGTCTAGTTTCTGCTGAATCCATGGGAACAGCTTGATAGGATGAATAACCTGCTCCTAACTAGCCAGCATGGTGTAGTAGTTTAAAACGACCAACTCTAATCTGGAGAACCAGGTTCGATTCCCCACTCCTCCACATGAATGCTACTGGGTGACCTTGGGCCAGTCACAGTTCTCTCAGTTCTCTCTCAGCCCACGCAAAGGGTGGCAATGGCAAACCACCTCCGAACGTCTCTTGCCTTGAAAACCTTGTGGGGTTGCCATAAGTCAGTTGTGACTTGATGGCAAAATCACACACCCACACCTGCTCCTCCTAGCTACAGCTTGCGTGTTGAGACTACTTCAGGCATAACATACACAAAGATGTGAAGGGCCCAGAGTGCTGGGTGTCCAGTTGGGGCTTAGAGTACCGTGTGAATACAGGTGATGTTCTAGATATTTGGTTGGAACTGCGCAATGGCTGGAGACTTTGCTTTGTTTACTTCCGGACTCCCTTTTGTGAAGACCTTCAGACAAAATAAATCAGAAGGTGAACAGACCTTGCTGATTAGACTCAGGTAGAGTTTACATAGGAATAATTCTGGTTTGACCAAATCTATGAGCCTCTCTGCAAGGTGTCCCTCCTCAGCTTTACCATCTTTTTTCAGTCACTGGGAGAGAGCACTGCTGCTCTGTCCCCCATCCCCCTAACACATTTGCCTACTAGGGCAAAGATCATCTGTTGACTTTCTGCATTGCTATTGGGTGGACCGTGGAATATGAAGAAAGAGCTCCTGTACTTTTAAAGAACTGCATCAAAGATGGAATTGCCGAAGCGGCAGGCTAGACCTTACAAAAGCTACAGGAGCCTTGTCTTTCCTTGTCACCTAACTTGTCACATAGATATAAAGGTAGAGGGAACCCCATTAGAAAAAAAAACGGCAACTCTATTGAGAGTGCTGCCCATATTATCAAGAGAGGAGGGGCAACCTTTATTTGAGGCTGTGGACTGTCCCCATGATATATTGTATCTCACTCCTGTCAATTCTGTAGCATGTCTGTTACTTGCTGTAGAGTACTGATTTTAGTCCTCATAATGATTTTTAACTGTCATCTCTTTTCATGGTTATGACATTTTCATGGGTGGGGCTATTGTGTCATTAAAACCTGCATAATAAACAGGTGAAGCTTTTCCTAGCCTGAAAATGGATTTCTGGAAAAATCTTGATCTATAAAGGATGCACCTATTAAAATTAAAGAGCTTCTGTTCATTAAAATGAGCCTGTCCTAAATCTACCTTGCACGCTGAAGAGAGCTTCTCGGAAGCTCCAGTGACATGAACGTAAATAACCCAAAGCCTCATTATACCTTTGGATGAAGGATGTAACATTTCCTTTGCCATCAGTGCTAATAACCTAATCACCAAGATCTGTTTGCAAACAGATGCAAGGACAGATGAGTTAGCTCATGTGAAAACAAAGGTGACAAATAATTAACAACATTAGGATGAACAGCTGCTTCAAATGTGAATCAAGCCACCTGTCAGACTCAAAGATGGAAGTTTTATCTCTTCTCATAATTCTTCCATTGTTACAGAACGGTGTCTTTCTATAATAAGGAAGCGCAGAAGACAATTAAGAAAGCTGGAGGGGGGAGCTCCCTGCCAAAGATTTCCTTTTAATTATTCAATTTAAAATTTGGGTTTTAAAAAATGTGCTGTGGCATAGCTTTTAATCACCTGACACTAAAATATGGGACATAGAATATTAAAAAGAATCCACTGGATTCAGTACAAGAACAGAGCAGTCTTTTGTAACCACCCCCTCCTCTGCCAACTGACATGCAGCTATGGTCAGCTGTGGATGAAGATTCAATAAAGCCAACAAAAAAAGCCAGCACACCTTTTAAAATTACATACAATGGAAAATGTATTATCATGAATGGAAATGTAAATAGGTTTGCTGTACAGTTAAGGTATCAGGATATAAGCAAAATTCTCCCAAACAGCCAAGCAAAACTAGACATATTTCTCTGCATTTGAGGGCATGGACTGAAAAGATCTAATGAACGGTCCAGAAATCCAGTAGCCCCTACAGTCATGTTCAGGGATGTCATTGTGTCTGCTATGCTTCCTGGTACCCACGTAATTTTATTATTTTATTAAATTTGTACCCTGTTCTTACCCCAGCCGAGGCTTCTTGATCCTTAGCAATAGATGCAAAAAGCCTTGATCTCTAGATCTGCAGTAGGTCATAAAAGCTTTTATAGCTCTTTTCAAGCCAATCTGAGACCTAGGAAGCACTACTACATCATCTGCATATAATAAGGCACGAGCTGAACAACCTTCCAGACAAGGCACACAAACTGGAATATCCCATAAAACCATCCAAAAATAGGTTGAAGAAAAAGAAGAAAGTTGGTTTTTATACCTGCTTTTCTCTACCTTTAAGGAGTCTCAAAGCAGCTTCCCTTCCCCTCTCTGCTACAGGCACCTTGTGAGTTAGGTGAGGCTGAGAGAGTTCAGAGAGAACTGTGACTAGCTTAAGGTCACCCAGCTTGCTTCATGTGTAGGAGTGGGGAAACCAACCCGGTTCACCAGATGAGAGTCTGCCGCTCTCAACCACGACTACACCACACTGACTCTCAAATGTGGCGCAAGTGCACAGCCCTGCCGCACTCCTCTCTGGACATAAATTCTTTTCAATACAGAGCCCTAATTATCTAGTTTAATACATAATGAATTCCCAGAATAAAGCTTCATAATTTTAACAATCCAGCAGGCAAGTGGGCAGCATAAAGTCAAAAGCAGCTCTTAAATTGATGAATGCTGGGTACAAAGCCTGGCACATTTACAAAATATTTATTTACCAGCAAGGCCAGTGTAAAACAATGATCCATGCAGGAACAGCTTCTTCTAAAGTCCACTTGCTTATCACCTATAACTTTATCATTGTCCATCCATCAAAGCAGCTTTTTTGCAGGAAACTTGCATATAGTTTGCCAATCACTGCCAAAAGAATGATTGGTCGGTAGTTATATGGATCCGTTTTATCACCTTTTCAATAAACTGTTGTAATAAACTAGATTTTCCATGAATCTGGTATGATTCCTTCCTGGTTGTTCAACATAAACAGAGATGCCAGCACTTTTCAAAAGTGCTGAAGGGAGACCATCAAGGGCTTAGAAGTTCCCTATTTTCAGCTCAGTTTCAACTGAATGCACACCCCTGTCCTCATCAGCATCTACAGCTGGAGTGTAAACTTGAATGATGGTTATGTTGGTAGTCTTACCATGAAATATGATTGATATTATTCAGTCAGACTTTGCAGGATAGTCTCTGACTACTTGTGCTACTTGCCTTACTACTAGAACAACTCTGTTTCTTCTGCGTTTGTCATTTCCAGAGTAAAACGATTCCTAATTTTCTGACTGAAAATGTCCTAATCCAGTCCACTTTAGTTCACTCACTCCCAGAATTGCTATGTTTAAACATTCCATTTCTCATTTTACAGTGTTGAGTTTACCTTGATTCATATTTCTCACATTCCATGTTTCTGTTATATGTGCCAAACAGCTTTGGACTTTCCTTTGGCATCCATTTATGTCAGCAATTAAACATCCTTTCAGCTTTAGTTCAGTTGCGTTTTTAAGAATAGCGCCATTCATAGTTGTGTTCAGCTCTTTCCCAGTAGCTGACTGCTCTCTCTCTCTCTCTCTCTCTCTCTCTCTCTCTCTCTATATATATATATATTCGCTGACACACACAAAAATCCTAAACACGTTAATACATACTTCCACTACCATTTTCTGATATAAGAACATAAAATTAGAATTCTGCAGGCATAAGATCTCAGTACCATGAACCAGGCAGGGCAATTCATGAATGGAAACAACTTTTCTTAAGGCAAGCATAAAAGGTTGCTTGGACAGAAACAGATAACATACCTCTATATTCTTTACAATCCAAATCTCCATTCTCCCATGGAGTGGAATCCAAATCAGTCTCTTTCTTGGCAGAAGTCAACTCTGTACTTTGGCATATTTGGTTCTCAAGGCTTATTTCTGGAGTTTTAAAATGTCTAGTCCACCATGTCAATCGAGCAAGCTGGGAAAAGGAATTTGAAACAAGAAGAGGGAAGTTATGCAATCGTTAAGGGTTATGAGATGAAGAGCTATGGCGTGTCATAGAATTAGCATTCTTTGCAATTTCATTGTTATTATATTTGGTTATGATATCACACCATTGTTGCTGAAAAAGACATTTATGGCAAACATTTTCATGGTGTGTGGGAAAGTCAGAAATTCAAAATGTCATGGCATCTAAGGCTAGAATTGTCAGTCTGGCATATGTGTAAGTTCTTTACATTGTTTAAAGAACAAATTGTCCTGTTAAAGATTTTGGGGGGTTGTGCTTTGATTGTTAAAGGTTATAGCATTCATACTATACCAAGCGATTTACTATGATCTTTTATGCATGGCTGTTTTACTCACCATCACCCCTCTGATAACTTTAGGTCTTTGTGTTGATATGCATGCCATTTCGAACCATCAGAGGTTGCCTCACTCTCCCCCTGCCTTTCCCTGCGTTTTATCCACATTTTAAAATTTCAGATAAAACAGGTATCTGAAAACGAGGGCAAAATGTGGAGAAATGCAGGGGGAGAGTGAGGTGACCTCTGAAGATCAGAAATGGCATGCATTATCAACACAAAGACCTGAAGTTGTCAGAGGTGTGACAGTGAGTGAAACAGCTATGCATAAAAGACCTTTCTTTCATTCCACTCCAGAAACCCATATCCAGCCAGATGCATATAAGGATCTTTTATTTGCATTATTGAGCTGTACATCAAAGGAAGATATGTGTGAATGGCTTCTCCACTGCTGAGGAAGCTCCACATATGCAATGAAACATCTGTGCCCATGGCAAATCATTAGATCATGACACTTACTTTGCAGACTGCAGAACTAAGCAGAATTAGCTCTAAGCCATTAATGAAGCAATCCTAAGTGAGTCTACTCAGAAACAAAGCCTTCTTGAAAGAAGGAATGGACAGGTATCAGGCAAATATGATTTGGTAATACAAGGTCCTTGGTAATTTTAGATCCTGGAAATTGAGAGTCTATGATTTCATGTTATTGGGCTTCTCACGTGCTCAGGAAATTTTCCTGTCTGCCAGAGAATATTTCCTTATTCCACTTATTCAGATCCAATTCAGACTTGTCAAGGTGCTATTGGCCGTCAGGGAACCACAATCTGCAACCACTTAGAAGAACAGTCTGTTTGGAGGCAAAGGCTGCTGTCCCTAAGGATCTTCCTCCACAAGTCTTCTGTACATATCATAGTTTCTACCAATGATCAGATGAACAAACCACTCTCCAGAGAGTTCATTTATTGAAGCCGCATTAACTTTGTTTAATCGAGGTAGGTGGTTTTTAGTTGTCAGCTAGTCACTCGTTCCTTTCAAGGGAGTTACTTTGTTATGTACAAGTGTACATATTGAGAGACTAACACCATTAGGGTAGGGGATTACAAGCAGAGACATAGCCATGGGGAGGAGGTTCCTAACAATGCTCCACCTAAATGGCTGCAAATTGCTCTTCCATGAATTTAAAACACAGGTAAACTCCCATGGGGAAAAAGAGATGGGGAGGGGAACAATTTAGATCATACAGTCTGTGGCTGGGAAAAGAACTGAGCAGTCCATACAGAAATAGTCCAGTGTGGGGGAGCAGGGCCAACCCTGTTCCTTCCATCGTGGTGGCCAGTGGTGCCTGATCAGTCTTCCTCACAGCTTGCAGCCCTGCTGATTCTCTGCTCAAAGTCCCCCCACCTGAAGATGCTTTTCTAGAAAAAAAAAGCACCAGGTTTCTGATATGCATCGTTGTGCAGAACGTGTTGTTAATGACCCCTTTCTCTACTTGGAAAGTTAAGTCTAAAATGTCACTTAGAAAGGAACAGTAGTTTGAATACTTTGAATTTCAGGCATAAAATCTAGAAGACAGTTTCCAGCTGACACAAAAAGTTGTAGCATCTCCTGAAGATTTATAGCTTTATTTAAATTATTTTCAACCAAGATGAGCATCAGGCAAGGCTAATCTTTCTTGTCACATTGTGCTAAATTGCTTTGATTTGATGGTCCTCATCTTTCCAGAATAAACTTTTTACAGTTTTTTTGGGAGGGGGGGAGCATGTTACTTGTTAAATCTAACTTGAACATAATGAAGTCAGAGGGCAAAAAAGATCCAAGTGACATTTCCCTCTTTTTAGTACTAATGGTGAGTGAAGAGAGGGGAAATTGCATTATGATTGAATAGTTTTAGCGGAAGCTGCAAAGCACTTAAGACAGTTTAAGTGCAGGTATGATTAATTTTGTAAGTCTAAATGCATTTATTTGTTTGATTTGAAAATGATGCAGGGCCAAGGACCACTTCTGTTTCTTCTTCTTGTATAGGATATACATTTGTGCCAAACTCAGATTTCCAAGTCTCCACTTGGAGAGAGTGTCTATCTCTTTAACATCTCAGTGGTATTAAAATAAAATGCCCCCACTGCACCTCCAACCTCCTGCTCCATTGGTTGCTTGGGATAGTCTACTCTCTTTCCTGTTTTAAGTCCATACCAGTATCCTGTATGCTATACCATGTAGGAGAGAAGGGTGTGTAAAGAGACCAATCAAGCAGTAGAATGAGAGGTCTAATAGCGTTGATGGAGACTGGTACCATCTCTAGATCGAAGACCTGGCAACTCTTTACAGGTTATTCAAAACATTTCCCATGTAGAAGGCAATACAAAAAATATCTTGTACATTAAGATGTGGATTTCCACACATTATCTACTAGCCTCTGATTTCCATCTCTTTGGGGGCACTTGCTTGTTTTTCACTATCTCCCTCAGAATGTCAACTATTTTAGAGAGAAAAAAATTAGATAAGGAGAAACATACCATGGAGAAAATGTCAAGAAAACATGTCTGCACAACCTTTTATGCATCCGGCAAATAGATATGGCACTTTCTGATTATATACCGAACATGTACATGCTTAATTAATATGCTTACTACTGACAGCTGCTTAGCAATATATTAAGCATTAAATGATGTCCAACTCCCCTAGATACCAATGACAAAGGCTACTATTTATAGTGACCAAAATGAGTTTGCAACAATGTTCTATAAGCAGCATCATACACTGTGGCAGGAAACTAACAGACCACCTGATCTTGTTCCTTCCTCATAATCTGGTACAATGTTAGGATTGCACTTTTTCTGCCATTCTCTATTTCCTCATATACTCTTCAGTCCCATTCTTAAAAGAAACTTCATAAGTATTTGGAGAAGTCCCCACACCCGTTTCTGCTATAAAACTAAAATAAATTCTTCTCTTCCCAAATGCCATCTGGCATCTGGCAGTTGTGTTTCAGCTTCACAGTCTCAAATTTAATTGTAAGCTCCTTTACAGAGTTTTCAAGGACGACATGACACGATATGGGCTATGTACAATGAAGACATATGAACTCTGAGGCATACCTAACAAATTCTTTGCATATTTGTATTGTGGCTCAGCATCCATCACCACAGGGATGGGAGAGTGTCCAAAACAGCAGGAGAAAATGCTTCTGCTTGCTGTTCTTGGGCTATAATTTATTTAAAGCTTGGTGCACTAATGGTACGACACAAAACACCAGATACAAATCTCTCCTTCCCCTCCTGTTCATTGGATATCTGTAAAGAACAAGGTCATCAGGGAAAGTTGTACAGGGACAGGAGTTCTGCTGGGTTATACATCTGTCCATCACCACCATAATTCCATGAACTGTTATCTGTTTATGTTGGCTGAAAATACAACCTATACTTTGTTTTGGAGCTATGTATAGAAGAAATGTTTTCTCATTTTCTTTCTAGCAGTAGTATAGAATGGAAATTAGTAATTAGGCCTGAAACAATTTAGACTTTTCCATTTATTATCATTCCAGTTCAAATGCGGTCAAATTTAATTTATCCCAATAGCTTGTGGAAGCGATCATATAGATAAGCAGTGAGTTTTCACCTCTTATCACATTATCAACTTAGAATGTCTCTCTAAGTGGGTTTACTGTACCATCACAAAGTCTCAGCAATTGTGTGTTACACTGAGGATTGAGTTGCAAGCTGGATAGCAGATAAAACAAGTGTGCAATTTTGTCTCCACAAGGCAAGCTGAGTACAGATTAGGGCTGTTGAAAAAAAATTCGGTAAAATTCAGATTTGGCAAAATTCAGCCTGTTTTGATTTGGGAAATGCCGAAGTCCAAACTCCCCCTATTCGGATCCGTGGAATTCGGTGCCAAGTTCTGAGTTCGGGAAACAATGCGGCCAAATAAAGCCATTAAAAACACATTCGCGGCTCTGGGGGGGCATTTTTGGAGGTAGAGGCCCCAAACTTTCAGCGTAGCTTGAGGGGACCCTTCTTGCAAGAACCCCCAAGTTTTGTGAAGATTGGGTCAGGGGGATCGAGTTATGGGGCCCGGAAGGGGTCCCCCCATCTGCCCATTGGAATAAAGCCATTAAAAGGGATGTACTAAAACGAATGACAAGTCAGCCCATTGGAAGCAATGGGAGAGGCTGCCCAGCCCATTGAAGATAATGGGAGAGGGGAATGTCGGTTGACTTGCATTGACTCCACTGAAATACATTACAGGGGATGTACTAAAACGAATGACAGGCTAGCCCATTCAAAAAAACAGGAGCGGCTGCACAGCCCATTGGAAACAATAGGAACCAGCCAGAGAGAGACTCACTGACCCACAGTTAACTCCACACGAAGTTGGCAACCGGTGAAAACAGTAGAAAGCACAGTCCCACACAGAGGCAATCAAGCCCACCCCCCAGCAGAACAGGTAAACCCACCCCCCTTTGGCTTCCTCCCTCACACACACACACACACACACAGAGAGAGAGAGAGAGAGAATCTCCCCCCCCACATACATACACACAGGAAAAAAATTATACAGAATTATAGAGAAAAGCCCCCAAATGGGTCTTACTGTGGATGTCTTCTTCTCTTCTATCACGAGCAGGGACTGGGAGGACTCAGGAGAAATCCAATACGATTCTAGCAGTCTCATACACACATACTCTCTGGCACAGGAGGTTTTGCCTTGGATTTGCCGCTCTCTAAATGCACATTAAGGATTGCCTGCTCCCATTCATTCCAATGGGTGGATGGGGGGACCCCATAACTCAGGATTAATTGCCTTTTAGTCAGGCCCCCGGGCCAGGGTAATGGTACGGCCCAACTGCCGAGGCAACCAGACCCCCAGGCTGGGGTAATGGTACGGCCCAACTGCCAAGGCAACCACCAGACCAGTGGTACGGCCCAACTCAAATGTGTTTTTAAAGGCTGTAATGGGCAGATGGGTGGGGGGACCCCTTCCGGGCCCCATAACTCGGGACCCCCTGCCCAAATCATCACCAAACTTGGGGGTTCTTGCAAGAAGGGTCACCTCAAGCTACGCTGAAAGTTTGGGGCCTCTACCTCCAAAAATCCCCCCCTCTGGAGCCGTGGAAAGGTGCGAATGTGTTTTTAATGCCTTTATGGTTATGCTGCTGATTCGGAGCCCCTGAATTTGCCGAATTTATTCGGCGATTGCTCCGAACTCACCAAATTCGGTTCGTTGTTTTCCCGCCTTTTTTGAATTCGGTTCCATCCAAACTAGAAACCGCCGAATTGGGGAAAATTCGGCTGTTTTTCGGTTCAGGACGAACCAAATCGACAGCCCTAGTATAGATCCTCTCATCCCGGATTCTCAACACACTAATTTAGTAAGCTGAACTGTCCTGTCACTTTTTCAGTGTTAGAAAAATCTGTAGCCCCACTTCTACACATAACCAGACTGGCTCCAGTTCAGCCCAACATGGGTTTCTGAGAATTTCCAAAAGTAATATGAATTTTTTCTCATATATAGAACTGCTGAGACAGATTCTTGAGGAACACTCATCTAGAGAAGATTATGGAGGTAACCTTTGCAGCATGTTTTAATGACTCACGAAACCTCTTTTCACAAGGTCAGAAACCAGGTCATCTGAACATGGGGAAAGGGAAGAAGAGTGTTATCATTGTCTCTGTTCCTGAGCACACAGAACACATGAACATGTATAGCTAGGCACCCAACAGTGGGTGCAGTTTTGTGCTCTACCTCTACCCATTCAGCCTACATGTTTTCTGACCATGTAAAAGCCTGAGACTGGACTGATTCTGAGAAACTAGTAGGGACCTCCCCACCCCTCATTTTATTGCAGCAAATGGAACAGAGTTGTATGGTGTCAACTCTAGCCATGTAATCCTGAAGGGCGGGGCAGAGCCACTTATGAGCCGCATGACCCCACTGGCAGCATCCATACCTCTTGCACCATGCATAGTAGCATGGATAGCAGTGCAGGCCAACTTATGCCAGCTCCAGGGAATGACACAGCGAAGCAAGTTTCGTGCACCACCGCTGCCTCCCCAGCAGTGTTTTTTCCAGTGTGAGTGCTCGCACCAGCATCCAGTGGGGCATTCCTGGGCTGTTCTCAGGAGTGGAGCTGCCTTTAGGTAGCTTCCAAAGCCCCTTCACCCTGGGAATAAGAGTTACACCTGCAGAATAGGTAGAATAGCCCTGTGAAACTCCATGGGGGAATTTCACTGCTTTTTAAAAAAAACTTCATTTTTTTTCCCAGGCTGGGGAACTTCTCAGTTAGCCATCGACTAATTAACCCCCCTTCAGAAATGGGCTGCCCATTGTTCAATGTAATTGAGATCACTTTGGGATAGAATGTTATCTTTCAAAATGCTAGCATTTCTACAATATTAATCTTGTTAGCTTGCAAGATTGATGCCATCTCTGTCGAAATACAAGAGAGGGTTGCCATTACATTCCCTCCTCAGCAGTCCATTGTGATATGATTTCTTCCCCACTGACTGCCTCTCTCCTTGATAGGATGCACTGTGGTATCCCCCCCAGCATGGAACCCTGTCTTCAATTTCCTGTGCTCACCAAACCTGAAGAAGTTTTAAACTCCACAATACCTGGGAAGCAATGTGATTTGAAAGAAAATCATCTTTGTAGGACAAAGATGCTGTAGTGCTGAGGTCCAAAATCAGCACATTGTAGGACAAAGTCAACAGAGCCACTTACTTTTTCCTCTGGAATTGGTGGTGTGCAAAGGCTAACTAAGACGATAACAATGGCTGTGAGTGCACACAGGATAATAGCAAAGTACAAATAGTGCATGTCTTTCAACACAGCTGGCCTTTTGTCCTCCTCACCACAGGAGGGCACCCTGTAAATAAATTCCATGATCATCCGAATGAGACCGATGACTAGGCCAAACATCAGGCCCCAGAATGCACCCTAGGAGAAGAATGTAGGTGACATGATGAATAGAAAGGTTGGAAATGTCAGTTTCTTTCATTTTCTTCATAATGATTAATTGTTCTTTCAAAAAGTGCATTTATACAATTGTTAGATGCCTTGTCTGTTAAGACTGATCAGAATATGTGCATTTTCTAAAATAAATGTTGTGCCCCAGATTGGAAAGAAACATGATTGAAGATATTCCTTCATGAGATATGCTGTCATCTAGCAAATAGAATGACAAACCCAGACCTAGGTAGTCTTAGTTCAAATAACATTGTAGCCCTGATTTATTTATGAAGCACATTCCTTATATGACAGGCATTCAGCTTCCCATGGGGCATTACAGGTAAGAATGCATGTGAAATCAATGATACAAGTCTAATAATTGTTACCTTTTTTCCATGAGGTAACTCATGGGAAAAAGCTTCTACTGCACTTCTGTAACATTTAGAAAGAACTGTAGATTCTCAAGATAGAGGTGCTGTGTACTGGTTATTCTGTTTCAGTGCTTGGAAAATACAGTAGATGGTTTTTAGATTAGGAACAGGCTTAAGATAAGACTTGAGACAGTGTAGTCTATAGAATTAAAACTTAGTTTGAGGACATATTAGGGTGAGTAGGATAATGATAAAATTGCATGTGTTGTTGGAATCCAGGTGTTTTAACAGATGAGCTACATTGTAGTGCTTTGAAGACTACACATGATCTTCTGTTTCACAAGGAATAACATCCAGTTCAGAACCCACTCACAGGTCTACAGGGCAAAGATGGAATAGTCTAGCTCTCGTATCTGGTACATTCTCCTCAGATATATGTATGTATATTGCCTTTGGCAATATAACTTCTGTGAGCCAAAATGCCCATGGAAACCTAATTTGGGGTAGGTATGTGCAGATGTAGCAAAGAAGTTAGAAGGCTTGAAAAGGTCTGCAGTAAACTGATGTCTTTCACCTGGAGGTTCTGGAGACTCATGAAAGGAGCTATACTTCCTATGGGCTAGCGTACTGGGAACGTTATTCTTCTAGCAGCATCCCAGAATACAGGATGTTCATTTCATTTTGCAGCTCACTATAACTGCTTTTCTTTTGAAAACACACTTTCCTTCCCTTCACTCTATACATTGTGCTTGAAGTGTTCCATGGTTGAAGGGGCAAAGTTCTGAGGGGAAGCAAGCAAGGGGGGGCTTGCACTGTGTATGGGGGTGGCATTCCCAATCTAAGTCTTGTCATATAGGCCATATACAGCTTTGAGTTTAGGGTGTAGTTCCCCAATAAAAACAGTTGAAAAGGTTTGCTTGTGCTGGTTTGAGAACAGTGGGGTTCATTTGGACTTGAGATGCTGAAGGGACATGATATGACAAAATATAGAATGTAACAAGAGCAGTTTATTTATTGAGTTTGTCAATCAGAGATGAGTGAAACATAGCTCTGTTCCCAGGGATAATTATATGACTCTGCTCTCTTGAAATCTCAAACCAAAGGAGATTTGATGACTGCAAGATTAAAGCAAAAAAAAAAAAATTACCCTTGGAATAAGAATTACTTTTTAAGCAGTGAAGAAAAATAAGTGTTGGCAATTCTTTATGAATCTTCTTTCCCTCCCTCCCCTTCCTTCACTTCCTGTGTTATATCACTATTTTCTGTTAAACCAGTAATCAAAGTCCTAAGAATCTTTTTAAAGAGATGTTTTACTCTAATTGAGCTGTATTCCACAGTTGTTGCATTCAAAAGAAGTCAGTCAATATAACCATAATGAAAGGTCTCGCTGCCCTTAAAACGATGAAACAATGACATTTGGGAGATGCTATTATTCATACGAACCACCTCATTGATTATGAACTTACTGGCTCATTGATCCTCTTGCAGAAGATTGCTAGGATGAAGAGTGCAGTGATGGGAGGTGCTAGATAACTGGTGATTGACTGAATGTAGTCAAAGAGTTGACCACTGTTGGCTGTCTGGATGATGGGGATCCAGAGAATGCTGATAACAATGAGAACCAGAACAAACACCCTAGAAGAACAGAACAAAGGATATGATTTCCACACAACTTGGAAAAAGAAATCTAACCCCAACTTGTGATACACATGATTCCAGGGAGGAAATTATCAATATACAGCATGGCAGAAAGGTCTTTGATGAAAATGACCAAACTCCATCATTGATAGATACCTAGAATTCCTGTCTCGTTACCAATGCTGATTTCTCCATGCCTACTACCCCTCTGCATATCACACCTAATCCAATCACGCCTGCTATTGTCATTTACCTGCTATTGACATTTACCTGCTTTTGCCATTGGGTATCTGAATTCACTCTTCTCTACTTAAGGACAGATGGACTCACATTCTAGCTGTATCTGAAGAAGTGAACTGTGAGTCACGAAAGCTCAACCCCTGCTAGAAACTGTGTTAGTCTTTAAGGTGCTACTGGATTCATGCTCTTTTCTACTGATAGGTACATTGTTAGACTTTTCACTCACCTAAAAGAAGATGAGAGGAGGATCTGGTTAGGAATGCTGCAACAAACATGGTAATGCCATGACTTTGTCAGACAGCTATAATCCTGAGGCCTCTGCTTCCATTACAAATGTTTATATAGAACTTTTGACAGATTTTTAGCATAATGTACAAACATAAGCTTCAAAGATAGGCATAGGGATGGAGCAGCCATAGAAGACAATTGTGTGCACAGTATCTAGATTTGATTTGGGATCAGGTTTAATGGTTTGGTTCCAAAACTTAAAAGTAGCTCAGTCGGCATTGCTTCAAGCCTTACTTGAAGTTTTCTTAGGCATAAAAAGGTAAAGGTCCCCTGTGAAAGCACCGGGTCATTCCTGACCCATGGGATGACATCACATCCCAACGTTTTCAAGGTCTGCCAGTGCCTTCCCCAGTCATCTTCCCTTTACCCCCAGCAAGCTGGGTACTCATTTTACCAACCTCGGAAGGATGGAAGGCTGAGTTAACCTCGAGCCGGCTACCTGAAACCAACTTACATTGGGATCGAACTCAGGTCGTGAGCAGAGTTTGGACTGCAGTACTGCTGCTTACCACTCTGCGCCACGGGGCTCTTAGGCATAGGAAAGAACTATGTCCTAGGATAAGTGTGCACTGTTTCATATTAGGCTAATTTCCATTTTCTTTTGTAGCACTTCAGATTGTTTCCAAGATATATGTAGGCTCCAAGAAGACCTTAACAAATTTATTTATTTATTCTTATATCCCGTCCTCCCTGGTGAAGCTGGGCTCAGGGCGGTTCACAACAAAATCACATAATAAATACAATAAAAGTTACAATAAAATCACATAAAAACAATTTCTATAATAAATAAAATCCAGCCCCATAAACATCATCAATAAATGGCAGCAGCAATAAATATATAAGATATATAAGACGGTGCTCCTTTGTAGCATACATGCTGCCACAGGGCCTGCAAACAGTCAGGTCCCTCCCCCACATAATGGTCAGTGATAAATTTGAAGAACAAAATCGAGGTGGAGGACGGGGGTAGGGAATTCAAGTATCCCTCAGTTTAGTAATAAGGGTTTCTGGCAGCTGACAACCTGAAACCCCTACAGAAGCATTAAGTAAGCTGCATGCCCCCATATATTATGTGTAGGTGAACTCACTCAGTAGTGAAATTAAGTCACTCTGCTAGTACAACCAAATCAATGAATAAAAGTAGAAGAAAGAAAAAAGACCTTCCAACAATCATGAGCTCCTGCTCAGTGGTCTTCTTACGGAGTCGCTGCCAGATATCCATGGCAAAGAGGGTGCTGCTGCTATTGAAGATAGAGGTGAGTGAGCTCATCAAAGCAGCCATCATCACAGCAATCATCAGACCACGGAGGCCTAAGAAAACAATAAGGAAGACCTAGTTAATATTAATTGTTGAATTATCCCATTCCTTGACTGTCCAGGCGACCTCATTCTCAGTGAATGAAATTCTCTCACCTACAGGCATGAGCTCCATTACCAGTTTTGGGTAGGCAATGTTTGAACAGCCAACTCTAGCTCCACAGACTTTCTCACAGATTGCTGGGTCTACACATCCCACGTCATCTACAGCAGGAAAATGCATACAAGTTTCATTGTAGAAAGCATAGAGGACAACTTTTCAATGTTACGATTTGAGATAGAGCAAACCCAAAGGGGAAGTGCCTTTCAGGCTACATTTCAGACTCAAGACTTATATTCTCCACCCAAAAATATTAGGAGCTTCTGACACTTCCATCTATACATATACAGGGTGTCTAGAGTCTATCTTGAGTTGACTGCTTGTAAATGTATGGCAAGGTACATTTAAGCAGTCACACGGCTGTGGCAGTTGCTCCAGATTGCTGCATGTACCCTGCAGTAAGATTACAATTAGTGAATATAGCCACTAATAGCTTTATTATAACCTCATGATAGCTTACCTGGAAAGAGAGCTCTGCTGATCATGCCTGGCATGACAATGAAAAACATAGGGAAGATTTTCAAATATCCACCCAGCACTGATCCACCTTTAGCATGAGAAAGATTCTTTGCTGAGAGAGACCTTTGCACAATGACCTGGAGTAGATTACAAAAAGGGGAATGAGTTACAATGAAACTCAGTACAGAGATTAAAAAAAAACATTTTCTTTGTAAAAGAAGCTTAAAACAAAAGGGGTCTAAGCAATTTTAACTGAATAATTGAGCAATGGCAGCCACTGAGTTGGCCAGATCAGGTATTTGTACAGAATTCCAAATTCTGTGAGAAAAGCTCCTGTAAATAAGATAATGTGAGTTCAATCCAGGAAAAAAATTCCACTAATGGAAGGGGGGATGACTTTCACTGACTCTCCCCTCACACTGCACACCTCTGAACTCCCCATACTGTTCCTGGAGGTACCTCAACTATCAGGAGCAGTATTTAGGGGGGCATTTTGAGCAGCACTGGGAGGGAAGTAAGGAAATCCCACTTTGTTGATGGACATCCCTTACTGTAGTGGAGATTTCATTCATAGGGTCACCATGATTCGGAAGCGACTTGATGGCACTTAACACACACAGTGGAGATCTACTGCAGGATCCAACCTTGTAATGCACCTAACAAATATGTCAAATGCAGCAGTATAAAATTAAGGCATCTATATTTCAGTATGGTTGGAATTCAAAGTCCACAAGCAAATGGAAAATCATATTGTTCTACAAGTGTTTATGCAATGCTCTAGTCACCCAGACAGCTAACAACTCTTCAATAAGCAGAAGATTCTGTGTATGGAAGAGTACCTCTGGGTTAAATATCTGTGTATTTAATTTATTAGGGTGCTAATCTGGTGAGAATTGTAATGTTAAGGTATAGTTTTATGTAATAATTTGTTAACCTTAAATGTGGTTCTCACAATGCAGTTATTCAGATTGTCTGAGGTAGGGTCATGCAAAGAACAAAAATTTGGTAAATTTCGAGTTCAGGTTTATTGGGCCCGTTTTTTTTTTTTTTTGGCAAACCCAGACTAAGCTGAATACCCATACCGGTAAAGGTGTATTTTGGCTTTATTTCCAGGAGTATTTTTAAAAAAATGGATCCATTATAGTCTATGGGGATTTTATTCTAAAGCTCCTGTGGAGGCATTTTTGGAGGTAGAGTCACCAAATTTGCAGCATGGCTGCAAGGGACTCTCTTTAGGTAGTCACCAAAGTTTGGTGAACTTTGGTACAGGGGGTCCAATTTTATGGGCCAGCCAAGGGGTCACTCCCATCCTCTAGGCATTCGCGAGCTCAACTGTCCATCGGTTTTCAGGTTCAGACGTTCAGTGTTGCTGAGAACTGGTGGAAAGAGCCAATTGGCAAGCTGGCGCTGCAAAGTTTGGGGCTCCCTTCGTATCTGGGGCACATAGCATGAAGTCCATGCAAATTAGTTTCCAAACTGAGGAAATGGCTTAAATGCAAGAAAAATAAGTCACGGAAAACATTTCTTTTGGTGGCAAATGACATCCTGTGAACAGTCCTTTATTTAAAAGATTCCCTTTTTTTGCTGGGGGAGGGCGGGGTGTAAATTGAATAAAACAAACAAACAAATAACCCTTATGCTTGATCCAGATTAACCCACCACTGCATGGTGACGGTTGGTCAGACCAAATTGGCTCCAATTACACGACCCATACCTGAAAAGGGCAACTATGGGGCCCTAACAAAACCAGTCAAAGATAGAAAAATGGGGGAGAGCACAGAGCCATGCATTTGAGCAAAGGCAAATAGCTGAACCCGAACAAGCCGAATATCTATTTGGCTTTTTCAGGAATCATCTATTCAGCCTCGGGCAGGTTTTGGTATTTGGTCAACCCAAAACCCGAATATTGCTGAAACGGCTAATTTCATGTTTATTTTTGGTTCCGGTATATTGATATGCCCAACCCTAGTCTGAGGCTTTGCGTTCTTTTATTACCTCACATCCCATATCACAGTTAGGGTTATTGTCCTGCCCACTGAGAACAAAACTTGTTCTACTCTGCACTTTGTTACTTTTCCCTAATGGTGTGCTTTAACTCTTCTAACTGAATTCTCTTATCCAAAATGTTCTTAAAATCCATGTAACACAAATCATTCCTATGCTCTGAAAGAAAGAGGAAAAAGCAAGTTCAGAACTTATAAATCTTTACTGAGAGGAGGGGGAAAAGGATTTCAATTACTACATAATCTTTTCCATGTGTGTAATTCCTCAGACCTCATTCCCCAACCTTCTGCTAGAGGAAAATAATAAATCTTAACATTCTTCAAGAATGGGAGGGGGAACCTAACATTGACTTTACCTGATCAGTGCACCAGCACCAGAGGGCAAGCACTGAGAGGCCAAAAATAAGCCCAGGCCATGGAATATCTCCAGTGGTGGGATCCCTCAGCATGTGAAAAGCATCTTGGCGTGGCAAATGACAGGTGGTATTTGGGACAATGACACTGGGTATTGCTCTACTATACTTTTCTTGCAGTCCTTCATACCACCCAACTTTCTCAAAGCCTGAAAAGAAAAAAATACCACAAGTAAACAAAGTCCATTTCCTTCATTTTTCTTTCTTCTCTTTCTCCAGGTTCCTTTCTCTCATTCTCTTCCTAATTCTTGGAATCTGTATGAGAAAACTATTCAGAACATAGTAGTCAAAAAACTTTAGATGGTTTGAGTGGTCTTGCAGTTGGTACCAAATCAAGCCATTAAGAATCCCCTTGTTTCCATCTTCCCAGCATTCAACATTGTTGAATTCTGTGTAGTCATTGCGCTATCATAATCATTCACTTGCTGGATTGTCTAGTTCTTACAGGAAAAACCAGAGGGGAATGATTGTGATAATGCAACAGTAGCAGTGAAGTTTGGATCCACCAGATGCCTTCATGATTCTGACAGATATTTTGATTTAACCATTTGCGGTTGCATTCTTGTAGAAAGTGAAGATCAGAACAACACCCCTGATTTCCAAAGTCATATCAGTTTCAAATATAGTTTGATACAGCTTCTACTAAGCACATTTCCTGTCCTGGCTAGGTCAGGCAAGTGAGCTTGCCTACATCCAACTGGAAAATTTAAAGAAAACATGTGAGGAATTGGGAGGCCAATGACCCTGAATTGTCTGGCCAATAGGTGAGGCAAAGGTGTGGACTATATACAGAGCCTTCCTGCTGAATTTGCTTAATCTTTGGTTAATGTGAAGTATCTCTCTGCACAATCCTTTGCAGGCAAGAAGACACGAGACAGCTGTTGGATACTCTGAGTTTTGAGACAGGGCATGTTGCCCAGTTACTGGAAAACCCTACTGAGCAGTGTTCTAATGTCATGACCCCCATTGAACTAGCTGTGGACTCCAACGCGGAAGTCTTTGAGAAGCCAGAGATATGGCCTGGGCAAGAGCAGGAAACTATGGAAGAGCCCTGCAGGGCAGATACCCCTGGCCCATCTCCTCCATAACATGCCCCTGAGGAACCGGCAGAAGGCGCTCCTCCACCAGAGCTTCCCTCTGCCCCACCCCCACCAGATCCTGGGACAACAAAGTGCCAGTCTAGGACTTAATTCACAAGCCCCTCAGAGTCTATCTTCACCCAGCAGGAGAGGTGAAGGCAGAGGACTCACACTGATATAGCCAAGAGAATATGTAGTGCCAGGCTGGCATCCCATGCTCTACCACCAGATCATGGTGGATGTAATCCTTTGCAGGATTCTGGTCCCAGATGAGCCTGGCTAGATGAGTCCCAGGTGCTTCTTGCAGAGTAAGTTAAGCTGCTGTCCTCTCAGCCTATTTAAGCCTTGGGTGGGAGGGGGAAGCTTACTGGATCAACTGGTCCACTAGGGATAAGCCTGTGTTCTCAGTCCAGTTCCTTGATTCCAGCTCCCTGTCTCCAACTCCTGTTGATGTTTAAGCCTTGCTATCCATGCCTGAGGGCACTACCACTCAAGGAGAGCTTACTGGCCCTGCTTGCAGAATACAGGACACTTGGGAACCCCACATTAACAACAGAGTTTCAGTTGCTGTTCAGAAGTTTTAACAAGCCCTAGTTGACACACACATTGCTGTCTGTTTTATTAATTTCAGGGTATGGAGGCAAAGAGAGCCAGCATGGTGTAGTGGATAAAGTGTCGGACTAGGATCTGGATAACCCAGGTTTGAATCCCCACTCGGCCATGGAAACTTGCTGGTGACCTTGGGCCAGTCACACACTCTCAGCCCCAACCCTGGCAAGTATTTGGATGGGAGACCTCCAAAATGAATACCAGGGGTCTGATGCAGAGGCAGGCAATGAAAAACCACTTCTGAACATCTCTTGCTTTGAAAACCCTACAGGGTCAGTCACCATAAATCAACTGTGACTTGATGGCAAAAAAATGGGGGCAAAGTGCACTACTTAAGTCTGTAGACATGAACATCTTGCAAACCCTCCTCCTGCTGTGTGGAAAGGAAGGAAAGCACCTCATCAGCTCTTGCTTGTTGGAACAAAGCTTCCAGACTTTCCTTCATTCTAGAGCTCAGTGATTGCTTAGAATCAACCCAATCACATTAATTTTTCAAGAAATCCTCCTGAATCCTCTGTAAAGTGCAATTCACAATCTCTTGCATTGTCTTATTATACCTTACTAATTACCATTCTGCTCTAATGGTATTTTTGGTATTGATCCAGGAGGTCTGTTTGCCCTTTGTGGTGGTAACATTATATTTTGAACTCCTTTCTCTTGCAGGAATGAAGAAGCATCAGACCTGTTTTGGGGAACAATACAGGATTTTATATTCATTTTTTGTTTTCAATCTAGAGCCTGGAAAGAGGGACAGGGCAAAAATATATATATATATATATATATCATAGTTTATCTTTATATTGAAAGAGTGATGGCAGAGCAACTCCAGGTCTTCTTGGATGACACATCTGCCCTTCCATTTCGTTTGTATTTTGAGCTGGACTATGGAATATTCAGATCTCATTTTGAATGTAGACAAGGGCTGTACTTCTTTGTTATTACTGGGTTTATCAGCAGTCTTTGATACAATGGACCACGCCATCAAATTGAGACATTTGGAGGCAAGCATCAAGGGATGTGCTCTGGAATGGCTTAAATCATTCTATGCAGATCAAACCAGATGCTTGTTGTTGGAGACCATTTGTCATCACTGTGGGACTCACCTTGTGGAGTTCCACAAGACACAGTTTTGACTCCTATTCTTTTTAATCTTAGGTGAGATCATTCATGGTTTTGGAGCTGAGTGTCATCAATATGCTGATGGCACCCAGCTGCATATTCTTTGTCTAGACCTGTAATGCTGATGTAGATGTCCTGAGCCACTACCTGGCCACTATTGTCAAGAGGCTGAAGGTAAATAAGCGGAAACTGAACCCTGACAAGGTGCTGCTGCTAAGGACATCTGATGTCTTGGAGGGCTTTTCTGCTTCCCACCTTTGATGAGGTTTAGCTGACATTTGCTGCCTCAGTTAAGAATCTGGGGATTATATTTGACCCAGCATTATAGCCACAAAAAATGCTTTGTTCCATCTTTGTTTAGCCTGAAGGATGGCTCTGTACCTCAATCTGACTGATATGGACACATGGATCCATGAGACAGAACCTAAAGGACAGAGTATTGTAAAGCACTCTACATGGGTCTGTGCTGGAAGACAACTCAAAAACTTCAGCTGCTACAGAACATTGCAGTTTGATTACTGTCGGAAGCCAGGAGGAATATATATATTCCATCTATTCTGCAGTCATTCCATCAGCAGCTGATTAATTTCTGGGTTCAATTCAACATACTAGTTATTACCTACAGAGTCCATTATGCCTAGAACCTGCATATCTGCAGAACTTTCTTTCCTGATATGATCCAATCCAGCAGCTTTCCTCACCTGAGCAAAGTCATCTAGAGGCATAATTCTGCAAATGGGTAAGATCAACAGCTGCACATACCCGAGTATTGTCTATTGCAGCTCCCACTTGGTGGAACCGTCTATCTGATGTGGTCAGGAGGACTTCCACACTGTTATCATTCCACAGAATGCATAAAATGGAATTGTTCAGAAGGATATTTTTATAAAGGAAATAGTGTTGTAGTTTTAATGACTGTCATTTTTTAAGCAGGTTCATTGCATGTATGTATTATACTGTTTTTATTAGATTGTTTCCTAATTTTGCAATCCAGTTTTATTGCATTGTTCGTTGCTTGTATTATACCATTTTCATTACAATATTTTAAATTTTTGGAGTCCACCTTGAGTTTTAACAAGAAAGGCAGACAATAAATGGAGTAAATTAATACATATCTTTATATTAGTAAGTTTATTAGGAACTATTTGATGTGGAATTTGTTCCTCAGTGTAGAGGTGCTGATCCAGATGGTTTTTGAAGCTAAGATGTATCATCCTGTCAACTAAAGGGAGTAAGCAACACATTTTTTTCCTCTCACCTATGAACATGAGAACCAAAGCTCCAAGCACCATGATCACAGTCTGCAGAGCATCTGTGTATATCACAGCAGATAAACCACCTGGAGAAAGAACAACAAAAAGCTGACTCAATTACCAGTGCATCTATATTTTTTGTAAAACAGATTGCTTTAGGAGTGAGTGTATTTTGATCTAAAAAATTAAATTAAAAACATTTAAAGAAGAAACAACCAGGGGAAAATAATAATGCAAAATTGAGAATGCTCTGCTGTGGTTAAATGGCTACAGGTGAACAAGTCAAGACTGAATCCTGACAAGATAGAGGTAATGCTGTCTGTGATGGCTGAGGTTCTGAGAGATATGCTGCTTCCTATATTTGATGGGGTTTAGCTGACCCTTGCCAATTCAATTAAGAGTCCAGGGGTTATACTGGACACAGAAAGTTAATGAAACTACATAAAATGCTTTCTTCATTTAAACTAGAAGATGGCTCTCTGCCTTGACTTGACTGATCTGGTTATGTGGATCCATGCATGGTGACCTCGAGACTACACTATCGTAATGCACTCTAAATGGGTCTGCCCTTGAAGTCATCTCAGAAACTCTGGTTGATACAGAATGCTGCAGCTTAGTTACTATCAGGAGTTAGGCACAGCAACCTAAAGGCCAGACTACTGCAATACTCTTTCCATGGGTCAGTGCTTGAAGACAATTCAGAAATTTCAGCTGGTACATGCATACACATATGATATGCATTCTGCAGTCACTCTGTTGGTTACCTACCAGTTAGTGGGTTCAATTCAAGGTACTGGTTATCACATACAAAGCCCTTCATGGCCTCTGATCCTCACATCTGCAGGGCTACATCTCCTGCTATAAGCTGCCATGACATTTGAGCAAAGAATTCTGAGAGTACCACCCTGTAAATGGGTAGGATCTATAGCCACCTGTATATGTACATTCTCTATTGTGGCTCCCTCTTTGTAGAATGGCCTGCCTGAAGAGGTCAGGAGGGTTCCCATACTGTGTAAAACTGAACTGTTTGGGTAGACATTTTTGTAAAGAGAATAAGGCTTCAGGATAATGGAGTGGTTCAGGAGAGCACTTTTGTTTGTTAGTTTAAACTTTAAAGCATCTCTATGCTGGCTCATCACAGGTCTGCCCAAGATGGCTTACAATTATAATAATAAAAACAATATAAAAACAATACGACATTAAAACAAACCATTGGACATAAACAGCTTTATCCATAAAACATACCTCAGACAAGAAGCAGACGATTAAAAACTGGAAAGATAAAACCGCTAATTACAAGTCTGAGTAAAAAGATATGTTTTGGCCTGGTACCTAAAAGACAGTAAAATAGATGCTAGATAGGGTTGCCAACCTCCAAGTACTAGCTGGCGATCTCTTGCTATTACAACTGATCTCCAGCCGATAGAGATCAGTTCATCTGGAGAAAATGGTCGCTTTGGCAATTAGACTCTATGGCATTGAAATCCCTCCCCTCCCCAAACCCTGCCCTCCTCAGGCTCTGCCCCAAAAACCTCCCACAGGTGGCGAAGAGGGACCTGGCAACCCTAATACTAGGCCAGCCTCAAGGAGAAGTGCATTCCAAAGGCAAGGTGCCACCACAGAAAATGCCTTGTCTCTAGTTACCATCTCTGGTAACTCACCTCTGAAAGCCATGGCACAGAAAAAAGGGCTTGAGAGGCAGATCCTAACTGGAGGACTGGGTAGTAGGAGAGCAGATGGTCCTTCAGGTACCCTGGCCCCAAGCTGTTTAGGGCATTAAAGATAAGAACCAGAACTTTGAATTTTATAAAGGGAACAGGATTATAGTCTATTCCACTGTTTACTGAATGTCTTATCATGCTCTTCCTGCATGGTTTTTTACTTTTGTAATTCCCTTTTTTGCATTATTTATTACATAGAAATAGCTAATACTTTCCCTGGATTGTTTTGAATTTTTGTAATTCTAGTCCTATTACATTGTTTATTGAATGTCACATGCTGTTTGACTGCATTATTTTACACTGTGTAATCCACCTTAAATATCATCAAGACAGGCAGATTGTAAATAAATCTGTGTATCTAATAGTGAAGGGGGGCATCTGTGGATACTGAGTTAAAATGGTGGCAACCTGCATACAAAACACTGAAGGAGGCCGATACTGCTCTTACTAAAATATTATACTATTCAACCAGCTATGACAACCTGTTGAGAACCTTGGCTGTATTCCTTTCTGATTTGGTCCATATAAGGTCAGTGTTGTGCTGTCTGAAGAAAATGGAGTAGTTTGTGACAGTTTCCTTCCCTGTAAGTTTCGTCATCTGGTTGATCTCAGTACAGTGTCCTAGCTAGTGTGGGTTAGTGGTTAGAGGTTTAAAGCAAGCCTAGGGAGGGCAAAGTTCCAATCCCCACTCACACTGGAAAACCTTGGGTCAATTATTCCCTCTCTGCCTTGCCTGCCTCACAGAGTGACTGAGAGGAAAAAAACAGAGGAGGGAGAAACATGATGATAAACTCTGGCAGACAGGTGGGCTAAAAAATTAACGAATAAAATTAACGAATGATGGTTTGGTGAGACTGAACAACCACATATGAAATAACTGCTTCTGCAGCCTTGACACTAAATGTTGCATATTCACACTAACAAGCTGCTTTGGAAGATACCAATCTGAATGCAGCAAACTGCAGACTACCACCGTTTATTTCAAATGGTTCTTTCATCAGTATTATGAACATTTCACATCAAACTGATGATGACCTAGAATGAATTAAAGTATTTCTGATCTAACATTTTGCTGAAATAGAAGAGCTTAGATCCTAGATAAATAAATTACATGCACCAAATTAGGGTATTTCTGTGACTGTACTGTGCAATTACCAGCTATAGTGTAGATGGCTGTCACAACTAACAAGATCACTGTAGACAGGTAAAGGTTCCAACCCAAGGAGACTTTGATAAAAAGTGCACCAGAGAAAATATCTGTCTAAAAGGGGAAAAAAAAGAAAAGTATTTGTTATTGTTAGGTTCAGTTATTCAGTATGTCTTTATAATAGTTCTGTTTGAAAATTTTTTAAAAACTGTTCAAATGGCTAGGATGCAAAATGGCCAGGTTGTGGAATCTTTTGACTGCCTGAATAACATAAATCCTTTGAGCAGATGCTCATTTCAAAGCCTTGACTGAGTAAGACCTCAGGATGAATACATTATTCTTCTCAGCTAACTTGGACCGTGACCTTTGATTTTTCATGTAAATAGAACCTTTATTTCTAAACCATGGCCCTTAGCCATCAAGACTAGAGTTGTCAGGCCTGTGAATCCTGGGGGGCAGTCTGGGAGGGGGAAGTGTCAAGGATGATGTGACATCACTTCCAGGTAATCACCTAGAAGTGATATCACAGCCCCATGATACTCTAGGGATTTCCTCAAATAGAGGAAAAAACAGGGGCCAATAAAATTGGACCCCCTGACCCAATCTTTACCAAACTCGGGGGTTCATGTAAGGAGAGTCACCATCAGCTATGCAAATGTGGTGCCTCTACCTTAGTCCCCGCCCTCAAGCCGTGCAAAGATTTCCCATGGAGTATAAAGAAGTTGAAAATTTTCAGTAAATTTGAAAAAGCCAGGGAAACCCCCGTATTCGTATGGGGATTCAGTTTTTTTGTATTTACTGAATTTTTTGGGGTCTGTTATACCTGAATTCAAAAAAATACTTATTTTTTTCTTTTAGTGCATATCTCTTTCAGAAAGAACAATAATTCGAATGAAAAATGATGATCATGCTAATTTAGATAAAGTAAAAGCTTGGTTGACCGGCATCGATGGAAAATGGATGTTACCAGTTAACCAAATATGACAGTTAACAAAGCATTTACCTGGTGCCGTGGCAAGCAGACAGCAGCACCAGATTGGTGGTGGCCATGCCTGGGACCCAGCTGGGACCCACAGCCTGCTCTCCTACTGACTGCTTGGCACTGTTGCTGCTGGCAAGCGTGCTCAGCCCAGGGATGGCAAGAGGGCAGCAGGGTTGAATTAGTGGTGGCCGAGCAGGTGGTGGGTCCTGCCCATGGCTCTCCCTCACTTGTCACTGCTGCTTGCTCACAATCACTGGGCTCTGCTGGGCAGAGCAACTGGCATGTCCCCAGGATGCTGGTTAATCAAGCAGTCTGGTTAACTGAGTGCTGTACTAGTTTATGTCAATACACAATGTAATTGAAAGCTCTGGCATTTAGAATGTTTGGTTAGAATATTTGCAAGAATAATCTTATGGCTGTTGGAGGAGAGTTTAATGGATACCGTGGACCACCAAAAAGACAGAAGTGGTTTCTAGAACAAATCGAGCCTGAACTGTCCCTAGAAGCTAAAATGATTACACTTTGGTCACATTATGAGAAGACAAGAATCACTGGAAAAGACAATAATGCTAGGAACAGTTGAAGGCAGCAGAAAAAAAGGGAAGACCCAACATGAGATGGATTGACTGCATAAAGGAAGCCACAACCCTCAGTCTGCAAGACCTGAGCAAGGCTGTTAATAATAGGACATTTTGGAGGACATTGATTCAGAGAGTCACCATGGGTCAGAAGCAACTTGATGCCACTTAACACACCCACACACACACAATCTTTGTGTACATTTACAATTATCCAGTTATTTATAATTTATAATTTTACTTACTCAAAATAGATGGAGAAGTACGGTGTTACTCTAAGATTATTCTTGCAAATAATTTAACTAGACATCAGAAATGTTAGAGCCTTCAATTATATATGTGTTGACATAAGCTAGTATTTGCAGAGATACAGTGTACAGACAGTTTTGGTCCTGATGAAGAAATAGTTCAGTGAGAATGCTGGAATGACTTGTTCAAACATGTTCCATACTATCTCTCTGAAAATGCTCTGCTGTAGCAGCCATGATTATATCCCCACAGAATACATACTGATATCTTGGTGAATATATACAGGATAAGAGACAGCACAGACAGGTAGATTTGAATCCTCTGTCCTCCAAATCTTTTCCTCAGGTATTCTGGCATAGTGACCACTCCTGAAGCAATGTAAACTGGCACAAAGATCCAGCCAAGGACCAGCAATGCCCACGTAGCCTAGCCAGGAAGAAGGAAAATATCCATTCATTATATTGGTTTTGCACAGTAAACACATTCAGTTCTATACAAGCATTGCTGCTAATAAAAACACTGTGAAAGTAAACCACCAGCATCTTCATTGACATGGAAGGCAGAAGCATGAAGTGCTTTGAGAATACATGAAGCTGCCTTATACTGAATCAGACCCTTGGTCCATCAAAGTCAGTATTGTCTACTCAGACTGGCAGCAGCTCTCCAGGGTCTCAGGTAGAGGTCTATCACATCACCTACTTGCCTAGTCCCTTTAACTGGAGATGCCGGGGATTGAACCTGGGAACAGGGGAACAGGAGAGATTCCAGCAGACTGGAGGAGGGCTAATGTGGTCCCCATCTTTAAAAAGGGGAGGAAAGAAATCCCAAACAATTATCGCCCAGTCAGCCTGACATCAATACCAGGTAAAATACTAGAGCAGATAATTAAACAGACAGTCTATAAGCACTTAGAAAGAAATACCGTGATCACTGACAGTCAACATGGGTCTCTCAAAAACAGGTCATGCCAAACTAATCTCATATCTTTTTTTGATAGAGAGTAGTATGGTAGACGAAGGGAATGCTGTAGATGTAGTGCACCTTAATTTCAGTAAAGCCTTTGATAAAGTCCCCCATGATCTTCTTGAAACAAAGCTAGTAAAATGTGGGCTGGACACTGCTACTGTTAGGTGGATTGGTAATTGGTTGACCAACCGAACCCACAGGGGTCTGTCCTGGGACCGGTACTATTTAATATTTTTATAAATGACTTGGGTAATGGAATAGAGAGCATGCTAATCAAATTTGCAGATGACACCAAGTTAGGAGGGGTAGTTAATACCCTGGAGGATAGGGTCAGAGTTCAGAATGACCTTGATAGACTGGAGAGCTGGGCCATAAGTAATAAAATGGATTTCAATAGGGAGAAGTGTAAGGTACTTCACCTAGGCAGAAACAACATAAGGCACAGGTACAAGATGGGAGATAGTTGGCTTGACAACATTACATGTTAAAGAGATCTGGGAGTCTTAGTGGACCACAAACTGAACATGAGTCAACAGTGTGATATGGCGGCTAAGAAGGCCAATGCAATTCTGGGCTGCATCAATAGGAGTATTGTCTCTAGATCAAGGGAAGTAATACTACCACTGTATTCTGCATTGGTCAGACCTCACTTGGAATAGTGTGTCCAGTTCTGGGCTCCACAATTTAAGAAGGATGTTGACAAGTTGGAGCGTGTCTAGAGGAGGGCGACCAGAATGGTCAAAGGTCTGGAATCCATGCCCTATGAGGAGAGACTTAAGGGGTTTGTTTAGTTTGGAGAAAAGAAGGTTGAGGGAGACATGATAGCCATGTTTAAATATTTGAAGGGATGTCATATTGATGAGGGAACTAGCTTGTTCTCTGTTGCTCCAGAGACTAGGACACGGAGTAATGGATTTAAACTAATAGAAAAGTGATTCCACCTAAACATTAGGAAGAACTTTCTGACGGTGAGGGCTTTTCGATGGTGGAATGCACTGCCTCGGAGGGTGGTGGAGTCCCCGTCTTTGGAGGTCTTTAAGGAGAGGCTAGATGGCCATCTGTCGGGAGTGCTTTGAGTGTGGGATCCTGCATTGTGGGGTGAGGGTTGGGGTCACTGGGGATGTAGGGGGGAGGTAGTTGTTAATTTCCTGCATTGTTCAGGGGGTTGGACTAGATGACCCTGGTGGTCCCTTCCAACTCTATGATTCTATTCTATGACCAAGTTAGACACACAAGATGGATCCCAAAATAATCTTAGAGTCTTCCATTTTGTGGGGAGCACAATGGAGTATGATGTTTGGTTCTCAGATAAGGATAGAACAACATGGGAATTAGAAGAAAGGTATGCAGGCAATAGAGAATGGTTGAAATAGATGTGTTAAGACAGTGTGGACACACTGGTCTCATTATGTTATGGGAATGGTGCCACAAAGACCCAGGTCCTGAAAGGCCCAGAGTTTGATGTTCCTGTGTGAACGGTCACATATGTGTATCTCACCTGTTCCCTGGGCAACAACTGGTATAGCTAAAGACAATTAATATGATCAAGCCATTGAAAATAAACACAAGTCAGAACACTATTGTTTTGGGGAAATCTCTCTCTTTCCCCCATCCCACTTCTTTGTTATTCTTGCCAGAATGCACTTCATTGTACCAGGAGATTATTAGCAAATGACCTTTAGCACACAAAGAAATCATTCATCTTAAAGACAGCTGATATGCAGTTTTTTGGCAGCTGAGAAGTGCACATCTCCCTTCAGATCTCTGTAGGATCTCCACTCATACTGAATTACTTTCATTGCAAGCAACACCAGCTCTTCCAAAAGAGGAATACTCCTGGTCTTCAAACACCACGAGTAAAGAGTTAGTCCCCCACTTTTTGATATCAGTTCACAGCTGACTTATGGCGACCCCATAGGGGTTTCAAAGCAAGAGATGTTCAGAGGTGGTTTGCCATTGCCTCCCTCTGTGTTACAACCCTGGTCATCTTTGGAGGTCTCCTATCCCAATACTAGCCAGGGCCGACTCTGCTTAGCTTCTGTGATCTGACGAGACCAGACTCACCTGAGGCTATCCAGGTCAGAGCTTCACTTAAAGGCAGTGACAGAGGCTGGAAGCTTGATGGAACTGATTAATATTGGGGCAATAGAACGGGACTTGAATTTGTCCAGGTAGTAGCCAAAGAACAATTTGTTTCGAGCAATATTTCCATAGAAAACTAAGCCTTTTCTTCAGAACTAAATATCTCTGGGGAAGGGATAGGAGCTTAAACTCATAATGTCCAGAGACACATTTCTGAAACGTACATCAAGTGGGATCAGATTTGTTTTTCATTTCCACAGATACTCTGTTAGCATCATAATCTCTTAAATGTTACTGTAATTCCTTCTACAGTTTTGATTAAGCAGTGCTTCATCATGGACTACTTTTAAGTGATTTCAAATGTCCTATAGGAGTTTATTGCAGAAGTGTACTAATGTACTATGGACTGGGGGTACTGTGGTGATTCAAGCAATTTGTATTTCAGGAGATTTTTAAAAATATTCTGATATAAGCAGCTGGACCCTTCTGCCCGCTAAGGGGTACAGTGATGACACAGGGGACCGAAGGCTGACATCAGAGCAAGACACTGCTCCCCACAAAATTGATGCCTCTAAGAGAATTTTGGGATCCATCTTGTGTGTCTGACTTGGGCAGGAAGGTGGTTGGCAGCTGTGGCTTTTCCATGGCCCAAAGGTGGCTGGGCAATGGGGCTAGCTAATCACTGTATCAACACTCTGGGCAGACCATTAATTACCCAATTTGCACCCATCCAGGCAATCAATCAGTATACAGGAGAATAGCCCAGGCATTCTCTTGGATCCTGATGACTCATCAAGCTTCTCCTAACTTTTTGTTTGGCTCCAGAAAAGCAATAAATTCTTTGTCTTTAGCTTTCCTGACAGCCTACCTCATACCACCTCAGGACCCATTTGGGGTATAAATTTTGGTCCTTTGGCCATTCATTGTGTGTGTGTGTGTGTGTGTGTGTGTGTGTGTGTGTGTGTGTCTTGGATCCGTGCATACACCCCTACTTGCATGTGGGCTGTTTTTTTGCTCCCAAAAATGCTGTCCATTTCTCTCTTCAGCACTGCTTTCCCTGGATGTCCCTTTAAGACTGGTAAATATCACCCATCCCTGAAACCCTATCCATCTCCAACCCTCTTGTATGATTTGTGTGTATATGTCTATTGCTTGAAAGTATATTCCTTATTATTGTATTCTTTAATAAAACCCATTTAATTGTACAACTGTCTGCTCGCTGGAGAGTTTTCCCCAGGACTATCCTAGTATACACAGTAGTAGAAAAAAGCAAGAGTCCAGTAGCACCTTAAAGACTAACAAAATTTCTGGCAGGCATCATGATCTATCTCCTGGTATACACAGGTTATTGATCCCAGTTACCGCCTCTTGTTGCTTGTCTCCTCAGCTAATTCCCCCAACCAAAGTGGAGACTGCTTATTTAGGGTAACACTGAAGCAAATTTGTCCCAGTAGTCCCCAGAATTTGCTGTCAAGGATTGTGAAAAAGCTGGAAGCTGGAATAATTTCTAGCAGCAAAGGAATGATACACAGATGTTTTTAGGGCTAAAATGCATGGTCTCTTAGCCCAGTTCCAGCCCCTTTCCAGCCCAGTTCCCTCCCAGTTTCACCCAGGATCAAATCTTCGCAAACGGACGATACCTTATTTACTATTCTTTCAGCCCTGTATCGAAGCGAAATGAACCCGCCCTTTCCCATTCTTCTTCTGGGAGAAACAGAAACAGGGGGAAACACAGATGATTGGCATCTCTCACAGCCAATCGCGAAGCAGTGTTTGAAGCGGCAGGGATTCAACTGTTTCCTGCCTGCTGCTACTTTGGAGCTTTTTCTGAGAAAAAGAAAGTCTTTTTTAAAATGAGGCTTGGATTCCCCCCCTTCTTTCAGGTAGCTCCGTTTTTTGTTTTTTAGTTCTTAAAATGCTTTTAAAATTACAAGCGGGAGGGGGGAAGCCTCCATTAGTCAATTCGAAAGGACCAATAACCAGGAGCTGGGGGGGAGGGCTTACTCAGCAGGAACCTGCATTTTCTGTTTACATGGTTCCATTTGCACACAGTTTAGTCCCTGCTCATTCCAAGTAATGCGGGTTCATTTGATCCTGGGTGGAACGGGGATGGAACTGGGCTGGAACTGGGCTAAGTGACCATGCGTTTTTGCCCTTAGTCACATTTATTTTTACCATCAAACAGTGTTGTAACTAATGGGCTACAGTATCAAACGATAGATGAGTTAATAATGATGGGCTGTCCAGTAGCAACTATGGGTTGCTGTCCAGTCTCAACCAACTCATGACAACCCTAGGATCATGGGGTTTTCAAGGTAAGAAATAAACAGATTTGATTTGCCATTGTCTTTTCCTCTGCATAGCAACCCCAGTCTTCCTTGGTGGTCTCCTATCCAGTACTAACTGTAGCTGATCCAGTTAAGCTTCCAAGCTCTAACAAAATTGGGGTATTCGTGCTGCTGTAGACAAGTTAATAGAGGCCAGTTCTGACTGTATAAATTTCATATCCAGCTTGCTATGGTTGTGAGCATAGACCAAGAGACTAGACAACAAGATGCTCTACAACCCTGACGTCTGCCACCAAGATGATACTGGCCATGGGTTATCTGCTGCAGGTTCAGTTCTGTTAAGCAGGGATTTTCTTGCTCCCTCACAGCATTATGGTGTATTCTTGCTCTGTTGGGGTTTCTACAGCTGTTCTCCAATCTTTCTCACAACCTGTTTTCCTGAATTTTTTTGAGAAAGATTGTAGTAAAACTTGGGTGGCTGCTGTGCGGATGGGAAATTTTGGATTTTCCTGCCTGCATTGCAGCCATTTCCTTTGACACTGTCCCTGCAAGCAGTCATTTTGCTTTCTGCCACCAGGGACTTTTAATTATTTTAAAATCAGTTGTTAAAGTGATACAATACTATCAATCCATGTAGCAGGTTTTTGGAGCTCCCAGTTTTCATTTAACGAAAAAAGAAAGCCTCTAGCTCCTTCCATTGCGGAGATATAAGAGGGAAAGCATATCACCACAATAGAAGGGGCTTGAGACTTTGTTTAAGAGTAAGCTGAATCCATCAAGAAAATCTTACATTCCACTCAAAGCCTCCAACTGCAAGGCCTCCCGAAGCTCCTGTGCCTGCTAGGCCAATAAATAAACCACTCCCCACATTGCTGGACATCAGAGATGCTCCAATCTGAAACACAAAACACACATGCTGCAGTGAGAGCAAAGAAGTTCTACAGCAATTAAATCGAGAAGAACCATAAGGCTTAGATTTCTTTGCATAAAAAATGCTATATTATATGAGACCATTCTAAGATTTTAGAAGATAGATGTACCCATTTAACTTATTTGTCTGATACACTGCTGATACTTGGCATATTCGAAGTCTGCAACTTTTTTAGGCCACCTGATTTGGATGGCCTCACTGTATAGCCCTTTGATCATATGTCCATGGTTTGTTGTTATAACCTGGCCATGGTCATTCCTGTTTATTTTTATATCCAATTTTTTTGAAGAGCACTGGAAATGTTTGGTTTGCCACAATATTCCTTTCAATGCATGTGTGCCTTTTCTCTCTTCTACATGATTTATGCACATGGTAGGTCCCAAAATGCAGTTGCCGTTAGCCTACACAGCTGCAGCACAGGGCTACACCTTGTCTCTCACCAATCTTGTCTTCATACACTGGCAGAAGATGGGAACAGAAGGGGACAGAAGGCCATAACAATATAACAAAAGCAACTGCTCAGGCTATAATAAATATCGCAAAAAAAGAAAACACAGTGAGGTTAAAATTGTCGGGACCAGGGCATAACACAGATTGCACCAAGGCAAGAATTTAACACGAATCTTGGCTGCCAATGCATACAGTGACATCATAGAGGTGACATAGGGATCCTCATCAGAGAAAAGATAAATTATTTTGTCTGCCACTGAATGCTGGGCTAGCCTAGCTAAAATGGCTGCAAGAAACTTGGCCCTGGAAATCGAATAACGATTGCAAGACAGGACATTGTGAGGAAGGCCCTCCAATTCCAAGGCTCCACAGATACATACTTGTTGAATAGCTTGTGTAGGCTGATAATGGCCCATTAACATGGCAGTTGCCATTGTCTGAAATCTGAGGGCTGGAAAGGCTTCTCTAAGTTTGTAGAAGGTGATGCTGGACAAATAAGGAGCCCTTATGTGATCCTGTTTTAGCAGTATAAACCAAGGGGAAAATCTGGAGCTAATAATGATACCCCACCTAAGGCAGCATCTGTATTAAATCTCTGATCCCAAGTTTTAAACCCATCCAGAGGAAAGCCCTGTGTGTCAACAAACCTACAACTATAACAAGGTAACATTGCTTGCCATGTAACGCTGCCAATTTTGAATTTTTTTTAAAAAAAAATCAGTATCTTTTCGTATCTATATCTGTAGAAGAATTAGGGTTGTCAGGTCCCTCTTCACCATTGACAGGAGGTTTTCGGGGCAGGCCCTGAGGAGGGTGGGGTTTGGGGAGGGGAGGGACTTCAATGCCATAGAGTTCAGTTGCCAATGCAGCTATTTTCTCCAGTTCGTAAATTGTTTTAATTTGAACTTAAAATTTGTGGCTGTGGAACTCACTTCTTTGATCGGGAGGCTTATAGCCTCCCGATCAAAGAAGTGAGTTCCACAGCCACGAATTTTAAGTTCAAATTAAAACAATTTACGAATTGTTCATCACAGAACGTGGTGTATGCCATCTTGTGTCCATATTTTTTGATGTACGTGGGCTCGACCACGAGACAACTTAAACTGTGGATCGGGGAACATAGGGCGCGGGTATGTGCCAAAGTAATGGACGTGCCCCTCACGAGTCATTACCTACAGAAAGGGCACACTGACAATGATTTGCTATTCTTTGCCTTATGGCAGTATAAACCTCGCTCGTATCACTGTCAGGATATTGTCAGATTACTGCGTAATCTGATTTGTACATCTTTTAAAACAAGAAATGAGATTTGTACATCTTTTTAAAACTATGAATCCAACAGGTTTGAATAATGAATTCGACCTAGCATGTTTCCTTTAAAAAATTCTTTGCCTTTAAAAACAACGTCAGCCTTTAAGAATAATCTCAGCTGTTAGAAATAAATCAGAATGAATTTAAATTCTAGCAACTTTGGGGCTCTTAGAAGCCTGCAGACAGATAGAAGAACCTTGTGAGGTCCACTGATTCTTGGCATGGTGAGCTTATAAGCAATATATTATTTTCAAGTGTTGTAATGAATTATATTATGCATGGTAAAATGTCAGAATATTTCATGTTATTTTGCAGAGGTATATGTACCCACGAGAATACTTCATAGCATTGCAATTCACATAGAAAAAAGACAAAAGAGCAACTGATGAAGCAAGTTTTATTGTGAAACGAACACCAATCTGGAGGTGCCATTTTGTTTGTTCATTATTGGACACTGTTCTTTACTTACAATTTGGACTGTGCATGATTAAGGAGGAATTCCAGCGTTTCCTGGTGAAGTAACCTGGTGACATCTTTATAAAGGAAATGGAAAAGGAGAAACCCACTCCCTCAATATTATTTCCATTTATATGTTGTAAACTGGATATTTGTACTTTGTACTGTTGAATGTTTTCATAGTGCAGTCACATTATTGTTAGTAAATGTTGTTCTACTTATGAGCCTGTGTGCTGTGAAAGTACTTGGAGGTTGGCAATGCCAAGAAGAGTTTTGTCTCTTTCAAACGCTTACAGGCATAACATTAAGCTTGGCAACCTCCAGGTGGGGCCTGGAGACCTCCTGGAATTTCAACTGAACTCCAGATGAAAGAGATAATTTCCCCTGGAGAAAATGGCTGCTTTGGAGGGTGGACTCTATGGCATTATACACCATTGAAGTCCCTCCCTTCCCCAAACCTCACCCTACCTGGGCTCCACCCCCCAAAATCTCCATGAATTCTCCAACCCAGACTTGGCAACCCTAACATTTTAAAAAGTATTTTCCTCAATAAACTGCATTATCTCCTTTTCTCCCCCCGCTTGAATAGTGGGCCTTTCTGTCACTGCAACGGTGAACCCTCAGCTGTGAGTAATGGAATTTGACTGCCCTCTCGCCTTTTAGATAGTTAAAATATTAATGCTGTATGAGACTGGAAACCTTTTCTGAAGCAAATACTGCAAACATCTCATCTGGGATACTACTGATTAAAAGACTGACTGCTGTAATATACATTCATATCTTGGGTAAATAGAATGGCTCCCAAGAAATGCAAACACCTTCTATAAGACATATATCCTTATTGCAATAGACAGGATAAAGGAAGTATATAAAGCTATGCAACAATATCACCTGGCCTAAAGTAATCAAAAGTTTATCATTCTCAAAACCACAGGCCCTCCCTACATCCTGGAACACGGAGGCAGAGGAAGGAGTTTGTGGAACAATGCATGCTACGCAAACTTTTTTTCGAGGTTTGCAAAAATGTCACACACAATTTTGGGGATTGCGGAAAGCCTGAGAGATGGAATGTCTCTTCCTGCTCCCCTATTCCAGATCAGGGTCTCTTGTTATTAATACC
Source organism: Euleptes europaea (assembly GCF_029931775.1). NCBI lineage: Eukaryota > Metazoa > Chordata > Lepidosauria > Squamata > Sphaerodactylidae > Euleptes > Euleptes europaea. The sequence continues at coordinate 73,627,586 of NC_079313.1, forward strand.
ATAAATTGGTGCCTTTGCCTCCAGGTGGAGTCCATAGGCCACTGACAGCCATAGCCCCAGCTCCTGTTTCCTGCCATGGCCCACAGTGACAGTGATAGAAAAATTAACAAAACATAGCTATCAACCAAATAGTGTGACATCACTTCTGGGGAAAAATAATTGTCTCTGTCTGGAGCTCTGGGTAATACTTTTACGCAGGAAATAGCTTCTGTACAGAGCTGGTTTATACATTCAAGAGATACCTTAAGGTTTGTTCCCACAACCGCTTGATGTGTTGTGACCTTGGGGAAAGGTTACTTTATGCTGCCTCCAGTTTATTAATTTTGGCGTTTGCACGATGCAGGTATTGTCCATATAGGATGGAATGTGAAGACACCAAAATTACTGAAGTCAGTATGTGGTGGTAGGTTTCACACAACTAACAATTCTGTGCATGTCTACTCAGAAGTAAATTCAACTGTGTTTGATGGGGCTTACTCCTATGTAAGTGTATCTTGGATTGTAGCCTAGGTCACCATGAGCTGGAAGTAGCCCAGGGAAATTTCTTCTGTGGCTACCATGAACCCAGTGAACAGGAGAATTAAAGGCCATCTATACACTAAACAATTGGTTCAAGGCCACAGGAAAGCCATTGTAGGCATCAAACTCCCACGTACACAGCCTGAAATAATTCCCAATTCTGTTCATATGGCTGTGTTCTCCCTGAGCAAATTATTCTAGCAAGGAGAGAGGAACTGGGAATATTTGGTTTCTTGTCAGCCTCTTAAATTTCTTGTAATGTGACTGTAGAGACTACAGGTAAGCCAATCCTTAAATGTCACTTGGGAGAAACTGGAGCACAAAGCGCATTAAAACAATAACATTTTTTTGTTGTTATATAGTGGTATATAACAGTAAATGTCTCCAGTGGAGGCATGAGGAAAACTTAGCCCACAGAATTTTACAATTAATGTAACCCACAGGATGGAAGACAAACCTGTAGTTTTCTAAACTGCATTCAGCTTGCGGGTAAACACTTGAGAAATCTACAGCCATGTGTTTTTGTGAAAGGGTGGAAAGGATATTTACTCCTCTGACACTTATTTCTCTAGGTCTTTAAATTATTGTTATATTACCTTTTTGCTCCAAAGAAAATGTGTCCTTCAAAAGGTTTATGACTTCCCAGTGAATCATTTTGGAGATTTATACCTGGGCGGTTTCATAAGGCGAGTTTCAGTCCTCGTAACATAGTTGCTCAATAAATGAAGTTACTAGACAGGGAATCTTGCCATAGTTTTCAGTCAAAGCAGAATGGAAATGGCTCTTCGACATTTGAGCATTTTTTCATTTCATTTCAAAAAAGGCCTTGGCTTTTTATCTTAGCAGCATCTCCAACTTCCTTGAAGATGTGCTCTGCTTTCAGAAGGACTTGGCTCTTGTTTTTGCCACCATTGCTGTTACTCTACAAAAGGCTGCTGGCATGGTGTGTTAATTTGTGTGTGTGTGTTGAAACAAGCATTTAAATACCTCTGCAATACTATGCTGCTGTGCATTGGCACTACACTGCTGGTGATATGTATGTGTGACTGCATATTTTAAATTTCCAGATTTACACACAAACTATATTGCTAGCCATATATTTACATTTTAAAGATATGTAATAGACATGAAAAAATCTGAGGGAAGGATCCTGCAATATTTGCAGTTCTCCTTCTACAATAAATCTATGATGATTAGTGGGGATGTGAATCCAGTAAATCCCAGCCCAAAAAATATGTGAAAAATACCTTAAAGGTAAAGATAAATGTCCCCTGTGCAAGCACCGGGTCATTCCTGACCCATGGGGTGAGGTCACATCCCGACGTTTACTAGGCAAACTTTGTTTATGAGGTGGTTTGCCAGTGCCTTCCCCAGTCATTTTCCCTTTACGCCCAGCAAGCTGGGTACTCAATAAAATACCTTACTGGTATTTTATTGTGTTTAAGTGTTGCTGTGTTCTTTGTGGTTGGTGGAGCTGTTGTGTTGTGCTCCTGTTGGTTTGAGTTGAGTCTTTTAATTGTTGAGATTCTGGTAAGGTTTTTAAAAAGAGATTTCTTTTAATAAAAGTGTGTTTGGAATTGGTAAAAAAAATCTAAAATTAAATTTCAGCTTAGGGCTTGTTCCTCCTAATTAGGATAGTGCTGGGCAATTAAGAAGAGGCAAGGTTGTTTGTGAAACAGTAATTAGCATAGATTAACTGTAGAAAAACCCTTTTAGTGTTCACTTTAAGCTTCAAAACAATTAAAGCCAGGCGGTTTTAGAAAAATAGTTGTTTAGGTTGTCATATAGGGGGTTACCGCACTTGTATTCCCAGCGATGTATTAAGAGTTTGAAAATGTTACAAAAAATACTGTTCGCACTTTCTGTGTATTCCCACCAATGCATTAAGAGTTTGAAAACGTTATAAAAAATACTGTTCGCACTTTGTTTGGCCCCTTTCGCTGTGAAGACGTCTTCCAACCATTTATAAGCCGCGGTATCCAAAAACCCTTTTAAAGCAATGTTTTTTATAACATTTTCAAACTCTTAATACATCGCTGGGAATACAAAGTGCGGTAACCCCCATAGTTTCATTTTTCAGAAGGGAGAGCCTGAATTCTTGAAAAAAAGAATTAGGTGCTCTTTGCAGAGCAGGTAAGAAAAGTATAATATGGTTTCTTTAAACTTTTTTAATAAGTTTACAAATTCCATCTTGAGGACAGTTTCAATTAAACCTTAGTCAGGTTTTGGAATAGAAAGTCACTAGTTCTTAAAAAACACACTGAAGCAAGGTTAGGTTAGGTTCATTTTTACAAAACAAAAACTTAGATTTGTGCAGGGGAGGCTTTATAAAAAGGTTTCAGAGTTTGCTAGATTGTAGCGCAGGTAGCTAGGTGCCTAACATCCCTCAGATAGTTAGACAGAGTTTGTCCCATGGACACAATGAGCAGCAGGAGGGGAACACAGTAGGACCCTGAGGGAAAGGCAGAGACATGGTGGCAGAGAGGGAGGCCTGCTCCCCAGCTTGTGGAGGAGCCCTGCTTGACAGCCGCCTTCCACCACCCCAACCTCTGGCTGAGGTGGTGCAATGAAGAGGCCTCTCAAGGCCCTCTTCATTGAGGCAGCTGCTGGAGTGCCACCTGCAGAGGTGCCGGCAGGTGCCGGCAATGGGCAGGGGTCTGCTGCTCAGGCTGCCCCTCCTCCAGCTGTTGTTGAGACTCAGCAGCAGGAGGAGGAGCAGGTACAACAGAGGAGGACAGCCAGAACTGTCTTTTTGGGGTGAGCTTCGGGAGTGACTTCAATGGACTTAGAAGGGTATAACTCTGTTTAGAATTTCAGTGACAATCTACAATGATGAGGCCTAAAGCTAGTTGGGTGACCTTGATTCAGTCTTTCGCAGCCTATCCTACCTCCCAGGATTGTTGGGAGCATAACATGGAGGAGCAGAGAACTATGAACACCACCTTGAGCTCCCTGGAGAAAGGGTGGAATAAAAATGTGACAGGTAGAAAATATGGGCTACGTCATCTCTTCTCTGTCTTGTTCTTAGTACTGAATATTTGAGCTCTCCCTTATTAGAGGAATGTAGATTCTGAGTGTTATCAGGCTTATCTTAGAATTATTTTTCCATGTTTGTTTTTAAAGGAATACATCAACACATAATGATATAGCTTCAGGATAGAGTTAAAGACAATAAAGTATCATTGTGTGAGTACACCCGGAAATGTCTGGGCTGCTGCCAATGAAATCTCAGAAGCCAAAGGAGTAGTGAACTGTTGTCTCCTTTGGCTAGCAAAAACACAATCCATTGTGCACATTTAATTGACATAAGTTATTTCAAAGACAGAATCTGGCTTTTCTTTAGCATAAATTCTGTTTTATTTTGACACTGAATTTGGAAACTGTTTTTGTTTTGGAGGCTTCCTGTTCTTACTTGAATTTCCATGCAAAGATAAGTGCTACAACCATGGAGGTGGGGAGGAGAAAGAGGTGGTAGTGTGAAAATCACATTTGCATTTGAATGCTGGAAGCCTGCTTGTTGTTCTGGCTCCTCTTCTATTCCTTATATCTAGAATCAACCTAACGTATTGCAAGGAACACATGGGTTATGTTTTATACTTACAGGCCACCATGTCATGGATCTTCCAGCCAAGAAATAGCCTCCAACTGTTCCTCGACTGGCTCGCAGAGAAGACTGAAATGAAATAAGAACTCTTATGTTTCTGTTATTTCCATCTAGGAAAAACAAAGAGTGATGCTTTTCCTACTTCATTCCATTTTACCCAATTTTGCCAGCAAACAAGACTGAAATAGAGTTGATAATAAATCTATGCCTACTACCTTATATTAAAAATAAAGAACTTAGGCACTATCCTGGGCAGGTACAAAGGGTTGCCAACCTCCAGGTGGTAGCTGGAGATCTCCTGCTATTACAACTGATCTCCAGCCGCTAGAGATCAGTTCACCTGGAGAAAATGGCCGCTTTGGCAATTGGACTCTATGGAACTGAAGTCCCTCCCCTCCGCAAACCCTCCCCTCCTCAGGCTCCGCCTTCTGTTGGTGATGAAGAGGGCCCTGGCAACCCTATCCATCCTGAATCTACTGCCCATCAGCTTCATTGGCTGTGTTAGTTTAAAACCAACTGGGACACAAAGAGGGAGGACAAAGAGCTCTCTGGGCCAGCAAAGGCCTGAGATGCAGAGCAAGGATGGGGTTAACCACCCGTGACAACTTCATGGTGTTTGTATTCCCAATTCAATGCATATCCTTTTCTGATTAAAGTTTTGTAGAAAAAAATTCCAACAGTTCAAAAGAAGAGGACAAAAAAGAAATGAGTATCATAAAGAAAAATTGGTTTCAGTTGAGAAACCTTGCTTCCATGTGGATCCTAATATAAGTTTCTCTCCCAGGTAGGAGGATTTGTGCCTTTGTAACATAACCCTATAGGTATCTACCTCACTTTCTAGAATAGACTTTGAATCTGTTTTCTTTATTTGGGTAGTGGGCTCCCTTCGTTGGAATTTAAATTTCCCCTATCATAGTGAATTCTCTACCACATTTCCATCTTACTGGAATACTGATGGCTTGAGCTTACAAGAGCTCTTGTTTTAGGAGAGCCCACCATTCACTTGCTCCTCTCCCTTCTTGCATTCTTGCCATGGAATGACTCTCATTGTGCCTCTGAGTTTATTAAAATCTGTCTTCCTAATATCTAACATACATGTCTGGCTATGAACTCCCTTGGCTCCCAACAACAAAAGGAATTCTAGGAGGAATTCATAGATAGTAGATGGATAAGTTAATGTTAATGTAAAAGTGTAATTATTCATTAACAATTCATAGAGGTCAACACAATTTATTCTGTTGTTTAAAAGTTTTTGATTATATATGTATATTATATACATTGATGATATATGTATATATAAAGAAAAATATGTATATAATATATGAGAGGTGTCATTTTGTACTTTTGCCCCCCTTCAAAAAAAAGCAGATCTGGCCCTATAAATGGGCTTAATTTGGATTAGGGCCATAGAATTTTAACCTTTTCCCTCCATGTCATCTCACTGCCACAAAAGGGCTCAATTGAAGAAAAAAGGGTTTGTACTCTGTTGCATTTGTCCTCCCATATTTCACTTCTGGTTAGAAATGGGTCCATATAGCTACTATTTACAACAACAACAAAGGTTAGAAGCTTCAAACTTGGAAGTTCTAGTGTCTCATCTAGACAAATTCTAAGATTTTTAAAGTTAATGAGCATCAGTCACATTCTACGATGCTGTGAATTTTTCAGTAATGGGGCATTTCTTAAAACCATGAGACACCTGGCATTCTACACTATTGTGCATAGCTTGATCCCAGGACTCACCCATATTCCAATGGCAAGGACAAAGATGAAATAAATAACCACAACAATGATGTCGGGAATTTCAAAGGCTAAGCTTTTCTCTTCAGGTCTGTTGCTGGATGACTCTGGAGTAGCCGGTGTTTGGCTCATAGCTGCCCAAAAGCGTTGGCTGTTGCCTCTTTATCTCACAGTGGACTTTGGCACACGTTTCTCCTCATTACTTTCCTTTAATAATAATTAACAGGTTTGAGAAACTGTCAATGTTGATGAAGAAATAGGCAAGTTAGTCAGGAAATTCAGGCTTTGGGCCATTTCATGCATTTCACAGTTTTAGTAGTATGTAATAGGGACTTGTGCAGTGCACCTGCTGAAGCTCCAATACTTTAATGGCTGTCTACCTTTTTGTTACTTTAGACAAATTGGCCAAAGCTCCCCATATGCATAATGTTGTGGCATTAAAAGACAACAACAACAGTCAATTCAAATACAACACCTTTGGCCAATATTCAACATAAGTATATCAAGCAAGCTTCCATTATGTGTGACTCAGCAAGCTGAATTTAGTTAGGATTCCTACACCTGCATGAGCAAATGCTGAGAGATTTTGAAGGTGGTGCCTGGGGATGGTGGAGTTTTAGGAGGAAGTGATGTCACAGATGACACTCTAGGAATTTCTCCTAATCTCTGTAGCAAAGACCATAGAGACTAGGGGAGATTGCTAGAGTATCACCAGCAATACCCTCCCATTTTTAATTCTGTTCCTCAAATTATAAATATCTGATAATAAAGTTGAAAGCAATGCAGCTACCTAAAAGCAATGTTGCATTGGGAGAAAAGCAGTGAGTAAATATTCTAACTACCCGAACTAACTTTCTGAATAGATGCTTTGTCTCTTGGTTGTCTTAATTTAGTTCACCCAGTGCAAATTTAAAATTATCATATACTCTTAAACAAATTCACATTTAAATAAACTGAAAACAGTACCTCCTCCCACTAGGGATGTGCATTTGGCGAAGCCAAACTGAACCACCCTCCTGAAAAATTACCTTAATGGTATTTTCAGCAGGGGGAGGGGGGAGTCTCCAGAATAAAATGGCACCTTTTCACATTTAACAGGCCAACCAAAAAAGTTCCAGAAATATGTTGGCAATAGTGTATTAAGTGTGTGATACAATGGTTTGGTTATCAAATGACAGCTTTGGAACAGGCTGAACAACAGTGTGGATCAGGCCAAGATATATCACAGTATGGAGAAGCGGAATGAACTACTCCCATTTTTTAGCTGGCGGGCGCCTTTGGAATTCTGACATGGCATGATGGGCAGAGCCAAATATGGCTGCCACAAAATGGCAGCCACAGGAGGCACAGCAAGCCGCAAAATGATTGCCATAGTTTAACTTCAGTAACACAGTGGAAATTCTTGTGCTACGGTGGCAACTGCTGCCAAAGCAACATTTTAAAATGTACAGCCAATCATGTCTCCAATAGTCAATCAGAAGCCTTGCAGGGCAGAAGCCCTATCTGGCCCCGCCCATTTCCAAAAAAACCTTGGCGGGTGCCAGAAAAGGTGTTAGCAGGTACGATGGCACCCACGAGCACCATGTTGGGAACCTCTGGTCTCAAGTTTCAATGGGAAGACCATACTTATGAATGGAGTTAAATTAGATGTTAAATGAGGTACCAGGCCTACATACCCTTTCCTTCCAGAGAGTTTGATGTACTGATCATTCAAGTTATGCTCAGAGTACCCAGTGACATTTGACAAAACTGTTGTAGTGAAACTTTGCTATATCTTCTGGGCTTTCAACATCTGCTCCAGATTTATGTGCAAACTCGGCACTCACCAGTAATAGATGTCCCATTTGAATAGGGTATTTCTTAAGTTGTTAAATATTGAATGGGATGATAATGTGATTAGTGGAATGGAACAGGAACAATGTAGAGTAATAAATTTACTTAAATCTCCCCAGATTTTTGGAATTAATTTGAAGGGTGCAACTCCGAGCAAGTTGTCCAAATCAACAGTCCCCATTAGATAAAATAAATGTTCTGCCCTGGTTTCTTGGCAGGTGTAACATTCTCCATGAAACTCTAGGCTCTTCCGACTCCTCCCCTTTGCATTTAAATTGTTGCTTCCTGTTGCAAAGTGCAGAAGATGACGTGGCTCTTTAACCATATGTCAGGACAGTGAAGTAGGGAGGGGAATGTCATTTAACCCTGTGTATCAAATGGCTGAACTGTACAATAATTGTTTTATTAATGATTTCAGGGAAACAGCTGCTGTGCAAGGTTGATTGACAAACAGACTTACAGAGGATAGTGAAACAGAAAATAGGTTTGGCCCTTGAAATACTAAATGTGCACCTAACGCCTATTTTTCAGAGCTTTCTCTTCGGCATGAGTTCTGCAGTGTTCACCTGGAAGCAATTCCATGTTTCTGAATGTGACTTGTTAGCTGCGTAGACCCTGAGGACAGTACTCTGCTTCCTTCAGAGAACTCTCCCACCTGGCAAGCCTTCCTGTACACAGAAGTTATGATTTCTAAGCCATCGCCAGCTACAGGGAATATATTATATATCTTATTGATGCATGGACACAAAATATTGTCCATGCATCAATATATCTAATTCTCACTGTGGCCCCATTTGTGAATACTTATATCTGGAGATTGGGGCCATGAACAGACAAGACCGATCTTTCTACAAATCTGAGGAAAGCCCCACAATTACAGAAAAACCTGGAGTCTAAAACACAACAACACTGGATGGTAGATCCCTCAAATGATGCAGGCAGTGCAAGTAACTTTAAGAAACAAATGCCTTCAGAGTGGCTGTTGTGTCCATTGCTAGGCAACCATAACAGCATTTCCAGCTTCAAGTCTTGGTTTCTGCCAGTAAAAGGGGTGTGTATGTGTGTGTGGGGGGCATGGCCCTTTCCAGGACTCTTTGGCCTTTGAGGAAGCATGCATCAGAGCCAGGCCTGACAGCAACCACCACATCACTTCCTACCACACAACCTTCATGACTCACCCAGGCCTGGCTAATTGCTACTGTTCAAAAGGAGCCATCCCACAGAAGCCAGTGTGGTGTACTGGTTAGAGTTTCAGACTAGGATCTAGGAGGTACACATTTTAATTACCTCTTTGCCATGGAATCTCACTGGGTGACCTTGGGCTAGTTCCACTCTCTTAGACTAACCTACCTCACAGGGCTGTTGTGAGAATAAAATGAGAGAATGCTGTAAGCTTCTTTGGATCCTCAGTGGGGAGAAAGGGGGTATAAATGAAGTAAATTAATAATAAATATAATGAAGGGGGCAGGTTAAAAGTAAGTTGGTGTTTGGGTGGGAAAGAAAAATGGAAGCAGGGAAAGGTGAGGATACGGCAGCTGCCAGGATGAGGGAAAGAGGGAATAGTGTGTGTGGGGGGGATATAGAGGAAAGTCAGATGTCCCCAGCAAGCCATTGCAGGTTCTCCACCGTGCAACTCTGAGGCTGAAGTTCAGGAATCCAAGCAGAAATCAAGGCAGGAAGCAAATTTCAGCCATTAATATTCAGATGGTTTGAGATGGATTATATTTGCCATATTATACTAGGGCACCCATGCTGAGTTCACCAGGCTTATTAATCATCACTGAGCATTAAGGAGCAGCATACACTAGAAAAATTAAATTGCATCTTGAACTGTGCTGAGCTGTGAGGGAAAAATCTGGAATTGTTCCAGCTTGTAATAAAATCAGTGAAAAAGAGATGTTCTGGCTTCCAAACAGATAATGCAGCTTACATTTGAAAGGTAGGTAACATTTAGAAAACTCATTTAGAAATGACTAGTACAGATTACTAAAGCTGCAGTCCTATGTACATTAGCTTTTGAGCAAATATGCATATAACTAGGCTGTAATGCTGTTATCCTGATCTTAACAATATCATTTCAAATGGCAATTTAGCAATGGTGAAAACAGCAGTCCCTATTCAGGGGTAGCACAGCACCATCTTGTGTATGAAGAAGAGAAAAGGACATTTGCTCTAACATTTAACTTGGCTTACTTTGTTCCAGACTTGTGTGTACATATACACACTGCAATCCTAAACATGGGTACTCAGAAGTAAATCCAACAGAGTTCAATGTGATACTTACTCCCTAGGAAGTGTGCTCACTTCCTCTATCACCGGCTTTTCCTTCTGCTCCCATGTTCCCTGTGGGTTGTTGGTGGGATATGTTGCTGGGGCCTGCTTATATGTCACTTTTCTAGGGTAACATAGCTTTCTCTGAATGTCTTAAAATAGCCTGTAGCACATTGCTACAGTACATGAACCAATGTACCTCCACAAACAAACAAGGGCTATTATAGACAAGAAAACCCACCAAGGGACAGTTAGGATTAGAGTTAGATTGGTGGCTCTGAAATTATGCCACCCTGTGAGATTTTCCCCTTCTAGATCCAAATGAGGGTTCTGAACAATAATAGTGAGATGAAATAACATTTTCAAGGATCTGGAGACTTCAGATCCTACTGCAGTCTTGGCTCCATGAATGAAGTATCTCTGCTATTTCTCAAATGTCACATGACATCAGAATCTGAAAGGATCTCTAGCAGTGCTCCATTCTTGACATGAAGGCCACTGCTTCACTGAAGCTTTGGGTGCTTCTGCACATGCATAATGCATCCAGGGAAGCTAGGTGCCCTGAGAACCACAAATCTCACAGCTTCTGACTTCCTCAAATGTACAGCATGTTCACAGAGGCCAAGAAAGACCACCTTTTGGCATCCACCCTATGAATCTAAGCTCTTCTGGTCATATCCTCACCTTCACTGAATGAAGACTATATGAGCCATAGGTGATTCCAGAGAATGTGTAGTACATCTGGGGAAACTGGCCACCATGGGAAAGACAGATGCATCATTTCAAGGTGTCTCCCCTGCAAGGTAAGTATCTCTCTAATGTCTGATAAAGATAAGGCTTTTACTCTATCTGTAGTTTATTATTTAACAGCCCCTTTGAAGATATGCCGAAAGTTAAGAAGAAGAAGAAGAAGAAGAAGAAGAAGAAGAAGAAGAAGAGGTTTTTATATGACAATTTTCTCTACCTTTTAAGAAGAATCAAACTGGCTTACAATCTCCCTCCCTTCCTCTCCCTACAAAAGACACCTTGTGAGATAGGTGAGACTGAGAGAGTTCTGAGAGAACTGTGACTGGCCCAAGGTCACCCAGCAGGCTTCATGTGGAGGAGTGGGGAATCAAACTGGTTCTTCAGTTTAGAGTCCACAGCTCTTAACAGCTACACCACGCTGGCTCAAGTTATGCCAAAATGCTCATTTGCATACAGGCTCTCTCTTTTTGCACTGAAACAGCATTATTTCAGAAGATGTTAGAGATTTTAGTGTGGGAGCAAGCTTTTCAACTCTTAGATACAATCAAGATTAAATTGTTACTGGTAGATGTATTACAGTGAACCAAAGTCCGGTGATGCATTAAAAGCTAACAAAGTTAATTACAGAATAAGGTTTCATGAGACAAACCAGTACTCTAATGCATCTGATGAAGTGAGCCCTGAATCAGAAAATTTTATGCTGTAATAATTTTGTTGGTCTTTAAGGAGCTGGACACTGGACTTCTGTTTTTTCAAGGTTACATTGCAACAGAGCAATTTATTCTGAGAACTTCACTGTTGGCACTTTTTATATTCATTGGGACTAATGAGCATAGGTCAGAATGCCAGACTGCCAGCTCCATCCCTTTTAAAGAAGAGCCTTTAGCATGCTTAACTACCTTTAGCATGTTTAACTACAGCATCATCCTATTTAATTGTTTATAAAAAATGATGGGTGTGCAACATGGGAGACCCCTCCCCACACGCTGCAACCCTCCTTAAGTGCTCCCAACAGTATACCTGTGAAATGCATAGTTGGTTCAACATGAGAAGAATTTCCCATTTGGAAGACCCAAATTGTGAAGCAGCCTTAAAAGAAAAGGATTTAGGACCACCCCGATTGTGACAAAAGGATTTATGCATATTTATATACATGCTCAAATTTAAAGTAGAGTAGGTGGCTCCATAACCTTACTTTATGTCTTACCTTACACTGTTTTGATGGCTTGCAACACTTTCTTCCTTTGTGATTTGCCTAAAGTAAGCCAGGCAGGAAGTAAAGCACTGAAAACAATGGAACACAACAAGGTCAGTTTCCACACAAGGCAGGGAGTAGCTCCCCTCGCTGTCCACTCTGTTGTTAAAATAGACCCTCTCATCCACCCTTTGGATGTGAGTGGATGGACACATGTAACACATGTGTATCGTCCCCCCCCATCACCTGTATCTGGGCTCTTAGACCACTTGCCTTTAGGGTGCCAGTTTCTGTATCCTTTCTGTGGCAACCATCTGATCTCCCTGATCTCATGGGACTATCTGCACCAGAGCCTCCTACCTCTCCAGTTTGCTGCTTTAGCCCAGATCCAGAAGCAAAAGAAAGAGATTATGTGCTGCAGGATTTCACAAACCCAATCCTGCTTTCTCCCTGCTTTCTACAGTTTATATAAAACGAACCACCACATCCTTTGTGCAGATGGCAAGGGGAGCATGCCTGACCCGGCCCACCTTCAGCTTCAATGAGATAATAAATGCTGAGAAAATACAGAGATCCCTACCCTGCAAGATTCCAGTCATAAAGCTAACAGGAGAATCAATGGAGCTCTTCCCACTGTTATACTACACTGATAATCTTACAAATTTGTTTCGGTGTCCCATGAAACAGATATTAAGTTCAAATGCATGAAAGGCAACATAACGCTAAATTCCTCTATCTTCCTGACTTGCAGTGGACCACTTTAAACCCAGTTTGGGATAACCTTGGCTTTTTGTACAATACCTGGAGCCTCTGCCCCTTTTCTCTTGCCTTTCCTTTGCTCAGGTTCATCTCAGACTGACTTAGACACGCCTCCTTGCCTGTGTTAAATAAGCAGAAGCCCAGTCTCAATGACGTTTGCTTTGGCTTGGATTATTTACATACAAGATGCCAGTTCTATTCAGGACCACACATCCAGAAAAACCGCTTGTGGCGTAACTGCCAGTCAGCCATACTCCACCCCACAGCCCTACCTTTGTCTGGCAGCTGGCTGCAGTTTCTCACACACTGCCAACTCAATGTCTGTAAGATCACCACTGAATCTACTTCCTGGAGAAGATTATGCCCTTTCCTATGCCTTTAGAAAAGAACAAGCATTGTGAATGATGTCCATTTTGGAGACACGGAACCCAAATCGGAACATAAAGCATCATTAAGCAAATAAGTAAATAAATGCAAACCCATGCTGGGTTATAATTGCCTCGGTCCGTTCCACTGACTTTTGCACACCTGAGAATAAAGGTGAGGCTCTAGTCCCCATTCATAAAGCTGTGAAGGTAAATGAATTGTAATCCAAACGTTTTTATTTCACTTGTAAATTAACCATGGAATTCCTGTGTGTAAACACTTAGGAAGCAATCATGTAGGCATTCTGAGAAAACATCTTGAGCTGCTTATTGCAGCATTGGTTTAAAAGAACAGGTAATCTGCATGTCCTTTACACATATGAATTACTGGACTCTCTTCCCCAATCTCTAGGGAACTCAGAGAAGTGGTTTCACTTCTCACTCACCCAGTGAAGTAAATTGCACCAAGATGGCAACTGAGTGTTATTCATAGGGTTGCCAGGTCCCTCTTCTCCTCCGGCGGGAGGCTTTTTTGTTTAAGTGTGTGTGTGTGTGCGCGCGCTGACATGCGTCACTTCCGGTTTAGAACTGGAAGTGCCTCCTCGCAAGGGGCCTTATACCTCTTCGTTTGAGTGGTAAAGCAGCCCTTTACCACTCAAACTAAGAGGTTAAAGGCCCTCGCGAGGCGGAACGTCCGGTTCTAAACCGGAAGTGACACACACGGTATGCGCTAGTGCACGTTTGCCCGCCGACCCTCAGGTGGTCGGCGGGCAGAGGGGTCAGTTGCTGAGGGTTTGCCCACCACCAGCAGGCACCTGGCAACCCTAGTTATTCACATGGTGACAACCCAGCCCAGATCTCTGGATGACCTCACCCAGTGGTTTCATATAGATGTTAAACAGCACAGAGGGATAAGATGGAACTCTGTGGGACTCCACAGGCCAAGGGGCAAAGCAGCATTTACCCAGCACCACGTTCCAGGGCCAGTTCCAGGTTTGGGGCCTCCCTGGGCAGATAGTGCCCAGGAGCACCATATGCCTACCCCCCCAAGCCCCCTCACACCTCCCTTTCCACCTCCCTACCTGCCTGTGCGTCTTTCTCCCACCCAGAAGCTCTTCCACTGCCATGCTCAATTGCCTGCTCCACTTGCACACCCTTTCTCCAAGAGCAGTAGCTGTAGGGTTGCCATGTCCCTCTTCGCTACCAGCTGGATATTTTTGGGGTGGAGCCTGAGGAGGGTGGGGTTTAGGGAGGGGATGGACCATAATACCATAGAGCCTAATTGCCAAAGCAGCCATTTTCTCCAGGTGAAGTCATCTCTATTGGCTGGAGATCCGTTGTATCTCCAGTTAGTACCTCGAGGTTGGCAACCCTAAGTAGCCAGTGCATGCAGCTATAAGGGAGAGCTGCTGCCATGGCCACCAGGCGTGCTGTCACTGCTCTTCCCCAATGATGCTGGGGCACCAGAGACCATGGGCAGTGGAGCACTTCAAGCAAACAGATGGGGATGATGTAAACCGGAAGTGATGCAATTGTGTTGTGCATGGTCCCCACCCCAGCTCCACCCCAAAAACCTCCCCCTGGAGGAGAGGGGGGTCCTGATAACTCTAGTCTTGATGGGGGTACTGGAAGCAGCAATGGTTATCTGCCTATCCCACCAGAGAAGTAGAGGGCGACTGGCAAATGCTCCTATTCCAAGACAAACGACATACTATGATGCACCATTTGTTTATTTAATTTGGAAAATTTATACACTGCCTTATTAGAGTTGGTGAGGAAAGGCCATTGGGGTGAAAGTGCTTCAACCAACTGGACGTTTCAGCTGCCTTTTCCTGAACTTTCCAAAGGAGCTGCTACCTAATGCTGTCTATGCTGCTGCTGTCAGGAGAGGACATTTCACCAAAGACTGAAATGGAATAGAAAGAAGGTGCTGTCAAGGATATATAACCAAGGCTAAAAAGAGAACTAGAAGCTTAAAAATGGACATTTGACATCACTATAGACTGATTTGTAGCACATTCAAGAGTTTGTATACATTACCTGAGTAATCCTTACAATAGCCTTGAAAAGATACATGACTTGCAGGAGAAATGCACTCCACGTTATAAGCTTCGCCTTTGCCGTTTTCAGCTATCAAAGCTCTCTTTTCCTTCAGGACACATCTCAGATGTGATTCAGGGAAACATGTGGCAGGCCAAGAGAAGGCCACGATGTCATCACATGACAGTCCGTAACTAATCAACATTGCAAAGCAATGCTTCCCACCCTCACTCTGAATGTGAACAGCATCTTCCTCTCCGAAGAATCACATGCGCATCAGCAGCACCAGTAACACCAGCACAGCACCTACACCTGTGGCGCAGCAGCCCTGCTTCAGGGGCCAGAAACATCCACGCCAAGCTGGGAATTTCCAACTTACTCCCCCTGCTGCCACTGAGTCAGTTTATTGCAGGTGGCCCTGGCTGATGTTGTTCTAAATTAAGTTTCTATTCTATTTTAGGCTGTAGAGTCTTTTTTTTTAGGCCCTTTTCTCTTTGTAAGTGGCTGGGAAATGGATTTAGGCTTTTAAGGAATGGTTGAGTGGGTCTGTTTTTTTAAACTGTGCCTTGGTGACTGACTTTGGTATTTCCCGTTGCCCTATTTTAGCATGTAATTTGTCGTTTTTATTACACTGTGTCATTTTTATTACACTATGTAATTAATAATTTATCATATTTCATAATGCAATTATTAGCGATTTTTGTCCTTGAATGTTTGATATCTAGTATGGAATTTTTTAATGTTTTAAAGCAGGCAATTGAGTGATATTTTGTATAGCTCAGATGGTTATTGTGTTGATTAGTATGACCATTGTGCTTATTCAGGTTTTTTTTTTTAGAGCTGTATAGTGTTGCCTATTTCATCTTTTTTCTAGGATGTGCCCAAGAGGGATGGGTATCTCAGTCTTTTGGGGGGTTGGAAGGTATGGTGGTGGCAGGAGTATTTACCAAAGAAGGTTTTGGAGATACGGAAATGCTTGGAACCCTTCTAACCTTTATCCCAACCTTAGGAATGATGGTGTACAGGTACCTGTATTTCCCTCCATTTCAGCCGTGATGTTGTGCAATGCCAGATCTGTTAATAATAAGACTGAAGTTGATGACTGATGTTATATGGCAGGGTGACTTTGGTCTGGCTTGCTTGATGGAGACCTGGAATGACGAGGTTGTGTCTCTCACACAGCTGACTCTTCAGGGTTACTTGGTCCTTCATCAGCCTTGACTAGGGGGTTGGGGTTGGGGTTGTGATCCTCATCTGAGATGGATTTTCCTTTCACAGGATCCCTGCACCGGAAATCACTGGTATTGAATGTGTTGGCCTGGTGTGAGGTACTGGAGTGGAGTTGGCTATCTTATTGGTCTACCATCTGCCCAGCTCACCAGTAGATATCCTGCTGAGGCTGGCAGATGCTGCCTGAGTGGACATTGCGTTTCTGAAGAGTTTTGGTCTTGGGGGACTTTAATGTCCAAGCAGACATGGCATTGTCTCGTGCCACTTTGGACATCTTGGCATCCATGGCAGCCTTGGGACTCTCCCAGGATGTATCGGGCCCCACAAATGAAGCAAGCCACACCCTGAATTTGATTTTCTGTACTGCTGTTGATCTGGAAAATGTAGTTGAATGTGAGCCAGTGACAAGGTCCGATAATTTCCTCCTGAAACCAGTTTGAGGTTCTCGACTCCCTTCTGCAAGAGAGAAGAGCAGATAGGGTAGGGTTGCCAGATCCAGTTTGGGAAACTCCTGGATATTTGGGGATGGAGCCTGGGATGAAGAGTACATTTATGCTCACCATCAGAGACTTATGGATCCTGTAGGTTTCTGGAATGCTCTGTGGGATCTCTCAGGATCTGTTGGTGGGTTTCTCGATGAGCCGAGGGCTGGAACAAGAAACTCAGTGCCACGGATCGTATCACTCCCTGACACCCTCTGCACCCATGTTCTTCCTCTGTCCTGGTTTACTGAGGAGCTTAGGGAAATGAAAAGGATGCTTAGATGGCAAGAGTGATCTTGGCAGCAAACTCATGATGAGGCACTGATCACATGTTACAGAGCTCAATTGAAGGCCTATGAAGTGGCAGTGACAGCCGTTAAGAAATCTAGAGTGGTTGGCAGCTGTCCTCCCTAACTGGAAAGTCCCAGGATGATAATGGTTCGGCCTTTAGCTGTGACTTGTTTGTGAACTTGTTTTGCAGACAAAGTCTTGAAGCTCTGCCAGGATCTCTCCACCAGTTTTAATGTAAATAATGTACTGGAGGCCATGTTGCTGTTGTCTGTTCTTCATTATCAGATGTTGACAGGGTCCTGGCTGCTGTGAAGGCGACAACTTGCTCCTTGAATCCTTGCCCATCATGACTCATGAAAGCCAGCCAGGATGCTGTGGTTGGGTGATTGAGGCAAAGCTGACTGAAGTTAAATCCAGCTAAGACTGAAGTACTATGGCTGGGAAAGGCTGGGTCATTGGGGGGTTTGCAGCTCCCTGCTCTGAATGGGGTCCAGCTTACATCAGTGCACTTACATCTGGGACCATCATACTTTAAGGGTCACTTCTCCTGTTGTGACCCCCTCCAATGCTTTCTTTCCATTTCACATGGACTTCTGGTGGTGCCTGGCCATCGGGTAGCTTGTTTAACTTCAACCAGAACAAGAGCTTTTTCAATCATGGCCCCAACCTAGTGGAATCTTAACTGGTGGGTTGGACAGCACAGGAGGAGGCTGTCCTTTAAGTATCCATCCAAGATCCAGTTTGGGAAACTCCTGGAGATTTGGTGATGTTAGTTGGTGAGGAAAGGGACCTGGATGGGTACAATGGCATACAGTACACTCTCCAAATAATCCATTTTCTCCAGGGGAACTGAACTCTGTAGTGTGGAGATGAGCTGTAATTCCAGGTCCCACCTGGAGGCTGGCATCCCTACATTGGGGTGCTACAATCCTTGCATCCTAAAGCTGCCAGCCCTGTGCTGGCAACTCTTGGGAGCTGTGGGAGGGCAGATAGTGTTGCCAACCTCTGCTGGAAGTTGGAGATCTCCCGCTATTACAACTGATCTCCAGGTGATGGAGATCAGTTTACCTGGAGAAAATGGCCATTTTGGAAGGCGGACTCTATAGCATTAAACCCCTTTGTAGTCCCTTCCTCCCCAAACCCTGCCCTCCTCAGGCTCCACCCCCAAAATCTCCAGGTATTTCCCAACCCAGAACTGGCAACCCTAAAGGCAGACCATGAGAAGCGGGGGGGAAGGGGTGTTGCTGACCCTCCTGCACCAGTCTCGGAAGTTGGTATGCCTGGTGTGTCCAGCCCAAGACAATAGCTTGGCCTCCACATTTTGGACCATTTGAAATTCCTAAAGAATTTTCAAAGGCAGCACCATGTGAAGTGCATTACAATAATCAGAGCATGGGTCACAGTGGCCTGCAATATCAGAAAAAGACACTAAATGCCACAGATAAACTTGAGCTCCAACTATTGGCCAGGATCCAACATCAATAACCCCCCCCCCCCAAGCTATGAACGTGCTCCTTCAGTGGGAGTGCAACCCCTTTCCAGGACGGACAGCCTCCTCAGCACTTGAAGAACACTTACTCGATGGGAACCTAGTACTCAAAAGTGACTTCTGAATCAGCAAAGATACTTACCTGTGAGTAGGGGGAGTTCCACCAACCAAAGATCTTATTTGTCTTGCCTTATGATACCTTCTTGCCTTGTTTGTCTTGGCTATGATGAGGCAGGAGCAATGACTGCATGGCCCCGGAGCCCAGATATTACGACTATTCTTGGGGTTATTACAACTTCCATCTGCCCACCGAGGGCAAGGCTCTATTGTCAACCCTCTATGCTAGGGTTGCCAGATCCCTCTTTGCCACCAGTGTGAGGTTTTTGGGATGGAGCCTGAGGAGGGCAGGGTATGGGGAGGGGAGGGACTTCAATGCCATAGAGTCCAATTGCCAAAGCAATCGTTTTCACCAGGTGAACTGATCTATGTCGGCTGGAGATCAGTTGTAACAGCAGGAAATCTCCAGCAGCTACCTGGAGATTGGCAACCCTACTGTATTCCAATGCTCCTTCTAGCAAGGGTAAACTTGAGAAAGAGAGGACTGGCTGATTCTGGTGGTACAGAACTGAGCCCATGAGTTAGTCCCAAGCTTTTGGGAGGGGGTAGAGGGAAGCTGAGCTTTATTCAGATTGGGATACAAAAGTGCATACATTTGTTTTCCAAGTTCCCCCTTTCTGAGGGAACTATTTGCTATAATTGGGTTCCAACTGGTGAGAATTATGACTGTCTGATGAATCTCAGATACAATCTAACAAATTACAATCTTCTAAAACCGAATTAGCCCTGACTTGCTTAAAACAAAACTACGAAGGGTTGGGAGAAAAACTTGGCAAATTGCTAGCCTTCAGGCTCAAACATATATTTACTTGTAATTATATCATCACAAAGACAATTGGTGTTGGGTGCATGTCACACCAAAAGCGATTAACAAGCAATTTAAACAATTTTATTTAGCTCTTTACCCCCCAGCATTGTGTGTCCCAACTGCAGAAATGATTTCAGCCTTTCAGGGCAAGGTAGAATTCTCAATTTTCGACAAGCACCAACAAGAAATTTTTGCAGAACCCTTCCAGCATCTGAAATAGGATTAGCAATTAATACAGTAAAAATGGTAAGATTCTGGTCCCATACACCAGTACTCGCTAAAACTGATGCTTGTCTTGTTCTAGATCACAGAGGCAACCCAACAAAATAATATTGTGCCAGAACTGATGTATGAGGCATCCATCTCAGTTACTAACGCAGGAAAGTGACAAAACTGAGGCTATTGTATTTAGGTCAAATTAGGAGACGACAATAACGCTAGGAAAAGTTTAAGGCAGCAGGAAAAGATGAAGACCCAACATGAGATGGATCGACTAAATAAAGGAAGCTACTGCCCTCAGTTTGGAAGACCTGTTAATGTTAGGACATTTTTAGAGGTAATTAATTAATTGCCCTGAGTCGGAAGCGACTTTATGGCACCACACACAATCTGTCAGTCATAATGAAATCCATGTTGATAGTAAAAACATATTGGCCATTTATGCTTGGTTATTAGGTGTGCAATCCCCACTGGACTGCTCCGCGGCTACTTTTTACCTATTCATGATTTCCCCATCCCTCAGCACTCACTTCGCGTCTGCCTTGCCTTTGTCCTGCATTTCTAGGTACCTGTTTTATAACAAATTTAAATTTTGCTTTGATCCCAAAGCGAAGCGAATCGAGTCAATTTCCATGAATAGTCTTAACTCTGGGTTTCTTTCCCCCCACCCATTCTTAGCTGTCCCTCCTTCATCCAACCACTCCCCCTCCAGTGCAGGAAGGAGTCAAGTGCAGGAAGGAGAGAGGTTCTTCCCCACCCAACCCCTGCAGCAGGTGCTGCGTTTTCCTGTTGATCAGCCAGAGCAACAGCCTCCATTTTAATAGCCTCTGCAGCTCTGGAAACCCCCTCCTGCTTGCTTCTCAAAGGGGCTGCTGATTCTGCTGCTTTCACGCCCCCCCCCCGCTCCATCCCATCCCAAGCTTCAGTGCTGCGACAAATCAACAGCATGGGGTTGGCTCTTCCCAACTCCAGACTGGCTGTGGCTAATTAGAGCAAGCCGTGTGATCCTCTCTCTTCAGCAGCAGCAGCACTGGGGGCCCTGCGGTGCCACCTCTTCCGCACTTACATCTAGCCCCCAAGAGCAGGCAGTTAAAACAGAGCACCTGCTTTTTCTGATTTAGGGAGATGAGTGCAGCAGTCAAGGCAGAGGATCCTACAGGGTTTTGTTGTTGCTTGGTAGTGTAGGATTACGGAGAGAATGCTAACGGGGGCTACTCAGCCACTCGGCTCAGTTACAATAAAAGCACAAGAACATGCAAGGGGAGGGGCTCGCCTGGGCGGGCAACTTCCCTTCTCTTCCTCTTTGCAAGCTGGTCTCTTTCATCTTTATAGTTCCATCAGAACTCTCCCTCCCTCTCCTCTCCCCCACAACAATCTCTAGCTGAGCACAGTTGGGTTAGAAAAAGTTTCTCCTATAGGCTGGGGGGCAGGTGCTTGTCCCATTTGGTTGCTATGAGCCTTGGAAAGGAACAAAAGAAGGGGGGAATCTAACTTTGAAAGAGAAGGTTGCAATCCGGTGTGCTGACATGTTTTTTTTTTAGTGATCATACAATTTATCGCTAGTGCACATGCCTACGAGGGGGTGGGGGGTTTGACATCGGTGCATAATTGATCACAAGGTTCTACTGGAATTTCTTTGGGGTCAAAAGCCCCCATGAATAGCAATTTTGAGAATTTGGATCAGAAGAATGAGGGGCAAACCCATTGTAAATTTCCCCTGCATAAATGGCCATTGTTAATATGATGGCTCTTCCCAAAGATGCATCCAAAGCAGTCCTGTTGAATAGTTCTTTGATGTTCATGAGTATAAGCAAAACACCTTGGCAGAGTTTAAGGTCAGGCTGTATTCCGTCACTCACACAGAGACTGCTGTGTTGTTAGCTTGATTAAGCAAATGCACTAAACGTTCAATAACAGAGCAATCAGAATTTTTTTTTTAATGAAATCCACAAAAGCTAATCAGTTTCCAGCTTCCTGTTGGGTATGAGTACTTCTTCTTTCTAAGATTTAAAAATAGTGACTATATTAAAAGCTCCAAACACATTTGATAATAGCAACACTGCCCTTTCAATTCAATGGATATTTCCCATCCTGGTTTAGGCTCAGTGAACAACTGTCACTTACTATGGCCCATTTAAAGAAGGTTCCTGAGCATTGTAGGTATATACTACAGCAAAGATATATACCAAAGAAATTCAAGTAAGGTACTTGGGAAACTCCTGAAAGACTAGGTTCCAACAGTCATTTGATTAACTTTGATTATCAGTGACTATAGATGAAGCTAGAGTTGCCTACAACCTAGAGTTGCCTGCAACCTAGAGAAAATATGTCTTGTCCTGTGGTGTAGTGGTTAAGACCAGGTTTGATTCCCCACTCCTTCATGAGTGGTGGACTCTAATCTGGTGAACCGGGGTGGTTTCCCCATTCCTCCACATGAAGCCTGCTGGGTGACCTTGGGCTAGTCACAGTTCTCTCAGAACTCTCTCAGTCACCTATGTCACAAGGTGTCTGTTGAGAGAGGAAGGGAAGGTGATTGTAAGCCACTTTGAGACCCCTTAAAGGTAGAGAAAAGCGGCGTATAAAAACCAACACTCTTTCTTTGCTTGTGTAGTGCACAAGCAAATACGAACTGGATCTTCAAATGAAGGTCTGTAAAACAGAGTGCATAAGCAAAGGGAGCCAAATGCTGCCACAGGTTTTTCTCACTGCCCTCAACTGATTTCAGCAATTCTCTCCCATATTAGCCAACATCTAGTATTGGAACCTGACCAGGAGAAATGATTCAACCACTGAAGTAAGGTGTGGGAAGATGCAGGGTTTATCTCTCCTTGCCCGCAGGATTGATTTTTATTTAAAAATAGACTCTCCTGGTGTTTTGTTCTTTACATGTGAATGGGAGTGGTGATGTGCCTGTAATTTTCCCCTACCAGGGCAAGGAACTATGGGTAGATAGCAAAGAATACTTTAATACCTTTATGTGAAATTTCTTTATCTCACATCTGAAATGAATGGTTCTCTCTCTGTTCATAGACAGCTCTCAACCTTCTTTATTACTGGTATCTCATGTACCATCTGGTTCGGTATGTGTGTTTTATTGTTGGGGGTAGGGTAAAGTGAAGCCATGATTTCTATCTCTTCCAGTTTGCAATTCGTTTTATGTACTTATACCCCACAGTTCTTCCTAATATGGACCCAAATAATACCACATCATTATTCCTTCCTCAATTTTCTCCTCACAACAGCAACCTTGTGAGGTAGGTTAAGCTGACAGAGAGTGACTGAGTCAAGGTCACCCAAAAAGCTTCTATGACAGAGAAGGAATTCAAACCTAGGTCTATAAGATCCTAGACTGACACTCAAACTACTGCACCATGCTGGCTCTCTATCACTTCTATCCCCATGTTCTGCTAACTATACAATCTTGTCTGACTTCCAGATAATGCAAGGAAAGCATTTGCCTTTTCTTCTCATGCAGGTCTGCTTATTATTGGGGCAAACCTGAACCTCTATTTCTATGCCTGCTTCTGAGCCTCTGTCCTTATCCTGTATGTTAGGGCTGTTGATTCGGTTCGGCCCGAACTGAAAATCAGCCGAATTTCCCTTGATTCGGTGGTTTTTATTTCGGGACGAACCAAACTCAAAAATGGAGGGCAACCGGGGGGGCCGAATTCAGCGAGTTCGGGAGTTCGCGAATAAATCTGGCCAATTCGGGGCCGTCAGTAAGCAGCATAACCTTCAGTAAGCAGCATTCTCCTCCCCCGGCCAATCGGTGACCAAGCTGGGTCTTCTTCTAGCCAATCAGTCAGGATTGAGTACTGGAGGAATCAGCTGATGAGCGGCCCCGCCGGGGAAAGAGAGAGAGAGGGAAATCCTTGTGTGTGCGTGCGGGGGTGCTTGTGCACATTCACTCCTTTCTGTGGCTGCAGGGGGTGCATTTTTTGGGGTACAGACCCCAAACTTTGAGGGGATATTCAGACAAGCCTTCTTAAGAGACCACCCAAGTTTTGTAAACATTGGGTCAGGGGGTCCCGAGATATGGGCTCCCCCCTTTTTCTTTCCATGGCTGCAGGGGGCGCATTTTTGGGTGTGCCGACCCCAAACTTTCAGTGGAGCATCAGACAAGGCTTCTTAAGAGACCACCCAAGTTTTGTAAACATTGGGTCAGGGGGTCCCGAGATATGGGCTCCACCCCTTTTTCCTCTCCCCCCTTTTCCATTTCCGTGGCTGCAGGGGGCACTTTTTTGGGGGTGCAGCCCCCAAACTTTTATCATAGCTTCAGACAATCCTTCTTAAGAGACCACCCAAGTTTTGTAAAGATGGGTTCAGTGGGGGCAGAAATATCGGCTCCCCCCTTTTCTCTTTCTGTGGCTGCAGGGGGTGCATTTTTGGGTGTGCCGACCCCAAACTTTGAGCGGAGTTTCAGACAAGTGTTCTTAAGAGACCACCCAAGTTTTGTGAACATTGGGTCAGGGGGTCCCGAGATATGGGCTTTCCCCTTTCCCCTTTCCCCTATTAGGATGAATGGATTAGCCGATCCTGTGTGCATCTTCTCCAGAGCAAAACGTCCCATGCCTAATTGGAATCATCTTGGATTACAAGTCCTCCCCAGCCCCTCCTGATGGAACAGAAGACAGCCACAGTAAGACCCCTTTGGGGGCTTTAATCTATAATTTTTCTCCTGTGTATGTGTGTGTGTATGTGGGGGAAAGCAGAGTCTGTGTGTGTGTGGGGAGGGAGCAGTTTCTGTGGGTGGGGGGGAAGCCAAAGGGGGCTTTCGCCGGTTCTGCCTGGGGTGTGTGTTCCCCCTCGAGTCTCTCGCTCCCTGGTTTGAGGGGGGAGGTTTCAGTTGTGTGTCTTCTGGTTTTCCCTGTTGCAAAGGTGTTGTTTTACAAGGTTGTGTTGTTTTGCAGTTGCTTTGCAAATTTCTCAGCTGTTGTCGGGGCTGGGAGCTTTGTGCGTGGGCGGCAAGCTCTGCTGAGAGATGCACATTAAGGGTGGGGGGACCCCTTTCACGGCCCATATCTCAGCCCCCCCTGACCCAATCTTTACAAAACTTGGGGAGTCTTTCAATAAACGTCCTTTGAAGCTCTGCTGAAAGTTTGGGACCTCTAACCCCAAAAATGCCCCCCCCAGAGCCGCAGAAAGGCGCGATTGTGTTTTTAATGGCTTTATTCGGCCGAATTTTTTTCCCGAACTTTGAATTCCCGCCGAATTGAACGGATCCGAAGTGGGGGAGTTCGGACTTCGGCATATCCCAAATCTAAACGGGCCGAATTCGGCCGAATGCGAACTATACCTAATTTTTTTAATTCAACAGCCCTACTGTATGTAAATCAGGCAAGGTGCCTGGCGGGGGGCAGTAAAATATTTGCTTTTCCCTTCTGCCTTTCCTAAGTTTTCACCACCTAATGCATAGAAATTGTTTGCCTCTGTCATATCCTGCAAAGGCTGGAGGAGGCAAAACATCTATCTATATTTCCACCCATCTTCTATAGCCTTACCTGACTACTAGCTGATGAAAAAAAAAAAAAAAAAAACAGGAGGCTGCAGTTAGTTCCCTGTTCCCAGTTGATTCCCAGTTCCTTATTCGCATTTCCTAATTCCCTGAATTATATTGAAGACAGTTTAAAAGCTCAGCACCCCAAAAGAAAGTTTGGACGACCACATATCATACACCCTCCACTGATATCAGTTTCTTATAAATCAAATATTTACCCCTTGGCAAGTGTTTTCATGGTGGACTTGAATCCAGTCGTTCCTCCAAACCATCAGAGATTGCTTAACTACGTAGGCTGAATAAGATCACGGTTGCTATCAGTGGCTTTGATGCTACTGTTTCTTGGCTAGGAACTGCTAAACACTGACCACTTTTATTATCAACCTGGTATGAGACAGAGTATTTCCCCCCTTTTTATTCTGTGTCAGAACAAATACATTTTTAAAAAAATCCACCTTGGCAGGAGCACTGACAAATCAGGAAGTAATTTCCTTCTCTTTCCACCCTCCTTCATACTCAACATGGAGTGATGCTTATTAGTTTTGCCAGCAGATGGTGCTAACATTTCATTAAGCACATTTTTGTCAAGAGGGCTGAACAGTTTGCTTTTCCACATTGTTCTAAGCTAAATGTCCTCGTACGTCACTCTGAGGCATTTCCTGATCTAACACAGTGAGCCTGTTTTCAATAGCCGGAGAGAATGATTCACTAGAGGACATTTATGGGCCTGCCCCTCTCTTGCCAAACGCTAGGGGCTATGCGGGAGGAAGAGGAATCATGCCATTTGGGAGAAATAGCAAGGGGTGATGCAGGTGCAGCTTGCTAGGAGACTATCTAATCAGAGAACCCCATACTTCTTGCATTCATGAACTGGACCAACAAAACAGGAAGGAAGAATGTAAGTTAGCTGTACTCAGGAGTCAGGGAAAATGTACTGATTGGTCAGCTGCATCCACACAGCCACAAGGAAGGTCTTCTGGTACCAAAAGTGTTCTTTCTGGAAACAAATAACTGTCCCGCTCCATATCACTTTACAAAACATATGTTGGATCTGACTTTTTTTAAAAGTTACATTTTGTTGTTCAGCTATCTTGAATATTAAATGAACTTAACTGCCCAATAGTTACAGATGCAAAAGACAGGATAGCTGTTTTGTTGTGCAGAAGTGCTGGCAGTGCGGGGATAAGAAAAGCAATACTTGTTGAAATTCTGTCACACTGTTATCCTTCCTTTCCTAAGAACATAAGGAAAGCCCTGATGGATCAGACCAAGGCCCTTCAAATCCAGCCATCTGTTCACACAGTGGCCAACCAGGTGCCTCTATGAAGCCCCCAAACAAGATGACTGCAGCAGCACCATCCTGCCTGTGTTCGACAGCACCTAAGATAATAGGCATTATCTTACAAGGAAATTGTCCTACAAGGAACTTTGAATGGCATAAAGTGTTGCCTCCTCCCTCAACAAACTTTTGAAGTAGGCTAGGCTGAAAAAAGAAAGTGGTCTAAAAAGTCACCCAATAAGCTTCAAGGCTGAATGGGGATTTGAATCTGAGTCTCCAAGATTCTAGTCCAGCTATCTGTTACATCACATTAATTTTCCGCTGACCACCAGCAAAGGTATGAAGCTTCGTGTTCCCTTGCATCTGGTTGCCATTTGAAACTCTTGAATTTCCACTAGTTAATCAGTTGTTTCTACTCAGACAGCCAGTGTAGTGTAATGGGAGGCCCAGGTACAAAAACCCCACCCTGGTGAAATGCACTTAATAAGCTTGGGCCTATGGTTGCCAGATCCGGGTAGGGAAATACCTGAATGTTTTTGGGGTGGAGCCTGAGGAGGGCAGAGTTTTGAGAGGGGAGGAACTTCAATGCCATAGAGTCCAATTGCTAGGGTTGCCAACCTCAAGGCACTAGCTGGAGATCGCCTGCTATTACAACTGATCTCCTGCCGATGGAGATCAGTTCACCTGGTAAAAATGGCTGCCTTGGCAATCGAACTGTATGGCATTGAAATCTCTCCCCTCCCCAAACCCCACCCTCCTCAGCCTCCACCCCCAAAATCTCCAGGTATTTCCCAACCCGGAGCTGGCAACCAGACCAATTGGCAAAGTGGCCATTATCTCCAGGGGAACTGATCTCTGTTGCCTGGAGATCAGTTGTAATAGCGGGAGATCTCCAGCCACCACCTGGAGGTTGGTAACCCTAATTGGGCCAGTGACACTTTTGTGGCCTAACCTGCCTCAGAGCATTGTTGTGAGCTAAAATGGAGAAGGACTAAAGTATGTACACCACCCTGAACATCGTGGAAGCAAGGCAGCATGAAAACATGAAGTTGTTTAAAGGCATCAGGGCAGGATCAGGAAGAAAGCTAGCAGTCACTCGTCACTCCTCTTCACATTCTTCTCAACTTCTTGCAGACCTGACCTCAAGACTTCTATTTCTTTAATAGATGACTGAGGGCTAAACTTAAGAGGCAGCACAAAAGGTGCAGTTCCTTATGCGGTGCAGCTGGATGACCTCAGTAGCCTCACTGCAAAACGAACAGCTGCATGTGGTTTGGTGACCCACAGATGGTTCAGGGAGGTGAAATCTTTTAGCAGGCTTGATTCTGAAGATCTAAAGACTGCTGTCATGTTGTCCATGTAAGAGCGGGGAGCTTTTCAATCATTATTGGTCTGAGGGTTTTCTTAGCAAACAGCCTTGAAATTTTATCTTTAATTTCCCTGGTGCTTTTGAGAGACATTAATTGGGAGGGTGGAATTCGGTGGAGAAGCAGCAAATCATCTGAAGTATTCAGGCTTGTGGTAGCAGAAAGAGTTAGCCAGCCAGCATTCCAACAAACATGCATCTCATATCTGTGCGTAGCTATCCCTTATACTTTTGAATGCTTTGATCTGTTCAAACTCTCTAATCCAACCTTTTCTGAGCAAGCGTTATGGAGTGCTGCTCTGCATGCTTGGCTAAGAGCAGTCTTTTCTGTAGCAGATATTTTCCATAAGCTCTTTTGGAAATTCTACACGTTATCTAAGGAAAAGCAAATGCCATAGCTTCTAAGATGCTTGTTACGAGTGAGAATATTCTTCTAGGCTGGTGTTCCTCTGGCAGCTGTGTATCTAATTTTACCCAATATGGGAATCATAAACTCTAACGGTGCCATCCTAAGCAGATCTACTCAGAGTCATGTGTGTGTGTAAAGTGCTGTCAAGTCGCAGCCGACTTATGGTGACCCCTTTTTTGGGGTTTTCATGGCAAGAGACTAACAGAGGTGGTTCGCCAGTGCCTTCCTCTGCATAGCAACCCTGGTATTCCTTGGTGGTCTCCCATCTAAATACTAACCAGGGCTGACCCTGCTTAGCTTCTGAGATCTGATGAGATCAGGCTAGCCTGGGCCATACTGAAATCTATTGAATAGAGTTTACTCCTAGGACAGTTTGTAGGACAGTGCACTAAACATACATATAGAGCAACATAAAACAATGTTTTGGCAGTAGTGAATGGGATTCCAGGCAAGCTATTTGATTTTACTGCATGCTTTTTAACCCCTTTATGAACATCTTCATTAAAGTCAGCCTAAATTTCTCAGACACCTGGTGGATGGGATGCCAGAATTTTACATAGAGTGCACATGTTTGCCCACTAACATTTACTGATTTGTGGGTTCCCAAAACATACACCTTACTAATGGAATCAAGGAATCTGATATTCATTGTAATAAGTTGAGGTTCAATCATATGAGGGACACACCAAAGTAAAGTTGGTTTAATGCATTTTGAATTGTGCCTTGGAGCAAAATAAAGATATCTTAACATTGGTGAAATGGGTTCAGTTAAGTGAATCTGTTACAAACTTAACTGCCCTGTTTGGAACTGGCTGAAACCTTCAAACAGTATTTCAGGATACCTTGTGCATGACAGCAATCTAACATGGAGCATGGGTAATTGTGGGCCACGCTATATCCAGGAAGTGCCCGAGCTATTGTATCATCTTTCTTTCAGAATTTCCACTATTTTATCTGATGGAACCAGAGCGAAAAGAAGAACTTCCCTGAATGAACTCCCTTCATATTGGGAGATAAAATGGAACTTTGTAGCACTCTATAGCACAAAACACAGTAGAAGCCTCCTGGAATCTGGAAACTACCTGTCAGGCATAAGCGGAACACTACCCCACTTACAATCCAGATGTGATTTGCTGAGTTTTCAGATGTTAGCACTCGTTACCTGAAAGAACATCTGTCTGATCCTCTAAAAATTTAGTGACAACAAATTTAAATGGTCCTGGGACAAATTTCATCATCATTTAAAAAAAAACCCTACTCTCTCAGATTAAAGTCACTTGCTAGAGGAATAATTCAGCTTCCCCAAGGAAAGAAAAAAAATGATGGGGGGGGGGGAATATGTCCTGTACCTTTAACGTTCAAAAGTTTACAAGCTGGGCTAGCTTTTTCCAGCTGTGTCTGTTGGGGGGCAGCAGCGAGTCACAGATGCCAGGAGAAAGAACTGTGTCTCAGGGTTTTTGTTTTTTTCCTGCGTGAGGTTGCAATGAGCTGAAAGGGCTGTCTCTTCTCAGGCTGATTCTTTTTGAAAGCAAGGCACATAGCACTGGGCCTGTGTTTATTTTCCCCTCAAATTAGGGCAGCCTGATTTTAATTGTGAGATCTACCACACTAAGTCGTGTTTGTGCAGCTGTCATCAGAAGTCTGCAGAACTATGTTTGGGTATTTGCTCAAGCCCCAGCAGCATCCCCCCAAAAGGGATTTTTATTCACACAAGAAATCTCTTTATTTTACTAACTTGTCATACCAAGAAATGCCCTTGTTAGACATTTGTTTATACATGGACACTGCTGCTGTGCGCTGTGAGGTTGAGTTGTATCATTTGGAAGGTGTGGATTTATCATATGTAGTGCTCAGTGCATCACAGCAGGAGACTTTTAGGAAATCTATCATATTGCTGCCTTTTTAGAAATGAATTCATTATAAGGCTGAGGGCTTCTGGAAATGATCATGGGTTTGTGAGTCATTCCGTTTGCAAACAAACCCTTGTTATTAATATTGTTATCTTGGCGTTATAAAGCTATACATTTTGCCTTGCAACGAGAGTGTACAGATAAAACCATTATGTCACAGTCCAAATTATGGCACTGAAAATAAAGAACAGAATTATCTTTTGTGTGTGTAAAGTGCCATCAAGTCACAGCCGATTTATGGCAACTCCAGCTAGTGAGAAGCAGACTCCAAGTGAGAAGCAACTCCAAGGCAAGTGAGAAGCAGAGGTGGTTTGCCATTGCCTTCCTCTGCAGAGTCTTCCTTGGAGATCTCCCTTTCAAATACTGACCCTGCTTAGTTTCTGAGATCTGATGAGATCAGGCTCTACCATGCTGCTTTCCCTCCCAGAATTCTCTTGGTCACCCACAAATCGAGTCCAATAGTGATCGATCCTAATCAAATGTGGCCATTGATATTTTTCCCCTGATGGAGCTAGGAGATCGGCAAATTGTGCACATTCTGGTTTCCAACATAGCCTTATCTCCACTTACATGTTCAGGCAATAGGCAATAGGTGTCTCAACAGGCTTTTCAGAGCAAGTGTTACAGCTACAAGACCTTTGCACATTTGCATGTAACTGTATGAAAATTCAGGATGTCTCACTGCAGCACTAACTTGAGTAGCAGTCCTTGTCCTAGTGAGCTTGCTTAAAATACACTGGATTTAAAAAAAATGCATACTGTCATGACAGTATCCCTTCTGAGTGAGGAATGTCAGCCAGCAAGCTTTGACCAAGAGTGAGTAGGGATGCATGCTAAGTCAGCAAATGTTTTCTATACTTTACTCCTTCTATCAACAGTTTTGTTGAAGTACAAAGGAGAATTCTGGACGAGTATTCCTTTTTCTCCCATCCACAGTGGCATCTACAGCAGCAGAGCCCCAACCAGGAAAGCGGAATGGAAAGGACTGAATTCGGGTTTTTCATTATGAAAGGGCAGAGAAAAGAGCAGAAATATGGAGGGCTCAACACTCCTTTATTCATTTTTCCAGCCAGGATTCAGCCAGGATCGAACGCATGCGTTTCGCTGAACGTGCATTCGATCCTGGCTGAATCCTGGCTGAAACAGGGAATAAAGGAGGCTAAAGCGACCATGCGTTTTCGCCCTCAGTGCAAAGAGCAGGCATGAAGAGGAGCTGGTTCTGGAGTCAACGTTGCCTAGCATAAGAAGAAGGAGAAATCACTACGGAATGTGGCAGCTGCCCTGCTCCCAAGCACTTTTCTGAGTGCAAGTGGCCTGTGATTAGGGTTGGCAACCTCCAAGTGGTGGCTGGAGATCTCCCGCTATTACAACTGATCTCCAGGTGACAGAGATCAGTTCCCCTGGAGAAAATGTCTGTTTTGGCACTTGGCCTCTATGGCATTGAAGTCCCTCCCCGCCCCAAACCCTTCCCTCCTCAGGCTCCACCCTAATAATCTCCAGGTGTTTCTCTACCTGGAGCTGGCAACCCTACCTGTGATGCTACTGTAAGCCAATGAGCACAGTAATACAAATATACAATAAAACACAATAAAACATATTAAAATGATTAAAACCTGCCCTATAAAATCCATAAATGAAAACTACATGTGTCTGATGGCGCACTTGATTGTGCCATATGGGCCTCAGCAAGACCTGCAGATAGTCCAATCCCCCATAAGATGGAATACATTCAAGGGGTAGGGTAGAGTAGGGTAGGGAGGCCAGCACTGATGAAAGGAAACCGTAGCTGGCCTCAACTATAGGCCTGGTGGAATAGCTCTGTTTTGCAGGCCCTAAGGAATTCCTTAAGGTCCTGCAAGGCCCTAGTCTCATTGGAGAGACTATTCTACCAGGCAGGGTCCAAGGAAGAAAAGGCCCTGGCCCTGGTCGAGGCCAGCAGGACAGTCCTTGGGCTGGGGACCACCAGCAAATTAGTATTTGATTATCTTAATGTTCTCTGGGGAGCATACCAGGAGAGGTGGTCCTGCAGATATGTGATCAAAAAGTAAATGAATGCATTATGATCCGTACAGGCAAGACCAGTATAGGCAATAAGCATCTTCATAAGAGTTCTTCTTTGCCTCAAAGTTGGACAAGGGTGCTTTCGCTACCTCCTGCACAGGCTTTTTTTTGGTAATTAAAAGTATATATAATTATCAATTTTGGATAGGCCCATAATATCCCTCATAATATCCCCTATTACCAAAAGATAATCTGCAGCTTTCCTGACGAATTCAGAATCACTTTTATTGGACTTAAAACTAGCTCTGTATTACATAGTCTTAAAGCTCCTCTGGATGAGGCCTCTGCAGATGCTCCTTTTTTGCAACTTAAAGTTAAGAAAAAAGCTTGTTATAGAAATTCTACCAAATCTCTTTTGAGATTTACAGTATTTAACACAACCCTTTATGCATAAAGATATGCCTAGTGTTCAAGACTGCAACTATTAGTTGGTTCTGTGCTTGTGTAGTTTTAGATTTTCAAGAGCATAGAGGAATGCATGATGTTTGGTGAGACCTGATGTCGCTGCTCCGGAGGGAAGGCGGCATGACATAGCCCAATCTTGTCAGATCTTGAAAGCTAAGCAGGGAGACTACCAAAGAAGACTCTGCGGAGGAAGGCAATGGCAAACCACCTCTGCTTCTCACTTGCCTTGAAAGCCCCTGGCTGGGGTTGCCATAAATTGGCTGTGACTTGACGGCACTTTATGCACATACAGTGTTGCTGTTCACCCTAGGGTTGCCAACCTCCAGGTAGTATTAGCCTGCTGTAATAAGGAATTGTGCAAGAGAATAACCAGCAGCACTGGTTTCAAAAACAATAATAGACACAAAAGTCACACATCTATATTAACAGTTAAATAAACAAGTAACGAGGTGCAAAATTTGTGAGTTCAAAACAATGCCTGTTACATCACAGGGTATGTCATGCAGTAAATTCTGTCCATGAAAGGAACCCAAACTTTCCGTGGTAATTGTCGTGAGTCAGCCTGAGAGTTACTCTTCAGAAGAAGAGGAGGCGGCAGAACAAGCCCTCACTCCCTCTGAAGAGATAACACTGGAACAACAAGACGGGGCCTCTGAGCCAGAAGACCGGCTGGCTGAAACAAGAGAACAGGAACAGGGAAGAGAAAGCCTTTCACCTTCAGGGTCTCCTCCATTAGTGGAGAGAAGAAGAGTAAAAGGTAGAATGGCATTGCAGCAAAGAAGAAAGTTGGCCCGGCTTTTGGATTCTCGTCGTGGTCGTCTTCAATATTTGGTGGAATGGAAGGGATATGGGCCAGAGGACAGGTCATGGGAACCTGTGGAAAACCTTCACGCACCCGACTTGATCCTGCAATTTCACAGGACCTTCCCTTGGAAACCTGGTCCGTCGGAGCCTTCAGGGAGGGGGCCTGAGGGGGAGGATGGTGTCGTGAGTCACCCTGAGAGTTACTCTTCAGAAGAAGAGGAGGCGGCAGAACAAGCCCTCACTCCCTCTGAAGAGATAACACCGGAACAGCAAGACGGGGCCACTGAGCCAGAAGACCGGCCGGCTGAAACAAGAGAACAGGAACAGGGAAGAGAAAGCCTTTCACCTTCAGGGTCTCCTCCACCAGTGGAGAGAAGAAGAATAAAAGGTAGAATGGCATTGCAGCAAAGGAGAAAGTCGGCCCGGCTTTTGGACAAAAGATGTAAGTTGGCGCAGGAGGAATCAGAGTCTGAAGCCGACAGTTGAGCTGAAACACCTGGAGAGTCACGAAGGCAATATAAGCAAGACTGACCGTTAAGTGCCTCCTGGGAGCAATGTTATTGCATGCTGCCTGTCTCTTATCTTGAGAAGTTTCGTTTGGAGTCCGGTTTGCCGTGCTATTGAACTTGGAAGAAAGCCGTGGCCTGCAGCCAAGACCTTAAGGGCGAGGAGCTTGTGTCTGTCTGTGACCTTGTTCCTGTATAGTGAGTATACTGTTTCTGTCCTTATTAAGGAGCTGCTGGCCCCTCCTGGCAAGAGTAAAATACGTGTCAGGCTCTGCTTCCTTCAGCACTGATACATTGCTGTGTGGAAAGCAGAGACTCAGACCTGCCTGTATGCAACAGTAATATTAATAGTCCACACAGATGACTTCAAGCCACACATATAAGAAGTATAAGAACCCCTCAATAATGATAGACAGGGATCCGGTAATCGTCTTGTTTCGATGTTAGTCTTCCTCAGAGTTCACTAATAAAACACAACATATATGCCAAAGCATAAAATAATATACAATACCAATACAATTACAAAGCCAGTGCTGCTGGTTATTCTCTTGCGCAACCTCCAGGTAGTAGCTGGAGATCTCCTGCTATTACAACAGCCAATAGAGATCAGTTCACCTGGAAAATGGCCACTTTGGCAATTGGACTCTATGGCATTGAAGTCCTTCTCCCCCACAAACCCCACCCTTCTCAGGCTCTGCCCCCAAAATATCCAGGTATTTCCTAACCCTAGCTCACCCCTATGCTATCGAGTATTTGGGACCCAATCCATGCAACATCAGACAAGAGGAGGAATGCTTCATGCCAAGTATGGCAAACTTATTAATTTATTTCAGAAACTGAGGCTAAATTCTCACAAACAACAATCTAGTGTCTGGAGTGTATCACTCAAACTGTAGTTGGGGTTCACCTGATGGAACGTTCCTCCATACACAATTTACTCTTGAACACAGAAAACTAGCATGTTGGAGAGAAAGGTTAGAATATCTTTTTTTAATGTGAAGGGAATGTTTGTATTCAGTCATGTAAATTCCTCACCTAATGTCTAAAGTATCATAGTCTAGACATAGAGTTTCCACTTAATCTGCCAATTGTGTAAACTAGGCCATATGATACTGGAAGCCTGATGAAGATGAGGCTGAAATTTTGGCAGGAGGTGCCATCTCTGTAATGTGCTAAGAAGAATGGGCACATGCAAAACTTGGAAGAGTTCACCGATGCACAAGCCGGAGGACATGATTTACTTCAAGTTAAGCACCTTTAAGTTTTCTTCCGCCCGGCTGGTAGCTTTAATTTCATTATTTCTTACTCTCACGGCCATTTCCTGTGCATTGTGTGTTGCAGAATCACTCGCCAGGCATGTTTTTTGGGGGACTTTAGTTCTACCTGGCAGAGCAACAGCGGCCATGAGCCCTTGGCAGGTGCTTCAGTTCCTTTGTTTTTGCATGGCAAATTCTCTGGCAATCGAATCAATGGATCATCAAATGAGCAATGCATCAATAATACAATCTGGTTTATTTTTAAAAAATTAAAAAAATTATTTTAAAAAATCTCGGGATTTTTGGATGAGGGGGGAGTGTGTGGGGGGGAAGGTTGATGGAAGACTGCTTAGAGTCCACCAGAAATCCTCACTGTGGGCACAGACATGGGAGGAGCTGGTGAAGGAGGGGCAGGGGGAGGAGAGAGGCGATGGGATGAGCCGGTGGGCGTGTTTTTGTGAAAACTCGATTAGGATTATACACGCATTTCCCAGCATTGACACTGGGCAAAACTCAGGAAGGCAAATTAGTTTGTGTTAAAACAGGAATGGGAAGATGCAAAGAAAGCTAGGGGTGGATCCAAATGGAAGCTCGAGGGACGGGTAACGTGCAGAATCAAAATGAAGAATCAGGTCAGAATGGCAGGGAACATGAGTCAAAGTGACAATGCATAATAGACCTTGAACTCTCACTTGAAATCAATGGGACAACAAAGTGTGGGCTTGTGCCCAAAATTTATACAATGGTATGCATTTATGCACAATATAGGTATTCACTTAGGGACCTCTAACCTTAGAATGTTGCATAAAGAGTATTTTTTTAAAAATGAGCCCTTCAAAATTCCAGAGAAAATAGAACTGCAGATACTTACAATTTGCTTCTGAATGGTAAGAGATATCACAGACCCTTAAGGAGACATTCCATGTGAAATTTCTGAGCCATTTGTTCATGTCTTCTCCTTTTGCACTGCTATTACTCATGTTTAACCTTTATTCCAAAGGTAAACTGGGGGAGGCTACTGTAGCGTTTCAGGAGCATCACTGAGATACCAATGCACTCTCAAAAATAAAGATATACTCTTTGCATACTGATATCTAAAAGATGAATTAATAATCAGAACAGCCCAAGCTATAGGTCAGACATGGCAAAATATAAAACAGATGTCCCACTGTAACAGAGGATGGATATATTAATGGACAAAAACCTGTCATCAGAAGCTCACAAGCACTTTTAGGCCTTCATATTGGGATTATTTATTGCAGAGGATGGGTTGTCAGCTCTAATGGGATGTAAGAACTCACTTCCTGCTTCTCTGTATCCCTGATGCAACTTTCTCTTGGCACTAAGAACTTGCTGCCCACTCTGACTTGGGTTGATGAGATTAAGAAAAACCTAAAGCTGTTTATGCAGCCTTCAACTGGACTCCTTCATTTAACATAGGGTTGCCAACCTCCAGGTGGTGACTGGAGATCTCTTGGGATTACAACTGATCTCTAGGGGACAGAGATCAGTTCACCTGTAGAAAATGGCCACTTTGGAAGGTGGACTCTATGGGATTATACCCCACTGAAGTCCCTCCCCAAACCCCACCTCCTTATGCTCCACCCCAAAATCTCCAGGTATTTCCCAAACCAGAGCTGGCAACCCTAATTACACCCCATACTTATTTTCTTCATCAGTTGTACTAGTTCATAATGTGTACCTAACTTGTACCTCCAACCAAATATGGGAAAATAAATTCCCAATCATTCCAAAAATGGGTTTAATTTTAAATAACATTCATCAATACAGATGGATTTATATGGATTTAGTAGACTGAAAGATGATTGTGTAAAGTGTTACTGGTATTTGCTAAATTGATGCTTAAAATAATACTTATCATTGTTTCCTTAAATGTTTATTAACAGAAGTGACCATGTACGCTTTTGAAATTTTGAATAAATATATCAACACTTGAATGTATGCCACATTTCAAACATGAGTTAAGGTCTTTTCCCCCCTGTACCTCTCATATGCTTATGAAGTATACCATCATTGCACCAAATTCAGACAACCAGGGAGCATAGATAGGCACTTCTGGTAACCACAGTGCAACTCATTCAGGGCTTGTAGTTCTCTGTATCTTCAGTGAAATCACTTTTGTCAGAGAGTGGAAGTAGCTTAGCATTTCCCCCACACTGTTGCTTCTTCACCAAGAAATGAGGATTGAGTGACCAGACAACCAGAAGCAATATAGCTTGTGACCATGAAACTACTAAATGGACTAGAAGGACTATTGCTTTGATCTAGCACAATTGCTCTTATGTTCTTATGGATTACAAATACTTTGCATATACAAATTATTGCAGAAGAAGGCGCTCCCTACTGATGCAGTAAAGGTAAAGGTCATTCCTGACCCATGGGGTGACTTCACATCCCGACATTTCCAAGGTAGACTTTGTTTGCGGGGTGGTTTGCCAGTGCCTTCCCCAGTCATCTTCCCTTTACCCCCAGCAAGCTGGGTACTCATTTCACCGACCTCGGAAGGATGGAAGGCTGAGTCAACCTTGAGCTGGCTACCTGAAACCGACTTCCGTCGGGATCGAACTCAGGTAGTGAGCAGAGCTTTTGACTGCAGTACTGCAGCTTAACACTCTGCGCCATGGGGCTCCTACTAATGCAACCTCAGCTTAAAGACCTCCAAAGACGGGGACCCTCATTGCTGAGCCAGTGCAACTCCAGGCTAATCACTCACCTTGGAGCCTGGCCATGGTGGCAGTGGTGCCTGGTTGCTGCTCTGAGCCTATAGCGTCTCCCGGTGTTCACTGGTGTGGCCGAGCCCAGAGCACCTCCCAGTGTGCACTGGTGAAGCTGAGCCCAGAGTGGCTCCTAGCACCCGCCACCGCCACTTCAACAGAAGCAAAGTAAGTGCATTGTCTGTGCATGTGCAGACATTACTTTTAAATTTTTTGTTATTTTTTATTTTAATTTGGGTGAAATTTAAACATTTCAGATTTTTCTGCAAACCTGGGGAGTCCCGCAAGTTTGCAGAAAAGTCTGTTTAGCATCTGTATTATCCTGATCCATGGATTTAAGTATCTGCCGATGGGGAATCACACGTCACTATTCGATATATACAAGTGGGAACCTGCAAGGAAATTGTGGGAGTGATAATCATATTCCTTATGCTTTTGTTTTCTTCCTTATTTTCCTCCCACCCCTTCTCTCTCTCTCTCACTCTCTCTCTCTCTCTCTCTGGTTCTCCCTCCTCCAATGCCTATGTTTCTCTTGTTACCTGTCCCCCTAACCTCTGCTGACACTGTTTCTTTCTGCATCCCCAATGCCTCCTGAAGCATATGCACACTCACTCATCCCCCAATGCCCCGTATCACACACACACACAACACACACTCCTTTGTTGATTTCTTTTTTAATTTTTTAAAAATATTTACAAAAATACAAAAACACACACTACACACTATGTTCCAAAACACCATACGTATGTCATTCCAGACCTTCTAAAATGTGCCATATGATAAACCACTCTCTACAATAGTTAACCACTAGATTATTAATAGTATCTATATTAAAAATCCATATTAAAATAGCTCCAATAACCTTTGATGATACTATATTATACCACTTAATATTTTTTTTAATTCATGTAAACCATACTTATTGTTATACCCTTAAAACCTAGTCTACAGTTTTCTTTAAATGACCACTAATTAATATAGGCAATATATTCAACATATCTATGTTACCAATACTTATACTAGATGGCAATTTAGCATAATCATAAAACAAGTTATTTTCTTGATTACTGTGTCCTGCTTATTATTAAACACCTTAAAATCTATGCAATGCTATTCTTAGATAACCAACAAAGAGTTGTTACTTATTTGCTCTAATTGTGCTTATACAAGACTACAGTTTTGTATAATCATAATAACATTTCCATTTCCTTTGCAACTCTCCTAACAGTCTTTTGTTCAACAAGTGTCAGCTTAACCATTGCTGCATTTTCTGCCATTTTCTCTCACCATCTTTCTATCTCTGGTTTCTCACTGACTTCAATCCAATTAAAAGGATGTAACTATTCTTAGAATGACACTGTTAGGACACTGAAGGAAGGAAGGAAGCAAGGAAGCAAGGAAATTTTTCTCTGGAATTATTGGAAAGCCAAATGCTTAGAAAACAGGTCAGCCATGATGAACAGAAGAAGCAACTGGTAATGAACAAAACTGGAGCATGAAGGACCTTGAAGAGGGAAGCAAGTAGGTTCTTGTCACCAGAATCTCAGGTTCCCTGGTTTATGAAGTCCAGATCAGTTTGACTGCTGTGAAAAACTGTTCTTTCCTTTGCTAAGAAAGCGGAACAATGGTAGGTAGGTTGGAAAGACACATATACAGCGGCATTGCCTCCTAAGGAGGTTTTGGCACCGCCGAAACCTCCACCCGGCGAAGAAAAACCATGCAGCCCTCATAGGGTTACACGGGAGATACGCCAGCAAAAAGCTGGCGTATCTCTGCTAAAAAAAAGGGGGCGTTCCTGAGCCGAAACAGCTCAGAAGGCCAACTAATGTCAGCCCCGCCCCCTGCCCAGCGCCATTACACACCGGGAAAGCCTCCTGGGGCACTGGAACGCCTCCTGGGTCACCGCCATGGCCTGTGCTGGTGGCCGGATGCCAGTGGAAGGCTGCAGTGATGTCTGGGCCCAGCGATGCTGCGACGGCGACCAGGGACCAACATCTGGGCCTGCACGCTGGCACTGGGGCCACTAACGCCAGTGTGCGCCTTCCGGGCACTAGTGGTGTGGGCCCTTGCGCCGGCAGAGGCCTTCATTGGCCTCCTAAAGCCTTTGGGTCGGGCCGCCGGCATATTTGAGGAATGGGCTGTTCATATCAGAGGCCAAGTATAATATCAAAGCTTGTCATCCTCACACAGGTGTCAGTGAAATCACTGGTTTTGCTCTGAACTGAAAACCCTAAGAAATGACGTTCTCTTGTCAAAGAATCATACCACTGGAAGACACCATTGTGGTAATCTGGCCCATCTCTTCAGAAAGAGATGTAGAACCTGAGAATGTAAGGTTAACATGTGTCATCATCACCATCTTATATTTAACAGTGAAGGGGCGGCCATCTGTGGACACTTAAATCTGTTGATTGGGCCCATTTACACAGAAGGAAGATTTTTCTGCAAACTTGGGGACCCTTCCCCCAGGTTGCACAAAAATCTGAAAATGAGTAAGAAATGGAGGGGGGCATAAATTCCCTCAAACAGAAGAAGATGCGAAGAAGAGTTGGTTTTTATATGCCAACTTTCTCTGCCACTTAAGGGAGAATCAAACCAGCTAACAATCACCTTCCCTTCCCCTCCCCACAACAGACACCCTGTGAGGTAGGTGAGGCTGAGAGAGAGTGACTTGCCCAAGGTCACCCAGCTGGCTTCATGTGTAGGAGTGGGGAAACAAATCCAGTTCACCAGATTAGCCTCTGCCGCTCATGTGGAGAAGTGGGGAATCAAACCCGGTTCTCCAGATCAGACTCTACAGCTTCACACCCCCGTTCTTAACCACTACATCACGCTGGCTCTCTCTGGTTTTAAATAATTTCCCATTTCTCATTATTTTTATTTTTCTATAAATAAACTTCCCAAACATTTAATTTCTTCCAAAACAAAGAGAATCAATTGGGCTTTGTTGAAATAAATGGGAGGACTTCTCCAAAGCTGGAGAAGTATGTGCCATTCCTAATCATAAGACTGCCTTGGCTACTTTCAGTGGAGCCTAATAATATGCTAAGTGTTAAAATATGGTTAAGCAAAATTGCTTCCTTATAGTGACATCCTTTCTTCTCTCCTTTGCCTGTTTATAACCCCTAAAGCCACAGTATTAATAAGTTGCTGAGAAAGCATTGTTTGTATGGCTTGGCTCTGAAGCAAAGCTAGTATGTTGCATGTTATGTACACAGATATTATGCCTACTGGAAATTGAAACTGGGGCTGAAAAGGAACAGTAGTCCTTGACCAGCAGAATGGTAGATAATTGAGATGAAGGGCTTATGAATGAGAGCTGAGATGTAAAAAAGTATGTGTGGATTAGGACCCCCAAACCCTTTGATGAACTAGGAGAATTATTCCAAGCAACACATAGATGAGAGGAGACAAAAATATACCATGTAATCAACAGCTGGAAAAAAACACCATGTGCTTTATTTGGTCAATGATCTAAATTCAAATATATGTTGGCTTTGGTTATGAAGAATGAGAATCCTCTGTGGTAAATTGTGCTCGAACAATAAAAGAAGGAGGTCTAGGCATCTTTGCGGTCTGGCTCAAAGCCTTTAGCATTGGTAAAGAGTTTCTGATGACAAATTTCTGTTCTGATGAGGCTCCTTCACATTAGGAGGCAGGTTTATTCCAGATGGAGTCTCCGAGAATGCTGCCATTGATTAGTCCAAGAGCAAGGAAACAACCATTTGTCTGGTGGAAACTGAAAAAGCATGCATGCACACACACTGGAGCATTTGCAACGTATGTTACAAGCGCTGTTGTTCAAACATGCTAAATTGACAAACTCAATATATCAAAGACCTGAAGAAGAATTTCAAGAGAGATGGAGTTATTATTATACTTATGTCAATTGATAGAATTTTATACAATTATTTAGATTCAGAATAATGTGTTTAGTGATCTCTTAAATAAGGAGATCACAGAGTTAGGAGTTTTTTGTTCTATAGACTGATAATTTGTCTAAGATAATCAATATGAGAATGCTAGCATTAAGAATATATAGAGGTGAAACAAGAAAATATAATATTATAACATGAATACTACAGTATGAAAATGAGAACTCACTAAGAGGTAAAGGAAACATGAATTATGCAAAGATATGTAATCAGATTGAAATATAACATGTGAGATATATGTAATAGTAGCTTCTTGTTATAGTTAGGTACAAATATAGATGCAGAAAGGTAGAACTGTTGTGGGGAGGGGAAGGGAAGGTGATTGTAAGCTGGTTTGAGTCTCCCTTAAGTGGTAGAGAAAGTCGGCATATAAAAACCAACTCTTCTTTAAAATAATAATTACATGTTATTGTATCTAAAGTCCAAACTAACACAGTAATTGGTATAAAATAGTAGAATTTATATTTCTGTTTAGTAATAATTGTTAATATTGATGAAATATATCCAAGTAGTAAATATAACAGGGATTCTAATAATAATGCTTCAGGTGGTTGTTTTACCTTGCTTATGTTTATTTTTTTCTCTTTTCCCCAATATCTCATTTTCAATTTCCCATCTATTCTCCAGCACAGTCCCTGATCTCTTATGGTGCACCTTAGCTCTTTCTCCCATGGGAGCCAAGGCAATAGAGTCTGTATCTAACAATACTGGCAGATAAGGCAAACAACAGAAGAATGCTGACAGACGTTATTACGTTATTATCCAAATGCCACTGGGATTTAAAAGAGCACATTACTTGTGTCTTAAAGTAAATGTCTGAACTGCATGAACTCCATCAGTGCAAGCTAGTGTAGTGATTAGAGTGTTCAGACTAATATCTGGAAGATTCAGGTTTGGAAGCTTGCGGGGTGACTTTGGGTCAATCACACACTCTGAGCCTAACCTACCTCACAAGGTT
Source organism: Euleptes europaea (assembly GCF_029931775.1). Taxonomy (NCBI): domain Eukaryota; kingdom Metazoa; phylum Chordata; class Lepidosauria; order Squamata; family Sphaerodactylidae; genus Euleptes; species Euleptes europaea. Next base: position 73,670,416 of record NC_079313.1, read on the forward strand.
GATTGTGAGTATCAAATAGAGGAAAGGAAAACAATGTAAGCGGCTTTGGGTCCCCATGGGGAGAAAGCCTGGCTATAAATGAAGTAAATAAACAAATGATAAGGGGAAAGCTTGCCTTTTGTTCATGTAGGGTGTATGTGTTTATATGTCAATGAGCCCTTTGTGTTTTGCTTTGTGCAGAAATCAGTCAATAAGCACTGCCAGTGTTATTGGCCTTTCAGTTCTTTCTCAATCAAAAACGGCCCCTGTAACTAACCAGGTGCTAACCAGGTGTTGTTCTGATAATCAACCGTGATAGACCAAAGCAGTTCACTCTGTGGTAGACTAAGGTAATTTTACTTCTAGTAGAAGGCATGTGACCACCAAGGAATATCAGGGTTGCTGTGCAGAAGAAGGCACTGGCAAACCACCTCTGTTAGTCTCTTGCCATGAAAACCATAAAAAAGGGGTCGTCATAAGTCGGCTGCGACTTGATGGCACTTTACACACACACAGAAGGCACGTGATAAATTCACATGCTTGTCCACAGCTGTGATTTACCCACTGAGAAACCTGCCTTACTTAAGTTCAGAAGCACTGCTTCTGTCACTTTTGGTTCCCTGTTGTTGGCTGGCTTTGTTCAGAATGGCAGTGATTGCACTGTAGCTACCAACTTCTGATTAGCCCGCTCCTAACATCTATATTTCTACACACACATACATATAAACATACAAATGTGAACTTCATATACACAAAGAGAGCCAGTGTGATAAAATAGTTGGCCTGCTGGGTAGACATGGGTTCATATACATTCTTATAGCCATGAAACTCACTGGGTGACCCTGGGTCGGTCATTTTCTCAGCATAATATGCTTCATGGGGTTGTTTTGATGATAAAATATTACAGGGGAGAAAATGTACATTACCTTGAGTTCCTTGGAGGAAGGGTAAGATAAAACTATTCCAGATATACACCCACATATAGTATTAAAATGCTTTCCTTCCAATCATGCCAGTAAATTATCTTCCAAACTGAATTTCTCACCAAGATTTTTCATTTGGATGAGTTGAAAGCTATGATGAAGTGCCATGTTACAACTTGTAGGAATGTGAGACAAAAATATCATGACTACATTTTACAATTACCTAATATGCCCTTAAAAAGCAAAAAGAGCTGAATCATTAGATACTAAGCAGATAATATCACACTGTTTAAACGATGGGAGTCACATTAAACATTGTCTGAGCCTTAACCATGTAAATATTGGTCTTAATCAAAGAACAGGTTTTAATGATGCATGTTGACAAAAGAAGTCTAGTCAAACATAATGACTGCAGAAGTCTTGCTACAGAAGCAGCTGTGATAATTACTGGGGTTAAATAAATGAAGCCACAGGAGTCTCGTCTCTTTCCTTTGTCAACCTTTATCAGTTATTTTCAAGGCAGAGATTTATTCAGGAATTCTAAGTCTTTCCTACTCTGCATTTTCTTGAGAGCAGGTCCTATTGATTTCAGTACAATTTACTCCTGAGAAATAGACCTAGTTCTGCAGTATGACTTCTCCTTTTAATTTTTTTTGTTGTTGTTCAGGCTGAACAACTTTTATATGTTTGGTATGTTCATTTTTTACTGTTCATATCACTTACAGATGGCAATGGTCAAAGCAATCCCATGAGTTAAATTTGTAAGGTAGATATTTCATATAAAAATGTGGAGGAATTGAAGCATCTGTCAGACAACATGATATGTGGTGCCTCTTGGAGGATTAACATTCTTTGGAAAACACACTGGAATAGAAAGCTGATTGGTAGATGTTAAAACTGACCATGTACTTAAGGTGCTCAGGGGTCTGGATATATAAGGTCTATCTAATGCAGAGATGCCAGCCTCCAGGTGGGACCTGGGGATCCCCTGAAATTATAGCTTATGTCCAGACTACAGAGATCAGTTCCCTTGGAGAAAATGGATGCTTTGGAGGGTGGACTCTATGGCGGTGTACACGACTGAGGTCCCTGTCCATTCCAGGTTCCATCCCCAAATCTAGGGCTGTCGATTCGGTTCGCCCCGAACCAAAAAACAGCCCAATTTCCCCCGATTCGGCTGTTTTTCGGTTCGTCCCGAACCGAACTCAAAAAAGGCGGGAAACGGGGGAGCCGAATTCGCCGACTTCGGGGGTTCGGCGAATAAAATCGGCAGATTCGGGGTTCCCCCCCACGCCTTCATGGGGCTTCCATGAAGGAGTGGGGGGGGGCTTTAAACAGATCTGTGCCTCCTGGCCGGGAGGCACAGGTCTATTCCAAGCCCCCACCGCGCCTTCAGGGAGCTCCCCTGAAGGCACGGAGGGGGCCCTTTAAATAGATCTGTGCCTCCTGGCCGGGAGGCGCAGTTCTATTCCAAGCCCCCCGTGCCTTCAGGGGGCTCCCCTGAAGGCGTGGGGGGCCCTTTAAATAGATCTATTTCAAGCCCGGCCAGGAGGTGCACATCTGTTCCATCCCCCCCACGCGCCTTCAGGGGGCTCTTCAAGCTACCCTGAAAGTTTGAGACCTCTAACCCCCAAAATGCCCCCCCCCGGAGCTGCGGAAAAGCGCCAATGTGCTTTAAGTGGCTTTATTCCTGTGGGCGATTTTTTGGGGGGGCAACCCCTTCTGGGCCCAATATCTCGGGACCCCCTGACCCAATCTTTACAAAACTTTGGGGTTCTTGCAAGAAGCGTCCCCTCAAGCTACCCTGAACGTTTGGGACCTCTACCCCCCAAAATGCCCCCCCGGAACCGCAGAAATGCTCAAATACATTTTTATTCGGCCGAATTTTTCCCCGAACTCGGAACTTGGCGCCGAATTCCACGGATCCGAATTGGGGGAGTTTGGACTTTGGCATATCCCAAATTAAAACAGGCTGAATTTTGCCGAATCTGAATTTTACCGATTTTTTTTTCAACAGCCCTAATGTCAAAGGCTATGAAAGGAAAACATAGACCTGTACATCCTGCCAATAGGATTTTCTCCTTCAGCCAGCTGGTGCACAGAAAAAGTCTCATTGCTTCACAGGCTCAGCACAACTGCAAGGAAAAGCTCTGCCCTGCCCCCCCTTCTCCCACATAGGATGGGGCGGGCTTGACTTTGGAGATGCATTTATGTACAAATGGCACACTGTCTTTGAGAAGCAGAAGCAGCTGATTTGTTTAATTGGATAAGACTGAGAGAAGCCCTCCCCCATATAAGGTCACTGACGCCAATTACAAGGCGACTGGAACCTGATTCCGGGTCCACCAGTGTTTTCTCTAGCTCAGAACTTTAACATGAGGTCAGAGACATGATCCTGTCCAGTTCTCACTTGAACCTGATGTAGATGCCACAAATGACTCACCAGAATAAACAGGGTTGCCAACCTCCAGGTACTAGCTGGAGATCTCCTGCTATTACAACTGATCTCCAGCCGGTAGAGATCAGTTCACCTGGAGAAAATGGCTGCTTTGCCAATTGGGGTCTATGGCATCGAAGTCCCTCCCCTCTCCAAACCCCGCCTTCCTCAGGCTCCACCCCAAAAACCTCCTGCCAGTTGTAAAGGGGGATCCAGCAACCCTAAGAATAAAAGCCATGCTATTTCTGGTGAATTGGCAAGTGCATTTGTAGACTGCTGCCTAAGAGACAGTTCAGTCATGTTGTAAGGAATCTCAGGGAGCATGCGGGAAAAAGTCTTCATCACTTTAAATTATCCATTGGGTTTCAGAAACCAAATAATCAGCTTGGAGCTTCTGTTTCTTGATTAAACCTTTCTTGAAAAAAATGTACATAAAGGGGCAAAGTGTGGGGGGGCTCATCTTTGCATTTTTTTTTATGTTGGAAGTACCATAAAGCAGTGAGGAGATCCTGAGGCTTCAAAGTGTTCCAAAGCTGCAGCCATGCTGGGGAAAGGGAATACCAATTTGTTGACAGCAAGTAACTGTACTTCTCCACTTTGTAGGAACAACTGAAATTAGGGAAATGACTTAGCTGTGGGAAAACTGGCACCATATACAGCTACATTTCAACTGAAAATGATTGGGGGATTCAACCATGGCTCTGCTGCATAAGATGCAGTCTGGCCCTAAAGACATCAGTTGTACAGGCAAAGAGAGAGTTTGTTTAGACCTGGTGTTAAAATAATGCCTAAAATGATTGATGGGGTGGAAACCTTTTCCTTTGCAACCAGTCTCCTTTTATGAAAAAAGCAATCAATCATTATTTCTCCACCCTCATAAATCATATTCAAGTATACATGGAACCAAACAAATGTTTTGTAATCACAGCATCAGCCTAGAGGACTTGGGTGGATTCAGTAACAGCCTGGCTAGGTAATTCTCAGCTCTTTTTGAGTCTGATAAGTGTTTTGATTTATTTTCTTTTACTTTAAAATTAGGAAGATATATAATCTTTAAAAAAATCAGATTCACTTATTGCAAGATTGCTTGATACATTGTCAAGATAATGTGGCACTTTCCAGATGAATGCATAGGCTTCTTTTCAGAAGGAATTCAATGAATTCTACCACTCTCAAGATTTCAGTTGAAAACTGACCCCTCCTTTCCCTTGCTCCAGTCCACTGGGTGGCTGCTGTGTGAACAGACGGCTGGACTTTATGGGCCTTGGTATGATCCAGCATGGCCTTTCTTATCTTCTTATGTAACACTCTTCACCTTCTGGTAATTAAAGGTGTGCAGCTTTCGACAGGGTATCTACCAGCTCTTGTGCTGGTCCTGTTAGGGAGCTAATATAATAGTCCATTGTGTGGGGTCCCATCATGTGGCCTGGTCAACCAGGTCAAAAGTGTATAGGAAGGCCTCAGGGTCATCACTGAGCCCCATCTTGGCCAAAGTCATTTAAAGACAGGAGCTGGGAGATTCCCCGCCCCAATGCCACTGTCACCCTTGTTGGACCTGGCCAATATTTGTTTTTGAGAAATGAAGTAAAATGCAAAAATGAACTAAGGAGGTATGTGAGAGAATAAGCAGAAGCAAATACCAGTTGACTAATGTAATTTTGAAGATTCTCAGAGGCTGTGTGTGGCAGGTGAAGATGCCCACAGGGCCCACCAAGGGCCCACAATTTTCGTATTTGATCTCCAAGATCCTCCTCAGTTCTGACATAGAAATAGATATTGGACAAAAGCAATAACTTCATTGTTAAACAAATAATATTTTTCATTTAGATCCACGTTTCCGCAAATGTTAATGTGCCTTCAAATATTATAGAAATATACAAAGTAGGTGTTCCTTCAAACTTTGACACAAACACAATTGTCAGGTGAATGTACCTTATTTGAACTGTCTTAATGACATGCAAAATGAGCTCCTGACTGGATTGTCTCAGTATTCTGGGCAGAGTTTTCTCCAGCATATCACTATGCTGAGCAGCTTTCCAGCTGCACAAGCAGCTGTTTGGTCATGGCAGCTTATGGCTATTTTTGCCCAAACTAAGAACCAAATCTTCTAATTTACTGGAGAACAGACAACGTCCAGGTCACTAACAGTGCAACCCTATGTAGAGTAAGTCTTCACAGGATTGCAATGTAATTTGACAACATCCAGGTCACTAGCAGTGCAATCCTATGTAGAGTAAGTCTTCACAGAATTGCAGTGTAATTTGACGAACATCAAAAACATGGAATCACTTTTCTTCTTTCTTTTTGCCGGTGCAGTTGGATGCATCTTTTTTATGTCCTGTTTTTAGTGTTGTTATTCTCCTTGGGTTCCAAGGTATGTGGGAGAAATCTGGGTTTATAAATGTTGGCCAATATTGGCTCGATTGCATCGCCTGCTTTTTGCATCCGCACAGTCAGTGGCATCTATTTGAAAAATTATTGCAAGGACTGCAAGTCTCACAGTAAGTCTCAACTAATCCCCCTTGGTGGCATTGGGAGAGGCAGACAAGTGGGGAAGGGCTTCTGCAAGAAAATCTAATAGTGTGAGAGAATTGTAAAATTGTGTAAATCCAATTTATCTCAATTGGCAACATCTGTACAGCTCACTCAGTGATCAGCTCCCTGCTCACAACTATCTAGCAGGACATTAGCCAAACCAGTGGGTGTTCAAGCATAACTAGTAGAAAGATGAGCAATAGTGGACACTAAGGCTTACATTTCTATATATAATACTATCATTTCTTATGCACAAAAAGTATTCAGCTGCAGAAAGCATCTATTTATGAACTGGGAAAACATCTGATTGTTTTATGCCCTGAAACAAGACCTTCCTTCTGAAGGAAAATGTGGCAGGCAATTATGTTCAGTATAAAATTAATCATAAATGGAGATTATATTGTTTTGTTTTATGGCCCTTTCTTCCTCCATCTGTTAATCTCGGCTTGCAAGCATAGGGTTTGATCCTATGCAGTGGAAGGCGCTCACAGACATGTACATTTCATGCCTTCCACTTTCCCCAGTAACACATTTTGACTCCCTAAAAGCCGATGCTGGGGGTCAGGAGAGCCTCATGGACATTAACTCCAGAAACTCCATTGGCAGAAGAAGAAAGTGTGGGTAATTTCACCTGATTAGCCCTCCTTGATGTATCCCATGGTCCTCCATGGTACTGTCTTGGATCCCTCCTGGATTTCTGCAGGTGAGGGAAGAAGGGAGAGTTTTGCTGATCCTCCTTCCCCTGGGAGACCTCTTATCCTAAACTATTCCCGGATGTCCCCTGTCCCTCAGAAACAGCATTTGGCAGCAAGGTGTGTGTGTGTTTTCAGATTTCACAAAAGGGAGGAATTGGCAAAATTGACCCCATCCTTGTGCCTCTTGTGGGATTTTGGCCACAAGTATCCACCAACCTCCATCTTCAACTTTTTTAAGGAGGGAAAAGAAAGATGCACTTCAGCTTACGATTGTGCTTATGATTCATATGATACAACTCAGTGTTTGCAGATTTCTAATAATAAACTTTCCCAGCATAGATAAGGAATATCTAAGCACAGTTACAGCCATAGCCCAGACCTTTATCCAATTCAGAATGTATTAGGCTTTGAATTGTATACATTTGTTTAAAGCAACATAGGTTGAAATTGTCATTTTTAAAGTTCAACACCATGTTCTTCCAACAGCTATAGTCCTCTTCCAAAAGCAGTGAAAATCTAAAACATATTTGAGGAAAATATAAAACATACTCATTTGATTATTATAAGGGCTCTGGATTCTGTCACATTCACTCTTAATTTAGAGCACATTCCAAGGGTTTCTCCCTTCCTTCTGCGTTCTCTGCTAATCTGTTGCAGAAATACAACACCAATGGTGTGTGTGTGTGTGTGAGGAGGAATATTATTTTTGAAGGAATGCCATGGTGGGTACGTATCATGTGTCCTTAATTTAAGAGAGTTCCTTTCTGTTAAAAAAGTAGCAAGCAAACCTGTTAGCATCTAATAGGCAATATCTCCTACTGTGCATTGTGTGATGTTCAGGTCACAAATACCCAAAATAATGTATAGGAGATTCTTTTGGACTTCCTTCTATGTTGCCCATGTGTACCTACATTGAATAGCAGACAACATTTCTGGAATAAATGCTCATCATCCTCTTTTGCTAAATACTTCATGCTTTTACTTATGACAAGAATTGGTCAGCCGAGAATTTAGGGTTGCCAACCTCCAGGTACTGGCTGGAGATCTCATGCTATTACAATGGATCTCCAGCCGATTGAGATGAGTTCACCTGGAAAAAATGGCTGCTTTGGCAATGGGACTCTATGGCATTGAAGTCCACTTTGGCAATGGGACTCTATGGCATTGAAGTCCCTCCCCTCCCCAAACCCTGCCCTCCTCAGGCCCCACTCCAAAAACCTCTCACTGGTGGCAACCCTACGAGAATTCCACAATGAGCTAATTGTGGATTGATGTTATGGGACATATAATCTAGGTATTATATTTAGTTAAGTATTTCTGTTCTATTTTTCTCTTCATTGGGGACTCATAGCACCTTACAAGGAAATATAATTTGGAAAAACAACACACACACACTACAACTCTAGTTTCTGGGTTTTTCCGATTATTTATAGCATTCAGCTATCTTTTTGAGAATACACCTACTCATGCTGCCCCTGCATGAACACAATGCTGGGCTTGAGGGCAGGAGGCGCCATCACCGGGGTGGCACCCAGTCTCAAGCAAGGGGAACAGCCTCAAGCAAGGGGAACAGGGGTTTAGATTCCTTGCTTACCTGTCAGTGCACAGTTGCCTCTTTGGGTTGAGTCTCCAGAGGTTAGCATTCTGAAATGGGAGAGGTCAGCCACAGAGTATGGACTTTGCTCTCTCCCTTGGGTGTTAGCACGATTGGGTGCTGGGGAGGGGGCTGGCTGCCCTGGGAGGAAAGTGATTGGTTGTGCCGTAGTTGGCATCCTGAGCTCCTCCAGGCCTAATGGGTGTGGCCACTACACTGAAGCATCATACATTACTTGCCTTCACTGTCACAAAAAAATTGAGGCTATCATCTTATAGAACAGCCCTTTTATACTTCACAGTGAAAAGCCTGCCCCAAAGGTTTTACAGATATGGTATGATATGGTATGAACTTGGATTACAGAGCCTTCAGTTCAAATTTCTCCTCAGCCATGTATCTTATAGTATGGTCTTCTATGGTAAGGATGGGTGAGAGAATCAAGGGAGAATCCTGAGACAACAGCCAATCTTCTCTTCAGAGTCTGAGTCAAGGGGTGACCACACTGGGGAAGAATAGAGACAAAATTGATAAGGCCCACACTTCCAGTATCTCTATCAGTGTGATGAAGGAAGTAGTGAAAAGATTAGAGACCCCCGTGTTTAGCGAGTTTACACCAGATAAAATCACTCCAGCTCTCACAAGAAAAAAGCCTATCAGTTCTGTTACCCTGGATGTGTGAGACATTGAAATGATTCTTAAGAGTACTGCAGGCCAGTTTAACTGTGAAAAACATAATATTTTCACGTTTTACTGTCAGCCAAACTAAACATGAGACGACAAGAGTCACTGGAAAAGACAGTCATGCTAGGAAAAGTTGAGGGCAGCAGGAAAAGAGGAAGATGGATTGACTCAATAAAGGAAGTCACAGCCTTCAATTTGCAAGATCTGAGCAAGGCTGACAAAGATAGGACATTTTGGAGGACTTTCATTCATAGGGTTGCCATGAGTCGGAAGCGACTTGACGGCACTTAACACACAAGAAGAGACAATAAACTAATTATTGTGTTGTTGAACTAAGATGCCTGTGTGAGTGAAAAAGGGCATACATATAAATCACGCTCTGAAATCTGGACTGCCTCCCCTCAGTAACTTCAGTAAGTTATCCAGCCTTCTTAATATTTGCATTTAGCTTTATTGACTCTCGCCAACTCACATTTATTATATGCTATCCTCTTCTAACCAGCCATTAAAGGTTGTGACAGGCAGAGGGACTGAACCCTGACATGAGAGTGGAAAATCCCTCCACTTATACCCTATACTGGCATTGCAGTTGCTTTCCCCCGTCTACAGTGCAGGCAGGAAGATAACTTGCAAAAGGCAGAAAGCAACAATCAGATGAATGGCTGAGGGTGTTGATCTACCCCCCCCACACACACACATAAAATATTGCAATTGTGTTAGTTAAGATGCAACACAAGTTATTTACTGATGGAAAAGTTTTAGCATACGAATATAGAAAGGTACATCTGTAAACTACAATTGTTTACACTGTGTGAGGGGAGGGAATATGACTAACTTACACTCTGCTTCTCAGTGGGTAGTTCTGTTCACATAAAATTCTGTGTCACCAAGTAGTTACCATAGAAGAGGAACCAAACATTGTGTTCCTTCCCAGGAGAGATTTAATAATAGGAAGTTCCTTTGTTATTTGTGGTGATACTTCCAGAGGAGATTGAAGTTGGTCATGTTCTTTCAATGATTTCATTACCTCAGCACTGACTTTAAGGAGAAAATTCATGTACCGGAGCAGAATTCTCTTGCAGATCCCAGTCACGCCCCTTGAATATCTCTATTTTGAAATTCTCCCAGAGGCCAAAAATGTTAATGTCTCTGATCATTTACAACACTGTGAGCTTAGAAAAATCATACTTGCTTCCTTAAACGAAACAATATTTTAGACCTGTTAATGTTTTCCATTAGTTTAGTGTCCTTTGCACTACATAGAATTACGATGAAACAGCATGGCTTTTATGGGCTGGTTAAAGGACTTCTTATCAATCATTATCTATCTACATAAGCCAGATTTCCTGATGTGTTCAGCCAATAAAGCTGAAAAAGTCTCTAGGGAGTGATGGATGGTGGCTGAGCGAGTCTATATGGCTAGTACCATTGTCATTCCAGAATGACAGGTTTATCTTTTTTTGTGTGCAAAAAAGTTTATTAATATGCTATAGTATATACATAGACATAGACAATATATTTTACAAGAAATATTTCCCAAATTCTTTGCAATTGTGGCAGATTGTATCCTTTATTTAAATTTGTTTTGTTTAAATTTATTTTATTTATTTAAATTTAAATCTAAATCCTTAGATTTCAGAATCCACTTGTCAACTGTAGGACTTAGGTCTGCTTTCCAATATCCTGCAAAAACTAGTCTAGCAGCTGACAACAGATGTGCAATGAAATTCCATTTGTCTTTTGGGAAAACTGGCTGTGTAGCTTAGTAGCACGACCTCAGCAGAAAAGGGGAACATGCTATTGTTTGGGGTTTTTTAGTGCTATAGCGTCCTGTCACGATGCAGCGCTTCCGGGGATAATCCCAGAAGTGAAGTAATCATGTCGAGCACAATCACCACTCAAGGAGCCCACCAGTTCCAGCAGCATGGCAACCCTAGTCCCTCTAGAAGGCAGGTATCCCTCAGAAAAGGTGAACTGGAGTAATCTGGCCTCATTTTCTAGAGTGATCTGCCCTGTCTCAGCAGGACTTTGGCTACAGCTTCATTCAGAGGAGCTACCAGCCTTCTTGCCAAGCATTTCCCCAGTGGTTTTATGATTGGCTGAATTGGTAGGAGTGGCCTCTGTGCCACATTCACTGCATCTTTTCTGGCCTGTATGTGTTTACTTCTAGCTGGGCCAAAAAGAAGCTCACAGCTGACACCAAGCTCTTGCATGGCCTCTTCAGCATCATACTCTTTTTATTGTGCATCAGCTGGGACGTTGTTTGTAGCTGGAGGAGAGATGCATAAGAAAAATGTTAATAAAAATAAACAATAGGGAAATGCCTCAAAGCATGTACAGAATTCCTTTTCTTAACTGTCAAGTCTTTTCTTAACTGATGGGCCATCCCCATCTCCCTTTTTTAGCATCTGACCAGGCTTGAGCCTTAACAATTTCCTTTTCATTAATGAATATCTATATATGTATAACTAGCGAACTTCTGGGATATCTTTTGACCCCAATGGCAAAATGCATAGATTTCTGCAGTTGTTTCTTCCTGGGGTGTTTTGCTTTTTGCTTACAGAAAGCAAATGGTAAGTGGTAGCTGACATTGTTTACTAATGTACAGGTGATAGTGTCCTAACAGGAAAAAAGTTCTAGAGCCATTTTTCTCTACATTCTAACATTCATTTCCAAAATGCATTTACTTGGTAGTTAACTCTACTGATTTTAATGGGAGTTGTTTTCAAGTAATTGTGTAGAGGACAGTAACTTAAGAATTCAAGAAATTTTGAAGTAACCTAAGTTGCCTGTCTTCTCCAACCTGTCTACTTTGTTTACTATTTACACCCCTTTGACTTTTGAAAACATAGCATACAGGACATCATCCCATTGTTCCAAATTATTATTTCCCCCTATTTCCTTGTCCTGCATGACTAATAATTCTACCACATCTGAATCCAAGGACTCTTCCTCTTGGCATATTGGAAACAAAATCATCACAATTTCACAGACCATCTCAACATTTTAAAAGAATGTACAGCTTGCATCCTGTTCCTAAACACATTACACGGAGATAAATATCCGTGAAATCATCCATGAATTCACTGAGGATTTACTGACATTAGTCAGCTTGCATCTTTGCAAGTATGGAACCTAATGGGACAGTTATTGTCAAGTAGGGTACTGTATTTTTTCCTAACAGGGCATTTTTTTTCAATTGACAGGCAAAATTCCAGTAGGCAAAACCATCTGAATTCAGGGGAGAATTTTTGCCAGTCCAAGCCTCCATTGCAGCCACATCAAAATCCATGTGTTCTGCAACAACAATACCATATTCCAGTCCTATTTCTGCATGTCTCAACTGAGCATTTTCTGCTCATGGCCAGGGCTTGAAGAGATAGAACAGTACAAGGAAGTGCAGCCAGGGATAGATATTTGTGTACGTTTCAAATGACTGTCCCAATGGCAATGGTCCCCTGCTTGCATATAATGTCATACCACATATTTTTAGAATTAAAAATTTTCAGTGAGCAGTGGCATACAAGGCGCTTTAGCCTCAACATCACATCTGCCTTACAAATAGCTTCCACCGCCTCTCAGATCCTAGCTGAACTGCTAATTAAAGTTTCCTCCATGAATGACGGTGTTTCAAAAAGGTTATCTCTTTTCTAATGTTTTAAGGCATGATCATTCTCACAGTGTTGGTTGGGAGTGGTAAGAGCTTGCTGGCAGCAGCACATTGCCTAATCAGCTGCGTGACATATCCAGAGTGAAGATTAGCTTGCTGGACTGCAGATAGAACTGGCCACTGTTCTTTACCTTGCAGTACCATTTATTTTAAAAAATGTCAATTTCAACCATCAAGGAGGAAGGACAGTTGCTTACAGTGTAAAGGCTTAACGAAATCAAGTTCCACGCACCAACAGCAGCTACTAGCTGGGTGTCCCAGACGCTGATGGCAACAGTATGCCTCATCTCCAGATGTGTCCACGTAGTGCTTAGTTCTCAAACTAAACCCTTTCAAACTAGGGCTCAGTATGGGTCTGTCAGCTCCCTAGTCTGATGAATTCTGATCATGCAGGCACAAGAATAGGACACAAGCTTGAATTGCAGCCTCAGTTTCAGGTAAGGTAACTAATGATAAAAAATAAATACTACAAGCAGTGAAAATCAGTATTACAAGATTGCTTTTTTCCCCATTAGCTTTATTTGCATCACTAATCTCTCTTTACATGTTACCACTGAAGGAGGACCAAAAGACTGGATGGTCTGTCGGTCAGTTTAGCTAAATTTAAATCAGTGGAGCAAAATAATTTTAAACTCATCTTTTTGATGGGGGTGTTGACCAGGCTGTTTGTTCGTGGCTTTGACATGTTTGTTATATCTGTTCAAAGTTCTCCTCCCCCACATTGCCTACCCCTTTATACTATTGTTAAGGAAATATTAATAGACCTTCATTAGAATTGCACAAACATCTAGATCACAGAAGTAAAAAATGCCCCCTCCAATAAAAAAAGTTCCTCACCTCTGGGACTTTTAATCTGTTGCAGGTGGAAATAGCTGTTTCGGTAGTTCTGGAAGAATGATGACCTTATTGCTTTTTGAGGTGGCGTTCCTCCCCTCCCCAGCACTTCCACTGTTGCTAATGACTCCTGGGCATCTATATGTAAGAATAAGCCAAGACATTTTCTTAATGGGCCCCTGTGAAATGAAAAGCAGCCCCACCCCCCTGACACTGTAAATGGCATAATGATCACAATGTATAACGTTTCAGATTTAGACTGGTACGCAAGGGACAGCAAAATGGCGGGGAGGTCTGCATTTTTCATCTGCCTCTCCATTTGTGAAAAAAAAAACCCTTCACTTTCTGCATGTGAAGACCTCTCCCCTTTGAAATTGCCCTCATGGGACTTGATGTCTGTTGAAGCCATTTGGTAAATCCTGTTAGGTTACATCTCTTTATTCCCTTTCTAAATGGCCTTGTGTAGAGAAATATCCCACTTTTCTCAATGTTTCACTTCAAAAAATGGAGCCCATGGCTGAGATACTAATCAGGGGGGGAAAAACCCAATCTTTACCTAAATATTGTTTTGCGTTACAATCAGAGGAATGCATTTCTTTATTTTAGAGTATTTATAGATCCCACCCCTGTCTTGACACAATCAAGACCAGGGTGGGTAATAACAAATACTATATAAAACAACCATGTATTAAAATAATTAACACACATAATTAAATAGGTATGTCAAAGCCCAAAGCTGTAACCTTCAAGCTGCCTCCAAAGCTCTCTTAAATAACTCTGTTTTACAGACTTGTAGGAAGGCCCTGAGAGTGTCTGCCTCACCTCCTCCAGAAGGCTGTTCCACAGGAGTGGGGCAGCAACCAAAAAACATTATTGCAAAATAATAGATCATGTCCTTGAGAGCAATATGATTTCTAGGAGATGGTACTGTGAAGAGGGGAATTGCTGCACAGGTTCATTGTCAGGAGACTCGATACTTCAAGGAGCTGATATGACCTTTTTTCTTTTAAAAAAACACACTTGTTACTATTTTGATTCACCTCAGTCCTATTGCTGTTGCAGATGATCCTTTTATTTCATTTATACTGTTATTACATCACTTGTACAAATTGGCATTAAACTGATGTTGAAATTGCATTGGGTTGGATCCAAAGTTCAATCTCCAATATGGAAAGGCATTTCCATCAGTATAATTTAATTTTTCTGCCCCCCTCCCACTTTATCCACTCTTGGGGAACAAGGGGCCCTCAGGGACAGTATGAGGGATGGATGGGGGGGGGGCTGCAATGAGTAGGGGAAATTAGTGAAAATCACCCAATGGAAACTGAACTCGGGTACCATCAATACATTTTAATAGGGAAAGGTTCCCATGAGGAAAGAGAAACTTACATGAAAATAAAGACTCATGGTTTTATTTTTCAGAAAGGAAAAAAATAAGTTGAAATGGGAATATTCAAACTGAACCAGATAGCTTTTGAAATTTACAGCACAATCCTAAGGCCTGAGCTGCTACCTAAGGGGATAGTTATGTGATGGACAGCAGTAAAATGGAGGGTTTTTTAAGGTTATAGTTCTTGTTACAACACTAAAGCCGTGCCAGCATGGAGCAGAGGTGTGGCAGCAGTGCACTGTGGCGTGGAGGGGGCGGCAGTGGTGTCTTGAAGGACAGGGTACCTGTAGCCAATCGGGGGCAGGAGGCAGGAGGGCAGTGCATGGCACTGAATCAGCCCCAGGGAGGAGAGGGGTGAGGCTAGGCAGAAGAGTTGACAGTTAGTGTTCTGGCCCCCCACTCTTTTTTAAAAATTAAATTTATTAATTTTTAGGATACAGAAAAAAGGGGAGGAAAGGGTAATGAGGGAAAGTACATATTGTTTTTGTAACCCATGCAGCCCACCTCCAATATCTACCTAACTATTCTCTATATCATTTTGTATTTTCTACGTACTCACAGTAAAACACGGACCTATTTTCTTATTTCTATGCATCTTTCTAAAATAGTATCCATCTTTTAATCATCAAAATAATCATTTATTCTATTTAAGCATTTGACATGATTATGACTCAATATATTGTAACATTAATTTTCCATTCTTCCTGTATTAAAACAGTTTCTCAAACATATCTACCATAAAAAAATTGCCATCTCTGTTTATTTTCTTCTATTTGTTTTCTGTGACCGTCCCCACGCTGCAAATTTGGGGACTCTACCTCCAAAAATGCCCCCCCAGGAGCTTTGAAAAAAGCCCCATAGACTACAATGGACCCGAATTTTTCAATAAACCCAGAAATAAGCGGAATACCAATAACCGGTATGGGTATGCAGACAATGCACTTTACCATAGGGGAGCTGGAGAGGGGCCTGGCAGTGGCTGCTGCTGCGGTGGTGACCTGCACCACACAACGTGGCCATAGTTTTTCTAGGTAGAGGCTGCTGGAAGGGATAGGGAAACCTGAAAATAAAGTGACAGATAAATGTAGGTTGCTGTTGGATGGGAAGGGGAGAAAGAAGAAAGAAATGGGGTGAGGCTATGGGGGCTTTCAGGAAAGAAAAAAGAGGAAATAGTGGGGAAAATGAGATGCCTCCCACAAGTCCTTGTGGGTTCCTAATTGTATATTCTCATAGTGAAGTCAGCCACATCTGAGGATACTTAAATCCAGTGATTAGAGTCATGAATGGACAAAACAATGGCTGAAAAATGCCCCAGGCTTGCAGAAAAATCTGAAATCTTAAAAAAACAATTACATTGGGGAGGCTAAAAAAAAAAACCACCCAAATTTTAAAAGGAACACTTGTAGCTTTAAGAAATGGATCCCCTCAGTAGCTGTTGCTAGGCAACCAGTATCCTAGGCTTGGTTTTCCTCAGTGAAAGGCAGGGGGGGAAGCAGGGCCCTTTTACAGGGTTGTTTTTGCCTTTGAGGGAGAACTCATTAGAGCCAGGCCTGACTAGTGTTGCCAGTTCCTAGTTGAGACATTTTTGTACTGGAGTGTGAGGAGGAGAGAGTTTGGGGAGGGAAGAGGCCTCAGCCAGATATAATGCCATAGATTCCACCCTCCAAAGCAGCCATTTTCTCCAGAGGGACAAACCTCTGTTGTCTGAAGTTCAATTGTAATTCCAGGAGATCTCCATGTCCTGCTTGGAGGCTGGCAACCCTAGGCCTTGAAGCAACCACTGGGTGCCTTGATAACACCCGCTTCGCATGACTCAACTAGGCCTGGCTGTTTGTTCCTGTTCAACAGCAGCCATCCTATGAAAGCAGTTAGAGCTTCAGAGTAGGGTCTGCGAGACCCAGGATCGAATCCCATCTTGCTTTAGAACCTCACTGGGTTAGTTTTGGACCAGCCACATACTTCCAGCCTAAGCTACCTCACAGTTTTGTTATACAGATAAAAAGGAGGAGAGGAGAATAATGTGAGTTGCTTTGGTCCCCACTGTGGAGAAGAGTGGAATATAAATAAAGTGAATAAATAATAAATATAGCTATAGCTGGGAGGCAGGTAAAATGTAGGTTGGTGAATGGCTGAGAAGGTGAGAATGAGGCAGGGAAAGGGGAGAGGATATGAGGGTTTCCAGGAAGAGGGAAAGAGGAAATAGTGCAGGGAGGAGGATACTGAGGAAAGTGAGCTGCCACCCCACAAGTCCTTGATTGTTCCGTTCCACACAAGAGGGCCTGGCCCAGTGCCTAGCACCATACAACTGGGCCATAGTTTTCCTATGCTGGGAGGGGTAAAGCTGAAGACAGAGCGGGAGATAAATGGCTGTTGGGTAGGAAGGAGAGAAGGAAGCCAGAAAGGAGGAGAGGCTATGAGTGCTTTTAGGAAAGGAAAAGAGGAAATAACGGAAGAGAAGGTACCTCCCGCAAGTCTTTGTGGGTTCCCACTTGTTCATACCTAGTTGCAGGACTACTGAACACAACGCTGAATCAGATAGCCACTCTTGGTGGTGGCAAGATTTTTCATTTGCCATAATATTCAAAATGCTTTTTGGAAAATTCAGTGGTGAGAAATTGAGAGAGAATCCCAGTTTGCCTGGGCAAGCCATGGCAACCGAAAACAAATTACTGCAATAAGGGGTAGACATATCTATATTACTTGCTGAGGGAACACCAGCATTAGAATACTATTGATGAAATAGATTCTGTGGGCACATGTGGCTTGTTGCAAATACTCACAGTTCACTTTGAATTTGCTTCAGGGTCTAAAGCCTTGGCTGCCACTGGAATCCCTGTCCAATTTATCCATCAGAGCTGTTGCCGCCAGCAATGAACCCTCTATGAGGTAGCGTCTCCCCAACATTTAGACACGTTTTGTTTCATTAAACAGATTTTAATTTATAGCAAGGGCATTTTATTTTTAGTTCTTAATACTAGCCTCGTTTGGTGTATGAGAGCAGCTAAAAACTGTATGTCTAGCACAGGTCCAACACACTCAATAAATCCTTAAATCTGAAGGGGGGGGAAAGTTACCCAGAACAGCACCATGCCTGCCTTTGTAGGAGTGAAATAACATTCAAAATTGTGGACAAGCAGCATGATCAGGGACACCACAAGGCAAATGTAGAATTGAGGCAGATTTATCTTTCAACAATGGTTATACTTTTAATCTTTTGTTAAAGTCACTTCTCTAACATGTCATTTTAAATCTAGATCTCTTCTCTACATGCACTCTGCCCTAATTCAGTGAACTGCCATGATCACTTGGGCCAAAGCTCTTTCCCAGCAGGCTGTAGCGCTACAGTGAGAATATGGGCATTCCTTTTTCAGAGGTTTTAGACCTCCTTCCTTGGCTGGGGAAGAGCCATTGCATTCACTCTTTGTGGACGGTCTCATTTTCTTATTTTATGGCCATGACATGGTGGGTGCCTGAATGTTTATGTAAAGTGCCTTTGAGTCTCAGCCAAAGTATGGTGACCCCATCGGGTTTTCCAGGCAAGAGACAAACCGAAGTGGTTTGCCGTTGTCTGAATAGCTTCTGTTAAAACATAATGAAACTATGCGCATAGGGTTGCCAGGTCCCTTTTCACTACCGGCAGGAGGTTTTTAGGGTGGAGCCTGTGGAGGGCAGGGTTTGGAGAGGAGAGAGACTTCAATGCCATAGAGTGCAATTGCCAAAGCAGCCACTTTCTCCAGGTGAACTGATCTCTATTGGCTGGAGATAAGTTATAATAGCAGGAGATCTACAGCTAGTACATGGAGGTTGGCAACCCTACATGTGCACAACTTTGGGAGATGTGCACGCAAGTAGATATATCTTTGATAGTTCCATGGAACTGCCTGCTCTGGTAAAGAAGCAAAGTGCCTCTCTGAAGTTTACACTTGAAAGGGCATCAGGGCCCTCAAACCACAGGTTAGAAAGTACTGTCTGAAATGGAGGTGTTGTGACATTCTGTAGTTTCTTTCTAGTCTTTAATTAATGGGAATTCTCTGTATTCTATTTATATCTGCTGGGACAAGAGACATTCATTGGGCTATTCCATATTTTGAACGTATGAAGCTGCCTTATGCTGAGTTAACGTTCATCCATCTACTGTTTAGTCTGAGAGCAGCTCCTCTCCAGGATCTCGGGAAGGGAAAAATCTGCCTGCTATATAAGATCCTACAAAGATGAATTCAACAATCACCTAAGGACTTGATTTGATGAGATGATGAGGGATCTATGACTGGATCTTCCTAAAAAAATTAAAGTTGAGATATCATCTTTCGTAAGACCTAGATTCATATCCTGAGAAGACCCCGAGAAGAGGCGGTTGGAGCCCATCTTAATCTTACAAAAAACTGTTCTACAAAACCTACTGTTTAAAAATCACAATGCAGAAATTTCACATTCCAATTCCAACACCTCAAAATTTCAGTTTCTAATTGAATTTTACAACATTTTGAATGAAAAATAGTGATATAGCTTTTGGAAATGGATAGAGAACCCTAGGCTCTCACAAATATCCCCTTTGACTTGGCTAATTAATTTGCCCCTCCAAGGAATTAGGAAAGGATCATCCTTTTTCACTTCATCCTCCTCATCCTCAAGTAAACTGAGAAAAAAGTGCTCCCATTTGTATCCTGAGAAATGGAGTCAGCACTGTACAACTGTGGTTGCTACTAAACTGACCCCCGTTTTGTTCTGAAGTTACCCCCAAAGGCCTGGAACAGAAAAACTGACTTGACAAAGTGCTATTTCATCAACAACACCATTTATCATGGAGATGGGTTGAGCAAATTTGAAAGGCAAAGCAAACATTCATTTTTTTATACAAAAGGTTTGTAGTATAGTTGACAGAGGCCATATGTGACCTGCTTAGTGATTGGAAGGGATAATTTCAGATAAAAAGTGAAAAGACTGTCCTGTGAGGTAAAGTTATACCTCCCTTAATGAGCAGTAAAAACAGGGAGGGAAACTATTGGATTTCCAGTGACCTGAGGTTCAACTTCCTACTTCATCACATTTGTACATGAGTTGCTAAGGAAATTAGAGATAGCTTGCCCAGCGTAGCAATTTAAGTAAATGGACTCAAGAGTGCCATTTTTCATCTTACTGAGGGACTAGTCCCCTAAGATCTTTCAAGCAGCAACCTGCAGCTGGTTGTCCAGGAGCAGAGGCAAAGGTTATATCCTTCTGGAGCTCTCCATTTAGTTGGCCTTTTGGATGTCAACTACAAAAAATATGCAAGATTGCTGCAGCTAAACTGAGAAGGATGGATAGTATTATTTAAAGGCATGTTGGGTACACTCATGGCTATCAATCCCACAAAAACACACACAAATTCCCTTATTCAAGACAAAAAAAGTTCTAGGAACTTGATCTGGGAGACCCTTGGCTCAAATCTCATGTAGAATTTGGATAATATGGTTGATTTCCAGGCAAGCAACTTTTCACACTAAGAATTTAAATAACTGTGTAATCAAATTATTTCTAGTTCTTTCTTTATTGGACATTTTATGCTTGCTTCTCAGCCACCAGCTTATGAGGTGGTGCCCAGAAATAATACCATCAATATGGTATTGAATATTCAATAATAAAACAACACTGATCAAAATTAAAGTAACCAAAATTCACCTAAACTCTAAATGAACAGAAAGACTTCATATCTAAGTAGCAAGTGAGCAGACTCTAACATAGCTACAGTTCGTCCTCATAAAACCTTGAATATGTTTGTCCAGATCTATCAAAATCTTACAACAGTATTCTTTTTCTCCCACAGCTTTCAAGTATATTGGTATGTTCTAATAAGCATGGAAATGCAAGAGGAAGATGCTCCTTTATTTTTTAAAAAAAGAATATATTTGTCATCAGCCCATTTAACATGTATTACACTTTGTTCTTTTGTAGAGATGCATAAATCTGCAACTTTTAAGTACTTTTATGGGTATTTAATGCTCAAGGACCTTTTCTTCACGCCCTGCATTCTTTTTCCCAAAATCCAAATGCTTCTTTTATGTCATTAATTTTACAACTTTTAACATCTATTTTAGATCTCAGGTTTAAGGTTTAAGTTAGGAGTGCCATCCTAAGAGGTGTCACACTCTTCTAAGCTCTGGCCTCAATGGATGGACTTAGAAGGGTGTAACTCTGCTTAGGATTGCACTGTAAAACATTTCCCTTCATGTGAAATATTTTAAAAAGCATTCTATTTTTCCAAATTATGAATGGAATGTTTTTATTGGTTTCAATCCCAATAATAAACTAGAAATAGGGATGTTAAACTCTCCTTTGTAAATTGATGGGACTTAAAAAGGATCTGTCCTCCCCTGTAGCTGAAGTACCAAAGGATATTATTGTAAATTAGCAGCCCAGTCCTGAAGAGGGGGCAGATCTGCAGCAAACAAGAGCGGCGCAGTCACGCTGCCTCCTCAGAGGCTTCCCAGCCGCCGCAGAGGCAAAAAAAAAAGAAGTTGAAAAACTAAAAAATAAAAACGGTGGGGGGGAATCCTCCATTGCCTCCAACAGGGCTGTGCCACCCAAAAAAGGTAGGGTTGCCAAGTCCTTCTTTGCCACCGGTGGGAGGTTTTTGTGGTGGAACCTGAGGAGGGCGGGGTTTGAGGAGGGGAGAAACTTCAATGCCATAGAGTCCAATTTGCCAAAGCCGCCATTTTCTCCAGGTGAACAGATCTCTATCAGCTAGAGGTCAGTTGTAATAGCAGGAGATCTCCAGCTAGTACCTGGAGGTTGGCAATCCTAGTGAGGGGGCGTTCCCAGGGTGAAAGGGGTGAAGAAGCTGCCTAATGGCAGCTCCTTCTACAGTAATACCATAACAGATCCCAATGGAACACTTGTTATGAGCACCTAAAGAAACACACTCAGCAGTGGGCCACAATACCAGCCTCATTCATAAAAGAACCAGAACAAAACACAAGAACAGCAAAAGAAGTGAATGAATGTAAAATTGAGAGAGAGAACCAGACAACAGAAAAAGCAGACAGAATAGAATAGAATTATGATGGAAATATGATAAAATTACGCTTCTGCTCAAACTTCAATAAGCAATCAAACAAGTGTGGTGGAAGGTTTTTTTTTTGGTATGGTGGCTACCCCCTTGGTTCCAGATGAACACGTGAACCTGAGCCTCCCTATTGTTTTGCATATTCCAATTGATTTGGAAGTTAATCCAACTGAGTTTAATGGACTGTACTGTGCAATCCTAAAAAGAATTACATCTCTGTCCATTGACTTCAATGAATTTAAAAAGTCAAACTCTTACATGGATTGCATTGTTTCCTCTCCCACAAATGTATGTAGGATTTCAGTTTCCAAAAATTCTACTCCACTCGGAGAGGTTAATATAAATGAGGGTGTCAAATGTTCTTCTGGTTATTTATTGTTTCTTCAATTAGCGGCCTTTACACAGCTCCATAACTCTTTGGCCCTGAATATTATTTCACATAATTCATGTGGACACTTGTATAAGCACAGTTGGAAGGAAAAGGGGGAAATATATGAATATCATGGTATATCACACTTTAGTTCCACCCCCCCCCCTGTACAATCCAGCCTGCAACCGGAATAGCCATGAGACCTCTGTAATGATTAATTACTTCAGGATCAACAAAGTTAATTTTCTTCTTTGATAAAAGTAATTACCACTGTGGGTATTTTTAATAGTCCATAGATTTACAGTGTTCACATTAAATATTTCTAATTTAAAATTTTGTTTGGAGCTTTTAGGGGAAAATAATAATAAGGCTCGTCCAATGTTTTTCATTTTGTGTAAACAATGGGGACAAAGGTATAGGATAGTTAATTTTTCTCCAATCTGACCATCCCTCTATAAACATGACAGGGGTGTTCTTGCTGACTTGATCATACATTATTATTAGATGACTCTAGCTGAGATTGCATTATGGGTAAATTGTGTCCCCCCCCCCAAGAAATATGTCATTTCTCCCTCAAAGTATGCCAACTTCTTAATTCTACAGTATGTGGTTTCAGATATGTTTTATTACAGTATTGCTAAATAGACTATTGGACACAGGGGCTGTGGCTCAACGGTAGAGCATCTGCTTGACATGCAGAAGGTCCCAGGTTCCCAGCATCTCCAATTAAAGGGACTAGGCAGGTAGGTGATGTGAAAGACCCCTGCTTGAGACCCTGAAGAGCCACTGGCTGTCTGAGTAAATACTGACTTTGATGGACCAAGAGTCTGCTTCAGTATAAGGCAGCTTCAAGTGTTCATTCCAGTGGATCTATAATATACGTTACTTTTTCCCTAGTGCATCTCCCACTTTAATTCTAGCCACAGAAGTTGTCAATTATTGCTATATGCATTGATTAAAGCTATTTACACAAAAAACTGACTGTACTCTGCAAGCAGGGCCAGTCAGCTCTCCTCAAGTGGTACCAGAACCTTAGTCTGGGGGCTGGCCAAGCTTGAGGGCCAAGAGCTAGAAACCCTAGGGTTATGCCTGATGGACCAGTTGATCCAGAAAGCTTCCCTTCCCAGCCCAAGGCTTATATAGGCTGAAAGGGAAAATGCTCTAGCTGCTCTGGAAGCAGCACCTAGGACTCGAGCAGCATCTGCTGGAAGCAGCATCTGGGGCTTAACTGAGGTCAGAATCCTGCAAAGGCCACTGGGACTATGACCAGGCCCAGGAGATGGAGCATGGGCTACCAGCCTGACACTACATCTTCACTGGACTGTCTTGGCACACGTCTGCGGCCTCTGCTGCTCCTGTTGGTGAAGGCAGATTCTGGTAAGCTTGTGGACCTGGGGAGCACTTAGTTGCCCCAGGACCTGGGGGACAAAGGTATGTTCTGGTGGAGGAACTCCAACTGCAGGGGCAGCCTCTGGAGCAGATGGGCGACGGGTCTCCAAGAGTCCCCTGCTCTCCCCTAGGCCATGTTTCTTGCTTCTCAGGCTCCTCCTCTGAGACTTCTGAGTTGGAATCCAGAGCCAGCTCAATGGGGGTCATGACAAAAACAGTCTGTTTTGAATCTTAGATTGCAAACTGACTTCAGCAACAATCTGAAATTACCTATTGCTGTCAGAGACATTATGTGGGTTCCCACACCTTCGAAGAAGAAAGGACTTTGGATATGACCCTCTGTCCTTCCTTCAGGAGATCTGCCTGGTGCTTTCACTGTTGGCATTTAGATCAGTTTCTTTTCACATGACTTTGGAAGTTTCCTCCATTTGTTCTGTCCCATGCTGTCCTAATTGCTGCTGTGTTTTTTTCCTGCTTTTGTATTTTAAAGTTTTATTGTTGTATTTTATTTTCACTAAACTACTTGGAAAGCTTATAGAAAAGAGGAGGATAAACTAATAATAAACAATTAGCAATGATCCATACTGAACTTGTGATCCTTGAATTCATCCTTTAAAAAAACCAAATTGTTTTATTTATTTATTTATGTTATTTATAGTCTGCCTTTCTCACTAAGGCTCAAGAAGGATTACATAGAGTGAGTCAATACAATCAAAAGGATGGGACATTCGATAAACAATGGTACAGTATTTAGGTTGTACAACCAACCAGAAATCTAAAGAACAGAACTGAAGCAAAGCATAAGTGTTAACATGACACATTAAGGCTACAATCCTGAAAGGGGGGGGGTGAAACTCTTTAGGAGTTGGCGTGACCCTGTGCTGGCATAGGTGCTACCTAGGGTTGCCAACCTCCAGGTACTAGTTAGTGCAAACAGGAAACCTGTGCTGAATTTAGGAAAAGCTAGTGAAACAAACAGCACGCAGGCTCAATAACACAGAACAACTACAATACACCATATGTTAAACTAACACCTTGTATTAAATCATCTTATTATACATAAATTAATTAATAAGGCATTAATTCATGCCAAATAAACACCCCACAAAATTGTGCACATATAGGGTTGCCAACCTTCAGGTACTAGCTGGAGATCTCCTGCTATTACAACTGATCTCCAGCCGATAGAGATCAGTTCACCTGAAGAAAATGGCTGCTTTGGCAATTGGACTCTATGGCATTGAAGTCCCTCCCCTCCCCAAACCCCACCTTCCTCAGGCTCCACCCCAAAAACCTCCCGCCGGTGGCGAAGATGGACCTGGCAACCCTAGTGCTACTTTATCACAGAGTAAAGTAGCACCTACGTTGGTGCAGAGGCAAATATACTAGCGCCAAGAAGCTACACTGCTACGTGGGGCTCCACCACTGGCGCAGCTCTGCTGGGAGCAAAATCCTGGAAGCAGGAGCCCTTGCCAGCATGGGGGGGGGGGGCATTCCCGGTGCATTCCTAGGAGTGGAGCTACCTTTGGGCAGTTTCCTAACCCATTTGGACACAGGAATGCTCCCTCAACCTATGGTATGGCTGTACCACCTTTTTTGGTGGTGTAGCCTCCTCGCTGGTGGTGAGGCTTTTTTGGTGGTATAGCCTCACTGTTTGCTATGGGGTCATTTCCCCTTCTTTACTTTTTAAACTGCTTTTCTTTTATTTTCAGTGGCCGCTCCCAGCTGCCACGGATCTACCTCCCCCACCCCCAGAAATGGGCTGTAAATTATGGACAATTACATAGTAGGATCTAACTTACAGCAAACTATACAGAATAGTATAGACCATGGTCCCTAATAATTTGTCAAAGTAACTTTGTGAATCTTTTTGTACAATGCTATCCTTTTTGTACAATGCCCGTGTAGAAAAGCTGTCTAGAATAATTCAGTTTTACATAGTTTATGGAAAGCCAGAAGAGTGAGAGGCTTCCTGACCTCCTCAGACAAGCTATTCCTGGAGGTCACAGTGGAGGTATGGTGAACATCAGTAAAAAAAGATACTGCCAACAGGACCCAGAAAATGACCTAGTCTAAATCATGCTGGGGAAGATGAAATAGCTTCTCAGATACTTGTGGAGAAATTATTTTTCACCCACAAACTTGAAATTAGAACTTGAACACAAAACTATCACCTGAGCTTTCCTGAGAGATAAGAAAGACCCAGGGGAACTCACATCTGGTTGAACAATTTCCAGGTATGTCTAGTAGTTGAAGTATATCTAGGTTCTCTACCTGAGGGGGAGGGGGAGAACTATCATTCCCTTACACTTTAAAAGCATCCAGCTTAATACAGTCAAGATGCCTTTTGCATGACTTATTGCAGCAAGCAGCAACTAAATCCATGCCTTGGCTGCTGGGCTTATATACTCCATGCAGAGCCCATACTTTGTCATGTGATGAGAGAACCCATTCACAGTTTGTAAATCCCTTCTTCACGCTGACAGCATATGTTCGTGCCAGATGGGTGCCTATCCCTTCCTCCTAACAGCTGAAAAAGGGCTCTGCAATAAGATAGGTGCTCCTCTCTCCTTTACATATGCTTCATTTTCTCTCCCACTGCCTTTAGGGTCTTCAGTAGCCTTTGGGGTCCTCACACTTGCAGCCCTACACCCCACCCACAAAAGACTTTCTTTAAGCATTTCAGCAAGAGGTTCTTTCTTACATCTTATCCATCCTTTAGGGTCCCCCCCCCACTTTTTGTTCACTATTAATTATGCTATGTCAGAAATCCGTAGTAGACCCCTCCCTTTATTTCATTGTGGGAACATTCAGACAGGGAAACTTACACACACACACAAAAGCGAGAGATCAGTGAAAGATGGAATCACAGATGAACAGAGAAAGAAAGTGTGTGTGTGCGTGTGTGGGAGGGAGGAATCATGATGCTGAAAGAGAGAAACAAAAAGAAAATTATCTAGAAAGCATCTCTCCCCACCCAGTGGTTGAAATTCTCAAAGATTCCCCCCCCCCATCCCTTTCACCGTGTATGTAGGAAGGCTTAATAGTTTTCACTGAATTGCTTGGGTGCTTGATGAGCTGACAAAATGTTTCTGCAATAACAAGTTCTCTGGTTTCCAGCCATGATTACCAAGAGGTTTAGAGGTGAAGCCACAGAATATGACACCTTTGATCAAGCCATCTTGTTATTGGCAGGCTTTCCCAAGTCAAGCCTATAATGACACTTTACTGATGTAACTAGAGAGATCCCCTTTCTCTCACACATCACTCTCTATAATGCACCCTGTTTATTTGGATGGCTCTGATGAGGCTTTAGGGGACATAAACTATAGAAAGCAATTAGGGCTGACTTAATGGTTAAGTGTTCCCCACTTCCAGGCAGCAAAAGTTCCCTCACACCCTGGCCAGATATAATTTACTCACATTTGCTGGACAAAAACTGAGCTCTGCTTCACAAAACAGCTTTCTTTGGTATTTCAGTCAGGAAAGGCCATCAAGCCACTGTTCAGCCTTTGTCAAATAGGTCTGAGCCAGCATGCTACTCAGGTAACTCAATCAACTCACACAAGTGTCCCCCTTCTGCCTCATCTAGCATGCCCATAATTGGACTTCTACACATCTCTCTCCAGAGTTCAGTACCCAAACATCTCCCTCCTAAGTTCAGCACCCAAAATTCAAACACGCCAACGGAAAACCAGACAGTGCATCCTTGTTCCAATCCCATGGTGGATCAAAACATTTGCACAGAACTGAGCCAATAAAAGAATTCTCACAGAAGTCTAGCTACTACAAATCCTATTAAAAGGGTATCTCAAGCCCTTTGTAGCTGGTTCTGGTACCAAGCCTCTGCCACTGCTGAAGAAACTGGATTCTCCTTCCATACCTTCTTCCTCACTGGACCTTCTTTGCCCATCCTTGCTGAATCACTGAACCTCCTGCTCCTGTTCTCTGCCTGGATCCCCAGCTCTTGAGCAGGTTTCAGTTTGGATTTTTCCTTCTTCCTGGACCAGCTCCCCTTCTCCTTTTCCCCATATCACAGCCCCATGGTCTCTTCCATTCAGGACAAAAGCAATGCATGTTTTTCTTTTGACCCTTTATTTCCTTTTAGATCCCCCATTCACTCCAAGCAGGTGACAAACAAGGGTAGCATTGCTAGGACTGTGTTACTGTGTTGCAACTGCTGTGACCCCACCCCTACCCCGGCCAGACTTTGGAACAGATTTCTCAGATGATGACCAGGAGAGCCAGAGACCACTCTGGGGAAAGACCAGGAAGCTCAGGGGACACCCAGCACCACTGGACCCCCTGCAGACCCAGAGCCTCTTCCAGACCCAGAGCCCCTGGGTCCCGATGAATATAAGAAGAGCCATTCTGGATCAGACCAAAGGCCCATCAGCTGCAGAATTCTGTTCACACAGTGGCCAACCAACTACCACTAGGAAGCCCACAAACAGGAAACATAATTCTGCCGTGCTCCCCTGTGATTAAAAAAGGCATACTATCTCTGGCACTGGAAGGAGTAGATAGCCATGGTGATTAGTAGCCGTTGATAGCCCAGTCCTCCATGAATTGGTCCACTCCCCTTTTAAAGCCTTCCAAGTTGGCGACCACAGCCACATCCCGTGGCAGTGAGTGCCACAAATTAAATGTACACTGTGTGAAGAAATACTTCCTTTTGCCTGTCTGAATCTCCCACCCTTCAGCTTCAGTGGATGACCTCAGGTTCTAGAATTATGGGAGAGGGAGAAAAGTCAGTCAAAGGAGCTGTACCTGAAGGCTTAGCTCCAGGCAGTGCTGCCAAGATGCCAGAATCCAAGGCAGACAGTTCCCTGCTTTATAGGGGCAGGTCCTGGACTACCAGTCTCCAAAGGTTTCCCCATCACCACCACCATCTGGCAAGATTAACAGAGATGATGGACCCATGGGGAGGAAATTCACTGATGAGGAAACACCAGGCTAGCAACCCATGTTCCAACAGATCACTGCCTAAATAAGCATGGTGCTTCTAAGGATTGGGGCTCAATCAAGCCTTGGCCAAATGAAGCTCAGGAACAGGTGTGGGACTTTTGCCCTCCAGGATATTTAAGCTCTGGGCTAAACAGAGTGCCTTGCTGGTTCACCTGGTTAATATGGCTCGCTTGCTTCTATGCTACCTGTGCGACTGGCCCCAGCACCCAGCTACTGAGTCTGCTTCAAGCCCTTGTTATCAAAGCCAGAACATCAACATTGTTAAATGCTTTTGCTTTCCCTTGAATGTCTTCTTTATAGCCTTGTATTTTGTTATGGGATAAAGATAATTTCTTTCTTAGATTGTCTCCCTCTATGTCATTTCCCCCCTCCTAATTTCACTGCTGTGCTAAACTGGGACCCAAGTCTAGTTGATCCCAAAATGGTTGCTCTGGGGATGTGGACCATCCCTACACATGAAAAGGATGCTTTGTACTTTACAGGCCCAATTTGTCAACCTGATTGGGTAATGGTTGCTACTGCTTGGCTGCCTTCTCACTTGTGCAGTGTTTTTTGATCTTCATGGGAGCTAGATTCAGAAGTAGATGCATGATGGGTTAAATTCTATGAACCACAAGCACAATGGCACTGATGGACATATCTCCTACCAGTAAACTCATTTTCATCTCCAAAAAGCTGATTTTGAGGACTGAGGGAGCCCCATGGACAAAATACCATGGGCAAGTAAAGCTGCAGCTTGAGGAGGGCACAACTAGTTTAGAATGCATATGGAATTATCACAATTTCCAACCCCCCCCCCCAACATATTGGCAATCACACAGCTTATCTATGGACTGGGATTCTACAAGATCCTCCAGCTTGTGCCACTTAACAGCCAAAGGGGAAGAGTTTCATTGAGAGTTATAGAAGCAGAAGAAGAAATTCTCTATGATGTGGCTACTCTACGTTTCATTGAGTTAAAAGCAGACACTGGAGGCCAAATAGCTTTGTAGGTCATTGCAATTTTCTAGAAGCAATTTAATTTGCTAGGAATCTTATCCTAGGAACACCTGTGTACTGCTAACTTTGGGTTACAAATATTTTATTTTCTTATATCATATTGAAACTGCACAATGAGAGTAAGTAGAAATGAGATCTTTTACTGAGTTATTTTGTTTGGAAACATCTAGATTTTTGAATTACCTTTACCAGACTGGAGAAATAACACAAATCTCTATACAAGGCAGTTTTTGTAATGACTACAGTGAGCTTGCAATCTGCCCATGCCTCTGTATTCCCCACCAGACATTTTGTAGTGTTTCCTCTGAACCCTTATAAACTCAGGGACCTACAATGTACAAAGGCACAAGGCCAAGAGCCTGCCAGCGTTCTATGAGAAAATCAAATAAAATAAAATGCCTGTCCCAAAATGAAGGGTTGTGGATCCTTGGAGAAATTATGCAACCCAGCTAGGGTTGCCAGGTCCCTTTTCATCACTGGCAGGAAGTTTTGGGGGTGGAGCCTGAGGAGGGAGGGGTTTGGGGAGGGGAGGGACTTCAATGCCATAGGGTCCAATTGCCAAAGCGGCTATTTTCTCCAGGTGAACCGATCTCTATCAGCTGGAGATCAGTTGTAATAGCAGGAGATCTCCACGGGGAGGGGAGGGACTTCAATGACATAGAGTCCAATGGCTAGAGCTCCCTTGGACAGATGCATAAGTTGGGAACATCCAATAAAAATTAGGGGTAGCACCAGTCTAAAATGTGCACTGATTTATTATGCTAGTCTAGGATGAGATGCTAGCTTGTATTGTGTATATGTTTTTTTCTTTGTTATTTGTTTTTGTGTTATATGCTCTTTTTGAGAAAAATCAATAAAACATTTTCAAAAAAAGAAAAGAAAATGAGGGGTAGCAGATTCAGGTAGGTCTTCATGCAATACACAAAAAATATTAAGGAATTCACTACCACTTCCAAATTTCCAACCTATGTTTGAGATCCAAGACAAATGAGCAAATATATCTTATCAGATGCTGTATGCCAAGCTGAATAATAAGAGCCTCTAGTCAGGGCACCTTAAGGAAGACAATGTTCCATTCCTTTCTTGTGTACTGAGCATCCCCATGCATATTTCTGACAAGAAAGCAAAAGACAAGTAAACAACCGACAGTTAATTTTGGACTTTTGCTTTGTATTTCTATAACAGGGAATGGAATCACCTGGATTTATTCCCAGTGAAATTCCAAGGGCTGCACAGAAACTATGCCAGGGAAGAAGCTGACCCAAGACTTGGACATTCTCTGTGGTGGTTTCTTCTTCCCGCCAACTCAACTTTGAGAGTTTCATGCTTGAAGCTGCCAACACCTCCGTTTCATATCCAATACCAGACACACAATCCAAATGGAAAGGGAAATACAAGATTCTTAGCCTTACTATGCACTTTGCTTGTCTGGAGTCTAGGAAGATCCTTTTTAACAATATCGGTATTTTATATATATATTGCAGATTTATTGGAAGTTGAGCACAAGCCTATAGCAGATAGCTCCCTCCCCCTGTCCCTTTTACACTCTGTGTTTTTTAAACAGGATGCCGAGGTGGGAGGGAAGAATGTGTAATTAAGAACATCTATTATTTCCAATGGCAAGGACCCTTTCCCACCTGCATAAATAGACCTTTCCGGAATAGCAGCCTTCAGGATTGTAGCAGGATTGTCTCTGCAGAAACATGTCCATCCAGCTGTTATCCCAGCCATTGTTTTCTTCGCTGTTTGGGTTGAATAGCTTACTGTCCCCAGAGTGATTTAAACTGGCACCTGAATGAATATCTTGTGTGGGGGAATGGTGGCCTGTGTCTGCCTCTCACAGATTAATGATGCTAAAGAAGGAGGGTTGTCAGAAGAGAAACAAGACCTTTCAGTGAATAAATTCACTTGCGAACCTCAACTTTGTCTGCCGAAGATGTGAAAAGGAAATTGTGTTTAACTCTTCTTTTGGTCAGTAACTTCAGTGTAAATTGTTGTCATTGGGTCGGTGAATTTTATATTTTATTAAATACTATAGCACATCATTTATCTCTGAACTGCTGTGTTGACAGTTCAAGTACAAGGCAAAATCTTCAGCTTCCAGCCAGAATATTTTCCATTCAAGCCCACTTGTATTTTCCTAATTACACTTCCTCTTCATGTAAAATGAGATTGCTTCTGTTCTCAAGCCTACTCTGAACATGAGCTCACATCCCAAAAAATGTTGTGGGTCATCAAAACTATTGGAATTTTATCTCCATAGGAAAAACCACATGCATTCTAGGGGAAGTTTTGTAGCAACTTAGGGATATACAAACCTCCTCTACATTTTTATTTATTTGCTTCATTTATACCCCACCTTTTTTCTCAATAGGGACCTGTGGCTTACATTATTCTCTTCACCTCCATTTTATCCTCACAATGATGCTGTGAAGAAGGTTAGGCTAAGCATATGTTAATGGACTAAGGTCACCCAGCAAACTTTAAAAAATCCCCTGAGAAATGTTGGTCCCCAGCACCATGCACAAATAAAAACAGGATAACCAACATAGATTTAACAAGTGTATTTCAATGGCTGCTCTATATCATGAACTATTCACATATTTAAGGGCAGGATGCGCTAGGCAGCCTACAGCTACCACGATTTGGGAAAATCTATCCTGGCTCCATACTCAGCCAGCAATTTTTTCTGGCTTTGTTTATCCTAGTCTGCATATGACCTGTGGCAAGAGGGGCCAAGTCTCATCTCCCTCCTCCAATGTGCCTCGCAGAAACCCAAGGGTTGGGTCAGGGGAGGACTGGGAGTAGGGTTGCTGACTCTGGATTGGGAAATACCTGGATATTTTGGGGGTGGAGTCTGAGAAGAGCAGGGTTTGGAGAGGGGAGGGACTTCAATGCCATAGAGTCCAATTGCCAAAGCAGCCATTTTCTCCAGGTGAACTGATCTCTATCGGCTAGAGATCAGTTGTAATAGCCATCATCTGGAGGTTGGCAACCCTAACTGGGAGGCAAAAATGCCCCTGGAAGAAAGCTCCATCCCCTGTCCCTGCTGCCCTTAATGGAGGGAGGAAGAGCAGGCTCCTGGATTCCCTGCACAGGGCTGGAGATGCTGGCTGGGGTTGTCAGGTAGGGCTGGGATAGCCAGTGCATGGTGACAGTGGTGTGTGCCCACCTCACATAAAACTCCGGCCACTGGCTCACACCTGCCCTCCAAATCATGGCAATGACAGCTTGCAACCCCTGGTTTCCTACTGGCCTCACACAGACTCATGACAGTGTTTCCCACCCACCATTAATGGGGTAAGGACCACACCTTCCTTGGGGCCGGGATGACACCGGTGGGGCGGGGGTGTGTGGCAAACCTCCAGGCCATCAGCCCACCGTGGCTTTTCCCAGTAGTCTCCATGGCCAATCTGCCCCAGGTTTGGATGATAATGCTCAGCACCAAGAGCATCCCCTCCCAACTCACCATATAATGAAAGATGGGCTGTTACAGGAATTGTATGATGCCCCAGGATGCTCACCAATTTACCCTGCCTATCATGAGCCACTGGCACTGTACTTGCCACCCCTAGTTATGCTTAATCAATCCAAAGATCCCATATTTATTCCATTCCTTCTGTGATAGGATGAAGTAGTCAAGAAACAGACAACTAAAATGCAAATCATAGGAGACCCAAAATTCCTGCTTGGCTCCAAAGCTTCCAGGTAGTCCCATGTTGCCCTTCAACAGCATGCAGCAAAGGCTACATAGAGAAGGTGGGAAGTTCTTTCTATTGCTCTCCCAGAGTCTGCTCCTATAGGCAAAGCAATTTACTGTTTTATTTGAATCCTCAAAGGGACTGGGACAACAGCATCTATGAGTCCATGACCATGAATGCATTTCAAGTGATTTGCCTGAGCAGGAATATCTAAAATCACCTCAAATTTCACTTTAGGCAACATTCTGTGCATCCCTATTGTTTCTTAAACAAGTTGAATCATCCTCAGTGCACAGAGATGTGTCCCGAGCCCTGGAACTCACCTCTTTTAAATCTTACTTCCTGTTCATTTAACTCAGAACAGTTTTGTGATTCTTAATCTTTAATCTACTACTACCCCCAAGTATGCAATGCTATCATCAAACACCTCCTATTTATCTATTAATTAAAATGATACAATACCTTTCCCACTGATCACACAACCTAAGATGACTTGCAAAACACACACACACACACACAATCCTGCTGACCACAGACCATTAAAGTTAGGAAAAGGCAAAAACAAGCCACAATTATAATTTTTTCCCCTCAAGATAACACATTCTATGAAATTAAGTGCCCACCTAAAAAGAATGGCCTTTTATTTTTCAAGAAAGAAAGTCTTGTAGTAACTCTTTCTCTGCACCTTCTTGGAGGAGGCATTCCATAGCACAGGTACTAGCTACACAAAGACTGGGCCTGTGCTGTGGCTGAATATAATAGCTTGAAGGAAGGGATAAACCAAAAAGAGCTCTTGGGAGGATTTGAGGTCACAAACAGACCCATAACAAACAAACAAACAAACAAAAAATTAGGCCATACTGTAAGTACTCCAGACAAGGTAGGGTTGCCAGCAGAGAGCCTTTGGGGAAAGAGAAGTAATGTCCCTTCCGTTTTGTACTTGGAAGTGATGTCATGACACTCTGGGAATTTACTCATCTCTATGGTTTTTACTATAGAGATGCATAAATTCCTCAAGCATTATGAAATCATTTCTAGATATAAACCAGAAATGATGTCACAACATCACATGTCATTATGCACTGTTTCTCCCCATCCATGCCCCTTACTCCCAGTGTAGTGAAAAGGCCCAATGGGGCCTGGAGCCCAGGGGTGGGAGCTTGCCTGGCACCCCTGGGAGGACAGCAACCCTAAGACAAGACAACTTTATAGAGATAGGTATATTGTATATATATTGGGCATGATGGCTATCAGCCAACTCCATAGTTTAGATTCCTATTTGTTATGTGCCACTTAGGGCCTGTGGAACAAAACTAGAATGTGGGGTTTTATTTTCAGTGCAAGGTAAACAGCATTATGAATCTTTCTCTTTGATTGTTGTTGGAAACCATCGTAATCATGAAGGGTCTGCCTACAATTCTAAATCCTGAATGCTCCCCAAAGTTCTGAATGACTTCAAGATTTATAGATCACTCGCAGGGGGGATAGCCCCCCCCTTAAGAGCCACTGGGATGGTCAATGGGTGGATAGGGGTATCAGAGTCACACACATTGTCCCTGTTCCCACAATCCCTGAATTGATTCAGTTCTTCTCCACAGAAGCTCTGGATGGAACAGGATCAACATGTTGAAGCCATGCTGTCAGACATGATCTGGACTTCCCCCCATCCATTGTCTATCTCTAGTTTGGCTAGTTGAAGTGCACTTTCCTTTATTCAGCCAAAAACTACCGCAATGCCTTCCAGTTTTGACTAGCATGCTTAATATGCACTGTATTCATTCTTTATATAATTTATCTTCCACTAAATAATTTTTTAATCAGAAAGTAATTATTTAAAATATCTTAACTGTGTGATTACAGTGCATTCTTGAGAGGAATGCCTGCACCGGTCATAGGAGGCCCTGCCAAAACCTCCTTGCAGTGTTAAATATCCGGGCATTCCTGGCCCAAAAGGGCTTTGAAGGCCGCCTAAAGGCAGCTCATCCCCCAGCCCAGCTCCAGAATGCCCCGGGAATGCCTCCTAGGACGCCGGTGCAGGCTTTGACAGCGTCCGGGCCTTCCCGCCGGCGTTCGGGCCACAAACGCTGGCATAGGTTACCCAGATGCCAGCACGGGTGGGCCAGATGTTGTCGCAGCACCTTCCTGACCTCCAAAGGACTTTCGCCCTTATAGCTCAGGAATGCGCTGTAAGACTGTAATTACCACTTGAATCTAATCAACTGTTACCACAAAATCACCGACAGTTTCTCACCTCTTTCCCTTCATTCTAAATATCTGTATCATGAGTCTTAGATGTGATCCCTTTGGGAGGCATTTGTATAATTTGGGAGCCACAGCAAAGAAGCCCCTTTTTCTTAGTACTTGTTTATAATGTGTGGTAAGCAAATAAATAGCCCACGTTTATCAAAAAATACTGAAGGCAGATCACAAAGATATTTAAAACCAGTAGATGACAATAAAACTAAGATATGTTTAAATAATAAAATGCTAAAACTAATGCAGAACCATAAAACATCTATATATATTTTTTAAAACAGTAAGCCAATTTTTTTCAAAAAGTTCCTGTTAAGAGGTTCTCTTTTACATTTCCACCAAGGAGGTGTTATAACCAAGAAAATCCAGGGAAAGACTGTAACAGATTGAATTTGTCTGCTGGAGGTGATCTTCCAGAGACCTTACTCAGATGAGTGGAGCTGACACAGTGGAGCATAAAGGGAGAGACGGTCCTGTCAATATGTTGGTCACAGGCCATGAAGGGCTTTACAAGCAATAACCCTCACTTTGAATTAAAAGCAGAAACTAATCAGCAGCCGATGAAGTGACTGCAAAATTGATGTATTATGATCATTCTGTCTTCTTCCCAACCATAGTCACCCTGTGAAAAATAAATGGAATCTGGATAATCACCTTGCTTGAAAATTTTACTCAAAAGGCTTTATAAATGCTTCATAGATTGATAGGACACATAAAAATGAGATTCGGACCCAGAAAGTATATAGCCATATTCCTAAGCCTTTTTCTTATTAGTATCTAGAGATGATGGCTTCTCCAGTACACCCCTAGTTCATTCTTGGCCAGAATATCTGAAACAATACCTCATTCCCTATAAAGATACTTCAGTTATTATTTGTTGTGTCTTCCCAACCCTCTAAATCTAATCTATATGAGTCTTTATGTCATAAGTCAGTCGGAACACAGAACTCCAGCTGATGCCTAGGTGGTGCTGAACAGCATGACAGTACTGAGTCAAGCATTTCACAAATGACTCTTGTTAATTCAGACCAACGAGGTATTTGTAAATCATGTTAGGTCTGCTTGAAGTTAGGTATAAGAATCTGACACAGGGACAAGGCAGCCATGCTGTAATAAAAGTGAAGTGGAAAATAAAACCTTGGCTGATGGAAAACTTTGAAATCCAGTGCCGGGCTGGTCACGTTTTTAGCGACTGGATCATAGATACAAACATATTCATACAGTCAGCTGTATACACACATACACATACCCTAAAAA
The DNA here is from genome assembly GCF_029931775.1 of Euleptes europaea. NCBI lineage: Eukaryota > Metazoa > Chordata > Lepidosauria > Squamata > Sphaerodactylidae > Euleptes > Euleptes europaea. The sequence goes on from NC_079313.1 coordinate 73,707,133, forward strand.
GAAAAAGGAGAAGAAAATGTACAACATTTTAGTGCAGCTGGATGTAAGTACTCCAGTAGGGTCTTTGCTTGAACTTGACGATCAAACAAGTTTCAGTATTTAAAACAGACTTTTTACACTACATGAAAGGTCAACTACAGAATACAACCAAGTTTAATTGCTTGAAATGGTGCATAGAACAGGTCCTTTAATTGGAAGCCCTTTTGGCAAGTTGCTATATGTTCAAACGTTTGATTAGATGCCAGTGCTGGAACCCCTTGAAGTCCCAGGGTCCATTGAGCACTACGGATGTTAAACATCTTTCACCTCATGTACTCTGCATGTTTTTGAACTGAAATGTTTCTGACAATTTATACTAGTAAAAGATGTTGGGTTTGACAATCTGTTTTCATTTGAAGCAAGACTAGGGGTGGCCAATACACTTTTCTGAGACCTGTGAACATTAAAAGGATGCAAACGTTAGCATGCGATAAAATTAATTCCAGCACTTATAGGTAATGTGGTAACATTACATGCTAAATAACTACAATTTTAAATACATACTGTTTGTAAATAGCTACTCACTTGGTTGCTCATGGCACAATATAATTCCATCCGAATGCCCAGCGAAGTCTTTATACATTTAAAGGACAGTTGTTTCTATTTTTCAGGCAGGCAGCCTATGAACCACAAGTTACTAACCCGGATATATTCAGGACTAGTAGAGGAGAGTAACTTTTCTCATTTGTAAAGCCATACTTAAACATTACGTCGCAGTTTTTTAGAACATGATTACTGTATATAATCCTCCCTTACTGTTTAGCCTACTGTTACATCTACTGGCATTTATTACTTAACATAACATGGGAAAGTATATGAGAGTACAAACCTAAGCAGTGTTACCTATGCCCATGAGGGTGAAGATGGGCTGCCAGCAAAACCCTGCACCATGGATTGTAACCAGTGCTGGGATGCAATTCCAGTAAGGGACAACAGCCAGGAGATACATATTTGACAGATGGACTGCTGGTTGCCAGTCGTTGTGATATGGTGCAAAGCTCAAATTCACTGTGCTTCATTACCACAAATTCTTGTCCTGTTCCCCATTTTATATTTACTGAATTAAAGTCTTCATACTTCTGAAGTTACTTATACCAAAATTATATCAAAATATTACTGAAAATCACATTGAATCCAGTAATTGAGTTTGCTGCTGTTACGCTTAAGAAAATTATATTCATATTTTATTAGTTACCCCAGGGTGCCACACAGCAGCGTGAGCCTCCTGCACCCACGCTACCTTCCCAGCAATGTATGCCGAGTGCAAGTGTTTGTGTTGGCATCTGGGGGGGGGGGCGTTCCTGGGGAATTCCCTGGGGAGGAGCTGCCTGTAGGCAGCTTCCTAACCCCTTTTGGGCTGGAAAGGAGCAATTTTGCAAGTGTTGAGGTACGCCTGCAAAATTGTGGCTCAGCCCCGTGGAATTCCCCATAGAGTTTTTGTTTTTCTCCAAAAATACCCTTTCCTTTATTTTTCGGCTTGCTGTGCTGGTAGCAAGCTGCTCTGGAAGGGATTCAGCCGTGCCACCTCTGTCCGCTGCCTATCTGCCCATTACAGGAATGGGCTACCCATTACATAGATTTCAGCGAGGGAGCATTTTGGTTAACATTAAGTTTTCCACTGAGGCCAATGAGGCTTAAAAGTGCTCAGCTTGGAGGGGTTGTGCCCTATGCAAATATGGGTCAGCTTCAGTGTACACTTAGGTCAAAACTGCATGGTCACTTTATTCCCTGCTTCAGCCAGGATTCAGCCAGGATCGAACACACATTCGGCGAAAACGCATGCGTTCGATCCTGGCTCAATCCTGTCTGAAACAGGGAATAAAGGAGGCTAAAGCGACATGTACAAGTTAAGTGAAAATTCAACCATGTTATAATAACAGGAAGCTACAGAGCAACTTGGGTACATAAGGAGAACTGTTAGACTCCTCCTATCTCTGAAAAATAGTGACTACCCTCACTTCAATCAAAAACATCATTTTCCATCCATTAAAATTAATTGTTTGAAAGCTGACATTTGTTTAGGCAAGTGGCCCGTCTGGAAAGCATGCCTAACTATAGATGAAAACCACCATGTCTGATACGCTGTTATTTCCATCTGGGTCATTAGCAAATAATTCAACATCAGACAACTGCCAAACCTGATTGAAACATTCAGTTTGGGCACCAAGCATATTTTCCTGCATCTATTGTATTCCTAAATATACTGCTAGGACCTCATATGCAGTCCAGGACTTAATGAAATAAAGAAATAGCTAGATGCACACATATTGTTCCTCACTGCTCACCAGGCATGGGTTGTATATTACTGAAATCTGGGGGCACTTTGCTATGCCAAATGAATCACTAAATAAACACAACTTGAAAGTGAACATAATTGTTCCAACACAATTCTTACATTCAGAGATTTAAAGAGAAGAGGTAAATGTGTGTTTTTAACATGTTTATTCTTGAAAAGCCTTTTAAACTGTAAATGTCTCCAGATCAGCAAGTTTCTCAGCTAGTTAGTTCCAGGTATATTTTGATAGTGTGGATTTTCCCTCAGTCCACAGTGTTGAATTTAGAGGTTTAATTATCACCTTCTTTCATTATACTGTACACAGAGATTGTACTGTGGCAGCTAATGGAGTATCCTGTTAATGGTATACATTTGAAACTGCCATGTTCTAGATGTTCTATTGTAACAATATTTAAAACCAACCTCAAATGTGCTCCTGACCATGTTACCTTGAGACTGGTTCCACAAAGATGTGATGAGCAGCTCCTCTTATAACGGTTGAACTGAAGCTAAGCTGGAAAATAACTGTGCTGTTGCTTGAGATCCAGCAAGCTGTGACTTTTCGCAGCCTAGTAACAGGGTTACATAATTAATGGACATCACCAGCCATGGATTGGATTGGTCAAATGAACTCAGACCCTTGGCCATAAAGTATAGCCGTTTCATTCTAGTTTTGCTCTTGGTGTTTTATTCATGGGCCCTTGATCCACCTTGGACCTTTTGATTTCATACCTGCTTTATGGGCCAGATATGCTGTCTGTCCATGCTGTCTCTTGGATAAAAATGGACTTTGAATGCTGGATGATTTCAGCTGGAATGGTAACAACTGGTAACACTGAACCAATACTATTATTGTGTGGTTAGTCCTTTTGATTTAGCCTTCGTTATTTTAATCCTAACTGTTCACTGTGTTTTTAGAAATATTCTTGCACAATTTTAATAAATCAGGTGACTTCAATCTAATTCCAGTACCTAGGCCTATGTGACTACCAGGTAAGTGTTTTGTGAAACTAACTCTGCAAATTGTCTAACTTGCAGGGGTGACTTTCTTGACTTTAATCCCAGGAAGGTTGGAAGCTTGCCCTTTGGCTTCTGGCTTTTTAGGTAGAGAAAGGGGCTGGTGGCAGCAACTAAGATTGAGGTGTGTGGACTCATACCCCAGGGTTAGGGTTGCCAGGTCCCTCTTTGCCACCAGAGGGAGGTTTTTTTGGGTGGAGCCTGAGGAGGGCAGGGTTTGGGGAGGGGAGGGACTTCAGTGCCATAGAGTCCAATTGCCAAAGCGGCCATTTTCTCCAGGTGAACTGATCTCTATCAGCTGGAGATCAGTTGTAATAGCAAGAGATCTGATCTACAGCTAGTACCTGGAGGCTGGCAACCCTACCCAGGGTTTTGCAATTTTGTGTGTTGCTGGCCCATCCCAAGAATCCCTTGGACTAGGGGTTCTTGACAAACATAGCACTTTTTAACAGCTGAGTGGAACCGCTGTCCCAATTAATTTTCCTTTTTTGCAATCAGGGAAATGCAAACAAGTCATAATAGTCATAGCATGCAACATAGGACAGTTATAGAAAGGATCCTAAATTGAACTTCATGGTTCATTCTTTTCTGTGGCAAAGAAATAGAAACTTCTAGTTTAGCATTCTCATTGCTACACTTCTCCACTTCAGTTAGGCAGAAGGGAAGAAGAATTCACAGGTTTATTTCTCCCTTGAGAGAAACAGGGATATCAATTCAAACTAGACAGCTTTTGAATTTTGGTCTCATCCCTATTTTTACTCTTGGCAAAAGTTTTGAAAGGATATTATTGAACATACACCACCATCTGTACAGAAATAAAGAGCAATTCTGAGAAATGAAAATATTCAACTTACTTATATGTCAGTTTGAATACACACATGAAAATGTACAAGAAATGTTCTCATTCAAAGATTCGCCAAGACTCAGCTGTCATCTCATACAAATAATCTCATAGAAATTCAACTTTCAAAGAATCTCTAAACATGCCCCCCAAACCCTGATGGGTAAGTGTAAATATTCCCTAAATTTTATGGTGTTTGTGAGAAAGGTACATAGCATTTCTTTAGCCAGAGCCAGACAGTGAAATATAATGTTCTGTTTGTATCAGCTACATTTCATAAAGTACCTGGGAAACCTTTCCAGTGCAGATTCCAGTACCAAACCCCATAGTTATCTTGGTCTTGGGTTTGTTTGGGGTTTTTTGGGGGGTGGGGGAGATCAGTACTTTCAGACCCATTTGGTAAAATAATCTGAAGTGGCCTACTCTTTCCTTCTAGGGGCTTCCTACATACAATGGTTTTACTGTATACTGAAAGGAACCTAGAAACATCCATTATTCCTCTCAACCAGGCTGGGTTTTCTTTATATCTTGTTTAAATACCTACTAGAGATAGGAGGGCCCTGACCTGGATGGCCCAGGCTAGCCTGATCTTGTCAGATCTCAGAAGCTAAGCAGGGTCAGCCCTGATTAGTATTTGGATGGGAGACCACCAAGGAATACCAGGATTGCTGTCCAGAGGAAGGCACTGGCAAACCACCTCTGTTAGTCTCTTGCCATGAAAACCCCAAAAGGGGTCACCATAAATCAGCTGCGACTTGATGGCACTTTAGACAGAGAGAGAGATAGGAGGAGAAAGGAACTGATTTGGTCAAGAAGGGCACAGGTAATAAGGAAGCATTTGGATCCCTTGAAGATCTCATGAAGCACAATGTGAAGGCATTCATACATTTGCGATGCTCTTGGCAGAATAAAGCATATGAAGTTGTTACAAGATTCAAAATTGACATTACAGAATTGAAAATTAAGTAAATCCAATTTATGTCAGATTAATTAATCTGTTCTGACTGATCTATTATGAATCACACCATGTTCTGAGGAGAGTGCTCCCGTCCTTGCTACTTCCCAGACTTCCCTGCTCCATCCATTCCCTGCTGTCATTCCCCTGGTCTGTGTGTGGTTCAATTCTTCACTGTCATTCCTGTGCCCCACCTTGCCAACTGCTAAATGATAGTCTACAGAAGAGGTGCAGTAGTGATGGGGTGGCAGGCAGGGTTGGGTTTTTTTTTAATTTCCTGATTTTTGCAACTTATTGCTTTTTCTCTCCTGGTCTCAGCACTATTAGTTGTTTCTTTTTTATCACATTTGCTGCTGACTCCTTCCAGTCTACTGGGTCTTCGTGTTCCTTGCCAAAACCAATATTCATGCAGCTGCCAGAGGCAGCTTTGACTGGCACTTCATTAAAGGCAGTGAGGATCATGGCTCTAAAATAAAATAAACTCAGTCACTTAAGATCTTTCTGACAATGTTACTGACTTCATGATGTCATTCCACAGTCCGCCATTGCCACTCTGCCCTGCTTCAAGCCAAGCATGGGAAATGGGGGGATCTCCAGTCACAAACAAAAATTAGGAAGAATAACTGATTCTGCGCTGAATTGCACAGAGGATTGCCAACCTCCAGGTACTAGCTGGAGATCTCCTGCTGTTACAACTGATCTCCAGCTGATAGGGATCCGTTCAATGGGAGAAAATGGCCACTTTGGCAATTGGACTCGATGACATTGAAGTCCCTCCCCTTCCAAACCCCGCCCTCCTCAGGCTCCACCCCAAAAACCTCCTGCAACAGTCTGCAACAACTATTAGACTATCACAAGAATAGTGAATTTAAAAATCTTACAACAAAGACTATTACCATATATGGTACACAAAATGCCTGATGTTCAAGCTGGATTGAGAAAAGGAAGAGGCACTCGAGATCATATTGCAAATTTACATTGGTTACAGGAGCATACGAGAGAATTTCAGAGATCTCCAGAACTCTTCTTCAGGTTCGATGTTATAAAAAACAAATAAAAGTGTGGGGTGTGGTTTCAAGGAGAAGAAAATGCTTCAAGTACATGAAGTTAAATCCTATTCAAGTCTGCATTGGGTGCTTAATGGAGAGCGGATTCAAATGCTGGTTTCAAGTTAGGCCTTTTCCTTCTCCAAACAAAAGGTAATAAATCAATTATACTCCACAAGAAAAGTAAAGACCAGCAAGTGTCTCTAATGCCTTTCTAAATCAACAAAATGCGAAATCTGCTTTTGGAAGAGAGACCTGAAATCACTTGGAAGATGCACATGATCTTTTTATATAGTCAGACACATCATTTAGTTAATCAGGCTAGCAGGAGTGACAGATTTACTGATTTGGCCCTTGAGTGACTGTTCTTATTTATCAGAATATAGCCAGAGTCATAACTGGTGATACATGCTTAGCCCTCTGAGGAGTAACACATGGTATTCCCAGTAGGAATGAGTGGAACAATTCGTTTATTGTCCCAGAATGTCATTCTGTGCTGCATTGCACTCTTTAATTTTGATTTAACTGGAATTACTAAAATTGATTACACAATTGTGGGCACATGTAAACACACAATCACCCACATATGTAATGGTGTGATTATACATATGATTGAGTCAAGATTGTTATGTGATGTAGGGCTGTTGAAAAAATATTCGGTTTGATTCGGATTCAGCTGAATTCGGCCCGCCATCCACACACACACACACAGGAAAAAAGCCCCCAAATGGGATGTCTTCTAGGAGTGGAGTAATCCAATCCGATTCCAGCAAGCAGCAGCAGGCAGGTTGGCTCGTGGCAGCCAGGGACGGGACGGGAGTATGTATTCTCTTCTCCCGGCCAATTCAGAGAGGTTCAAAAGGGAGAATCCCTTCTCTGATTAGCCAGAAGAAGACCCAGCTTGGACACCTATTGGCAACTGGCGTTTGGTTCTCTCTCCTGAAAGGCAAGTTTGCTTGCCTTCCAGAAGAGAGCTCGCTCTTCGTTTCTTTTCAGGAAGGTGCTGCGGGAGAATGCTGATTCGGGGATGCTGAATATGTCCGAATTTATTCGTCGTCCTCTCAAACTTGCTGAATTCGGATCGTCATTTTCCCGCCTTTTTTTTACTTCGGTTCTATCCGAACTGGAAACCGCCAAATCGGGGTAAATTTGGCTGTTTTTCAGTTCGGATGGAAACGAATTGACAGCCCTAATGTGATGCTTTACTGATGTGTACATATGCACTTGAATGCCAGTAAAACACCACACAAAACAAAGTCAGTTATTTAGGCTATTTATATACCTCTCTTTTCTTCTGATACAGGACCTAAAGTGGATGACAGCAATAAATACAGTACAATAATATTATTATGAAAATGAATTAAATACATAGTTAAAACCAGTGATTAAAAGTAACTTAATTTGATTATTAAACTAGTTAATTAACACTGTTAATCCTGAGCCTATTCAAAGGAATGGACTGAAGATTGAAGTAGTTTGAGCAGGCCATCAACATTTTGGGGATCCTAATTCATCTCTCTGGCATCAAGCAAATCTGAATTCAAATTTGACCGAGGTCTTCTCTCTTGGCAAATGTGTTTTGGCTGCACTTCATCCCATATGCCTCTCTTTGTAGATCACTGTTAAGGAAAAGGAAAACTGACAACCTCCAACTTCTAATGCAGTTTTCTGCTCACTTCTAGTTCACATACTCTGCATGAGCAATCTAAAACGGTGATCAGGGAGCCAGCACCTGTGAACTCTAGACCTGAACCAGTGAAGAGCTTAGAATCTCTTGCAGAGGGTTTTTGTAAATGTCATAAAACTGCAGCCCATAGAATAATATTGAACTCCTATCACAAAAGCATTCACTAGCAAGAGGATCTCCTCAAGTGGCACACTTGCCTTTTGTTCTGCTCATTGTCCCTCATTATTGTTATGTTAATTTTCACATATGAGTACTAGAGAACAGTTAGAATATCACAGATACAAGGAGGAAACAATGAATGATGGATCAACTGAATGAAATTAAAGAAATGAACTCTGGAAAGATATAGGATTGCCATCACCGGGTTACAAAATTTTTGAAGTTTTGTTGACTGAGCCCTGGGGAGGGCAGGATTTGAGAAGGGGAGGAACAGCAGAGGGGTGTAATACCATCCTCTAAAGCAGTCATTTTCTCCAGAGGAACTGATCTATGTCATCTGGAGATTAGTTGTAATTTCAGGCCCCATCTGGACATTGGCAAGCCTCGACAAGAAGCAGGAGTGTGAACATCAAAAAAGCGTCAAAGAATGATCAGAAAGGCTCCCTTTGCATATACATTTTGGACTATAGGAACCACTTTGTGTGTGTGGGGAGGGGGGAGAAACCCCTATCAACACTGTGTGAAACATCTCCCATGCAGAGAGTTTGTGATAACAAGGGCAAAATTGCCTAAGCCATACACAGAGCAATTCTGAACAGTTACACCCTTCTAACACTTCTGACCTCATGGACTTGCCTCTACACAGTTGTGTTTTCAACTGAAGCAACATATGAAATGGGCTTGAAAGTCCATGCAAAGCATAAGCCAAGGGTGTGTATATGCTTAGAAGAGAGCCATGTGGAGCAGCTGTAAACTCTCGGAGACATAACATCTGCAAGAATATAGTATGTGACAAACATGCAGACCAATGAGGTCATTAGAATTTTACTCAATACTAATATATTTAATGAGAAAATTTGAGTAATTGGAGATGGCTTCAAGTGTAGTGTTTGAATGTGAATTTCCCCTAGGGCTCCTTGTTATTTGAATATTGGGCACTGGCTTGACTTATTGTAAAAAGCAAACCCAGACAGGCAGTGTAGGTTCAACACCAGTTTCCAGTGTCTCAATGTGTTCATATCTGAGATTCTGGGTGGGGTTCATAATCTCCATAGAGCCTGTCCAGCCACTAAAGCATTTTTACCATCTTGCAGGGAGCTCTGCAGAAGGACTGTAGTCTTTAATGACACTGTTTGATTTATATTTCCACAGTTCGTAATGTTTGCAGACTTCTTTACATGTCTCTGGTTTGAATGTAGTTGTAGCATTGGCAGCTTGTGCAATGTAGGCCATAAAGGCTGCACAGATATAGAAAGAACCTGATGCCTAAAACCAACAGCAGTATGGGCATCTAGGTAATGCAAACAATTGTATGTGGATATATGGTGTTATTAACAGTGCCTGGGGGGGAGGGGTTCCTACTTGAAAAAGAGAGTGTAAGGATGGGCCAATATTCTACACCTCTTAGTTCAAATCTTTCTTTATGACTATGGTTTCCTTGGCAATAAAGGAATCAAGGTTACCACTGCCTTGAAATTTTACAGGTATGATAGATGCACAATAGATACATGAGAACATCCAGGATGCAACCGTACTTTCACTATGGTAGGTAAAATATCAACATTCCCAGCTATTTCTCTGAATGAAGCCTGCACCGTTTCATTGTTTCCTTTAGATATTCACTCTCAGATTGGTCTCAGCTTTATAACATTTCACTTCCGAATCTGTCAGATAAATTCTACAACACCAGTCTCCTTTCCTGTCCTTACAGTGCGACATGAGCCTTCTTCAGATGTTCATGTGCACATGCATGAGAGCAGGACTGCACATCTGCCTTCCTTCTGATGTTTACATGCTCAGTCAAACATCTACAGCTTGCACCACACATTTGACTGAACATATAGATATTGGGAGCAGGGCCATATCACATAATCTTAGTCTATTTAGGGGTGAATGGATGGATAAACACCCCAAAAGGGCTTACATTAATTAGAAAAGTCGTACTTTGATTAAAAAAAAACTTTGGGGTTAAAAGAAAACCTTCCCTTAGACTCCCACAATCCAGGACATTTCCTCCAATACTTCATGTTTCAAACCCAACCTACCAGAAGTCAAGATATACAGATCACAAAGTATGAAAAATGGAACTATAGAGTTTAGACATGGTGACTTCCCATCAAAGCCTGTTAATAAGTATCTTTCCCCCTAAACAAAAGGGTATCTAACCAACTAAAAACCCCATAAACTATTTCAACAATTTAATGTAAAGTTCCCCACTAGGGTCATGCAAAATAAATAAAAATCGGTAATTTTCTGGTTCGGGCAATACCCCAAAATACCCCAATTTTTTTCAGTAAACCCAGAATAAGCTGAATACCCATACCGGTAAGGGGGTATTTCAGCTATATTTCTGGGTTTACTGAAAAAAATTTCAGAGCTCCTGTGGGGGCATTTTGGGAGGTTAAAAAAAGGTAAAGGTCCCCTGTACATGCACCGGTTCATTCCTGACCCATGGGGTGATGTCACATCCTGACATTTACTAGGCAAACTTTGTTTACAGGGTGGTTTGCTAGTGCCTTCCCCAGTCATCTTCCCTTTACCCCCAGCAAGCTGGGTACTCATTTTTGGAGGTAGAATCACAAAATTTGCATCATGGCTGCAAGGGACTCTCCTTAGACGGTCACCGCAGTTTGGTGAACTTTGGGACAGGGGTCCTATTTTCTGGGCCAGCAAAGGGGTCACCCCATTCTCCAGGCATTTGCGAGCTGAGTGAGCCCTGTCTTTTAAATAACCCTTATGCTTGATGCAGATGTCAACCCACCGAATAGTTGTCAGACCAAGTTGGCTCCAGTTACACAACCCCTAACTCAAAAGGGCCCCAACTATGGGGCCCTAACAAAACCAGTCAAAAGATAGAAAAATGAGAGAGCCGTGCATCTGAGCAAAGGTGAATAGCCAAAATCCAAAAAGATGAATTTTCAGCTTTTCCGAGAATCACCTATTCTGCTTCAGGCAGATTCCCAGGTTTTGGTATTCAGTCTACCCAAAACCCGAATATTGCTGAAACGGCTAATTTTGGGTTTATTTTTGTTTTGGGTATAGCGATATACACAACCCTATTCCCTATTTCTATCACTCCACTTTTACTTCTTTTCTAAACTTTCAAGTAACTTTAGAGAATATGTCACGATGTTCCAAAAGTTCCAAAATAAATAAATAAATAAATAGAGTTGGGATGATGCTAATTACATATCCATTCCAATTCTGGCACTGGGAGTAGTCTCACTTTGGCCAGCCAACCATATAATCAGACCAACAACAATAATTGCACCCCTTTAAACAGCAGGGTGCCCTACTTGTGAACTTCTCAGAACCATCTGGCTAGCCACTTTTGGAAGCCAGATGCTGGCTTGGTCTGTCCCAGCAGGGATCTGCTTAAAGAGCAATAATTTGGCACATCCATATTTATATTTTTAGCAGGTAGCTTGAAATATTGAAATCATGCTTCAAATCAAAACATATGCACCCCTATCCAAAGCAGTACATAAGGGGAAAGCACGCAAAGCACTGTTTCAAAGCAGTAAAAAAAAACACTGATCTGTTAAGGGGAAGAAGAGTGGCTAACTACCGAATGTTTAGGGCAGGCAATAACATTCAGAGGTATATGTCTGCTTGACATGGATGTTCTATTTAGTTATTATGGCTAATAGCCATTGATAGACGTATGCTCCATGAATCTGCTTAATCCTTTCTTAAAGTTAGCACCCACTACAAGCACTATTGCAGTATAGGGTTGGGCAAAAAAAAAAAAAAAAAATTCCGCAAATTTCTGGTTCAGGTTTATTGGGCCCGATTTTTCCGGTAAACCCGAAATAAGCCAAATACCCATACCGGTAAATATTGGTATTCGGCTTATTTACGGGTTTACCAAAAAAAATCAGGCCCACTATAGTCTATGGAAAAACATTTTTGAAGCTCCTGTGGGGAGGTAGTGTTCCCAAATTTTCAGGGTACTGAAACTCAGGGTACTGAGTTTGAAGGAACTCTCCTTGCATGAACCCCAAAGTTTTGTGAAGATTGGGTCAGGGGGTTCAATTTTATGGGGTCCCAAATGGGTTGCCCCCGTTCCCAATAGGAAAACATTGTAAAGTTCACACAGGAAGACACCAAACTGCCAAAAAACCTCTCTCTAAATTCAATAGTGAGAACCATGATGACAACAACAATGTAGTGCCCCACAAACAATCAAATCACCCCTTCCTTTCAGATAAAAGTCAGCAAGATCTGAAACAGAGAAAACCCCAAAATTCAAACAATGCAACTTTGAAACAGCAAGCAGAGGAGAAATGGAAGCAGGGCCTCCCACCCAAAATAATCAAATCACCCCCTCAAACTAGCAACCCCTCCCCCCTAACCAACAGGCCAAGGCCTGCTGGAATCTAGCAAAATTTAGAAAATAAGCGCCAAATACAACAACTTGTTTAAAAGGAAAACGATGATATCCCAAACCCTTTGATGTCTTCTCCTCCAGGCAGCAGGCAGGAAGGAATCCAACCCAAGCAGCAAGTTGTAACCCAGCAGGTCAGGATGAGGCACCAGGATCCAGGATTGCAAAGGAAGAATCAGGCAGCAGGAGCTAAAGCCAAGCTATGCCACCAAACTCTCTCAAACAGCCTGGTCTGGAAACCAGATCTGCTTTTATAGTCTTTGCCCAAGCACAGAAAAGTTTGAAAATAATTTCAGCCAAAAAACACCTTCTGTGATTGGTGAAAGAACACTGTTCTTCCTTACCTGGGTTCCTATTGGCCAGTGAGAATTCCTGGCCTCCCTCCCTCCTCTTCTCTAGGTTGTCCTCTGTTGCAATCCAAGTAGATTGCACCAGCTGGCTTTGCAGCAATGCAAAATGCATTGTTGCCATTGGCCACATGGGAAGCTCCAGTTAGCCTTCCTATTGTCCACTCCAATATGCCTGTTCCCTCCCTCCTGCTGCCCTGAAAACCAGCCAGGGGGCAGGAATATGAAGAAAGGAGATAGCTGTCCTTTAAACACAACAAGGGCCATAAAGTGGAGACTGCAGAATGCGAATAGCCAAAACCCAAAAAACTGAATATCTATTCGGCTTTTTTGGGAATCACCTATTCAGCTTCGGGCAAATTCCCATGGTTTAGTATTCCATCTATGCGAAACCTGAATATTGCAGAAACTGCTAATTTCAGGTTTATTTTCCTTTCAGGTATATCGATATGCACAACCTTATTGCAGTATTCTATTTCTGTGACAGTTGGTAGTATATGGTTTGAGCTGCCACTTCTGTTCTGTTTTGTACTGCTTATATGATATCCATCATTCTAGACCAAGTGCTCTCTTTTAATAGTTGCCCATAGGGAAGTGGCATCTGAGATCTAACAGGGAAAGAGGCCCAGCAGCTCATTTTAATCGACTGTCTCAACAGGAGCCAAGGGCTGCAAGGTGAATCAAGCAATAAATTTTTCCGGTTGAATTTTTGAAACAGTGCATGGCAGCACAGGACCTTGCGTACAGCGTGGCAGTTTAATCTCATATTAAGTATGCTTCATGCAGCTATTTCTTTATTTAAAAGTTTTTTTTAAGGAAAATCTGAAATATGCAAACATTACCTGATGCTGAATCCTTTCATCAGTTATTTCTTCTGGATAAAATAGATTCACCAAAAGGGATAGATAGAGGTAATATAATCAGGGGTGTTGAGGACTTTGCAAGCAATGCATTCAGTATTCATATTTGTTCAGAAAGCCTGTCTCATGTGAAGTTGAACATCTTATTTGCTTGCAATTTGAAATGAGTAGCCTTTGAGCAATTTTGAATCGGCATAGTAGCAGCACTTAGCTTGACAGCTGGCTGGATAGCTATTCTTGACACGTGGTCACAATTACTGGCTTGCTTGGATTTTGACTGAACCAGGGCCATCATCAGAGGCAGGTCATACAATATTGAAAATCAGCTGCATTTGTGTTTATGCACTTTTGTGCCTGCACAGTTGGTGGCATTCATCAGTCAGTGACATTGAGCATGGTGTCCGTGCTCAGAACAGGTAGTATTGAGCTACAGTTCCAGATACCATTGTGAGAAAACACAGTGTCTTAGATCCAGACAAATGTTTCTGCTGGCACAAGGATGTCTGTGATTTTCCCACTTCCCTCACTGTGGCAACAGCGCCAAATACCCTCTGAAATCTTGTTTGTTTGGTCCCCTCTCCCCCAAGAACAGGATTTCAGAGGGTATTTCAGGCTGCTCAAGGAGGCAGCCAACTCATGTTCTGTGGGCAGAAATCTTTGCACTCATAGAAATGTTCCTCTGGATCCAAGATAATGCTTACAGTCCAATACAATTAAACAGGCTCAGCTTTGTAAGTAAGGCAAGCAGGCCAAATGGGCGTGGATAGAACACTAGAGACATAAGCAACTTCCCTCACTCTACGAGCCAGCAGGATCAAGATAACCGAAGAAATCATCTCTTTTGTAAGCTAAGATTGTCCAGATTTCAGAGGCATTGGGCGAATACATAGGAGATCTTGTATGGTATTGCACCAAGCTACATGCAAAGACTGGCCCAACAAACAGAGTTGGGCCCTGCATGAGCAGCACAAATGACCACTGAATTTATTGGCTCCCCTGCTTACAACTGACAAATTGGTAGGGATACCTGAACTCTTGCAGGTTTGGATTGCATGGCAATCACTACTCTAGTCACAAATTTTCCCACAATTGATCAATGAACAGTGAAAGAAAAATATGTCAGCAAACCAAAAAAAGAAAAAAAAGATGCCAGGTAACAGGTGACTGCTTTATTGTCTTGTGAATCCTCAACACATTTCGCTGTACATGCTTCATCAGGGGGATCAGAGTTCCTGTGTGCTGATCCTCTCCCCAGCAATTGAGTTGTATTAATGATCACTGAAGAGATCAGTGATTATGCACTGTATTACCTATATAAATCAGGGTCTCTGAGCTGACACGATGGTTTTGCTTTCATAAAGTACCCTAAGTTCATTTAGAAAATGCAAATAAATGTAAATGCACACTGGGTAAATGGGAGGTGACCATCCAGTGGGAAGGAAGCAGGTTAAGAAACCACAGACTTTAAGCAAGACGCATGTGTCCCCCCCATTATTTATTTCCATCCTACTTTTCCCTTTCCAACAATAAATTTTGTTTTGTCCATTTACATTAATTAATTTGTCTGAATAGTATGGCCAACCATTCATTGACAGCTACAGCCACTGAATCCCCACAAAGGAGGACCAAGAAGTGAATTGGAGTGGAGGTCACTTGAACCAATATTGATTATTTAAGTAAGTTCTTTCAGACATGGATTTTGTTCCTTGTTTATATTTCTAAATACTACCAGTCAGGAAAAGATTCCTGTAACAACAGTAGACAATAATAACAGTAAAAATGCAGTAATCATTTCATGCCTTGTTTTGATTTTTGTGAATTTATTGTCGAAACCATACATATTTGATCATAGGAAGAAGACAGCTCGGACTCGATTGTGAAAGATGTATGTCATCTCAGACTGATCGGCAATTCTTTGCTTATTAAGACTCCACAAGCTGCCAAAAGTTCAGCCTCTCTTAGAAACCCAGCTCTTTAAAGCATAAACCATGTCCTTTGCTATCCACAGTGGGTCTCTAAAGCACATGGTATACTGATGACAAAAAACTGGGTACCCAAGATTGGGTGGAGAAGGTAAAATTATATAATAGAAAAATATTTTTTATTTTAAGGCGCTTATATCAGGGTTAAAAACATTAAAAATGATAAAACAAGGTACAATGGCAACTCATAAGGTTGATAGACTTAAACCACACACCATACGCATTTCGGCCTACAGGCCACCAGTGGTCAAATAAAACCCATATAATGCACACACAAGTAATATACAAATGTATCACCATATGAAGATAACTTTATACAAGCCCAGGCATGCATATAGGATGTAAAATAAATTTCAAATTAGAAGGTAAGGTTCCAGGGCTTACCTGGAGCCCTCTTTGCCATCGCAGGCTGCAAAGCAAGGCAGAGGCCCGGTCAGTGGCAGGGCAGTGTGTTGGGAGCAGATAGCTGCAGCTCCATCTTTGCCCGGATGCTGGCTGGGTGAGTGGAGTCTGCTGTATGCCCAACCAATGGGTTTTCGGCCCATTGATTTAAACGAGCCTATCAAGGGCCCTTGGCTGGTAGGGGTGTGGTCAGTCAGGCAGATGGGGAAAATGAAGTTTCCCTGATGTCCGCCTTTATGGTATTTAAAATGGCGTTCATTCCGTCAACCTTCAGGCCACTTCTTTCTGGTCCCGCCCTGCGCTGCCTAGTTTTTGGCTGTTAAAGTTACTTATATTTATATTGTCACAACTTTAGTGGATGGAGCATGGGGCTGGATTCAGTTTATGGAGGAAAGCGGCCTGCGTGCCCCTTTCTTCTGCCTTGGGGGATCCCAATAAGGGATTTTGAGGTGAGGATTTGGTTTCAACATGCCCAGAACAGGGGCGTTAGGATTGCTTCATCCCAAAGTGGTGGGGGAACCACCAAGTGGCGCATGTCCAGGTGAGTTCCCAGATCTGCCATCCCTGGCTACTCTCAGCAAGCTCACTGTGATTAGGATTTGCACATCAGAACGCATGGGGTCATTCTATGTCCCTGATCCAGCTCTCATGCTTCGATAAGGCACATTCAGCTGTTGCCAATAAAAGTTGTAGCCATTTTTTTCTCCAGATTGTGTTATGTATGTTTTCTGGTTGCATGATTGTTATACATTGGTTGGGGGGCGGGGGAAATGAAGCCTTACGATCGATTAGCTCTGGGACGGCAAATCCCTCTAGGTAGAATACCTGTACGTTGTTCTACACTGGGCTGTATTAGTCTCATACAGAGTGTGCTTGCTAGTATCAACCTGGTAAAGTGTGGCAAATTCATAATCTTTATTTTAAAGGCTGGAAGATTTCAGTCTATGAAATTTCTGTTTGGTGGGTTATCTAGTGGTCTTCATTAAATCAATTGTAGAAGGTCACAAATGTCACAGCACTAATAACCCCCCAAGATCAATTGTTTCTAGAGTTCTTATTAAGAGAACTCATAATTAGAATATTGTGGGACAGTGCCTTTGTTCATGACCCATGAAGTACAAGTATTGCATTCTGATGTACCTTCATGTGCACATGTGCACCTAAACCCCTTGTTTTGCTGTGCTCCAATATCCCTGGTGGGAAGTCTGGCAAGCCACCCACCAAGTTCTAATAAGAACTTTTCCACCCTAACTCGTTTTTGGATATTGCTTCTTTGGGCCAATGCATCAAATATCATTGCAGCCTGATCCTTGAGGCTGACTGAAGAATGTAACTTGAACGAATCACAAATGTCAATATTTATGGTTTAATAGCTCACAGTGCAATGTGGAAATAGCTTGTAAACTGCCTATTAAAGGCTGCAGGCCACATATTGTTCTAATCTTGTTTCTTTAGGAGTGGGGGGAAGTCATCTTCCTATGTCCCCCCCCCCCCCGCAACACTAGTTTGATTCAAAACCTCTGAGAACTTCTGGCAATCTAAGGGAGATGGTACCAGAGAAAGGATGAGAACCAAGGTGGGAGCAGCCCCCTTCTGTTTCCAATCCTTTCCCCATTAACATAGTTTCTTCTCAACCTAGAAGAATATAGCATGATTTTATAACTAGATCTAAAAGGTGGTGATCACCAGCCATCTGACTAGTTGCTTCTGACTACTTGCTTATCAAATCAACAGCAAATGTTATGACTGAAGGCATATATCCAGCTATGGGCCTAGATACTGTTGCCTTTGCAGTCTGTTCTCCCTAGAGTTAAGGGAACTGGGAAGCTTACTTAGAAGTGACAACTACAA
The DNA here is from genome assembly GCF_029931775.1 of Euleptes europaea. Classification (NCBI taxonomy): domain Eukaryota; kingdom Metazoa; phylum Chordata; class Lepidosauria; order Squamata; family Sphaerodactylidae; genus Euleptes; species Euleptes europaea. The sequence continues at coordinate 73,724,981 of NC_079313.1, forward strand.
CACAAATGCTAGACAGTTTAATAGGTTCAGAGCACATGAGATACCTAACTCAGTGTCTGTGACAACATGCTTTCCTCTGGAGTTCAGACTACATTTCCCCTTTGGATGATTAGGGAGACAAAATCAGGCCTTGGATGTGTAATAGATTAATAATTCTCCAGCTTCTGTACTGTTTATGTCATTAATTCATTTGTGGCATAGTCACGCTTCAGCATGTTTTGCCTTTTCAAATGCCCATCCCCCCACAATGGCATTACATCAAACCTTAACATGAATCCAAAATCACCCAATTATTTGGTATTTTACCACCTCAGTCCTTCCCTTCCTATACATTTAACAGGTCCTCATTATGCGGGGGCATTTGCTCTAGCTCTTATTAACGCTAACACCTCTGAAATATTGCATGGGAGGGTTTGTAACATTCCATATTCAAACTATCTTTGTCCTTGTGGCAAGAGTAAAATTGATACTTTATCTCTTAAAATACTGGAATGCTTTTTTTCTGTTTTTAGTAATCACTGGATTTTACTTGTTTTATCACGTATATCGTTTAATATTTTTCAAAGGGACATTATTCCCTATCTGATGCTAGACAGTGATCCGAATATAACCTTACCAGTTGCTAAATTCCTATCCATCATATTTTCCTTTAGAAACTAATTCTGTACTCTTCTACTCATTGCTCAATATGTATTAGGGTTGCCAGGTCCCTCTTCGTCACTGGCGGGAGGTTTTTGGGGAAGAGCCTGAGGAGGGTTGGGTGAGGGGAGGGACTTCAATGCCACAGAGTCCAATTGCCAAAGTGGCCATTTTCTCCAGGCGAAGTGATCTCTATCGGCTGGAGATCAGTTGTAATAGCAGGAGATCTCCAGCTAGTACCTGGAGATTGGTAACCCTAAGATCTATTGAACAGAGAAACCCTGAAAAGGAAAGGAATCCAAAATCTACTTTAAAATTCACTGCAGCAGGTCTTGAGAGTGGATCTACTAAAACGTTTGTGATCATAATTGAAAGTGTTATTTGCATTTCAGTATAAAAAACAAGTTATTGTTATAAACCTGGCCTTGCCAGGAAAGGTGGGATATAAATTAAATTAAATTTTCAACAGCATTATGCTCACTGGTTGTATCCCATGAGTATTCATGTAACTACTGAAAATAATCCTACTTTTGCTCAAACTGAAACTATACAACCATCAGAAACCATAGGGTTCCTAATCATAGCCATGAAGCCTACATGTTTACAGTCTCAGTTCAGAAGCTACGGTGAATAAAAAGAGGGGCTACTTCCAACTGCTCAAATCCATTTATTCTGCTAACATACGGCATGTGAAAGGAGATATTGAGAATTAGAAGATTTGGATTAAAAGTTAGCTCTGGGCCCGAAGAAGTTGAAGGCTACCTATAGGTATGGCTATTATTATTTTTCAAACATTTATAGTCATAGTAATGATATAAGGAGCCCCGTGGCGCAGAGTGTTAAGCTGCAGTACTGCAGTCAAAAGCTCTGCTCACGACCTGAGTTCGATCCCAACGGAAGTTGGTTTCAGGTAGCCGGCTCAAGGTTGACTCAGCCTTCCATCCTTCCGAGGTCGGTAAAAGGAGTACCCAGCTTGCTGGGGGTAAAGGGAAGATGACTGGGGAAGGCACTGGCAAACCACCCCGCAAACAAAGTCTGCCTTGGAAATGTCGGGATGTGACGTCACCCCATGGATCAGGAATGACCCGGTGCTTGCACAGGGGACCTTTACCTTTACTTAATGATATATAGAAGAGTCCAGTAGCACTTTAAAGACTAACAAAGTTTCTGGCAGGGTATGAGCTTTCTGAAGAATATGAAAGAAGTGAGCTGTGGCTCACGAAAGCTCATACCCTGCCAGAACTTTTGTTAGTCTTTAAGGTGCTACTAGAAAAGGGCAAGAGTCCAGTAGCACCTTAAAGACTAACAAAAATGTTTTCTGGTAGGGTATGAGCTTTTGTGAGCCACAGCTCACTTCTTCAGATACAGCTAGAATGTGAATCCATCTGTCTTTAAGTAGAGGAGAGTTAATTCAGACAAGCATTAGTATGTAAATGTTGTGTGTGTGTAAAGTGCCGTCAAGTCACAGCCGACGTGAATAGCAGGCATGATGGGATTAGGTGTGGTATGCAGAAGAGTCTGTGATGTCCAGGGGAGACACCACACCCATCTCTCCCCTGGACATCACAGACTCTTCTGCATACCACACCTAATCCCATCATGCCTGCTATTCACATTTACATACTGTTAACATTTACAAACTAATGCTTGCCTGAATTCACTCTCCTCTACTTAAAGACAGATGGATTCACATTCTAGCTGTATCTGAAGAAGTGAGCTGTGGCTCACGAAAGCTCATACCCTACCAGAAAATATTTTTGTTAGTCTTTAAGGTGCTACTGGACTCTTGCCCTTTTCTACTACTGCAGACAGACTAACATGGCTACCCACTGTGAATTAAGGTGCTACTAGACTTTCTCTTTTCTATTGTTATTGACAGACTAACACGGCTACCCATAGTAATGATATGAGTTATATTAAGTTGGCTTTCTTTTTTGTCTTCCTTCTCTTATGGTTTTTAATTTTCAGATAAAAATACTTCATAAGGTGCATTTCTGGATGTGTTTTTAATTAGTTTCTGTATTAATGACCACTGAGGAAGGCCTATTCAGGCCAAAACGTGTACGGTCCAGTATTGGTCATTTATATTGAATGCATATCAACTGTGTATAATAATTTTGTAACTGATAATTTTATATGTAGCCTGCAATACAGGCCCTATGCTTTTAATAATTTTATAGTGTACACCTTGTAATAAATATAATTATTTTGTTACGGTTTATAGTTTCTAGCTCAACCTACTTATCATGTTGAGTTTCCCCTACCCTTTTTTGTTGCTCTATTGTGACTATTATTATGTTCATTAGTTAGCCACTAGGTGGTGCTAAACTGCAATTCAAGTGGCGTGTGTGTGTTAAGTGCAGTCAAGTCGCTACTAGCTGGCAATATCAGCTCTAACCATCTCTCTCACATAACAGGAACTTCAAAACACAGGAAAAAGCAAACAAATCTTGCAAGCCTTTCTCCAGTCATAGCAACAACAGCAACACAATCCATGTAATACCTTTTATTAGGGCCAACCAAAATTACACAAAACATTGTGCAAGCTTTTGAGATCACCAGAACTCTTCTTCAGGCCAGATGTTATGAAATAAAAAGAACATTTTAAAAGCAGAGGGAAGGGGAGACAGATTTTCTCTCTCTTTCCAATCAAGATCTTACCACCCCGGCTTGTTAGCGTTTGTTGTGAGATGCGGACAGGCTTGTGATTTTATTGCTACTAGTGTTAGAGATGACACCCCTTGCAATCTGGGGAAAAGGAGCAAACAACACTCATCTCATTTGAAACCAGTAGAGTCCAGCAAAGTCCAAATGCCACTCATATCCAATCAGACCAGAAAAACATTTATAGTCTCTCCACTTTTTTCCTCCTGTAGATGCACATGTCTTTAAGGAAAATTCAACACAAGATGCTGTCTAGAACTCTGAAATGGGATATTGTTCTAAAAGGATCTACATTAACAGCACAATCCTGAGAAGACTTTCTGGGTAGTAAGCCCTATTGCATTAAATTGATTTATTTCTGGGTAGTAAGCCCTATTGCATTAAATTGATTTATTTCTGAATATACATGCTTAGGATTGCACTGTAAATCCAACAGTTGCTAGGCAATGTTACTGAGTTTGACTTCAGAGGTACTCACTGTGTATTTTACTAAAAAAAGAAAATAGTTCTGGCATTCTGAATGCAATGGCTCAAATGCTGCTTTCCAAAAGTGTTGTAAAATCCAAAGGGAACTGGAGACACTGACATCCAAACAATTTACTACTTTCCTGGAATGAATTTTAATAACTTGAACAGGACTTGCAACACCATTGGTAATTTAATTTTATTCTTTCTGGACATTAAGTATACCTTCTGCTTCTTTCTTCTCATGGGAGTCCTGGAGAACATGTAGGTCTGTGGATCTGAGTCTGGGTGACCACTCCGGCACCATTCTTTCCTCTCTTTTTTTCACTCTGAACATCCAGCTGTGCAGCTTTCTTTCCATGACTCCAAACTTGATTCAAGCATTTTAAATTTTAGCTTTTTCCAAAATAATTTCCCTTGTTCTCTCTCTCTTGTTCTGTGGAATCACAACACCTAAGAATCACTTGATTTAGGAATAGTTCCCTATTTGGTCCCATATGTATGACCCTAAACATTTTATTTCATTAGTTTTTGTGTGTGTGTGTGCACATACTTCCAGAAGAATAGTATTTGGACTGATACTGACTTCTAATAGGAGCTAGTAAAACTGGTGGTATATCTTCTGTAATAGAGAAGGAGAAGGGAATGGGGTATCCTAATGCAGCCCCAGGCATCTGCCGCTTTCCCTACTCTGCAGCTGCTGATCTTTCTAACAGATGACCAGTTCTGTCAGAGGCTTCTTGAAAAGTGCTTATTGCCGCCAGTGGTTACTTCTTACACATATGAACAAGAGTACACTAAGGCAGCTTTTCATTCTGTCACCTCACTCAGAGTTCCTGCACCTACCTCAAGCCATATTTTTATCACCTACAAATTGGAGTGGAAGTGACATCCAGAACGTTTCATTTGTTACTGAAGGCTCTTCACCACCTCATCACTCAACCCTTTAAAGCAGTGGTTCCCAACCTTTTTTTGACCAGGGACCACTAGGACTTTTTTGTTCAGTGCAGGGACCCCAAGGTTCAAAATAAAAATTCCGAGAATTTGAAAATAAACTTTAATCATAACTGTTAGTTAAACATTACTTAGAAAAATATTTGAATATATATTTTTATAATAGAGAACTTTTAATTGAAAATATTAATTTATTATGGGTTTATAACTTTGTTTCGCGGACCTTAATTTAGTTCTCGCGGACCCCTGGGGGTCCACGGACCCCTGGTTGGGAACCAGTGCTTTAAAGACTAGCATTCAAAGAAAACAGAATCAAATATTATGAGGCAAAGATGTTCGATGACCCACAGGTTTCGCTTGTGGCCTACATGCTGGTTGCTGTCCGGAGAGGCAAGCATTTGACTCACTGTTCCATCGCATCCAAGCAACTGGAATGTGTCAGTCTGCTTAAAGACAACTGCACATGTGCAATTACACACTGCTGTGCTGTAGCTGTTTGCCCACCTGCATCTTCAGCCACTGTTTCCAAGAAAGTCAGATTTCTAAAAGAAAAAATGTGTTCAGACATTTTGAGTCAAAGTTGGGCGAAAATGCATGGTCATTTTAGCCTCCTTTATTCCCTGTTTCGTTCGATCCTGGCTGAAACAGGGAATAAAGGAGGCTAAAGCTACAACACATATTTGTGACTTATTTACCAAGGCGCTTCCAGGACATCTGTAGAGCAGGGCCTGTAGCACATGTGCAAAAGTGTGTTGCTCAGCACGTGAACAGGACATCAAACAACAAGACTGAGGAAATCCAATGCAGTCAGTGGAGTGGAGTGCCTGCGAAAAGTTATCAACTAGGTTCATGGGCTGAAACCAAAGTCTGAGTTAGATAGCAATGTGATAGATGTACACTTGTGTGTGTGTGTGTGTGTGTGTGTGTGTATAAAGTGCCTTCAAGTCGCAGCCGACTAATGGTGACCCCTTTTGGGGTTTTCATGGCAAGAGACTAACAGAGGTGGTTTGCCAGTGCCTTCCTCCGCACAGCAACCCTGGTATTCCTTGGTGGTCTCCCATCCAAATACTAAGCAGGGCTGACCCTGCTTAGCTTCTGAGATCTGACGAGATCAGGCTAGCCTGGGCCATCCAGGTCAGGGCAGATGCACACTTACTTGGGGGGAAAAACCAATTAATACAATGGAACTCCTTTCTGAAGGAAGCATGCCTGGATCAGGCAACAGTAGGAGGAAAGAGTAAAAGTTCCAAGCAGTTTTTCTGCTCATTATCAGTATGACCTATTTCCAGTTTCCCAGACAAGAGCTCAGATTGTTTAAACTTGAATCTGAGCGGGGTCGCCAACCTCCAGTTAGTAGCTGGAGATCTCCTGCTATTACCACTGACCTCCAGCCAATAGAGATCAGTTCCCCTTGAGAAAATGGCCGCTTTGGCAATTGGACTGTATGGCATTGAAGTCCCTCCCCTCCCCAAACCCCTCTCTCCTCAGGCTCCACCCCAAAACCTCCCACCGGTGGTGAAGAGGGACCTGGCAACCCTGTGATCCATGAATGAGGAAAAAGTGTGTGTGTGTGTGTGTGAGAGAGAGAGAGAGAGAGAGAGAGAGAGAGAGGGGGGTCACCTGTCTCTCTAGATATGTACTATAAGTACATAACAGGTTTATGTAGGGTTGCCAGGTCCCTCTTCACCACTGGCGGGAGGTTTTTGGGGCAGAGCCTAAGGAGGAAGGGGTTTGGGGAGGGGAGGGACTTCAATGCCATAGAGTCCAATTGCCAAAGCAGCCATTTTCTCCAGGGGAACTGATGTCTATCAGCTGGAGATCAGTTGTAATAGCAGGCGATCTCCAGCTAGTACCTGGAGGTTGGCAACCCTAGGTTTATGGATGTAATTACTTAGAGATGACCAGGGGACTGGGACAATTAATGACTGCATTGAAGGAACCTAGCTAGTCTTAAGAACTCTAAAGCACCAAGTCTAAGCTAACTTTTCATTTCGAAAAGACGGAATGGAGAAGGCTCCCACCTCCCTGTGATCCATGAATGTTTATTGAGATTTCTGTCTGTGACCCTGTATGGGACTGAAGCCAATTTGTATAAAAAGATACAGTTATAGCTTTACATAGTTTTCAGAGACCAGGTTCCTCTGTATGTATGTTTTACATTTCAAATTGCAGGGTTTCTGAGTGAGGGTTTTATGCAATGTAGTTCAACATTTATTTAGTTTAGTTTTACAATTATGATGCTGAGACAAAAAATGATTATCAGAGGCAGGAACCAGTCTCAATAATTTGAATTTTTGTATGTACATATATACACACTCACAATATACACAAACACACATTACTCACAGAGAAGCTTTAGTCAACTATGCATTTCATTCCTGAGTCAGCAAGTTGTCCAAGGGATCATTCTGAACCACAGTTCAACTGAACAGCTTGGATTAAAGGAAATGTACTCTTACATTGGAATAAATCAGTCAAGCAAAAGGTGCCAAGATTTATGCTGAGCTGTAGATCGGGCTGCAAGGAAGGAAGTGGGAGTTCTTCAGGATAGCAGTTTTGCCAACAATCTGTCAGTCCACTTGGGTTAGTAGCAGTACCACAGGGTTGGCATGCATCTTGCAGGATCCACTCAGTCAGTACACGGGTAACTACAATTGTTCTGTGAAATAGTTATGGAAATTAATATCAAGCATGCAATTTTAAGCATGCAAATTGCTGGCTAGGAGGCAGGAAGTTCTGTTTAGGGGCTCAGCTACACCTCTGTCTACCAGTCATTATAAATCTCTAATTCCTAGCCACCAGTGGATATAAATATCTTGCCATCCATGAAGCTTCAGCCTATGATGCACAAAATGGAAATTTTCCAGGTTTGTATTGAAGTAAACCATTACTGTTTTGGATCACATTGCAAATCTTGTGAATATACAGTGCTCCTTTCAGCCTCGTCCCCTTTCTTATCAATGAAAAGAAAACATCCTAATATTGTTCCAAAATAGTCATACAAATAGTCATACAAATTAGGCACCCTTGAATTTGTGGATCTTGTAGATCTTTAATATGGATAAAACAGATTTCCTTATTGCTAACAGAAGATACATTCTGAAGAGATTTGTGTATATGCTGTCTGTGTTCACTGAAAGTTTGAATGTTTCCTCAGCCCTATGAATAAGTGAAGCTACGAGGGGATTCACAAAAAATGGAGGCGGCTATTTCTGTTCCCCTTGTCTTTCACTTCATAGATAGCGTTTTACCTACTTATATTGCTCCATGGGTCATGCCTAATTTCTTCCCTTAGTCATTCCACACCTTGGAGGAAAATGGGGAGAGAAGTTGTGCCTGGTCGCAGATAGGATCTGGCAGGAATTCCAAACTGCTGGCAGGCATGCCAATGAAAGCTACTTGAGACTTCTTGGCACTGTCTGAAAGGACAACATCAATCAAATGTTTGAGTTCCTGTGTAGGAAGTTAAAAATAATTGCCCTGTTATTTATTACTTTTGAAAATTTTTGTCTCAGCCAAGAGGACCTTTAGCAGAAGAAAGTATTAAAAATTCTGCAATTGTTGACACAGGAACTCTGGCTTGGTATATTTAAAATAGCCAGCATGTGTGTGTGTGATACAGTCAGAATATTTTTATGAAACATAGGTCTGAACCATGGACTTAATTTTCTTAATTGTTCAATCTGGGTATGTCCTAAGTTCCAGTGTACAGAGGAACCCAAAGGAATATGGGGCCATTTTTTTTAATGCTACATACTATAGCCCATGATAATGCATAAAGAAATTTTACTTGGCTCATTTTTGGTCCATCTTGTTCTGTAATACTACTTCTTTGCTTTATTATGGTTATATCACCTACTCAGATTCTTTGTCCCCACCCCAATTCTTTATTATTATTTTAAATGGCTGTTCCATTTTGCTTTTTTCCACCAAACTGTGAAGAAATTCTAAAGGACTGTAGCCTTCATCGACAGCATGCTCCTTGCCAAATCTCAAACAGAGCAGGCAAACTGGATCGCAGCACAGGTGTGAACTTCTATCTGAATGGTTTTGAATGGGCTCTCTTTTTAAACAAAAAAGAAGAGCACAGCTAAACCCTTACATCTTACATCATTGTTCTCTCCGTTTCTTTCAGCACTTTCCCCCTCTCACCCCAGCTGGTCCCAGTACTGGACCATAGTGAGGAGAAAAATGTTTCAAGTATAGAATAAGGCATAAGAATGGTCAGGTTTGTGTACTTTTCCCTATATGCTGCAGTTTTGTTTTTAAAGCAGACCCACACCACTTTACATGTGGCCATAAATATTACAGTTACTATCAGCAGTGGGAAAGAATACTCGCAGCTCTGCCTCTATCTCTTCCCCTCACATCTGGGCCTAGTTTTGCCTGCCTGCCAGCAGACATAAGCAAAATATTTGAAGAAGAGTTGGTTTTTATACCCCACTTTACAGAGTCTCAAAGCAGCTTACAATCACCTTCCCTTCCCCTCCTCACAACAAACACCGGCTGAGAGAGTTCTGAGAGAACTGTGACTAGCCCAAGGTCACCCAGCAGGCTTCATGTGGAGGAGTGGGGAATCAAACCTGGTTGTCCAGATTAGAGTCTGCTGCTCTTAACCGCTACACCACGCTGGCTGCTTTACTTATCTGAGAAACACTTTATAATAATGCATTCTTGTGGCATGTTATGATTTGGGAAGATAATTTTTTTGATTGCAAATCAGAACATATTCAAAGCCACTGAACCATGGAATAGCATGGTCCTGTTCGAAAAACTTATGTTTTTCCCTGCATGCACTACATTTTTATATAAACCACTATCTGCCTTAAATCTTCTTGACACCCAGAGTGCCTTAAGATACATTTCTGACAACAGAAGTCAACTTGTTGTAAATCACATGATTAGAGACCACATTTGCGGTTTTGAAAGAACTGGAGAGGAAGAATATCCAGATCTTGATTGATACCTTTGCTATAAAGTTCACTTAGCCCTCCCCTTTAATTAATTAATTTATTACAGTTGTATCCTTTTCTTTTGGGATGGTCAAGGAGCTTCAATGGTGATTTTGTTGTTGATGTTGTAAAAAGGCTTAGTTTGCTCAGATGTATCGCAGGGATTTGTTTAGCTGGCAGGGAGAACCTGAAACCAAGGCTGTCAAAAGCTGAGAGCAATGTTTTACATTACCTCCGAGACTAAAGAATTCCTAAAAAAAAACACAAGCTTGAAAGAGACTGGCATTTTTTTAGGGGAGAAAATTTCTTAAATGGCCCATTTCTGGTGGATAAGAATATACAACAGTAGCCAAGAAAGCATCATAAAACTTTTTTCAATGAAAGGTATTTAAGGAGGCCATGGTCTGAGATTTACAATGCCATTCTAAGCAGAGTTATACTCCCCATACAAGTCCATTGCCTGCAAGGGTGTGACTCTGCTTAGGATTGTCCTGCCAAATCTGTATAGTAACAGTCAAGTTGACCAAATCTGAGGATACTTAAAACTGGTGACTGGAGCTGTGAACGGACAAGACAGATCTTTCTACAAACCTTAAAAGCACCCCGGGTTTGCAGAAAGAAGCCATCTCAGTCCTGGGAAATACTTGGAAGCTGTTACCAAGTGGATAAGGGAGAACAAGTTGAAAATGAATCCAGAGAAAACAGAGGTAGTGTTAAAAATATTGTCGAAGGCTTTCACGGTCAGAGTTAATCAGTTCTTGTAGGTTATCCGGGCTGTGTGACCATGGTCTTGGTATTTTCTTTCCTGACGTTTCGCCTGCAGCTGTGGCAGGCATCTTCAGAGGCGTAACACTGAAGGACTGTGTCTCAGTGTCAAAGTGTGTTGGAAGAGTAATATATATAGTCAGAAGGGGGTTGGGTTTGAGCTGAGTCATTGTCCTGCAAAAGTAAATGTCATGTGCTGATCATTGTCCTGTAAGTATCAAGGTAATGTGCTAATTAGGGTGTGGTATGTTAATGTGGAACCATTGTATCCCAAGTGATCTGTTAACATATGGAATCCAAAGCTAATCTGCATGGCTATTGTGGACTAACAAAGACTACAGTCCACATGTCTTTTTTGTGGCTGTATTTTGTGGCTATTGTGGACTAACAAAGACTACAGTCAGGAAAGACCATGGTCACACAGCCCGGATAACCTACAAGAACCAGAGGTAGTGTTGGTTGGTCGGGCTGATATTCTGGAGACAGCATTGACAGTTTTGGAAGGGGTGTATTTGATCTTTCACAGATTCTGTTAAGAGTGTGGGAGTACTCTTGGGCTAGCTCTCCTAATGCAAAAGCAGATCAGTTTTGTTGCTAAAAGTATTACCGTACATCTGGCTCATAAGCAAAATAAATTTTTAGATTCTAGCAACCTGGCCACATTGATCCATGCTTCTATATCCCTTAGGCTAGATAGCTGCAATGCACTCTGTGTGGAGTTGCCCTTGAAGACATCTTGAAAACTTGATTTAGGACAAAATATAAAAGCTCACTTGTTGACTGGAACCAATTGTTTCCATCATCTGGCCCATGTATTAGTGGTTGCACTATATGGTGGTCTGTTCCTGAACTTAATTAAGGTGCTTTAAAAAAAATCATAGTGTAGGATCCATATATTGGAAGGACTATGTCTCCCTGTATGGGCCCATCTGCCAACTGTATTCTTCTCAGCAACTTCCAAGAAGCTGTAAAAATATCACAGAAATGACAGACAAATTAGCCTTTTGGATGTGTTTGTATTATCTTGTATTATCTTGATAAACTAGCAGATTGGGCAGAGCAAAATCTCATGACTGGAAAAAACCAGCCCAGGTTCTTTAAGCTAGTTCTCTATCTTGTGCCATTTGGTTTCTGAACATATTAACCAATCTAGATATTTAATGTATGTGTTATTGTTGTGATATTGGCAGCTTTTGATTTGGCTGACAGAGATCTCCCAGGGAAGAACTGTCACATGCTAACATCAATCTGAGGTAGGGAAGCTCTGCATTTCTACACGAATATGTTTTACTGTTGAACTTACCATATTTGCAGGTAGCAATCAGATGTGAGCTGATCACTCAGTCTGTTAAGATTGTGCCAAGCAACCACAAATGCCTACCAAACTGTCTTGCATTGGGTTTTTCCAAAACTGTGCATGTGCAAAGATGCTGCCAATTCTTTCCCTCCTTTTTTGTTTCCTTCCAAAAGAAAACAGAGGAAAAAAGCAAAGAAAAGAAAGTTTTAAAAAAGAGATAAAATAAAAAAATATATAACAACAGTGATGGCGGATTTAGACATAAGTTTCTATACATGGTTTCCAAATATCTAAAAATAAGTCCATGCGCAATTGCCATCTACATGCCATGCATTCAAATATTGATAGAGTTCTAAGGTCCTCCATCCATTGGTTTACCAGAGGTGGGCTTTTAACTTTTCAGTGTAGTACTAGAAGTCGTTTAGTTGTAGTAAGGGCACAGCAGGTCCATGTCTGTTGACCACCAGTTAGCCTCCAAGAGACAGGCAAATATTGTTGAAGGCAAATAGTTTAAAAGTGCATAGACATCCTCAAAACTCAATAAACATTCTGATACAAAATTGATATCAGTAATAACTTCTTCCCAGAAAAACTAAATGACTGGACATGCCCAAAGCATACATTTAAGGGATGTGTTTGGTGAATTCCAATGCCAACAATTAGATACTTTATTAATTCCTGTGCTAAAGAGTCACTGTGGTGTCCAGTATATCTTAAACATTTTTTTTTTTTTTTGCTGAATAAGTCTTAGCTTAAGATCCATGGCGAAAGCAACAATAAGCTTTAAGGCCATATCCCATTGCTTTGGCAAACTAAGGTGATCTAGCTCCTTATTCTATTCATTCCTGAGATTTTGTATATGATATTTATTGTGTGTAAAGTGCTGTCAAGTCACAGTCAACTCATGGCGATCCCAGCAAGGGGCTTCCAAGGCAAGTGAGAAGCAGAGGTGGTTTGCCATTGCCTTCCTCTGCACAGTCTTCTTTGGAGGTCTCTCTTCCAAGTACCAACCTTGCTTAGCTTCCAAGATCTGACAAGATCAAGCTATACAAGATCAAGCAAGATCAAGCAAGATAAAGCTTCCAAGATCTGACAAGATCAAGCTGCCTTCCTTCCCATCATATTTAATAATTTACATAAAATATTTATAAACAAATATTTAGGTTTTGTTTTCTGCCTTGATTCAATTAGAACTTACAGGGCCATATTTAGATACCAACAGATGTTGCAACTTTAAGTATTGCCATTCTACATAAGTCATATCTGGACCTCAGCTCAGAAAATGACAAAAATTCATCATCATAACCAATCAATTGGTCCAATGTAAAAATCTCCCTATAAGTCAAAGCATTCCATAAGAAAGATTTCTTCCCAACATTAAAATCTGGGTAGACCCATAATGTTAATTTAGCATGTGGAAAAGGACCAAATTGATATTGTGGTGCCATTATACACCATTGTTCTCTAGCTGCAGAAATTGCATTAACAATGGGATCCAGTCTAGCATTAGTAGCCCCTAATGCATTCCACTGCCCTGACCTGGATAGCCCCAGGCTAGCTGCTCTTGTCAGATCTCAAAAGCTTAGAAGGGTCGGCCCTGGTTAGTATTTGGATGGGACACCTCCTAGGAACACCAGGGTCATGACGTGGAGACACGCAATGGCAAAACACCTCTGAATGTCTCTTGCCTTGAAAACCCTATGGGGTCACCATAAGTCAGCTGTGACTTGACGGCACCAAAAAATGCATTCCACTTAGACTGGGGTATTAGACAAGAAGCCTCCAAATGAGCCCAAGATAGACAGTCCAACTGCAAGGAGTGATCCCAATAATTAGTGCAAGTTAACAACTATGCCTGTTGATATAAACTAAGGTTAGGGAAACCAAATCCTCCTTCATTAAATGGAAGCTGTATCCTCTTTAAAGAAATCTGAGGCGTTGAGGAACCCCACATACATTTCCAAAAAAAGGATTAATTTTATGAATGTATCTGCAAAGTATATAGAATGAAATTGCATGTAGAATATAATAATTCTAGGCATAATATTTTTGAGTGTATTTACTTTTCCCCATAGAGACAAATTTAAAGTTGCCCATCTGTCCAAGTCCAAAGATATATCAGCAATTAGCCTGTTAAAATTTAGCTTAATTGTGTACATAATATCACTAGGAATCAGTACACCAAGATAAGTAATGACATCTGGGCACCACCAAAAATGTGCATAAGAAAATACACTCTGATATATTGTCTCCCAGTGGCATCAACGCAGTTTTTGCCCAATTAATTGACAAGTCCAGACAAGTCTCCAAAGGTATTAATTATATTCATAAGTGAGGGAATGAAAGACTGAGGTTCCAAAATAAAGAATAAAAGATCATCTACATTAAGAATAATTTTAAATTCCAAGTAGTTATGTATAAAGCCATGGATATTGCTATTTAGTCTAATGGCACAGGCCAGAGGTTCCAAACATAAATCAAAAATAAGTGAAGAAAGAGGGCAACTTTGTCTAGTACCCCTCTCAAGCCAGAATGGCATGGAAAATATGCTATTAGTCAGTATCCTGGATCTGGGAAATGAATAAAGAATTCTAATCCCCTTCAAAAATTCATGAGGAAAACTGAATTTAGTCAATGTGGCAAAGATAAATTTACAGTATGCCATAAAAATTTTTAGCATCAAGGGAAAGAATGACAACTTGATCAGATTTCCTACTATTTGCTGCCAATTCAAATGATTGGTGGCCATTAGCTCCATTAAGGACTATGTAGATGAACACGGGTAGAATTTTATTGACATACAGCATTAATTGATGACTGATTTATGTCATTTGTAATTTGTCTATTTGAACAGTTGCTCGTTCAGCAGAGCAGTCACAATGCAAGGATGGGGATTACAGAACTCTATTGGGCTGTGTGAGAACATGTATGCGCAAAAAGCCAATTGTGCTGTACTGAATAGTTAGTCAGGAATACAATGAAACAACCTGCTGAATACTGATGAACAGATCAACAAACTATCAAACCGATCAGCAAACAATCAGGCCTCTATTCGCAATCTGTGAACAGTATGTGAGCCAAACAAATGAATGTTCAAGCATTCTTAACCTGGGGTTTTCATAATCGTCAGGCCATTATATACAAATATAGACCTTCTTGTCAGAGTGAATGAATATGACAATTTAACAAACAATCTCAGTATTTTAGGGAACACTTGCTGGCACCCCTCCTTTTAAATTCTGATATAAATCCTATAACGGTATAACTGAAGAACTTTAGAGTCCAAATTGTTTTCCATTCTCTGTACAGAATAATAAGCTCCCACTTCTCATGGAAATGACACTTTTTTCAGTTATGCTGGGTTGCAACATCTGTTAAAAATATTCAATGACTATATTCCAAAGAATTAAACAGGCGTTCAATAGCACCTTAAAAAGTAACAAAATGTATTCCAGATAAGCTTTCATGTATCAGAGCTCACTTAATCAGATATATAAAGGGTCCACCCAAAGGAATTAAAAGCAACAGAAATGTTGTGGAGGAAAAGGAAGTCACAAGGATTTATCACATTTTTGTTGTGATAAATTATGTTAAATCTTAATATAATTATCTTTGGGAAAACACATAAGAAGTCTAAAGTGGTCCTTCATTGCAAAACTGAGCAGGTAGATAACTTCAAATGTTATCTCTATAGAGATACAATGTGGTACATTTTGTCTCTATGGAGGTGCAGGGCAAACATTCCCACAGTTTAAAGCCCAGTTTCTCCATTGAGATACAGTGCAAAGATCACATTAAAGAATCTGAACACAGCCACTTTGCCAATGCATTTCAATGGAGGAGGATGGGGCGACGCCTTCCAGACCCCATAACTCCGGACCCCTGACCCTATCTTTACAAAATTTGAGGGCTCTTGCAAGAATAGTCCCTTCTAGCTGCCCTGCAAATTTGGGACCTCTACCTGCAAAAATGCCCCCCAGGAGCCACGAAAAGCTGTGAAATGGGTTTAATGGGTTTAAATGGCCAGATTTTTCAGGAATCCTGAATTCAAAGCCAAATTCCTACCTTTACCGGTATAGGAAATTCGGCATTTGGGTTTTCCCAGAAAAAAAGGCCAATAAACCCGAACCCGAATCCCACCCCCCCAAATTTCAACAGCCCTATGGGCGAGAGGGTGCATGTAGATGTTAAACAAAATAGGGGAGAGAATAACTCCTTGCGGTACCCCACACACCAAAGGGCGCCGCTGTGATAACTCCTCCCTTAGTGCCACACTCTGTCCCTGACCCTGGAAAAGGGAGCGCAGACATTGAAGAGCTGAACCCCAGATCCCAATGTTGGCGAGATGGTGGTCTAAAAGGTCTAAAAGGTCATAATTGACCATGTCAAAGGCTGCTGACAGATCTAAAAGTATCAGCAGCCCCAACCCGCCTCGATCCAGCTATCGAAAAAGACTGTCCGTGAGGGCGACCAGAACCATCTTTGTCCTGTGGCCAGGGCAGAAACCCGACTGAAATGGATCTAGAACTGACGTTTCCTCCTGGAAAACCTGGAGCTGCTCAGCCGCCACTTTCTCAGCTACTTTACCTTACTTCAACTATAGGTTGAAGACTGGGCAGTAGTTGGTGAGATCTCTAGGATCTAATGATGGTTTTCTTAAGAGCAGACGCACCCCTGCCTCCTTCAATTCCACGCACCACTGCCTGCTTTTGCATTGGTGTAAAAGGTGTAACATAAAAAATGGTATGAGATCTGACCATCCAAGTGATGCACTAGAGGAGCACATAATTTGCTATCTGTGCCTTATTTATAAGGGATGCTTCTTATTTCAAGGCAATGTTCCTAATTCTAGTACATACAATTTTGTAAAACATCAGATTGCCTTTACTTCCAATTATCACCACAGAAGAACAGGAAAGGTTTAGGATGTGTTTTGGAGTGTCTCATATTTTTTAAAAAAATGTAATCTGGCAACTATAGAAATAAGGAAAGGGTGAAGTTTTGCACTTGCAGAAATGATGTGAAGATGTGCCTGGGCAAGGAACTCACATAGACTAAAATTGCACAAGACAAACATGTTCAAGTGCAATGCATTTTCTCCTCTGGAAAACATAGCCCCAAGGAACAGATCCATTAACATCCACACCTTGTTTAAAAATTTCCTAGGTGTAGCTTTGTTCTTCAGTGTTTCTCCATGGTTCCATTTTCATAGGTGATGATTTAAAATGAATAAAAGAAAGAGAAAGTGACAGTATCTCTCACAATTCTGTTGAGAAGTAGAACCGAGTGCCAAGATTTTGAACTTCATTAGCAGCTTGTTTATAAAAATGGGTTACTTAACCACAAAATAAATTGCTCTGCTGATAATTTGTTAAACTGTTCTGGGAGCCGTGAGTGCGGTCAAGCACAAGGCATCCTGGAGCTGTTAATCACCTGTCATCAGGTTCTTTGGCCGTCTTCTGCAGCTAAGGCTCTTGTTGAGCCAGGCCTTGATCACAAGAGCCATAAAACAGGCAATGTTAATAGACCTTTAAAAGGTATCAGCTAAGACGAGGGAGCAACAAAAATCTGCTGCTTGAATTAAACCAGGTCTCATTCAGTAGCACATCATATTGTTGACAACCTTCCCGAAAATGATAGAATCTCCATTTATGTACATTCTGTTTTTTTTTAATCTGCTGTTTGCATAAGAACATAAATACAGCCCTTCTGGATCAGACCAGTGATCCATTTAGTCCAGCATCCTGTTTCACATACTGCAAAACCATTTTCCCTGTAGGGTCAACAAACAGAGCATTGAAGTCAAAGTCTTGCTACTTGATATAACAACAAATGATAGACATTATTTGTGGCTAGGGGCACATTCCTTGGGGGGGGCGAATCAGTTTAGGAGCTGACATGACTCCATGCCAACGTGTGCCCATTTATCCCATGATAATGGGCACTAATGCTGGCACAGGGGGTATTTCGGCCAGCTCCTCAGCACCACAGAGCTGCACCGGCCTCTCCCACCAGTGTAGCCTCCTGCCAGCATCCACCCAGCGCAGGTTCCTGGGGCGTTCCAGGGGGAGGAGCTGCCTTTAGGCAGCTTCATAGCCTCTTTCGCCCTGGGAATGCCCCCTCCCGCAGCGGCATGGCCACAGCTATCTTTTTAGGTGGCATAGCCCTGCTTTTTCCTATGGGGACTTTGTGGTGTTGTTTTGTTTTTTACCCCTCCTACAACATTTCTTTCCCTCGGCAGCAGCCGGGAAGCCTCTTAGGAGGTGTTGCAGCTGCGCCCTCCCAGCCACTGCATAAATACACCCCCCGAATGTGCTGCACATGTCACAAATGAGAAGTTACTGCTTGCTTTCTCTTCCTATAAACAAATCTCATGCACCTTTTTTAATTAGGACCAAGCAAAATATCACAAAGTGTTGAGTTCCTAATCAGAGCTACACGTTCAATACTAAAGGAGGGGTGGGAGGGGGAGGTTCACGGCGTAATGGAAAAGCATTATTCCACAATCATTATTCCATTAATATATTTTCCTCTCCTTCTGCCCACTTTTTGTTATTGAACAACAATTCCAAGGAACTTGAAAGCTTGTAAACTATTTGTGATATTTTGGCTGCTCATTAAAAATGGTATTACATAACTGTTGCGTGTGAGGGATATGTTTACTTTTCTGTGGCCCAGTATAGCTAACTACAGTTTCCTTTTCCTGTGGCTTGATAAGCATTTTAAAACAATCATTTTGTTACTGTAGCATATAAGTATTCTAATTATTTATATTGATAATCTGATCCAGCTCAAGAGATAAAAGTATTTTCAAAGCACAGCCCCTTGTACAGATTGTTGGTTTAGATTTATTGCCTTGGTTTAGATTTATTTCCCAACTTCTCCATGAATTAGAGAACCCATTGGGGAGATACACTTTGATAATCTAGCTAAGCATATAAATTAAAACCATATTACTGGTCTGAATATGAGTTTAAAGCATAATCTGTTTACCAGTCCTCTGTCAGGGATTCTTGACTTGGAAAATGAATTGGATATAGGGAGTTGGTGGCAGCTCTGACCTGGATGGCCCAGGCTAACCTGATATCGTCAGATCTCAGAAGCTAAGCAGGGTCAGCCCTGGTTAGTATTTGGATGGGAGACCACCAAGGAATACCAGGGTTGCTGTGCAGAGGAAGGCACTGCCAAACCATCTCAGTTAGTCTCTTGCCATGAAAACCCCAAAAAGGGGTCGCCATAAGTCGGCTGCGACTTGACGGCACTTTACACACACACACTCAATATGTTAAAATGCCCCAATGAAGAATTTTTACTCAGTTATTTTTTATTGCATGGGGGGAGGAACAAGAACAACAACAAAGCATTTCAATACAGACGGACAGTAAAACATATGAAGGAATATATTTTGCTGCCTAATGCTCACAAAAACCTCACTGATTCCTTTCCACAACTCTAGGGTTGGTTCCACACTGGGGTCACTCTCTACAAACCAGTTGATGCTATTCTGACTGTAGTTGTATGCTGAATTAAAAAGGTAAAGGTCCCCTGTGCAAGCACCGGGTCATTCCTGACCCATGGGGTGACATCACATCCCGACGTTTCCAAGGCAGACTTTGTTTACGGGGTGGTTTGCAAGTGCCTTCCCCAGTCATCTTCCCTTTACCCCCAGCAAGCTGGGTACTCATTTCACCGACCTCTGAAGGATGGAAGCCTGGTTCAACCTTGAGCCGGCTACCTGAAACCGACTTCCGTTGGGATTGAACTCAGGTCATGAGCAGAGCTTTTGACTGCAGTACTGCAGCTTAACACTCTGCACCACGGGGCTCCTGTATGCTGAATTACAATGGAGGATTGACCCATCAGTGGATATTTTACCATTAAGATCACTCAGCTAATGGATTTTCTTACCCGCACAAGAATTCCATTATGAGCATGACAACTCCACCCTTCCAACAGTTCACTGATATCATTAGAGGTTTCGACTTCCGGTGGTGACGCTGGGCTGAGTGCCACGTCCTCCCAGGGGCTCCTGGGGGGAATCCAAGTTTGCGTGTAATTTGGAGTGATTTATTGCACCCCAATCCAGCCCTTGCAAGTGGGCTGGGAAGCAGGAATTCCCTGCAGCCATCTATGCGGTTTGATCTCCTGAATACTCCGAGGGAGCTTTATTAAGTCCCCCGGAGATTCAGACGCTGATCCCGTGGGCACGAAGGGATTGAAATCGCCAGAGCGCAACTTCGGCATTAGACTCTACCCTCCACCACCTTATAAACATCATAAGGACTACATTAAGATTAGAACCTCACCTCCAGATGCCAAGTGAGTAGATAAGAATCTTTTGTTCCTCACTGGCGTTATCGAATAACAGGGGGGTAGAAGAAAACATTCCTGGTAACTGTGTTCCTCCCTTAATTGAATCGGATGATTTTGCTGCACGAGATCCAGCAGATAAAGCAGCAGGAGCCTTATCAAACTGATCAGCTTAAACTAAAACAATGAGCTTGAATGATTGACTTAAGATCTGCCAATCCAACGCGTTCTTAAAGGAAGGGGAGGGAGAAACCTTTGAGAACTTGTCCGGTCTAAAAAGAGTCCTCCAGCCACGTTTCATAACAATGAGGATATCTTAGACCGGAAGACTCTGCGCTTCATTCAATATCCCTCTCTATTGTTCTGCAAGCAAATCAACAGGAAGCAGGTCGTAGGACCGGAAATTCGTCTTACTCGTGTTACACTAAAACCATTCCTGAAGGTAACAATCATAAAGAAGAGACGATAGAAGGTCCGCGATGAGGTAACTTCTGGAATACTTCCTGGTTCTGCCGATCTAGAGCGTCTGGTAAAACTCGTTGGTATTGTCAACTTTAAAAAGTTATTTTAAGTCTAAATATCTATCTCTTCAATCCGAAAAAATATTAAGCTGGTCAATGAAATATTCTCTACTAATTACATGTAATGGACTCCTGCTAGACGACCATCAATTTTTTAGCTAAGTTACTTATGTAAATGTCTGGAACTTGTCCCTGGTCTGGCTTATTTCATAGCCCTGCCTTTACGAAATCAAAGGAAACTTTATAGAACTTAACCATGGAAAAAAAAGTGCAGGACATGTTTGCTAAACATTCTGAGGCGACAATTAAACAATTAAAACAGATATCAACACAGATGGCTCAACTGATTTCAATGATGACGACTCTTGACCAATCATCACAGATATGTAATCAGAAGTTGGATCTGGTTACAGAAGACATAAAAGATTTTAAGGTTCAAATGATGACTACCGATACAGACATGCAAGTAAGGGACTCTTCTGTCAAAAAATGTTATGGAAGAATACAAGGATACAAAGAAGAAGACAGAAGTCCAAGAATGTAACCAGCCTGTGACAATGAGAATAGACGTGCAAGAAATGGACTTTTCACCTAAAAAAGTTATGGGAGAACATGAGGATAAAAAGAAGAAGATAGAAGGTCAAGAAAAACAGATTGAAGCCATGATGGAGATGAAGGCCAGAAAGAACTATCTTTGGTTACGCAACCTGCCTGAGGAGATGAGAGAGAATACAGAGATCCTGTTCCCATATCTGACTGATTTATTTCAGATGCAGAAGGAAGTATTAGACCATGGTTAAAGGATCGGTTTAAATATGACTGCTGGATTGGAAGGCTTCGACAGTGTGGATGGGTGTCATGGCTATTTACGGTGTAGTGGAGTTAAGATTTAGAAATCATTTTGGGATTATGTAATCAAGTCCTCCTTATATAGATTATGGATGAGATATAAATATATATTGGAATTATCAATATTAATGTGATTATCACTCTAAGGAAAATGGTGGAATGTAGTAAGGATATTGGTTTTTTCTTTTCTTCTTTTATAAGGGGTGGACTTGTGATATGGTGAAAGATTTGGGATATGATTTACAATGAAATAAGATTGATTAAACAGAAAAATATCCCTAAAATATTGGAGATGATGTTACTTAGCATGATTAAATTTATGTTACAATGGCTGCAAGATTACTTCATGCAGCCAAATGGAAAGGGACAAAGGTTTCAGAATAAAGGGATTGGATTATTTAAATGTCAGAACTGGTGGAGATGGAGAAATTAATATGGGAGGCTTGGATGAATCATTGTGAAAATGTATAAGATCTGGAGAAAATGGAAGGTTACTTTTTACTCTGATCCAGAATGTAAAATTTTGTATGACATGAAACTTTAGAATGAGATTAATATTAGGATCAGAATATGTTAACGAAGGGTAGTAACACTTTATCAAGAGGTAGACGGAGGTGGTGGGGAAGTCAATTTATTCTTTATGTTTACTGGAAATTAAGACAACAATTGATGTAATCCTGACTTTGATATTATTTTTACATTGTTGTTAAAATTATGAAAAATTTATAGTTTTAAAAAATCAATAAAATTTATTTTTAAAAAAAGATATCATTAGAGGTTTCCCTCCATAGAGATCTGCACAATTTCCCTCCATAGAGGTCTGCACAATTGGTGCTCACTTTTTCCTATACTGCTATAAATAGCAAATCCTGTATCCCAGCATCCAGTTTCCAGGGAGCAAATTATGTGGCCTCCTCTCCCCAATAAGGCTGCACCCAAGCTTTAGCTAACAGCTAACTCTAGCTAACAACTCCAAGCTAACAACAAATCAATATTGCTGACAGAATTTGCCCATTCATTTCAACCATATTAGTCAACATGGCTCTCTCTCTCTCTCTCTCTCTCTCTCTCTCTCTCTCTCTCTCTCTCTCTCTCTCTCTCTCTCTCTCTCTCTCTCTCTTAAATATTTCCCTCAGAAACCACATTCTGAAAAACCTTCAGATCAATTCTGTGGCGAGACACCCAGTCTTTAAGCACTTTACACAGAAAATGAGATACACTCTTTTCATATGTCATACAGAAGGTACTCCTGGAATGGTGGACCCCATCCTGAAGAAACAATCAAAAGTAAATTATTTCGCTGATGTTTGGAGACATATCCCATCACAGAAGTACTATAATACTTATTTTAACATACACTTATTAGGATAAATTTATAAAATGTTATTGCAATAAGATACTGAAACAGAGCAAGTAAAAGATTGCATGAAAAATGGATGCAACATTTTGGAGGAAACATATATGACTCAGTGGGAAAATCTTTAGACTAAAGAAATTGTTTAGAGAATGTCAAATATTAAGAAAACTGGTACAAAATGTTTTTCAGATGGTATATTACATCTATAGATATATCAAATGCTAACAAAGAATATAATGGGAAGTGCTGGAAATGTCAGAACACAGATGCAACATTTTATCATATGTGGTGGACATGCAAGAAAGCAAAAAAAAAAATTAGATAGTGATACGTGAAGAAATGCAAAAATTTTAAAACTTAAGTTTGCGATGGATCAAAAAGGTATCCTGTGACAAGTCTATTTTTTCCTGCTGAGGGTTCACACACAGCCTCCTCAGATTTTCTGGGATTTATTATTATCATTATTATTAACTTTCCCCTCAGTTTCCAGGTGTTCTAATGGTAGCAAGTGTATAGGCTTTGGGTTTGCTGCTGTGAGGTAAATATATGTAGTGCACAAGTAGTTTAAGGAGATTACTGAGCCAGGATTTGAACAGAAACAACAAAGAAGATGTATTATATGCAGGATAGTCTCAAGGAATAGAATAGCAGCACAGGTCTCTAGGGTGACAAATGAGAAACCTGGCTGAAGCACATGAATTTAAATCAGTTATGGCTTTAGAGAGTAGTTAGAGTTTTCCTTTGATGCTTTCAGACCCAGGCTATTACTGATTAGCACTAGGTTGAATCCTCTCAGACACACTCAGGATTCCATCCACCCCAGCCTGCCCTTTCCCAAGAGCCAGACTAGATGGTACAAGGTCTCCTCATCACCAGAGACAGGCCTAATAAATGGGGAATTCTATTCTGTCCCAGAGATAGAGCTCAACCTCTCTGCCATGCTACCAGGCAGAGCTTCCCCTCACACTGTCTGCTCTTTTTTTCTGAGCCGGACCTGAGTGGTCACTGCTCTCTACCTGAGGCAGATCTGAACTAACTCCTTCTGTGCTTCCCTTCATCATTCCATTCCCTTCCCGAAACAGCACTCCTAGGGGCTCCTCTGAGTGGCTGTTTCTCCCTTCAGGGGCAGGACAATCCCCTGTCCATCACATGTGCTGTTAAATATCTTACCAAGTAATATTCCCAAAAAAGTAGCAAATTATTCAAGTACATGGCAACGGGAGCAAGAGTAGCAAATGCAGCAAAATGGAAGGCAGAGGAATATCCAGATTTGAATGAATGGATTAATAAGCTAACTGAATATGTGAATATGAGGAAACTAATATCCTTTATACATAATAGACCAATTTCATAATTTCAGGGGAAATGGAATTATCGAAACAGAAGAAGAAAGATATAGGTAATAAGTGTTTTATAATCAATATTTTATTAGATATGAAGATAGAGTAATGTGTAACTCAAAGAAGTGAACTACTAAAATGTAATTTCAAAAAGTAAGCTCCATATAAACTGTAATAATATAATTGTTTATGTTTAAATGTTTGTATGTTTGTGTATAGAAATAAAACTTAAAAAATAAAAAAAATTAGCATAGACATTTCCCTGCATTCTAGAAAGCACATTTACATATTTTCTCTCTGCTAGTTTCCACATAAATAGAAATAACATTGAATTGGTTACTCTGAGAATTTACATAGATTCCCAATTATTAATAACATATATCTTATGCTAACATACTATAAAATTGGATACATTTATAAACCCACATCATTGACCTTGAAAAAATGGTTCTGAAAAATAAATCTGTAAAAGTATATCTCTTATTTACAGCTTGTTATGCTTAACATGGAGACTGGAGAACAGAAGGGTTCCTTATTATGGTTTTTTTTTTGTTTACTTAAGAAAATCATGTTTTTTTGGGAAAGCAGTACAGAGGTTACTTAGGGTGTGAACTTCTTTAGTTGACCCTATTTAAAGGAAATGGTTAGTTGACCACAAAATTGCTCTGCTGATAATTTTTTAAAAAACTACTTTGGGAGTGGGAAGTGTGGTCAGGCACATGGCATCCTGGAACTATTAATCAGCCATCACCAGGTTCTTTTGAGTGTCCATCAGGGGAAGGGAATAAATGCAATAATATAAGCAAAACTTTAAAATACCACAGGTGGGAACACAGATATGTGAAAAATCACTGAAAATCCACCATGCGGATCAGCGGGAATGAACATTGGCTAAAGTGCTCTATCCGAGCAATCCTTAACAGACTTTCATCTTCTAAGTCCATTTAAGTCAATAGGCTTAGCAAGGTATAACAGTGCTCAGGATTGTACCATAAGTATAATACAATGGTTAGATGCATCTACATAATATTTCCAATACCCTTGTTTATTTATGGGGTTCCTTTATTTATGGAGAGGAAGAGGGGAAAATCTTGCTCGGTTGCTAGCAGCAGCTGAGTAAGATGTGGGCTGACTTGTTTCGTTTCTGCCTTGCAGGTACTTAGTGTGGATATGGCTAGAGGTGTAGACGCTTGGGCATAAGACAAAGGGGCCCTCAGCTGTAAGCTTGTGCTCTGTACCTAAGGCCTGTATTGGGCAGCCTGGGGATCAAGGGCTGCCTGGGAATCAGGACCAGGATGGAGTGTGTTGGTTTTCTTTGTTCATTTCTTTTTTGTATGTTTAAATTGTATTGTTTGGTTAAATTGTTTGTTAAATTGGAGTTTGGTACTGTTCTGCAAGCCCTTTGGGTGTGTTTAGGGAGAAAAGTAGCATATAATCTTCAAATAAATAAAGAAAATAAACACTAAAAGTGTCAGGAAGGAAGGTGGGGGAGTAGAGCAGAGAAGGAGGAGAGTGAAGGATCAAGGAGGATCCTGAAATACAGAAGTAAAACCAGTAGTCCTTCCCTGATGGAAATAGCTCCTAGGAAAGGGGAGTGATCCCTATCATGTGCCAAAAAAGAAAAATTGGAATCTGTGTATATGTTCCTGCCTCCACAGACTTTAGAAACTTTGTGTCAAATAAGCTAGTGCCTGTTTATCTAAGGAGTGACAGCCAAGTGATCTCTCTGAACAGTTATAAACACTTGTCTATAGAACAAACAGCTACATTTTTGTGTTTTTTTAACATTTGTTTTTGCCACTCTGAACCCAACCTTCAGGTTGGGGAGGGCGGGGTAAAAATGCAATAAAATAAATAAATAATAAATTATTTTCTAACGTTTAAAATACAGACAGACAGACACTACCAGCCCATTCCTGAGCTCTGCGACGCCTGGGCACAGCATGGCTGAAGCGCTGCTGCGGTGCCTCCAAAAACATTTGGAGTCTGTTGCGAGCAGGGAAAAGGGCTTTTAAAATGGCAAAAATAAAAAAAATGGGAGAAAAAGCCTCCTAGAGAAAACCTGCTTCAGCACCACTGAGGCATGGGAGGGGGGTGTTCCTAGGCTGGAAGGAAGCTACCTATTGGCAGCTCCACCCCCTGGAACGCCCCGGGAATGCCTCCTGGGATGATAGCGTGAGCACTTGCACCGGCAGGAGGCCAGCGGGAGGCCGAGTCAGTGTCCCAGGGCTGCACTGCCATGGCGGTCCAGAGAGGACAGTGTAAGCCTCCCAATGACAGAGTCCATGCCTGTCTTGGCGGGACAAGTGGTACAGGCGCCAGCACAAGTGGGACGGATGCCAGCACAGCCACTTGTGCGCCTCCTTTAGCCAGCATCCAGAAAACCTGGGAATAATGCATGGAAACACGCAGGGAGAGCGAGGTGACCTCTGACTGTTGAAAAATGCATGCACAATCAAGGCAAAAGCCCCAAAGTAGTCGGCAGGGTGACCTGAGGAAATAGCCATGCATAAATGGCCATAGTCAGCATTGTGAAAGGCAATAGGGAGGAGCCAGGGCTCAAAGTAGAAGGAGAACTCAACTGGTGGCAGGCCCCTAGAAAGTTAAGCCTGTGAAAGACTCCAAAGGCATTTCGCTGCGAAGCAACAGGAAACCTATTAATAAGGACAGTCTACTCCTCCTAGCCAAACTTACCTCATAAGTATCCAAAGTCTCCCTCAGTTGTAATTTACCTGGACATCAATGAGACATATAACAACGTATTTTCTTCCAAGAATAAAACTGGTGCTTTCCCTCTGAATCACATCTCCTCTCCTAACCAGCTGTTCCTTAGAAGTACATCCCATCAGTTTAAGTGGAATTTAGAAAACTGTTTTGGAAAAACCTCAATAGACCATAATAAAAAAGATGCTGAATATTATATTCGGTATCATGACTGACAAATAAGTAATATTTTTGCTAATGTTTGGCTACAATCCTAAGAACAGTGCCCTGTCATTCAGCCCTATGTGTAGACCTGCTCAGGTTTGCTCCCTTTGTCACATAAGGCTACAATCCTATGCTTATTTACATGAGGTAACTCTGACTTCCATGTAAATATGCATAGGATTGGGCTACACATTTCTGAATGGCAATTAATGAAAGGGGGAGGGGGAGGTTTCAAGAGCTAAGCTGCTACAGAAAGCAAACAAGAGCTAAATTAACTTGGGAGCAGCATAGTTTAGCTTCTTTGCTGCTGCATGCTCTTAACATCAGAGCACCATCTGGTGCTAGTTCTAGAAATGTTTCAGCCTTGACATTTTTTCATGGTGGTAAAGTTGTTTCTCGGGATTTTTCCTTCCATCTGACCACTTGCATAACTGGTACACTTGAGGAGAGCAAATAATTGTACCACCATTTCAGTAAACACTATCCTTGTGACATAATCACCATGGTAGGCTACTGTGATGTGTGGTGGCATTCTGAGGCTTGGCCATATATCCCTCCCTATTTACTTGTCCTCTTGCCTTTTGAAACGGCCAGCTGCAATGCCTAAGGGTGCCATCCTGCCATTGGTTAAACATGCCTATTATACTGATTATTCATGGGTGGCAACTGTATCTATTGTTATTAGCATCAGAAAAAAATGGACTTTCCATGCTCAGAAGCACTACACCTCTGTATCAGTTAGAGAGGGGAGGGGCTGTGGTTCAGTGGTAGAACATCTGCTTGGCATGCAGAAGGTCCCAGGTTCAATCCCCGGCATCTCCAGTTAAAGCAGGGGTGGGGAACATCAGGCCCGGGGGCCGTTTAAGGCCCGTGAGATCATTTGGTATAGCCCCTCATGGGTCCTGGCAGATCTCTAGCTCAGAAGGATCTAAGGCTGGTGATCTGCCCCCTCCCACAAACAGGAATAGCCTCTATTCAAGGCAGATGTGAGTTTGTTTTGCCGAGAAAATGAACCTTCCCCCCCCTTGCAGAAGAGTCATTAGCTATGGAGCTGCTAGGACTGCCCAAGAAACTGTGCTAACCCTTTCCCACCCAGGCCATGGAGAAACGTATTCCCTCTGTACTACAAGAGGGCTGCGGGTGGAAGTGGAGACAATGGAGGAGTTAAAGGAGGCAGGGCCAGAATGCGCGTGGGGGGAGGGGGAGTTCTTAGTCAGCATGTCCTCATTTCATCCCTACAGGCGGAGGTAGCAGGAGCCGGCTGTAGAATCCGGCCCCAACCATGTGGAGCAGGAACAACTCCGGCGTGCGGCTGGATGGCTATGCCCGGCTGGTGCAACAGACCATCCTTTGCAACCACGTGGGCGAGTACGCCACCGGTTGGATGCCTGCCTGCTTGCCTGTGCTGGGGGGGGTGTCATCTGGGGCAGCTGCCTGCTTGGGCTTAGTCTGCTAATTTTTAAGTTGATAATTTTGTATGGCCTGCAAATGATGTTATAAATATCCAAATGGCCCTTGGCGGAAAAAAGGTTCCCCACCCCTGAGTTAAAGGGACGAGGCAAGTAGGTGATGTGAAAGACCTTTGCCTAAGACCCTGGAGAGCTGCTGCCGGTTCAAGTAGACAATACTGACTTTGATGGACCAAGGGTCTGATTCAGTATAAGGCAGCTTCATGTGTTCATGTGCTGGCCAAAATTTTCTAATCAAGATTAGGCCCTAACTATGTCAACAGATAAATATAGTACATTCTCCAAAGCTAAACAGAATTACTTCTGACATCCAGAAGTGGTTGGAAACCTTCCAGTTGGAATTTTATGCTGGTGTCTTGTTATCTAGTTCTATTTTCCCAGGAAATGGGAGTCTATAAGGCATGGTGAGAAGGATTACAGATAAAGGCTACAATTATTTCTCCAAGGACAGAAAGACTTCCTGTGGCAGAGGAAATTCATTTTATTTATTTAATTCATTTATACCCCTTTTTCCCCAATGGGAACCCAAATTGGCTTACATCATTCTCCTCTCCTCCACTTTATCCTCACGACAACCCTGCATGGTAGGTTGGGCTGAGAGAATGTAACTGGCCCAAGATCAACCAGCGAGCTTCCATAGCAACAGAGGGGATTTGAACCTGTGCCCTCCAGATACTAGACTGAAACTCTTAACCTCTACACCACACTGGCTCTCAGAGGAAAGAGGAAAAGACTTTGCTTGCGCCGCTTGCTGCACAGACATGGGATCAAAATGGGGGGGGTGGAGCATTGATTGAAGCAGAGGCTCAGGCTTTGCCTCTATTTCAGTCAGTCCTTTTCCTAACCTGCAGACTGGGCAAACTTAAAATGCCTCTCTTCTCTCAGTGATAGTAAAGAGTAGACCCACACAAACACATATAGGAGATGAGAAGAGATGATGATGATGAATCAAACAATTTATCTATGCAATAGAACTGCTGATTCAGGAGATCAGCTGTTTCAACATCTTGAGTGTATTTCAAAACTCTGCAATCATGAATGAAACAAAAATAGAGAATGAGGGTGAACTTGCTGGACTAGATGGACCTGTATCCTGGTCCATCATAAGAAGATAGATCGGAACAGTGGATCAAAACAGTGGTCCATCGTGCCCAGCATCCTGTTTCCACTGAAGCCAATCAGATACTAGATACCCTGAAAGGTCAGCAGCAGGATTAGCGAGGCCAAACCCCTTCCCTGTTGTTGCTTCCATCCCTAGCAGGTAGAAGCCAGGGGTAGGGCTGTTGGGAAAAAAAATAGGTAAAATTCAGATTCGGCAAAATTCGGCCTGTTTTTATTCGGGAAATGCCGAAGTCCAAACTCCCCCACTTCAGGTCCGTGCAATTTGGCATGAGGTCCGGAGTTCGGGGGAAAATTCAGCCGAATAAAGCCATTAAAATCACAACCACACCTTTCCGTGGCTCCGGGGAGGCATTTTTGGGGGTAGAGGTCCCAAACTTTCAGCGTAGCTTCAAAGGACCCTTCTTGCAATAACCCCCAAGTTTTGTAAAGATTGGATCAGCGGGGGCTGAGATATGGGCCCCGAAAGGGGTCCCCCCTCCTTAATGTGCATTTGCAATTAGCATAGCTTGCCGCCCACTCAGCTCCCAGCCCCGACAAACAGCTGAGCTGCGGGGAGCAAGGGCAGGGCAGGTGCGAAGAAGTTTGCAAACCATGCAAAGCAACACAACCATGCAAACCATCACGTTTGCAACCATGCAAAGCAACACTGGACGCCTGGGAGTTTGCAAACCATGGAAAGGGACAGAAGAAGTTTGCAAACCATGCAAAGCAACACAACCATGCAAAGCAACACGTTTGCAACCATGCAAAGCAATACCTGATGCCTCGTAGTTTGCAAACCATGGAAAGGGACAGAGGCATGCTAGCTAAGCAGGAAGGGGTGGAATTTCAGACAAATGCATTCTTTAGATCACAATTTGAAAACAATTTTTGAGCAAGCATCAAAATAGACCTAACCGATCTTATGTATGAGGGAACACCTGAGGACACACAAGGTGTCCTCCCTCAAACCAGGGAGAGAGAGACTCGAGGGGGCACACACACCCCAGACAGAATGGGCGAAAGCCCCCTTTGGCTTCCCCCCCACCCACAGAAACTGCTCCCTCCCCCCACACACACAGACTCTGCTTCCCCCCCCACACACACACAGGAGAAAAATTATAGATTAAAGACCCAAATGGGGTCTTACTGTGGATGTCTTCAGTTCCATCAGGAGGGACTTGGAGGACTGGGTAATCCAATATGGTTCCATTTAAGCACAGGAGGTTTTGCCTTGGATTTGCCGCTGTCGAGATGCACATAGGATCGGCTGATCCCATTTATCCCAATAGGGAAAAGGGGGGCCCATATCTCAGCCCCCGCTGATCCAATTTTTACAAAACTTGGGGATTCTTTCAAGAAGGCTCCTCTGAAGCTACGCTGAAAGTTTGGGGGCTGTACCCCCAAAAATGCGCCCCCTACAGCCACGGGAAGGAGCGAATGTGTGCTGTAAATGGAATAAAAATGCACATTAAGGGGGGACCACTTTCGGGGCCCATATCTCAGCCCCCCCGATCCAATCTTTACAAAACTTGGGGATTCTTGCAAGAAGGCTCCTCTGAAGCTACGCTGAAAGTTTGGGGGCTGTACCCCCAAAAATGCGCCCCCTGCAGCCACGGAAAGGAGTGAATGTGCACAAGCACCCTCCACGGGGATTTCTCTCTCACACAAACAGATACTCTCTCTTTCTCTCCCCTGCCGGGCCGAGCAGCAGCTGGGCTGATGCACTCAATCGCGACTGATTGGCCAGAAGAAGACCCAGCTTGGTCACCGATTGGCCGGGGGAGAATGCTGCTTACTAACTGACAGTTATGCTGCTCATTGGTTCTTGTAGGTTATCCGGGCTGTGTAACCGTGGTCTTGGTATTTTCTTTCCTGATGTTTCGCCAGCAGCTGTGGCAGGCATCTTCAGAGGAGTAACATTCCTCTGTGTTACTCCTCTGAAGATGCCTGCCACAGCTGCTGGCGAAACGTCAGGAAAGAAAATACCAAGACCACAGTTACACAGCCCGGACAACCTACAAGAACCAATAAACTCTGACCGTGAAAGCCTTCGACAGTTATGCTGCTGCACCGAACCCCTAATTTGCCGAATTTATTCACTGAACACCCCGAACTCGCTGAATTCGGCTCCCCGTTTTCCCGCCTTTTTTGAGTTTTTTTCCATTCGAACTAAAAACCGCCGAATCAGGGGAAATTTGGCTGTTTTTCGGTTCGGGACGAACCGAATCAGCCCTAGCCAGGGGTACATTTCTTCTGGCAAGCAGGTTGTGTTTATCTATCAAAGCTAACAGCCACTGACAGACTTGTTTCTATGAATAAAGCAACTGTTTATTCAGCAATTCAGTTAATCAATTCTTAGGAGAGATTGGCAAACTCCTCTCGGTTTGATCCGGAAATGGCTTGTTGATTGTGAGTGTTCATGCCTAGCATTTGGAAGAAGCTTATTCATTTGCTGGGAGTTCACCCAGTTTATAATGTTGTTACCTGGGAAAATTCCAGTATATAGACAGGTGACAACTATTTATGATATATTAGAACAGAAATAAAACAGAAGAACTTGTAAAAAGTAAATTTTGCTTTGTATATAGTATTGGATGCATAAGACTCAGAGAATATAAATATGACTGTTTAAAATGGGTGTTGTTAATTGCTATTGTAATTGTTGGTGCATATTAATTATATAATATTTTTGCATAATTGACCAATATTTTGGTAAATAAAAATGCAAAAAAAGTTGGTGCATCAGCACTGATTTGCGCACGTAATGCTGACAATGCTGGTACATGTTAACACATTTCACCAGGGATGTTTGAACTCCTTGGATTTGGATCACCTCATAATCATCAGGTATGAATATGTCCCTGATTAACTGATCAGATTGGCTGATTGGCAAGCTGTTTGCTGGGTTTGCATGTGTCATGACACAACCACATTTATACACACTCAGTTTTCAGGCATGCATGTCGTCTCTTACATCCTAGTATCACTACTGCAGAATTATTTTCTCTACAACCATGGTGAGATTGGCATTTGGATTATAATTCAGATAAGCATTACAAATTGGGCTAATGTTTTATGCCAAACTTGATAAGAATGTTTTTCAGTTCCTAATTAGTTTGTGTGTGTGTTCTAATATCTAGGTAAGTCTCATGAGTAACTACTGCATAGTGCATTGGTGTACTAACAGTGTGCCACTAATCACACAGGGTACTGATATTTATAGTGGTATACTATCTCTTATATTGAATGTAAAGAATTCATACATGCAAAAAAAGATGCCTGCAAAGTGTGTGTGTGTATATATAATTATTAGTTTTCCCACGTATAAAGCACTAGTTACATGTACACAAAACCCTTGAAGAGAAAACAGAAAGCATATCAATGCTTGTTAAAATGCGTGGGTGAATGTTGTATGAATTTACACAGCTCCAAAGTAGTTTTCTCAGACTTTCCATCAGGAATGCATTTTAACAAGCATTGTTATGCTTTTTTTTTTCTTTCACCCAAGAGATTTGTATACACGTAACTGGGGCTTTATTTGTGGGAAAACTGATAACGGTTTTTAGTATAAAAACCTCCAGAAGGAAAACAAGTTTGACAAGCTTTCATTTTACAACTTTCTTTTGTAGAAAAAGATGTAAGTATGCAAAAAAAGTTTGGAAAAGAACTCATAATTACTTGGCAAATAATGTTGCCAGAAGGTGATTGCTGTGTTCTGAGCTGGATATTAAGTTTTTTCCTGTTTCAAGTTGAGTCATTAGTTTATTATGGTGTCCCCCTCCCCTTCTTTCTATTTCATTTGGCAGCTGTTCTTTTGTGACTTTTACAAGATTGGTAGTTTCCTACATGTGAATCAAAACTGCCTCATCTGCTGCTAATATCAACTCCACAGTAAGTAGAAGATGAAAATTTGGAAATCTTGTTATTCCCAGAAAACTGTTGTAAATGTCCTGTAAGAACCATCTGTGGCCAAAATGGCTTATCACAAGATAAACTAATAATGATATTTATATGGCAATGCAAACAAATGAATCCAGAAGGTTAAGAGAGAAGAGGAATAATATATATTCATCCCAGCTCCTTCTACACCAGAAGGACATTCTGCTATTTCCTTAGATAAGAAAATTTGTTGATGAGCCTGACAAATTGCATAGTTTCCAAGAAAATACAAAACCTTAACATTTCAGATGGTGACACAGCCCATTAGGAGAGACACCTGATACCTTCTTGCTGCAAACCAATGCAGCATTCATCTTTCACTGGTACAATGGAACAACCCCCACTGACCTCAGTGATCACTGGATGTCAAAAAAGTGCAGTGAACACATATTTCCAAGTCAAATCTAAGTATACATGTTGGCTAATTATATATTGTACCGTGATGGTGCTATATGCTTAAAGTCAGAGACAATATTTCCGGTAAATTAGAAAACTCACTACAAAGTAGTTGTTGGACTGCACATGTAGAGCATTCAGAGATACCTATGACTAGAGCTGTGCATATAGGGTTTACCGAACTGAAAATAAATCTGAAAAAAAGCCGTTTCAGCTTTTTTGGGTTTAATTTCAGCTTAATAGTGACACCGGGAATCTGAGCAAAGCCAGATAGCTGATCCCAGAATGTACGTTCCTCTAGGATGAGCATCCAGAGGGACCTACTCCTCTGTAAGAAGCAAGTGACCTTCAAGGGTGATAAGCCAGGCTCCTGGCTATCTCTTACTGACACAATAAGATATACTTCTTTTTGGAGAGACAAGCTGTCTCTGTGCTTCTGGGAAAGGCAAAAAGGCCTAGAGGATTCTTTACATGGCTGTTCTTTGGACAATAGAAAGGCCTAGCTAGGGCTTAGAAAATGGCTCAGAAATAGGAAGAAAATGGCTTTGTGTATCAGGGAAGATGGCTCTACTCTGCAGGACTGGTTTTCTCATCTGTCATAACCAGGAAACATGGGTATGGAGAAGAACAGGAATGGTTGTTGTTGTTGGGACTGGGTAGGGGGGTAGCCAAATTCATGTGAACTAGTTCTCTGGTCTTTTGGCTCCCTAGAGAGTATAGCAGAGGATGGCATCTTTTTGTAAAAGCGTGGTACACTTTGTTATCTTAGAAGGGAATATGGGGCTTTATGCATGTAATTGTTTGACATTTTATTAATCTTTAAAAAGCTAATTGCTCCCTAGAAAAGGACACAAGCATTTCCTGTGGTGTACAATGTTCTCTGTTGCAAAACTGAGTTTTGACACATAATAAAGCATTAAACCTGCAAAATCCCATGGCATCTCTAGAAACTTGCATGCACTTTTATGTCATTCTTTTTCATTGAAAAAGCATCAGTGCAGACAGGAGTGGCTGGAACAGCTTGGACCTTTCCCAAAGAACATAAACCATAACCCATTTTATTCTGCACCTTCACAGAGATGTCTCTCACATATGCCTGATTTGACTCTGTCCAATGTAATTCTAGATTTCCTCTGCTGTACCTGAGCATAGAGTTTCACTTCTTTTCACTTCAGGATTCCTAAATTTTCATTTAGCACACTGGGAAATCTTACATTTAACAGAGGGTGTTAATTAATCTGATATAAGGAAAAGAGAATGGCAACATTGGCATACACCAGTTGGGCAAGACAGATGTAATGATTAGGCAGAGGTTTTTGAATAATAATAGAGACTGGGCAGTATGGGGGAGGGGACACTCAGTTCCTCTCTGTAATCCTCCCCTCCCCCAGTCCTTCCCACTCATGATATTGTTACTACTTGGCCACAGTTGAAACATTTTAGAGCCACCCAAAATAATCTACTGCCATGGCAGTGAAACGCCACTGTATAAACAGCGTATTTCTCCTTAAAGAAAACAAAGGTTTTTACAAGGTTCTGGTCCTCCACCTTTTCAAGCTGCCCATGAACATTACAGCTCAAATAAAACACAACAGGAGAAAATAGACCTTAAGTAAACAGAACTGTGAGTGTTATTTACTATCCCCTGGTCATTTGCCAAGGCGACATTGGCCAAGCAGACATTAGGAAAATATTTATGCAAGCATTCATATATTCTTTGCACATGACACATGGCACGTCATTATTTAGCTGAGCTGATAACATGGATGCTTTGCTTGCTTGCATATTTCTTTCTGGCCTTAGAAGTTTTGAAAGCATTTTGAGCCTGCCATTAAATCACATATGTGTCTTTAGATATCTTTTGTATACACATTCCTTTCCCCCACAGCACTGGAGATCTTCATGGCACTCTCTCAGTGGAGAACAGTCTCAAAGGTTACTACTTCATGATTGTGTTCTCCAGACTCTGCCTACACTATCTCAATGGCCTTTCCATCGTGTTTCCTTTTCCGAAGGTAAATGGTATGAATTGCTGATCGAGTTCAGGGAGTGGATCTGTTGCAGCAATGTCAACTGGAAGGCCTTCCATTTTATGGCCCAACCTCTGAAGCCAGTCCCAGGGATCACAACATTCCTCCCTTTGTGCCAGGGCACACTAATGGTTATTTGAAAAAGCATTCTGATTTAAAATAGAGAGTGCCAATGTAGGCTAATACAAAAGAAAGTGGGGCTGCTGAACAGGTGATTTTCAGATGTTACAAAAAATGAGGTGGAGATTTGAAGAGGCATTACTCTGAAGTTGAATGCCACTTGGAGGCTGAAGTAGATGAGGTGCTAGTACTCCGTAGTTGGATCTTCAAATGTCCGTTCCTTTAAAAGCAGCAGTCCAGGGCTGATTGGAATCAGGGTTGTGTTGCAGGAATGGGAGCAAGAGACCCCTCCCTCAAGTGTCTGTTCAACTGGCCAGGGAAAAGACAGCCTGTATATTTTTTCCCAGCTGGGACTATAGCCAGGGGTTGGGTTCCAACAAAGATGATATGGAGGGATTTTAAAACCCCTCTGTCCCAGCTCCAAGGCCTTGATCCAAATTACATGCACACACTGCAGCTGCTTTCAAAGAAAATTAAAGATGTCAGGCAATCTGATCACAACATCTCATCTAGTTGTGCCCAAACAGGAAATGCTGTAGAAGCCACACAACAGTTATAGATTACAGATGGGAAGAGGGTTAGAACTAGAAGTCTGTGTTATTTTGTGAACAAATCCAATGCCCACCCCTACATATCCTAGATTTAGGATGAATAGATAGAGACTTGTATGATGGATAAGAGGGAAATTGGAATTTGAACAAGCACAAATGAGAATAACTTCAACCTCCTGTTTGTCAGTGCCCAAACAGCTTGAATGTGTTCAGTTATGAAAAAGATGCAGGTGCAACATATAGCTTTGCCACAGGTCCCTGGTCCCCTTGCTCTACCACTGTGTCTTCTGCCACCACCTCCAAGTGGTGTGTGCCACCACTACCACCATCTCTAACAGGCACATGGTTAAAAGCAAGAACACACACACAACATATGAGACAAGGTTTACTTATTAATTAGGTGGTAAAGTAATACCACATCCAAACAGCTTCCTCTAGGGCTGTTTCGTTACAGTGCTCTTTGTCCTGCATGGGGGAGGGAGGTACCAGGTGGCACTGCCCGGGTTAGATGATAGCCTTGTAGCATGACTGGACCAGCTGGAAGTAATTATCACCAGGCCAAAAGTGGCATGGCATTACCACAGGCAGAATATCTGTCTCCCTCCCGCCACCTGTACAGCTGAGGAATGACACCTCAGTAGAAAACTAATCTTAGGCATTGTCTGCCTGGTCAGAACTGTCCTCTTCAAGGTAGTCAAGGCACTGCTGACCTCGTGCATGGCACTGCAATTCTTTGTGGTTGGTTCCTTATAGGGCTGTTGAAAAAAAATTCGGTAAAATTCGGATTCGGCAAAATTCAGCCCATTTTTATTCGGGAAATGCCGAAGTCCGAACTCTCCCACTTCGGGTCCGTGCATGAGATCTGGAGTTCGAGGAAAAATTCGGCCGAATAAAGCCATTAAAAACACAATCGTGCCTTTCCGTGGCTCCGGGGGGGGGCATTTTTGGGGGTAGAGATCCGAAACTTTCAGCGTAGCTTCAGAGGACCCTTCTTGCAAGAACCCCTAAGTTTTGTAAAGATTGGGTCAGGGGGGGCTGAGATATGGGCCCCGAAAGGGGTCCCCCTCCTTAATGTGTATCTCTGACAATGGGGGTTTGCAATTAGCAGAGCTTGCCACCCACGCCCAAAGCTCCCAGCCCCGATAAACAGCTGAGCTGCAGGGAGCAAGGGCGGGGCAGGTGCGAAGAAGTTTGCAAACCATGCAAATAAACACGTTTGCAACCATGCAAACCATGCAAAGCAACACGTTTGCAACCATGCAAAGCCTGGGAGTTTGCAAACCATGGAAAGGGACAGAGGCAGCTAAAGGAGCAGGAGGGGGTGGAATTTCCCCTTTTGCATTGGACTCGGGACCAGGAAATGCATTCTTTAAGTCACATTGAAAACCAGTTTTGAGAAAGCATCAAAATAGACCTAACCGATCTTATGAATGATCCCCCCCTCAAACCAGGGAGAGAGAGACTCAAGGGGAAACACACACCCCAGGCAGAACGGGCGAAAGCCCCCTTTGGCTTCCCCCCTATCCACAGAAACTGCTCCCTCCGCACACACACACAGACTCTGCTCCCCCCCCACACACACACACAGGAGAAAAATTATAGAGAAAAGCCCCAAAACGGGTCTTACTGTGGATGTCTTCTGTTCCATCTTCTTTGCACCTGCCCCGCCCTTGCTCCCGGCAGCTCAGCTGTTTGTCGAGGCTGGGAGCTTTGGGCGTGGGCGGCAAGCTCTGCTAATTGCAAACCCCCATTGTCAGAGATGCACATTAAGGAGGGGGGAATCCTTTCGGGGCCCATATCTCAGCCCCCCCCGACCCAATCTTTACAAAACTTGGGGGTTTTTGCAAGAAGGGTCCTCTGAAGCTATGCTGAAAGTTTGGGGGCTCTACCCCCAAAAATGCTCCCCCTGCAGCCATGGAATGGCTCGAATGTGCACATGCACGCCCACAAGGGGGATCTCTCTCTCACATGAACAGATACTCTCTCTTTCTCTCCCCGGGCCGCGCAGCAGCTGGGCTCATGCACTTAATTGTGGATGATTGGCCAGAAGACGACCCAGCTTGGCCACTGATTGGCCATGGGAGAATGCTGCTTACTAACTGACGGTTATGCTGCTGCACCGAACCCCAAATTTGCTGAATTTATTCACCGAACACCCCAAACTCGCTGAATTCGGCTCCCCGTTTTCCCTCCTTTTTTGAGTTCGGTTCCATCCAAACTAAAACCCGCCGAATCAGGGGAAATTTGGCTGTTTTTCAGTTCGGGACGAACCAAATCGACAGCCCTAGTTCCTTACCTCTTCATTTCTTCTTGTGGTTATAAAGTGCATTAACATATATGCAGGTCTTATTGTGAGAGCCAAACTAATTTTTAGGCTAGCTGCAAACTGGCAACGATTAGGCAGGAAGGAATTTCAGGAGACAAGCTGTGGCCCAGCCTGCATTTTTTGGCTTTAAGCACTAACAGAGAGGAGGGAGGTGAAGTCTAAGGCTGCTCCATATAAGATGGTGCATACACATCCCTATTGGAATAGTGTTATAATTGCTTCCTAAAGCACTGTTTCACACAGTATTCTGTTTCCAGAGACATCTCTGCAATGCTATTGCAGAGCATCACTTGGTTTTGTTAATGGGTACAAGTGTGTTCTGACATAGGAATTGTAGTCTTTTCCCCTTGCCAATGCATTAACAAGAATCTTGCTTTTCACACATTCAAACGAATTAAAAAAAAAACTTCTTGTGGGCTTCCCCCTTCTCTTCCCCAGTATTGCTGGCACACCACACAAATAATAAAAATAAATAACGGGAATGGAAGTGGATACATTTGTGGATGCACATTCTCACAGTGGAGGCACAATGAAGGAGCGAAGTGTGAGCTATTCTGTGCTCAACAAGCAGATTATTTTAATGACCCAACCATGCCTCTTTGGATACATACCCTTACTAGTGAGCAGAAAGGTTCTCCATGCTAACCATACAGGCAAAAAAAGCAACCAAATGTTGCAACACTAATCTACTTATTCACCCAAACAGAGGCTGGTCATTGCCCTGTAGCTCAAGTAGCTTCTATGCAAGCACAGATGTATGATATAGACTTGTGCAGGGGAATTTTTTGTTTGTTTTGTTTTCATTATTAATTCTAAAAGGGACTGTTTAGTTATTAGGTTGATACATGTACTTTTGTTTCATTATTGATTCTTATAATTGTTTTTGTTCCATTTTCATAATTCCATTTCATTATTATTTCCCACTGATTTCAGTGGAAGACCCCCCTCCCCTTCTCAGGTAGATAGCTTAAAGTTTTTTTCATCTAAACTAGACAACTCTGGGGTATGGTAGTGCTGCCCTAGGACATCGACACTGCCAAATTTGAGGCAATTAAAACAAAGCAATGAATGAGTGCATGCTTAACATTAAAGTCTATGGGAGAACTGATAGGAAAGATTCCAAACAGTAGCACAGACAGCACTATAGCAGCTGAGCTTGAAGAACAGTAGCACAAGGAACAGGCAGACTTTCAAGGCAAGAGCACTTGTTGGCACAAGGATGGCAATGTATTTGTGCACAGAGGCAGCAGCAGAGAGGCAGCAGTAGGAGGAATGTGCATAATTTTTATTATTGGACAGTGTGTGGTTTTATTTAAAGTGCTGTACTTGGGTACACTTGGAACATTTATACAACACAGACTGAATTATACAAGGAAGACAACAATAATTGTTTAGCATGGAATAACAATTCCATTAATTCCAAATTAATTGCAATTTCCAAGGGACCACAACAGTTGGGGGCACAGTTAAGAAGCAAAATGGTTTTGGTAGAAAACAAGAACACACTGAGGCAACACACAATCACAGTGAGTCAAACATTGAAACTCTTTTTAAAGAATACAATCCAATAAATGAAATAAGACTAAGGGGTAGGGTTGCCAGGTCACTCTTCTCAATTGGTGGGGGATTTTGGGGGCGGAGCCTGAAGAGGGCGGGGTTTGGGTAGGGAAGGGACTTCAATGCCATAGAGTTCAATTGCCAAAGCAACCATTTTTCTCCAGGTGATCTGATCTCTATCGGCTGGAGATCAGTTGAATTAGCGGGAGATCTCCTGCTACTACCTGGCAGTTGGCAACCTTACTAAGGGGGGATTACTTGTAAATAAAAAAATAGGACTCCAAGAGCCAGAAGTGGCAGAAGGAAGCAAGAAATAGAAAGAAGCAAGCCACAAATCAAATAATATTTAAAGCACTGAAGAATTGGGGAGGGGGCAGCAGACCTCAAATAAAAATAGTAAATTGCTTCAGACCCAACACACAAAGAACATAAAATGTATCCAAGAAGAAAGC
The DNA here is from genome assembly GCF_029931775.1 of Euleptes europaea. Classification (NCBI taxonomy): domain Eukaryota; kingdom Metazoa; phylum Chordata; class Lepidosauria; order Squamata; family Sphaerodactylidae; genus Euleptes; species Euleptes europaea. The sequence continues at coordinate 73,765,966 of NC_079313.1, forward strand.
TAATCACACATCAGTATGTGGCATCAGCTTATATCTGATGCAAAGTCTTTCAGGGCTGGGACACTTCATACATGTGTCCAATCCAGGGGCAACAGCTTACAATCAGTAATGAAATCCCAGAGGCGTTCTCCCCCCTGCCCCCGAACATAGTTTTCTAGGGCTGTTGAATTAAAAAAAATTTGGTATAGTTCGGATTCGGCTGAATTCGGCCCGTTTAGATTCGGCATATGCCGAAGTCTGAACTCCCCCACTTCGGATCCGTGCAATTCGGCGGGAATTCAAAGTTCGGGAAAAAAATTCAGCCGAATAAAGCCATTAAAAACACAACCGCGCCTTTCCGCGGCTCTGGGGGGGCATTTTGGGGGGTAGAGGTCCCAAGCTTTCAGCAGAGCTTCAAAGGACGTTTCTTGAAAGACCCCCCAGGTTTTGTAAAGATTGGGTCAGGGGGGGCTGAGATATGGGCCCGAAAGAGGTCCCCCCACCCTTAATGTGCATCTCTGAGCAGAGCTTGCCGCCCACGCACAAAGCTCCCAGCCCAGACAAACAGCTGAGAAGTTTGCAAAGCATTGCAACACAACTGCAAAACAACACAACCTTGTAAGCAACACCTTTGCAACTGTGCAAAGCAACACCTGACACCTGGGAGTTTGCAAACCATGGCAAGGGACAGAGGCAGCTAGCTATGCATAATGAGCAGGAGGGGTGGAATTTCCCCTTTTGCATGGGACTCCAAATGCATTCTTTAAGTCACCATTTGAAAACCAGTTTTGAGCAAGCATCCAAACAGACCTAACCGCTCTTATGAATGAGGGAAAACCTGAAGACACACAACTGAAACCCCCCCTCAAACCAGGGAGAGAGAGACTCGAGGGGGAACACACCCCCAGGCAGAACCGGCAAAAGCCCCCTTTGGCTTCCCCCCCACCCACAGAAACCGCTCCCTCCCCACACACACACAGACTCTGCTTCCCCCCCCCACACACACACAGGAGAAAAATTATAGATTAAAGCCCCCAAAGGGGTCTTACTGTGGCTGTCTTCTGTTCCATCAGGAAGGGCTGGGGAGGACTTGTAATCCAAGACGATTCCACTTAGGCACGGAACGTTTTGCTCTGGAGATGCACAGGATCAGCTGATCCATTCATCCCAATAGGGAAAAGGGGAAAGGGGAAAGCCCATATCTCGGGACCCCCTGACCCAATATTTACAAAACTTGGGTGGTCTCTTAAGAAGGCTTGTCTGAAGCTCTGCTCAAAGTTTGGGATCTGCACCCCCAAAAATGCGCCCCCTGCAGCCACGGAAAGAGAAAAGGGGGGAGCCAATATTTCTGCCCCCACTGAACCCATCTTTACAAAACTTGGGTGGTATCATAAGAAGGATTGTCTGAAGCTATGCTGAAAGTTTGGGGGCTGTATCCCCAAAAAAGCGCCCCCTGCAGCCACGTAAATGGAAAAGGGGAGGAAGGAAAAAGGGGTGGAGCCCATATCTCGAGACCCCCTGACCCAATGTTTACAAAACTTGGGGGGTATCTTAAGAAGGCTCATCTGAAGCTCCACTGAAAGTTTGGGGTCTGTACCCCCCAAAATGCAGCCCCTGCAGCCATGGAAAGAAAAAAGGGGGGAGCCCATATCTTGGGACCCCCTGACCCAATTTTTACAAAACTTGGGTGGTCTTTTAAGAAGGCTTGTTTGAATCTCTGCTGAAAGTTTGGGGTCTGTACCCCAAAAAATACGCCCCCTGCAGCCACAGAAAGGAGTCAATGTGCACAAGCAACCCCCCCCCACACACAAGGATTTCCCTCTCTCTCTCTCTCTCCCCGGCCGGGCCACACATCAGCTGATTCCTCCAGTACTCAATCCTGACTGATTGGCCAGAAGAAGACCCAGCTTGGCCACCGATTGGCCGGGGAAGGAGAATGCTGCTTACTGATGGTTATGCTGCTTACTGACGGCCCCGAATTGGCCGGATTTATTCGTGAACTCCCGAACTCACTGAATTCGGCTCCCCCGGTTGCCCTCCATTTTTGAGTTCGGTTCGTCCCGAACTAAAAAACACCGAATCAGGGGAAATTAGGCTGTTTTTCAGTTCAGGCCGAACCGAATCAACAGCCCTATAGTTTTCTATGCCCTTACTGGAAAACACTACTTGTAAAAACAGCAGAGACTGCAATAACAAAAGCTACTGAACAAAACAAAAGAAAAACATATTTTTTCATTGTAGGCTTTTTGATGGGGAATTTGTTTCATTTTCATATTAATAACAGTTATAAGAAAACCCATTTTTGTAATTATGCAATTAATAATGAAAGAAAGAAGTGCCATGTGGTGTTCAAGCTGAAGTTGGAAACAAGACTTGGTTCATGTGTAAATGAGTTCAGTCACAGGATGGTGACCATTTTCCTACTGAAGTTCTCACCCTACCTTTTTTATATTGGTGATTTTAATTTACTTGCAATTTTTTATTAGTCTAATCTTTAATGTTTTAAACTGTGTGATTGTGCATATTTTTAACTCTTATATTATTGTCATAACCCATCTTGGGTCCTGAACTGAATAACTAAATGTTAGTTAAAAGAAACAGCATTGGGATGACCCATATGCATGTCCACCCATTTATGTGTACAGCAGTTGTCTGTATTTTACAAAGGTGGGGAGTGCAAGTGAGGGGAGACAAACTTGGCCCCCATGCCTTAACTCACTGAATTGAGGTTTTGGCTAGTTGAAACTTTTTTGTTGTTCTAGTTTGGATGGTATATGAGAATTTTACTTGTCTCTAGAAAAAGAAAGCTTTCCCCCATCTGCATGAAAGTTGGGAGGGACAATCCCCTGTGTGAAGGATCCAGTCCCTGGAAATCTCATCCTAACTGGTTGGAAAACATGAAGGTTATGGGTGGGAATGTGTTTCCCATTGAAATCAAAGAGAAAATCACCCAAATATAGTGGAGGCTCCAAATATATTCTATAATATTTTTAAAGAATCTGAACAAAGGTTTTACTCTAACCTCTACAAGATGTATGCTAGGAACTTGACAGTTACTGCATCAGTGGAAAAGAGTTAAATAAGTGACTGAGTACAGTAAAGAAATAGGCATGATTAAAGCAAAACAAAAAAACCCTTCCAATAACATTTAAGAGTACATCTGCTCATCAGATTTGAAAACCAGCAAGTAACTAGCTCGTACTGTTACATTCAGAGGTGATGGAGCAGAACAGCCAGAGATATTACCAGTTATGACAGTGTTTCCCATGGGGAGTGCAACTTTTGCCAAGAAGGTATAACAGTAAGCACAGCACTGTATAATGATGATGGAAAATTCAGGGCACAGAACGATGCACGGGAAATAATAAGTCACTTGAGACTCTTTAGTCAGTAATCAAGTTAAATATTGGGCATTAAACAATTAGGGATGCTTCTGAAATTCTCCTCGTCTGAATTTCTACTTAGATTTCAGAGCTCTGAATTACTGATCTTATTACAAAAGTGGAACCAATCCATTAGAAATTTTCATTATTATGCTTCCCCCCCCCAATGTTGTACATATGTTGTTTATTGGAGCTTTCAGTTTCTTCAGTTTATTAGCATTTTTCTATATTACCAGTGTACATAAGCTTATTGATAAAACACTGAAAAAAGCAATCTTCACGTGATTGGACATGCGGTTTTATTAAAAGGGTTTTTGTGAGGTATATTTCCAAGTGCAGGAATGAAGATCGAGGATCCTCTTGTGATTGCAGAGAGATTACAACCTAAATTACAACCCTTTAGGGCAACCTAAATCTATCCCATCTGAAGTCAGGAAAGGGTGTTAATGCTTCAATCAGGGAAAAGGGCAGGATGTGAAGAAAACACTGACGTTTATTTCTTAAGGAAATAACAAACATTAACTAAAACATTTTCAGAACCAAAATCACTTCAGCACTGAACTCTGCTAACTGCCATCTCCATTACCCAGAATGCCAAATGGGTCAATCTTAAAGGGGAAGTAGTATATAAGCAATCAGACATAAAACTTAATATATCAACTATTGTTCCCTTACTCATTCCCACCCCTCCCACGCCAAAATTCTTATATCTATATATGCCACAGTGGATAACATTCAGGGATCTGATAGTAAAATGGCAAATAGTATTGCAAGTAATATCAAGGTACAGTCATCTGTGCCACAACTAAAGGAAGACACTGGTAAGAGGGTGTCCTTAACTGATCATATGTGTCAGCATCTGTGAGGCTCGTATTTCTCTAACTGGATGACCCACATCATTCTGTGGAGACTCTGGCATTTCCATTGCATTGGAAGGGCCTCGTTCTTCAACATCAGATTCAGGTAACCCTGTAGGCTGACCCATGGTGGTGCCACTGGAAGTGGCAAGAGGAGCCTCTATTTGATTCTGGGAGTAAATATCTCTCAAATAATTGAGAGTAAAATATGTGTGATGTCCCATATCTGGTACAGGGAACATAGCTTAGGCAGTCTGTTTGCTCATTATCCGAGGAACCAGCGTCAGTGTCTGATTCATCGGAGCCAAAACATGCAGTTTTCATCTGATGTCTAGCTGTTCTAGTTGTGCCCTGTTTGGAAGTTTGCTTTTATGATTCCATGGGAACAGATCACTAAGGTTGCCAGGTGCCCAGTGGTGGCAGGCAAACCCCCGGCAATTTGCCCCTTTGCCCGCCGACCAGCTGACGGTCAGTGGGCAAACGTGCATGCACGTACATGCCACTGCAGGTCAATTCCGCTTTACAACCGAAAGTCCCCCCTCGCGAGGGACCTTATGCCCCTCTTGTTTGAGTGGCATAAGGCCTCTCGTGAGGCAGGACTTCCGGTTGTAAACCAGAAGTGATGCACATGCACATCGGTGCATCCACGTGTTGCTGCGCGATCCTGACCTGTGCCTTAAAAGTCTCCTGCTGCAGGAGAGGTAGGACCTGGCAGCCCTACAGATCACTGATCTGTGGCTAAGAAATTGCAGGGATGTAAGAAGTTACAATGAAGAATTCTAACATTTCCATTGTCATCTTCTGCTTGTACTTCATACACAGGACTATCCCCCTCCTTCTGGATCACCACTAAGGCTGGCAGATCCCCCCAGGACTTCTAGAGGTATTTCTTGCGAGAAACTTAAACAATGTCCATTTAGACTAAGCAAAGTCTTGGTACTTGTTTTTCAAAAATCAGGGAAAAATCCATTTTCTTGGAAGAGTAGATGTGGTGAATGATAGGAATGATGGGAAACGTCTTCTGGAATTTCCAAACGTTTTTCGCAAAGTTGTGCATCTTCAGCCTGTAATAATGAATTTCATTGGCGCCATATGTTAGGCTGCTTCTTTTCTTGCCAATCTACTCTTCCAAGAAAACAAATTTTTCCCTGATTTTTAAGTTTCTCGCAAGAAATACCTATAGAAGTCCTTTTCGACTCTATGGAAAGAGTCATATGTATGTATATAATTAGTGTGTAGTTTTTGTATGTAAGTTTCCGTTTACACTTCACAGTTGTCTTCACTTTTTTTGTAATACACTGTTTAACATTTTTGCATATAGAGCTGAGTACTGATTTTTTCCTAACAAGTACCTGGAGGTTGGCAACTCTAATCCAGTCCCATGCATACAATTTTCAGGGTTGACCAAACCTGAGCCTATGCTATTAAATTCTGATTCTCTGTGAATGTCTCTGTAAAAAGACCAGTATTTCTGTATTATTCTTCGTAGCAATCAAGAGAAATAGAAATTTGGTTTAAAAATGAAATCTAGGATACTGAGTTTGTAGACTATACCAGATGTAATAATACCTAGTGCCGTGTTGGCAAACCTATGGCATGTGTGCCACAGCCGGCACGCGTGGACCCGTCGCATCTGCCTAGGGCTGTGCCATATTGCCGTGGTGAGGGCGCTGAGGGCGGTGCTCCTTCTCCCCAAGCCCATGCTCCCCAAGCCTGCACTGGCGCCCTCTCTCTCCTTGCACCTGGGGCAAGCCCCTCCCTCTCTCTCAGCTGAGCTGCCACCGCAGCTCAGCTGTTTGTTGGGGCGCCCCACCCATCTTCAGTTTGGACCAGGAGGCTGTGGCTGAGCACCTTGCCACGCCCCCCCTCTCAGCTGAGCTGCAGGGCAGCTCAGCTGTTTGTCAGGGCCTCACCCATCTTCAGTTTGACTGGGGCCCCGCCTGTCTAAAAAAGCATTTAGAAAATTCTACAACATTTGCAGACAATCCTACAAGCCATTAGGAAATCTACAAGGAATTTTCTAGCATTGTAGCAGTTGCAAAGGTGAATTTTAGTAACAGATTTTTACAGTTCCATAAGATGGCGACAACCCTGTGTTTTCTTACGTCTTCAGATAAAGTCAAATTTGAAGAACTTGATCTTTCCTGCCTACACTGGTTAGATTTAGAAAATCTGGAAATGGAGCTAATAGAATTTCAAGAAAGCTCTATCTGGAAAAATAAATTCTATGACCTGCGTGAAACACTTGAGAAGATAGAAGGGATGCCAAAGGATAGCACAGTTAGTTCTGAAAATGAAATCCTTAAAGTGTGGAATTCTCTGCCAAATAATTTTAAGTCAGTGAAAACACTTGGGATTGCTTTCCTTACTATGTTTGGATCATCTTATGCTTGTGAGCAGCTGTTTTCAGCTTTGAATTATATCAAATCTGACACAACAGCAAAAATCACATTAATTGTTCAAAAATTTGACGATGTCCTCAAAGATGTCACAAAAATGGTGAATTACATCATGGCTCATGCTCTGAATTGTCGACAGTTTCAAGCACTTCTTGAGGAGGTTCAGGCACAGTATAATTGTTTACTTATGTACAATAATGTCCGGTGGCTGAGCAGAGGACGAGTCCTGGAGAGATGCATGCCAAATGCAAACTTTTACCTTTCAATAAAAAGTTGATTGTATCATTGAAAGCTCTGTTGTTGTGTTTTTCTTTTAACGCAAAATGTTAAATGTATGTATGAATGTGAATGTATGAGTTGTTTTTTCTAAACTAAAACCTCAGTATTCAGGTTGAATTGCCGTATTGGCACGGCGATAAATAAGTGGGTTTGGGGTTGCAGCTTGGGCACTCGGTCTCTAAAAGGTTCACCATCACTGACCTAGTGTATTTGTAGCTATGTGGATTTCTAGGTCTCTCCTTATATTTAACTATAAACTTATTATGTATACTGGCAAAATTTCAAGAGTGTTCCAGTATTGCATTTATTTTATTATGCAGAAACAGAGGCACAGAGTGAGAAATGTTTACTAACATGCTGGAATATATTCACAATGCTATACCCCAAATCTCTTAATCCTTACTCTCCCCATCCTAATCCAACTCTTAGCTCCACATCAAATAATTTCAGCTGTCTTTTCAGCTGTAGATTTGAGTAGGAATCCGTGGAGGCCCATAAAATTACCCCCCCCCCTTCAAACAACTGAATAGGTTTTCAAAGGCAAAAGTTAAATCCTTTCAAGATAAGGTGCAATTTATGGTTCCTAATACATGGCATCCTGTTAATCCAATTTTTCAGGCTATATTGCAAAAAGGAAAAAAGAAAGAAAAAGTTCAATTTCTTTGCAACATTCAGCCTGAAGGCTAGTTGGTGCCACTGAGTCATTCTTTCTTCTGTTGAGGGATTTGTTGGTATATCATATTAAGAAGGGAAATATTAAAATATATTAATTCAGTCTAACTCTCACCTTGTATAATCTCATCTGGATCTTCCTTGAAAGTATGAAAGCTATATCCTAAAATAATTCACTACCGTCCATACTTGGTGTGTGATTCCGTGTAATTTATCTATTACACTGAAACATGACAGACAGACAGACAGACAGTGTTTTTCTGTTAATTATTGGTATAATTACAGCACCTGGTATAGGGTTGCCAGCTCCAGGTTGGGAAAAACCTGGAGGTTTTTGGGGCGGAGCCTGAGGAGGGTGGGGCTTGGAGAGGGAAGGGACTTCAATGCCATAGCGTCCAATTGTCAAAGCTGCCATTTTCTTCAGGTCAACTGATCTCTATCGGCTGGAGATCCGTTGTAATAGCAGGAGATCTCCAGCTAGTACCTAGAGGTTGGTAACCCTAACCCAGTACCAAAACAGAACTGAACTATATTAGAACATAAGAAAGGCCTGGTTTGGGCCTTGCTCGGCCATAACCAGCCACAGTCAGCAACCAACAACACAAGTGAAAAGTGAAACTAAAGCAAAGGTTTTTACCTTATGGGATCATGTTAAAATAACTATACTATACAATAAGGGAGCATTAACAAATTCACAACTGCCCACAATATAACAATTGGAATCTTTCTGTTTTTCCAGGTGATGTCTAATTAAGTTGAGATTAACTACTGGTGAAGACCAATTTAATTGGGAGTATTTCTTAAATGGAGTTCATATCTCTCATACATAAATGATGCTATTCATTAGGTATGGAGGGGGGAAACTGGCAGACAGCCAGAAATGGAAAGCGGCTCTATAAGTTGGCAGAGTAGTTGATAATTACTGCTATTAAAATATATATGGGTAAGATATCTTGAGAAGATGCCAGTGTTCACTTCAGGGCAATATTTTGAGTATGATTTCACTCTATGATTAAGGATTTCGGAAGGAAGAGACAAGATATTAATTAAAGCAGGAGGAGAAATACCTCCTTAATGAGCTGGTGAAATACAATTTGTAAGAAAGCAGGATCTTCTTAATAACTCCCTGAGTCACTCCCTTCATAGAGTCCTCATTTTCCCTTCTGTTGCTGTTGAAGGTTTCTATATAAACTTTTCAGGCCTCATTGTTACCAGAATGCCCGTATTTTTCCTTTGATGCATTGATGCTTGAACTTATAACACTTAAACATCATAAGACAATTATGCATAAAGATTTGCCCTAACAGTTAGGGATTTTATACACAAATTGGTAAAAATAAACACTAAAACCTATTAAATATGAACGATGATAGACCTGAAAGGAACAGCAGTACCATTAAAATATTATGTTCAGTGAACGAATGTCGCATAGCTTCTGAAATCCACATCATTTCCTCTCCAACTTCTTTGGCTGGTTTAATAGTTTTCTTTAATGAAGTTTGAAACTCTTGCTTTCAGACCATGGGAACTGAAACTCATGAAAAGTACTTTTAAGGTCTGTTTTTGTCACATGGCCTATATGAAGTTGGGCAGGTTTGTACTTAGGGTTGCCAACCTCCAGGCACTAGCTGGAGATCTCCTGCTATTACAACTGATCTCCAGCTGATAGAGATCAGTTCCCCTGGAGAAAATGGCTGCTTTGGCCATTGGACTCTATAGCATTGAAGTCCCTCCCCTCCCCAACCCCCGCTCTCCTCAAGCTCTGCCCCAAAACCTCCCACCAGTGGCGAAGAGGGACCTGGCAACACTATTTGTACTTTAAGTGCTGCAGTTTTTTCTCTGCAAAACAAAGACATATAATGTCTGAGTTGTCTCAGTGATCACAGTCCTAAACATTCTTCACTGAAAGTTAGCTCCATGCAAATCAGAATGCACTTCTGAATAAATGTGGATGGGATTGCTGCGAAAGTAGAACTTGGAGAATGTGCAAACACTTACTGTAAGAAGGCACTTAGCACAAGGATTCTTGTTTCCATTCTGTGCTAGGGTTGTGGGGAAAAAACTTTTTTTTTTTAAATTTTTGGTTTAGGTTTGTTGGACCTGACTTTTTTTGGTAACCCCGAAATAAGCTGAATACTCATACTGTTAAATATTGGTAGTCAGCTTATTTCTGGGTTTACCAAAAAAATTCAGGCCCATAATAGTCTATGGGGGAAATTTGAACCTCATGTGGGGGTGTTTTTGGAGGTAGAGTTCCCAAATTTTCAGGGTAGCTTGAAGGAACTCTCCTTGCATGAACTCCGAAGTCTGGTGAAGACTGGGTCAGGGGGTCCAATTTTATGGGGTACCAAAAGGGTTGCCCCCATTCCCCATAGGAAAACATTGCAACGTTCACACAAGAAGACACCAAACTGCCCAACAAAACCCTCTCTAAATTCAACAGTGAGAACCATGATGACGACAACAACAATGCAGTGCCCCACAAACAATCAAATCATTTCCTCCTTTCAGGTAAAACCCAGCAAGATCTGAAGCAGAGAAAACCCCAAAACTCAAGCAATGCAACTTTGAAACAGCAAGCAGTGAAGAAATGGAAGCAGGGCCACCCATCCAAAATAATCAAATCACCCCCTCAACCCCCTCCCCCCATACCAACCAACAGGCCAAGGCCTGCTGGCTTCTAGCAAAATTTAAAAAAATAAGCCCCAAATACAACAACTTGTTTAAAAGGAAAACGATGATATCTCAAACCCTTCGATGTCTTTTCCTCCAGACAGCAGGCAGAAAGGAATCCAACCCAAGCAGCAGGTTGTAATCCAGCAGGTCAGGATGAGGCACCAGGATCCAGGATTGCAAAGGAAGAATCAAGCAGCAGGAGCTAAAGCCAAGCTATGCCACCAAACTCTCTCAAATGACCTGGTCTGGAAACCAGACCTGCTTTTATAGTTTTTGGCAAAGCACAGAAAAGTTTGAAAGTAATTCCAGCCAAAAAACATCTTCTTTGGTGAAAGAACACTGTTCTTCCTTACTTGGGTTCCTAATGTCCACTTAGAATTCCTTTCCCTCCTCCCTCCTTTTCTCTAGGTTGTCCTCTGTTGCAATCCAGGTAGATTGCACCAGCTGGCCACTGGCCAGAGAGCTTTTCTATTGGCCGCTCCAACATGCCTCCCTCCTGCTGCCCTGGAAACCAGCCAGGGGGCAGGAATACGAAGAAAGCCTATTTGGCTTCAGGCAGATTACCATGTTTTGGTATTCGGTCGACCCGAAACCCGAATATTGCTGAAACGGCTGAGTTGTCAGGAGTGCTCCATCTCTCAAGCCCTACGGGGTCTCCTTTCAACTGGGCCAAGTCACCCTCCCTATACTTTTTATCTTCTCTCCCCTCTCCCTGTCCAAACTCCCCAGTGTGAAATTGCATGGTGAAGGATGCATGGATCATACTTGTTGACAATCCCTGAATATTTTCCTTAATAACTTTTACACTCATCACAAAGTACAGGTGGTGATGTTTGGAAGGTGAATAGTCAGTGACCACTTCCTAGACAGTTGTCAGGCTTCAGCAAATGCACGGTGTTTCAGGCAATAGAACTCAAATCCGGGCAGAGCAGCGATTCAAAGATTTATTCCGAAAGTCAATGATTTCAGTAAGGAGACAAACAAGGCTGGAATACATGACTGGGGAAGAGTGGATACATATATAGGGGTAATACAATAGGGTTACAGTAACAAAGAAACAATGTAGTCGTTTCCTGCCGGTAACGACTTAAGTTAAACTAAAACAGAAACAATCGTGAGTAATTAGTGGAGGACATGGCTGAGCTCTTGGCTTTGTGCGTGGGACCCGGTATCAGATCGAAGATTTACACGGGCGGGTCCCAATACAATTGTAAATCCCTGGCCAGAGCTCGTGTACAAAACGGGGTGGGGGGAAGGAGTGCACAGAGAACTCCATTTGTTCGCGGGGGAACCATCTTGTTTGGGAACGGAGCTGTCAGAAGCCCTATCTGACAACAGTTGACCTACATAGCCAAAAAGCATCCATCTCTAAGACTTTGCACAGTTTGCTGACTGCCCTGTGACTACCTATGGTATCTACAGACCTATGGCTTGCTAATGGCTGTCAGCTTCACTTCTCCTTCACCTCCTTATTTGCTAAGTCTTGATCCACTCAGTTTTAGATACAGAATTTGATCAAGCACCTTTAGATCATTCTCTAGGCTTGCACACATAAACCAATAGATCAGGATTCAAGAACAATCCAGTTAGTTCTGCACATCAAATACATGACTAACTACTTTGGAAACTGAGGAGACATTCAAAAGCAGTATGTCATGTGACTGTGGGGTTGCCAGCTCTGGGTTGGGAAATACTTGGAGATTTTGGGGGTGGAGTCTGAGGAGGGCGGGGTTTGGAGAGGGGAGGGACTTCAATGCTATAGAGTCCAATTGCCAAAGTGGCCATTTTCTCCAGGGGAACTGACTTCTATCACTTGGCGATCAGTTGTAATAGCGGTAGAACTCCAGCCACCACCTGGAAGTTGGCAACCTTATATGACTGAAGAACATTTTACTGGGTATGCACAAGCCATAAAGAAGATTTAGGGATCTTCTCATGCTACTTTTACTATTTTTCCAGGTACCAAAAATAAGGCTAGGAAAAGGTTCTAGAGCTAATCATAATTCAAAATGCCATAGAAACCACTGTGGAAATGATGATTGAAGATTTGGAATTTTCCTCAGGCACCTGATTAACCACCTTACTTTTGCAACAACAAAAGAATTCTGGAATGGCTAAAAATGGACCTCAGTTTGTGCCTCATCTAAAGAATCTTAGCACATCGTCTCTCTGGGAAATCATAGACTGCAAAACTTTAATTCCTGCCAGGGAATCTAGTGCATGATTTTTACAAAGAAAAATGTGGTTCTTTTTATGCCAGCACCTTTTATTTGTAGAACTTGAAAGAAAGTTATAAACTACTTTGGGGTTCTGTGTGAACCACTTGGATTGATGCCCAACAGTTGGTTTCACTTATTCTCAACATTTTTTACTGTTCTCATTGAAATAAAATGAGATAAAGTAGCAGAAAGAAAACAAACTCCCCCATCTCTTCTCTCTCCTGGAGTTGGTATTCTGGCTCATTTCAAACCGATTGGTGGTGGAGTAGGCAATACAAATATGTGCTGCTAATTGAAAAATGTAAATGGACCTACATTCCTGTGTATAAGCCCTATAGCCTTTTCATAAGGATCTGCTATAATTGCAGAAATACAAATCAGCTTTCATTTCTGCACCTAAAGTACGTTACTTGCTTGGCATGTAAGGCAGAACCCTGGACCCTTTTCCATTACCAGTCTTCATCTCTAATTACTACTCAGTATTTTACCTCCTGCTTAACCAGTAACATACTGGGCAGATGTAGGAGATTACTTGTGCCAGGAATTCAGCAGCGCTCAACCACACCACCTTTTTTAAAAAGTCATGTACTAATCTTGGAATATCAGAAGATGAATGTGCCTCTAAATACATTTCCACATCACCGAGCAATTAAAAGAGCCCCTGCCCTTGAGATGAGGCTACAACACCAATGAGTAGTAATTCAAGAAAGACTTAAACCCTGGTATTTCTTTTTTCTAGAAATTAAGCAAGGTGGCAAATTATGGATGACTGTTAGAATCCACTAGCATTCTTTCCCACTTTTTGTTACTACCTATTTCCCTCTCCACTCCCACCCATAGTGCTAGTTCACTAATACACCCAGGAACTAGTTGGTTTAGCCATAAAGTCATTGAATAGGAAGTTAACAGGAAAGAGAAAGTTAGTGCCCGGAGTCAGTGGGTCTGCCTCACGCAACAATGGGTCCCATGCCACCTCTGGGCTACTGAGGGGCCTTGGCAGCGATCCTCCACCTTCCTGGGATGACAGGGGAAGTCGGGCCCACTCACTCGACAAAGACCCCCCCCCCAAAAAAAACAGCCTAGAAGGTCGAAGAGCGAGCTGCACCGCCCAAGATGCTCAAAGCCTGGAGCAGGCTGTCCAAACTCTGGGCCCCAGTGATGTCATCAACTGGTGCCCTGCTCACGCTCACTAGGAAAAGGGCCCTGAGCCAACAGGGGGCCCTCTCAAAGCCTGTGAAGGCTGGAAGCAGGGCAGACTAACCTTCCTGGGCCAGACAAAAGCTGACAGTAGTCCAGCAGGTCAGAGGTTGGCTGTGCTCCTCCCAGGGGTGGGGCCAAAGGTGGGGGAAGAGCCACTCACAGAAATGCCTTGGCAGGGAGTGGCAGGAGCCTAGTCAACCAGGGGAGCACATTGGTGGATGGTGGTGAGTGACAGTCACAGGTGAAAGAGGGACCAAGGGCAGTGATGAAGGAGGCAATAGGTGGGAGTGGGGTGGGAGGAACACCCAAAAGTTATGAAGAGGAAGTCCTGCAAGCAGGCCAGGAAGGAGGTTGGTGCTGGCAGGCGAGGTGCAGCAAAGCCATGTCCAGGTGGGAAACAGGAGGACTAAGGTGGTGCAAGCCCTTACTTTCTCCATTCTGAGGCCTGGGGTCCCTTTCTCTTGTGGCAGTACCACAGTGGCATGGCAGGTGCATGAGGGTGATCCAACCAGTCCTCACATTGTGGTGGAGAATGCAGACTACTGCTACATAGGGCTGCCAACCTCCAGGTACTAGCTGGAGATCTCCTGCTATTATAACTGATCTCCAGCTGATAGAGGTCAGTTCATCTGGAGAAAATGACCACTTTGGCAATTAGACTCTATGGCATTAAAGTCCCTCCCCAAGCCCTGCCCTTTTCAGGCTTCGCCCCAAAAACCTCCCACCAATTGCGAAGAGGGACCTGGCAACCCTAACACTACCCCGCTTTCCCATGCTGGCTAGGTGGACCAGTAGCTGGGCGCTCTTATGCCCTCCAGTAATTCTAGGACCTCCAATTTCGGGCGCAACTGTGGAGCTCCCCAAGGAAGAGCCTGCCTTCAACCCAAGGGAGAAGATGGATCTTACCCAGTTCAGCCAATGGGTAGTGGAACACCAGGTGCAGCTCTTGAGGGAGGTCACACAGCACCACCAAGACTCAACAGGTGGCCCTTATGCAGGACTTTAGGCAGGCATTGGGCGAGGCACAGGCTGTGCCCCAACCTGGGCCGGGTTTAGGTGGGGCTGCCACAGAAACAGGAAGAAGCCCTTGGTTCCCTTTGACTAAATTGGGGCCAGAAGATGAAATAGACACTTTCCTCGAAACCTTTGAGAGAATGGCCGAAGCAGTTCAATTGCCAAAGGAACTATGGAGTAGTGGTGGTGGACTCTAATCTGGAGAACTGTGTTTGATTCCCATTCCTCCACAAGAACAGCGGACTCTAATCTGGTGAATTGGGTTGGTTTCTCCACTCCTACACATGAAGTCTGCTGGGTGACCTAGGGCTAGTCACAGGGCTCTCCAAGCTCTGGTCAGGGGACTAGAGCAACTGCCCTTTGAGAAGCGGTTAAAACGCTTAGGGCTGTTTAGCTTGGAAAGAAGGTGGCTGAGGGGAGACATGATAGAGGTCTATAAAATTATGCATGGTTTGGAGAGAGTGGTTTTTCTCCCTCTCCCATAATACTAGAATGCGGGGTCATCTGCTGAAGCTGGAGGGTGAGAGATTCAAAACAGATAAAAGGAAATATTTTTCACACAACGCATAGTTGAATTGTGGAACTCCCTGCCCCAAAATGTGGTGATGTCTGCCAACTTGGAAGGCTTTAAGAGGGGAGTGGACATGTTCATGGAGGAAAGGGGTATTCATGGCTACTAGTAAAAATGGATACTAGTCATGTTGCATACCTATTCTCTCTAGGATCAGAGGAGTATGCCTATTGTCTTAGGTGCTGTGGAACACACGCAAGATGGTGCTGCTGCAGTCGTCTTGTTTTGGGGGCTTCCTAGAGGCACCTGGTTGGCCACTGTGTGAACAGACTGCTGGACTTGATGGGCCTTGGCCTGATCCAGCAGGGCTTTTCTTATGTTCTTATGCTCTCCTGCTGCCAGTTAAAGAGACCAAGTGGTTATGCAGCTTCTGGATTGTCTCCTCTTCAGGATACAGAACAGTAATGTTACTTTATGCGTGTTGTGCCTACCTATATTTCTTTACCATATGGTCAGATCAGCGGTCATATTATGATCAATAAGTAAAAACATTTTTTCATCATGCACCCAGATTGCTGAAGAAAATATATTCACCTTTTTAGAAATGGTGTCTTAAGAGCTGATGCTTAGCTCAACTGTGTATCTCCTTTCACTGTCTTTTGACCAGGAATGTATAGTCATAGGAAATACATATAACATGTTTGTAGTTGTTGCCTGGTGTATCCACATACACAAAAACAGACAATGGGGAGAATGGATACTTAATGTAAGCTCGAGTTTTACTCTCAGTTTGCCCAGAGCTTTCCCCTTCCTTACTGGTGGAATTTGTCTGCGTTCCACCAGTAAGGAAGGGAAAAGCTCTGGGCAAACCGAGAGTAAAACTGTAAAGAAAAGGAGGGTAGTAACCATAGAACTTGCAACTTAAATTTTGAAACTTGATTTAGATTATTATAGGTTATTTTTGCTAGAACACAACCTCAAGGTAGTGCCTGGAGTTCTCCTGGAATTACAACTGATCTCCAGATTGCAGAGATAAATTCCTCTGGAGAAAATGGCAGCTTCAGATTCACACTTTATGATAGACCACAGATTCTAAGTAAAATCCCTCCCAAATTCCTTCTCCACAGGACCTACCCTTAAATCTCCAGAAATTTCCTGGGCCAGAGTTGGAAACCCTGGCTGTTCTCCTTTGTGAGGAGGTATTTTTCAGTTCAGTAGAAATACCAGAAAGACACATGTTGGTGGCTCAGCATCTGTTGTTCCTCTTGCACTGTACCACCAATATCAATTGTTGGGAAACCTGCTCTGCTCCCAAGCAACTTTTACTGTTTGCCGCCATGGAGGAGAACAAGAAAGAGACTAAGAGTAGCTGAGATGAAGATAAATTCCAGAACTCAGGGCATCCTTGGACCACAGTAACCCCATCCCCCAGTCTCCCAGTAACCAGGAAGCCGTCTACCCATTATCTCAGAACGAGGTATGGAACATCCAAGATGGAGGCTGTAAAGTTCATATCAATTCTGCCACAAGCTGACATACAAGGTATGGTGAAGGAATATCCTGACTGATTCATGAGACGTGTAGTATCAATAAAGCATGGCAGTGTTCCTTGCATTAATAAGTTTGCAGTGTTCACCACCAATCATGTCTGGCTGCACCTACCATATGATGCCACCTTTTTGTTGTAGTCGCTGGGAGCAGAGCCAGCCTTGCCCAGCAGACAAATTAAGCAGAGATGAATAGATTTCCTAAACCAAACTGGAAGCCAAGGGGTGTGCATTGCTCTAATATTTCTCTTTAAGGTCGTTCCTAAAGTGCATACATCCTGTCCTAGGGAGAAATGTTCACTTGTGTCAGTCCCAGCTTTACATCAGTATATGGAGCAGTAAATACGCTATGAGAGATGGAGGAAGTATCTAGAATTAACACATGATGTGCTTTAGATCACATGGTCCCAAGGACAGGAGATAAGAACTCAAGTGATCTCCCACTATCCTTAGGATTTCTTTATCCCTTGAGTTGTGAAACAGTTAACTGCCCTGTCAGTGAAAAAGATTACATCGAAAAGTTGTAATCCAGAGGAAAACAAAGCTAGATGCTGTTGGAATAGCAGGATCAAATACAGCTAGACACCTGATTTAATCTCTCCCCTGATAATGTCTTAAGGTTAAAAGTCTCTTTTGGGTTTTTGTTTGTTTGTTTGTTTTGGTAATGTTTGTTTACATGCCCGAGGCACCTCCACTCTCCTATCTCCCTGCCACCACCCATCTGCACATTTCCTGGAGCTGAGAGGCAGATTGTGACTGACAGCCAGATCCTCCATTACAATTACCAGT
Source organism: Euleptes europaea (assembly GCF_029931775.1). Lineage (NCBI taxonomy): Eukaryota > Metazoa > Chordata > Lepidosauria > Squamata > Sphaerodactylidae > Euleptes > Euleptes europaea. The sequence continues at coordinate 73,783,491 of NC_079313.1, forward strand.
GTTTGAAAGCTGCAGCAGGAGGTCTGTCACTTGTGAAAATAAATGGAACTCAAATAGGATTAGGCCCATTTCCCCACTGTGTGGTTAAGCCCCACAAGCTCACCCCATGTGGACTACTCTCTTAATGGGAAGATGGGAATGGATAAGTCAGAGTTTCAAAAGAGAACAACAAGGCAAACCAGATCTCCCTGGACTCCTTGGGGTGAAAATCAACCTTAATTGCTTCTCATCAGTCATTATAATTTCATAAAGGATAGAGCTGAATTGAGAAGAGATGATGAAAGCCAAAGATGCAGACTTTGTTTGATGAAAGCTAGAAAGTTTGTACCTGGATTTTTTAAATCTTCCTATAAAGAGGAGATGATAGAAGATAGACCGAGGTCAAAGATTCCTCATGCATTTGAACTGGAGAGTCTTTCTTTTTTGGTAAGCAGTTTGGCCTGATAGTTATCTGGTTAGTAGTATGGACTTTCTTTTAAATGAATCACCATCTAACTGCAATGTTGACTCTTGAAAGCTCAAATTACTTAATGGATTTAAAAGCAACTATATGCTTGTTGACTGTATGTCAATTGCCCTGACCTGGATGGCCCTGGCTAGCCTGATCGTGTCAGCTTTCAGAAGCTAAGCAGGGTCCGCCCTGGTTAATATTTGGATGGGAGACTGCCAAGGAAGTCCGGTGTAGCTATGCAAGGCAGGCAATGGCAACCCACCAAGAATGTCTTGCCTTGAAAACCCTATGGGGTTGCTGTAAGTCTCTGCAACTTGATGGCACACTTGTTTGCCATTCTGCAAATCAACCCAGCAGGGTGGAGCAACCCTCAGGGAGGCAGGGAGAGGCAGCATACAGGCAGTCTCCCTCATAAGGGCCAGGGACTGTGGCCTGGGAGGACAGGTTAACCATTCTGCTAGCTAACTGGCTACAGGGGAGGTCAGTACAAAGAGAGGTGAAACACTGGATGCTGTTAATCCCTTACCCTTTCTTGTCGAAGGCCTTTTGAGACCACAAGAGGAGATTCTGGAGGGTGTGCTACCCTGCCCAACCCTGATGGCATGGCTAGGGTTGCCAGGTCCCTCTTCACAACCGGCGGGAGGTTTTTGGGGCATAGTCTGAGGAGGGCGGGGTTTGGGGAGGGGCCGGACTTCAATGCCATAGAGTCCAATTACCAAAGCAGTCATTTTCTCCAGGTGAACTGATCTCTATCGGCTGGAGATCAGTTGTAATAGCAGAAGATCTCCAGCTAGTACCTGGAGGTTGGCAACCCTAGGCAAGGCAGATGCTCACACCATGATGTCAAGCAATCTTTGTGGCTACAATATATACTTGTCCTTGTAGTATAGTATACTCCAGCTCATGGGTTGAATCCAGACTAAATCAGTAGTTTCCACCAATTCATCCTTCCTTCTGTAGACCTCTCTCATGTCATTTCTCAGAGTCCCCCAACCTCCAAGAGCAGCATTTCACGGAGGTCAGTGGGCTGCAGTGGAAGGGAAAAGGCAGAAAAGTTCTGTTCTGCTGCTGGAAAATTTAGTCTGGATCCAACTCCATGTACTGGACTTAAATCTGGTGAGAGTTGGCGAGATACTGGGGGGCGGCGGATTCTAGAAGCTTACTGAGATACTTTTTTCTTTTTACTATGATTATTTTCCATATACTTTTAGGCAACATTTCCATAGCATTGTTTAATGAAAAGCAAACACCCTCCTTGCCCTTGTTTTAAACCACATACGATTGTTCCTATCCTTCTAGCCATCTCGCTTGCTTTATGTACTGAATGACTAGCTGTACAAGGAAAGTTGGACAATGAAGCGAGCACACAGGAAAAAAGTTGATTCATTTGAAATGTGGTGTTGGAGGAGAGTTTTATGGATCCCATGGACTGCCAAAAAGACAAATAAGCAGGTTCTAGATCAAATCAAGGCTGAACTGTACCTAGAAGCTAAAATGATCAAATTGGAGCTATCAGTATGTGGTCACATTATGAGAAGCCAAGAGTCACTGGAAAAAACAATCATGCTGGCAGTGGCGGACCTACATTTTTGGGGCCCTGAAGCTTGAACTGTTATGGGGGGCCCTTCGCAACCAGCAACAATAGGGCAATGTCCAACAAGGTCCAAAGGGCCTTGCAGCCCTTGCAAGGACCTTGAGGCCCAAATGGTGGAGAATAGGGTGGTGGGGTGCAGTTCTTGAAAATGGGCCATACAATGACGAAATAAAACCACAGAACTATTAAGCCGTGCACCAACAAAGGATTTGAGGATCCAGCTGCCCAAATGTAGGTTGTGAATAGATCCTGGCCCTTACAGCTGGGGGTTCGAGTGCTGCAAGAAAATTTTGAAATTTGACCAATTACAGGGACATTTTCAGGCCATATGAAATGGGTATTAGAGTATATTCTAAAATCAATATTAAGTACTTCAACCCATTGGCTTATGATTCTATCCCTAAAAAACTCCATCGATTTTGTTAAGAAATTCACTCATTAAAAAAAGTTGCTTCAGGGGGCCCCTCCGGGATTAGGGGCCCTGAAGCTTCAGCTTCATTAGTTTCACAGTAGATCTGCCTCTGATGCTAGGAAAAGCTGAGGGCAGCAGGAAAAGAGGAAGACCCAACATGAGATGGATTGACTCTACAACAGAAGCACAGCCCTCAGTTTGCAAGACCTGAACAACAAGATTAATGCTAAGCTGTTTTGGAAGACATTCATTCATAGGGTTGACATAAGATGACACTTAACACACATCCACACACACATAAACAATGAAATGGCATGGTGAGCACTTTGCACAGATAGAAGCATGTAATTATTGGTCCTGAAAAACTCACTCTAGGGCAGGGGTGTCAAATATATGCCCTGGGGGCTACATCTGGCCCCTTGAGAGCTCTTATCCAGCCTGCGAGCCAGCTAAGGCAGCCACCCCCCAGTCCCGATCTGGGCTGGCCAGCCCTCTGCGAGCTCACCAGCTGAGGCAGCTACTCCACTCTTGATATGGGCTGGTGAGGCATGTCCCGGCCCGACCAGGTGATATTGCTGTCATATCTGGCCCTCGTAACAAATGAGTTCAACACCCCAGCTCTAGGGCATCTAATTGAGTGTCTGAAAGATAGCACAATTTTGAAAAAAAAATCTAAATAATGGTAAGGAAGTGTCAGTAATAATTTCAGTGTTTCATTACCATCATAACCTGGAGGTATCAGAAGAAATTAAACTTTCCTGCAAGATTTCAGAAGGGCCAGACTAGAGAGCCACAAGGGATTTTTCAGTTCCAAGTCATTTCTGTCTTTTAGCCTCATAGTAAAGTGTTTTTTTGTGTTACTGAAAATCCATGACTGCTCATTGGAATATCACAACACCTCAGAGAATCTCACACCTTTTTTATATATAGTTTAGGCCCTCTCAAAAAAGATAAGCACAAAATCTAGAATTTCAAGCAAAACATTTTAATTTGATATACTGTAGAAGGGTGTGAGATTGTGGTTAGAATTCCAGATTGCTCAGGGCATGAGGCCTATGGTTAAATTCTGATTGTAGGATTTAGCATGGAAAGGACTGAACAAAGGAAAATTATGGGACCAAAGGGCTCAGATATTAAATGATTCTATTTCACACTGATGAGGCAATTTTTTAAAAAGCCCAGCAATTTCCTCTTAGCTTTTATTTTACAAGTGATCCTATTCAGTCCCTTATAATAAAATGAATGCAGGTGGGTAATTAAGAAGGTGTGAAATGTGAAGACATGGCCAGATTTCTTTTAGTGCTCAATACAGCCAGTTACAAAGTGCTATCTGTATAAAAAGTAGCAACTGATTGAGTGACCTAACTTACTGACCTGGGAATTATTTTTTCCCATGCAGAATGAAGTGGAAAGATTTAGATAGAATTTTAGTAGATTTTTCCCCTTATAGAACAACTTGTCTCCAACTTCTTTAATATAGCAATAGTTATCTAGCCTAATGTGTGTCTCATATAGCATAGCTATATTTTGTGTAACATTCTCAGTAGTGGGAGTTATTACAGAAGTATACAATGATCTAAAAAACCAGAAGAACTGGAAATAATGTCCCTGTGCATTTATGGTTGCCATAAGGATATTCTATCAGATTTTTATTCTGCTCTTCATCTAAAAAGCTCAGGGCATTACCATACATGTTCTCCTTTTCTCCATTTTATCATCATAACAACCATGTGAGGTTCAAAGAACATGACTGGTCCAAGGTCACCTGGTGAGCTTTAGATCTGAGTGGGCACCTGAACCTGGATCTCCCAACAGTGGTTATGGTAATGGCAAAGAGGCAAACAATATTCCTCCTATATTAATCATGAATTATTAATAGAATCATAGAGTTGGAAGGGACCACCAGGGTCATCTAATCCTACCCCCTACACAATTCAGGAAATTCACCATCACCTCCCCCCACACCCCCAGTGACCCATACTCCATGCCCAGAAGATGCGCAAGATGCCTTCCCTCTCATGATCTGCCTAAGGTCATAGACTCAGCATTGCTGACAGATGGCCATCTAGCCTCTGCTTAAAAACCTCCAGGGAAGGGGAGATTACCACCTCTCGAGGAAGCCTGTTCCACTGAGGAACCACTCTGTGGGGAATTTTTCACGGAGCTTTGCTGCGGTTTAAAATCTGATTTGAGGCGCTCCAAATTTTTGATTATTCATTGCAGCTCCAAGTTTTCCTGAACCGAGTCACAAAACCTGCATTATGCCCGCATCAACTGAAACCTCTTTTGCGCTGTACTTTTTGGTTACAGCACATTTTTTGGCTCGGAATTCCATGAAGAAGTTTTGCTTCGGTTCATTTGCCACCGCCCATGATGGGCAATGACCCCTCCCCCAAGAACAGTGATTGGCAGGGGGAGTTTTGTGCTTGGTTGAAGACACCACCCCTTTCGTTTCAGTTTGTGCGGCGGCCAGCAGGTGTCTTGCTACAGGAGTGGTCAGCATTGTGTGCCTATTTCAAGTTATTTCCTTTGTTTCAAAAGTCCCGCTGTATTGCTGTGGTGCTTGAGCCAATCGCATCACGCGTCCAGGTCACTTGCCCTCCCTTGCCCAATGGTGAACAGGGTTTGCGCCTCGCTCGCTCCGTGAATGTGCTTTGTGTTGGTAGAGGCTGATCCATTTCTTGTATTCCCTCTTGGGCCAGCACGCTCATCCTAACTCATCTGAAGAAGCTGCATTTTTTTCCGATGGCTGGAAGCCAAAAATCAACTGGTGTCCGTGGTGTTTCGTGGAGGGAACGAGAAATGCTCGATTTACTCTCCATATGGGGCGAGCACAGGGTGCAGCAGGCTCTGCTCAAATCGCATTGCAACATTGATGTGTTTGAGAAAATAGCCGCAGAGATGGCACAGAAGGGCCATCATCACTCTGCGCTTGAGTGCCGTACTAAAACCAAAGCGCTGCGTCAAGATTACAAGCGATTGTATGGAGAGGAGAGGCAGAAGGCTCAATTCCCCCCCCCAAAAAAGTGGCGGCCCTCATCCTTTTGGAGCAGATCTGCTTCCCAGTTGGGCTGGCGTGGAAGAGGGCCAGAGGTCTCTCTGGCGGCGGCTTCTCCGCCCAGCCGTTGGGAGCGAGTCGAGCGAGGGAGCCGCTGCAGTTCACCGGCCAGCTGGGCCCTACCCACGGCCGGGAGCCCAGCTGCTCGGGAACCCCGGGGGCAGGCTGGAAAGGCAGGCTGGAGGGCACAGAGTTGAGGAAGAGTGGGGGGATCGCAGAGGGAGGCTGGGTGGGGGTTTCCCCTGTTCCTGGGCGGGGGTCGGTGGAGGAGGTCTGGTTATCCTTGGCCATTGATGCACGGGAGGTTTTGCCTTGGGTTTGCACATTTCCAGATGCATTTTCCCCATCCAAATTCTCAGAACTCAACAGTAAGTGCCCCATGCAGGGTTTTGAGAATTCAGATGGGGAAAATGTGCATCTAGAGAGCGGCAAATCCAAGGCGAGACCTCCCAGGCATAACACACATTGGGAGGAAGGGAGCCTTTGGGTTTCAGGCAGGGACTGTTGGGGGGGGGCTGTCTGGAGAGGAGAGGCAGATAACCGGGCGGTGGCCCTGGGCAGCCCTCGTCCTTCCCAGATGCACATTTTCCCCATCCAAATTCTCAGAACTCAACAGTAAGCGCCCCATGCAGGGTTTTGAGAATTCGGATGGGGGAAATGTGCATCTAGAGAGCGGCAAATCCAAGGCGAGACCTCCCAGGCATAAACAGCCGGCAACTTGGCTGGCCCGTTTGGCACGTGGCTCCCTCCCCGGGTCCTATTCTGGCTTGAGGGAAGAGGAGCCACTGCTGCCATTCTCCTTCCTACCTGCCCTCTTCCTTCCCAGCCGGCAGCATGTAAAAGCCCCAAGAGAGCCATAACGGCTTCTTGGAGCCGGGCAGCCCGGCCGAGCTGGAGGCGTGTGCGAAAGTCTGGAGGGGGGGCAAATGGAGCGAGGCAGGATCATGGGAAGAGTGGGCGGGATTTGGCAGATTTGGAGCGGTGAGTCATGAGCAGGAGCAGACGTAAGCAGCGCAGAGAAGTGCGCTGTTTCTCCCGTGAAAAGTAGAAAATGCCTCGGGATGGGGGGGGGGAAGCTGTGCTGCCATGAAAAAGCTATTTAAATCGGTTTATTGTTTGCTTCGATTCGAAACCGAAGCAAAATCCACCGTGAAAAATACCCCTGTCTGTTAGAAAATTCTTCCTAATGTCTAGATGGAAAGTCTTTTGATTTAATTTCAACCCGTTGGTTCTGGTCTGACCTTCTGGGGCAACAGAAAACAACTTGGCACCATCCTTTGTATGACAGCTCTTCAAATATTTGAGGATGGTTATCATAATCACCTCTCAGTCTTCTCCTCATCAGGCTAAACATACCCAGCTCCTTCAACCTTTCCTCATAGGACTTGGTCTCCAGACCCCTCACCATCTTTGTTGCCCTCCTCTGGACACATTCCAGCTTGTCTATGTCCTTCTTAAACTGTGGTGCCCAAAACTGAACACAATACTCTAGGTGAGGTCTAAACAGAGCAGAATAAAGTGATACCATCACTTCAACTGATCTGGACACTATACGTCTGTTGATACAGCCCAAGATCACATTTGACTCTTTAGCTGCCATATCACACTGCTGACTCATGTTCAGTGTTTGGTCTACTAAGACCCCAATATCCTTTTCGCACACACTACTGCTGAGACAAGTCTCACCCATTCTGTAATTATGCATTTGATTTTTCCTACCTAAATGCAGAACTTTGCATTTACCTTTGTTGAAGTGCATTTTATTAGTTTTAGCCCAATTCTCCAGCCTGTCAAGATCATCCTGTATCCTGGCTCTGTCTTCTACCATATTTGCTAGACCTCCCAATTTAGTATCAATAATAAAATTTTAAAAATACATTATACATCCCTCTTTTATTTCCTATTTCTGCCCTTTCCCATCTCTATTGATCAAGCTTTCTCCCACTCTTCCTTAAGTCCAACCCTTTCTTGGACCACTAGATCTCACACTATCTACTGCTCAATCCCTGGCCATTTATGCTTAGCAGCGCATTCCAGGATGAAGCGCCCCACTTAATGAGCAGCGTATTCCAGGCTGAAGTGCCCCACTTATTTTTTTGAATTTTTCAAGCTGAACCATCATTCAGGAAGTGACTGCGAAGCCGGTACATACCTGCTTCACATTTCTTAAGAGCCCCTTTAACACGACCTTTTGTATTTGCTCCGCCCCCGTACAGAAGCATTTACTGAAGGGACCATGAAAAATCACAAACGCAGCTTAGCTATGCAAATAAACATTCCCAATAGCTATGCAAACCGAAGGAGCAGGCGAGTGGGGGGGTGGGATTTCTCCTTTTGCATCAGGATCGTGAATAGGCATTTTAAAGGTTGCATTTTAAAAAAGAGCTTTGAGCGAGCATCAAAATTGACCCTGCATAAATGGCCCCTGTCTTCTTTCACAATTCCTGTTCTGTCCATTAATATAGACTGTATAAAAATTAGGCATGGCAATATTTCATATTCTACGTATGCTTTCTTTTATGTTCTCTAAATCACAGATGGCAGGAAATAAATGTTAAGTAATAGAAATTGTAGTAAGGCCAACTAAGGGATTTTCCGCAAGGTTTTTTTGCTATCGGTTGTGGGTCCCATACTGCTTTATCCCCTGATTTCTGCACATATTTTTTTGTACCTTTCATTTCTGTTTTTTTTTTTTTTTTTTTTTTTTTGTTTTGTTATTCCACAGGTTTTTTTTTCTGGTTCTTTGAAACCACTTTTACCTTAATCTTTTTCTGGAAGCTAATTTTGAGTCAGCTTTTTCTTTGTGTGTAATGTTTCTATTGGTTTTCTTTGTTCTATCCACTTCCACCTGCATCCAGCCCACTTTTCAATTAATGGACTGTCGTCATTGTCAAATCATTCCCTCTCCTCCCCCCACCTTGAAGATGAGTGGTTTCAGTTTTTTTAAACCGCCGTAAAATATTGGTATATCGACATAGTGTTGTAATGATGGTTTAACCAAATTCTCTGAATTCCCAGCTTTCATTGTTTTTTTTTTTTTTTTAAAGTAAGTCTCTATCTCCTTCCCTCATGGAGATATAACGCAAAAGGCATATCTTCTTGAGGGAAGAAGCCAGTGACTTACTTGCTTAAAAAAAATAAAAGCTGGAAATTCAGAGAACATTTTGAAATTATCATTACTACACTTTATCAATATATCAATATTTTAGGGCCATTAAAAATAATGGGGGTACTGTGACACCGCCAATAACAAAACTGATGACAGCACCCTCCCTTGAAAAATCTGCATTATTTAAGGCATATGTGGAAGAAAATGAACTGACTTCACAACTATGAAAATGCACAGGGAGGGCAGATGTGTGGAACAGCCATGCCCATACTGATTCCAGTGCTTGTGAATCAACTGCCAAGAAAATCAGGAGTAAGTCAAGCATGTAGAAAACGTCTGAGATTAAGAGCAGCTGACAAGCTGATGCAAAATGGGTGCACCCTTCACTTCAAAAGGAATCAGTCCAAAATAGACTCCCTTTCATGTCCAGAGACAATAAACAAGTAGAATCTACATTTTGAATCTGCACATCTTTCACGAAACTTTTCTCTTTGGACATTACAATAAAAACATAAAGGGGGGATAGTTCCTTATTCTTCTTATGTTCTTGTGTACTATTGCTTTCCTGGTGTTTGCTAGAACACCTCAATTTGCACTCTGTTTAACAAAAGGATATAATCACAAAAATATGGCTTAACTTCAAATATAGTAATAGACATGAACACAGTAGGTGATGCCAAATCTGGGTGCTTTATTCAGACTTGGAGAAGCCTATGGGCTGAATGTGTATTTCAGTACCCCTCCTTCCTTCTCATGGCATTCTGTGTCAATGTTACATTTTTCTCTGTAGAAAATAAATATAAATATAATGCTTTCCCTCAAAAAAACATTGATATGAACATCAGAATTGTACACAGCCCTATGTTCAGATTTTATGTCTCAAAAAATGGAAGATCCCCCCTCCCCACAAAAAGGGTGGATTAACTTGGGAAGTAAAAAACTCCTTCTGCAAACAGGATCATTCCATTGTTTAGTGGACTTTGGACCTTAAATTAATTGATGTGTTTGATCAATACACACACATGTACTGGTAATAGTAGAGCCCTGTGGCACAGAGTGGTAAGTTGCAGTACTGCAGTCCAATCTCTGCTCACGACCTGAGTTTGATTCCGACGGAAGTCAGTTTCAGGTAGCCGGCTCAAGGTTAAATCAGCCTTCCTTCCTTCCGAGGTAGGTAAAATGAGTACCCAGCTTGCTGGGGGAAAAGGGAAGATGACTGGGGAAGGAACTGGCAAACCACCCCGTAAACAAAGTCTGCCTCGTAAATGTCGAGATGTGACATCATCCCATGGGTCAGGTGCTTTCACAGGGGACCTTTACCGTTTACTTGTAATAGATAAAAGGGCAATGGTGTAAATGAATGGCAGGAACTCATTTACCTGTGCCAATTCCAAAATTCTCCTGGTTAAACTGGGAATAAAGAGGTGTGGAACTCAGTGGAAATCAAACTTTCAAAACAATAAATGCCAGAACAAGGGGATCCATTCATTCCTAATAGTGAACTGTTTTCTCCAACTAACTACATCATCAGTGCAATGAGCGTGTGGATTGTTAAAACTAAATAAGAATGCTTGTGGTAAAACAATGAACAGGAATATCTCTCTAACTAGAAACAGTGGGTTTGTTTAGTTCAGTTCCATCATCTCTTCTGGGTCATGAGAAAGAGAATTTGAACGTGAACTTCCCAAAGAAAAGAAATTCCTCCTTTACAAAGACTTGGATCCAATGTAGTATGGGAATGAGAAACTGCACATGGACGTTTGGGTAACAGAATACCCCTGAGTACTTAAACTTGCTTCATATGTGGTTATGTTCTGATGGAATAAGTTTCAGCTTGTTTATCTTTTGGTAACCTTTGCATATAGTTTCAGAGCTTTCGCTGTCTGTTAATTGTTGATTTCATGTTCTAACATGAAAAGATGACCGTTCCATTTTGTCCTTTGGGGATTATTTTAAAACATTCATTTGTGACTGGAAAGAGATTATAAACCCGAAAAATACAGCGTGATTGGGAAAAAGGCCTCACATTCAAATCACTTTACTGCATTTCAAGAATGTTTGCCCAGTTGTCACTAGTCAGGCACTATGAGTCTCACACTGTGGTCTCACAGACACTTCCAGGCAAGCAGAAGGGGCTTCTGGGAAACTAGAAATTTGATCTGAATCAGTAAATCAGAAACATGGGTACTATTGCTGTTGTTGTTATTATTATTGTTGTTAACTTCATTTATAGTCGATTGAGACTCAAGGCAGATTACAAAATATGGGGAGAAACCCCAATTGAATCAAACAGCAAGTGGGTTACAAAATATAAAAACCATTCAAACACCAAAGATTCATAATAAACAATACAAAGAACTATGAAAGCATTAAAGAACTAAGGCATCAAAACTGTCTGAAGCTTGACATATCATACTGAAGTGAGGGTTACAAAGGATAATGAATTTTAGTAAAAGGGGGATACAATAATTACTACAACACTACTCTAATACTATCTATCGTAGAAGCAACCTCCAGAGCTGATCATTATATTGTAGTTCTTATCTCTTTGCAAGAAATCCCTCCTGAACATTTTTGTTTTGCACATTCTATGACATGATAGCAGCATGAGGGCCTTCCTGATAGTCTCAGGCAAGACATTCCATTAGGCTTACCAGATTGTACACCATGGTCCCATGACGGGCAATCTCCTGGCCCCATTGCCTGGTCCCCACCATTGCCCTTCAGCTAGGGTTGCCAACTTCCAGGTAGTAGCTGGAGATCTCCTGGGATTACAACTGATCTCCAGCCGATAGAGATCAGTTCACCTGGGGAAAATGGCCACTTTGGAAGGTAGATTCTATGGCATTATACCCCAATGAAGTCCCTCCCTCCCCAAACCCTGCCCTCCTAAGGCTCTACCCTGAAAATCTCCAGGTATTTCTCAATACCTGACAACCCTACCTTCACCAGGAGCAAAACTGAGGATTGGGAAGCAACATTGCAACACCAGTTCCAGTTGTGACATCATGACACTTTAGCAATGTTCCAAATCTCTATGGGTTTTACCATAGAGATTGTGGAATTCCTAGAGCATTGTACCATCACTTCTAGGTACAACCGAAAGTGTTGTCATGATGTTGAGCAGCATCACTCTGATCCCCAATTTTATTCCTACTGGAGTCAAGAAGCTGTCTGGCAACTCTAAATTTAGTCCTTATGTGCAACATAGTTAAAATGAGAGGAGCTGGTGTTGGTTACAGAGCATGTATGAAAATAGGGAGATACAGTGTTTATTGAGCATGGGCAATACAATATCTGCTACAGGAGGGAGAATTGGGCAAGTGCTTTATCTCCAGCAAGACAACTGCTTCTCCCTCCTCAGCCTTTCCTGTCTGTGATATACAAGCAGAGCAGCTGCCATCCTGAGGGAAGGAGGCGGAGGAAGGAAAAAACCCATTTTCACAAGTTTCTTCTAAGTACATGCATTGACAGAGAAATAACATAAACTGGGGAAGGGAAAGGCAGAACATAGAAAACAAAATAAAAATACAGTTCCAAAACTATCAGAAAGGGAGAGCTAATTCAAAACCTACAAAGATTCTTTGGTCTTCGCAGCAGCAGCAGCAAGAAGAAGAGGAAGAAGAGGAAGAAGAGGAAAAAGAAGAGTTGGTTTTTATGATCTGACTTTCTCTACCACTTAAGGAAGAATCAAACCAGCTTACGATCATCTTCCCTTCCTCTCCCCAGAACAGACACTTTGTGAGGTAGGTGGGGCTGAGAGAGCTGTGACTAGCCCAAGGTCACCTAGGTGGCTTCATCTGTAGGAGTGGGGAAACCAACCCAGTTCACCAGATTAGCATCCGCCATCCATATGGAGGAATGGGGAATCAAACCCAGTTCTCCAGATTTGAATCCATTGCTCCAAATTACTGCTCTTAACCACTACACTACACTTAAAAAAAGAGGCTCAATCATTCCTTAATAGGGCTGTTCATATCAGGTTTACCAAACCTAAAATAAACCTGGAAAAGGCCTTTTTGGCTTCTTTTGGGTTTAATTTCAGCCAAATAGTAAAACTGGGAATCAAGCCTGAGCCGGATAGCCGATCGCTGATAAAAGCCGAATTCAGCTTTTTTCTGTTTTGGCTTTCCCCAGGCTTTTTCCTATGGGAATTTTATTTTAGGAACTCTGGAGGGGGCATTTTTCAAGATAGAGTTACCAAATTTTCTGGGTAGCTGGAAGGGACTCTCCTTGCATGAACCCTGAAGTTTGGTAAAGTTTGGGACAGGGGGTTTAATTGTATGGGCCCCCAAATGGGTCACCCCCATTCTCTATAGGAGAGCACTGTAAAGGTTAAATGAAGCCGAAATACCCATTTACTGGCATGGGTATTTGGCTTATTTCAGGTTCCCCCCACCCAAAAAAAATTGTGTCCAATAAACGCAAACCAGAAATTTACCGGAATCCACACACCCAACAGCCCTGTTCCTTAAGGTTCATAGCTGAAAGCTATCAAAGGATTCCCTCTTGCCAATCCTTATTTTAGATGTTCCCTGGCAAGACAGGGAGTTCCTCTTTAATTAATCTGTAAGTGTGTATGTGGGTCGGTTATGCAAATGTTTTTTTTTTTCACAAAGACCTTGACCAATGAATTGTTTCCCAAGGATCAAGAGAGTATTTTACTCATGGGGGGGGGGGGGTCAGAGCTGTGGACAGATCTAATGGTCTTCTGGACAATGTGCATCAGAGGTATCAGATCCAGGAGGAAGTTTTCCTGCAATTGGTCATTGTGTATTTATGGGCTGTCTATCGTCCAACTGTGGAATTGTACTCAACAGAGAATGTAACAGGCATCTAGGTGTGAAATTCTTGAGGATTTTATGATCTGTCCCAGCTTGTGAAACGGTATTTGGGTCAGTTGAGATCTCCACAAAATTTTCCTTTCCTTATAGCCAGTCATTATAGTTGCTTCTTATAGTCATTCTTGCCACTATTATTTGACAATCCCAGCAAAATCAGTTATAGGGAATTCCAGTCAGTAGCAGGTATTTATTAGAGCATAGGCTTGGTATTTTATTTTATTTTATTTTATTCATAGTCCACCTTTCTCACAGGGACTCAAGGCAGATTAGGGTTGCCAGGTCCCTCTTCGCCACTGGTGGGAGGTTTTTGGGGCAGAGCCTGAGGAGGGCAGGGTTTGGGGAAGGGAGAGACTTCAATGCCACAGAGTTCAATTGCCAAAGCGGCCATTTTCTCCAGGTGAACTGATCTCTATCAGCTGAAGATCAGTTGTAATAGCAGGAGATCTCCAGCTACTAAGCTTGTAGCCTTGGTTCTGGAACATATGTTCTGTTGAACTATGACAGATCTTTGCAGGATTGCCAGAATTGAAAAAGTTAACGCGAAATAGGACTCAATACCGGATACCTATCTTTATTCTTGGCATTCTTGGACTTTACCGATTCAATGATGTCTTGATTTGGACATTGTTTTCATGTTTTGTGCTTGTATTTATGTACTCATATTATATTGAAATTCATGGTTAAGCCTTTAGTAGTTCTATGCTTTTTTGCCATAAGTGCCGTTGTTTTATATCACTTCCTATCTTTGGCACTAGTTTTGCTGTTTGATCTCACTACCTGGAGATTGGCAACCCTAAAGCAGATTACACTTGGTGAGTCAGTACAATCAACAAAATGGGACATTGAATAACTAAGGCATTAGAATATTAGAAGTCTGGAACCACCAGAAAGAAACAGAAGCATGGCATAACTTGACACATTAAGCGGTTCAGAAATTACATAATTGGAGCCTACTTACTATATGTTTTATACAGCAGTAAAAACCACAAGTCCAAGTCATTTATGAAAGTAAGTTTGTGAAACCATTTTGTACAGTGCAGCCATATTACCTGGACAGAAAAGCCCTCTTGAATAGTTCAGTTTTGCATCGTTTGCAGAAGGCCAGGAGAGTGGGAGCTTTCCTGACCTCATTGGGAAGCCATTCCACAAGGTTGATGCCCATCCATGTCAACCATTGGCCTCAGGCCTGCCTGTAATGCTTTAAGTTATACATCTCTGGCCATTACTTTGAATATGACTGCAGCAGACTTGTTTGACCTGGGTCTGGCTCTGCAACACCCAGTCTGGGCCTTAAATATCAGCAGATTGTCCAAAACAAGAACAATAGGGGTATCCTGCTTTGACAGGACACTTAAAAGGTAAGCAAACTAGTCAATTAAAAATTAAGAAAGAATTGCAAAGGCAAGCCTCATTTCATGGAACCATTGAGTTGGATCCCATGACTCCATTCAGCTACGCATGGACTCTTGAACACATGAAGCTGCCTTATACTGAATCAGACCCTTGGTCCATCAAAGTCAGTATTGTCTACTCAGACTGGCAGCAGCTCTTCAGGGTCTCAGGCAGAGGTTTTTCACATCAGCTACTTGCCTAGTCCCTTTAACTGGAGATGCTGGGATTGAACTTGGGACCTTCTGCATGCCAAGCAGATGCTCTACCACTGAGCCACAGCCCCTCCTTTCTTCTGGTGCAGAAAGTTTTCCTTTGGCAAAAGAGGCTCTTCTTCCTGAGGAATGCTTGTTGTGGTGGAGGAAACTTCTGAATTTAGCTAAGAGAAATGGTAGGATCCAACCCATAAATGCAATATAGGTAACTACTTATTAAAAGCAGTACATTGTAAAAGTGTTAAATCAAACTGTGGTCTACTTAGGGTACACTGACACAGTGCACAGCTCATGCAGTGAATTTGTACCCAAATCATTGCATCATGTCAACAAGCAAGAGCTCTGATAAGTGGAGCAATATTTTAATCTGAATGAGCTATTAACTCTCTTGTAATGTATTTAATTATTACAGCCTTCACAGTGGCACATCTCTGGTACCCGGGGATCTTGCAATTCCTCTATTTCTCCCTTTGCTCAGGAGCCACACTTCACTTTATTGCCAAGGATAGTTCTCTCACATCTAATGCCTAGCACAGGAATAAACCAGAGAATGCCCTCCTGTTCACTTCATGTTCATCACCCGAGGTGCGGAAAGCTGGGGTAATTGCAAGATGACTGAAATAGTTCCTCAGAGAACTATAATTTGAAGATTATGTCAGTTAAAGAAGCTTGATACCCTAACTTGACTGCAGCATAGTAAAAAGAAAATCCCCAAATTGACTATCTCTGCTCATAAAAGTGATTTAGATTGCTTCTTTCCACGCATGCTTTGGGCTTGACTGTCAAGATCAATTAATGTGATGAATAATAGATTGCAGCCTTTTTTCCATTCCAGGAAAAGGTTTGCATTTTACATTTGTCAGTTGTAGGAACACAAAGCTTCAGACAAAAGCTCTTCAGCCTCAAACCTTATGAGGTGCCCCAATGTGGGGGGGAAAAACTATTGATGCAGCTTGAAGATGTGACTTACTTGAAATGTTCATTCTTCACCCTTTTTTTTCCTCCTATGGATCTCAAATAAGCAATTCTGCCCATCACCATATTCATGTTTTTTTCAAAGTTTGGGGTATATTTGGGACTAACTACCAGCAGCAAAGATAAGCACCACAGCTTATGGGGGTGGGGGAGTCATAGGCACAAAAGGTCAGCAGTGCCCTGAGTGAAGCCATGCCCCTGAGCAAAAGACTGTGCAAATTTGGATGAAGAGCAAAGGGACATAGAGCAGACAGAGCATCAGAAGCAAGTGAATCATTTGCCAAGTCAGGCAAAGAGCCAAATATTCTTGGCTGTGTTTTTCTGTCCTTCCCTATTAGGCAAGGTTGGAAAAAGTAACTTAAAGTAGAGTAAAGCTGGTGCACTCCTCAAAGTCCCTGGGTGGAAGGGCTTCTGGCAACTCTATATCCTACCTCAGCATACATGGAATTTGACTCCTACCCTACATTTAAGCTCCTTTGGTTCCTACAGTGCTGATGGGGGGAGAAGGGAAGTATTTACTGGAGCCCTTTTTTGGCCAAGGCCCTAAATCCCTCACTTTAACTCACATAGCTTTAAAATATTTTTTTGAAACACCTGGGGTTCATCAAGTGGTGCTCATGGCAAATGGGTATTAGTTATGCTACTATAAACTAGTAGCTCTGATTTTAATTCCTTACTGGTGTCTAGCTCATCGGATTCCTTGTGTGGCAATGTAACCTGAACAGCAAATCCTTTTGACTCGTCACATAGGCTGGGATTGTATACATCTGGTGGAGGGATGCAATCAGCCACCAACATGGTCAGTGTGTCACTGTCTTGTACAGTTCTCCTCCAAAGGCTTCTTTCCTTTGTTGCAACTGTATCCTCAGGGCAGAGTTCTAATATAAATTTTCCTTTTAAATATGCTTGGTAAATGCCATTGAAAAGGGTCTATTGTATCATCATGTTTCAAAATATTGTGCTCGCAGACCCACATCTAGAATCCTGTAGGGGAAAACATAGCTGGGGGGAAAAACACAGTAAAAGAAAGGCTTAAACATCACCTCTCCCCTTCTACTTTTCTCTTTTAAAGTACCACGCAAACTGTTTTACAAAAAAACAAAACAGCTTTTAGTTTAAAAAGAAGTGTTGTGTATAATAACAGTTTGGCTTCCACATTCCAAAGGCGAGTACTTTCTATAGATATTTCAAGCACAAAGTAAAGAGATACATACACCAGAACCAACTTTTTGATACTGAAGAAGTGAGCTGTGTCTCACGAAAACTCATACCCTGCCAGAAACTTTGTTAGTCTTTAAGGTGCTACTGGACTCTTGCCTCTATTCTACTTTTTCATACTGTCATTGATCACAACTCTACCACGCCTAACAGTTTCCCTAGAAAAAAATCTGTGCCTTGCAGAGTATATGCCCTATGTCTTCTTTTCACAGCAGAATGGCTTTCACATTTGCTGAATCAGCTAAGTATCTTCTAATGTAGCAAGGTTCTGTATTCATCTAATCACCTCAAGAAACTGAATTCCACATCTGGATTACCTTAGATAGGAAGGCTGTCTCCCCCATACTCTGCTAGGAAGCTTTACAATCTGCCTTATATCAAAGGAGGTAAACTGTACTATATCTTTTCTTCAAAAATATGTGTCTTTCAACAAGCCTCTGTACAATTTTGGTTCCAAAATTAAAGAATACCATTGCTTTTGCCCATATGTTATAGGGATCTTATGTATTGCAGTATCTCTTCTAAGAGCTTTGCTTGTATTAATATCATAGGTGTCCCATGATGTGACAAAGGACAAATGAGTCATGATCACATGCTATAATATATGAAGTTAAGCTATTTGCCCCAGTAACCCAAATAAAGGCACAAGACCATAGCATGGGTTTAACTAGTTTATTAAAGTTAGCTGACCAATGTCATCAATTCACTATGCTAATTGTTAATTGAGGGTAGGCTGCGCCAGGCAGCCTAGCCATGGCTGCTTTTATTCTGGCAAATGCACCCTGGCTCCAAACTCAGCCAGTGGCTACCATCAGCCATGCTTATCCTCATCCACACATAATGTGCTGAGAGGTGCCAAGCCCCATCCCCCTTCCCTGATGCACTGTAAAGCCAGGTTCAGCAAGTTGTTGCTCAGTACCAAAGGGCGAGAGGTGTGGCCAGTCATCGGCTCTCTGAGGGAAGAGAGGCCAAGGTTGGAAAGAGAGCCCTTTATGGCCTTGCGGGGAGGGCAGATTGGCGAGAAGGTGGAGAGCATGGGCGGGACCGGGGAGAGGCCCTGCCTATAAAGCCGAGGGGGTGGAGGCCGAGGAGGAGGCTGGCCACAAAGCTCTGTAGGCATTCAGGGAGCAACCTAGCTGGCAAGCTCAGAGAAGGAGAGTTCAGACTCCCCCTCTGAGTAGTCTGAGGCCGAGGAGATCCCCTTGGCTCAGGCCCCTGAGACAACGGCTAGTCCCCTTCCAGCAGGGGGCAACTCTGGGGGAGTGGCAGGACCGGCGAGGGCGCAACACAAAGATTCTCCTTCACAAACCCAATTCTCCCATAAATCCAGTGTTGTTCTGCTCAGGACACACTCTCCACCATGCCTGATGGTTTAGAGTTCTCACCACTCATACCTACCTATCATGAACAACCTGCCCTATCCCTGCCAAACAAGGGGGTTAGCACAGCTTAACACCCTTTGCCCCACCTGCTGACAATAACGTCACACAGACCTTGATGTAGATCAGCTAAATAAGTATTGTAACGCTCGGTAGAGAGATGGATGCCATCGTCCCTGTATAGGTGAGGCATATTGTACCTGAACACCTGGTTCAGGATGTAAGCCCCCCATGCCAGAACTTCCCTATGAATAGCCTCATCCACCTTGTACCATGCCCTCTCAACTCTTGAAAGCTTGACTGCCCCCAACATGCTCCAAACATGCTTTTTC
This sequence comes from Euleptes europaea, assembly GCF_029931775.1. Classification (NCBI taxonomy): domain Eukaryota; kingdom Metazoa; phylum Chordata; class Lepidosauria; order Squamata; family Sphaerodactylidae; genus Euleptes; species Euleptes europaea. The sequence continues at coordinate 73,802,467 of NC_079313.1, forward strand.
AGGAGCTCTGTCCACACCAGCACTACTCCAGGGCACAGTTCTTTCACCTTTTTAAAATCCCTAATTATCTTGTGTCTCAGCATGAATCCCAAGGTTTGCACAAGGTTGCTTTTCACCAAATGCAACACCAGGAACTCAGGATGACTGCCCTTTCTCAGAACCTGGTGGATAGAAGGCAGGAGCTGGTTCCACAACGTGCCTCTCCTGCCATGTCACTGAACACTGGTGAGGGGGTATAATCCCAGCTATGTCCCAGCTTTGATGCTGGCTGCCCATTTGATAGCCCCAAAAACAATGGAGTGTCCCAGTACAAGAACTCTGACTGGGCTCCTTTATATGCCTGCACCTGCAAAATAAAACACTACTATGCTTATCTAATATAAGACTTATAAGCTTTTGATTTCCATTCCCCAGTCCTCTGAATCATCTGCCTAAGCATACCCAGCCTAATGGCCATAGAGACCGCACTGATACGAAACAAATGGGTCCCATACTGTCCTGCCAGTAATCCCCCTTCTGCCAAAATACCTCTGGTCGCTGTCCAAAACTGAAACTGTGTTAGCAGAGATCTGTTGGTGTGTTGGAAGAGATAGCCTGGGCCCGTGCCCCTAAAGCCAATAAACACAGACAACACCTTTATGGGGCATAGCTGAGGATCCCTAGCGGTCCGAAGGACTACATTAGATTCTCTTCCATGTTGATCTGTTTTAGACTTATGTATTACTACCAACCATGCCTCCCCCAAGAAAAGTCTCAAGTCCTCAACTTGGAGAGCTGTCTGTGAAGTATCCCAGAGTGAGGATACCACCAGTTCACTGATCCTCAATGCAGTGTAAAAGGCCATCAACACTGCTGCCTGGAAAAGTGCCGCTTTCCCTGAATCCATACCATTGTCCCTGTACCCTTGTATCAGCACCCATATGACCTCCGGAGAAAATGGCCACTGAGATTCCATAGTGCACAGCTCCTCCCATGTCCATCCCTCTAGCATCCACCTAATCCTAAAATCCCCGTAGTGCCGCTCAAACGTTCAGCCCTAGCTGGGAACACAAAAGCTGCTAAATAACCCTTAATAGTCTTCTGTTTTCTAGTGTAGCTGTGTCATTTGAATTTCAGCTCTCCGTACTGAATATGGGAAAGCTCGAGTTAATTTCTTAAGTACTGTCCATCAGTTTCTGAGTCTCACTGTCCCAGCAAAATGAGAGAAATTTTTCCTTACAGGCACCTTCGAGAACAATACATTTTCCCATTTAGTCCGTGCAGTCTGAAAGGATGAAACATTAGACGTATGCCTAGTTAACACATTTAAAGAAATTTGCCTTCACAACTAAACAGTTTGCATAGTCTGTATAATACTTTAGAGAAACAGAAGTTGCTTTTTCTGAAACTTGTGAACTCACACATTATAATACTCATGGTAAAAAAAAAGTGTAGATCGCTCTCACCAAAAGCTGGAATTAGCTCTAAATCAGTTAAAGCTAAGAGTATACCAAGTTCCTTGCTACATTAAGGTTTTCCAGGCAATTTTCCATTGGTATATGACTTCAGAAATTAACTTGTCAGAATTTGTCATTGGGAGTCGGGACGATCTGAGGCAGAAATATTTAGGGCAACTCCTACTTTATGAATTTTATCTCTCCCCACAAAGCTTAATTCAATGGTTGTTCTAAATATTGTTGAAGGCTTTCACGGTCAGAGTTCATTGGTTCTTGTAGGTTATCCGGGTTGTGTAACAGTGGTCTTGGTATTTTCTTTCCTGACGTTTCGCCAGCAGCTGTGGCAGGCATCTTCAGAGGAGTAACACTGAAAGACAGTGTTACTGTCTTTCAACAATCAATGGTTGTTATTTGGTACAGGTAAAAGAATCACATTATCAGTGGCTAAATTTTTGCGGGTGGTAATTAAATGTAAAAAGGGTTAATTTGGGGGATTATATTAAGGTGATGCTGCTTGTGGCCTTTTGGCTGTTTAAGCAACCTCATTTGATCCGTGTCCCCTTTATTATTAATATCGTCATGTTTAACCTTTACATAAAACCAGTAGGAAAGATTACGCACAGAACTGGAGTGAAATGTCACCAAATCCAAAGAAACAATGGAAGTGCTGAACCAGTGACTAGAAGCAGGAAAGGACTAGATGAGGTATCCAAAGCACCTTTACCATCCTAAAGTAAGTGTCTCAGTTAGTTTTGAGTTTTGAATAAGCCCCTAACTTTCTGAGTGGCCCAAAGCGAGCTCTCCATTTTCTCCACGAGAACCGATCTCTATCGGTTGGAGATCAGTTGTAAGAGCAGGAGATCTCCAGCCACCACCTGGAGGCTGGGAATCCTAGCTTCTTAGGAACCCCTTGTAATATGGGCCAGAACAGGGGTCGGCAAACTCATTAGTCAAAAGAGCCAAATATCAACAGTACAACGATTGAGATTTCTTTTGAGAGCCAAATATCTTAAACTTAAACTATATAGGTAGGTACACTGTTTATTAGCTTAATAAACTTTAATTAAAGTTTTAAGTCTTAATTAAACTATAGGTACACTGAATAAAACTTGATATCATACTTAGTAGTGATCTTATTTATTGATAAAAATTAAATTGTAAGTCCCTGCCATTTCCCCCTTCCCGTCTGGAAGCCTCGTCTGGAGGCCTGGTCTACCGCCATAAAAGCCTATTGGTAGACCTGGCCTCTGGCTGAGTCCCATTGGGAGGCCAGGTCTACCCATTGGCTTTCTTGGCAGTAGACTTGGCCTCCGGAGGCCCATAGAAGCCAATTGGTAGACCTGGCCTCTGAAGGGGGACTTTCCCTTCCTTGGAGTCCAGGTCTACCACCAAGAAAGCCAGTGGGTAGACATGGCCTCCCAATGGGACTCAGCCGGAGGCCAGGTCTACCAAAGGAAGCCTGCCCCGCCCAACAGCTGATAGGCGGGCGGGGGGGGGAAGGAACCACCGAGCCGCCCACCCAGCAATCGCGGCTAGAGGGGAGGGGAGGCTTTAGCCTCCCAACCATTGAGGGCAAGGGAAAGGGGGACCTGGCCATTCTCCACGGCGGGGGGGGGGGGGAGAGACAGCGCGCCCGCTCGCCTGCTCTCTCATGCTCTCTCTCTCTCTCTCAGGCGTGCCGGCTCCGCAGCCTGGCTGCCGGCGCGAGAGCAGGGGCTCCGAACCAAGTTCGGAGAGCCACACTCAACGGGCCAAAGAGCCACATGCGGCTCGGGAGCCGCAGTTTGCAGACCCCTGGGCCAGAAAGGTGCAAACCTTTGTCACCCTTTTGCCAAGCTTAAGTACTGTGGAAAAGGTGATCCATCTCCAGGAGAGATAGAGATAGGGTTGCCAGGTCCCTCTTCACCAATGGCGGGATGCATTTGGGGTGGAGCCTAAAGAAGGCAGGGTTTGGGAGGGGAGGGACTTCAATGCCATAGAGTCCAATAGACAAAGCTGCCATATTCTCCAGGTGAGCTGATCTCTATTGGCTGGAGATCAGTTGTAATAGCAGGAGATCTCCAGCTAGTACCTGGAGGCTGGCAACCCTAGATAGAGATGTGATGTTTTGTAAGTTCTAGTTAGCAAGTAAACTGTATTTCCCTTCTGGTTTTTGTATTTTGTAGTTTTACCTTCTTACACTTTCCCATTGGTTTCTCCCCCCCACCTCCTCTGTGTGTGTAGAATAAACACTTTCACAATTCATACTTGGCTTTGAGAGGTGATGGGTCATTTTCTCGTATGAGTTGGCTACTTTAAGCTCACTCCAGCACACACACACATGCACGCTGTTCAAGGGGAGAATCATCAGTTGGCCTAGAGCAACCAGTCCTAAAACTAAACATCTCTAGGAGGTGGCAAGAACTACTAAAGATATATCTCAAGAGTCCAGAAAGAGCTGGGGCATAAACAGGAACACTGGGGATTCAGAGAAAACTTGGGGAATTTTAACACAATTCTCTGAAGGACATCTTAGGAAAGAAGAAAGAGATCTATGATAAAGAGGTGTGTAGTAGAATTCCAGGGTCACTACGCAGAGGAAGGCAACGGCAAACCACCTCTGTTAGTCTCTTGCCTTGGAAACCCTAAGGGTGACTTGTTGATACTTTACACACACACAGTGAGTATGGGGTAAGGGGACTATCAGGTAGTAAAATTGTAAAGGTCCCCTGTGCAAGCACCAGGTCATTCCTGACCCATGGGGTAACGTCACATCCCGACGTTTACGAGGCAGACTTTGTTTACAGGGTGGTTTGCCAGTGCCTCCCCCAGTCATCTTCCCTTTACCCCCAGCAAGCTGGGTACTCATTTCACCGACCTCGGAAGAATGGAAGGCTGAGTCAACCTTGAGCCAGCTACCTGAAACCAGCTTTCATCAGGATCGAACTCAGGTAGTGAGCAGAGTTTGGACTGCAGTACTGCAGTTTACCATTCTGCGCCACAGGGCTCTTAAGTAGTATCAGTCAGTAAACTCTCATCAACCCAGCTAATGACTCTTCACTCTTGTCAAGATAAGCCTGGTGTCTTTGGGACTCTTGCCAGTTTTCAAACATTGAACTGATCACTAGGGAAGTCTAAAATACATCTTATTCCCAAACTGTCACTAAAAAAGCTGCATAAGTTAGCTTTGCTAGGAATACAGGCAGACATAATGGTTGAGTTATTTTCTACTTTATCACATGCTATGAAGCAAAAGAACTTTGGCTTCTTTCTTTCTTTCTTTCTTTCTTTCTTTCTTTCTTTCTTTCTTTCTTTCTTTCTTTCTTTCTTTCTTTCTTTCTTTCTTTTGCTGCAAGTGAATCTATTTTTTGTCTCTGAAGCTCTTTGCAAAACAATGGATTTTCCAACATATTAGGGCCCAGCATTGGCCTTAGGATTTTCCGTTTCTGGCAGCCATTGTGTTGGCACAGTTCCCTCAGCCTCTGAGACCCGCTGCTGATTGATCCCTGTAATCCAATCCATTTTCAACAAGGCACTTCAGTTCCAATAAAAACAAGGGGCTTTGCTGATTGCTGGTTTCAGTTGCAGCTGTTGGAGCCACTAATCTGAAGAGAAATACTTTACGTATATATATATATATATATATATATATATATATATATATATATATATATATATATATATATGTGTGTGTGTGTGTGTGTGTGTGTGTGTGTGGTGTGTGTGTGTGTGTGTGAGGGGGGAACTCTACCATTTAAAATAAACATGTTATTTTATTAAATTAATATCAAATGAAGGTGGCATACTGGTCTGATTCATAAACGCCACAGCCCGTGACTTCACCATATTGTTCTAGGTTGGTTTTTTTAAAAAAAAATTGTAATGCTAATATGCAATAAACAAAAAGATTACAATGCAGAGCAAGTCAGTACTGTATTTTCTAAAGGGTGGCATTGTTTACCTTTCACTTGTTATCTTTTAAAATATGTATATAATACCAGCCACATATTGGGCAAAGATGCTCATCTTTGTCATGACCTTTGCAAAATCCACACATCACAAGCTCCTCTGGACCTTTTCTGTACCATACAGGTCATATACTGAGGTCTGATCCTTCTGACCCTACAAAGATGGCACACCTTATAACCATGTTCTGGGCTACGTTTGTTTTGAAGATGCAAGTAGGAAAATGCAACATCATAAGATCCTGGAGGCATAAAACCGCCTTGTGTTTTTGACCTGCAAAAGGCATTATCTTTCAGAAACAAGACCAAGGTTGTCCTGTTCGTATGAGCAATAACCAATATTGATCTGCTCTTACTTATTATTTACCTATAATAGGGGAGGGGGTGTTTGGTTGTATTGTTTAATTCAAACAGTTGTTCATTGTTTTGGCTTATTGTTGGCATTTTGAAATTATGTTTTTAAATCATTTCCAGAGCCTCTGTAGGCTGTCGAAAGTACTGTTTGCCAAATCTGCAAAAACTTGGGTTCATAAAAGATTCTGAAAAAAATAGTGACATAACAAGATTATGGCTCTCCGTTGCATAAACACATAGAAACATCTGTGATGAAGTGCATAGTTCAGACAAAATGGATTTTTGTAAAGTTGACAAAAGTTTGATGGTGTTTTAATTCATATTTGTCACTGCATCTATGTTCAGCCTTAATTCTTCTGTTTACAACTATTAGCTGGTATGCGATCTGTGCGATAGGAAGGTTTTGCTTTTCCTGGCCACTGTAAATCTTAAATGTCAACAAATACAGGCTTATAAACTAAAACCAACCTGTATTAGTTGCCATTCGTGCTTTCTTTTGGTTAATGTTTTTAATATAGATAATCAGCGCCTTAAAATAAATATATTTCTATACATAATTGAGACTTTCCCCACCCAACCTTTGGGTACCCAGCTTTGTTTTTAGGCTGGGTCTTTCCTTTCCCCTTTTGATTTTTGTCTACTGTAAATCTTAACCAACCACCTGTGTCTTTGAGCCCTAAACAGACCAATCCTATTTATTAAACACGAATGCACAGTACTCGATCACAACAAAGCAAAAACTGCCCAAGTTAAAATCCAGGGCAACTTCCATGGGGAAATCCTCTGCACAAAACCTGTTCAGTTAAAGGTGAGCTACTCACATGCTTTTCTGCAGCTGAGGTTTGTTTCAGTGTAACTTGCATAAGAGAAACCCTGTGACCGATTGCATCCTAAATGGTTAAAGCACACATGAGTTCAGTGCAGCAGGCTTCTTCTGAGCTGCTCTGCCAGACTTTCTGAGTCAGCCTTTGCATTCCTTGATTGACAGGATGTGCTGCTTCCGCAAGGCTGATTCAATGATCCAGTGGGAAAGGCAGCAGTAAAGAGGGGAAAGTCAAAATAAAGTTATGGCACCAGATTTCCAGCTGAGAAAACACTGGCCACTCCTGCCATAGAGATGTTTATTCTATGTTTGCTATTCTTAGATGATTCTGGAGGAGGTATTACAGGAAGCACAATTAATTTTATATCTAGTGGAACTGGGTGGCAAAACAACTTGGCTGCAGAGAAACAATGAAGCACAGTGACTCCACTTCCAACAAAAAGGAAAATGCTGGGTTCTTTTTAAAGGCCATAGAGTTCCTGCTTGTTGCCTTGAAAAATTGGCAAGTACATGCAAATATTAACAAATCAAAACCTGACCTGAAAATGTCTGGTATGAGTGTTCATACTTGCCCCATGTTGGGTCTATTTTGAGGGCCCCAGAAAGTGGTGAGGGGTACAGCAGCACTCATTGTCCATCCCTAGCTGGAAATAAAAAAGGAACATCATTGGCCCTTTAAATGGTTTGAAGGATATATAGTCTCCCAGGATGGTGGCAGTCCTGCACCATCTTTTTATGTGGCACTGGCCAACTTTCCCCTATGGGGGAAAAAAGCCTTTTGTCCTGGTTTTATTTTGGGGGGAAAGGCTTTCCACCCCTCCGTGGCAGCCAGGAACCCCGGTTTGCTCCCCCACCGACAGAAATGCCCTGATACTCACAGTTGATTAGGTAAAAGATAGGCTTCAAACTCTAAAGCATACAGACAAGTGTGGTCATCTGGCACAGATAAGTTGGGACCCACAGTTTTGTACCTTCTAGGAAGAGTAACAAGCCCCACAGAGACTGCAAATCCACATTGGAGGTTTGCAGGTGATATACAGCCCATTCCTGAGCTGATGGCGTCCAGAGTCGGCGGGGAAGTGGTGCAGCAGCGCCTCTTCCTAGGCTGACTTGTTTTCAACAAGGTTAAAAGCCCCATTGGAAACAGAGAGGCTGCACTTGCTCAAAAGCAGGTGCAGAAACGCCGTTCCTGGCGGCGGAGGCCAGGGCAAAAACGGGATAGGAAGCTGCCTAACCAGCGGCTCCTCCCCCCGGAATGCCCCCAGAATGCCCCTCTGCACCGGCGTGGCCTCTCTACACCATGGCCTGCGCCACGGAGAGGCTGTGCCGTTGCCACGGAGAGGCCGAGCTGGCAGAGGGGCGAGGCTCGGTCCCGCGGCGCTTGGCTGCTGGCAGGACTGGCCTCCCCGCCAGGGTAAGTGCGTGTAATTATGTGATTACATGCATTCATGCTGGCAACGGGGTCACGCCACCTCCTAAGAGGTTTCCCCCCCTCAGGAATGGGCTGATAGACATGTTCCTTGCCCCTCTGCAAAATAAAGCTGGAAATAAAGCTGCTTGCCACTTTGGGCTCAGGTGCATCTAGTTTGCTGTTCTTGCCACCCCAGCATCCTTGGTTGTTTTTTTAAATAAGATTACTAGCCAAGATGGCAAGTCCTGCCCTGCTGGCACTATGTCACTTCTAGCTTGACTGAATCCATTTCCAGACAAGCCATTCATGCCACGTAATCAAAACCTACTTCCTGCAGAGGAGCCTTTCCATACCCTTTTCATATAATTATTATAATTAATCCTCATTTGTGCCATGAAATATTCATAGATTTAAGTTAGTTTCAATTAATTTTCCCCAATAATATCAATGGTACTTCCACTAACTTCCTTTGGAAAGACACCATTCTTTTGACAATCCCTAGGATCTCTGGATTGCAGTTTTCCTGTACTAGGGGTTTAAAAATAAATGGCATAGTTAAGAAGGTTAATAAAGAAGATTTGAGGACAGGCACACTATGCAGACAAGTAGGGGGATTAAATACTTAGGGGGCATTTATACATGGGTACTTTGGCTTATGTTCTCTGCCAGGGGCTTTGTTGAAGTTATGCATGATTTTTCCAACCTTCAGAAGTCACTTCCCTCCCACTTCACACTTTTCCCAGGGTTTCAGGATGCTGTTTTGCCACAAATTTAAAGTCTTCTCTGATAACATTTCTGTGCATAGCTTTAACTTTGGGTTTCTTTCCCCACTCCCATTCTTGCTTGTCTCTTCCTCATCCAACCCCTCCCTTAGAAGCCATTTTGGTGAGTTTCAGCAGCGAGTATTTTCAGATCTCAGAGAAAGGAGCCAGCTGCTCCCACCACCTTACATGTGCCCTCTCTGCTCAGTTTCAGCAGCAACAGGCTTTTTTTGTTTGCCGGGGCAGGTTTATCAAGGGGATGCCTGGAACAAACCACAGCAAGTTCTTTTTAGTTTGCCAGTGCAAGACCCCTGCTTTGAGATAGCCAGAAACAAATTGGTGTGTGTGTGTGTGGGGGGGGGGTCCTTCTCTGCTTTGGCTGTAAAATGGCCACTTGGTTCAGTTAAAATTAAAGAATCCTGGGGTGGGGCTGGCGGGGGCTGGTGTCGTATTTCAAAACAATACACTATAGCCATTTAGAAAGCAGTGTTTTCAAGGAGAGGGACTCAGAAACTCCACATTTTTGCTGCAGATGCATAATTGATCACCTTTTCAGTGAATCTCTCTTTGAGAGAAAACGTAATTATATGGCAAACCGAATAGACTCTCCAAAACTTATAATGCCACAAAAAACTTGTTGGATTAGTGGCAAAGATGACACTACCTTTTTCATATGTGGTGTGCTCATAAGCTGTAAAATATCGGAAAGTAATAGTAGCAAGCATTTCAGCTGGTAAATGCTATTCAGTCACTTGCACACAGGAGTGTTATTGTTAAATGTTGTTGTCTTTTTCCCATTTCTCTTCAAGAATTGGTCCTGTATGCAATAATAACCGCTCATGTTGCCTTTGCCAGACATTGGTGAAAAAATTCTCTTCCAAGTAAAAAAGAGTGGCTAGAGAAGTTAACAAATACATTCTGCACGATTTAATTAAAGTTTTATTTTAAAAGAAAGCATTTAAATAATCGGTTCTTGTAGGTTATCCAGGCTGTGTGACCATGGTCTTGGTATTTTCTTTCCTGATGTTTCACCAGCAGCTGTGGCAGGCATCTTCAGAGGAGTACCATGTCTCTTCAGTGTTACTCCTCTGAAGATGCCTGCCACAGCTGCTGGCGAAACGTCAGGAAAGAAAATTCCAAGACCACGGTTACACAGCCCGGATAACCTACAAGAACCGATGAACTCTGACCGTGAAAGCCTTTGACAACATTTAAATAATATTGATGTTTGGAGACAAAAGGTGAATCAGATGGATACCTAGTTTTGGTTTACATGATAGGTTTGAAAGCAGTGATTAAGTTAACTATTTACAATCTGTTCATCTCACAGAATTATGAATTCAAATAAAGTATTGGTAGAATTTAACATTGAATTTTCTGTTGGATTTCTCTCTCTCTCTCTCTCTCTCTCTCTCTCTCTCTCTCTCTCTCTCTCTCTCTCTCTCTCTGTGTGTGTGTGTATGTATATGCAAAGAATGTTTTTTTTAAAAAAAGATAAATGGTATGAAGACAATTTAAACCAAAACTGCAGATACATTCTAAATGTATAAGAGAAGTGAACTTTCATTAACAGATCTGCTTACAAGGAATATATCTAATAATGTTATTTGGGTCATATTCAAGCTGTTTTGTCCTCTATTTTATTTTACTTTATTTAAAACATTTTATGCTGCCTTTGCATCCACATTAGGGTCCTCAAGGAGGCAAACAGTAGGGTTGCCAGTGTCCAGGTGGTACCTGGGGATTCCTCGGACTTACAGCTCATCTCCAGACTACAGAGATCAGTTCCCCTGGAGAAAATGGATGCTTTGGAGGGTGGACTCTATGGCACTGTACCCCATTGAGGTCCCTGTCCTCCCCAGGCTCCGCTCTAAAATCTTCAGGAGTCCCCAACCTGGAGCTGACAACCCTATTCTCCCACCTCACCCCTTACTGGTGGCCAGGAGGGATCTGGCAACACTAGCAAAGAACATTAAAATGAGCTATAAAATACATGTATAAATATATATTAAACAATTTAAAATAACAATTTTGAAACGTATAAATGGAATGGAGGGCTCCCTCTTTTTCAGAGCCATTTACTTTCTCCCAGGCCCAGTCAGCCAGCCCCTCCCTTATTAAGCAATCATGAAGCATTAAGGAGGGGCAAGGGTCTTACAAGCAGGTAGTAGTTCTCAGACTTCCAACAATCCTGTCTGCACTCTCAGACTGAATAAACTGAAAGGAATCTCATAAATCGGGATGTTGTCACCCTGGCACCATCTGACCCTATCATTGCTGATGCGGAGTCCATATTGGTGCAGATCCACAAAGTACTGAGCACACTGGTCACAACAGGCCACCATCAGTCCACTTTCTCCTTCAGGCCTGATCCCAATAGGCTCTTGGCCATCAGCAAGAATTCTACAGGCCTACAGTGTATGGATGATAAACTTATGCATGGGAGTTTTGTTTTTGTTCATTCCAAAAGCCAAAGGAGCCCCCATCGACTCGCTCCCAGCCCAGTGGCTACAAATGCATTTTCAATCTATTTTCAATGCACTTTGCAACTGGTTTTTACTGTGCAAAATGGCAATATCCACTTGAAATTGATCACTAAAGTGCACTGAAAGTTGATTGAAAGTGTATTATTCAGTATGTGTAAAAGCTCTCTTCTGACCGGGATATAACTGTCTTGTTGGTCTTTAATGTGCTACAGGATTCAGATTTTGTTCTGCTCCTGCTGACTAACACAGCTGCTTTCCTGAAACTATCTTTGTGGATTGAATGAAATTTTCTCCCCTTTTCAGGATCTCCAGGTACAGTCTGTTTTTGAACAGAAATTGTAAATTCAACCTGGAGGAGCTAAATCTTGCCCCTTCCCAACTCACCTCGTTGTGTTCAGTTGCTTTCAGCATTTCTGTCCCAGCACAACTGACTTCCAGAATCAAAGCCTGGCCAAAGGAAAAGGCTTCAAACATCAGAGAATACAGAAAAGCAAGATTTGGTTCCCAGTGACCTGCACTCATTGATTGTGCCTTGGTTTTTATGGGATAGGGAAAGCTTCTACCTCTGCCCCTCTCAATCTGCTGCAAATGAGAGGACAGAGTCAGATGTTGGGTTTCTGCCTCAGCCCCCCAATGCCCTGCATAACCCTACCTCATTCTTGTTACAAAGTTTTGCACCAAGCTGCCTAGCAAGAAGGTGTGACACAATCCCAGATGGTAAAATATTGTACACAAGCATGATAGAGTTGCCAGGTGGCTTGGAACGGCGGGCAAGTGCCCACCAATCCTTCTGCTGGCTGACAGCACGGATTGTGTGCGCGTGCAGCTGCGAGCAACATAATCATTTGTTTACGGGGTGGTTTGCCAGTGCCTTCCCCAGTCATCTTCCCTTTACCCCCAGCAAGCTGGGTACTCATTTAACCAACCTTGGAAGGATGGAAGGCTGAGTCAACCTTGAGTCGGCTACCTGAAACCAACTTCCATTGGTCATGAGCAGAGCTTGGACTGCAGTACTGCAGCTTACCACTCTGAGCTATGGGGCTCTATTTAGGTATTTAGGTGTAGTAGCCCCATTAATATAAGAGGTCAGTACAGGTTTTGATTAATTGTTTAAATACACAGCCCTACTGCCTCCCATGTGCTCATCATCTTGCTGTGTTCGACTGGAATATATGCAGCAAGAATGACACTCTCTGTGCTCTCTAGTTGTGCTGAGCTAGTTATTTTCTCTTGATATGTACTTTTTAATAAAAGAGCTGTTTGCTTCAAAATCAAGTGTAAAAAAGAATAGCTAGTGTGCAGAAAAGGATGACCATGGGTTAAATGGAGAGTGAGATGAACTATTGCTGCATTTGCAAAAACTGACAATATAATGTAAGCCACATAATTCTTAATTGGTGCCATTTCCTTCAAAAACCAAAACTAATATATGCACTGTGCACAAGCAGTCATTTGCCCTGCTCTGAAGTTTTGGTGTATGTGTTTTTTTTAATCACATGCTATGATTTATGGCAGAGGAAAAGAAGTTTATATTTTCTGTTCTTTTACATAGGTCTTTTTACACATGTGTAATGTTTCACCTGGAAGAATGTCTTGGTGGTTGTTTATATCAAGTGTGCTGAGACTATTAGCGGTAAATGGCGGGTACTTCTTTCTCCAGATTGATTTTTTTTTTGCTCTGTTGTTCTTGCTTTATTTGTATAAATTGTTCAGTGGACCTTAAAGTACTCTGTGTTTGTTCTAATTTATAGTTTGAGTCATAACTCAATTAAATCAAAGTACTCATGTTCAAACCAATTTATTCTGATTTAAGTCAGCAGAACTAAATCAGTTTAAATCCAACTATTTAAGGTTGCCTGAGTGATGGATCAGGCTGTTAACTAAAATTGTTTCTATTAATTGTTACAGAGAAGAGAATCCTGAGTTTTCTGGAGTATAAAACCTCATTTAGATTACACAATCAAGAATACTAGAAGCCATAGTTGGAGCTGCTTGGAAAAGCTTAATTCTTTTACATTGCCCTTTACTATGCATTGATTAAGAAACTTGGGGAAAATGGGAAAGCAAGGGGGGGGGAATAACCATAATGCAATCAAGAAAGTGAATTTGTATTATAGAATTTTTGCTACTGCACATAAAGGGCTTAGGAGAATGGAAAGAAGATATCTTGAAGTGTCCATACAAGCAGGGCATGGTCACATGAATGAATCTGGTAGCACTTTATGAATGCAGAAGCAGCTAACATCCCTCCCTCCTTGGCCATGAAGCTTGATGGAAAGTCCTGGGCAGGCTGCTTAGTTGGTGGATGCCCAGGGTACAAAATTACAGGAGGCCAAGTCACCCTGGGGGTGCTAAAGTATGTGGTAATTAAAGGTCATAACCAGAAGTCTAGGAATCTCATTTCTACAGCATGATTCAAGCACCTATTTACCCAGCCAATAAGAGAGTTGTCAAAGTCATACAGTATCACAACATTATCTGCTTTAGTCACCTCCCTTATTTCATTCTGCATCTCAATATCAGCCTCACAGGTTTCATCAGGCAGGCAATAGTGTAACCCTACGTTTAAGTAACCCCGTGAGCCTAGTATCTCTACCAAAAATGATTCTGTCAAGGAGGTACCTTCTCTAATGTTTTCTAAAGTAACTCCTCCACCAGCACACCCCATTCTGTCCTTTCCAATGAGCTTATACCCTGGGATGACCACATCCGATTGATTTGCCCCATTCCACCATGTTTCTGAAACATCCACTATATATAAATTGTCATATAGCAACAAGAACTCCAGCTCCCCCATCTTGGCTTGGATGTCATTGGGTTCCTCCCTACCCCCTCCACCTGTCAATGGGCTCAGATTTCTGAACTGTGTTTATGAAATTTGGTAAATTCCCGGTATTCATCTGAATGAGAAGAGCCTCAAAGTGCAATTCTAAACAGAATTCTACCCATTTAAACTCACATGCTTTAGTCGACTTAGTGACTCTGTTTAGGATAGCACTGTAAATATGTTCCGAGTGAGGAGTGCCTCAAAGGCATCTTGGTGTGGAGGTCCTTGGTCATAGTCCTGAGCAGGTCACGTCAAAGGACTGCTGTGAAGACAAAGTGAGGTAGGCCTCTGTATGCTATCCTCAGCTCCTTGGAGAAAGGGTAAGGATGTGAGACATTAATCAGCCATCAGAGAACTTAGAAGCTGGACTGTTGGTTGCTGACTCCAGTTCATACAGTCCCTTTGCATGTTACAAAGAACTGTGCAAGTTTGACCTTCATATAGCCAGTCAGTGACTCAAAGCTATGTAGCTTGTCCAGTCTTGGGTCTACCTTGCTTTTCAATGTCTGCCATTGGGGAGGTTGTGTGGTAGGTAGACCAAGGCAAATTTATGAGAGACATGGGTGGAGACCTGAATGTAGGAAAGGAAACACAAGACAGGAAGCTTACTCCATTACTCTCAGCAGTATATTGGTTTGAAGCTTGCAAAACCATGGGAAAGAGATGTGGGATTTTTTTCCCTCCATTACATATTCATACATTAATCATGAGCCTCTTTGGAATTTTGCCACAAGCCACTGGACCCTGCTGGGAAAAGACGGGAAAAAGAAGAGAAGGAACCATTATATTTCTCATGCCAGCTCTCAGCAAGAAGTTAACAGTTATGCTACAAGCTACACAACCCAGATTTCTTGGGGTAAATTCCATGAGATGATACATTATGAAATTTGGCAGCTAGGTCCTGGTAACACTTTCAGTTACACAGTAAGACAACAGATTTTTCCCAGTACACTTAAACAATGGTTAAATATAGGACACAACCACATCTATAACTCAAATTACCTTTTATCATGAGATGTGAATCAGGCCTCTTTTATTAATATTATAATTAGTAAAGTGTCCATTTCGGTCTTTTGAACATATGATAACTTTTTTAAAAAATTGTTTTAATTATGTGTGTTTAGGGGAGATTAGTTTTAATGGGTTTGAAATGTGGTTTTTAAAAAATTGTTAGCTGCCTTGATGGTCCTTGTGTGAGGGTAGAAAGGCGAGATATAAATTTTGTAAATAAATAATACATAAAATGGCCCATATTTCTGTCTCCAAAACTCAATGGCCGATTATTTTTCCAGTCTAACTCACCCATTCCAGCGCAGGGCCTTCATGCTAGCTAGATTAAATATATTCCCATCTGCTATAGTTTCTGGCAGATACAGGGGCATACCCTGGAATAAAAGAATTTGTACCTGCCAGATGGCAAAGCCAGAATCAGTTGAACATATTCTTCTGCATTGTCCCCTGTACCATAATTATCGTCTAGAATTAATAAATCCCCATATTACACCTTCAGAAAATACAACACATAATATCATTAAATTTTTACTTGAGGACAAGATTTTTGCTGTCACTGAACATGTGGCAGAGTTTCTGATGGCTGTCATCAAAACAAAACAAAAGAGTAACGATTAAGTAAATGGTATAAAATTAACCTAGGTTATTTGAAAGCACGGGGCTCCTGTTTGTAGGATGGAGTGTTTATTATATATTTTTGTACCATTGTTATTTTATATCAGTGTCCTTTCTATGCCAATAAAGGTGTCTGAATCTGAATCTGTCTCCAGTCAAAGCTGATGGCCTGTATCATCATTTAATCTTTGATGACTATGCTCATTTAAATATAGATCCTAAGAGACTCTGAGCATACCATGATTGACAGTAAACTATTCACTTGTGGTAACTGAATAATTTGTAATTTGTGCTGGTATTTAATGTATTAATCACTGGTTCATTTATGATTCAGGACCTTGCACATTATTTTTGAATGTTAAACGATTAGAAATATCTCACATCTAAACATCTTGATGTCTGTGATCTAGTCTCTGTTAGTAGACCCAGCGCATTCCTGACCGGAATGCCTGAACCAGGCTTAGGAGGCAATGCAGCGGCACTGCCTCCTAAGGAGGTTTCAGCCCGGCACCAAAAACCGTGCAACCCCCATAGGGTTACACGGGAGATACGCATGGGAGGTATGCCACCTAAAAGGCGGTGATGCTCCAGGAACACCTCCCGGGACGCTGCAGTGGCATTTGCTGGAGTCTGGATGCCAGTGGCAGGCTCTGTTGCCATTCAGGCTGTTGCCATTCAGGCAACTGGTTCTGCCATGGCAGCGGCTGGCAACCGGCATCCGGCCCTGCATGCCAGCCCTGGGGCCAGAAACGTCGGTATGTGCTGCCTGGATGCCAGCACTGTGGGCCCTTGCGCCGGTGGAGGCCTTTGCCAGCCTCCGAAGGCCTTTGGTTCAGGCTGCCAGCGTTTCCCAGGAATGCGCTGTCATCTAAGCTATAGTACATTTCAAAGGAATCTACTTTCTTCCTGTCAGCTTTACCATGGAGAAAACAACAGCTTTGGAGGACCAAATCTATGGCATTAAACCCTGCTGAGGTCCCTGCTCTTCGCAAACCCTGCCCTTCCCAGGCTCCACCATTAAACCTCCAGGAATTTCCCAACCTGGAGTTGGTAACCATACTCCCTGACATTTTGCAGTTTACTCTGCCTCCTGTGACAGCCATTTTTGGTTAACTCTGCCTCTTGCAGCAACCATTTTGTGGTTGTATCCATCACCTTGTGTCAGAATTTCAAAGGTGCCAGCAGGATCAAAAAGTGTGGGGACCCCTGCTATAAAGTAACATTAAAAATGCCAGCCCTGGGGCCAGAAAGATGCAGGCTTTGTTGTTATTCAGGATGATCTTGGCTCTGACGGAAATCCGTGGTCCTATCTTCTGGGGTAGGATTCTTCATTTCACAATGGAATTTACCTGTTTATGCTGGTTGCCTTGGTACCCTTCCTTTTTTTTTTTTTTTTTTTTTTGCCAGCAGCTATAAATCTTCCTACAGGTCCCATGACTCTTCAAAAGAAGAAAAAGGAGTGGGATGAAGGAGAAGAAAAACAAAACCAAACAAATATTATTGGCTTGAAGTTTCAGGTTTGGAAGGACCAGAAATATGTGTTCCATCCAAAGAAAACTCAGCCTAACTCTGCATTCCTAATAACTCTGCTGGAAGGGCTCTTTCACTACTAACACCCTGCTGAGATCTCCAGGATTTAACCTATAGAAATCTTCCCAAGAACATTTTCCCCTCTCCTTCCTAGTCAGCACTTGCCAAGCATAAGAAATGAAGATGGGTGGGAGAAGAAAGCCAGTAGCCATTTTGGATCTGGTCCCAATTAAGACTTCAAAATGAAAGACTTAGTTCTTGGTTCTCAAACATCCCTTTCTATAATACTTCCCAAGGGGCAAGTGCTCCTCCAAAAGCATTGGTTGGTTTTAAGATATACAGGGAAAACATAAATAGGTTAGCAGTTCGTCCGTTTCTAAGATAAGGTATGGTCAACTATATTTGTTATTATCTTTTTAATATCATGGGCTACAATGGAATTTTGCTTATTTATTTTTTTCTTTTTACATTAGTTCAAGCAGTGAACTACCTGTAATTTGGCACCAGTCTTAGTTAATTGAGAATATTAAACTGAAAATATTTGGCATGATTCAGGGATCCACTTTTCGGCTCCCTTTGAATTGCTGTCATTTTTTTCTGGAGGAAAATAACCTGAAAAATACCAAAAAGGTATTGGGGAGGTTGGTTCGGCTTTACCGAACACACCCCCCTAATCCTGGAAGCTTGATCTTTTGTTGTCAGGGTAAACCAGGGTTAACCAGAAGTGAAATGACATTTTCACCCATAATATACTTGAATACATGACACAGCAACTGGATTCATGTCACTGACTAAATGATGGGATATGATAACCACGGGATATGATAACCATATTCAAGTACTTGAGGGGCTGTCATATTGAGGATGGTGCCGAGTTGTTTTCTGTTGTCCAAGAAGGTCGGACCAGAACCAACGGGTTGAAATTAAATCAAAGGAGTTTCCATCTCGACATTAGGAAGAATTTTGTAACAGAGCGGTTCCTCAGTGGAACAGACTTCCTCGGGAGGTGGTAAGCTCTCCTTCCCAGGAGGTTTTTAAGAAGAGGTTAGATGGCCATCTGTCAGCAATGCTGATTCTGTGACCTTAGGCAGATGATGAGAGGGAGGGCATCTTGGCCATCTTCTGGTCACTAGGGGTGTGTGTGGGGGGGTAGTTGTGAATTTCCTGCATTGTGCAGGGGTTGGACTTGATGACGCTGGTGGTCCCTTCCAACTCTATGATTCTATAAAGCTTATGTGTTTGATCCAGACACACAAATTGTTGAAACTCAATCCATACCACCAAATATTAAACTAGTTAGAATGCAGTTTTTAATAGATCAGTGAGAGTTGGACTCATGATAAATTTATTGTGTGATTGCTGTCTTGTGATTTCCACAATGAAATCTCACAACTAAAACATTGTTGTATGGTGTTTAGAGTGCTTTACTAGAACCTTAGGAGACATGGGTTCAGATCCCCACCCTGCCATGAAACTTGTTTTGTGACCTTGGCCTGTCACCTTCTGCTAGCTTAGCCTACCTCAGAGAGTTGTTGCAGGGATGAAATGGAAGAAGGGTATACCATGTGCACCATCTTGAACTCCTTAGACGAACTGTGGCATTAAAAGGCAATTGATAGATAGATCATGTTTACTGACTTTTGCATCAACCCAGTTTCACGAGTGTGACAAATAATGTGATATATGTGGATTTAACTGCATGCTGGGATCATTATGATACATAACTGCTTGACCACATGCAAAGCTCTGCATATATATCCTCCCACGCTTTATTCTCACCATACTGATAGGTTGTATGTATTGCTCTTGAGGCAGAGCAAGGAATCAAATATTTATATGAAAATGTGGAAATAAGTCAATAGCCAAAGTTGACCCATAAAGCATGGAGCCAAGCCAGCTGCCAGCCACAAAACAAATGTCTAATTTGGTTATTGGTTCTGATTTCATGAGTTTGTAGCTCATGGCTTCATAGTTTCTCTCTTCCAGCTATGTCCATAGAGGGCCAGTGGTGCTGAATGGAGCATAGGCAAAGCTGTATGAGATTAGTAGAACAAGAAGTTATCAGATTACAGGAATGAACACATAGCAGGTCAGAGAAGTGGTTGAACATGATCAGGAGTACTTTAGGCAAAAGTTAGAATCAAGCTAAATCTCTAAATGTTGGTGCAGTACCTGGAGCAAGACTTCCCCCTCTCCATTTGGTGAGAAATGACATTTCAGGAAATTGGGAGAGGGGACTAGGTGAATGTGACATCCAGGGCAACTAGTAGTACTTCAGTGGGCTCCAATTACCTGCTCAAGTGGGCCAAGATGTTGACTGTGTTGAATAGTGGTACTTTCTTTCAAGTCATGCCCAAATTGAACTGGTTCATCAGAGTAGGTCCTCTGTGGCTGCCTCATTAGTGCATGGTGTCTTCCCCTCCTCCAAGCTTATGTCTGGCTCACTGTGGGATCATGACAATGTGCTATTTTGATACTCAGCATACAAGTGGTACACAGTTAGGTTTCTTATCAACTGAACACTGAAATAACTTCTGCAATTGGAAACTGCAGAATAAGAATTAACTTACAAACAAAACCTTAGACATATCTTTATGAATGTATGAAGATTCAAATGCAAAACGATGTTTTTTCCCCCTCAAAAAGCAAGAAGTATGAACCAACTCACCAACTACCTATTTTGCCATGGTAGAGAAATGTATAAATACAAATAAGTCTACCCTAAAGGTAAAATTATTCAGAGACTGCCAAAAATTTGTTCCAGAGTATTTGTATCATGGGTTTTAATAGGGAAGAAAGAACCACGCTTTCATAAATTAAAGATGCTTTTGTTTAGAAGATTCGCAGGTTTCCAAATGTCACTTTTCTTCCAGAAAGAAGTCACTGCATGGTTTAGGACAGCCCCATGCTATGCTACCCACTACACTGTGGGTGTTACAAACTGTATAACCTATACTGTTTGTTCTAGAAGAGTGTCCCTCAGGTAAAAACTACAGGGACCCATTTGATCCTGGAGGAAGTCCAGTGAAGTATATTAATGATCCCTAAGCTTTGGGCTGGAATCTGATTCAGAAGTGTGTTGTTTATTGAAACGGAGTTCATTGGACAAGTGTGTTTCACAGTACAGATGTTTCATGAAAGTTGCTGAGTCTAGCCAAAAAATTTTCCCCATGAGATTGAAAATCAGGTGTTCAAAAGAATTCCCATTAGGAAAAAAAAGAAACGGAGCTTATTTGTCTTTTGTGAGTCATCTTCTCCAGCAAGCCTAAAAGACTAACACTTTCTTTGTTGGAGGTACAGCAAAGGGGGAAAAAAGAACTGCATCTTTTAGAATGCACGATGTCTCATAGGATAAAGGCTTTTTGAATGGATAATTCCTCTTTTCATCACTGGATTCCAGCAAAAGAAGTGGTTTAGAATTTGATCTGAAGTTTACCCATCAAGATACTTCCTGGAGTTAAATGTATTAGTGAATGAGGACTATTAATGATAGGCTTGTACTTTCCTCAACTGTTTTTGTATTCTCTCTTTCATCTTAGACCACCACTTATTACTGGGCAACTGAAACCACATGTATCAAAAGTGTAGTTGAAACAGTTTTGAACTGTCATTTTTTAAATACACGTTTTACTTAACTAGCTTCTATTATTCTTTGCAAGGAAATAGTTTCAGTTTTGAAATATCTGAACAGCAAGATTTGAACTTTTCTAGTTCTTCCATAAACACAAACAGGAGGAAATGGTGGCCATGATTAAAGTAGGAAGAGCTATTAACTTGAAATAAAGGGGGAGATTGCTCAACAGTCTAGATGGACACATGTTAAAACAGAGTGATTTTAAACTGTGAAAGCATCTTTGATTCAAACACAGGCTTGGATTCCAAAGCTGATTTAAAGATGGTAATGCAACAGAAGAAATAGGTTCATTACATGCCCTCTAGGGCTGCAGTGCACATAGACAGGCTTGGTATATCTGGGTATTCCTGGTATACATTGGGTTGGATCCAAAATTCCTTTCCACTGAGCCATCAGTATAGATATAAGATGCTGGGAAATTTTGTATCAAGAAAATGATCAGAATGACTTATATTGTGTATTAGTTTGTATGTGTGTTACGTTTTTTACACTTTTTGGCTCTTTTTTGGCTCTTTTGCAGCCATTTATAGTTGCATTTATTTGTTACACAAATTGCTCTCTGTACACCTGAAGCAGTCTGTGTTTCTTTTGGGATCTTTAGGCTTTGTGTATAAATGGGTAAAACCTGCTACCATATTCCCAGAAGTGAAGGAGGCAAAGAACACTTAAGTAATATACTTTTATTTAGCATAAAAGGGATAGCATAAAGAAAAGTGGAGAGATAGAGACAATTTAAAACTAAGCAGTTGGTCCAGCAGAATATCATATACACCCAGAGGAAGCCAGTTCACAATCTAGTCCTATGTAACGATATTCGGGGTGGTGGTAGTGGCAATGGGGTGCTGCCTGAATGGGGAATAAAAGGGGAGAATGTAAAATATACTTCTCCTGTCCAATGAGATGTGAAGGGGGTGGGTCATGGTCTAGGAATCCTTGAAGATCTGTAGAGGGGGAGACAGTTCTTTAGGGAGACAGAGTTCTTGGCTGATGTTAAGTTGCTCTCTGAGTCCTAATGGTGGCCAAACCCAAATCACTAAGCAAAAGAGCACTTTTATACTTTTTGTCTACTGGACTGTTGGGGTTTGAACCTGGGAGAGAAAAATCCAGGTTTTGCTGTGGATTATGAGTGGACACAAGGGGCTGTGGATTATGAGTGGACTGTGTGGATCATGAAAAGCTGTGGTTGGTTTTAAAAGAAATCTGTGTACCACAACATCTGATTGTTGTGATGCACAACCTATACTACTACGAGGCTACTGTTAGAACAGGATCTGGAGAACCTTTGGCAAAGGTGTCAAACGAGGATGCATTTTATCACCTATCTGATCAATTTATATGTAGAACATATCATAAGAAAAGCTAGATTAGATTTAGATGAAGGTGGAGTGAAAACTGGCAGAAGGAACATTAACAATTTGAGATAAGCAGATAACGCCACATTACTGGCAGAAAATAGTGAAAATTTGAAACGGCTCCTGATGAAGGTTAAAGCATAAAGTGCCAAAACAGAATTACAGCTGAACATAAGACAAAAGCAATAGCTATTGGGGAATGACATACCTTTAAGGCTGATGAACAAGAAATTGAAATTGTTAGAGATTTGCTAATCATCAACCAAAAGGGGGAGATTGAGATTGAGTCTGAGATTGAGAAGGAGATTGAGACTGAAAAGGGCAGTCATGAAGGAACTAGAAAGGTCCTTAAGGGCAAGGATCGTTTTCAAGGGTCAGTACTTATACAAAGAATAAATGAACATAAATCTGACATAAAAAACACAACACAAAAAACAGTGGGAGAACATTTTAAGGTTCCAACTCATTCCATTGCTGACCTAAGAGTGGCAGACCTCAGACAGAGAAGCTTCAAGGAGCGATTATAACATGGCATTGCTACACTTGAGTACATTCACAAGTTCAGAACAATGGACATGCCAGGGCTAAATAGATATCCAGGATTCTTATCTCCACAAAGATGCTAATTTTCTACCCACAAGCATTGCCTCTCTGCTCCAATCAAGCTAATTACTATGCACATTACACCTCTGTATCCTGAGTTCCTTCTTTGCAACACCCCTCCCACCCTCTGACTGGCATATAAAGACTCAGAAATATCCATTCTAACTCATATCTGAGAAAAAGAACTTAAGCTTATACCCCCAAAATCTTGTTGATCTCTAAGGTGCTACTGGTCCTGGACTTGAACCTAACTGTTCAGGGTAAGGATGTATCACTTGTGACCAAGATCAAGATAATTCATACTATGGTATTCCTCATTACCCTGTATGAGTGGGAATGCTGAACAATGAAGAAAGCTGACAGGAAAAAATTAGATTAATTTGAAATATGGTCTTGGAGGAGAGTTTTATGAATACCGTGGACGGCCAAAAGGACAAATTCAGTAACTAGAAGCTTAAATGACTAAGCTGAGGCTATCGCACTTTGGTCACTTTATGAGAAGATTCACTGGAAAAGACAATAATGCTAGGAAAAGAGGATGACTGAACATGAGATGGATTGACTCAATCAAGGAAACCATGGCCCTCAGTCTGCAAGACCTGAACAAGGCTGTTAATGATAGGACATTTTGGATGTCATTAATTCATAGGGTCGCCATAAGTCGGAAGCAGCTTGATGGCACTTAGCACACTTATACACACTAGGAGTTGTTGAGAGCCTGGCAAGCTGTATGGGAAACTTCACTGAACTAGAATGAAATTACAAAGGACTAGCTTGGGTGATGGTAGAAATTGGTCTAGTTAATGCTCTGCCTCTCTGGGTAAGGCAGGATACCTGCTTTCATTCTGGGTTCCATTGGTTAGCTTATCACTCTGGGAGGGGAGTGCATCATCACAGGGATCAACTGGGTGGAGTTAAAGTAATTGCCAGGCATCAAAATGGGTACTTGACAATAGGCACTTTGGGGCTGTCCTGGGCTTGGTGGCATTTTATTTTATCTGTATTTATGGCTAGCTTTAAAGCTCACTTTAATGGAAGAGAATATTGCTTTCCAAAATAGGGGAGGGACTGTAATGGCATTTCCTCCTTTCTAATACAGGTAGAGTATCTTTTATCTGGACATCCCATATCTGGACTGGACAAAAACCAGACCCTTCGAGTTGGCATGTAGGCAGATATGTGTTGCCTGCTTTTCCTCTCATCTAAAAATAATAAAATACAGTGTACACTGCATTGTAGGTGGAGACTGAAAGCCTGCCATTATTAGTTTGCTTGTTCTTTGTCATTGCTCTTGTTTAACAGCTGATACAGGTATTCTGGTGAGACAGTTCACCTTTGCTTTCTGATGGTTCAATGTACACAACATTATTAAACATTCAGGCTTTGTGTATAAAGTGTATATAAAACATAAATGAATTTGAGTCCCATCCCCAAGATATCTCATAATGTATATGCAAAAAGTTCAAGATATTCCAATATATGGAAAGATCCAAAATACAGACCACTTCTGGTCCCAAGCAGTCCCGATATGGGATACTCAACCTGTACATCAGAGGTACAAGATTCCAAGGGTGCGGGCCTCCTTTGTGGTTTCTTCCCAGTTGGGGGAAATCTTCTGAACAACATAACCTACTATTTTGCTCAACAAAGTTTGACGTCTTAATAGCCTTCCTCCAACTTCAGTGACTCTCCTGCCAGAAGAAAGGTTACTTAGAAAGTCACCCTAGGCTGGAGGAAGGCTTCAGACTTGAGTAGAGTGGGAAGATATAGGCCAGTGTGTTCAAGATTTTGCTGAGTAGAGTGGGAAGATATAGGCCAGTGTGTTCAAGATTTTGCTGTTTATAATAAAAACACAATTCCTGTCACAGCTCTGTCACTCACTATTCATCCCTGTCTCCTGGCCATTTATATATGTTAAACAGCATTTATCATAGAATTACAGAATCATAGAGTTGGAAGGGGCCATACAGGCCATCTAGTCAAACACCCTGCTCAATGCAGGATCAGCCTAGAGCATCCCTGATAAGTGTTTGTCCAGCCGCTGTTTGACTGCAGACTATTGTCCCAATGCAGACTATTGGAGGAGTCTGTAACACGTCTCCCTACATTGCGAAAACATTTCAAAAAATTTAGTCTCCAGTTCCTGTCTTCTAACAAGTTACTGATCCACAAGAATGTTCATCCTCCTAAACTTCCTTTACAATCATTAGTGAGGGACTTTGTAAAAAAAAAAAAAAACTTTTTAGAAATCCAAATATACAATGAAGCCACACAGAGCTAGCAGCCCAATTAATATAATTAAAACCCTCAGCAATGTTTCTCAAGTTGCAGACAGTCTACAAGAGAACACACATCTCTGAAATCCCCATGAAAAGAAACCACCCTTTTCTATTTGTTGTGATGTGGTGGTCTCATATCCTACTATCCCTTGACACCTATGAATTAATTGTTGTGCTAATTATATGTGATGGAAACCCAGTCTTAAATGAAGAAGGTAATTATTGGTGTAGTTCCACACAACGGTTCATCTTAAAAATCCAAGGGTTTTATTTTCAAGTGTGTTTCTATGCCTGTTATATAAATACAAAACAACTTTACAGAGGCTCATAGATTGTAATCCACATACAAAATGCAAAAACAATTCCTTTTTTGTGTGCCTGCCACCCACACAACCCCACCCAAAGGCCAACACACAAATGAGAGGCAGCTGGGGAAATTCTGAGGTGTTGAGCTGTCAGTCCATCCACCTGCAGATAAGATGTTGCCAGCATTGTTTCCAAGTGAAGGCAATACTCCTAAGGGATATGTTCATCTCAGCACACTCACTGCTCACACATCTTTAAATGTTGAACACCAGAGACTACAATAAACTGTTCTATGCATCTGTTAGAAAGGGAAGAAGCAAAAGTAATTTGGGTCAGGAAGAACAGAAACATCCCACAACTACCCAACTATTCATTCACTCCCAAAGGTCAACTGTTGGATAGGTTTTTTTTTTTTAACCTCAGTTGTTACACCCATCTTGTTAACTGACAGCTCAACTTGAAAGGGCTTTCTTGACAGGAAACTATTAAACTGACATACATTCTTGTGGTTTTATGAACTAATGCAAAAATGCCCAATTTAAAAAAAAAGAACAAGGAAAGAAAGAAGAAAAGCAGGTTGTAATTTCCATAATAACTTTTTCTTTTTCTTAAATAAACTTGGGAAGAATCCCAGAGGAATGTGGTTGATTGTGTTGTGTAATTATAGCCTAGAACTTTTCAGAAAAAAACCCCAGATTTTTGAACACCATATAAATATACGTTTAGGTAACCGGATGAGCTAAGCCTCAGAGTCCAATCAAGCACATGCATGGGCGGCTCAACAAAGACAAGTTCTGCCAAAAGACCTGTTATAATCCAGTAAAGAATACTTCAGTATTCTGGCCCTATAGATGTCAAGCACAGCTGTGGAGTATTGCTGAAATCTCCTTGGAATGGAGACTATCTCACCTAATCAGATGGGGTAGTCGGGATTTCCAGTGGTTTCATGTATAGCTAAAAGAGCCATAACAATAGAGAGGCAAAGAATTCAAATGAATTCTAGTTCTATGAAGAAACATATAAAAATTGGGAAAGGGGTTATAAGGTTTATGTAGGGATAAAAAGTTCTGTTGGCAAATGGATTTTGTACTGACACGAGTACCTTTCTTCATGATGAAAGAATGCCTTCTGCCGGTGAAAAGAACTCGAAGAAAAAGTCACTGGACTCACCTTTAGGAAGCAGATACAATTATTTATTATATTTATAACCTTTCCATCAAATAACTCCAAAGGGCTTTCAAACCAAGTTCAGTTTACTCTGAAGAGGGTATTATTTTAGCACAGCTGAAAGAAACATGATAGATGCATTGTTTGCTGTAGCAACGTGACCCAACATTTCTTTGCTGCTAACAAAAGGTCTCCCCTTAGGCTTCTTAACTGAAACCAAAGAACAGGATGGTTTAGTTATATTAGGTAGAATGATGGAATGGTTGGCATGTGGCGAATGGCTCTGAGGTAGGGTTGCCAGCTCTAGTTTGGGATATACCTGGAGATTTGAGGGGTGGAGCCTGAGGAAGGTGGAGTTTGGGGAGGGGCGGGACTTCAATGGTGTATAATGCCATAGAGTCAACCTTCCAAAGCAGCCATTTTCTCCAGGTGAACTTATCTCTGTTGCCTGGAGATCAGTTGTAATAGCTGGAGATCTCTTTTACTCTGAGGTAAAAGGATATCCTTTTCTCTAAATAAAACAGCTGTTCTCTTAAACATAGAGTTTATGTAAAAGTATAACAGTGTAACGGTTTCAATATTGTTCATAAGTGTAATGGTTTTAGATAGGTATACTTTTCCTACTTTCTGAAGTAGAAAAGTACTTTCCTACTTTTCCTACTTTAAATAGACCTAGCCACAAAGATTTATTTTTCTCACTTACTTAGGCTAATGACTTCCTCACAGGTTTATTTTCCTCATTTGCCACTTAAGCTAATAAGTTTCACAAGGAACACAGATTTCTTTCACACTCCACAGCACCTCACTCAGCCTTTTTACCCAATCAAATTCCTTCTACTCTCTCTCACACAAACCCCCTCAATAAGCCAGTCAATTCCACCCCCTAGACTACAGCTAGCATCCAATGATAACACATTTCAATCACCCATCCAGCCCTGCTCTTTCTTACTCTAGAGACCTGCATTCTAAACCACAGCAACATACATATAAAACCCCACATTAAAACACAGAAACAAAAACATAGAATATTAAATAAAAAACACTACAGGGGTTATCCAACCACTATTTTAAACAAAATTGCTAGAGAAGAATGTTGTGGCAAATTATCATCAGTTTCTAATTTATCCTTTTTGAGTGAAGTGACTAGCCATGGCGACTAAAGGGAATCTCCACATTCAGAAGCAGTAAACCTCTGAATGCTAGTGCCAGGAGGCAAGTCCTTGGCCTCTATGACATGTTGTTGGCCCTCCAAAGTAACTAGTTGACCACTGTGTGAATCAAGATGCTGGACGAGATGCACCATTGGTCTGACCAAGCAGGGCTCCAAAGTCCAAACTTCCCTGATTCGCATCCGTGCAATTCGGCGCGAGATTCGGAGTTCAGGAAAAAAACCTGGCCGTTTAAAGCCATTAAAAACACATTTGCGCATTTCCGTGGCTCCGGGGGGCATGTTTTGAGGAAGAGGTCCCAAACTTTCAGTGTAGCTTCAGGGGACCCTTCTTGCAAGAACTCCCAAGTTTTGTAAAGATTGGGTCAGAGGGTCCCGAGATATGGGGCCCGGAAGGGGTCCCCCCAAAAATTGCCCATTGGAATAAAGTGAATAAGAACACATTAATGGCTTTCCATGGCTCCAGGGGGCATTTTTGGAGTTAGAGGTCCCACACTTTCAGTGTAGCTTCAGGGGACCCTTCTTGCAAGAACCCCCAAGTTTTGTGAAGATTGGGGCAAGGGGTCCCAACGTATGGGGCTCGGAAGGGGTCCCCATTGGAATGAATAGAAATAAATAGACCGTTTGGACCTGGAGTTTGCAAAGCCATGCAAAGCAACACGTGACGCGACCTTGGGAGTTTGCAAACCATGGAAAGGGACAGAGGCTCGCTAGCTATGCATAAGGAGCAGGTGGGGGTGGAATTTCCCCTTTTGCATCGGACTCGGGAGTCGGGAGTCTTGGGACCGGGCAAATGCATTGTTTAAGTCACAATTTGACAACCAGTTTTGAACGAGCATCAAAATAGACCTAACTGATCTTATGAATGAGGGAAAACCTGAGGACACACAACTGAAGCCCCCCCTCAAACCAGGGAGAGAGTGACTCCCAGGCAGAATGGGCGAAAAAACCCCTCTCAAACTAGTACGGCTCGGCCCCAAATGGAAAAAAAAACCAAGGAGGAGGAGGCGCGGTTGCCGAGTGGCGCCGGTGAGAGACTCACACAAGCCGCACCGTCGTACTCAATCCCAGGCTAGGGGCAAAAAACAAAAGCAGAACACAGCACATACTCCCACAGAGGCGATTGGGCACACACCCTCTGCAGAATGGGCGAAGCCCCCCCCTCAAACCAGTTCGGCTCGGCTCAACCCCAAACGGGAAAAAAACCAAGGAGCAGGAGGTGCGGCCTAGGTGCCGAGCGGAAAGAGACTTGCAAGCCACCACACAGACTCAACTTTAAACTTTAAAACTTTAAAAGCTGAACACACACTCCTGCAGAGGCGAGCAGGCACCCCCCCTCGGCAGAATGGGCAAAAGCCTCCTTTGGCTTCCCCCCCATCCACAGAAACTGCTCCACCTCCCACACACATAGACTCTGCTTTCCCCACACACACACAGGCAAAAATTATAGAGAAAAGCCCCAAAATGGGACTTACTGTGGGTGTCTTCTGACTCTTCTCTTCCATCAGGAGCAGGGACTGGGAGTCAGGACTCAGGAGTAATCCAATACGATTCCATTTTTGCACGGGAGGTTTTGCCTTGGATTTGCTGCTCTCTAGATGCACAGGATCGCCTGCTCCCATTCATTCAAGGGGGTGGATGGGGGGACCGCATAACTTGAGACCCCCTGCCCCGATCGTCACCAAACTTGGGGGTTCTTGCAAGAAGGGTCCCCTGAAGCTACACTGAAATTTTGAGACCTTTACCTCCAAAAATGCCCCCCCGGTGCCGTGGAAAGCTGTGAATGTGCACACGCACCCCCCATGGGGATCTCTCTCTCACACAGACACTCTCTCTCCCTGGGTCATGCAGCAGCACTCAACCACGAATGATTGGCCAGAAGAAGATCCAGCTTGGCCACCGATTGGCTGTGGGAGAATGCTGCTTACTAACTGACAGTTATGCTGCTGATTCTGAGCCCCTGAATTTGCCACATTTATTTGGCACGCCCCGAACTCGCCAAATTCGGCTTGTTGTTTTCCTGCCTTTTTAAAAAATTCGGTTCCATCCAAACTGAAAACCGCCGAATAGGGGGAAATTCGGCTGTTTTTCGGTTAGAGATGAACCGAATCGACAGCCCTAATCTGAACTATATATATTCCCCTATGTCCATTTCTGAACATATGGAAATACAACGTGGTATTTTGGACAACAACAAAAAGGGATGCCATTTGAAACCACAATTTGCAGAAAAATATTTAATCTTACCATGAACAATGAATTCTGGAGAAGCAAGGTAATGAAGACAACCCATGGGACTAGAATACATGTATCCATTTTGCGAACAGGGACAGATTCTTCCAGCATAAGGAGCCTAAGGAGAAGAATTGGCTTTATTTTCTCTAAAAACAACAACAACAACAACTTCTTGTACTGGGGGAAAGTGCTGCCATTAACTTGGCAAATGTAGCAAGAAAAGGTAAAGTAAAATGAGTAGTTATTTAGATATATTTTGTATATGGATAGGCAGCATAGAGCATGGGGGGAGGGGAGGGTTGCCAACCTCCAGATCTCCTGCTATTACAACTGATCTCCTGCCGATAGAGATCAGTTCACCTGGAGAAAATGGCCGCTTTGGCCACTGGAGTCTATGGCATTGAAGTCCCTCCCCTCCCCAAACCCCACCCACCTCAGGCTCTGCCCCCAAAATATCCCATTAAAGGTGAAGAGGGACCTGGTAACCCTAGGGGAGGGTTGCCAGCTCCGGGTTGGGAAATACCTGGAAATTTTGGGGGATGAGCCTGAGGAGGGCAGGGTTTGGGGAGGGGAGGGACTTCAATGCCATAGAGTCCACTTGCCAAAGTGGCCATTTTCTCCAGTTGAACTGATCGCTATCGGCTGGAGATCAGTTATAATAACAGGAGATCTCCAGCTAGTATCTGGAGGTTGACAACCCTGAGGGAGGGATAGCTTTCAAGAACACAACATACTGAATTGCCCTGAAGAAAACTCTGTTCTTAGATTGCATTGGGGGACGATCTAGAAAATTAAGTAATTAAGCAATGCTGAAGACATTTCACTATGCACAAAATTTTGCAGAACATTTATTGATGCAACAATCTTGGTGTTGGCAGTACCATTTTATTCTGATAACACTTGCTGATAACAAATTACTCAACAGCTGTCTGAAGCCATTTGGGATTTTATTTTCATTTCAACTGTTGTTTTGAGACTTTCTTTGTTTTAGAAGATTTATCCAATCTTTCCGTCATACTGATGGCACACAAGCTGGCTCACAGCATGAAATCAAAACATTATACAAACAGGTTTAAAACAAGCTAAAACAACAGCCAGCAATAAAATAAGAGCAAAACAAAAAAATGTAAAAATGTAAAACTTTAAAAAGCAACACAGAGAGAGTTATGTTAAAAAATTGCAGTCACTCATAAAACCAGTAGCCAGCAATGGACCCTAAGGAATAAAACTGCTTGGTTAGAGCATGTGATTAGGATCTGGGAGACTCCATGTTCAAATCCCCACTCTGGCTGCAATCCTAAGAGCATATCCTTGGGAGTAAGCCCCAATGAATAACTTCTTACTTCTGGGTATTCCTGTTTAGGATTTCTCCCTATACCTTGAAAGTTTGGTGGGTGATCTTTTTTTAATCCCGCACTCTCAGACTAACCTACATTGCAGGACTGTTGTTGGGAGGATTAAAATGGAGGAGACAAGGCTGATGTAGGATGTTTTGGGTCCCCCACTGAGGAGAAAAGGCAGGGTGTAAATGAAGTAAAATAAATAAAAATGAAAACTATATTTCTTTTCAAAAGTTTCTGTAAGGACAGCTGATGGATCTCTTTGGGCCACATTGGAACAGCTCTATCTCACATACTAACCAATTTATGTCTGCTAACATAGGCACATGGAATAGGGAACCAGTGGCCAATGTTAGATCATAGGTAGGGTCAAATAGGCAGAAGTGGTCCCTCAAGTGTCCTAGTCTTAAGCTATTTACAAAGCAATCCTAAACAGTTACACACTTCTAAGCTTACTGATGGTCAGAAATATCTCCAGATATAGCATTTGGCTTCTCTGTGTGATGCCAGCACATTCCACTGGCTGACTGCTCTCCAAAGGGACAGCAGTTTCCACTATCTTTTGACCTGTTCAGTTATAAAGCAAACCCTCCCTGCATCCCAGATTTTACGAGAGGAACAAAGCATGCTTTGAATCCAGAGTAAATGTGTATCCATACCCGATCAGCAAGGAAATAAACATACTTTACAAGAGAAATCACACCTTGGATATTTTTATTTCCCTGTTCAAATCAATCAAAAGCTCTAAGATAGGTTTATAGGTACCTCGTTTGCATTTTGTTGAAGAAAAAAATCAATATGAATATACAAACTGCTCCATTCAGTGCTTGCATTGGCAAGAAGTCTGATACTGGAATGCAACTGCTTAGCAACAGATGGGGTAATGTTCAAGCCACACCAAAAAATGGAATTTTTTTTTCAGATGCCCCAAGTACTCTTGGTGTGTGTGTATGTGGGGTGGGGGTCTAGAGAGAGATTAGTTTGATCTCTTATGCAAGTAATGTTCTTATTTGCTAGCATACTGTGTCTAGTTTAAGAAACTTGTTGCAATAGTTTTTGTAGTACTATCTCTGGTTTCTGTTCTTGTGGGCCAGTTGTTACCATTAAATTCATCAGTTCAGTGTGGTGCAATGGTTAAGGGCGGCAGATGCTAATCTGGTAGACCAGGTTGGTTTCCCCACTCCTACATATAAGGCCAGCTAGGTGACCTTGGGCTAGTCACAGTTCTGTCTGAATTCTCTCATCCCCACCTACCTCACAGGGTGTCTGTCTGTTGTGGAGAGGGGAAGGGAAGGTGGTTGTAAGCTGGTTTGATTCTTCCTTAAGCGGTAGAGAAAGTTGGCATATAAAAACCAACTCTTCTTCTTCAGAGGCAGAAGTCCAAGACGTTGTTGCTCAGGTAGGTTTCTCAAAAGGCATGGGAAACAGTAGATACGTTCACTCTTTCAGGTGTTTTTAGGCCTTGATTGAAGCCTAGCCTGGGTGCTGAATATAAATGGCCAGCATTTGGGAAAGAACCACTCTACTGATGGCTGCAAGACTCTTAGGGGTATTCTTCATGGAGATTTGCTGCTGTTTCGATGCTGATTTGCGTCGGAGGCAAATTTTGGTTATTCACTGCAGATCCGTGTTTTCCCCCACTGAGCAAAATAAGCCGGGTTAAAAGAGAGGCAATCCAAACCACTTCTGAGCCGTACTTTCCAGTAGAAGAGTGTTTTGTTGTTCGGATGCCCATGAAAAAATGTTTGCTTCGCTCCCTGGGACGTCTCCTTTCTCCTCCCCCAAGAACGGTGATTGGCTGGGGGAGTTGCCATTCTAACAGCATCGCACCGGCAGGAGGGAGACCCAAAGCAGACTGGCTGCCCCTCTTCAGAAGGGTGATGGGGGTTTTGGCTTGGATTTGCCGCTCTCAGGATGCCCACCCCCAACACACACACACATAGGATCGCACCAGCTGGAGGGAGACCCAGAGCAGACTGGCTGCCTCTCTTCAGAAGGGTGATGGGAGTTTTGGCTTGGATTTGCCGCTCTCAGGATGCCCCCCCAACACACACACACATAGGATCGCACCGGCTGGAGGGAGACCCAGAGCAGACTGGCTGCCTCTCTTCAGAAGGGTGACGGGAGTTTTGGCTTGGATTTGCTGCTCTTAGGATGCCCCCCCCAAAACACACACACACAGGATCATGGGAAGAGTGGGCGGGATTAGGTGGATTTGGAGCGGTGAGTCATGAGCGGCAGCAGACGTAAGCAGCGCAGAGAAGTGCGCTGTTTCTCCTGTGAAAAATTGAAAATGCGTCGGGATGGGGGGAGAATCTGCGCTGCCATGAAAAAGCTATTTAAATCAGTTTATTGTTTGCTCCGATTCGAAACCGAAGCAAAATCCACCGTGAAAAATACCCCTTAATTCTCATCTCATAGATGAGACAGACATCACCCCCTACCTTCCAGCATCAATTGTTTCAAAACAGATAGATGCTCCCAAGTTGAATTAACTATTTTGATACCATTTTGGGGTGGCTTCTGCCTCTTGGCTAGTCTCTGATTGGTATCTCTGTACCTCCCTAGTATCATTTCCTTTAAAGAAACTATGGAAACCTCTGGAATTTCAAAGACAACACAGCTAAATCACACAGTCAGGAAAATTATTTTGTCCCTCCAACAGCTCTTGAGCCATGCCTTAGCCAGTCTTCTCCTGGCTATTAATGTGGAGGCAGCTTTCATATGGAGGTGCTCTTAAGCAACTGTGAAATATGATATGGCATGTTCACATTGTGCTGCCTCATTATACACATTTGCATCAGCCCTCAGCTGTAAACGGCTGACATGGTTTCTAGAGCTGGTTTCAAACCTTTACTCCAAACTTGGATGGAACTCAAAATGTCACTGTTCTCGCAATTCCCCTTCTGGGACCTGGCATAAATTAGTAGGTTCAGATGATTCATTTAATAGGGTATTGCCACAGGAAGCAATTAATGCTGCTATCAGTGCAGGAGTCAGACATAATGGTGCCACATTTTCTTCACATAAGTTAGCAAACAAACAAAAAAACCTTACTAATTTCAAAACAACTATGTCTCAACATAGCAAAGAATTCTTGGATGGAGATTCCCCCCCCCCCTGCAGACACCCAAGCTATGTGCAGGACATTTATCCCCCTGGGTAGATTCCAATACATGTCAATATTACCAAGGGTAGGCTTCACTGACAAAAATCAACCAAGTATGTTTGCGTTCGCAGGATTTGACAGAACTGTACTTTATGATTACATTCTATGATCACAGCGGACCCACAAGAGTACACTACAGTAGGGCTGTTGAAAAAATTTTTTTTGGTATAGTTCGGATTTGGCCGAATTTGGCCCATCTGGATTCGGGATATGCCAAAGTCTGAACTCCCCCGCTTCAGGTCTGTGCAATTCGGCGTGAATTCAAAGTTCGGGAAACAAATTCGGCCGAATAAAGCCATTAAAAACACAACAGCGCCTTTCCGTGGCTCCAGGGGGGGCATTTTTGGGGGTAGAGGTCCCAAACTTTCAGCGGAGCTTCAAAGGACCCTTCTTGCAAGACCCCCCAAGTTTTGTAAAGATTGGGTCGGGGGGACTGAGATATGGGCCCCAAAAGGGATCCCCCACCCTTAATGTGCATCTCTGAGCAGAGCTTGCTGCCCAGGCACAAAGCTCCCAGCCTCGACAAACAGCTGAGAGCAAGGGCGGGGCAGGTGCTAAGAAGTTTGCAAAGCAACAGAACTGCAAAGCAACACTGCAAAGCAACACAACTGCAAAGCAACACCCACAACTGCAAAGCAACACCTTTGCAACCATTCAAAGCAACGCCTGACACCTGAGAGTTTGCAAACCATGGAAAGGGACAGAGGCAGCTAGCTATGCATAATGAGCAGGAGGGGGTGGAATTTCCCCTTTTGCATCGGACCCGGGACCAGGCAAATGCATTCTTTAAGTAACCATTTGAAAACCAGTTTTGAGCAAGCATCAAAATAGACCTAACCAATCTTATGAATGAGGGAAAACCTGAGGACACACAACTGAAGCCCCCCTCAAACCAGGGAGAGAGAGACTCGAGGGGGCACACCCCCCACAGGCAGAATGGGCGAAAGCCCCCTTTGGCTCCCCCCCCCACAGAAACTGCTCCCTCCCCACACACACACAGACTCTGCTTCCCCCCCACACACACACACAGGAGAAAAATTATAGATTAAAGCCCTCAAAGGGGTCTTACTGTGACTGTCTTCTGTTCCATCAGGAGGTGCTGGGAGGAATGGGTAATCCAATATGATTCCATTTAAGCGCGGAAGGTTTTGCCGCTCTGGAGATGCATACGGTATCGGGTGATCCATTCATCCCAATAGGGAAAAGGGGAAAGCCCATATCTCGGGACCCCCTGACCCAATGTTTACGAAACTTGGGGGGTCTCTTACGAAGGCTCGTCTGAAGCTATGTTGAATGTTTGGGGGCTGCACCCCCAAAAATGCACCCCCTGCAGCCACGGAAAGAGAAAAGAGGGGAGCCCATATTTCTGCCCCCACTGAACCCATCTTTACAAAACTTGGGGGGTTTCTTAAGAAGGCTCGTCTGAAGCTATGCTGAAAATTTGGGGGCTGCACCCCCAAAAAAGCACCCCCTGCAGCCATGGAAATGGAAAAGGGGAGAGGGAAAAGGGTTGGAGCCCATATCTCGGGACCCCCTGACCCAATGTTTACAAAACTTGGGGGGTCTCTTAAGAAGGCTCGTCTGAAGCTCCACTGAAAGTTTGGGGTCTCTACCCCCAAAAATGCACCCCCTGCAGCCACGGAAAGGAGAAAATGTGCACAATCACCCCCCCATGAGGATTTCTCTCACTCTCTCTCTTTCCCCGGCCCGGCCGCGCAGCAGCTGATTCCTCCAGTACTCAATCCTGACTGATTGGCCAGAAGAAGACCCAGTTTGGCCACCGATTGGCCGGGGGAGGAGAATGCTGCTTACTGACGGTTATGCTGCTTACTGATGCCCCGAATTTGCCGAATTTATTCATGAACTCCCAAACTCGCTGAATTCGGCTCCCCCGGTTTCCCGCCATTTTTGAGTTTGGTTCGTCCCGAACTAAAAACCGCCGAATCAGGGGAAATTCAGCTGTTTTTCAGTTCGGGCCGAACCGAATCGACAGCCCTACACTACAGCATGTGACACATGGTATTTTGACAAAGCTTTCTAACAGCCTTGACTAGTCAGACTTGGAGACATAAAATGAAGACATGTGGATTCACAGAGGGCTATGTTAGATGTTCAGCCATTTTATTTTTTAGAATGGAAAGGGTACTGAAAAGGCCTCCACCCTTTTTCATTCCTGCTTAATATCATTATTTTCCTTCTCTGCTGCTGTTCCAACTCCACTTTTTGAATTTTTGGGTCTTCCTGGGAATTGTTACATGACAATCTCTGACAATCATAGCAACATTGTTGAGGGCAAAAACAGCCAGTTGGGAGTCAAGGCAATACTTCCTGGATCACCGTTGCCCTCACTGTAAGTGAATGAACATGGAACCCCTTTTAGAACAACCCAAAGTAATCACTGGAATGGAGGCACTCTCAAAGCTAATTAACATTTTTACAAAAAAGATGCCTGCTAATTTAGGCTTAACCTTTGATGGACTGCTGAATGGGCATATCAATAAGGATCCACTGAAGGTAAGGTAAAATTTGTACACATGAAGCTGCCTTACACTAAGTCATCCCATTGCTCTAAACATCGTCAGTATTCTCTGCTCTGGCTGTCCGCAGATTTCCAGGGTCTCAGGGTAGAGGTTTTTCTCATCATGAACTATTTGATTTGTCCCTATTATGGAAAATGGAGGACCCTTACTTTACCTCTAGAAATGAGCATAAGTTCCCTATCTCATTTTGTTTACACGTTTGTTAATGCTGCTAGTTCCTTGGTTTTTTGCTGTTAGTTTTGTAGATACATTTTATCATGTATGATGTTTTATGGTCTTCAGGTACATTTTATATGGTGTTTAGATATACAATATACATATAATTTATACATATAATGTATATACTAATCTACCAATACACAAATACCATTGACTAATACATGTATTTTATGGAACCAGAAACATGATGCCGGGAAGAAGAAGAAAAGAAGAAGAAAAGAACTACACATTCAGTCCATTCAAGGAACAAGCAAGATATAAATGAGGATTTGGGTTCAAAAATAGTAGGGATCAGAAATTCAAAATCATCTTTATTTTTATCGGTAGATCTGTTTCCTGTTGAGCATCTTGCCCCTTTACATAGTGGAAACATTTACAAGAATACTCCAGCTCTTTCAAAGACAACCTCTGCTGGTCTGATATCCTTTCTTTAACTAGCTTCACCTTAGACCTATTGGATATGCCTGTACCAAGTGCAAAGCCTGCAGGTGTGGATCCTATTCATTGCTGGAATGTAAGATTAGCCAGTCTCTGGCATGCATCAAAGGGCCTGAATAAAGAGATACATTCATGGATATGTTTTCAAACTCAAGAGATCAACAGACAAAAAAGGCATTAGGCAGAAGTAACGTTTATGCAAGAATTCTTCTGGTAGTCTACAGACTTTTCCTGCCATAAGTGACGTCTCCATTCTGTGGCATAATTGCCTATGGAGCAAACCATGTATAAATGTGTTCAGGATTGTATGTCTCTAAAGCAGGGTCAATGCTACACACACTCTGTGTGAGGTTAACTGTGGGGAAAGAATCCATTTCATTGAAAGAAACAGGAGGGGTGGGCTGCAAGTACATCTTTTTTATGTAGAAGAAAGTTACAGCCCATTCCTGGGAGGGGGGGCAAACTGCAGCGGATGGGACAGCGCAGCTGAGAAGCCTCCTCAGAGACTTCCCAGCCGCCGCAGGGGGGAAAAGCCTTTCTTCCAAAATAAAAATAGGAAAAAGTTTTTTTTCCCCATAGAGGAAATCAGGCCTGTGTTACCTTAAAATGTGATGCAGGACCGCTGGCATCCCAGGAGGTGTTCTTGGGGTGAAAGGGGTTGGAAGCCACCTAAAGGCAGCTCCGCCCCTCAAAATACCTCCCAGGACACTGGTGTGGGGACTTGTGCTGGGAGAACACCGGCAGGAGCACAAGGACCACGCTGCTGCCGCAGTCCAAGGAAGCCAGTGTTAAGTGGCCCCACGCCAGCATCCATGCCAGTGTAAAGGTCATGCCATCTCCTAAGGTGATTTGGCCCCCAACCTAAGGAATGGCCTGTTAGATTCCTGAAAATAGAAACCTAAATCATTTTCTGTATGACGAAATCCCAGATCTTACCAAAGCCCACAGATTTAGCCCTGTGGAAAGCTGCACCAAGGATAATGTCACTTGAATTAGCAAATCCTTGGTTACTCTGTCTGTAGAAGAGCATGAAACTATCATCTCCAGCATTTGCACATCTTCAGCTCTGCAATGTGCATCTCAGTCAGAAATACAGACTATGGTACTGTGATCATGTGATCATGTGTTGTTCTTCTCTGTTCCTTTGTTTCATGGCAGTGCTGATGTCAAAATGGCAAGACATAAAAGAAGAGCCCAGGAAAATTTAGATAGTCTAGTGGAATATATTCAATAAGTTGTGCATTTATTTATAAGACTTTTACCCTGCCTTTCTGCTTAAAATGTTCTCAAGGCAGATTAGTTAATATTATAATTACGGATGTAAAATTTCTAGAAATTTGAATCCACGGGAAGGGGGGGTTGAACACCTTTTTTGGGGGGGAAATGAAAACGCAGAGATGTGAAATACATAGAATACTTACTTTATTCTCAACAGTAAACTTATTTTATTGTGTTAGTGACATAAATGCATCATTTATAACTTAATTTGCTTATAAAATTGTACTATTTGGCATATTTATGAGATTGAAAGCTATAAATACCTTAGTTTTCTACAACCAAAATGGCAAATACACCCAAGATTAAAGAGAGAAAGTTGCACACTTTTGCCTTCCAGCACATGTAGAGGAAACATAAAAGCTGAAAGTAAAAAAACAAACACAGAGTTTGTAATCGAGGAAAGAATGCATTATGTGGACAGAAACAATCTCACAGTGATCACAGGCCTAGTAGTGTATGTGGATACTGAGTGAAACTTTAAAACATGAAAATACTTACATTACTCAATAATGGATTATCATTCCACACGTTAGAATATTAATCGTGAACATAGTTACATATTAACAATGAACATATATTTTCAAGTATGTTGTATATGCTCATGGTATACACAAGAATTATCATTGTTTAATGCTGTACACTGTCAGATAATTTTGTAATCTTCATTCTACACATTTTGAGTGAGTAAACCCTTATATTGAAAAGCATTTCACTCATTCCAACTGAGGAAATGTTTTCCAAATTTTACAACTTCTGTGCTGGTGAAATGCGGGGGCGGGGGAGTCCTGGGGGAAAATATATTTTTCTGAATTTTTCTCTTTCTTTCTTTCTTTCTTTCTTTCTTTCTTTCTTTCTTTCTTTCTTTCTTTCTTTCTTTCTTTCTTTCTTTCTTTCTTTCCTTCCTTCCTTCCTTCCATCCATCCATCCATCCATCCATCCATCCATCCATCCATCCATCCATCCTGGGTAGGGTTGCTAGCTCCAGGTTGGGAAAAGCTGGAGATTTTAGGGGTGGAGCCTGAGGAAAGCAGGGTTTGGAGAGGGGAGTAACATCAGTGCCATAGAGTTCAAAGGCCAAAGCGGTCCTTTTCTCCAGGGGAACTGATCTCTATCACCTGGATATGAGTTGTAAAGCAGGAGATCTCCAGCCACCACCTGGAGTTTAGCACAGCAATAACTGTACAGAGCGAACACACAAGTAACGTGTTTAAACATATATTCAACCAAGGTTCAGTGATACATATAAAACACACATACAACTATGTACACAGATATACAATGTTTTTTCTAATGCAGTCTTTGTGCAAAAAATATTTCTATAGTAGCAGAAGTTGTAGAAAATATCTTTAGAAGGTCCACAAGGTACTTTTAAATATTCCTCCAAAGATTAGAATATTAAAAAGTACCTTTTGAACCTTCTAAAGATATTTTCTACAACTTCTGCTACTATAGAAATATTTTTTTTGCACAAAGACTGCATTAGAAAAAACATTGTATATCTGTGTACATAGTTGTATGTGTGTTTTATATATATCACTGCACCTTGGTTGAATATATGTTTAAACACGTTACTTGTGTGTTCGCTCTGTACAGTTATTGCTGTGCTGATTTCCAAACCGTGTGGTAATAGCACAGGAGTGCTCTTTTTTGTGGTTTACCACCTGGAGTTTGGCAACCCTAGTCCTGGGCCATGCAACAATATAAAACAGCAACCAGAAGATATTAGCAGCCTAAAACAATCCTAGGCAATCCTAGGCAATCCTGGGCAGAGTTATACCCTTCTTAATATGGAATCTAAATATGGAATCTCAAGATAGCACACATTTTTGAGAGTACCAGGACATGATTTTAAATATCTTAATATTTGCCAAGAAATAAATTCTACCTCTTTAGGTGGTGATTGACATAGGGACAAGCAATCTTCTTATCATTTCTGGAAGTCTTCAAACCTCACACACTGCTTTCATTTTGATTCCTATGATATGCAAAAAAAGTAGACATCCATGATAGTCCATTAGAAAAGCTCCAAAAGTAAAAGTTATATATAAGGTAGAGCTTGCTACATCCAATCCAAGTTTCTTGCAATATCTGTGTTTTTCTGCAGGTAAATTAACATAAACAAGTTACTACTACAGCAAGCATGTATCTCCTGCCTCTAATACACACACACACACAGGCTTCTTTCCACCAGATACTAAGGCAGAACTCTGGGTGATTTTAATAGTATTTAATTTGTAGGTGCTCAGAGTTCAGAGGTTTTACAATCAAGGTTATTTCAAAATTCCCTGTGGAAAAACTATTTAGACTTGCTCTCTGATACTTTGCCAAGCTTTGTGAAATCATAGGAACAAACAGATTTGTCACTGTGAGCAAGAATGAATAATATACATCTGCTGTTCCAATCTGGCCACGGAATGAATCAGCTTCATAAAATATCTGTAAATAACTTATTTACTATCCATTGAATAACCGGCTGATTGGAAAATGAGAAATCAAATTCTGGGAAAAGTGTTGAGTAGGATGCAAATGAAGCGGGCAGGAAAATAAAGGGAGCCTCCTTCAGGGAGTTCTAACCAGAAACTTTAACCTCAACTCCAAGATACTTTCCTTCGGAATTACAAAAGCCTTTGAAATAAGAGCAGGAGGTTAGCAAGTTGTGGGCAAAGTAATGAAACCATGAAATGAGTTACTTCCACTGTGAACTGGTCAGAGAGGACAATGCAGTGCAAGACTCCTTTATGGTGGATACAACTTTCACACAAACTGTTTGATATGTTACATGATAAATAAGAGCATTCAAAAGGGGGGCAGGAAGTAAAGGAAGCAAACATTTGAAAAGCAGAAACTCATCAAGGTGAAGAGTGGCAACAAAGAGGACAGAAGGTTTGGCAGAAATGGATTAAGCATATCTGGGCCTTTGCCCTAAGCATATTGCAAGCCCATACACAAATGTCAGGCAATCAGGATGGCTGAAAATTAAGTACTATTATTTATTTAATTAGGAGATGTATATGCCACATCTCCAGAATCCTCCTCCAGAATATTTAAATTAGGGATTATTCCATTTTTGCCAGTAAGCAGGGATACTTGTTTTGAATCACACTTTATTTATAAATCACAAACAGAGCCGTCAAGCAATCAAAACATTTTTAACATTTGAAAATGCTCAGCACATGTGTTTTCTCACACTCCTTCCCCTGTCCCCAACCCTATTTGTAAAGTTTGTGCTTAAAAACTCTCTAAAGTAAAAGTAGGTACTTAAATCCTTCTTGGATTGTAAGAGATTGTTTGATTGTTTTTATGTTAGCTTTTATGTTGGATTGTTTTTATGTTAGCCTCATCCATTTTGGCAAGATTACTACTGTGCCATCCTATTTCCTTCTATGTCCATTGGCGTCAATAATTCTGCTTAGGATTGCAGTCAATATTTATTGTGACTCATTTATCACAAATATATCAATTTTCCTTGGTTGTTTCAGTACTTCTGGAGTGGGGGTGGGGAAATCTTCATGGGCTCTCCCTCAAATGTTTGAAATGTTTCCTTTCCCCCTTCTGTCCAGCTCCTTTACTGTTCATTTGTATCAGTTATTTTTGCACTCCTCCTTGAGAACTGTAGTTCTATCCCATTAGTTCTGAGCTTGCACCAGCATAATAACATGCCATTAACCGACGAATGCTACCAACTGCACAGGTGCAACAACAACCCATATATGCAAACTTAGCTCATTTTCAATAATGCATAGCTAGCCTGTGATGATGATGATGATCCAAGGGCACACATGTTCTGAGAAAGCCAGTGATTGTGAGAACATGTCCATAACAATCACCCAGCCAGCTGCCATACAATAAATATGGCCCTCTGCGTTTTCAATCACGAGAAAATGTTGAGGTGATCAAATAAAGTATTTGGCAGTAGAACATAGGCATTGTGACCTAAGAAAATCTGAATGTTGATCATGTTTCCCTCCAAAATACAGCATTCCTACAAGTAGAAAAGAATAGGAGTCCAGTAGCACCTTAAAGGCTAACAAAATTTCTGGCAGGGTATGAGCTTTCATGAGCCACCCACAGCTCACTTCTTCAGACACCCTGAAAGCTTCAGAAAGCTCATACCCTGCCAGAAATTTTGCTAGTCTGGACTCCTACTCTTTTCTACTGCAGTGCTAGTGTCAGGCTAACACAGCTACCCATCGTGAGCATTCCTACAAGGAAGATGTTTGATAATGGGACTTAGCTTACTTACAATGCACATTTTTTCCCTAATATTGACCACCCCATACAATGATTTGTTCATAATTTAAGATGAACAGTATTTCAAATAGTTTTTCATCTGCACAGCTGGTGGCTTGTTTGGAGTATAGTCAAGATCAATCATGGGAAGGTCATTTTTTTAATTTGCTGTCAAGTCACAGTTGACTTATGGAGACTTCGTGGGGTTTTCAAGGCAAGAGATGTTTGGAGGTGGTTTGCCATTGCCTGCCTCTCTGTCATGACCCTGGTACTTTATGGATTCATGTCTCCCATCCAAATACTAGCCAGGATCAGGGCTGAAAGTGTGTGACTGGTCCAAGGTCACCCAGCAAGCTTCAATGGCATGAGTGAGGATCTGGAGCTGTCTAACACCTTAACCACTACACCATGCTGGCTCTCATACATAATTACAAATGAGCTATAGCTCAGAGACATGTATTGCTTTTGTTCCTGCCTATAGAATTTATCATGTCACAGCTAGTTTGGAATATACTGGATGACATTACAATTTCAAGGCAGGAATCTGAGAACATGTGAAGTATGTGCAATAGAATGTAGAACACGTGATTTACATGAATACATTTGGGGATCAGGCCACTGCTAGTCTGAGTAGACAATATTGACCTTGATGGACCAATGGTCTGATTCAGTACAAGGCAGCCTCATGTGGTCATGCATTCTTCTAAACAAGTCCATGGTTGGGGAAGTTGGCAGAGGCTTTGCATTAGGCACAGCAAACACAGAACTGGAACTCTGGCTGCTGCTTCTCTTCTGCAAAGTAACCATATGATGGGGGGTACGCTTAAACACCTCTTGGCCTGTGCATGCCATGCCCACCCCTTGAAGTTCACATGGCAAACACATTCTTGGAAATCCTGGAAGGTGGAGGTTACAGGAGAAAGCAATGGGAAAGGAAGTGCTAAACAGGCATTTTCCACCAGCTTCTTCTCCCCTGCAAACCCTGCTGTGCCAAAGATCAAAAGGCACTTGCATACCCTCAGCAGCATAACATTTTTAGACTACCAACAAGAGATCCCAGTCATCATTAGTAATGCTATTTCACTGGTTGTTTAAATCCCTGAAACTGCAGCTATTACTTGTTAGAAATAGAAAATGCCTA
The DNA here is from genome assembly GCF_029931775.1 of Euleptes europaea. Classification (NCBI taxonomy): domain Eukaryota; kingdom Metazoa; phylum Chordata; class Lepidosauria; order Squamata; family Sphaerodactylidae; genus Euleptes; species Euleptes europaea. The sequence goes on from NC_079313.1 coordinate 73,846,764, forward strand.
CTCTGAGCATTAGCATAACCAGTGCCAACTGGAACCATCAGTACTATTTTGCATTATTTTCTTTACCCTGGCCCCAAGACTTCAAGGACCCACAAAAAGTTATCTCTCAAGTAGTGTGCATAACAATGTGACACACTCTGAATGCAAACCCTGCCGGAGGTTGCAATGAACTCTATAAATCCACAGATCTTTCTTGGAGTGACGCGATTCAAGAATAATTTCATTCAGGTCACTATACCCTGTAAAGTGAGATGAAAATGAGTCCCTAGTGTGTGACAGGCAAATCTGCTTTCTTGAATGATTCTCCTGATAATTAATTATAAAAAAATTCTTCCATATCTTCTATGTCGATACTATAGCTGGGTGTTGGATAGATTTTGCAGGAGGTTCACCAAAACAATGCTATTTGGTGTTGCCTCTCTTGTGAGAAATAGGATGTTGCTGTAAACAGTGGCAAGGGAATGCCACTATGGCTTAGGAGGATCATTTGGTTGGGAATTCAACTAGCTCACAGGTGAGGAAATTTTGGCATACTGGAGTTGGCATACATTGTGCTCAGCCATTCATTCACATGCACCAAGTTCCGGGTCATTTAAAGTGGAATCAGATTAAGAGGATAATATGCAATATGAAAATCCTTTAGACATGCCTCCGGGGCTCCTTTCCTTAAAGTCTTCAGCATCGAAACACTCCAGCTGATGTTTGTTTTGACAGCTGTTTGGGGCAGCAGAACATGTGTAAGCCATGTGAAGCAAGTGACCCACTAGCAGATGAAAGGAAAATGGTGAATATTTCTAGCTGTGCGTGTCTCAAATTCCACTCTAACTAACCGGATGGGGTGCCAAAGCCAAAAGACTCACTTCTTGGAAGTGATTTAGAAAATGAAATCTACCCTCTTCTACCTTAGGAGGGCTGTTCTAAATCTTTTTTAAATAAAAAGGAACCTAGTTTTTTTCCTTTTCCAAATGTCTATTCCATCCCACTCACACTTCTGAATGGGCAACACTAGAAATATATTTGGCTCTTCCACAATACTGTAGCAAATTCTCAGAAGAAAAATGTAATGTCAGCAAGTGCTTGCTTTCTTAAAGGCCCTTTTTCTTTTCAGATCAGTTTCAGAAATGGTTATGATTTAAAGAAAAAAAATGTTTTTTTCCGATTAGCTCACAATAATAAAATGTTGTTTCCTTACCTCTCCTGTTAAAAAAATAAAAAGTATTTAAAATGAATGTTACATTGCTGTTAAAATGAGTGTTAAGTTGCACTTTGAACTTATATGGAGCCATTTACTTAGTATTATTTTATGCAAAAAATCCCTGAATTCCAGTTGTTCAAACAGCGTGGGAGTTTGGGAGGAACTGCACTTGGAGAAAGACCAAGATTACTAAGTGTACTTTATGAGTCAGTGGGGATTTGAAGTCCTACAGGTAGGGTTGGCAGGTTCCTCTTCGCAACTGGCAGGAGATTTTGGGGGCAGAGCATGAAGAGGGTGGGGTTTGGGGAGGGGAGGAACTTCAATACCATAGAGTTCAATTGCCAAAGTGGCCATTTTCTCCAGGTGATCTGATCTCTATCGGCTGGAGATCAGTTGAATTAGCAGGAGATCTCCTGCTACTACCTGGCAGTTGGCAACCCTACCTACAGGAGATCAGAAGTCCAAGTCTGGCAATCTAAGCACTACAGTATAATAGTTTTATACTAACTTTAGATCAGATAAATCTTTGGATAGTCCACATGAGAATGTATATGGTGTTGGAAAGTGTCATCAAGTTGCAGCTAACCTTTGGTGACCCCATAGGGTTTTCAAGGCATGAGATGGTTTGCCATTGCCTAGCTGCACATAGCAACCCTGGTCTTCCTTGGTGTTCTCTCATTTAAGTACTAACCAGGGCCAACCCTGCTTAGCTTCTGAGATCTGATGAGATTGCATTTGCCTGCACCATCCAGGTCAGGGTAAGAATGTATATAGTTATGACCAAATGTGTACTGTTAATCATTATATATAATTGTACTTCAGACGATTTGTGCCAATCATGAAAGCAGCAAAACCAAGCTATACATAGAAGGAGTTTCACTTGGGAGACTTTCCAGGTATGCCAACAATATGACTTGATAAATTAACCAAAAGAAAAAGATATACAGCTGCAACAGCAACAACAAAAGGAAGAGCAGAATGTGAACAGCGAATGATTATGGAAAAGAAAACACAGATGAAGAAAGGAAAATAGGTCTGTTCAAGCTTTGACTGCTTACTGAATCCTGGAAGGGTGATTTGGATGTGTGGAGGATGGAATTACCAAATTGTCTTCTTGAAAGTGCAGCTTCCCACTGGGACTTCACAGAAGATAGTTTCAGATGGGTAGCCATGTTGGTTTGCAGTAGAAGAGCAAGATTTGAGTCCAAATGCACCTTGAGTCCAAATGCACCTTGCAAGTCAAAACTCCCTTTGTCAAATGTGACGAAAGGGAACTTTGACTCTCAAGCATATACTCTGGAAATCTTTTTGGTCATTAAGGTGCTACTGGACTCAAATCCTGCAAATCCCCAGATTCACTCAGTCTTGGTCTAGTTACTCCCTCTCAGTCCAAACAAACAAACAAACAAACAACAAACAAACACTTTATTACCGCCTTGCCAGAAAAATACATATGGTTAGTTCAATGGGCAAATATACTCCTGTACATACTATATGCTGGTACAACATAATCCTTCATTCTGGGAACTCAGTCCTAAATAGTCTGAATACATAATTACATGACCGATGGATGCCCTTTTGAGGTTAATCCTTACACTCTTTAGGAATACCCTTAGATTGACGAATTTTTATTGCTACAGCAGAGAACCTGGCAGTGGATGTAACCTGCTTATTTTCCCCCAATAACAACATCTGCAATAAATCTGCTTGTGGTATCCCTGTGACACCTTTTATTAGGGGAAAAATGAGCTGGACATGAGCCTCATTATACCAGGGACAACCAAATAAAACATGTGCCACTGATTCCAGCTCCGCTGACCCACAGGGGCAGAGTCTCTCTGATACTGGTATCTTCTTAAAACGGCCCTCTTAGTCCAACCTACTTCAAAGAGTTGCTGTGAGGGTAAAATGGAGGTGGGGGGAATAATGTATCCCACTCTGAGCTCTTTGGAGAAAGTCATCTCAAATGTAATTAATACTTTAGTTCATAACTAGGCTGCCTTTCCCAGACTGAAATCATTGTCAGAACGAAAAGAAAATTTATAATTAATAAATTAACTAAAGCAATATGTTTTGACATGAATTATGAGCCTAATTTGAGACATCACTGAAGGAAATTTCATTTCATTCATGCACACCCTAAACTATCTTTGACTAGCTGCTATTCTCTCAAACACATCTTGTCAGCTGCCAATACAGGTAATAATACTAATTTTTGAAGTTTACTGATATAGAGAGCAATACTAAGCAGATCTGTTTGGAAGTAAGTCCCATGTTATTCAATAGGCCTTACTCACAGGGAAGTGTCCTTAGGATTATGGCCATAATGTATTTGGAATGATTGAAACCGTTAACATCCTAAGCAGAGTTATACCTTTCTTTTAATTTCCTTTGCTCCTATTTTTACCAAACTACGAGGCTTCATACATTAGCCACACGCAGAAGCCATATAACACCTAGACTTGATTTGCTAAAGTAACAGAGTGTTTCATTAGCTTGTTCCCCCCTGCGCGCGCGCGCGCACACACACACACACACACACACACACACACACACACAACTAGATGCAAAAACAATGGGTATCTCTGACATTTTCATTTCAACTAACATTTTGTATTCACTGGAAATTTCTGTGGCATTTTCCCCCTGGATTGATTGCATTATTAGGTCATAGGTATAACACTTCATTTTTCTCTACATGAACAGGCTTCAAGGGGAAAGGGCTATTGGAACTGTTAAACAGTGGGATTAACAGGACCTGTATTATGACCTTGTGTGATTAGCTTCATCTTCAAGGGTTTCCAGAGTTGAGTTCAATTCCATACTGTCTTGATTTATCTGCTATTTTTGTAAACAAATGGTCTGGTATATAATTGATCATAATTCTATATGATTATCAAAGTATATATGCAAGGAGATAACTACCAATGAAGTCCTTATGAGCATATTTCTTCCATTCCCCATTGTCTTTATTGTTCGAAACTGTAACTACAAACTGAAGTGCAGTGCAATGTCTGGAACTGTAAAAAATATAGATAATAAAAGTATACATTTGTAAAGATTAGTTTTACATCAGTAAAGTAGATTATATATTATAGATTAGATCCTAATACTCTGTCCTGCTAGTGGTGAAACCTTCTGTCAGTACAAGAACACTTGCTGTAGTATAAGATGCGTGTTCTGACTGCATAAGAGGAAGACTCCATTGCCAGTATAACGTAGTCATAGGATTCAATCCTATATATATATATTATGCATATACATAACATACATTGTATGTGTAAATAACATGGTATAAATCACATATTAAAGCTGCATAATGTGCATCTGGAAAATCAGAAAGTAAGAAGCAAGCCTCTGAGGAACACCAGGGTTAATTTAGAACAGAATTTACATACCATAATCACAATTAAACTAAGTGGTACTGAGACATTGGGGCATATTGTTACCTTGTCATGACTGTCACATCTCTGAGCCCTCGTCCAGATGGAGTAGTCAAATATGAGATCACCTTGTGAGCACACTGAGGAAAAGGAGTTTCAGAAAAATAAGAAAAGGACACTTACAATGCACTCCTGGCGGGGGGACTCCTTGGGAGGCAGTGTGACCCCTACACCGGCATCTGTGCCACTTGTGCCGTGCAAAGTGGCATGGATGCCAGCATAGGGCCACTTAGCCCAGCCCCCTGGACTGGGGTGGCAGCGCAGCCCTCAGATGCTGGCGCAGCCTTCCGCCGGCGTTCTCCCAGCGCAAGTCCCCCTGCCAGTGGGGGGAAGGCATTCCGGGGGGCAGAGCTGCTGTTAGGCAGCTTCCTAACCCCTTTTGTGCTGGGAACACCCCCTAACACAACAGCATTGCTGTACCACTTTTTTTGGTGGCACAGTATCGCTGTTTTCAGTGGGGCTTCCCCCCCCCCCATTTTTGGCTTTTCACCCATTTTTACTTGTTTTTTTGTCCTGTGGTGGCCGCGAAACCTCTGTGGAGGTGCCACAGCACCACCAAAGCCATGTTGTCCCCAGCCACTCTGGCTTTCAAGAATGGGCTCTCAGTTGTTTTGAAAGCATACACATGATAACTCAGCTGGCCAGAAAACTAGCACTTTAATTTTTCCTGCAATAAAACCAAAATGCTCTTAGATTACGAATTACTTCAAAAAATACTTTTTCTTTGTTGTGCACATTCAGTGCATTTCCATACATAATAAACATTAAGAGAATGGGAAACTATGATATGTCTATTCTTAGTGCATCTATGAAAAGTAGGCACTGCATAATTTTTCTAGAAGGATTCCAGAACCACAACAGGGTGTATATTATCCACATTATTGGCCTAATATTTCAAGCTGATTTTCTGCTTATAGTTCATGTCAGCACCTGAACTGCTATATTCAAACTCTTGAAAATGTCTTCAAGAGATAAAACACTCACACAGATGCACATGTGTGTTTGCGTATTATAATCCTTCTAAAGTCAACTCTTCTCCTGTAATGTGGATATATTTATAGCACACTGATGGGTTTCAACTGTTTTGTTTAATTCGACTGGGTTGTTAGCAAGACACTAACACAGAGGATAGACTGGACTCTTCCTAAGAGGAATTTGTGTATCTTTGGAGAATTCATTTACCAACTCATCAAGCAACTGGCCATTTAGATCCTTGGAAATATTTATCTCTAGTGTACATTAAGGAGAGAGATTGCTACCCATCTCTGCATCCTTGGCAATTGTCCAAAGAAAGACAGATGTTATGCTATTCCAGAGTCGTCAATAATATCTTTTCTTTGCATGTGAAGGAATATTTTCATCCAACAATCTGCAGGCTGCCAACATGTGTGTATTCTTACTGATAAAAAATAGATACAGATCTTGATTTATTTCTCAAGCAAGTTCTGGGGAGTATATAACTTTGAAAGTAAACTGGGCCCATTCATAGTCATGATTGGTATTTTCATCCATTTCACTACTTTGATTCAATGGTTTAGTATCAGATTTAAATCTAAAAGAGCTTAATTCAGATTGTTGGTGTCCAGTTAGGAGTGCCAGCCTTCAGGTGGGACCTGGAGATCCCCCAGAATTACAGCTCATCTCCATACTGCAGAGACCAGTTCCCTGGGAGAAAATGGATGCTTTGGAGGGTGGACTGAATGGCATTGTACCCCACTGAGGACTGTGCCCTGGCCAGGATCCATCCCAAAATCTTCAGAAGTTACCCACCTGGATGTGGCAACCCTACCCCCTCATCCCCCTCTGGTGGCCAGGGGGACCAGGTAACCCTGTGTCCAGTTAAGTAATTAGGTGGTCTATGTTCTGTGTTAACTTCTGAAAAACTATGTTCTGTGTTATCTTCTGAAAAACACAGAACTATAGTTTTAGGTAGATATTGTTATATCATCCCTGTGATTTATCCCCCACCCCACCCCAAACTGCATCTGCCCTGTTGGAATGAAAATGTTGTTGGCACTTGGAATAGCTGGTAGGAGGGCCCCATAGTGCTCTGCTGAAGCCTAGTCTCTTGTCCACGAGAGCGCACAAGAATGATGATCAAAAGCTCACAGCATGTGATTCTGGGATTCTCTGTAGAATTTTATCCCTGCAATTTGTACATTACAAAGCAACCAGGGAGAACTAATATGGACAGAGGCCACATTACTAATCAAGAGTTGGTTAACTTTTCTCCCATGTGACATTTGCCTCATCCAAAGTAGCTAGTCGGGGCAAAAGTGGGCACTGGTAAAGTAAACATCTTTTAAAGTGATGGTTAGATAGTCAAATAACTCATAGTCAGGTACACATAGTCAGGTGCGCAACAAACAGTTCCTTCAAACTGGCAGGAGCCAGGTTGCAATTCCGAGGTCTGACATTCAACATTCATGTGCACAACTTACTTATACATTTGCGAATATATGCAGGAACAGATACCATTCATACAACTCTGCATACCTTCCATCACTCTTCACACAGATTAATATATTATAGTTCTCTGCAATTATCCCCAGATTTTCCCATTTGCTTCCAAGTTCTGGGATGAATGGGAAAATGATGCATCAGAAGGTTAAAAAATGTACATCTCCAAAACTGTGGTCTTATGCCAGTCAAGCCTTATTTTCTCCTGCAGCTTATGTGACTTCAATATATTTGCTGATGCTTTGGCCAGTTTCACATGAACTTCATTGCATGAAGCAATTGATATCCCCTCGCAGCCAAATTTCCCAATTCTCTCTCCCTCCGGAGTGAACTCCCGCCACAACAAACATTTCAGTAACGACACAGCAACTCTCTAGACTACATAGTGATGTAAACGGTAATAAAAAGCATGCATCAGTATGCAGAACATCCTCTGGAGACTTGTGAGAAACTTTCCCTTCATTATTTTTAATCAAAAGTTCTCCATTTGCAGCTTAAGGTCACCCCAGATCTTCAAATGCCATAGGGGAAATTTCCAGACATTTGTCAGTTAACTGGGCTAAAGAAGTCAACACAGCACACTGTGGCTATGAATACCAACTTTTGATGTGTCAAAACTCTTCACATGGGAACGGATTAGGGGCTTCACAGGAAAAACTGGTTGGCTGGAAAGTTTTAAGATTTAGAACGATAAGTTATTTATCCTTGTGTTCCCTTAATTCCTCTCCTGGGTTGATGACAGAAGGTGTCAGTGACCTACAAATATCTTGTAAAATAAAATAAAATAATCTGTGGGGAGTATAATGGAAAAGACTTAATAACTGGAGGTCTGCTGGTAAGTTGCAAATGAAATTTGGCAGAATAAGAGAACTCACAAAAGTGCCAAGTTTAAAGGTCCATTTACTTTGGAATCTCTTTCTTGCTAAGTAGACTTTCCTGGAGTTAGTAGTTTTAAAGGGATATTGTCAAAATAATAATTATACCTCAGGTTTTGAAAAGTTCCCAAAGTACTTAAGCATCACATTCCCACTGAAAGTACATGAAATGCCAAGGCTGGTTGTTTAAAAAAGTGCCTTTGTCATTACTAAGACATTAGCAAGACATAAAGAACGAATGATGCTGCCATTCTGTTTCTCAACAGAAGTGCACTTAGTACTTAAAGCCTTCAAAATCCTTGGGAGGGAAGTGGCTGTTTTCAGACCAATTGCACTTGATAGTCCTTGCTTGTTTCTGTGCAATCCTATTGAGTTCAAATGGCCCAAAAACAGTTAGGCAGGGAAAATGTCTGTTAAAAACTGGATCAGACTTTGTCTAGTTCACATAAACAGGAGATGGCTGCCAGATTACAAGTGGTGGATGGGGCTGCATGACTTCAGAATACAGGCGTCCGATGAGTAAAGTCACGATGCTACAGAATCTTAAAAAACCTTTGCTTATCAGGGAGAAAGTGAAAACATTTCCCCAATATAGAGTTTTCTATGTTGAGAAACAGCTACATTCGAGTCCTGTAGCACCTTAGAGACAGACAAGATTTTTGTGATAGCCAAAGCTCCCTTTGTCAGTTTGTACCCCCAAAATCTTGTTGATCTCAAAGGTGCTACTGGACTGTTCTGCTGCACTCTAACAACAGCTACCCTCTGAAACTATGTTAAGAACTATTTTATGTAAAAGATCATTGCTGAATAATTTGTCTACTGCAGGATAAAATTACACACATAAAGGACAGAGCTAGATACAAGTCCACTAGCACATTGGAGACCAACAACATTTTTGAGAGTCAAAGTTCCCTTCATCAGGTAAACAACAGTTTGACCTCTTCAGTTGCTGTTTGTGTGAATTTAGGAATATTACCAAAGTTCACAACAATTCTGATTTGATTTAAAAGTTCAAGTTTCTTTCATGGTTCCTCCACCCCGAACAAAGTTGTGACCATCCTTTTCCAGAACCACATTAATGAAATTTGATAGAAATAAACATGTTTGGGGGTATATTGTCTATAAGTGTCAAATAAATGGCATAAAATAAAAAAATGAAAAATTTGCCAAAGACTATAGGCAGAGTGAAAATTGTCTTTTCAGCCATGCATCAAAACAGGCTTTTCAACTATGCACCAAAATTAAAACAGTACGTATTTGTACATTCTTATGTGAACTAAGCCTCCCAGTCTTTCAAATTCAGCATTACACCAATGGAAATTCAGAATGTATAGATAAACGTTTTGTTGCAAGAGGTTCAGTAATCTCATTAGCTACTGCTATTGAACCAGATAACTTGTTATCTGAAGTGCAATCCTCAGCAAAGTTACAGCCTTCTAAATTCATTGACTGCTTGCATTGATAATCACTTCAGAACGTCATATTCTGCTGAGCAGAATTTCCAGCTACATCAGGCATAAGCAATCCCCTGTGCATGTGCACCATGTTTCTTGGCAACCAGGGCCAGCTCTCTGCCCAAGCAACCAAGACTATAACTGGGGTTATGATGGATCTCCTTTTGTTTTAATGTTTTTCCCTCACCAACCACTACTATTGCTCTTGAGTCTTATGACTAGGGTTGTGCAAAAAGCAAAACAACAACAGTAAATTTTGAGTTTACTGGGCCCAGTATTTTTTGTAAACCGCAAATAAGCCAAATACCCATACCAGTAAAGGGGTATTTTGGCTTTATTTCCAGGTTTACTGGAAAAAATTGGGTCCATTATAGTCTATAGGGATTTTTTTCGAAGCTCCTGTGGGGGCATTTTTGGAGATAGAATTCCCAAATTTCCAGCGTAGTTTCAAGGGACTCTCCTTGCATGAATCCTGAAGTCTGGTGAAAATTAGGTCATGGGGTCCAATTTAATGGAGTCTGGAAGGGGTTGCCCCCTCCTCCATAGAGAAGCATTGTAAACTTTACCATACTTCTCTATGGAGGAGGGCAACCCTTTCCAGACCCCATAAAATTGGACCCCCTGTCCCAAATTTTACCAAACTTCGGGGTTCATGCAAGGAGAGTTCCTTGAAGCTACGCTGTGAATTTGGTGACTCTACTTTGAAAAATCCCCCCCCCCCGGGAGAATTTTAAAAAGTCTTACTTTTCACAGACTTCGTTTTCACAGTCTGTAATGGCCGCTTCCTCTCCAAAGAGTCGAGGGAAATTTCAGTTTCTCGTGAATGCTTGCAAATTTAGGAACTTTACCTCCAAAAATGCCTCCCCCAAATCTCATTAAAACAATTCCCATAGGGAAAAGCCTAGGGAAAGCTGAATACCTATTTGGCTGATTTGGTGATTGGCTATCCTGTTCAGCTTTATTCCCAGGTTTTGGTATTCAGTAAAACTGAAACCCGAATATTGCCAAAAAGGCTAATTTCAGGTTTATTTTCAGTTCGGGTTTATCGATATGCACAACCTTACTTATGACTTGTCTCTTGTTTTTCTGTCCTACACTTAAGATGGTTGAGAGATCCACCAAAGAAAGCTCTTTCTTTATAAAAGTCATAAATATATGGCACAAGAGAGACTTATTGAAATAAAAACTCAGAATGGTTTTATTTGTCTCCTTTGGGAGAAATGGAAAAGTCAGGTTAGCAAGGAGGCTTCAGAAAATAAAGTTGGCTGGTGACAAAACAACAGGAACTACCGTGTTTCCCCGAAAATAAGACATACCCATAAAATAAGCCGTAGAAGCATTTCTAAGCATTTGCTTAATATAAGCCATACCCCGAAAATAAGGCACCCCGGGGCTGGTGTGGAGAAGACCAGGAGGAGCCCAGCTGAGCAGATGCAGTCTCCCGCAGCTGCTTCAAAGGCCCGGCAACCAGCGCGCCCGGGGCTGGGGTGGAAAAGACCAGGAGGAGCCCAGCTCAGCAGAGGCGGTCTCCCGCAGCTGCTTCAAAGGCTCTGGAACCAGCGCGCCCGGGCCTCTGGGGGCGGGGAAGACAGGAGGAGCCCAGCTGAGCAGATGCAGTCTCCCGCGGCCACTTCAAAGGCCCGGCAACCAGCGCGCCTGGGCCTCTGGGGGCGGGACCGGAAGGGGGTGGTAAGGGGAGAACGGGAGCCGAGAGGAAGGACAGTTCTGATTCCCTCGGAATAAGACATCCCCTGAAAATAAGCCATAGTGTGTCTTCTTGAGGAAAAATAAATATAAGACAGTGTCTTATTTTCGGGGAAACACGGTAGGAAACATAGGATATTTACACATTTAATAATCAGGATGGATTTCACTGACATGTATTGATTCTTTTGATATATACTGAGATAGATTTTACTTGGCAGTCACTGCTTAGTTGAATAAACTTAACCTTCTTGAAAAAAAATAGTTTAGTTGGAAGAGTTAGGAACAAACACACAGTCCCCCTGTTTTCTTCCTTAAAACTGGTTAGGGATCACTCTATTTACTTAGAAGCTATTTCCCTTAGAACAGGTTAGTTATCACTACCTTGAGTTATTTCCCTTCCAGTCACACACACAGGATCCTTCTTGATCCTAAACAAATGTGTTCCTCTCACTCCTGCTGCCAGCCTCAACTGTCAGCTTCAACCAAAAGTTCTCAACTGACAGTTTCTTTTACAGTCTCTCTCAGCTGCCACTTGTAGAATTCTCAAGGGTTTTGTTCTTTTCGAACCTCCTGCCACTCAAAGTTCTATGACCAGGACAACTCATCCTTACGCAGCTGTTCCTCACAGGGCTTCATTCTAACCCATCCTTCCACTATGGATCCACCCACTGGCAGAACTTTTGGAGTCAGCAGTGTAACAGAAGGTAATCGATGTGGCTTATTCCCATCATTATCTCGCAGAGATGCACATCCACCAGCTGATTCCAAGGTGAATCTCTGAGATAATAACAGTACCACTGGGCTTGGCTTGCCCCAAGTGTTTCTGGCCAAGTATCCTCCTCAATATCCTCCTCCATTTTTTTTTACTGCAATATCAATTAATATCAGTTAGATGCTTTTCCCCTCAACTGGGGCCAAAAAGGTTTCCCACCCTTGAACTACATCATCACTCAGAAAACTAGGGCTGGTGATGCCTGAAGTTCATATAGTTTAGCTCCAAAACAACTTAGAAATAGAACTTAAATATCTGATTGTTAACATAAATATCTTGGATTGCTGTGAATTAAGAACTTTAGAAAAAATGATAGTAAATAAAGAGAAACTATATCAATGACACCAAGCTTTTCAGTTTGTTGGGCAACCTCCAAGAATCTTTGAATTATGTCATGCTAGGGCTGAGAATATAACTCCATATGTCCTTGATATGCATTAAAGAAGGACTTAGATGTTTCCCTGCAAGTTTCTTTTTGGTCCCATTTTGAATAGCATTTCTCTCTGGAGAGCATCAGTTGTCAGCATTAATGGTTTAAACAGCATTGATGGATTCTATTTATGTTAGGAGAGGATTCAGGTGGTTCAGGCTAATGTAAACTTTTCATGGATAGTCAACAGTCAGAGAGTTTTTTTAACACGTGTTTAGCCAGTCCTGATTCAAGAATCACCAGATTAATCATTTTGATCACTAGCTAAGGATGGCTATCACTGTGGACTCATGTAATCTGTATGAACCATGTACACAGTAGGCCTGTTCTCAGGCAAAAGAATACATAAAAATATATTCTCATTATAGATCATTAAAATGCTATAACATTATAACAATTTGGTAATTCTTGATTTTTTAAAAAAGTCCTCCAGTAGTGGGGAGATGGTGGTCCTGCTAAGGCAAGGGAAGTACCGGGCAAACTGCTCTGTTGTCATAGAAAATGTCTCTACATTCACAACAGCAATGAGAGTTTACACAGAGAATCATGTCAATGTGGAAAAAGCCTGGGTCTAAAAGCGCATTCTCAGAACACTTTTGAAATTCTGAGTCAGTTTTAGTTTTGACTTCCAGTGGCAGCTGACCATCCCGAGTGGGCACATAAATGCTGGCATCATGTGCAGAATGCAAGTATGCAGAAAGTTGGCCTATGTGTCATTCTACAACATCAACTGATTGGTTAAACACATGGCAGTCCTGACAAGGCAGAAATCATACTGGTGGGCAGAAGGTCTGACCCAGGATTTAGGGTGGCACTTATTCTGCTTGGTATTGCACTCCTTGTGAAGGAACAGGCATGGAGTCAGGAGGTGCTCTTGGAGCCAGGCCTACTATTAGATAAGGAAGTGGCAGCAGTGGCCACAAATGCCTTTACCAGCTTCAACTATTTAGTCAGTGGCAGCCTTTCCTGGGCAGAAAAGATCTTTGAATTTGCACCGAACTGCACGGACCTGAAGCGGGGGAGTTCGGACTTCAGCATATCCCGAATCCAGACGGGCCGAATTTGGCCGAATCCAAACTATACCGATTTTTTTTTCCAACAGCCCTAATGGCTTTCAAAGGTTATTTTAGGCCTGGTAGGCCTTGTGAGGGTGGAAAGGCTGGATATAAATTTTGTAAATAAAACACCAATTTGTTAAAATCAAAAGATCGACTGTTTTGCCTCTGTAGCCCAATGAGATGGCCTTGGGAAAGGGCCCTAAATCCGACCAAGGCCAAACACTTTGCCCACTCATTTGTGACTCAAAAGTGAGTTTATTTTGCTCAGACAAGAAACTCAAGAGATACACTCTCCACCTGCTCTCTTTCCAGAGGGTAAGAGATATTTTAGGCTGTGTTGCTGCCAAGGAAAAATCTTCATTATGTAGTTGACAATTTATTTTCTTACTCTCCGCACAGCTGCTCCTTGCTGCCCAGTGTATAGTGATTTGGTTGTGCTGCTGTGATATCTGTTTAGCGGACACAGGGAAACACTTTGCTCCTATCCATTAAAACAAATCTTCAGTTTACAGAAGGTGTTTCAACAACTTTATCGGACAAGTGCTGACATAGTCCCTTTGTTTCATAGAGTCCAATACTGATACTCGAACCATGTACATTTTTCTTTTAATAGACCCGTTGAAATCAATGTGACTTCTTAAAAGGTAAGATGCTTGCTACTGTAATTGACCAGAATAATGAGAAGTAAGTTACCAAAACTGGCTAAGGGCATGCATCGTCAGACTATTTAAGGTGGCATTCAAGAAAGAAAATCTGAATAGTTTCCAGGTTATATGTCAAATTATTTTACATTTGTTTTGCCTTTTCTACTGATTTGTAAAGGAGTTTTGAATAAGAACATTCATTTCAAGAGACAGAATTCTTGTGTGTTTGGTCAAAAATCTGTCCCTTATCCCCCAATTTTTGGGGAAAGCCTAGTCTCAAACCAGGATAGGTTACAATTTAACGGTCCTGATGCAAGAGGAGAAAGGCAAACAAATTCCATCCCCCACTTGCCTGGTCCTTCGTTCCATTGTTTGCATAGCCATTAGTAATCGTTATTTGAATAGCTAACCTGCGGCTGTGATTCTTCATGCTTCCTTGAGTAGATGCTTCAAGGCAGGGACGGAGCAAATTAAAAAAAGATCATGCTAAAGGGGCTCTTAAGAAATGCGAAGCAGAATGCGCTGGCTTCACAATGACTTCTGGAATGACAGTTCAGCATGAAGAACTCAAAAAAATATGCAGGGCACTTCAGCCTGGAACACGTTGCATAATTGGCCTTTATGTAATCTGATAAATAAAATAACATTTTTTTCTTTTATAACTCTTTTGAGATAGTGCACATGGAGTGTGTGTGTGTGTGTGAAACAGTTGCAAGAGTGTATCAAGGCCCTACTGGCCCTCACCTATGCTGACATCTGAACACATCACACTCCCAAGATCTTGGGACAGTTTTTGTTCTATGATAATTGGCATTATGTGAACAATTCTAAACTTTCAGGCTCTCACTGGGTGAGCCAATCTCTATAAACTCTCTTTTATCTGAGCTTCCAATGCGACTATTACCAGTAGTTTAAACTGGCAAGCCAGTGTCCCTACATCGTAGAATATAGATCCCAAAGATGAAAGAAGAAAGGGCCTTAACTCAGCCTTTTCTTATTTAAACAGAAACACACATGAATACCTGAAGCTGCCTTACATACTGAGTATGACCTTTGGTATATCAAAGTCAGCGTTGTCTGCTATAATCAACAGCAGCTTTCCAGCCTCTCAGGAGGAGGTCTTTCACATCACCTACTACCTGATCCTTTTAACTTGAAATGCTAGGGATTGTACTAAGGTCCTTCTGCATGGAAAGCATGCTCTGCCACAGAGCCATGGCCCCTCCCCCCATCCTAATCTCTTGCCTTGCTTCTGATTACAAATTTAGAGTTAAAAAATTCTATTGCTAAGAGAGGACAGCACAAAAAGAGGAAGACCCAACAAGAGATGGATTGACTCAATAAAGGAAGCCACAGCCTTCAATTTACAAGATCTGAGCAGGGCTGTCAAAGATAGGACATTTTGAAGGACTTTCATTCATAGGGTCGCCATGAGACGGAAGCGACTTGACGGCACTTAACACACACAAGAGAGAACCTCAGGTGCATGTCAAGAAATGCAAGTCATGGCATATCAGAAACTGAAAGCTCAGGAACACATTGCCTCCTGGGAGACTGCCTTGAGCTGGTTAGAACAAGTGTTAACCATAGCTGATGAAATAAGGTGAAATAGGAGCAATGACTAAGCAATGACTCAGCTGTAAGCTGATTGGTTCCTGATGCCTGTGAAATGTATAAATGTCTACTACCCTGTGACTTGGGTGTGGGCAGATTTGGTGGAAGTCGAGCGTGTAAGAGATTGCTGTAAATAATCTGTGCACTGTAAATAAACAAACACTAGCTTTTTGTAGCTTGGCGTTTCTGGATTGTATCCTGAGGACTCTAATCTAATCCGCTAGCTCCTTGCGACAGTGCAGCCAGAGACAGGATAAGAAATAGAGCCTGGTGGACTCCAGCAACTGAGGAGCTAACCTAAACGTATTCTGTTTGTTCCTGTGACTACTACTGCCCGATATGATGGTTCTAATGCACACAGAAGGGATTGTGGTGGCAAACATAAGGACAGTCCCCATAGCTGTTGCTGCCACCATCATTCCCGTGTCTTCATTCACTGTGGCCTTTCATTCATGGCTGTTTCCCTCGTGGCCACCCCCACCCCCCCAACGACTTTAGGCCTTTGTTTTGATTATGCGTGGCATTTCCAACTGTCAGAGGTCGTCTCTCTCTCCCCCTGCATTTCCCCATGTTTTGCCCACGTTTTCAAATCTGAGATAAAACAAGTCCCTGAAAACGTGCGCAAAATGCAGGGAAATGCAGGGGGAGAGTGAGGTGACCTCTGATGGTCGGAAACAAAGACCTGAAGTCATCAGAGGGGTGACCATGAGGGAAACAGCCATGCCGCACTTCAAGAGGGAAGGGAGGTTATGAAAGAAACACTGCACATGCACCCCTCAGTCTCTCATGTATGTGAAAGTCATATCCTTAAGGCACATGTTTAGGCTACAGAGGACAAGCCTTTACATTGTGAAGGTCATGCTGCTGACTTTCCCTCAACAAAATGACTGGATTTTACACAAAACTATTTGGTAACTGGTCAGATTTTTTTAAGGTAACCAGCCAGGCTAGTTTTCTGCTCCCTTGGCAACCCTAGCTGCAGTGCACAGCACTTTATTGTATATTGCCATCATCGGCAGTTCTTCTACTCACCATTATACTCTCACAGATTTCCATGGATGTACAGTTCAGGAACAAATCCGTAGAGGGTATAATGCAATGTCATTAGTCCCTCTAGCCTAATCAACAGTTACTTCTGCTTGTGGTTTTGGTACAGACACTCTACAGGGCCATGGTGGGAAGTGGCTCCCCGCGCCCACTTTGAGGCTTCTGGGTGATCAAACTCAGACTACAAGGTTACATTTTAAATGTTTGTGTAGTGGTGGTGGTGGGGAAGCTGGTAGCATGTTCTCATGTTTATAAAATGCCAGTGACCACAGGACTTATTTTCGCCACAAACTCCCAATGATTAATTCAGAGAGACGCAAAAAAGTAAGTTAGCAGTGTGTGAATTATTAAAGAGAAATAGGTATATCATGATGTTTATGTAAAACTGGTAAATAGGTTATGGCTGCCAAATAAAACATTCAGAAATATGAACAAGTTGTTTTTGTGGTTCTTGTATTATTGCAAATTATATTATACTATATTATATAAAACCAAGTCAATTGAAAAACTGCACCCAGATATTTGAAAAACTTTATGGTTGCATAGTCCATAATTTGTTATTGTATTGTCCTTTATATAGGAATATTCGATCTCTATACATAACTCCAATCTTAGCAAATTTTCAAGGTCGACCTGATGGATTTTATACTTTCCTCCTTCTCTCAGATTGTTCTTTGGCCATCACCTTTAAGATGGCCAAATGGTGTGCCTTGTTATGCTCAATAAAGAAGCAGCTGGTTAAATGTTTTTTATTAATTACATCTGCCATACTGAGATCAGCTTATTATGGCTCTGAAATTTTATTTTATGTGGTTGTGCTGATGACTTTGTGAGTTAATCTCGGCTGATGTATGATCATAATGAATAGAGCCTAGATTTGATATTAGACTATATATATATATATATATATATATATATATATATATATATATATATATATATATATATATATATATATATATATACACACACACACACACACACACACACACACACACACACACACTTTTTCATAAAGGACGTTTGGTAAGGTTCACCTTTGTTGTAATATGGTTGTTTGTTTGAATTTGAGTGGGAATTTAGGCCTGCAATTATGTTACAAAGAAGGTAAATCCTAGACCTGACTTAACTTTATGTATCCCAAGAGTGCATGCTTTGTGTTTAACACCCAATTTAACAGCTGATATGGGAAAGAATGTTGGATCGTGCCCCGAGGTTAGACCCACATAGGAATGGCAAGATGCTGATCAGGTAGGAGAAGAGTGGTTGTGACTGCCACAGACTTTTTAATTTTAAAAAATGTATTCCATTTTAGGTTTACACAGTTTTAAACAATAAATATACATAACAATACATAGCATGCAATAAAAAATAGAATATCTGATATCAGTAGAAATATCTATAGTCACTGAGAGAAAGGGGAGAAGGGGAAATACACGATGCTGATTCCTCCAGTTCATATGCATATCCATCCTGAACATGGTTACTGTTCATATCTTTAAGATACCTTACATTACATTTGTAAGCATTACCATAGTTCTTCAGTAATTCCTGAGCAAGAAATTTCTTTCCCAAAGGTAAAAAGTGTATTACTTTTGAACTCATCGAGTAAAGTTTGTGTATTTCTCTTTTATTCTGACTTAATTGGGTGTCCATTTGTTGCCATTTCTGTGTTGCAATTGTCACATTCATTCTCAGTATTCCTCTCATAGATTATCAACTGCCTCCTTAAATTCTGGGGAAAAGTGTCAAAGGTGTCTTTAAGATAATCTATTTGTTTAATAATTTTGGTCAGCTGCTCAAAAATTGAGATTACTGTCTGAGCTGTTAACAAGCATTGGTCTCTTAGGAAGCCCAGATGATTATCTTGCCGTTTTTGCCACAGGCTTTTGACAGACAGCCACCCACAGTCATCTACCATCAACATTATGCACGACTATTCAGAAGCAAGCCCCATCCAGTGGGGTGTATGGTTAAGATTTGCCTTGAACACATGAAGCTGCTTTATGATGAGTCAGATCATGGGTTCTTTAAGGCCAATCTTGTCTCCTCTAACTGCTAGAACCCCTCCAGGGTCTCAGGCAAATGTCCTTCACATCACCAACTATCTGATCTTAAAAAAAACAAAAAACTTGGAGATATTAGAGATGCTAGGGCTGAAACCGGGATCTATTCTGTGCAAAGATGATGCTGTACCACTGAGCTGCGGCCCCTCCCTGACATTCATATCTTTGCCTCTTGTGATCTAGATGAGTAGAAAACATGGGTTAGGAAAAACATTTTACTTGACAAAAGCAGTTGCATAACCCAACTGCAATATCAGGCAAGCAGCAGCTAACTGAAAGGGAGAGGTCTCTTGTTTGGAAACAAAAACATAGCTGAGTGTTTTTCTTTCTCCAGTCTAAAGTTCCCAGTCCAAAGGTGCATGTCTACTTCCCCCCAAATATTCAGATTATTACCAGACACATATAATGTTCTTATTCTTTCCAAGCATATTCCTATGTAGCACTAAGGCACGGAGAATGCAAGTAAGAAAATTATTTGCTTCTCATCTTGTTCTTAGAAAAAAAACCTAATTTCTGGCTTTGAGGATAATTGAAACAACACGACGTTTTGCAGATGAAACAGAAACGCTTGAAAGCTGTTTTGGTTATGAAGGATCCAAGTCCTTGAGATGTACGAGTTCAGTTAGGTTTGAACCAGGGCCTGCCAGGGGGATTCTAACATGGTATGCATGAGAGCAGAATAAATTATTCATAATATATATATATATATATTTAAAAAAGAGACACGATCTGAGACCAGCACAGCTGTTTCAACCTGAACTTCATGATTTGATCTAGCAAACAATTGGTGAACTGCTCTCAGGGGTTTCAAATCCTCCTTAGTACAGATGTGTGTGTGTGTATGGGGGAGGGCATGTTTATGTTGTAGCATGTTCAACAATTGCTTTGTGACAGCTATGCAGCCATTTATTATAATGTAAGTGTGCTGGAAACGTTTCTTCAGGTTTGCTGGTCAGGGAGTACCTAAGGTAGACATACACACCTGGGTGTAAGCCCCACTGAACATTATTGAACTTACTCCTGAGTAGACATGCCTGGGCTTGCACTGAGACTCACATGGCCCCTTTTAGTATCTTTGCTGTTCTCATCATAATAACAAAGAAGCCAACAATGAGAGCCCACTCCTCCTCAATACTGCAGAACAGTTCTCTTTATGTTCATAAAACTAAGACTGCAACCCTGTGATTGCTTAGTTGGGAGTAAATCCCACTGAAATGCTTCCAAATAAACAAGGACTGGATCAAGTTGCACAATGAGTTTGAGTGCATTCATGAGCAAACACAGCTCATTATCCTCTGTGCTGTTTCTATTTGAAGTATTTATGAAACCTATTGTGGGGGTGGGGGGAGGAAACCCCCATCAATAGACCAACAATTTTATGTTCTTAAGTAGGTGTTAATGGTTCTACAATCCTGTATTATTGCACTTTTGGACAGGAGCTGTGCAAAGTAGCAGGGGTTCATTTCATTTAAAAAAAGCACACAGTGTTCTGGGGCTTATCACTGAGAAGGAGGGAAGGGGTGAGAAAATACTCACTTGGCTAAGATGAGACTGAATATTTTTCTTTCTTTAAAAAGTGGGGGGAAATTCCACTGCACTTGGCTTTTGTGGATTTGTTCTTGTTCTTTTGGTATCTCTTTTGTGCCTAGGCAATGTATGGGAGGGTAGGCCAGATTTGTTGATGTGTGCATAACAGAGTTGCTAATTGCCACATCCCTCCCCCAAACCCTTGCTGTACCATTAACAACAGCCAGACAAACATGAATTTGGCCAGTGATACTTTTTCTGAAGCTGAAAGATAGGAAAGTCTTCACCAGCTAATTTTTTGCGGGTTGGGTTGATGTTAAAGGCACAGAAGCAGAGTCTACATAGGAGGTGGCAAGTCTAGTGAGGGGGAGGGGAAAATGCCCATTTAGGGATGATGAAGAGAGGCGAGCAGCTATAATAAAAGCTATAAGAAAGAAGAGAGGATAGTGAAACAAATCAAGTAACATTTCAAAGACAAAGTGTATTCAAGAATAAGCTATTTGGAGTCAGACCTCTCTTCTTCAGATACACATGAAGTTGTTATTTTACAGTGATGTTTATAACCCAAATCACATAAAGTGGTGGTGGGGAGGAGTTGTATCAGAAAGACCAGCTGTCAATCTTTCAGGTGGAACTCACACCTGAAGGTTTTACAACTGGTCTCTCTTCGCAACATATATCAGTTGGGGACTTGGACAGACAAGGCAGATCTCTGCAAACCTGAGATAACTCCAGTTTAGCAGAAAAATCTCAGTGAAATATGGGGGTGGGCTTTGTTCAAAGATATTTTGGCCTCCCAGTCCACCCCTGCTCCCTTCCATCCTGCCATTGAGGGAGGAATAATTAGGCAGTAACCTAGAGGAAAGGATACAAATCTCAGAGCCAATATGGTATAGTGGTCAGTCTGAAATTTTGGGCTTTAGTCCACACTGTGTTTGCATAACAAAGCTGCTTTGACTAAAAGGACACTGAAAACACCTCTTTCTTCCTGTGAGTTTGTAAAAATGATTGTACCTAGGATTTTTTACAGTAACAGTAGTTCCGCAGTGGAATCAGCTGCCTAGAGAGGTGGTGATCTCCCACACACTGGCAGTTTTCAAGCAGCAGCTGGACAAAAACTTGTTAGGAATGCTTTAGGCTGACTGCATTGAGCAGGGGATTGGACTAGATAACCTGTATGGATCCTTCCAACTCTATAATTCTGTGATTTGTAGATAAAGACTTGGTGTGGGTTCTTCTGCCTTTTACCAAAGTCACAAATGGGAGAATGGCTTGGATCCCAAGCTGAATTTCTGCTAATGGGAGGTCAGTTTTCACCAATTCCTTTCTCCCACTTCAGACTCTCTCCTGCTGTTCTTAGAGATCCTTGTTCCCCATAAGCAACATTTTGGGCTGCAGCAATGGGGGGAAAGTGAGAAAGTCCTGTTCCACAGATAGAAATGCCTTCTCTTACCACTGATCCGAGCCAATGCCTTCAAGTATGTCTCTTGTTGAATAGTAGGTTTAAATGGAAATGCACAGTCTGGCAAAATTCTCCTTTCTATAAAGCTCTTCATCCAACAAGCTCCCAGAAGCAACATTTCAAGGGGTATTTTGGGCTGAGAGGGAGAGGTGAGAAAGTATCTGTTTTTTAATTTTTTTAATTTTAATTGGTGAAAAAGAAAAAAACAAAGAAAAGTAATATTTAAACAATAAACAATAAAAAAGAAATTACAACCAAAATACTGAAGAGGAAAAAAAGAGAAATAGAAAGAAAAAACAGTTGTTGTTTCTTTTTGAAACATTATTTTGGTTACAATATTAAAACATACATTGAAACAACAAAAAGAAAACATACACACACCCAAAATAATATTAATAATAATACATATTAAAGATTAATAGACCCCTTCCCGCCCCCGCCCCCCGTGATTGTGTGCCCACCCCCATTGTGACTTCCGGAGAAGTATCCCTTAGCTTTATATTATCCACTATATGTTTTATTTCCCATCTTCATAACAGTTCATTTACAACTCTTTCACAATCCTTGTGAAGTCAATCTTTGCTGAGTTAGTCCAGTGTACAAAGACCTTTTGCCAATCTTTTTTGAAGTCTTCTACATCCTTTCCATGTAGACTATTGGTTAGTTTGGCCATTTGTACAAAATAGAAAAGTTTGTCTCTCCATTCCATTAAAAGGAGCTTGTTTTTCCCCTTCCAGGTTTTAGCTATAATTATTCTTGCAGCCGTGAAACTATAGTGGCAGAGAAAGTATCTTGTGCTCCTTGGGTGGCAATTCCATTAACAGAAACACACTAGTGGATCCAAGCCATTATTGTTAAAATGTTTTCTTCTTCTTCTTTCTTCTGGTGTCTGGCTATCTTACAAAGTTCAAGGAACGGAGATAGAGAGGCCAAGATCCAGGAGAACAGAAACTGACATCCAAATTTTCTTCTTCTCACCCCTCCCAACTGTGTTACATGAGTAGAGCTGCTGCTTTTCAAAAGATGGGGAAAGGGCCAAAGGGCTGTTATGGGTATATGAGAAGAGAATCTTCTTCCCTACTATGACTGTGTTTTCCAGCATCCTGAGGCATGCCTTCCACAGGGTGTTTGATATTATCTTCAGGCACCCTGGCACTACATGTCCAGCACACCCTGTGGTGTAGCACTCAGATGTCTTGGGAAAAACCGTCCATGGCAGAGGAAATGGGTGGGTCTCTTCCTGTTTCGCTAAGCCAACACCAACCTCAGCCTGCAAACACTGGAGAGGAGGAGAAAAAGGATTCCCAACTTACCGGGAGTCTGTGTTGCTGCCTGGGTGGGGGGAGGGGGGCGAAGGCAGGACGGGAAGGCGGGAGGGCGGCGGCCGATGGCTGGAGCAGCTGTGTGGTGGGACGGTTGAGCAGGCTCCCATCCTGGCCACTTGTTTTCCCCGCAGCCACGGCAAATCGGCTCCCGAGGCAGGTTCAAATTGAACCTATCGGGGGAAAGGGGGCGGGGCTGCTGGGAGCCAGCAGGGCGGGCAGAGAAGTGAAGTTTTCACTTCAGTCCGTCCACCCAGCATAAAATCGGGGCTCAGGCTGCGACTGGGCTCAGTTGTCCCCGGCTTTGTCCCATCCCTCCCTCCCTTGTTGATGTTTTGTTAATTGTTATGCTTATGTCACAACTATGACGGTGGCACATGAGGCTGGATTTAATTTGAGGGGAAGCGGCCTGCATGCCCCATTCCCCTCCCGTGGGGGATCCCATTAAGGGATTTTGTGGAGAGGCTGCTTGGTATCATGCCCGGCTCGGGGTGGCATTTGGTCAGCCTCTCACAAGTGGCGGGGGGATCACCAAGTGGCTGAAGCCAGGGTGAGTTCCTGGGTCCACCATCCCTGATACCCCCAGTGGGCTTGCTGCGGGGAGGGTGGCTCTACTATCCGCATTGGGGTCGGACTTCACCTTAGATCCAGCACTCATGCTACGCCAGAAAGATTCATTGCTGTTGCCAACCTAGTTGTGGCCATTATGTCCAAATATAACATTTTCTTCCAAAATATAATATCTTCTTCTTTAAACAAGAATCTTATTTTGTTACATAAACTCATGCTCCCCCCCCCCCAATCTAGCCCTGGGTCAGCAAGAAGGGGCAGGTGAAAACGAGGGCTATAACAGTGAATATAACAAAAGCAAAGAAATGTTTTTGAAAGAAAAATTAAACAAATGAAAAAGATGCACATCCCTACTTTTTAGAAAGCATTGAACTAGTGCAATAGAGCATAGAACAGAATTTTACAGGAATAATAAAAGGTTAGTATGTGTTTGTTTTTAAATGATGAGGTATCTGTTTGTTTTTAAATGATGGGGTATCTATTCTGACATGAGATGATCAGGAACATGAGCTGGAAATTAAAAGAGAATAATGTCTGAAATTAATATAGGCTGTTGTTTTTTTAGTTGATGAATTTAGAAATGAAGCATGAAATGGAGAGGTGGGATAGTACAACTTTGCGCAAAGGGATTTTCTTTTTCCTGTTGCTAGGGATTAATTGGTATCTCTGACACCATGTTTACAAGCCCCCAATTGTCTCATTAATACCTCATCCCAGCTTTAGAAAGAGAAAACACTTTGTGCTTTGAAGCTGTTTTACAGTCCCTTCCTTCTTGCTTAAGCCCACTGATTTCCATGAGCTCAGGCACACCTTGCTTTGCACAGGTTCAGAGTGTTGCTACACTTAGTGGCAGAGGGTAAACTTTGATCATATTGCTACTACTTAAAGTTGCTGACTTTTCCCTGAAGCCCCGGATGACTGCAATCACTCCAGAAGATATGTATGCTTCATTTTGAAACACTGGAGAGTTGGCCATATGTAGCAAACCAAGAGCAAAATAACTACATGACACATTGTTTTCTAATGTGTTAGTAGCAAGTTTAGGGAATATATGTGTGAAGTCTGAGGACAAACAATGTTTGAGGAAACCTGCCCATTACCATTTCTGTCTTGGGATCTGGCCCTCTACCCTTAGCTACCTGGTTAATCACTGGTTTGTTTTTCAACCTGCATGATAACAATTATTGCTTTTATATGAATATAGTTATGCAGAGAATGTCTTCTAGTGATTCCTTCCAAGAGAGGTAGCTAGCAGCATTGTGTGTGGGATGAGCTAATTCTTCTTTAATAGGGAATGTCCTTGAGGCAGGGGGTACCTTTGGGTACAGTGCTTAATGTATGGAATGAAGAATGGAGGAATGCTTGTGTTGCTGAAAGACTGGTTGGAAGACTCCCGGTACAGGAGCCAAAGAAATCTATGTAGAACCTTACTCAATCTTCTGTATTTTGCTACTTTTTACAAGTCACTTTTTCAGGGGTGAGTGAGAAGCCCTAATTGGAGATACATAGCATCCCTCACACTTGTGCTCCACATGTATATATGCCATGACAAAGTTTCTGGCACATCAAGGTGGTTCTGGGCTTACACAGCATTTAAGGCAAGGTACAATAATATAAGTGAAATACAAATAAAAAAATTCAGTCTTCACATTTAGAAACAATAAAAATATCATAGGAAGACAAATACTTTCCTTTTGAGTGTCTCAAATGTTTCTGCAGTCTTTGTCTCAAGCTTTCAGTCATTTCTCCTTCATACATCCCTACAACCAGAATGGATAGCTTGAATGAGGGAGACCTAGGTTTGAGAGAGAGAGAGAAAGAGAGAGAGAGAGAGAAGACCTAGGGTATGGTTAATCCCTTCCTTTCTGTGGTCTGAGGCCTGTTGAGGCCCTCATGAGGAGACATGCCCCACTAGAGGGCATGTCAGCCCTGCCTGACAAAAGGTTCTTTTTCACCTGCTTCGCTTTTCCACTTTGTCAGGGTGGGGTTGTTTGGATCAGGCCTGGTTAGGCCAGTGCAAGCTTTTGTTCAAGTTAGGGATCTACGGTTAGCACCTTGAAGCTCCTTGTGATGTGGGGGTGGGGGAGCTTGTTGAACTGGCATCTCATGGATTACCAGTCAAGGGGGTTTGCAAGGGGTCCCCTTGGGGCTGAGGCTTCACTAGTCCAAACTCTAGGGTTTGTCAGCATGAGGGGAGGGGTGGTGGAGTAACAGCTCCTCTTGGCATACCTTGATATGCAAGCCAGGAAAAAGGTTGACATATTAAGGTCACCTCCCATGGTGGGGTTATCCCCTAATATGGACATGCCACTGGCAGCTCAGTCAGGAGAATGCTTACTCTGGGAGTTGGGTGTTAATAAGGCTCTGATCTGTTTCATAAATAAATCCCAACTAAGCCCATTTATTGTACAGGGCATTTTGATTTTAGGGATGGTGGAACAACGGTCATATCCTGCCATTTAATAGCTGCTCTTGTGTACAAAGTTCTTTATTTCCAACAGTGAGCCCACACTATTCATATTATATAAAAACTCTTCCTTCTCTTTAGGAGTTACATCCTTCAACATGGATAATGCTGATAAATCTCAACAATGGCCATTTAAAGCAAATATTAATACTAACAAATACAGCAAAGCACATCTATTTCCAATCTAGTCCAAGATCACATTTACTAGGGGCTGGGGATAAAAACCCCGATTTTATTTATATGATATTTGATTTATATAAGTATAAAAACTGCATATTAAAAGAAAACCCATTAAATGAAGCCAAATATCCCACTCATCAGCATCTGATGTTTGCCTAACTGGACATATTTAGCACATCAGTCAGATTTGTTGTTCTTATAAAGTTTGAGCTGCAATAATTTGGAATTGATAAAACACAAACAATCCACAAGGCAGACTTTGTTAAAAAGAGGCTTTTTGGGATGAAGTACAAGTGATCTAGATCCTATAGAAAGCAAAAACAGAACAAAACACAACAAAAACAAACATTATCTGGTATTAGTGATAAGGTCTGCAAGATGCAGCTTTGAGGTTTTAGGGGAAATGGTGCCAAACCTTTTAATGTTCTTCATGGGGCTATTCGGCATGCTCAATTTACCCTTGATTTTCTCAGCAGTCGATCTACTAGCATATACATTGGCTTGGAAAAACCGTTCCAAACACATGCCCTTTCTTCTGAATCCCTTCTGCTGTGTTGATGTATATCTTCTGCACATGGCCAAATAATCAGGAATATTCAGCAAGGGTGTTGGGAGTCACCGATGGCATCACTGGTGGCGTCACAATACCACCACCCCCTTTTTATTTTTTTGCACATGGAGTCTACCGCTACTGCGCAGGAATGCTAGACATTTCCTCCTCCACCAAAACTTTTGTCACTGGTGACTCCCTCTTTACTGATTTGTTGATCAGTGCATGTGTGGAAGGGTCGGAGAAGAGAATGCTCAACAAAATGGCTCCCGACCCTACATTAACCAGAGCCATTTTAAATATGTGAAACAAAACTCTTCCAACAAGTAGTAGCAATTAGTAGAAGAAGCCTCCCTACGGAGCAGCCGGCACAAGCAGCCACTGCACAAGCAGTGCCACACACACTGGTTTTTTTTTTTTAATAAAGGACAAGTTTAGAGATATAATGCTTATGGGAAGGTGAATACAAATGTGGAAGAGTCTGGGAACAGAATGCTACAGAAAATGGCTTCTATGCTGGCATTAACTGGTGCAATTTCAAATAGTATGTGAAGGAAGCAGAGGTTTCTGAATGGGTACTCCTTTCACACACAACAGTGGTATCTCCTCGGTTCTACTGAAGCATCACCTGCTTCACTGAGATGGAGGAAAACCAACACTGGCCCCTTTGCTTTGGGGAAGAGATGCCTTGTCAAAGAAGCCACTAGACATCAGGAAATCAATTGGTGGGCAACATGGCACCCATGGGTACCACACTGTGGATTGCTGCACTATATGCAAACGATTCATTATTTTTGTCTTCTTCCCCTTTAGCTTTTTTTGTTGATTCATTGATTTCAGATAAAGAAGAACTTGAAGAAAGAAAGCAAAGCAAAAAACAAAAACCTCCAATTGAATATTTGTTTTAGTTCTGATTTAATTACAACAATGAGGTTTATGCAATAGATTGATTTCTGGAGTATCTTTAGGGTGGAAGTGGGTAATGGTGCAGAGTTGACACTGTGATCTCCAAACTTTTTCTCCCCAGAAGATTTCTTCAGTCACAAAGTCTATCTAAAATGTTTGGGCTTGAGTGTCAACTGCAATTATTTTGTTGCACTTATAACACTGGTTAGGGTGAGAAACAGTGCTGCTCAATTTGTTTTCACAGTTCTGCAGACTTTAATCTGATTCTACCAAATCATAATTTATCATTCTACTCTCTAAAGTCTACTGACATTAATGGCATAAGAAGAGCCATGCTGGATCAGACCAAAGGCTCAAGCAGTCCAGCATTCTGTTCACACAGTGGCTGCCTGGCTGCCCCGAGGAAGCCCATGAGCAGGATGACTGCAACAGCATCTTCCTGCCTATGCTCCCCAGCAACTGATATAAAGAGGTGTTCTGTCTCTGGTACTGGAGGCGGTAGGTGGCCATCATGACTACTAGCCCCATCCTCCATGAATGTGTCCAATCTCCTTGTTAAAGCCTTCTAAGTTGGTAGCCATCACCGCATCTTATGGCAGGGAGTTCCACAGTTTAACTATGTACTATATGAAGTACTTCCTTTTGTTTGTCCTGATCCTCCCACCCTTCAGCTTCAGTGGATGATCACAGGTTCTAGTAATATGAGAGAAAAGTTTCTCCCTGTCCACTCTCTATACTTTACGCATTATTTTATAGACTTCTACCATGTCTCCCCTTACTTGCCTTTTTTCTAAGCAAAATAGCCCTAAGGGCAGTTGCTCTAGCCCCCAATCAATAAACAAGATGTACTTCGTCTAGTTTAATTTGGATCAAAAATATCTGTCATGAAATGAAATTCAAGTCCCAGTTTAGTAAGAAATTTGTATTGCTATGTCAATCAGCAGTATACCATATATGCACACTTCAGGGTTGGATGGATGGTTTTTTTTTTCCTGCAGTGCAAGACCCTTTTCCTGCAATGCAAGACCCTTTTGCGTGAGTGAACCCAATCCAAAAGAGTAATCCTCGTATGAGGTTTGTTTCTGGATTACCTTTGGTGAACAAGACATGAGATGTGATCCTAGACACACTTGGATTTAGCTTCCATGGAAATGAATGGGACTTTCTCTAGGGCACCTGCCCATCACTTTTATACCAAGCAAATCATTGTAAATAGCTAAGAAAAATGGGGGAATTCATAATAAGCTAACAAGACAACCATAAAATTGGAGATTCTGGACAGTGACTGGTAAAGCAGGAAAAGATCTATATATGGGAATATTTCTTTTAATTGGAAAAAAATTAAACTAAATTCCAAACCTTATTAACATTGGAAAAGGGAGAGAAAGGGGGAAAACACACATAGATTAAATTTCTTGATTTGTATTGGCAAAGTGCCCTTTTTGAGTTCTCAAAAGTTTATTATTGTTCCCTATGGATTTAATGCTTGATGTAAGTAGGAAAAATATTTTATTTTATTTTGGTTCCTTTGCAAGAGGATGAAAATATATTTAAAACCAAGCAAAAGGGACTATCTGAGAAGGACTGGAGTCTTAATAAAGACAGATGCTCACGGTAGATTTTTTAATCTCCTGTCTGCATTACATAGAAATGCGCACATAATTTAATTTATCAAAGCACAATGTTTACATAGCGAACTCAGAATTAAACATCAACAGATTTGGTCTGTAAAACAGCTTAGGAATTTGGTGGAACCGTTTTTGAAGAGGAAAATAAACTTCACTTTAATTTTGTTATTGTAATACTTGCACAGGGCTTGATCCTCTGAGGTGCTCGGCTGGATTTTGTGTCGCATGTACGCGTCAGGGCACCATCATCTCCATAGGAGGAAACTGTAAATTGAGGTACAGTTAGAGCAACTGATTTCTATGTAACAGCTGTGTGATGTGGATCTATTGTCTCCTAAACCCTGATCATATAAATATCCTGCACTGATCATTTTACGAACATTAAATTAGTTGTTCTGGCCATGAACTCTTTCATTCTGAAGCTTTACTCACACTTCACGCACCATTTTCTGCACTCACTGGCAGAGTCCTAATCCCCATGCCAGAATTAACACTTCTTGTGCCTCTTATAGAGTGTTGCTAATGGCAGCTTTGGCCATGTATATTTACCTCAAAAGAACTAAGCAGCTTTTATATGCAAAGTACTGTGAGAACAGCCATTCACAAAACTTTATTTAAAGGTAACATTAAAAGGAGCTTCTTTTCAGTGGCGTGTTAAATTTAAGTATGTTGCAAGGGAGTGTGTATTTGCATGTGTAGTGCTAAACACTACATATGCAAAAACATGCGGCTTCAGACTTGGTAAATGCATTTATGAAGTTGCCTTAAGGGGCAAATCATCTGATGCTGTGTTTTCCAGCAAACACAAAAGACCTATATCAGCCACACCCCTTCTATAGTACTGTGAGGACTTGTTTTCACAAGCCACTGTTCCTGCGATTATAAATACAGATAAATTGAATGTAACTCCTTTGCTTGCAATTTATTCTTGAAGCCTTTCCTGAAATTCCTCATGGCCTGTCTTCACCTCAGTTCTGTATCTCTTCTTACATAATCTACAACGTTTCTTACAGTTGCCAACTGCCTGGAGAAAATAATGTCCTGTCCTTTTTACAGAGCCTTAATAGGATGTTAATTACCAGGTGATATTATTTACCTCTAGGGTTGCCAACCTCCAGGTAATACAGCACACCTGCTCCACCTTCAAAAACACCAAATTACTAAAAATTTCACTAGAAACCAATGTTAGTCTATGTGAATATATTGAGGTACAAACTAAAAAAATTCAATATCCAAATTATACAATCTAGTAGTTAGGAACGTTGGCGTCACATATCCATAACACGAAGACATACAAAATAACTTCAACAAATACAAAAACACTCAAGAAAGACTGTTCCTTCGTTCTATAGTTACACAGTGTCAATATCCAAAGTTCATTCACAATTCCAAATTGTTTAGGGAAGTCCGTGTGCTCCCGTCAGAGTCTCTGCGATCCGTCCCTCTTGTCAATTTCCTTCACAAAGCTGCATACAGCATTTCCAAGTGCTCCAAGCACTTTTTACCCCTCTATTTTGAGAAGGGGGGTACAGGGGTTGCTTCACCCAAAAAATACCCAAAGGGTTACCAGGTGTGGTACAAGAGTATGTGCCTTCCCGATATAACACGTTTCATATGCTTTCATCAGCTCATAACCAGGTATGGTTATCTCTTCACTGAGACATTTCCGTTTTCTTGTGTTTTCAAGATTTCATTTGGACCTCCGTGGGTTCCTATGAGTATTATTTATCTCTAGGGTTGCCAACCTCCAGGTAATAGCAGAAGATCTCCTGCTATTACAACTGATCTCCAGCTGATGGAGATCAGTTCCCCTGGAGAAAATGGCCACTTTGGCAATTGGACTCTATGGCATTGAAGTCCCTCCCCTCCCCAAACCCTGCCCTCCTCATGCTCCACCCCAAAAACCTCTTGCTGGTGGCGAAGAGGGACCTGGCAACCCTATTTACCTCCATGTCATGGAAGTCTTCTCCTTTCCACACATTCATTCTCTATCAAAAGGCCAGGATATTTTTCACCAGGCAGATTGGCAATGTAATCATAATTCCCCTTCTGTGTCAGTACAAACAGTTCTGAGGGAAAAAATTGAGAATATGAGATGATTCAAAAATATCATTCATTAGTAAATCCCAGTCCGCTGTTGATTTTGTAAGGCGTTTTATATATTTTCACTATCTCAGACCAGACTAAATCATTGTTCTCCTGGAAATTCTGTATCACAGATCTATCCCTATGATTTACCCATTAGCTAGATTAAGGAAAATTCAAAATTCAGTATTTATTTAGAAGTGCAACTTTACTCTAGACAACATATTAGGGTGGAATTTTAATGTACAAGCCAAGTAATATATATTATCATTAACTAGAGTTTTGTTTATTTGATCAACAGCTGGAAGATTTCTGATCTCACAGTTCTGTCAGGGAATAGTGTTGGAGATATGGTTTACTGTTGAGCAAGCATCTCAGACTGAAATAAATAATTCTAGTTAGTGCTTCCAAAAAGCTGAGGAATCCTGACAGTCAGAGGGACTTGTCAAATATGTTAGTTGTGACACTTTCCAAATGTGTTAATAAAATATTATAGCCCTGCCCAAACTTCTGGACACTTTTGATGATGGCTTGCAGATGAATGTCCTATCTTAGTGTTACTAAGATTGCGACATTATTTTGCTTTCTTCTTCACTGTTCATTTTTATTTATGGATATCATTCACTAACTACTACTACTAGTTAAGAATAATAAATAACTGGTTTTATGGATTTTTTAAAAAGTCTTAGCTAATATTTTGTAGTAGCAGGTAGTCAGCTACACATTTCTGAAAATCAGAAGACTATAGTTAAAGGTTTTTGGGAATTTTTTTTTGTAAATGTTGATATTAGATGCTGGTCATAACATTACCAAGGTTCACGCAGAACTGCTGTGCAAAGTGCAGTGACATATGGAACTGATCTACATAGAGGAAAAAAGAAGCATTAAAATTACACCAAAGGAATTAATTTCCTTGCTGTTGCAGAAGAGACATCCTTGTAAAAGTCAGCCATCTGAGGCCACTGCTTAAGGCCTAGGTGAGATATCATCATGGATGTCAAGCAGACTGTAGTCTCCAGTTTCCATCCTTTGGCATTTATGTGACATGTCCACAAACCTATGAAAACTAACCTTTCCATGATGGTTGTGCAACTCCCTCATATATGGTTTATGCTCTTGCTTTGTTGATGTTGCACAAAAGAAAATGCAAAAGGCTTTGTTTGCGCACCTGTGTGGTAGAACATTTTCAGATGCCAAAAATCCTGTGCATTGCAGTCCATCATTGCCATGAGACAAATGTAAACAACAGGGGCCAAAACTGGTATTGGATATGGACAGGTTGGTTGCTCATGTTTACTCTCATTTTTCTGCAGATAACTCTTCCCAGCTCCAGAAGCCTTCATATATTACTGTGATGTTCACAGGGAAAATCACATCTAAAAACTTAGAATATCCCAGATTGGGTTGATATGGGGCTGGACACAATGAATTACATTCCTAGTTGGTGTATGTATGTAAATTGCCGTCAAGTTGCAGCCAACTTATGGTGACCCCTTATGGGGTTTATAAGGGAAGAGGCTAAAAGAGGTGGTTTGCTAGTGCCTTCCTCTGCATAGCAACCCTGTTATTCCTTCGTGGTCTCCCATCCAAATACTAACCAGGGCTGGCCCTGCTTAGCTTTCGAGATCTGACGAGATTGGGCCGCTATACCATGCAATGGCAAACCACCTCTGTCAATGTCTTGCCTTGAAAACCCTATGGGGTCATCATAAATCAGCTGTGACTTGATGGCACTTTACATATACCTATAATGTACACACAGATAGCCAGCATGGTATAGTGGTTAAGGTGTCAGACTAGGACCTGGAAAACCCAGGTTTGAACCTCCACTTGCGCCATGGAAGCTTGCAGGGTGACCTTGGGCCAGTCACACACTCTCATCACTGACCCTGGCTAGTATTTGGATGGGGGACCTCCAAGGAATACCAGGGTGATGTGGAGGCGGGCAATGCCAAACCACCTCCCAATGTCTCTTGCCTTGAAAACCCTACAAGGTAGTCATAAGGCAGCGATGACTTAAGGCAAAAAAAAAAAAAGTACACACAACTTATCAGTGTTTTCCTTAAGAAACAGTCACTTCTTGCTCAGCCCCAAAGAAATATTCCATATTATTTCCACAATATTTTCATTGTTACTGCCAAAGGTCAGTTCAGCAACAACTATTTGGCTTTTATATTATACAAATATGTGATAGTGCATAATCACCAGTGATCACCTTTTTTTCTGGAATGTCATTCACTTTGTCTGGTTGGTTATTATTATTGAAAACTACTTAGAAACAAGTCTCACTTTATTCAATGGGGCTTCCTTCCAGGAAAGCGTGCATAGGATTGCACAGGCACAGAGATCTAAATGAAAATAAAAACATTCATATAGAACATGTATTAACAGACCCACCATTTAGATGTGATGGTAGAAAGTGTTCCAGTGAGAAAGTGCTATTAATGATTATAAGCTAAATTTCAATTACTGACCTACTAGCTTCTATAAAGATGAAGAATAGTTTATGGAGACAGTTATTAATCTTTAACCCTTTACACCTATTAATTATTAAACCTTTTCAGAAACAATATAAATTCTAATTGTGTGGCCAAATCTTCTGCTCACAATGCATGTCCTGGCCCAGGATCTTTCTGATAAGTCAGTGGGTTTAATTTTTTCTTTATATATTAATCCTCTGATATTACAGATGCTGTTTTCATGACCAGAAGGCAGAAACAGAGTCCAAACAAAACAAATTGAATTTGCTTTTAATGTCAAACTTTCATTCATTCATTCTGTGTAGTCACAGATGTTTAACTCTAACCACAGTAGCCAACACCTATGATGTAGCTTATATTATGCACACTGGTTTTAGGGAAATCCCAGTCACTCTTTGCTCCATTTATTTTAATGAGACCACTCATCCCATAAACAGCAGTTCACTGGGCCCAGGAAAAACTTCCAGCATGAACCCCGTTCCAGTCTACACATTAAGCAAATATAATGTATCTTCCATTGTTTATAAAATTACATGGAAAGCTAGAATTTTTGGAAAGGATGTCAAATTCAAAGTTATGAATATTATTCCTATTGTAAAACTATTTTGCATTCACTCAAGCTAAACCGCTTATGAATCTGGACCTAGGGTTGCCAACTGCCTGGAGAAAAAATACCCTGTGACTGTCTCATTTACAAACATTAAGCCTCGATTAAAGGAACAGGAGATATTTCTCCAGGCCTGTAGCAATTATAAATCTGGCTACAATACGTATCTCAGTTAGCCTTTACGCAGACTGTTTGGGCTCCATCCACTGCCCTGGCAAAATCCATCCATTCAAGAGCAACACGTTACTGACAAAAAGAACTATAGGGAATAGGGATGCCAGCCTCCAGGTGCAGTCTGGGTTTCCCCCGGAATTACAGCTCATTTTCAGACTATTGAGATCAGTTCCCCTGGAGAAAATGGATGCTTTGGAGGGTTGCATTGTACCCCACTTGAGGTCCCTGTGCTCCACAGGCTCCACCCCCAAATCTCCATGAGTTACCCAGCCCTATGCCCCCTGTCCCCTGTCCCCAGCCAGTGGTTAGGGGGACCTGGCAACCTTAAAGGGAGGCAGCCAGTATAAATCAATGCCCGAGCAATTCTGTCAGGCTCAACAAAGGAAAACGGATCCCAGGAAAAGTGCATAAATTAAGCAGAAGCTGTTGGGCTGGGTAATTAGCCAGAAGCCAAGATGCTATGGCTTGGCATCACATCCTTCCAATCTACTATCTTAAACAGACCTTCAAGTGAGCTGTGGCTCATGAAAGCTCATACCCTGCCAGAAATTTTGTTAGTCTTTAAGGTGCTACTGGACTCTTGCTCTTTTCTACTGCTATAGACCTTTAATTAAAATAAAAGATTAGCATAAATGTGCTTAGATTATATATTGCATGGGTCCCAACCTTTCCCCCCTTTAACAGAAGCTGAATGTTTAGAAATGGTAGCTCAGCCTTTTCATGGCATGAAGGTAAATAACATTCACGGTATAAGCTGAAGATCAAGCGGATATTAAAGGGTCAACTAGAGGGGCTGATTAAAAACTTGGCAACCTCAGCCTCAGTATATGTGTGTGCAACTTCTCCTGTTCTTTGAGCACCAGGACTAGGGGTGTGCATTTGGCAAAGCCAAACCAAACCCCCTCCCCAATATCCCCAAAAATAATTGGCAGTGATTTAAGGGAGGTGAAAAGCAGATCCTGAATAATGCCAATTTTTTCCCGGCATTATTTGGGCTGCTTCGGCCATGCTGCCATTTTTTAAATATGGGGAGAATCTCTTCTCTCCCCCTCCATCCCTCCCCCTGTCACTTACCCACAGGCTGGCTGGGTCTTGGAGCCAGCAGACGGCACAGCACTGAATGCTGGGCTCTGAGCCACATACCAGCTTTTTTATAATATTCAAAAATTTTCAGGTCTATTAAACCCAAATCCAAAAAATTCCAACTGCCTCCGAACTCCACTCTGGGTCTCAGAGGCGTTGAAGAGGTGGTGTAGGGCTTGGCCCTCTGACGGGTGGAAAAGGCATGCAGAATCAAAAGGAAGCCTTGGGGGTGACCATGGGGAAATGTCCCTGTGTAAAAGGCGTCTGTCCAAAAATGCAAGTTCCCTTTTTTTTTTTTACTTCAGTGGAACATTGGGCCATAGTTTCATTAGAAGTACACTGTTGTTGGATGTTGGGTCACAGGCTTTTTAAAATGGGTGTAAGTAGGGTTGCCAACTCCCCCTTGGAAAATTCCTGGGGACTGGGGGTGGAGCCTAGGAAGAGCAGAACTTAGTGAAGGGAGGAAGTTCTGCAGGATTTGATGCTATTGGGTTCATTCTCCAAAGCAGACATTTTCTGCAGGAAACTGATCTCTACGTAGGGTTGCCAACCTCCAGGTGATGGCAGATCTCCTGCCATTACCACGGATCTCCAGCTGACAGAGATCAGTTCCCCTGGAGAAAATGGCTGCTTGGCAATTGGACTCTATGGCATTGAAGTCCCTCCCCTCTCCAAACCCCGCCCCCCTTAGGCTCCGCCCCAAAAACCTCCTGCCAGTGGCAAAGAGGGACCTGGCAACCCTATCTCTGTGGTCTGCAGACCACTCTGGAGGCTGGGATCCCTAGGTGTAGGCCAGTAAGGGCACTGCTAATTGCTGGCGGTAAATTTGAGCTGGGCCCAGCATCACCACGTGTTGCGCCAGGGTGGCGTAACTATTCTCCACAGACAATTTTTTAGGATAGACAAAGGCCACTTATGCATGGGAGGTTTTGCCTTGGATTTGCTGTTTTCTAGATGCACTTTTCCCGCATTTCAATTCTCAAAACTCTGCATGGGGGCTTATTTTTGAGTTTTGAGAATTCAGTTGGGGACAATAAGCATCTAGAGCAGGGGTGGGGAACGTCAGGCCGGGGGCCATTTAAGGCTTGCAAAATCATTTGGTCTGGCCCTTCATGGGTCCTGGCAGATCTCTAGCTCAGAAGGATCTAAGACTGGCGATCTGCCCCCTACCACGGACAGGAATAGCCTCTATTCAAGGCGGATGTTTGTTTTGCCGAGAAAAGGAACCTTTCCCCCCCTTGCAGAAGAGTCGTTAGCTATGGATCTGCTAGGACCGCCCAAGAAACTGTGTTAACCCTTTCCCACCCAGGCCACGGACAAACGTATTACCTCTGTACTACAAGAGGGCCGGGGGCGGAAGTGGCGACAATGGAGGGGTTCAAGGGGGCAGGGCCAGAATGCACGGGGGGGGAGGGGTTCTTAGCCAGTGTGTCCTCATTTCATCCCTGTAGGCAGAGGTGGCAGGAGCCGGCCCCAACCATGTGAAGCAGGAGCAACTCCAGTGTGCGGCTGGACGTCTACGGCCAGCTGCTACAACAGACCATCCTGTGCCACCAGGTGGGCGAGTGCGCCACCGGTTGGATGCCTGCCTGCTTTCCCGCATGGGGGGGGGGTCATCTGGGGCAGCTGCCTGCTTGGAGCTTGGTTGGCTAATTTTTAAGCTGTTAATTTTGTATGGCCCTTGAATGATGTTAGAAACATCCAAATGGACCTTGGCGGAAAAAAGGTTCCCCACCCCTGATCTAGAGTATGGCAAATCCAAGACAAAACCTCCCATGCATAAATGGCCAGAACGGCACCTGACTTTAGAGGGGACTTATTTCTGAGCACAGCCCTGCCCTAGATATGCCCGATGTTCGCTGGAAGAAAAATTCCCTCAACTTTTTTTTGCGTCTGAACGTTTTCCTTCCCTCGAGTCCCGGCTTACCTGTAGCGACTCCGACCATTGTTTATGAACCAGGCGCCCTCTTGTGGTCGGAGTCGTCCGCTGCCGGCATTGTCCGCCGCTGGAAAGTGGATGGCGGGATGGGGAAGAAAAAAGTTTGGGAAAGTTTGGAAGTTGCTGAAAGTTTTTTTTTTTTTTTTTTTTTTTTGCCTGCTGGCTTTTTCTCCCTCCGGGCGCAGCCGACACGATGACATCCACAGCAGCGCCCGCCTTCACGCGCTTGTTCAAATAGCGTCCCCTAAACCTGGCGCCGTCCAAAAGCCAAGATCCACACCCCCGCCACCCGCCTTTTCCAGGGAAAGGGGAAAGGGAAAAAAAAAAAACTTTCCCACCTCCTTCCTCCTAAACGCCGAAGGGGGGGGGGACACCCAACTCCTGGGCAGCGCAGAAAGTTGCCGCTTTGAAGATTCCCCTTTTGCTCCCAAAGCATGGCGGAGGCTGGGGATCAGCGGCGGGATCCCGGGGATCGCCCTGGCGGGGCCGTTTGAGCGCCCCGGCCCAGGCTGAGCGAGGCCGCTTTCTTTTGGGGTTTTGCACTTGCCCGATGCGGACGCGGCTGCCCGGGACCGAGGCCGGCCGGGACCGAGGCACCCCCAAGCCAGCCGGCGAGGCGGCTCCCCCGGGAGGAGCAGGATGCTGCCCCACCTGGCGCTGATCTGCTTGGTGTTCGGGGGCTTCCTGCCGGCGTCGGCTCGCCCAGAGCCCAGGAGGCGGCAGCAGGCGGACCCCGGCCGCTGCGAGCTGCCCCGATCGGTGAGCGGAGCGGGGCGAGGGAGGGGAGGGTGGCGGGATGTTCAGCGGAGCCTGAGCGGCTTTCGCACCCCCCCCAAAAAAAAGGGGGGGCGATCGGTCGTCAGGGCATTGCCCTGCTCATAACATGACTGGGGTGGTCCCTATCAATGGGAATTGCCGCCGACCTGGAAGGCTGGAGAGGAGAGGGGCGCTGCCATCCCCACCTGCCCCATCCCCCAAATAGAGAGAACCCTTCTCAAGGGGCGAAAACGCACGGCAGGTTTTGCCTCGGATTGGCCGCTCTCTAGATGCGCATTTCCCCCATCGGAGTTCTCAAAACTCTCCATCGGGGCTCATTTTTGAGTCTTGAGCGTTTGGCTGGGGGGGAATGTGCGTTTTGAAAGCGGCAAATCCAAGGCAAAGCCTCCCGTGCGTTTTCGCCCAAGGTGTTACCTGAGGGAAGTGAGTTGGGGTTGGGGTCAGTCCCAATGTTCGCTAACTGCGCCTGAGAATTTTGGCGTCTCCAGATGGAGGTGGCCACGTCTAGAAACATAGGCCATTTATTCATGGACGGTTTTGCCCCGGGCTTGCCGCTCTCTAGATGCACATTTCTCCCATCTGAATTCTCCAAACTCAACGATCCGCCCCCATGCAGAGTTCTGAGAATTCGGATGGGGAAAATGTGCATCTAGAGACCAGCAAATCCAAGGCAAAACCTCCCATGCGTAAGTGACCATAGCGTTTGTCCTCCTGCCAGGCAGAGGTTGGAGTGGGAAGCCAAGAGAATCAGTTCCCCCAACTGTGTGTGAAAAAGAACCACATTCTTTACTGTACTACTGTGCATCCTGCAGCCTGGAGCGCATTGTTGGGGCTGATTAAGCTTTAGACAGTAAGAATGCCATGGACTCTCCTTGGGTACCACTTAGGAGGAAGGATCTTGGCATGTGGCAGCCCACCTTGTAACCTCTTTGCAAATTTGCCCTTTTAAATTATTTTGTGATAGGTAAACATTTTTTTTAATCCTCACTTAACTTATTAAATGATTACTACATGTTTCAGCTTGATTCCTGCTGTTTAAAGGTACTGATCACCTTGGGGGAAATCTGTTCACCTTGGGGAAAATCTGTTCACCTTGGGGGAAATCTGTTAAATAATCCATAGCCATGGCCATTCTGTAACATATCCTGCTAATTGTTATTTGGGCCACTTCTGTAAATGCAACCCCCCTTTTTTTGCTGGAGGGGCATTTATTACTAGCAAGATCCACAACCTAGTTATAATGGCATCAGTAGGACTGTGGGAGCAACCCTAGGAAGTTCTGCTTAGAAATTAAGTCCCCTGTTATTCAATGGACCTTACTCCCAGGAAAATGTCTTTAGGGTTACAGCCTATGTTAAATTATTCAACTTCATTGATTATAAGGAGTTGTATGTGTTAATGACAAACTGTGGTTCATGGCCGCAATCCACAGGAAATGCATTCTAATGGGGTTTATGCAGAAAAAGGTCCTGGGAAATTGGGCCCCAGTTGTCTACATAACTATTATACAATTTTATCCTAAATATACATATTTTAAATAATCACCCAGTTGCACTACTGCAGGCACAAAAGGATGATTAGAGCATAATAAGAGGGGACTGTGGTCTGTACTGCTGTGCATAGTACATACTACCTGTTGCTGTATGTATTACATTACTATGTAATTTCTGCATTGTTTAACATTTTTATGCTATTTTATGTTTCAACTGTTTCAGATTTCTGCAATCCTAATTCAATTGCATTGCTTACTGAATGTCCTGTCCCATCCTGTTGATTGTATTGATTTGCGCAGTCTTGAATCTTAGTGAGAAATGCAGACTGTAAATAATGTAAATAAATAAATAACAAACAGTAACACTGAACATTCATCCTATCTTCCTTCTCCCCCTCCCAGAATGTGTGATTTCAACATGTTTTCTTACAGATATGTCCCCTTCCCCTATTTATGTAGGTTAATTGATTTGGGGACCCTGACTGTATCCCCTGGGCTGGCTGATGACCAGTGTGTCAAGAAACTGGCCACCAGTTGGATTTTAGATTCTAGGGATTTAGGTTTTTCATTGTCGAGTTATATTTTTGTATTTTAATGTAAAATGGATTATACTGTAAGTGATATTTTGACGTGAGCTGCTCTCAGCCCGGTCTTGGCTGGGATAGAGTGGGGTACAAATTTAAAAATAAATAAATACATAAAACGCAGAAACCATTTACTCAGGCAGATTGGAGTTGTGTTAGTAAAGTTACTCCATCATAGATAAAATTATGATTTCAGATTGGCCAGACATGCACACACATACAATGTCCAGAGGCCCTGCCATTGTAAACTGCCATCTCAGTCCTACAAATGATGATGGTGTTTTCAGTGGCACTTGCTTTCATGTCAGTATAGTTAAGATTTGGGATGTAGCGTAAAGGCTAAACACATTTTGAAATCTTACATTGGAATAAGTGGTTTCAGGAAGACAGCCACAGTGTGCATGATTTCATCACTCCTTATCATACAACAAGCTTTGCTGGTGTTGATCTCACTTGTCTCACCACAATTTTAACTGACTTGCTGCTTCTCTTTTCTTAGCAAAGGCACCTGAACTCTTTCCTCTGGACAATCCGGAAGGACCCTCCTGCCTATCTGTTTGGCACCATTCATGTGCCTTACACACGTGTTTGGGACTTCATCCCTGAAAATTCCAAGGCTGCTTTCCTGGCTAGCACCAATGTGTACTTTGAGCTGGACCTCACCGATCCCTACACAATCTCAGGCCTGGCCAGTTGTCAGCTGCTACCACATGGAGAGAATTTACAAGATGTGCTCCCCCAGGATCTTTACCACCGCCTTAAACGCCACCTTGAGTATGTTAAGTTGATGCTGCCTCACTGGATGACCCCTGACCAACGGGGCAAAGGTCTGTATGCTGATTACCTCTTCAATGCCATTGCTGGAAACTGGGAACGTAAAAGACCCGTCTGGGTGATGCTGATGGTCAACTCCCTGACGGAGACGGACATTCGCTCCCGGGGAGTACCCGTATTGGACCTCTATTTGGCCCAAGAGGCTGAGAGACTAAAGAAAAGGACAGGAGCTGTGGAGAGGGTGGAAGAGCAATGTCATCCATTAAATGGGCTGAACTTCTCCCAGGTAAGGAGGAGTGGGCCCCACCCCTCATCTTTTTAAAGCATTCCAGTCATAGAGTCTCAAGACTAATAAATGAATGTGTATAGTGTACTTGTGTTTAGAAACCTGTTGGTTAACATGTTGATGGGATTATAGAAAGGTAATTCTTTCCTTCGGACTGTTTTCAGTCACATCTGCATATGACACATTACACAATGTTTACCTGCAAGGAAATAATTTTTTGTGATTAAA
The DNA here is from genome assembly GCF_029931775.1 of Euleptes europaea. Taxonomy (NCBI): domain Eukaryota; kingdom Metazoa; phylum Chordata; class Lepidosauria; order Squamata; family Sphaerodactylidae; genus Euleptes; species Euleptes europaea. Next base: position 73,888,650 of record NC_079313.1, read on the forward strand.
TGATAAAGAACATTACAGAGACATTATGATAGAGACAGAGATAGAGAGAGGGGCTGTGGCTCAGTGGTAGAGCCTCTGTCTGGCATGCAGAAGGTCCCAGGTTCAATCCCCGGCATCTCCAGTTAAAGGGACTAGGCAAGTAGGTGATGTGAAAGATCTCTGCCTGAGACCCTGGAGAGCTGCTGCTGGTCTGAGAAGACAATATTGACTTTGATGGACCCGGGGTCTGATTCAGTATAAGGCAGCTTCATGTGTACTGTGAGTGGCATATTGGTCCCTAATGGGTACTATAGGTATTCGCACCACCCTGTTGCACATACTATATGGGTACAAAAATATAGAGAAAACTTTTTTGAAGAAACAATGTCCATGAAGTGGTATCCCAATCTCTCTTGAATATACACCAAGCATTCTGTATGATACCAGACATTCACAGGCAAGAATATGCAATATTTTAAACTTATAATGATATCAGCTAGGTCACCCATGAGTATATTCAATGTATACAATTGCTGAATATTAGAATTTCTGTTGTATCTGGCTTTTATAATCAAATGACACCCATTGTAAGTGTTTAATGTGAAAGGATATCTTTCAACATGAATCTAACACAGCATTTTATACGTGTACTCTCACCTGCACATTTTTTCTTTGATTTTGTACCTGGTCTCGGCAGTCCAGGAAACAGATTGGTTCCTGGCCTATTATGTGCAAGACATAGCAATGAGCACTGTAGAATCAGCAAATTTCCTGAAATCTTGTTGCTGCCTGTACTGAAGTAGTGAAGAAAGAAAATTTTCCCCCTTTTATATATCAGACACAAATAAGTGGTTTTTAGTGTGTTGCTTGTCGAAGGAGATAGCTTTGAACTTCCTTGAAAATGCTCTGGGTACTAAACTCCCCTCGCGCATCAATTTATGTGTTTGTAGCAGACCAGAATATATATTGTTTGAGGGATTCACAAGGTTTGTGGTCATGCCTTGACTCTGTTCTCTGTAAAATCGTATATTTTTAATATTAGGGCCAAAAGGGCATATGAGTTGTTCTGGTTAATTAGAGAAAAATCTCCTTACAATATATATTTTAAAGTTGGAGCTGTCCCACGTTCAAGCAAAAGGTTTCTATGCTTGACGGTGCTGCTATAAACGATCTGTATATCTCTTATGTTAAGTAATGGGCTTCAGATGCTTTTCTGAAGAATAAATTGTCTGCTATTTGGACAGAGCAACTGTTTTTCATTAACAATCTTTAAAATATCACCTGTGAAAAAATGCGATTAGTTGATAGTGCTGCCAAAAATAAATAGCTGGAATGGAATACAATGGGAAAAACATGCTAGAAGACACAGGATTTACTGGGGCTTGTGTATCCTGTTTTAGTTTTTTTGTGGGTTTTTTCTTCCAAAATTGTTTTTATGGTCCCAGTAAAAATGAAGACATCCCTGTGTAAGATAACTAACCAACCAAACCAAAGGAAGGATCTTGGGGTAGGGGTAGACTGTCAGCCAAATAAGAGTCGTCAGTGTGATACAACAGCAAAGAAGGCTATTGCAGTCATAACATCCAAGCCCTAACATCCAAATCACAAGATGTCATAGTTCTGCTGTACACTGCATTGCTCAGGGCATTCCTGGAGTACTGTGTCTTTCTGGAGACCTCACTTCAAAAATTATGTGGGCAGAAAGGAGTGGGTACAGAGGAGAGCGATGAGGATGATCAGGGGCCTGGAGACCAAGCCCTATGAGGAAAGGCTGAGGGACCTGGGAATGTTTAGTCTGGAGAAGAGGAAATGGAGGGGGGACATGATCGGTCTCTTTAAGTATTTGAAAGGTTGACACTGAGAGGAGGGCAGGGAACTGTTCCTGTTGGCACTAGAGGTTAGGACTCGCAATAACGGGTATAAATTATGGGCAGTAAGGTACTGGCTGTATATTATTTTAAAAATTTACAATAAGAGAAGTTAAGTAGTGGTCTTGGCTGCCTAGAGAGGTGGTGACCTCCCCCTCACCAGCAGTCTTCAAAGCAGCGGCTGGACAAACACTTGTCAGAGATGCTCTAGATTGATCCTGCATTGAGCAGGGGGTTGGATTAGATGGTTTATATGACCTCTTCCAACACTATGATTCTATTATCAGTGCTTTCTATTGGAAATGTTTAAGATCACATGACACGAAGAGTCTCCTTTCCTCCTTCCATGATGTCATTATCATGAATGTATTAATTTAGGAAATATCAATGTAATTCCATGCAGGTCTACTCAGATGCCTACGCAGGTCTCTTCTATGAGGCTTATCCCTAGGATTATACTGTTAATGTTGTTTATCCATCCTGTTCAAAACTGCTATTATTCCTATAGCAATTTAATAATTAAATATTGTGTTTTCCAATCCTAAACTTGCTGTATTTGCAAATATATTCTAGGGAATGTGTTTACTAATTAGTTGCCCCAATTCATGAAGTATTATCTTCATCTGATATTGCAGGTAGACATGCTGATACAAATGTTTGTGAGGTGGGGATTCTACTTGGTAGGTAATTTCCCTTTCATTGTAATTAATTTTATTGCTCAACAGACTGAACAATTGCAGCTCAAATGATATTTTGGGCATTTTAAAAAATCCTAACGGAGCTGAACAATGACTTCTGGGATGAACACTGAGCATAATTCCAAAATTTAAAATCCACCAAATGAATCACTAAATATTTTCCATGGCACTTATTTACAAACATAATGAAAGGAAGGTTTACAAATGAACCTCTCTGCAGGTAGAGGAAGATATGTGTTACCCAACTTCCTCCAAAAATTAAATTTCCATTTTTCTATTAAACCCATCCTACATGAAAGATAATCCAAAATAATTAGTCGAAATACAATATGCCTCTGGCATTGAAGTTTCCTTAGGACAAATAGTAATAAAAATAAAACCTGTAAAAGCTCTTCATTACAAAGTTGCATCATGGGTAGTCATTTGTTTTAAAAATTGTGTGAATCGTACAAATGTTCCCTTGGTGGAAGCAGATCTTTCCCTCTGTAACCTCCTTGCCCCCCCTCCCCCGCCAGGCATTTTTTGGGCCCCGGCAGACTGAAAGCAATGCAGGCCAGGAGATAGCAGTAAGGAAGAGAATCAGGCAAGACTGCCTTCTTTCCACTTATACCTGCAGAATGTCCATATGATACAACCATATGCTTATAGGAAAACTGAATGGCCAATGATGGAGAATGTTCAAATCTCTCTCTCAAAGCCAAAGTATGCTCTGTTATGGTGCTACTATGGAGCTGCATAGAATTATGCCAGGGATTGAGAGCCAGGGTGGTGTAGTGGTTAAGAGCGGTGGTTAGGAGCGGTAGACTCTAATCTGGAGAACCGGGTTTGATTCCCCACTCCTCCATATGAGCGGTGGACTCTAACCTGGTGAACCGGGTTGGTTTTCCTACTCCTAGCCACCTTGGGCTAGTCACAGCTTTCTTAGAGCTCTCTCAGCCTCACCTACCTCACAGGGTGTCTGTTGTGGGCAGGGGAAGGAAAGGTGACTGTAATCCGGTTTGATTCTTCCATAAGTGGTAGAGAAAGTCGGCATATAAAAACCAGTTCTTCTCTGTAACGCGCATTCATTCCAGTCTGGCATGAGCAAAACCCACCCCAGCTCTTGCAAAATAAATGGAAGTGGTGCAACAGAGATGAATTAAGACTCAGACTTGAAAGATAGTTCTAAGATCCTGACTGGCCAAGCATAATCTTCAAGGCAACGTGGGAGAAAATAATATGCAGATGTGGTTCTTTTGTGTCTGATTCTGCGCTGTCTCAGTCACCTGGCAAATTGTTTAAAAGGAGCAATTTCGAATGCTATCATTCCAGCAATCCATGTATTGTGGCCTTAACTGAAAGGAGCTGGTTATGATGAACCAGATTTCCTTTCTTAATTCTAGATCTTGGATTTTCTCTTAAGAAACCTGTAATTAGTGGTATTAACTGTGGAAATTAGAAATTGACCAGAGTTTGTATTCCAGTTTAAGTCTAGGCCGCTGGAAACATCTGTGACCATTTATAACCCTAAATCTGTTGTGGGCTCCAGTACAGTGCTTTTTGGCATTACTTTAATTATAATATATACTCTGAAAAAAAATGGATAATAAGGCCTAGAAAGCATGCTGTATTGAAACCTCCTGAAGCATTTGTATTCAGGGAATATGCCCAATATTTAAACATTTACTAAGGAAAAGTAGTTTGCGTCCCCTTCCCCGCCTTTGCATCTCACAGGAGCTACATGCTGCTGAAAATGTAAATCAAGTTAATATGTGTTATCCATTTATCTAAAGCTCATTTTCAGTGGTTTCTGGAAATGCTTGTAGTATAGTATGAGGGAACGTATCTATGGCACACCTTCCTGAGAATCAGCTACAACTTATTGTGTGTGTTAAGTGCCGTCAAGTTGCTTCCAATTTATGGTGACCCTATGAATTAATGACCTCCAAAAAGTCCTGTCATTAACAGCCTTGCTCATGTCTTGCAAACTGAGGGCCATGGCTTTCTTTAGAGAGTCAATCCATCTCATGTTGGGTCTTCTTCTTTCCTGCTGCCTTCAAGTTTTCCTAGCGTTATTACCTTTTCCAGTGACTCTTGTCGTCTCATAATGTGACCAAAGTACGATAGCCTCAGTTTAGTCATTTGATTTAGAACCCCCCTTTTTTTTGTCTTTTTGGCGGTCCGTGGTGTCCGTAAAACTCTCCTCCAACATCACATTCCAAATTAATCAACTTTCTTCTTGTCTACTTTCTTCATTGTCCAACTTTCATACCCAGACATAGTAATGGGCAATACTATAGTATGAATAATCTTGATCTTGGTGGCCAGCGACACATCTTTACACTTCAAAATATTTTCTAGTTCCTTCATGGCTGCCCTTCCCAGTCTCAATCTCCTTCTGATTTCTTGGTTGCAGTCTCTCTTTTGGTTGATGATGGAGATCTTGAACAATTTTCCTCATTGTCCACCTTAAAGTTGAATAATTCCCCAGTAGTCATTACTATGTCTTCTGGATATTCAACTGTAATCCTACTTTGTTACTTTCTGCTTTAAACTTGGGCTATTCTGCAAGTGTGTTTTTTGTTGGTTTTGGCCACAAACTACTTTACCTTTTTTTTCTTTTCTGCACTTGTTTTGTCCCCTAAAAAAGCAGCTTTGACTTCCCTCAGGTTTTCTCCGGCTTTCTTACAAGCACTTTTACCTCAAGATTTTTTCTCAAGCCAATTCTGAGTCAGCTTCACTCAATGTGCGGAAATGCTCCATTCGGAGTAATTCCACTGCCCATTGACACCCACCTATACCCACATCCAACCTTCCCAATTGATTCCATGCCCTGCTTTTGCCTTTCCTCTCCTCCACCTAGGGCTTCCTCACTACTTTAATTTTTTTAAAAAAATGTGCAAGATTAGTGATCGAACGCTGAGGAATCTTCCTGCATGCAGCGAGGCTCTTCTGGTCAGCTGGCCTGCTATGAAACGGGCCAGAAAGCCATGCTACCATGAAACTGACCAGAAGTGACCACATGTGTTTTTTCACTATCTCCCCTGCGATCTGGTCAGTTTCATGATCACATTACTTTCTGGTCAGTTGTTTTTTTAACACACAGCAATAAAATATCGCTACTTCGCTCGAGCATTGAAGTAGTACTCTTAGCAGGTTCTCTGAATTTCCAGTCTTCACTAAAAAAAAAAGTCTTTAACTCCTATCCTCATGAAGATATCGGGGAAAAGGCATATCGTCACAAGGGAAGAGAATAGAGACTTGCCTTTAAAAATAAATAAAATGAAAGCAGGAAATTCAGAGAATGTGCTAACACTATTGCTTCAGTGCTCCAGCAGCATAGCGATATTTTATTGCCTTTTTTAAAAAAGAAAGAAAAAGAAATCACTTGGGTTCAGGGTGGGGGAGAGGAGATGGCGATCCTTCACATACCATTTTAAATGGCACCAGTTAATGCCAGCTTAGGAGCCATTTTCTTTAGCATTCTGTTCCCCGACTCTTCCACATGTGCAATCACCTTCCTCCAAGCGTTCTGTCGCTAAGCTTGTCCTTTTAAAGCAGAAGAAATGGTGGTGGTGGGGAGCCACTTTTGTCCGCGCTCTGTATGGAGACTGCATCTGCTGATTGCTTCTGCTTGTTGAAAGAGTTTTGCTTCACATATTATTTCAAATGGCTCTGGTTAATGCCGGGTCAGGAACCAGTTTGTTGAACATTTGGCACCCCTTCCACATGTGTCCAGTCAGTAAGCAGAGAATTGCCAGTGTCAACAGTTTTGTTGGAGGAGGAAATGTCTCTAGCATTTCTGCACAGCAGCGCTAGACTCCATGTGCAAAAAATAAAAAGGGGGGTTGGTGCTGTGACACCACTGGTGATGCCATCGGTGATGCCCAGCACCCTTGCTTGGTATTTTTTAAAAAGTTTTTATTAATGGGGTTTGTGGTACAAAGATAAAAAGGGAGATTGGGGAAAGGGAAGCAGATTAATAATTGATCTTCAATATCTAAATTCAGTTCAAATTATAAAATTTCATAAAAATTATACATTGTACAAAAGAAAAAATCTATTATACATTCAATCAAATAAAAACTCACTTTATAATCAGTTCTTACTTCTACATAAATCTCTATACTGGTAATACATGTAAATTTACATTTAGGTATCTAATTCTTCATGCCCTGCCAAATACAATTGGTTAATTTTAATCATCATCTGGTGTTGTCGAAGGCTTTCACGGTCAGAGTTCATTGGTTCTTGTGGGTTATCCGGGCTGTGTAAAATACCAAGACCATGGTTACACAGCCTGGATAACCCACAAGAACCAATCATCTGGTGTATTTGTCATAAAAAGGTTGCCATTTGCGCCAGAAACCATCTAATGGTCGTTTATTTATCAAGCAGGTCAGCTTAGACATCATAGCAAATTTAAATAATTTGCAAATCCATTCATTTTTCGTTGGGATCTTAGAGTTCTTCCAATAAGAGGCGTACAAAATTCTTGAGGCTGTAGTGGCGTATTGAAAAGGTTTTCGCTGATTTAAGTCTATTTGTCGAGGGCTGATTCCCAATAGCATAAATTTGGGGTCCAATTCACCTTGCTTGGTATTGTTGATTATTGGGCCATGTGCGAAAGAAATATACTGACTCTGCAGCAGATGGGATTCAGAGGAAAGGGCATGCATGTGGAATGATTTTCCCAAGCCAGTTTACATGCTTGTGGATGACTGCTGAGAAAATCAGTTGTTCATGCGGAATAGTCCTTTCATCAGTAATCATTCAAGTTCTTCACTATTTTCTGCCAGTAATGTGGTGTCATCTGTGTATCTCCAGTTGTTTTCTTCCACTAGTTTTCACTCCATCTTCATGTACATCAGGGGTTTTAAACCTTTTTGAGTCTGCGGGCACATTTGGAATTGTGACACAGCATGTGGGCGCAGCAACAGAATGGCTGCCACAAAATGGTGGCCACGGGAGGTGGAGCCAGCTGTAACAAAATTATTGGCCCAGCTTAGCTTCAGTAACACAGTACGGATCCCTGTGCTGTGGTGGCAGCTGCTGCCAAAACAACATTTTAAAAAATCTGCACAACCAGTCAAATCTCCAATAGTCAATCAAAAGCCTTGTGGGGCAAAAGCCCTGCCTGGCCCAGCTCACTTCCAAAAATCACCTTGGTAGGCACCAGCAAAGGTGTTGGCGGGCACCATGGTACCCACGAGCACTACGTTGGGGATCTCTGATCTAAATCTAATCCAGCTTTCCTGCATATATACTGAACAGATAGGGAGATAAAAGTACATCCTTAACACCTTTGCAAATTGGAAACCATTTTTTTCCTCCAAATTATGGAGAAATTAATATCTATATTCTCCAGATTCTGAGGAATTGAATAATATCCATACTAATTTTTAGTGTAAACTATAGCTAGGCTTGCCAACCTCCAGGTGGGGTCTGGAGATCTGGAATTAGGAGATCAGTTACCCTCGAGAAAATGGCTGCTTTGGAGGGTGGACTGTATGGCATTGTACCACTCCGGGGTCCTGTCCCTCCCTCCCCAGACTCCCTCCCCAAAATCTCCAGGCATTTCCCAACCCAGAGTTGGCAACCATATCAATACCTCCAAGATAAACGGTATTGGATCATCTTTTTATTTGTATGTTTATTTATCCACTTCCGAGTCTGGTATTTGTATAAAAGTGCTCTTTAGCAGCTCATATTAATTTCAGTGGGACTTCCAGTACTGAACTGGATTTACCTCTGTCAGGAGACGGGGTCCCCACCCCATCTCCGGACTTCACAGCCGGCTCGCCGGAGGCGGGGCTTCCTCCCTGCCCCCCAGACGGCGCGGCCGGCTCCCCGACTTCTTCTCAGCCCGCGGCCTTACCGGTGGCATGTCCCTCCTCTTTTGCAGGGCCGCGGCGAACAGGGAGGCGAGGGAGGCACGTCGGTTCCCCCGCAGCAGCAGGAGCGGGCCGCAGAGCAGGCACCGACGTCCCCGGGGCGGCGCGGAGCCCTCCCACCACAACAGCCGCTCGGGCCAGGGAGGACCGGCCCGACCCTCAGCTGATTTGTGGGTGGGCCCGCGTTCGGCCGGGCCGCGCCCCACGCCCTACACTACGGGGCGAGGCAGAGGCAGCCGGCCCAGGAGACCGGCTATTTGGCTGACTTCCGAGTGGTGGGTTGGGGGCGGGGCCTAGGATAGAGCCTCGCTGCCTGGGAGGATAAAGGGGGAAGAGAGAGGACCGCCGGGGAGGATTGGGAGGCCAGTGGTTGCTGGAGCTTAGGGCTCGGAGGCACACTGGCTGAATCAGGGGGAGAGACCAGCTCTGACTCTCCTTCCGACTGGTCTGAGGCGGAAGAAATCGTCTCAACCCCCTCCTCCTCGTGGGCAGCGACCTCGAGCCCCGCGGGAGACACCCGCCCGCGTGACAACTTCCACTTAATGTTTTGAATGGGATGTTTAGATCCTTCTAGTTTGACAGATTTTTCACTGGTCTCCTCTATCATACAAATGTGAGAGGCTAAAAACCATGTCATATCTTTTTTTCCTAGAGACTAAATTCTTCACTTTTATAAGCTGCATTCATAGGGTTGCCAGGCCCCTCTTTGCCACCGGTGGGAGGTTTTTGGGGTGGAGTCTGAGGAGGGCAGGGTTTGGGGAGGGACTTCAGTGTCATACAGTCCAATTGCCAAAGTGGCCATTTTCTCCAGGGGAACTGATTTCTATCGACTGGAGATCAGCTGTAGTAGCAGAGATCTCCTGCCACCACCTGGAAGTTGCAACCCTATACATTCATCTGCAAAGACCCTCCGTGCATTTAACAGCATATGCTCAAACATGCATGGGCTCTTAAAATGCATTATCTATTTTCTAGTGTACCAAATCATGCATTTGGAGTTCAAAGAGTTTATTTTAACATGTAATGGATTTTATTGATAAGGTTTGTGTCTTTGCTGGCTAAGGCCATAATAATAAATCTATCCATGCATTTGGAGCCTACATGCTTCCAGTTGGGTGCATATAGGCCATCCATGGATGTAGGGTGCATATCTAGAGGTTGGGACCCAGGGCCAGTGGGCACAGTTCCAGTCATGACACCACCCTCCACATAACTGAAGCCCTTTTCAGATACTGAATGAATACATCCTTAACTGGGAGCAGAGTTTTGTTTGAGCACCAGAACCTATTTTAATATTAGGGAAGATACCCCGTCATGCACCCATCTGACTTGTTCATTCACCAGACTAATATGGCTAGTGTGAGGGAATACTTCTTCACACAATTTTACTTCCTTCTCATATTTAGAGCAGGCAGCCTTAATCTCAAAAGTTCAAGCCAGTTACCCGATGCAGACCCTAGCAAATGTATTTAAAATGACTTCTCCTTTCCTCCTTTTTCTTACCTTATTTATTTGTTCCCTATTTTCACTTTGCCTTTCTTTCATCTCCCATCACCAATTCTTTGTATGCATACTTAATCCTCCTGCAGTTGGAAGCTAAGCCTTTTAGCCTCTTGCCACATTTTTCAAAAGTTGCCTTGCTGTGGATTTGACATTAGCATCTTGATTTTTAAATCTGTCCATTGAATCTCTCTCCATAGGGAATAAGGGTTCTTTTCCTTCTGTGGGAAATAATTCTGATTGACTGAATGAGAGGGAAATAAAGGGTCATGCCCTGATCTCTCTCTCTTTTTAATTTAGTCATGAATTTGATTATCTAGGTGGTATTATGTCAACCCATGATGGAGTTAATGTCAGCAAAATATCGAAGTTGAATTGATTAGATCAAGGGCAACCCTAAAGAAAAGGTCTCCATACTGTGCCATCTCAGACCACACTTAGCCACTCTCCCCTTCCTCCTTTCTCTTGTGTATAGACTAATAAACATTGTTGTCCTACTTTTTGCTTGCTTCCCTCAGCATCCAGTGGCAGAAGTGACTTTGTTAACCAAGTCAGTCTTCATTTCCCAGCTCCTGCTGGTCTATCAAATCCTGAGACATGGCAGCTCTGATTACTCTATTGATAGAATTACAGAGACTACAAGTGCTGCTTAATGAAAGGCTGATGGGTGGTCCATCAAGTTTGGTCCCTGACAGATATCTGCACTCTCTAAGCTGATCTCTGCATAGCAGAACAGCAGGAAACATTAATATACACACAGGACCATATTTTGATATGCCCTTTGGCTTCCTTTCCTTTCTTTGCCTTTTCCTTTCAAAAGAGTTTAGGAAGGGGGGGGGGAAGATACATTAGATCTTTAGCTGGTGAAAAGTGACTGTTGAGTGAAACTGAGGCTGCAGTACTAAGCACACTTATTTGGAAGGAACTGGTAGTCTTCATTCCAGTTAATTTATATGCCTAGGTGTGCGGTGAAAGCCCATTTACAATGACCAGAGATTCGACATACAATTCATATACTATTAAACTCCATCCAAGTAAACTAAACATAGTAGGTTTTATTTTAATTCTTTTCCTCCAAATTGCTTTTTTAGTTCCCTGAGGCAAAATGGCTAATACGAGAGTTATTCTGCAATATACATTATTAAATGAATTGGACCACTTTATTGAAAAAAACTAAATATATTTAAAGGGCATTTAAAATTATTGCTAATAGTCATGTTTTTTGATCCAGCCAAAATGTAGCAATTTATACATCATATTTTAGCATATGCATAAGCCAGCCCTATTTAGCAGATCTACAAAATAATGCTTTGTTTTGGCTGGACTGTGACCCTTATCCCTTAATGTTAGATATTTTAAAGGGAGAAATATGTTCCACTGAAACCTCCCATTATAATTTAGGTGGAAATTAATTTTAAAAACCAATTATGTCACTAGAGTTTGATGGCTGTAGCCAATGATTCAAAAATTCAGCTCTTTCACCAAATAATATTGTTTGAAGCTGCACATAATATGCCATTGTAAGCACGTGAGTCTCATATTTCATCATTGCATCCATTACACAAAGTATAAATGTCCTAAGTGCTATTTTTGTATGGCAGATGCAAGTTATGTGTGTATTCAACATTATTCATTGTATATGAGTACAATATATATTTATTTATATTACCATCTTCAAATTAGCAACAAGACTGATAAATTCACATTTTGAATTCTTTGGAATGTAGGAACATTGGCTTCAAACCATATTCTTCATTACTCGCTACTGTAATGGTACTTTGAGAAGTATCACGGTTGAAGTCTCTGCTCCTCAGTTCCTCCCTCAGGGTTGCTGTCTGCAACTGGCAGTAGCATCTGCAGCACTGGTTTATAGTGGCATAGGGGTCATTCAGCTTAGCTTCCTCCAGGGCCTTGTTCCACTTCCCAGACTTCTCCTGTGGCATCCAAGTCTTTTGCTAATCTGTTTTTTCTCTCTGTTGACTAGTTTGCCTACTCCGGGTTGGGAAGTTCCTGGAGATTTGGGGTGGAGTCTGGGGAAATGAGAGTTTGTGGAGGGGGAGGGAGCTCAACATGAATGGAAACTCAACATGAATTGTGGGGATTGGTTACCTTGAATGAGCATGTCAGATTCCTGATTATTGTTCTTATACCACAGAGTTCTATCATGGATTATTCATTCATACATACCTTACTTCATTACTTGTATTTCTCAAGAGGCCTGAGCCAAGTGGCTCTTGATGTGTTGGATAAGTGGCTGGGGCTTGGCTCTGCCTGTTCCTGATCTCCAGTGGGTCATTAGGGCAGTTGCCCACTCAGCATTTTTTCCCATGTAAGTCAAATTGCCAGTGTACTCCTGCACAACTTTTGGGGAGACTTCCCATATTTACTGTGCAATTCAGAAGTTCTATACCAAGTACATTGGAAATTCCTTGTGCAGACAAGCCAAAGAGCAAATTACTTTTCTGTGTTGCTTTTGATCACTTGAATGGAGTTTTTTGGTTGAAAAACTGATCAGATTAATTTTTTTGGAAACCTTGCGTTATGGAAAATTGAGACTGAGGACCATGGTGTATCCAAGGCATTAAAGATACTCCCTCATCTTGGTCCAACATTCTAATACTTCACTTTGGCATTCATTCTGCAATATTCCATTTCATTTTTAACAGGGAAATTAATCCTTGCAGTCATTTGCTTCCTACTCTTATTCCACAAAGGAGTCCTGCTTCTTCAGCATCCCCATGGAAAAAAGAGGCTTAGCTAGTCCAGTGACAAATAAAATATAGCTCTGTTTGGTATAGTGCCACATTATAGCTGCTGTTCATATATATGAGTTGTTAAGTCTTCATCTCCTATCTGTGAGAAAGTGACAGTAAACTACCCTTCTTGGCCTCACAAGGATGTTGTGACTAAAAATGCTTTACAGATTGTGAGGTTCTCTGATAACAAGGTAATGGAGCCTTTATAAGTCCCTAAGATTGAAATGGTTTGATCCGTGAACGTGAAGTTTGCTGTGATTAAATCCTCTCCTTTTTTTCCTTTTAAGGTCCAGAAGAAAAGGAACTAGAACGAATGTTAGAATTACAGAAGTTGCTTATTAGATATTGTTTGTATCTTCATATACTTTTCTCCATGTGTGAGAACTGGGAAATCTATCCTGGAGTAATACTGACAATAGGAGCTCCAGGGGAAGTTGCCTATAACCCATAGCCTTTGGTGTGAAATCATCTGTAGCCCCCTACCTTCCCTGTACCATAAAAGAATGGTACAACATTAGCCTCTGTAAGTAAAGCTGGGCAGTGGATCTTATGCTGAAAAAGTCATCAGTCTCTTACACAGAGATTGTGATTTATCATTGTATGGCCAATTCCATGAGTCCATCAGTTATAAAGGTAGTATTGTATATGTGAACAATTGTAATGTATTTAATTACTGTTGCTTTGGATTTACAGGCGTTAATATGAACTAAGGAATATCACTGTTAAGAAGCACAGTTTTAAAATGTTATGGCCAGTGCTGTTCTTTTGCTAATAATAGCATGTGGATCTTTTTAGGTGTGAAGGTTGTCTCCTTCAAAAAAAACTTTTTCTGTTGAATGCAAACATTGTACCAAATCCTCTTTTCACTGGCAATTAATGCAAGTGATATACTGGCACTGCGTTAACAATTGTCAGAAAGCAACTGATAAGATATAGCTGAGAACATCTAAATGACCTGCTATTGTTTTTATTATAGAAATGGAATCTCCTACAATGCATACATCATTCTTCATTAATCTTGTTTCTGCCAGTTGCTATAAAATAGTAGATCTTTCAGGTGACTTATCTCATTTATTTTCTTTTCACATTGACACTTCTAGCAGGATGGAGTTCAGTCTCCTATTTACAGTGCAATCCTAAGCAAACTTCCCTTCAAGTCCATAAGTCAATGGACTTATAAGGATGTAACGCTGCTTAGGCTAGCACCGTTAATTACTCTGGCCAAGAAGTGACGTTGGACAGGGTAACAGCAGTACCAATGGAAGTGATAGGCAAGACGTTTCCAAAAGGTTTGTAAAAAGTTTAAAGGTGTGTGTACGTGTCAGACAGAGAGATAGACATGAGGGTAGGGTGCAGTCTGCCTCCCAGAACAACATTTGGTCAGTTCCATGCTACTATCTTAAAGCTCCAGGTCCTAGAAAACCAAATACTGTTATTGTTTCATTATCAACATAGTCCTACTCCATACACTGTAGACAAACTGCTGTGGTCCTATCTTGCAAGCAAATTTAAAAACATTATCCTTTTACAAGATACTTGTAAAATTTTAATATTACCAAGATTAAAGCCCAAGGAAGATTATTTAGCATAAACATAATTTGCTAGCAATAAAAAATAACCAACATCCCAACAGCATTTCATGTGCAGATATCCTGAAAACGAGTGTATATGTCTGTGTAAGCATGTGCCTGTAAAAGTATACAGATGAGAATGCAAATGTGTGTGTTTGGTTGTCATCTCTAGACTATAAAAAACTCTACCCCTGTTCTATTGCATACAAAAGGCTCACATGCATACACAAAAAGGAAAAGATCTGTTCTGTTTTAATTTTTGTAAGGGAATACCATTTAAATATCCACATGCAAGAAAAATGAAAAGAGGTGGTCATGGGTACATCATTTATAGAATGTGTAAGGTTCCAGTTACTGGTCGAACTCATTCAGTGATTTCATTTTTGAAGCCATCAAACAAACCAACTTCTTTTTACAGCCATGAAGTCTAAACATCATTTGAAAAAATGGCACTTAATTACTGGGTGACTATTGTGGTGCTCACTGAAAGCATGGTTGCTAGAGTTTGTTTTTATATCATACTTGTTTTCCAAGTTCATAAATACATTTTACAAACCTTGAACAAAAGACAATTTTATTATTTTTGAAGGCATAGCCTTTCAGAATTGCAGACCCGGACGTAAGATAGGGTGTGCCAGTTATGGGGCCAGCACAATGTTTTCAAAACATGAAATTAGACTGGCCTTGGATATAGATAGCATTAGGAAGCCAGGATATAGCAGAAACTGGGGAAGGGGGAGAGAGAAAGGGGGAATTTTTCTAGGAGAAACCCTAGTATGCATTTGCTTGAGCAACCCCAGTGGACATTGATAGTTCTTGGTTTGTTTTCTGCAACCAAGCAGATTTTATTTGCCTTTGATTTTTTCTCTCTCAGACATTTGCCTTTATAGGTGGTAACATGAGAATAGCAACGGAATATTTATTTTACATTAGGCGCATATAATGGTCTTACTATGCGAAGGATGCAAAGTCAGCAAAGGGAGTGAGGAAAGCGAGAATGGAGAAACTGCAAATTTACAGTTACTGAACGGTTTTGTAGGCCTGTCCTGCATTTAATCTGCAGTTTTAAAAACCAGCTAAATCTGTGGTTTTTAAAATTCCATCGAGGTCCGTATCAGTGGCATAGATCAGCATGGTTAAACCATTCAAATATGACCATCTAAAAGACTCTATACTAGTTAGCACAAATGGAAGATTTCATTACATGGCTGTAATATTTCAAGCAAGATTAGGAATGAACTCTGGGGCCACAATCGACAGACTTTAAAGTTGCCTACTGATTTACGAGAGAACACTAGCTAATTCTTAGTAGAAAGATCTTGGTATGTGAGTTATTTACTTTTCATGTAAGACCAATGAAAGAAGTTTGATCAAATAATTAAAATAAATTCTTGAGGACCTAGTCACAGCACAATAATGGCATTTCAGCATGTGACTAATTTAGCTCATGTGTCATATCCCAGAGTGATTCCTACCAACTCTGGACTGCTACCAGGGTACATAAAAGGCAGGAGGAAATTTATGTCTTCCTTTCCAGATTGGCAAGGATTTAAACTGGGAGTTTTTAGTCTGTGCACTGATGTCCTTTGAGATCCGAATAAGCCGAATACCCAATCAACCCGAACCCAAAATTTACATTTTTTGTTTTTTTTTGCACAACCCTATGTGGAAGACTTCTACCCAAGACCCTGGAAGTCTGAATAGATGATACTAGCCTTGATAGAGCAATGGTCTGATTCAGTTGTCTTGTGCACATGCTACAGTGCACAAGCCTGCAGGGTGGAGGTTTGGGCTCTATTATGTCCTATATCCGATGGTTTCATTTTCCAGACATTGTAACTGGGTCTACAAAAAATGCAAGGTAAGTCCAAGAAAGACAGGTTCTGGACTGGCTCAAGGATGACTCACCCTTCTATCCTTCCCAGGTCAGTTAAATGAGTATCCAGCTTGCTGGGGGTAAAGTGTAGATGACTGGGGAAGGCAGTGACAAACCACCCTGTAAACATAGTTTGCCTAGTAAACGTCATGATGTGACATCACCCGATGGGTCAGTAATAACCCAGTGCTTGCACAGGGGACCAACTTTACCTTTAAAGGTAAGGGTCCCCTGTGCAAGCGCCAAGTCATTCCTGACCCATGGGGTGACGTCACATCCTGACGTTTACTAGGCAGACTTTGTTTACGGGGTGGTTTGCCAGTGCCTTCCCCAGTCATCTTCCCTTTACACCCAACAAGCTGGGTTCTCATGTTACCGACTTCGGAAGAATGGAAGGCTGAGTCAACCTTGAGCCGGCCCGGCTACCTGAAACCAACTTTCATCGGGATCGAACTCAGGTCGTGAGCAGAGTTTGGACTGCAGTAATGGAGCTTATCACTCTGCGCCATGGGGCTCTTACACTTTACCTTTACTTATGCCGTATCTGTAACTTGCTAGCTTGTCTACTTCTCAATGTATTGTTCTTCCTGTTGAACTTCAATGAAGCTACACTTTCCCATTCTAGTCCAGATGAATTTCTTGGTTCAGGCTTACAACTGATAGTACTTCTGGATTGCAACTCCTTCACAATATTCCATCCAGCTGTGATCCCAACCTTGCACTTTAGCTTCACACATGCTTGGTTTGTTTAACATTGATCACTGTCACTGCTATAGGACCTGTTGTCTTTGTGTTCCAGTATTTTCCTTCATCACATCATATTTCATTTTAAGTTTCTAAGCCAAATTTGATAAACTTCTGGGAAGGTGAAATTCTCTCATGCTTCCATTTGGAAACAAATACTGGAAAAATGAGAGATTATGCTGGAGATCTGCTTTTATACTACTATCATCCTTTGAAATCATGTAGGTAAAGGCAACTTCGTGTCTTAAGGCACATCTTAGGAAAGCCCTCTGTACATGTAGGTGGTCTGTCTGTGTATGATCTGCAAATTCTGATATAGAATTTATTTCCATATAATATGGTTTTGAGTGGTTTGTGAAGCTGATTTATACTAGCCCTGTTCACAAGTGAACAAGTTTGTATGTAAGCCAATATACATTCACGTTACAAATGCAACCCAGAACCAGTGCCTGGATAAATATGTACATGTGTTGAATGTAAATGAGAATTACTCACCCCACGTATAAAGCAAAATAAAGTGTTTGCTGTACATTGATTGTATGTGTGTTCAATGTAATGAAAAAGCCAAAAGGCTGAATGCCCTGGGCGCCAGAACGAAGATTGCATAACTGAGGTCCGCCTGCCAAGCCGGCATCAGTGAATGCACATACAGTCTTTGTACAGGGTATACTTGACTTTCTTTATAGATGCATGGAGTAATTTCCATGTTACATTCAATGCTTGTATTGTGGTGTTTAAATCGCTGAATGTGCGATTTAAACACCACATTTAACCAGGTAGCTGTTCCCAGTTTCATTTGTGAATGTGTTGTCTATTTCTTAAAAGCAGGTGTGTTCACATACATGCAGGAATGTTTGTGTAGTCACTGTAGCATGTGCACAAGACAACTGAATCAGACCATTGCTCTATCAAGGCTAGTATCATCTATTCAGACTTCCAGGGTCTTGGGTAGAAGTCTTCCACATAGGGTTGTGCAAAAAAAAACAAAAAATGTAAATTTTGGGTTCGGGTTGATTGGGTATTCGGCTTATTTTTGGGTTTCCTGAAAAATTCAGGTCCATTATAGTCAATGGGGATTTTCTCTTGGGGGGAATTTTTGGAGGTAGAGTCCCCAAATTTGCAGTGTGGTTGCAAGGGACTCTCCTTCAACGGTCACCAAAGTTTGATGAACTTTGGAACAGGGGGTCCAATTTTATGGGCCCGCAAAGGGGTTGCCCCCATCCTTCAGGCCTTTGTGAGCCGAGCTGACCATTGGTTTTCAGGTTCAAAAGTTCAGCTTTGCTGAGGACTGGCGGAAAGAGCCGATTCCAGGCTGGCACCTCAAAATCTGGTGTCTGCCTTCGTTTCTGGGGCGCTTTGCATGTTATCCATGCAAATTAGCTTCCAAACGGAGGGAAAAGGCATAAATGCAAGAGAAATAAGGCATGGAAAATATTCCTTTTGGTGGCAAATGTTATCCTGTGAGCAGTCCTTTATTGTGGTCATGAAAAATCTGATTCCAATAGATGGTCACGGTGCGGGGAAACAAAGCCTCTACTCGGGGCAACCTTCAGTTTAACAGCAGGTTTTTTGGGGGGTGAGATTGGAGCCAGCAGAAGTCTCGAGCATGGGGGCTGACTGAAGGGGACTTCTCATCCACATGGATGAGCCTGGTGGTGTCAGCAGCTGTTAAAGCTGGCTCTTTTTATTTGGAGGGTATATCCCTCTGGATGGGACTGGGTGAGCCCTGTCTTTTAAAGACTCTTCTGCTATGCAGACTAGTCTTCTGTTGGGTGATATACCTGCAATGTTGGTCAGATCAAGTTGGCTCCGATTACATGATCCCCATCTCAAAAGGGCCCCAACTATGGGGCCCTAACAAAACCAGTCAGAAAGAAAGAAAGAAAGAAAGAAAGAAAGAAAGAAAGAAAGAAAGAAAGAAAGAAAAAGGGGAGAAAGCACAGAGCCATGCCTCTGAGCAAAGGCAAATAGCTGAACCTGAATAGCCGAATTTCTATTCGGCTTTTTCAGGAATCACTTATTTGGCTTCAGCTTTATCCCCAGGTTTTGACGTTCAGTAAACCCAAATCCTGAAATTTACTGAAACAGCTAATTTCAGGTTTATTTTTGGTTTGGGTTTATTGATATGCACAACCCTACTTTCACATATAGAGTTGCTAGGCTGGGAGAGGGGGACAACATTGGGGGCTAGCAGCAACAGTATGAGTCACTTTGGGTGAAAACCCAGAAGTGACATGCCTCTTTAGGAATCGCCAGAAACAATATGATTTTACCATAGAGTTTCTGGTGATCCCTAGAGAGGACTGACATCACTGCTGGAGTTTCACCAAAAGTGATGTCATGCTGTTGGCCAGATGGCCATTTTTCAATTTTATTTTTCTTCTGCCACTGCTCTGAGCTTTGCTGGGATGCCAGGGCAGGGGGCAGGGGATCCCTCTGATCCTGGTGGAGGCCTGGCAACCTTGTTCATATTACCTTGTACCTGAACCTTTTTAATGAGAGATGCCAAGGATTGAACCAGGGATCTTCTGTCTGCAAAACAGATGCTCTACTTCTGAACCACAGCCTCACTGCAACAATTGATTTATTGATTGATCATTTTGATATGATTTGTTTGCTTTTAATTAGACTTTAATCAGAACTTGCCAGTATGAAAAGTTACTAAGGAGGGCAGGATGGCAAAAGATTAAAGTTGTTATGCTAGCAGTTTCACCTCCCTTTCCTGAATAACCACATTAAAAATGCATTAAAGAAAACTGAAGTTTTTATGAAAAGGTATAGAACCTTCCTCTAAAAACATTGTTGGTAAAATTTCATTTTAGTGATGTGTTATGTGTTAGATTTATTCCAAAATACTATGCGTCTCATACTGTGTTATGCATTTGAAACAGTGACATTCTGCTAGCACATGGAAATGTGATTTCCAGTTATACTTTCTTCAGCAGCTTCAATTCCTCAGTAATGAAAACTACCCTTGAGTATTTTGATGCATGCACAAATATAGGGTGATTAGTTCAAACCCATTTATATAATTGACATCCTCTCTGCTCAACAAAATACACATGACAACAGCTGTCTGGACCTGTAATGGGAGTTGGATATTTCTTTTTTGATCTGTTCCCCATCCGGCAAAATTGGGGTTCTGTGTGAAATTGTAGTGGAAGCTTCTTTACTCAAGTCTCCTGTGTGGTGGTACTCGTACTTAATTACATAAAATTTTGTTCTGGCACATCTACTTCTGGTTTTTTTACTTGTAGGCAAAAAAACTGAAGATTGAAGCGAGTTGGCAATATTCACTCCCATCCCACCCTCTCTCTCTAAAAAAAACAAAACTAGATTGTTATAATTAGTAAACTGAGACAGGTTGAAATTGGAGAGATGGGTAAATAACTGAAGAGAGTAAATAAGGGTATGTGGCTGTAATACCTTGGAATGTTATGTCTTTGTAGAATGACTTTGTCAATTTTTGGTTTAAAAAATACTGGCTCCCTCAGCAATGGGTAGAGTCAGGTAGAACCTCATACGTGAGTCATGGCAGAGCCTGACAAGATCTTGTGGGTCATAAACCAAGCCTGGCAGAAACAGCTGACTTATAGGTGATACCTAGCAGATTCAGCCCTGGAGTCAGTAGTGAAAAAAAAATCTTTTCTGGGTGGTTCTGAAGCTAAATGGCTTTTCAAACCTCAGTGCTGGTTACTTGCCAAACTCTGGTTTTGCTGGCTGGACAATGTAATAATGGATGGTTGGTAACATTTGTTACAGATTTGAGCTGTTATTCTAGGATGAAAACCTCTGAATCATAACATGTCCTAAACTAGGTATGCAAAATTGTTTTAAGCTTCTAAATGTAGAGTATGTCATAGAAATCTGTGTATTTCCTTAAGTAGTGGCGGGGTGTGTGTGTGTATAATTAAGAAGGTTATAGGTTGAGGAGTAACTGCCAGCTACTTCTTGTCTGAGAAAGAGATTGAAAAGGTCCCAGGGAAGGGATCACACTTAGATTTGTGATGCTGTCTGGATTTAGCATTTCATTTTTGTGGCGGTGCTGACTGACTCTGTTGACTTTTCCCTTTTTTCTAGCTAATAGTGTGAGTGCAAAAGGAGGTTTTTCTTTATTAAATCAAGTGACTTGGCTGTGAAAGGGACATATTGCAAGGGGTATAACTCAACTTCACTTTCAAAGGCATTCATTGCGTTCTTAGCAAACCAGTTTAGCAGGGTGTCCGGAGAGACTGGAGACTTATGTATGTGCAGCTGAAACTCTGCCCCGAGAAATTTAATAATTTTAATGGGCCTTCTCACCAGTTCACATCTTTGTAAAGGAACAGCACATGCTGCTTTTTCAAATGCTCTACTTACATCGTAACAGAAAGCCCTTCTGAAAAATCAACATACTACTTTGATTGCTTGCTAGTCTACATTCATTTTGACTGGGTCTAGAGGTCTAGCGAGAGTTATAGCTCCTGACTGCATAAGAAGAGGCTATAGGGAGATGTAAAACAGAGATTCCTCGACTCCACCTCCAGAGGTTTCTAGGACATCTTTATGTCCTGCTAACTCTGTGCCCAGGCTTTGCAAAGATTTTGCACTCCTTGCAAAATTATGAGAGTTTGGGGAGGGTGAGGTTTTATCTCCTTAAGGGTTAAGAGATCACAGGCCACATCCATCCATTTGTGCTGTATGGCACAGGTGTGACAGTCACTGTGATTTCTGGCTGCTTTAGAAAGGACACAATAGCTAGGGTTGCCAAACTCCAGGTAGTACCTGGAGATCGCCTGCTATTACAACTGATCTCCAGCCGATAGAGCCCTCCTCAGGCTCCACCCCCAAAAAAACCCCGTGAAGAGGGACCTGGCAACACTAACAATAGCTCTTTTGACATGTTTTTAAACCATCCTGAAAATGCAGGGAGTGGGAAGTGTCACCCCCTTTTCCTACACTTTAAAAAAACAACTCTTTTAAGTTTAGTTTATAATAACAATAAATAAATAAAAATACAACAGCAGTAGGTTAAACATACTTGTACAGTTGAGATATGTTTTGATACTTGGTCTATTATACATCGCTGCTTTTTACAGAAAACATACCATTTATTGTATTCACTTAGCAGAACTTAATACATGCAAATCATAACGATAGTTTCATGGGCATCGTTTACTTCATGATGCCCCCTTCTCCACATATTCTAGAAAAGGCAGCCATCTATTTAAAAAGTTTGTAGAGTAAGATAAGTTATTTGCTACTTTGAGTTGGGAAGCTATCTTATCTAAAATTAAAAGATTCTACACCTTCTCATACCACTTCCCAGTGGAAGGCATCCTAGCCTTTTTCCAGTAGGAGGCAATCAGAAATTTTGCTGCCAGTAGCAGTATAGAAATTGCTGCCAGTAGAAATTCCCTATTTTGGGTAGAGAGTTGTTGTATATCAATTTTTTCTAGTAAGACCTTTAAGGCATCATGAGGGACTTTGTATTGCATGATTAATTCTCTTTTCCAGCACTTTTAACACAGTCCTTTGTGAAAAGAACCTACACATGCTTACAAGTTTGTTGTGGGAGCATGACTCTTCAGAGTTCTTCTGGTTGCCCTTAGAATTTCTGGACCTGTAGATACTGTTCACAAATGAAAACGTTCATGGAATTTGGTATGATCTGCTCCCCTGCATTCATACTACACAGTTCAAGAATGTGTGAAATGGTCTACTTAATGGATACTGAACTTATCTGTAAACTTCCATGGCCTGATACTATTAGTGGGCATGCGTATAACAATAAAATCAGCTCCACAGCCACAGAGATACATGCAGGTTCTTTTCTATTAAAGAATCCACTCCCAAATCTCCACGCTTGAAGTAGGAGCAGCAGAGTCAGCTATCTGAGGCTCATCTGCTGGCAGATGAAAAGAAGTAAGAAGCCAGTAACATTTTATTGCTCTAGCTGAAGTTGACATTATAATTGCATGAGATAAAACCATCCATAGTTGTAACAATGCACACACAAGGTAGCATAAAAACTGCCCTGAGATCCAAACCTCAGACTAATGGCTCAGTTTGTTTCAGATAAATGAGACAGCACTTTTTTTTTTTTTTGAAAAAGCAAAAAGAGAGGCAAACCTTAAACTGGTGCCAGGAGAATGTATTAGGTCAATAAGGTTTAGGACTCTCAGTAAGGTTTGCCTGGAATTCTCCCACTATTATACAGAGACTACATACTAGAGAGATCAAATCCCATGGAGGAAATGGTAGCTTTGGAGGATGAACTCTATGGCATCATATCCCTGCTGAGATACATCATTTCCCCTAACTCTGCCCTCCCCATGTACTATCTCCAAATCTCCAGGAATTTCCTAAGTTGGCAACCCTATTTCCAGCCTTACATAAATGAGATTTCAGCCTGCTCCTTTAATAACTATAAACCTGCTCCTTTACAGAAGTGCAACTCCATCCAGAACAGGAGATATGCCAATTCCTGGGTCAAACCTCCCCCACACCCAGTAGCACTGCTGTTTTGTCAGAATTAAGTGTCAGTTTGTTAGCTCTAATCCATCCCAAAACCACCTGAAATCACCTGTTCGTGGTTTCCACACCCTCCCTGGGATCTGCTGGAAGTGTGAGATTCTTGCAGATGTTGAAAAGTATGGGGGGGGGGAGACAAAACCTTTAGGGCCCAAGAGGCCAAGGGGCAGAGCAGTAGTGCACCAGAAGTATGTTTCTAAAACCTACCTTTAAGGTAGGACCAAAACTGCTGCATAACAGTGCCTCCCAGTTCCACTGAAAGGTGGTCGAGAAGGATACCATGATTTGTAGTATCAAAAGCTACCAAGAGGTCCTGGAGGATTAACAGGGTTGAATGGCCAGTGTCATCCACCAGGGCAAGCAAGGCCATTTCAGTCCCATAACCAAGCCTGAAATCAGATTGGAACAGAATTCCCTGAAGTTGCCCTGCCCCACTAGTTCCGTTACCTTGCTCAAGAATGGTACATTTGTAACTGGACAGTAGTTATTCAACTCTCCTAGACACAGAGATGGGGCGACCACCTCCTCTTCAGGTAGGCATTTACTGTCTCCTGGGACCAGTCAGCCAGCATCCCCCCTCCTTGGCAGATGTAAGTAGCCAAGAAGGGCAAGGGTCATACAGGCCTCAAACCTCCAAGGATTCTGCCCACATCCTCAAATTGAATAAACTGAAAAGTATCCCAAAACAGATGGACAAGTCAATACCTTGGAACCATCTGACCCTGTCATTGCTAATGTAGAATCCAACCAAGTCAGTATGGATGTGGAAGATTTTAACTGAAAAGCATTGAGCAAAATGGTCACAGTGGGCCACCAAGCAGTCCACCTCCTTCTGTAGGGATGTCATCTTGAAAACTCATCTTTCTGTGTCTTCCTTTTGCCTGATTCATACATGCTCTGAGGTCAAAAAGGTCAAATTCTTAGAAACTCAACTTGGTCTAGCAAAAAGTTCTATGAACTATGCCTCGTTAGGGGTGATGGTAACAAGTTTACCAGCTTCAAAAAGCCCTTCCTTAAAGCAGATATATTGTGGAAACTCATTGGACTCTGTATTTATAGCAAAATCTTAGGGGCTTTCCCTGTGCTCCATTTCCAGTCCTGTATAGCATCTCGTAATTCAGCTGTAATTCCAATCAAAATTAATTTCTGTAAAAGTGCCAGAATTGGCTCTAGCTGTAGACTGGAAGACCCCCAATCTGCATTTCTTACCGTCGTGCAATGTTTTTCTGTTGCTACATGCTGTTCTCTAGCATCTATTTGGCTCCTTCCAATATCTTTGGTTTTCTAGATGTCAAAACAAATGTGTTAGCTGTCTTTCATTTGTTTATGCTGGAGTTTCTTGGCAGAAAGCATCCCCATCACAGCATGAATTTTCAAAAGGGTTTAATAGGCTGCCTTGTAAACAGATTCAAATATTTGTATCAGTGACATTTATCGCCTAGCACATTGGGCTTCACCCTTTTACTTGCCTGTTATTCCTTCCCACACAAACACTAATGAAGTTTATGAAGATAAATAGATTATTCTTTCCCTCTAGCAAATGTGAAGGGTTGTGGCAACCAAAAGAGTAGGTGACAGCCAGTTTCAGTGATAATATTGTGCTGAACTGCTGTGATGACTTTAGGCTCATATATGTTCATTTGAACTTATGCAATTAACAGAAAGAAGGAAGCTACTTTTGAAATGTAGCAGCTGCCTTCAGTGGCACTAGGAGCAGCCATCTTATAGTACACCATTATAGACATCATCTTCTGAACTGGTATTCAGAATTTGCTAATGAACTGATGATCTGTACTTTGATCATGACAAAATTCAGTTGATGCAACAGGAGACAAAAAAGTTCTCATAGACCTTCTTTTGGTTCTTGGGTGTGTTTGTTGATGAGGGAGGGGGTGGCATGTGATTACTTGTGTAGTTTTGTTTGCCAGTTGCCTGTTGGCAGTGGCCAATTCCCTACCCTCAATCCCCTGCCCTTGAACATTTCAGAAGTGGGAGAAAAAAATAGGGGGATGGCATCTATGGTGATACTCTAGGAATTTCTCCTAGGTTTATGGTCTTCCCCATAGAGATTGGAGGAATTCCTAAGCGTCACCTGGAAATGATGGCATGTCCTCCTGAAACTCCACTCTGTAAAAGCATTGCACCAAAAATCTCCCAGCATTTTTTAGAATAGGGCTGCAAACCACAAGCACAGTTCTATGATTTCAGTCAATTTAGACTGGAGTAACTCTGCTTAGGTTTGCACTGTTAATTACAATTAGCGGCCATAACTCGTTCTATGGGATGGTGCAAGGAGGCGGGGAGTAAAGCCAAATGTTGTGGCCTGAGAGTATAGTTAACTAGATGACTTCTTTGCACCATGTCTATTCTTCCCTAAAGTAAGGTTACATTTACCCTCCAGACATAAAACTTAACTGCTCACTCATGTTTGTTAGTTTGTTTGCTGTCAAGTCACAGCCAACTTATGGCAACCCCATAGGGTTTTCATGGCAAGAGATGCTCAGAGGTGATTTCCCCATTGCTTGCCTCTGTGTGGGATCCCTGGACTTTCTTGGTGGTTTCCCGTCCAAGTATTAACCAGGGCTGACTTTACTTAGCTTCTGAGACCTGATGTAGTTGGGCTAGCCTGGGCTACTTTGAAAAGAACACACAGAAACTGACATCTTGTGACAGAACTCTGGTTTATTCTATTTTATTTCTTTGAATTTAGCACCATCATGCAGGTAAAAATACATTCAACTTAAAAAAATAGAATAAGCCATAGTTCTGTCACAAGGTGTCAGTTCCTGTGTGTTGTATTCAGAGTAGTTCAGGCACAATGTATTAATTGCCAGCTGTGCAAATGGAATTTTATCACCTTCATCTAAGCAGCACACAATCATACATATTGACATGTGAAGAAGAGTGGGATCCTAGGAAATCTATCAAGCAAGAGGAGCTTTCCAGATACTTAATAAAAATTAGCTGAGGATACTATGTTTGGAAGCTTTTAAAAAACTTTTTTTCTCCAGAGCACTCTGGAACACTCATTAGGAGAAGAGTTTGATGCACGCTAGGGAAAGAGATGTATGGACAAGTTGGTGAAAATGGAGTCTGCAATTGTGTGTCTATGAAGGTCTTGTCTTAATAAGGTCCGCTTACAGCTGGAGAAAATAGGTGGTCATACACCTGCTATGTCTGGTATTTGAATCAACAACATAAATGAACATGATTGTTCACTTGCCTCTTGTTCCCAACAGAGTATAGCATGCTGGTGTTATTAAATGTTGAAAATAGTATAGTGGCTTGCAACATGTAACCTGAGATAGAATTTTTTGCTGTGTTTGTTGGATGCTGATGAGAGACTGAAACTATTACAAAAAGAGACCCCCCCATTTTGACTGTCTTGGGAGGGGGATCACACTGTCGGGGGTATAAAAGTATATGTCACATGCAGCATTATGCAGGCAGAGAGGTGATGGAGTGTGTTCTGCACATCGCACCGTGATGTGGATCACCTTCCTTAAAGTGGCTCCAGTAGTTATTTAAAGATCGTATGCTACAGTACAATCCATCAGTCCTCTGTTTTCATAACAAAAGGTGTTATATTGCTGTCTCCATATAGCTAGATATTGCTGCTCTGAGAGTGGTTACTGGAGGTGATCCCTCAGCCTTATGCTGTGACCAACATTATAAGGAAACAGAATGAAACATGGATAGAGTGAACCACGAAGCCCTTAGTAGGTACATATGGGACTAAATTTCACTTATAGGTTTGCATTTTATTTTCAAATGGGTATGTTCCTATTTGTCAGAGACCTGAGAATTCAATCAGAAGTCTAATTCATGCAATATGAATGGCAACCTGTTAAATGGAGTTAGATCAAACACAAAATGTTTCGATACATGGGAAACAAAGAGGAATGTTAACTTTTCCATTAACAGTTATCTGAAGTGATTCCTGATGGGGAACTTCAGGTCCTTGTGGTCTCTGAAAGAACTGGGATGTACGTAGGTGTTGGCGTGTCTGTTCCAGAGGGATTTATGGAGCATTGGCTGTCTGTTCTCATAATTACCGTATTTTTCTCTCCATAAGACACACTTTTTTCCTCCTCAAAAGTGAGGGGAAATGTCTGTGTGTCTTATGGAATGAATGCCGGCTGGGCGCGTGCGCGTCGGGATGGCGCGAGCCGGCGTTCCCCGCCCCGACGGCCAGCTGGGAGGCAGGCGGGGCCATATAGAGCCGCGCGTGCGCATCGGGACGGCGCGAGACGGCTCTGTGCGGCCCTGCCCGCCTCCCAGCTGGCCATCGGGGCAGGGAACGCCGGCTCGCACTGTCCCGACGCACTGCAATATCAGTTATTGACACTCATGGCTTTAGAGTTGCATACCTACAGAGAAAAGTCTATGAGATGTCCATGTGGCTCTAATTTAAGCAATTTTAGATGTGCTATTTCTGATCTCAACAATGCAAATATAAAGAATACTCTAGCCACTGTAAGTACGTGGGGAAAGTATTGTGGTCATAGGGCACTGCCGGATAGTATCTAATTGAGGTGTTTCTGGTGGCACTGTTGCAGACATGATAAACAGTTTCTTGACTAGGATCTAACTACATAATGAAGAGAAAGTGATGATGTCAGGCCCTGCTGTTTCCACTTTCCATAGAGATGAAACCACAAAGGGTTTTGCCAGCTCAGAACTAACCTACATTGAACTGCCTGTATATGAAACTGACCTTTCTTAGAAGAAGTGACTATGTAACTGTGGACCAGTTCTCTCTTCACGTTGTTTTTAGGTTACTGCAAGAGGTATTTCTCTAGAATTAGCAGGTTTTAGACAACAGTCCTAATAGGGTTGCTAGGTCCCTCTTCACCACCGGCAGGATATTTTTGGGGTGGAGCCTGAGGAGGGTGGGGTTTGGGGAGGGGAGGGACTTCAATGCCATAGAGTTCAATGGCCAAAGCAGCCATTTTTCTCCAGGTGATCTGATCTCTATCAGCTGGAGATCAGATGAATTAGCAGGAGATCTCCTGCTACTGCCTGGCAGTTGGCAACCCTAAGTCCTAAGTAGGTCCACTCCAAAGTAAGTCTAGTGTTATTTAATGAGTCTTACTACCAGGAGAATGTTCTTAGGATTGTGGGCTCAGAGTCAATATAACTGATGATATAAGACTTAAGTTGCAGTTTGTTCATGGGCCCAATTCAAAGAGCTGGTTTTAATCTTTAAAGCCCTGAATGTTTTGGATACTTGAAGGACTGCCTGCTTCAGACTGATGCTACAAGATCATTCGACAAGGACCTGTTCTATGAGCCTTCTGAAGTTTGTTAAGTAGTTATACATGAAAGGGCCTTCTTGGTGGCAGGACCAGAATTGAACAGCCTTTCCAATGAGGTATATCTGGCTCCATCCACATTTTTCTTTTTTGGAAAAATTATTTTTATTTTTAAAACCACCTTTCTCCCTGAAGGAATTCAAGGTGCTTTAGTAGGCTCCAGGATCAAACAATATATATCCATAAACATCACAGAAGAAAAACACAACCGTAACCAATAAAAATCTATTGCTGTCAGGTCAACAAACAGTTTAGGTGTTGACAGTAGCGTTGCCAGTTCTAGGCTGGAAAAGACCTAGAGATTCTGGGGGTGGAGTCTGAGGAGGCCACGGTTTGAAGGGGGACTTCAATGAGGTATAATGTCATAGATTCCACCTTCCAAAGTGGTCATTTTCTCCAGGTGAACTGATCTCTGTCTCCTGGAGATCAGCTTAGCAGGAGCTCTGCAGCACCACCTGGAGGTTGGCAACCCTTATTGAAAGGCTTGTCCAACAACATGGCCTTAAACCTCTTTCTAAAGTTTATGAGAGTTGGGGCAAAGTGTACTGCTTTGGGCATACCATTTCAAGTGTCGGAGCTGCCACTGTAAATATCTGAGGATGGGCAGTGACAGTCTGCGCCATTGTTCAGAAAAAAGGACCAGAAGGCCCTGTGAGAGGAATGCAAAAGTGATTATTATGAGGATAAAATGTGGGCAGAGGGAGAACCATACTTTGGACTCCTTGTACAAAGCAAGTGATAAAAAGTGTCCGGTTAACTTTCTTTTCCCTCAGGCTGTTGATTTAAGTTCACCGTGAGTAGATGTTGGATTGTTTTGTTGGTTCTGAACTGTGCTAGTTGGTGGTGGTGTGTTATGGGGATGAAGGCTGATTCTTTGATGGTGTGACAGTTATGTGTTTATTTGAGCTTTGTTTTATTCCTGCGCTCTGTTCTTAGGGTTTTCAGATTATTGTAGAGATGTTATTATAGCAGGACACTTTATGAGTTCTTCAGTCTGAAAATCAGGATATAAATATTTTAATAAATAAAGCAGAAATGTATACATTTGGACTAACGAAGCTTCATGTGGCCAACGCTATTGGAGACTGTGCAAAATTCAGCCTTTACCCTGCAGGGTGGTTTTGTTCCAAAAAAAACTGCATTGCTTGCTTCTATTTATTTATTTACTTCATTTATACCCCGCCTTTCTCCCCAGTGGGGACCAAACATGATTTGCATCCATCTCTTTTTTATCGTCACAACAACCCTGTGAGGTAGGTTAGACTTGCAGTGTGTGGTTGGCTCAGGGTCACCCAGCAAGCTTCCAATGCAGAGTAGGGATTCAAACCTGGATCTCCCGGATCCTAGTCTGTCACTCTGTCCACTGCATCACAGTGATACACTGAACATATAAACTAGGCTTGCCCCTATAATTCTTAAGATCCTCACTATGAGGGATTGTGGCTGTTCCCTGGCTGCCTGGAAAGTCATCTGGGTTGCAGTAGGTACTATTGGAACAAAGCTGCAACCAGTGTGAGCTACTGTAGGTTTTAAGAAGTCACCACTGCCAGCGTGGTGTAGTGGTTAAGAGCGGTGGAGTCTGATCTGGAGAACTGAGTTTGATTCCCCACTCCTCCACATGAGCGGCGGACGCTAATCTGGTGGACTGGATTTGTTTCCCCACTCCTACACACGAAGCCAGCTGGGTGGCCTTGGGCAAGCAACAGCTTAGTTAGAGCTCTCTCAGCCTCATCTACCTCACAGGGTAAGGAGGGGAAGGTGATTGTAAGCTGGTTTGAGTGGTATAGAAAGTCAGCATATAAAAACCAACTCTTCTTCTTCTTCTTCTTCTTCTCCTCCTCCTCCTCATTTGAGGATCACACTTGTAGTTCTTTTTAGGTAGGCTTTATGAACAGCTTCACTAGTGCTCTTCCACTTGGCGCTGACCTGCAACTCACCCAAAGGTAGGGCTGCCAACCTCCAGGTAGTAGCTGGAGATCTCCTGCTATTACAACTGAACTCCAGCCGATAGAGATCAATTCACCTGGAGAAAATGGCCAGTTTGGCAATTGGACTCTATGGCATTGAAGTCCCTTCCCTTCCCTCCCCAAACCCCTCCCTCCTCAGGCTCCGCCCCAAAAACCTCCTGCCGGTGGCAAAGAGGGACCTGGCAACCCTACCCAAAGGGCTGTCTTCTACCGTGTAAAGGGCATGCTGTACAGAAATATCTTCAAGGTTCTCCAAGCATTACAGGTTTCTAAAAGCCACTGTGTTTATTTCTATGCTCCCATCTGAAATTGTTCTGACAGCCTGGTGCTTTTCCTAGCTGGCTTTCTGAAATCTCAAGCCTGCCATTGTGCTTGCAGAGTCAGTGCTGAAAGAATGAAAGACCTGTTTTCCTTAAAATGCCATATATTGTGTCAGCTAGGCTTTTCATATTCCATAAACAAAAAAGGTCTTCTTTTCTGCACAGCTTTGGTTTCTGTAATTTTCTTGATGTGGGAAACTTTATCAAGTTAAACTTGATTTTCTACAGGTTCACAGCAAAAGCCTTTCTCTTGGACACCCAGACTGAAGACCACAGAGCTAAAGAATGTTACATTTCAATGAGTAGGCTGAGACAATTATTTAGGAGTAATCAGTGCAAAATCTGTCAAAATCATTGAATAAAGATATATTTGTTACCCGAATTGCTCTTTGAATGGGGAAATTAGCTTGAGCAATCGGTAACTATGTATTTATATAGCGAGATCGCAGCCAACTATACCAGAGCCCATATTGTGTGACCTTGGAATAAAGACAGAGGCAAAAGGATTCAAAATTAATAGTGTTTATGTATTCAAGCATTCAAATGGTGCATCACAAACATACAGAGAATCTAGGAATAACAGGTAATAGGAAGAGACTTTTGCCAGGTGGCAGGAATATTTTCATGGGATATACGATACCTTTCCAGTAGTCCAGAGTTCCATAGGATCAAAAATGAATAAAAGGGGGGCCGAGGGGGTCTGGGATAAAAACAGGGCATGGGTTGTCCCCTGCGTGCTCCAGCATGGCTGCCCACTCCGGCAGAGAGTGGCAGTCTGTATGAAATGGCCAGTCCTAAGGTAGGGATTGTATGGACTTTCAGGATTCAGTTATACTCTTTCAGGGGGTGGGGGCTGTCTGGAACATCCAGGTGGTAAAACAAAAGGTGGCAGAGCCCTTAATGGCTGGCTTCCTGGGTGGGGAGGTTGGAATTTGGAAATCTATTCTAATGCCAGTGACTTGTGCAACCAGGAAGAAACCAGGAGATTCTTGCTGATGTGCTTAATGAGCGTAAACAATAGGTGCGATCTTTGCTAATGTCCAGGGATCGTTATCTCAATGTCTCTGAATGGCTTTTGCTTAACTAGTCCGATGTTGCAAGGGGAGGGGTGTTGGTGCAGGCTACATGACTGGACGTATTCCCTGCAATATGGCTTTCACTGGAGCAGGATACACAGGAACATGGATGCCCTCTGGTTAGCTGGAGGGACTGCCTTGGCTGCTGCTCTTTGACTGCCGGTTTTGCGGGATGAAAAGGAGTCCTTTCCGCGGCGGCACAGGCTTGCCGCTTGGTCTGGAAAGGCTGCTGCATGCATCTGCCAGGGTTGCCATGACCAGTCCAGGAGATTGGCAACCCGTATGCTCACAATTCCCCCCCTTGTTGACATCGACACTTCTAGTGGAGATGCCAACACAACTGGAGAAGACGACCTGGATACTTGCTTGAAGACCTTGATTGAAGATGCATAAACCTGAGATGCAC
This sequence comes from Euleptes europaea, assembly GCF_029931775.1. Lineage (NCBI taxonomy): Eukaryota > Metazoa > Chordata > Lepidosauria > Squamata > Sphaerodactylidae > Euleptes > Euleptes europaea. The sequence continues at coordinate 73,921,112 of NC_079313.1, forward strand.
AAGCCAAAGGGGTCTGGGAACCATTAATTACTAAGCTAAAAACCATGTCGGATTAAAAAGGGGAATGCCTATGGAACTCAGTACACTTTAAAGAGGAATATGAGTTTTTGAATTTGCAAGCATATTTAAAACAACTGCATTGGATGGCTCAATGCAGCAGGTTCAATCTTCAATACATATATAAACAACAAATAAAACAGTGATTTCATTAACCTCTTACTAAACTCATATTTCTAAACTATGAAACTAAAACCAGCACTTAAATATTTGTATACAGGTATAGGCACTTAATGATTACTAGGCAATACTTAATTAAGTAATGCAAACATAGAGTACAAAGGAAAAAAAAAACCTTGGGCAAAACTGCCAGATGTAAAAAGGAAAAAAAACTTTGCACTCTTAAAAGTCATAGCAAAAAGAAAACAGTGAGATAGACCGCTGGTGATTCGCTGAAGGTGCCTTGGAAAAGAAAAAGAACAAACCAAAACATCACTCCCCCTTCAGTCCATTGATATAAAAAGGGCTTGGCATAAGGGCGAGGTTACATTAAAATGCATAGAGGTTGCTTCGACCATGGTCGGCTGGAATCGGCTTCTTCCGCTTCGGAGGAGGTGCTAATTACTTTCGCTTTTGAGGTCTTCCGTCTCTCTGGCTCCAACGGGGGCTAGCATGGGTTAAGCTAGTCCGAGGGAGGTGGGGAGACATCTACATACGGCGCAAGGCATTATGGTATTGCATGAACATTTACAAACTTAAAGTTAATCACTAAAATTAAGTCTTCAAAATCAGCTCTTGTACGACTGTTCCCTTTCCGGTTTCAGAACACATAAGACAATATTTTTAGAAAAGCATTAGAAAAGAACCATAGATTGAAAGTACTTTGGGTTGCAAGGCTATGCTGGATTGAGACCCAGTTGCATGTAATGAGCTTGCTTTCCCAGATGGCATGACTGCACGGCCACCAGTGAATGCGCACCCATTCGGTGGCCTCGGTGAGACCACTGACTGCACGGGTGTTGCTCTGGTTCTGGATTTGCCTTCCTGTGAGGGACGCGTCCAGAACCCCGAGATCTCTTTCTGATGGGGTGATTCTATATGGTCAGGGTAGAATCACCTCCTTGGGAGAGGACCTCCCCTATACTGGTAAAAGAATAGAAAATGAAAGTGCAAGGAGGCACTCAATACACTCTTGCTTGGTTCCTATACTGGGCTTCTTTTGCTGGAGGTGGAGCCCAGCTATGCTAATAGAGAGTTCTAATCATGCACCCGGGGGCCTGGCATATGCAAATTTCAAAACAATACAGCATGATGGGTACCTAACAGTTTGCAGCATTCTGACAGGTGTCAGACCGCTGTAATAGCTTTCACCAAGGCGACAACACATACAAAGCAGAGATAGGAGGTTGGCTTTCCAAGGGCACAGTTGGTTTTGGGGAAGTGAGGGTCCCTTGATCTTGAATGTGAATGGCTCGGAGGCCCTTGACGCTGTCTGAGGCATCGTCACCATTCATGGAACGGGAGGGCAGTCCAGAACTGGACCAACCCCTGTGCTTGCACACCCCGTTCATCCTCACGGCCAAGGCACCACTAGCTAGGCGGCCATCAGACGGAAATCAGAATTTGCACGGCTGATGGGTCCGTCTTCACTGTGGCCGTGCTGCCTCGCCATCCGCGAAACTACCTCACCCCCACCCTCTAATTTTTTCTTTGAGGATGTCAAACGGCAACCCCACCTTGGAAAGTCAAAAGAGAAGAACAAAACAAAACACGCTAAGGATAGTTGGGTGGTGAGGTGGATGACATCCTTGGGGCTTGTCCAGGTCTGCCCAGGAGGTTGGCACGAGGGGGAGCCCTGGATATAAATATCAATGCAGGGTCCCACTTGAACCAGTTACAGCAATGCATAGATACACATTCCGGGGGAGATATTCCCGTGCCACCCTTGTGGGGGTTGAGATGCTGGCTTACTACAGAAATATATAGATTACATATGCCTAATTAGTAAAAACCGCTTATGATGGGACGCTTTGTTGCTCCCTCCCACATGCATCCTTGTAAGCCCACCATGGGTTTCCCTCCCTTCTCAGGTGACCTCATGAAGGTACTGAACTGGCAGGGCGGTTGCAGCAGCTTAACCAGTGTTGCTGCTACCCAGGAATTTCCTGCCTGGAGGTGGCATGGAGGAGCATGCAGCAGGGGGTTCCATCAGTCACTGCAGCGGCTCGAGAGTAGAGACCTGTATGCTTAAAATAGACTTTAGACATATTAGCGACTGGAAAGGTGCCTTGTGAGAGCATAGTACCTGTAAGCCAGGCAGACAATATTGAAGAAGAACAAGAAAAACAACAACGATTGAGGTGGAGAGAGCTGAATGCAGTCATCTTCTTCTGGTAGAAGGGGGCCCCTGCAGGGAGAAATCTAGCCAGAAGGGGCTAGCAGGCATATATATATAAACTAGCAGCGGCTGCTGAGAGAAGAGTTGCTCCGTGGTTTGTTTCCCCTCTCTGCATTTCCCAAGGAGAGAGAGAGCACCTGGTTGCTATTAGATTTTGAAGAGCAGGCAGGTATTCATATGATAGAAACAAATGATGTTAATAGCGAGCTATGTCAGGGGGCAGCCTTATGTAGGTTGTTAATAATAACCACAGACAGTACACATATTGTATTAGGATGTAGCATTCATAAAACACTGAGGTTTCTTAAAGAAGAGAAAGCTGAACATTGTAAACAGAAGAGAACAAAAATTGGTGGAGGTTGTTCCTTTCCTGGTTCTCCTGGGTGGTTGGCATGCCCTTCAGGAGAGAAGGGGAACTAGAAACAAAATTGCTGATGGATACCAGGCACCCGGCATCCCAAAGGGGGAAGGGAGAGAGGCCCTTTAGGTGGGGGTCGATTCCTTGCTCCCCTCTTCATATCCCAGGTGGCTGTGGGACTGACTCCCAAGGGAATGAAGGAACTGGGTTCCGGTGGTCCATGTGGATGTGGGACAACAACCATAGGACTCATAATATCTTTTATCAAACAATACAAAAAGCAGGTCTTTCAACATTTCCAAAAATTTTCAAAAAGATAAAATTCTAAACAAAACAAAAAACTAAAAGTAAATCAGATTAGGGCTGTTGAAAAAAAAATTCGGTATAGTTCGGCTTTGGCAAAATTCGGCCCGTTTTTATTCGGGCCGTGCCGAAGTCCGAACTCCCCCGCTTCGGATCCCCGGAAATTCAGGGGGATCCGGAGTTCAGGGAAAAATTCGCCCCCCCGCGCGCCTTCAGGGGGATTCCCTGAAGGCGCGCGGGGGCCCTTTAAACAGATCTGCGCCTCCCAACTGGGAGGCACAGATCTGTTTAAAGGGCACCCCGCCCCCCTTCAGGGGGATTCCCTGGTGAGGCGCGGGGTGCCCTTTAAACAGATCTGCGCCTCCCGGCCGGGAAGCACAGATCTGTTTAAAGGGCACCCCGCCCCCTTTCAGGGGGATTCCCTGGAGAGGCGCGGGGTGCCCTTTAAACAGATCTGTGCCTCCTGACTGGGAGGCACAGATCTGTTTAAAGGGCACCCTGCCCCCCTTCAGGGGATTCCCTGGAGATAACAGATAACCCCTGTTGAAATCACACTGTTTATTTTGAAAATCATTTCTGCCAGCTTGTCAAGTGGAGAACAGACAGCTTGGGTTGGGAGATGCCCCACTATAGCAGTAGCCCCCCTCCTTTAAAGCCAATGGGAGTTTGTCAATATATTTCTACTCAATATAAATTAGACCATACCTGTAAACGGAGTTGCGTAGTTTCTCCCATTAATGCCATAATTGGATAAATGCCTTTCATTAGATAACTTTGGTTCTTATGGATTTTATTATACATGAACAAAATAAACCAGTGTGTAGACAAGACTTCCTGACTGCTTGCTTAGCACTGGAAGTAGAAAGTTAATGTGGTATCTTCTGTTACGTCTTATGAAGCATTTCCCCAAATTCCACACTTCTAAATTGGAAACTGCAGTGTTCATTGTCACTTAGCCATAAAAAACACAAAGTACACCCCCTAAATATTTATAAATTTATAAATTAAATCAGTTGAATACCAATACTTATTTAATCTAGATAGAAGTTACTGCTCTTAAACTGCTATTCTGTCCATACAAGTTTGTGGGGAACCTGAAAGGTCTTGGGTTAGTATAATCCTAATGGGTAGTGTAATTGTAATTGCCATGCCAGCTGTCCCCAGTGTATTTAACTTATTTCGATGAAAAACACAGCACGGCAATTTACTGCTCAGTCTGAGACTCTACCATCTCCCTGCGTAATGCATTTCATTTACAGAAACAAGATACTGTCTGTGCAGCAGTGATATGCCTATTTAGCGCTTTCATATGGTTATGTATCTGTTATATCTCTGCATAGAAAAACAAATTAGAATGGTAAGTCTAGGATGTATAGAAAAAGTCATTTACTTAGCCTCTGTTCAAGACAGAGGGGCTTGCAGTAGATATAGCCATTGCTGTACTTCACAGATTAGCTATTCCGCCTTCCTAAGTAGTTTACTTCAAGCACAGAGTAGAAGTGAGCAAATAAGATAAGAATATGAGTAGATCCTGTTGTCTAGCACTGTTTCACACAGTCGCCAGCCAGGTGTCTTGGAAGGCCATACAGACAGATAGAGACCAAGGCCTTTCCTTGATGCTGACTCCTAGCACTGGTATTCAGAGGTTTACTGTCACTATTTATGGCTGGTAGCCATTGTTGGACCTCTTCTCCAAGTATCTGTTTAACTCCCTTTTAATGATGAATTCCACAGTGTAATTACTTACTGAATAAAGAAGTACTTCCTTTTGGTTATCCTGAACCTACTTCCCAAAAATTTTCATTGGGTGCCACCAAGTTGTAGTATTACAGGAGAGTGAGTAAAAGCTATGTCTGTCCGCTTTCTCTACCCTATGTATAATTTTATAAACCGGTACAATGTACTCTCTTTGCTGTCTTTTTTCTAGACTGAAAAATCACAGATTTTCCAACCATTCCATAAGACAAGTGGATCAAGGGGGTATATATGTGTACGAGAATACGGAATATACCCCTTTCAGATATTGTAAACTGACAGTTTGACCAAGCATAGAGATAGAGTGGCAACAAGCTGCATCCCTGACCTATGTACATGAATGTATTCCGATGAATGGATATGCATGTACACATGTATATATGTAAATTGTGTGGGAGATTTGCCAATTCAATTCCATGTTTTACCCCAAAGTGAATTCATTTGAACTAATGCCATATGTAAAGGACAGAGAGCAATCCTGAGCAGGTCTACTGAGAACCCTGCTCCTATTCAATGGGGTTTGCTCCCAGGAAAGTTTTCCCAGGAAACTAGCATGGCTAGTTCAGCAACCAATCTCAGGACAGTTTTGGATATTACAGGAAATGATAACAGCCATGCATCTCTCTCTCTTTTTAAACGTCCACTATAATGTCATTATGGAAAGGATGAGGTATCCCTGAGTCTGAACATTCCTTCTCCATAGGCAAGTGCTCATGTACCTCTTTTGGACATTACATGAGGGCTGGACTGCTAAGATTGGTTGGTTGTCTGATTTCTCAGGGCTGTATGATATTAATATAATCCTTTGACCAAAAAGTACTATAAACATGAATGTTGTTCAGAAGTTGAAAAAGCTCTGTTTCTTTAAGTGCAATAAGAAGTCTGGATATTGACTGAAATTGTTAGCATTTTAGACAGAAAATCAGCTGATCTTTGGGGTCTGGCACAGTCTGCCAAGAAAGCATTCCTGCCCTTGCTAGTCCTACTGACTAACGTTGCTTTTATACAGTTGTTGGTCTGTTTCTTAGACCACTCATCATAGGCGTCTATTCATCCTGGGCCAGATCTCAGCTCTTACACAAGTGCATTACTGTGGGCAAGCAAATTTACACAGAAGTGTTTGTAGAGTAGTCCTTTCCAACCAGACCACAAAGCTATAGTAACAAGCCTGTTAACATCTGCATTAGCAGGTTACTTAGTCAGTCAACCAAGTAGAGTCAGCTGTGCCAGCAAGACACCATTGTTCTTGCAGTGACACATGGTCCAAACGAGTGATGATTCACTGTATGAGCATTTTGTTTGCTCCCAAATCATCACCAGTGAGTGTATATGAAGACTGCGGTTATGTATATGGCTGCATCCACAGGCTTGGATATTGATCTATTGTTGCACTACAGCGTGATTCATCTACTGGATTGTATGCTATGGAAAAATTCTCCCTACTATGGAGATGCTGTGAAAGGGGAAGTTTTGACTGTTGATCTTTCCCCTACCTGTTATGCAGCTGGTAAAGGCAAAGGGCCTGTTAAAGATAAACGCGGCAGCCATATTCACACAGTAAGTGGAAGGTATTTCATGTTCCTCAGTATCAGTGTCTGGATTTGGGTGGGCCTTGGTCAATAAATCCACAATAAAATCACCTCTTTAGCAGAGGTCTATTCTCTTACCTTCCTCTTTATCACCAGAAGGAGGGGATGGAGGTTAAGAACCAAATGTCCACCTATGTCCTTCGGCTTTTTGTTCTCATGTGTTAAACCATAAACCCTTCCAAGACAATGGATCTCAAGGGTGTCAGCTTCTGGTTGAGGTTCCTGCTGCTTCTGCTCATCTTCCTCCTTCAGTGTCTATCCTTTCTCTAAGCAGCAAGCAGAAGGTTCCACTGCGGGCTACCTACATACTCTCTCTTTTTAGTTCTTTTTTGTTTTCATGGAAAGGTTTGTGTCTCCCAGGAGTTGTGATCCTTTCCATGAGAGCAAAAATCTTAGAACAGTAGAGAATGAGCAAGTTAGAGTAGATTTCCAGCTGCTTGTTTGACTCTCTGTTGCCACAACATTTTTAAAGACTTCATCCAGTCAATGACGGGGCCCATTAAATGCCTGACCAAGCCATGGGCTTGCCAAAGATGCTTTCCATATTTCTTGCAGTGGGTAGGCAATTCTGGGGTGAGTGGGAGTTAGGGTTGCCAGACCTCCACTGGTAGTGGGGCATCCCCCACTTTGCCACCCCACCCCGATACCATTCAGCCAGCCAGTGGGGAAACATACTGGCAGTTAAGTTAGGCCAAGGCCTCTGTCATCCTAAACGTGGCAATGTCATTTCTGGCATGTACCGGGAGAGACGTCATCATGTCGCTGACGATTGCAGAGATGCTCTGGTATTGGGGCAAAGCTCTATGGTAAAAAATGGCTTCAGTTTATTTGATCAATCTAACTAATTCATTAATTAAACATGGCAATTCTAGTAAAAAGATAACCATCAACTAAAGAAATGGCCATCTGTTACTTATCTGTGAGAGGGATGCATGGTGAGAGATTTCTTTTGTTGTGCCCCTTACTGATACAAAGAGGATATGATCCAGGAACAGCTACAAATCCTTTGGCAACTGGTACATTCTATGACGTGAAAGACAGTGGGTATTTTCAATAGGTATGACTGGAAGTAACAAATAATTTTTGAAAAATGTAAGCTTTTTGGATACTTTTACACTTGTTTGTTGGCACCTGGGGACTAAAACGGAAATCAATGTTTTTCTTTTTTTAAAAAACCTTAAGCATGTTCATGAGGTGTTTTCTGTTTTGGAGCAGAATACAAGTCTTGCGACATTTTTCTTTCTTTAATTCTAGCATTAACGTTCATGGAGGAGAGCCCACTTCATCAGATGTATCTGAAGAAATAGGGTCTAGTCCACCTAAGTTTATTAGTGAACGAAAACTTGTTAGTCTTAATGGGCCACACAACTATTGTTTGTTTTTTCTGCAACAAACTGACATGGCTACCTCCTTAGGAAACTAATATGGAAAGCTATTTGAGAGAAGTGCGATATGCTGGTTAAAGTCACTTCAGCATATTACACTGGATATGAAAACAGGAAATATTGGAAATTGCAATGTTTAAGAAAAGTTATGATGACAGTTTATGTATGTGTGTGTGAAGAACCTTCAAGTAGCAGCTGACTTATGGTGACCCCTTTTGGGGTTTTCATGGCAGGAGATTAACAGAGGTGGTTTGTCAGTGCCTTCCTCTGCACAGCAACCCTGGTGTTCCTTGGTGGTCTCCCATCCAAATACTAACCAGGGCTGACCCTGCTTAGCTTCTGATCTGACAAGATAAGGCTAGCCTGGGCCATCCAGGTCAGGACAGTTTATAGAACATTACAAATTCAAAGAATTTACATTGTATCCCTCTAATCAGATAAGGTTTCAGTGGGAAGAACTAAAAAATGGCTTCGCTGTATACATGAAAAATTGGCTCTGTTCTGCCTTCTAGTGGCAGTGGCTTTAACAGTAAATATGAATCCATAAGATTTGAACACATATTATGTTTAGGACTGATATTAGGATGGTGGAGGAGAGAAAGGATGCAAAGTTTCAGGCTCCTTCCATCTCAAATGCAAGGAAAAGGAGTCAACTCAGGGAAAGGATGTCAAGGGCAAATTAAAGTGTGCTCTGACATAGTAGCCCTGTGTAGACAAATTTTAGTTAATTCTATACACGTGGAATGGCATTGCCATTAGAATGGCTGCCTTCTCCTCTCTCCACACCCAATTAGGCATGTTGAGAGCTTCATAGAAATCAAGCTCAGCAGGAGAACATACCTGTCTTAATTGGGCAGGGTCACCTCCATTTTTGCCTCTTTGATAGCTAAATATATGCCAATATTCTGTAATTGAGTGAAGCAAAGTGGAGCAGTAGAAAGAGGTTAATTAAATGAAGGGTAATTCTGATTTTTGTCTGGGCTTTGCGTTTCCTTTGTAAATTTGAACATATAGAAAAAGAGTGACCTCTAGGGTTGCCAGCCTCCAGGTGGTGGAAGGTGATCTCCTGCTTTTACAACTGATCTCCAGCCGATAGAGGTCAGTTCACCTGGAGAAAATGGCCACTTTGGCCATTGGACTCTATGTCATTGAGGTCCCTCCCCTCCCCAAACCCTGCCCTCTTCAAGCTTCGCCCCAAAAACCTCCCGTTGGTGGTGAAGAGGGACCTGGCAACCTTAGTGACCCCCTTCCTTCAACTTCTTCTCAAAGTGGATAATTAAATATCTATTAGTTAAATCTCTGGCTTTTTTAAAAAAAAGACAAATCTGTGGTGAAGCTAGATGGATGTTCAGCTTGTTTGTTTTTTGGGTGACTGAGTGTTTCACTAAGCTAATATATGTTGTAATGTCTACGTTTGAGATTTTTCTTAATCCTGTGAGAACAACCAGCTGTTACCACAAACAATTTTATAGTCCTGTATGAGACTACAACTAAATAACAAAGGAAGCTTTCCATGCATTATGTTGATCAAAGCAGCCAATGAGTTGGGGTGCATGTGGTCTGTACAGCAGAATGTTTAAGCTAGTAGGAAACAAATTTGTCCAGTGACAGATCCCTGCATATCATTAGACTGGCCTGTCTTGTAAAAACTCTGTAATTTACCTCACAGTAGATGCCACCTTTCCTTTTCAAACACAGGAGCACATGGAAATGTTATTTTCCTATTCCGAAGATATATCACATATAAAACAAAAAGGAGAGGCACATTAAGTCTTTTTTTGGGAGCAATGCTAAGCAAGGCTTTGAAGTAAATTCCAATTTATTCAGTAGAGCTTAATCCCAGGAAAATATTTTTAGGATTGAAATCTTTGTGAGCTGTTTCATCATATGTTAAGGTGAAACCTTAATCAGAATAAATATATATACAACAAAGGGGAAAGAGATAGGAAAATATTAACTGTGGGTGAAGGGGCACAAACAAGAAATTGCAGGAGAAGAGGAAGAGGAGTTGGGTTTTTATATCCCACTCTTCTCTACCTTTAAGGAGTCTCAAAGCAGCTTACAATTGCTTTCCCTTCCCCTCTCCACAACAGACACTTTGTGGGATAGATGGGGCTGAGAGAGTTCTGAGATAACTGTGACTAGACTAGGGCTGTTGATTCGGTTCAGCCTGAACTGAAAAACAGCCGAATTTCCCCTGATTCGGTGTTTTTTAGTTTGAGACGAACCGAACTCAAAAATGGCGGGAAACCGGGGGAGCCGATTTCAGCGAGTTCGGGAGTTCACGAATAAATCCGGCCAATTCGGGGTGTCAGTAAGCAGCATAACCGTCAGTAAGCAGCATTCTCCTTCCCCGGCCAATCGGTGGCCAAGCTGGGTCTTCTTCTGGCCAGTCAGGATTGAGTACTGGAAGAATTAGTTGATGTGTGGTCCGGCCGGGGAGGGAGAGAGAGAGGGAAATCCTCGTGTATGTGTGTGTGTGTGTGTGGGGGGGGTGCTTGTGCACATTTGCTCCTTTCTGTGGCTGCAGGGGGTGTATTTTGGGGGGTACAAACCCCAAACTTTCAGCAGAGATTCAGACAAGCCTTCTTAAGAGACCACCCAAGTTTTGTAAACATTGGGTCAGGGGGTCCCGAGATATGGGCTCCCCCCTTTTTTCTTTCCATGGCTGCAGGGGGCGCATTTTTAAGGGTATAGACCCCAAACTTTCAGTGGAGCTTCAGATGAGCCTTCTTAAGATACCCCCCAAGTTTTGTAAACATTGGGTCAGGGGGTCTCGAGATATGGGCTCCACCCCTTTTCCCTCCCCCCTTTTCCATTTCCGTGGCTGCAGGGGGCGCTTTTTTAGGGATACAGCCCCCAAACTTTCAGCATAGCTTCAGACAATCCTTCTTAAGATACCACCCAAGTTTTGTAAAGATGGGATCAGTGGGGGCAGAAATATCAGCTCCCCCCTTTTCTCTTTCCGTGGCTGCAGGGGGCTCATTTTTGGGGGTGCAGATCCCAAACTTTGAGCGGAGCTTCAGACAAGCCTTCTTAAGAGACCACCCAAGTTTTGTAAACATTGGGTCAGGGGGTCCCGAGATATGGGCTTTCCCCTTTCCCCTATTGGGATGAATGGGATCCTGTATGCATCTCCAGAGCAAAACGTCCCGTGCCTAAATGGAATCGTCTTGGATTACCCAGTCCTCCCCAGCCCCTCCTGATGGAACAGAAGACAGCCACAGTAAGACCCCTTTGGGGGCTTTAATCTATAATTTTTCTCCTGTGTGTGTGTGTGTGGGGGGGAAGCAGAGTCTGTGTGTGTGGGGGGAGGGAGCAGTTTCTGTGGGTGGGGGGGGGAGCCAAAGGGGGCTATTGCCAGTTCTACCTGGGGAGTGTGTTCCCCGTCGAGTCTCTCTCTCCCTGGTTTGAGGGGGGGGGTTTCAGTTGTGTGTCTTCAGGTTTTCCCTCATTCATAAGAGCGGTTAGGTCTATTTGGATGCTTGCTCAAAACTGGTTTTCAAATGGTGACTTAAAGAATGCATTTGAAGTCCCATGCCAAAGGGGACATTCCACCCCCCCTGCTCATTATGCATAGCTAGCTGCCTCTGTCCCTTTCCATGGTTTGCAAACTCCCAGGTGTCAGGTGTTGCTTTGCACAGTTGCAAAGGTGTTTCTTACAAGGTTGTGTTGTTCTGCAGTCGTGTTGCTTTGCAGTTGTGTTGCAATGCTTTGCAAACTTCTCAGCTGTTTGTCGGGGCTGGGAGCTTTGTGCGTGGGCGGCAAGCTCTGCTCAGAGATGCACATTAAGGGTGGGGGGACCCCTTTCGGGGCCCATATCTCAGCCCCCCCCGACCCAATATTTACAAAACTTGGGGGGTCTTTCAAGAAGTGTCCTTTGAAGCTCTGCTGAAAGTTTGGGACCTCTACCCCCAAAATGCCCCCCCAGAGCCGCGGAAAGGCACGGTTGTGTTTTTAATGGCTTTATTCGGCCGAATTTTTTCCCCGAACTTTGAATTCCTGCCGAATTGCACGGACCTGAAGCAGGGGAGTTAGGACTTCGGCATATCCCGAATCTAAGCGGGCCGAATTCAGCCGAATCCGAACTATACCGATTTTTTTTAATTCAACAGTCCTAGACTAGACCAAGGTCACCCAGCAGGCTTCATGTGGAGGAGTGGGGAATTACATTTGGTTCTCCAGATTAGAGTCTGCCGCTCTTAACCACTACACCACACTGACTCTCAGTAGATTTAATTGCATATAACAGAGGCTTAACATATCTGACTCCTGTGTTAGCTTCAACAGGTGTTAAAAGACAATGTAACTAGGTAGTCTGTGTTATCACCATGTTCTGAATGACTCTGTTCAGGCCTAATAAAGACATCTTGTTGAAGTTGTTGTGGAAATACTATAGTGTGTTGTATGGAAGTTAGCACTCCCCTTGATAAGGATGGAAGAGGTCCTAGTGGCCTGTACAACACGGCTATGGTTACGGAAATACTATAGCAGTAGGAGAACAGTGCAGTTGGAGAAAGCCAATTTCAGTAAATGATCTTGCAAAAAAGTTTCTAAGAGGAGATTCTTGAAGGAACTTGGGTCCATATTTCTTGCTTGTTTATTGGAAGGTTCTTGCAACTCTAAAAGTCAACATGTATTAAATTTTAATGTTAAATATTAAAAAATAAAGTGACATTGATAAGCAAATGTCTTATTAAGTCTTTCCTAAGAAGGTTTTTGCTGCTAGATGTGCATTAAAGAATTGGCATCAAAACAACATGGAGACAGTCTTACATAACTGCTGTAGTTTAAATATTACGGGGATCAGACTCCAAAAGCCCACAAAATCCCACAGACCTAGTGATAATAACTATTTTGCTGTTTAAAATCTCTTTCTAATCTAGAGGATATAGACAATTACATCATTTGGATTTAACTATAAATCATATATACTGCCATGTTATATCTGCTTTCTAAAAATAGTCCTTTAAAGAATAATATCCCTTGCTTATAATCTGCATTTGTGGGTTTCTCCTAAAGGAGCAGGTCATTGATCCATTCACAGTTTTGATGACTCACACAATACATGATGCGCTAGAGAAACTGCAGTTATGTTGGCCAGCTGAGCAACAATAGACAACAGAAATTCCTTACTAGACTGACATCTCAATCTGATTGTGTTATCAGTTGATACTGAGTATGTTGAAGAATATTGATAAGAATGCTTGAAAATACAACATTTACTCTTTTTCAATCCTGCCCTTTAAGGGTCTGAAATTTTATTCAAATGGCCATGGCTTGCATACTGTGAATACCCTTAGTGGCTGTATGAAATGATAAAATGGGGATTTAAAAAATGGTTTCAGCTTTTCAGCATCATTTCAATCGTAAATATATATTCTTGGAAGCAACTTCCATTTAATTCAATCAAACTTATATTGAAATAAATTTAATGGGATCGAAACAATGACTAACAATGTTGCATTTCTGCTCTTATGAGTACCTTTGACCTTTGGAAGTATGTACTCACTTGGCTTTTGTAATGCACATCTCCACTTTAGTCATAGGGAATGTTTTATGTGTATGTGACCATATAGATACTACCATGCCTCTGCCATGAAGAAATTTTGAACACAATCCTTTCAAGCACTTTTGTGTCCCTTTTATTTCAATGAAATTATTCAGTTGTGTAGATTCCCTTTAAAATAACTGGACTTCAATGTGCTTGATTTTGGCTAGATGATATCCCTAGTGTAAATGTGAATTGTTACCATGTGTGCACTATACACGTGTATGTTAAGATGTGTCCCATGAGAGTGAGCCTGTTTCTCAGATGGGATCCAAAGTCAAACCAAATGGCCAAGCTTAGGAAATAAAACTTCTCCTTCTGTCCTAGCAAGAGCTGCTGACTTAGTTTTTAACACCTGGCTGGGGAGAAATATGTCTACCAGTAAATCTGGACTTCGATCACCACACTGTATTTTAGGGATTTATGACAAAGCGACTGGACATTAGAGCAAGCTTGATATGAAACAGAGATTGGAATGTAGTACAGTAATCATGGATACTCTTATTGACTGAAATGTCAAGCACACACACACTTATGCAGTTAGAATAAGACCAAGTACGCATGGAGCACCAAATTCCAAAATGCCCACAGGAGCTGCTACATCTTTTGACAGGCAAACACACTTGTGTGTTGTGTAATACAATGGAGAGCTTTGAAGAGAGAAAGAAAGATAACAGGGGAAACAGAGGATTGTATTACCTATCCTTGTATGATTGTGTGACAGGAAACCATCTAGGGTAGTTTCCAAGTATTTAGGCTACTGATAACATTCAGCTCGAAAATCCAGATAAAGCTTAAGAAAAAAACCAAAACATTCATAGCACCGAAATACAATCTAAGCAATATTCCGGAAGAGTTTAAAGACCATGTAAGGAACAGATTTGCATTACTGAGTTCAAGTGAATGTAAACCTGAAGAACTATGGGTGGTAACTAGAGATATTATCAAGGAAGAATGTGCAAAGACTATTCCTGTAGCCAAAAGAAAAGAAAAACCTCGATGGATGTCTGAGGAAACTCTTAAAATTGCCAGAGATAGACGAGAAGCAAAAGTAGAAGGTGACAGAAATAGAATCAAAAGTCTAAGTGCAATGTTCCAGCGACTCGCACGTAGAGACAAAGAGACCTATTATAATAATAAGTGTAAAGAAATAGAAGAGAACAACAAAAAAGGAAGAACAAGAGATCTGTTCCACAAGATCCAAGAAATCAAAGGGAAATTTAAAGCAAGGTTAGGCATGCTGAAAGATCAGCATGGAAATACATTAACTGAACAGGACAAAATAAAGAAAAGGTGGGAACAATACACTGAAGAACTATACAAAAGAGATGAAAGGATAAAAGATTCTTTCCAAGAAGAATCTTTTGAAAAAGAACCTTCAGTTTTAGAAAGTGAAGTGAAAGCTGCATTGAGAGCAATCGGGAGAAACAAATCACCAGGAGCAGATGGGATATCAGTAGAGCTATTCCAAGCCACAGAAACGGAGTCCATCAAAATCTTGACAAGAATATGCCAACAGATATGGAAAGCAAAACAATGGCCCACAGACTGGAAACAATCCATTTACATTCCAATTCCCAAGAAAGGAGACATCAAAGATTGCAGCAACCATCGAACCATCGCACCATCGAACCAAGAGGCCACAGTTAAAACAGAATATGGAGAACAGAATGATTTCCAATTGGCAAAGGTGTCAGACATGGATGTATTTTATCTCCCTATCTCTTCAATCTATATGCAGAACATATAATTAGGAAAGCTGGATTAGATTTAGATGAAGGTGGGGTGAAAATTGGAGGGAGGAACATTACTAATTTTAGATATGCTGTTGTCACTACATTATTGGCAGAAAATAGTGAAGATTTGAAACGACTACTGCGAAAAGTTAAAAGAGAAAGTGCCAAAGCAGGACTACAGCTGAACATCAAGAAAACAAAAGTAATGACTACAGGAGAATTACACAACTTTAAGGTTGACAATGAGGAAATTGAAATTGTTCAAGACTTTCTACTCCTTGGCTCCACCATCAACCAAAAGGGAGACTGCGGCCAAGAAATCAGAAGGAGATTGAGACTGGGAAGGGCAGCCATGAAGGAGCTAGAAAAGATTTTGAAGTATAAGGATGTGTCACTGGCCACCAAGACTAGATTAATTCATGCCATCGTATTCCCTATTACTATGTATGGGTGTGAAAGCTGGACAGTGAAGAAAGCTGATAGGAAGAAAATAGATTCCTTTGAAATGTGGTGTTGGAGGAGAGTGTTACGGATTCCGTGGACTGCCAAAAAAACAAATCAGTGGGTTATAGATCAAATCAAGCCTGAACTGACCCTAGAAGCTAAAACGACTAAACTGAGGCTGTCATATTTTGGTCACGTCATGAGACGACAAGAGTTACTGGAAAAGACAGTCATGCTAGGAAAAGTTGAGGGCAGCAGGAAAAGAGGAAGACCCAACAAGAGATGGATTGACTCTATAAAGGAAGCCACGGCCTTCAATTTGCAGGAACTGACCAGGGCTGTCAAAGATAGGACATTTTGGAGGACTTTCATTCATAGGGTCGCCATGAGTCGGAAGCGACTTGACAGCACTTAACACACACACAACATTCAGCTCTGCAAAAATCTGGGAGGTCTATGAGATGTGTTGCCCAAGACCATGCAGAGACCCTAGGAAATAAATACAAGTAGAAATCCAAAAGAGATCTAAGAAAGATTCCGGGAGTGGGGGAGCATGTAGAAGCAAATCCTGTAAGGGGGGCTGAGCAGGGGAGCTCATGGCACACAGTTCAGAAGCTGGCCTTGTTACACCTGGCTTGTTCTTGACGGGGGAGAGATTCCGTTCAGAAGTTGAAAGAGCGTTATTGACAAAAATGTGGTCTTTGTGCAAGTGATAAGGGATGTCAGGAGTTAGTTTCTGGAATGGCTTGGCGGGGAGGAAGCAGGAAGGCTGGAGAAAGTGAGGTGCTGCATTTAGGAGGCATTCTCAAAGGGCGAATTTTTCCAAATAAAAATAGCTGGAACAAGAACGGGTTAGAGCATAATTAGGAATTGAGTTTTCAAGAGGTCTTTTCTATTAGCCTTGATCAAGAACAGACTGCAGGGTATTTCCTCTTTCCCTTCCCTGGCAGCCCCCATAGCTTTGACTCTCGGAAGCTTATACTCTGAAAATCTTGTTGGTCTCAAGGTGCTACCAGACTTGAATCTAGCTGTTCTACTGCTGACCAACATGGCTACCCTCTGAAACTGCCCCCTTTTCTTGTTTCCTTCTCTCCTTCTCACCCACCAGCCTACCATTATCTGCCCCTGGACTTCAGCTTTCTCTCCTTCTGTCCCCATGGCAACTGTCCCCAGGAAAACTCTGGTCCAGTTGCATGGTGCTGGCTGAGCTAGGACCAGTTATATGATGGGGAAACCTTCAAGGGCTTGCCTGAGGAAAGGTACTTCACTCTCCCCTGTATCCCCTCTCCACACACTTTACTATTTCCTGACAGCCCCCATATTCTTACCTTTCCCCCTTCCTTCCTTCCTTCCTTCCTTCCTTCCTTCCTTCCTTCCTTCCTTCCTTCCTTCCTTCCTTCCTTCCTTCCTTCCTTCCTTCCTTCCTTCCTTCCTTCCTTCCTTCCTTCCTTCCTTCCTTCCTTCACACCAACCAACCAACCAACCAACCAACCAACCAACCAACCAACCAACCTCTTATCTGTACCCCATCTTCAGCTATGTTATTATTATTATTTATTTACTTTATTTTTATCCCACCATCTTCAGTTAAAAAGGATCTCAGGTACCTGGTCTGAGGAAGACCCTGGAGAGCTGCTGTATATAGCACAGGAGTAGATAGACCAGTGGGCTGACTCAATATAAAGCAGATTCATATATTGAAATGCCAGGGTTTTTTCTTTCTTTTGCTGAGGTTTCTTCACGTCACTTTGCATAAGCCAGGTATTCACATTACAACAGTGCTTCCTGTTGCTACTCTTATTGATATGGTAGGAAATCAACATTACTTTACAGTTCTTTCCTGACCAGAACTGAAGTACTTTTGTACTTATCACTCAGATGAAATCTGGAATGGATTTTGAAGATTCAGGAATCTGACTTCAAGGGCTGTTTCGGTTAAGAAATAACTGACTTGGTTAACATCAGTTTGCTATTTTTATGCTTGAGCTGAAAGTCAAGAATCTGGATTTTGTTACACCTGGCCTGTTAACAGGGGAGAGGTTCCAAATAGCCCGTTTCAGATTGTGAAGATGTGGTTGGCTGGTAGGATCTGTCACTTGCTGACTTTCACAGAGCAAGTACAAAAACATTTTAAAAGTACACAAGGTTTTAAAAGTGTAGTTTTAGTAAATTTCTGACTAGTTCTATCAAGACAAGAATTTAATCTAGTATTAGGCTATCTGAAACAGAGGTTAATGATA
This sequence comes from Euleptes europaea, assembly GCF_029931775.1. Classification (NCBI taxonomy): domain Eukaryota; kingdom Metazoa; phylum Chordata; class Lepidosauria; order Squamata; family Sphaerodactylidae; genus Euleptes; species Euleptes europaea. Next base: position 73,938,868 of record NC_079313.1, read on the forward strand.
ATGATTACCGTAAGATCATTGCAGTGGCTTAATACAAAATGCCATAGTTTTAATATTACTGCTGTTGCTATTATTTGGAAAGTAGGAAAATAATAAAAAGTGCCTGCTGGACTCAGTTGTTAGACCTGTTTAATCAGGACAAGTCATTAGGGAACATTTATATATAAGGAAGGTATTGTGTTTCAAGTTTTAAAGACTGGATAGTAGAAGGAATGTTGATTTCACATGCAGAAGTAGTAAACAAAATGTGGACAGAAACCGCATGGTATAACAAACATTTCCATAGTTTCGCCATGTCAAATATAATGTGTGGTCATCTAGTTTCAACACTATTATAGCAAATAACTGATATACTGTGGTGTCAAACCTGATGGACAGATCCAGTGGTAAGTTTGGGGAGCAGTAGATGAGGGCTTCAGATGACAAGAGAAAATGATTATTTAGTGTCTGTTTGAAATTCTGTGCTTGGGACCCAGGGGGTGATAAGGGAAACTGGTATGTAGTAATCCTAACAGCACGAAGAACCTTCACCCTTAAACATCACACAGCAGCAGCTTGGATTTGTGGAGTAATAGGCTGAGAGATAATGATGCCTAGTCTTTCAGTGTCACACAATGCCACTATATGAAACAGGATGCTGGACTAGATGGACCAGTGGTCTGATCTACCAGGGCTCTTCTTATGTTCTTATGTAATACCACTAAATCCTTACTTTCATTTTCTAGCATGGATTTTTTGTGTGTGGTGTGAATTCATTGCAGATTAGACCAGCCAGCTATATATTTTATAGTGCAATGCAGTAAATGCTTTAAGCATTAGCTTTCACTATCTACAGCATTACATTTTATTGCTTTGAGAATAACCAGGAGTGCATGCTCAGAAAGCAACATCATATTCTGATCCACACAGGTCCTGATGTTAAGTTTATTTATTTCATTGATATCCTGTCATTCTCCCCAATGAGGGAAGGAGAGAAGGAAGCAGGGAAAGGGGAGAAGATATAGGGGCTGCCAGGAGGAAATAGTGTGGGGATGGGATATGGGGGAAATGCTGCAACTCCTTGCGCGTTCCTCATTTGTCATCAATGATTGACATTTCTGTGTATTTTACCATAATCACTTAGCTTTCTTCCTGCTGTGGAGAGACTATGGCTTCCACTCTCTCACAGAAAAAAGCAACAGAAATTCACATATGTAGGGTAAAACATTACATCATATCTATCTATGAGTGAGGATCTTCACTGCATGATTGAAAGTAAGGTGGGGCAAAAAGTAAGCTGAGGCTCCATCTCCTGCAGCAGCAGAATTTCAAAGATGCTTGAGGGCTCCAAAAGATTGGGGACCCCTGCTATAAGGAAATAATGACTGATTTATGGCAATAGTAACTCCAGATTTCAGTTGTTTGTATGTACTGTGGTCATGGGAACCTTAGTTTGAAAACCTCCTCTGATAAAAATTCATGTGAAAAGTTGACATCTGCTACCCTGGTCTTCTCTGTGATGTCTACATTCTTCATTTTGGACATAATTTGTGTGTGTGTATGTATGTAGGGGGAGGGCTTTCAAATAAGTGCTTCCTGACATACATAAAATGTGAACAGGTATGGATGATCTATCCTCAAAGGAAATACTCCACCATGCTCTAATATTAGAGGTTAGCGCATAACACAAAGCATGAGGATTTATAGAGAGATTGACTATTTTGGCCCATCTAAATATTCCAGTCCTGCAAAGGGAGATGTCGATCACAGCCAGAGAGAGTTAAAGGGTCTTTGGCAGTCCTAGTCCTCTTCTCAGAGGGAGTCTGATGTTCAGGTCAGCCAAAATCATTGCCAGCCATTCATACAAGTTCCATACAAGTTGAAAGTGCTGATAAAATAATGCACTCCGTCTGAGTCTAGACATAGTTTCCCCTTGTCAGCAGCTGGGCTGCCAGGTAGCATCTGCAGTGAGAGGAGACACCTGTGTTGGTTGCTGATGAGTTCAGAGGCTGGATGGTGTTGATATTTTTTTCCTTGCCAAGAACAAGCCAATATGCATACACCAGTATTTCTCCCCCCAAAATGAACCTGCAGCATTCAGATTGATATGCAAGTTTCATTTTTAACAATGAATTGTTTTAAAATCTTTAATAAAAAAGCTTCAGATTTAGGGAATGGATAATTCATATTCAACTGAGCAATGGGGGGGAGGGGTAGAACAGTTGTAGAACAAGTCAACACAATAAAAGTCAACACAATAAAAGTCAACATATGAACTTCTAACATTATTTTTTCCTCCATACACACACACACACACACACTCCATATGTATGCATACACACACACACACACACACACACACCGACAATCACATGCTTTGGAGCACAGAGGTTTTCTTGCTTACATCAATTATAATAAAGGTGTGTACAATTGGGATCTGAGTTCTGATTAGGTGTTCATGAACCATTCACTCTTGAACACACACTCTTAAATTTGGCTGTGTGAAGCCAGTCCTAACTTCCTTTTAATTAAAAAAAATGAATTCCCAATGCATGGCTTTCAGAAATCTATTTGTCCATCACCCTTCTATACCCACAGCAGCAATATCAAAAGAAGGGAAGCCATCCAAGACTTGCTAACACTGGAGAGCACAGCACTGATGTTCAAGACTTCGTGTACTTGGAGGAAAAGAATAGTTAAATAGAAAATGTCAGGTTAAGACATTTCAGTGTGTCTTCACAGACTTCCTACCTTCAAAGCAATATCTATGCTAGAGCTTCCCACAGTCTCAATTTTAGACTTTAGGATACAATGGAAAGTAGCATCATATAAGGTCAGGGCAACTTCTCCTGTTTGGGATTCCTTATTCAGGAGGCTTATTTGGTCTTAATAAGAACTACAATTATTTCTGTGGCACTAGCTATTCTACATTTATTATTTTTAATTACTGTATTTGAATCCCAACTTTCTCCCCATCAAAGGCAAATTCGAGGTGGTTTACAATACAATAATTCACTACAAAGGGAGCCACAGAATAAGTCCGCTTGGGAGAAGAATTATCTGGGGGATCTTTTGCTTGAGAGAAGCAGCAAGCTAAGCGTTCCATGCTCTTGCCTGCCAGCTCTTCCCTACACATTCCCCAATCCCCAAATGCAGTTATTTCAGCATAAATACATGAGAACATGTGACTGCCACAGTATAGTTCCAGAGGTAACTACCAATTCTAAAAGTTACTTTTAAGGGAGGGATCATGTACTCTTTACTCATCTAGCTAGGTAATATGAAGCTCACACATTTGTGGTGCTTTCTGTTTATACTCTATCCTACTTTTTCTGGCTTTCTTAGAGTCAAGGTAAGATTTGTGCTTAACTCGACATCTCCTTAGTGACATAGAAGACAGGAAATGGGGGGTCACAATTTACCGATATATCATCTTGTCTCCTGACGCGATGCCTAGGAAGAAAATGTGAGGGGTGCCGTTGCTCTGAAAGAGAATCTCAGATTCCAGGAAGGTTATGTCTTAGTGCTAGATCATATGTCTTGCATGTCAGTGGTCCCAGGCATCATCACTTAAAAGTATTGGGTAGTAGATGATGTGAAAAACCTCCACCTGAGACCTAGTGAAGAGCTATTACCAGTCACAGAAGATAATGCTGAGCTTGATAGACGGGTGGGCTGGTTCAGCATAAGGCAGCTTCATATGCTCATGTGACAATTTCCTTGGGAAATACAACTGCATGGAAATTAACCACAGGTGTGGTAGTGTTTGGCTCTTTTTCCTCCTTAATTTAGCCCCTTCCATCTCATTCCATGTCATTCAATTTCTTGGTTTACAAACATAAATTTGCTGCTATCACAGCATGACCCTTGTATTTTGTACAAATCCATTAGTGAAATTCTTGGGTGTTTTTTTTTTTTTTTTTGGTATTTGGGTTTTGTTTGTTTGGGAAGTTCCCTGGCTCAGTGGTGTATATTGACAGAGTAATAATTTAGATGGAGCAATCTGACGGTCTTTGAGTTTAAATGAAGGAAGTCATTAGTGTTATGGATGGATCACAGATCAGTCAAACAAAGGCAGCTAGTAGCAAGCAGTTTATTCAGGATACATGACTGCAGTTCATGGAGAGAGAGCACCTCGTGCTGTCTCTGGAGTCTGTGACGCAGCACAGCTCAATTTATAGTCCCGACGCAACATACCCTCTCTCCCCCTCTGGCCAATGGAAGCCAACACGGAGGGGTTCCATTCTACCTATCACGCCGCTGTTTTGTTTTTCTGCCTGGATACAAGATGGTTCCATTTTACTTACATGTCAACTTTACAACTTAAAATGGCGTTGTCTTCTTAAACTTATCTAACGTTGTGGCATTTTTACAGCCCGTACACATAAATCCAATGTAAGTTCAAAATGTCTCTTCTTCCTTATCAATTCCCCCATTTCTTTTATTTACACTTATTTTGAAATTACACTTTGCTTTCTTTCATCCAAATCCACCCATATTATCCCATTTTCATCAAAGAGCTCATCTTTCCCTTTCTTCAGCACCATTTGTCTCACTCTTGGCTTTGAGATTGCTCCACACAGGGCTGGGATACATTGAATATAGCAACATATCATGACTCCAATTACACTCAACCCCAATACTATCATGAATAGTAGTTTCAACCAACCCCAGGGGATCCATCCAGTAATCCAATTCCATGGATCCCACTCTTGGTCTGGGTTGTTATTTTGCTCATGCATTACCTGCGCTACTTGCTGGATTTTGTATATGTCGGTTTCTATCTCCCCACTTTCGTTTATCCAATGGCAACAGGTGGAATTGATGTAAACACACAACCCTCCTTGTAAAGCTAACATCCTATCTAAAGCAACTCTGTGTTGAAAAACTACTTGGGCCAGACTTTGAAATTCTGTCTGGGCTGCTTGTAAACCTGCCATCATGGTGTTAGCCAATATCTCAATCTCACCTGAAATATTCTTTAGCTGGTTTACATTCCAGGCCAACCCTATCCCTGGAATGGTAATGGCCCAAAACTTTGACCATTCAGACAAATATCGTCGGTACCTCCAAAGAGCCTGTTCAGGTTGTTGGTGGGAATGTAAGGTGAAACCTGGGGCTACATGGGCTAAAGTGCAGGTCCCTTCCCAAAAAGGGGGTATTGGTTTCCCTGCCCAATCCCCACAAACCCAATAAATGCCCTTAGGCATTCCTCCAATCCAAGACTTGCTTCCTGACTGGTTTCTGCTCCATAATGTGGTTGTCAGTATAGAAAATGGTTTATTCCCTCCTAGTCCCATAAAACTGTATAAGGTAGGGGCTTGACTCAAGTTATGATGGATGACCTGGGGTATAAAATCTATGGTTGTAGTATTAGTCCAGGTAAAATTACAGTCTTCCCATTTTATTGTCAGTTTACAGTTGGGGTACTTTCCCACCAGTAAGGGATGTGGTTCAGTAAAGTTTTCACAACCCCCTACAATACTTTGGAGACAGACAGCGGCCTTTGGCCATTGTCGGTGGTGGGGGTCCAAACTTGGTTCTTTAAGATAGGCAGATGTTTGCTAACGCCATGAGTATAAATCCATACCTTTGTTCTATTCCAATCTCTAGGGGACAGGGGATCTGTTGTGAAATAAGGATAACCCTGGGGAGCATGGGAGATTGTGATTCCACAAATCCAGCATTGAGTTTTGTTAGCAGCTCTAGCTACAATATTTACTTCTTTTAAGTATGTATTGTTTGCCCACCCCCCCAGTACAGGATAGAATAAAGCCAGTAGGGCAAAGCATTTAATCACTGAAGAACTCATATTGCTGGGTGTCGGTACTCCATACCCAGGGTTTCTTATCCCTTTCCTCATTTTTGGAGGAATCGGTAGTATCTCCGTGCAAGGGGTTGTAAGGGTTAATGCACTTGACACACCATTGGTTATGCCAAAAGACAGGGCTGTTTTCACTTCCCAGGGGATGTTCCTCTGAGATTGTCAGAGACCCTTGACGATGCCCCCAAATTCGAACTATAGGATCTAGCAACCTTTTCTGGAAATAATATTTACCATATTTTTCGCTCCATAAGACTCACTTTTTTCCTCCTCAAAAGTGAGGGGAAATGTCTGTGCATCTTATGGAGTGAATGTGCATCTTATGGACCCTAGCCCGGTCCATCTGGGACTCCCAGAGCCGGGTGGAGGGACCCTTGCCCCTCCCACCAGCCGGCTGGGAGCACCGGAACGACGCGAGCCGGCGTTCCCCACCCCAACGGCCAGCTGGGAGGCGGGCGGGGCGCACAGAGCTGGGCGCGTCGGGACAGCGCGCTGGGAGGTGGGCGGGGCGCACAGAGCTGGGTGCGTTGGGACAGCGCGAGCCAGCGTTCCCCGCCCCGATGGCCAGCTGGGAGGCGGGCGGGGTGCACAGAGCTGGGCGCGTTGGGATGGCGCGAGCAGGCGTTCCCCGCCCCGACGGCCAGCTGGGGGGGGCGTCTTATGGTCAGGTGTGTCTTATGGAGCGAAAAATATGGTAATTAGACACTCCCAGATCTTCCCAAACTTTAAACTTCCCTTCCTTTGCAGCCTGACTAAAGTCTTTGGATCTAACCACAATAGAACTCAGATCTACTTTTTAGTGAGTTTTAGCACTATCACCCCAAGATCTTTCCTGAGTAATCACAACTAAGTTAGATTCCACTATTACATGTCATTCCCCCATCTCCATTGTTTTTCCACTCAGTGGGCAATTATATTGTAAGCTCCCCAGAAATTTGTGCTTAAAAGCTTGTTATTCTGTAAAGCATCATGTAAATGGGATATCATCCTCATCAACAACAGTTACTTCACTGTTCATTCGTGACTTTTATTCAGGGATGCTGAGAGCCTCCATGAGCCCTCAGGCAAAGATTCTCTTTGCCACCTTCCCCACCCCCAGCACACACATTTGGTACACCTCAATATTCAGAACACACACAAGATATTTGATAGAGGGAATATGCTGCTGCTATGCCCATTAGGCCCTTCAGAGTTTATTTATGAACAAGGGTCCTCTGGAGCCAGTACAGATCCTTGATGGTTTACAGCTTAGTTTCCAACTGCCCCTAATACTTTCTTTTTAAAACTATGTTTACGATTATTCAACTACAGCTCTTCGAAGCAAATGTTCAGGCTCTCAAATGCTTCAACCTAGATCAAAAAAAGCAAGGGATGAGTTCATGCCTATATGGAATTTCAATTAAACACAAACAACCTCAACATATCTAACTTTAAATTAAGATCATAAATCAAAAACCATTTGATAATATACATCCTTAACTAAACTAAAAAAGAGTGTGGGCTTAAGGTGCACAGCATTTTAGGGAAGAGGTAATAAAAGAAGTTGGCAAAAGGAATAGGTGAGTTGTAAACTCACATCCTTGAGGATTTTTAAGAAGCATCTGGCAGACGTAGTTTCAAGTCTTGTTAATCCTACTTCTATGCAGGCAGCTGGGCTGGATGTTTCTCAAGGTGCTTTGTAGTTATGTGACTACGGCTGTATCACTATAAATAAAACAGCAAGACTAGTTCATTACTTCAGAAAGCCCTGCAGCATCTGTATTTTTTCTATGAATTATTTTATTGAGTTTTGATATAAAAAAAATCAAAATAAGCAACTCTATCTCAGGCCCCATAAATGTTCCATATGTCAGCAAATATAAAATCTATTTCCATCCAGCTCACTCATCTTCAATTGTGGCTCCATTCCAAAGTCATGACAATCACAAATGCCCAACAGGCACAAATACAGTGTGTTGCTGTTCCTGTGTGCTTACCTAGGTTCTTCCCTTTCTTATTTCCATTTGCTGATCTAGGGCTAAGCAGAGGAGGAAGCTCCAGCCTTAAACAAATCTCATGAATACCGTAAATAACATGCTGAATAAAGCTTTGGAAAGAAACAGCCACAACGTATTTATTTTAATTTTGGCAACAGCTGCAAAAGCATTGTGGGCTGGATCCATGAACATCCGCTGACCCCATGCAGCCTGATGTGCACATCCTACTCCCAGCGATCCCACTAGGAGTAGCTAGGAATGGCAGTACAGGGAATTTCACCTGGACGTGAGCCACTTGGTGGTTCCCCTGTAACCTGGGAGGAGGCAACTCAGACTGCCCCCAAGCTGGGCATGTCCTACACCTTGCTTCTCCCAAAAATCCCTTATTGGGATCCCCCAAGGCAGAGGAAAGGGGCTTGTAGACTGCATTCCTCTCAAAATGGATCCAGCCCAATGCTCACCCTGCTTAAGTTGTGACAATAACCTAAGTTGTGACAGACTGAAGCCACAGGTAAAGCAGCACCCCTTAAATGCTAAGGAGATGGACCGGAGGGAAAACTGCCTCCAAGTCCATTCTCCAGCATGCCCCACCCCCAGCTGCTCCAATAGGCCCATTCAATCCTGAAGGGCAGGAGCTTATTGGCCAAGGTGGGCACAGCGAAGGCAGCCAGCCAAATGCTGTGGCGTCTGCAGCGGTCCCACTGCAAACCCTCCGCCTGTCTCCGCCACCTACCCGAGATCTTCCTGCTCCTCCCCCCAGCCCAGATCAGCAAATTGGGCTCCAGGTGAGCCCTGGAACCCTTTACTTCTGCACAGGGCATGATTGAACCAGTCACAGTTTGGAAAGCTTTGAATGAAGCTCCAATTTACTGTAATCTCTGAATGCAGGCACCTGGGTGACTTCATGCTTGTTTTGTCACACCTCCCTAGAATTCTGAAGTGGGATTGAAACAAATGGTGTCTTCATTTTGATTTCACAGGTAATTGGAGTTCAATTCAGGGCTTCTCAAAAGAGAAACCTTAAATTGTGCTCCATACACAGTGGAAGGAAGGAGTGAAGTGAGAATTCAAGCACTGTGATGAGTTGTGCTCATGTCCATCATTGACATATGTGTCTTTTCATGTCCATCATTGACATGTGTGTCTTTGACGTGGCACACAAGTGCAGCCGCTCTTCTTCTCCCAATAACAGCACAATTGTTACAATCAAGGCATTTAAAAACACAGGAAAATGGGAATACATACTGAGAAAAATAAAAACAGGGGAGGGGCTGAGATATGCATACATAAACCCATAAAGGAAAATAAATTCAGAAAGAATAAAACTCTGGATGAGCAGCCAGGTTTTGAGTCAGTAATGCTAATGTGCTTGCAGTGTTAAATAGCCATTCAATTTGAGAATTAGCATAGTATATATTGTCCAGATTCAGAAGGGGGAGGGAGGAAAGAAAGTGCTCAGAATTTAATTCTTCTGATTCTGATCCCATCAGATTTTTCTACAGAGTTAACCAATGAATACCAGATCTACCCAATTCCCTCTGTTTGGCTCACAATATAGACCTCAAGCACACCAATCTGATCTTAAGTGCATTTTCCCCAAGAAGCAATCTCTAAACCCAAGTTTTAAATCTAGAAAGTAGAGGTATTCTTTTGCACCATGAAGCCTACCCCAACAAAACCAGTACGACTTCTGGAACACTGGATGTCATATATTTTTTTACCCTTTGGTAACATTGTCATTATCCTGTTTGACTTTGCAAAGTGGGAATATTAATAGATGCTGGGTTTATTCTTATGGTACTCTCAGAGAATGAAGCATTCATTACCCAAAATGGAAACACTGTACCATGGGTATGTGCCGCAGATGACAAAATTAAATAAAAAACAACCACCACCACCAGCGATAAAATACATGGTGAGCTATGGTTTGTGTTTACAGTAAACAGTGCTGTTTGATGCCAGATGTCAGCTGCACAAATCAATGTGCTTATTCCAGATGGTGGAAAATAAAGGAACCATGTTTAAGTCAATTTCTTTTCCTTTGTATTGAATGTTGTATGTAAAGCTCCTAAGAGTGGGAAAGGAATCTAATCAGACAAAAAAAAAAAAATCTCACCAAGTAGGTTCATTACTTTGTTTATGTAATTTTTGTATATATTTTGCATTTTTGTATAATAAAAAAATCAGACTTTAATTGCCTCCAAATTGGAGTCAATATGTGGGAGCCATCAACCATGTACTGTATAAATCTTTAGTTTCTAATGCACAAATAATTATCACCTTTGCAGAGACATATCATCTTTAAGCAATGGGCAGATTCCTTGGTTCTGGTATCTACAGATTAAAAATTTCTTACAAATGCTGCTAAGTAAAGAGGAAATAAGAACACAACCGACAGATTTTGAAAAATTAGCGTATTAAGAAGTGGTTTAACATTTTTTTTTAAACCTCTCTGCCAAAGAAAAGTTAATAAAAATGCTGTACCAGTGGCACCTGTCACCCTCTAAACTGGCAAAAGATTATCAAGGGGCTAAAGGGGATTGTTGGGTAAGCGGAGCAGCTAATGCAAATTTTATACATTTACAGTGGGAATGCAGCGGAGTGGTAGAATACTGGGATGTGGTTGCTTCAGAGATCTCACAAGGTATAAAAAAAGAGTTACCACTATCCCCATAGGTTTTCTTGTTGAATTGCATGGATTTCCTTCCGAAAGAAGTCCATGAATTTGTGCTTATTGCAGTAACATCAGCAAGGTTAATACTGACCAAAATTGGAAGATAAATATAATCCCGAAGAAGGAGGAGTGGCTGGAGAAGCTGACAGAGTATATCCATCTGAGTAAACTAATTTGTCTTTTACACAGCCAAAAATCCGAAAAGTTTCAAAAATGATTATTTTGTCTAGAATGTGCAGTTAGTTCGAGCTTGTATATTTTGATGTTGACGTAGTTAGTAATTTATGTTCTAGACTTTTGTTTTTATTTGGCTTGTTTTAATAAAGTATTTTTTAAAAACTCACTAAAAAGTGGACAGAAAGTATAACCATAATGGTCAGATGATTGGAGTATCTTCCCTGTAATGCTGAAGGTTATAAAAATGATGAATGTCATCATTTCAGAAACGAGACTGAATTATATAATGCCATTTTCATGGTACCCAGAATTATCCAGTGAAGTTGAAGTTGACTGGCAGGTAATACATTCAAGGATAGAAAAGGTAGCAGTTCTTCACAAAATGCATAATTTATTTGTGGAATTACCACAAATGTCCAATGGTTAGCAACTCAGATAACTTTCAAAGATAATGTGATTCATGGTGAATAAGTCTTATCAGTGGCTCTTAGCCATGCAGCTAAATGGAACCCCTATGTTCAGATGCAGTATACCTCTCATTACCAGATGCTGGAGGCTCACTAAAAAGATGGCTATCTCCATCACACCATGTTTATGAATTTCCTGGTGTATTTGACTAGCCACAAGGCATTCTAAAGGAAGAATGAAACATGGCATGGAAAGTCCAATAGTCTATGATAAGGGGCATTCAAGTGCATAGAATGTAAAGATGCTGAGTACTGTTACCATTATCAAACACCAAAGAAATGCACTAAGTAAAAACTCAGTAGATGTTTCCTCCATGACCAAGGCTAGTTGTTGTTTCTTCTATTGATAATCTATTTGAGGTCCAGAAAAGGATGTCCTTTGAGAGTGTGAGTGTACACAAGCTGCAGTGTTTGCTATGGTTTCATATGTGTTCTTGCTCAATTTGTCCAGAATGACTTAGGGGTGTTGTTTAAAGGTTTTATTTTGATAGGCATAAGAAGGTGTGATGTCGACCTGCTTCTTATCCAGTTTACCTGGCACTCTTGGCTCCAATGAATTAGGTGAGGTTTCAAGGCAGGTTAAATTATTCTTCTGAGACCTGGGGGCTAGTTTACACAGGTGGTCTCCATGCAGTCTCTCAGTAACTTTTTCACAGCTTACAGTGGTTTGCATGGAGAAATGTATTGAATGAACCAAAAAAGTCTACTGCAGTTTTGAAATCATAGTGGCTATATTTCTCCAGAGCATGAATTCTTACAGAATAATTCTACACATGATCCCTGTACTTATGGAAGTTAAGAGGGATTGAATAGAATATTTTTACTTGTGTCTAAGTGGTCTTTATTTCCAGCAATCTAATCTCTGTTTTCTGATGGATTGAGAATAGCCGGCCATTTCTAGGTTTACCAACCTTCAGGTAGGACCTGGAGATCTCTTAGAATTACAGTTGATCTCAAGACTACAGAGATCAGCTCCCTTGGAGGAAATGGCTGCTTTGGAGGCTAGACTCTATGACATTATTTCCCACTGAGGTCCCTTCCCTTTTCTCCCCAAACCCTACCTTTCCCAGGCTCCACCTCTGAATATCAAGGAATTTCCCAACCAAGAATTAGCAACCCTATCAGGCAATGTAAGCCTATGTGTAGTTCGAATCAAAGAAAGTGAACAAAAGCATGCTTTACCTTCCTGCCCATCGGGGCACATGTGCCACCAGACATCTACACAATGATGTATCATTTGGAGGGTTCCAAATTTAACGTATATAGGATTATAGCACATGGCTGATTTTTTTTTTAAGAATCACTGAATTTGGCCCATTCAAATATCATAGTATTGTGTAGATAGATGATAGCATTGGAAGTAGGGCAGGTGTGCTGGGTGGTTAAGGAAATAAAGCATTCTCTCCTGTTCCTGTCCAATTGAACCCATAGCATAGACATCCTAGTTTGAAACAGGCATTATTTACCATGTGAGAATGGCAAAATGGGTTTGGAAGAAAGACAGATGCCCGGCCGTTTGTGTGTATGTGTGTGTGTGTGTGACAGAGAGATAGTAAGTGAAATGTCTTGTGAACCAGATTGAACCCATTACCAAATACACGTCATGGTTCATAAGCAGGAAGAACAATTGGTTTCATCTTAGACTGTGAATGCCTAACAAAAAGAATGATCTTATACAGAGCAACATTTGGCAGTACACACCATTGTTCTCACGGATGTTAGCAGTGAGGCTTCAATTGGCTCCAACGTGAACAATGTTTGGCTAATCCTGAGTGCTTTGGAGACTTGTGCTATAATGTTTTTGGCCCATTTTCCAAACCAAAAAGGTACTGATACATTTGGCAAGGCATCAAAAACATTGGCTACTCTCTGCAACCAAGTGTAACCTTCAAACTATTTGAGTTTTGCCCGGCATCTTGTGGAGGTATTTGCCAAGCAAAACCATCTCAGTACAGATGTGAGATGTGTGATAAATTTTAGCCGTAAAGTGGTTGGCTGGATATTCTCCAGGTTTCTTCTGATTTAAAGCCATTCCTGAATATTGTGTACAAGTCCATGTACACACATATATTTTTGGCTTAGCTTAGTAAATCTGCTTGACTGACAGTCTTATAGATGATAGCAAATCCAGACAGCATATTCTTCTGGGTTTCCATATGCAGCATGCTGAGGACTGCAAACTCTTAATTTTATCTTGTCCTGACTATAGAAATGTTATAACATTGATTGATGCCAATATAATAATGTTTTCTTAAAATTACAGATTTTAAACATTTTGTACTATTTTATGATTTGACATTGAAAATAAGACCCATAGTCTTTTGCCTATTGATATCAATGAGAATTTAACTTCTCAGCAGTCATCTCCTTCCCTCAATTTCCCACAAAGGATAAATATGACAGAGGCTTGAAATGCTCCATTATTGAATAAAGGGTATAATCGGAATCTTATCAGCGTTGAAGACCCAAAGAAGCAACAGGACCCCTTTCTGACACCAAGTTATGTTTCCTTTTGATTGCAAGTCAGAAGTAAAGTACTCAATCACATTTCTGCTCTTAGGTTCACACAGCAGAAACCATTTATACAAGGATGGGAGCAACTGGTTTCAGGACTAGGGAGTTCATGCAGTCTACTGTTCTAATTAACAGAACTAATAAGCAGGGATCCCACCCCAAGAGAGTAAACCAGCACATATAAATATCAGAGGCGGGAGCAGACTGTTCCATTGTAATGTATACAATATAGAGTTGCCAACTCCAGCTTGGAAAATTCCTGGAGATTTGTGGGTGGAGCCTAGGAACGGTAGAGTTTGGGGAGGGGAGGGAGCTCAGCAGGGATGTAATGCAATAAACTCCAATCTTCAAAGCTGCCATTTCCTCCAGGGCCTGGAGATCAGTTGTAATTCTGGGAGATCTCCCAAAGGTTGGCAACCCTATATCACAGGTGGAAGTAAGGTGCTTAAGCATTTCTATATAGTCAATTCACACACATTACCTTGTTGGAATCTTTGCAACAGCTCTGTAAGGCATGTCAATATTATTATGGCTATATTGCAGATTGGAGGTTGAGTGTGAGAGAGAGTGGCTTGGCTAAGGTCACCTGGTGAATTTGTGGCAGAGACAAGATTTGAACCAGACGCCTCCTAGATCATTCTCTTCTATGCTGCACCAGTCATGGCCTGGGAGCTACTATGTTTATGAAAAAGATCTGCAAAAGAAGAATAGTGCATAATTTTTTCCAACTATAATATTTTGTTGTTCATATTCAGCTGCTGTGATGATTTTTCCAGTCAGAGGTTAATAAGGCAGGCTCTCTAGTTCCTTTATCTCCCCTAGTCCCCAAACTTGATTTTTACTCATCATACATTTGCACACAAGCATTCATGCATGGCTTTTTGTTGTTCCTGGAGTCTTTCAACCATATGGTAAATAGACTTTCAATTATGTGGAACCTATATCTTCAGGAAATGCTGGAGTCTTTTCATTTTAAAAAAATCTAGCACATATACTATTTTACATGCCATCTTCAAGCATGAAATCCAGCATCATCAGGGGAAAAGGAACCCATAAGGTAACAAGCAGATGTAAAATGACTGGTAGATGCAATTGTAAAGTTAAGCTTGCATCCTTTTCTAGTTTCACTAGCTAACGGGATTAGTTTATATTTTATGGTACAGAAAACCATAGAATTACTTTTCAATAAGCCTTATTTTTCTAACTAAACAGAAACATTATATAATTGATAACTCTGAAAAAAACCTTTAAATGAACTCGATTTAGAAAGAAATATTTTTGCGGGCTAGACTTGTTTCCCTTATAGCCTGAATCCAATGCTGTCTTTAAGGTGTCTATATTTTGGTATGGACAGGATCTGAATAACCAGCTGCTCCATACAATTTATCTGTTGTTGGAGGTCTTCTAGATGGAGGAATGCATACGTCCCCTGATAACCTGAAAATCCATGTGCACAAAAGTTATCATGTCAAAAATGAGGTCCTAGATATGTGTTTATTTTATTTAGTGGCAGAGATGGGTGGTGCATCTAGCAATTTGGCATTTCGCAGAAGGACCAGTACGTGTCACTGTACTTGAACCAGTTTTTGCAGCAGCATTGGCAGAGAAAAGAAGCAGTTCTCTCTCTCCCTAGGATGTGAGCTCCAGTTTGTGAGGAGCTTTCAAAGTAAACACCTGCACCTTGAACAGCACCTAGATACTAATCAGCAACTAATGAAGAGATTGAAAAATGGGAGGAATCTGTTCCCAGAGATTAGCCCCTTCTAATAAATGAAGTGAAAGCACTATATACCAGCATTGTGAATGTGATGTGGTCTAAGAGGACTCCTTAGCTCTTAATGATATCTGTTAAAGAGAGCTGAACCCCATCTAATAGGGTTGCTGGGCCTGCTCCTTGCAGTTCTGGGACTTTTGAGGGGAGGGGCATAGGAAGGGGGAGCTTTGTGTGATGTGGTGACATTACTATGGCAAAGACCATAGAGATTAGGAAAATTCCTTGAGTGTGGTGAATGAGGCAACCAGAAGTGTCATGGCCATGTTTGACTCCTTGTTTTGTTCTGCTGCAAGATTAGGCACAGTGAGGGAGAGCTGACAATGGCAGGACGGTTTCTGGTATGTCTACTTTCTAAAGTGGATAGCAAGATCCTGTCAAAAAACGATGCCTCATTGACCAATATCATCTCTGCCTTGTCAGAATTCAGCTTTTCTTAGCATTATTGTTTTTTCCAGTGCCTCTTGTCATTTCTTAATGTGACCTCAGTTTAGTCATTTTAGCTTCTAGGGAGAGTTCAGGATTGATTTGATCTAGAACACACTTATTTGTCTTTTTGGTGTTCCATGGTATCAGTACAACTCTCTTTCAACACCACATTTCAAATGGATCAATTTTCTTCCTATCAGGTTCCTCTCTTAGCCCTACCTCACAAGGTGCCTGTTGTGTGTGTGTGTGTTTGGGGGGGGGGGACAATTGTAAGCCACTTTGAGGCTCTTTACAGTAGAGAAAAACAGGGTATGAAAACCAATTCTTCTTCTTCAATCTCTTTCTGACTTCTTGGTTGCAGTCCCCCTTTTGATTGATGATGGAGCCAAGGGAACCCCCCCCCCAATGCCCTGAGTGATACCCCTGCCTGCCTATCCCTGCCCCACCCCTGCCAAGGAGGGAGTGCACCTAGCTTGGGTTGCTTAGTAGGACTGCCAATCTCCAGGTACTAGCTGGAGATCTCCTGCTATTACAACTGATCTCCAGCCGATAGGGATCAGTTCCCCTGGAGAAAATGGACACTTTGGCAATTGGACTCTATGGCCTTGAAGTCCTCCCCTCCCCAAACCCTGCCCTCCTCAGGCTCCGCCCCAAAATCTCCTACCGGTGGCAAAGAGGGACCTGGCAACCCTATTGCTTAGAGAAGCCCAGGTTGGCTTGCACACCTGGGCTAGCTGGCTGGTTGGTAGGGGTAGTAGTGGGTTGGCGGCGGGGGCATGGAGATTTGGCTGGCCTAGGGTGCCAAAAGCCTTTGGGCCATCCTTGAATCCACCTATCCATACTTGACTTACTGAGCAATCCTGAGCAAGTCTGTTCAGAATTCTACTCAGGTCTGTTCATCGGGGCTTACTATCAAGAAAGTGTTCTTAGGTTTGCACTGAGAGACATATGCAAATGATAAGGTCTACATACAGCATAGCAACAGATATTTCGAAAAAAACAGGAAAGTAATAACCAGCAGTCTATCAGTGACATGCTTCAGAAGCTGCTTATTGTAGATTCTCTTTTACTTTTCCTGTACTGAGGGCAGAAACATGTGTTCCCAATCTTTAAAAGAGCAAACCCCTTAGTTGACCGTTCCCCATCTGCTAATTCTTCCCTGCAAATGCACTTCACCCTGGCCAGTGTAATTTCAGAGCTAGGCTCTGAAAGTCAAAATCAGCCCCCTGAATGAAGAACAGCCTGTGGGCATTTGCAATAGAGAATCAGACACATACCAGAGAAGGACTTAAGAAACACTTCTGCATACCATCTGCCAATTCTTTACATTTACTTTACCTTGGCAAATCCAAATTAGGGAACATACATTTTCCAAGATAGATTTCACCTCAAGCAAATAGTTCTTGCAAATGTTATGTGGTGTTAAGCCTCATGTAATATTAGTAGTTGCTATAGTATCATAGAACCATAGAGTAGGAAGGGGCCATACAAGCCATCTAGTCCATCCCCCTGCTCAATGCAGGATCAGCCTAAAACATCCTTGACAAGTGTTCATCCTGCCACTGCTTGAAGATTGTCAGTGAGGGGGAGTTCACCGCCTCCCTAGGCAGCTGATTCCACTGCTGAACTACTCTTGTTTTTTTACAAAAAATCCAAATGTACTGGTGGTACCTTTCTGCCTGCAATTTATACCCATTATTGTGAATCCTATCCTCTGCTGCCAACAAGAACAGCTCTCTGCCCTCCTCTAAGGGACAGCCTTTCAAATACTTAAAGAGAGCAATTATGTAACCCCTCAATCTCTTCTTTTCCAGACTGAACATTCCCAAGTCCCTCAGCCTTTCTTCCTTGGTCTCCAGGACAATATTTTTTTGGATGCAGATATTATTGTAGCAAGATATAAAGAACTTCAGGAACTGTGTACATTCAAAAATGACCTTGTCTTGACTAATGCCCTCAAAGATGCTGTTTTGGCAGATGATAAAGAAAAAAGATGGACAAATTATTCTTCTTAAAGCAAGGGATAAGGAATTTCAAGAACTAAGAACTTGTCCATCTTGTTCTTTATCATTTGCCAAAACAGCATCTTGAGCCTATTAGTCAAGACAATGCCTTTATATTGTTTTGCTTGTAGACAATACTGACAGAGGTGGTAATTGGTAGTGTAGCTCAGTCATGAAAACCAGTAAAACAGGTACTCAAAAGTGTTCTGGAAATGAAGAGCAGACACAATAAGACAGGAGCAGAAAGAAAGGATCCCTGGGGATAAGGCCATAATTAAATAAATAAGAAGAATACATCTACCTTGAATGCCTGCTGGAGACCAAATAGGAAGCATATGGTAGACATTTTTAAGAAAAAAAATCCAGGCTGACTGGACTGTGTTCAGAGAGATAAAAGCCATTGCTGAGAAAAATTTACTTAATGCTGATAGGAAGTCCTACAATCCAAGTGGATGACAAGTGATGACATATGATTTTAGTAACAGGGTCCTCTGCAAAGAAAATGGGGCATAGTCTCTTCACCACCCCAAAAGGAACAAGCAGAAGGCTTGACTGTATTTAGCTAGATGAAAAGCAGACACAATGGGATGGCTAATATTCAGATCACTTGTCAAAAAGAAGTGGCAGACAAGAGCCACCTGTATAGAAAGTTGAACAGATTCTGGGAAGATGGTCAGGGTGGAGGTGGTGGCAGCAAGGGGGCTTCTTTATTTTACCCAATGAGATGCAAAGGAAACACTCTGGTATTGGCCCAAGCACATAGTGAACAAATCATCATTCTAAAAACATCACATTTTCATAGATCATTATGGATATGTGGAGCTTCACGGAGGCCAGTGTGGTTGAGGGTCCACCTACTCCCAGAATAAGAGTCAAGAGAGAAAGAAGCTAACAGGATGGGGGTGTGAGGAGTGGAGGGGGTTCCAGATTGCTGGATTTTCAGCTTTGCACAGGCACAACAGCTTAAAAAGGGGAGAGGTGGGGATGGGGGAAGCAGTGATAGGCTTGGGAATTTATGTGTGCATGGGTATGCTGTTCCCATACTGCTGGCTGCTGTGGTGGCAGCATATTTTCAGTTCCTGCATGTTCAGTTCTTTATTATTACAGTCCATGACCAGTAGATATATAAAAGAAACATTAATTACAGAAAGAATAAAATTTCTGTACAAATGACCTTGATAAACACAGGATAGTCCTAATAGATACCAGCTAAAACTACACACATCTGTCAGCAATTTGACACTTCAACATTCTCCTGGGCAAACCCCTGCATGGATGCAGCCTAACTCTCCCTGCTTCCTTGGAGTACCAGATGCCTTCCATGTTTGTAATGCAGCTTACCTTTTAGGGAGTCATATGTCTGCCTCTACCTGTTTTGGGAGCTGACAGCCTGCCATGCAAGTTTTGCCTGTAAAACTGATTAACTTTGTCCTATCTTCTTGAGCTTTATAAAGAAATGTTTCCTTGGGCAGGGAGAGGAATACCATTGCTGAACATTTCATCTCAGTTGGATGGAAAACAAGGATATTACATCTTGAAATGTGATTTAATTTCATATAAAACTGGGACCCTTCTTTCTGCCTCTCTGAAATTTAGCTGGCAGGATCCATTGCCTGAGGGTTGCCGTTCCTGAAAACTGCATCCAAATTAGATCGAAGGCCAAAATGTTTTAGCCAGAAATGTGTTTCTCATTGAAATAAATAGAAAACAAAATAATGATGGAATAAAAATTGATGATTTGAGGGGAGGGGAGAAGGGAAAACAATTTTTTTTCAGCCATAGTATGGAATGCCATGTGGGCACGTCCTCATTCTCTTCAAGGGATGAACCGGCCCTTTAACTTATTGGGAAAGTTCCTGGCAGGCTGCTGCCATGGAGTTTGGCCAAACTAAGCCCCAGTGGAGCGGTCAACTCTGCAGGTACTGCTCTGCTTGGACCCAGCCAGTGGTGATGATGGTGGGTGTCGGATTACTCATTTCCTCCTTCTGTGCCACTGAGAGCCAGGAAGAGCCAACAGGCAAGTCTCTACCCTTCACCACCACTACTAGGTGTGTCTCAGCTGAGAAAAAGAAAAAGGGTTGGTTTTTATATATAAACTTTCTCTACCTTTTAACCACTTTCTCTACCTCTTAACCACAACTTTCTGACCAGTGGTTGGAGTGGTGGAATCTGATCTGGAGAACCGTGTTTGATTCCCCACTCCTCCACATGAGTGGCGGAGGCTAATCTGGTGAACTGGATTTGTTTCCCCACTCCTACACACGAAGCCAGCTGGGTGACCTTGGGCTAGTCACGCTCTCTCAGCCTCACCTACCTCACAGGGTGTCTGCTGTGGGGCGGGGAAGGTGATTGTAAGCTGGTTTGAGTCTCCCTTAAGTGGCAGAGAAAGTCGGCATATAAAAACCAACTCTTCTTCTTCTTTAAGGAGAATCAAACTGGCTTACACTCTCCTTCCCTTTCTCTCCCCACAACAGACACCTTGTGAGATAGGTGGGGCTGAGGGAGTTCTGAGATAAATGTGACTAGCCCAAGGTCACCTAGCTGGTTTCATGTGTAGGAATGGGGAAACCAACCCGGTTCACCAGATTAGAGTCCACTGCTCATGTGGAGGAGTGGGGAATCAAACCCAGTTCTCCAGATCCACTGCTCTTAACCACGACACCATGCTGGTTCTCACCAAGCTGCTCAGCTTGCTCACTTGCCTATTTGCTCCTATTTCTGTTCTATGAGCAAGAGACTCATATGTAACCTTTCACTAAATTCAACAGCTGTACCAAAAGATTGGAGAGTAGTAAATGTTACCCCAGTTTTTAAAAAGGGGTCCAGGGGGGTACCAGGAAATTATAGGTCAGTTAGCCTAATGTCTGTCCCAGGCAAATCAGTAGAAACTGTAATTAAAGATAGAATTATTAGACACATAGAAGAACAAAGCCAGATGAGGGAAAATCAGCATGGCATCTGCAAAGGGAAGTCCTGCCTCATCAACCGTTTGGAGTACTTTGAGAAAGTAAACAAGCATGTGATAATGGTGACCTGATAGACATTGTATACTTGGACTTTCAAAAGGCTTTTGACAAGGTACCTCAACAAAGATTCCTGAGTAAACTTACAAGTCATGGGATGGGTTCTCTTATGGATGGGTTCTCTTATGGATTAAAAGTTGATTAAATGACAGTAAGCTAAAAGTAGGAATAATTTGACAGTTCTCACAATGGAGGGAAGTAAGCAGTGGGGTCTCACAAGGATCAGTACTGGGGCCGGTACTATTTAATTTGTTCATAAATTATCTGCAATTAGAGGTGAGCTGTATAGTGGCTAAGTTTGAAGATGTCACAAAATTATTCAGGATGCTGAAAACCAAGGATGACTGTGAAGAGTGCCAGAAGGATCTCCACATATTGCATGAGTGGGTGACAATGTGGCAGATGAAGTTCAGTGTTGGTAAGAGTAAGGTGATGCACATTGGAACAAAAAAATTCCAACTTCAACTATAGGCTAATGGGGTGTGAACTTGCTGAGACTGAGAGTGGAAAAGATTTTGGAGTCATAGTAGATAGCTCAATGAAAGTGTCAACCTAGTATGCCACATCGGTGAACAAGGCAAACTCTATGTTGGGGATTATTTGGAAAGCGATTGAAAATAAAACAGTCAATATTATGACGCCCCTGTTTAGATCTCTGATGCTTCCTCATTTGGTATACTGGTGCAGTTCTGGTCACTGGGAAAAGTACAGAAGAGGGCCACCAAGATGATTAGGGAGTTGAACACTTTCCCTATCAGGAAAGGCTGAAGAGTCTGGGACTTCTCAGTTTAGAAAAGAGACATGATAGAGATTTATAAAATTATGCACAGGGAGGAGAGTTGACAAAGAAACTTTTGGTTGGCAAAAGGAAATACTTCTTTACATAGCAAGTGATGAAAATGTGGAATTTGCTGCCATAGGATGTAGTGATAGCCATGGACATAGACAGCTCTCTCGTGGCAACTAGCCATGGTGACTAAATGGAACATCCATGTTCAGAGGCAGTAAGCCTCTGAATACCAGTGCCAAGTAAGGTTGCCAGCTCATGGTTGAGTTATACCTGGAGATTTTGGGGGTGGAGCCTGGGGAGGGCAGAATTTGGGGAGCGTAGGAACCTCGGCAGGGCATAGTGTCATAGAGTCCACCCTCCAAAGTGGCCATTTTCTCCAGGGGAACTGATCTTGGTTGCTGGATATCAATTGTAATAGCGGGAGATCTCTAGGTGCTACCAGGAGGTTGGTGACCCTAGTGCCAGGAGGCAACATCAGGGGAAGGCCTCAGTCTTCAATACCCTATTGTTGGCCTTCCAGATGAACTGGTTGGCCACAATGTGAGACAGGGTGCTGGACTAGATGGACCACTGGTCTAATCCAGCTGGGCTGTTGTTATGTTCTTATGACTGCATTTGACATGCAATGATAATGAATTATTCTAAGTGTGCTGAGATTTTTTTCCACTGGAGCAAAGAACGGCAAACCTAGATATATGATTGTCTTTGGGCCACGGTCACAATGTATATGGGAATCAAGTTGTTGGAATGAGTTTCATTAGTGTTTGAGCCCCTTCAAAGAATATGGATCATGAATTCTGTGTTGACTCATCCAGATTTTCAGGCCTTTATTCAAACCAGCTTGAATGATAGAACTTTAAAAGTGACCTTTGTTAGGTAAGCAGCTTACTCTGTGCATATCCCCATTTAAGCCCAGTGGGTTAAGAATAGCTGATGTTGAGTGATGTGTCTTATAAAGGCAACTGAGCAACTGTGGCATTTTGGAATTTGGCTCTGGAGAATTGCAATCAAATAACTGCAACCTCACTTAACTCCTGGAGAACAGGAGAATCCTCACATCGATTTGACCTTTGCGTTGTAAAGGGGTTGCTCATTCTTCCTTTCCCAATGGACCTGTCAGAAATGCTAATCTGTCTCTCTTGATTTCTGAATTGGAGCATTTTGTGTAAAAGCTTTTTGTTTCCCCACTGCTAAAAAAAAGTAATAAGCGTTGAAGCTTATTAAAAACATTGCGTATGTGTTACACATGTGTTTAATTCACATACTTTGAGAGTGGATGTGAAAGTGTGAGGGTAGAATTTGAAACATAACAGTTTCCTGTTATGAAAATTTAGCTTGGCTCAGAAAAGCCATGTGTAAGCAGAGGATTAATTGACTTCTGCTGGCCGTGATGGACCTCTTTCAGTCAGTCAGGCTGGATCGACAGGCTGTCACAACATCTTTCCAGGAGTGTGGGTAAGAGACAGACCAATACGTTCGGAAATCTGCCCTTAATCACTTAAAGGGCATTGTCTACAAATCTAAAAAATTCTGTTGTTCATCCTTCTGAAAAAGATCATCCTCTTGTCTTTGGCCACCATCAGTCTTGTTTAATTCGCAGCTGTTGTTTTATATGACTTGGGGACAAACTAGATGAAATTATGAAGGTCTGTATTTGGACCATCCATCTTATTTACTTCCTTTAAGTGGCAGTCACATGCCCCCCAAATTGGGGACCATAATAATAGCTAGGCAAATGGGTAGTTTATTCTGCTCCACAATTTTTAATTTTTTTTAAGGGAGACTGGCTTCCTTGTAGTACAGGAAACCATTGGGGGAAATTTATGTTTTCTTTAGTGGGGCAGATAGTACCACCAAGTGTCCAATTAACATTGGGAAAATGATTCAGAGAGGAAAGAGTTAAAACTAGGGCTGTTGAAAAATAAATTCGGTGTAGTTCGGCTTCGGCAAAATTCAGCCCGTTTTCATTCGGGCCATGCCGAAGTCCGAACTACCCCGCTTTGGATCCCCGGAAATTCGGGGGGATCCGGAGTTCGGGGGAAAATTCGACCCCCTGCACGCCTTCAGGGGGGCCCTTTAAACAGATCTGCGCAGATCTATTTAAAGGGCCCGCCACGCACCTCCAGGGAAGCTCCCTGGAGGTGCGTGGGGGGTCTTCAAACAGATATGTGCCTCCCGGCTGGGAGGCACAGATCTATTTAAAGGGCCCGCCACGCGCCTCCAGGGAAGCTCCCTGGAGGCACGCGGGGGGACTTCAAACAGATCTGTGCCTCCCGGCCGGGAGGCACAAATCTATTTAAAGCCCCCCCCCAGCCCTGCCGGGACTCGGCAGGCTGGCGGGGGGCTGGCAAGACCCTCTGCGCTGTCTGGCAGGCAGCACAGAGGTTTTCCAGACCCCCCCCAGCCCTGCCGGGACTCCCGGCAGGGCTGGCAGGGGGCCCTTTAAACAGATCTGCGCCTCCCAGCTGGGAGGCGCAGACCTGTTTAAAGGGCCCCCTCCCCGCGTCTTCGTGGAAGCCCCGTGAAGGCGCGGGGGAGCGAATCTGCCAAATTTATTCGCCAAACGCCCGAATTCAGCAAATTCGGCTCCCCCGTTTCCCGCTTTAAAAAAGTTCGGTTCGTCCGAACCGAAAAACAGCCGAATCGGGGGAATTTCAGCTGTTTTTCGGTTCGGCCCAAACCGAATTAACAACCCTAGTTAAAACACCCCCAATCCAAATGGGGCTCCCTGTATTTGGTATATGGAGAAGTTTAACAAGGTGGGATATCCATAGATCACCAATATTTCATCTAGATTGGTCCTAAGAGCCAGGAAACATATTTTATAATTCTCTTCATTCTACCTTACCATCTCTTGAATAAATACCAAAACAGATCAGTTATGAATACAACCCTAAGGTATATGGCAACTAATATAAAAAATGTCATATCTACTTAAATTCCAGAGAAATGCAGCATAAACTCCATGGTTTGAGATGTGCCAAACCATGTCAATTACTGTAGCGGTTACATCTGACTTACTAAATGTTAGTTTTGCCTGCTGGGAACATTTATCTACCAAACCCCAGTATGTGTTATTTACAAGGACAATATTTCTTAAGGTGTTAGGTCATATCCTAACATAAAATAAATTGTCCCATCTGAAGCTGCTGATCAACTTGCTAATTCACATGATGTGCACCTATTGTTTATCAGTATTCCCCTCTGAAAGTGTTGATTTGTCTATTATTGTGATAAAGCCATGTTTCTGCCTAGTATGCATCTTTTCCTATTTTGCTTAACACCCTGCACAATAAGAAATGACAATAATTCTTCATAAAATTGTGGCTAAACTCTGCAAATATTTGATGTTTGATTTGGGTTTCAAAATGGTGGCATTTAATACATCTCTACCTAGTTACAAATATTTTTTTCTAATAGGCTATGCTTCCCACCAACTAGATCCCATAACATCCTTTTTTTGGAGCCTTCAGCATTCAAACATATTGCATGTGAGTCTACAGGACAAAGCAATGTTATACCACAAACCGTCAGCCATATTTAGGCCAAATGTCTACAGGACGTTAATTCCTGTGAATATAATTGGTCATTATGGAAGACCTTCCACTGAAGCACAAGATGGCCAGTGTGCATCTACACTGTAGGTAACCAGATTTTGAAGAGCAAGATTAGGAAAAATTTTGAGAGGCAGCTGGAGAATTGTGTTAGATGCCCCCTTTCCTGTTCCAGAACCCTCAAAGATTCTCATGGGAGGAAGAGAAAATAAACAGTGGAATGGTAATGTGTAGGGTTACACAATCAATGTCAGAGTCTTCTGACCTTCCTACTAATGTTTTATGGTCAGCAATTAATGGCAGACTGGTATTTTTATGAGTTTAAGAGGTGCTAGGTATTAAATTATCAAGATCAGAACAGTGGGATAAACGCTGTATTTTTACATCTGTCAGGAGATGTGGGCTGCAATCCTAAGGACACGTTCATGGACATAAGGCCCACTAAACAACATAGGACTTACTTGTGAACAGCCTTTCTTAGGCTTGCTCCCAAGGTAATTGCCCTTGACTGGGGAGCTCAGCAAATGCTGTGTTTGATTTATTTGTCAATCACTGTTGAATTTCTTTTACTATTTTCATTTAATATACTGTTTAAAATAAAGCTGTTTTAAAATGGGATATGGATATTGCAAAACTCAACAGATGTGTCATGATTTTCACCTTGAGGAAAAAAGAGTGAACAGTGATGTGAGTGAATAATGGTGTTCAGCTAGACTCCATTTGAATTTCCTTTGTATTCTTTTTAATGCAAATGAGAAAACGCCCTTCTATTTAGGGCCAATAGTTGTTTGCAGCTTGACCTGAGTAAGGACCCTCATTTGTTGGTTTCTATTAATGTGTAGTGTCATTTTCCCCTGTTTTAATTTCTCCAGAGTCCTCTATAATTAAAAAAAGATAATTTAATAAGCAAAAATAAGGCTTGAACTAGATGAGACACAGAGAGTTCTGTGTCTGCTATTTGCTTTGAGATTACTAGGATTGCCAACCTCCACATGGTGGCTGGCGATCTCCCACTATTACAACTGATCTCCAGCTGATAGAGATCAGTTCACCTGGAGAAAATGGCAATTGGACTCCATGGCACTGAAGCCCCTCCCCTCCCCAAACCCCGCCCTCCTCAGGCTCCACCCCCAAAATCTCCAGGTATTTCCCAACTTGGAGCTGGAAGCCCTAGAGATTAGTCATGGGGTCCTAATTCAGACCCACCTTTGAGGGTGGGGTTGAACTGAGGGCATTGTTCTGAACAGTTACTGCCCCATTGAGCTGCTATTTGCCCCACTGGTGCAAAACTACAAGGAACAAATAGAATGTCTCTGTGCTTTCCCCAGCAGGACAAATAGCAGCTTCACAGGGAAGTTTGGAGTCAGGAAATGGCATTGGGGGAGAGGCAGGCACGTACGCTCCCTCTGCCATTGTTCCAGTCTAAATTTGGACCTTATGCAACTGTTATAAAGAAACCTCTTGGAAGCGCTGAACATAGAGCTCCTCGCAAGCTTATTGTTAGGGTTGTCAGGTCCCTCTTTGCCACCGGTGGGAGGTTTTTGGGGTGGAGCCTTAGGAGGGCGGAGTTTGTGGAGGGGAGGGACTTCAATATAGAGTCCAATCGCCAAAGCGGCCATTTTCTCCAGGTGAACTGATCTCTATCGGCTGGAGATCAGTTGTAATAGCAGGAGATCTCCAGCTAGTATCTGGAGGTTGGCAACCCTACTTATCATCTAGTTCGATCCTAAATTGCCTAGAATGACTGTTACCTTTATTTTATCCATGAGAAGGATGGAAATTTCTCTTTCCTTTCCTTTCATATTGGGACATATAGCTTCCATGAAGCTAGTCATGAAGACTAGACAGCCCACTGATACTGATACATGGTACCCCGAAAAGACCAATTTCAGCTACCCTGTTATTTTATTTTATTTTATTTGCTTTGTTGCCTGGCTGCAAAGGTTCCTATACTTTATCCATTATGTAGAAGAGGAAATGCCAGCAAATGCTGCTTTTTTATTATATCTGGCAAGCTGTGCCTGCCAAAACTCCTTTTTGCACAAACCGTTGAAAGCAGGAAGCCATGTCCCCCTTTGCCTTTAATTATGTTCTACTGTATGGACTGAAGCAGTACATCTGATCTTTTTTATTATGGCTGAGTGCGTCTTCCTTATACGGTAGGTGACTAATGCTTGGGAAAGCAGTGCTGGTCAAGTGCCTCAAGTTGTGTTTGCAGTGATACAATATATTTTTTAAAAGTATAGCCACAAAGTTTCCTGAGCAAGAGAACAAGTAATCAGGTATTTTGACAAGGAAGGATTCAATCAGCAGTGTGTGTCATTAGTAAATATTTACAGTGTGGGAAGTTTGCTGAATAAAACTCTTGATGCAGCCTTGTATGACTCCTATTAGCTCTGTTGTGAAGTGTGTTATTAAAGTCCTGCTCATTGTTGTATAAATGGATCTCTGTAGTTTTGGCTTAGCTTATTATTGAGTGCTTTCCCCCCTTTCCTGCAGAAGACATAATGAAAAACACAGACAACCGGGAGCTGTTGTTATGAAAATACAGTGAAATTGGCCCTAGGGAAGAGCCGTAACTGGCAATCTGTGTCTCGAACAACCGCTTGAAAGCCTCCCCAAAGTCCTTCCAGCGCAATTTCGTTTGACCTTTCTTTAATGGTCATCTCTACTGGGCAATCAATTTGGCAGGTGCCTTGATGATCAAGAGTTCTGCTTGTGAAATAGACCAGGCTACCTGAAACGGTGTTGGGTTGCACTAATAAAAGTCACATGGTCTTGATTCAGCAAATCAAGTCAGCTAAAGCGAATGTTGCCCCTTTTTAGCAAGCAGCTGAAAGGTTTTAAATCCTATTGAAACCAGCAGTTACTCCCCCCCTTCTCTGTGTTTGTTTTGTGGTGATTTTAATGTGCTTAGGGAAAGCATCTTTTATCAGGTTTCAAATCAAATTGCATCAACTGAAAAAGTTATGAATTGATTTTGTACTTTTATTTGTACCAATGTAGCCTTTGAGTTAGATAAAAACTGGAAATAGAAAAAAATGACGCATGCAGTCACAACACTGATGCAAATATTTTCACACAGATGCATGCAAATAGTAAAATCAGTTCTTAAATGCTAAGATGTATTTACCATGTTCAGTGAGTTGTTCACAGTTCTCTTATTTGTGAGTGCCTGATTTGAATATTTGTATCCAGATACAACATTCTGTGTATTATACTTGCAACAATTAAAGCAGATGTTTTAGAGTCTTGTGAGTCAGAACAGACAGAGGTCTGCATATGGAACATATTTTTCCTAATGCTTCATTCCTAGGCTTGCCAACCTCCAGGTACTGGCTAAGAAGAACCAGTACTAAGCCAATATATACTCAATAGAATTCAATGAGCAACAATTTGTGTATTTCAACAATTATACGACAATACAAACATTGCAACAGTAATTTGAATGTATCTTCAAGCAGTGGCTCATTCTGCATTGAACAGGGGGTTGGACAAGATGGCCTATATGGCCCCTTCCAACTCTATGGTTCTATGATAATTGGCCACATCATTTTTCTGTAGGGACTTTTTTTCAATTAACAGCCAAATAACCGCCTCTTTGA
This sequence comes from Euleptes europaea, assembly GCF_029931775.1. Classification (NCBI taxonomy): domain Eukaryota; kingdom Metazoa; phylum Chordata; class Lepidosauria; order Squamata; family Sphaerodactylidae; genus Euleptes; species Euleptes europaea. Next base: position 73,967,654 of record NC_079313.1, read on the forward strand.
GTGGCCGAGGGAAGGTGCCCTGAGTTAGAGACTGATTTATAATCAATGTTAAGGGTTGATGTGGTCCTTATATGATGTTATCAACCAGAATGGGCAAGGATAGTGGCCATCACTGATCCCAGGATCTTGTCCACACCCATCATGGGAACTGGGTCAAAATGATCCATAAGTAGCCCAGGAGGTGTATAAGGGCTTTCTTCTGGTGTACTTATAACTGACATCCAGATCAGAGTATATTCTTGATATTTCATCAGCAAAAGGCTTGGCAAAGTTTCACAGCTAATTGTTTGCTCCTGAAACATTCGAGACTCAGATTTAGGCAGCAGCAAATTCTGAGCTAGCTTTAACAATTGGGATGAACTTGAACCAGTTGATGCTATAATAGCAGAGAAGTAACTGCCACTGCCACTTTGCAGGTCTTACAATAAGCTCTATAGCTCGACAATTTGTGTATAGAAACTGTACAGCATGAATCTACAACATAAACAAAACTTCAAAACCAACAGCAAAAAGCAAAGAACCAAAACTATAAATAAAAAGAAATAAAACAAGGACCATTGCTCGTTCCTATTGTAATGTTTCCAAGATTCCAGACTGGTTTGTCAAGTGGCAATGAGGAAAAGCTGTTTTTGTGAAAGGCTTCAGGAACTGCCCGCATATGGGTAGTAGGGTGCAGTGCCTTGGATTCCAGCATGTATGTTTTTAATATATACAGTTGCTTATTTATTGTAATTAATAGACATGTACCAAAACTAATGACTCTCAGACTCCATGAGATGCATTGTGTGATTTCCCCCTCCCCAATAGTGTGGTTTGTTTTTTTTAATGCTGAGCATCTGCAGTAGGCCGAGAGGATGAGTGATGAAACTGTATGTGGGTCACTTTCTCTGTGTGAGAGGGCTGCTCAACTGTTTCCCTTGTCTGTACAAAGCTACCCTTCCAAGTTATTTTTTCCCCACCCATGGGGGAAAAGATTTAGGAACATGAAATTTCCCCCCTCATAGTGGGCAAAGCACTTGAAAAGGCCATCAACCAGAAGTAAAATGGTTAAGCTGTCCACGGAGGAACACATATCTCCTCACCCTCGTAACTTTCCCTTCCCCCTCGCAACTTTCTGCAGCTGTTTTGGATTTTTTTTTTTAAGATGTGAAGGGAAAGAATCACACAAGTCAATGGTATGCGTACTTTTGGCCCTCTGGCCTAGTTCATGTATTTCTGTCTTCATGCATGCACAGCTGGAAAGATTCTTCCCCATGGTGTTGCCCCAGACACATAGAAACAGTAATGTGATAACGCTAGGGTGCGCAACATGCAGCGTGGCCAAGACACCGTTGAAATAAGTTTCCCCTCCCATGGAGGAGGGATCAGAATGCTGAATCCCACCTGATCCCTGAAATGTCTGCTCTGTCCCAGATGGAATGTTTCCTGGGCGAGTGTGAGTTAGAACAACCATATCTGTTTCAGTTGGGGTGGAGAATCCTGAACTCCCATCTGCCATCAGGAGATGTAACCAGGTTCGGTCATGGGGCAGCCTGCTCAGCTCCCGTCAAGATCCATTATGGCCTGTAAAGCTGTTTGAGTTGTGGACTCATCGTATCCCAAGCAGGGCCCCCAAAGTGTACTACTTATGTATCATCTACTTCTTTGGGGCCAATGAGTTTGCATGCAGTCTAACCAGCAAAGCTGCAATCAGCTTACTGAATAAAAATCTACCAGGAAGTCAGTTTCTTCTGCCATTGCCAAGGATCTGGCATTATCTTTAGTGAAACAGAATAGTAAGCAGCCATTATTTTTGTTAGAAATAGTGAGCTGCAACAGTAGTTAAGAAGAACTGTTGGGACATCTCAGGAACCACATCCATACATGATGTCTATGCAGGTAATATTATTGCAAAGAGGCTATTACTGTCAAGAGCACCCTCAGACTTTTTCTCTTTAATTGGGCACATGCCTACATTCATGCTTTACTGCCTATCTTTAATCCTCCTTGGGACTGCAGAAGGAGAGGAAGATAAAGTTATGCTTCATGGATGGAAATCCTTCTATCCCTGGAAATGCTCCAATGGATTCAAGCCAGTGTGCTGGATAGTGAACAATTTGCCATTTCCTTAAATTTGAGTAAATAACAGTGATTAATTTCTTTATCACAACCAGAGTCCTTGAATATTTTAATGAAATGACACCAATACTCAGAGGGACATGAGAATTGTTCACATGAAGACATGAAGCTGCCTTATACTGAATCAGACCCGTGGTCCATCAAAGTCAGTATTGTCTACTCAGACCCACAGCAGCTCTCCAGGGTCTCAGGTAGAGGTCTTTCACATCACCTACTTGCCTAGTCCCTTTAACTGGAGATGCCAGAGATTGAACCTGGGAACTTCTGCACTCCAAGTAGATGCTCTACCACTGAGCCACGTCCCCTCCCCTAAGATAGAGATACAGCAACAACATTTTAAAGTCTCTTCTTTTTGATATGTAAATATTTATCCAACTCTCTCAAATATAGCATTTTGCTATACTTTTCCTTTCACTATGACAGCAGAGTGAATACGAACGGAAAAGAAACCCAGTTTTGTTGCTTAACTATGAAGCAATCAAAGTCCACTGCCCATTTAATCTGTATTTCAGATGTCCCCTGGGTTTGACAGAGTTCATGTTCACGTTGTGAGGTTCTAAAATGCACACTCAGAGGATCAAACAGAGGAAAATTGGCAGCTATGGCTGTCTCCTCTGGGTGGGCAGAAAGTAGCTCCTTGCAAAATATCTTTTATTTTTCTTCTCTGTCTTCTTCCAAAAGCCGATGTGAGAGTGACCTGGAAAGAAGCTTTGAATTTTATTATATCCTGCAATCATATTCGTTCATCTAGCTTGGTTCTCTGCTCCAAGACCACCCTGATGAGCGCAGCCCACATTTTCACGTTTTCTAGGCAATATTCTATATAGATTTATAAAAATATGGGAAGGAACCTTTCAGAAGAAATTGGTAAAACAGTGATATACTGAGACTGTATTCATTGAAATGTGTACAGGTTGTTCAAAGTCTGTATAATTGCAATTAAAAACAACAATAACAACAAAATGGAATTGATAATATATGAATAGTGGAGATTTAGATGGCAGAAAAGAGGATGTTTGCATGAGAATCATTTTGAAGAAAAACAAAGCAACACCTTTTTATCTGCAGCATTAGGAGAATAGCCACAATATTGGGGAAAAGATTTAAAAGATGATGCTTGCTTCAATTCAGTTTATGAAGAAAATTTCACATGCAGTTAATGATTTCTCTGTGGCTTTAATGCTGTCTGTAAAGGGCTTGTTTACACAGCTGAGATTTTGAAGTTGATATCTCCGAGTTATTCTATATAGAGAAGGCTTTGTATAAAGCATTCTTGGTTGTTTTATCAACAAATCCTTATCTATCCTATAGTTGTGGTGTGTTTATCGTATGCATTACAATGGAACAGGCTGTTTCTCCCACTCATATTTATGTGCGCTGCATATATATTTATGTGGAGTCCCTGCACAGTTAGTTGCATTTTTAGTTAGAATTGTAGACAGCATGAACTGTAGGGTTGCCAGCCTCCAGGTACTAGCTGGAGATCACCAGTTCACCTGGAGAAAATGGCCACTTTGGCAATCGGACTCTATGGCATTGAAATTCCTCCCCTCCCCAAACCCTGCCCTTCTCAGGCTCCACCCCAAAACCCTCCTGCTGGTAGTGAAGAGTGACCTGGCAACCCTAATGAACTGCCTTATCCTGAAACCAGTTGCTCCCATCCCTATATCTTCTTGCTAATACATAGATGTTATTTTGAATACACCCATCTCTGCTGTGTGGACCTAAGAGAAGGAACCTGAGTGAGTATCCTATTGCTGACTTGCAAGCAAAAGGGAATGTTACAAAAGTGGTTTACTCACATAAATCTCTATAGCCTAGAACAGGCACGCATATGCATACTGAACAAATGTACAGCAAGCAAGATGGTTACCTTCTGTCTCTGCCCCTGCCATGCATATAGCATGAAATCAGAACAAAATGTAGATACAATGGCTCTAGCTGAAATCAGGAAACCTGTTTTCATGTTATGCTGAAACTACAAAAGCTGAGGGTGGGGCCAAAGGACATTAAGCACATTCAGAGTGTACATTTGTATATACACATATATGTGTGCATACTCATATACAACTTAAGCTACACCCACCAGACATAACCCTGCTCTATGTTTGATATGATTACATATCCTTGAATGACATAAATATGAATCACTAATTTTTCTAGAAATTGCTAACTTTGTTTTGGTTCACTCCAGTTTCTGATTCACCCCTTTTAAAAGATGAAGATAATCAGTGTGTCCAAGTATTATTCCAGGATACCTGATCAGGTAAATACATCCGGAAAAGATTATCTTATCAAGCCTTTGTGAGCCAGGGGAGATCAATTAAAGACTATATCCAATTTGCTCGAAGCAACTGTTTGCCTTCCTTGATATATAATGCCAGGAACATGAGCCAACTCCCATGGTTGTGAATGAGTAACTTTCTGAGTTCTATTGTGTTTTTTAATAGGTGAAGCATTTTTCTTCATTCATGGCTAATTCAACTCTAGAAATGTCTGAAGGGAAATAAATTAAAATCCATTTTGAGCCCTTTGAAATGTCTCTCAGAAAACAAAATCATCTGGGGAACAAATCAGCATTCCCTGATATCTTAGAAATGGTGCTGTCCTAGTTTTTAATAAAATTAAGCAGCTATGAGATAACAGATGCTAATTTTTTCCACAGTCAGGCAGCTGTTTGAATGACATCAAAGGGGCAGCAATCACACCAATTAAACTTAGCATCAGCAACAGGAAAGAACAAGTGGATGTAAAGGTATGGCCTTGTTCAATTGACCAAACGGGACACTCAACATATGGAGGAGGGATGAGATCACTCTTCTGGCCCCATTCCCATCCTCCATGCACTTATCCAGCTCTTCTGCACACAGTGTCTATGGATATACAAGGGGGCTTTATCTCTGTGTTATTTGAGCCACATATACTTTGTACATGACTAGTGCTTATACAGAGGAGCTGGATCAATGCTTGAAGATCAGAAGTGCAACTGGTAGTAGTGGTGTGCATAGGGTTGCCAGCTTCCAGTTGGGGTGTAGAGATCTCCTGGAATTACAGCTGATCTCGACTACAGAGATTTAATTTGGAGGAAATGGCTGCTTTGGAGGGTGGTCTCTCTGGTATTTTGCCTCACTGTGGTCCCTCCCCTCATCAAACCCTGCCTTCCCAGGCTTCACCCCCAGGCTGGTGGACTGCAGCAGAGAGGTTTTCTCCCTGGTCCACCGGCCCTGTATTTATTTGGCCTTGCTTCACTGCCTGGGTTCAGTTGGCCTCATGGCTTTGCCCCGCCCTCTCACCCGTTATTGCTTGTGTTGTTATGTTATGGTTCATCTGTTACTACTGCATTTCTCATCACAACGTATTAGCAGTATCTGCATGGGGCCGGATCCATTTTGGGGGGAAAGCTGGCCTGTGTGCCCCTTTTCCTCACCTTTGGGGATTCCACTAAGGGATTGGGGGGAGACTTGCAGGAGACATGCCCAGCTTGTGGGCTGTTAAGGCAGTCTCTTTTCAAGTGGCATGGGAATCATGCAGTGGCCTAAGCCCAGGTGGAATCCCATATACTGCCATCCAGTTACTCCCCAGCAGGCGGGCTGGGAGTAGAAGGTTTACACATCAGTTGGCAGACAAATCCGCTGATGTCATGGATCCTGCCCCTATGCTATGCCAAGGTTCTGTCAGCTGTAACCAATAAAAGTTGTGGTCGTTTGCATTCCAGCAATGTGACCTGGTCATTTGCACGCTTGTTGTGGGCTTCATTGCCCCCCCTCTCCCTTCCCCCCATTGGTGCTAGGTCAGCAAACAGCTAGGTCCACTAACTAAATGCTATCTTAAAAGCCAAGGATTCACAATGAAAAAAAAAGAAACTATCTGCTCAGATGTACAAAAAAAGGAAAGGCAGAAGATCAAAACAACCAAATATTAAACCACATAGAATCCAAAACAACTGCATCAAAAATACTTGTCCTGAACAACCCCCAAATGTGCGTACTCTTACTATCTCCTCTGGGGAAAAGAACAGAGGAAAGGCTAGCTTGCAGTAACACTCAGACCAGTCTTTTGAGAAGCACCTTCCAGGAAGGATCTGTCCAGCCAGGGTCTAGTGAAATCCAAGCAAGGTGTCTCTCCTAAGACACAAGGAGCAGCAAGCGCAGCACAAATGGGGTACAAAATAATCAATGTAACAGATTGCTGCAGTTTAAAATTTCTCTCCCTTCTGAGAAAGACTGTGTGATTGGCCAAGGGAACTCGCTTGAATGATACTAGGGCTTGAATTGGCTGAGAGAAATGTTTCCTAGGAATGGGGAGAAACTTTAAAAAAGGGGAGGGGCAGGCAGACTGTTAAATTTCCAACAATTATCCTACTGGGAGGGAAGGCAGCATGGTATAGCCCAATCTCATTAGATCTCAGAAGCTAAGCAGGGTTGATACCTGGGAGACCACCAAGGAAGCCTCTGCAGAAGAAGGCAATGGCAAATCACCTCTGCTAAATCACTTGCTCTGAAAGCCCCTTGCTGGGGTCGTCATAAGTCAGCTGCGACTTGATGGCACTTTACACACAAACAATATTCATCTGCACACCGCTGAAAAGTAGTCCCAATTCTTTCATATTGATTGGTTTCTGCTTTGGTAGCTGAACTGAGCTAGAAGCAACAACAACAAAATCTGCAAAGTCGACATCCGGCCAGCCGCCCATCAGTATATACAGCTGGGTGTAATCCGCTTACTGATGACAGCCCAGCCTGAAATTCCGGACTAGCTGGGCGAGGGAGCACATCAATAATGTTGGGGAGAAGATCACCCCCTGGGGGACTCCACATACCAAGGGGTAACATGGTGACATCCTCTCCCCTAGCGCTACCCTCTGTCCCCACCCCTGGAGAAATGAGACCAGCCATTGCAGAGCTGTCTCATGTATACCACTATTGGCAGTGTGGTCAGTCAACAGATTGTGGTCGACCGTATCAAACACTGCCGTCAGATTGAGCAGTGCTGATCCACCTTGATTCAGCTGTTGATGGAGATAGTCTATGAGAGGGACCAGAGCCATCTCTGTCCTGTGGCTAAGCCAGAAACTGGACTGGAATGGGTCCAGGGCTGATGTGTCCTCCAAGAAAGCCTGGAGTTATTCAGCTGCCGCTGTCTCAGCTATCTTTTCCAGGAACAAAAGGTTCAACATTGGATGAAAGTTGGCTGGATCAATTGGATCCAGAGTGTTGTTTTTTTTCAGGAGCAGCCATACCACTGCCTCTTTCAATGATAGAGCCAGCATGGGGTAGCTGTTTGAATGGTAGACTAGGATCTGAGAGAGACCTGGATTCAAATCCCCCTCTACCTTGAAGCTTGCTGTATGATCTTGGTGGGTCATTCTCTGTCTCTGCTTCAGCTTAACCTACCTCAAAGGGTTGTTGAGAGGATAAATGGAACATGAGATCTTGGAGGAAGGGTGGGAGAAAACTACTAAATAAATAAATCAAACTGGGGATGAGGTGGGTGAGGAGTGCTGCCGCCGCACAGTTCTTCTCAAAGACAGCTGGCTTGATGGCAGTTAGAATCATAGGCGGGTCAGTGAAGTTGCCCTCTTATGTCACCGTTGTCAGTGATGATTCTGCTTGTCTTGGCCAAGGCAGTGACACAGCAAATGCAGCATCTAGGTTGGGGAGCTCTAGTCTGCTCCTGCCACTTATTCTCACAGACGTATTTGGTTGTATTGGATACACTGACCTGTGATCAAGATACTTGTTGACCTAGATGTGTGACTGAGAAATCGCAAGTGTGCATGATATCATAGCTTGATGGGTGTTCTACATGCCTTAGAGGGAACAGGGAAGTACAGTGTTGTCTTTTGCATAATTTGTGATGGCCTCTGGTAATCTTTTTCAGATGCTTCATCAGTTGTCTTGCCATCATAATCTATTCTGGGACAGTGCATGAGTGAAGGGGATCATGAAAACCAGAATCAAACAGCATAGCAGTAATTCAGCATGAAGTGATGGAAATTCATGGGTGAGGGAGGGGCTGGTTTTTCAAGTTGGAGAGGATGTTTTCCACACGCATTGATGAGGCTTAAAATGGGATGTGTTTCCAATAAAACATGACATAAATAAAATAAAAAGGGAGCTATTTTGTCAATTTTCAGAGGGGGCCCTGTGTTGTAATCAGACTAGTATGAATAAAAAAGAAGCCAAGCCAAGAGAACATTGCAAATGACAGTAGTGGCGGTCGTGGCTCATGATTTGAAAAATAGAACTAGAAAATTATTTATTTGATGGCTGAATTTGTTTTCAATCTTATTGTCATATAGGAGCAACTTCTGCAGTCCTCTCATGGCTCTCATCACCTTTGAGTAATGCAGTTTGATGAGTAAAGATGGAGAAGGGCTGCAATCCTAAGCACACTTATTAGCGAGTAAGTCACATTGAACTCACTGGAAATAATTCTGAGTATACATGTTTAAGATTGCATGGAAGAGGTGAGTTATGGCGTCTTATTTGTGGGACCCAAGATGGTAAGAGTTGAACTCCACTACGTAGGAAGTACTTTTTGGTTAAAAGTAATCAACCATATCTTCCTCTTCTCCAGCTCCCAAATTCTCAGGCATTCAACATCTTAAACTAGATCTAGGAATCCAGCACTTTGTTATACCTGTATGGCATATAATATATGCTGTGTTTTGGGCTCTGCCACTGGTCTCAAGTTGACATTATGAATTGGTGAACAGCGTATGTTTGTACGTGGGGTGCTTCTCTTCATATTTACTGAAATCCTTTGCCCAATGGCACCATAAAACTCCTAATTCTCATTTAATCTGTGGAAGTAATCTCTGTTGAAAGTTAAGAAGCAAATGCTGAGTCACTAAGGACATGAAAGTGTGTGTCTTGGGGAGGTGAACTCACCCATTACCCCCTCGTCATGTTAGATCCACTTTCATGTTAGCTGTAAGAAGCAGTAAAAACTGGAAGTGTGAGGATGTCCAGCTTTCTTCTGCTACTTTTTCAGATATGAAAAGGAATACCTGCACCAGCCTTGTAGATAGATACATATCCTCTCCAAGGAGGGGGGCAGGGAGAGCCTGCCTGGCCAGGCCTGAGCAGTTGGTTCCTGGACATGCTGAGCAGTTGAGCACGGTAAGACTCAATGGGTCTGCCCCATCCCTCACCAGGACCAGCCTCACCAGATGAGATTCATCCAGTCACTTGACACAGTGAGGCTGCGCTGGGTGACGGGTAGCTGGTAGTGTGCATCCTTTGCTACTGCAATCCCTCCTTCCCTGTACCATCTCTTTGGGCTGGGGTGGCCCTGGTATAGGCATTCCCACAGACCTGTATCTACAAATGCATATTCCTGTGACCACATATAGTAACAGTCAAGCCAAAGCAAGAGTTCAATTTGGCTTGAGTTCTGTTCTGTTGGTTTAGTGTAATGGTTAGTCCAGCCCTGATCCCTTCCTGTGAAAATGTCTGCATTTTCCTCCAGTACCACAGTACAAAGTGGGAATACAAAACCTATATGGAAACAGCAAATAAAAATTAAAATATATTATAAAATACAGGATATTTTCTAATGTAGGTGTATATTTTTAAAGTCTTTGTTAGTACTTCACACTTTTGTGGTAGTTTTAGCTGACCTTTGCAGTGGGGTTGTGCATTGAGGAATGGGGCTCTTAGAATATACTCCTCTCCTGCATATAATATTAATGTAATAGGTCATGTAAATCAAACAAGGTCAGTAGTGAGGAGCAGTTTATGGCTACCCTCATAAATTTGTAAAATATTTGAAAGTCCAGTAGCAACTCTTGGGGCCCAAACCCTGATTCTCAGGACATTCCTCCTCCTGTATCCTTACATCAGTCAATCAGTTTTCATGAGCTGCAAAACCAATATGATTATGACTTCCATTTCCCTGAAGTGTATTCAATTTCCCTTTACTGTTGTTGTCATGCACAGTCCTGAGCCACCTTTCATCTGCCCCCACCACTCATCATCTTTCCACGTAAAGCCCATGATGCATTGCTTTCTTAAGCAGCCTATTCCTTGTAGGCTCTTATATCAAAATCTTCTTAACCTCTTGTGCCTTGGAGCTTATAAAGGAACTGGTGTGCATTAGCAGCTTAAAAGTAGCTCCGTTCCAGCAAAGAAATCTGCAGGAGTAAGCATGGGCACAATGCCTGGAATGGACGTCTTGATTACACTTTTCATTTCAGTGGCTTTGGGTTTGTCTAGGCACTGACATTGTTCCAAGAGGAAGTACGTATTCCTGCAAGGCTCAGTTTAGGGATCTGGGAGAATGTTTGCTCTGTGTCACCAAGGGATGTTTCTGCAATTCTCCTCATCCAAATTTCTCCCAGGATTGTGGGATTTTGAATTGTTTGGTCTTGTTTCTGAAGTAGGGATGCCAGCCTCCATGTGTGACCTCTGGATCTCCTGGAAGTTCGGCTCATCTCCAAACTACAGTGATTAGTTCCCCTGGAGAAAATAGATGCTTTGGAGGGTGGACTCTATGGCATTATACCCCACTGAGGTCCCTGTCCTCCCCAGGTTCTGACCCAAATCTCCAGGAGTTTCCCAACCTGGAACTGGCAACTGGTGGCAACCCTATTATGAGGTGGAGCTGGTGTAGTGACTTGTATTTTTTTTCACAATAAGGACTATGAACATCTGGGGGCATTTCTAATTAAGAAAACGGTGTGGGGAAAATCTTTTTTTTGAGAGCTACATCTCCCCACCCCATATCTGCTGTCTTGTAGCTGCTTGTAGTAGTTAAATTGCATATCTGAGGATCAAAAAACACAGATTCCCGGATGCCCTGTATAGTTTGACCATGATGTTGACATACATTAACAATTTAACACAGCTTCCATCCCTTCTTCACTTGGGTCTTTCTCCCTCTTCTACATTACAAATGTAAATATGTTATATCTCATATTTCTTCCATAAAGAACTAGTGTAGTAGAGTGGCTAAGACAGGAAAGTCCTCTGAATATGACTTCATCAAAGAAATCATTATGTATACTTAGACAAATTACGTTGTCTCTCTCTATCTCTTGACCCATCTGCATTTTGGAGTTCCTGATCTACCTGATAAGGTTGTTGTCAAGATTTAGGATTGCTAAAAAGCCATCATGGGCTTCCAGTAAATATTCTCCTGGGGTCTCCCCTGACACCCCTCAGACCCAATCCGTATATCACATGGCCCTCCCAAAGACAACGAGGACTGTAGAATTTTGTTCTCCTTAACGACCCCCTATTAGTTCCTCTTAAAGGATTACAACAGTTAGTGTTATGAATACTTGAAAGTACTACATAAATATTATGTATCATGGAATTCAAGGCAGCATACCCACGGTTCCCAGCAGGTTTCCCTGAGATATATGATCACCTACAACCAACCTGTGCGTATCAGTAAATCACTACATAAAAAGAATCTTGCTATAACTTGATATGCAGTTACCTCAGACTTGCTCTTTTATATGTGTTTTATCAATATGTTCGAGTAACCAAGAGAGGTTAAAAGTAAAGGAATGAAAGGCGCAGCAAATTGCACATACTCCAATTCCAGAGTTAATTTTAGAAAATGTTCTTGTTGGACCAGAACTAAAGATGACTGGAATTCAGAAAAGAACTTCTAGAACAATCAAAAGAACAAAAAAGGGGAAACCTGTGAATCTTATTGGCTTCTGCAATCCAGCATTTATTAGCAGGGTTCCACTCATGGGATGTCTTTTCCTTTTCTCAGCTCTGAAGGTTTACACAAAGACTATTTTCTGGCTGTTTCCACACAAGACACATTTAGAGCAGTAAGGAAAGCTACACGGAGAAGCATATCCATGTGGAAGCACTGCTGCAAGGAAGCCAAGATGGATCAAAACATCCACATGGAAACAGCCCAAGCTTCAAAATCCAATTTTTAAGGAGACATCAATTAGCTATTCGAAGTATCGGGAGAAAGAGGGACAAGCAGCTTAAGTCTGCATGAATCCTGACTAAAAATAAGGGGATGGAATGGATTACTCTTTAGATTTGTTCCAGCCATACCATTCCATGATTTGATTTCTCTTGGGAATTCAGCCCACCCAAAGGCAGTTGCTGATAAATGGCAAGTTTGGAATTTAACCACCTTATAATATTTAGGATGCATTGCAATTATTCTGCTCCACTCAGTCAAATAATAGATTAGCTAACACTAGTTTTCAGTTACCTAAGCTGGACCTTTTTTGTTTGATCAAAGCTCCCAGGGCAATTGAAAAAATACTTCTCTGAACTTGACTTATCTCCCTAAACCACAAGCACTTCCTAAAACAAATGAGGTTCATACAGGGTTAGAACTATGCTTGTAGATTTCCAGCCTATTTCTTTCATCCCACCTGTCAAGTTTTATAACATCCTAAAAGTATTTGGGTTTTGCTTAAGAGTTTTTCCAGTCAGTAAAACCATTGGAAATATATTTTTTGGCATTCAGTGTTTCAGAGCACTATGTTAATGTGGGATAGGCAAAGGAGCTTGGGGAAAATAACTCCGCCATATATAAAGGGTTGAACTATGCACAAAACCAATCTGACCCTCAGATGTCTGTAAAATATTTGTTTATTTCCCCCTTTCCTTTCTTTGCTCCACTCACTTACAATCTAGTTCCTCAAACCATTACTTTTTTGTATCTATTTTTCATTTCATTTTTATTATCCCTGTCTAAGGATCAAAAACAAGAACAGGTAGTACCTGTTTATTGAGAATGGATGCACCATAACATTATTCCCATCTGTTTATTATTAGAGATTATTTCTGTATTATTATTAGGGATTAAAGCTAATACTGTTGCACTATTGCTGACACTACTGATGCAATTGCCCAGTTTCATGAGAGCGTCTACTCACATTGTTTGCTTGACAAGATTATTTTTACATATTTCTATTTTCTCTGTTCACCCCCCTTCCCCCTTTCCCAATTTCTTATCCAACTAATATCACTATTTTGAGCATTTTATTATTGGCATTCTGCTGCTCTGAGTACTTTGGTAGAATGGTAGTTTATAAATATAGTAAATAAATAATTTCCAGAAAATACAGTATACATTGTGATAACCAAAACCATTCCATGACTGCCCTTGCATGCAGTGCTGGATTTAGATAAGCATCCTACAATGATTTTGCAGGCATCAAATGGAGAGATATCTAAATGGAATTTGGTTGTATTAAGAGGTTCAACACACACTTGAGTGCTGAATACTATGGGAAACCAACACCAAAACAAAAAATTGACAAGGCTGCTTGGAATATTGGGCAAGTCTCACTATGGGAGATTATTTTAACTCTTTCCTCCATTTTCATGTATGTCCTTCTTCCCAAAATGACAGTTTTCTTCATCAGGGAAAAAAGACATGGACAAGTGCTAATTGCAACCTTGCAGGGACATTTCAACTGGGGAAAAGCAACAGAAGGAAAATGTTCCTGCAAAGTTAACCTTTCTTCCCCTTCCTCCTATCTTCCTCCTAATCACAGATTCCCCTCCTGATTACTATGATGCCATTTTGTTAAGTTACAAAAGTGCCCGAAAAGATCTAAGTTCAAGGAGTTCAGTATGTAATAGCTGTACTGTAGTCCAGAGTCATAATGCCCACATCCATCAATCTTGACTTCATATACTAAGGACATGTTGACTCTGACCATATATGGAAGCTGTCCAACAATTCACAAGGATCCTGGCACACCTCCCCGAAGCCACCTTGCGCTCCCCACAGAAAACAGGATAAGGGAAAAAACAATGGCAACATACTGTATGGAGGACTGCTGTGTGCCCAGTAGAAACTTTGTGCCTATCCACATTTCTTCTGGTCAAGGGTAAGTCACTTGTGAAGCCCACACAATCAGAGGAGCTGTCACACCAAGACTATACACAGTGAAATAAAAATGTAACTTATACCTCTTGATAACATCCAACCAGTGTATATGACAATTACAAAACCAATGTGGTGCTTGTTGTTTAATGTGAGTAATCTTTTGCTGAAAACCATATCAACCTTTATATTTTGATATCCATAAATGTGTTGATCTCTAGCATGGCTTTGTAGATATAAAAAACTGTATTTTGGAATCGGATCAAACCAGAAGAAAATGTTAAAAAGAATATTTTGTACTGTATTTGAGAACAATGTACACATAGCTTATAGTAGGTGCCCCAACCTTTTAGAGACTATGGGCACCTTTGGAATTCTGGCACAGGGTGATGGGCATAACCACAAAATGGCTGCTGCAAGAGGTGGAGCCAACCACAAATTATCAGGGAGTAAATCTTCAATATTTCAGACAGAAGCTCTGTTTAGGAGGATACCTATTAAAATTAGCATACTGTTTAGATATATTTTATGGCAAATACACAGTCTACCTTCAACCATGCAATGAAGTTCTTTGTGTTGTGGTGCCTGCTTCTGCCAAAGCAATCTGTTAAAAATCTGCACAGCCAATCAGATGCTTTGCTGGGCAAAAGCTCCACCTGGTCCTGCCTACTTTCTAAAAACACATGGTGGGCATCAGAAAAGGTGTCAACAGGCATCATGGTGGCCATAGGTGTTATTTTGGGGACCCGTGGCTTATAAAGTAATAGATTATTATTATATGAACTGCTTTAATTGTTAATTACCTTCATTATGACATGAGAAAATACTGCATGAATTGTCCTTGGAATGTTCATTTTCACCTTCAGTAGAGTACATATGCTGAAAACTAAAAGAAGAATGATCATAGAGATTACTGAATATCATTGCTGATATAGTTGCTAAATACATTCAAATGCTTCCTGCTAAAGAGCTTCTGCAGGTCTTAACACCCTGTTTTTGTGGCTATTGAACTGGAGATCAGATCCACACAGTTTTTAAAACTCTCATAGATCAAAAGCAGATGCTCTCCAAAGACATTTTGGCTGAGATTTTGATGTCTGGGAACATTGTTACAGCAGGAGAAGACAATTTATCTTTAAAACATGAAAGCTTCCATTCAATAATAACCAGATGTATGTTGAAAATGAAAGGGAAAAAAGTATTAAGAAGGGTGTCAGTTGCTTGATTCATTTGTCTTCCCTCTAAAGCTCACCTTTATTAGGGTGAAGTGCAGATTCTTCTGACGCCCAGACATAATATAATGGAAATAAAAATATTTCATGTTGTAAATCTTTAACAATTTGTAAAGAAAATGTAAATTCTTTCTAAATATGAGTTTCCCTCAGAGAAGATACACATCATAATATTGTGAGAAAAAAGAATGTTAATTTTCTTCCTTGACACATATTGCTGCTTTTCTTTCTCCCACCACCCCCACCCCCGCCCGGTTTGATGGAACTAAACTCAGTTACACTCTGTGACTATTTTCTCTAGCTAGTTTTGGATTATTGGATAATTTGGATTATAACTGTGTCTGAAACCTGCCTTTATGTAATGGAGAAACGTGCTCTGAGAAATGTGGAGATATATGCATTGTTCCCATTTCTGCATATGTGAACCACTATTTCAAAGTTCTCAGCACTGGCACACTTTGTGACCTATGAGATATGCAAGAAAAGTGGCCAGTCAGGCAGCGTACTTGACAGTGGGCCAAGCCCTCTATCTGCATTCAAATCTGGAAAGAAAAGGATCTTTGTTTTTCAGAAAATTATCTTGCCCTATAAACGGGACCGAAATATGTCCCCAAAGTGTTGCTTTGCCACTGTCATGGCCTGGATACTGCTCCTGAAGCTTCTTAATTGAAATCTGTCATATTTCCTGTTTACTTGCCTTTTGGGACCACCTTGGGTTTTAGGTCCAGCTATAATTCCTGTTTGCATTATCGGCTGTCCAGACACTACATGGATAGTAAGGAAAGCTGTCCCTGCTTATTTTACACAATTATGAAGGCTTGTATATATAGATAAGTTATATACATATAGACTAATGAATGATGTGAATAATTTTTTCTGTCTCACTGCTACAATTCATCCATACAGAACCAGGTTAGCAGTAGGTTCGGGATAGCCAAAAGGAAGTACTACTGCATATTAGTCGTCCTTTCGGCTCGGGAACGCCCCTATGAGGGTTGCACAGGTTTTTTGCGCCGGGTAGAGGGTTGCCTCCTAAGCCTGGCGCAGGCATTCCTCTCAGGAATGCGCTGCAAGAGGTGACATCCACTGCTTCAGAAACCTTTAAAAGGGGATTGGATAGATTCATGGAAGTTGACAGTGACTGTTAGCTATGATGGTTCACTGCCAGTATACTCCTCAATGCCAGTTGTTGGAGGCAACTGTAAGGAAGAGGCTATTGCCTTTTTCTCCTGCTGGTGGAATTCTCAGAAGCTGGCCAGTGTGGGAAATAGAACCATCTTTGGTTTGATCCAGCAAGCCTCTTATTTTATTCTTATGAAAGCTACAGGGCATGTAGTTAGTTACCTTATCCTCATTTTTTACAAAAGGATTAAAAATATAATTCAGTGATCCACTGCATCTTTAAGTATGCTACTGAATTATAAAAGAACAAGGGGGAAAAGGAGACTGTGTTTTTCCAGCACTGAGGGGAAGGCATTTTGTGCATGACCAGAAGTATTTTTCTTCCAGCACTCAGCTCATGCTGAAAACAATCTCTTGGGCTAAGCCCTTGCAAAATCTTGGCACAAGCTGAGTAGCTAGTTGTGAAGGTTGACAATAGTAGAAACAGATTTTAGAGGGGTAACCATGTTAGTCTGTTGTGGCAACCCTCCCCCCCCCCAAAAAAAGAAGAAGAATTTATGCCTCTATAAAAAAAAATAACACCACTATCAGGGCTCTCCACTAACAAGCCTCCTCCCCATGGAAGACAAGACCGACTTTTCACATCTCCCCAATTTTCCTTCTTTATGTTGTTGTGAGCTTGTTTTTTAATTTAATTTTTGTCTTGGGTAAGAAGAAATATTTTAAAGTATGTTTTCAGTTGAGTACTTTTTTGAAAGAGAGACTGATGTCTCTCTTCATTCAGTGGGCCTTATTCCAAGTAATTTATATCTCATCTGTACTTCTGTTTATACTGCCCTTCAGTATCCAGGCTAGGTCCATTGGCTGAGGAGTCTTTCTGATTTGCTTGCTTTTTTAAAATTTTATTTTATAGTTGCACTGTATCCGATTGCAGTCTGCACAGTGTAAATCATAAATAAAATCTGTTCTTTAGTAATCCTGTCCCTTTTCCTTTACTGAGTCTTACCTAATGAACAATTATTATATTAATGGTGTCAGGAAGCCAAATGATTTGTTTAGCTATGACATTTGTATTGAATTAGGGTCATATGGGGGCATAGGGTTGCCAGTGCCAAGCTGGGAAATTCCTGGAGATTTGGTGGTGGAACCTGGGAATGGAAGGGTTTGGGGAGAAGAGGGATCTTAGTGGGGCATAATACCATAGAGTCCACCCTTCAAAGCAGCCATCTTCTCCAGGGGAACTGATCTCTGTCATCTGGAGGTTAGTTGTAATTTCAGAAGGTGGCATCCCCATGGGGGCAGATAGAATCTTTGTCTGGAGGCCCATGGTGGTTCTCAGCAGCCCTGGTCTGCAGCCATGTATGCTAGAAACAGTGTGATGATTTCGTTTTGCTATTCTTATTATGCTGTTCTTAATATTTTTCTTTATAACCCCAATTTTGGAAGGTGTATATACTTACATGACCTTCTTCCACACAAGTCCCTTTTGTGTAATATTCTCAAACTGTATTTAATAAGCTGACTGAAGTTTCTTGTTAATGCAATGGTATTCCTTTCTAGCCCTGTGAATGTGGTTCAGCTGTTCCCCTGGCATTGCTCAGAGGTAATTCAGTGGATTTTAATGGAGGAGAATTTTCATCCATTATTCCGAATGTTTTATGTGAAAGTCAGAGTTTGAACTGTTTCTACCATCATTTCAAAATCACCTCAATTTCTTTCTCAGCCAATTTCGCACATCTAGCTGAATACCAGCACGTAAACCCATGATTTCCTGACCTTTGCATAATTTTATTCCCATTTTCATACAAAAAGAAGAAAAATGTTTTTAGTTCAACCCCTGAGTATTATTTATAATAAACCTGCTTCAGGTAGGATGTAAGCAAATTGGAAGAACATTGACATTGTATAATCTGGTATAATCTAGTTCTTGATAATGTGTTGCACTGGGATGTGGGATAAGATGCATAACTATTTGTGTGTCACAGGTGATTTATGGCAAACCCGTATGGTTTTCAAGGCAAGAACTGTTCAGAGGTGGTTTGCCATTCTCTTTCTCCACGTGGGCTGAGAAAAAAAAATTGACTGCATTCATGTAATGTCTTAATCACAGAAGACCTACATACAACAAAGACTTGTGAAACACACTGCCATGAGAAGGCCACTGGCCTTAATAACTAGGGTTGCCAGGTGTCCGCTGGTGGTGGGCAAACCCCTGGCCATTTATCCCTCTGCCCGCCGACCACCTGAGGGTCAGCGGGCAAACGTGCACGCGTGCATGCATATGGTGCGCGGCACTTCCGGTTTAGAACCGGAAGTTCCGCCTCACGAGGGGCCTTTCCCTCTTAGTTTGGGTGGTAAAGGGCCGCTTCTAAACCGGAAGTTCCACGTGTGTGTTGGCACGCACGCACAGTTACAAAGAAAAGCCTCCCGCCGGAGGCACCTGGCAACCCTATTAATAACAGATCCTCTTAATTTTTTACTTGCTCGTTCATTCTCTATATTGTTAATATTTTAACAATGACACAATAATACTTGCCTTCATTGCATATTCTATTAATTTTAACATTATTACTAACTTATTTTAAAATTAATATCTAGTGCTTACTTCTCTATTATGCAGTTATATCCAACCATTCTCAATTTTGTTTATACAACATTTTACAGAACGTATGAATAATAATGTTTCCAATTATTTTGAAACTCTTCACTGGGTCTTTTATTCACTTGGTTTTTCAGCCTCGCCATCACTGCATAGTCTGCTAATTTATCCTTCCGTTCTTTTACAGCTAGATGGTTTTTCTTGAAAGCCACTCGGAACTGTTTCTACTATTTTGCAAAGTTTTTAGTACCTCAGATTGTGATCTCTCTACAGAATATCCTCTTGTGAATGTAGCATATCTCAGGTATGCAGAAGGCTTTAGAATATCTGTGTTTTCTGTTGAAAAAACATCAACCAGATGCACAAATTCAAGTACAACAGCAAGAAACTCTAAAGAACTGGTTCTCTTCCAAGTTTTCCTGACTATAGTGTTTGGATCATAGCTTGTATGCTCTGTAATGGGGAATATGTTGTAGCTTAAGGTCAGGTTCAGATTACAAACACACATCTGTGCTGTACAGTAGATCTCCTATAGATATATGTCTTTCTGATGAGGAATATGCTAAGGTTGTATGCAAATTTCATATCTCACAATGGGACTTGCGTTGCTTACAGATGCACTTCTCAGTGGAGAACATGTGATTTTAACCAGTGGATTCTTGCTCAACTGTTTTCACATTTGATCACTGCATGTGCAATGATATTTCAGATCTGTGCATTGTCTGGATATCTGCTGGAAGGCAGAAATTACTGTGAAATAAAAGGAGTGGTTTTGTACACCCTTACTCAACCAATTCTTGTTTGTTATTGTTGAAAGCAACTGGTTAAGAAAGAAGCTTGGATCTTGGCTCTGAGAGGGGATAAAGGACTATTTGGAGGAAAGGCAAGCAATTGATCATGTATCTGGTATTAAGCTCTGAGAGTGTCATCAATAGTTGACTCAACTGTTCAGATGAGGGCAAGACTGACAGTGGTGAAGAAAGATGTTTGCAAAAATCAAATAAAAAATCTACAACAGACATTGGACTAATTATTCTGCATGGTTACTTTACAGAATAATCTGGAGTTAATGTCTTTCATATGTGTGACAGAGGTGTAGGACCAACCTTGGAAACAGATTTTTACTTTTTAAATCTTTTTTTTTACTTTTTAAAGGGGGATTGATATATTTATGAAATCCCTTATACATGTTTCTTTGATGTATTCTCTCTGTTGTTTACATTGACTGTTATCTGCATATACACAATATTCTTGCATGGCATATTTCTCTCCTGCTGCGTTCCCCACTGGATCATTACTGGATGGTCAGGAGAGAGCGATGGTTTATTTTACATTGCAAATAAGCATGTTTGCATAGTTTTGTCATCAGCATGTCAGACAGGAATTTCAATATGAATTAGTTCTTTGACCCCATACTTGTCTTTGTGAGCAAGCAGCCTGATGTAATGGGGCTACAGTTAGAGAAACAGAGAACGGGCCTATTCCTTTGTTTGTACAGTTAGCAAGCTACTGATGCTAAAACAAGTCTATAACCATGTAGCAACAAAAAAGAGATCATATCAACTGTTGTAGTATAGTTTCTGCAGCCTCTGTGAGACTTTTCCCCCTTATACGAAGCTGCTATTAATCCCAACCAATATGTTAACATTATCATGTGAGATAATACTGCAGCATTTCATTGTGCATTTGTTGGTGGCAGCCAAGGAATAGACTTGCCAAATATAGGCTGTATCACTATGATTGAGAATGTGTATGTTAAAAAAAAAAGATAAGTTTTGTAGAAAAAAAATTATGGAAGGTTCTGGAAGTTGCTTTTGGTGAAGCAAGTCTTGTGAAGAATCAATGATTAAATGGGACAGTTTTAGTTTAACAAAGGCCAAATACGCACAGTCCCTTAACCCACTTTATTCCCCGTTTCAGCCAGGATCAAATTTACCCGGGCTGGGTAAATTTGGGTACCTTGAAAAGCAGGGATGAAACTGTGCCAATCAATCCATGTAAACAGAAAATGCGGGAGACATGAAGTTCCTGTTTAGTTTGGCACATACCCCATGTCCCCGGTGATTGGTCATTTCAGATTGACCAATGAGGGCCTTCCTTGCCCCGAGAAATGACCAATCACTGGGGGCAGGGGAGTTGCAAGCTAAACAGGAACTGTTCACATCTTTAATATCCAATCAGGGATGAGCCTTCAAAAGGAATACTTCATTTTTCCTGTTTATTACATGGAACTGGTATTTGGGAGATTTTATCATTATCTTCAGATTCATTTGCATAGGAAATATGTAACTCCTCTAAATTATGTCGGAAAACTATTGTCCAAGTTCTGACTTTTAATATATTATCTTGCTGTTACCAGAGAATATTTTGTTTGGAAGGATCACCGCCACTTCCTTTCCACAACTATGTGAATTATGAAGGGGCTCTGACGTGTTTTATTAAATGCCTCTCCGTGATGTAACACATAAACAGACCAAACATTACCCGGTGTTTTTTTCCTCTTGATCAGTGCAAGTATTATCTTCAAATAAATCACTAGGCTATTTATATAAAATACTGCAGTTCCAACTGCTTAGATACAATTACTGCTCAATAGAGCCATTGATTATTCCATTGGTATGGTGGCTTTTCCTCTACCTTCAGAGGAAGACTTCAGACTTGGCTGAATGAAATGGTAAGATATGAGCTTGAGTGTGCAAGCACACCAAGAACATAGCCAGAAACCTTTTGCTGAGGATGTAAATGAGTCCAGTTAAGGGATATACCGTCATGTGACAATGTAAGGTAGGGAGGTTCATAATTATAAATCAATGAAATTATGTAGCAATCAGAAATATTTCAATTTTTTCATAAATATATAAATATACAAATAGAAAATATCTGTCCCAACCCTTCCTCCAAGGAGCTCAGGGCAACCTTTTCCATTTTATCCTCACAGAAACCTTGTGAGATAGATTAGACTGGGAGAGAGAAAAAGAGAGGCTGAAGAAGAACATCCAGGGACCCATGATTGAGAGGGGACGTCTGATCCCAGATTTTTCCAGTTCAGTACTCCACCAAACAAATAGAATATTTTTCACAGTGATAGCAATAGCTTTCTTTCATAGTTAGGGTTGCTAGGTCCCTCTTCGCAACGGAGAGAGGTTTTTGGGGCGGAGCCAGAGGAAGGTGGGGTTTGGGAAGGGGAGGAACTTCAATGCCATAGAGTTCAATTGCCAAATCAGCCATTTTCTCCAGGGGAACTGATCTCTATCGGCTGGAGATCAGCTGTAATAGCAGGAGATATCCAGCTAGTATCTGGAGGTTGGCAACTCTATTCATAGTTGAAAGATGAGTTATCAGTACAAATATATATAAATCTCCTTTGATAAAATCTGCTTTTCATAGGTGGGTGGAGGGCAGGGGAGGGGAAACAAAGGATGAATACAGCAATCCTCAGGAATTACAACGTTCAGTACTAAACTTGAGGTTTCCAACTCAGGTTCCTTAAACTCCTATAAATGCTAAAATCTAAGGTAACTTTGTATAGTTCCCATAGGGGAAAAAAATCCCAAAGCAACAGTAGTGTTTTTTTTATTATGACTCTTTATTAGGTTAAATTAAGTTAGACCATGCAAAATGGATTTCAGGTTACACCTATGGCTATTGGCACAGACCAACTAAATGTAACTCTTCTACCTCTGAAAACATGATCCCAGCAGCCATTTGGATCTGCCTTTTACCTAGTGACTGGAGGGGGCGTGTACCAAAGTCCCATCAGTAGGTGGTAGAAGTATTGAATTTGAGTCTACATCTTATGCACCAGTGAAAATACTACCACTATGCCATTTTTCTTTCCCCCTGTTCTGTTTTACAAGAGACTTGTGATTCAATTAGCAGGAGAAGACTATCCACTCTTGGCATGTATATTTTAGAAGTGAGAACTACCATAGCTTCTGTGTCCCAGTATCTGTTGAAGTCAGATGAGACCTTTTTACACCAATCTAATTTAGGTTGCAATTTTATGCATGGTTTGCTGAGAGTAAACCCTTATCAACTTACTCCTGAGTAGGCATGTATAGGATTGCACAATAACTGTAGTTAAACTCTTACCAACTGCAGGCTGGGGCTGTTCCAACAGGCTCAACAACAGAGCCCTGCCTTTCCCTTGTTTAGCATACCACTTAAGCTCCATGGGCATACACCCTCCAGGCTGATCAAGGACTCCTAATGTTGTCCCTCATTTTCCCACCCAGCAGTCTTATGTAGGGTTGCCAACCTCTTGTGGGTCTGGAAGTGCTCCCAGAATTACAACTGACCTCCAACCTACAGAAATCACTTCCCCTGAAGAAAACAGCAGCTTTGTAGGATAGGCTGTATGGCATCGCACCTCTGCTGAGCTCCTTCCCCTTTGCAAGCTCCACCCCTCCCCAGGGTAGGTTTCCAAATCTCCCAGAATTTCCCAACCCAGAGTTGGCACCCCTAGCCTGATGGTGCTCAACTGGCCATGCCAATCCTAATATCTAAAGTTGATCTACCTTGGCATCGTGTCCCCCCCCCAAAAAAAACCTATTTTGTAGCCCTGTCCTTCCACTTTTAGGGAGGTGCAGCTTCTTCCCCTTAATATTTCTGAATCATTCCAGAGTGGGGCAAGAGTCATAATCGTAATTAGGATTGCCAACCTCCAGGTACTAGCTGGAGATCCCCTGCTATTACAACTGATCTCCAGCCAACAGAGATCAGTTCACCTGGAGAAAATGGCCGCTTTGTCCATTGGACTCTATGGCATTGAAGTCCCTCCCCAAACCCCGCCTTCCTCAGGCCCCGCCCCAAAAACCTCTCACCAGTGGCAAAAAGGGACCTGGCAACCCTAATGGTAATGTAAGTCTTCCATCACCACTCTCCTTGTTAGTTATGCTTGGTTCTTCTACACTTGGTTCTTCTACACTTCCCTCATTTCTGTCCAATTTGTTCCTTTGCTCTCCATCTCAGGCCCTTTTGTGTTTACGTTGCCATTTTAATACCCATTCATCCTTAACCCTGCCCCTCTCACATGCTCAGTGTGTTACGGACTTCACAGAAATCCCAGTTGTGTGAACCCACAAAAAAACATGGGACCCCACCTAACCTAAAGAAGCACAGCCTGCTACCTCTGGCTGCAAAGGCAGAATACTATTGAAGCAATCCTAATTCTGTGTAGCAGAGCTATTCTGAGCCCAAATTTCTGATTGTTGTTGGGTATATTTAGAAATGATGCAATTGCTGCATATTGTTTTTTCTATTCTGAGCCCCAGACAGCTATTTAGAAAGCTTTTTCACAAATACAGCAGTTGCATGTGGTTTCTTCAGTTCTTTATATTGAGGCAACTGTTATTTTCAGAGTTCAAAAGAAAAGCAGCAACTTTTCATGGGCATTTCAGAAACCAAAGAGATCATACTGCAGAACTGTGTGAGAACACTCGCACAGTTCTGCGGTAGAATGGTAAAGCTGAATAAAAGGGCCGGGCTGGAAGTAGAGCACTAAAATCAGACTGAAAAAGAGAGGCACGAGAGATTCAGGGCCTCACAAAATTTTGTGAAAGACAATTCACAAAATCCACCTCTTGAACGGAAACATCTTGAAGAATGTTCTTGATGCAGCTAATTTTCTACTATAATATCGCTAGTCTACATTTCCCAACAGGCCCTCCTTCCTAAGCCTGCCCTAGAAAAGAAAGTGCTCTTCCATTGGGAAGTAGGGTTGCAAATTCTGACTGAAGCTACGCCTACATTTTTTCCAACTTGGTGTAATGTTGGAAGTTCCTAAAGTTAAATTTGAGTCCAGCAGCATCTTAGAGACCAACAAGATTTTCAGGGTATAAGCTTTTGAGAGTCAAAGCTCCCTTGTAAGGTCTCTAAGGTGCTGCTGGGCTCAGATCTAACTGTTCCACTGCAGACCAACATGGCTACCCTCTTAAAAATTCCTATAGTGTAACAGTTTTTAATTTTCCAGAAGGATTGCTTTCAGTAGTCTCCTGGAGATTCCAGACCCATTCTAGAGAGTTGGCAATCCTACTGGTAACACGATTGGTAGCCGTGTTAGTCTGTCGCTAGCAGTAGAAAAGAGTAGGAGTCCTATACCACCTTAAAGACTAACAAAATTTCTGGCAGTGCATGAGCTTTCGTGAGCCACAGCTCACTTCTTCAGATACATTCTAGCTGTATTTCAAGAATACATCTTCAGACATTGTTGCTGAAGCCTGAGAGGCACAAGCCGCACAAGTTGGCAATATTGCAAAGCTGACCTGGGGGCGGGGGGCGGGGAGGGAGCAAAGGCACTCTTTGCCCAGGGCTCTGTTTATCCTAGGGCCAGCCCTGGGTATAATGCTATCAAGTCCACCCTCCGCAGCAGGGTGTCCAGCCCTTACTTGTCCAGGGTGGTTCTAGGGCTGCCATTCCCTCCAGAACATCCTTTCTGTTGGCCATACCTTAGGAAGTGTCTCAGAATTCAGAGAGCAGCATAGTTGGCAAGGCCCGTAATCCCTCTCTTTCTAGCCAGCAGCCTTTCCCTAGCAAATGTGGGACTGGTCTGGCCCTTCCCCCCTGATTTCCTTTTGGCCTGCCTAATAAAAGTACTCCTGGGGGATGGCCACCCCACAATCCCCCATTGCCCTGGGGCATAGGGTGAGTCCCAAGGGGGGCATGGAGGCATTCTCCAATGAACTCCTTGTTGGGTCCTCCCTCTAGGATTGCCAGGTCCCTTTTTGCCACCAGCGGGAGGTTTTTGGGGTGGAGCCGGAGGAGGGAGGGACTTCAATGCCATAGAGTCCAATTGCCAAAGCGGCCATTTTCTCCAGGAGAACTGATATCTATCGGCTGGAGATCAGTTGTAATAGCAGGAGATCTCCAGCTAGTACCTGAAGGTTGGCAACCCTACCTCCCTTTCAGTCCCTACTTCATCTTCCCTCCACTGCACCCTAGACTCGATTGGACCAGGGCCCCTCATTTTGGAAATACCTACCGGTCTCTGGCCAGTCAGGACCGCTACTCCTGCCCAGCTTGGCCTCTTCTCCTTGGCTAGCATTGGGGCTGACTGATACAGCCCGAGCCCTTGCCAAACTGCCCAATGCTGCAAGAGGTTGCTATAGCCCATTGCCACCTCTTCTGACTCTTCCCTGTTCTCCAGCAGCTTTTTTCTCCCTGGTGGCCAAGGGGAACCTGGTGGTGATGCGGCTCAACGGAATAGTGCCTTGCTGACTGAGGTGGCTGTGACTGGCCGCCATTGCTGTGGCCTCCTGCCCAGCTCCAGGACAATTCTTCTCCACCACCAGCTGCACGGGGGATGGTGCCAAATAGAAGGGATTCTCAGGAGGCCATGACAAGGTTGCATCCTCCAGACATAGCCATTTTCTTCAGAAGAACTGATGTCAGAGGAACTGATTGGGGAGGGGAGGGACTTCAATGCCATACAGTCCAATGGCCAAAGCAGCCATTTTCTCCAGGGGATCTGATCTCTATCAGCTGGAGATCAGTTGTAATAGCAGATCTCCAGCCACTACCTGGAGGTTCAATCAGGTAAGGACGTTAATCATGCAACGTCCTCTGGAGCTTCAGTGTTGCTATTAATTCTTGCTTGTACAGCAACTGCTGAATAAGGATGTATACTGCTCACAGAAGATTTGTTCCATCAACCACAGTTCACAAGGCGCGGTTGCACCATAACGTGACAAGATCCCGGGTTTTTTTTAATCTTGTTTCGCGGGTATAAATTTTTGCTTCTTCAGACTTAAAATTATCTTGCATCTATAATAACAATAATAGTTATTGCCACCCTTAAAATTTTACATGTATTTTCCCAAATCTCTAGGAATTTCCTAACCTGGAGTTGGCAACGCTGTCTCCTTCCCACCCAACAGCCAGCCTACTTTTATTTGCCCTTCTGCCTTCACCTTTCCCTCCCCCACAGAGTAGTCTTTACCTAGTTGTGTGGTGCCAGCCACTGGACCAGGCCCACTGACATCATAGGGATCCCTCAAGGACTTGTGTGATGGCTCGTCGCTTTCCCCTGTATCCCCCTCCCCATACTATTTCCTCTTTCCTTCCTCCTGGCAACTCCCATATCCTCCTCTCCCCTTTCTCTTTTCTGCCATTCACTAGCCTGCCTTTTACCTGCCTCCCATCTTCAGCCATATTCATTTTTTTTTTTACTTCACCTTTCTTCACAGTGGGGACCAAAGCAGCTTATATTATTCTCTCCTTTTTATCTGCCCAACAACCCTGTGAGGTAGGTTAGGCTGAAAGTATGTGGCTGGTCACAAATCACCCAGTGAACCTCCACAGCAAAATGGGGATTTGAACCTGGGTCTCCTAGACCCTACTCTGAAGTCCAAACTGCAGCACCATACTGGCTTTCATAAGGTGGCTGCTGTTGAACAGCAGCAAACAGCCACACCTAGTTGGGTCAGGCAAGTTGGGTGGTATCAAGTCACCCAGAGGTTACTTCTGGGCCTAGGGTTGCAAACCTCCAAGTGGGACCCAGAGATCTCCCAGAATTACAACTAAACTCCAGACAACAGTGCTCTGTCCCCCTGGAGAAAATGGCTGCTTTGGAGGGTGGACTCTATGGCATTATACCCTGCTGAAGCCTCTCCCCTCCCCAAATCCTGCCCTACTTAGACTCTACCACAAAATGTCCCAGAGCTGGCAACCCTAGTCAGGCCTGTCCCTAGTGAGTCCTGCCCTCTCCCCCCTTCCTTTTTACTCACAGAAACCCAGCCTGGAATTCTGTGGTTGCATAGCAACAGCCACTGAGGGAATCCATTGCTTAAAGCCACAGGAACTCCTTTTACCATTTTCAGTTTTTTAAAAAAAACAATGTTTGTTTGCTTTTTTGATTTCACATTTGTCTGTAAACCTGGGACCTTTTTCAGATTTGTAGAAAGATCTGTCTTGCCTGCTCACACCTCCAGTCACTGGATTTACGTATCCAAAGATTTGGCTGACTTTGCTATTAGAATACAAGATGGCATATAACAGGATGCCAAAATTTTATGTCAATATTTCATGGGTAAAGGATTACAAGATAAAATATAATTGTATAACAATGTAATGGGAATTAATTGTTATATAATTCTTGTATAGATGTATGCTGTGGTTTGCATTTATAATACTGTGTGTAGTCTGGTCACCCCGTCTCAAAAAGGGTACAATAGAACTGGAAAAGGTGCAGAAAAGGCAGCCAACAAAAACAAGGGGTTGAAATACTTTCCCTACACGGATTTTTCAACGGTTTATTAAACAGGGAACTAAGGGATGACATGATATAAATTTATTAAATTATGTATGGCATAAAGAAAGTGAACAGAGAGAACAGAGAGAACTCAGAAACATCCAATGATATTGATGAGAAGAAGATTCAGGATAGAGATAAAAAAGTACTTCATATATCATGTATTTTACTTACAGAATTCACTGCCACAAGATGTTGTAGTGTTCAAAAGCTTAGATCGTTTTACGGAGATTAGACAAGTTTACAGAGCATAATGGCTAAATGGAGATTTCGTATTTAAAGGAAATGCACTACTGCATACCAGTTGTTGGAAGTAACAACAAAAGGAGGCTCTGACTTGCATGCCCAGTTTGTAAGGCCTTCACCTGGATGGCTCCTGTAATAACTAGTATGTTGAATTAGTTAGAATATTAGTCTGGTCCATTGGGGATTT
Source organism: Euleptes europaea (assembly GCF_029931775.1). NCBI lineage: Eukaryota > Metazoa > Chordata > Lepidosauria > Squamata > Sphaerodactylidae > Euleptes > Euleptes europaea. The sequence continues at coordinate 73,996,231 of NC_079313.1, forward strand.
TGAAGGTATTTCTGACACAGACAAATATGTGCATTTTCATTGCTCAATACATGGATTTCATTTGGGAAATCACAGTGTTCCACTTTGAAGGAATTGTGTGTGTTCTAGCTTAGATGGCTGCATGAGTTCCTGGTTGCTACTTCTGAGGCCCTCCCCCATTTCCCTCCCCCTATCGCATGAATCCACAATTCTCTTTCTTTCTAGTAATCTAATTCCTAATTTACAGATATGAATTCCTAAAAAAGAGTGGAAATTTTACATCCAGAATGATGTGCATCCATTAATAAAGAACAATATCTGATTTAAATTATTAATTCCAACCACAGAATCTGGTAATTTTAAACACAGAATTCTAAACTTTCTTGCTACTTTTTTTTTGTCATGAAAAAACATCTGGTCTATCTGCCCCCATTATTCAATAACCTCAGACACTCAGGATGTAAAAGAAGTGAAAAGAAGGAAATAGTTGCATTTGAAGAAATAGTCAGTGAATAATTCATGAATCCCCATTCAAATTATGCCTTTTAAAATAATCCCCCTTTGTAGAGAGAACATATGGGCCAGCTGGCTCACAGATGACCAGAGATTTGTGATATGCTACTTGGAAGAGATTTTAATTAAGATTTAATTTTTAAAATGTTCTTCTGATTTTTAGTCTTTAAACCACACCTGGCATTCATCTGAATAAAATAAAATAATAATAAATAGTAATCAGCATCATAATAGCATAGATATACTGAGCCTGATCAAAAGCCAACTGACATTAAGGCAGGGAAAATCTTGGCTTTATTGGATTTAATTAAAATTCTCTACAGTGGAACAAGATTGTCACCCAACAGGCATCCATCTCTTTATGTTGGTGGAAACAGACCTTTCAAACCATCAAGTTTGAGCATTTTTCTGATGAGCTTCTTCAAGTTGTTTTTGGGAGCATTTGTTGCACATTCATATATTTTATGGAAGAGAGCAAGAGAGAGCATTAAATAGTAATGATAGCTCAGATTTGTAAAATTGTAAACTCAAAATGCTGAAAAATTGTTTCTACATCTCTGTGGCATACCTACAGAGGCTGGGACGTAAGTCATGGCGTTTACAGCTCATTCCTGAGCTGTCGGCGGGCGGGGATGGTGGGGAGGCGGCGGCGCCGCAGCACCTCCTAACTTGTTTCTTGGCTGTTGAAAGCTCGAAAAAAGCCTTTAAAAGGCTTTTTGTTTTTTAAATGGGGCTTTTTGCCCCATTGAAAACAGCGAGGCTGTGCCTGCTATAAAGCTAAACAGCAGGCGCAGCAACGCTGTTCGTCCCAGTGACGTACACAGGGCGAAAGGGGACAGGAGGTTGCCTACAGGCAGCCCTGCCCTGGGAATGCCCCCGGGATGCCGGCACACACCCTGGAACACTGGCACCGGCCTTTATACCAGTGAGATGCCAGTGGAAGGCTCAGCCGGGGTCCTTGGGTGGTGCTGCCACAGTAGAACCGGGAGACTGGGGTCTGGGCATTCCTGCCAGCGTCCAGGCAGCTCCTCACAGCGGGAGATCTCCAGCTACTCCCTGGAAGTTGGCAACCCTCCCTGTTAAAGCAACAACAAAAAGGGGGAAAAAACCTTAACCCTATAAAACTAGAATAAGGTACCCAAAAGGTAAGGAATCAACATGAAATCATGGGCTAATATTGACAGAAGTTATTTTGTGAATAATATATAATACATTTAATACAAACACAAAATTAATATAAATATAAACAACTTGTATGTTGTCGAAGGCTTTCATGGTCAGAGTTCATTGGTTCTTGTAGGTTATCCGGGCTGTGTGACCGTGGTGTTGGTATTTTCTTTCTTGACGTTTCGCCAGCAGCTGTGGCAGGCATCTTCAGAGGAGTAACACTGAAGGACAGTGTCTCTCAGTGTCAATTGTGTAGGAAGAGTAATATATAGTCAGAAAGGGGTTGGGTTTGAGCTGAATCATTGTCCTGCAAAAAGTATCAAAGGTAATGTGCTAATCATTGTCCTGTAAGTATCAAGATAATGTGCTAATGAGGGTGTGGTATGTCACTATGGAACCATTGCATCCTGAAGTGATCTGTTAACATGTGAAATCTAAAGCTAATCTGCATGGCTGTTGTGGACTGTATTGTGGACTAACAAAGACTACAGTCCACAATAGCCATGCAGATGTAAATATCAAATTGTTAAAACATTATAGCCATGTAAATATCAATGTTAAAACTTTATAGCCATGTAAAACAAATAGCCATGTAAATATCAAATTGTTACAACATTTCAACATTAAAATATCAATTAAAACAAATGCGCACAAAGTTGTGACATTAAAATAATTGGTTGCAACATGTGCACACGTTCCTTTAGTTTTTTTCTTTTCTTCCAGTAAATAGTTGTACCCTAATGTCTCCAAATGAATGAATGAAAATGAGCTCAGGCTATAAAAAAAGCAGTTCAAAATAGAAAATCTATGAATTGTTGTACTACTACTGAATTGTTTCATCTTGATAGCTTCTTCTTCAATTGTACTAGAGAGTCCCTACTTTTTCTCCTTGAGGATGCCTTGTTGAAAAGTTTGCTATCAACAACAACAATCTCCTTTATTGGCATAAAATTGAGACATGGGGTGTCTACACAGTAAATGTTTGCTATTACGAGTTATTAGAGTTATTCTTCAGGCTTTTGCTTCATCCCCAGAGTCTCTACAAATTTATACTTTGAGTGGGAAATGCATTTTATCTCTAATGCCCTTTGATATAAATATATGTGCACAAACACTATGGCATGATATAGTAACACAGGTTTACATTGCACAACCTGCAGCTGCTGAAGGTCTGGGGGCAATTTATTTTTGGATAACAATGTGTAATTTAGGGTAATTATGTGATGGCCAGCATGCACATAATATCTTTAACCAAAAGAACAATCATTAACTTGACTTTGAAATCTGTAGAGGGCAGGTGCTTCATAATGAATCAATTCAGCATAAGATTGCCAACTCTAGGTTAGGAAATTCCCGGAGATTTGGGGATGCAGCCTTTGGAGGGTGACGTTTGGGGAGAAGAGGGACCTCAGAAGGGATGTGCTGCCATAGAGTCTGCCCTAGCAAGCTGCCATTTTGGCCAGGGGCAGCCTTGTGTCAGATGAGGTGAAATGATTCTTGTAGGTTAGGTTTTGTTTTTAAGTTCACCAGTTTAAGATGATTTTAGTTTTTTCTCGTACCTGCTCCCAGAAAGGTCTCATCCAGTTTCCATTTGTTTTGTGGTTTTAGTTTTTAAATTGTAGGACATTAAAATGGAACTACAGTTTATAAATTCTACGAGGCACTTTGGGGACTCCGCTGAAAAGTGGAATGGAAAGCTGAAAAAAAAAGCTCACATAACGGCCAGTATCCAGAGAAATGGGCTCATGGTGTGCATGAGTGCCAGTTTTCTGGCAGAAGCTTATGGGGTATTGCTATGGAGGGTACTTGCATATAGGGAGGAATTTTTGGGGAGATAACAGGGGCTGCTGTCACATGGGGAGGGAACTGAAAAGCTAATAGGACATCGCACTCAGCACTTTGGATCTCTGCTAATCAATTTGATCCACAACCTTCAGCTGTTACTGCTACTGTCAACATGAAGAAGCAAACTGATGTTGAAAGACTGGATTAGAAGGCCTCGATGCCAATTATCCCTTCAGACTTTTCCAGTCACAGCAGCAATTCTTCTTTGTATATGCCACCCCCAGTTCCCACTCCAAGCCACCCCAGTGCTTTAGACTCCCTCGGATGGTTGCATAAGGATGGGAAGGATCTTACAAAACAGAAAAATAAAATCTCAGCTCTGGTAGACATCCAAGTAATGTCCTCTTGAAACCTCTGGAGGAAAAAAAAATCACACAACATAACTGGGCAGCTTATTCCAATTTCCAGCCAGTTTTACAGGAAAACATTTTTTCCCTGATATTCTGAGTTTGCAGTGCAAGAACCATTCATTCTTGTGTATCCCTCAGTGACACTGGAAACATCATTGTAGACTTCTTTTTCCTCTTCCCTACAATATCCTTGAGAGGTTTGAAAACTGATGATAAATCATCTTTCCTTTAATCTTCCCCCTCATTCCCCCATCCAGGCAAATCATATTTGAACCTTCCAGATTGGCTTCCTTTCTGTACTCTGTTCAGAAATGACACATTACCTTTGGCTATGTCAGTCCATTCTCTTATTTTTTAACTATTGGAGTAGAGGTGGAAGACCCGTGATGTAGCCTAGGTCTCACCTAGCTGTAATCTTGTTATGGTCCCAGATGCTTTTGTAACTTTCTAGTGAAACTTATATTGTGTGACACTATCAACTACTCCATAATTCAGTCTTCTTCCACTCACATTTCTTTGTTTATTCACTGCTGCTAAGAAAGCTCTGATTTTCCTCATAAGAAGAATTCCCAATATTGTAAGCAGTCAGACCCCTCCTCCTGCTCAGGGGTGCCATGAAGGCATGGGGGCCAAAGACTGGCATAAGAGCAAGACACTGCTCCCCACAAAATGGATGCTTCTCAGAGAGTTCTGGGATCCACCTTGTGTGACAAGCCTGGGCAGACAAGCGGTTGGCTGCTGAACTTTCCCCCTGGCCCTAAGGTGTGCCTGCCTGAACAGTGGGGCTAGTTAATTCCCATTGTGTCACCCTAAGGTGATCCCTCCAAGACTGGTAACTATCACCTGTTTCTGAAACCCTATCCAACTTCCTCCCTTTTCTCTTAGTTAGTAACCCTTATATACTTTGTGTGCTTATGTTCATTGCTTAAAAATATTTTTGTTTTACTATTTTTATTCTTTAATAAAACCAATTTTAATTGTACAACTGCCTGCTCATTTGAGGGTTTTCACCCAGGACTATCGTGGTATATACAGGTTATTTATCTCAGTTACCCCCCTCTTGCTCTGTCTCCAGCTAATTTCCCCAAACTAAGTAGACTGCCTACTTAGGGTATCATTTTCCTTTACATACCTATCTGATGAGCTGAACTGTGACTCACAAAAGCTCATATTGAAAGAAACGTTGTTACTCTTTAAGATGCCACTGGACTTTTGTTTTGTTATGTTACAACAGACTAAAATGGCTACTACCCCTGTGCAGTGTAGAACAACAGTCAGACAAACCATTCAGACTTTTGTGTTATGGGTAGTGTTGGTAGTTGAAGCAGAATGTATTGGATATAGAAACCATAACATTAAAATGTTTGCATGTGAATAGTAAAATCACTCATTCCACTGGAAAATATATTAACATCTCCAAACAATTTAAAAATATAAGTTCCATGTTTGTTTGTAATAACTGCTTGGAATTTTATTTCAGGCAGTTCTAGGAAAACTGTCTGGGATATTTACCAGAGGGAAAAATTATTTTGAGAGTCTGAATATATTATAAACATTCCCTTCTCTGGTTTCATTCTGGATAAATCTGGTTAGCTAACCACATATTGGAATATGGTACTGGGGAAAGGTGTGGGTTTTCTGAAAGCAAAGCTCCTTTTTAAAATGGAAGGGGGATTTTTTTGCTTTGAAGTTATTCACTGCAAAATTTCAGTGAGGAAATCAGAAGTTGCTACATGGTCATAGCAGCTGTTAGTGATGATGGAGGTGTGTGGGTTTTTTTTTTTTTTAAGTTGCATCAGATTTAAAGCAATTTGGCATGAAAAGTATTAAAGCTGGATTTGGCTTTAAAAAATGATTTCGGCTAATTTACATGTCTCTAGTGAAGCCAACGAAATGAAATGCAAGGAGACCATACTGGAAATGGCAGTTGTGCCAACTGTGTATGGAACACTTTGAAAATATATACCATTTGCAACAATTGCATGCAATTTGAAATTAATGAAAAAGAGAGGATATGGAGAATCGTGCACTAGAGAATTATAAAACTGGAACACATCTCAAGGTTCACGTAATCTAATCCACTGCATTGAGGTAGGAGTATATACATCAACTGCACTTTGCAGAGATTTTGCTGGTGTTTTAATAGTTAAAATTCAACCCCTTTGAAGACAGGGCTATATACCAAAAAGCCAGGTCTTGAAGCACTATACTACAAATGCTTTCTACAGAGAACAGCACAAGAATTCTTTTAAAAAGAAGTCTAGTAGATTTTAATTTTTTATTGAGTCCAATCCAATCAGTGTTAACTGTAAACCCACAGATCACAAAAAACCAATAAAATAACATTGTGGTGCTTAGGAAATGAAGAGTGGAGAAGCCACAGACAAACCACATCTCAGCAATTGCTGAAGTCTCTATGTTCTGCTGGCTGCTCAAAGCCTGTGGGGTTACTAGGACAGCTTCCATCTTGTCTAAAAGCATTTGTCCAGTTCATGTGATCTTATTACCACATAATTTACTTTCTAAGATGCATCTCATAAATGGAGTTCCTAGTTTTAATAGACAAGCTTCTTCTTATGTTTCCAGATATATTGCGATCTAACATTATCTGGTGTCATTATTAGAAAAAAAAGGATTTTTGTGTATTCAAATAGCCTTTAAGAAGCCGCATGTCCATGACGGTCACACACATGTTCAGGATCAGAAATGTGCAATGACTTGTGTGGAACAGGCTTTCTGACTGTTAAGTAAATGTCTCAGATTTCCTCTTTTTTATCTAAAGCTTTGTGAACGTTAGGCGGTGATTATGTATATCACCCAGTAAAACTGGATGGTGTATTTTGAAAGATATTATTTTTTGCTAACCTTTCAAGTACATTCCTTAAACAGAGTTGAAGTAGATGGAGCTAGAACACAGTAACTCTATTTAGGATTGCACTGTCAATCTGTTGACCATAGTGTGTTAGCAGAATGCTAGTATTTTATTTAGACTATGTTCTTCCAAGTACTTCCTGCCCATTTTTTTTGGGGGGGGGGGAGTGAACGTCCTTAGAAGCCAGCATGACCCTGCATTGGTGCAAGTGTCCACTTATCCAATGATAAGAGGCACTTACCCCAGCACGGACAGCATTTATGCCGGAGTTTGGGCGGCGTGGAGCTGCGCCAGCCTCTCCTGCTAGTGGTGCCACTCCAGGAACTAAATCCTGGAAGAGGCAGCATACACCGATGTGGGAGTTATTCCCAGGGTACTCCCAGAGGTGGAGCTGCCTTTAGGCAGCTTTCTTACCCCTTTCAGCCCAAGAACACCCCTTGTTGCTGGGGCGCGGCTATGCTATCTTTTTTTGGTGGCGTAGCCCTGCTAACATCAATGGGGCTTTTTTGCCCCTTCTCTATTTTTAATTTTATTAAAAAAAAATAATAATAGGTTTTTCTTCTCCACGGCAGCCAAGAAGCCTCCTTGGCGGTGGCATGGCTGCACTACTCCTGGCTGCCATGCAACCCTCCCTCTCAGGAATGGGCTGTTGGAGTTTTAAAATCCACCCAACAGCCAACCTACATTTATTGAATGAACTGCATTCAGTTCATTATTGAATAAACTACATTTATTGAATGAAATGTAGAATAAACTACATTTATTATGTTACTGCTGCTTACTCCTTCAGTTGTTTAATATATAACAAATACTTGCTCCTAACAAAAAATGTTCAGTTGTAAAAAAAGTACTTACCAGAAATTGAGTATTCCAGAATGTTGATGTGAAAATATAGAGTCCAGAGAGACTTCCGTTTTTGGTCCATTGATAATTTCTGAAGTAGATATATCTAAGGAAGGAAATGAAGGACTAGAATGCTAATAACAGCAACAAGACAAGATTTTATAAAGGAAACTTGAACTAAAGTAAATATTACTTTGGCTACTCACTTCTGAAGGGAAAGTTAATGCCTAGACATTGTGCCTAAACATAAGAGATTTATCCCCCTCTTAGAGCTGAACTACTTCATGCCAGAAATTCTGCATTATGCTTTCCTGTGGGATTATACCACCATCTGGTTCCATCTATTGTTCTAAGTACTTCTAAGTATCGGGCTTATATTCCTTATTCATGTGTACACAAACACAGTTGCATATAAAATTATTTGCAGTGCAATGTACATACTGTTTTCTGACAGGAGATAGTGTTTCTGTAGGTAAGGAAGACTCGTTTTTTGCAATATTTTTAGCAGCATTAACGTCTTGAGAGGACGTTCAGTATGATTTATTATGTTTTAAATTTTTTATTATTTCCTCTCCAACAAGTGTTCCTTGAGTAGTACTCTTTATAGCATTTTCCAATTTTTAGATTGTTCGCACAGTTGCCTGTTCTCCAATGCCAATGAGGACTTAGGAGCCATCTTGGTTTTTGTCTTCCTAGTTTGTTTAATTAATGCTTCTCTCTCTTTATTGTATCATGGACTTTAATGCTTTGTCTTATTATCATTTTAACTTGCTTTTGTGACATACCTTAATGGCTTGATTGTAGCAAAAAAGCAGGAAATACTTTTAAATAAATAAATACCGTAGTTCTGTTACCTTCCAGTTGTTTGCTGGTCTGAACAAAATTTGAAGCATAATGCTAAAGCATCCCAATCCACTACATCTATTTGGTGACAGAATACACATTTTGTGGCTTTGCCAGTATCAGCTGCATTTTGAGATTCTGCAAACAATATTGTAATAGAGCTCATTCTGGTATAAAACTCTAAAACAGATATACACACATACACAGGAACCCACAAGGACCTGAGGGAGGCAGCTCATTTTCCCCTCCCCCACTATTTCCTCTTTCATTTTTCTGAAAGCCTCTCCTCTTTTCCTGCTTCCTTCTCTCCTTCCCACACAACAGCCCACCTACATTTACCTGCCCCTCTGTCTTCAGCTTTCTCTCTCTCCCAGTCGCCACTGGGCCAGGACCACTTGCATGGTAGGGAATCTTCCAGGACTTGTGGTGAGGTACCTCACTTTCTCTTGTATCCCCTTGCCCATACTATTTTCTCTTTTCCTCCTCCTGGCAACCCTCATATCCTCTCCCCTTTCCCTGCCTCATTCTCCCCTTTCCCTGCCTCAGCCATTCATCACCCTACCTTTTATCTGTATCCAATGTTCAGCTATATTTATTATTTATTTACTTTGTTTATACCTCACCTTTCTCCACAGTGAGGACCAAAGCAGCTTAAATTATTCTCTTGTCCTCTTGTGAGGTAGGCTAGGCTGAAAGTGTGCACCTAGCCCAGAATCACCTTCTTTACCGCTCTCATAGTCTAAGAAAGAGGTTTGTTCAGAATGCTTTCTTTTCATCCCATTACTGTATTGCCCATATACCCTGGGCAATATACACAAGGCAAGAATATGGGTTAAACTAGATTTTATTAAAAGATTGATTGACAGTAACTTCTAATTAACATCTATTCTACCCCACCCAATGTGAGTTTATTCTAATGGGCAGCCCATTATGATTACCTGCATATGGGCAGCCCCACCCTGGCTTGGAGCTTGCCATAGCTAATGCTGCTGAGCCTTGCCTTTCATCACCTGCATACATTTGGTGCCAAGAGGTGCTAAGCATCATCAGCTCTCTCCCCCTAGCTGTTAGGATTCAGCAAATACTGTCCAGAACCTATAAAGCCCCTTCATCAAATCATGCTGGTTATAACAGCCAGTTATTAGTTGGTTTGAGTGAACTCCTTTCGTCATTAGATGCCTCAGAAGCTTGCCAAATTTGCCTACCTACATTACAAGCACCTGCCTTATTTCTGCCAACCTAGGTAGATCCTCACCAGTCCTAGGATTAGTTAATTAACCACCCCACATAGTAGGTATGTAGCAGGTAAAAAAGGGTCTCTTCTAGACCAGTCAGATGGAGCTCCAAAACTGAAGCATGACTCCAAAAGCAAAAAACTAATCCTACACTTTCCAATACCCGGGCGAGAGGGAGGAAAATGCCAAGCAAAACCCTGGTTGCGAGAGGTGGATTCACTTCAAATACTGATTCCCCATTCCTCTCCTCCATTAACAAGCCACCTCATACCTGAATTCCCCAAGTGTAGCATGCCTCTTCCTCCATTCCCTTTGGGTGGGGGATGCTTCACCAACATTATCACTGCTCGTATTCAGGGAGGGGAGTGAAACTGATGCAGAACAAGTGTGCTCATTTTATTAGAGAATCGTTGGCCCAAAAAGCTATTTGATAGCCTCCATATGTGCAGTATGACTTCTAAGCCTTCTGCCCCACCTTTCTGGAAAGCAGTCTCCTGTCCTGGAGGAAAAGTCATCCCTGAATTTTTGGAAAACTCTAGAAATACTCTCAAAGACAGTATGAGAAATCCTGGGGGAAACCATCTGTATTCTTAGAGGCTATTGTGAAATCCAGTGGTGTTCTTGGGATCCTGGACTGTATGTTTTGATTATTCTACTTCCAATCTATTGAAGTGAATGCAATTTGCCAGAATTGGGTCAGTGCACTAGAAAATCTACTAGGATTGTGAATTAATCTAAGGAGCTCTGAGTTCTTTTAGGAGATAAAACCACTCTTCTTTTATAATCTATTAAGTTTATTAAGCACTTGTGTGGGTGTGTGAATTCATTGACTCCCATGAGAAAAGCAAAAACACCACTGAAAAGAATCTCTTAGCTCTGTGGGTTAGAGTTTTACAAGTAAAGAAAAAAAATGAAAGAAGCAGCTGCTGCACTATTGACCTTCCACTTAGAGATATCATTTGGGTGGTGGAGTTCATATATGGGGATGGGGGAGATTGAAAGGTATGGGGTTTGTATAATGTTGCTCACTAAGGTTGTCAAAGTTTTTTCTTGTCAGTACTCAAACTCTGATTTCAGCAAATGGTTAACCACATCTATTCCAGTGATATATTTTTTAAAAAAGGAACAACAAACCACAAGAGCCTCAACATTTTGCAGTGCAATAAATCTCTGTCACAGTAAAGGATTGTGATATACAGAGCCGGGTGGGTGGGAGGAAAAACCCCCGAATAAAATAAAACAACACACACCAAAAAATCCTGAGGAATTTTCACCACAATGCTGAAATAGCATGAGTGTTGTCTTTGTTACAGCCCAAAACTGCCTTTGAGTTGAAACAAGGCCATCACTAACAAGATATTTGGCCAGGGAGAGAATTTCCCTAATGAGCAAAGTGAATGTAAGGCTTTTGATGCTGCATTTGATTCTGGGGAATGGTTCATGTAGCTAAAGAAACAGAAATACAATTCCCACACTGCCGCCAATGCACACAACATGCCACAGGACATGTCCAGATCCTGAAATCTAACCACACGGCTGATGTGTTTGAACAGAAACCATATTCTTCTGTGGGCAGGGAAAAATGATAAACTGGTAGATAAGAGAACTCAAACTGAGTGGCATAAGCTATTTTGCACCATGTTTTATTATTGTTGAGGCATTTTTTATTTGCTGAGAGATGGATTGATTTCAGGCCCCCTCATTGGTTGGCATGAAGTATTGCCAATCCTAAATTAGCCCAGAATGCAGTTGGTTTAAATAAAGTATGATTTAATTCTCTGAGTTACTCTGTGAACATGTGCAAACTTCATCTAGTTTTACACATTCCTTTTTCTGGAGAAAGTTTTGACCTCTGTTCTTTATTTGCTTGATTTTTATACCTTATGTTGGAGATAAAAATACTTTCAACATGTATAGGCAAGAGTGCAGTGGTGTTATGGTGCCTGCTGGCTTTGCCCTCCTGTGCACGTCAGCATAACTTCTGAACACAGTTTATGCATGTGCAAACTGCCCATAAAACTAGGAACCCTGAAAAAGGCTGTATTCAGAAGGTATGGAGGGGCAATGTTTAGGATTTTTTTTTACAGTGAGAGTAGTTCAGCAGTGGAATCTGCTGCCTAGGGAGGTGGTGAGCTCCTGCTTTCTTGCAGTCTTCAAATAGTGGCTGGATGAACACTTAGTAGGGATGCTCTAGGCTGGAAGAGGGAGGATTTAATGTAGAGTTTATGATATACCATAGAGATTGCTAGAGGAAGCTGCCAATTTCATATGGGGAGCTGATCTCTGTATTCTGGAGATGTGTAGTAATTCTCAGAGAACTCTAGGCCCCACCTGAAAGTTGGCAACTCTACCACCAGTAGAGATGGGGGAAAATAACTAAGTGGAATTTGTATTCTGATTGTAACAGTCTTTGTTATAGATATTTTCTGAACATTAGTTTAAGCTTGATGAGTTTTACTCAATTCACCATTAATTTTTAATACCTTTCTCAAACTGCAGTGAAGTTATTTTATTACTTGAGGCGACAGTGTCTGCATTAGCTATTGGGCCAGACTGATAAAGCCACTGGGGTTATCAAATATTTTTCTCAGGATATAATGTGATATCTATCCACCTTGATTAAGTACAAAAAAATTCTCCCTGTGTTTATACAGGGATTCTGTGGTATTGGCAACTTCTGCAGTCTTGATACTTATCTACCTTGAGTCCTAGAAAGACCATATTACAGGAAACATTTGTGCTGACTTGTTGTTTATCCTGACAGCAAGGCACGGATCTATTGACAGGCTTTCCCGCATTTTTGCCAGCTTCTTTCCCTTCAAAATTACAAGCCAAACCAGAATGAAAAACTTCCAAGGTGCTCATTTGAATTTCATCAGCTAGTTCTGAATTCAAGCTAGAGCTGGCCAAACAAGATACTTTAGTGCCTGATAGGGATTCCAGCCTCCAGGTGGGAGGGGCCTGGGTATCCTCTGGAATTACAGCTAATCTCCAGACTACAGAGATCAGTTCCCCTGGAGAAAATTGATGCATCTGCAGTAATCCCCCTAACCCCTTGCAAAACATTGCCCGGTAGTTAAGCATTCCCAAGAATCTTTGGACAGCCATCACATCACATCCACTGATCTGGCAACTCTTTAATTGCTTCAGCTTTTCCAGGGTCAGTTTTCAGACCCTGTGCTGCCAAGCGGTGTCCAATATAAGGCACTTTCCTTAGTCTAAGCCTGACCTTATCAGGGCTTAATTTTAAATTCCGTTCTCTTCATTGTTCCAAGAGACACAACTTTTTGTCATGATCTCGTATTGCTTCTCTTTCTGTACCTCTTTCTCTCACAATTAGAATATCGTCTGCAATTATTTTTATGCCTGAAATATTCTCCAGTTCCTGGTTCAGCCTGTGCTGGAACACTTCTGGGGCATGGCTAATGCCCATTGGCATACATAGCCAACGATACCTTATCAAAAGGAGTTGCCATTGTGGTCCAATAGCTTGACTCAGTGTCCAGTTCTGTGTGCCAGAATCCATCCTTTACATCAAACACTGAGATAACCTTAGCATGAGACAGGTCACATAGCATGAGATAGTTACCTGAATCTGCTGCATGGCTTGAACTGCTCTGCTCCCTAACTGTGGCACTGGCCCACAGTTTTTAGGATGCTCTTGATGTACATGATGAACACCTGTTCACATGGTTCTATGTGTGTCTTTTCATAAACCAGGGCCAGAGTCAGTGTTAAATGTGCTTCTTGCAACAGTTGTTCACAGAGGCTCTGATCTCACGCCCCACACACAATTCTGTCTTTGGTAAGAGTCTGTGATCACTCCAAAATTACAGGTTTGTGCATCCAGCCCCTCTTCAGCACCCTGCAGCCTCATTAAGAACTTATAGCATTCCACCTTTTCATACAGGATTCATCGAGTGACTTGAATAATTTGTCCAAGGTGCAACCAGTGTCAGGGCCAAGAAAATTGCATACCTCTCTTCCCTTCTCTCCTATGATGTAATATAACAGCTTTACCTTTCTTTTTTTCTCCTCTCCCTCCAAGGCAAAATCCAAATACAGTTCAAACCCCTCTCTCCAGCTCTTCTTGACTGCAGTAAAGTCCAGTGGTGCTGGAGGCTGCAGGTTTTGCTCCATATGTTACAAAACTCTTTGCTGCTTTAGTTGTTCCTGCTGTACTGCTTTAGCTGGGTTCCGCTGTTCAACTAAAAACATAGTGGCAGTAGTTTGATAGGTATTAATTAAGAGTCAAGCCGGATTTATTAAACACCTCTGCTTCCATCTCCTCTCTCTCTCTCTCTCTCTCTCTTTCTCTCTGCTGAGTCACTTCCTGGAGCTGTTCCCTCACACTCTATTTCCATAAGTGTCCCTGAGTTATTCTTCTTGTCTACTTTCCAAACTCAGTTCCACATACATTGATACAACCTGCATACTGCTTAATGTGTGAATTGGCTGTTTTATGGCTGTCAAAATCTGCCAGTGTGACACAGCTGCCCCTGCTTGCCTCACGGTGAGTCTGCCCCAGTATAGGTTGAAATTGAAGTCTGGAATACATTAATGTTGGCACAACACAGCGCTCCTATCTATAGCTTAAATACAATGACTATCAATATTTAAATATCAGACTTTGTTATCCAAAGACTCAGCACAGAAGACGTTAGACCAGGGGTGTCAAGCATAAGGCCCGCAGGCTGGATCTGGCCCCCTGAGAGCTCTTATCTGGCCTGCGAGCCAGCCAAGGCAGCCACCTGCCCCACTTTGATCTGGGCTGGCGAAGCAGGGCCCGGCCCGACCAAGTGACATTTATGTCATATCCAGCCAATAACAATTGAGTTTGACACCCCAGCTGTAAACTATACCTCTCATTGATCCCTCAATATGCATGTTCTTAATTTTTTCCCATTTGTGTGTTCTCTCTCTCTCTCTCTCTCTTTCTCTCTCTCTCTCTCTGTGTGTGTGTGTATAAATTTCTTTCTATTGGACTCTTAGTGCCTGCTCTCTTTCAAACTGCTCTCTTTGTGCTCTCTTTCAAACTGTAGCGCTTGCACACTTCACCTTCTCTCTCACTATCTCGGCTGCATTCTGAACCACTATTATTTGGGAATAAGTTTCATGGCTACAAATTGGATTTATTTCTGGATTATTAATTAGACAATTCAAAGAACGTACATATGTTGTGTCCTATTCAACAAGACAGGATCGACATTAGCTTTTTCTCAGTATACACTATTAACTGAAAAAGTACATGAAGTTACCATGGGTTTGCCACTTCTATTGCCTTTCCCCCTGCATGTTGTTTTGAGAAATGATTAAACAGACAAACAATAAAATACATTCTCCAGACCTTCTTCTTTTCCATCTGCATCAGGCTTGCTTCAGGTCCAGAGGAATTATCCCCGGCAGAAAAGGAAACTGTTGTATGAGCCCCTTGTTAACAGTATTGGCAGCTCACTTCATGTTCCTTGCACTGCTGCAGGCAACATCTAAATGTTCTAGGGAGTTCTGCACAATGAGGAAAGGAAAAATCCAGTATAACTTTTGAAATGTATTTAATAAAAGCATTCCATCTTATCCCAAATGCTGCTTGCTATTCAGGCTGGATATAGAGAATGAAGGTAAAATGAAGAAATGAAAAAGCACACTGAACACATTTAATTTCTTTAATTTAGAAGGTAGATGGGAGAGCAAAACTAACTAAGTCTGTTAAATGAGAGCTGTTGAAAATGCAGAGCTGGCCAGTCATTCTATCCTCCACTGTTGGAGATTGCACACCTACACCATTCCAGCTTTTAGACCTTTTGATCAAATGCTACATTTAATTCTTCCCGTCTTCCCTAGTCTCTCTCATACTGTCCTTTATCAGGGTTTTCTGGAACTTTGGTTAATCACTGGCCGTTACCACACTAGGTATTCCCAGCGATGTTTCAAGAGTTTGGAAATGTTGTAAAAAAACCTGTTTGCACTTTCAATGTTTTCCCACCGATTTATTAAGAGTTTGGCATTGTTGTAAAAAATGGTGTTCGCACTTACTTTGGCCCCTTCAGCTGTGAAGACGTCTTCCAACCGTTTATTGGCCATGGTATCCAAAAACCCTTTACAAGCAGTGTATTGGTTTGCTCCATTTAAGTGACGTCACTAATGACCCGCGAGTCTGGCAAGAAGCCTCCCGCCCCCCCTCCCAGCCCAGCCAGCCGCCCTTCTCCGGGGCGCTTCTCGGCAAGAAAGTGAGATGAGGTGGTGGTCTCAGGAGGCAGATTGAGGGGGATGGGTTGCAGCCTCCCCTCACTGCCTTCCCTCCATTGCCAGCTCCTCTGTCTCTGCTCTGGTGCCACAGCAGCTATTGCTCATCATTCCTCAGGCATTTTTAAATGCCTCTCAGCAAGCATGCTACATCTCATGAGAAGCTGTAATGGGCACAGATGGCTTGCTGGTGGTTTTTTTTTTTTAATGAGGGATAAAAAAGGGAAAGGACATTTGCTGCTCTGAATGGTGAGTAGTGGGAAGTGCATGGCAATGAGCAGCAGCCTTAGGTGGTACTGACCTGCCAAGCTGCCACTGAATCCAATCTGGTGCCCAACACACCCAGTCTCCATTCATACCTACCTACACAAACAGAGAATCAAATAGCAAAGCCTGAAAGAGAGAAGGAAAAAGAAAGGCACTCTAGACAATGCTCAATAAAGCCTTCTTTTAAGATTGCACAAATCTACACAAAAAGTCAGTGCATATCTTTATACTTTTCTTCTATACCTTGATTATTTATATGCTACTTCTCCTTTAGCTGATAGATCAGCTAACTGAAATATTCAGGTTTGTTGATCTGGTTCCATGTTATCTTTCCATGAGCACAGCACCTGCTTTTTAGACACAAGTGGTAATGTTGTGTGGTTCCTTCTTTGTTTGTCAAAAAGTTGGAATGTATCCTACTATGAACACTTTGAAAGACCATGATCATCATATTCCTAGGAGAGGGCTGGTGAGCTGTAGTGATTAGAATGTTGGACTAGGATCTGGGAGACAGGTTCAAATCCTGCTCTGCCATGGGCTCTTGCTTGGGATAGTTACATACTCTCAACCTAATTTATGTCACAGGGTTGTTAAGAGGATACAGTGGAGGAGCCACTTTGGGTCCCCAATGGGGGGGGGAAGGGGGCATAAATGATGTAAATTAAATGTATAATATATATCTTCCTCTTCCAAGACTTTAACAACTACAAATATGCTCTGATGTGGTCCCACACCTTCAGAAAATTCCAATAGCATTAGAACATTCCACAGGAGTCCAATACACTCTATGGTTTTATTTATTTATTTTAAACCTTTATGAGCCCTTCTTTCTCCTGGGCACATGGGACACAGCAGGCAACAGATTAAAAACCACACAATACACAGAAAGCTTAAAATGTTAAAACTAGTAAAATGGTTGGCAAAAACTTTATACATGATCCCAGCCCCTAAGGACCAAACAGACTGTTGTAAAGTTCAAGAGACTCCAAAGCTCAGTGAACACCAGCCTCTATAGCCCGCAGTGGCAGCTTATTGCTGGATGTATCTATAGCTAAGCCTTCAGTGTACAGAAACTTGGGCAACATGAATCTTGCATACTTTCCCTGCCAATGACACGATATCCTATCTTGCCATTTATACTGATGTGGCAAATAGTCATGACCATCGCCAGTTTTTTGTTATCGCGCCTGGCCCTGCCATAATGTAAAAGTGTGGAGTAAGAATACTGAACAAACCATCTATCGCTGAAGAAACATCACAAATTAAATTGTATGTAAAGTCCATTTACGGTCTCTTCAGTCAGTAGACATGTGCTTCTCTGTGATTCTTTTACAAATAAATTGATGCTTCATATAGTATGTCTCTCCAGTAATGTCTATTGTGTGTAATGAGCCAATGCATGTCTTCCTCTTAACTCTGTATCCTCTCCAGTTTAGTATCAGTGGTATGAATACTGCTAAACAAACACTGGAATAACTCTGGTACTAGGTGACTTTGGTTCTGTTTTGACCTGTCAGTGTTAAGATCTATTTGGCAAAAGTCTACTGAGTGTTAACAGGTAGCTGTTCAAACACAGATGCTGCTTGTGTCAAGGGGGTTCTTTCTTTTCCCTCCTCTCTGTCTAAGAGAGAACAGGCAAATATTGATTCTCTATTGAGCTCCAGGAGAAGGGCTTTAGTATCACAATGCCTTGCAGTGGAGACTAAGCAGGGTCCCAGAGCTGAGGAATTTAGGATACTAAAGGCCTCTTGTTTGCTGATCAGGCAGTGCTTGAATTGATGCTAATCCCTTTGGGTGAGGTGGCCATGGAGCTTTCATTTTAGCCGATTTCTAATTAAAAGTGTTTACAGATAAGGACTATTGTTTATCCAACATTAATTATAAAGGTCTGTTCCTCTTGTGAGGAGCAAGACATTTTCAGTCATTCTTTTACTTGCCTTTGTAATCCCCCCTATGATCAGCTGTTGTTATTACTGGGACCGACAAATTAAAAAGTAAAAAATAAGGGAAACTTGAATGGAGACAGACCTCTGCAAGCCATCATGCATGCACACATCAAATCATGCGTGATTATGGGATCTCTGTCACGCAATCACACATGTGCCCCTATACTTGCATGCACTCACAAAAGTGCTTACCAACTCTCAGCTAGGCAGCATTTACTTTACATAGCTAATAAAGACCAGTTAAGATGTTAGGCTAATTATGCTACCTCTTGCTTTATTCAGTATGGAGAGTAGGTTTAAAATGGAAGTGTGATGAGACATATCAAGATGCAAAGTTTTCTGCCCAGAGTTGAAATAAACAATGAAATAAACAATGAAATAAAACTGAGAGGGGAAATCAGTGATGTATTCACATTACAATCCTAAACAGAGTAAGCCTATTGACTTCAACTCTGTTTAGGATTGTACTGTTAGTTGCCTCTTTGACGTCCTGTTGTCCACTCTAGAATGGCATTCTTCGTATGTGCTTTGACCAAGTTAATTCTGCTTGTGTCCTGAGCACCCCTTGGGAGTTGTAGAAGTTGTCAGGTCACTGAAGGGAAGATCAATTGAGGAGAACTTCTTATGATCTGTTCAGGTATCTGGAGGATTCTGAGGAAGCTATGGAGGTTGCATTGCCTCCCCCTCCCTCCCAATAATTTAAACATCATAGGTGGATGTTGGAAATCTACTATATCGATTGGAACTGAGAATCTTTGAAAAGGCTGACTTTGACCTGTGTTGGACTGGAAGAACTTTTAACCCAGTCAGCTATGGACTCGGTAAATTATCCATGCTTTGGAGTCTTACTATGTTTATTCTGGACAGCCATGCAGTGTCTATTTTTGGATGGCACGGCAGGTGGTGCTTCTCACTGTGGGAAGACCAGTTTGATGTTCTGATCTTCCTCCTTGAGTTTGAAAGGTCAGAAAGTTTACCCTTCATCTCCTCTGATATTTTAGTAGGACGTTTGGCCAGTGACCTGGACGGTAGTGGTATTGATTGTTTTGACCTAGTGTGGGGCACTGATGAGAGTTTGGCTATCAGATACCCTGTCAGGTCTGCTGGAGGCAGTCTCTGGGTGGGCCTTGGAGATCTCCAGACTGATAGTTCTGGGGGACTTCAATGTCCATGCTGATGAGGCTGCATCCTCACAGGCGCTGGACTTGGTGCCTTCCATGGCAACACTGGGACTCTCACAGTTTGTTTCAGGTCCCACACACTGGATTTGATCTTTGGTATGGGGGTGGATCTGATCTCTATTGATAGAGTGCCATGGTCAGACCACTTTGCCCTGAAAGCCCGGGCTTTCTCCCTGCGTAGGCGTCGAGCTGATTTATGTTTGCCCACAGAGACTAATGGATCCACTTGGTTTCCAGAATGCTTTGTGGGATCCAGTGTCCCCCAGTGACTTGTTGGATGCGCTGGCCTAGCTGTCTATCCAAAGCCATCGATGAGATCACCCCGACATCTTCTTTGTTCCCGTTCCAAACTATCCCCATGGTACACCATGAAAGATGAAACAGGAACTTAGATGACTAGAGCAAGTTTGGCGGCAATCTCATGATAAAGCTGCAAGTACATCATATAGGAAGTTTAGGAGATCCTATGAGATGGAGGTGAAGGCTGCTAAAAAGGAATTTTATGCCGCCTCCATTGCATCCGCTAGCTCACTCCTGGCACAATTGTTTAGGGTAATTGAATCATTAACTTCCCTCTCTGAGGGCTCTCAAAAACTTAAGTGATTCGGCTGTTAGCTGTGAGGTTTTTCGAACTTTTTTTATGGACAAAATCTTGTCACTCCGCCAGAATCTCCCAGCAAATATTGATACATTTAGGGAACTGCAAGTAACAATTGTATGGTTTATTCTCATGTGAAAGTATAGTTTTCATGCTTAGAATAGGCTTACTTTTTGAAACTGGCCTGGTTTTGTGATTAGTAATGAACTAGGACATCAGCATACTGGGAAATGGGACCAGGGCCAAAAACGGGATACACCTCTTAGATTTCGTCCAACACAGACACACACAGACACACACACAACAGGTAGTTTATTAGACTCTTGCTGAGGTACATGTGTGGCTAAAGAGTCATGAGTTATATAGGACAGAACTAAGTGCAATTGTGTTAATAAATAATAATAAATTGTGTTAATAAAGGAGGCTTATATAAGTTCACTACAGAGTTCAAATTGCAGAGGAATATCTGTTAAAACTTCAGCTGTAAATATTTTATACTCTGGCTGTGGGTTTTATATAGTTGACTCTGTTTGGTACCATTATGACACTTTATTATGTCTCAAATTAAAAGTTTTCTTCAAACCTTACCTTTGCTGTGGATTTGCATGGGGTTTTATTATGGCGTTTTGCGGTTCTCCTATGATCCCCAGGTAGTAGCTTTGTTCTAGACCCTCTGCAATGAATATGCCTCTGGAAAGCTGACTCGTGCCAAATTATACACATGGGGAATCTTTACATTAAGATTTTCTATTATAAATTATTGAATGCTGCACAGAAATGGGCTGTGCAGTCCTTCTGAAATGACTTACTCTATCTGGCCCATAGGAAGCATCAGATGGTTTATTTCAAGGGACCTGAGAGATTAATTTCCATTAAAGATGTAATTTCCCTGAAAAAAAATAATGCTAATAATAATTTAAAGAGGGTGGTAAAAGCATAGGTTTTTTAAAAAAGATATTTGCAGGAGCTAAGAGCCATGTGATGTGAAAAAATGTGCACTTTAATATACTCTGAAGAATAACATGGGTATAGGGGGGAGTCTGGCTTATTTGCTTCCAGGAAACTCTTCATATGTAATGCATCATGTCTACATATGGCTTTTTTTTTACATATAAAAGAAGCATTGGACTATCAAGGCAAAGCTGGTTAAACAGAAAGTTGTTACTGCAATTAGTTTTGGCTTGCATATTATTCTAACTGCAATTTCAGTCTCTGTCAAACCTTCTTGCCAACCATACTTACTGAGTAATGGTTGAAGAACAATTGGAACCAAATGGATTACAATGCCAGATTCCCAGCAGTCTCCGCTGAAGGAAGTAATAGTAGTTTTGGCATGTTGATTGGAAGTCCTCTTATAGTGTAACTTGGCTGCTTTTTGTTGCCTTAATGTTGACCACCAGGTCTTATATTTAAGAAGCTGAAATATAGGCGGATTGTGTTTATATCAGGGTTGCCATCTCTGAGTTGGAAAATTATTGGAAATTTGGGGGTTTGAACCTGGGGAGAGCAGAGTTTGGGGAGCGAGCTCAGCATGGATGTGATACTATAGAGTCCACCCTCCAACCTGCCATTTTCTCCAGAGGAACTGATCTCTGTAGTTTAGAGATCAGTTGTAATTCCAGGGGTACCCCAGGCCTAGGGTTGCCAACCTCCAGGTACTAGCTGGAGATCTCCCACTATTACAACTGATCTCCAGCCAATAGAGATCAGTTCACCTGAAGAAAATGGCTGCTTCGGCAATTGGACTCTATGGCATTGAAGTCCCTCCCCAAACCCCGCCCTCCTCAGGCTGCACCCCAAAAACCTCCTGCCGGTGGCAAAGAGGGACCTGGCAACCCTTCCCAGGTGAAGAGGGACCTGGCAACCACCTAGAGGTTGGCAACCCTTGTTTATATGGAGTAGGTTTATATTTTGTTGGCCTGTTGTGAGCTATTTCAATTTTTTTTCTTTCAAGTGCATGCATGTATCACCAGGGCCTGCAGGGCTGCACATCTGAAAAACTGCTTTTGCTGTAGATGTAAACTGCATTGTGTTGTTATTTTGCCAATCAAGATCTGGAAAAAAAAAACCTGAAAAGGAAGGGGGAGTTGTAATTATTACTTGGCCATTAGACAATGGTGTTTTTATCTCCATATTAGGTAATTCAAATGGTGTGAATAAATAAGATTATATGTATCTGAGGAAGAGTTGCCAGTTCCCCACCATGGGTGGGGATTCACTGATCCTGGCTCCTGTTTCTGATAACATGTCTAAAAAACACAGGTAATTAAGATGAGATGGTAGCATAACCTGGTCGCGTGGGGTTTTTTTTAAAGCACAATGAGAGAAGGATGGAAAGCTAAACATATCCCTTTTATCAACATTGTCCCTCTAAACTACTTTTAGTTTTTGTTGTTATCTTCCAGGTGTGGATTGGTTCTAGTCATGAAATGGGTAAATCCATTTTTATAGTTTTTGTTTTGTTTTGCGGGGGGAGCATGTCTAGGGAAAGGATTAACTTCCCCCTTTCATCCGCTCAGCCTATGCTTTAAAACTCTTACCACATACTTTGTAGGGATTGGGTGGCAATCTCATCTTCGCACTCTTCTTAAACCTTGCTCTGTGTGCTCCTAACCTGGAGAGGTAAAACGGGTAGTAACCAGGGACAGAGCTTTTTCAGTAGTAGCACAACAGCTTTGGAATTCCAGCCCCCATAAAACTCATCTGGTTCCTACTTTACTGTCCTTTAGGTTCAAAGCCAAAACATTTCTCTTTACCCAGGCTTTTAATTGAAGCGTTTCACTGTTTTAAGCTACTTTAATAGTCCATGTCTACCCTGAGGGCTGTTTTTGGATGTTTTAGGCTGCTTAGAGGGTTGGGAAGGGTTGTCTTAATATGACTGCATGGTGATTGTTTTTTGATTTTATTGTATTTTTCACTTTATAAACCACTTCTAGTAGGTTTCTGAAGAGGTGGCATATACATTTTCTAAATAAACAAATTATTCATGGGTCTGCCCCTATTCTAGTTTTGTTCTAAAATCAGTACTCTGTACTGAATGTTTTAGCAGAAAACATAATTCTGGCTTCTATTTGTCTGCAAAGGTATTTAGGCTTCACAAAGTTATTTCTATGAGCCTACCTTATAAGAAGCTCCAGGTCCCTGACAGTGCAGTAGGGTTGCCAGGTCCCTCGCTGCCACCGGCGGGAGATTTTTGGGGCGGAGCCTGAGGAGGGCAGGGTTTGAGGAGGGGAGGGACTTCGGTGCCATAGAGTTCAATTGCCAAAGCGGCCATTTTTCTCCAGGTGATCTGATCTCTATAGGCTGGAGATCAGTTGTATTAGCAAGAGATCTCCTGCTATACCTGGCAGTTGGCAACCTTACAGTGCAGTCTTAAACAAAGTCACACTCCAAGCCCATAGAAGTCAATGGGCTTAGAAGGGTATAACTCTGTTTAGGATTGCATTTTATTCCTGTATCCCTGTATGTGCTGAGACAGCATGGTGTATCACATAACGCAGGTTAACAGTTTCACTTTTGTAAATGGCTATAAGTTACTAATGTACTACAAAAACATCTAAAAAGTCTAGGATGTGAGTTCTGTTCCAAAATAAACAAAGGTTACTGGTGGAGAACTCTTACGTGTTTACTGGGCCATAACTTCATTCTTGAAAAAGCAAATGATAAACATCAGATATGTAACTCAGTTGTCAAGTCATTATGTAAAATTGATGTAATTTTTTTAAGGGGTGGAGAAGTCTACATATGTAACAGTAAGATTTGGGAGATCCAAGCGAAATGCCTACAATGAGGAATACTTTGTTGGTGACAGATGCAGGCAATTAAATCACAGTGACATATCCATGATGTTAACAAAGGGAAATTATGCTGTAGCATGTTAGCATGTGTTTCACTGTTGACACAGTATAATGATAACCAGTTAGTATAAGGTTTAAAATGTGTTTCATACATTTGTTAGACAGAACCAATTTATAATGTAATGTTTTTTCCATACATAATTTTCTTATTTTATATTACAACTTTCATAATATGGAAAGATTAAAAAAAGAGAGTAGATCACAGCTACATAAATCATAAGAAAACAGGAAGGTTTAAAGTATATCATTAATAAAAGACTAGACTCCAGTCCAAAGCAGAATGAGATGGGCCATAAACTTAATGAAATCAGCTCTATGTGTCTCTCTAGATTTCAATGACTTTGTAGGTAGTTTATGGGTTTTCTTTTGAAGTAGACACATAGCTCCATCTTTTGACAGGACACTAAGAGCACTTTGGTGTTCCTCTTGTTCATAATCAAATGTTGCTACTAAAGAGGGTTTGAAGTGAAAGGTCAAAAAAGAGTCATTTTTCAGGTCTGTATAATATTTGACTCCACTGCCCTTGATTATACTTTGCAACACTAATCAAACATTCCCTTGCACTTCTTATTCACTATTCAACTTAAAATAAATGTGTAACTTGCTTTTAGGAGTTACTAAATCATCCATGATAATTAGGACTATCCATGATAATTAGGACTATGTTCCATCTGCCAACCAACATAGCAAATTTTATGAAACTGGAAGAATGCAAAGTTTGGGAGGTGCTCTTCAGATTGTTAGCTTGGTCAAGACAAGAATAAAGGAACATCACCAGCCCACCAGCAGTAGATGCACAGCCGTAGATGTAAAAGGTCCTCTGATGCAAACCTTTTAAAGCTGTGTTAAACAGAGTTTGCTAACAAATCGTTTTGTATGAGAAATCATAGTCTGTTTCCAGGAAGAACTTTTGCTTCCTACTGATTACATTTGCTGGTCAGGCATCATGCTTGGGAAATGCAATGGAATGCATATTTTTTTATATGGCCATTAAGTAACATTCCAAATACTACACTTCGTTTCAGTTCTAAGAACAATGTACTCTTATTTGGCTTCCAACTTCTCAGAACACTAAACTCCTGTGATGTAGAGAATTCCTTGAAGGTGTGCCCTGTGTTGTCCGTCTCTGAAGGTGGTAGACCTTAGGTGGAAAACTAGAGGTGTTGTGAACTTCACAGAAAATATGTTCAGCAGGCAATTACACCGTTTTCAGCTGCTGTGATCACTTGTGAGCTAGCCTTGGATCACCTCACTGCCATCTGACTAGCAGCTTTTCGAATGGCTTTGTGGCTGTGCAGTAGCTGTGGTGGTGCTTTTGCAAGTATGCAGTAGGTGAAATCAACTCTCCCCTAGGGTGATGGATAGCTGGGTTAGGTCAACAAATGGTGCTGTGGAATAACTATAACTCCCATAAGGTGGTATGAAAATGTGCATGCACAAAATAGCATTGATATCATGGCTTTGATAGAAATATGATGTTAATAATCATGGATTGACTGATTTGCTCAGTCTTTATTTAAACAATTGGCTGACAAGTGGTACACAGCAATGACAGAATGTGCGTGTGGAGACATTATTACTGTGTGAGAATGTCCCTGCGTGGAATGCTGCTGATTGTTCTGTACTATTTGACGACATGGAAAGTAATCCAGTGTACAGGCTTAAGCTGCTTACAAACTGCTTGACAAAAAACATTACTCCCTGCTCATGCCTGGCAAGCAGAACATGAATCAGTGGGTGTTGCAGCAGCATGCTTTTAGGAAACAACATTGAAACCCTTGCTGTCTGCCATGAACTACTAAACAGAAAAGTGTAATTCCAGAGTAATATCCGTGCCACTTCTAATCATAAAAAGCACGTTAGTGAATTGAAAATATAATAGCATTTCACCAGTAACAAAATATTGTGGTTTGAGGGTGATGTTAAACTACAATATCCATTCCACATAAACGCTACCTTAAGAAAAGAAGTCTGGATCCCATTCAGCTCTTGAATAACAACTGCATAAATATTATACAATAAATGCCTAGAAAGGGTCTGAGAAACAACAACAACTGGATTTTGATACACCTCACTAACCCAAGTAAGATACGTTCTCCATCCCTGGTTGTTTCTTTGCCCTACTTCAAGTTTGTTCTAGCTGTCATCTGCATAGGCATAACATTTCAGCACAAATAACTAGACGCCAGATAGCAGCTTTGAATTATCAACTTGTCAGCAGGACTATGGCCATCCTACACAAATATAACAGCCTACTTATCTCTGTATTTTAGAATTTGGGAATTGTCAGCATCAGGAAAAAAATGAGCTGAAATTATTTTTATGTTCAGAAGCTTCTTTTCATGAACATGTTCCTTAAATTAATAATAACTTTATTCAGTTATCCATTCTTCACTTCTGTTATATGTTCACAGTTTTGGTAGCTAATGGGGGATTTTTTTAAGGATCACTTCAGCATGATAAAATCCAGCAGGATTTTAGGTAAGTGGAGTCCCTTAGGTTGAATTAGGAGAGTTTGGAGCACTGCACCTAGTTACAATTCTAAAAAGAAGCTCTCGTAGTGGGCCTAACCAGTGCTTCAGGTGATGGAGCGCACCCACTGTTTGTTCCACAGGCAACAGCTTGGCTTGCTATGGAAAGTGACTTCTACTGCAAGCCTGCAGCATGGTCTATACCAGGGCTTCTTAAACTTTTTCCACTTGCAACCCCTTTTCGGCCGAAATGTTTATGCGACCCGGGGAATATAGGTATATAAAATAGGTATACATATCAAACATTTACTGATAATAAATCATAAAAAAACCTTTTATTGTTGCCAATTTATTTTCGCAACCTCCACATTCAGTTACGCGACCCCATATGGGGGTAGTGACCCACAGTTTAAGAAGCATTGGTTTATACCAGGGGTGGGGAATCTTTTTTCCACCAAGGGCCATTTGGATATTTATAATATCATTCGCAGGCCATACAAAATTATCAACTTAAAAATTAGCTGACCAAGCCCCACAGCCCGGGTGGGAAAGGGAATACAGTTTCTTGGGGGGTCCTAGCAGCTCCATAGCTAATAACTCTTCTGCAAGGGGAACAAGGGTTCCTTTTCTCAGCAAAACAAACTCACATCCGCCTTGAATAGAGGCAATTCCTGTCCACGGGAAGGGGCGGATCTCCAGTCTTAGATCCTTCTGAGCTAGAGATCTGCCAGGACCCACGAAGGGCCAGACCAAATGATTTCGTGGGCCCTAAACGGCCCCCGGGTCTGACGTTCCCCACCCCTAGTCTATACAGTGGTATAAAGCAAAGGAACTTAGCATCAACTATATGAATTGTGTTAAGACCAACTATTATATGTGGCCATTTTCTTCCTATATGGACATCATTTTTTGTCTTGATAGGTGAACAGTGCAATCCTAAGACCACTTTCCTGGCAATATTTGTTTGTTTGTTTATTTAAAACCGTTATTAACCACCTTTCTGTGTTGCGGCACTCAAGGCAGCTTACAACATAACTGTTGTAAAACACATTAACGTTGACAGTTTAAAATCTCAGTTAGTTAAAAACTAAGTTAGTCGGATGCAATCCTAAATATGTGACACTGAGTAGACTTAACTAGAATTCTAAATAGACTTGAGCAGACTGGTGATCCGTTATTTCAGCAGTGGCAAACTCTAGTCTTCCACACTACAGAACTTCTACTTTGTCTCTAATAATTTCAGCTCCAAAACCTGCAGGCACAATATATCAAGAGATGGCTGTTCTAACCCAAACACTTTTCCTTTATGTCATGCCTCCCATGCATTTTTAGCTGTGTGCTGAGATTTATGGACAGGAAATGGAGAATATGACATCTTGTTTGTGTGTTTATGTGTATGTAATATCTTTAACATGGAACTAGTTCCCACTTAATTCTAAAGGGCAAAGACTTTCATTCAGTGTATGTTGTGTACAATTTATGAGTCTCCATTTTCCCAGACGCTTATCCCAGTCCTGGTGCAACACCCGGTTGACTAGCATTCCTTTTTAATTTAATTTCCTTTCCTAAATAGTTTCATTAAAGATCAGTTATTCAGGCTGAGAAAATATTACGTGGATAGGGAACGTCTCAGAGCTTGTTCATGACTTGTGGCTTACTCTTGAGCAATGGAGTCCATCACTCAGTATTAGCTGAAGTGTGAACACAGCCACTCAGCGGCAATTGATATTTTAATCCTTAGTAATTTACACTTTAGAAATGTGGCATGAAGTAATTCTTGCTACACACCTTGCTTAACTCTACCGAGGCAGAGAACCTTGTGCTCCACTCCGGTTCTAGTCCTGGATAATGGAGATGCAAGTGGAAAGTCATTTTGTGTTTCTTGTTGAGTGCAAGGCAGAAGATACCTAAGGACGAGATATGTGTCTGTAGAAATACTCAAGCAATAGATAAATTTGGACCAACTTGTCACAGAAGTAGTGAGTCCAAACAATGACTAATGAGCTGGATGTTGCACAGGAAAGTTCTGTGCTCATCTTCTCAAACTCTGTTCTGAGTGCTCCTGTCTTCTGAGTTTAGATAGTGTGTCTTTTCCACTGTAATGCCTTAGTTGTGGAATATCTAGTTCAGAAAAATCCACATGACACCAACTTTACTTTAAGAACCGGGTTAAAACATTTTTATTCCCCCAAGAATTTGATGTTATAATTTTCAATATCCCTTGACTATTTTTATTGTGGGTTCTATATTATTTTAGTATTTATGCTTTTAAATGCTTTATTCTCTATTAAATGAAAACTAATTTAAGGGCTTCTTTAAAGAAAAAAAAGCAAAGTATAAGTACTAAAAATAAAACTGACCCAACTTATCAGTTGTTAGGTCATCCTTTTTTGGATAACAAGTGGAGGCTGCATGTTGGAATCCCCTCATGGGAGACCTGGACAAGTAACCCAAACCACATTTCAACCCCTTAAATCAGGGATGGGGAACGTCAGGCCCGCTGGCCGTTTACGGCCCCCGAGGCCATTTTCGGTGGCCCTCCGGAGCTCCAGGGCCCTGCCACAGAAACACAGCGCAGCATGGCCCTCCCTGAAGCCACAGCGTGCAGGAACATGACGGCCCCTTTAAACCCCCTCTCACTGACTGTCAGCTCTTAATCGGCGAGAGAAGGGGGGAGGGAGAAAGACGCTTCCCCCAAGGGAAGGCAAAGCGTTCCTGCACACCGTGGCACAACAGTTTAAACCTCTCTTGCCGCTGAAGGAGGGGGGAAGAAGAGAAAAAAGCCAGCCACTCCCGGCGATGGAGCATGCAAGTGGGAGCCGATCAGGTGGAGGACTATTGTGGACTGGGGGGGGGGGGAGGTGGGAAGGCTGAAGCCTGGTTGCATGGAGCCGGCTGTGTGTGTGTGTGTGTGAAGGCTTTTCTCCGTTTTCTTCCTTTTTCTGTCGCTCTCTCTCCTATTCTTTCTCTCCTCTTTTTCTGTCTCTTTCTTTCTCCCCCCTCTCTCTTTCTCTCTTTTTATTTTTTTTGCTCCTTCCCTTTTCTTTCTTTCTTTCTTTCTTTCTGTCTTTCCTTCCTTCCTTCCTTCCTTCCTTCCTTCCTTCCTTCCTTCCTTCCTTCCTTCCTTCCTTCCTTCCTTCCTTCCTTCCTTCCTTCCTTCCTTCCTCCCTTCTTTCCTTGCTTCCTTGCTTCCTTCTTTCCTTTCTTTCCTTCTTTTCTTCCTTCTTTCTTTCCTTCCCTGCAGATCGACCGCAGGCTGCAATCTGCACCCCTCTGGCACCTCGGTTGCCTGGGCCCACCGCTGGCTGCCCTCCCACCTGGGAGGAGGGGGAAGACCTGGGGAAGCAGAGGAACCCTCCAAGCCTTCTTCATAGCCTCCCCTAGGGTTGCCAACCTCCAGGTGGTTAAAGAGAAATACAGCACCCAGCTCAATTAGTAATGTTTTATAAACGTAAATAACCAAAAAAAGGAAGCAGAACATTAAAAAATGAGGAAGACAAAGGAGAGTATACAACTATCAAAATATTCAAAATAATTTCCCAACCATGCTAATAAGCTGCATCTAGAACAGGACAAAAATGCAACACAAGAGCCTGGTTGCCTCACTAGTCGCACAGAACTGAAAATGCAACACAAGTGCCTGGTAGTCTCACCAGTCAGCACAAACTGAAAATGCATAACCAAAATTGAAAACCAAAGTCCAAGGTCCGCACAGATTTCATCATGAAGATATTGCTAAAATCCTACACAGACATGAAATGAAGTTCATATATCTATTTAAAACGCTATCTCCTGCAGGTCTGGATAGTGAGTTTGATCTCACTAGCTTCCTCTAAAAAACCTTTTTTAGAACTTTAGAACTTCCACTTTAAAAATTATTTCTCTTTTCCTCCTGATGTAAATCAGCTGGGTTGATCAGGATTTAATCATGTGTCTTGAGTTATCTCAGAGATAGTCTAGAGCCCTATGGGTCTGCTGGTCAATGGTACGTATGAATTATTTGAGGGTCACTGTATTTTATGGGAAATTGTTACTATATTCTATGGTTCTGTTGGAAATGTTTATGTTTTTTCAGAGGTCTTTGTTCCCCCTTATGAATGATATATTTTCACCAGTTGAGCAAATCAACTGAAGAAGCTACTGCTTGGCGAAACGTACACAAATCCGGAGGTGACGTTTTGAAATTTGAACCTTTGAATGCATATGGACTTTGGACCCTGGATTGGACTTTGACACTGGAATTTGGATCTTGGACTTTGGACCTTGGACTTTAGACTTTGGTTTTGAATTTTGGTTATGCATTTTCAGTTTGTGCTGACTTGTGAGACTACCAGGCACTTGTGTTGCATTTTCAGTTCTGTGCGACTAGTGAGGCAACCAGGCTCTTGTGCTGCATTTTTGTCCTGTTGCTAGATGCAGCTTATTAGCATGGTTGGGAAACTATTTTGAATACTTTGATAGTTGTATACTCTCCTTAGTCTTCCTCATTTTTTAATGTTCTGCTTCCTTTTTTTCGGTTATTTATGTTTATAAAACATTACTAATTGAGCTGGGTGCTGTATTTCTCTTTAACTAGTATTTGTTCAGCACACGTACCAATTGATTCAGGTTTAACCTCCAGGTGGTGGCTGGAGATCTCCTGCTATTACAACTGATCTCCAGCCAATAGAGATCAGTTCCCCTGGAGAAAATGGCCACTTTGGCCATTGGGCCTTATGGCTATGCAGTCTTCCTCCCCAAACCCCGCCCTCCTCAGGCTCCACCCCCAAAACCTCCCAATAGTGGTGAAGAGGACCTGGCAACCCTAGCTTCTCTCCCCCCCAGGAGATCTACTCCTGGTATGGCCCCCGAACGATGTTATAAATATGCAAATAGCCCTTAGCAGAAAAAAGGTTCCCCACCCCTGCCTTAAATAAAAGCACTTCTGTTTGCAAACATCCTTTACATGCTAACTACATAGGAATAGTAGTATACCCTCTCTGAGGAGAGGAAATAGCTATGACGGTCAGGTCTAAAATTGTCTCTGTGGAGAGTGGTATTTTCCTTATCAGTGCTGTCCTAAACAAGAATTGACCCCTCTCTCCAAAATGTGTATGTATATCTGATACTTGATATCTGAGACCTCGCTGTTGTCTACCCTCAGATCACTGCCCTCTGGAGCCAGTTATGTGTCTATTCTTTAAAAAGAAAGTTATACACAGGGATGCTGCGAACTTCATAGCAAGCAAATGTGCCATGTTGAGTAGCCTCAAAGATCCATG
This sequence comes from Euleptes europaea, assembly GCF_029931775.1. NCBI lineage: Eukaryota > Metazoa > Chordata > Lepidosauria > Squamata > Sphaerodactylidae > Euleptes > Euleptes europaea. Next base: position 74,027,702 of record NC_079313.1, read on the forward strand.
AGCTGAGTCTCAGGTCTGCTTGCCTGTCTGATGTCCACCTCATGTATGTAATGAACAGCTTTTTGGCTGTGCAGTAGGTTTGGTGTTTTCACATCACAAAGATTGGTGAAAACACGTGATCAAAATAACCTTGACAATAATACCGATTTAAACAAAAACCTTTCTAAGGCTTTCTTTTAAAATGCAGCTATTTATAATAACTGGTCAAATGATTAATTGTTGTTTATGTGACTGCCAAGAGGCAAGCAAAGGCAACAGATCTGTGCGGAGGAGGGAACTAGGCTGTCAGAACGCACATGTATAAAATATTATTGATCGCACTGTTCTGTACTGGACTGTCTAAATACGCTAAAAGTAACTGAACAAACAGTATTGAACTGTTTGTGAACAGCTGAACAGTCCATTTAAAAAACGGATCCCCTCTTGTAACTGGCAATGAGGATGTGAGCTGGTGAGTGCTCAAGAATCCCTAGTTAAACACGCAAACCTTTCATATCCTGGGATATCTGTCTAGATTTCTCCCTACCCTACTGGTATTATATATACACAGAGATATTAATCTCACACACACACATTTAAACAGTACATACTTGACATTGGAAAGGTTATAGTGTAGCAATACTTGACATGATAGTTTGTGCTTGTAGAGTAGAACTTTCCAGCATTCTGTTCTTTATACACTGTTTCGTAGCTTCTGAATTGAATTGCTTCTGGGACAAGAAAACCTACTTTAACTGAAATAATATGAAGCTCTTGTGAGTAAACATAAACAGTTGTTCAAATTTCTACTTCCTTTAATATCTCTATTAATGGTGTCCATAAATGGAACAATGCATTAGTTTTTTTTGTTCCTATTGCTAACTAAAGAAATGGCCAATAAATTATAACAAACTTTCACTTCATTCTTAAGGCTTCCAGTACATTGCATTAAAATTCATTATGTCCATCAGAAATTAATCTGTGGTGCATCTAAATTCTAATGTGTTCCATGTGCAGTGTGTGAAGACCTTGTTTGTTGGATCACATTCATAACATGTTGAAAGCACTCAAGCAACTAATTCTGGTTTCTTTGATGTTCTAAGATAATTTCAAGCAAAACCTTTTAACTTGCAGAGTACTGTGTCCATGCGCATAATAGCGATTTCACACTCTGTATGCCATTTGTACTACCATAAGAAATAGGTTTTGGTCTATAATATTTAATCAAGAAACCTTTTGTATCTAAATCCTACAGTTTCTAGTCTTATACAGAGGTGCATTTTAGGCAGTGACTTTTTAGTAATGTAATGGAGTTACAGTTACTAGGAAAAGGGAGAACCTCTTGGATCTGTTTTAGAAAATGGGCTGCAGATTTGAATTTTCAGCTGAATTGCTGTTGAACTGCCACCTCCTTTCTAGATTCTTTTCCAACTTCTGATAGGGCTGTCAATCTCCCAGTGGCAGCAGGTCATCCCCCCCTCCCCCAGGTCCTATTGCCCACCACCGCTCTGAGCAGTGGCGGGATAATTTGTTTTTAACGTAACACCAGTGTTGTGTTCTTACTGGAAGTTCTTACCGAAAGTGACAATGGGGTACTCAGGCAATTCTTAAAAGTTGTCACTTTTGTTTTGTTTTTGTTTTTACTAGAAGTGACATAGCGCCACCTGTATCATTGTTGCCTTATGAATTCTTAACCAAACTTGCTTATTTTCAGTAAGTCTCTAATCCATTCTGAGGTAGTTCCACCATAAGCAAAACTGTACATTAAGCACCAAATTTTGTATAGAACAAAATCCATTATAATATTTAGTATGCATATTAAGTAGCAGCTAATAGTTTTCATCCCTACTATGATAACAATAAGTACATATAAAAATCACACCGTGGTGTATGCCATTGCCACTAGCAGCATTGTCCCAACAAAATAATGCAAATACATACATATTTCTTACAGTTTCCCCTACCTTTGCTAATGTCATTTTTCTAAGCTGAACTGGGTCTATAACTGTTAGTTAAGCTGTGCTTTATCATTGGTTGTATGGTTACTGTAACTGGGAAAGCACTCTGTGTCAGTAATTCTTCTGTCAGTAATTAACTGCAGATCCCTCTTGATAATCTGTTGCTGCAATCTCATCCACCTAGGGTTGCCAGACCCCAGCTGGGGCCAGGGGATTCCCTGCTTTGGTGGCCTTCCCTCTGGTGCCATTCAGCCTGCCGGTGGGGGGACTTACTAGCAGCAAACTGAGGTCTAGGCCTTTGTCACCAGCAATGCTCACCAGACGTGACTGCTGGCGTTCACCAGACATGACATAATCATGTTGCCAGCAATATGGGGATGCTCCTTTTGCCATAGAGTTTTTGCCCAAATACCAGAGCATCCCCAAGTCACTGGTAGGTTGACATCACTTCTGGTGACTATCAGAAGTGACATCAATGCATTGACAGCGACAGAGGCCTAGGCCTCAGTTTGCTGCCAGTAAATTCACCCCCATTCCCCATCCCTCTCTGGTTGCCAGGAGGTGCCTGCCTGCCTGCCTGCCTGCCTGCCTGCCTGTCTGTCTGTCTATCTATCTGTCTATCTGTCTATCATCTTATACTGATCTCACTTTAAAAAAATTATTTCAATTTTTTTTAAAAAAAAAAAAACAAGGTGCCTGCCAAATATGCAGTCAGAAACAATTACTGGGATATTCTGATATTCTAAAACCTTTTCTGTAAAATGGTTCCTACTTATATTACAGGCACTTACTATTCAAGATGGATTAGCTGTTTATATGGATGCCATGGTTACATTAAGCAGGATAAAAATTTATAAGGGACATAAACCTTCATGTCCCCCTAGGGATTAAACCAATGACTAAATGTCTGAGGTTAGAAGGAATTTCCCACCCTAGGGCATATTATCACATAATTCACTGTTAGGTTTTACCACTGTGGCAAGAGTGGTGCATAAAGATGAATTTTAAAAACAAACTTCGCAATGTTACAGAACATTCAGTAATTTTTAGTGGTAAATGTAAAAATTATTCATTTTTATAAAAAAGGAAAAATTGATAGCACAATTATGGAGGGGCTGTGGCTTGGTGGTAGAGCAGTGGCTTGCCACTCAGGAGGTCCCAAGTTCAATCCACAGCATCTCCAGTTAAAAGTATCGGGTAGTAGATGATGTGAAAGACCTCTATTGGAAATCCCGGCGAGCCACTGCCAATCTGAGTAGAGAATACTGATGCTGAGGGACCAATGGTTTGATTCAATTTAAGGCAGCTTCCTGTGTTCCTATACTAAGTTATAAATTATGCATTTGATATTGTTTAATCAGTAAAAGAGGTTTAGGCATGATAAGAAAGTAACTAATGCACAGTTTCCCCCCAAACATCCTTTTTTTTTTTCTTGGAGGGGAGGAACTGGGAGAAAAGCTGCTCTCCCACCCCCCACACCGGCGGCTTCAAAATTTCTAGAATTTTTACATCTCTAGTTGTGGGTGTTTTAATTAAACCTATTTTCTTTTTACTCTATTTTGTGTGGCTGCAATATTGTCCTACACACAGGAAACCATAAAGAAAACTTTTGTTTTAAACCAGAATAGTTACATTCGGTAATGCACCGAATTTTTTCCCCTAAAACGTTGCAAAGGTTATTTTTTCCAGTCTTTAATAGATATTATTCTCCCAATGGTAACAGTCTCTGTTGAAAGATTTTGAGCGTCACTTTACTTGCATGAGAAGTTAATGTGATAGTCCAATAGTTGCTGCAGTCTCTGACGTCTCCTTTTTTTGGAACTGGAATATAGATTTAATATTTCCAGTCTGTGGGCCATTGCTTTGTTTTCCATATTTGTTGGCATATTCTTGTCAAGATGTTGATGGACTCTGATTCTGTGGCTTGGAATAGCTCTATTGATATCCCATCTGCCCCTGGAGATTTGTTTCTTCCAGTTGCTTTGAGTGTCGCTTTCACTTAATTTTCTAAAATTGCAGGTTTTTCTTCAAAAGATTCTTCTTTGAAAGAATCTGTCACTCTTTTTTCTCTTCTTTATAGTTCTTCAGTATACTCTGAATATCACATCTATCAATAGCTATGTTTTTAGTTCAAGCCAAATGCAAATGATTCAGTGGATGAAATTTCCATATATATATCTGGAAGTGTGTTTAAAATATTTCACTGTGATACCCATCTTCAACTTCCTGTCTTCTCTTCTTACCCTAGTTGTATTACTATGGAAATCATTTATCAGCTAATGAATATATTTTATCACTAAGCAGTTCTCGGCAATCTGTCTTTCTCTCTCTCTTTCTCTTGTTTCACAAGTCAGTCTCACAGATTCAATAATTCTCAAAGTAATAATTCTCTTGTTCCCTATGGTTCAAAAGGAAATGGGTGATTGACAGTGGGCATAAATGCTTATGGTGTTAAGTCTTTAATATGTCACCAGCTTTAATCTGCCCCATTCAGATCATTGGGGAATATGCCAGACACATGGCAGAATATTGTCCCATGTTTGGTGCTAATGATGCCTGGAGACACGCTTTCATTATGAAAGTTTGCACAGCCTTAAGGCATTGGGGGGGGGGAGGAGTAAGACTATTCTCTTATAAATGAATGCAGAAGTACGCAAATGTCTGTATAAAACTATAAACATGGTATAAAACTGTATAAACCTCTGACAATCGGGAAAGGCATATATAATCAAAAGGAAGCCCCGAAACAGTTGGCGACTTTGAATGAATCATGTAAGCAAGTGCAAGAGCCCCTGTGTCGCATAGTAGTAGACTGCAATACTGCAGTCAAAAGCTCTGTTCACAACCTGAGTTCGATCCCATCAGAAATCGGTTTCAGGTAGTTGGCTCAAGGTTGACTCAGCCTTCCATCCTTCTGAGGTTGGTAAAATGAGTACCCAGCTTGCTGGGGGTAAATCGTAGACGACTGGGGAAGGTCCTGACAAATCACCCCGTAAACATATTCTGCCTAGTAAATGTCGTGATGTGACGTCACCCCATGGGTCAGTAATGACCCGGTGCTTGCACAGGGGACTACCTTTACCTTTAAGCAAGTGCAAACAGATGCACACTGAAACAAAAAGTATTGCTTTCTTTGTGTATTGACTAAGTTGGTCTATCTATATTGCTTGTAAATTGCCAGGAATGACATTTTGGGGTTCTAGTGCATTGCTGCCCTGTTGATGTAGTGTTGTATAGTGGTTAGAGTATCACACTAGGATCTGGGAGACCCAAGTCTGAATTCCTGTTCTGCCATGGAAGCTTTTTACGTGGCCTTGGGCTGGTTACATAGTTCAAATTACTTCAAATGGTTGTTGTGAGGATAAAATTGAGGAGAACAGAACCATGTAATCTACTTTGAGTCCTCATTGGGGAGACAAGTGGGGTTAGGGCAGCCAGTTCCAGGATGGATAATACCTGGAGATTGTGCTGGTAGAGACTGAGGGTTTGGGGAGGGACTTCAGAAGGAGGAAATGTAATAAAGTCGACCTTCCAAAATGGCTATTTTCTCCACATGAACTCATCTCTGTTGCCTGGAGATCAGTTGTAATCCCGGGAGATCTCCAGCCACCAACTGGAGGTTGGCAACCCTAGGTGGGGTACTGGAGAAAGAAAGAGAGAAAGAAAGAAAGAAAGAAAGAAAGAAAGAAAGAAAGAAAGAAAGAAAGAAAGAAAGAAAGAAAGAAAGAAAGAAAGAAAGAAAGAGGCAAGGGTAGCTTAGTGGTTAAGAAAATGGACAGTGAAGTCAACGTTTCATTCAGGAACACATTCAGTGGCCTTATGCAATTAAGTATTCTTACAGTCTTATGCTGTGTTCTGTAATATGTTCCAAACTGTGTTCTATGTTCTGCAACTGCCCTGCCTGTCAACTAAGGGAATGGATCCTGAGTTCGGTCACTGGAAGGTGTCGACAGATGGTGGTCTTCCCAACTGTCCCCTCCCCAGAGCAGGAGTGGGAAAAAGAGGAAGGTGCAAGGTAGAGTGGTTTATTTGACCTTTTAGATCCCAATGCGTTTTGTGATGAGCTTCGTAAGGGTGATCTAATAAATTAAAGTTAAAATAGATCAATCATATCAGTATAAATAATACATAAACATGGATACAAGCAGTTTGTCATATTAAAATTATTTAAAATAAACTTACAGACTAACAATTGAATAATTTTAAAAATGTATATTTCAAATTACATTCTGAGCATAGAATAACATACTCTCTAGTGTGATACAGGAAATATAACCAATTTACAACCTAGAACTTTTATATATAGGCAAAAAAGTACTCAATTAATATTAATAAAAGGCCTATATCAAACAATGCACACAATATGATGTACTTCAATCAGAAATTTATCTAACTCCCACCCTGACAAATAGAGATGTTAGGCAGAGCTCAGTATAATTTATAGCCAGGTTTGATGCAAGAAATCCAGGTCCCCATTTAACCCATAAAGGGCTAAAGATCTCAATAAAGCTTAGTCATTATGACTTGCTATTTTTTAGATGGCCCCCAAAAATAATACCTGTGGAAGAATATATATATATATATGAGACCAAAAGTGCTCCTATTCTTCTATGAAAAATGTTATTCTTGTTCAACAATACATGTTTCTACCCTGTGTGTGTGTGTGTGTGTGTGTGTGTGTGTGTGCGCGTGCATAGGTATATGTGTACACACACACACACACACACCATAACACTTGGGCATCTAATAATGTATGTCACACATTGGATTACAAATGGTCAAATTCCTTAATTCATATTTTTTCCATCAGTAGGATTCTTGAATACCTTAGTTGAATGGTCTCAGGAATTAATCCACATAGTTTTATAGTTAGACAGAGCTCAATATAATTTGTGGTCAGGTCAAATGTAAACAGTCCAGGCTCTCATTCAGCCCATAAGGGGCTAAAGATCTCAATCTGAGAACCCACTCTGCTTCCTTTCTCAGTAATACTTTATCATTGTGGCCTGATTTTTATTTGATGGTACAAAAGTCAATATCTGTGAAAGTATTATTTTTAAGAAAATGTAAAACCAAAGGTGTTCCTGTTCTGAGAGAGATGTTTCTTTATGTTCAGAGATACATGTTTTTAAACACCTTGATGTTTTGCCTATATATAGCTTAGCATATGAGCATCTAATTGCATATACAACTCCTTTGGATTTACAGATTGTAAAGTTCCTTAATTCATACTGATTTCCAACAGTAGGATTTGATATTACATGTAAATTTTCAGTATGAGCAGTTTCCATATTTAAAATGATCCATGGGTGGACTTGTACCTGGTAAAAATTGTTGCACATTATTAACTACAGAAGTTTCACTATGGACCAGTTGATCTTCAAAGTTAGGAGTTCTTTTAAAACAAATGATAGGTTTATGTTCACAACCAGAAATGCCATCTAATATATTCCAGTTACATCTAATGTTCTTAAAGAGACCAACCATTATAGAGTTAAATGGCATACTACAGAACAACCTGTCAAGGTCAACTTTTCCACTATAGTTCCCATCTGTTTTTGGCAATAGCTTTCTTATGTGCCGCTCGAAGCAAATGCCTGGGGTATCTTCCTCTTGTGGCTGAATTGTTTGTTAAGATAGAGGATTCTTTCTGAAAGTCTGCCATTTCCAAACAGTTCTACATAACTTCAAGAACTGCCTGTATGGTAAGTTCCTTCCGCTATGTAAAGGATGATGACTGTCAAATATGAAAGGAATTTTTATCAGTTTTTTTTTTTACAATCTAGTGAGCAGTTTTGTATCACTGAAATAAACCATAATATCTAAAAAGTTTATCTGCTGCTTATCACTATGTATTTCAGATTTTATATTAACATCATGTTGACTGGACGTCTAATCATAGTGTTTGATTACCTTTACATTATAGAGAAATATCATCTATATATCACCATCATTTAAAAATTTAATTCACAAAGGGAATGTTGTTGGAATATACATACTCCTGTTCAAAAATTTCCATATACAGATTGGCAATCTATGGGGCCATAGAACAACCCATACAAATGCCTTTTGTTTGCCAATAAAATTGGTAGTTGAACATAAAGTAGTTCCTCATCATAGAAATTTCAGCTCAAAAAGCTCTTGGTGGATGGCATTGCTGACTCTTATGCAGAGTATTTTCTAGCACCTTTAGAGCCTCATCTTGTGGAATGCTGGTATACAGAGAGAAAACATCTAAGGTTACTGAAAGAGCTAGGGATGTGCGTTCAGGTGAAACCAAGCTGAAAATATACCCAAAAAATACCTTATCAGTATTTGGGGGGTATTTTCAGCTCTCCCAAATTTTTCTGGGATTTTTCAGAAAACTGAAAAAAATGGTCCTGAAAAATCCCAAAAATATTCGGCATTTTCAGGAAGATTGGTAGCCCATGTATGCAGGCTCCTGCAGACTGTCCCCGGACACCCTTACCTTTGTTTTTGCACCTCGGGGGAGTTTAAAGGGCCGCTTCTGTCACTTTCAGGGTTTTTTGTCAGTTTCAGGAGGTTTTTTAAAAAAATTCTTTGCAAGTGTTGCTTTGTATTCCCTTTGCTGTATTTACACTGTTGCTCAATGCTTGGATTCCTTCTTCTCGGACTGGATGCACATTAACCCTCCTGTTGAGCTTGCACTGACAGACTGGCACTGGGTTCTGTCTGGCATTCTGTACATTGCTATTCCTTCTGCTGGTCTTACACAAAAAACCTACCTTGAGTTTCTAATGCAGAGATTCTCTGGTTTGTTTTTGGTTCTGTTTGGCTTGGCACATTGGCTTGTGATTCTACTGGGTTCTGCAATGGTTCTGTCGGGCTTGTTCTGTTGGTTCTTCCATGGGAGACATGGTGATGCTGCTTGCAGATATGGCTTTTGCTTGGAGGATGTGTTCTTTGTTTTTGTTTTTCCCATAGAAAATAATGGAAGACAGTGGGGCACCCTGTTCAGGGGCCCATAGAATTGGACCCCTTGGTCCAATTTACTTGAAATTTTGGGATTATTTAAAGGACAGCCCCAGCAGCTCCACTACAATGTTGGTGCTGGTACCTTCAAAAACACCCTCCAACCACCCAGAAAGTTCCCTCATAGGGAATAATGGACCTGAAAAAAATTCAGATTCCATATTGGTATTAGAATTTGGGAATATCAGGAATACCAATATTATTCTGGTCCAGTACACCTGAATCTGACAAAAAAAAAACCACACCCCTAAAAAGAACCTCCATCTCAATTGTATCTATTAAAGGCAGTTTATTTATACAGTCTGTTGAGTCTTTTTGTATATGATTACATCAGTGGAATAAATGGTCTCCAAAAAATGACCCACATACTTAGAAAGAGGTTCTAAAACTGAATGACAGCCTGAAATTATAGTTCTACCAACGGGTGAGGTAACAGTCTTGTGGATCTTGGGAAGGATATAAAGACCAGAGTTCTTGGCTCCGGGAAAGTTTATTCCCTAGATCATATAGGCATGTGGCTAACGAAAGTCAGCAGAGCTGCCCACAGAGCTCCAGGGCACACAGGGGAACATCTTCAAAACAAGGCTGCTGCTCTTCCCAAATCAGCTTGGCAAATGGGGGGGGGGAATCACCTTCACAATTCCATGAAGATCAATGGAGAACATTTTTAAGGCAAATCAGATCAACTGATGATATTCCACCCTAAAACTCCATGTTCTCATCTAGGTACACTGTGCTCTCTTCTAAAGAATGAAGGTCCGCATCTAGGGTTGCCAACCTCCAGGTAGGGGCTGAAGATCTGGAATTACAACTGATCTCCAGACTGCATAAATCACTTATTTTTTTATTATTTTTTTATCTACAACATTTATTCCACTTTTCCTGGGGAAAATGGCTGCTTTGGAAGGTGGACTGCGTGGCATCATATCCTACGGAGGTCCCTACCCTCCCTAAATCCCAGGCCCCACTCTCAAATCTCCAGGTATTTCCGCACTTGGCAACCCTATTTGGAACCATTGATCTAGTCAATAAATATTTTACATTCACATATACCTATTTAAAAGGAACCTAATTTCACATGTGACAATTTCCTTATGTTTTCTTTAATAATGGGAATGGCAAGCGGTATTTTCCTGTAAAATATGTATCTGGCATGTCCAGAATTTCTGGCCTTTCAAAGCAAAGCTATTAGACCCAAGGAAAAAGTCTGGTGCACAACTTATTAAAAGGTATCCAAATATTTACAGTTGGGTTATAATTCAAGCTTTATTTCCCCATGAAATCTGGCAAGAAAGATTGCCAGTTCTGCTGGACAATGACATAAATAGCATGTTAGGAAGTGAAGTCACTGGTGACATTATTTTAATGGCAGGAAACATTTGAATACATCTTTTTACTTTTCATTACTCCACAGAGGGTAGGTGGCAAACAGTAAACTGCAGCTTGGGAAACACAGTAGGATGAAAAATTGGAAGATATTTAACCATTATACGTCAGTCCTGTTTTAAAAATGCTTTCTGTATATCCATTTTCCAATATTTTTATTGAAGTCAAGTATACATGAAATGTTTGAATAATAATTGCCACAGATGATCTGTTTCCCTGAATCACTTTTATTTTTCACTGCAGAGTTTTAGTGATAATATCAAAGTGTAGCTGTAGGACTTTTATCAGAATAATTTAAGGAAACTTTTCAAAACACTCCTTTAGGTTTGTGCCATTTGCTTGAAACCTAAACAGTTTTTAAAAATGAAAATACCACTGCTTTCCTCCTACTCACACAATCTTTATTAGATTTCCGCTAGAGGAAAACTTGAGCCAAGTCCAAGTAGACATTGGAAAAGCTACTCTGTGGCAGTGAGGTCAATGAAGAAATACCTCTCTGCCACCATCATATCCACAAAGAGCTGCCCAACAATGCCGTTTACAGTGCATTCCTGACCTCTGAGGACGAAAGTCCTCAGGAGACCAGGAAGATGCTGTGCTGGCGTAAGTGGCCCGGCCGCCAGCAGCCGGACCACTTACGCCATGCAGGATGGCAAAGTTGCCGGGGAGGCCTGGCTGCTGGTCTCCCGGTGCTGCCACAGCAGCACCACCCAGGGATGCCGGCTGGGCCTTCTGCTGGCGTCCTACCAGCGTAAAGGCCCACATCAGCATTCCGGGGGGGCATCCTGGTGTCCCAGGGGCATTCATAGGATGTGCCATGGGTGGAGGTGCCTATAGGCAGCCTCCTCTCCCCTTTCGCCCCGGGTATACCAAGGTTGTGCCTGCTTTTTAGCAGGTGCAGCCTCGCTGTTTTCAATCGGGCGGAACACCCCATTTTAAAAACAAAATGCCTCTAAAAGGCTTCTTTTTTACATTTCGGTGGCCGGGAGGCGCTGTGGCGGCACCTTGGCCACGCCGTCCCCAGCTGCTGAAATCTCAGGAATGGGCTGTTAGAGTTGTATTCTGGCCCCTAAGATTAAATAATGGAAAACTCTGTGGCTCATTGTGACCTGTTTGTTGAGCATTTGGCAAATATACAATTGCTGACATGCAATTTGATTTAGACTCTACATTAACAACAGTCAAGCTAAACCTTTCTAAGGTACCCACTTGTCAGGATCATATAGATACCTTTCAGTTAATTCAACCTTGAGGACATGAAGATATGAGGCCTACCCCTTGCCCACTGGATCTATGCCTTTTGCGGCTTGTGGGATCTGCCAAGGAGGAGCTAAAGCCTATTGCCACTCAGTCTTTGCAAGAATGTGTATTCAAGGAAGCTATATAATAGGACACTACTAAATCAATCATCTTTTGATAGTGAGACAGCAATAGCATGGATATGAATGGTTATAAATTGGTACCTGTTCTCCTTTTGGAGAAGACAAGGTAGTGGCTGAGCGATTCCTGTCAGGATTTTGGCACAGAAACTGCCTTGGTTGCCCTGTAAGATGATTTACACTGTTCAACAAACAGGATAAATGTGTTCTCTTGAAACTTTCAGTAACCTTTGGTACTGTTGACCATGAACTGCCTTGCAGGGATGATACTGGGAGTGGGAGTTGGTGTGCAAAGTCTCTCTGTTTCACTGGCATCATTCCTTCCTGGAAGGTAGGTATCAAAGGATGTTGTTCAGGTAGTTGTGTTTGGACCTCTGATTTATGGGGTACCACAGGGAGTGATTTTGTCCCTAACACTTTTTAATATCTACAAGAAACCTATGGAAGAGATTATCTGAAGATCTGAAGTATGTTATTATCACTATGCAGATGACATGCAAATTTAACTGTGCTTTTCACCAAAAACCAGGGAGGCAGTAGAAGGGCTATGCTGATGTCTAGATTTGAAGACTAGATCTAGGAAGTGGAGTGCACCTGGCTCTTTGTGGCATCCTAGTTTCTCTAAAAGATCAGCCCTGTATTCCCACTGGACAAACAAATATTGGAAATGTATTAAGATTTGCCTCCTTAAATTTTCAACTTGGGAAAACTGTAACTCATATTTGGAATGGAGGATTTTTCCTCTTGCTCTTACTTGAAATTTATCATCTCTGTCAAAATATCCCTACTAGAATTAGTATAAACTTCAACAAAATATCAAAAGTCACAGAAATGGTAAATTAACAAATGTGCAGAGAGTTTTCCATGGCAATGAATTGTACACTAAAAACTGTTTCTTCCCCCCTTACAGTTCTTCTTTTTCCACTTTTCAATCTCAAATACATATTTCCTAATATGTAAGGTTTGATTCTTTTTTGTCCCACACCACTGTACTACCACTGCCTCCTGTTTCTGTCAAAGCTGTACTTTTTAAAAAATACAAACTAAAATGACATTTTGTTTGTCAGATGCCCCTTATTGAAGAAAAATCACAGTATAATTCCTACTGTTCTGTAAGGCAAGCCACGGCAACTAAAACCATTTAAAACTGTTTAAAAGTTGTCATATAGTTGTCTCATTATTTCATAGTATTTCATGGGCCAGACAACACCTCTCTGGCCAGTTCTGTATATTTGAAATGTTTATTTGACAAGCCTAGCATAGGCCTTCACTTTCCCTTTAATTGTAAGCATCTCCTTGGGACACAGATGTATTTTAATAGGAACTAGCACTTTGGGGACAAATTAAAAATAATGGCTGCCTTTTACAGTTTGTACCATCCCATTCTGGGCCTTCCCTGCTGGCTTTTACTGGGGTCTCTTGCATTAAGCATCAGCGCTTGCTGAGTTAAATGAGCTTTTGGAATGGCAAATGCATTTGCATACACGTTGATGCCAGTTACATGTTGGCTGAGATTCTAGAGACTGATATTTCCTGTAAAAGTGTTGGCAGTGCCAGCTTCTCTGTCACTGAAGCTTGAATTGTGTCAGTGTTTCCATTATAAATGTGTTTTTCGGGAGCTAGCAGCTCAGTTATAAAAACTCACTGTGGGTTGAAGTTTATTAACCGGGCTGGCTCCAGCTGGTGGGCAACACCTATGTTGTTTCCTATGGTACTTGGGTACTGAGTGATTTTCATGGGCCTGATCTGATTCTGCAGCTCTGAGCACAGTGAACAAGGTCAAAGTACCATATTTCCCTCATCTCTGGAACTTTGAGCAGGGTAGGGAGGTAGAGGCCTTGGTAAATAATGGATATACGATATGGAAGAGTAAACTAGTCAGGCAGTCATGTGATAGTTGTATTCAAATGTATGGATTTTACAAGGAATGTTGGGGGGGTCTGGTGGGTATTTTATTTCCACACTGTCTTCTACCAACTGTTTCTTTGTCTGCTGCTGGCATAACAGTTCCCTGCAGCATGCTTATATGTCCTTTGCAAAAGCCATATCTTTGAAATGCCATGATAGCTGTGTTCTTGTAAACAATAAAGGTTGGCGCCTACCCACTGTATCAATGGAACTACTATGGATTCAAGCCACAAAAATTATGATCAGCTGGTTCAGCCTGAGGTTTAGAAGATCAGGGTTTAATTCGTTTCCCTGCATCTGTCTTCTACTGTCAGCAAGTTCTTTCTCCTGAAATCCTTTGTCTGTAAGCTCTTTAGAGCAGACAGTGTACAAAACTGAGTATTTTAATTGACCGTCAAGATCAATTTATGGGGGAATGCTTATTGCTAATTTTCAATCAGTCACAACATTGTGGTCTGGCTTACATGCATTTGAATGGAAGTAATTTACAGAGGCAAATGTCACATTTTTTTCTGCCAGTAAGTGAAGTCAGTAAACAAGTACTAGCATTGATTCTGGTGATATTCTCATTCTCATAGGATTTTCAGGCCTCTGAAAATGTCCCTACCCATGAACATCTTACTAGCTTTTATAGTCATAAGCCTTTCAAAGTCCATTGTGATCCATACTGTACAGATCAGTATGTTTGTGTGATAAGGATAAGAAATTTACAAAATTAAGAATATGGAAGGCAATAGTCACTCATCTGAGACATCTTTGAGAGAGTCACTGTCATTTTCCCAACCAATGTGCTTTCTGACTTATTCCTTTTGGTAGACAATATGTTACATACCGTATATACTCACGTATAAGCAGAGTTTTTCAGCCCAAAAAAAGGGCTGAAAAAGCCCACTCGGCTTATACGTGGGTCAATACGGTAGGTGGAGGGGGGGACTTAACGCCGCCACCGCCTGCCCGTGTGCCTTCCCTGCGGCCTGGGAGCGGCCTGCGGGGCCTCCTGCGCTCAGGGAGGGGGCCGCCACCTGCCCACGCGCCTTCCCTGCGGCGGTTTCTTTCCCCCCCACCCCATCCCACCTCAGCGTGCCCTCTGCGCGGCGGCGGTTTCTTCCCCACCCCACCCCATCCCATCCCAGCGCGCCTTCTGTGCGGCGGCGGCAGTGGTTTCTCCCCCAGCCCAGCCCAGCCCACCCCAGCGCGCCTTCTGCACAGCGGTGGCGGTTTCTTTCCCCCCACCCCACCCAATCCCAGCGCGCCTTCTGTGTGGCGGCAGCAGTGGCGGTTTCTCCCCCCCACTGCGCTGTTCCACCTTTCCCCGTGGCCCCATCTGGCTGGCCAGCCCAGGGGCCAGGGCCGGTCCTCCCGCTCGCCAGCTGATCATTGCGCATCACCTCTCCCGGTGAGTAGGGGCTCTTCCCCCTCCCCCCATAGGATGGCGCTGGGGTCGGGGTGGGTCTTGAGGGGCCAGGAACCCGGGCGGGAGGGCGACCCGGGGCAGGGGCGAGATCGTCCTCCCGCTCTAAAATGGCGGCTGCCATTTTAAAATGGCGGCCACCATGTTAGAGTGCTGCAGTATTGACCCTCGGCTTATACTCAGGTCAATACAGGTTTCCCTTTTCTGAGGCAAACGTTGGTGCCTCGGCTTATACTCGGGTCGGCTTATACTCAAGTATATACGGTATTTTGTTTTCCCCAGATGGGTTACCATCTCTTTCTGATATTTTCAAATAATTACTCATGAGGCAAGTAGCATTCTTGCTCCCAGGAGCTCTGAATAGTCATCATCTTTCTCTGATACCATATGGTGCAGCACATGCTTTGAATGTATGGTTGCCAATTCTGGGTTAGGACAATACTGGATATTTGGCAGCAGAGCCTTGAGGGTAGAGCCTGGGGAGGGCAGGGTCTGGGAAAGAAAGGGACCTCAGCAGAGTATAATGCCATAAAGTCTACCCTCCAAACCAGCCATTTTCTCCAGGGAGCTGATCCCTGTAGCCTGAGGGTCAGTTTTAATTCCAAGAGATCTCCAGACCCCACCTGGAGGTTAAATGTGAATGTGAGGGGGTGGGGTAAAGATAACACTCCAATGTAGAAAAGAAAAAAAATACCCTAAGGATTTGGAATTATCAAATATTATTACATAATGCTTACAAATTATCATATGTGTATAAAGTAATACAAATCACATATATTGTTAAGGCTTCACCAGGGGGTTGGCAACCCTATCTCAATGTATAATGCCCCATATCCAAGTATTCAAAACATCTTGGAGAAGCAATTGCAGAGGTCTTCCAGATACCCAGAGAAGCTGTGATTAGTTATAAATCAGAAGGATCATTGGTATGGTTCACTGTAAGGCAGCTCTCCTTATATATTTAGGTAATTTAATGTGACCATTTTGTGATGCACAATGTGCATGTGTTAGTGCGGTTTGTGACTTTGTGATTTAACATGGGCAAGTCTACACATGAATTTGAAGGCACCAGCTATGCGTGTTTCCCTTTCTGGTGATTCTTGTTCACCTTTCTCACATGCTTATCTTAGTAGTCTCTCTGCTTTTTTAATCTGGTAAAACTTTGATTTCCCTTGATTTCTACAGGTATTCTTTCGCTCATGTGCTAGCCCTAAAATTCAATGTCTTTGCTGTCTTTTATTTTAGTCTGGGCTTGGCAGCCAAAGAGCCATTTCCACCTGCAGAGATTTTTTTCTGCCATCTGTTTCTTCTATGGTGTTGCTGATGGAGACAATATAACTAATGAAATCAAAACCTGGCATTGCCAGTCATTTTATACAAGCCTAGAGTCGGTTTATTGATGGTTTCATTGCCTAATAACGTTGAGCACAAACAATGTTGCACTGCAATGTGCACATGTAGCAGCTGCCACCTTGGCTGACTTACAAGTTTCAGTCATGACTTTCTAACACTAAAAGCATTATTAATCTAGAAAACTGACTGTAAATAGGAAGGCTGTGTTCCTGCAACTAGGATTGTGCATATCTGACCAAACTATCCATTACCATTCAGTGGGTTAATCTGGATCAGGATAGTCTGCGTAAGGGTTGTTTAAAACATAGGGCTCACCCAGTCCTGTCTGGAGGGATATACCCTCCAACTAAAAAGCACCAGTTTCAATAGCTGCTGAAAAGCCTTCATTCTGAAGAAGACTACTCACCCACATAGATGAGCAATCTCCTTCACAAGAGCTGCCTTGGTTATGATTTTGGCTGGCTCCAATTTCACCCCCCCCCCGAAAACCTGCTCTCAAATTGAAGGTTACCCTGAGTAGAGGATTCCTTTCCCCACACCGTGACCATCTCTTGAAATCAATTTTTTGATGAATATAATAAAGGAGTTAATTTGCATGGACATCATGCTATGTGCCCCAGATATGAAGGGTGACCCTAGACTTTGAGGCACCAGCCTGCCAACTGATTCTTTCCACCAGTCGTCAGCAATGCTGAACTTCTTAACCTACAAACCGATGGACAGCTCAGCTCATAAATGCCTGGAGGATGGGGGGTGACCCCTTTGCCGGCCCATAAAATTGGACCCACTGTCGCAATGTTCACCAAACTTCGGTGTCCATCTAAGGAGAGTCCCTTGCAGCTATGCTGCAAATTTGGTGAATGGTGAATACCCATATTTACCAGTATGGGTTTTCGGCTTATTCTGGGTATACCAAAAAAAGTGGGCCCAATAATCCCAAACCTGAGATTTAACCTTTTTTTTTTCATGACCTTACCTGCAATTTAGCACAATCCTTTTGCATCCTGATGAGCCCTCATGAAGAATGATATATAAACAATAATTAATGCATTTTTAAATAAAGGTTTCTTGTTATCTATCATGCCTGAACACATGTCATATCTTAGAGGGTATGAGTTGGTGGAGTCCGTAAGCCTGATATGATGCCAGTGTGTAAGAATTAGTAACTTCATTCTTTCCTCTGATAATTTCCTCCTACTTTTATCAATGTAGGGTTGTGTCCTGCTTATCTTTACCATATGTGCACTGCTAGTAAACTGTTAATAGTGAATCACCCTTTATTCCTTACCTATACAGGACCGCATTCTGACAGCATTCATTTCTATTTATGAATTATTTCCTTAGGAACTAACTGACTTGAGTGTATTTGCTGCCCCCCCCCAAAAAATGTCGCACTTCTCTCTTAGATACATTTGACGTATCTAAGCACAGCAGGGCCGCCACTGGGACAGGGTTGCCAGGACCCTGGAGAAGACGGGATTCTCCACCCAGGCTCTGGTTTCCTGCTGCTGCTCAGCGTGGGAGAAAAATTAAAAATGTCCATCAAGCCAATGGTGTGATATAATATCACTGGAAGTGATATTAGTCCTCTCTATGATTTGCCAGAATCTCTGTGGTTTTACCATGGTGTTTCTGATGATTCTTAGAGAGCCCGAAGTGACATCACACCATCACTGATGGCTGTCCTCGTGCCACTGCCTCCTCACAGTCTCCCACTGGTTGTGCCTGTTAACTCTATAATGGGAGGAGAGCAAAAGGTTACATCCTATCCCATATCTTTCAGGACTGGAATACCTTACACTGTATGTAATCCTAGGAGCTACAGCTTGCAGTCACTCCAGAAAGCCTAGAGCCTCTCTCTCCCTATTCCCCTTAAGGAATACGGCTTATGACTTTATTAGGAAAATGCTGGCTGCCTTGTAAAAGTAAAACTAGAGAAATCAGAGAAAAAACAAGACTGCAATAATGAATGAAAGGACAACATCAAAGAAAATCATGAGTTTTTCATTGCAGGCTGTTTAGATGGGGAATTTGTTTTGTTATTGATTACAATAATTTTGAAACACTCCAGTTTTATAATTATTGTAATTAAGAATGAAAGAAATGCACAAGTCTAGGTGCCACCCCATGAACTTCATAACTGTTTTTGGCTTAGACTTACCAGGTCCCTCTTCTTCTTCGGCGGGAGGTTTTTGGAGTGGAGGTGGGGGGTCGCGCACACCCGGAAGTGCTTCAGCACTTTTGGTTTACACCCGGAAGTGCTGCATTGAAAAGGGCTGGTTTCCACTCAAACTCCCAGTTTGAGTGGTTAAGGCCTACTGCGATGCGGCACTTCCGGGTGTAAAACACACCACAAGGGGCCGTTTTTCACTCAAATGGCCCCTTGCGATGTCTTTTACACCCAGAAGTGCCGCATCGCAACAGGGCTGGCGATGTCCTTTACACCATTAGGGCTGTTGAGTCAGTTCATCCTGAACCGAAAAACAGCCAAATTTCCCCTGATTCGGTGGTTTTTAGTTCAGATGGAACCGAACTAAAAAAAGGCAGGAAAACGGGGAGTCGAATTCAGCGAGTTCGGGGTGTTCGGTGAATAAATTCAGCAAATTCTGGGTTCAGCTCAGCAGCATAACCGTCAGTTAGTAAGCAGCATTCTCCCCCGGCCAATCGGTGGCCAAGCTGGGTCTTCTTCTGGCCAATCAGTCGCGATTGAGTGCATGAGCCCAGCTGCTGCGCAGCCCGGCCGGGGAGAGAAAGAGAGAGTATCTGTTTGTGTCAGAGAGAAATCCCCGTGAGGGGGGGTGTTTGTGCACATTTGCTCCTTTCCATAGCTGCAGGGGGCGCATTTTTGGGGTATTGTATACAAGCTCTTATTGTATACAGCACCTTGAGAGTGTTAGGATTAATTAGGCCCTTCACCATGTCCATGTTAGGGCTGTGGCCTAACAATATGACATATGTGGTGTAATGTTTCTGGGTTCCAAAATAGAGACCAGAAGAATGAGGAGTAGTTCAAACCGTTTTCATCTAAGGAGCAACTCCAACAGGTTTATGCAAGCACTTTTAACTAGCTGAACTGCCTACTTTAACATGTGACCCTAGCGAAGGTCTTCAAATTAGCACATTAGACTATCTTGAAATTATAAATCACTATCACTACCAGGGTTGCCAGGTCCCTCTTTGCCACCGGCAGGAGGTTTTTGGGGTGGAGGTTTGGGGAGGGGAGGGACATCAATGTCATAGAGTCCAATGGCCAAAGCGGCCATTTTCTTCAGGTGAACTGATCTCTGTCGGCTGGAGATCAGTTGTAACAGCAGGAGATCTCCAGCTAGTACCTGGAGGTTGGCAATCCTAATCACTACAGGTGATCTTTCTAGTAAGAGCTTCTAAAATTTAAGCCTACCTACATGATGCCATTTCTAGTGTTGTCCCTAATGGTCAGCACAAGCTCATTGTCTGGCTTCTGTGCATACTTCAGTGCTGGATAGGGTATCTGTGACAGGCCCTTTCTTGAAACCAAGGGTATCCGCACCGCCTCTTTGATGAATTTGGAGGTCCTGCTTGATGTTGTGATATAAGCTTTCCCCTCAACTACATGATGTTCTTAGGGTAGCAAGTGTACAGGTTCTGTCTGCTGGGAGCTTAGTTTTGTATTGCTTATGAAGAGTACCGATCACTGAAACAGGAAGCTTAATAAAACAACAAATACAATGTGTTTATCTATAGGTTATGTGGTGAATTCTTTTTAAAGCTTGTAGTTACCTGGTTTGCCCATCACCAGAAACAGGCCTTACAACTCTAACCCCTCCCAGAGGTAGAACTAAGCCACTCTGTTACAATATCAGGCAAAGCTACACATGAAATTGTCTGCTCTCTTGCTGAGATGATGCCCCTTTTCTGTCTGCCCTTTCCCTCAGGCAACCTTCAGCTCCCCTCTGGAAGGAGATTGGACGCTGTAGCAGCATTCCCATAGGCTCAGGTGTGAAAACAGCTGAGTGGCTATTTTACCTCTCAGGGGCAGGATAGCCTCCCGTCCATCAGTTTCCAGCTCTGGGTTAGGAAATTCCAGGAGATTTGTGGTTGGAGTCTGGAAGAGTAAAATTTGGGGAGGGGAGGAAGCTCAGCAGGGATTTGATGCCATAGAACCCGCTCTCCATAGCTGCCACTTTCTTCAGGGACACTGTAGTCTGGAGATCTGTAGTAATTCTGGGAGAATTCCAGGCTCCACCTGGAGGTTAACAACCGTAATGCTGGATATACCATGCTACAGATGCCTTTCAGCTCTATGCAGTTCAATAGTTGTACTTGTTACTGGTAGAAATCGTTCTCTGTGATTGTGAGGATATTGAATTATTCACCTAGCACTATTTGCACTATTTACTT
Organism: Euleptes europaea; assembly: GCF_029931775.1. Classification (NCBI taxonomy): domain Eukaryota; kingdom Metazoa; phylum Chordata; class Lepidosauria; order Squamata; family Sphaerodactylidae; genus Euleptes; species Euleptes europaea. The sequence continues at coordinate 74,048,449 of NC_079313.1, forward strand.
GGATGTGGTACACAGGTACACATACACATTTAGGTGAGGAAATAATCTCCCCCCACCCCAACATGTTTCTGTGGACAATTTGCCATTCATTCTTCCTGAACATTCCTGCCTGTTAAAACTGGACTTAGTGGTCTAAGGGGAATGTGCCTTACAAATAGTAATTATTACCAAACAGAAAGTGAATTTCCCTACTGTACAGAGAGGCCAGGTACAGGGTCTGTGTGCCACGTAGGTAGAATATATGTTGGCACTCTGTGCTTGGAATGAGTCCTACCTGGAGTGACTTGGCATTGAAAGTGTTTTGCAACCTCCATGGATATGCCAGACAGCTGTTATTTCTGCAGGTTTTTCATCAGAGTTGCTGTGTGTCTGCCCAATCTTCTCCCCACCCAATAAATAGAGCATCAGTGTTCGCACCCTTGTACTCTCGTTCACAATGCTGCACTCCAAGTTTCCACTTCTTCAGTTCCGTCATTTATTCTTCATGTGCAGTTCTGCCAGGTATCACTTAAACTTTAAAACAGCATTGGAACTTGTCTGCTGCTTCTTTTCCCTGAGACATTAAATTCTTGGCTTCTGGGGTTACTTCTTGGCTTTTTTAATTGTTCTTTGCATGGTGCTGTTAATTTTCTGGAACTATGTGATTCCATAGGCAAATATATCTGCCATTAGACTGTAGGAAAATAATTTCCTTTTTTGGAGGGAGGGATGTGCTAAGCCACATAAATCTTACTATCAGACCATTTTTCTTTAAGCTTCCCACATCTGTGAGTGAAAAGAAGTTCCAGGGCAGATTTCTGATGAGGAGACAGCACTGAAAACTTTGTGGTGTATTGGTACAGGAGGAGTTTATGGGAAGATTATAGACACAAAAGCAGGCAATGCTAGACCCAAGGCAGCATCAATGAGCAAAGGTACAGCAGTAGGACCCCCAGGCTGCTTCCTCCTCAAGTTCCAAAAACCTCAAACTTTCCTCTGTTTGTCTGGCCAAATTCAAAATTGCTTCTTTGTTCCTCAGATGACGCCTAAACCTAGCTTTCAACTCTCATAGTTATAATGCAAAGGGAAACTTGATTGTTCATCAAAGACCAGGACACACTGAGACATAGGGTAATTATCATGTCACAGAAAACAGTTTGCATCCATATGGTAAAAGGATCTCCTGGGTTTGTGGGTGCTATTCAAGGAAGTGAACGGGAAGCTTTCCTGGGCTGAGAGCTTCCTCACTAATGACGAACACCATGGGTGAAACAGTAATCTCAGATCAAACACCTATGGTTGTCAGCTCTGGGTTTGGTAATACCTGGAGATTTTGGGGATGGGGGCTGAAGAGGGTAGGGGTTTGGGGAGAGGAGGGACCACAGCACTGTGCCATGCTATACAATGCCATGGCACAATGTTCACCCTCCAAAGTATCCATTTTCTCCTGGAGAACAGATCTCTGTAGTATGGAGATCAGTTGTAAAAGTGGGAGGTCTCCAGGCCCCAGATGGAAATTGGCAACCCTACAAACACCACTAATGGAACATTCATATCCCAGGCCAGAAGATGAAGCTTGCATTTTTGCCCAGCAATGCACCAAACTGCATCAGGATCAAACCTATGATTCACCACCCACCCAACCAGATGCACAAAAAACCATATAAAGCTTTTGCCATTCCCTAGCACCTCTGCTATCAACACCAGTCATATGGTGCTGGGCAAGGAGCAGGAATGACAACCATGGCTCGGGCCTTCAGTTTGATTCCCACATGGGGTGAACCCTGACACAGTCCAGGGGCACACAGCTGAAGTTTTGCCTGATCACAGATCATAATGGGGTAGGTGGGTGGGCTGCCCATGCTGATTGGCTGCCCCACATTTTGGCTGATGAATCCCTGTGCACCATCTCCCTCCCAATCCTTGCACTTCAAGTACCCTCCCCTTAGTTTACCCTTGCATGTTCCCTTATGTGCTATGCCAGGGTCTTTGCTGGCATAACTTTACACTGGTGTCAAGGGCAGGCCCAGGGCTGGAGAAGTGTCAAGATCCAATTAAGTCCCACTCCTCCACACACCCCAGGCAGCTGTCAATTCTATGCCAGCATACCAATTACATTGGAGTGGTACCTAATCTCTGCCAGTGAAGCTAGCTTCTGGCGCATCTCTGGATATTATGCCAGTATAACTTGGAGAATTGCCAGTGTAAACCAAGATATGCTGGCATAGCACTTAGTCATCTTCTTAAACCTTTTTGGTTCGGGCTTAGAATCGCACTAGGGCTAGTCACTGAACTTTCGAACCCAAATCTAAACCAAGCTTATTTATGTTTCACTTCAACATGGTTTATAATAATATTTGGCCATGTTTCAAACCACATTTTTGTGTCTTGGGGGGAAATGCAGTAGCACAGAAGAAATTAGATTGAAGTGAAATTCAGGGTTGCTGTGTCCCTTGATTGATTTCCACCAGATTTTCTGCTCACAGTCTGTAGCATTTGTTTCAGGCAGCTTTTTTATTATTATTATTACACAAGCTGGGGGAATCATGCTAAATACCCCAACTGGCTTTGTTTCTTCTCAGTATTCTTATTAATATACCCAAACTGTGCCAGGAAAATTAGATAACCCTAAGCATTTATGTACGCACATGCATTTTAAATAGTTATCCACTTTCTGAGTCTAGTATCCCATAGTGGCTGTATTTGCTTTTGTTATAAGAAATACATATTTAATAGTATCTGCTTGCCTTTTGGAGCATTGTGATGAGCACCCAATTAAGAATGGGTCATGTTGGAGTCGGGCTGTGATAGGAACCAAAAGAATATGATATCAGAGAATGTGTTTTTATCAGGTGGTACAGAGAATGTGAGTTTTCCCACTTATTAGAATGCAGAATAGGTTCGTCCCAATTAGTAGATAAAGAGCTCAAACAAAGTAAATTCAGAATCAGTTATGGGAGGTTTTGTTCCAGTGAATGCGCCTGTATACTTGAAGTTATATTTAAATCATCCATCCAGATGGGGAAAGGATGGATGTGTTGATCTCACCAACAGAACTGGCACACAGAACCCTCTGTAAGCAGGACTCATACAATTGGCCTAGATAGTTGAGTCGTTTTATATTACCCCAGCAGCTGTATGGGAGCTTCATAGAAAAGCAGATCTCACATGGCTAAAGTAATGTTTATAGGACCCCTCAATGTAGCTTGGTTTGGAGCTAGATAAAAGAAACTGAAATCTTTCTATAGCAATACCATATGTTAGAAACATCAATCTAAGGCTTCTGTCCTAGGTCATTAGGATAATCCGGATTCCTTTTCTGAATACCAGATCTATGAAATAAGATTGGGGAATTGATCAGAATGGAAATGTGAGCTAAGTCTTCTCTATGTGCTTTAGTGCTCCCATACTGGAATTAAAATAATGGCAGTACAAGAAGCCATACCCAAGCAAGTTACTTAGCTTTGTATTATTAAAACATCAAAACATTTGGACTGGGAAGGTCCATAGTGCAATGATGGAACACATGATCAGTATCTCGAAGGAGCCAAGTACAAACTTTAAACTGGGTGCACCAAAATATTTCAGGTGGCCAGTCTTAAAACAGATTGTGCCTGAGACACTGGAGAACTGCCAATCAGAGTAACAGTACTGGGCAGGATGGACTCATGGTCTAATTCAGCAGTAGGCAGTTTCATGTTTTCTTATGGTACAGACCACAAGTGGGCTAAATTGGTGATAGCACTTTACGACCAGCAAATATTACTGTCAAACTCCCCTAATGGTGGGTCAGGGTCTGGGGCTGCAGCACCATCCAGCATTCTTTTTTCCTGTCCTGGCCTTAGGTAAGCCTAGGGTTGCCAACCTCCAGGTAATAGCTGGAGATCTCCCGCTATTACAACTGATCTCTAGCCAATAGAGATCAGTTCACCTGGAGAAAATGGCTGCTTTGGCAATTGGACTCTATGACATTGAAGTCCCTCCCCTCCACAAACCCCACACTCCTCAGGCTCCACCCCAAAAAACTCCAAATATTTCCCAACCCGAAGCTGGCAACCCTAGGTAAGCCTCAGTAATGGAGAGGAGAGGGGTTCTAGTTCACCCTTGACTCTCTCTCGAGTCATCTACCTCTCCCTGAGCATTGTGGGAGCAGTCTGGCCCCCCCTCCTTGGCCTTCCCTGAGCTGGCTTAAGGAATGATTGCCTGGGGGTATGGCCATGGTGAGCAAAGATTATGGGCCAATGGCCTCCCTGGCTGGGCCCTCTCCTACTGCCCTTCCCTAGGGTTTCAAAAGGATGCTCAACCTACCTGCACTGGCCCCAGGAGGCCCCAGCTGCTCTTGTCCTCTTTCTCTGGCCTGTTCCCAGGTGCAGCTGGTTGACTGAGCCCCACCTCCCAAGGCATGGGCTGGGCCTGCCAGTAGGGTTGCCAGCCTTTAGGTGGTGGCTGGAGATCTTCTGCTATTACAACTGATCTCCAGACAACAGAGATCCATTCACCTGATGTAGTGGAAACTGCGGAAGACCATTGTACTACGAGGAGGTAGATGGTGGTCAATGCAGCCCTTCCCCATGTGAGAGCAATCTCAGGTCATTAGGGAGTTAACTTTCACACAGCACTGTAAATGATGAGCACCTGGTGATGGGGAAAAAGGTTAGATTTCACTCTGTTAAAAGAAGGGGAGGGCTTCAGATAGCCAGCCAGCCAGGAGGAGGGCGTCTGGACGGCTGACAGAGAAGAAGCGGCTTGCTTGCCTCCCAGGAGACAACTTCCCATCCTTATTTCAGATTCAGCCTGGATAAAGGGTATTTTTTGTTAAAGAATACTTAGCCTGGGTAAAAGGGTGCATTTTTTTGTTTAATAAAATTGTGTACTTTGTTTTCCCCCAACACTTGCCTGTTGGAATCATTTCTTTACCTAACCATGGGTAATACACCTGAAGAAAATGGCCACTTTGGAAGGCGGACTCTATGTCATTATGCCTCACCTCCTGAAACCTCACCTCCTGAGGCTCCCCCCCCCAAAAAAAAAATCTCCAGGTATGTCCCAAGCCTACTTACTCCTTTCCTCACCGCCTCTTGTCAGGCTCCCTGCCACTGCAGTGCCTGGGCAAGGCTGCCCCCTGCCAGTCTCCTCTGAAACAGGTGCGTGTGTATGGGTGGGGCAACCACCCCAGACATCTACATAAAAACTACAAATTATACCTCAGCAGGAGAATCAGCCAGAGTCTACCAGCCTGTCAGATGAAACAGAGAGCAATTTAAACAGCAAATCTAGCTGGGAGCTTTGTCCTGAGAAAATGAGGATTTGACATGCAGTGCAGCGCCACGAAGAGTTACACCCTTCTAAGTCCATTAAAAGATCCCCGTGGCGCAGAGTGGTAAGGCTGCAGTGCTGCAGTCCCAAGCTCTGCTCACGACCTGAGTTCGATCCCAACGGAAGTTGGTTTCAGGTAGCCGGCTCAAGGTTGACGCAGCCTTCCATCCTTCTGAGGTCAGTAAAATGAGTACCTAGCTTGCTGGGGTTAAAGGGAAGATGACTGGGGAAGGCACTGGCAAACCACCCGTAAACAAAGTCTGCCTAGAAAACGTCGAGATGTGACGCCACCCCATGGGTCAGGAATGACCTGGTGCTTGCACAGGGGACCTTTACCTTTTAAGTCCATTAAAGTCAGGTGGCCTTAGAAGGGTCGAACTCTGGGATTGCTCTGCTAGTGTCTGAAATGCCATCAAGGATGGAGTGTAGCAAATGCCTCTGGGAAATGTGTGTCATCCCTGTTAAAGTTGTTGTTCCAGCTCTATCTGGGAAACAACTTAAGTTCCAGCAATATTTATTTACAAAATTAAGACTTGTGTAGCAACTGCTCTGAATCTCTGATTTGAGCAGTTTGCTTCTCTTAGCATTTCTTCTGGTGCTTTTGGCTTCCCAGCAAACAGTGTTCTATCCTTACAGATTACAAGCAATACTTTTATTGATCAACACCAAAGTAAGCAATACATTATGTAGTTTTCTTTCTTTCTTTTCTTTTTTTCAACTTACCCTCCTTGTGTAGAAATCAATGTGGAAGAAAAATCCTTGGAAGTAGCCTTTAAAATAGACAGACAGACAGACACCACCTTCTATGTTTCCACTTGTTGTATATAGTAACGGTCATATAGGAAACCTTCTGTATCAATGTGTCATTACAGTACTGTTCTATAACATGGATGTGATTAGTTTGGGGACAGTGAGAAGTCTTGTGTTGCTTACAGATGCATAAGTGGCATCTGATGTAGGGTTGCCAGGTCCCTCTTTGCCACTGGCAGGAGGGTTTGGGGGTGGAGCCTGAGGAGGGAGGGGTTTGGGGAGGGACTTCAATGCCATAGAGTTCAATTGCCAAGGTGGCCATTTTCTCCAGGTGAACTGATCTCTATCTGCTGGAAATCAGTTGTAACAGCAAGAGATCTCCAGCTAAGTACCTGGAGGTTGGCAATCCTAATCACTACAGGTGATCCTTTTTATTTAGCACAAGGTTGTTTTGTCCTTGTGATAGCCAACAACTGTCATATTTAAATATAGTACCTGGAAGTTGGCAACCCTAATCTGACACATGGCGTGACTTTTACAAACCACTTGGTAGCTGTGCCCATCCTGAAAAGGGATTGTCTTGCCACAGTGATACATGTTGGGTAATGCATTGTACAAAAGGCTGCCTTTTCAGAAACTTCAGCTGATCCAGTGCTACGTTGTTAACAGAACTCATTGCTACAAGCACATTTCTTTAGTGTTAAAATATCTCCACTGACTGCCTTTTTGTTTCAGAATCCTGTTGACCTTTAAGGCCCAAAATGTTCTGGGAACAGGGTGTCTGAAGGATCACTTTCCCCCATATAAACTTACCCACCAGCTGAGGTATCTTCAGAGGCCCCTCTTAAGGTCCTTCTGCCTTTGGAAGTTGGGTTGATGTCCACCTCTTCTGTGATTGCATCCCATTTTTGGTACTGCTTTCCAGGGAATGTTTGCCCTTTGTCAGTTTTTAAATATACTTTTAGGCATCAAACAAATTATGTTCTGGTCCTCACATTAATAAATCAAAGCTTCTCACTAGTCAATCAAAAATAACACCTTTTAAAAGCTTATTTCCTTAAGCAAAGATTGTTCCTTGCTTTGTAACATTGTCCAATGAGCTCCAGCACCCACCAGCTATGAAATACATAGTATGTAAGACATTTTATGGGGCAATAATTAAAGCCAGCAACCAATAGGGCCCGGGGCACTAGAAACTGCTGCTTTAATAAAGTTGTTGGAAAGCAGATTAAAGGTTTGTTTTTGAAAAATTAATATACTTGCTTGTTGATAAATGTTCAATCTATTAAATACAGTACTTGTGATTTACATTGATGTGACTGGAAGAAATACTAGGTTAATATGTAGAGCCCCAACACTATTGATAGGAGGAGGACTGCTTTGGGGGCACAGTTAATGGGGTACAATCCAAGTCAACCGTGATAGGGAATAGGACTGTGTGGAATTATTTCTGAGTTAAAATGCTTTAGATTCTATTGTCTGAGCTGCTGTTGGCTTCCAAGAATGCAGCCACAATAAATTTAGTAAAAATGCATCTGTTTTTCACTAGAAGTCCCAAACTCTAAAGGAATAAAGTTGCTTCATACACTTACATTTGTGTGGATGATATAAAAATATCTGTAATACAAATCTCCACAAGGCTCTGATGCCCACACAGAGATTATCCCAACATTGATGAAAACAAACTCACTTATACTGACAAAAGTCACCATGTGCATAATGGTTGCACTGATTAATAATAATAATAATAATAAGAAGAAGAAGAAGAAGTAGCAAATGTTCACATACTCTTAAAGATATTATGGTCAAAAATTCAGATTCTCACTACTTGGCACCAGTAACTTGCTATACAACATAGAAGTCATATGATAAAATGGCAACTAGTCAGAAGACACAGAAAGACTTGTATAAAAATCTAAATGTTTGCGAACTTTTCCTTCATTCTATCATCCAATTCAAATCTTGCAATTTAAGCATGTTGTGATTGGCAAATAAAGTACGGAATGAGCTTCAAATAAGCCCAAGTGTTGGCCTGGTGTGAAAGTACCTTCTGTTTTCCAGAAGCACTTCATGAAAGACGGATATGGGAAGCATACTCACAAACATTGAACTTTCAGGTCAAATTCAGCTTTGCTTCACGTACAGTACAATCCTACACAGAGTTAGAAGAGTATACGTCCACTGAAGTCAGAAGGGTGTAACTCTGTTTAGGATTTCACTGTTAATCAGAAAGTATTTGAGACCTATATAATACTAATCACTATATAGGGTTGCCAACTTCCAGGTAGAGCCCGGAGTTCTCCCAGAATTATAACTAATCTCTCAACTACAGAGATCAGTTCCCTTGTAGAAAATGGGAGCTTCAGAGGGCAACCATAGCATCTAGCTGAAATCCCTTCCTAATTTCCCCCCAACTCTGGGTCCCAAGTGCTGGGCCCCATATTGAAAGCCAAATGCACACAATTAGACCAACTTCAGCTGCCGTTTAGAATCTTCAGGGGAGGGAGAAGGGATGTGATTTCACTGCTCCATTAATTTCTCTTAAGTCACCCTTGAAAATTCCTATTACTAATTTTATCACACTAGATTTTGTTTACATTTGATTGTTTCTAAAGAGGTAAGAACTCGAGAGAACATTGAGCACTTGGAATTACATACTTTATTTAGCCTTGGTTTGTTAGTAGCATTTTCTTTTGTAGATATAGCTTTTTTTATGGAGCTCCCCACCCCCCAAAACTGCCTGCCTGATACCCTGTGGTAAAACTTGGAAAGAGGCTTTGTCTGGTCCAAGAAATAAAAGGACTTTGGACAAAAACTTTTGGTGACGTCTCTGTTTGCAAAATAAATAAATAACAATAATAATAATTAAAAATTAAAAATTAAAACAAAAACAATGTCTTCTGCTTGTAATAATAGGACATATTTCTGCAGCAACAAATGCAACATCACAATGGAACAACCACCAAGACCAAAACCCTATAGTAGGTTTGCACATCTAAATATGCATGAATCTGCTTTGAAATGGGACTAATTCAGTAGCAGTTTCATTTTATTCTTTAGTAATCAGCATTGGTGGAAAGGAAAGGTGGGGAGTGCTCATTATGTACACCTTTACCTTTATGTTGCAAAGGAGAGGATGTCAGGGAATGTGCCATGTAGTGTGACCTGAGAACAGTTAGGCTTTTATTGACTGTTTATGATGTGGCATAATGATAACAGTATACTATTAGTCATTCATGCGGACAGCTCCAGGGCAGTGTCGACAATAAAAAAGAAACCACAAGGAAACCTGTAAAATAACCACAGTCTTGAAAGTCACCCTTCATAATTCATTTCTGCACCACCTCCTATTCCCATTTTCCCACTCTTTTTTGTGTGAGCAGGAATTACCATTGCAGCCTGCCTTCACAAGCCACCACTAGCCTCCGATATGTTTATAGTTAACCAAGAAATGAATTTATGGAATAAAATAACACAAAGGATTCTTATCAATGTAAGGAGGATTAGACTTCGGACTAGTTCAGACAACCGGCATCCCCCATGCTGACACCTCGGGATTTGCAGAGGCTCAGTAGTACTGGGGTAGAAGCCCAATTGGTGAAATAGATGCTTCCACATGGGGGACCTGTCCCCATGGCCACTGTCACAAGGAGGTACAGCCCCCCCCCCCCACAAACGCTGCCAAAATGGCACTAATCACAGAACCATCATGAAAAGTCTCCACAAGGAGGTGCTGGTTGCCTCAGCACAACCCAACTGAAGATGCCACATAATGGTATGGGAGTAAGCTAAAGTATATTATTTTATAGAGAAACGAACAGCTTATTAGTACAGACTAAGAGGCCACCCAGTGGTTTGCTGGCACTTGGGCAGATCTACTCTGGCTCAGAACTGGGAGCAGTAACATAACCAGACCTCCTTTTTCCTTGCCTGCACAGCAAAATGTACTTACGGAGTAATGCTACTTAAGAGTAGCAGTTCTCTTACAAAGGAATTTCAAAGGGAGATTGGAAAGAGAAACTGCTGAATTACAGTTGATATTCAAACTAAAGACAATGCATTTACCTGGGCTGAATAAAGAACTTGCATTCATGGCTCATTACCAATGCTGATTTCTCCACACCATCTCTCCCCTGGACATCACAGACTCTTCTGCATACCACACCTAATCCCATCAAGCCTGCTATTCACATTTACATACTGTTAACATTTACATACTAATGCTTATCTGAATTCACTCTCCTCTACTTAAAGACAGATGGATTCACATTCTAGCTAAAGAAGTGAGCTGTGGCTCACGAAAGCTCATACCCTGCCAGAAAATATTTTGTTAGTCTTTAAGGTGCTACTGGACTCTTGCTCTTTTCCACTATTATGGATGCTGTTCATCAATACCATCCCATGTCAGTCAGCATGTGAGTTCAGAGCATGATGTTTACCACCAAGAGATTCCTTCTCAGGTTTTTGGGCTAGTCTGCTTACAGATGATTAGCACCCTCCATTCACAGATGATGATGATAAATTTATTTCAGTCAGACCAGAAAATATCATATTGCATTTTTATGCTACATTTCCAAAAACCTTGCATTTCAAGACTTGCTTACAATACAGATAAAATACTAATTAAGCCAAAATAAATAAATAATAACAACATTGTAAAACCTGGAGCAGTATTTCTATACAAATTAAAATTCCTTATCCTTTCCAGCAACCCCATTTCTTGCTCCGGGCTTTTACCACACAAGCACAAAATTTGGCCACTTGTTTTGAGATTATGGGATTTTCGCCAATTAATAACTTTTCCAGCCATCCCTGCTCTAAACTTTCCATGAATTGATCCACAGATACCTCTGGCAGTTTTCTGATCTAATTTAGTAGAAGCACCACCAAGCCCATTCTAATCCTGTTTATCCCTTAAATGGGATATAACTAGTCTCAGTGAGACCAGGCCTATTTATCATAACAACAAATCTCTTTGCATAAGCATTGTGAAGCAAGAGAAATAAGAAACTGCCTTGGCCAACTAGAGAAGATCCCCCCCCCCAATTCCTGCTTGCCCATCGACCAGCTAATCCCACCTTGCTTTATGAAGGGAGGGAGGGTAGATTCTAGCCAGCAAATGGCTGGCTCAAAAGCATGGAAAGCTATAAATATCCCCCTCAGCCCTGTGCTGATTGGCACTCAGAGGTCCAGCAATTGGGTCTGGCCAAATGTTGGCCTCTCTATTTGAAAACTGTGATAGGAGCAACCCACCACCCCTATGCAAAATGCAAGAACCATCTTCCTTGCAAAGAGTGTCTAGTGGATGTTACAGAGTGGCAAACTATCAGCTTCTCCACAAACGCATGCACAAGTAAGGTTGCCAACCTCCAGGTACTAGCTGGAGATCTCTTGCTATTACAACTGATCTCCAGCTGATAGAGATCAGTTCACCTAGAGAAAATGGCTGGTTTGACCATTGGACTCTATGGCATTGAAGTCCCTCCCCTCCCCAAACCCCGCCCTCCTCAAGCTCTGCCCCAAAACACTCTCACCAGTGGCAAAGAGGGACCTGGCAAAGAGGGACCTGGCAACCCTACACACAGTGTCTCTCAGTGTCAAGTGTGTAGGAAGAGTAATATATAGTCAGAAAGGGGTTGGGTTTGAGCTGTCCTGCAAAAGTAATGTGCTAATCATTGTCCTGTAAGTATCAAGATAATGTGCTAATGAGGGTAGGATATGTTAATATGGAACCATTGTATCCTGAAGTGATCTGTTTTGCAGGACAGTACTCAGCTCAAACCCAACCCCTTTCTGACTATATATTACTCTCCCTACACACTTGACACTGAGAGACACTGTCCTTCAGTGTTACTGCTCTGAAGATGCCTGCCACAGTTGCTGGCGAAACGTCAGGAAAGAAAATTCCAAGACCACGGTTACACAGCCCGGATAACCTACAAGAACCAATGAAGTGTATTTTGTTCCTGGCCCTGCAGTCCCCTGAAATTTCTCTTGGGCCTCATAGTATGTACCACTTTCTCCTTGAGTTGTCCTCTCATAGTGGTAGAATAGGGTTGCAAACCTGCAGGTACCAACATAGGGTGTACCAACCTCCTGCTATTACAACTGATCTCCAACCAACAGAGATCAGTTCACCTGGAGAAAATGGCTGCTTTGGCAATTGGACTCTATGACATTGAAGTCCCTCCCCTCCCCAAACCCTGCCCTCCTCAGACTACGACCCAAAAGCCTCCCGCAGGTGGCAAAGAGGGACCTGGCAACCTTACGGTAGCAGTGTGGATAAACTTGGCTGAATGGTATGCATCAAAGCTTAGGTGAGCACCCTGAGGCACCAGTTATGGGCTAAAGGTGCAATTCTCAGATCAGGTCCTGGGGCATCAGTGCTTTCATGGATCTGGGACAGGAATTCCTTGAGGGGTGCCATTATCCTCAACCCATAGACCTTGTAGCTAAGGAGAAAAGACATAACACACCTCCTTCAAGCACTAGCAAATGCTTGACAAGGAGAAGCCTGTGTGGTAGACATCTTGGGCTCAGGGCTTGGAGCCAGGGTGGCTTTGCTCATACAGTCAGGGATGCTCAAACAAAGAAGGCTTGACTCTTCTGCATCACATCAATTACCTGCACTGTGACTAGATGTTGAATGTTTTTGCTTCTGGGCATTGCATATTCCTATAACTGATTTAAAGTTAAATAAAGTTGGTACTTTAATTATCCCACCTGATATTGTCAGCTCCCCTGCAATTGGTCTTGGTTTAAGAACTTGTATTCTTCCTCTCCTCTCACTCTCACACTATCCAAACTAGAAGAGCCTACTTTTTTTTTTTTTTGAATGTGGGAATGTCAGGATCCAGATACCATTTAGTTAGTGTGGTGTAGTTGTCAGAATGTTGAATTAGGACTTAGATAACTAGCTTCAAATCCTTACCCTTTCATGAGGCTTTTTGGGTCATTTTGGAAGTCACAATATCTTTTCCTGATCTTCCTCATGGGGTTGCTGTAAGGGTAAAATGAGGAAGGAAAACTATGTACACCAGGGGTCTCCAGTGGCCCATGGGTGCCCTGGTGCCTGCTGACACCTTTTCTGGTGCCTGCCAAGTTTTTTTTACAAAGTGGGTTGGGTGGGGTTGCCAGGTCCCTCTTTGCCACAGGTAGGAGGTTTTGAGGCGAAGCATGAGGAGAGCAGGGTTTGGGGAGGGGAAGGACTTCAATGCCATAGACTTCAATTGCCAAAGTGGCCATTTTCTCCAGGTGAACTGATCTCTATCAGTAGTACAAAAGGGCAAAAGTCCAGTAGCACCTTAAAGACTAACAAAAATGTTTTCTGGTAGGGTATGAGCATTCGTGAGCCACAGCTTGAAGGTGCTACTGGACTCTTGCCCTTTTCTACTACTGCAGACAGACTAACACGGCTACCCACTGTGAATGATCTCTATCAGCTGGAGATCAGTTGTAATAGCCAGAGATCTCCAGCTAGTACCTGGAGGTTGGCAACCCTAGGGTTGGGCCAGGTGGGGCTTTTGCCCAGCAAAGCTTCTGATTGGCCAATGGAAATTTGATTGGCTGTTCAGATTTTTAAAAATGTTTCTTCAGCTGCCACCACAGCACAAGGATCTTCTCTGAGTGATTGAAGGTAAGTTGGGGCAACCATTTTGTACCTGGCTCCATCTCCTGCAGCAGTCATTTTATGGCAGCCATTTTGTGGCTGCACCCACCACACTGTCCTTCTCAGTCTTTGAAACCCTTTGTAACTGGCGAAAGGCCAACCGTGATTAGCAAGTGTGATTTGCATAGCTTTGAGGATTGTTTTCTCCTACTGTTCTTTAAGGTGAGTGACAGAGGATTCCTTTGCCATTCCCTGGCTCTGCAATGAAACTGTCTGATCCATGCTGGGCTACACAATCCCAGAAGCTGCTTTCTGTCATTTGTTGATGTCTTCTTCCTCTGCTGAACTGCTGCAAAACCTGCTTTTGTTAGTTTTCCTTTTAGTGAAACATGTGCACTTCAGCATGAAGCTTGGCAACCTTTGCCCTTCAGGAATGACTCATTCCGATTTACAAGGCCACTACAAAATCCATCAGATCAAACCTAACAAGCAGCTAGGAAACCACTGCCTGTAGAGGCCAGTGAGTTTGGCTCTTAACTTGTACTGTGTGACAGAAAGTTCTCTGTTGGTCATGATTTGTCGTTATAAGGTTGAAAGAAAATGGCACTCAAGAAGAGGGATGGAGCATTTTTAGTGTTCTCTGGTGATACATTGTTGAAAATGGTGCCTTTCATATCTTTCTTCTGATTGAAATAACAAACAGGGTGATTCATTCAGCAATGCAAATTTAAATCAAAGCGTTTGAGTGATGTTTCCCATTTACAAGGACTAAGGAAGATAAGGGTTCTAATGAATTTGAAGCTATTATCAGGACATAGATATTTGTAGGGGATATCCATCATAAAACAAAACTGAACTAATCTGAAAATGTTTTGGGGGGGTTGTTAATGGAGGAGCTGTAAAAACGGTGGTTATACACCAGTTGGGATCGAGCGAATTTCCCCCTCTTTATCAAGGAAAGACCCCCTTCCTTCCTTATGGTATTCTTAATAACAGTTGTTTCCCTTTTGTGGTTATATTTTATGTCCCCACTTAGAAGCAATAAATATCTTGGAACAAAGTTTCTGGAATTAATTTAGGGTTGGTTCTGACCACAGGCATATGATGGATAGTCTTTAATTTAAATGCCAGTGATCAGGGTGGTGGTGGATGGCTTCTGCTACTGCATTACTTGCGGCCTTTATACAATCTAACCATATCAAGTGGAATCTCATGAGGCAAACTTAAGCAGCACTTCAGCATCATGAAAGGAAAGATTTGAAAATGGCAAATTGGTTAACCTGAAAGTCAAATTGTTATTGTAGATGTTTTAAAAAAATATAGAGCTACAATGGATTTTCCACATGAATTAGAAATGAAGACAATTACATTGCTGCTGCTTCCACATGGATGTTTTCTCCATCTTGGCTTCCTTATAGCAGCGCTGTTTTGGGAGCATACGCACAATACCATTGTCCTCTTTCATCCTACTTCTGATTTTTCCTGTACTTTTCTGAGATAATTTCTAAACCTGGTTTACTATGATCATGTTGGAGTCTTGGAGACATCGTTGTCAAAGCCTGTTTGGATGCAGTGTGGATTGGAAGGTGTTCATTTTGGCAGACCTAACCCTCTTTCAGATAATTTTCCTTGCTTCAGCCCCCGCAGCTGCTGTTCCCCCACACCAGGAGGCTTCTGGGAAATTTTAAATAAAATATTAGGAGTTGCTAGATCACTATAGCAATATAATGTGTTATTGTTCTGATCTACAAGTTCCCAGCTTTCTTTCATTTTCTTTTTAAGTAAGCCTATTGTCTGCTTTTCTTTTCTTTCTTTTTTGCACAATAGAAAGGGATTGAGGCTGAGTTTTTTAAAATAAAACTAAAAATTGGAAACTAGTAGAACAGGGCAGTAGACAGTTATAACATTATAGTGATCTAGAAATTCCAGAGTTTTATGAAAGCCTTGGGGGATAGATGGCAAAAAATAAACCTGCGGTGGTGATGTTGCATTGCAAGCGTGAGAGTGTTAGCATACGGGCCGCCTAAACTCCCGGACTGGACACGGCAACCCGGTATGCAGGCACAAGACTACTGTTCTAGCCGCGCGCCCGCCCCAAACGCTACTGGGATGGTCGCTGCGCGCTCTGTTGAAACTGACACGGCCGCTCCGTGAGAGACTCCATGTTCCTGTTCAAACTCTGTTCCAGCAGCAGCCATGTCGTGGAAAGCAGAAAGTCACGTAGTCAGTGCCAACACCCCCCTTTCCCATTGCAACATCAGCAGCTTAATGGGCAATCAGCAGCGATCCTGATACCAGTGATGAGTCGTTCCTCCAGCTATGCAGCAGCGATCCCCAGACATTTGCAGAGATCGCGCCTTTTGTTTGAGAACGTTAATCACTTCAGCAGAGATCTCCCGGTTTCTCCCGGGTTGCAAAAGCCATTGGAATCAGAATAGATTTCCAAATTCTCACTACCCCACCCTGGCAGCCGAAGATTAAGTCCTTTTGTCACCTTTTGTCATCTGGGAACCTAGGAGGGGTAAAGCCCCTCTCCCCGCCACCAGAAAAACAGTATATCTGGGGTGCCCCCAGCCCATAATGTTACCTTAGGTCTTTTCTGGCATACTCGCCATTACTCTGTTGGTCTGGTTTTTGCACAGCCTGACCACGCTCCTTCCCGCCTTGCTGGCCAAGTCTACGGGAACCCCTTGCCCCCGCCTTTGCTCTTATTTTCTGCTATCTTAGTCTACGGGAACTTGGACATCTCCTCTTCAAGAACGGTAAATATTACCCCACCAACGATCCCTGCCAAATGGGCATCTGTCTGTATTCTACTACCTTTTGAATTCTTAGCTCTGTGTATGTTTGTGTTGCACCACTGAATGAAAGAAACAACATAAACTCTCTTAATTCGGAAATCCCTTGTCTGTCTTTATTCTTAAGGTCACAGTATAGGGCTCTGGTATAGTTGGTTGATCTCGCTTTATAAATATTAAAGTTACTGATCTGCTCAGCTAATTCCCCAATTAAAGAGCATTTCGGGTAACAAGAGCTACCCAGATAATTGTGTGGAAGCAGTCTGTATGTGTGTGTGTGTAAAGTACCGTCAAGTCGCAGCCGACTTATGGTGACCACTTTTGGGGTTTTCATGGCAAGAGACTAACAGAGGTGGTTTGCCAGTGCCTTCCTCTGTATAGCAACCCTGGACTTCCTTGGTGGTCTCCCATCCAAATACTAACCAGGGCTGACCCTACTTAGCTTCTGAGATCTGATGAGATCAGGCTAGCCTGGGCCATCCAGGTCAGTCTGTGTATCCCCCCCAAAGTGTGGACTTTGGAGAAAATGGGTATTCCAAATAGATTCTACCCCCACCCCCCAGCATTTTGGTGTTAATTTTGCTTTGCCATCAAGTCACATCTGACTTATGGCAACCCCATAGGGTTTTCAAGGCAAGAGACATTCAGAGGTGGTTTGCCATTGCTGCCTCTGCATCAGAACCCTGGTACTCCTTGAAGGTCTCCTATCCAAATACTTGCCAGTGTCAGTTCTACTTAGCTTCTGAGGTCTGACAAGATCAGGTTAGCCTGGGCTATCCAAAAACACATACAAGTTTCCAAATCCTTATAAATGATCAAATAGAGTATCAGAATTTGTGGTGTAGTGTAGTGGTAAGAGTGTCTGAATAGGATCAGAGAGACCCAGGTTCAAATACCCACTCTGCTATGGAAGCTTGCTAGGTGACCTTAGGCCAGTCACACACGTTCAGCCTAAAAATGATATGTGTGCTTCTCTCTGCTGCCAAAGCACCTGGTAGCCTAAAAAATGTGTACAGACACAGCTCTTTGAGGATTGGGAAGAGAAGGTCATTTGTTCCAACACCTCAATATTTTCATATATGGATAAGGGGCAGAGAGCCTTTCCTATTCTGCATCCCCCCCCCCCACACACACACCTTATTTAGGCTCACAGGGTCTAAACTTGGATGTACTTGCGAACTCTGCTTGATCAAGTGCCTGTATCAAATGTAGTCAATTTACATTTCTTTCCCCTCTCCATTTTTTACAGAGATCTGTTCTTGCAATCAGCTAAGTTGACAATATTTGTTAATACAGGGTGATAAACAAAGGAACTTGTCTGAATTTCTCTTGTCTTTTGTAGTTTTTTTTTTTTTAACTGAGTCCAGGGGTTCAGAAGTTTGAGTTCTAAAAGAATAATTTGTATCAGAAAAAGAAAGAAGGCTATTTCACAGATGCTCCCTTGGGGAATTTGCAGTAGCTGCTTTTAAGTTGGGGGGTCACATAGACCAATCACACATTTTGCTTCTACTTAAAAAGCCCCTAATTTTAAGTTTTTCAACAGCCGTGGGCTTATGATTCTGGCAATAAAATGTGGGGGGCATGTTTGAGGAGTTCCCATTAAAAAGAAATAACAAAAACTTCAAATGACCATTGGCTCCTTTTTATGTCACTAAAATGGAACCCATAAATCTCCAAACTTTCTCCATTGAATGGCTGCTTGTTCAGTGGCATTTAATTACTTTTATAAGGTTTTTTTTATACTGACAACTTTTATTTTAAGTGAGTGCAATTTTTCAATTAGCTCCTTTAGATTGACTGACTCTGGTCTCCTTGTTTACTTTCCCTTCACTTTCTGTCGTCCTGTTAAAAAGTGTAACCTGAGAAACCCGTGGCTACTTCATGGGCTGTGTCAGAGTGCACACTCTTGTTTTGTACATGGGGGTGTAAGGGGAAAAGCCTCATAGCCCCCTTTAACAAAAGCATTTAAACAGCATCATCAAAAAAGTCAGCACTATATAAAGAAAAAAAGAAGGAAGGGAATAACTAATAATGAAGCTGTTCTTGGGACTCAGTGCTGATTCATCTGGCTTGCTGGGATAAATTCCATCTCACCGTAGCGATTATCACTCTTAGCAATTTAATAGACAAGACGGTTGATAGGGTAAAATAGTTACTAATTGAAGGATCATGCTTGGAGGCACAGCCCAGCAGCAAGAACTACTATGTGTCTTCCACCTCTTTTTCCATTCAAAGCTAGACTTCTAGGAGGAAAGTCTGATCAGTGGTAATTATTGGTATTTAGCAGGGCTGCAGGAAGACCATCACCAGCAGTACTTGTGTAGGAAAGAAGGCTCAATGTAGGCAAATGTAGACTTTTTTACTTGACTCTGTGCCTCAGACATGCAATAGGTGTACCTTTCTCCAGCAATTCATCTGTGTACTAAGAAAGCTGTATCTGTGAAAATGAGTGCATATCTTGCTGCTCTAAAAAGCACAGATTCTCCATGAAGGTCAAGAGCTCTTCTAAAAGAAGGGTGAAGAATTCAAACAATGAAGAGGCTTGTCTATTGCTAAGGTTTATGAGCAACTGAGAAGAACAAGCAGTTTACATTCACTAGTCTCTGGAGCAGGAAGTAGAGTGAGATGGGTTTGTCAATAAAGGTGGGAGGAATTGGACCAATAATAGGGTTACCAGCTCTGGGTTGGAAAATTCCTGGAGATTTTGGGAGTGGAACTTGAGAACAGCAGGGTTTGGGACTTCAATGGGGTATAATGCCATCAAGTCCACCTTCCAAAGCATCCATTTTCTCCAGGTGAACTGATCTCTGTCGCCTGGAGATCAGTTGTAATCCCAGGAGATCTCCAGCCACCACATTGAGGTTGCCAACCCTAGTAACAGATTATACTTGGGAATTTATGTGGAAGGGAGATAAGAGAAACAACATTTTTAGATAAAGGATATAATGTTTTTCACATATAATGGTTTTCCTACTATCAGAATAGGAAGCAGCTCACGTATAGCTTTGCTCCTATACAAAATGGGCTTCAAGTTGTGGCTATCCCACAGCTGCCACAGACTTGGGTGTTCGAAAGAATCAGCTCTTTGCATCTGTGTGTGTGTATAAAGTGCCGTTAAGTCACAACCGACTAATGGTGACCTCTTATGGGGTTTTCAAGGCAAGAGACTAACAGAGGTAGTTTGTCAGTGCCTTCCTCTGCATAGCAACCCTGGTACTCCTTGGTGGTTTGTCATCCAAATACTAACCAAGGCTAACCCTGCTTAGCTTCCGAGAGCTGATGAGATCGGGCTATACCATGCTGCCTTCCCTCCCTGATCTTTGCATAAGCCAGGGAATTTCAAGCAAAATTTAGTACTTTTCCCCATTCTATTTGATCCCCTATTCGGCCCTGGCCTCCGATGTGAGATTTTAATCCCATCAGTCCTTCAAGGAGTGTGCTCCATTTTATCCTCACAGCAACTGTGTGAGGAAGTTTAGGCTGAAAGAGTGACTAGTCTTAAATCACCCAGTGGATTTCAGGGCTAAACCAGGTTGCCCCAGTCTAGTTAAAAGGAGTAAACACTAAACCACACTGCATCTCATGTTGCTGCTTTCATAAGTGAGTGGCAATTTTTTTTTTTTACAAGGAATATTTTTTCTTATCTGCAGTAGGCATGTTATAATGTAAAATGTCTCTGTGTTAAGTGACACGAAGTTGCTTCTGGCAACCTATGACCTCCAAAACGTCCTATCGTTAACAGCCTGACTCAAGTCTTGCAAACTGAGTGTCGTGGCTTCCTTGATTCAATCCTTCTCATGTCTGGTCTTCCTTTTTTCCTGCTACCTTCTACTTTTCCTAGCATTATTGTCTGTTCCAGTGACTCTTCGTCTTCTTATAATGTGACCAAAGTACAATAGTCTCAGTTTAGTCATTTTAGCTTCTAGGGAGAGTTCAGGCTTGATTTGATATACGTAGACTGTATAAATTCCTATATGCCCACCAAGCACAATCTTCCCTGTACACATAAATCTATATTGCTGTTGAATTCTTATCTTTAGCTTACTGTACCTAAACCTTGGGCATGTCCATTCAGAAAGCCAACAATTAACATATTCTAGTGCCTGCCTGTGTGTGGTCACTGATATTTTCATTTCTTATCTTTTATGCATCTGTCAGTGACCTGTTATTCTGTTAAGGCCTAATTCTTATGTCAACATTGGCTTATGTTTCATGGAATACTGCATGAGGAATGAATGCTCAGGTCTACATTTGTCTGCAGGGGGTGGGGTAGAGGGTGGGGTAGTGTTTTTATGTTTAATGCCACACAGATTTCACTAAGCACTCTTCTGTCATCTCTTAGCAGGCAAATGAATTAAATCAAGAGCTTGACTAGACCATTGTGTATGGAACGCACACCCTATCCTTCACTACATACATTTACATTGTTTCTGTTAAAGTCTCTGCTCGTTGGCTAAATGCAGCTCTCCGCAATTTACATCTCCTTTCAGTGAATGTATTAGTCTTATGGAGGATAAAAACATGGGAAAAATTGGTTTTATTCATTACACTTAGTTCTTATTTATCTTCTTTTAGGCAAAGGTAGCCCCCTGTGCAAGCAGTGGGTCATTACTGACCCACAGAGTGAGATCACATTATGGCGTTTATTAGGCTGAGCCGGTGGCTGGAGGCGATGTTATCACGCCGCCTCCAAAGGAGGATTCAGTCCCTCCCCACACTGAAGCCAAAATGCTGCCCTCAACCTCGAGCCTCGTAGAACGCTCCATAGGGTTCCATGGGGATACGCCACCTAAAAAGGTGGCATACATTGAGGTAAGGGCAAAGGGGGCATTCTTGGCCTGGACCGCCCTGGGAAGACGGTGCGCAGAAGTGTGCCATCAGGACGTCCCAGGGCCCCGCTGCCACAGCAGTGTGGGGAGGGTGGCATGAGAGGCCCAAAGCCGGTGTCCATGCCAGTCTCGCTAGCACAAGGGGCATGGGCGCTGACACAAGAGGCACAGATGCTGGTATGGGCCCCTGCACTCCTCCGAAGGACTTTTAGCCCTCGAGGTCAGGAATGGGTGGTTTGTTTACAGACTGCTTTGCCATTGCCTTCCCCAGTCATCTACACTTTACCCCCAGCAAGCTGAGTACTCATTTTAACGACCTCAGAAGGATGGAAGGCTGAGTCAACCTTGAGCCGGCTACCTGAAACCAACTTCTGTCAGGATCGAATTCTGGTTGTGAGCAGACCTTTGACTGCAGTACTGCAGCTTACTACTCAAAATGTGAGATTCTAACAAAACGTGGCTTCCAGCCATTTGAAAGCATTTATGTGGCCCATAACTACACTTCTGTTCTCTAGTAATTATAGGAATTTGTAGCAGGTGGCAGAGTGTGGGACACCTTTCTTTGCTTTCTGCTTTTAATACCACATGCTGTATAACAAAACTTGGCTGTTTGATAGGAATTTCAGCCCTTCCTTTGCTTTTTGGTTCTTCTGTTGCTGTTTGCCTCTCCAATATGACATGGGCCTGTTTAAGCTTTTGTGCGGTTTCCCGGATTATATGTTGTGTGTGTGTGTATGTATAGCAGATGTATACTGGTTAAGGTCATGTTGTAGAATTGTCCTGTTGTCACTGTGTGGTGTTGGGTGCCTTCTATGCATAGATAATATGGACATTCAGTACTCAGCGTTATGATTGGTGGGAGTAGTACAGTTACTACGGAAAATGGGAGAAGCTGTAGCTCTTTTTTCTATGGCTATTTGTATGTGTTTGGGTTTGCATACTGGCGTAGGATTTCAGTTGTGAGGTTTTTTATTTTTATGGGGTTTGTTTTGTTTTTTGCTGAAATCTATCCAAATACTTGGAATTGTATTGGTTCTTATGGAAATCCTAATTTTGAAACAATAGAATAAGGGTTTATTTTAGCACCAGTTTTAATTTTGAATTAATCTATTTGGTAATAATAATTAATAGAGTAACAGAGTAATAATCCAACAAATCACTGACCCAATTTGTACTCATATTTTTTGAGGAATTCTTAATTAACACTATTAAATTCGAGAAATGGGGTGACTATGAAATATAAAATAGGAATTATGCAGAGTTAGTGTATAGCTTTTGTGGAGGATTATGCCCACTGTTTGAACTGAGATGGTTATATAGTATGAAAGGCAGCTTAAAAGCAAGTGAAAAATAGCTTTTTTTGCACCCTAGAGATACACCTCTGTGCCATAAAATCCTCAAAACCATTTTGTTTTGAGGCTTTTTTACTTCTTTTCATCGTGCTTTTCCAAACGCAAAGCAGTTTGCAGCTGGAGGATTTTGCTGGTGTATTTCCTCCACTGCACAGCTGTAGAAGCAGCAGCCTGGTTAGAATTTATGAAGTGTTTCTGAGAATGGCAGTGTGTGCCAATTTGCTGCCACATGTGTACATATTTACAGAACATCAATATTAATCAGGCAGGGAATCAGTGAGGACAGAGAATGCCCTTTTCAGCAGCAGACACTGGGAACACATTTCTCTTAAGAAATGAGGTGTAGGAGAGTGGGCAGAGAATGGGAGGAGAAAGAGAAAGATGCAGTTGGTAAGCTCCAAGAGTGACCAGGCTGTTACTTGAAAAGTGATCCATTAACTTGTATACTTAGAATACCTCACATACTACTGAAACAGCCCATCTCTGAGATGTAACAAGGCTGATTTTTTTTGGTGAGCAAGGGAGCTTTGACTTTTGAAAGCATATAACTTAAAACTCTGTTTTGGTCAATAAGGTGCTACTGCACTCAAATGTAACTGTTCTACTGCAGACCAATAAAGCTACCCTCTGAAAGGAAGAAAAGACATGTACTTTAATGATACTGCTCATACAGCCAATTTGGCTCTGAACAGTGTCACACTAAGAACAAAATACATGTAAAGAATTCAAGCCAGGTTCGCAGAGGAATTTTTCCTCTGAGCAAAATTATCCACCTTCCTGCTGTTCAGTATCCATATTTTACAGGATACTGTTATGACCAAATGGGAGCTTTTGAGTGATGACGATGATGAGAGAATACTGGATCAAAAAGGCAGGAGATCAAACTTACACAACTGATGACTTTGGGACAGCTTAGTGAGCAGAGTGCCTTGCCGGACAATGCCTGTATCTTAGTCCTAAAGTCTGCTGAAAGCCAATATTCGATAGATCCATACTCCAGTCAACAACTTTAAGAGTATCAAAAGCTTGGTGATCCAAGATAAAAAAAAGAGGACAAACATCCAAATTTTATTTCCCCAAGATACGCTGAAGCAAGGAAGCATGAGCTTCAGCCATTGTACCACCAAACACTCACTGGACCGAGCTAGGTCTTATTAAGGCTTAGCCCCAGCAACTGTTTCATGCATGATGACCAGTAATAAAAAATAACCTATAAACCACTGACTAAACACAACTAAATCCTAAACATCTAAGATAAGAGAGGGCACACTCCAGGTGCTCTGAGGGATTTCTGCACGGTTTTAAGCCTAATAATGCCTATGTGAGCAACACCCTGATCCCAAATATTGTGATCCCTTTTGTTCCAATAGGATTTCCATGTATGGTCAATTATGGTTGGTATAAAAAACCAATATAAAGTAGCCAATTAAGCATTATATTGGGGCAGCCCATTCCTGAGGGGCGGGGTAGATCCATGGAGAATAAAAAAGCTTTTTTAAAAAATAAAAAAGGGGGAAATGGGGGGAAATACTTCCATTGAAAACTGCGGGGCTGTGACATCAAATAAGGTGTCATACCCCCACCGCAACAGCGAGGGGCGTTCCTGGGCTGGAAGGGGTTAGGAAGCTGACTAAAGTCAGCTCTGCCCCTGCGAACACCCCGGGACTGCCCCCCCCCCGGGACTACCCCCCCCCATGCCAGCGCCGTTGTTGTCTTCCGGGATTTAGCTCTCGGAGAGGCTGTGCTGGGAGGGGAGCCCCACGCAGATCCACAACAGGAGCCCCACGACAGGAATGCCCCTGCACCAGCATAATTGCCCCTTTACCCATGATAAGTGGGCACTTACGCTGGCATGGTGTCACGCCACCTCAAAATGACTCCTCCCCCTGGGAATGCACTCTAAATGTTTCCATTTAGTAAGGATTGTTGTAATCACTTGTATATTTACGTTAATTGGGCTGATTTGCCCAGGCAACGTGTTTTTCAGAATTGTGCTCTAATCTCATTCTTGTAGAGAGTGTGATGCGAATGCTTGTCATTTTGCTAGAATTGCCTTTTTCCCAAACATATATTCATGAGTTTTGGGGCTATGTGAAGAGAGACACTTTTTGTTTGTTTGTTCTTGTTTTAAGAAATATGAGCTGTAAGGGAGAAATGTTTTCATCACAGTTTTACAGACTCAACAGATACTCTACAGTGGATTCTCTAGAGGACTATGTTAGAAGTGTAATGGTGTAACTTTATCTGAGATGACTAGATGCCCCACGGGGATGCATTCTCTGCAACTAGCTGACTTTTATTTGAATTATTGTTCCTCTGGTTAGCTGTCTTTTTCTAGGCTTGGATAGTAGAAATATTGGAGCTGTTTATTATTTTATTTACAAAAATTTATATCCCACATTACGAGGGCTGCCAAGGTGGCTATAGCAATTTAAAACATACATAATTAAATACTTTATAAGACCATTAAAATAAGCTCCCTTCCCAAACATACCTCATTAAAACAACTTTAAAAAGAGTTAAAACAGAGCTAATATATATATATAGATGAGTTAAAATACATAGAAAACTTAAAACATTGGTTAGGAAGGAGGGATCATTGAGGGAATGCCAAAGAAAACAAACAAAAAATCTTCACCCCCTGGCAGAAGACAGCAACAGAAGAGGACAGATGAATCTCCTTGGGGAGAGAATTCCAGAGCTTACGTGCCATGATCACGAAGCCCTTCTCCCAAATCTCAGAAGGCGGGAGCACTCAAAGCAGGATCTCCAAAGATTACCATAATAGTCAGGCAGGTTCATAATGAGTTAGGCAGTCCTTCAGGTATTTTGATCTCAAACCACATAGGGCTTTGCAGGTCATGACCGGCACCTTGAATTGTGCCCAGAAACAAATTGGGAGCCAGTGTAGGTGGGCCAAGACTGGAATGATATGACCCACTCGAGTCAACATCCTGGCTACAGTGTTCCGAAGTTTCCAAGCACTTTTCAAAGTCAGCCCTATTCACAGTGCATTGTGTGCACGTTAAGTGTCATCAAGTCACTTCCAACTTATGGCGACCCTATGAATTAATTAAGTAAAGTAAAGGTAAAGGTCCCCTGTGCAAGCACCTGTCATTTCTGACCCATAGGGTGATGTCACATCCCGACGTTTACTAGGCAGACTTTTGTTTTATGGGGTGGTTTGCCAGTGCCTTCCCCAGTCATCTTCCCTTTACCCCTAGCAAGCTGGGTACTCATTTTACTGACTTCAGAAGGATGGAAGGCTGAGTCAACCTTGAGCCGGCTACCTGAAACCAGCTTCCGTTGCGATCGAACTAAGGTCATGAGAAGAGCTTGGACTGCAGTACTGCAGCTTACCATTCTGCTGTCCTATTGTTAACTGCCTTGCTCAGGTCTTGCAAACTGAGTGCTGTGGCTTCCTTGATTGAGTCAATCCATCGCGTGTTGGGTCTTCCTCTTTTCCTGCTGCCTTCAACTTTTCCTAGCATTATTGTCTTTTCGCATGACTGTTGTCTTCTCATAATGTGACTAAACTTTGATAGCCCCAGTTTAGTCATTTTAGGTTCTAGGGAGAGTTTAGGCTTGATTTGATCTAGAACCCACTTATTTGTCTTTTTGATGATCCACAAATCTAATCTAGATGTAACCAGGTACAGGGACCAGATTTTTTTCTGCTGAAAGTCTGCAGTTGGCTAGCGGTCGAAACTGGTAAAGGCACTCTTGGCCACAGAAGCCATCTGCTTATCTAATAGTAGGCCTGAGTCCAAGAGCTCCCGCAGACTGAGGACCTGTTCCTTCAAGGAGAGTGCAGCCCCATCCAGAATGAGTGATACCTTAAATCCCAGGTCAGAACTGCAGCCCACCAGTAGCACTTCCATCGTGTCAGTATTAGCATAGAACAGACTGATGTAATGTAGTGGCTAAAAGAATGAGCTGTAGTACATGAGATCCTTGGTTCAAAGCTTGCTTTCACCATGACCTCCCCTAGTAGTATAAGGCAAGCCACTCCCTCTCAGATGCCCATTGGCACTATGACTTATGTTTCATGGCTGTTGAAGGATTATAAGAAATTAATGTTTGTGGAGCTGTAAGAATTATACAAATATTAAATATTATTATTGCTGTTAGAATATAAATATTATAAATCAATCTATCAATTAACAAAAATCAAACATAGACTGCTACACTCAAGAACCAGAGATTTATCTTAATCTTCTTTGTGTTTTGCACCTAGTAGAAGTGATTTCAGGGTTATAGTGGGGACAGGTGAGATAAGGGCTTGATTTTTGTGAGAGAGTGTATGTATGGGACTGGGAGAAAGTGGGCAAGTTTAGAACAGGGCTATTTCAAGTCTTAAGTATTTTTGTTGTTGTTAAACACCACAAGAATTATCAGGAATTATGCTTATATCGAGAGAGATCATTCATTTTACCTTCACTTCACAGAGTTAAATCCTCCTCCTTCTTCCCAGGGGTTTCCCTTTCCTTGGCAACTTAGTCCTTCTGCATTTACTAGCATACTTCGAAGTTCCATACATTTGTGCTGCCAATAGCATATGAAAAGATATTAACATAGGAAAATAAATCAAATGCAAACTTTGCATTTATAGTCTATCTATGTTCCAGGAAGAATAACAGCAGCACCAGTTGGGCTTTCTTTCTTTCCTGTTGCAGAGATTTGGGCCCTGTACTCCCTTCCATAAGGAGACAGATTTACTTCATAGTTCTTTCATAGGAAGCAGTGAGATAGAATCTTGCCTTGATCACTGCAGGTGTGTGGGAAACCTTTTCTTATCTAGCATGAGACTAAGGAAAACATGCACACTTTGTAAATTTTACCCAATGGCTTGGATTGGCAAAGATTATAAAATCCTTCTTTCTTCACCCCAAAGGTTTTGATCTCTTCAATGTATTGTATCCCACATATATTATCAGATCTTGAATAACAGCCCATTGTTTATTATGAGGCCAAAACCTGGAAGCCCCCAAACACTTGGGCAGGCTCAAATAAACAATTTAGGGAGGGAAGTAGAGAGAGTTGGTCTGAAATTGAATAAATAGATCCCTATTTACAGAGATACCAAGATCCCACGTGGATGGGGGATCAGTTAGGATGATCCGCCCCCGTAGTCTGATGGATCTTAGTGCTTTTAAGACATCATTAGGGGATTTTGCTGTTGATATGATCAGCACTCCTGTTGATGCCCTAGTTGACCTCTAGAATGAAGAAATGACCCAGGCAATTAACATGATTGCACCTAGGGAAGCTCTCTCAGGTCTGAGCCTGGTCAGCCTCCTGGTTTACTGAGGGGCTGCAGGTGATGAAGACAAAGAAGATGACTAGAGCAACAGTGCAGAAAGACTCAAAATGAAACCAACAATGCACAGGCTAGAGCTCATTTTAAAGCCTACTTCAGGGTGGTGATGGTGGCAAAGAAACTATATTTCTTTGCAACCATTGCACCCACACAGTGTAGGCCAGCAGAACTCTTCCAGGTGTTCAGGAGACTATTGGGTTCTGGCCTACAAAGAGGGCATATTGTTCTTCAGTCCACTGTGATCAATTTGCTGTGCACCTTGTGGATAAAATCTCTTGCATCTGTTCCAACTTGGACTCTGCATTAGTAGTGACATCATTGGCAGTACTGAGGGTACTGATTTGTGCAGTTGTGTGGAATACCTTTCTGTTTGTCGAGTCTTAGGATGTGGATAGGTTCTTGGAAGGAAGGAAGGAAGGAAGGAGAAGAAGAAGAGTTAGTTTTTATATGCTGACTTTCTCTACCACTTAAGGGAGACTCAAATTGGCTTACAATCACCTTCCCTTCCCCTCCCCACAACAGACATGCTGTGAGGTAGGTGGGGCTGAGAGAGCTGTGATTAGCCCAAAGTCACCTAGCTGGCTTCATGTGAAGGAGTGGGGAAACCAATCCAGTTCACAAAATTAGCATCACTGCTCATGTGGAGGAGTGGGGAATCAAACCTGATTCTCCAGATCAAAGTCCACCGCTCCAAACCACCACTCTTAACCACTACACCATGCTGGCTCTCAGCAGACCTACCACCTGCTTGTATGACCCTTGGTCTCCTGGCTGCTTAAATCTGCCATGAGGAAGGCTGGCAGCCTGGATCCAGAAGAAAGTGAATGCTTCCCTGAGAGACGTGGTGCTTGTTCCTGCCTTGAAGTGTGCAATGGTGTGTCCACTCCTAAAGAAACCTACTCAAGACCCCAGAGAATTGAATAACTACTGTACAGTCTCAAATGTACCATTCTTGAGGAAAGTGATTGAATGAGTGGTGGCTGGCCAACTTCATGGATTCCTCAATGAAACTATATTGTTGGATCCTTTCCACTCTGTTTTTATTCCTGATTATGGGACTGAAACAGTCACCCTGGTGGATGATGTGCCGGGAGATGGACAGGGGGACTGCAACCCTGTTAATTCTCCTGGACCTCTTGGTGGCTTTTGATACCAACAATCATGGTATCCTTCTGGATCACCTTACAGGACTAGTATTGGGATTGAAAAGGCACTGTTTTGCTGTGCTTCTAGTTCTACCTTGAAGGTAGGTTTCAGACTGTGGTGCTGGGGGACTGCTATTCTGCCTCTTGGCCTCTGGCCTATAGGGTGCTGCAAGGCTCCAGCTTGTCCCCCTTGCTTTTCATAGTCTATATTCAGCTACTGGGAAATGTCATCTATAGATTTGGGCTGAGTTGCCACTAATATACAGATGACACTTTGCTCTTGCACTTCCAGCTGATCACAGGGAGGCTGTGGAAACTGTGAACAGGTGCCTGGAGGCAGTTTTGGAATGGATGGAGGCTACCGAACTGAAACTTAATCCCAACAAAACAAAGAAGTTACTGGTAAGGGGAGGGTCTGACCCAGGAAATGAGTTTTCTCCCATTCTGGATGAGGTTGCCCTCCCCTTAAAGGAGAAGGTTCAGTAGCTTGGGGGTGCTCCTGGAGCCGTGTCTCCTGTTGGATAAACAGATAGAAGCAGTGGCCAGGGGTGCCTTGGTGAGTCAGCTTCCTGGGGGTGGGAGATCTTGTCACTATAGTACATGCCCTGGTAATATCTAGATTAGATTACTTCAGTGCACCCTGTATGAAGCTGCCCTTGAAGACTGTCTGGAAGCTACAGTTGGTACAGAATATTGACTGGAGTGGGTTGAAGGGGTCATATCACTCCAGTTTTATTTTGTCTACACTGGCTTCCATTTTGTTTGTGGGCCCAATTCAAGGTGCTGTTATTGGTTCTCTCTCTCTCTCTCTCTCTCTCTCTCTCTCTCTCTCTCTCTCTATGTATGTATGTATGTATGTATGTATGTATGTATGTATGTATGGGCCAGCATACCTTAAGGGTAATTTTCTCCCATATGGACCTATCCGTCTACTCCAGTGCCCTTGCCATCTGAGGCTAGACAAGCAGCAATCTGAGAACTCAGTCTTGGTGCCAAAACTTCGGCACCCCAGAGAGATTTGTCTGCCTCCATTATTGTTGCCAGCAGGTGAAGATTTTTTTTTGGTTCTTTTTGGCATACCCCCAGTAACTATCATTGGCCTCCTCCCTGGTTTTTGCTGTTATGTGTGTTTATATGTTTTTATTGAACTATTCTGTATGTGTGTGTGTTATTTTAAAGGTTTTAATGCTGCAATGTTTTACTGTTTGATGTTCACCACCTTGGGGACCTTATTTGGATACAAAGGCAGCATACAGATGTTTTAAATAAATAAATAATTCTAATGTTCTGTTACTTGACTTGTACACCACCTTGGTAAAGCAGAATATAATTTTCATTAAGTTCTCAGTGGGTCTGGTGCCGATCAACTTCCAGGGGGGTGGAGTTTGTGTCCATTATCTACCTTTTTTTGTGACAGTGGCATTTAAAGTTGAGATTCACATATTGCTGGAATGTAATTGCTTTATTTGCTGAGAGAGGAGTGTATTTCCATATTTCTTTAGTAATAAAAATACAAAACAAAGTTGGATAACAACTTGTGTTTTCAGAAATTCTCATAAATGAGGTACTGGGCTCTTAGGAAGCTACTCTGGAAAAAAAAGTTTATATTGTACAGTGTGACAATATGCACATTTAAGATGAAGCTACGTCATCATTGGCACAGGTTTTCTTACTCCCAGGCAGGCTGCCAAGAAGGTCTTCTTGGAGACAGATGTTTCAACAACAAGCTTAACTAACTAATTGGTTTGTCTCATGGGGCTTTCAGATGAAATCTGTTCTACTTAGATGAGTCAACTGGGGATCGATAAATGCATATGATAGATCAAGAGCATTATACAGTTTAAAGGCAATGAAAATACATTTCAAGAGAAGTGATACGATTAAACCATGACTATAATCCATGTTTACTATTTATTTTAATTTTGCTGTGTACAAAATCCCTTTTCACCACTTTCTTCTCTCAGAGGCTATTTTCTCAGATAGTGAGTGGTAATATTCTTTGTGACCCCAAGAGGCACATCCAGGAGCGGGCTGGCCATTTAATTTACAGGGAAATTTCCTGGTGGACTACCGCTCTAGAGGGACAGGAGAAAGCAGAGCCAAGCCCCACCAGCTCTTAGCTTGGACATTTCAGTGGCAATGATGATTGATATCAGCTAGGGTTGCCAATTTACTGGCAGAGCCTGGCGTTCCCCTGGTATTACAATTCATTTCTAGACCACAGAGATACATCCCCCTGGAGAAAATGGTAGTTTTGGAGGGCAGGTTCTTTGGCATCACATCCCTGCTGAGCTCTGCCTCCTCCCCAAATTCTGTCTTTCCCAGGCACCACCCTTAAATCTCCAGGAATTTTCCAAGCCAAGTTGCCATTTCTAATGGCAGCTCACCAATACCTCTTCTCACACTGCTGCTAGTTTGTTGGAGGAAACAGTGGTAAACCAATAGCAATCATTGGTACTCCTGGTAGAGTCTGAGTGGAGTCGCCACTGCAGTGCTGGCTTGCTCAGCTTGGCTTGTTCCTTAGAGTTGCCAACCTCCAGGTACTGCAAGTAATTAGAACAGTAGCAGGCTACAAAAAATGAGCAAACTAAGGATAGAATGCACACAGTCGAGGACTGTAGGTATATTGTAACTTAGAAGGACTAAGGTCACAAACAAGGCTAAGCAACGAGGGTTACAAAGCAACGAAAGAACAACGTGAACATTGTACAAAAACAAGAGCAAAAAAAGCAAACAGCCAACAGTGCTAATTTTAACAACGGGAATAGTTCGTGTAATAAGCTTGGCTTGTTGCTGGTCAATTTCATTTTCTTATACAGGCGGAGGAGATGGTAACGCGGCTCCAGATGTTCTCCAGCGTTTTCGCTACAGAAGTAGCTTCATCAGCCTGAACATAAACATGAATATAATATAGTACAATGGCAACCCTAATAAAGAACTACAAAACAATAATGTCATACAATAAAATATATTCTTACCATCTAAAGATTCTAAAGATTCAGTTCCTAGGACAAACGTAAAACTCCCCATAAGGGGTTCCAAACTTAAAGAATCATTCGTTGAAAGACTGTGAGAGTATCTAGCTCATACTGTTAGTATGTTCACCTTCTCCAATGCGGAGAGAGAAAAATTGCTCAAAGCCTTACCTCCGCTAAGCAACACCGAAACTACAGATGTGGTAGACTGTGACAAACTTTACAACTTGTTAAAAAAGAAAGCTCGCATAGAGCTGCATGGCTCTTCCCTAACTGAATATGCACGTACAAATATTATACCCAGAGGTCTCCGAATTCAGAAGAGTCTGGCTTTGTTTTTTGATAAAATTAGCACTGTTGGCTGTTGGCTTTTTTTGCTCTTGTTTTTGTACAACGTTCACGTTGTTCTTTCATTGCTTTGTAACCCTCGTTGCTTAGCCTTGTTTGTGACCTTAGTCCTTCTAAGTTACAATATACCTACAGTCCTCGACTGTGTGCATTCTATCCTTAGTTTGCTCATTTTTTGTAGCCTGCTACTGTTCTAATTACTTGCAATATCCTTTACAGTGGAGTGAGTTGTTTGGCTAACCTCCAGGTACTAGCTGGAGATCTCCTGCTATTACGACTGATCTCCAGCTGATAGAGATCAGTTTACCTGGAGAAAATGGCTGCTTTGGCAATTTGGCTCTATGGCATTGAAATCCCTCCCCAAACTGTGCCCTCCTAAGGCTCCACCTCCAAAATCTCCAGGTATTTCTTTTTTCCATTCTTTATGCTTGAGGACCAACTGGTCATAAGCAAAACAAATTCAGTACATTCCATAACCATAATACAAAAATATAATATCTAAAAAGTACAGTTAAAAAGAGGTATCATTAAAAAACCATAGATAAAATTTTTGCCACAGCGAGGGTTACATTTGGGTCAGTATCAGCCAATAACTTTGCAACTATCTCTTGCTTTAGGGCAGGTCCCCACCTCTGAATGTATATTCTGATCCATTTGTCTCTGGCAAGATCATGCTTTTTACAATCTACAAAAAAATGCCAAACAGTGTCCAAACTCCCTGATCCACAATCACAAAATTGCTTGGAAAAGGGGACCCCTGAAAATCTGCCTGTTAACTCCCCCAATGGCTGTGCATTTAACCTGGCCTTGGAGAAAAGCACCCTGTACACCCAGGTATTTCTCAATCTGCAGCTGGCAACCCTATTGCTCCTGGGCCATTTTAACTTCCCAGTCTGTCCCTGGGGTTGCTATAACTCACAACTGCAGTCTCTGAGCTGGAAGCCCTGCCTTGTTATCCAAATTTGGGGTGGCTGTTTCTTCATAGTCTAATTTGTATATGTTCAGACACATACCGTATTTTTCCATGTATAAGACGATGGTTTTCTCTTTAAAAATTTGGTCCAAAATTGGGGGTCATCTTATACACTGAAGCCCGGTTCGAAGACGTTGCTGCTGGCCTCGCCCGTCAGCTGTCGGGCGGGGTGGGCGGTGACCGGTTTGAATGCCGGATGCCGGCTGGCCAGGGCGACCGGCCTCTTGCTCGCTCTCTTCCCTGCCCGTCAGCTGTCAGGCGGGGTGGGCTGTGACTGGTTTGAATGCCGGATGCCGTCAGCTATCAGGCGGGGAAGAGAGCAAGCAGCAAAAGAGGCACTGGAGTAACTGATGCCGTGTTAATCCTCAAATATGTGCATGCAAGGCTTTCTGCAGTCTACACATATTTCTAAATTTTTGTATTTCTCAAAGAGGAACATGCAGGAAAGGAACTGGAAAATTTAAGCAAATCAGCTTGGACTGCACGGCAACAATAAAAGTTACCGTATTTTTCTGTGTATAAGACGACCCCTATTGTTGGGTGGGGTGGGTGGTGACTGGTTTGAACGCCAGATGCCGGCTGGCCAGGGCCACCGGCCTCTTGCTCTCTCTATTCCCCGTCAGCTGTCAGACAGGGAAGAGAGCGAGCAAGAGGCCCGTCACCCTGGCCAGCCGGCGGCAAGCCCCTATTGTCGGGCGGAGTGGGAGGAGACCGGTTTGAACACCGGCCAGCCGGGGCCACTGGCCTCTTGCTTGCTCTCTTCCCTGCCCGTCAGCTGTCAGGCAGGGAAGAAAGCAAGCCACAGAAGAGGCCAGTCGCCCTGGCCAGTCGGTGTCCAGTGTTCAGACCGGTCACTGCCTAACCTGCCCAACAATAGGGTTTGTCTTATACATGGGGGCACCTTATACACAGAAAAATACGGTAATTTTTATTGTTGCCATGTAGTCAAAGCTGATTTGGTTAAATTTTCCAGTTCCTTTCCTGCATGTTCCTTTTTGAGAAATACAAAAATTTAGAAATATGTGTAGACTGCAGAAAGCCTTACATGCATATATTTTAGGATTAACACAGCATCCGTTACTCCAGTGCCATTCTATTAATATTACACTGATGACCATAAAAATAGAGAGAGAGAGAGGGGGGGGAGGGGGAGAGGGGGAGAGAGAGAGAGAAGATATCTACCCTTTGCAGCATCATAAATTTATTTGATCAGATCCACCAAAGCAACTCCAAAGCAACACCATTAATAGTTTTCTTTGAAAGGGACATCTAAGTTAGTCTTCTGCAACTAAAATAATAGTTTCACAAGCTACGGTACAAACCCATATAATCAGATAAATTTTTCCCCCAGTTGTTTCTTGGCATATCACCTCCTAATGTTGTGATTCTCATTTTGTTTAAAGGGAGTACATTAAACTAAGAGTCAGGCAAACTGTGTGCGTATTTGCTTAGAAAAAAAGTGTGATTAGCGTTTTGGCCGTTATGTAGTCAGTGCCTTCAATGACACTGAACCCTATTTTGATATTTTAAGTTGGTAAATTACTTTTGAACGGATCTGTCTACTATCAAATCTGGTTTCCCAAACATTGCCATCTAATTAACTTTTAGGAATGCTTCCTTTTCTCCTATAGATAAACAAAAACTAACATGCAAGAAGAAAAAGTAAAGAAGCCAGATGACACTAAACAGTTTGGTTTAATTAAAAGCTGTGTTTGTAGTGTACGTGTGTTGGGGGCGGGTGGGTTCTGAAGCAGTTTCTGGATACTTGGTTGCAAAATCTGGTCACACATAAAAGAAATTTAAATCAGTAGCATAAATAACTCCATGTGGACTTTCTGAATACGGTGTATTTTAAACCATTGTGTAAACAACAGTTTACTGTTTTCTTTGTGAGCCATACTGTTGAATTTATCCTGTTTGAAATTCCTAGTTAGAGGTATGCATGAGGATATTTCCTGTCCAAAAACCATTTTTGAAATTTCCTTTTTTGTTTCAGATAGGAAATGCCCGAAATAAAACAAAGAGTTCCTGATATTTCAAGATTTCCAAAACTGATATCCCCAAATTTCTGAAATATTGAGTATTTTCCCCATTATTTCCTATGGGGAAATAAACTTGGCTTTCTGGAACCTCTATTTTTTTTTAACCAAATAGCATTACCATTTCCAGGAACCTATTCCTCTCACTATACTTATGACCTGCAAAGTTTCAAGGGAATTGGAGAAAGTTTGGTTTTACGAAGTTGGTGATGGCTGCCAACTTGGAAGGCTTTAAGAGAGGAGTGGACATGTTCATGGAGGAGAGGAGTATTCATGGCTACTAGTTAAAATGGCTACTAGTAATGATGCATAACTATTCTCTCCAGGATCAGAGGATCATGCCTATTATCATAGAATCATAGAGTTGGAAGGTACCACCAGGGTCATCTAGTCCAACCCCCTGCACAATGCTGGAAATTATCAACTACCTCCCCCCACATCCCCAGTGACCCCAACCCTCCCCCTGCCATGCAGGATCCCACAATCAAAGCACTCCTGACAGATGGCCATCTAGCCTCTGCTTAAAGACCTCCAAAGACGGAGACTCCACCACCCGCCGAGGGAGCACATTCCACCATATTAGGTGCTGTGGGACACAGGCAGGTTGGTGCTGCTGCAGTCGTCTTGTTTGTGGGCTTCCTAGAGGAACCTGGTTGGCCACTGTGTGAATAGGCTGTTGGACTTGATGGGCCTTGGTCTGATCCAGCATGGCTTTTCTTATGTTCTTATGTTAAGACATCCTCAACCATTAGGGTTGCCAGGTCCCTCTTCGCTACTGGTGGGAGCTTTTTGGGGCAGAGCCTGAGGGGGCAGGGTTTAGGGAGGGTAGGGATTTAAATGCCATAGAGCCCAATTGCCAAAGTGGCCATTTTCTCCAGGTGAACTGAGCTCTATTGGCTGGAGATCAGTTGTAATAGCAGATCTCCAGCTAGTAGCTGGAGGTTGGCAACCCTACCAACCATCCTTGTCTTCATTGCTTTATGGGAAAAAATACCATGTTTCCTCCCAGTCAATTGAACCCTTCACCCAATTGCTGTTAAAACTGGAAGAGATCTAGTCTTTCCTTTCTACTAAAGACCCTTCCCCATTAAAAACAAACAAACGAAAAAGCGGTCCTACTCCAGGGGATACCACTCCAGGGCATCAATAGGATGCTCCAAGCAGCCTTCCTTTCCACAGACAAAAATTAGGGCTGCTGTTAATGCTAACAGCCTGGTCAGGCAGGAAGATTAACTTTTACATTTCCAGAAGTTACAGGTAGCCATATCAGTCCAAAGCAAAATCCACAAACAAAATTACACAAAACAGTGCAAATGTTTGGGTTCTCTTGAACTTTTCAGCAGGCTGGATGTTTGCTATTAACCTCCACCCCCCCACACACCCCAAAAAGGGAGAAAGAAAAGTCCATGGTTTTGCATCTTTCTCCTTCAAATACTTATGGTGTTTGTCTTGTACTAAAAATGGATATTATGAGCTGATGAAATATATATTACTGTGTTCAATTTTTGGTAGCATTGCTAAGCAATGATTTTATTTAATACCTTCTTATTTGCCCTTTCCCCAAGGGGTATAGGGTAGCATAAGTTCTCCATTCCTCCATTTTATTATCACAACAACATTGCTAGACTGAGAGGGTGCTTGGCCCAAGATTTCCCAGTGAACTGTATGGCAGAAGGGAATTTGAATCTGGCCACCCCATTTCTAGTCCAGTGTTCTAGCCGACATATTGACCTCCCACTACACTACACCTACCACTTTCCTACTATGTTTTGAAATCTGATTAAGTAGGTTGCTACTTACAAAATTCATGTCACTTTACTTATAGCCACTCCTGAAAAACAAAAGATCTTTAAATTAGAAAATGTTAATTTTTAACAGGATTATTTTTTTCTTAGTCAACAGATAATTTGATGAGAATGAGTATCCTCCTTTACTAATAGGAGAGTATAATTTTTTCTTTTATTAAACAGATTTATGGGTTTTTCATTTTACCTGGCAGAAATCCCTAGCTTTGAACCTAAATAAAATGGCAGGCTTGCTCCCAGTATAGTCATTGGAGGGGGGCATAGTTTAGAAATGACCTGAGATGGAACTTGAATAAAACCAAAAGAAAACAAGATATGCTTACAAGGTCATATAGAATTTGTTCTGCAGAATAACTGCATATATTTGTGGGTCAAGCTGCATATATTTGCGGGTCAAGCTACCTAGAAGGTTTGTTGAATAGCCTTGTTTTTAATGGTAGAGAGGAAAAATGGATCTTATTAACTGAACTCTCCAACTGAGTACTTATCAGTGAGCTCTCTTTAATTTTTACTGATATCAAAGGGCATGGTAATAAACATTCTGTAAAATGTTTACTTGTGTTACTCCTAATGAAATACAAAATGGTATTGCTAAGATATTGATCCATCTGACCTGTTTAGAAGCAAAGGGCTCTTACCCACCCTTATGAGTTGATTCAAATCTCTGCTTAACCATAAATTTATTGGTACAATTCACTCAGCCTCAGCTCCCTGTTGGTAATATAAATGCAATAAGCACTCTAATAAAGATGTTGCAAGGACAGTGCATGTGATTTTATGTGTTGATCATACTGGGGAAATGATATATTGATTATGATTATGAATCAGTGAGGAACAAAGCATTTGTTCACATCCCAGATATTACCTGCAAAGAACCCTGTGATTATTCTGTACCACTGAATCATAATCATCAAATTTAAGTATAACCAAGCAGGATTGGTCATAGAAACTCATCAGTAGAGGGAATCAATAACCTCTTATAATGTGTGAACTCTGCAGGTTAATAGATATGAGATTCCTTGAACCATGAAGCATAATGTGTGAACAAGGAGTCTATTTGTCATAAGTAGATTGAGTCTTGTATATTTTTGAAGTAATAGGAACTCAGTCCCTTTCTGACCTAAACTGTTTGGACCAGCTTGTGTGGGCAAAATACTTTGACCTGGCTGTGACCTTCAGATGGTTACCTCCAGAGGTATTCCAGTGTGTTGAGAAGGGCTGCTTTGGTTTATTTCCTAGGCAGCACTTTGTAGAAAGTGGAATGAGAACTTGAGACACTAAGGAAATTTAGAGATCCTAAACTGTTTTATGACTGGGTTGCACTTTACTCAAAAGGATTTACTACTTAACAAACATGCATAGGATCAGACTGCAAGGCATCTTTGTTTACACTTCCCTCCATAACTACTGGAACTATCTGTTTTTCTCTTCTGCACGAATCGCATTACGAACTGGTTTAGACAAACACAGTAGAGCATAAATCAATGAAGAAAACGTGTTTGTTGTAGAATTGTTTTTGTTGTTGCCTACAAATTAGTAATTGTTTTGTGGTCAGAGAACCCTGTTGTCTAACCTCAAAAGTATTTCTATGACCCCTTTAGAAATTTCATACCAATTTGGCTAATAGAAACAAGAAACAGTGAGTTTGGAGTCTATTATCAAGGGAATGTTCAAGTCCCTTTTAGGGTTTCTCCACAGACTTTTCCTGTCAAGGCTTTGGAATGCGCAGAAATGAGGAACGTCTGTGCCTTTCGCTTTTCAAGACAATTCCCCCCCCCCACTGGTGTTAAGGATAGTTAGTCATTCCTCTGAACATACTCTTGTTTGGGTTATTCATTGAGTAACAGAAATAAGCGACCTCTTTTGACAGTCCTGAAGTCTCTTAGTCCAGGGCTATTCCTAATTCCATTTGGTAGCATTATCCTTAGCTTGCAATCATCCATACCCTTGCTTAACAAGGTGTCTTATTCCTTAATGTCACTGTGGATGTTTGCCAGAGTTTAGAATTGGAATCCATCCTGTGAACACTTGATGGCTTTTCAATTGTTTTTAAACCGTATGTTCTAGAGAAAACATATATTCCAGAGCAAAATTTTTATGTAAAATTATCATAAAAGAATCTTAGGTACCTAGGAGGAGCCATAGAGCATCTTCAAAGATAGGGAATCATAGGTTTCCTGGGGTGCTAGGTAAGGAGAGTTTGTCTGGGCATCTGCAGAAAGCTTGGAATTGGAGTAAAATTAGATGAGAGAAAATTTAACAAAGCGGATATTGGGGATACATGTTAAAAGCTTGAATATTGTAGTGCCACTGTGGTCTCACAAGTGCTTTCATACACAAAACAGGCAGTTGGGCAGGTACAGAGAAAGAAGTGGCAAGGATTTAAATGGCTGAATGTAGAGATTTATGGGGTTAGACATGTGTGTCTGTGTCTCACCCACTTTCAATATTGCTAGGGAGAGGAGGGGGAAGAGAGGGGGAGAGGAGGAGAAAGAAAAAGAAAAAAAGTGTTTAAAAGGGGGGAAAACATCTGAATGAATGACAACTGTATATGGATTTATTTCCTAATATCTGGAAACTATTTATAGAAAATTATGTTTAGATTTATACTATTATTATTATGTTGTTGTTGTTACACATTTCTTTTTTCTGTTTCTTTTATTTACCAAAAAAATAAAATATTTAAAAGGAAAAAAATACAGCTATTCAGGTGTTGAAATGTATCTTCTGAGCAAAAATTGGGTTCTGATTAAGTACTCAATTTTGCAGTCCATATGCATCTTGGTGCTCTATGTGTTTATGTGTTTCGTTTAAAAAATCTTAGGAAGCACAGATAGAATTGTGGATTCATTCCCTCTCTCCCATTTAACCTTCAGCTCTCTCAAAGAGCAGTGCGCAGTAACCCAGCTCAAATCCCATGGTTTCACATTGTTAGCACAAACATTTTATTCCGAGCTTCACAACCAATAGCTCTGTAGGATACATAGTGGTTAAAGTGAGTTCTTTGGTCAGATTCAAACCATTTTATTAAACTGGTTAATTAGCAATTTGAAAGGGAAAAATCAAGGTCTTAAGGTCTCCTCGGGTCAATGCCAAACCACAGCCTATTAACTACTCCTGCCTTTCAGCAGCAATAATGATGAGGTTTTGAGAACATATGGAAACAACTAGGCAAAAGGCTTTTATGAGGAACTTTAACTGGGGGCACGATTTTGCAGACAGAAATTCTAGCAGATGATTTCATGGTTTTCCTTTCTTAACTGTCCCTTTAAAGAAACTAAACTCTTTCTTCATTGTGGGATGTCAGGCAGGTTTTCTCTCTCACATGGGAGAGTCTTTTAAGTAGCTGCTCCTGGACCTGTTTTAGGGAGTTTGTTTCCCTGACACTGACCTCATCTATGGGGCTTTTGCAGCTCATCAACCCCAACCATAGCATTACAGTCAGTTAGGGATCATGAGGGAAAACCAGCCTCCTTCAGGAAGCTAATGGAATTATTGGATTTATGCAAACACATAAACTGCCTTTCATTCTGCTTCGTATGTGGTGAGGTTTTGTATTTGACCCAAGAATGAATTTAGGATATTTTTCCTCATCTCTAGAGGAAGCCTAAATCCCACCTGTTTTATTTGCCTTCCTCATATAACTTCAACATGCTGCCTGTATGCTCAGAACTCCTCAGGTTCAGTTCTCCAAGGCAGGTTCTTCTAATATTTTTCCTTTTTACACACCCTCCCATCCACTAGCTATTTTCTCTTGCTTATGAGTGACTTTTTAGCAACCCAGTTCTACGTTTTCCTGCTTTGTACAGAGTACATTTTTTAAGTCTCATGGCTTTTGCCCAAGCAGCCTTGGGAAGGGAGGCTGGGGAGCCCCAAACCTGAAGTATTTCCCTGAGCTTTGAAGCAGAAGTCATAACACTTAAAATAGATTGAACTTATGTAGCTGGAGCCCCACCCACACTCTTTTATTGTACCCTAAGGCTGATAATATCCTGGTGGGGCCTGGTGATTTCCTAGAATTACAACTAGGCTTGCTATTTTCCCTCTGGGGGTGATAGATCTTCTACCCACAGCTCCCATTTCTTGCGGATAGTCTAGCAATCAGAGGTAGATGGCATTGTGTCACTTCCAGGGAAAATCCAGAAGTGGCTTTACGTTGCTGTAGAAATTATGGTTTTACCATACAGGAATCACCAGAAACTCTGTGGTTTTCTCCACAGACTACAGAGATCAGTTTTTCCTGGAGAAAAATAACTGTTTTCGAAGGTGGACTCTATCGCATTATTCCCCATTGAGGTCCCTCCCCTCCCCAGGCTCCACTCCCAAATCTCCAGGAATTTCCCAACATGGAGTTGGCAACCCTTTGCTACCCCCATGTAAATTTATTAAGAATCAAGTCCCCTTAGGTTTGAAATAACTGGTTCCCAAGAATGCAGAACTGCAACCTTATGCTGAGATATGGAGCAGCTCAAACAACCACAGTCATTATAACATGGAGTGCTACGTGAGAGGGCTTGATGGTGGTGTCATCTTATTAGGAGGTGGCCACTTTACAAAAATACCATATTTTAGATTCTAGCCGTGAATGCTTAGTTGTCTCTCTTAAGGATAGACTTGTTGTGTCAAGCAACTAAGTACAAGATATATTATAGGTTCATTGTGTAACGTAAACAGGTACAACAACTGCTGCATCACTCAGTACAATAGACAAGGCCCATACCAAACCTTACCCCTCCTAATTCCTCTGCCTTGTTGGTTGTTATAGCCACTACTCTATCTAAGAGCGCAACAAGACTATAACTTCCTTCACAGCAAGCATCAGGAAGGTGAACCAGCTTCCTTGCTGCAGTCTTAGGACAGCTTTCTGATGTTGGTTGGAAAGGATACTTTCAATTGCCAATGGTGGGGTTCCATATTGTACAAAATATGTGGTTAGGTTTCTTATAAATTGCGATATTTTGATACAATGAAAAACTGCTTCCTACTACAGACAGTTGTGGGGGTATTGATAATATTCTAATTTTTGTAATTACCGATGAGGTGTAAAGGGCTCATTTCAAACAAGATACATTTTTTTCAGAAAGTACGTAGACAATTTAAATTATGGTAGTTGCTTCCATTCTGGGATGGGAACAAAAAAGCTAAAGGTTGAACAAAATTTACTGTGGATTTCTTAAACGTCTTGGAGAAACAACAAATAATTTATTGTCAGAAGTGCTTGCTGGGCATTCTGTTGATTTTTATGGGTATGTTGAAAGGTAAGTTTGAAAATCAACCATTAAAACAGAATAATCCTTTGCTCAGATATGGGCAGCCCTTTCCTGATGTGGGGGGTAGATCTGCAGTGACTGCGAGTGGCGCAGCCATGCTGCCGCCTCAGAGGTTTCCTGCCTGCCATGAAGGAAAAAGGCTTTTTGGGAGGAAAAAGAGGGAGAAAGGGAAAATGCCCCATTGCACACAGTGAGACTGTATCACTGAAAAAGGTAGTGCAGCCTTGCCGCAGCTCAAGGGGGCATTCCCAGGGTGAAAGGGGTTAGGAAGCAGACTAACATCAACTCTGCCCCTTAGAATGCCCCAGGAACACCTCCCTTTCAATGCCAATGTGGCCTGTTGCTTCTGGGATTTAAGTCCCTGCACAGTGGCTGCAGCAGTGGAGGCCCACGCTAATCCAAGGTGCCTAAGCGCCAGCATGTGTGCCACCTGACTTGGAATGGTGTAAATGCCCATTATCTTGGGTTAAGCAGGCACTTACGCCGGCACTGGGTCAAGTCGGTGCCTATGGAGCTCCCCCCCGCTCAGTAATGTGCTCTTTGTTTTGTACCTTAAGCATTTATGAACTTTTTATTACCGTATATACTCGCGTATAAGCCGAGTTTTTCAGCCCCAAAAATGGGCTGAAAAAGCCGGCCTTGGCTTATACGCGGGTCAATACGGGGGAGGGAGGGAGGAGGGAGGGGGAAACTTACCGCCGCCGCCGGGCCCGTGCCGCTTCCTGCCGCAGGGAGCGGCCTGGGGCAGCCTCCTGCAGCTGCAGGATGGCTGCCCCGGCCCCCCCGGCCCCCGCCGCCATTTTTCCCGGGCGGGAGGGGCCTTGGGCAGCCTCCTGCAGCCGCAGGAAGGCTGCCCCAGCCCTTCCTGCCCCCCCACCATTTTTTTCAGGCGGGAGGGGCCATGGGAAGCCTCCTGCAGCCGCAGGAAGGCTGCCCCGGCCCCCGCCGCCATTTTTCCTGGGCGGGAGGGGCCTTGGGCAGCCTCCTGCAGCCACAGGATGGCTGCCCAAGGCCCCCCGGCCCCCGCCGCCATTTTTCCCGGGCGGGAGGGGCCTTGGGCAGCCTCCTGCAGCCGCAGGATGGCTGCCCAAGGCCCCCCGCCCCCCGCTGCCATTTTTCGGGCGGGAGGGGCCTTGGGCAGCCTCCTGCAGCCGCAGGAAGGCTGCCCCGGCCCTTCCCGCCCCCCCCGCCATTTTTTCCAGGCGGGAGGGGCCTTGGGCAGCCTCCTCCACTGCAGGATGGCTGCCCAAGGCTCCCCCGCCCCCCGCCGCCATTTTTTTCGGGCAGGAGGGGCCTTGGGCAGCCTCCTGCAGCCGCAGAAAGGCTGCTCCGGGTCCCCCTGGGCCTCGCCGCCGCTTCCTCCCGCCGGGAGCGGCCTTGGGCAGCCTCCTGCAGCCGCAGGAAGGCTGCCCAGGCCCCCCCGGGCCGCGCCGCCGCCGGACCCTTGCCGCTGGAGAGCCCTGTCAGGTAAGCCTGCGGGGGGGGGAGGGGTTATAAGCGGACCCTCGGCTTATACGCGGGTGCCTAATTTTCCCCCATTTTTGGGGAGAAATTAGGCACCTCGGCTTATACGCGGGTCAGCTTATACATGGGTATATACGGTACACTGAACATTTTGTTTTCATTTAGTAAATGCTGACTAAGGCAGGGCTTGGTTGTTCCTCAGCCAGGTCGCAAACTACATATTCAGTAAACACATTTCAGGATTGTAATTTGGCTCACTAAAATGTCTCTGCAAAAAATCTGAACAATCAGAAGTGATAATAATTTATTGTAAGTTATAATAATGGAAAGGGTAAGGGGGAAGTCCATCTATGAAGAACTAACAATCGATCCTCTAAAATTG
Organism: Euleptes europaea; assembly: GCF_029931775.1. Lineage (NCBI taxonomy): Eukaryota > Metazoa > Chordata > Lepidosauria > Squamata > Sphaerodactylidae > Euleptes > Euleptes europaea. Next base: position 74,092,803 of record NC_079313.1, read on the forward strand.
TACCTGGCAAAATGGAAATGAAGAAAATCCTGTGTAAGTCTTTAAAGGTGATTAAGGGAAAGAATGAATTGGGGCAGGCAGGAGAATGGCTGTACTTAAAAGTCTGTCGTGGTTTCTGCTCTTCAGCTAAAGAAAGTACGTTCAGAACTTTTTGATCTGGAGTTGTAGCAGGTTCACATGATTCCTTGGAACAGGTGGCATTCTTAGTAGCCGAATGTTACTTTCCTTGAACTAAGCATGAACCAAATCCAACAAAGAATTGGCTTTTATTGAAAAGTCACAGAACAAAGCCCATGTTCATGTATGCACCTTTTATGCCCCTTAACTGGAAAAGGTGGTAATTCTGTCTGAGGTGCTATGCTCTATGAATGCATTTTGATCAAGTCCAAATCCCAAATCTCATTATAATTAAAAGGCCAAACCAGAAAAGGCAGCAGTTCACAATCCATTTAACTATAAAGCAGTCCTGTTGGATTTATTGGAACTGTTCTAAAGTGAGTGGGTTGTGGATTGCAGCCAAAACAAGTTTTCCTCCTGACCTTTTATTTAAAGGGCTGTTCAAAAGCAGTGCCATTTTTTTTCCACAGGTGCATGAACTATTATTTCATACAATCCCTTTGACAATACTTGTCTATTTTTCTGATAAAAAATAAAAACCAAGTAATGTCTTTTATTACAACCAACCAAACTAACACAAAACAGTATGGAAGCTTTAAAGTTCTCCAGAACTTTTCATCAGGCTGGATGCTTTCAAACAAGAGAAGGGGAGAGGGAAGAAAAAAATATCTAGCCCGTGAACTTAAGGCCTTTTGTAAAATGTTGCTCAGGTATTCAGATTTAAAATGGTGCTGGTGTCAATTTGCATTCTTGGCCTTCTGGAAGGAAGCAGCAAGAAATGGAAATATTCAGTTGAAAACACACAGGCCAGTAGTTCACCAAGTTTCTTCCAAGCACCAAACAGAACACACAGTACTTTAAAAGTCCAAGAAAAGTATAAAATAAAATTTAAAAACTGATGGTCAGGTTGATGGCATGACACCACTTACAGAAAATTTTCACCATAGAGTTTCTGGTGATACTGGTATGGCATGACATCATTTCCAGATTTTCTTAGAAATGATGTTGCAAGGTCACTATCACTGCCAGATGCCCCCATGTCCCCCACCCCCAGGCTTCAGCTTGTTTATGTGATTTCATTACCTGGTTCACCATCTAAAAACAATGGTGAGTGCATAAAATTACTTATAGTTGCATCCTTCCTTTCCTCCAGTGCATTCATGGTGTTAACTTTAGCATCACCCTGAGAAGCAGACAGATTACATTAAGAGTGCTGTGGCTAGGCTCACCCAGGGCATTTAGTGTCTCAGCTAGGGTTGTGCATATCGATATACCCAAACCAAAAATAAACCAGAAATTAGCCATTTCAGCAATATTTGGGTTTTGGGTCGACCAAATACCAAAACCTGGGAATCCGCCTGAAGCTGAATAGGTGATTCCCAATTCTGTTGTTCGGCTTTTTCGGGTTTCGGCTATTTGCCTTTGCTCAGTTGCACAGCTCTGCGCTTTCTCCCATTTTTCTATCTTTAACTGGTTTTGTTAGGGCCCCCTAGTTGGGGCCCTTTTCAGGTAGGGGTCATGTAATCAGAACTAACTTGGTCTGAACAAATTATCCATCACCATTCAGTGGAGTGATCTAGATCAGGATAGGCAGGATGGTGCTGCTGCACTCGTCTTGTTTGTGGCTTCCTAAAGGCACCTGGTTGGCCACTGTGTGAACAGACTGCTGGACTTGATGGGCCTTGGTCTGATCCAGCAGGGCCTTTCTTATGTTCTTATAGTCTGGAGGCAGAAGGGTCATTTAAAATACAGGGCTCACCCAGTCCCATCTAGAGGGATATATCCTCCAACTAAAAAGCACCAGCTCCATCAGCTGCTGAACAGGCTTCGTTCTGAAGAAGACTGCTCACCCACGCAGATGAGCAATCTCCTTCACAAGAGCTGCCTTAGTCATGACTTCGGCTCGATACATTATCACCCCCCCCCCCGAAAACCTGCTCTCAAACTGAAGGTCGCTCCGAGTAGAGGCTTTGTTTCCCCGCACCATGACCATCTCTTGAAATCAGATTTTTGATGACTATAATAAAGGACTGTTCACAGGATGTCCTTTGCCACCAAAAGAAATGTTTTCTGTGCCTTATTTTTCTTGCATTTAAGCCTTTTCCCTCAGTTTGAAAGCTAATTTGCATGGACATCATGCTGTGCACCCCAGATACGAAGGGAGCCCCCAGACTTTGGGCAAAAACACATGGTCACTTTATCCTCCTTTAATCCCTGTTTTAGCCAGGATCGAACACACATTAGGTGAAACGCATGCATTCGATCCAGGCTGAATCCTTGCTGAAACAGAGATTAAAGGAGGATAAAGCAACCATGCGTTTTTGCCCTTTGAGGCGCCAGGCTGCCAATCGGCTCTTTCTGCCAGTCCTCGGCAACGTTGAACTTCTGAACCTGAAAACCGATGGATAGTTCGGCTTGCAAATGCCTGGAGGAAGATGGATGACCCCTTTGCGGCCCCATAAAATGGGATCCCCTGTCCCAATGTTCACCAAACTTTGCTGACTGTCTAAGGAGAGTCCCTTGCAGCTACAAATTTGGTGACTCTACCTCCAAAAAGGCCCCCACAGGAGCTTCAGGAAAAATCCCCATAGACTATAATGGAGCCAATTTTTTTTCTGTAAACCCAGAAATAAAGCCAAAATACCTTTTTACTGGTATGGGTATTTGGCTTATTCCAGGTTTTCTGAAAAAAATCAGGCCGAATAAACCCAAACCCAAAATGTTGATTTTTTTTGTTTGCACAACCCTAGTCTCAGCAAGGAGTTTCCATAACTAGACCTAATGCTTTAAGCCATGATAGTGATTAGTATTTAAATGGTGCTGAACGAGACCAAAAACCAGGGAGGGGGGAATCTCTGTGTTAAATCCTATCAGCCTTTTTGCTGGTGCACAAGGGAGAAGGGGTATATCTTGCTTGATTCCCCTGCTCATTGCAGCCCTGTGCTGCTTGGCTTTTTATCCATGTAGGTTCCCAAGTCTCCAATCCCTCCTGCCTCTGGTGGCAACACAAAAGCTGGTAGGATCCAATGAGATATATCTTTGGTTAGAAGGGGAAAAAAATCTCAAAAATAAGGAAAACATATGCACTGATTCTGACATCCATACGTTGCCAACCTCCAGTTGGGCCCTGAAGAACTCCTTGAATTACAACAGATCTCCAGACTACAGAAATCAGTTCTCCCCAGGTTGCAATCTATACCATCACACCCCTGCTGAGCTTATTCCTCTCCCCAAACCACTCCTTTCCCAGACTTCACACCCAAATCTCCAGGAATTTCCCAACCCAGAGCTGACAATCCCTTACCAATGTAGGATTATTTTCCAACTTCCAAGATGTGTAATTTTTAAATTCAACCCCAAATTCTATTTTATCTAGGCTTTCTCTTAGGTTGGAATTTGTGCACTTTTCTAGAAATCTAATTACCCCTTTAAAACGAGACCAGTTTAAAATTGAAGACAAATATGGTTTCACAGTAGAAGTGCAGAGAATGTTGGCCAGAAATTGAAATGTGGCAGCTCTGTAGCAAAAATTCTCCTAGGTGTATTTAAGGGCAGATTGTGGAAATACAGTTTGAATTTTCCACTGCAGGAAGTTCAGTGTGCTGAAAAGATTGGTGGTTCAGCAGCTAAATGGATCAATTCATCTCTCTGCAAGTTCTTTTTCTCAAAAGTCCAAAACATTCCCCGCGTGTTCCAGCCTAGGCTTCAGCATCTTCTATGACCCATAAAATGTGAGATTAGCATCTCGCTAATTTAAACAGGCTGCAAGAGGCATGGGTTTAAAGGATTTCTTACCTTTTGAGGCTTATAGGCTGGGGAGGAAACAGCTCATCCATGGATTTCCTGTGGATTCTGAATATAGGACTAATAAAAAAAATATAAGCTTAGAAAAATGTTGATTGGAAAAAAAGGATCTAGAATGCTTACAGTAAAATAGTTATATTTCTGACACTGTTACCTACACTTTTGGAGTATACCCCTTTCACTCAGAATCTGTTCAAATACTCTCTGGATGCAAGGTCACTGTGTAGAAAACACATGTGGTGAGCCAGTCATGTATACCCACTATTACGTCCATTTCTTGGGATCATCCAGAAATTTCCCCTTACCTCACCAGATTTTTTATTTCATATTTTTCTTTCATATCTCAAGCAAGTAAAAAGTAATATTTTATATCAATATCAATATTATTATATTATATAAATGTTAAGGTTGTTGATCTACTATCTATGGAATTATTTCGAGTCACTGTCAATCACAAGAGATTTGGCTGTAGTGGCAAGGAAATCTCTTGAATATGTGCCCTTCCCTTCACACATGTGATTCAGAAGTTCATGGGGCTGCTACACACTGATAGGGTTGGCAACCTCCAGGTACCAGCTGGAGATCTCCTGCTATTACAGCTGATCTCCAATTGATAGAGATCAGTTCACCTGGAGAAAATGGCCGCTTTGGTAATTGGACTCTATGGCATTGAAGTCCCTCCCCTCCCCAAACCCAGCCCTCCTCAGGCTCTGCACCAAAAATCTCCAGTTATTTCCCAACCCAGAGTTGGCAACCCTAACTGAGAGTGAAACTGAAAGAGAAGTGGTGAGCATCTCTAAATGGCTGCCAATCTCTCAATAGCACTAATTTATTAAAAAGTGATGTGGTTTTAAAGCAGTGTTTAACAGTCATTTTGATCATGAAGACTGGTGTTAGAAATGGGCAGAAGAAATTCTGTCTTGCTTACTTTGCATAATGATAGAGGTTCAAATTTTATTTGCAAAACATCATTTTCATTATAACATATGAGGGGCAGTTGAGTGGGGTATTAATGAATTAAATCTAAGGACAAACTTGCTGGTATTGTCCTTTAAAGCCTATAAAGTTTGTGGCCAGCATTTCTGGAGGGCAGCCTACTCCCATATGAACCTAACCACACCATCATCCTCATCCTCATCCTTCCTTTATTGGCATAAACCATCCACACCTTGCTTTGGGTGTCACTGCCATCTGAGGCTAGATGGGTGGCAACCCAAGAAATGGCCTTTTCAGGTCATGGTGCCAAAATGTTTGGAACTCCCTCCCCAGGAATATTTGCCAGTCTCCTTTTAGCATTATCTTCCACCAGCAAGTGAATACTTTTTATGTTTGGTTTGTTGTTTCCCCCATTAACTGTTATTGGCCATCTTCCCTGGCTCTGTTATGTGTGTTTGTGTTTATATGTTTTATTGAAATTATAATTAATTTATCTATACTTTATTTTAGATATTGTTCTACTGTCTCAAATGTTGTATGTTGAAATGTTTTGATGTTCGCCACCTTGGGGACCTTATTTGAATGGAAAGGCAGCATATAAATGTTTTAAAGAAATAAAGAAATTTGGCCAGTATGGGCTGCGTCAAAGAAATAATGTGCTTGTGTGCTTATAAATCAAAATAAATGAATCTGATCCTAACCAATCCTAACCTCTGTCCAAAACAACATTGTGAATTTTCACTCTATAAAATAACAGGCAAGCCAGCTAGTGAGATAGAAATCAACCCTGGCAAAGTGGAGATGACATATTTGTTCATGCTATCCTTCCAAGTTTCTCCCCACACTAGTTTATCTAGTCATTCATGTATTTTACACCTGACTTTACAGTGTATTTATTTAACCCATATTTATTTTCAATGTCTATACAGGTGCTGTTTGCTTTGAACCAAACGTTACTACAGCATGAAAGTCTTCGAGCGGGCAGCTTGCAGGCCCCTTACACCACTGAAGATCTTATCAAGCACTACAACTGTGGAGACCTCAATGCTGTCATATTCAATCATGATACTTCACAGGTATGTTATCTAATGGCCACACATATTTTGGGACTTCTGGCCAAAGATCTGGCTGCTTAGTACCCTAGTTCACAGTCTAGATGAGGCAGCAATAGCAACAAAGTAAAGCATTAGAAGAACTCTGGCAGCAAGGAAGCAGAGCAAAGCAAGTGTGGTCAGAGTAGGGTTGTCAACTCCAGAATTTTTTTAAATTAAATTCAAGTTTAAGGTTTTGTATTATTAATACTAAACAACTAAAATATATATTGAAAGGAAAACAGCAGCAATATACTAACAACAGTACAAAACCCATGTACAGTGAGGGGGAAAAGTATTTGATCCCCTGCTAAATTTGCCCGTTTGCCCTCTGACAAAGAAATTACCAGTCCATAATTTTAATGGTAGGTTTATTGTAGCTGTGAGAGACAGAATACCAACAGGAAAAACCCCAGAAACCCAGAAGACAAAAGTCAGAGATTGATGTGCATTATAATGAGTGAAATAAGTATTTGATCCCCTATCAACCAGCCAGATTAGGGTTAGGGTTAGGGTTCTGCTGTCGACAGAAGCAATCAATCCATCAGATTCCAAACTAGCCACCATGACCAAGACCAAAGAGCTGTCCAAGGATATCAGGGACAAGATTGTAGACCTGCACAAGGCTGGCCTGGGCTACAAGACTATTGCCAAGCAGCTTGGTGAGAAGGTGACAACCCTAACTGTCAACCTCCCTTGGTCTGGGGCTCCATGCAAGATCTCATCTCGTGGAGTTGCAATGATCATGAGAACGGTGATGAAGCAGCCCAGAACTACATGGGGGGAACTTGTCAATGATCTCAGGGCAGCTGGGACCATCGTCACCATGAAAACAGTTGGTAACACACTACGCCTTGAAGGACTGAGATCTTGCAGAGCCCGCAAGGTTCCCTTGCTCAAGAGAGCACATGTACAGGCCCGTCTGCAGTTTGCCAATGCACATCTGAATGACCCAGAGAAGAACTGGGTGAAAGTGTTGTGGTCAGATGAGACCAAAATCGAGCTCTTTGGCATCAGCTCAACTCGCCGTGTTTGGAGGAAGAGGAATGCTGTCTACGACCCCAAGAACACCATCCCCACTGTCAAACATGCTTTGGGGGTGTTTTTCTGCTAAGGGGACAGGACACCTTCACCGCATCGAAGGGACGATGGACAGGACTATGTATCATCAAATCTTGGGTGAGCACCTCCTTCCCTCAGCCAGGGCATTGAAAATGGGTTGAGGATGGGTATTCCAGCATGACAATGACCCAAAACACATGGCCAAGGCAACAAAGGAGTGGCTCAAGAAGAAGCACATTAAGGTCCTGGAGTGGCCTAGCCAGTCTCCAGACCTTAATCCCATCGAAAATCTGTGGAGGGAGCTGAAGGTTCGAGTAGCTACACATCAGCCTCGAAATCTTACTGACTTGGAGAGGATCTGCAAAGAGGAGGGGGACAAAATACTTCCTGAGATATGCTCAAACCTGGTGGCCACCTACAAGAAACGTCTGACCTCTGTAATTGCCAACAAGGGTTTTGCCACCAAGTACTAAGTCATCTTTTGCAAAGGGATCAAATACTTATTTCACTCATTAGAATGCACATCAATCTCTGACTTTTGTCTTCTGGGTTTCTGGGGGTTTTCCTGTTGTTATTCTGTCTCTCACAGCTACAATAGACCTACCATTAAAATTATGGACTGGTCATTTCTTCGTCAGAGGGCAAACGGGCAAATTCAGCAGGGGATCAGATACTTTCTCCCCTCACTGTAGATGTGGTTGCTCTGTGAGAAAATTAAAGCTTTGTGTCAGTCCGCAGAATGTCTCAGAGCCTGTCTTTCCCACTGAGGTGATCAGTACTACATGAGGCAAGGGTTGCTGAAATGGGGAGGGGGAACCTCGACATTTATTATTGCATCTGCTGCCTTTGTGGTTTTGTAAGTGGGCCTAGCACTCTCAGGGCAGGATATGGAAAGAAATTAAAAAAAATTGTCATGGTCTTCTAGCTACATTGAAAATAGAAAGTATGCATTTGGCCTTGTTTAGCAGTAAAACAATGGGATGGAAAGGTGTGCAAATAAGGTTGCCAGGTCCCTCTTTGCCACCAGTGGGCGGTTTTTGGGGTGGAGCCTGAGGAAGGTGGGGATTGGGGAGGGGAAGGACTTCAATGCCATAGAGTCCAATGGCCAAAGCAGCCATTTTCTCCAGGTGAACTGATCTCTGTTGGCTGGAGATCAGTTGTAATAGCAGGAGATTTCCATCTAGTACCTGGAGGTTGGCAACCCTATGTGTAAAAGAGATGGGAATGAATCTCAGCAAGATCCAGTCTTGGTTAAATTAAAGATTAAAATTCACAGAAGCAATGGACTTGAAGAGCCACTGTTGTGGTTACCTTCTAATGAAGAACTGTGGTAATAATATTAATACAGACCAGTCACTACTTTTTAAAGCAGAAGTATCTATGCTTTTGGCATGCATACCTATTACAGAAGAATAGTTAATTGTTTATATCAATAGTTACTCTGTGAGTTGGCCAAGGATATAAGTGCTCCTCAGAATAAAATCACGTGGGAAAGGAGTGATGTCCCTTTACCATGACTTAACAGGATCCTTAGAAGTTAAGCTATTTATTTATTTAGAAACGTTTATTCTCCCAAACAAGTCTTTCCTTTTTTAGCTAAAGTACAGAAATGAAAGACTTGGTTTTTCTATGTTCAGTCCTGGCTAGTCTAATTTGAAGTTGTGGTCTGGCAATGAAACCTACCTACCTTGATACTTCCAGTAATATTAAAATGGTAATGATTTAAAGAAAACAGCAGATTCTTTCACCTTCCAGAATGGAGCATCTGTGTCATCATAGCACGTTCATTCTCTGCAAAGTGCAAAGCTGTTGTAATGTAGCTTTTTAAAATATAAGGACATCCCACTCTCAAATGTGTCCGTCAAGATATAAGGTTCCTGATAAGCCTTAGTTACATCATTAATTTGCTTCCATGCCAGCACTGGATTAAATGTATAGCTGAATAGCTGGACAGCTTCCAGTTCTGGGCAATGAAAACTATCTTTGGAATGCTCTGGATACAAAAAAATATATATGAAAAGTGCAGTCCAAGACCATTAAGCAGAGTGTTGAGTGATGAGCAAAACTCTCACTTGTCTAGGGAATGGCATACTTGTTTATCAAGGGTAAAAAAAAGGATGTAGAATCCATAATTAGTACACTGTAGGTATATATAATTTCCTTATCACTTTTAAGCTTAGATATAACACAGGAGTGGAATGGAGCTACTAAAATCTAGGTTGCTGGGCCTGCATTCAAACTTATTCTAGAGTCTAGCCTTGCCTGTCATATATTCAGGGCTGCCCCAAGCTCTTTTGGCACACTAGGCCACTTGCTAGTGGCACTCCCCCACCTGGTCACCTGTGGACCTGCCATGCCCTGGGTGCACTCTGAGCCACAAGCTGCTGCAAAGCCAGAGGGAGGGAACACAATGGAGTGAGACAGGAAAACATGCTAAGAACCCCAAACATTTTTGGGACTAAATCAGATACTACTCCTATCAAGCAAAAAACATCACAGCCTTGGTTTACTTTGTCCATTGAAAGCCTGTTCTCCAGTCTACTGGGAATAAGAAGAGGTTTCTGTGAGCAAAATGTCTTTGGAAATAGAACTGCATTTTTCCTAAAAGGTAAAGGTCCCCTGTGCAAGCACCGGGTCATTCCTGACCCATGGGGTGATGTCGCATCCTGACGTTTCCAGTGCCTTCCCCAGTCATCTTCCCTTTACCCCCAGCAAGCTGGGTACTCATTTCACCGACCTCGGAAGGATGGAAGGCTGAGTCAACCTTGAGCCGGCTACCTGAAACCAACTTCCGTTGGGATTGAACTCAGGTCGTGAGCAGAGCTTTTGATTGCAGTACTACAGCTTAACACTCTAGCCACAGGGTCTGCCATTTACTCCCACATTCTCTCTTTGATTTGCATGTTGTTCTCATGTTCTGGCAGCTTGAATGAAAGGATTTTAGTGCTAGAAGTGTAAGATTTTTTGTGAATGACAATAAAGTTTTGAGAAGAAAAACAGAAATGTTTTTCCACATGTTTGAAACTCTCAAAAGTCTCATTCAGATGTCACAGCTATGTTGTTCCAGGAAAGATATTTTAAATAGGTTTTTATTGACATATTCCTAGACATAATATCATAGAATCATAGAGTTGGAAGGGACCACCAGGGTCATCTAGTCCAACCCCCTGCACAATGCAGGAAATCAACAACTACCTCCCCCCACATCCCCAGTGACCCCAACCCTCCCCCCGCCGTGCAGGATCCCACAATCAAAGCACTCCTGACAAATGGCCATCTAGCCTCTGCTTAAAGACCTCCAAAGATGGGGACTCCACCACCCTCCGAGGCAGCACATTCCACCGCCGAACAGCCCTCACCGTTAGAAAGTTCTTCCTAATGTTTAGGTGGAATTGTTTTTCTATTAGTTTAAATCCATTACTCCGTGTCCTAGTCTCTGGAGCAACAGAGAACAAACTAGTTCCCTCATCAACATGACATCCCTTCAAATATTTAAACATGGCTATCATGTCTCCGCTCAACCTTCTCGTCTCCAAACTAAACAAACCCAACTCCCTAAGTCTCTCCTCATAGGACATGGATTCCAGACCTTTGACCATTCTGGTCACCCTCCTCTGGACACGCTCCAACTTGTCAACATCCTTTTTAAATTGTGGAGCCCAAAACTGGACACAGTATTCCAAGTGAGGTCTGACCAATGCAGAATACAGTGGTAGTATTACTTCCCTTGATCTAGACACAATCCTCCTATTGATGCAGCCTAGAATTACATTGGCCTTCTTAGCCGCCATATCACACTGTTCAGTTTGTGATCCACTAAGACTCCCAGATCTCTTCCACATGTACTGTTGTCAAGCCAACTACCTCCCATCCTGTACTTGTGCCTTATGTTGTTTCTGCCTAGGTGAAGTACTTTACACTTCTCCCTATGGAAATCCATTTTATTGCTTATGGCCCAGCTCTCCAGTCTATCGAGGTCATTCTGAACTCTGACCTACCCTCCAGGGTATTAACTATCCCTCCTAACTTGGTGTCATCTGCAAATTTGATTAGCATGCTCTCTATTCCTACTGCCTTATATTAAGTTAGACAGTTGTTCCATCTTGCTTAATATTGCCTGCTCTGACTGGCAGCAGCTCTCCCGTGCCTCAGGCAGGGCCTTTCCCCACTAAGCACCTAAGATTGTTTACCTGGGAATGTCAGGGATTAAGCCTGCAGAAAAAGCTTGTGCTTCACTGAACATGGCCCCTCTAGGAGAAGATAGTAAACTCTAAGGTCTAATGACACAAATGGGACAATTTAGTAAAGGCCAATCTCATTCCTTAGATGTACTGTGCTTAGCTGTATGAACTAAAGTATTCAGTGACTACTACAGTAGAACAAACTGCAGAAATCAGGCTCTCCTTTTAAAAAAATACACTAGTTGGGTGAAACTATCAGATGATGGGACATGGACATTGGGCTGAGACTAGTTAACAAAGAGTGAAATTGACAAATGCATATATATGCAGAGGTAATGACTTCTCTGGGATTTGCTTGCTGTTTTTTTAACAGGAGAAGAATTCATCTCAAGGTGTTCAGATAGTGTACTCTCATTTCTTGTGATCTTTTGATGCATGGGGTGGGCAACAAGTTTAAATTCAGGTATGAGAACCAAGAGCTGACCACTTTTCTTGTCTATATTTCTCAGAGTACATTTGAACTGAACATGAATCCAGAGCAGCATCTACCTACCACATATAGCTTAAAAAAGAAAGATTTTTGTTGGGAAACTAACTAGCGACAGCAACTCCCCCCCCCCCTCCCATTTATGCATAGGTGGGACAAAATCAAAGAAAAAGCCTACATTTTCTTGGCAACATCAATGTAATGTGTTAAATACAGGTAGTGTTTAATCATTATATGTACTGCTAGACTGAGTTCTGTGCCTGAGCTTGATGTTGTTTATCTATGGCACTAAAATCCTAAATAAAGGACCATGTTCTTTTGAACTCAGCTGGGCAGCCCATTCCTAAGCCTTTGGCAGCCGGGGACGGCGTGGCCAAGGCACTGCCGTGGCGCCTCCAAAGCCCTTCCCCAACTGCTGAAAGACTTTAAAAAGCCTTTTGTTGGCTTTTAATTTTTTTAATGAGGAATTTTGCCCCACTGAGAACCGTGAGGCTGCACCAGCAAAAAATCTGACTCCCCGTCAGCGTACCGGACTGAAAGGGGACAGGAAGCTGCCTACTGGCAGCTCCGCCCCCTCATGCCCCAAGAATGCCCCCCGGGATGCCAGCGCTGGGATTTGCACTGGTGGGATGTTGGTGGAAGGCCAGCTGGTGCCCCTGGTGGTGCTGCCACGGCAGCGCTGGGAGACCAGCATCTGGGTCCCCCCGCCGGCGTCCATGCCAACCTGGACTGCTTAAGTGGCACAGCCGCCGGTGGCTGTGCCACTTACGCCAGCACAGCTGTTTCCTGGCCTCCAAAGGACTTTTGTCCTTTCAGGTCAGGAATGGGCTGTTAAATATTAACTTTTAACTTTAAATCTCCATCTGAAATAGAAGACTAGGCACCCACTTCCTTTCTTTCTCTTCCCCTGTACTGTCACTGCACTGCATGTGCTGGAGCCTGTCCTGACCCCACTTTTTACTTGGGTATATATCTTAGGCAGATCATGAGAGAGAGGGCAGGAAGTGCTGTGTCAGTGTTTGGCTCTCATGGCCCTTTCTTGCATGCCCAGGGTTATTCCAGTTGCCACTTTGGGGTCAGGAAGCAATTTTCCTCCAGGTCAGACTGGCCAGGGAGGGTTTTGTTTTTTTGCCATCTTCTGGGCATGGAGTTAGGGTTACTGGGGTTGTGGGGGGGGGGGAGACAGTTGTGAATGTCCTGCATTGTGCGGGAGGTTGGACTAGATGACCCTGGACTCCCTTCCAACTCTATGATTCTGTAATTTCTCTTACCTACCGTCATCCCCCCTGCCTTTTTCCTCAAGCTACTGTAGCAAACGGGGCTTCAGGTATGCCATGCATCATCTGGGGAGATGGACAAAGAACCAAGGGAAGAAAACCAAGCTTGGAGAACCTATGACTGAATCATTTCCCAACTCAACAGTAGATTTTATGATAAAGAATGAATTTCCATTTTGCAACTTGATATTCTTTATCATTTAGCCAACAGTCCTACATTGCATTTCAGTTCATCACTACATAACAGTAAAAGCAACATTGATTTCACCTGGAATTCACCATGGCTCAGCTCTCCTTCTACACTGAATAGTACTTTTAAGAAACTGTCCATTCCTAAAAATGGAATCTGCAGATACCAGGTGGTTGTTGTTTCCTTAATATTGCAGGAAGACAGGTTCTGCTCTGCATTTCCAAATGGATGTCTCCATAAGAAATAGATAGTGGTTTGGAGATTGAAACTGCTTATTGGCAGTTCAGAGCTTGGTCAGGTTACAAATAAGACACCTATAAAGTTCTCATGTTATATAAAATACTCCAGATTGGCCATTGTCTTGTAGCTGTTTGATTTATGGGTTTTTCATGGGCCCACATCACACAAAACTGTATATTCTACTTCCAAGTGAAAAGGTAAATATGCTGTATATCAATAGATAACATAAAGAGTATTGTTATTGTGTTCCTTCCTGTAACATGTAGCAAAATGTTTGGATCTACTATCTCCAGGATGTGGGACATTGTGTTGTGCCAGCAAAGAAATCATGATGGAAAAGCCATTGCGGTGATGGAAAGACTGACTCTGTTAAAACCTGAGCTCTATTGCCTGTAGTTCTTCTGTTAGGAAGATTATGACAGTTTGGTTGCAGAGTGGGTGGGTGTACTCTGGAGGCTCTGGAGTACACATTGCAAAGATTGGGTGGCTTTCCTTTCCTTTCAATTTCAGAAAGGGGCTGCATGCTGCACTTCAGGGACAATGGATAATGTCATTAGATGAATCCTAAATATGGTTTATGTTTTAGTCATCTGACCTGCAAGTTCTGAAAAACCAAATGGCCAAGTCATTTAGAAATAGCCCACAGGCATAACATTATGCAGTTGATATCACTACAGTGCCCATGAGCAGACTCCCTCTGTCTCTTCTGACTTGCCAATCTGCCATTTTCCCTCCCTTCCTCCTTTTCTTTGCTTTTTTGATTCACATATGCATTTTACATTAAAAGGGAACCTTTTGCAAAGTAACTTGATAAACTTATTTACCTACTACTTCTTATAATACCAATTTCTATACCATGCTTAATGATGCCAAAGTAGCTAGCCACTTGTAATAGGGAAAATATTATTTAAATTAGGTTTCTCTCCTTTGAACTGCAATGTGGATGTGAAGCTACCTCAATAAATGTAAATTTCACATTTTTGCAATATACTTCTGTGGAGTTTATTTACTGCGCACAATACCACATATCTTTGATTGTGCAACTCTGCTGTATCCCCAATACGAACCTCCAGGTGAAGCCTGGAGATCTCCTGGAATGACAACTGATCTCCAAACAACATACATCAGTTCCCTTGGAGAAAATGGCTGCTTTTGAGGGTGGATTCTATGGCATTATACCTTACTGAGGTCTCTCCCCTCTCCAAACCCCAGCCTCCACCCACAAATCTCCAGTAATTTCTCAAGCTCGAGTTGGCAACCCTATTTGGAGGGACTATCCAACTCTTAATAAAATAACCCAATGTCCTCTTTATTCTAGTGCAACGTCCCCAACATGGTGCCCATAGGTGGCATGGTGCCCGCCAACACCTTTTCTAATGCCTGCCAAGTATTTTTAGGAAGTGGGTGGGGCAAGGTAGGGCTTTTGCCTAGCAAGGCTTCTGATTGACTGCTTGAGATTGGATTGGCTGTGCAGATTTGTTTTTAAATGTGGCTTTGGCAGCAGCTGCCACCACCGCACAAGGATCTACAGTGTATTGCTGAAATTAAGCTGTGGCAATCATTTTGTGGCTGGCTCTGCCTTCTGTGGCATCCATTTTGTTGCTGAGCCCACAATGCCATGTCAGAATTCCAAATGTGCCCACAGGCTCCAAAAGGTTGGGACCCCCTGTTCTAGAGCATTGGTTTTATGGACATTTGAGGACCGACTTGCATACCACATTCTCCTTCCACTGGGCAAATTCATATAACCAAGTGGCCAGAAAATTATTTAGGAACTGGCCTAAAAATGCCTGGTAATTCTTTGAAAGCTAGCTACCTTTGAGGTAAATTAAATTAATGTTTAGAGGCACATTCCCACCTTCCTCACATGTACTATGGGGGTATACATTACCTCACCCCTGCCTCGGTCCCATCTGATATTTGCAGGCTTTACTTAAAGATTACTGGAGCTTATTCCACCCAGACCTTAGTCTACCCATTAGCTTCCCACTGTCTAAGAAGATACGTTTTGCAGTTTAACAAAAAGTATGTACCCTTCCTGGCAATAACACTAAACAAGTCTGCTCCTCGGATTGCCAGGTCCATCTTTGCCACCAGAGGGAGGTTTTTTGGGTGGAGCCTGAGGAGGGCGGGATTTGGGGAGGGGAGGGACTTCAATGCCATAGAGTCCAGTTGCCAAAGCAGCCATTTTCTCCAAGTGAACTGATCTGTATTGGCTGGAGATCAGTTGTAATAGCAGGAGATCTCCAGCTAGTTCCTGGAGGCTGGCAACCTTACCTAGTGTTCTTAAACAGCACGATTAGGCATGACTTGTACTTTGCTTCCCTGAGTCTGTAATCTCTCCAGTATGCATGGAGAGAATGATCTGGAACACATGTATCCACTCCATTCTCTTCAAGAGCTGTCAAGGGAGGCTGCTGAAGGGATGACCAGATCTAGACGGATTTAATTTATCAATTTGTCAAATTCCAGTGTGGTTCGTCCTTTTTGAGCCTCCATGCCGCCATTTCCTCCAACAGATCTAGACGGAGGCTACTAATAACATGCAGCCCTCTCCTGAAACTATGTGGTAAAGGAAACAAATTGTTCCATAAATCAACAAGCAACTGTCTTTTTGAGCCAAGTGTCAGAATTTAGAAATGAACTGAGATACAAAGAAAACTATAATTGATTAACTAAGCAGAGGCAGTCACAGTGTGGTTACAATTTTTTACAAAGCGGTATGTACCTATTTTAGTCATTTTTTCCTCTCACTCCAAGCCACAAAATAATTACAGTAAGAGCGTAGATAATTAAAAATGTAATAATTTGCAATATCCTTAAAATATCCATTCTTTAATTTAAAAGATGGCTTTTAGTGGTTGTATCTCTTATTCATTTTCTTTGCAGAAACATGGAAAACTATTACAGAGGCTTGCAGAGCCTGGCCTTATATATACTCTTATTTTTTGACTGCCAGGGTAGAAGGATTCTGTATCTGGCCTTGTGTATGATGACTGATCTGTCATGGCATTGATGCAGATTAGATTAAGTAGTTAAAAGTGTCATAGGAAGGTCAACCAAAAACAGAAAATGAAACAAAACAGTTTGGTAAGAGATGATGTAGCAGCAAACTTTATTTATATGTTGCATGTTAGATGGAAACTCTTTTGATTTAATTTCAACCCATTGGTTCTGGTCCGACCTTTCCTAGTAATTTTTCCTACTATTTGCATCTTTTCCTAAGTGGTATGATTTCTTCTTCAGGGAGTAAGATTCCTCAAGGATGCTTTAGCTCATCCTTGCCACATCCTTGCTGTCAGGACCAAGTCTCCAGCTAATAGCATCTGAGGTTCTTTGTCTGTGCAAAGGTGTGAAAAAAA
Organism: Euleptes europaea; assembly: GCF_029931775.1. Classification (NCBI taxonomy): domain Eukaryota; kingdom Metazoa; phylum Chordata; class Lepidosauria; order Squamata; family Sphaerodactylidae; genus Euleptes; species Euleptes europaea. Next base: position 74,109,550 of record NC_079313.1, read on the forward strand.
TATCCAAAACTGGTCACTGCCAATTGGCTAATTCTCCCCAGATTGGGAATTGAAAAACTACTATCAGTGACAACCCAGTTTCAAGATGAGGGGTGGAACCTCTGTCAAGACTAAAGGTGTGTGTGAATGTGTGCATATGAAAAGGAGAAGTAGGGCATGCATCTACTCACACTGTGCCAGCTTAAACATCGTTGGTAGGCTAGTGGCCAGCTACTCGGTACATGTGTGCACGCTGTGATCTGTTTTTTGCCTAGGAAGAGCAGGACAGAAAGGAAGGATTGGGGTTTGGAGCCAGACCACCCTTCTCATCTCCTTTTGCTTCGCTGACAAGACAATGAAAATGAAGACAAACCTAATAATGAACAAATGCTGTAAGGAATGTAACAAAAGCAAACAATTGTCGAAACAAAAATGAACTGAAAATGGGAATCAGTGCACACTTCTACAGAAAAGGGTGTTCCTCCTCCCAGTCTCCCAGAATGATGTTATTCATACTTGGTGGGTCACCATTTCCCTCTCTCCTTTGCACAGCTTGTGCCTGACATTTATTCTTTTTTTTTTCATTTCAGCTCCCTAACTTCATCAACACAACACTTCCTCCACACGAGCAGATAACAGCACAAGAGATTGACAGCTACTTCCGACAGGAACTCATCTACAAGAGGAATGAGAGAATGGGTAAAAGAGTGATGGCCCTTTTAAGAGACAATGCTGACAAGAGTTTCTTCTTTGCCTTTGGAGCAGGTAGGATATGGTATCCCTTCAGCATACATTAGTCAGTGCTAAGAAGGCTTCCATTATACAAGCAAATGATAGAAATGACATTTGCATTAGCAACTATTTTCTTGGTGAACTACTTCCACAGTTAGGACTATTATGTTGTACAACATATGCCATAAAATGGTGGGGGGGAAACAAATCTTGGCACTTATACATGGCACTTATACAGTTTAGTCTAAGTGCCAACATATGTTCCTCTGATGCTTTCTCCTTTGCTGTAAATGGAATAATCTCTCAGAAAACGCATGTCAGGTCATTTTATGAGAGCCAGCAATGGTGTAGTGGTTAAGAGAGGCAGACTGTAATCTGGAGAACCGTGTTTAATTCCCCACTACTCCACATGAAGCCTGCTGAGTGACCTTGGTCTAGTTATAGTTCTCTCCAAACTCTCTCAGCCTCACGTACCTCACAAGGTGCCTGTCATGTCGGCAGAGGGGAAGGTGATTGTAAGCTGCTTTGAGACTCCTTGCAGTAGAGAAAAGTGGGGTATAAAAACCAACTCTTTTTTTTCTTCTTTATGGTCCTACCAGAATATTGGAATTTTGAGAATTGTTGAAGAAATTCTTTTTTATGACAAAAACGAGAGTTGGAATGGAAATAATGAATGGAATGGAAATAATGAAGCCATTGTTATGTTTCCCTGTTGACTTTAACGTGACTTAAGCAATGCTTAAACCTTAATCACCTTATGAAGAGCTTTAGTAAGAAACAGGCTTCAGGGGCATCATTACTATAATATTTCTAGCGTATATTTTTGCTATATTTATTTATACTGTTGATACTGTATGTAGATCATAAGCCTAGCCTTTCACTAGAGAGTTAAAGGATATTTTCTTGTTGCGGCTGTTTCTTATTATCTCATCTGATCCTAAAACTTTGTGGAAAATTACTAAATACCAAAATACAAAAGAAAATGTGTTGGTATCTTACATCATAATAATACTTATCTCTAGAGACTACAATCTTAAAGTTAACTCAGAATTCTACTTGATGTTTACTCCCAGGAAAGTATCCTCAGGATTTCAGTGTCAATGAACTGTTTTAGATTATTATTCACATATTGACAAGAATCCTAAGGTAGGTAAGTATTATCATATTGTATTGGAGAGTGGCCTTAGCTGAGTGGTAGAGCGCATGCTTGCATGGGGGAGATCACAGGATAAATCTCTGACATTCCCAGTTTAGCTCAAACAAAAATACCTAATCTGGTGTGGTAGTCAAAAAGACCCCAAAGTAGATCATAGAACAAACAAACTTGGATATTAATTGAGCATGACACCCGTTGCAAAGACATCAATCTACACTTCATTAAAAATGTTCTTCCGGCAGTATAATTATAGAACACCCGCTAAATCACTGAGAAAAATATAACTTTGCTGGTTTCACTCTGTATGTTCGTTTCAGATTCCCATTCAGTGCAATGAGTAATAAAATTGAATCCAGTATCATTAAAGTATAACTACAATTGCTAAAGAATTGAGGGGGAAGGCATATTGTCTTATACTCATGTTAAGGAAATGACTAGATATTATAGCTATCAGAAGCAACTAAAAGAAACTGGAAGGGTAGGAGGAAGAAAGAAGAAAACTTTATTACTTAAATAATAGCAGTCGCTGATAAAACTGCTAGACTCATATCAATAGCATATAACTGAATGAGTTTAGGCTTATTCAGAATCTAGCTCTCAAACTTTAGCAAACTAAAGTCCCTATTTTGTTTGAAAAAAATTCACAGATTCCTAACTGAGCTCCTCTGTGGAACACACCACATGCCAGAAGCCCATTTTCAAAGCACAAGAAGCAAGCTATGTATGCCCTGTGGAGGCTTCTTTCCTCCTGCATCTTCGGAGCAATGCAGAGACAAACAGCAAGGTTGGGGAGGGGGGAAGGAAGTGGAGAACACCCTGCTTGCTGGCTAGCAACAACTGAGCAAGATCTAGCTGAGTTTATTTCTTTTCTACTCACTGGTAGTTAATGCTTGGGCTCAGCCTAAGGATTGTAGCTTAAAAAGAAGATTTGCTGGGATAGGAGATCCTAGGGCTGCACTATTACATACTTGCTGGCTAGTGCTCTCAAGTTATGTGGTAGCTAAGTAACTGCTAGGGATAACTGCTAGGAGAAGCTGATTCCATCCATGTATACCTGAGTGAAATCAGCTGGAAAACTGAGAAGGCTCTGTTTTCATCTTAGCCAAATGGCATCGTAAGCGGCAGCCTTTGTCCTTACAGAGGACTAGTAGGCTACTTGGATGCTTTTATGAACCCCAGAGGTCCCTGGACCTAAGTTTGAGATACATTGTAATAGATCTGCATCATGTGGTCCATCTGATGGAGGATTGAATTTGGCATCTATAAGATCTGAGTTTAGTGACCTGCTCAGCAGTGACTTTAGGCAAGTGACAGCCTCTCTGTCTCAATTTTTCATCTCTAAAACTCAAATGCTAATGACTTACCTTGCAGGGCTATTGTGTCAGTTTGAGAAATGTTAATGATTGCCTTTGGATCCTGAACATGTTATACAAGTGATGGATAAGAAAAAAATAAGTCATTGCTGATAGCAAGGTCAAGCTGGTTCTCCATTTATTTCTGTGCTACACAAAAGCTCTAAGGTGCATCTGGCAATAATGGCTGTTGGTTGTTTATTGGCTGGCCACTGACAATGGCATTACAGTATCATGGCTTGGTTTGATATGCTTGTGAAATATCACACTCTGTGTTGGCTCAGCAGATAACAGATTCCATTTTTAGTATTTCTTTCTTGCAGAATGAACTAGAGGGCTGAGCCTTAAATCCTATAAGGCCTGTACTTAAATTAAGATTTAAAGCCCATTGCCAATTGTGCTACCACTTGCGTTTACATTTATTACGTTTATTGTTGTTACAGCCAATGGCCAGCATAAAATTACAAATGCTACCACTTGCAGCAGTTGAGAATCTGCAGGTCAGCTATAATCTCTCCTTTTCTATGCCCATTTTTCTGCCTCTCTATGATATCTTTTGAGGAAAAACTTTAGGTCACTATTTGTAATGATGTTTTGCTATATAACAGAAGTTTGCCTATGTTCTAATTTGCCGCATACTTACAATATACAATCTTGCAAAAGGCCTTCAATTAGTTCAAAGTAGATTCAAGATTAAGTCTGTAGGAAGATCTCTTACATGAACACAATTGCCAAGAAGTGCTGAGGCAGAATAAGATCCAACATTTCACAGCTGGCAACTATGTTTCCACTGAAGTGAAACAGAATGCGCTATTTCATGTTTACAATATTGACATACAATTGGACCCAGGATTCAGCAGTTCAGACCTTTCATTTATGAAGACCTCAAAATGAACTCCGACCATTACTCATTTCTTGGAGGAGGGGGATCAAGCAAGAGAAGAGGGAGGAGTAGGGGAAATATTTTGCAACAACATATGTATTGCATGTGGGAATACACACTAGCCTCCTGTATGTATTCTGGCCTGTGTCCAGTATTGGAGTCTCCAATTTATTATTTGCCTCCCATGGAGTCAGGATGTTTCTAGAATAGGTACAAGCCTACCTCATGCATATCCCGTTAGGGTGTCAGGTTTCTGTGACTTGTTCTACCCTGGGAGAATGAGATGATCGCAAACACTTTGAGTGATGCTCCCTCCTCCTTCCCAAACTGAAAACAGATGCTGTCTATTGAGCGGCATCGTTTCAATAAAGTGTGGAAAAGAAAGTTGTGCAGCAAGTTTGTTCTCCTCTTGTCACAGCTAATGTAAGCCCTGCTGTGAAGGAAAAAAATAGTAGTTCTATTATCTCTTCATTGCCAGGATATGGCATGAAAGACAAAGGGGACTTGGTGGTGTGGAGCCATTGATTTATTGGTAAATAAGCAAGAATGTCATAATGTTAATCCAGGGATTATTAAAATTGCTAATAATTAACAACTGTGAAGCTGATGGGTCAGTGAAGTAAAACATAAATCTTCATGTGATGTAGTAACATAGAAATCATGAGAATATTCTTGGTGATTTCTTGCGTTTATGGCATTATTTGTACAATCCTAATGGGGGCAGAGCCACGAAGGAGCCAGCGTGACCCCTATGCCAGCGTCTGTGCCACTTACAACATGCAAAGTGGCATGGACACTGACGCAGGGTGATTTACACCAGCCCACGGGAATGTTGCAGTGGCGCAGGCCTCGGGGGCCGGTGCTGCCTCCCCAGCAGCATTGTCCCAGTGTAAGAGGCCACGCCAGCATCCAGGGGTGCATTCCCAGGGGCAGAGCTGATGCTAGTCAGCCTCCAAACCCCTTTCGGCCTGGGAACGAAATAGCTGGTGTAGCCCCATGAAACTCCATGGAGGAATTTCATGTGGTTTTTATTTAACTGCAATTTTAATTTTAAAACCCTATTATGTGTCTCCAGTCATAGGCAACTATTTCTCAATATGCACAAGATCTGAGATTCCAAGAGTAAATCATTACTTAGATATATGTGACACAAATTTATAGTGCCTTAAAACTTAAAGAACCATGAGAGGAAAACTGTTTTTAATAGAAACAAAAACGATCACTGACATCCATAAAGGAGTGACTAGATCTCAGTCTAGGCTAGACCTAGACTGAGGCCACTAATAGCATGCACCCCTCTCCTATGTGGTTAAGGAAAGAAATAGTTCATTAATTCAATTAAAATTTCCCGTCTATAGCCCAGCTATCTGCCCCTTCAGGAATGGGCTGCCCGGCATTAGGTTTATGGCATTAAATATAATTATATCTACCAATAGTTTAGTACAAACGGGGGATCCACAAAGACTTGTAGGGGGCATCTTATTTCCCCCCCAGTGACCCCTACTCCATGCCCAGAAGATGGCCAAGATGCCCTCCCTCTCATGAACTGCCTAAGGTCATAGAATCATCATTGCTGACAGATGGCCATCTAGCCTCTGCTAAAAAACCTCCAGGGAAGGAGCACTTACCAACTCCTGAGGAAGCCTGTTCCACTGAGGAACCACTCTAACTGTTAGAAAATTCTTCCTAATGTCTAGACGGAAACTCTTCTGATTTAATTTCAACCCATTGGTTCTGGTCCGACCTTCTGGGGCAACAGAAGACAACTCAGCACCCTCCTCTATATGACAGCCCTTCAAGTACTTGAAGATGGTTATCATGTCCCCTCTCAGTCTTCTCCTCTTCAGGCTAAACATACCCAGCTCCTTCAACGTTTCCTCATAGGACTTGGTCTCCAGACCCCTCACCATCTTTGTTGCCCTCCTCTGGACAGGTTCCAGCTTATCTAAATAATAGCAAGAGATTTCCTGCCACCACCTGGAGGTTAGGAAAACAGTACAGGATAATATATATACACAAAGTGCAAATTTTATGAGCTACTGAGATGAAACAAGGACCATATACATAACACATACAAAGCACAAATATATACAATATATACAATCCGCATAAAGCAGAAATGATTCCAAAGGTCTCAACAGAGTACCAGGTAAGTATTAGTATTGTAATCTTTGTGTATAAAGTCCATATAAAGCCACAATCATCAATGGATACGGCCGTTTCAGATCCACAGCAGTGGAAATCTTTCTTCAGTCCTTCAAGAAAGTGCTGTTATACATTCATAATTCCTTCCCATGCAGGGTAAGTACAATTTGTTTCAATCAGACGTCAACAAAGTACATCACATAAGCCTATGTAATTGTAACTCTGTGTTGGGAAGTTTGGTGGAGAGAAGTGTACGTGACGGTTTGTCTTTTGTATCTGTGCACTCTAAATTAAACAACACTGTTTTCTATAAAGCAAGGCATTCTGGTGGTGTGTCCTGGATAACTGCTAATCCGCCTGCTTCCAAGTCAGATATTCCCTCTCAAACATTCACCCAAAAAATTCAACACAAATTTCCAAATACTAATAGCAGAAAGAAAAATGAATAAATGTAAGAAGTGCTGACCAATGTGAATTTTGTGAGGTGCACAAATTTGCCTGATACAGGTATTTTTACCAATTATTTGTGTTCCATAGTTTTATGTTTATAAAACTGGATTTTGTGTAGCCAGTACTCTAAATATTTTTTTAGGACATAGTTCCTGGACCACTGAATATGATACTTGCTTGTGAAACACAATCATTCTTCCAGGACATGAGGCTTGATTATCACCTTTTGGGGGATTAAATAAATGAGTTGGCTTGACAAGCTTTGGAGTAGAGTTGGTCTTTGTTAGAAAACTTCACCCTTGTGAACCCAAGTGATTGTTAGAGTTGGATTGAACAAGAGGTTTTCCAAGTGCGCTTTACAGCTGAGAAATAGCCAGTCTGCCAGGAGCACACGTGCCATTAAAAAGAGTTAATATTTTGGAAACAAAAAATATACACATGAAATCAGTGTTTAAAAATACCTTCTGGTTTATTTCATTTTTATGGGCAAATAATTTGCTAGGAACACATGGGATAAAAAAACAGAATGTATGCATGATGTTAATTTGAATGTTATTTTTTCTAAAAACTATTTGCTTTCATGTGTCTATTTCTGCTTTGTCTTTTTTTCCCTTTTTCCCTTTTTCCCTTTAGCGGTTATATTTATCATCTCTGAAGTACTGATGCAGTTCCAGAGCATGCAGTTTGTTATTTGCCTTTTTATTAAAGGGGGCAATGGCGTTTGTATGAACAACAAATGTATGTTCTTATAATGATGATTCCTGACCACATGGCACTCAAAGATGGTTCTGATGTAGGATGCTATGTAAGCTGTTCCAGGACTGTATAGGCCACAATCCAAGAACATAGCATGTTATTCTGTTTTTTAATATTTCTTTATCATAGTTATCAAATCTACCCAATCCATGTGTTACCCAAATTAGATAGTCTCCCCTTTTGGTTGGGGAATTAGCTGGAGAGACTATATTTTTCAAGAGGCAGGGGTAACCGGAATCGTTTCCTTTTGTATTCAGGGATTAAATCCCTGTGGAAAATTCTTAATAAAGTGGAGGTTGGTTTTAAGATTAATTTGGTTTTTATTGTAAAAGCACCTTTTAAACACACACACAGCAACACACACAAAACACGATACACTCAAGAACTAGGAAATAAAAAGGAGGGGTGGACATAAGGATGTGAACACATGGGCTGATTAAATGAACCTTGTTTAAGCAAGATATACCCCCCATATTTCAGAGATATGGGATATTTCAGACAAACTGACCCCTTCCTCCCCCCGACGATCCCCAGGAATTTGAACAGGACATGCGGGGGATGTGCACTCTGCACTACTAGTCATTTGAATCGTTTCAAGATCTAGAAACACAGTGGGTTAGATCCAGTGGAAAAGTTCATGGAAGAAGCTGGTATAGTGCAGGGGTCCCAAATCTATTTGACCTTTGGAATTCTAACACAGGGCAGTGGGCGCAACCACAAAATGGCTGCTACAGGAGACCACAAAATGTCAAGGAATGAGGTTACGCATAACTAATAGTATTTTTTTAAGCATTTCAGGCAGAATCTCTGTTTAACAGGTTGCCTTTTAAAGTGAACATATTGTTTTAAAATATATTCTTGCATAAACACCATGCTGGCTCTTCAGTTAACACCATGAAGATCCTTGTGCTGTGGGGGCAGCTGCTGCTGAGGCAACTTAAAAAAAATCTGCACAGTTAATCAGATCTCTAACGACTAATCAGAAACTCAGCCAGGCAAAAGCCAGCCCCAGCCACTTTCTAAAAATATTTGGCGATACCAGGAAAGGTTGCCATGGCACCCATTTGACACTAAACTGTTTAGTGGGGTTAAGAGGAAAACAGATTGTGAAGAGCTCCAAAGGATCTCTCCAAACTGGAGGAACGGGTATTAGCATGGCAAATGAGGTTCAATGTGAGCAAGTGTAAAGTGATCTATTTCAGGGCAAATGATCCCAACTTCATGAATACACTGATGGGATCTGAACTGGCAGCAACAGATCAAGAATGGGGCCTTGGTGTGGTAGTGGAAAGCTGGATGAAAATGTTAACCCAGTGTGCAGCTGCTGTGAAAAAGGCAGATTTCATGCCGGCCATAATTAGGATAAGAATAGAAAATAAATGCCACTATTATACTGCGCTTATACAAATCTATGATTAGACCACACTTGGAATATTGGGTAAGTTCTGGTCACACCTGGGGGGAAAAAGATACTGTAGAGCTTGAAAAAGTGCAGAAAAGAGCAACCAAAATCTTATAGCTGCCCTATAAAGACTGGTTAAAACACTTAGGTCTGTTTAGCCTAGAAAAAAGGTGCGTAAGCAGAGACATGACAGTGGTTTATAAAATTATGCATGGCATGCCAAGAGTAAAATAAATTTCTCCCTCATAATATGAGAACCTGGAGTCATCCACTGAAGCTGAAGAGTGGGAGATTCAGGCTAGACAAAAAGAAGTATTTCTTCACACAGCATGTAGTTTATTCGTGGAACTCGCTGCCACAGGATGTAGTCATTGTCACCATCTTGGAAGGCTTTAAAAGGGGAGTGGACAAATTCATGGAGGACTGGGCTATCAATGGCTGCTAATCATGATGGATGTCTACTCTCTCCAGTACCAGAAGTAATATGCCTCTTTAAATCAGTTGCTGGGTAGCAAAGGCAGGATGATGCATTTGCAGTCTTTCCGTTTGTGGGCTTCCTAGAGGTAGCTGGTTGGTCACTGTGTGAACAGAATGCTGGACTTCATGGCCCTTTCCTCTCATCCAGCATGGCTGTTTTTTTTTTCTTAGAGGAGAAGGAGAAGAAGAAGAAGAGTTGGTTTTTATATGCTGACTTTCTCTACCACTTAAGGAAGAATCAAAACAGCTTACAATCACCTTCCCTTCCCTTCCCCACAACAGACACCCTGTGAGGTAGGTGAGGCTGAGAGAAGCCCAAGGTCACCCAGTTGACTTCCTGTGTAGGAATGGGGAAACAAATTCAGTTCACCAGATTAGCCTCCACCGCTCATGTGGAGGATTGCGGAATCAAACCCGGTTCTCCAGATCAGAATCCACCACTCCAAACCAATGCTCTTAGCCACTACACCACGCTGGCTCTCACTGGGGACATGTGGTATAATGGATATTCTCTCATCACTCCTTTCCCCAAGGAGACTGCTGTTTGCTTTGAAAATCCGCTAGGAGGGTTAGGAGAACTTTGCAAACAAAGTACACAAGTGTATGGGATGATGCATCAAGGGGGGGGGATGTTCAGGGTAAAATCACCTCCTTTCACCTCCTCTGCTGATGAAAGCCCCTAGCAGAAGAGGGAGACTTTTTCCTCATTGCTGCATCTAGGGCTATCGATTCGGTTCGCCCCGAACCGAAAAACAGCCAAATTTCCCCCGATTCGGCAGTTTTTCGGTTTGGATTGAACCAAACTCAAAAAAGACGGGAAAACGGGATGCCGAATTCAGTGAGTTTGGGGTGTTCACGAATAAATTCGGCAACTTCGGCTCCCCATTTTCCCGCTCTTTAAACAGATCTGCGCCTTCCAGCTGGAAGGCACAGATCTGTCCCCCCCCCCCCCGCGCGCCTTCAGGGAAGCCCCGTGAAGGCACGCGGGGGGCTCTTTAAAGAGATTTGTGCCTCCCGGCCGGGAGGCACACATCTGTCCCTCCCCAGCGCGCCTTCAGGGGGCTTCCCTGAAGGCCCGTGGGGGGCGAATTTTCCCCCGAACTCCGGATCTTGCACCAAAGTTCGCAGATCCGAAGCGGGGGAGTTCGGACTTTGGCACGTCCTGAATTTAAACGGGCCGAATTTTGCCGAACTTTTCTGAATTTTTTTTTCAACAGCCCTAGCTGCATCACCCTATACTTGTCATGCATTTTATTTCTGAACTTCTTCTAACCCTCGCAGAGGCTTTTTGGAGCAAACAGCAGGCTGGTTGGGAAAAGCAGGAAAAGGTCCAACTCCTACTGTGAATTTTTCTGTTTGATCCCACCCAGTGCAATAATTCATAGGGGAAAAAAATCAAAATACGTATTCTGACTTCTAACCAGTCTCAAAGCAGTAGTCACAGGGCAATGTTTCAACTCTCTGGCATAGCTGCATCTTAGTAGGAGGTATGTTTCAGTGGGAACCCTTTTATTAATTGTAATAATACACATGTTCACGTGATAGTTATTATTATGGAATTGCATTTTTCTGTTGTTATCCTGCTACCATGTAACAAAGGCTTTGTGTGAATGTCATCTGTATTTCTAGGAAAGTGTTCCTAGCTTCACCCACTCCTTTGAACCATTGTGGCTTAAAGAGACAATGCCAGGGTAAGCAGTATGGCGTTTCAGCTGCTTTCTATGAGATTAGCGAAAGTTAATCTATGCCATACATCCAGTAATTTCAGAAGAAAATCAGTTTGTGTTGCATAGATTACAGTAAAATTGTGTGGATCATAAAAGTCTATGGTTGGTTTTACTAGAAATGGGCGTGCCACAACATCTGATTATTTTGATGTACAAGAGGCTACTATTAAAACAGAATATGGAGAAACAGTAGCCATTACTGTTTCTGCATATTCTGTTTTAACAGTAGCCTCTTGTTCAGAGGTGTCAGGCAAGGATGTACTTTATCTCCCTATCTCTTCAATCTGTATACAGAATATATCATAAGGAAAACTGGATTAGATTTAGATGAAGATGGAATGAAAATTGGCGGAACAATTAACAATTTCAGGTATACAATTGATACCACATTATTGGCAGAAAATAGTGTAGAATTGAAACAACTACTGATGAAGGTTAAAGCTGAGAGTGCTAAAGCTGGATTACATCTGAACATCAAGGAGACAAATGTTATAACTACTAGGGAATTGCACAACTTTAAGATTGATGATGAAGAAATTAAAATTGTTCAAGATTTTGTATTCCTTGGCTCCATCAACCAACAGGGAGGTTGCAACCAAGAAATCAGAAAGAGATTGAGACTGGGAAGGGCAGCCATGAAGGAGCTAGAAAAGTGTTAGGATGTGTCACTGGCAACCAAGATAAAAATAATTCATGCCATAATATTGCCCATTTATATGTATGGTTGTGAAAAATGGACAATGAGGAAAGCAGACAGGAGGAAAGTTGATTCATGTGAAATGTGTTGAAGGAGAATGTTACCGATACCATGGACCACCAAATGACAAATAAATGGGTTGTAGATCGAGCATGAACTCTCCCTACAAGCTAAAATGACTAAACTGAGGCTATCATGCATTGGTCACCTTATGAGAAGGTGAGAGTCACTGGAAAAGACAGTAATGCTATGAAAAGTTGAAAGCAGCAGGAAAAAAGGAAGACCCTATATGGGATGGATTGACTGAATAAAGGAAGCCACAGCCCTCAGTTTGCAAGACCTGAGCAAGGCTGCTAACAGTAGAACATTTTGGAGGTCATCATTAATTCATAGGGTCACCATAGGTTGGAAACAACATCACGACACTTGACACACACATATACATCCAGTGTTCTGGTATCTCTCTGCATGTTTTACATATGATACAGATGACATTAATGACGATTGATGTGAAGAAATGTATTAAGAATTGATTTAAGAACTTGCTCAGTAGAGAATGAGTGAGTAAAGTTTCATTTAAAGATACCCGGGAGATGCACAGAATACTTGAGTAACTGGTTTACTTCAGTGGTTTAGGTCTCTAGGATTCCACACTTTGTGGTTTCATGAGGAACAAACACAGTAAATACCAAGAACAGAAGATGCAATCCCTCTCTAGCTAAACTTTTATTGATAATAATTGAGTTGGATTACAGTCAAGATGTTTGAGATAATCAAAATTTGGACAATCAAGTTCCACTACAATGGGATTAATGGGTAGAATTCCTTTAGGTTGTGTTTAGGCTTATCCTTCCCAACGGTTCTATTGCCTACTTTGTTTAACTATCAGGTTTATCATTTTCTGAACTATATTAGCAGTTTGACCAGATTTTGTCATGCAGAGCAATGTGGCTTAAAAAAAGGGGGAAGGGTAGCCAGATTGACAGCACAATGAAAATTATATGTAGCTGTGTGCAACATGAAACTGGTTACAAACAATGTCATATTTCAAGCTTCTTTCAGTAAACAGTAAAGCACCATCACATGGTGTGTGTCTTAATATGCTGGTGTTCGTACAGTCCTTGTGCATGTAAAGAACCCCATTAGATGATTAGTCATCACAGTGGGGAAGGCATTCTAAACACACATTAGGCATGAAATTGGTCACACATTGTTGCAAGAGGAACTGGACTTTAGATATCTGGAATTTGGTTTTCAGAGTGCCACAATAATTTTGAGCCATCATTATCCTGCACTAACGTTCATGGGAGGAAAAGGAAAGAACAAAAATAATATGTGTATATGAGGGGTAGTTGTGGTCAAAGACCTTGTCCCCAGAGACAATTTTTATGTTCTAGCTTCTTACATAACCAGCTCAGTTTATCACAAGATTGGCTGAATCAAACAGGATGTTGCCAGCTGTGTAACTGATTTTGGCAAACCCACAAAAGAGAAAGGGGAATCAAACATTTTATGATGGTTACAATTCCATCAGTTTGTGTGTTGTTGTTTTGAGAAAGCAGTGGGTGTATCTCTCAAGACTTTTGTTAAAAAAATGAAATGCAGGATGCCAAATGGACAGATTGATGTAAATCTGGAAATATGAGTGGGCACTGAAGCTCCATTAATCAAAAAGAACTGCATATGAAAAATTATTTTGGCATAGTTACAGGATTTAGGAAATCCACTCCCTTTGGCTCAGGAGCTTCCTTTGCACACCCTCCTTTTCCTAAAAGGAAGAGGCCAAGAGTTTTGTTGTGAATGCTGAGAGAGAGGGTTCCCAGGCCAATGGGGGATTGAGAAGCAAGCAGGTTATAATCATGAGGGCTGTGAGGACCACCACATGCCTCTTGGATATATGCCCATTCTGGCTGGTTAAGGCCAGTGGGGATGTGGTGCACACTGGGAGATATCATTAACCTGTCTTTTAGTACAGGGGTCTTCCTAGGGAGTTTGAAGGAGGCAGTGATGTGCCACTCTTAAAAAGACCATCTTTAGATCCTAGTGATCTGGCCAACTACCGCCCAGTATCAAATCTATCTTTCCTCAGTAAGATAGTTGAGAGAGTGGTAGCTGAACAACTTCAGGCATTTCTGGGGGACACATCGGCTCTGGACCCATTTCATTCTGGCTTCCACCCTGGCCACAGGACAGAGACGGCTTTGGTCATCCTCACAGATTATCTCCATCAACAGCTAGATCTTGTGGGGTTGGGGCTACTGATTTTATTAGATCTCTCAGCAGCCTTTGGCACGGTCAACTACGATCTTTTATATTACTGCCTTGTCGACATTGGGATCCAGGGCACAGCCCTTCAATGGCTGTGCTCCTTTCTCCATGGTTGGGGACAAAGGGTGGCACTTAGGGAGAAGGTATCACTGTGGCACTGTTTGGTGTGTGGGGTTCTGCAGGGAGCGATCCTCTCCCCTATGTTGTTTAACATCTATATGTGCCCCCTTGCCCAGCTAGTCCAGAGTTTTGGCTGGCTTGTCACCAGTATGCTGATGACACCCAGCTTTACCTGTTGATGGATGGCCAGCAGGATCAAAGACAGAGGTCCTGTTGCTGGGTCAGGGCAGATCAGAGGTGATGTGCCAGCTCCCGGCTCTTGATGGCATACAGTTGACACCTGCGCCCGCTGTCAAAAGCATGGGTGTGATTCTGAATGAATCAATGGAAGCACAAGTCACAGCAGCAGCCAAGACGGTCTTTTACCATCTCTGCTAGGCTAGGCAGCTGGAGTCCTATCTCTCCCACCTGGATCTAGCTACAGTGAACCAAGTGAAGGTCACCTCCAGGCTAGATTAGTGTAAGTCTCCTAACCCCACATATGCAATACTGGCAAATATAAATCCACCTAAATACTTTCATTATACTGTGAAGAACGCTGTAGCTGACTATATGTTGGATCACTGTTGAGTCTAACAGGCTTCTAATACTCCAAACCTTCATCTTCCATAAGAAGAATTAGTGAGCAAATCTTTACAGCATGTTTGGGCTATGTTCTCTTACATGCTTTAGATATCCATCCATATCATTCACTGATAGCTTCAATAGGAAAAAAAATTACAGTAATAGAAGCTGAATGAACACCAGCATGAAAGCATTATTTTCCCCTTCTATTTATGTGATGCTGCAGAACCGATGGACAGGAGCTTGTAGAAGTATAAAAGCCTTTCCATCTTTCCTCACTTCATATTTGTGGACAGCCAGCATCCTGTCCGTCTTCTCAGCAGCCAGTCTCATTCAAGCCTCACCCTTCAGAGTGGAGTAAATGAAAACAGATTCTTTTCACACTGAAATTGGTAGCTTTTCGTGTGAGTATATGTGTTTGACAGTTGACTAGGATTTTGCTAAGTTTTGCGGCCATCCTTTAATCTCCAATAATCTTCAGTCTTCTTGTTGGTACAAATCAGGAGATATGTCACAGTTGTTATCATGTGAAAAGGAAAGAGAACTCCCATAGTATTTTTTTTTTTAAGCTTGGGCTCTTACACTCAGAATAATTTCTATTGACACTTGGAAATATTGTGGTTATCTATCTATTGTCTATCTTCTAAGGACAGCGCACTCTTCTTTTCATTGACAACATTTTGACATAGGTTAGGCTGAGAAGGAATGATGGCCCACTAAGCAGGAGTAGACTGGGAAGTAAACAGTCCTGGGACAAGCTAAGCTGAGCACCCCCTGAGGCATTACCATTGCCAATGAGAAGTCTGAACCAAGTGGCCCCTGAGACACCAGCATTGTTGCTGGAGCTTGGCTTTGTTTGGTCTACCCACCAGAGGACCAGTAAGGCTGTGGCCTACAGGAAAATTTTCCTGTGAGTTAAATGGTCACTCCACCTCTGCCTATGGGGCATTTTTCACGGTAGATTTTGCTTCTGTTTTGCCACGGACTAAAAAAAAAACACGATTTAAATGTTTTTTTCATGGCCACGATTTATCCCCGTCAATTATCTGTAGTTTTAGTTTTTCATGACAACAAAGTACGCTGTATTTGACAACGGTTTGGTCTGTCCCTTTTGCAGGAGGCCTCCCCTTCCAACAGGCTCATTGTTTATGCCTGCCCCCAGCTCCGCCCCAGCTCCGCCCCAACTCCGCCGAGCAGATTACCTCATGCAGTTCACCAGCCCCAGCGCAAAAAACAAGCACCAGTCCCTCTGGTCTCCTCCATTTTTCTTCCACCCCCGCTGTGTTCTGCTTTTGGAACAGTCAGGTTCCAAATTGGGGTGGGGGGGGGGCAAGGCAGCGCTTTCCACAAAGCTTCCCTGTATTTTCTATAGGTGTGGAACCCATTGCCCTTTAATGATAGACAGGATTGGGGGGGGGGCAGGGAATCCATGTGCCCAGAGAAGTGTTTAGCTGAAAGTGGGAATGGCGGGAGGGGGGAGAGGAAAGAAGGCCCCTGGATTGCGGGCCGGCCATGATCCGTCCACATTGCATCGTGAGAGACAGGAGGGCTCCTAGCTTGCGCGCCAGCCCCGATCCAGCCAGTGTGCATGGCAGGGGGGGAGAGGAAAGAAGGCCCCTGGATTGCGGGCCGGCCATGATCCGTCCACATTGCATCGTGAGAGACAGGAGGGCTCCTAGCTTGCGTGCCAGCCCCGATCCAGCCAGTGTGCATGGGGGGGGGGGAGGAAAGAAGGCCCCTGGATTGCACGCCGGCCATGATCCGGCCACATTGCATCGTGAGAGACAGGAGGGCTCCTAGCTTGCACGCCAGCCCCGATCCAGCCAGTGTGCATGGCGGGGGGGGGGAGAGGAAAGAAGGCCCCTGGATTGCACGCTGGCCATGATCCGGCCACAGTGCATCGAGAGAGAGGAGGGAGATAAGAGCAGGCTGGCGCCACTCTTCAGAAGAGTGAAGGGAGGGAGTTTTGCCTTGGGTTTTCCGCTCTCAGGATGCACATTTTTCCCATCCGAATTCTCAAAAATCCCCCCTCCCCGCTGGGGTAGAGGGGCCAACAGCCCCTTCCCTTGAACACCCCCCACGGGTCCAGCTGCGCTAGACTGGGCTGCCACCACCCCCAGCGCGCGAGGAGACATGGCGTGGCCCCGCTGGTCTCCCCCTGGAGACGTCTGTCCGATGTCCCCCTGGGCTCGGAGGTGTGGGCCCAGCTCCAAGGCCCATCCCGGGCAAGGGGCGGGGAAGGCGTGCGGGGATGGAGGGAGAGAAGTGCCAGGATTCTAGGCAGGCAGACAGGCAGCAAAAGGGGCGGTATTCTTGTCCGAGCGTGAAACTCCCCCAGCCAATCACCGTTCTTGGGGGAGGAGAAAGGAGATGTCCCGGGGAGCGAAGCAAACATTTTTTCATGGTCATCCGAGCAACAAAACACGTGTCCACAGGAAAGATCTTCTCAAAAGTGGTTTGGATTGCCTCTCTTTTAATGCGGCTTATTTTGCTCAGTGGGGGAAAATACGGATCTCCAGTGAATAACCAAAATTTGACTCCGACGCAAATCTGCGTCGAAACAGCAGCAAATCTCCGTGAAGAATACCCCTATAAGTCACCTAATGAGGTTCATGCCAGAGTAAGGATGTGAACCCAGATCTCCCTAGTCTTAGGCTGCCATTGTAAGCACACTTGCTGTTACTGTTTGCCCAGGTACAATTTAAGAAAATACCACAGGCAAATTAATGCCAGTCCAAGTAGTTTAGGTAACCTCTGTTCTTTGACATGCTAAATGTTCATATAAATCAGTCCTCATCATATACAGTTTTACACAGCAATCTTACCAAGCATTTTCTGAAGCTCTTGGCCTACTGTTTTGCGAAAGCACTCAGTATATGCAATAGAAAAACATCAGTGTGTCCCTCCACTGCCTTTTACTCTTACCCTACAGAGCTGACACCGTCGAGTTAAGAGCCCTTCCTCCTAGCATTTTTTTTCTTCAGACTTGCCAATCATGCCCTTTGCTTTTGCCCAAAGTTTGTTGTCTTTTCAGATGGTCACAGCATGAACTACCAAAAGCTTCACTGAGTCTGACAAGAGATTCTGTTAACCTAACTCAAGCGTACAACCTGGCATCCAACCAGAGCACAAAGGGGCTTTTCATGGACTTGCTGCTACCTCAAATATTTCATTTCATGGGTTTCAATTAATCTGTATTTATTGCCACTTATCTTAAATGGCTAACAATATCAAGAGTTTAGGAAAGTGCTTTTAATGTCAAACTGGGTCAATTAAAAGGCTACTTAAAATATTTGCAAAGCTTCTCATCCGAAATGCTGGCCCCTCAGTCTGCCTCTAACTAATATGGTTAAAACAAACATACTGCTTATGAAGAATGGCATCTAGTACATTTCTCCCTTGATATCTTTAGAGATCCCAGGATCAATTTCCTTTACTTTTGCACTTTTATGTTTACTAGATTTAGATGAAGCAATTTATAGTAGATGTGTAACAAAAGATTCTTTCAGATCCTTAAGAAACAAGAGGCCAATCACAGTTTAGATTGTAGGCAAAAGTGATACAATTTTATAGAAATAAAGATTGAAACCTGGACCACTTATTAATGAGGAGTTCTATTCTGTCCAAATGAAGATATTGTACCAGCTTTGCTGGTGTTATCTCCATGCTGATATCGAAGGAGGAGGAGGAGTTGGTTTTTATATGCCAACTTACTCTACCACTTAACGGACAATCAAACTGGCTTACAATCTCCTTTCCACAATAGACACCCTGTGAGGTAGGTGAGGCTAAGAGAGTGTGACTACCCCAAGTCACCTAGCTGACTTCGTGTGTAGGAGTGGGGAAACAAATCCAGTTCACCAGATTAGCCTCCTCCGTTCATGTGGAGGAGTGGGGAATCAAACCCGGTTCTTCAGATCAGAGACCACCGCTCCAAACCACCGCTTTCAACCACTACACCATGCTGGTTCATAGCAATATGAACTATTGTCAGATTGACCTTAAAACATTTTCATTCCTTGGAACTATTTTATATGACTAATCATGCATTGTATGCAGAGCTATACTGGACTAATTTTGCATAAAATGACACATGAATGTCTTCCAAATTGGATTTCAGCCACTGGTGGTACATGGTGCATTTTTAAACTAGGGAACATATTAAATAAGAATATTTCAGGGTTCAAAAACATACTCCCTCCAAAGTTGGTTTTTGGTACATTCTATCTGAGTATTTTCCGGACTTAAAAACCACTGGTGATATACTAAAAGTGTGTAAAAAATGTTTTGGGTCCAATGAACTATTAACACCAGTCATATGTCTTAAAGGTTACCTTGTAGTTTCAGATGATTCTTTCTCACTTCTTCTGAATTTAAAATTGGCGATTGTAGTGAAAGGGTTGGTATAAGTAAGAACTGTGGAATATTTATCTGAGCTGCTAGGAGTTCACAGATTACTATGCATGACCTTCCGTAGTAATTTTTCAAGCATATCCATGTTGTACAAATGTCTGGTTGGCTTACCATCTTCCTTGTGTGTGTGTGTAAAGTGCCTTCAAGTCGCAGTCGACTTATGGCGACCCCTTTTGGGGTTTTAATGGCAAGAGACTAACAGAAATGGTTTGCCAGTGCCTTTCTCTGCACAGCAACCCTGGACTTCCTTGGTGGTCTCCCAAATACTAACCAGGGCTAATCCTGCTTAGCTTCTGAGATCTGACGAGATCAGGCTAGCCTGGGCCATCCCGGCCAGGGCACCAACGTCCTTACCATTTGCTAATCTTCATATGGATTTAAGGAAGACATGCTTTGTTCCTCAGCATAGTATAGCCCGAAGATGCCTCACGTTTGACATGGATGTCTTCTGCACAAAAATGGAATTTTGTGGTTTGCCAGTTGCTGGTGTGGCTGCAAAGAAAGTACAGCAGCAGTGGGGGCTCCACATGGGTAATTCCCCAGCAGTTTTCCTGCCCCAGTCCCCCAGCAATTGCCACTCCCCTCCCCAGGGTCACCAGGGATTTTGCCTTTTTATTTTTTAAAAATGGCAATATAATATTGTTATATCAATGTAATGTTGTAACAAATGGGGTAGCAGGTTCTCTGAATTCCCAGCTTTCATGTTTTTTTTTAAAGGTAAGTCTCTAGCCCTTTGTGTTGCGGATATGCCTTATTCCTTATATCAAGGGTAGAAGCTAGAGACTTACTTTTAAAAAAAAATGACAGCTAAGAATTCAGAGAACTTGCTACTCCTATAATCACAGTGGTATGGTAATATAATGATATTATAGTGCTGATTAGTTTTTAAAAATGAAAAACCCGTGGTGGGAGGGGATGGTTGCTGCAGGGACAAGGTCAGGGGAAATAGCTGCCATTTGGCCAGAAAAATTCAAATTTTCCCACCCACACAGCAGCCATCCAAGCTTTACCCCAATCTTTTCAAATAATTCAGGGAAAAGCAGGTTTGAAAAGATTAGAGAAAAGCCAAGAGAACTCCTGAAGGAGCACGGACATACAATGATGCTATGAGGAAGCACGGGTGGGGTGGGGGGGACAACTTCCCAAAAGCTTTAAACTCAGAGCACATAATCTGTATGATGACCCCATGGAAGCAACAATGGAAGGAAATCATACTTCATCTTTTCATCACAGCCACTAGTGACACGAGGAAACGTCTGTATTTCCACCATGGATATAGCTCAGAGAACTCACCATGGGACAGATCCACAAGTCCACACTTGGCATGTGGTCTTAAAAGCATGGAAAGAGGATGTATGGTTCAGTCACTCATTTTCCTAGCATGCTTCTGTGTCATGTACAAAACTAAACACTATCTTGGGAAAATACACATCTGCGTAAAACATTTTGGTGAATGGAAATAGCATTTGAAGAGTGTTACATTATCTACTGGCTCCTAGAGAATGACACACTCTGGGAATTCAGATAATTAGGGTACAATGTGCTGCAAGGCTGACTCTAAAAAGGATTTTAATTAATATATTTAATTATCAGTAAGGCCCCATCTGAAGATACTTAAATCTGTGGATCAGGCCCACATTGAGAGGAGGAATATCTTTTCTGCAAACTTGGGGAACCTGTCAGATTTGCAGACAAAGGGAACTCTTCTCAAATATAAAAACAAAGCAAGACACCACCAAACAAGTTCTCCAAGCCTATTTCCAGCTCAAATTTGTAATCTCAAATATTCCACGATCTCTGTCAGTCTGGTATTTAAATCTGTGGACCTGGAGATACTGAACGGTCCTTGTTCACTGATGGTCTCCTTCTGGGGACAGACAAAGATCAAGTGTCTGTCCTGGTGCTTTTAGACCTTTCATCTGCTTTTGATAATGTTGACAGGAGGTGCTGCTGGAATAAACACAGCTGTCTGGGATTTGCTCCTTTTCTGAGCAAGCACTTCTATGGCTTCATTGGAAAGGTATAAGGTTCACTTTCCTTGATTTTCTCGCCCTTCTTAGGAGTATCTGAAATGGAGGGTTCCCTCTTCTTTGTGTAATGTAGAACTTGATGGGGGAGAGGCAGTGAATTGAGATTACCAGCCAAAATATCACATGTTCTTTTATCCTAATTGTGCAAAACAGTCCTGACCACTTAAGAAGTCATTTCAGAGCATCCGTTCCCTTGTCCTCACTTTCTGCCAGACCCTTACTGTGAGTTGGAATTTTATCCTTTTCCTCCTAGCCTGAGGCAGCAGAATGACAGCATCAGTTTATTATCTGCTGCTTGGTTACCCATCTTTCCCCTCAACAAGTGCTTTGGAAGCAGGGCACTGAGGTCATTGGCTGCTTGTTCTCCAGTTTGTCCAGTGGGACCAAAGCAGACAAGATGCTGGGAACTCTATGAATGGATCTTCCAGTGTTTTTTTTCTTTCTTTTAAAACCCATAAAGGGGGGGGAGGAGTTCCAATCAGTATGACAGCACAAAGGGAGGGGACTTTAAGCCTTTAAGTACCTATATGTTACTCTGTAGCTCTATGCAATTTTTAAAGGGGGGAAATGCTGGGAACATTGTTCATGGAACTCCCAGAATTTTGCCTGGTTTCGCCCCAGTGTGCTGTGAATTCCATTTGATCTGCCTGCCTTTTCTGTAATTAATATCTGGAAAGAGCTGAAGGACAAAGGGGGGGGGGAATCCTGTGACATCATGGAAGCTAGATAGAAGGTTTGAAATGCTAATGAAACATGATTTTTAAAAAATCTCAGTAGTCTGGGGTTGGCATTCAGCCTAGGCAAAGCTTTTACTGTGTATCTTTCCCTGACCCCCAAAGGGTGAGATTTAAAAAGCTGGTGGGAGAGGGGAGGAGGAGATAGGAGGGATATTAAGAGAAATTGGTTGTCAGATTACTTGTATCATGATCTCTTTCTGGAAGTGTGTGAGCAAGACAAGCACTGATAACACTGATGGACAGTAGTAACCTGAAGAGACACAGCAAAATAAAAAAAGACCTATGGTAAAGGCAGGTTGAATGTCTTTTGGTTTGTCCTAAAATACCTAAAAGAAGCATCATCTCAGATTCCCAGATGAGTGAATCTCATGAGAGGATGTATTTCTTTTCATGGAGGCATAAGATGGCTTTGTAAGTAGATAATATGCCCAAACCACAGTGTTTATTTTGGCAGACAACTCCCCTACACTTGATTTCAAACACTTCACTGCTTTGATAGGTTCCATAGAAACTTCTGACTACCAAAATTGTTTCAGCATTAAAACTTAGGTATGTTGATAAATATAAAGCTGCCATTAAGAACTATAGCATTAACAAAGTTTAAAAGTCCTTATCTAAAGAAGCAGCTTTTTAGTTGTATGGTTAGATGCTGAAAGCATATGTTGAAAACTTAGCCAGTCAAACAGTCAACAAAAGAATTCTGAACAGCCAAGAGGTGCCATTGAGGATTTTCTAATTGGGTTACACGCAGACACACACCCAGGTGGTAGTTTGAAGAAGGAAATGTACACTCTGCCCCTAGCTAGGAGTACATGTACAGAAACCTTTTTCATGCATGAATGTCCCCTAGTTAGTTCAGGTTGATAACCTTTAGAAGAAAATGAAACTGGAGTCTTAGGATTGGAGAAGGACCTGGAAGAATGAATCCCTGCAGCTTGAACAGTTGTTTGTTTATAAACTGCATGCCTCGCTCATTTACATATGTTATCTTGAATATACAAATAACTTTATTCAGTAACAATGGTGAGCAGTGAATCTTCTGTCATTCATAGGGTTGCCAGCCTCCAGGTATTAGTTGGAGATCTCCTGCTATTACAACTGATCTCCAGCTGATAGAGATCAGTTCCCCTGGAGAAAATGGCCACTGGCAATTGGACTCTATGGCATTGAAGTACCACACAACTCTTTTGCCATTGGAGTTGCCAAGAGGCTAGAGAAGAATCTCCTGGCCCTTTAATAGAGGTTTAATGTGTGGAAATTGGCATCTGAAGCTTTTCATGGCAGGGAGGTAAATAACATCACCCGGTAATTGCTTGCAGATCAAACATATTAAAGGACAGCTAGAGGGAAAAGTTTAAGTTGACAACTCTATGAGGTCTTTTCTCCTGGCACCATTTCCCTCCCCAATCTAAATCAGCCCTCTGAAACTGCTGTAAATCCCATGAGGGGAAAATGCCTGTACCTCCTTCATTATCTTAGTTTGATACTTTGAGTTGAGGGCTGATTAGAATTAGAACTTGTCTCTTACTGGGCGAAAACGCACGGTCGCTTTATCCTCCTTTAATCCCTGTTTTAGCCGGGATCGAACACGCATTAGGTGAAACACACGCAATCGATCCAGGCTGAACCCTGGATGAAACAGGGATCAAAGGAGGATAAAGCAACCGTGCGTTTTCGCCCACTGTCTCCCCTGGACCACATTAGGGCTTCAGCTAGCTGCCTAGGAACCCTCAAATAGTACCAAACAGTGGGAAAATGTGATCAGATAACGTAACCAAACACATCTGCTTTTTCTTTGCTAGTTCTCCTATGCTGTACATAAACAGGCAATGATGGATTGTCCCTCTTTTTTTACCAGAAATATTGAAAAGACCTGAACTTAATTGCCCTGCATTTATTGCACACACAAAAAGGAGTGAATTGTGGCCCACTTTACAGCATCTACAGTGAAAGTGATTTTTAACATTGCAGAAAACTGTTCCTTGCCAGAGATATAACCCTGTCAAAGCTGCTCCCTCCCTCTCACTGGGCTCCACTGGAAAAAAGCTCATGAATTTGCTACCTCCTGCCAGTTAAAGCTCAGACTGAAATGCAAAACCAAAAGCTGCCAATAGTTATATATTTGATTCAGATGTTGTGGGAGATATTTGCTTTTTCTTTACTGACTATGGGATCAGTCAGGAAAAAGGAAAGAATGCAACAACCCCGAATAGAATCAGCACTTCTACGTGTACTTTTATTTTTATTAAAGAATTGTGGTTTTTTTAGTTTTGGTTTTTTGTGACTAAATTTGTGGGGATGGAACCCTGCAAATTTCTCAGTAGATTTTGATTTTACCCTACTATGCTATCAGCTTTTATATCAAAGAGTCAGCAAGGTCTCATATACACCAAAAAAATTCCCTGTTCTGTTTTAATTGTGTTGCACCACATAGGAACTGATGGCTACTTTGAGAGTAGGATCGGAACTATGAAATTAGCAATTCTGGTCCAGTTTCATGAGAGGTTTTTTTTAAAAGGAGATTAGCACTTTTTGTATCTAGTAGATAAATTCTATAGCGCTCTGTCCCCCTCTTGTGGTTACCAAGCTACAGATGTTGTGCAAGCACTTTGTGTGGCCTCGGCGTAACAAGATTGATGTTTTCATACTGAAATGAGAAGCTGGTGTGTATAGAGATCATGGGTTCTACAGTGTCCAAAGCTAATCCAAAGAGGCAGAAAATTACCATGTACTTTCATGTACCCTGTAAAAATGCTTGGTGTTAAAATAATCCCAGATAGATAGCTTTGAATATAGAAAATGGCAAGGTGATGTGTTAGGATACTTTACAGGAGCCTTGGAGGTGGTAGAAAATGCTGCCAAGTTGCAGGCAACTTATGGCAACCCCTCATGGGGTTTTCAGCGCAAGAGATACACACGGTTTGCCACTGCCTGCCTCTGTGTAGCAACCCTGGACTTACTTGGTGGTCTCCCATCCAGGTACTAACCAGGGCTAACCCTACTTAGCTCCTGAGATCTGATGAGATCAGACTCTCCTGAGTTATCCAGGTCAGGGTTCACTGGAGTCTTATCTAATCCAACTTCCTGCTCAGTGCTGCAAATCCAAAACTGACCTTCTCCTAAAGTTCAACTGAAATCTATCCTCTGTACCTTAAGACCATTGGATGTAGACTTTGGGCGAAAATGCATGGTCGCTTTAGCCTCCTTTATTCCCTGCTTCAGCCAGGATTTAGCCAGGATCGAACAGACGTTCGGCGAAACTCATGTGTTCGATCCTGGCTGAATCCTGGCTGAAGCAGGGAATAAAGGAGGGTAAAGCGACCATGCGTTTTTGCCCTTTCAGTCTGGAGAAGTGGAGAACAAGTCTTTACTGTCTTCTATGTAACAGCTTGAACTGTAAACTGCAAACTTCTGCAAGTCTGTGGCTGTTTCCTAAAGGTTGTGAAAGTACCCTGTGTTTTGTTGTATATATTTATATTTAGCCAGGGATTATCATTTGGCATAATTCAGTCTTTAGTCTGCAAGGCATGATTTTAAAATGTGTGCAGCAGCACATAATACATGTTCTCAAACTTGGGTGCTGAACTTGTGAAAAAGGAAGATAAAGTTCAAGGAGACAGAATTATTATGAGACAGATACATGTGAATAGGATTGTGACTTCAAAAACTACATATTCACATGGTATATTATTAGTCCATTAACAATACAATCCTATGTTGAATTTCTCCAGTCTATTCCCATTAATTTCAATGTGCTTAGACTAGAGTAACTTTCCACAGGAATGTGTTGCAAGTTGTGTAGATTTCCCTGACGAAGATCTTTGAAAGCCACCTCAAATCTACTAGATGCTTCAGAACACTTGACACTTGCTGCTTAAGCTTAGACATCCCCACAATACAAAGAAACACTTTTCAGGTATCCATTACAAATGAAGAAGGAATTCAGTGGAAACAGTTGAATTCCTTCTGTTTAATGTGCACTGAACTACATAAAATGATTCACAATAAGGCCATGCTTGTAGAACTTTGGCAAGGTAATCCTCTGCAAGTAGCTGATCCCAGTTTCCTACCCAGAGTATAAATGTGGAACAAACCTAATTTTTTAACCTAAGTCCACCTTCATCCACCTTGAGGAACTCTCTCAAGTTCCTGAAAAATGTTTTAAAAACCATGAAACAAGTATTTGAGAAGGAGGACAGACACATATTTATTATTACACTGCATCACGGCCTATGTGAAACCTGATGACACTGCATCAAACAAGTGGATGATCAAATAGCCATCTGCTTCCTCTATAGACAGTGGGGTGACTGTATTCTTGAAGTTCATGATTAGTAACCAAGGTAGCTTGTCTGTTTTCACCACCTCCAATCACAGTGTTTAAGATCAGATCTCTTGTTTTGCCACAGAAGTGTTCTCTGGCTGACAGCTGCAATAATTCTGTTTCTTGAGGAATGCCAAAAGCTATATATTTGGACAGGTAATTGGAGTTTTCCATATAGTCATACAAGCTCAATGGGTTGACTAGTTTTTCTCCTCTGTTTTTCACCTTTTTCCAGCAGTGATTCCAGATAGCTAATATAAATTTTGCCTTTTGTAAGGTCTAAATGTTGGTATAACTTATTCAGATCCTATTGTATGGTATTCCAATGGTCTGAATATAGTTGTATTAAACTTACCCACTTGAAACATGATGTCCATATCCACAAAATCTGTAGTTTGGTGCTATTTTTCAGTTGTAAGTTGCTGTAGGTTCTTCTCCAGTTCCCCTAAGAGTCCTACCTTGGCTGCTTTAGTAACATAGCTGTGCGACCAAATAATGCAATACAAATAAGAAGGTAATGCAATAGGTTTCTTAATTATTCTCCTCTGTCTTTTGCTATGTACAAGAGTTTTTAAACAGTAGAGTATGTGTTCTGTTCTGAATCAGAGTATGAAGTTTGCTTTCTATCAGCAAAAAAGCCTTTGAGCACATTCCTGAGGGGGAAGGCGAAGCTCAATAGGAGCCAGAGTGACCCCATGCCAGCGTAAGTGCCCGTTTAATCCAGGATAACAGCGTGGGCCTCTCCTGCTACAGCTGCCACATCGGGACCTAAATCTCAGAAGCGGCAGGCTGTGCCGGCATCAGGGGGCATTCCCAGGATATGCCATGGGGCGGAGTTTACGTTAGTCAGCTTGCTAACCCCCTTCGCCCCAGGAATGCCCTCTTGAGCTACAGAGGGGGTTGTGCCATCTTTTTCAGTGACACAGCCTCACTGTTTGCAATGGGACATTTTCACCGTTTTTTCTTTTTGATATTTTTAAAAGAGCTTAGTTTCTGGGCAAGAATGTATGGGAGACAATGGTCCTTCAGATACCACAGTCCCAAGCCATGTAGGACTAAGTGAAAACCAACACCTTGAATTGGCCTCGGGAGTAGATAAAAAGCCAGTGTAATTGCTGCTGGATTGGGGTCATGTGATGCTGGTAACTGGCCCTGATCAGCAGTCTAACCACAGCATTCTGCACTAGCTGCAGCCTCCAAATACTCTTCAAGGGTAGCCCCAGGTAAAGTGGATCACAATAGTCCAGTCTAGATGTAATTCAGGAATGGATCACAGTGAACCAGGAACAGGCACAGCTGGTGCACCAGCCGAAACTGGGTGAAAACACTCTGAATCACAGCCACCGCCTAATTTTCTAAGATGACCACTGTGTTGAGCAGCACTCTAAAGCTGTGAACTTGATTTTTCTAGGGGAGTGTCCAAGACAAGGGGGATTTGAAATCCCTGGTCTGCCTTTCTACTAACCCAGAGCACCTCTTTCTTGTCAGGATTAAGTTTCAACTTGTTCACCCTCATCCAACCCATTACTGACTCTAAGCACATATACCTACACCTGCGTAAATGAGGGGGCTCCCTCCCTAATTCCTCCCTTCCTTCCTATGTCAGTGACCCACCAATCCTGGCAAGGGGGTTTACAGAAACACTAGTCAGGGGTGATGCTATAGGATGTGAACATCAACTGAGTGTTGTGGTTCGATGAGGTCCCTGTCAGGAACATATCTGCTGAGCTGCTTTCTCCCTCCACCAAACTTCAAGGTGATGCAGGGAAATGGAAACTGAAAGCGCCATAAAAATGGCCAGAACTGGCCTAATTGCTTCAGGTCCAAAAGTCAGAATTAATTTTATTCTGGTTTGTTACACCTTCTGAGTAGGGTTGCCAGGTCCCACTTCGCCACTGATGGGAGGTTTTTGGTGTGGGGCCTGCGGAGGGTGGGGTTTGGGGAGGGGAGGGATTTAAATGCCATAGAGTCCATTGACAAAGCAGCCATTTTCTCCAGGTGAACTGATCTCTATCAGCTGGAGATCAGTTGTAATATCAGGAGATCTCCAGCTACTGCCTGGAGGTTGGCAACCCTACTTCTGAGGTAAATGAACAGTATGTGTTTAGTGCTAATTTTGTTACTTTCCAAATGAATATCCCCAGAAAACAATGTGAGCATTTTTCACATCTAGAAAACCAAATGCTTTGTGAAAACGAATACCAAAAGTATTTACACAAACCCAGTGAACTGATTGTGTTCATTTTTTAAAATCCGAATTCATAATGGTGGGGTGGAGTTTGCTGTCGAATTTTGTACTTTTACTGTCCATTTCTTTGTTCTAAAGAGCAAAGAAAGAGGAGTTATTAGACAGGAATCAGCCAAGCAATGAGAATGTTCTGACCTTAAAAGAGCAATGAGAATAATCTATGAAAGAATAACCTTAAAGTTGTGTTCAGCTATTCCATCACCAAAACTAAGTTCTTCAGGCAAACACCCTGACCGTGTCATTTTGACTCTGCATGACTCTGCTTCAGATAAGGAGGAGAGGTGATGGATTGCATATTGCAAGTGTTTCAAGTACTCCCAATTGGAAAAACAAATAATGAGACAATTAAAGTGACCTACATTAAACAAAACTAGATGGAAAACAATCTGTGGCCTTTACGGAGATGTGCCTTTATAACAGAGTAATAAAACCATGGCAGGGGCATTCTAATCATGTTAGATGATTTTTCGTAACACCTGCCTGAACTCTCCGGTGTCTGATTAGCATTTGATTAATCCACTTCTAAAATGCCATCAGAGATGCTGCATCAGCGGTACTTTGCAAAAGTGTTTTCCTCTCCACATTGATTGCATCTGAATTAATTAAACTGAGTGCTGAGACAGGATCAATATTGATGTAACAGAAGTTTATGAGGTTGATATGGCTATTCAGACAAGAGGGTTGTAGGGGCATCACACACTCTGGATTTGTCCCCCTAGTGTTTAGAAAATGTCACTCACATTAATATTCATTGACCTTATTTTGGTAATTTCTGTCTACAAGAGCGGCAATGATGCAAACTAATTAGCTCTGCCTTGCAAAACAATTATCAACTCACAGGCCCCACAGAAAAATCTATTGATTCTTAGGTGTCACATTTAATAAATCTCCCCCCCCCAAAAAAAAGAATTGAATGCATATCCTAGACACAGTACTCAATTGATAGGACCCCCCACTTTATTTCACTATTACAATTATATGTGGATCTCATAAGCCTACAATGGGGACAAATAACAGAATCAGCATTGAGTTAGATGTATGAATGGGCCACAACTTTATTAATATTTCTACTTCCGAGTAGCTTGATGGTGCAGGGGGAAATGAAGCCGCACAGCACAGAGGGCAAGCTGGGGCCTGGCGCATCTTCACCAGCCAGGCTGTCCTGCTCTCAGCAGCATGGGTCAGAAATAGGACCTGCTTAAGTTCAGGAGTAGGCATTCCAACACAAGAGGAAAAAAAACTCTTTTTGCCTATGGTCAGATTTCTTTCCTCCCCTGCCTCCACATACAAGCGAACCCACTCTTTTCACACATATCTTTAACCACCCTTTTCATGCCACCTCACTAGGCCAAAGTATACATGATATCAGGAGACCCATATTTTTAGACTCAGGTCTGTTCTGATCACATGTAAAGTGGTATAATAAGGACCATTACCTAGTAGGGCTGAATTCTTCCCCAAGCATCACTTTTGCTTTCATAGTCTGTTCCCAGAGTTCATTTTCCTCGCAGCTAGGTTTTGATACCACATTATCTTGTGGTAAGTGGTCAATTTACTGTCAGGGCCAGTAATGGTATATAAGTCTATATATAAAATAAAGGAATATACTTCATGCACTTCTTTCAACTCCTGGTTTATGTAACTTCACCTTGTCATTCTATCGGTCACTTGTTTCTAAAATGCCTCTCCCAAATTCAAAAGTCACTGACATTTCAAACTCTGAATATCAGATGACAAACATTTTGAGAAGTTTGGATGCAAAAGTAGTGGACAGGATAACAGCAATGGGGAAAATTGGAGTTTGTAAATAAATAGGATAAATTAGGTAAAGGAATTAAGAAAAAAGAGTTACGAAATAAATTATCAGAATATGTTTAAGAATAGACAGGAAATCATTGAGGGGATGTCATTAACATTTTATCTTGAAATATGGATTGTATTCTAACTGGAAGAGAATGAGGAACAGTCTAGGATGAAGATACATTTTTGGCTCACAACTCCTTATTCTGTATTAGAAAAAAAGGCTCAAAGATATTTTGCTTCACAGTGCAATCCTAAACACAGTCACACCCTTAAAAGTTCATTGACTCAAATGGATTTAGAAGAGTAAAATCTGTTTATGATTGCATTTTAAGTCAAGCAATGTTAGGAAATATACTGCCAAGCCTAACAGAATGCCTGTGTAGTTAATACCGGCTTTTGATAAGGTACTTACCAAAGACTCTTGAGTAAGCTTGGCCATCATGGGATAAGAAGTCAGGTCCTTTTATAGATCAAAAACTGGTTCAACAAAAAAAAAAAAACAGAGAGTAGGAATAAATGGGCATTTCATTGTTGTGGTACCTGTGCAGTCACACATGGGTTTTTGCATAGGTGCTGGCCTGCCATGGAGAGATTTTGAAGCTCAAAGCACTAGAGGGTGCTTCTTCACCCTCCCCCAAGCTGCTTTCCCACTTTTTCCAGCATAAAAAGACAAAGTGGAGCACCCTTCTAGGGCTGTTGAAAAAAGATTCAGTAAAATTCGGATTCGGCAAAATCCGGCCCGTTTTGATCCAGGAAATGCCAAAGTCCAAACTCCCCTGTTTTGGATCTGTGGAATTCGGCACGCGATTCAAAGTTCGGGGAAAAATTCGGCCAAATAAAGCCATTAAAAACACATTCGCGCCTTTCCGCGGCTCCGGGGGGGCATTTTGGAGGTAGAGGTCCCAAACTTTCAGTGTAGCTTGAAGTGACCCTTCTTGCAAGAATCCCCAAGCTTTGTGAAGTCTGGATCAGGCCCCCCCGAGATATGGGGCCCGGAAGGGGTCCCCCCTCTTTAATGTGCATCTTTATTCCATTAAAAACACATTCACGCCTTTCCGCAGTTGGGGGGGGGCATTTTTGGAGGTAGATGTCCCAAACTTTCAGCATAGTTTGAGGTGACCCTTCTTGCAAGAACCCCCAAGTTTTGTGAAGATTGGATGAGGGGGGCCCGTGATATGCGGTCCCCCCATCCACCCAGTGGAATGAATAGAAATAAATAGACAGTTTGGACTCGGAGTTTGCAAAACCATGCAAAGCAACACGTGACGCGACCTTGACACAACTGAAGCCCCTCACCCTCAAACCAGGTAGAGAGAGAGACCCAAGCGGGCACACACACACCCAGGCAGAACGGGCGAAGCCCCCCCTCAAACCAGTACGGCGCGGCTCAACCCCAAATGGGAAAAAAAGAGGAGAAGGTGCAGCCCGGGTGCCGAGCGGAGAGAGACTCGCTAGCCACCGCACCGACTCAACTTTACACTTTAAAACTTTAAAAGCAGAACACACACTCTCGCAGAGGCGAGCGGGCACACACACCCCTCGGCAGAACATGTGAAAGCCCCCTTTGGCTTCCCCCCCACCCACAGAAACTGCTCCCCCCCTCACACACTCAGACTCTGCTTCCCCCCCCCCACACACACACAGTGAAAAAATTATAGAGAAAAGCCCCAAAATGGGTCTTACTGTGGATGTCTTCTCAGGAGTAATCCAATACGATTCCATTTATGCACGGGAGGTTTTGCCCTGGATTTGCCGCTCTCTAGATGCACAGGATCGCGCCTGCTCGCAATCATTCCAGTGGGTGAATGGGGGGAGACTGCATATCTCGGGGGGCCCTGATCCAATCTTCACAAAACTTGGGGGTTCTTGCAAGAAGGGTCACCTCAAGCTACACTGAAAGTTTGGGACGTCTACCTCAAAAAATGCCCCCCCCCGAGCCCTGGAAAGGCGCGAATGTGTTTTTAATGGAATAAAGATGCACATTAATGAGGGGGGACCCCTTCCAGGCCCCATATCTCGGGGGGCCCTGATCCAATCTTCACAAAGCTTGGGGTTCTTGCAAGTAGGGTCACCTGAAGCTACGCTGAAAGTTTGGGACCTCTATCTTCAAACATGCCCCCCTGGAGCCGCGGAAAGGTGCGAATGTGCACACGCACCCCCCACGGGGATCTCTCTCACACAAATTCTTTCTCTCCCCGGACCGTGCAGCAGCTGGGCTCACACACTCAACTGCGACTGATTGGCCAGAAGAGGACCCAGCTTGGCCACCGATTGGCCGCAGGAGAATGCTGCTTACTAACTGACCGTTATGCTGCTGATTCTGAGCCCCCGAATTTGCCGGATTTATTCGGTGAGCCCCGAACTCGCTGAATTCAGCTCATTGTTTCCCCGCCTTTTTTGAATTTGGTTCCATCCGAACTGAAAATTGCCAAATCGGGGAAAATAAGGCTGTTTTTCAGTTCGGGACAACCGAATAGACATCCCTACACCCTTCTTTCAGTTCTCTCTCTGCTGCCAGTGGAGAGAGGTTGCTTTTCTTGAAGCTCCTCATGAAAAGAATGAAGTAAACTGTGGCCGCTGGGCTTTTCATGTCTGTCGAGAACTGAAATCACATCTAAAAAAGCGTTTAGAGCAAACAGCCTTAGTCATCAGTTCCGCTCTGGCAAGGCCAAGGGGGACAGAGTCGAGGTGCATGCGCAGTTCGGGATTTCCCCCTCGAGTGCGCAGGTTCGGTGGCAAAAACACAGTAAATAATGCACAGCTCTGTCAGTTCAAAAAGTTACAGATTTTGGAGCATTATGGATATTGGATTTTTGGATAAGGGATACTCTACCTGTATTACTGGTTTCACAGAAGTCAAAAGTCCTCCTGTATTCTGTAATCCTTCTTTGAGGTAAAATCACTTTCACAGATAAACTCTTGGCGAGAAGTCAAAAGTCCTTGTTCTGTAATCTTCCTCAAATATAAATTATTGCCAATAATGACGGGCTGCTGGCTCTCTCCCCCTTTCAAAGTTGTCTTCCTCAGAATAATTCTTGCTTATCCATAGTAAAATACCTCAATACATTATCAACATTCAAACAATCACAAGGATTTTGTGATTATTTATTTGAATGTTGATACTGTATTGAGGTATTCTACTACAAGAAGTAAAGTGTACCTTCACAACATGCTGAAAAAATGTGGGAAGGGGGTCTGTACTTTTTAGAATTTGTATAGTTTATCTTGTAAATATTTAAACTACAGAGAATTTTACCAATCACTTTTAGGCCAGTTCCTAATAATTCTCTAACCACTCAGCTATTTGAGTTTACCCTGTGATGTGGATGCATGAGGGGAGTTAGTCCTTAAATTTTCAAAAAATAAATAATATGTTACCACAAAGAACATGATGAGTTTTATTAAGTGTTGTATAGCCTTACAAAATAAGAACCCTCATGGTTACTCCCAGCGTGGTGTAGTGGTTAAGAGCAGTGGACTCTAATCTGGAGAACCAGGTTTCATTGCCCACTCCTCCATATAAGTGGTGGACTCTAATCTGCTGAACTGGGTTTGTTTCCCCACTCCTACACATGACGTCTGATGGGTGACCTTGGGCTAGTCACAGTACTCTCCGAACTCTCTCAGCCTCTCCTACCTTACAAGGTGTCTGTTTGAGACTCCTTAAGGCAGAGAAAAGCAGGGTATAAAACCAGCTCTTCTTCTTCTTCTAAACTGTCTTACTTCACAAATGCATTAAACGATTCCATTCACAAGTAGGCAATGGTCTTCTGAAAAACTAGTTGAGATTAATAAAGTTCTCCTGCTTCAAAATTTGCAATAGCTGAGGTACAATTCTGCAAGATGACAAAATGATGTGTGGAGAAAAACATCCAAGGGCATTAAAGCAGAACAGATTGATCAGGAATAATTATTAAGAAGAAGAGTTGGTTTTTATATGCTGACTTTCTCTACCGCTTAAGGGAGACTCTTAACCACTACACCGTGGTGGCTTCCCTAAATAATTAAATAAATCTTTCAAACTGACTGGAAAAAGAAAGGACTGTGCACACCAGCTGTCTATCTACTCTTACTTCAACATGGAGCCACAGGTGCTTGAAAAAAACATCTGTAAGCAAAAATAATAACTTAAGTTTTAAGAATCCTACACTTTTATCTTCATAAATCACCATGACAATTACAAAGCTTACCAGTTTGAAACAAGAGAGAATATAAGCTAGATAAAGTGCTCAGCACTTTTCAGATATAATCTCCATTCCAACTTGGACTCTCCATTAGCAATGACAGGGTCAAATGGTGCCAGAGTGCCAACTTGTAAAGTTGCTTGAGATACTATTCAGTTTATTCAGTCTGAGGACATGGCCATGATCTTGGAGGTTTGAGGCCTATCACCGGTATGTTTGACCTTTGCCCTTCCTGGATACTTCAATGTGCTGTGGAGGGGGGGTGGATAACTGGGTCCAAGAGGTAGCTAATGCCTTTTTGAGAGAGGGTGTGGTTGCACCAGCCTTGAAACAGGCAGTGCCACTTCCACTTGGTGTAGTGGTTAAGAGCAGTGGTTTGGAGCGATGGACTCTAATCTGGAAAACCAGGTTTGATTCCCCACTACTCCACATGAGCAGCTGACACTAAT
This sequence comes from Euleptes europaea, assembly GCF_029931775.1. Lineage (NCBI taxonomy): Eukaryota > Metazoa > Chordata > Lepidosauria > Squamata > Sphaerodactylidae > Euleptes > Euleptes europaea. The sequence goes on from NC_079313.1 coordinate 74,144,446, forward strand.
CTGATGAAATGGGTTGGTTTCCCTACTCCTCCACATGAAGCCAGCTGGGTGACCTTGGGCTAGTCACAGCTCTTTTAGAGCTCTCTCAGCCTCACCTACCTCACAGGGTGTCTGTTGTGGGGAGGGGGAGGGAAGGTGATTGTAAGCCGGTTTGATTCTCCTGTTGATTCTCCCTTAAGTGGTAGAGAAGTCGGCATATAAAAACCAACTCCTTCCTCTTCTTCCTCTTCTTCTTGGTTTGCTGGCACATTGTTTTGTGTAGCTCTGTTTTTCTTTCTCTTTTGCTGTAGCCTCCTCAGTGTTTCCTACCAACACAGGAAAGGAGGCTGTCCTGCCCCTGAAGCGAAAGTCAGCCACTCAGATGAGCCCATAGGAGTGCTGCTCCAACATCCAATGACCTTCGAGAAGGGGGATGAGATGTTGGAGGGAACACAGGAGAAGAGGGAGTTCAGTTCTGCCTCAGGGAGAGAGCAGGGACAGCTCAGGTCTGGGTCAGGAAAAAGAGCAGACAGAGCTCTGCCTGGGGCAGAGCGGATTAGCTCTATCTCTGGGAGAGAAGAGAGTGCTCAATTGTTAGGCCTGTCTCCAGTGATAACAGACCTTGTACAATTTAGTCTGACTCTGCAGAATGGATAGGATGGTGTGGGTGGAATCCTGTGTGTGAGTAGGGTTGCCAAACTCCAGTTACTAGCTGGAGATCTCCTGCTATTACAACTGATCTCCAGCCGATAGGGATCAGTTCACCTGGAGAAAATGGCCACTTTGGCAATTGGACTCTATGGCATTGAAGCTCCTCCCCTCTCCAAACCCCACCCTCCTCAGGCTCTGTCCCCAAAACCTCCCACCGGTGGCAAAGAGAGACCTGGCAACCCAATGTGTGAGAGAGGATCCAACCTAGTGACTAGTCAATAAAAGTCTGTTTGTGCCTGAAATCATTGTAAAAAACTCCAAAGTACTCTCTGAAGTCATAACCAGTTTATATTTTTGTGCCTCTGCAAGGTTTCTACTTTGCCTACCTGGAGACCTGTTTTGCTGGTTGGTTTCTTTAAAACCAACCTGTAAATAAATAAATCTTCTTAGTTGTCTATATATTAATCCAGTCTCAGTGATCACAATAATGTCATTGTGCACCACAACATTTACCTCACAGCAGCAAACCCAAAGCTTTCTACCTGTAGGACTCCTGGAAACTGAGGGGAAGGTTTATACTTCAAAATGAACCTAGATCCCCAAAATCTTAGGAGGCTGTGTGCGTTCCTGCAGTAGTGGGGGAAAAGGCCTGTCACACCTACCAACCCTGCTATTTAGATATTGTCCCAGAGGTCCATTAGAGCAGACCAGAACTGCATTGTTGCTCCTAAACGCTTACATTTTCATCCTTTACAGTTTCCCTTGGTTTTAAATGTCAGGCTAATATTTAATGGGTGGTTAGGGTTCAGCTCAGCATTCTCCATCAATCATCATCACTTACCTAGTTCATTAATACAATTATACTTTTTCAACTCTGGTTATGTTTGAGACTCAAATGTACCAGCAACAATCAGAAACTAGGGAAGAGAATTTATAGCAGTAAAGCATTCCCTTCCCCCTTGTAATGGTATGCAAGCTTTGACCTCCAAGTGTAATTTTCTGCAACATTTAAGGCGGATAAAGTATCTTTAGCAGCTAATGGAAAGCTCCAAGGGACCATTATCTAACTAGAAAGGAGATGGAAGATTTAACATTCTTGTTAGCTGCACTTTTGGAACACAGCCACATCATGTCAATGGTTTTTTAAGCAGTCATCTATAACAGTTTCAGAGGCAGGTGAAAAAATATGTATTGTGGAGGAAATTGCTATTGATATAGACAAGTGCAGGCAGTGATGAGTAACTACTAACATCAGGTGTGGAGAGAACAAGTTTGCCGGTTGGAATGCAAAACTAGTAGCGAGTCAAAGTTAGGACAACTGAGACCCTGATTTTCAAAGACATGAGCAGAAAGAATACTGATGATTTAATGTAGCAATCTTGCCAAGGAACTTGCCTTCATAGAATGAGCCTTTCACATTTCCCATAGGCAAAAAGCAATGGAATTTCCAGTGACCATTGAATGATTCATACTTGGATTTACCACCTTATTTCCCCCTCGGGATCTGTGGAGATTGCAGCCATGGGGGTGGGGGGGTGGGTAAGATATGAAAGTGCCATGGCTGCTGCTGGCTACCACATGCCTATGATTTAGGGACAAACTAAATGATATTGTGTCCCTGGCTTTGCCACAGGTATGCAGTGCCATTTTAAAGCCCTGATTTTTACTGTTCAAAACACTGTGGGGGCCTGGTCCTGCTGGAGATGACAATGGTGGGGAGGCTCCCCAGTGCCATTTTCAAGATCTGAAATGGCATGGCTGTTTCAGCTCTCAAAAATGGTGTGGCGGGAGACTGGAGTAGTGGCATTTCTCCCTTCCAATTGGATCTTGCAAGGGATCAGAGGTAAGTGTTCTCAGCCAATCACTTTTGGACACAAGCCCCAGAGAAGAAATTTACATGGAGGAGGTTGTATCGAGCTGTGCTTGGGCTACTCCACATGCAATTGATATGAATCCTGAACTGATAATGTCCTACCCCAAAATTGGCAATCACAATAAATTCCCTCCCCCACCAAATCCCTGATCGAAAATTAGGAATTTGTTTGCAGAGTACATCCCTAGAAAACACTTGCAGATGCTGACCTTTCCCACACTATCCTCTCAGACCCTCAAATAGTTGATACTGCAACAGTGAGGTGATGAGGAAGGAGGGAAGGGAAAAATTGTCCCTACCTTGCTTTTACACCATTAAAGCCTGTTGCAACAATGAAAGCACAACTGGTAAAAAGAAGAAGGGAGAGCAATTTTAACCAATTCCCCCCTCCTCACCCCAGTCCCCCAAGTCTTGTTGCTCTGTCCTCACATAGGTTCCATAATTATCAATTTCAGCTTTTTGGAGATCTCAGGGAGTTGCTGAGGGGAAGGTGGATGGCAGGAAAGATCTATGTCTGTGAGCTTGTGTTTCATTGGATCCAACCCAATGCTTTTACTGAAATACCTGCAAAAGAAATAATTATATAAAAAAAATTACTAGGACACACATTTTCTGTGCCAACAAAGTTTTCACCCATCGTTCACTTATTTTTCCCTCCAATGACTACAGTTTCTTTTGATTACTAAGAGATTCATAGTGTTTTGTGTGTGTGTGTGTGTGTGTGTGTGTGTGTGTGTGAGAGAGAGAGAGAGAGAGAGAGAGAGAGAGAGAGAGAGAGAGAGAGAGCATACTCCAAAGTGTTTTGTTCAGACAGATAGTCACACTTATCAGTTTCCATGAGAGTGGATAAATAACTGCTTTGGGGAAGGGCATATTTTAAAAAAACACAAGGATACTTTTTTATATGGTATCATCTTTGAACTGAATTCTGCCAAGCCAATATTTCACATCTCTCAGGAGCAGGTGTTTTGAAAAGTTATCCAAACCCCTTAAGCCAACAAAGCAGAAGGTGGGAGGAGAGTAACCAGCAGATGTGTTCCTTGATTCCAAAGTAATTAGAAGCAGATCCTGGAATTTTTGAGGAGCAAGCTGAGGAACTGTGGATCAGCCCCATATACAGACACTTAATCTATTGTTCCCCAGTTCAGGAAGGAGAAGCTTTTGATGGTGTGGGCCAGGCTCGTCTCATGTAGCCTAGTCTCCTGCGGGTAGACATCAGTCATAAACACTTTGGAAAATTTAGATGCTTTTTTTAGAAAAAGGAGAGGAAAAATGTAAGTGCACAGCATATTTCAAAGACGTCTGGTTTGGGTGATAGCCCAGACTTCTTGGCTTTCCATTTCTTTCTTAGTCTTGTGAAGAATGAATGTGTTTTGCCCCTCCCCATTATTGTTACACATGTATATATGCACATGTGTATGCGTTGTATAGGTCAGTAAACACTTAAAAGCTACAGAATATATACTATAATGTGACTGTCTGAAAGTGACTGTCTGGTGGAAGAAAAAAGAGCTAGAGTTGAGGTTTCTTGTCTCTATAATGTGCTCATATTCACCCATGCATCATATATCTGTACAAGAAAAAACTTGGAGACATACATAAAGTTTTTAACAGTGCAGTCCTAAGCATGTTATAGTCTAAACTGACTGAAGTCAATTGTCTTAGAAAGGTGAAACTCTGCTTAATAATATGCCTCAAGCGTGTGAGCCATGAACTCACTAGGTGGCTGTAGGAATCACACCATTATCCTCTCTCTCCCCAATCTTCAATATAACAATAATAATATTGTTCATTGTTGATTTACTATTGCATTTTTATACTGTCTTTCTTTTGTGATGGAGCGCAAGGCAGCTTCTGCAGGATTTCCAGGGTTTCTCTCATCCAAGCACTGACCAAATCCATTCCTACTAAAATTACATCTCTGAAACAAGTGCTGTATTAATGCTAATATTATTCAAGATAAATGGAGGAGAGTGAATGAGGAGAGAAAAAAATCTGGTGGTGTGTGCGTAAGTGGGTGAAATGCATTTGTAAGATTTAAAAAGGTAAAGGGATTTAGGGGAGATAATTTTCCTTGTTGGCTCTGTGCCTTTACTCTAAGACAGCAGTTCTTTTCCTCACTGCAATATTACCCCCAATTGTGATGCTGAATTTCCCTCTGTATGAGCATATGACAACTGTTCATAGCTATGGCAGAACTCAACTGGAGTGCTAAATTTGTCTGTGGTGGCCCCAATGTCTGGGGCCAGGCTAAGATCCCCCCCCTTTTCTATCCATGACTGAAGCCCATTTACTTCATGAAATAGAATAGGAGAGCCATCGAGAATGGAGCCAGCTCTTAAATGCCTAGCCGACTCCAGCATCTGCATCTCCCCGCTCTCGGTTTAGTTTCTTGGTATGATGCTAGAGTGTGGTGGGACCCTGGGAACTGGCTGCTATACATACAGATATATAGAATGTGTGTGTGTTCATGCATTTGTTAGCCTTTAATGAATAGATCAAATAGCCTGCTAACAGTGCCAGTCGAAATTGTATCCTTGCTTGGCAAATGCCTTTAGCAAGATTCAGAAAAGTGCTGACGCTTAGCATAAAATTTGTCCATTAGCAACAATATGATATACGTAAGACAGGTTTTCTGTGACACTGATTAAGTGATTGCAGATGGAGAAAGGATAATGCCAAGGGTTGCCCTGAACTTGGGGGAGTGAACACTTCTAGTGCAGCAAGGGTGCTTTCAAGGGGCATGGTATATTAATTGAAAACATCTCAGAAGCAAACATTTTTGCACTCAGTCACTGTCCCTCTCAGCAGCTGCTTTGACACATCCTTATATGTACTATTTCTTGCTTTCTACACAGTCCCATCCAGTCAATAGCATAAAGATAGGGGACCAGGTGGCCAATCGCATCTGGCTATATGGGGAAATTATTGAGAGTTGCCAGTGCAGCATGGCAAAACTGGGCAGAGTTTCCTGGTTGTTTCAACAATGCAGAGCAAGAACTTCTTTAAGTTCTTGCTCTGCATTGTTGAAACAACCAGGAAACTCTGCCCAGTTTTGCCATGCTGCACTGGCAATTTCATTGCATGACCTTATAGCACACCACAGCACAATGGAGTATAATGCAGGGATCCACTTATCTTGTTGTGCTGGACCTTGAAGGTTAACAGCAGCACCAGCACAGCACACTGCAGGAAGACAAGGAACATAAATTTGGTTTGCTTCTCCCATTGGGGAATATTTTCTCTTAGCATATGAAGCATAAGAAATAGGTTGTGGCACAATAAGTCATAGCATCAGAAAACAATGGAGGATTGATGTATAATAGGTCAGCAAGAGAGTTGTAACTTAGTTATCCTATCACTCCTTTCACATAGCATGTACATTATTCCAAGATTAGTGAGGGGGGGGGAGATTTACTAAGGATGATATCATTAACAAAGAGTTAATGTTTGGAGGAGAGGTCATCTGCCTCCTGGTGACGTCCGGGAAGAAGAAGCTGTTGTTAAGATGGTTGCTGGAATTGTTACAGCTAGGATCTCTAGGCTCAAATTGTATTATATGTAAATAAACTTCTTGAGTTCCTTTACAAGCATCTAAGATCAGTTCTTTGGGGAACTTGGGGGGTCATCCTAAATTCCTATTATAAGATTGACCTAGGGAAACCAGGTCTTCCACTTCTGCTGCCCACCAGCCCACTGAGGGCAGGCAGGAGGAAAAATCTTTTTAAAATTGTACCATGCTGACAGTGCAACATCACTTCCTCCAAATATGCAGAAGTGATGTCACATCGCCAGTGTGATGTCACTTCCCAGTATTCACTGGAAGTAATGTCACAGAGTCATTCTCTTGGTCCCAGCCTCCTCTTCCTCACTACACAGACCTCAATGAGCCCTGGGACTATGGTCTTTGTTCTATTGAGACAAACATACATGTATCCATATCTGTATTTATATGTTTTCCTAATGGGGCCAATCCCCAGGGCTCTTTCATGTCAGAAAAATGGCATAGGAGGCAGAATTAGGGGAGGGGCTGTGGCACAGTGGTAGAGCATCTGCTTGACATGCAGAAGGTCCCACGTTCAGTCCCCGGCATCTCCAGTTAAAGAGACTAGGCAAGTAGGTTATGTGAAAGACCTCTGCCTGAGACCCTGGGTAGCCACTGCCGGTCTGAGTAGACAATACTGACTTCGGTGGACCAAGGGTCTGATTCAGTAAAAGGCAGCTTCATGTGTTCAATTAACCTCCTCTTTCATGCTGTGGTCCTTGTCAGAACTGGAATCCAGTGCAGCTGCTTACTATTTTTTTTTTTTTTAAGCCAGGAGCTCCATTCAGAAAACTGCCAGCACCATGCCTCATTTTGCTCAGAGTCTGGTGTGTCATTTGTGACATAAGAGTTTATAGTAAACTCTGCCTCTTCTAAGTATCAGTGGCTATTAATGTTTTAATTGACAACCCAACAGAGATAAGACAGAGAACTGGCTTGTTATCATTATCTGCAGGAAAGTCTGGCTCCTTTTACAAGGATATCCGTTAACTGGATAAGACAAAGGATATGTGACATACAGTTTCAACTTATGAGTCTTTCTGCCTCTTCAAAGTAATTTTTAACATTAATAATTTTACTGTCTAGATATGATTAACCACCATAGGTGTACAGTCAGAGTTATCACACTCCTCCCAACCCTACTAATTTCTATAGGGCACAAGTCAGCTTGAGCATGCAAAGAACCCAGGGCTAAAGGAGCACTGTCATTCCAGCTGACTCTGTTTTGATTCATCGTAGACCTTGTGCCCCAGCCTCAGGTTTTTGAAAAATACCACATGCAGAGGGCTCTGTGCAACCTTAAGATTCCAAAATTAATGCTGTAGAGCCACTAATAACTTTACTTAACAAGAGGACTCGAGGAATGTCAGCAAAAATTTAAGGGACATGAATGACAGAAACCTGTTTCTCAAGCCAGGATACCAAATTTGTACATAGAAGAAGAGTTGGTTTTTATATGCTGACTTTCTCTACCACTTAAGGCAGAATCAAACCAGCTTACAATCACCTTCCCTTCCCCTCCCCACAACAGACACCCTGTGAGATAGGTGGGGCTGAGACTAGCCCAAGGTCACCCAGCTGGCTTCATGTGTAGGAGTGGGGAAACCAACCTGTTTCACCAGATTAGCATCCGCCGCTCATGTGGAGGAGTGGGGAATTGAACCTGGTTCTCCAGATCAGAGTCCACTGCTCAGAACTACTGCTGTTAACCACTATACCACAATAGAATCCCTTCCAAATCCAACACCATTTTGGATTTTGTTCCCAATCAGCAGCCAAAAAGTAATTACAGCCTCCACAGGCAACTGAAAGGACTGGTGGTAAAAATGGCTATGTGGGTCCCCTTGGATTGGACAATTTTACGTTACCGTAGGCTGTTTTGCATTATGACAGAGCTGGATGTAGTTGGATGGTCCACAGAATATCCATCAGCTTCCATCATGGTCCAATGTTTTCTGAATGTTGCAGACATTTCAGGACAATCTATACACAAACACCTATCAATATAAAATGCCTCCACCGGTGTGTTAGAGTTAGACCCCATATGTTACTTACTGGTGAAGGGATTATGGCAGTGTACCCTTTGTGCATGAAGCACCCTTCAACAGTCAGTACGATTAGCTCTGGTTGTACAGAGCCAGGTCATACTCTAAGCAGCAGGAGAATATGAATGGGACAAAGGGAGCTTTGTTTTGCAGTTCCAAGCTGGGCCAAGCATGGTATGCATTTTTTGGGATTTGGAAGCAGGATCAGGGCAAACATATGCTCCATTTCCTACCTGGCCTCCACTATAATTGTATACACATGGACCATCTGCACCACAACCTTGGAATGTTCCAGGCAAGAATTGAGTTGTATTTGTCTTATTCATTACTGAGTAGTAGAAATAATGTACATAGGGTGAATTGCTATTATTATTATATAACACGTTTGGCAATAATAAATTATTCTACCATCTTTTATTCTTTTTATAAGGTTATTCTTTCTTCATTCCAATTGTATTTTTTATCTGAAAATTAATATCATTTAGATTAAAAATACATATTTTTCTTTTGGTTGCCTATAATATGGAAGCAGATTAAAAATAATCCCTTTCCATGGCTTCCCTCTAAATATTCCATCCACATATACTTACATGAGAGTAAGAGTGATGGATTGTGAACAAAAAAGAAAAGAACAGAAATGCATTTTATAAGTCAGTGCTCATCTTTGCTTGCTCTGGTAATTTCTACTTTTTTTACCCAGTCAACATAGTCAAGTCTTTCTGTGATAAATATATATTTTACACAGACTTATGTACAAAACAAACTTTTAGGTTTTGTGGATTCGGTTCTTTTTGTCATTAACCTAATAACTTCCATGAATTCTTAGGGGTCTCCCCCCCCCCATCCCTTGGATTAACTGCCCCCAGTGTAAAGTAGTTTATTTCCAGAAAAAAACTTGGCTACAGGGGGGGAAAAAGTATAGAGGCTAGATGAAAAGTACCAAGCTGATGCCAAAGTATTTATATAATGAAACAGAAAGGAATGGTCAGCCAAGCCATAGCAAATGGCTTTCATGCAAAGAAACTGAAAAACTAAATTCACTTTATGAAATTGCCAAAAAAAATCCATAAGGCAGGTGGTGAATATTTTCTCCATCAGATGATCTGAATCTCATCCAGCAGACAGCTATTTTGGAAGGCCCATGAAAACGCATTTTTCCACATTACAGTAGGGAAACAAATATGTCTCCTTTTATTATAATTTCTCATGTTATTGTGATGTCATCTTAAGAATTTGCCTGACTAAAAGCATGAATATACTACAGCAGTTTCACTAGATATGCTGCTCTTGGTAGTTCACACTACATATGATTACCAGATCCTACTTAGTCCTAACTTTCTGGGTGGTCTTTCAATATGCTATCTCTGACTGAGCAAGGACGCAACAGCCCTGGATTCACCCAGGGTTTGCTTTTGTGGCTGGGGGCTTGGGAGCAAGGGAGGGGATAAGGGTTTTTACTAGGGTTGCCAACCTCCAGGAGGTGGCTGGATATCTCCTGGGATTACAACTGATCTTGCAATGCTCTAGAGTAGGGTTGCCAACCTCCAGGTACTGATTGCAAGGGAGGTATCTTAAGACTATGTGACCGTGGTGCAGGTACTATAGATACTCTGTGTCACATCACTTTTGAATGCAACTATTTCACCGAGGCTAGAAATATTTTAATTTTTCCTTTACTCCAAAATATAGATCAAGCAGAGACATTACCCCTTTTATTAGAAGCTCATAGTAGACCTATCACTCTTACAGTTGAGAAATGTTATGCCCTTGTGATTGATTTATGCAGCTGTTCAGATGTGGTCTGGTTTTTTATATTGTAGTAACCTGCTTAAAATGAATAAGTCAAGAAGCAGTTTGAGGGGGAGAGAGAGGAAGAAAGAGAGAGAGTAGACTGAAGTAGACACAAGGAAGTGGGAAATGGCATGCCACGAGAACTGGTCCATTAATGCTAGATTAGGATCTAACAGTGCATTTTGTGCAGTGTTATCCCAGTGTAAATCCTTTGAAATACATGGGATTAGACTATAATAACTCTGTGTAGGATTTCACCATCAGTCACCACATTGTACTAGATGAAATCCATTATTACTGATTAGGACTGCAATCGTTAGTCCGTTATGTGGTTAGATTGAAAACATTTTCATCAGGCAGTATAATTGCTTTTTAATTGTTAACTGTTTTAATACAAGTATGTACAACAACTGTAGGTGATATGCGCAGTCTTAGAATATTATTGTGCCTCTGATATGTGCATAAATCATCTAAAACCAACATAATAATTTTAAGAAGAATTTTTAGTTCACAATCTTTAACTGGTAACACACCCAAACATTCAGTATAAGAAGAGCATGTAAGGCTGGCAACTTACTGATCCGACTGGAGGCAAAACTTTTCATAGCTAGAGATACAGATCAAGCATCAGTTAGAAACACAGGAACAGGGATGCTAAAGATGTTGGCAACTACAGTAGAATAGTTGGTAAGGTTGTCAACTTCCAGGTGGGGTCTGGAAATCTCCCAGAATTACAACTGATCTCCAGGCTACATAAACCGCTTATGATTTATTTGTTCACTTATTTAAAGAAGAAGAATTGGTTTTTACCTTTCTCTACCTTTTAAGGAGAATCAAGCCCGCTTACAATCTCCTTCCCTTCCTCTCCCCACAGCAGACACCTTTATCCCACTTCTCCTTGAGAAAATGGCTGCTTTGGAAGGTGGAGTCTGGAGTGAAGTTTAGGGAGGGGAGGTGGTCCCTCCTCCCTAAACTGCACTCTCCCAAACTCCAACCTGATGTCTTCAGGTATTTCTGAACCCAGAGTTAGCAACCGTAATGGTTGGTCACTGTTATCACCATTCAGTACTATAATGCTTTACAGCAAGTCTCAAAGAGCCAAACATACTGTTTATAAACCAAATAGGTAACTTATGAACTCTGATTTTACTTAATTTGTGGAACTCAGAAAATGAAGAATGATATTCTTTCTCCTATTCCCAGTCCTCATATCTAAATCAACAACCCAGGCCAAGATAGTATGCAAGACAGACAGACAGACAGACAGAGTGATGTATTATAAGTTTGTTATAAATTATCAAGCTACTGGAATTATCAAGCTTTATTGGATAGCCTGGATTTTGAGATGAACAAAACAAAATCTAGCCTTACTTAAATACTGTCCAAACATTGCATATTGAAAAAATGAGCCAGTCCAGAATGAAACTAAGAATGGTATTTGGGGCATATCCACTCGAGTCATATTTTTGGATAATTTTGTTTAAAGGTATTCAAACATGGACTCTGATTCCTTAAATTGAAATATTAATAAGTACTATAAATTACAATACATTGATGTACGTGAAAGTCAGCTGAGCAGCACGTTTGGCTGTTTGTGAATTTCAGTACTTTTTTATAACATTTGAGCCCACATAACCTCAGGGTCCTTGGAAATTTGTCACACATGTCTTGAGGTGTCTAACCTCCCACAATAACTTGCCTTGGCCACTGAGGTATTAAAGTTGGCCAAGTTTAGTAAAAGATAGACATTTGCTTTAAATTCTGTTTGTTCCCTAGAATATTTTTCTTTTTGGAAGGTCACCAGCTGTGATCAAGAAATCACATTAATGGCTAACTGAAATCAGAATAGTTTTGAATGGACTCAGTAATATCCAGCAAATCAAATAACAAGACATCAGTTGTCAAATAGCCCCCACTGATATTTTTCTTGACTGTTCTTGAACCACTCTGAGCACTATGCATCATATTTGACTCATAGAAAAGTGGTGGTGTAGTTGCAAAAAATGATAGAGGACAGAAATACTCTAACCATGCAATCCTAATGGTGGGGGGCAAAGCACCATAGGAGCCAGCATGTCCCTGCGCCAGTGTCTGTGCCACTTTTCACCATGATACACCGACCCTGGGGAGTGACACAGCAGCACGGCCTCCCCAGCGACATAGTCCCTGCAAAACTCCCCGTGCTGGAGTGCAGGGGGGCGTTCCCGGGGGCAGAGCTGCCTTTAGGCAGCCTCCAAATGCCTTTTGACCCAGAAATGCCCCTTTATGCTGCAACATTGCTATGTCAGCATAATAGCTCAGATAGCCCCCTGAAACTCTATGGAGTTTCACAAGTTTTCATATTTTATCTCATTTATTACATATATTTTCTGGCTGGGAAGCCGCTGAGGAGGCTGCACGGCTATGCCGTTCCTGGCAATCATGTATCTACCCCCCTTTTGGGTTGGGCTTCCCAAGCATCATTCGCTTTTGAAGAGTCTGGGATGTAAAAGTAACGGAAAATCTGAAATTGAAATATTTGGAATGCTTGAAATTTTTGGAGGTAGCTGAAACAAAATTCCTTATTGCTATATAATCATAAGGACTGCTGCTTTTACAAATATTTGATATTTTAAAGGTAATATTGTGGATGACAGAAATAGGTTTCCACATATACTTATAAATTATTTAATTCTTATGAACATTTTTAACCTACAACTCACTGTCCGTGAAAGCTTCCAAGATATCAAATAAGTTAAAACACATTAAAAAGAAACAGTTCTGAAGACTGCTTTGGTACTTTGTTTTGATTATGCATACATTTTCCGACTGTGAGAGGTCGCCTTGCTCTCCCCGCACATTTTGCCCACATTTTCTGGATGCTGTTTAGCCAGCATCCAGAAAACACAGGCAAAATGCATGGAAACGTGTGGGGAGAGTGAGGTGACATCTGACAATCAGAAAATGCATGCATAATCAAAACAAAGCCCGAAGCAGTTGGGGTGGGGGGTGATCACAAGGGAAAGAGCCATGCATAGAAGGCCTTTGATCTCCATAAACTCATAATCTTGGATGGGCCCAAACTGAACTACTGCAAGGCAAGATTCATAGACATAAAAATTCATTAAATACATGAAGCTTTCCTCGACATGGTGCTTTCCTGCTTTCCTGCTCAATGTGCCGGACGGGGGTCGCGTTTATCATTGTGTTTGTTTTTAGCAGCCTATTCATGTCATTGGGAATTAAGGCAGACCTATGAGGTTGGACACCATTCTCCAATTCACTTAGCTTAGTTGAATAATGCCTTTTACCCCTTCCAAAAATAGCTTTAAATTCTTGGGAGATTTACAATGGGATATGAAACACTTCATTTCAGGGTTACCTGCCTGAAGCCTGAAGCCAGCTGAGGGGACAAGTTGGTGATATTTGTGGAAAATACGGTGACAGGCTTTCTCCCATACAACTGTTTTAATAACAGCTCACTCTAATTGCTTCCCCTGGCAGGTTTCAGATTCTGTACCTCCCAAAATTCACTCTGCACTCAAAATTCACTCTGTGCTCAGGCAGTGATAACATCAGGGTAGCAAAGTAATGCTGTAGACAGAGCTGAGAGGTAAAACTCTGGTTTTCCCTGTCATTATATATATTTTTCTTACAAGAATCTGTAAAGTATTTTAGATTTAGCTAATCCCAAATGCAGGTCAGTATCCAACAGGGGACTCATGGGAGACTTGAAAACCAGTGTGGTATTGTGGTTAGTGTATTGGACTAAGACTGGGAAATCAAATCCCCATTCTTTGGGTCAGACACAGTTTCTCAGCCTAACCTCTTACAGGGTTATTATGAGAAATAAATGGAGAAAGGGAGGCCCAAGTAAGTAAACCTGAACTCCTTGAAGGAAAGGCTGAAATATAAATGTGGCAGATACGAATTAATTAATATCTCAATGAAACCATTCCATATAATTCCTCTAGGACTACTGAGATTCTTCCTACAAAGGAAGCAGCCTGAAGGTATCATGCAGATCCTACTCAAGGAAATGGCCAGATTCTTATTGTGTTTCAGAACTGCATCTAAGGCATTTTGGAGGGAATTATCCTTTTGTTTGTCCTCGAGTTTGCACAATGGCATCATGGCCACACAAATTTATGCATTGCTATATCATGATTACTGCCTTACTAACTTAATTTCTCTGTTATTTGGAGTAATTCTGTAATTGTTTTCAAATTACAAGAAAAAGCAGCTCTGAAAGTTCACTAACACATTAAAAGGGGAACATCTCATAGGCTTGGCATGTGTCCTCCTCCCATGACTTGATACAACATGAAAAAGCATGAAGAGCACTATGATGTTGTAATTGGAGTATTAAACTAGGATGGGTGTGAGCTGGATTAAAATCACTACCGAATCATAAAATTCACTGGGGGCGAAAACGCATGGTCGCTTTAGCCACCTTTATTCCCTGTTTTAGCCAGGATTCAGTCAGGATCGAACGCACGTTCGGCGAAACGCATGCGTTCGATCCTGGCTGAATCCTGGCTGAAACAGGAAATAAAGCAGGCTAAAGCGACCATGCATTTTCGGTCTGGGTCATCTTGGGACAGTCATCGAAACCTACCTCACAGCGATGTAATAAGGATAAAATAGTGGAGAGCATAACTGTGAGGGTTCCCAACCTCCCTGTGCAAACTCCATAAAATCACTTGCTTAGACGGTCATGCAGAAACAAGGAACTTTATTGGAAGCTTCAGGTTAGTATAGGCCCTACAATGGCAAAGTTGCAAGTGCTAGCAATTTCACAAAGACAGAATTATAACCCCTACAGGGAAGCAGATGTCAAATGCATGTTATGGGAATCTACGAGATAATTGTGCATGGTACAGGAACATCAAAGATCCCAGGAAGCTCGTTATTGCTATCTACACACCAAGGCCATAGCTGGTGGGAAGGAGTCGGAAAGAGCAAGGGAGGTGGATGGTGGGAAGAGACATTCCAACCTGGGGCCTGCTGGACGCAGCGCTTGAACCAAAGAAAGGCAAAAGGCCTGGACTGCTTTTATGAGCCCAGGGGGGGAGCACACAAAGCAAAAGCTTACAGACCCTTACATTCTGCCCCCCTTAAGGCCCCCCTCCCCCGAGTCCGGGTGGACAAGGCTTGTCAGGATAGGCAGAATGAAACTCTCGAACCAGGCGGGGAGCCGCCACATGGGGAGCGGCCACCCATTCGTCATGGGCGGGCCCCAGGTGCTTCCAGCGAATCAGATAGAACAATTTTCCCTTTTTCAGCTTAGAGTCCAATACTTTAGAAACTTCAAGATGCGATTCCCCCCCCCCACAACCGTAGGAATTTCGGACTTAGGGAGGGGGTGGAAGTGAGGGGCAGCGATGTACGGTTTAAGTAGGCTGATGTGGAACACCGGATGTACCCCTCGAAGAGACTTGGGGAGTTCCAACTCCACCGGTAATTGACATAACACCTTAGATAGCATTCTACCACAGCATTGACACGTTCGGTCTGACCATCGTTCTGGGGGTGGTAGGCTGAAGAGAGTCCTTGTTCCTCCACCCCCATGACTTTTAGGAAGGCCCTCCAGAATTTGGCAACGAATTGGGCCCCTCTGTCGGAGAGGACCTTCCTCGGGATCGAATGATACTTCACCACGTGATTAATAAACAGTTTAGCCAACTTTTGGGCCGATGGTAGCCCCGCACAAGGAACAAAGTGAACCTGTTTAGAGAATAAGTCTGTTATCACCCACAGTACAGTTTTCCCCCGACTTGGGGGCAAATCAGTGATAAAATCCATGGCGATTACTTCCCAGGGCATGGTTGGGGTCTCCAGAGCCTTTAAGAGTCCAGGGGGCTTTCCCATTCGTTTTTTGGCAGTGGCGCAAATGGGGCAGCTGCGCACGTATAACTCCACATCGGCTCTCATACCTGGCCACCAAAATTGACGCCGCAATAAATGCAAAGTCTTTACAAACCCAAAATGCCCCGCAAGTTTGGCCCCGTGGACCATTCCCAGCACCTCTTTTCGGAGTACTTCGGGGACATAAAGCCTACCCCCCTGCAACCAAAAGGAGCCCTGTCGGTCGAGATTTGCGGGGAGAACCTACTGATCCGCCTCCCTCAGAGAAGCGTCCCGGAGCCGCTGTTGAAAAGCCTCTGGGACTCCTTTGAGTGGAGGAAAATCCTGGCGGTGGGACTGGGACCGGGTGGTTACTGCAAGTCCCGAGACTTCCCCTCTCTGTTCAGGGGTAAACAAGAAATCTACCGGCCGGTCAAAGTCATTGCGGTATTGGGGGAGCCTAGAAAGAGCATCCGCTAACGCATTGTCCTTTCCTGGCACATGTTTCAGGACAAAGCGGAATTTGGCAAAAAACTGTGCCCAACGAATCTGTTTCGCGGTGAGCTCCAGGTTTTTGTGATCGCTGCAAACTTCAAAAGGGATCTCTGCCCCCTCCAGGAAATGCCCCCAAATGGTGAGGGCATGTTTAACAGCTGCGGCTTCCTTCTCCCAAATGGCCCAGTTGATTTCGGATTGGGAGAACTTTTTAGAAAAATAGGCAGAAGGTTTCAGCTGACCGTTCTCGTCACGTTGCAAGAGGGCCCCCCCCCCATGGCAACGTCAGAAGCATCGACCTGGACCACAAAAGGTTTTTCACAATCAGGGTGTGCGAGAACGGGTTCGGACGAGAAAAGCCGCTTGAGCGTATCGAAAGCCTGCTGGCAGTCCGAAGTCCATTGCAACCTAGCAGAGGGCAAGGCGGCTCCCGCCCCTTTCCCTTTTGTACGCAGGAGCGAAGTGAGAGGGAGCGCTACCTGGGCAAAGTTAGGGATGAAGTTTCGGTAAAAGTTAGCAAAGCCCAAAAACTGCTGCAAATGTCTGCGCGTGGGGGGGGGGGTCCCACTCCATTACCGCCCGAACCTTCTCGGGGTCCATCTCTAAGCTTTGGTGGGAAATCACATACCCCAGAAAAGTGATGGAGGGTTGATGGAAATCACATTTAGAAACCTTAGCAAACAGCTTGTGCTCGCTCAGCCGCTGCAGCACCTCGCGCACCAGTTGTACGTGCTCCTTCATGGTCTTCGTATAAATGAGGATATCGTCCAAGAAAACCACCACCCCGCAGAACAATAAATCATGAAGTACTTCATTAATCAATTGCATGAATACACTCGGAGCCCCCGAAAGTCCGAACGGCATCACTAAATACTCAAACATTCCAAAACAACTTGAGAAGGCAGTCTTTTGTTCGTCCCCTTCTCGTATGCGGACACGGTGGCCTCCACCAAATCCAATTTGGTGAAGATTCGGCCCTCCTTCAATTGTGCGAGAAGGTCTGGAATGAGAGGAAGGGGGTATGCATTAGACTGAGTGACAGCATTCAGTCTACGGTAATCAATACACAGTCTTAAGTCTCCCGTCTTTTTCTTGACAAAGAAGGCGGGGGCCGAGTATGGTGCCTTTGACGGGCGGATAAAGCCCCGCGCTAAATTGGTGTCCAAATATTCTCGCAACACCGCCTTTTCATTAGGACTCATGGGGTAGACCTTCCCTTTGGATAATTTGCCATCCCCCACTATTTCAATAGCACAGTCCGTCTCCCGGTGGGGGGGCAATTCGTCGCATTCCCGCACGTCAAACACATCGGCAAACTGGGAATACTCGCTGGGGAGCTGGGGCAGGGAAGCTTTGATAGAAGGGGCCCCCACGAGGGCGGCTGCGGGAGTTTTAAGCCCCAGCAACCAGTTCATCCCTAAAACAACGGGTGCGGCAATGGGAGCGATAGTAAAATAAAGCCGTTCCCAATGCTCCCCTATGGCCATGACGACCGCAGCGGTGCGGTGAGTAACAGGCCCCTTTTTAAAGTCACTGCCATCCATCTGGGAAAAGCGGATGGGTTCAGGTAGCCGCTTTCGCTTAACTCGCAATTGTCGGGCAGCCTCTTCGCTTATCAGGGTGCGGGCACAACCCGAGTCAACTAGGGCCGTAAATTCTAACGTGGGCCCCCCTTTTGGCAACGAGAGATTGACCTTTACATACACATTGTCTTCCTGAGCGCTTACCATCAGTGGAGCTCCTTGCACAACGTTCGGAGCGGTCTGCTGAGGAGCCCCCTTTACAGCAGACCGACGGCGTTTCTTGCCGGCATGTCCCAGTCCTCCTCCTCGCTGGAGGAAGCAGACACGGTATTTGTAATCCGTGACTCCGATGAGTCAAAGGTTTCATTTGTAATCCGTGGCCCCGATGGGCCAAAAGTGCCCGAGGCTTCGACCTCAGTGCGTGCATGCAATGCCGAGGGTGCGCCCCGTCGGCTCGGTGCGCCGCTCCAGCGGCAAGGTTGCCCCTCGGGAGGGGGCTTCTCAGGTTCGGTCATTGCCGGACGAGACGGTCCCGGACGTCCGGGTCGGGAAGGGCATTGAGAGGCAAAGTGTCCTCTTCCCCCGCAAACGAGACAGGCCTCGCTCTCAAAGCATTTGCGGCGTTCGGTCATGAATGGTCCTCCCCCCGAGGGGGGACGAGAGTCCTTCGGACCGCCGGGCCTGTCTCCACGGGTCTTGGTCTCCCATCCGGTGCGTTGCCGGGACAGGAGCAGCAGCTGCTTTCGGTTCTCGATGTCAGCGGCGTGACGAACCCACCCTTCAACATCGGGAGGGTTACCTTGCATGAAAGCCCAGTATTGCAATTCCGGGTTCAAACCTTCGCGGAAATACTGCACCCTGGTAGCTTCACTCCAGTCCAAAATTTTACTCGAGAGCGACTGAAATTCGCTTGCATACTGCGTGACCGACTTAGTCCCTTGACGCAGTTGTAGCAAGGCGGTTTTTGCTCGCTCACCCAAATGCGGGTCCTCGAAATGGTGTCAAAGGGCGATCATGAAGTCATCAAGACTTCGCAAGACCGGGGAGCGGAGCTCATACTGCAGTACCATCCAGGCGGCCGCCTCACCCTGTAGAAGAGACGCCACGTATTGGACCCGGGATTCTTCCGAGGTAAAGGTCCAGGCCTGTTCCCGCATTAAAATGTCCACTTGTACCATAAAAAACGTCAGCTGGTCACTCGACCCGTCATACGTGATCTTCAGGTCTCGGCAGGCCGGTGGAGCGGGACGGATGGGAGGTCCGGGAGCCACAGGTGGGCCTGGTTGCTGCCCTCCGTCCGCCGGAGCCACGGGTGGCGTCGGAACCTTCAGGTCGTCCATGGTTTGAGCCATGTCCAGAATCACCGCGTTCATGGCATCCATCCGGTCCAGTAATTCCTGGCGCTCCTCCTGCCAGCGCTGCGCTCCTCATCCATCTGGTGAAGCAGCAGGGCTTCCTTTCGGGCGGGATCGTCCTCGAACCCCAACCCGTGAACCGCAGTCCGTCGTGACCGCGCGTCGCTCTGTGGGAGCGACCAATCCCGGGGAGACTCCAGCCAGGTATTCAAGCGGGTGGACTTGGGCTTTGTACCCAGGCCCGATCCTGAGTCAGCTCCACTGGGCGTCTTCCCAGTCGACTTCCCTTCCGAAGGGGCCGGATTGGGCTGCTTGGGTACAGTGCTGTCCTTCTTGTCGTTGTCATCACCGTTGCCTGCCATAGCTGTCCAAGAACGGTACAGGAGCAGGACAACGAGGCAGATGACTTGCAACTTAATGTGAGGGTTCCCAACCTCCCTGTGCAAACTCCATAAAATCACTTGCTCAGACGGTCATGCAGAAACAAGGAACTTTATTGGAAGCTTCAGGTTAGTATAGGCCCTACAATGGCAAAGTTGCAAGTGCTAGCAATTTCACAAAGACAGAATTATAACCCCTACAGGGAAGCAGATGTCAAATGCATGTTATGGGAATCTACGAGATAATTGTGCATGGTACAGGAACATCAAAGATCTCAGGAAGCTCGTTATTGCTATCTACACACCAAGGCCATAGCTGGTGGGAGGGAGTCGGAAAGAGCAAGGGAGGTGGATGGTGGGAAGAGACATTCCAACCTGGGGCCTGCTGGACGCAGCGCCTGAACCAAAGAAAGGCTGCTTTTATGAGCCCGGGGGGGGGGGGGAGCACACAAAGCAAAAGCTTACAGACCCTTACAATAACCATATATATGAACCTCTGCACCTTGGAGGAATGGGCAAGATAAGAACCTAAAAAATAAATTCCGTAGAAGTAAGATGGTTAAATAGCATAGTGATACTTGCATTAAAAAAAACCAAAACAGATTTTCAAGCCTTCTGGTCTTTGGAATATGTGCCTTAACTCCAACCAGAGTTTTATCAGTGGTTATCTGCTGCGATTTCCTTTCTTGTCATGATGGTACCAGTGAGCAGAATCTAAATGTAATTTTGTTTCTCTATTCAATACTTGATCTCTCCTAAGAATTTTAATTAGTAGTTGAACTTTATCAGGCTACAGGTCTATCCATGTGTATACACTAATATTCTATTAGAAATTGAGTATTGTTCCTCCTTAAGATTTTTTTTAATAAAAGGGAAGTTTTTTTAATGTGAACAGCATATGTATCTTTGTATGTACAGACACACAAAAACAGATATAAATTGGACCTTGTGATATACAAACTTCCTGCAATAGTTTGAAAAGATCCACTTGCATCAAAGATTGGCATAATGTTTTCATCTGTGCACTGTTGTATACATATCAGTGTGCTCTACTGGTTCTGGTGTCAGACTGGATCTGGGAGACCAAGGATTTAATTTTTACTCTGCAGTGGAAGTTTACTGTCACACACTCTCAGAGTAATCTACCTCGCAGGGTTGTTGTGGTAATACAATGGAGAAAGAGAGAATGTTGTAAGCCACCTTGGGTCCCTGTTAGAAAGAAAAGTGGAGTATCAAAGAAAAGTGAAGTAAATAAATATCATTGGCAATCACTAGGGTTGCCAACCTCAAGGTACTAGCTGGAGATCTCCCACTATTACAACTGATCTCCAGCCAATGGAGATCAGTTCACCTGGAGAAAATGGCTGCTTTGGCAATTGGACTCTATGGCATTGAAGTTCCTCCCCTCTCCAAGCTCCACCCTCCTCAGGTTCCGCCCCAAAAATCTCCAGGTATTTACCAACCTGGAGCTGGCAACCCTACCATCACACAACCTTCTCACTTCAGAGTATAAGCACACATGCACTACAAATATTCCTCCCCACTGGAGGTAGCTGAGTTTCTTAGATTTTATCCAAGGAATTTTTTTTCTGACCTGTTTCCTGACATTTCAAACATTTATGACTTGAGGATAGAAATGGGGAAAATTCTTTCCCTTTTTTTGTCATTGGAGTGACTTGCAAGTGTGCTGTCAGAGAGAAAATTGCAATTCTGGACCGTGGGCCTCCCAGATAGATTCAGGGATAGAGTCAAAGGAGAGGCCTAAGTGAAGTGAGTGGAGTCAACAGGGAAGTGCAAAGATTTAGGCCAAAGGCAGTTCGGAACAAATCCTCTGTACATCACAAGGCAGCAAGAAATAATGTGTTGGAACCATTCCCTGGGTGTCTGGGCAGATTTCAGAGCTTTCTCTGGTGATTGCAGAATTGCATTCCAGTTTGTAATGAGCCAAGTGGGACCACAATTTGTTCTTAGAAATGCCAGCCTTGATCTGCAGAAACCCTGATAGATTTTTTTGGCCTGCAGTCTCTCTCTACCCATCTGCAGTGCACCTCTAGTCCAGAACATATTTTCTAAGCATCAGACAATTGCAGGGAGGGGAGGAGGAAGAGAGGTGATCAAATCAAGAGAAAGAACAGAGAATCAGTCTGCAGGGAGATGGAGTTCAAAACGCTGCAATTTAGTTTTTGCCTTTTCTGTGCTTTATGACTTGGTCTGAAAGCAGCTATGAGTCAGGCAGAGCCTCAATACACTGTAGGGAATAAGATCAATCAGGACAAGAAAATGACTTCTCCATCTGTGGCAACATATAGTTAGTATTTTACAGAGGAGTCTGATTTGCAGGTTCTTGTTTCATGCAAGTACTACGTGTCTTGAGCCTACTGTCAGCCTGACCTATGGTCTCACTAAGATGTGCTACTGCACTCAGCCTTGAAAGCTTGTCAGTATCCTAAGCATAGCCCGCAGCATCTCTCTCATGAAGAAACAAACCTGACAATCACTCAATGCAAGAACTGTAACAACATAAGAAAGGCCATGCTGGATCAGACCAAGGGTCATCAAGTCCAGCAGTCTGTTAAAACAGTGGCCAACCAGGTGCCTCTAGGAAGCCCACAAGGAAGACAAGTGCAGCAGCATTATCCTGCCTGTGTTCCACAGCACCTAATATATTCGGCATTCTCCTCTGATCCTGGATAGAATAGGTATGCATCATGACTAGTATCAATTTTTACTAGTAGCCATGACTACCCTTCTCCTTCATGAACATGTCCTCTTAAAGCTTTCCAAGTTGGCAGCCATCACTACATCCTTGGGCAGGGAGTTCCACAATTTAACTATGCATTGTGTGAAGAAATACTTCCTTTTATCAGTTTTGAATCACCCTCCAGCTTCAGCAGATGACCCCACATCCTAGTATTATGAGAGAGGGAGAAAAGCTTATCCTTATCCACTCTCATGTCTCCCCTTAACCGCCTTCTTTCCAAGCTGAACAGCCCTAAGCGTTTTAACCCCTCCTCATATGGCAGTTGTTCTAGTCCCCTGACCATTTTGGTTGCTCTTTTCTGCACCTTCTCAACAATACTCATAGTACTGCATTCCATCTTTCCATGATTCTGCTAGCAGAAGTAGATCTTGCCCCATTTCCCCATTCCTTTAGCAGTCGTCTATGACCCTTGCAAAGGCATTGCTGAGAGAAGAGAGACCTTGATGGGCATGAACCCATGTATCTATGAAGACTGCAGTGAGAAGGTCAGTCAGACAAGACCTTTCCTATAAGGAGACGCTAAGGAGTCTGGGGCTTTTCAGTTTAGAAAACAGATGACTAAGGAGGGACATGATAGAGGATTATAAAATTATGCATAGGGTGGAGAGAGCTGACAAAGGGAACTTTTCCTCCCTCCCAAAAATACTAGAACTTGGGGACATCCAATGAAGCTGATGGGCAATAGATTCAGGATGGACAAAAAGAAATACTTTTTTACACGAGTGCCAATCAAATGGAACTTTTAGTTTCTGCCATCATACCTGTTTTTCAGGTATTTAAAAGTTCTAAAGCTGGAGCAAACTACAAAGTAATTAGTGCCAAAATGGCCACATCCATGTGCTAAAGCTTGGAGGAATGAGAGCAGTTTTGTTACAGCTTCAGCTTCAAAGCCGACCCAGTATTTGTCTGCTACCTCCTGACAATTCCCTCCTTCCCCACTAGCCCCCCTTCTATTCTACATCAGTGAAGGGTGTGAGGGAGAGTGCCTAGACCATCCTAGGGTTGATAGCTCTGGGTTGGGAAATACCTGGAGATTTTGGGGGCAGAGCCTGAGGAGGGCGGGGTTTGGAGAGGGGAGGGGCTTCAATGCCATAGAGTCCCATTGCCAAAGCAGCCATTTTTCCAGGTGAACTGACCTCTATTGGCTGGAGATCAGTTGTAATAGTGGGAGATTTCCAGCCACCACCTGGAGATGGGCAACCCAAGGCCATCCTCCTGAGGGACCTTCCCTCAAAATAACAAACTAAAATAAAAAGAACCTCCAACACACTTTGTTGTCCACACTTCCACCCACTGGTGTAGCTTTCCTCACTTTTACATTTTTTTCTGTGTTTTACACACATGTGAATGGAAGGACAGGGGGGTTTACTAACCTCTCTCTGGCACCACATGGCCCACATGAATTGCTAGAGGTGTTCAAGCAATTCAGATCAGATTGAACCATTGTGTAATAATGGATCAATGACACCAAGGTGAAGAAAGGAATGGCCCCAGAACAATCTTTGTTAAATAGTCCCAACGGGTCAGAGTTTAGCAATCTAACACCCAGGCCAGCATGGTCCTTCCAGACATTTCATGCAGAATGACTGTAAGCTGCCAAGAAAGCAGCTTCACCATCTCACCCAGCTTCTGGCTCAGTGCACACAACCATTTGCATAGCCATGTTCCTCCATTCCTGTGATGAGGACTTGCCACTCCACTTCCCACTGATCTAGAACAGCCTTTTTCACAAGGTCACTAAGTCTGTCTGTTACTGAATAAGGTTAAAAATTTTAAGCTAGTCAGCACAGTTACTGTGCAGTTGTAAGCCTGTTCACTGGGCATTTGAACCATTTGCTGCTGAACTTAAATCTGAGGATTGGCTCACTCTGACTACCGTTGTCAAATCAGGTACATCCCATTGTCCAACATATTCATTGTGAACTTCATGGCATCATGAAGAGATCCAGCGTGGTGTAGTGGTAAAGAGCACTGGTTTGGATCGGTGGAGTCTGATCTAGAGAACCAGGTTTGATTCCCCACTCCTCCACATGAGTGGCGGAGGCTAATCTGGTGAACTGGATTTGTTTCCCCACTCCTTCACATGAAGCCAGCTGGGTGACCTTGGGCAAGTCACACTGTCTCAGCCCCACTTACCTCACAGGGTGTCTGTTGTGGAGAGGGAAAGGGAAGGTGATTGTAAGCTGGTTTCATTCTTCTTTAAATGGTAGAGAAAGACGGCATATAAAAACCAACTCTTCTTCATCGTCACTACTCAGTAGTAGTTTTGCACAGTGTACTTTCCCATAGAGGTATCTCTGGACCAGTGACTTGATTATGGTGACCTAGGGAGCTTAATGACAAACAAAACTGGAGCGCAATTCAACAAGAGAAAAATCCCATTCACTAGTCAGATCACTGTTCCACACTGCTGTAAGAAAAACACCAAATATGTCAAGAAAGTTTCTGAAGCAATGTCTGAAAGAGTACGTAAGGTTTGAACCATCATAATTATATGATGAGAGTTAATACAAAAATAAAACAACAATGATGTTAGAAAGTAATAACGTAGCACCTCTGTTACAGAGATACCTCAGCCACTGGCAATGTTATATTTGATTGGCCTCAAAATATTTACAGCTTGAAGAAGGGAGCAACTTAACCAATAAATGTTTTCTACAGTAGTGAACACAGTGTGCTTCCTTTTTGTATGTTATCTAATTGCTTTGGCCTAACCACAGCAAACACTGTCGGTTTTGCCAAATGCACTGGAACTGGTGACTAAAGAAAACAGGGACATAAACAGGGCTCTCTAGAGAAAAGGGACCAAGAGGCTACAAATGCCTGATTTGTTTTGTGGTGATTGTGGAGAACGGAGAACTCCAGACCCTGTTTACTTTGGCCCCTTTAATGACTAATTGTGCAAAATACAGCTCTGCTTGAGTGTGCATCGAAATAGTTGGATTTCTGCTATGTGTCAGCTAATGGCCTAGCAAGGGTAAAGGTTTTTTCTTCTTCTTTTGTACAGCTTCAAAGGCACTGTTGATGGAGGCCTTTTGTGAGGGAATTATCCATTTCTCCTTTGTCCTGTTTTACCCCTTTAATTCCCTGTGTCAGTGAATACTGTAGCAACCAGGCTAAGTAATTTGGAGAGCATCTCCAGAGCCAGGAAAAGCACAAAACATGTCTTGAAAACGGTCACTCTTGCCCTATCATACAAACAAGATAATATTTGTATAATCCTATGTGAATGAGAAGACATGGATTATTGAATTAATTTTCTTAAGATTCTGTCGTGACATTCCCAATAGCTGTGTCCTTTCAAGTACTATAAAAATGAATCAAAGTGAACCTATTTTAGGTTTGCATGACATGATGCTGCCTTTTCATAATGTTGAAGTCATGGTTGTAAACTGCGCTTGGTCTGGGAGACAACGTATTCTCCAGGCACATGTCACTGTGAATGGCTCTCACATCCCATTTGGCCCAAATCCACACCAGAGTAACCTAAGTGTAAAGAAAAGACCTCCCTTCCACTGTATCTCACTTTTAGGAACTGTTGGCTTAGGTTTCACACCTGACTTAAGTGAATCTGGGCATAGACACAGACAATTAGTAGAAGTGATTGCTGGCAAAGTGATGAGAGTCCTAGTACAAGTTTGGAAGAAGTACTGTGATCCTGAGTCCGATGAAGTCAGAGATAGTTCACTGAGGAGAATAATTAGCACACTCGAGCTCTCACTGTAATGTCAAGTATACCATAATAATACTCTGTACTGAAACAGCTGCATTAACATATAAATATTCCAGGTGTGCACACAGTATGTATCATTCAAGAAGGCGAGAGGCCGGTAGAGCAAGAGGGTAAAGTAGGGGGAATAACTACCTATCCATGCAGTTTTCTGGGCACCAACCTGATCCTTGAGGGGTTCCAAATATCTGGGCAGCCAACAATCCAAAAGGTAACCCAAGAACAAGTGCAGCAGGGATAGATGACGGGTATCCAGAACTAACAAAACAGAGGTAGCCCTAGCAGATGAAAGCAAATATTGGAGACAGTGCAGTATAATGGTGACAGTGTTAGGCTAGGATCTGGGAGGCTCAGATCCCAACTTTGCCAGGAAGCTAAGTCACACTGGTCTCACGTTGCTGTGGAGATAGAATAAGGAAGGAAGAACAATGTACAGTACTCTGGAGACAGAGCTGTATAAAAATGTGCTAGATAGATAAATTCATACTCCTATTATGAGGCCTTAACTTCTAAAATAAAAGATTATTTTCTCTCCCATTGTACTTAAGTACTCCTAATTAATTACTGAAAGGACTAGGTAAAGGGAGGGGCTTGTTTCGGTTCGAGGCTGGTATTCTGGCCAGTGGTCCACATAACTGGCAGAAAGAAACACAGCCACCATAACATTATCAATATGAAAGCAACCCATGAAAAACAAGTCATGATGCCATTGCCTCACATTTGGCGAGGAGTAATTATGTCTACAAATAGTGAAATTGACCTGAAGTGCCCAGGCTGCTTGACAGATTTTTTAACATAGGAAAGCATACTGCAGACCAGAATGTCTGTGCTGGATGCATGTAACATATCTGTATGGGCAGATGGGTGGATATATTGCACATCTCAGGCTAGGCTGCCAATTGTGGCCTTTGACAAATTTTCAGAAAGATACCAAATATAAAGGAACATTTCTCCAAATTATTGGCCTACTGGCATGTCAACGATATTTGAGGGATTTTGATTCTCTTCATTATAGAGAAGTGGTACATATTCACTTTTCCCAGCATAAATAAACTGCTGTGTTTTTGTTAACGATCTATGACAAAAAATTAAAATATTGTATTTTAAATTAAACTTAATTATTCTCAAACAAAAAACATAGCCATGCAATGCCTTTTATTAATATTATTAATGCCAACCAAATAACACAGCACAGTATGCAAACTTTCATGCTGTTCAGAATTCGTCAAGCTGGACATTAAAAAGCAAATAGAAAGGGGGGAGTCTCTCAGACAGTCTAATGGGGAGGGAGTGAGATTCGCAGTGGAACCTTAAGCGTGTTGTTGACTTACAGCTCATTCCTGAGAATTGGGCCGAAAGTGCATAGGTGGTGGCATGACCTCGCCGCCAGTGTAAGTGTGTGTAATCGCGTGATTACTCGCACTTACGCTGGTGGCGAGGCCAGTCCCGCCAGCCGAGCGCAGCGGGACTGCACCTCGCCCCTCCGCCGGCACGGCCTCTCCATGGCGCAGGCCATGGCGTAGAGTGGCCGCGTCGGCTCGGGGGGCATTCCAGGGGCAGGGTGGGGGAAGGAGCCGCCGGTTAGGCGGCTTCCTATCCCGGTTCGGCCCGGTACGCCGATGCCGGGAATGGTGGTGCAGGCGCAGCCTCGCTGTTTTCAATGGGGGAGATGGCTTTCACACATTTGGTGCTGAACTATCCTCCCTGTAAGACTGCCTCTAACTACTCAAGACAGTCAGTCTCAAGCCCTGTTCACATTTTATAGTGAACACATATACAACCTGCATGTATGTGTATACACCTGTTTGTAAGAAAGAGCCAACATGTTTTTACTTTACAAAGGAAAATAGGGACCAGCACCTGGATAAATGTGGGGTTTCAATCACATGTTAAGCTGTACATGGGTTGAATGTAACATGAGAATTAATCAACACATGTATAAAGGAAAATCTAATGTACTCTGCATACAGATTACATGTGTGTCCACTGTAACTTGTGGACATGGCTTCAGTGCAACCAATTGATGCAACAGCTCACCCTCTCTCTGCAGCTTGCTTGTGGTTGTGAATATCAAAACTATCTGTGAACTAAAAAATCTCAGAGCTCAGAACTGTGGGAGACACTTTTTGTTTCATGTGTACAACTGAAACTGTTAAATCTGATACTTTGAATAGAGTTTTACACAGTATTCATATGCTAGTGGATAGAATTAAATGCAATTCTATGCATCAACATTTTTAATTGCATCCTTGCTAAGTATTTCCCAATCAAACTGTGCTTTGAAGAGATTTTGCATGCAGCAGGGGTGAGAGACCTTTCTTGGTCTCTTTGTTTTACATTAGTGACTGTTTTAAAACTCAATACACAGAAATTGTCTGATAAAATTCTACTTGAAATGCAGTTTGACTG
Source organism: Euleptes europaea (assembly GCF_029931775.1). Taxonomy (NCBI): domain Eukaryota; kingdom Metazoa; phylum Chordata; class Lepidosauria; order Squamata; family Sphaerodactylidae; genus Euleptes; species Euleptes europaea. The sequence continues at coordinate 74,172,808 of NC_079313.1, forward strand.
GCAATCCATAGTTTATCATGTTCAAACTCCTTTTCGATGTTTCATATATTTCTATAATTATACTGTTTATTTTTTGTGTATTCATATACATGTTAATGGTATGTTGAATATTGTTTACAACATGCTTGTCCCATTTCCATATTGTGGATTCAGGTGGAGTTTTCATTTTGCAGTTTACAAGACGCTCCCATTTTTTATATACCTTCTTGCAGTTCTGTACTTTGTTCATTCTACCATCCTAAAATAAGGAGATGCTAGACCTTAAGCTCAGTCATACAGGTCATCAAAAAGGAAGGCTGCATGGGGAGACTGAAGAGTTGCTTTATTGTAAGTTTATCTATGCAGTGGCTGTTTCAGCCTTTCACTACCAGCCGATGGAAAAGACATAGCCTAGACTGAATTTAGATGGGGAGCCAAAAGCCTCTTGAAATCACTTAGCTTTGGACCATGATACAAGAGATGGGAGAGTGCCCATAATCTTCAAACCACTGGTGTAAACCACTTTGAAGTCGGTGGGGTGACTGGATGCTAAATGATTTCAAGATTGCTTCTCTGAACGTGAGACAACATATTCCTCCCCCACCCCCCCAAGGATTTGTCTCATGTTTGCTTAAATAACCTGTGCATGCAAGCAGTACTGGCAGTATTCTCTTGGATCTGACCACAATCTGGGCTGGTATTTTTGGAAAATATCAGTAATTGTGAAGTTATAGGTTTGGGGCCCATTGTTTGCTCCTGCTTTGCATTAAGGAAGAAAAAAAACACATTTCTTGGATGCTTTCAATCAAATCAAGTTAATGACTCACCAATGTCCTAGCGCTCAAACCTCTGAGGTCATTTGACACATTTTTGGGATCTTGTCTCTGCTTTAGTTATAAGCCAGTTAGTAAACCAACATCAAACAATTACTTGCTTCTCCAAAAGAGTGGGTGGAAACCTGGATCAAGTTAGGACCTGTAAATGCAATTTTAATTGGGATTCATTGTCTATTTTGGTTTGGTTTAATTTCATAGGGTTTTTTTTTTTTTAAAGTCATCTAAAAAGTGTTCTTTGGCTAGAAACCTATTTATGACTTCCAAATTGTACTAAAATTTCTGTATGCACATCTTTCTTACACTGATACTGATTATCATGTTTTCTTTGTAATATAAACAGCAAAACAAGATTCTAAGTGGTTGGAATCTAAATTACTCTTTAATATTCAGGGAGTTTCAATATCATCCTGAGCCAGCACCAAGGTCTGCATGGAAAAGCAGGCCATGGCATGACAATCTCTCTGCTGGATCAAAATCTGCATGTGTGTAAAGTACGTGCAGCTAGGGCTGTCAATTCGGTTCGGTCCGAACTGAAAATCAACTGAATTTCCCCTGATTCGGTGATTTTCTGTTCGGACGGATCCAAACTCAAAACTGGCGGGCAACCGGGGGGGCCGAATTCAGCGAGTTCGGGAGTTCGCGAATAAATCCGGCAAATTCGCCCCCCCTTCAGGGGAGCCCGCTGAAAGGCGCGGGCTGCCCTTTAAACTGATCTGAGCCTCCCAGCTGGGAGGCGCAGGTCAGTTTAAAGGGCAGCCCGCACCTTTCAGCGGGCTCCGCTGGAGAGGCGCGGGCTGCCCTTTAAACTGACCTGTGCCTCCCGGCCGGGAGGCACAGATCAGTTTAAAGGACAGCCCGCCCCCCTTCAGCGGGCTCTGCTGGAGAGGCTCGGGCTGTCATTTAAACTGATCTGCACCTCCCGGCCGGGAGGAGCATTTCAGTTTAAAGGGCAGCCCGCGCCTCTCCAGTGTAGCCCGCTGAAGGGGGGCGGGCTGCCCTTTAAACTGATCTGTGCCTCCCAGCTGGGAGGCTCAGATCAGTTTAAAGGGCCCCCGCGCGCCTTCAGGGAATCCCTCTGAAGGCACGCTGGGGCCGAATTTTCCCCCGAACTCCGGATCCCCCCGAATTACCGGGGATCCGAAGCGGGGGAGTTCGGACTTCGGCACGTACCGAACCCACAAGGGTCAAATTCGGCTGAATCCGAACTGTACCGAATTTTTTTTTTTTGACAGCCCTACGTGCAGCTCCTCTGGCTGGATGCCTAGATCCAGCAGCCAGGATTACAAGTATAGTTCCTGTGCTTGATTAAAGAGAACACTCTTTAATGCATGCACCCAAGAAATGGTGGCACAGATCAGATGCAAATTGTATCACAAGGACAGCAATGCAGATGTTCCTTATTAACACTAGACCTTGTAGAAAGATAGTTACTTGTTCATCTGGTCTGTTAATAAGGCTGTGTACAATGAGTTTGATGCCCCAACTCATGTATCCAAATTCTGAGCTGATAGAAAGATGATGTACACCATCCAAGAAAGAAAGACTGAGTATTGCTCTCTCTCTCTCTCTCTCTCTCTCTGTGTGTGTGTGTGTGTGTGTGTGTCTGTCTCTGTCTCAGTCTCAGTGTCTCTGTATGTAATGGTTAAAACAAAATAAAAATAAGAAAATCTGCTTTGTCATCCAGGGTCCCTTTGTTAGCCCTGTTAGACGGTCTCCATTTTTAAATGAGGCAATTAGTGTCTGGAAACTAAGCTTAGTGAGAGGTTGGGGTACAGGATCTTTTATACCAGCTTTTACGGGGATGAGGACACCAGTGGAAAGGCTCTTAAATAAAGAAGCATAGTTTCGAAGTTTTATGGTTTTACTAAAAATAGTTTAAACACACACACCACAACAAAATTACACACCTGATACACCCAAAAACCTAAGAAATTAAAGGGAAGAGAGGGTGGACTCAAGGATATGAGGGGTTGAGGGTGATATTTATCAATCCAGAAGAAATATCCAAATGATAGCAGCGCTGAGAAGCAGAGAAAAGGACCAGTGTCTCTCAGAAGGAGAAGAGCAAGTGAGATGGGGCTGGGAGGTGAATTAGATATGCTAAGAGGGTTGGTCCAAGTTCTATGAATGGACACTGATTGCTAATGGGATTAAGGTGCTGGCTGTCAGTTCCTGCCTGGGGTGCTTCAATAAAGATGTGCGGGAAGGTCATTTACTCCCTATTGTTTAGAGCTTTTCCACCTCGAGGTTAGAGGAATGCAAACAATCCATTTCTGCCTGACAATGCCCAAAGTTTGCACAGGTCACAAAGATGGAGTCCAGAGTCCTGGACTCTTTGGTTCACCTTGATATAGCAGTGCCCTGTTTTTCCTGGTAGCTTTGGTACCATATGCCCTCATCGCATACCAGGTTGCTGGGACAGTTAGGGGGCCAACACCTTTACCATACCTATGTGTACCTCTTCTCTTGTTATTTCATCTGGCGCTTGAATAGAGGTGTGAGCTTTGGCAAAATCTAAAGGGCTCTTGGCTTTTGACTCTTAGTCTGTGGCCATATCAGTTGATGAAGGCTGGGGTGCTGCTTATATTGCAGTGATTGAACTAGCTATGCTAGTATAACATCCAGTATACAAGGCAGGGAGAATTAACCTGGCAGAAGATCAGTATGTTGGGCTGTGTTCTATGGTTGAAGGAGGGTGAGGTTGTACAGTTCTTTCTGGCTGTTCTTTCTGTCTGTTTTATGCCAGGTGAGAGTTGGTTGTCTGTGTCTTTTTTGTGTTGTCCAGCCTAAAAATATTACAGTCTCATGTGAAACAGGAGAAATGACTGCCAGAAACAGGACAGTGACTACCATAAATACTAAGAGATTTTTCGATTAATTTTCCCTAGTTAATATCATCCTTGGGACAGAAATAAATAACAAACAGCAAAGCAATAAATAAAACAAATATATATATTTAATAAAAATAAATAAAACAAAAATATCAGCATTAAGGGCATGCAGTCAGACTAGAATATGCCAGAGGGTGCTGTTTGCCAGCATCCTCAGTGACTTTTGTATCTGTCCATTTTTTAGGTCACTTCCTGGGCAACAACACTGTTATTGATGTGCTGAGGCAAGCGGGATTTGAAGTGGAGCACATACCTGCGGGACAGCCAATTGAAAAGTAAGCCTTTTCTCCTTTGTTTCTTCTTTTCCTATGAACAAGCAAACCTATTTCATTAGTGTCAGAAGATCCATGTGAAATGATAGGTTGTGCACAGCATTGGGCTTTAAACTTCATATATACACGCATGTGAATCAGGGATAAGTTGAATGCTCTTGGGGTTTTTTTCCCTTCAGATTTTTCATTTGTGAAGAAACTTTGGCATTTTATGCATGGTCTGTTTCCGTTGGATCTGCTGCTCTCTAACCGCACAGTATTTGCAATCGAATTCTCAAAACACTATGCACAGGGGCTTTTTGCCCCAAAGAAATTCCAAGAGTACCTTGTAATCAATTATGCATCCCCAGTGAAAATGCTGAGCTTCTGAACCATGTGTGAGTCCCTTCCCCTGAAAATGTTGCTTTGTAATTGGCTGTGTATTTTTTTAAAATACATCACCAGCCCCCGCCAGCCCCACAGTGGGATTTTTCATTTGATCTGAACTGAGTGGCCAATTTACAACCAAAGCAGAGAAGGATCCAGACAACCCCCTCAACCAATTTGTTTCTGCATAACTCAATACAGTGATCATAAGAACATAAAAACACTTGCACAGTCATTTGTGATATTCATCATTCCATCAATAGTCTTGTACTCGCCAAAAAAAGGTTTTTTTCCCATGCCTATAAAACAGGCTTGTCCAACCTGCTGCCCCCGGGCAGCATGCGGCCCAGGATGGCTATTAATATGGCCCAACACAAAATCGTAAACTTACTTAAAACATTATGTTAGTGTTATGTTAGTGTATTTTATGTGTGGCCCAAGACAATTCTTCTTCCAATGTGGCCCAGGGAAGCCAAAATATTGGACACCCCTGCTATAAGAGGATATACACCCCTGTGTATAAGGGGAGGGTGGCAAATCAGCCTGGTTCTGTTCCATCCTGCTAAGACTGAAACTGACCAAAACCCGCTGTGAAACTGACCAAATAAGCAGCTGCATAGGTTGTTTGTGATTATTTCAGCGTTCTCTCAACTGCTCGATCTGAAACTGACCCACACTTTTTGTGAAACTGACCAAATAAGCAGCTTAGTGGTATTCCAGCATTATTCTCTCACTACTGCTCTTGATAATGGCTTTCAAAGGAGGGGTTAGATGAGGGGGACAGACACATGGGAGAGAGAAGCAAGAATGGGTGTAGGGAGGAAAACCCAAAATGATAAGTATGGCTTTTGATTTGGGATCTGGCAGACTTTAAACTCAGGGTAAAAGGTTTCCTAAAAATGCGGGGAAAACATGAGGGGAGAGCAAGGCAACTTATTATACATGCAAAATTAAAACGAAGCCCTGAAGTAGTTGGAGGGTGACCACAACGGGAACAACCTGTGCATAAAAGGCCTTTGAGATTCAACACCCAGTAGTGGCTGATCTTAAGATTCTGTATTAAGAAATAATAGTATAGGGTGTAACAAGTGCTGTTTAAATCATGTATGATTAAACCACTAATAATAATAATAATAATTCAAAATTTTATTAAAAACTTGCTGAAAATAGTTTCTTTTACTTTAGAGCACATGGACATATTCCATACTCAGGCAGGCCTTGTGTGAACATACTTGAGCAGCAGAATCATTATAGATATTTGCCCTAGTTGGGGAGTCTTATCCAACTAGATAAGTATATCCTGTTAGTATATTTGTTTCACTGCTTCTTCTCCTCTTCCTCCTTTGCTCCAGTTCCACACATAAGCCCTGTTTATAAGTTATAGTGAACACATGTTCAATCCATGTCCAGTGTACACTTGATTGTTTTTAACATATACGTTAAAAACATATATGTTAGGTAATATTCATGTTACATTGAATGCATGTAAAACTAAATGTGAGACACAAACCAGGTAATGGCTCTTTTTTATATACACATGAGCTCATGTTCATATGAGTGTACACCAGGCAAGTTATCTGCTCTGATTATGCATGTCCCACTAGTAAATATATGTCCCCTACCTTGGCTGGGCCCCACTCTAAAGGGAATCAGAAGATGGTGGAAAACTACTGTAAAATAAGGGAATAATCACACTGGGACTGAGATTATAATTCCTCCATGTATGAACTTCCATTGATCAGCTGATATCTTTCCTCTCGTAATCAAGGTACTTTTTAGTGTTAGAAAATGCCTGGGACTGAATCTGGGGTGGGGGGCTGTGCTTAAGGATGTTGCAGAAGATGGGAGTGAGGGAAAACTCCTGGGTTGAAGAGATGCCTGAAGGGAGGAAGACTCTGGTGGTGTGCCAGAAGGAGAAAAAGAGGGAAGTGGGAGCTGGATGGTGCGGTGGGATGGTATTTGTAGAGGGCTGGTAGCAATCTCATGGACTAAATGCAGTGGCAGAGAGGAGAGAGCGAGAGAGAGAGAGAACATAGAAAGAGACACCATAGAGAGGTATTAACTCATACTTTGCCTTCTTTTGTCCTGGTTCTGTAGTGGCAGCGGAGGTCAGTTTAAGTTCTTATATACTTAAAACTCCCTTTGTTTTAGGGGTGTCCTGTGATAATTTCAAACCAAATTAACTGTATCTGCAAGTTTCCTAATTCACATAAATTATTTCCTTGCTTAGTGTTTGTTTGTGGCAAAAGCTGACAGTGATATGATTAACACAGTGGATGAATATTTGCTTACAGACGTGTTTGGGCTCAGGAAATGAGTTTTTGCCTTTCTGATTAACTCAGGAAAGAGACTTAAATTGCTTCATTGGATGGGTTAGGCATTTGGCTTGAGAAAATCCCTTTATGTCTTCTGTAACATTTCTCCTTTGTTGTCACAAACACTGACCATTTCTTGTGGCTGGAATCTGAAATGATCTCAGCTAATCAAGATGTTTGTGTTTAAATTGAAATGTCTTGCAAAGGAAGGCCTCACTTTACATTTTAACTAATTTTAAGTAACAAATGAGACTGCTGCTGCTTCCTCTGGCCTGTTGGCATCTGTACTCAAGGTCTAAAAGTGAAGTTAGGGTGCTTTTAGCTTAAGAGCTCCAGGCCGTGCCTGGGAACTGGCAGGAGGGTTTTGCGGGGGGGGGGGCACAGAGTTCCAGGAGATTTTTTTTTTTTAAGCAGCCACATGTAATTACCTGTCAGGCCTGTATCTCAGTTACTTTGTATCTCAGTTACTTTGTATCTCAGTTACTTTGTTTTGCTTTCGTTTCTATCGCTGACTGCACTCAAGGACATTCCTACATACCAAAGCCCGTTTGAAGCTCTGGGAGCAGTCCTGGGAACAGCAACTATGTTTGTGTTCTGTAATCACTTGCAAATATCCTTGCCTTTATACTGCTGAGTGTTAGGCAGCGAGCTCATTGCTGTCATTTTTCCCTTCATGCTCTGTAATACCTATTTGACCAGTAAAGCCATCTTCTTTGGATCTGACTGTCTCTGCTGTGGTTTCTGGTTCAATGGACCAAGAGCTGTCATTATGACAGCAATCACCATCACCCTTTTTCATCAGTCAGGCTGGAGCCCAGGAGGGTTCGCCTGCCACTCGGATGGGAGCTAAGACAGAGCTCTCCGAGTGAGTTTACCGTGGCTGGAGCCCCGTGTGGTTCGCCTGCCACTCAGATGGGAGCTAAGACAGAGCTCTCTGAGTGAGCCCCGTGTGGTTCGCCCCGGTCCCGGTGGATCTGTTCCCCGGAGCCGGAGCCCTGGAAGGGCCTCATCCTTGACACCTTCCTTTGAGGACCCCCTAGACAACGTTCATCGGGCAGAAGTGGAACGTAGGCACCTGACTGGACTTGTATGGGCGCAGCGTGGAAGCCAGCGCCCGCCACGACCTCCTAGTGTCAGATTGTCTAGTGGAGGATGCTCGGCTGGCCCGGGTGTGCGGAGCCGGCCCAAAAGCACTGGCAAAACGGGTGGTTGCGCTCTTCCACGGAATGACCTCGACCACCGCTTCAATGGCAGGGATTGCTAAGCTGTCAACCCCTGTCTTTGGTGTCAGCGCAGCGACCTTAGCGGTTCAGGAAGCTCTGCCACTAGTTACCACGGCCCTGACCACCAAACTTGAAGCGGATCAAGTTTTGGCGGATCGTAAGGGGACCAAAGAGGACTTGCACTATGAGGAAACTCTCTGGACTGCAAACCTCCGAATCAGCCAGCCCCGTCGCTTAGGTGATGCGGGCAAGGATATGTTTTTGCTCCGACAGCACAATCGGGAACACATAGACCAGGTGGCCCACTTGCAGGGTCAAATGCACTTTTTGCTTCACGACAACGACTGCTTGCAGCAGATACAAGCCGAACCGGATGGCTCGGCCCCAGCTCCACAACCAGGGTCTCCTGATCAGGCTCAGCCGCAGCAACCTGCAGCACCTCTGGGCGGAGCGCCCATGTTGCCAGTAACTCCAGCAGTGTCTGTGGCGCCAGGAGACCCCAGAGCTCCCATCCTGCCACCGCCAGGCAGTCCAGGGGCCCCGTTCCTTGGATCTACACCAGCACCCGTACTACCTCCAGTTCCATGGAGACCACCCAAACTGAAGATCTCTTTTGCCGGCTCGGCGGAGATACTACCTTGTCAGCGACCCAAGGTGAGGGGAAGCCAGAAGCCTCCCCCCGAAGCTTCCATTCCCTGCCCGCAGAGATCAGCACGGCCCCCTCAAGATCGCGAATCCCGATTCCAAAGGGGAACTTGCCTTGTTTGCGGCGCGATGAACCACTTTGTTTCAGCATGTCCTCAACGCCTGGGACTCCCTCGACCGAATGCATTGCCCCGAGCTTGGGGACGACCTCAACGCAGAGGCACCACGGCCACCCGCAGTACAGCACCAGGACGGCCCACACCCTCTGCACTTCCTACTTCTGCAGACCCCTCCGGGTTCCGGATTACAAGTGCCCCAGTGGGGGACAATTCCCAGTGGGGGAACGCATCGCCCCGAGCTCGGGGACGACCTCAACGCAGAGGCACCGCGGCCACCCGCAGTACAACGCCAGGTCGGTTCACACCCTCTGCACTTCAGTTCAGAGACTCTCCTGATCTTCCTACTTCTACAGACCCCTCCGGGTCTCGGATTACAAGTGCCCCAGTGGGGGACAATTCTCCATCTTCGGACGGGGATCATCTCCAGGATACCCCAGCGCTAAACCTGGACTCGCCTCTTGACCTGTCTAATAACCGGTCACAGTCTGCGGTGAATGGAACGTCCCCGCAAACCCCCGCAGTTTCTCCTGCAAAACCTACGAAACCGACGAAGGTGAAAGAAGTAGAAAATACGGTGTATGTGGACGCAGTGTTGCAACACTATAAAGGGGGTCCCCAACTGCCTGTCAAGGCACTTATTGACTCTGGCTGCGGCCGCACTTTAATCAGTGAGGCCACGTTTGCAGCCCTCAAAGTCAAGTCCGAGGCTTTACCAGCTCCCGTCCAATTTGCCCAGATGGATGGGAGCCCTTTTAAGGGGGGACCAGTCGATCATCGCACACGGGGAGTAGCGATGGGTATTGGTTCTCATTGGGAACAAATAGACTTTACCATAGCCCCCATCCGATTCGAAGTCGTCCTAGGGATTAATTGGCTTAAGGGTCATAGCCCTTATATAGACTGGGAAACGGACACTATTTCCTTTGCCAATCCCAAGTGCGAACAACACCGGCAGGGAGTCGCGATGACGCCTCCACTCGCTCCGGCTTTAATCTCCGATGCCGCATCACCACCGCCTTTGCCTGACGCATACAGAGACTTTGCAGATGTTTTTGATGTTAAAGAATGTGATGCCTTGCCCCCCCACCGTACCACTGACTGTGCAATTGAGGTGGTGAAAGATTGCAAACTGACTAAAAGCAAAATTTACCCCATGAGCGTTTCCGAACGCGCTGTATTACGTGACTTTTTGGATAAAAACCTCGCTCGAGGGTTCATTCGGCCATCGAACGCTCCCAACTCAGCCCCAGCGTTTTTTGTCCGGAAAAAGGAGGGCGACCTGCGTTTATGTATTGACTTCCGAAAGCTTAATGCAGTTACTCAAGCCAACGCCTACCCCATACCGTTGATCTCAGATATTATGGGGCAATTACAGGAGGTTCGCATTTTCTCCAAATTGGACTTAGTGGAAGCTTATTATCGCGTCCGTATCCGCGAGGGAGACGAACCCCTCACCGCCTTCTCTAGCTGTTTTGGAATGTATCAATTTCTTGTGATGCCTTTCGGATTGAAAGGGGCCCCGGGGGTCTTCATGCAACTCATTAACGAAATCCTCCATGATTTGCTGTACCGCGGCGTGGTAGTTTATTTGGATGATATTCTTATTTATTCGAAAACCATGGAGGAACATGTTGTTCTGGTCACAGAGGTTTTGCAATGACTGCGTAACCACCAGCTCTATGCGAAACTATCTAAATGCGAATTTCACCAAAAGCAGATAACATTTTTGGGGTATATAATCTCTCATCGTGGCCTTAGCATGGACCCCGCTAAAGTCCAATTGGTACTTGACTGGACTCCGCCCTCTACCCGCAAACAAGTACAGCAATTTCTGGGCTTTGCTAACTTCTACCGCGGTTTCATTCCCAATTTTGCTCAAGTGGCGCTGCCAATCACTGACCTCCTGAAAACGAAGGGTAAAGGGGTTTCTGCAACGTTGCCCTCGGCCAAAATACTGTGGACTGATCAATGCCAATCTGCCTTTGTAGCCCTCAAACGGCTTTTCGCTTCTGAACAGGTCCTGCAGCACCCAGATCCGAACCAAATGTTTATTGTGCAGGTCGATGCCTCCGACGTAGCCGGGGGGGGGGGCAACTCCAGAGAGGACCGGACGGTCTCCTGCACCCCTGTGCCTACTTCTCCAAGAAGTTTGCACATTCCCAACTAAACTGGCCCATTTGGGAAAAGGAAGCATCAGCCGTCCACCATGCCCTGATGCTGTGGAGGCAATTTCTGGAGGGGTCCGGGATCCCCTTTGAAGTTTGGACCCTCACGGGGACCCATAAATTGTCCGCAAAACAACAGCGTTGGGCGGTCTTCTTTGCTCAATTCCGTTTTGTTCTCAAACATGTGCCCGGGAAACAGAACATGCTTTCAGATGCCCTATCCCAGTTGCCTCAATACCCAATAAAATGTGATCGACCGACAGACTCGTTGTTTACCCCGGCGCAAAGGGAAGCCCTACCCCTACTGGTCGTGCAAACCCGGGCCCAAACCCGGCTCCAGCAGGGAAACCATACCATAGCTGACAAGGTATCCAGCCCCAACCAGCAGGCTCCCTCGCCTGTCCCCCTTGCGCCACCTGTATCTAGCGCTCCACAGCAGCCAGCCTCTCCACCAGCTCCTGCTTCACCCTCTCCCACGAATGGAGAGGGGGTGATCATCTCCAATACCTTCCTGGACTCCCTTCGGGCTCAGTGCCTAGCCGAACGCACTGCTCAAACCTTGCCCCAAGATGTACTCGAACAAGGTGTTTGTTGGTACAGAGACTCAAAACTATACGTGCCTAAAATACTTCGAAGAGAAGTTCTACAGTTAGCTCAAGGAGCTAAAACAGCGGGACACTTTGGGTTCCTGAAAACTCTTCATCTGTTGCGCAGACAGTTTTGGTGGGGGGGAATGCGTTCTGATGTGGACTCCTTCGTTCGCAGCTGCCCTATCTGTGCCACAGTCAAACGTTCTCAAGGCAAGCCCCCAGGACTACTGCAGCAGCTGGAAATCCCCAGTAAACCCTGGGAAGTGATTGCCATGGATTTCATGACGGATCTCCCCCTTAGCGGGGGCAAAACTGTACTATGGGTTGTTACTGACCTATTTTCCAAACAGGTACATTTGGTTCCCTTAGCGGGTATTCCCTCCGCCCCCAAGTTGGCCCGCCTCTTCCTGTCACATGTCTTCCGGCTACATTCGTTTCCGCACAAGATAATCTGCGACCGCGGAAGTAGTTTTGTTGCCAAATTTTGGAAAGCCTTTCTCAAGTTAGTGGGGGTGGAGCAAGGGTTGTCTAGTGCTTACCATCCTCAAACGGATGGGCAAACTGAACGTGTCAATGCTGTACTGGAATGCTATTTGCGTTGTTATGTTAATTATCACCAGGATGACTGGGTAGAACTGTTGCCTTTTGCAGAATATGCTTACAATAATGCTGTGCATCAATCTACTGGCTTCAGCCCTTTCTATGCTGTGTATGGCCAGGACTTCGGTCCTATTGCCCCTGTGGAAGGGTCTGAGGGGGAGGGGGATCCTGATGTGGCCTCATGGGTGCATGCCCTCTGTACTACTTGGCCCTGGCTGATTAGCAACCTGGACCGAGCCAAACGCAAGTATAAAGCGCAGGCTGATAAGCATCGCTCCCCCAGTAAGGACTTTCAAGTTGGAGACTTAGTATATCTTTCCACCAGAAATCTGCGCTCCACTCGTCCTTGTCACAAACTCAGTGCCAAGTACATTGGCCCATTTCCTATTGCCCGGATCATTAACCCTGTCGCTGTGGAATTGACTCTCCCCAAAACCTTGAGGCATATCCACCCCGTCTTCCATGTCAGTCTCCTGAAACCCCATGTCGCCTCCTCGGACTGGCATCCGGATCCGCCTCCCGAACAACCAGTGATGGTGGGAGGGGAGGAACATTTCGAGGTGTCCAAAATCTTGGATTCACGTATACACCATGGATCGCTGCAATACCTAATTCGCTGGAAACACTTCCCCCCTGCCTATGACGAATGGGTGCGTGCGCAAGATGTCTCCGCCCCCCGCCTGGTAAACGCCTTTCACACCACCTACCCGGACAAGCCATCCCCCTTGCACAGAGGGAGGGGGCCTTAAGGGGGGCAGAATGTCAGGCCTGTATCTCAGTTACTTTGTATCTCAGTTACTTTGTTTTGCTTTCGTTTCTATCACTGACTGCGCTCAAGGACATTTCTACATACCAAAGCCCGTTTGAAGCTCTGGGAGCAGTCCTGGGAACAGCAACTATGTTTGTGTTCTGTAATCACTTGCAAATATCCTTGCCTTTATACTGCTGAGTGTTAGGCAGCGAGCTCATTGCTGTCATTTTTCCCTTCATGCTCTGTAATACCTATTTGACCAGTAAAGCCATCTTCTTTGGATCTGACTGTCTCTGCTGTGGTTTCTGGTTCAATGGACCAAGAGCTGACATTACCAGAGGTTCATACAGGAAGTGACAAAGGATAGCTCTAGGAATCGTCAGAAATGCCGTGGTTTTACCATAGAGTTTCTGGTGATTCCCAGGCCTACCCTTTGTCAAGTGCACAAGGATACTTTTTAAAATCATGTTTCTCCCCTACCACTCTGACTGGCAGTGGGCAATGGGGTTTTACCCTCCCCTTTCTACGATAGGGGTGCTGGTGTAACACCCCAGTGCAGTTTCCAAAATAATCAGATTTTGCTGATAGTCCCATATATTTCAAGTACAGAAACGAAAACATTGCCTCAGTTTTTCCATTCACCAAGAAAATATTGTTAATTGTAGAATTCAGCAGAAAGGCAGTCCGACTTGCAATTTGTCTTGCCAGTAGATGAAGCTATGAAGGACAGACAATATTGCTGTATAGCTGAAGGACAGGGCAGCTTCTGAGAATTCTGCAACAATGGAGTCATCACTGGTCACAGATGCTTCCTGAATTGTTCTTTTCGATCCAGTCTTCCAAATTAAGTGGGCAGCAGCTGTAGTATATGATTTGTTGAGAGTACCACTACTTTCTTTTTACTCCCCCCCCTTTAAAGAGTGGGAAGAGAAAAAACAATAATTATTTGCTGTTACCTTGAATCAGATCACTCAGAGATTTATATAGCACTGTGTATGCTGTTATCTGATTTTGTCTATCAGGAACCAAACACATAAAAAGCCAATGATTGCTTGTGCTCACTGAGTAAGCACACTTGGGAAATGTATTTCATTTTAAAAATAATCTGCTAATCCAATCAATCATTCAAGAACATATTTACCCAGCATATTTTCAGAAGGCAAAAATATAACTGACTTTGATTAACTCACATGCATTATGCTTTGATAATCATTGTTGTGTTCCAGATTCAATTTAATTTTCATCTATCTAAAATAGGTATTTCATTTGCTTAGTTCTAGTCACATTTTAAAATGATTTAATTATGACAATAATAGATGGAATAATAATTAAAAAAATAGATTTAACATAAACTTTTTCTGGGGTTCAGCAGAAAAAACTCAACCTTTCTTCACTAACCAACCCTAACAATTCACACTATATCTAAATTAAATTTGAAAAAAATATGGTTGAGTATATCATGTGCATTAATCCAGTTAAAGAAATAGATTCTTAATCATTTGGATGGTGAGATCTTTTCTTTCATAGCTTGAAATACAAAGATGAGACGCAAATCTGCAGGCTCAGTCTCTCTCGTACACTGATTTGCTATGCGTGTTCTCAGTTCTGTCTCAACTCCTTTTTTCTCACCTGCTTTTACATGGCAGCATGACTTGCATCAGTTCCAACCTGAGATGCATGGAGAAGAGTAGAAATCATGCATGGTTGAGTGTGAATTCTTAATTGAATTGAAACATAGGGAAAGCATGAACACTTGATGGTTTTGAATTTGGTCACTGGAAATATGCACACCAGATTTGCAAAGAATTCTCATCTGCTCATAAAATAGTTTCCTTTGTGATTTTATTACATTTATATCACCAATTATCTTTTAGTCATAAAATGTAAGCATTCCAGCTGTCCTGGGTGAATTTTAGAGAAATGAATTCGTGGAGGATAGATCTATCAGTGGCTACTAGCCATGGTGACTAAAGGGAACCTCCACGTTCAGAGGCTGTAAACCTCTGAATACCAGTTGACAGAAGGCAACATCAGGCAAAGGCCTCGGCCTCTATGCCCTGTTGTTGGTCCTCCAGAGGAGCTGGTTGGCCACTGTGTAAAACAGGGTGCTAGACTAGATGGACCACTGATCTGATCCAGCAGGACTGTTCCTATATTATTATGAATTAGGTGAAATCCTTTAAAATAAAATTAGAAAAGCATCAAAGCATTTCTGAGGGAAGGGGGGCAAAAGGAAGAGTTAATGTTGTCATCTCCTGTCTATGGTCTTATTGCTGTGATAAATGTCCTTTTGATTACAAGGTTATTAGAATTTACATATATCCAGTAGCAAAATGGTTTCTGAGCAGCCAGTAACATCCTTTATTTGCAAGCTGTTCAGAAATTCTGGCACTAACATCATAGTGGTTTACCACCAAGAATTTTTAGATGATATCCTGTGGGGCATTCTGCACTTTGCAGGAATCATAGGGAAGATGTGAGTAGCGGCAAATAAATAGTGTAGCTAGGATTTTGGGGAAATGAGTAAGACACATGTGCACCCTCCCTATCTATCTGTTGCACATATACAAAGCCAATATCAATGCAATCCTGAGCACAGTTATACCCTTCTAAGTTTATTGAAGCCAATGGGTTTAGAAAAGTGTAATTATACATGGCACGTTATTTCAAATTATGTCCATATTTCACTGCCTACCCACTTTTTAGTTAAGTAAGGCCAGATAGTGTTTAAACTATAAAAAGTATAAAAACCAAACATTGCAAAAACTGCCTTCACTACATAGTTTAATATATTATATCACAGAATCATAGAATCATAGAGTTGGATGGGACCACCAGGGTCATCTGGTCCAACCCCCTGCACAATGCAGGAAATTCACAACTACCTCCCCAGTGACCCCTACTCCATGCCCAAAAGATGGCCAAGATGCCCTCCCTCTCATGATCTGCCTAAGGTAATAGAAGCAGCATTGCTGACAGATGGCCATCTAGCCTCTGCTTAAAAACCTCCAGGGAAGGAGAGCTTACCACCTCCTGAGGAAGCCTGTTCCACTGAGGAACTGCTCTGTTAGAAAATTCTTCCTAATGTCTAGATGGAAACTCTTTTGATTTAATTTCAAACCGTTGGCTCTGGTCCGACCTTCTGGGGCAACAGAAAACAACTCAGCACCATCCTCTATATGACAGCCCTTCAAGTACTTGAAGATGGTTATCATATCCCCTCTCAGTCTTCTCCTCTTCAGGCTAAACATATCACTGAAGAATAAATTGGACTTTACAAAATAAAGTAGCTAAAAGTTTCTGCAGTGTGTTTTATACAATACATAAAATGGAACGACACATGTTAACTTTTGGTGGATAGCTATTTTCCTCCTGCAGGTTAGGTTAGCTTTTGGTAACTTCAGTTAAGACTAGAGTCCTAGATGGTTGGACCACAGAGCTGTGTTGCCATCAGCTGCCTGAATCAGTTCTCTCTGTTCAGAGTCCCATCTCTGCTTTCTGAGGTGAAGGTTGCTGCAAGGTAGAAATGCAGACACACTAGGGAGGAAGGGGTATCACTTTCCCCTATCCCTCTTCTGCCGGTTGTACAGCAAGCTCTCAGCTACCAGAAGACAGAGAAAGAACCCGTTTTTTCCCAGTTCCCCTTCTTTGCTGCATCCACCGTGCCCATTCTTATTGCAACCCCTAGTGCTGCAGTGCACCTTGTTTATGAAACTGCTCCAGCTCTCAGTGGAGAATTTGGGGGTGGGGGTTGGAAGCTGTTCAGAAAAGGGGAATATCCAATCCACCAACTTCTTCTATGAGTTCCCCCCCCCCATAGGATCCAACACAATAAAGCTTTCCACTTATCAGGTCCATCTGAAACAAGTATTGTGCCTTAAGTAAATCTCACTGAATTTGGCAGATTTGTCAGATTAATCAGAAGTTTGGTTCCTTTTGTTAACATTTGTTGCATACTTTCTTATTAAACTTAAGTCTGTTTATATACTGTGCAGTAAGAAGAAAATAGAACAAAAAATCTGTTCTGTGTTTAAACAAGAGGATATTCAACTTTACTTCTTGCACATTAACATGGCAAGGAATCTCAGTCTGTAAGAGTGATTTCAGCTAGCTAAGCATATCCTGCTTTCTTTCATGTTGCACTTGTGTCTTGTGGATGGAACTCTTTATTCTGCTGTGATATCCCTCTGGAATAAAGTGCTGCTACGCTTTGTACCAACCTAAGTGGTTTCAGAAGTATCAAGTGGTATCATGCATTTGGAGAGGCTGCCCGTTTATCTATTGATGTCTGTGGTCTGTTTGCAGTCACTCAGACCCACAGTGATTTTCCCTCCCAAAAGATCATACTGTTGAGCTAAGAAGCTCCACAAATGTGACTGAATGGCTTCCAAAGTTAATCTCTTAACATTGGACAGCAAGGGTTCAGAGTGGGTTAAAGTCACTACAGTGACTCACAAAGGTGACTCCAACCTGAAGTATACTGGTTACATGTGGAAGCCTACCAGCGATTGGTTTCTTCTGCCCTCAGCAGCTTGCATTATGATGTCAGCTTGCAGTGCACAGAATGGTTAAAAGGACTTAAGGGTAATTTAATAGCTATTGGGATCACTCTGAACAAATGATTCATGAATTGAAGCTTCAGTACTCAGTTAAAGAGCATGTGTAGTGGACTGATTAAAGTCCTATGGTCTGACCATGAAGTTCACTTGGGCTAAGCAACTGGTCTCAAACTTACCTATCTTACAGTATGGCTGTGAGGATAAAATGGTGGTGCAAGAACCATTAACTCCATCCTGAACTCCTTGGAGAGTAGGGTAAATGTGTGATAAATAGAATTCCAGGTGGGACGTACAAAAACAGTATAATAGGAAAAGACATTTATTTTTTATCAGCATTTAAGAAAGCAGTCTTTTGTTTTAATATATTTTTGATTAAAAGTGTATTCACAATGACCATTTCCCCAAATTAAAGTGACATCTCCCTGTTTACCAACTTACCCCCTGTATAAGACTTAGACATTGTTTCGTGTCCCAGCCTTGGTAATAGTCGAGTTAAAGTTATGAGTTGGATCCAGTGTTTCCATTTCACTAATGGTAGATCTTTTCTCCTACACAAGGAGCATTCCTCAAGCAGAAGAGATGTGTAAACATTGACATAAAATTCCTTACAAAAGCTGATCATGACTTGCTTTGAGGACAATTAGCAGAAGGGAAACATTAGATCCAACCAACAATACATTTTAGTAGAAGGAAATTATCATTAACAGTCTTTTATCAGAACAACAATAATAAATTAATGTGTGGAAAGATGCCAATGACTAAAATATCATGGAGAATTATGAATTTTTCAAGAGGTTGCCAAAATTGATGGGAAAATACAACTTCGTACCATGTGAAAGCACATTCAAGA
This sequence comes from Euleptes europaea, assembly GCF_029931775.1. Lineage (NCBI taxonomy): Eukaryota > Metazoa > Chordata > Lepidosauria > Squamata > Sphaerodactylidae > Euleptes > Euleptes europaea. Next base: position 74,190,969 of record NC_079313.1, read on the forward strand.
AAACATATTTACCATAGAACACTAATGTGTTAACATTTTCTAGGAAGCACACATTAAAACTCTTCCTTATTTTGAAATGGACAAAGAGATCTAGAACTCTAGAGAAGAGAGAATTCTCATATGCGGCACATCATACTGTGGTTTCCCCTTCTTTCAGTTACTGCCAGCCAGATACAACTTTTGGCACACCCAAGGATAACTTTTGTCTCCTGACTTTTTCACTGTTGGCTTAATTAACTACACTCATACTGGGAATGACAACATTATCTTTAGATTCCATTTTGAATGCCTCATACCAGATGAATTGATTACTGTCCTAGGGGCAAGGGAGGGAGGGAGGGTGAAGGGGAGAACAAAACCATTGACAACATGACTGGAGTGAAAATAGGCCACAATTTTACTGAACTCAAGCACAGGAGCATTGGTGCAGCACGGAGGAAGATCCAGCATAGGACAACCTGCCTGTTGACTGATAGCACCCCTTCTCCCAACCCACATGCTGGGGGAGAAACATGGAGTGCATATGGGTGCAAGCCACAGCATGGTTCCCTTGCCACCTGGTGATGAAAGCTAGCCAACCACTCCTGAATTGGACATGCCACTGTATGGCCCCCACCCGAAGACCACCCAAAGATTTTCCAGAATGGGTGAGGTGAGCACACAGGCACAGCCTCCACCCCTAAATGAATCTGTCCCCATTCCCTCCCCCATTCGCCACCAAATCTGTGACAAGAAGGTATGCAAGAAAAGACAACAACAAAAGTGCGGCAACACATCCAGAAGAGAACCGAGGGTTGGTGGGAGGGGAAGCAAGAGCCGACAGTGAGCAGGCCCTTGGCAGTGGATCCAGCTAAATAAGAGGGGAGTGGACCAGAGTGAAAACTCTGCACTCCAGGTCTGCTGGGAGCTCTGCCCTCCCCAGCCAGCCCCAGGTGCCCTATTGGCCAGCCTGAGTTGCTGCAGGGGCCAAGCCCACCAGTAGCCAGAGCCAATTATCACTGTCATCTATCCTTAAAAACAGCAAGCAATGTTCTTGCCTTAGCTTTGTGTCACGGTGATGCCAAATAGCAAATGAGACTTAGCTAAGTGGTGATGTTTGAGGTGTCTGAAGGAACTATAAAGGAAAAGCAAGGTGTTCTGCCCTCACTCTCGCTTTTTTGGTTAAAAAATATGTGAAAAATTGTTCCAGGCAAAAATGGCCAGTGTGATCACTACCCAACCAATAAGTGGGCAAATGGTCTTGTCCCATTTCTCAGCCACTCCAAAATAATCACCAAAGGGGGCAGTGGTTCTGCACATAGGATAAAACAGAATAGTGAGATGGGCAGTGGGAAGAATATTTTGGCTCATTCCTTTTTCTACTTCAATAGGAAGCAACCAAAAATCCCCCGTGGCTCTTCTTCAGCTAATTAAGCAATATTTTTATTTATTTTTAAACGTATGTGTGTCTCTTTTTTATTTTTACAAACAACCATGCAACTACTGCAGCCAAAGTAGCATTCAGGATACCTCATTTCTTACTTAGATCATAGACCATCAGTTTCAGTTTTATGTTCCAGAAAGATTGCCCATGAAAACACACTGCTGGTTGTAGAGATATCTATGTTCTGCCAACATGGGTTGGTTTGTTTAGAAACTGCAGCCTTGGATAGGCAATCCCTTGTCATTAAAGTGAATATTTTCAAAGATAAGCACTATCACTTTTGAAATGTGAGAACTCTTTAAAGCAGAGGTGAACAGACATGAGGTCAGTACAACAGATTCTGCACCAAACTATATTGGAAAGGCATGGTTTCGTTTTGGTATATTCTCAGAGGAACAGCTTTGGAGTTGTGTACTAATCTGTTTATAAAAACAGTTCCTCATTGTTGTTCATGTGAATTCCTTCCCAGATAAATAATATTCTTTCTACCAAGGGAAACATATGTCTGTATATTCTGGGTTGTAGCCCTTTGGATAAATGGCAGCTGGCCAGTTAGACTCTGTAGAAGATCCCAGCTTCTTGGCTGTGATCTGTATTTAGATCCCTAGTATATTATGAAAATTGAAATGTGAACTTCAGTTTGAGAGTTCATTATACCATACTTGGACTTGTTAAATGTCTTCAAGAGACACAGTGTCCTAAGAAGATCTTAGTTGGGGTCATCTTGATAGCCTCTTGGCCTGAGTGGTAGTTCTACTAGGAGCATCACCATCTTATTATGTGTGATATAGCCACTGTACATGGCCAGCATTTTTTGCTGATAGATGTTCCTAGCAATTTTCATTCCCACACCAAAATTTGTTGGAGAAATGTGAGTGTCATCTGAGTTCATATGATAAATGGTGAGATCAAGGATTTTATCAGAAGCACTAGTTAGTCACAGTCACAATCTAAGAATAAAGATCCCTGGTTAGGTCATTTCTGTGTTCTGAAATGTTCTGAGCTGTAGTGTCACTATTTCCCCACATCTAGTAGAATCAACACAAATACGCAGTTAATTAATAACTTCTTAACCTGCTTTAATTATCACTTTCCCTTATGTAGAGAGAAAGAATACACAATAGCAAAGGTTTTCTGAAATCCTCCAACAATCATTTGTGTTTTTTTCAGATACTATAAATAGCTCAGATAGTAGTCTAATAGTGCAATCTAAGGGGGGGGGGGGCAAAGGGGCATAGGGCTGACCCCTACACTGGCGTATTTGGCAGATACACCGGTGTAAGGGCCATTACACACAAAGAACCAGTGCAGCTGTGCTGCTTTTGCACACTGGCATAAAGGGGGCAGTTCAGGGGGCAGGACTGATGTTAGTCTGTTCCCTGTGCCCTTTCAGCTCAGAAACACCCACTTTTGTGGTGGAAAGTTGCCCCATCAAAGACGGTGGCGCAGCCCATAGGGCTCAATGTTATTTTAATGCCCCCCTGACCAGCACAGCCCCACCCACATGCTTCTAAATTGCTTAGGATGGTGACTAAGGGGGGACCAATGGCAAGGCTCCTATGACACTGGCCAAGCCCTCTCCCCAGAAACCAGTGGCACCCCCCCGCCGCCCTTTAAAAACCACAGCCAGGATGGCCCACACCTCAGAAGGTAGGGCATGTGGCATGGGATGCTGACTGACAGCTATGTGCTGTGCAGACTTAGAGTAAGCGGCACAGCACCTAGGTGGCAGGAAAAGCACACATGCGCGCGCGCGCACACACACACACACAGAGAGAGAGAGAGAGAGAGAGAGAGAGAGAGAGAGAGCACTTTTCACAATGGGGTTAGCACTTTGCACCAACGCCCAGCTGGGAGAGCAAACTCCACGCACTGTGTCTCAGTTCAGAACCCTTAGAGGTACCTCAGCTTCTCAGTGTGGACTTGACGGAATGGACGCGCACTGACAGGTAAGTCAGGGACTGCACCTCCAACCTCCCCCCTTATCCTTCTCATGTGGCTGGGTGCTGCCCCAGACATGGCGCCTCTCCCACCTGTGCCTGGCAGCCAGTGGAGCCCCCCCAAAATGTCCCCCCAAAATGTCCCCCTACTTTCACCCCCACACACAAGGGGCTGGGGTGGAGCAGCTGCAGAGGAGGCTTTGCCAAATTGCTAGCTCTGCACTGTTCTGTCAACCCTGACAGTTGCTGGGCAGTCCCACAGACAGGGAGAGAGGGGGTGGGGTCTTGACCTCAGCCACCCTATGCACAGAAGACTTCCTGGACTCATTCCATTGCAGGATAACCCACTCCCCATGGTGCACAGGGTTGACAACCTCAGGTTGGGGAACTCCTGGAGATTTGGGGAAGAAGCCTGGGGAGGGGAGAGACCTCAGTTGGGTCTGTTGCTGTTGAGTCCACCCTCTGCCACGGTATCTGGAGGAATGGATCTCTGCAGCCTGGAGATAGGCTGCCATCCTGGGGGATCTCCAGGTCCCACCAGGAAACTCCCATCCCTCTCATGGTCCCTTTATGGGGGCGGGGGGGGAGAACACTGACTGGTAGCTCATCTGCCTAGTCCCGCCCTTCTTCTCACTTGGGCTGGTTCAGCCGCCTCGCTTCTCCCTTGTACCTCAGGCCCGCTGACTGGCTGCAAGCACCCTGTTAAATCAAACAAACCAACGAAACCCCCTCCATTTCCCCCCTGGCCGCTGTGTAAATCTCCCCTCTGGGAGCAACCCAGCAGTGTCATCATTGTGCCATGACAATGGCAGCTATTTCGGGTTTAGTGTTGCGCTGCCCATGGCTCAACCTCTACTGAGCATTTATGGATAAGTGCAGAATGGCATAAATAGTAACTGCTGTCCTTGTTAGAAGAAATTGGTTATCAGTTTTGGTCTGTGTATTGGACTACACCTGATAAGAAACAGACAGCTGCACATAAAAGCCATAGATCCATGTTAAGTTCCTTCTTCCTGTCACGCGTTATGACATTATCACATTGTGTGCTGCCCCTGCCTCTGCTCAACATCATTGTAAAACTCAGGGAAACATTTATTGTGATGATGGCATGCTGTGAAATAATGTTACAGAGGAAGAGGGGAAATGCAAGCCTGCCATTTGCAGTGACATCATTGTGTTTCATATAACATGAAGTTCTTCCCTGAAATAATAGTTGGAATTGCCACCAATATTGAACATCCAGGACAAATGTTGAGATTCCTACTCAGAAGAAACAGCTGGGAAATTCCAAGGGAACTAAAAATAGTTACAACTAGTGATATTTTGTATGGTGAGGAACCGGCACATTTGTGATTAAGTTCTCTGTGGTGTAGCACATATGCTAATGTTATATGTTAACATCTGACTGGAAAGGCAAAGCTAAACTCAACACCCTCAAAATGTCTAGTCACTAAACAAAAATGTTGGTCAAGTATAAGCAGGCTATCAGAGGCAGGACAGCATCTTGCTGGAGGAAACATTCCAAAATATCCAGGCATGGAAAAGAGCATAATTACAAGCAACATGTCTGCTAGAATCTGGGCCAAATGCCATCCATAGTCTTAGTCATAGTTGGTAGTAGTTGCCAGACCTATTGGAAGGGAGGAAGGGGGTTTGCTGTACAGCTTTTCCAGCCAGCCTGTGAATGAATGGCTGGGGTACCATCTCAGGCAGCTGGCATGGGGAAAAAGCATTTCAAGTCAAACAAGAAAATCTCTGATGAAGAAACATGCACACCAAGGAAGATGTTCCCTCAGTGACATAATATGTTATGGGGAAGGACACCACAAATGGTTTTCATTTTCCTAGTGTTTCATTTTGTCACATGATAGGGTTTCTTGACAGTAAGAGATTTCTTTTTTCTTTTGGGAGTCAGAGAATAAGAAATATTGTTCCTATTCAAAGACATTTGCTTACAAAAAAGCAGGTTCGAAATCATGACAAGGTTTGAGAGATCCATGGTCATGCATTACTGTATATGACACTTGCTAAAACAACAACATTCAGATGTGTCTTTAAGCTGTTTTTATGCCAGTAAAGAAAATAGTAAAATGGAATCAATGGGAGACAGCAGAACTTAATCAGGGGTAGTATTCAGGCAATATGTATACTCCAGCATCCTGGCCTTGTGTGAGAAGCTGAAGAATTCTTCCTGTATCACATGTCATTTTGTGACCTATTTTAGAAAGTTCAGTTCAGTTTGATAACAAACGGGGATTAGATCAAATATTGCCAACCTGTGCATTACTGTCACATGTTTCAAGAGTCAACTCTACCCATGTGAGTGAAGTGAGGCCGCTTGCAGACAGCCTGAAGTGCTGTCTCCTTGCACTACAGGATGGTTTGTGACAACTCCTTTGTTTTTGAGAGTGACTCGGTTCCTGAGATAAAATGAAAGAAACCACACTTCTCACCATTCGTTTTTGCTAATCTTTTATCCTCCTCAGGATTGTCGCCTGCCTCTTAATTTAGCTCAGCTATTGTCAAGATGTCAAGATTTTCCTGCAGGTTTTAGATTCTTGCCCAGTATGCATGCAACTCCTTAGGAACTTTACAGAAACCTGGGCATTCATGCAGTGCTAATAATGTCAGGGTTTTTTTATTGTAAAAATAGGTTTCCAATCTCCACACACATTTGTGACTTTTAAAGGTAAGCTATAAGATATCTAATAGATAGCATCTCCATTCCTTTTTACATTGCTTGAGTGGGAGCTGGTTTAGAAAATGAGAAGCATTCGTCAAGCGCATTCATCTCGAAGCATAAACATCTGGGTTCAAAGGAAGAAAGCATAACAAGTCAAGCAAGCATACTTTGGGATACTTTCATTGTTTGCACACAATAAGACAGTTACTTCTGTTGTCTGAGGCAGAGAATGGAGGGCATATGCAAAGAAGTGTTGAATTTTTAAACTGACAAATAATATCAATGTGGAATTTACGAAAATCCATAAAACCAATAATAGCTCATGTTTGGCAGTGCTCCTGCAGTAGCAGAATGGTGGCATGCTATCTTTCCTGCTATCAACCAAAGTCCTGCTCTAATGAAACAAAAATATTTTTCTTGAAACAAAGGCAGCGGACTATTGATGCATAAAGCAACCTTGTTTAATATTTGTGTTTCTTGGTTTTCTAAAATTTTCCAGTGAAGGAGATTTCCTTAATGTCCCCCCAAACAACTTGTTCATATGTGTGTGTTTTTTTTTAAAAAAAACAAGCATTTCCCTGCAAATATTCCTGCTGAAAACTGTGTCTGTATCAGTAACATTCCTTGAGGATAGAATTTTACAGGAGAGAAGAGATGGAGTCACAGTTTCTTTGCTTGTTGACCTTCCATCCCATCCCTTTAATAGAGCTACACAGTGTGCGTCACTGCATCAGAGGGAAAAAATGCATATTGTGTATTCTTTTGTAACTAGTGACAGCAGAATGCGGGTGTATACGGTATTTCACGTCCTGATTTTGCCAAGATATATGGCTAATCGCACATCACTTATTGATAAATCTGTTTTTCAGCTCCAAGGTAAACATCAGTCCACCTCCCTGGGACTCCTCAAGAACAGCTGCACCTTCCATCCATTTTTTTGAACGAGTCCCACCATCAATGCCTCCTCAAGACAGTGAAGAAGACAGCCTTCCTCCACACCTTTTACTTCCCGACAGCATCAGTCAGCTGGAGGAGTTTGGGCGGCAGAAAAAGTGGCACAAGAAGCACTATAAAAACCATCGCCAAAGACAATTCAATGACCTCTGGGTTCGGATAGAAGACGGGTGAGTTGAGCTCAAGTGCCATCATTCACTATTTTCCAGACTTTGTAGCATTTTTCTAAAGACAGTTCCAGTTAAAGGTGACATTTTTCTGTGGTCATGGTTTGCTATAGTGCACAAGTAAGTATCTCACCATGATGCAAGTAGTCTTTTCTTTCTTGTGTGCAGAATGCTGCACACAATGTGGAAATCCAGCTGCCTCTGTTTATCTTCCTTTTCAGCTGTGTGGACCGGCAGCAAATGCTGAAATATCAGCACATACAGGCCACAGAAACTATTACTATCTAAATTACTATCGGAAGCTATACATTGCTTCAGTTTAAAATCAGAGGCAGAGAAGAACTTCCTCCCTCCCTCCCGCCTCCCCCCTTGGCTGGCTTCTACAACAGCAGAAATGTCTGTGGCAGAGGTGATGGCAGCACCCTGCCCACCCAGAACCTTGAAAGCTACTCAAGCACTCCGTGAGTCCAAAGAAAGATAGTTCCCATGAACTGAAGCCTGGGTTTGAAGCCAGGGCTGCTGCTGGCATGCATTCAAAGCCCTGAGAGAGAGAGAGAGAGTGAGAAAGTCCTCTTCTTCCCTGCTTCTGCAGCAGCCCTTTTAGTAATAATATAGTAAATGTACTTGAAAGGATTCATGGGTAAGGCTGGTTACTAATGGAATGTTTGATGGTTTATAGGGAACTGGGGTGAGGGATTCATCACATGTGCTACAGAGTTTCTGACATTTAGAGGTGAACTTTGAAAAACTTGAGCTAGCCCACTTCCAAAAGGAGCAATTCAGCAGGGTGCGTGTCACTTCTTACTATGTGATACCAGACTGAAATTTAATGGTGAGAAACACATAAGAGGAATCTGGTAGGGAATATGGATGCTTGTCAGCCACTTGCAGACACTCACTGCTTTGAATTATAAGAAGAAATGTGTAAAATCAGGGACCAGAAAAGGGACACAACAAAATTGTGGACATTGAACTGAAAACAGGCAATGGTATGAAAGCTCTCATTGCCAACTAGTTCTGAAGAGGTATCTTTGTTTTGTAGACAAGCCTTAAATTATGCAGATAATTTTACACCAGTCTTCCTAATTTACAAATAAGTTTTGTACCCATGTTCTAAGCAGGGCTGTGATAGGGTTGCCAGCTCTGGGATAGGAAATACCTGGAAAAGTTTGGGGTGGAGCCTGAGGGTGGGGTTTGGGGAGGGGAGGGACTTCAATGGGGTATGATGCCATGAAATCCACCAGTGGTCATTTTCCCCAGGTAAACTTATCTCTGTTAACTGGAGATCAGTTGTAATCCCAGGAGATCTCTAGCCATCACCTGGAGGTTGGCAACCTTAGGCTGTGGCTTAGTGGTAGACCACGTACTTTGCATGCAGTAGATCCCAGGTTCAGTCCATGGTACCTCCATCTTGGGTAGCTGGTGCTGGGAGAGTCCTTTCTTTGCATAAAGGGGAGACATGATAGAGGGGAGACATGATAGAGGTCTGAGGGGAGACAAGTCTGAGGGGAGACGTGATAGAGGTCTATAAAATTATGCATGGTTTGGAGAGAGCGGACAGGGAGAAGTTTTTCTCCCTCTCCCATAATACTAGAACACGGGGTCATCTGCTGAAGCTGGAGGGTGAGAGATTCAAAACAGATAAAAGGAAGTATTTTCTCACACAACGCATAGTTAAATTGTGGAACTCCCTGCCCCAGAATGTGGTGATGGCTGCCAGCTTGGAGGGCTTTAAGAGGGGAGTGGAAATATTCATGGAAGAGAGGGGTATTCATGGCTATTAGTTAGAATGGATACTAGTCATGCTGCATACCTATTCTCTCTAGTATCAGAGGAGCATGCCTATTATTTTGGGTGCGGTGGAACACGGGCAGGATGGTGCTGCTGCACTCGTCTTGTTTGTGGCTTCCTGGAGGCACCTGGTTGGCCACTGTGTGAACAAACTGCTGGACTTGATGGTCCTTGGTCTGATCCAGCAGGGCCTTTCTTAAGTTCTTATGTTCATAAGACCCTGAAGAGCTGCTGTTAGAACAGATGGACTAATGGTCAGACTCAGTCGAAGGCAGCTTCATAAGTTCCAGGAAAAACCTGTCTCACGAGGCAGCACTTTCTCAGAATATGTGCTATTTATAGGGGTTGAAAGCAAACTGAGCTGTACTTAAAAGCAAGTACCATCAGTAATGGCTAGCACTTTAGGGGGTTTCAGTCACTCAGTACTCAACCCCAGAGTACAGAAGAAACACTGGGCCATATCCTACCATTTGTGTGCAGAAGGCATGTGAATTTTTTCCCACAATCCGTTCCATTGCTGCAGCTCCCTTAGTCCTCTGGAAAGATCACTCATGAGGTTGCAAGGGGAAGGAACTGCCTCCTCCCCTCAGTGTAGCTGGAGGTGTAGAACAGAAAGAAGGAGCAATTTTACCTCCTTGTCGCTTCTTGCTCCAGTCTCCCCCTTACCTACTCACATGGCTGTTCCTCCATATGGGTCCTACAACCCTAGTACTGATCTTTCCAGGGATCAAAAAGAGCTACATCATTGGAGAGGAATGTTGGAGAACTACACTTTCTGGAGTAGTAGGATACTGGCCGCTATTTATTTATTTGAAACATTTATATATCACCTTTCTTCCATTGAACCCCAGGCAGTATACAATTCAACATAACTGTCCAATATACACTTAATGTACAGAATGCACAAAGGATGGGGGAAGAGGAAGGGAAGAGGAAAACAAGCAAACTTGGTTATAAACTCTCAGATAATTTATAAAACCGCTGCACAGTGACCAGATAGAATGGCTACTGATGGGCTCAGTTTGGGAGAGAAGAAGCTAAATGGTAGTTGGTCTGAAGGAGGATGAGGGGCTTCTTTTAGCATTTTTGAGATTTAGCAGCTGATGTTGCCTCCTAAGGAAACTAGTACGCTGGTATTCAGAGGTTTAGGCCATTGGGTGTAAAAATTCAGTTTAGTCTTCATGGCCATTGATTCATCTGTCTAATCCCCATTTAAAACTATCTATGTCCACTGGAGGAGAACTCCACAATTTAATTGCTCACTGTGTAAAGAAGTGCATACATGATGTAGCTTATGAACATAGCGGCCACATAAAAGCACAATTGCACATCGTTTCTGTTTGCTCAATTTCCTTCTCAGTTTTTGAGGAAGTGAAACCAAACAGATCCTCCAGGCAGTCAGCCTGTAGTACAGTGGCACTGGCTCATACATTATTTGAGTGGTAGAGAAAAGCAGGCTTTGCTTCTCCCGTGCTGGGATTCAATCTCCAATTTGAAAGCATCAGTCATCATAAAAATGAATGTCAACAAGCTGGAATGTAATAATTTCAAAGATGGAAAAAACACTCCAATGTGTAAATTGCAGAAAGGTAGTGATGTAATAATCATGCGGATTTTAGATAAATAGAGTATTTCTTGGTTCACTGTAAGGGTATTTGAGTTATATTAGCAGAACAATTGTAGTTTCTTTTCAAGAATTTGTATTATAAGTATTTTAGTAATGTTATATTTCCATTTTATTTTATTGTTATATCCTCATTTTCTCTTAATAAATTTTCTTTTTAAAAAATTAATATCAACAAGCATGTGAAAGGCTGTGCTGTTGTAGAAATGAGGTGATATTGTCCCATTCCCTAACCAATTTGCTACCTCCAGAAAGAATGTGACTGGTTGGCCAGAGATTTGGGGTAACCATGGCTTTTATTCAAAACTTAATTATCCGCAGTGAACACCAGACCTTGATTCCATTCTCATACACATGCAGGTGGTCATCGAAGGAATGAAAACTCTGTTCCCTTATTGCTGTTTAAGCAACCCAATAAGCTGCTTAAACAGCAACTTTAAAAAGGAGTGTTGAGGTACTCAAGGTAGCCAAGCTAAGTTAGGTAATCTTGCAGATAGTCTCTAAATTACGTTCACATGTATTTGTTCCTCGTCATCTGGCAAGAACCTCCAAGCATAAATCACCTGATAGAAGGGGATCATATCCACCTCTCAGCTGGATCAGCACAGCCTTGCCCAAACCCAGGAGGCTGCACCTGCACAACTGGTCCAACATCTGCTCTTGGCAGCCCTAGTTTCCTGATAAATATGATGAATGTAGACAAGATGTGTACATAAAATAATGGCAGTGTCTGCGAGGAAGAAGTAAATCTCTTCGCTCATTGTCTCCACTGACATATTCTCTTTCCCTGGATAGCTTTTACTAGGGCTATTTGGATTAGTTGTCTGGTCAGAGTGTACAGGATATATTAATTAAGTCCTCTGATCATATATTCCTTATAAATATTCATACAATAAACAGGTCAGGGGTGGAAGCCCCATTTTCTGTATCACAGGATCTCAAGTTCCCGCTGCTTCAGCTTTGTGTTGTTCAACGCAAGTAAGGAATTGCAGTACTCATTTCCATAGGTTTGCAGTATTTTTAGTTTGTGCATCATATCATCTCTTTATATGCCATCATCAAAGTATTCTGGGAAAAAATGTAGTTTCAGAGGGTAGCCATGTTGATCTGCAGTATAACAGTGTCCAGGTCAGACCTCCCACCCGCACTTACCTCCAAGGTGACAGAGGCCTCCAGACCTTGCTATCCAGAGAGGACCACAGAAGCCTGACCTGATGCCGCAGGAGCAGTTTCCCAGCTTCCCAGTTTGCCATGACACCCCGACATGCCAGGCAGGCCAGGGGGTGGCCAGCAGCCAACCCCCAAAGGCCAGTATTAGAAGCATGAAGCAACAAGGCTGGCAGAGGAGCAGTGGAACCTACTACATGCAATGGCCTGTTCCTCATCTGTTGTGGGAGCCAGGAAGCACTCTGGGAGAACCAGGGAGGAAGCGCAAGACCTCACCTAAGGCAACCAGGGAGAGATTACTGGCAGGAGCGGAAGCAGGAAGAAGATTCTGTCAAAAATAAACTCCTCTCTTTCTTCTGAGGTTCTTCCCCCAGGGCAAGCCCAACTAGAGGAATCCTGGAGGAGAAGAGAGCCCCGGACTCCAGCCCAACACCAGATACTGACACAGTGGTAGCCAAATGGAGAGTGCAACTTGAGCCCATCCTCATATCCCTGCCCCTGCTGGGCCAATCACCCACGCATCGCACCTACCATGCTATAGTACCCACTGGCAAAGAAGCAGCTTGAGGAGCCGCCATTCCCATATGCCCATGCCCCAGGATAGAGGGAGTAGGTGAGGCTACTCAGGCAGCCCTTTAAAAGGTGCCCTCTGGAAGAGCCTGGGAGGAAACACCAGACCTCATCTAAGGCAACCAGGGAGAGGTTAGTGGCAGGAGTGAGAAGAGGGTGCTGTAAAAAAAAAAAACTTCTCACTGTTTTCTGAGGTTCTTCCCCCAAGGCAAACCCTACTAAATGAACCTTGGAGAAGGAGACAGCCCTGGTCCCTAGCCCAACACTGAAGTCTGACACACAGCTAGCTTTGAGTCCAGTAGCGCCTTAGAGACCAACAAGATTTTTGGGGTATGAGTTTTTGAGCTCTTTTTATCAGATATGAGTGGAATGGAGATCTCTGAGTCCTTATATCCCAGTCAGAAGCTAGCAGGGGTGTTGCAAAGAAGGAACTGAGGATGCAGAGATATAATGCACATTATAATCAGTTTGATTAGAGCAGAGGGGGGAAATTAGGGGCAGAAAATTAGTATCTATAGTGAGATAAGTACCCTATGTCCCCATTCAGCCCTGGGAGGTCCATTGTTCTGAGCTTGTGCATGAACTCAAGTTCTGCAGTCTCATGTTGTATCCTCCCAACATTAAAAAAATAAAATTGCCATTTCAGACTAAATTTAAGAAACTCGCTTATGAAATAAACAGACAAGCCAACAGTCTGCAGTCTGGGTATAATTACTGAGAAACCCCATTCTAAAGTCGCCTGCCTTCTTGCTTTCATCAATGTGAGCACACAGAGTAGCACCTCAGTGGAAGAAATAAGGTCACAGGTAGATGTATATTTGTATATTTCTGTAGTGGAAACAACATGTATCCACTGTAATTGACCACATATCCATTGAACAGCTATGGGGAAGGGCAGCCTCTGCTGAATATCGATGCTGATTTATCAGTGCTGGTGAACAACTATATATGGCTGATGGGTTCCAAGAGACCACTTGTTACCAGATGCCCTGATGGGTCTTTTCCTTTTGAAATGGGAGCCTCTCCATTTATATTTTCCATATCCACAGATTTCACTCACCAGATGTTGTTTAAGACTAGTTTTGAAACTTCTTGGGATGATTCTTTATGGTTTAGAATCTCCTTGGTGTGTAGGGGAGGATGGAGGGTGGGGTAATATTGGTCTTCTATCAGATATATGAAGCGTTCTAATCTGCTTTAATAAAAGTTAATATTTGGTTTATGCAGGGACAGGAAGATTGAATTAAGGAAGTATATTCCACTTAGGAAGTTTCTTGTTATCTGTAACAGATAGAACGCCGAATCTATTATGTATATGAACTCTATACTGTATGATGGTTACTTATGCCCAATTAATCATTTTTCATAATAATAATAATAATTTGATTAATTATTTGATTCAGACCTTGAGGTAGATTGTGATACAGAGTGTTAAAATAGTTTTGAATCGCAGACATGATAAAACGTTGAGTTTCCCCGACCTCAGCTCTTTGAAGTGACGAAATTTCTTTGTCTGAGAATGGTTTTCCATGTTGCTTCTTGAGACATCTGCTCTGAAATTAATATCTGTGATTTTGAAACCTGAACACCTGTCAACTTAAGTCCCTTATATGTATGTTTGGCCAGTTAGCCTCCATTCTGATGCTAAAGCTGCAGGGGGGTAATGAAAATGTCTTCAGCCATCCCTGCCAAATCCAAAACTAGAAAAGGTGAGGCTAAGGTGTTGAGAACATATAGTTGAGAGGAAGCAATTAAAGCAACCAACTGAGCCTTTCAGAGAAAAGGTGCAGGGATTGATAATGTTCAGCCTGAAGAAGGGATGGTGAGGAGGGATTTTTAAATATTTGAAGGGCTGTCATTAAGAGGAGGGTAGAGTGGTATTTCGATTGGTAGTGGAAGATAGGACTCATAATAATGGGTTTAAAATACTGGTGGGGAGATATTGGCAGGATATTAAGAAAAGCTTTTTAACAATAAGGGCAGTTTAGTGATGGAATCAGTTGCCTAGAGATGTTGTGGATTCTCCTTCCTCAGAGGTGCTTTGCACTATACACTGTTTCATCATTTCAGATCTAAAATCAACATGTACCTCCAAGACACTTCTGGTTCACTAGCAAGATGGAAAATAACCAGAGTGACAAGAAGAGCATACATGGAACAACCAAATCCTTTACAAGCCAGGGGAGCAAGCCAGTATCTTGGAGGATACAACAAAAATTTCTGGCAATGCAGGACACTGTAACAGAAGCCAGTATGGTTTAGTGGATAGTGTTGGACTAGAGCAGGGAGACTTGGATTCAAATCCCTACCTAATCATAAAGCTCACAGAGTAACCTTTGGCCAATCTCTCTGTCTTTCTGTCTCTGTTTCCCTCTCAGCTTAACCTACCATACAGAGTTGCTACGAAAATAAAATGAAGAACCATGTAAGACATGTGAGCTCCTCAGAGGAAGGGCAGGTTAAAAATGTGATAGACAATTTTGATTCTCTAAGGCACAGAAGATGATCCTATGGGAAATGTCTGAAAGTTACCACAGAATATAACAGGCGGCTGCTGAGCCTAAATAGAATGTTCAAGTCAATCTGAACTCATTTTTGTTTGCATTTGAAGCCATTCATTTAGCTAAGTAACTGTCCGACTGGGTGCCCTCGCTGACACTAATCAATTAATTTCTCATATTTATTGATATTAATCCTGAACAAATCCACAAGTTAATGTCATATTCCAGTAGTACCGTATCTTCTACAAGTCTAAGTAAAGGTCTTGAAATGTCACTAGACTAGTAAAATCCCCAAAATAGGACATGAACCTTTTTGATAAAATATTACTAAGCTCTGTGTCTGTATTGAATTCATTCTGCTTTGGGTGTCTGTGAAGAGCTGGCAAAATTAATGGCGCACACAGAAAGTCTTGTCTCAGTGAAGAGACTTTGGTGAGAAATGGCATATATTCTTCAGGGGAGGTGGTGTTAACTGTGGTGGTAAGTCATAGTATGGAATTAGGAAGGGATGTTTCCCAAAGTATTAGAAAAGCATCAAAGCATTTCTGAGGGAAGGGGGGCAAAAGGAAGAGTTAATGTTGTCATCTCCTGTCTATGGACCACACAGACACTTATTGAGATTCCATGCCATTTTCCAGCTAAATAACCTTGAATCATTATAGCAATTTTAAAGTTAGACTTTTTTAAAGGATGATATTTAATTTCCTGACAGACTGGTTTTAATAAGGATGAAATTCTTGTTGTTGCCAAATCAGAAAGGACTTTCACATCTTTAAATCATTAGGTTGGGGAATGGGGTAATCACACTGAGGGCGTGCTTCAAAGGTTACTGATTTTACGAGGCATTCATCCCTCTGCAGTAGTTTGAGAATCAACCTAGGCAAAAATTCTTCTTTTCATGCTGTCTTTCAAATAGAAGGAATTTCCCAGAGATGTGTCTTCATCTTCACACTATAATTGATGGGAAAATGGTGGAAAGCATTTTAAGAAAGAGTTCTTCAACAAGAACACATTTTGAAATTTGCTATATAGTACAATAATATGATATAGCAGATATATGCTATCAGTCCATTTCTCTATTTTAAACTACTCATTTTCAAATTCTTTAATGTAAGTAAGTCAAAACGACTTTCTCAGGCACAATGACATTTTTAGGCCTCAATATGATGTTTGGAAAGGATCCAAGAGTGACCTGAGTCATCTGCTTTCAGTAAAAACATAATGACAGTTCTGGGTTTACAATTGGGGGGGGGGTTGGAAATCTGTACAGCAACTAACAGAGTACAATAGACACATGTGGCCAGGTCCTTATCACCATAGTTGCCTTATAACTGTGGAATAAACTATCCTTGGAGATCCATAAGATCTTGTCATGGCTAGAGATGATCAAACACCTGGTTCAGCTCATGTTCTGATCACCAGACTGAGCAGGAAGCCAATTTTTTGCTGAGCAGTTTGACTGATTGTGAGCAGTTCACCCTTGTTTGTTGGGTAACCTTTTGAGTATTAAAACTGCACTGTACAATGCAGTCATCAGTCTTCCACATATGTATGCTGTCCACAACCCAATACAAGTCCAATATTTCTCTTTTTCACAGGCCTGTTGTTTCTGCTCAGCAGCTAATCATATAAATAAACAGTAAGTTAATTAATTAGGCAGATAGAAATTGTAAATAAACCCTGGTTGTTTTTTTAAAAGTCTTACTATTTGGTGCTTATTTATTGTCAATGCTTCTTTCACACATGCATATTTTTGAACAACCTCATGCCAATTGTAGGGCACATACACACACCCCAACATGGCCCTTGGGGTGAATCAATTTCACCTACTGTGCAAAAGTGCATGCTAGGTAAAAGGAAATGAAACTGAAACAACATAGCTACTATGCTGGGGGTAAGAAGATCCACGGCTCAGCTCACCAGTGATCACTAATGATCACACTTGTTAAACATGCTATGTTTGCTTGCCAAAACCACTTTCTGCAAAGTTTGTCAGTAGTCATTTTGGAGACCAAAAGAGTACCACTGAGAAAGGGGAATCTAGTACAATTTGTTCCTGCATATAAGTTACATTAATTGACAAATGAAGATCTGTATGTTTCCTGTTGCTGAGGGGGAAGGGATGGAAGAGCACAATGTGAATTGCATCTATGCAGCAGCTATTGGTGGTATTCTTGCAAGCTGCCACATTGTGATAAACTATAGCCCCCACCCTGTGCAATCTCATTAGAAATGGTGACTTGTGGTAATTTCTACTCCAGTTATTGTGGACTTTGTGTAGATACTTGATGTAATTCACCATCAAAGGTATCATGCAAATATTTGACCATCTAGCTTAGGGGTCCCCCAACCTTTTTGAGCCAGCTGACACAAGGTGGCAGGCACAACCACAAAATGGCCGTTGTAGGAGGTGTAGCCAACCACAAGTTGGCAGGGAGTGAGTTTATGCACAACTCTAATTGTAGCTCTTCAGCGTTTCAGGCACAAGTTCTATTTAGCAGGATGCTTTTTAAAGATGAGCATATCGTTTAAAAATAACTTCTTGCATACACCCAAGTAAACATAGTGAGCTAGCTAAGAAAGAGCTGGCAGTATCTTTCAGATCTCCAATGGCCAATCAGAAGCTCTTCTGGCCCCTTTCTAAAAATGATTGGTGGACAACAGGAAAGGCATCAGTAAGTGCAATGGCACCCACAGGCACCATATTGGAAACCCCTGAACTGGCTGTTTGTCCTAAATCTTATGAACTGGACAGAGAATATATTTTAATTTTATCCTCTATGTTTTTGTTGCAGCACAACAACAATGCCGTCCCACATTAGGATTACAAATGGTTACATCTCAATCAACCCATCCATCTGGTTTCCAAACCAGCTGGACCAGCAGCCGCACCCAGACCTCGCGTTCCGCCATCATCTCAAAAGCTCGGCCCTAGCCAGCAGCTTGGCATCACCTTTAACTGCTTCTGTCTATGTGGCATTGGCTGCTTTTCTGTTGGATCTACTTTCCTGACAGAGGAAGGATTCGCATGTGCAATATCCGGAAAAGAGAAGAATGATAAGCTTCCATCTGTTAATATCCATTCTCAATGAATGGTTTCAGCTGGGCTTTCAGAAATGGAATACTAGGCTCTGTAACTGGTATATTTGTCTTTTGCCCAGATATAGTTTCAAAACTCTAAAGCTTTATTTTATATACTGACTTACATCTTCTTTTTGTAGAAGGATACTTATTTCCCATTTTGCTATGGGGTTTGTAAAATATGTGTTCATATATATAAAAAAGAAAAATAGTGTATTTATTCGACTGGTAAACTTATATTTGTTGTCGTAAAATGTTAAAATCCTTGTTCAAAAGTAGTGACAACGGATAAATTAATATTTTCTATATTCCCTTTCAATCTACATTAATAATAGTTGAATTGATATTCTGGTAAAATGGCACAATATTATAAAGTTTCCAATCAATTTTTTCTCCCCAGTCATGATTTCAAAAACATTTTTAACCCAGCTGATGTTGAACGAAATCATGAATCTTTCAGCTTTCCCTTCACATTTCTACTTCTCATGGCAGCAAGGAAAAAGGAAAGCTGACATGATTTTCACATGGCTCTAGAGCAAGAATCTTGATAAAAAATGAGGGCTGCTTTTGAAACATCTTGTTAGCTTGAGGGCTATAGTTAATTTGCTAGAAACATGGTCGATTCTGAGATACCACTGATAGACATGTGGGCTTCTTTGCAGTGTTTTTCCTTCCCACAGACATGAAACATTTTGCATGTTTCTACATTGAAATGGGCTAATACACAATGATATAAAAACCATATTTTTTAAAAAAAAATCTCTTAATTTGAAAAAATAGTATATTTTTTGTGATTTCAAGCTTTCCTGTGCAACCATGAGAGCAAGAAACAAATTACCTTTTAAAGTAAAATGACAGCTGGGATTGTTGAAAGAACTAGGAAGTGCCTTAATAGCAAAAGTGCCTTAATAGCAGAAGTGCCTCAATAGCAAAAGGACCCATCCTGCCACAGAAGGTTAATAAAAAGTTCTCACATTAGTTTCCTCCCCAAATAAATTGTTTTATTAATTCAGGACAATGGTCGCACAGAAGCAGGCTTCTGTGATTGCCCCTCTAGATAGGCTCGCCATGTGTGAGGGGTGATGTGGAATAAAAAATAAAAATAAAACCATGCATCACTGACTAGGGGGACACGTGGTAATGTGTTGATTTTTGTATACGCATTTCCCCACTAGGTGCATAATCAGTTTTGTCTGCCCTCATGACTCCTAATCTGTTAGTGGAGCAGGGTGGAACTGAATGCATCCACCCCTTTCTTGCAATAGGTAGTTGTCATTGTCAGAGCTGATAGTAAGGACTAGGGCTGTGCGTATCAAGTTTACCAACCAGAAAATAGACCTGGAATAATGCATTTTGGCTTTTTTGGGGTTTATTTGGGGCTGAATACTGAAATGAAGAATAAAGCCTAAGCCGGATAGCCGATGGCCGAATCAGCCAAATAGGTATTCGGCCTTTGGCTTTCCCAAGGCTTTTCTCTATGGGAATTTTTTAAGGAGCTCTGGGGGCATTTTTTGAGGTAGAATTACCAAATTTTCAGGGTAGCTGCAAGGGACTCTCCTTGCATGAACTCCAAAGTTTGGTAAAGTTTGGGACTGGGGGTCTGATTTTTATGGGACTCTGAAGGGGTCTCATCCTTCTCCATAGAAAAGCATAGTGAAATTCAGGGGCCCATAAAATTTGGGAACTCTACCTCGAAAAATGCCCCCATAGGAGCTTCAAAAAATTCCCATAGGCTAAAATGGTCCCAATTTGGGGGGGGGGGGGTTAAAAAGCCAGAATACCCATTTACCAGTATTTGTATTCAGCTTATTTCAGGTCCCCCCCCCCAAAAAAAAAATTGGATTCAATAAACCCGAACCCAAAATTTACCTTCCCCCCCCCCCAGTAAGGACTATTGGCTCATCAAATCTGTACAGCCATCCTTCATTTCTGCTCATTTTTGTTTCCTGTTGTGCTCGGTTTTTAGTATCAACAATTGTAAACACATTGCTTTAAAAAAGGAATCAACTATATCCTACCACAGAAAAAAGCCATGCAACACATTATGCATAAGCACAGTCATTACTCTTGTTAAACCTTCCACCCTTACATTCCATTCTAACAGGCAGAAATTTCCATTATCCTTCTGTAGACATTATCTAGACCAAATGGATGTGGTAAACTATTTTCATCCAGCATGATTAGGTTAACAATTTTCCTTTAATTTCTAAACCATTGGCAAATCTGGATTTTTGTACCCTCAAGAATTTCACAGATGAAAGTAAGAACCCACACATACTCTCACACATGTGAATATCACCTGCGCTCCCTGCTCCCACAATGCTATGCTGAAGGTTCTGCTCCTTCTGCTGAATGCTGCATTCCTTTATTCCACAATAGCCTATTCTGTTCTACTATAGAAGATTTATTAAGTCAAAATTATACAAGAAAATAATTAATTGTCCTGTAATCTATTCTTCTCAACACTTCAATATGAGCCTTATTAACACATGAAATGGAAGGCTGTACATTGCATGGTGCCTTAATGTTCATTTGCATGCATTTACATACATATGTATGTAATAGGTGTGTGCACTTCTAGAGATACTTGGAAGGAACTTGAACGATAAAAAAATAACAATTCAAGTAATTCATAGTAAGTGGGACTTAGAAAATTTCTGCTGTTGGAAGATGGATGATTTTTACCAATTTCTTTCCCCATGTGCTGTTCCCGGAGGTCCCCTGCATTTCAAGGCAGCGTTTCAAGGTGCATTTTGGACAGTGGAGGGGGGGAATATGCTGACGTTTTGGTCCACTGATGAAAGCCCTTTCTATCAGCAGAGATTTTGCACAGAATCCAACCCAAGATTTTAGCTTGGCATTCACCAAAGACAAAATTAAAAGGTAAAGGTCCCCTGTGCAAGCACCGGGTCATTCCTGACCCATGGGGAGACGTCACATCTCTACGTTTTCTAGGCAGACTTTGTTTTGCGGGGTGGTTTGCCAGTGCCTTCCCCAGTCATCTTCCCTTTACCCCCAGCAAGCTGGGTACTCATTTGACCGACCTCGGAAGGATGGAAGGCTGAGTCAACCTTGAGCCGGCTACCTGAAACTGACTTCTGTCAGGATCGAACTTAGGTCGTTTAGCAGCAGCAGCAGCACGTTCCAGAAACAGGAATGCCCTTGACAAAGCAAGACAGTGGAGGGCATGTACTTCCCTTGAGCAAAGGGGAATTTTTGGAATGAGAATCATCTGAAACATGCCTGGTCTCTTATCTTTGGACTGGTTAGAAACAGAAACATACAGCTGGAAGAGACCTCAAGGATAATCTAGTCCAACCCCCTGCACCACAGTCAATTCACAATAACAACCCCCCCACACACACACACACACACTCAGTAACCTCTGCGCTATGCCCAGAGTAAGGCAAAAAACCTCCAGGATTCCTGGCTAATCTGACCTGGAGGAAAATTCCTTCCTGACCTAAGTATTATCGTGGGCTTGTAAGAAAGGGCCATGAAAGTCGAGCACTGACTTATCCCTTCCTGCCCTCTCTGTCTTGATCTGCCCAAGTTCACAAAATCAGCATTGCTGTCAAATGGTAATCTAGCCTCTGCTTGAAAACCTCCCCAAAAAAGGAGAGCCCAACACCTCCTGAGGAAGCCTGTTTCACTGAGGAACTGCTCTAATTTTCAGGAAGTTCTTCCTAAAGTTTAACTGAAAACTCTTTTGATTTAATTTCAACCCGCTGGTTCTGGTCTGACCTTCTGGGGCAACAGAAAAGTCATGGTTGTTGCTAATATTTCTCAATATAATTGTGTATGGATATGATTGGATAAAGTACCATGTGTACTCCTAGTATATGGATGCACTTAAGTTACAATTTTTGCAATCACACAGTACTTTTGAGTGGTATCACAGTTGTACAATAGGTATCTGCACATTTGAGCTTCATAAAGCGCTTTCTCCCAAGAACCATTTTACCTGGAATGATATGCATGGAGAAGATCTGGCCAAAAATGGCTGTATGAATCCAACGATGGTGCCATCATACCACTGGAAAAACGATTGCAAGGACTATCCATCCAAAGCTTTCAGTCTATATTTCTATCCATAATTTAGTTGAGGCAACCTGGAAGTCAATTATCATTAAACCAGTTAAGATCATATTCATATAAATGTCATTCGGTGTAAGACACTAAAATCTAGGACAAAGAGCTAATATGGGCACAGCCAATGCACATCTTTTTTTTCATGAGTGTTATTTCAGTTTTTCTACTCATCCCTTCTATGAATGCAATCCTAAGGACAATTTCCTCAGAGTAAGCCCCATTGAATAACATGGGACATTTGTGAGTAGACCTGCGTAGGACTTCTCCCTATATCACAAAGCACACAGTATAGGGAGTTCTCTTGCATTCTGAATACACACAGACCAAGCAGACTTGAAACATGATACTAAATATTGTCGAAGGCTTTCACGGTCAGAGTTCATTGGTTCTTGTAGGTTATCCGGGCTGTGTGACCGTGGTCTTGGTATTTTCTTTCCTGACGTTTCGCCAGCAGCTGTGGCAGACATGCCTGCCACAGCTGCTGGCGAAACGTCAGGAAAGAAAATACCAAGACCAGGGTCACACAGCCCAGATAACCTACAAGAACCAATGATACTAAATGTTTAGGTAGATTCTTGTGACTTTGTTATAATAAAACAGGATGTTGCAACTATGAATTACTTCAACTCCTTCACCTTCTTTTCCAGAAAAAAGGAAGATATTAAACCACGGTTTAACATCCTTTAATTCATTTTTGATGTTTACCTAGGTTTTTTTAAGGCAAGAATAGGTTGTACTTATTCAGAACATTCAGCTGTCAGATGAGCAACCTAATGGTTAAGAGTCTCCCCATCCCACCCCTGAGTAAATAACAACAAGAAGGGTAGAATTAAGAACATGGAATGTTCTCCTAGTGAATGTTTCAGAAATAATTGGTGCATATTTCTACACTTTATATGTTGGCTTGGAGTGATTTGAGATGTTTGTTAAGGCAAACATAATACATAATACTTGTAATGGGTCACATACTGTGTCCACTGAAAACTTTCATCTAATTTTGTTCAAGGTCTCACACACTTAGAGTGATTTAAGTATAACAAGAAAGAAGGCCTTGACATCCAACCATTAACCAAATACATTTTTTATTTTTAAGGGCCAACAGAAACTAGTAATTACAATAGTCTTTAGACAACTTTCTGTCGGTCTTCTGCTTGTCGTTGCAACTGAAAAATAGCCACAGAATGCTACTTTTTTGTTTCATCCTCCCACTGTTTCTATGTTGGCTTAAACTACAATTATCAGGGGAAAGTTTTATTTAAAATATTATCAGCAGTTGTGGGCCCCAGATTTGACCAGCAAGGCCCCATCCAAACTTGCAGTTGACTTATGGCGACCCCAGCAAGGGGCTCTGAGGGCAAGTGAGAAGCAGAGGTGTTTTGCCCTCACCTTCCCTTGAAGAGTCTTCCTTGGTGGTCTCCCTTTCAAGTACTGGCCCTGCTTAGCTTCTGAGATCTGCCGAAATGAGCTATACCGTGCTGCCTTCCCTCCCTCTGTGTAATTGTATTTCATAGCAAATACAAAGTATGGGCTACTAGAATTTCATGCTGGGCAACTAACAGTGCAATTCTAAGCAGAGTAATATCAAAGTCAATGCGCTTGGAAGGGTGCACCTCTGGTAGGAATGGCACTGTAAATGATTGTTTTAATATCAGTGAAGTAAGCCTGTTTTAAAATATCAATCTTGTTCAATAAAATATGTACAAAACTATGATTAAAATGCACAAATATGCACATATCCATTTGTACTGGGGCAGCTTGGTTATTTTTCCAGTGCCCCAAGAAATGATCATCTGCCCTTGCCAAAGACCCTTGTCAAATTATTTGGTCTTCCGTGCATAATTCACTGCATAATTCCTCTAGCCATTAGTGCATGGTAAAGGCCAGTTGAAGATCAGGGGAGAGAGTGCACCATGTTTTTATTTTTTTAATTTAGGCTGAGATTAAAATGCAATTTAATCCATTTCTGAGAAATGTTATTGTGAAGCATGAGACTAGAACTAACAGTTCAACTGTTGCCAGTTTTTTTTAAGGAATCTGTCTACCTCTTTGTGCTCATCTTGCCAATAATTCACTAGACATGTTTACCTCAATTGCATTGGTGGCTGGAGATCTTCTTTGGCACAATAAGAAAGGTAAGTCATGTTTTGTAGATGTGTATGTAATAAGATGCTTTGATCTGTAACATGTTGCAGACAGTAGCTCATGAATATGTGAAGTTCTATGGCTCATATTGGTGTTGTCACACTGCTGGTTTTCAAGGTCAGGTGGAAGAGAAATACAGAATTTAGTGTGTCAGAGAAACAGAATATGTGAGAGAGATCATTTATCTTTGTGGCCTTTCCTAGGGAACAGGCCGAGTTGTCACAAGCCGTCTTTATAATGAACAGCTCATTCCTGAGCCTTGCTGCAGCTGGGGACAACATAGCCAAGGTGCCGCTGTGGCGCCTCCAAAGGCATTTCCCGGCTGCTGCAAGGCTTCAAAAAGCCTTTTAAAAAGTTTTTAAAGAAAATGTGCCCCCCCCCCAGCAAACAGCAATGCTGCGCCAGGTAAAAACCTGGTGCAGCAATGTTGTTGCTGGAGGGGGTGTTCCCGGGCTGGGGGGGATGCCCCCCATGCTAGCACCACATCTTTCTTCCAGGATTTAGGTACTGAAGAGACTGTGGCATTGGGGGAGCAGTGTGCGGCTCCACAGCACCCAGGTGCCGACGGAACTGCCCCCGCTGCCAGTGTAAGTGCCTCTTATTCCGTGATAAGAGGCCACTTACACTGGTGGCGCAGTCATGCCCCTTCCAGAGAACTTTTGCTCCCTGCACCTCTGAAATGCACTGATAGAAAGCCCTCTAACAGTATAAAATACTAAGAATTTTTTAAGAGCTCAGGTTTCCCTGACATATCAGGAGAAACAAGTAAGAACAGATAGTAGTAATTCTGTTGTGTCTATTTCTAACTGGACTTGTAACCTAACTATTTTTAAAAAGAATTACTACCACTTGCCAGCAAGTACTCCTCATATAGACTGTGTGCTTGACTTAGATCTACATTTTTATAAATTCTGACACTCATACTAAGCTATAAAAATGGAGTTTAATTTTTCCAACACTTTTTTAACATGACTGTAACCATTGTCCATGGTGCAAATTAACTCCTAATTTCTTAAACCAACGGGAAAATTATTCAGATGTTATGTTCCCAGCTACTTGTATTATGCCTTTGAGATCCAAAGTGCCTATTTTATCAAATCGCAGTTGGTCTGTTTTGTTTTTGTTTTTAAAACTGAGGTATTTTCCTTCTTTTTCTCCATGTTTTGTGAATTCCATCATCAGATTAATAAGGGGGGAAAGATGCTCTCTAACATTATTTGGTCAGAATATTTTTGTAATGTAATATATGAATAAAAGATGTTACAGATTTACAGCATAATCATGTCCTTATTGTTCTTTTTATTCAAACATATATTCTTTCACTTAGCGACCATTGAACAGCTAAGACTAGGCTGAAGGCTGAATTCTACATACCATTGTAGCCCTCCCAGGGGAAGGGGCACATTGAATTTTCCCTCCATTGTCCCACAGACTACTCACCAGTCTGCAATTCTCACTTATTAGCCTTTATTGGTAGCAAGGTGCATCACATTGGCCCATGGTTAACCACACTTGGTCCCTGCCCAGGCTGTCCCCTGTCCTGGGAAGCATTATTTTATCCTCCTTGACAGCCCCTTTTCTTCTCCTTGGGTGTCATGCCACCCTACTGCCCTCCTTTATGCTTCCTGGCCTTTCTGACTCCTTCCTTGCTTTCATGGGCTCTTCTTTCTTGTGCCCCAGCTACCTCTGGTTGCTCTCTCTCCCTCCCTTCCTCCTTTGCATTCCTCTCTTCTCCTTTTATCTCCTGATCCCTGTCTGGAATTCATCCTAGCTCGTCCCAGGTGGTCATTTTGTGGACAGTCAGGGGCCTCCATTGGCCCTGAAGCCATGCCCTCAAAGAAGGACCATGGATTCCTGCCATATCCTGCAGTCCCACCCATGCCTGGACAATGCCCCACCAGTCTACTGCTTCTGTGAGAGCCTGAAATCCCCTTTGCAGCATCCAGCCAGCTAAGACATGGGCAGGAACACAGCCATCACTGTAGGTCTGCCTCTGCTGCCTTATCCTCTAGGCCATCATCTTTGGGTACAGTTGCCAACTCCAGATTAGAAAATTCCTGGAGATTTGGGTGTGAAGCCTGGGGAGGATGGAGTTTGGGGAGGGAAGGGAGTTTAGAAAGGATGTGATGCCATAGAGTCTACTGTCCAAAACTTCCAATTTCTCCAGGGGGACTGATGGAGATCAATTGTAATTTCAGGAGCCCTTCAGGCAACTTTATCTTTGGGCATGCTGTCCCTCAGGTAAGCTGCCATCAGGTATCTGTCATTTTCCTCCTACTAAAAAACACTACTCACAGCCACATCTTCAGGTAAAAGATTCCAGTTTTCTGTGCCCTGCACTAATATGCAAGCTAATTCTCCATGTTAATCTGAATGTATGTTCACATGTTTGTGAGGGTTTGGTAACAAACCCACATAATTTGACACTTTTTCTGAAGTTCATTTTTAAATGAGTTCACTCAGAGTAGAACAGACTTTAAATGAACTAAGATCCAAAACCAGAGCTTTCAGAAAATGTATCTTAGGAGAGGGAAATAGTCTGTCCAAAGGGCAGGTTTACATTTTTGAACAAAACTTTACATGAACGTTAAGCTTCCTGAAACCAACTGTGAGCTGTGTGTGAAACAAAAACACCTTTGCAGAGTGAAATCGAGAGGTATAATAAAACTCCAATCAATTTCTTGGGTGCTTGTAAATGGGCTGTTTTATGTTTGCTCTGCACTCCTTTTGCCCTAATTACAGAAATGACATATAAAATAACAAGAAGAAAAATATGGAGAGGAAGGAATAACATAATTCCTCTCCTTGTGTCGAATCACACAGTCCGTCCTCTGTATTTCTTGGTGTAGAAAGGTCCAGGCACATCTGCAATTAGAAAGGGTTTAAGGGATCAGTTTAATAGCAAACATTATCATTGTTATGTAGGATCTAAAGAAAAAATACCCACACCTATGATAATCTTTTCATAGCTTTTAGTAGCCACAGGAAAAGCTACTCTGTGATCCATGGAATGTTTCAGGGTTTCAGGATTTCCCTTGGCTCTGGCTCTGGGAGAATTTTGTTTATTCCTTTTCTAATGGTCACACTGAACAGTTAGCTAAGAGGTCAATGAATCTATGTTCAGATATTACAGCCTTTGGAATGGTAAGATAGCTTATGTCCTTCTAATTCTAATAACTTTGGATTCTCTAAGAGGATCCAATTTTTGATCCAGGTAAAGCAGGCCGCATGATAGTACATTTTTAAATCTGGTAAACCCAAACCTCCCGTTTCCTTCAATTCTATTAAATTATTATATGCTATCCTATGTTTTTCTTTACCCCAAAGAAATCTCATAACATCTTTTTTCCAATCTTCAAATATGTGTGCACCTGTCACTATTGGTAAATTTTGGAACAAAAAAAGCATTTTAGGTAATAACATCATTTTAATTACTGCTATTCTTCCCCATAATGATAGGGGTACTTTTTCCCAATTTATCAAGTCTTTTTTTATTTGTTGCCATTGGTTTACATAATTATCCTGAAATAGATTGAGATTATTATTCGATATCCATATACCCAAATATTTAACTTTATTTTCAATGTTGAGTCCCGTCTTTTTAATTAATATTTGTTGCTGTACACGAGTCATATTTTTCACTAAGATTTTTGTTTTAGCTTTATTAATTTTAAAACCTGAAAGCTTTCCATAAACCTCCAAAATTTTATTTCATCTATCAAACTGTTCAATCGGATCAGTCAAAAAACATACTAAATCATCAGCATATGCTTTAAGTTTATAATGATTTCTCCCTATTCGTACCCCTACTACATCATTAGACTTTCTAAAATTATTCAATAATATCTCTAAAACTAAAATAAAGAGTAAAGGGGAAAGAGGACAGCCCTGTCTCGTTCCCCTTTGAATTTCAATCTTTGGTGATAATAGTCCATTTACAATCAAATTAGCTGTTTGTTGTGTATGTATACCTTTTATAGCGGTTTTAAAACTCTCACCAAAATCCATGAACTCCAATACCTTAATCATAAACTGCCAATTAACATTATCAAAAGCTTTTTCAGCATCCAAGAATATCAAGGCTATTGGTGTTGTATCTTGTTCCGCATATTCTAAAAGATCTATTACCACCCTTACATTCTGACTAATCAACCTCCCGGGTAGAAATCCAGCCTGATCATCATATATTAATTGATTCAATACTCTTTTTAACCTATTAGCTAAAATTGCTACATATAATTTATAGTCAATGTTTAATAATGAAATCGGTCTATAATTTTTAACTTCCAAAATATCAGAGTTAACCTTTGGTATTAGTGCTATGTTTGCTTGTTTCCATGTTTGAGGGATAATACCTTTTGTCATACCTATATTCATCACTTCCAGAAGATAAGGAGTTAATTGCTCTTTAAATGTTTTATAATAATATGCTGTAAAACCATCTGGTCCAGGGGACTTATTGAGTTTACTTTTATTTATTGCTTGTTCCAGTTCCTCCTTAGATATTGGAGAATCTAAAAATTCTTTATTTTCGATTGTTATTTTCCCCCAGACCGATTTAGTAAGATAGGCTTCCATCTCTATCTCTGAGACTAAATTTTTTTTATATAAATCTGTATAAAATTTCACAAACGTATCAACTATCTCCTCTTTAATTCTTGTTATCTTACCATTCCTTCTAATCTAGAACTCGCTCTAAATACTGAATATCTATAAAACATTTGGAACCATTGGACTTTTTAATATAAAATAAAAGTTAAAAAATTAAAGAATGCCATAACACTCAGCTTGCTCTTCTGAAAATCTGAAAATTGTTGTCCAGTAGAACATCAAAAGTGGTAGTGCTTTCTGTGCTACCACATTGTCCATTGTCATAAATTTGCCAACATACTTTGAGTATTCGCCTATGACTTGAACACACAATTGTAACCATTTTGGAGTCTGCCTGGAAGAAAAATTATTTGGAAAAAAAATTGTCTCTGAAATTGAAATCCCTAATCTGGATTCTACATTTTTGTAAAGGCTGAATGTTGAAATAAATTAATTTTTAGTTCAATCCATAATCACATAAAACATGAGCTGAATTTATGTGTTGCAATCTAGTTTTCAGATGAGAAATGGAATGAGTCTTTTTTTTACAAAATAATTCCATCTGATTTCAATGGTAGGACGTTGAACTGAATGATGGTGACAGATTGGAAAGGAAGATGAAAAGAACTCTGCTTCTGACTCACAATAAATAAGCACGTTCCAGACTGCCAAAACCACAAGGAAGTGGCAATGGTATGGAAATTAAGTCGGGTGGTTGCATAACTGTTTTCTAGGAAGGAACACACACACTGCAGCAGCATGCTTGTTCCATTTGGAGGAGATAGCAATAAAAGGGAGATGGGAGTACAGGGTTCTTTTAGAACATAGAACCAGCATATGATCTTGGAACAACATACAGGGGGAAAATAGGATTCGATGCTGAAATAACAATTAACCAGGAATGAATAGTGTACCATTTGTATTTAAAAGGCTAATTTAAAAGACTTTTGATATCACACACCACCAAAGTGTTTATTATTTGTCAATGCAGTAAAAACAACCACAATACAATGACATAAAACATGTCACTACACCAGATAGTCTAGCATCCAGCTAGCTCAAGTGTTTGAGGCAACATTTTCAAGTGACAGAGGTAGAATCTGTGTATGATAGAGAGGTTCACCACTGCTGTAACAGTAGCTGCTGGTTAGCCTTGAGGCTTAATTCAAATCAAACTTTTAAAGCCCTTGCAATGCAGCCCTAAGCAAAGTTATACCTGTCTAAGTCAATTAAAGTCAGTGGGCTGAGAAGGGTATAATTCTGATCTGGACTGCGCTGTTAGGAAGTTTGTTATACTATAGCAGCTGTATTGGGTTTTTTTTTCATTATTAGATTGGGGTTTTTTCATTATTCTTGCATTTTTTTAACATAAAGTCATAAGAACATAAGAAAGGCCCTGCTGGATCAGACCAAGGCCCATCAAGTCCAGCAGTCTGTTCACACAGTGGCCAACCAGGTGCTTCTAGGAAGCCCACAAACAAGACGACTGCAGCAGCAGCACCCTGCCCATGCTCCACCGCACCCAAAATAATAGACATGCTCCTCTGATACTAGAGAGAATAGGTATGCAGCATGACTAGTATCCATTCTAACTAATAGCCATGAATACCCCTCTCTTCCATGAATATTTCCACTCCCCTCTTAAAGCCCTCCAAGCTGGCAGCCATCACCACATCCTGGGGCAGGGAGTTCCACAATTTAACTATGCGTTGTGTGAAAAAATACTTCCTTTTATCTGTTTTGAATCTCTCACCCTCCAGCTTCAGCAGATGACCCTGTGTTCTAGTATTATGGGAGAGGGAGAAAAACTTCTCCCTGTCCACTCTCTCCAAACCATGCATAATTTTATAGACCTCTATCATGTCTCCCCTCAGATGCCTTCTTTCCAAGCTAAACAGCCCTAAGCGTCTTAACCGCTCCCCATAGGACAATTGCTCTAGTCCCCTAATCATTTTGGTTGCTCTTTTCTGCACCTTCTCAAGCTCCGTAATATCCTTCCTTAGGTGTGGTGATCAGAACTGTACACAGTATTCCAAGTGTGGTATCACCATAGATTTGTACAAGGGCAGTATGATAGCAGCAGTTTTATTCTTTATTCCTCGTCTAATTATGGCCAGCATGGAATTTGCCTTTTTTACAGCAGCCGCACATTGGGTTGACATCTTCATAGAGCTATCCACTACCACCCCAAGATCCCTTTCTTGGTCTGTCGCTGCCAGCACAGATCCCATCAGTGTATATGTGAAGTTGGGATTTTTTGCCCCAATATGCATCACTTTACACTTACTCACATTGAATCTCATTTGCCATTTTAAGGCCCATTCTTCCAGTATGTAGAGTTCCTTCTGGAGCTCTTCACAGTCCGATTTTGTTTTAACCACCCTTAATAATTTGGTGTCATCTGCAAACTTGCCTACTTCACTGTTTAACCCCAACTCCAGGTCATTGATGAACAGGTTGAAAAGCACCGGTCCCAATACAGGTCCCTGAGGCACCCCACTGCTCACATCCTGCCATTGGGAGAACTGACCATTGATTCCTACACTCTGCTTCCTATTTTTCAGCCAGCTCTCAATCCATAAGAGTACTTGTCCTCTTATCCCATGACTATGAAATTTGCTTAGCAATCTTTGGTGGGGGACTTTGTCAAAAGCTTTTTGGAAATCCAAATACACAATGTTCACAGACTCATTCCTGCCACATGCTTATAGACGCTTTCAAAAAACTCTAATAGGTTAGTGAGACAGGACCTACCCTTACAGACAATGTTTCCTCAGTCTGAAATTTGCAACAACTTTTTGCTTTACAGGAATTGTGGAAGATAATCCCCTGGGTCTTGATAAGAAGCCTTACAA
Organism: Euleptes europaea; assembly: GCF_029931775.1. Lineage (NCBI taxonomy): Eukaryota > Metazoa > Chordata > Lepidosauria > Squamata > Sphaerodactylidae > Euleptes > Euleptes europaea. The sequence goes on from NC_079313.1 coordinate 74,222,549, forward strand.
TCTCTATTTTTAAGTGATCCAGTAGCAGGATCATTTATGTAGCATACCAGAGCTCCATTCTGGAGCGCCATTCCCAAGCAAGCCTATCTGAACCATTTGATGTGGTACCATAGTTTTAAGGCTTGGAAGCTGTTGGATGAACCAACATTAGATCTTTCGACAGACCCAATTTAACACTGTTTACTTGAACAGATTGCCATTTTGACTGCATTTCTGTTGATTTACCTGTATATGATTAGGAAAGTGTCTTTAGAAATGCATTTACCAAATCAGGTGACAGGTGCAGCAGAAGACTACAGCCTAGCAACCAAACATGGAAACCCTGGTGAAGTATATCTGCTTATCTGGCTGGGTACTCCTATGATAAGTACAACATTATCTACCTTGGCTTTTCTATCTTTCCTGAAGGGCTTAAGAATATTTTTGCTCTAATTTTATATAATGGATGCAAAACGTTATGGGAATGTTTATTCCATTTTCATGTCAGTTGAAAGCTCAGGTAATCCTCAGAATGAGTTTAATGTAAACCAGTGTTACAAGTACATAGAACCCTTTCTCCTTGGGGCCCTTCTTGCTTGTTTGCAATATAAATGTCATTTATTTCCAGAGAACCTTTGCCATTGTCTTCTCTCAGGACTCAAATAACTGTTCTTCAACTGTTGTTTCACCCACTGTCTTTCTTGCCAGAGACCCTCTGACCATTGCATGATTCTGTGTAGGTCACTTGGGGCAAGAGAAAGGGAATGGAGACAGGAAGGTAACAAGACATGGTCCATCTCCTCTCTTCTGCTTTCATTGGAGACTTAGCAGGTTCAGTGAGAGCCAAGATGAAGTGAGGGGTACAGCATGGACTTCTACTGAGACATCCAGGTAAAATCTCCACTCAGCCACTGAATACCTTTGTCAGATCAATCTCTCACAGCCTAACCTTCCTGTGAACATTTTGTGAAAATAAAATGGGGGAGGGGAGACTATGTGTACTGCCCAAAACTTCTTGGATGAAGAGTCAGAGTTTTAAAAAATGATTGCTAAATATGTTGTTTTGAAGGGCATGTTCCTGAGGCCTCAAACCCTGGCAATATGGCACAAGGAAAAGATTGTGTTAGAAGAAACATACAGCCAAGCCCTTTAAGCACTAAAGCAGTACTGAAGATGGAGAAGGAGCAAGGGAACTGAGTGGAGGCTGGGAGGAAGAAGGTAAGCAGGTCAAAAGTGGACATGGCAGCTGTTAGAATCTGCACTGGAGAGGCAAGTAGGGTTGCCAGGTCCTTCTTCGCCACTGGCAGGAGGTTTTGGGGGCAGAGCCTAAGGAGGGGAGGGTTTCGGGAGGGGAGGGACTTCCATGCCACAGAGTCAAATTGCCAAAGCAGCCATTTTCTCCAGGTGAACTGATCTCTATTGGCTGGAGATCAGTTGTACAGCAGGAGGTCTCCAGCTAGTACCTGGAGGTTGGCAACCATAGAGGCAAGTCCAAGTGGGAGCCAGTTACCAGATCAAGGGCTGAGGGAAAATAAACAGCAGGATTTTTCTTTTCTGCTCTGGCTGAATTCTGAAGTAACATATTTCACTTAAGGTATATTTATGGCTAACTGAAGCAAAGTAGTAAAGCTCTTCTTTGTAGCAGGGGTTTACTCTTGTTTTGATTTTTGGAGTGCTATTGCAGTTAATTGTTGTTGGTTGCTTTAACTGTCGGATTTTCTTTTTCTAATATAGTGTGGATTTATTTTTATGTAAGATGCTTTGTGTGACCCAATGGGTGATAAAAGGAGGTTGTGAGTGCTTTAAATAAATAATAAATCTTTCCCAATTTGGGTTGGCAACTGCCTCAAGAACAAAAAAACTTCAAGGCTTAAGAGGATGTTATTTGACAGGTGATGGTATCTATGGCCATACTATGAAAAGCTTCCTCTGCCCATTTCCACATGTTAAGCCTCTATTAAAGGAGCATAGCCTCTCCCTTTTCCTGCTTCCTTCTCTCCTCCCTGTCTTCAGCTTTCTCTCCTTCCCTTGCCCCACAGCCTCCCTCTGGGAAAAGTATGGCCAAGTTCAAACCTGGGCCTCTCAGATGCTAATCTGACACTCTAACCACTACACCACAGTGGCTTTCATGGGGTGGCTATTGTTGAACAGTAGTGAGCAACCAGTCCTGAGTGAGTCAAGCAGGTTGCATGGTAGCAAATTGCCCAGCAGTTACTGCTAAGCTTGGCCCTAATGAGTTCTCCCTCAAAGGCCAAAAAAGCCCTGGAGAGGCTTCCCCCCTCCCTCTGTCTTTTACTGACAGAAACCAAGGCCAGAAGGCTGGCAATACTGTTCTGGTGTTCTAGTAACAGCCACTGAAGGCAGTAGTTTCTCAAAGCTGCACATGCTGCTTCTGTTATTGTGTGTGTGAGGGGGACTTTTCTCCGATTTGTAGGAAGATCTGTATTGTCTGTCCATTGTTCCAGTATCCACAGATTTGGTCATTCTATGAATTAGGTATAGTGATAAGTTGCCTCTCGGCTAAAAGCACAAAAAGAAGAAGAGTTGGTTTTTCTGTGCCGATTTTCTCTACCACTTAAGGAAGAATCAAACTGGCTTACGATCACCTTCTTTCCCCTCCCCACAACAGACACCATGTGAGGTAGGTGGGGCTGAGAGAGTGTGAATAGGCCAAGGTCACCTAGCCGGCTTCATGTGCAGGAGTGGGGAAACAAATTCAGTTCACCAGATTAGCCTCCGCCGCTCATGTGGAGGAGTGGGGAATCTCGACTCCACGGTTCTCCAGATCAGAGTCCACCGCTCCAAACCACTGCTCTTAACCACTACACCACGTTGGCTCTCAAGAGACAACATACTTTAAAAACTCATTCTAAAAACATTATAACAACATTGAAATGCAATGAAACAACTTTGAAATCTCACTACAAGTTATTACTAGCTTTTTCAAAGAACACATGTGTGTAATGTATGCAATGTTTATTATACAGACACAAATACACAGTGATCTTGGAAATCAGAGACTGGTTGTCAAACTTCCAAGTAAGGGAAAACGTCCTGCCTGCCACATCTGATCATCAGCCCTGATCCCCATTTGATGTGTACAGTCAGGGCCATTGTTGTTCCCTGCAGTGTTACGTTTGGGGAGGGGCTGTGGCTCAGTTTGTAGAGCATCTGCTTGGCATGCAGAAAGTTCCCGGTTCAATCCCCAGCATCTCCAGTTAAAGGGACTAGGCAAGTAGGTGATGTCAAAGACCTCTGCCTGAGGCCCTGGAGAGCCGCTGCCAGTCTGAGTAGACAATACTGACTTTGATGGACCCAGGGTCTGATTCAGTATAAGGCAGCTTCATGTGTTCATGTGTCTGCTGCTGCTGTCTTCCCTTGCTGTAGTTTTGAATGTCCACATGCCTCTAATGATAGTACTGGTTCTATCAGGCTTCTGAGCTGTTAGGAAACCAGTAGATGTGCAGCAGATAACTGCTTTGGGATGAACTGAGGGGAAGACTGGTATTTTCACAGTGTGTAGAGGTTCAAGTTCAAGATGGTAATTTCTGGTTTCGGTTTGATCTGAAGATGTATGCACAACATTAGTTATTATTGTCGAAGGCTTTCACGGTCAGAGTTCATTGGTTCTTGTAGGTTATCCGGGCTGTATAACCGTGGTCTTGGAATTTTCTTTCCTGACGTTTCGCCAGCAACTGTGGCAGGCATCTTCAGAGGATTAACACTGACAGTGTTAATCCTCTGAAGATGCCTGCCACAGTTGCTGGCGAAACTTCAGGAAAGAAAATTCCCAGACCACGGTTACACAGCCCGGATAACCTACAAGAACCAACATTAGTTATTATTTGGACCATGATACTAAAAAATGAGATAAGTTCCCTTCAATCTAGTAGCCTATTTATATTTCCATATGAGTGTAATTAACAAAACACTACATGCAAAGAAAAATATATCTGATGTTTTCCTATTAATTTCTGCTGACATTGGATTAGGCTTTTTGTAAGTATTATCCTTAACTCAAAGAGGTAGCTTTATGCCATGGAAAGGTCTGTACTGCTGTTGCAAAGCCCTTTGTATTAGACTGGAAAGAGGTGGAGGATTCAAAGCTAACACCCCCAGTTTTGTATAAAACAAAGACACAAGCCCTTGGAGCACAACACAGAGAATACATTAAGGAGATAAGCTTCCAGCAAAACTGAATACCTGTAATTGTGGAATTTCTAAACACTGCTGGTGCTAAATGAGACTAATAGGATTGTGGGGGAAAAAATTCAGTAAATTTTGGGTTCGGGTTTATTGGGCCTGGGTTTTTTTTGGTAAACCCAAAATAAGCTGAATACCAATACCGGTAAAGGGGTATATTCAGGGCCGGATTTAGGTTTGATGAGGCCCTAAGCTATTGAAGGTAATGGGGCTCTTTATATGTCCAGCTGTCCAAATCGTCGCTGTTTTTTGTGTTGAATATATGCTATATGGTAATTTATGGACCTAATAGGTATCTACGGAAATGTACATCCAGGTTTTTTTTCCTTTAATTTTTTTGGTGGTCCTCAAAAAAGTGGGGCCCTAAGCTATAGCTTGTTTAGCTTATATGTAAATCCGGTACTGGGATCCATTATAGTTAGGGTTGCCAGGTTCCTCTTTGCCACCGGCGGGAGATTTTTGGGGCAGGGCCTGAGGAGGGCGGGGTTTGGGGAGGGGAGGGACTTCAATGCCATAGAGTTCAATTGCCAAAGCGGCCATTTTTCTCCAGGTGATCTGATCTCTATCGGCTGGAGATCAGTTGAATTAGCAGATCTCCTGCTATTACCTGGCAGTTGGCAACCCTAATTATAGTCTATAGGGTTTTTTTTTCAAAGCTCCTGTGGGGGTATTTTTGAAGGTAGAATGGTTCCAGTAACTTCACTGAGGGGTCTCCTGCATGCACAACTTATTCCCGCTTTTCTTAGCAATCAATCCACTAGCATCAGAATTGTATTGAGCGCAGGGGAGGTATGCACATCTTCCCTCCCTCTGCATTTTTTTTCAGTTTCTACAATGGTTTATTTTATTACAGACATGCATGCCTCAAAAACATCAAGATTTTTGAGTGAGGGTACTGTCACCATCTGGTACCACAACATCACTACCGCTTTTTCCCCTTTTTTCTTTTTGATTGCAAATGTGCTAGAAGAGGGGCTTGGCATGAGCATGTGTGAGAACTGTCATATTGTTTCTGTGGGAAAATGGCCTTCGCTCAAAGGTTAACCCCAAAGTTCAGAAGCTGCCAGGAACCTCACTGTGAAATAATGGTGAGATGGAGATAGTTGTTCCTTGTCCAATGCATAAAATCTACTAACCCCCCCCCAAAAAAAAAAAACAGAAATACAAACATCAAAGAATGTAACAGACTATCAGAATAAAATTGACATGTATCTGAGGAACTGGGTTCTAGTCCATGATAGTTTATGCTAGAATTTTTAAAAGTTAGTATTTAAGTCACCAGAAGACTCCTGTTTAATTTTGCTACATCAGACTAATATAATTACCTCACCAAAAAAAAAAAAAAAAACAGAAAATTGAAAGTGCTATAAACTTACTTTCAGTTAACATCTCCTTAACAATTTCACACTCAACTGTGGAAAAGATTATCAGTAGATTCTTTACTACTACACTGCCATCTAGAGGCAGCTAAAAACTAAATAGCTATCAAACAGTCATGAGACACTGAATGTATAGTGTTTCTCTCCACATCATGTACATTGCTAAATCTTCCTAGGACTAATTCTTTAATGTGTGAATTCAGAAAAGAGAGAGGGATGCTGACCAATAGTAAAGCTGCTGGTTTACAAGCTGTTGCTTGTTTTGTTTCTTCCTAATATTCAAAAATAATTAATTTGACACTATGATTATAAATAAGAAGAGCCAGCATGGTGTAGTGGTTAAGAGGGGTGGACTCTAATCTGGAGAACCGGGTTCAATTCCCCACTCCTCCATATGAAGCCTGCTGGGTGATCTTGAGCCAGTCACAGTTCTCTCAGAACTTTCTCAGCCCACGCAGAGGCAGACAATGGCAAACCACTTCTGAACGTCTCTTGCCTTGAAACTCCTATGGGGTCACTGTGAGGCAGCCTTGACTTGACAGCACATGCAGAGAGATATAAATATTACCATCTTTGGTCACTCAATAACTGTATTAACTAGGATTAGTAAGTTGTTATCATATCAGAGTGAATGTATGAATCAGTGTGACTGGGAGTGTCCAGCTATAAAGATTGACTTTCATATGGTGGACAAGGAGTCACCACATATGTATAATGAATCAAAAGATTCTGCTTTATATATCCATCATAGAATGATTTAAAAATTGATGTGATATGAGTTTACTAATCACTTGTGCTCCTATCTCAGGGACAGGTTCAGGTTCCTGATTTCGGACCTTATTTTGGTTTGGGGGAAATTTGGGGATGGGATTTTTAAAAGTTTGTTAGCGCACACTATCCATCAATCAATAATTTAGTATGGTCATGGACCAGCAGAAGAATACATACATTAGTAGAGTGGTTAAAAGAATATCTATATCTGTCTATCTATCAATTGATCGATAGAGATACACACAAACAGTATTTTCCATTAAGAGGTATAAGAAAGCAAATATGTGATGCTAAATCAACACTGTCCCTTGGCAGACTCTGGCAGCTGCACAAAATCTGGCAGCTCGTACCTGAGGTTCCAGATTCAAGGTGTGCAAGAAGAAAGGAGATTTACCATTCCTACAGTCGTTGCAGGATTTTTTGGAAGACAGGTGGTTAGTACACACTAAAGTGCACTAGCTTCTCTTCCATCCCTCTGTAACTGCCCGTCCAGATAGCAAACATTGCTGAATGCGTTTTGAGTTGCAGCTCTTCTATGGCCGTAATCCAGCACAAGCTCAGGCATGTTTAAGCTTGTTGATTTCAATGAGCTTGAGATAGGGTTGCCAAGAGCCTGGGGAACAAAATGATCTATCCTTTTATTAGAGGCTTAATATGTGGAAACAGGCAGGTGAAGTAAAGAAGTTACCAATATAATTGTTCTAGGGATGTGCATTCCAAAATTCCTGAAGTGCAAATATTCACAAAAATTGCTATTTCAGGTTGTTACTGTGATTTTCTGGAATGGTAACACCAATCCAAGATTCTTCAGCATTACAAAAAGCACCCCTCAAAAAGCCATGTTGTTTTTTGTGTTTGGGTGCTTACCAGCAGCAGCAGCAGGCAGCTTGTTTTACTTTGATTCTCCAGATTTCCCAGGCAACAGCATTTTCTCTTCCAATCATATCCTTGCAAGAGATCCAGAGGTGAGTGCTCCCAGCCAATCAGCTTTGGAGACAAGACAAGCCCCCGGAAAGAAATCTCTGAGGAGGATTCTGTGTCGAGATGTGAGTGCTGGACAGCTCCAAATTTATATAAATAACTTCCCACTGGGGGTTCTTTAGGATCAGGAGAAAGGTTTTTTTGGGGGGAGATCCCTGTCTTCCACCTGTGCTGCCTTCACCTTCTGGTCCCCCGCCCCAATAGGGATCAGTGGAGAGAAGTGCACCTGTATCAAAAGTTACCTGCTTCGGGGGGAGGGGCATGTAAAATCAACCTCCTTTGTCCACTGAAATTTATGGGGGTCCTTATATTAGATGAAGGACTGTGTTCTGTGCAAATCTGGTGCCATTACCTTTAAAAATAGCTGTCCCAGACCCTTGATTTGGTTCCCTGTTGAAAATAATGTTCACCTAAGGCAATTGCCATTCCCCATTTTTACAGATTAATACTGATCAGACAGTGGGGAAATCATCCTTTTGCTACTTTGATAAATTACTGGAAAATATTAACTTGACACCCCTCCTATTCTGTTGTATACTTAAGTATACGTTAACTGCCCAAACAGGGTAGGGATAAGAAGAAATGAGAAAATAAGGGGGGACAAACACAGAAGATTTAGAAGGTGGAGGACAGCGAAGAAGAAGAAGAAGAAGAGTTGGTTTTGATATGCCGACTTTCACAGTCAAGATCATTGGTGAGGAAAATCAAGGTTGTTGCCATCTCAAAACTAGATCAGAAAACCGACGGAGTTATTCACATTTTTAGAGCCCAAGAAAGGCTTCCTCAGGACAGGTTTCACCAAAAAAAAAAACCCTTCAAGGTTACCAGACTACCCCCCCTCCTTTTTAAGGAAGTATCCCATCTCTTGGAACAAACCAGGCACTCCAAATTGTTTCGAAGTTAAAAGACAGGAAATGTTAGATTCAGACAAAGTGGTAGTCAAGACTCCTCCAACCAATATGCTTACAGGCCATAGCAACTAAAAGGCATTCAAGGCATCACAATTAGACTATATTGTGATAACACTGTGGGAGTATAGAAATTGTGTTGGCAGGCAGAGCAATCCTGAGTGGAGGGGTAGTTAGGTGATGGCGGGGGACAACGCAGATGCATGCCTCCTGAGAGGCATCCCGGCCAGAAAAAAACAGTGAAAATGCTTTTTAAACAAAACCCTGTGAACTCCTCCAGGGAGTTTCAGAGGGGTATGCCAGGTATTTTGCAGACCTAACTCAGCGCCTGCAAAAAGGGGCATTCCTGTGGTGAAAGGGCTTTGGGAGCTGACTAACATCAGCTCCACCCCAGAAACGCGCCCCAGGACACCAGCATGGGCACTTGCACCGGAAAAAAATGTTGCCGGGGAAGCAGTACCAGCGCCCAAGGTTCGCACTGCCACGTCGCTCCCCAGAGCTAGAGTAAATCACCGGATCCATGCCACTTTGGATGGTGCAAGTGGCATGGACTCTGGGGTCACGCTGGCTCCTAAGCAGCTCCCTTTCTTCGGGATTTCATGGTAAATCATTCTGGATAGAGGCAAGTTCATCTATGAATTGTCTAGTAAATATGTTCCAGCAAGTTTATGCAAAATGAGTCAGATTTATTCACCTCAGAATCTTTTCTCCCTTTCAGTATTACTATTTAATATCAGGTTGACCACATCTTCTTTACCTGCAGTTTCACAAAGTAATCATGTTGAGTTCAACTCACACTACTCATTCTCCAATTAATGCCAGAGGTAAATTTGATAGCAGAATTCATTGTCAAACTAGCTTATAAAGCCAATCCATAAAACTGTGTAAATCTTGTGTTGATCTTACTTTTTACAAGGAGACTTAGGACCGTATATTCCAGGTTCATTTACAAGGCCATTGCAGGTGTGGGAGCGGCTTTAGCAAAACAGCTACTACTTAAAGGGCACATTTTATGAGCCTGGGGAAACATCCGTTTGGGTTGTAAAATAAGCCTTGCAGCCTGTGTGATTCTTCACTTACAGAATATGCCATTCTGTTTTACATATGAGTACCCCTTGAAATGCAGCCAAGTTAAATAGAGACCAAATTCTCTTAACAATAATACTTAGCATTTTCCATTACAATGAACTTTGGCTTTAACAGGAGGTATATTCTATAAACAAGCGTGAATATAGTCCACAGAGGGCACTAAAACAGTTACAAAGCAATTTACATTAAAAGACCCAAGAAGTCATCCCTGGGGTAGCACGTGGCACTTGCTCAATCATGGTTACTCATCTGGGGAAAAAAAAAGAAAGAAAGAAAGAAAGAAAGAAAGAAAGAAAGAAAGAAAGAAAGAAAGAAAGAAAGAAAGAAAGAAAGAAAGAAAGAAAGAAAGAAAGAAAGAAAGACCCACAGGGGAAAACTGATTCATAATTAGGAGTGTGCACCAAATTCAATATTTGTATTTATTTGTTAATAATTGTATTTATTTATTTAGGGTATTTATATAACTAGCCTTTTCCCCGACAGGATCAGGACTCATGGCAGGTAACAATACAGAACAAAAATAACAATCTATTAAAATTATTAGAATTCTTCAGTGAAAAAGATAAGGTAGAGCCTGCATCTATAACCTTCAAGCTGCCCCATAAGCATTCTCAAAGAGTTTTATTTTGAGAGCCTTAACAGAAGGCTCTGAGGATAGATGCCTTCCTTACCCCTTCCAGGAGGGTATTCCACAGCAAGAGGGAAGCAACAGAAAAGGCCCGGACTTGGGTAGTAATTGATTTAGATTCTTGAGAGTGAGGGATCTGCATGGGCACACAGTTGTGCGGAGCGCAATCGCCACACTTTTTTAATAATGGAGAGATGGACCTTCTTCAAGTATGTGGGCCATGAAGGGCTGTAAAGACAGGCACCAGCACATTAACTTGAACCCAGAAACAAATAGGCAGCCAGTGGAGAACTTGAGGGCTAGTGTAATGTGCTTCCAGTTAGTGGTCCTTGATAACCAGTAATAATAAATGGGCTGCCATATTTTGCACCATCTGAAGTTTCTGAATTAACACAAAGGGCAGCCCATGTACAGTGCATTACAGTAATCTAGCCTTGAGGATACCGTAGCATGGATCACTGAGGCCAGATCAGATGTCTGCTAAAATGGGGACAAATTCTGAACCAAATGCAGATGGAGGAAAGCCCTTTTACCAACTGTGTGTATGTTTTCTACTAGAAATCCTTGGATTCAATTAAAATTGCACTATTTGTTTCTTTTTGTTTCAGAGGGAAATGTGTTTCTAGATGTAGCAGTCTGGTTTTCCACCTAACTGGAATTACATTGTCAAAGATTGTTCCCCTCATTTCTGGATTGTCATACTTCTAGAAGACAAGGGAAAAGATCGCCGTTTTGTAGGCAAGTAAAAACTGATCACATTTCCAGATCTAATGTGTGTGTTTTTTTAAAATATCGGCCAACTGACTTGGAATTATCAGGAATTGTACCCCCTCACCCTAGGTAACTAGCCTGCCAAATTTAGGTGGATAGAGAAAGCATCTATGTTTTACAGTTAATCAACACTTGCTTGCACAGCTAGGACAAGAAGACATTTTGCAACTCCAGAAAGCAGAGTGTAAACAAAGAATAATCTGATATCTCAAGAAATGCAGGTGCCATTACACAATGCATAAGATTACATTTGGCAACGCAGATATTAACAGTGCCATATTAATCAGAGTTACAACCATTTATGCTCTTTGATATCAATGGACTTAGAAAGGCATAGCTCTGTCTTGCACTGCATGTGAATCAAGTTCTCGGTCTGGACTTGGATTAGACATTATTTATTAACAAATAAGAACATTTCTTTCTATCTCTGGAACAAAATCCCTTCCAATCATGGGATGACTGGCGAGAACTTGGGTCACGGTATTTGGAGGTGTGGCCCTATAGAATTAGTTACCCTCTGATACCTGATTCTGTAAGCTACCTAGAGAGAATATAAACATTTCATGTAAATTTGTTTCTAAAGTGTATTGTTTTAAGGACACTAGAGAACAGAGGCTTCCGTGGGGAATGTGTGACTTCTTGTGCCCTTTGAAACAGGGCTGTTTTCAAAGGTGTAAACTGGTGAGGAAGGAGGGGAAGACTTTGGGATCTGCTCCCCAAAATTAAATCAAAATGGAGGTCTTCAGGTTGCTAAGGATTGAGAACTGCTGATGTACTGAACTAAGTAGCACTCTCTAAAAAAGGGGGACCTGACTAATCAGGTCCCCCCATTGTGGACTTACCGGACAGGATGCAAGAAAGGGGAAAAGGTCTCCACCAGGCTGGACTGCAGCCCGTCGCCGTCTCGCGAGGCTACACTTGCCTGGGGGTTTCTCCCCCTCCCCCGCCCTTCCCAGCGGTTGGGCGAGGCGTCCTGACGTCACCCTTTCCCGTGACAATTTAAGCCGGCGTAGACCAGCAGCCATCCTGTTTTGCTGCAGGACGGCGAGGTTTCCCGCCCACCCTCCCTATGTTCTGTAGTTATGTGTTTGATTTTCTTTTGTCACAGTTTGTTCTGGCGGGTTTTTGCATGGGGTCTGATCCAAGAAGGGAAGATGTGCTTTTCCTTCCCGTTTGTGGGGACCCCCATAAGGGGTCTTGGGATGGAGTACAACAGCGATGCCCAGCTCGGGGGCCTGTATTGGGTGCTCCAATCCCAGGTGGCGCTGGCTCCACACAGAGATGTGCGTCCGGTGGGGCCACCTAAGTGCTACTCCGGTGCTGTGCCCACAGGTGGTTGGGCTGTTTATCGATGCTTTCGATATATATCGGGTTACAGGGTGGTGACCCGATATCTTGGATCCGCCCCCATGGTTTTCCGCCAATGCTCCATTCTGTTGTGATCAATAAAAACTGTGGCCATTTACTTCCCAAAAAGTACGTGTATGTGTGTTTATTTAAGGTTACTTCTCCTTCCCCTTTCCTTGGAGCCGCTTGCCCGTGAGTCCACAATGGCCTAATCCACTGCATACAGAATTTCCATGCAGAGACAAAACTGTTGAAGAGCAGAGCTGTAGGCTTTTCCCCCTTATTATTATTTTCTTCTGTTACCATGCCATTGAACCAGTATTGTGTCACAGCTGCTCACTAGAGAGAGAGAGAGAAATATTTGAATTGTACTGTGGCTGTGGGGTCTTAAAGAATGCAAGCTACCTGCAAGAGCAACTGCTAATCCTCCTCTCATTAAAAGAGTAAACCAACAAAACAATATTTGTTGTGTCTTATCTTTACATGTTTTTATTAAATTGTATCCATATTTTAAATGTCGCTTTAATGTTTTGATTGTTGCCGCCTTGAGGACCCAATTTGGGTGGGAAAGTGGCATCGAAATGTTTTAAATAAATATGTAAATGAAATATCTTGTAGGGGATTATAAAGACCGTAACATAGAAAATGAGACGGGGGGGATGGATGGATACTATTTACTCTGACTTCAGCAGCTCTCCAAATGGCATAGGCTTTCCCCAGCTCTATCCTCCAAGATTATGAGCCCTTTCACACAGCCCAAATAATGCACTTTCAATCCACTTTCAATCCACTTTGAAGGTGGATTTTACTGTGGGAACTGGCAAAATCCACTTGCAAACGATCGTTAAGGCGCACTGAAAGTGGATTGAAAGTACATTATTTGGGCTGTGTGAAAGTGCCCTATTATGTTTCTGAACTGGTTTTGCCAAGACCTGGACTTGGGACTTTTTGTACACAAAGCATGATGCCTAGCACTAAGCTATGGACCCACTCCACATTAGCTATGGACACGTATGCTTTCCTGCACACAAATGCAGAAATTATATATATTAAAAAAAAAAAAAAAAAACAGTGTGGGAGAATAAAGTTTGCACATGTAGCACAGGTAGTCGTTTGGTCATTTCTTTTGGAAATCACAGAGATATATTACTTATAACAAAAGAATATGTGTTAAGTTCTTTTTTAATTTTTTAAGACTAAGAAAAGTGGGTTTAACAACATTGGCCACTAGATGGCAAAATCCAATTACCTTCCAGGCTAAAATTGCCTAAGTGGCTGGAAGGAACCCATAGAAGAAAATAAGTCTGTTCCCAGTTCAAAGAAATGTGTTTCAGTAAGAGGAATAAAAGGTCTTTTGCTTTATGAGGAAAACACTGACAGGGGAAAGAATGTGGTGAATGAAAGGCCCAAAAATCTGTAAAGAGGATTAAAAGTGAAGTACCAGAAGACCATTCTGTTATTCCATGTATCTAAAGTGTTGGGTAACCTTAGGTAAATTTTCTCAACATTTACAGCAGTCTTCAAAAATTGTATGATATTATTTATTTTAGGAGTCACCTGAAACTACAGTGATTTAGAATTACAAAGCCACCATCACAGATTTCTTGGGCTTTTAGCAAAATCCAGAATTTCCACATCATCATCATAGTGAGTCAGTAGCAGCTGACTATCATAGCCTAGGGGAGATCACACAAGCACTACAGATGATAATGGAATAGGGGTGGAGAGTATAAATCACACACACCTAGTAGAAACAAGCAATCACTTGATCTGTAGTGGGCATCAAAGATACCCCCTGTGACAGTTCTAACTAGGACTAGTCAAAAGCGGGTGGATTACTGGCTGTGGACATTCTTAGCAGAGGTATATCCTTGTATACCCATTGACTTCAATGGAATTGGAAAGGTATAACAAAATTGCACTGCAAGTGAGCAATTGCCAGTCTTCTTGGCACTTCCCTGCGAGTTGTAGCAATGTGGTAACACATGCAGCTAGAGCTAACAAACAACCTTCTCTTTACATTCTGAAAGTTAACATGTTGGACTACGTAGTCTGTTTTTACCCAGTGTCTGCAGGCTGTAGTATCCCATAAAAGTGCTGTAACAATATCACTGCCCACTGGTGGTAAAATCAAGTTAACTTTCACCTAAGAACTCATCAGTGATGGTCATGAGGCAAACAGCCATCTGCCGCTTCCTGCTTTTGAAAGAGAAAAGCATCTCAACGAATAAGTATCTTGCACTTTGAACCTGGATAGGACACTTCAGTTTGACAATAATTAGTGCCGGCCTCACCTTTTTATTTGTGTCAGCAGCACCTTTGACCCGCTTTGACTGGTTAGGAGCTGCAGCTTTTCCTGGGCAGAAAAGATCTAGCTACGTTGGTGCAAGCCATGGGTGCATCTAAAGTTGATTGCTGGAATATACTCTGTGTGAGGCTACCCTTGAAAAACATTTCGAAACTTCAATTGGTGTACAGTGCTGCAGCCAGAATGTTGACTAGAGTGGGTGGCAGAGACCATATAACCCCAGTCTTGGCCTATCTGGCAGGGACCGTATCACTCCAGTCTTGGCCTATCTACTCTGGCTCCCAGTCTGTTTCTAGGCACAATTCAAGGTGCTGATGTTGACTTTTAAAGCCCTATATGGCTTGGGACTAGCATACCTGAAGGACAGCCTACTCCTTTATGAACATACTGGACCACTACTCCCATCTTCTGAGGCCCAGCTTTGGGTACCCTGCCATCTGGGATTAGGTAGGTGGTAACCCAGGAAAGGGCTTTCATGGTCATGGCACCAAAACTCTGGAACTCTCTCCCCAGGGAGATTTGTCTGTCCCCTTCTGTTACCATCTTCCCCAATGGGGGAAGACTTTTTTGTTTCATTTGGCATTCCCTCAGTGATCCCTTCCTGACCAATGTTTTAATTGCTGTTTTTATATTTGTCTGTTTTTTTAACTCTGTTTTTAATTGTCTTGACAATGAATGTTTGGGGGGGGGTTGGTTTTTAACAGTTTTAAAATGTGGTTTTATTGTTAGCTGCTTTGGTGGCCTTTGTGGGGGCAAAAAGGTAGGGTATAAATTTTGTCTACAAGTCAATTAAGGCAATATTATTTTCATATATGGGAGAGGGGACTGGGAGCCCAGTGGCTTCACTGGCTTGCCTAAGCTAGGCTGTTTATGGAGAAGGTAAGATTTGAAACAGGTTCTTGCCAGTGCCCAGCAGTGCAGTTCAGTAGACTGATCCACAGTCGACTGAAATCCACAGACACCTTCTTATCAGCTTCAGTGGAATTGTGATTTAATCCTGGGGAAAGTAAGGACAAGTGGCATTCACAGCCATTGTTGCCATGGATTGATTTGCCACAGTTCAGATTCAAATAAAGCTCGAGACCAGATTGGCTGGGGCAGGGAATAACCAGCCAATAGGGGGAGCAGCAGGCAGAGGTTATTTATTTGCTGCATCACTTGCATATTCAGCTTTGGTCGCCTGCTGCCGACAAAAGAGGCAGCCTCGATTAGAGTATTAGCATAATTTAGTTGATGATGTAGATCAGCTGATTTAAATAAACTACTTAAAGTCAGGAAGTTGTCTCGAATCTTTATTTGGGGTACTGGGGCAAGAACATAGCCACTGCCGGATAGGTGCTGGGGACCAGCAGAGAAGCACAACTTATGCATGATACCACCCAGTATCATCTGTCCTCTACTGGCAGGGACAAGATTCCCTTGGCGACTAGTGGCATGAGGATTTTAATATTTCATGAGCTAGCTGCAATTTGTTTATATCACCATCCCACTGCTGTGTCCTCTCACTTTTGATCAACTTGCTCCATGTCTCTGTACCATGGTCAAACTGGTTGTAATCAAGGCTACTACATTTGTAATCATGTAGTAAACTTGCTGCTTTATTTATTTAATTAGGCAGAACTCAATTTTTTTCTTCCAGTCCAGCTTAAATACAGGATGTTAGCCCAACTCATGAGCAGAGGTAGGGGGATCATCTATCCTAACCAACATACTGAATATGAATACGAAGCCTTTATTGGCATTAGTAATACAAACAGTCACGTCTGCAACCAACATACCTTTTTTGGTGTAGTGGTTAAGAGTGGTGGTTTGGAGTGGTGGACTCTAATCTGGAGAACCGGATTGGATTCCTCACTCCTCCACATGAGCGGCAGACGCCGATCTGGTGAACTGGGTTCGTTTCCCCACTCCTACACATGAAGCCAGCTGGGTGACTTTCGGCTAGTCACAGCTCTCCCAGCCCCACCTACCTCACAGGGTGTCTGTTACGGAGAGGGGAAGGGAAGGTGATTGTAAGCCAGTTTGATTCTTCCTTAAGTGGTAGAGAAAGTCAGCATATAAAAACCAACTCTTCTTCTTCTTCTTAAAATTGGATAGCCACATCAGACTTGGAGCAAAAAAATGGCCTTGGAAATGGCCTGCTCCCAGCCAGCCCCACATTGCAAAGCTTGCCCAGGCACATCGCTCACTGTCCTAGGCGAGAAAAGTCAGTCCTAGGTGAGAAATGCCAGGCAAGCCCAGGCGCCTCCTTCCCTGTGCCTTGCAAGGCAAGGACAGTTGGCTTATGCCAGTGGTGGAATGCACCTGCCCTTCACTTTGGGCTGTGGTAGCCCTGAAGTAGGGTTGCCAACCCCCAGGTACTGGAAGAGATCCAAACAGCACTACAAGGTAATATTAACAAAGGATAAATTTATAAGAGTGCAGATAAGTGCAAAAAGTGAACATATATACACGAATTAAAGGAAAATACAATCAAAATTTTTCATTACAATTAGCATGAATAGTCCAGCAAGATATGCAATACAACAAGGGAAATAGTCATTGGATCACATGAAAACCATATAGACTTTCCTGTGCTGTTATGGACAGCTATATGGTTTTCATGTGATCCAATGACTATTTCCCTTGTTGTATTGCATATCTTGCTGGACTATTCATGCTAATTGTAATGAAAATTTTTGATTGTATTTTCCTTTAATTCATGTATATATGTTCACTTTTTGCACTTATCTGCACTCTTATAAATTTATCCTTTGTTAATATTACCTTGTAGTGCTGTTTGGATCTCTTCCATTATCTATACAGCACTGAGCCTTTATTCTTTCCAACCCCCAGATACTAGCTGGAGATCTCCTGCTATTACAACTGATCTCCAGCCAATAAAGATCAGATCACCTGGAGAAAATGGCGGTTTTGGCCATTGGACTCTGTGGCATTGAAGTCCCTCCCCTCCCCAAACCCCGTCCTCCTCAGGCTCCATCCCAAAAACCTCCCACTGGTGGCACAGAGGGACCTGGCAAGCCCACCCTGAAGGAAGGACCAGCCATTGGCC
This sequence comes from Euleptes europaea, assembly GCF_029931775.1. NCBI lineage: Eukaryota > Metazoa > Chordata > Lepidosauria > Squamata > Sphaerodactylidae > Euleptes > Euleptes europaea. Next base: position 74,239,965 of record NC_079313.1, read on the forward strand.
CACCAGGACTTTTCCTGGGGCCTCAATGGCCAATCCACTCTTACTCACACAGACAAAGTTGGTCTGTGAACAAGGCACGTATGTAAATAAACAAAAGCAGTGGTTGACATCACTTGTAGTTTGGCCCTAAGACAGTTATGGACACTCATTGTGTATTTTTTCTTGATTAAGAAATATAATAAAGTCTGAGGTCATCTGGACTATATCACTTTAAGGGATAGCCCTTTTATGTGATTCTATGCATTCAGCAAATTTTATTCATTATCAGAACAGTAACTTTGAAATCAAGTCCTTATATGTTTTCCAGTGCTTATGATGTGGTTGCCATTTTTCCTCTTAATTCCTAATTTGTGACTTCCTTTGCAACTCATAATTTATTATTTCAGTATTTCAGTATTTGGGTTTTCATTCAACCATTTAGCATATGTTATTCATTACCAAGCAATCTAAATAAATTACGAAGGCATGCATTATAAGCTGCAGAAATACAAACTAAGCACATCAGACGGAGTAAAGTTATTATTCCATATGATCATGGCAACTGGTCTAATGGGCCACACTGATCAAGCTTCTTTGGATCCAGCCAGATATAATAATGAGGGAGAGAGAAAAATAATGTTCCCTTTGTATAAGGACTTCATGTTCTAGGAAGAATTAAAGTCAATTGTTACTGTAAGGCAATGTGTCCTAAAGAGAATGTATGTTAAAACTCCTGCTTCTGCTTACTGGAGACTCGTTGAACCTGAGAGGAGACCACATGATCATTAGCTGTTGTTCTCAGGTGGGGAATTATCCCATAGTGCCAATTCCAGTTTGGACCTGACTAGATTTAGGACTCAGTGACAACAACATTCCTACATGCCGGTTGGAGCCCTGGGGAGTTTATAGCCTCCAGTGAGACTAGGGTTGCCAGCTCCAGGTTGGGAAATACCTGGAGATTTTGGGGGTGGAGCCTGAGAAAGGTGGGGTATGGGGAGGAGAGGGACTTCAATGGGATATAATGCCTTCCAAAGTAGCCATTTTCCACCTTCCAAAGTGGCCATTTTCTCCAGGTGAAGTGATCTCCAGTTATAATAGTACGAGATCACCAGCTACCACCTGGAGGTTGGTAACCTTAAGTGAGACCATGTTCCAGTTTGGGCACCGAGTGAGAAACCCCTTCTGGCCTAGATCCATGAAGGGCTAATGCAAGAGGCAGCACTGCTAGAGGGTGATATCAAAGGTTGCTGGGCCTCCAATACAGTCTTTCACTGCCAAAAGGCCTGGAAAAACATGTCCTATCCTTTTAATGGAGCTTTATGTGTGGAAATGAGCAGTTAAAGCTTTTCATGCCATTGAGGTAAATAATGTCACCTGGAACAGAAGACAAATTATTATTTCAGTTTTAGTTGGGGCATACAGGACAATTCATACTTTCAGTTTACTTAGAACATAAGAACGGCCCTGCTGGATCAGACCAAGGCCCATCAAGTCCAGCACAGTCTGTACACACAGTGGCCAACCAGGTGCCTCTAGGAAGCCACAGACAAGATGACTGCAGCAGCACCATCCTGCCTGTGCTCCACCACACCCAAAATAATAGGCATGCTCCTCTGATACTAGAGAGAATAGGTATGCAGCATGACTAGTGTCCATTCTAACTAATAGCCATGAATACCCTTTCCTCCATGAATATGTCCACTCCCCTCTTAAAGCCCTCCAAGCTGGCAGCCATCACCACATCCTGGGGCAGGGAGTTCCACAATTTAACTATGCGTTGTGTGAAAAAACACTACCTTTTATCTGTTTTGAATCTCTCACCCTCCAGCTTCAGCAGATGACCCCGTGTTCTAGTATTATGGGAGAGGGAGAAAAACTTCTCCCTGTCCACTCTCTCCAAACCATGCATAATTTTATAGACCTCTATCATGTCTCCCCTTAGCCGCCTTCTTTCCAAGCTAAACAGCCCTAAGCGTCTTAACCGCTCCCCATAGGACAGTTGCTCTAGTCCCCTAATCATTTTGGTTGCTCTTTTCTGCACCTTCTCAAGCTCTGTAATATCCTTCCTTAGGTGTGGTGACCAGAACTGTACACAGTATTCCAAGTGTGGTCTGACCGTAGATTTGTGCAAGGGCATTATGATATTAGCAATTTTATTCTCTATTCCTCGTCTAATTATAGCCAGCATGGAATTTGCCTTTTTTACAACAGCCACACATTGGGTTGACATCTTCATAGAGCTATCCACTACCACCCCAAGATCCCTTTCTTGGTCTGTCACTGCCATCACAGATCCCGTTAGTGTATATGTGAAGTTGGGATTTTTTGCCCCAATATGCATCACTTTACACTTACTCACATTGAATCTCATTTGCCATTTTAATGCCCATTCTTCCAGTATGTACAGATCCTTCTGGAGCTCTTCACAGTCTGATTTTGTTTTAACCACCCTAAATAATTTGGTGTCATCTGCAAACTTGGCTACTTCACTGTTTAATCCCCAGCTCCAGGTCACTGATGAACAGGTTGAAAAGCACTGGTCCCAACACAGATCCCTGAGGCGCCCCACTGCTCACATCCCGCCATTGTGAGAACTGACCATTGATTCCTACTCTCTGCTTCCTATTTTTCAGCCAGCTCTCAATCCATAAGAGGACTTCAGATGGCTGTTCTCGATTGTTATTATTGTTGATGTTGTTTTACTATTAAGGGGGCAGTTTTTCCTAGTTTTGGTGGCTAAGACCTTTAATGAGCTGTCTTTTCAGAAGTGTTTCATTTTGGAACATTATTACTGCTTATGGTTCCACCTCAGCTAACTTCATAAGTGAGTTACTAGGCTGAGGGGTTAACTTCCCAAGTCACTTTCTGAGGAGTCCTAAACTGAGTTACACTCTTCTGGGTCCATTAAAATCAGTCTGCTTAGATGGGTAGATCCCCTCTACTTAGAACTACACTACCTATATATTTTAGTTTCTTGTGAGTTATAGAAGATCAGTTCAAAGATTTTCTTCACTAGACAATCATGTCCTGTACCTAGTCATGGGTTTGTGTTACTTGACATATATAGTTATTGGGGTTTGTGGCACTAAGACATATATAGTACTTGGAAGAGACTATACTATAGCTTTGTTCTTCTTGTAATCAGTGTCTGATAGGCATAGTTAAGTGTACATCCTCATCACTACGTGTGGCTTTTCCCATCACAATGCTTCAATGCCTGGAATCATTGTACTTGGCAGAATAGTCCCTTCTGTGAATTTTTAAAGGCCTGGAGACCTTTCAGGGTATAGGTCTACCAATCCTACCTGCCCTCTGTTACACATATCAACAAGACATGTGTAAGAAACTAATAATAGAGTTGCAGCCCTGATGCTCAGCTGACACATTAATGCATTCAAGAGCTAATACAGACTTAGGAAACCACATTCAAATCCTATCAGATTCTACATTGTGTGGGGCTTCCATGGATGTACAGCATCAGCATCTCCTCCTTTAAATTGTTAAAAGACTGTGAAACAGTGCGCTGCTGCATGACTGGTTACCATTAGTAACCATTCTGTGTGTTAGAAAGTTCTTGCGGGGTCAAGATAGCCTCTTTGTATAAGAAACCTTGGCCTTAGGATTTTTTGCTATTTCTCCCAGCACATGACAAAATGCCTGGTGACTTTTTTTTTCTTGGAGATCTTTCCGGTTTAAATGAAGCTCAGCTCAGTTGCTGAGAGACTCCTTAGTAACAGGAAACAGTTATCCAGTTTAAAGAACAAGCTCTAAGATAAACAGCTTTCCCTCCCCTTTTAAAGCCCCCTCAGGACAATATTTGCTTTTCTAAAATATCATTTTGCCATGGCTTTGGGACCTTGCTTTACAAACTTGGGGGTCTCTGAGCAGTTCAAAGTAGGCTTGACCTATGGCTGAGCACAGAAAAGAGGAGCTGCATATAAATAGCAAAATTACAAAAGGATCAATTCTCAGTCAACTCATTAGCAATGCTCTGTCTCTGTAAGTGATAACTCCTCTCTCAAAGATTCTTTCATAATTACTTGCACAAGCAGCATTTGGTTCACAAGTTTCATAAATGAAGGTTAAGTTGACTTAACCGCCCAGGATTTACCAGCCATGTTAAAGCATAAAATGTGTATGCTTTTGAGTGCCTCTCTAGATACAGGCTGTTGACTTAAAGACTCCAAGGTTAAATGATGCCAGCTCTAGAGTCCAAGTTAGTTTCCCTGTTGGGCAGGCACTGAAGCTGCAACACAATATAACAGAGCTGCTCAGGAAATGCACAAGATTGACACAAGTTTGGAGTTAAGATAGCAGTGTTTGCAAAAGCCCAAATGTTAATGTGGGTTTTCGGTAATACCTTCTTCTCATTCAGGAGACTCAGCCACTCTATACATTACATAAAATGAGGTGATGTTGGTAGAATTCTGGACTATCCCATTTCGGGCTGCAGATGGTAGATATTATTTTGGAGCTTCATTAAATTTTTCTCCCTAGTTTGTAATAATGTTTTGCTGCTGTTAAAAAAAAAATGAGAGGGAACATTCAAAATAGGTAGCTTGTCAAAGTTTTTCAAGGTGGCAAAGAGTCATGACATTCAAGGCTGCTGAGGGTCCGCATGAGCCTCCAAGATTCTTGTTGGGCCACCATGCACCATCTAGACCCAACCCAAGCATCACAGGAAAACAAATCACACAAGTTGTTAGTTCCATGGACCTCTAGCGTAACCAGGGCTCCCAGAATTTGGACTCCTAGCCTCCCTCTCCCCGGTGCTGACTGTATTAGTCAAACAGTTGAAGTTCCTTGAAGAAAGCACAACCCGTACTCCCATTATATGACTGCAAAAGGAGACCACTTATAAAAGGATTTGTCAGGAGGTTGGAAGAACAGACACAGGGCAGAAACTTCAAAGAAAATGCAACTCACATCCTTATATTAAAACTATGGTCATCCACTTGCAGCCTTAAGAGATACAAATCCACAATTCTGCATAATAAATACAATGGCTCTCATAAATCATGTAGGACAGCTCTTTTTTGATGAAAAGCACTGAAAACATCCTCAGTGCTTCAGAAGTGGGAAAGGGATGTGCAGTGTGAAGGATTATTATTAGAGAAAAGGCTGGAAAGAAAATGGTTTTGTGACACCATTATCATATATCTAATTCTCAACCGGGCTCCCGCATGGATCAAGAAACACAGAGAATGAGGCCAGGTACAGAGGGTGACAGATTTTTTCATGGACCTGGGGGACTCTCCAGGTTTGAAGGGGGGGAAAAAACAAATTTAATGTTTCTGTGAAAAGTTCAACTGTTGTGACACTGCATTAATCGTTGCAAGATCTCAGCCACCATTTTGAGAGATGCAGGCAGTCAGAAGAGAAGTGGAAGACGCTGCCATATAAGCCTAGCAGGCAGAGGCAGTGGCACTGCAAGCTGGTGGGCAAAGAAGGGGAGAATAGGGTGAACCATAAGACTCATAGGGAGGGGAATCATATCCCCCCTGTTCCCACTCAGTGGTGGCTCCTGCCAGGCAAGAGGAAAGAGGGAGGCAGTGTGGTGGTGTTTCTATGCTAATGCTAGAAGCCTCCAAGTGAAAAAGGGGGAGTTAGAGTGCATGGTTTTAAGGGAAAACATAGATATAGTGAGCATTACAGAAACCTGGTGGAAGAGAGAGAACCAGTGGGATACGGTCATCCCTGGATCCAAATCTATAGAAACTACAGGGAAGGGTGTATTGGAGGGGGTGTTGCTATGCATATTAAGGAAGGCATAGTGTCTAATAAACTAGAAACCATAAAAAGGGCAGACATCCACAGAATTCTTGTGGGTGACAATTCCGGGGTCCAAAGGTAATTTACTACTGGGGACATTCTATCGGCCCCCTGACCAAAAGGCTCAGGGTGATCTAGAGATAGAGAATGAAATCAGGGAAGCATCCAAAGGTGATGAAGTAGTAATAACGGGAGACTTTAACTACCCTCATATTGACTGGATAAATGTATGCTCCAGTCAAGCCAAAGAGATATAATTTCTAGACATCCTCAATGACTGTGCCATCAAACACTTGGTCATGGACCCAACCAGAGGGGAGGCGATCCTGGACTTCATACTCTGGTGCTGCCAGTGACTTAGTGTGGGATAAGGATGTAGTTGAGCCAATTGGCAATAGTGACCACAATGGCATCAAATTTAATTTATATGTATGTGGGAAAGTAACTGGGAAATCTCACACAGTTACCTTTGACTTTAAAAGAGGGAACTTCTCTAAAATGAGAAACCTGGTTAAAAGGAAGTTGAAAATAACTGTTAGGAGGGTTAAATCTCTGGGAAAGGCTTGGGGGTTACTCAAATCTATACCGCAGGTCAGGAAAGGTGGTATTAAGTCCTACTCTCTTCTTCCATGGCTAATGGATAAGGTGAAAGGAAGCAATCAGAGAGAAAAAGGCTTTCTTCAGAAACTGGAAGGATTGCCCAAATGAGGCAAACAAAAGCAAACACAAAGTTGCACAAAGGAAATGCAAGCAAACAATTTGAGATGCAAAACATATCACCAAACACATCAAGACCAACAATAAGAAATTATTTAAGTTCATTAGGAGTAGGAAACCAGTGAGGTAAGTGGCTGGAGGACCATTGGATTACAATGGGAGTAAAGGAACACTAAGGGAGGATAAAGTGATTGCTGAGAAACTAAATGAATTCTTCTCAACTGTCTTCACTGTTGAAGATGTAGAGCAGATAACTTCTCCTGAACAGATATTTTGGGAGGGGAGAATAAGGAACTGGGGCAAACAGTAGTAACAAGGCAGGAAGTCCTAGAACATCTAGACAAACTGCAAACTAACAAGTCACAGGGACCAGACGGTATTCATCCTAGAGTTCTTCAAGAACCCAAATGGGAAATCGCTGAACTTCTAATAATGATACGTAACATGTCCCTTATATCAGCCTCTGTACCAGAGTCCTCTTATGGACTGAGAACTGGCTAAAAAATAGGAAGAAGAGAGTAGGAATCAATGGTCAGTTCTCACAATGGAGGGATGTGAGCAGTGGGGTCCCTCAGGGATCTATGTTGGGACTGACACTTTTCAACCTGTTCATCAGTGACCTGGAGTTGGGGGTGAACAGCAAGGTGGTCAAGTTTGCAGATGACACCAAATTATTTAGGGTGATTAAAACAAAATCAGACTGTGAAGAGCTCCAAAGGGATCATTTCAAACTGGAGGAATGGGCAACAAAATGGCAAATGAGATTCAATGTGAGCAAGTGTAAAGTGATGCATATTGTGACAAAAAAATCTCAAATTCACATATACACTGATGGGATCTGTTCTGGGAGCTACAGACCAAGAAAGGGATCTTGGGGTGGTAGTGGATAGCTTGATGAAGATGTCAACCCAGTGTGAAGCTGCTGAGAAAAAGGCAAATTCCATGCTGGCCATAATTAGACAAGGAATAGAGAATAAAACTGCTGCTATCATACTGCCCTTGTACAAATCTGTGGTGAGACCACACTTGGAATACTGTGTACAGTTCTGGTCACTACGCCTAAAAAAGGACATTGCAGAGCTTGGGAAGGTGCAGAAAAGAGCAACAAAAATGACCAGGGGGCTACAGCAACTGCCCTATGAGGAGCAGTTAAAATGCTTAGGGCTGTTTAGCTTGGAAAGAAGGTGGTTAAGGGGAGCAATGATAGGTCTTTAAAATTATGCATGGTTATGGAGAGAGTGGACAAAGAGAAGTTTTTCTCCCTCTCTCCTAATACTAGAACGCGGGGTCATCTGTTGAAGCTGGAGGATGAGAGATTCAAAACTGATAAAAGGAAGTATTTTTTCACACAACACATAGTTAAATTGTGGAACTCCCTGTCCCAGGATATGGTATGGCTGCCAACTTTAAGAGGGTGTGTGGACATGTTCACGGAGGATACTAGTCATGCATTCCTATTCCCTCCAGGTATTTCCCAACCCAGAGTTAGCAACCCTAGTTTTGCTGCACAATCCATGATTTTGGATGGACTATATAGATATATTTGAACTCATACAACAGAAACACATTTTAGCTCTTTGCTGTATTTCTTTGACTATTTCTACAATTAATGAGGTTTTGTCTCATAATCTGAAGCTGTATATTATCATTTGTATAAAAAGGATGTTGTTGGCATAATATATGAATGAAATAATTAGAACCGCTGTGTAAATAATTGCTAATAAGATTTACCCATGATACATATAAAGGTTTGTATACAGTATGAATTGAAACTTTGTTTAAACATAGGTTGCCTTTTAGATCTTTGCTACCACTCTTGCTAAGCAAGAGTATTTATTTGTGTTTGTCCAGTTCCAAGATTAGCATGAGGGGGATCTGAGTGTGCTTTAAAAGCCAGAGGAGGCTGAGTATTGAGATTAACACCAGACTGTAAATTGCACAAGGTAACTATTATGCTTGAAAAATAGGTCAACCTTTGATCTGACTTTTTATCAGCCATGGCTGGAATCTGACGGATCCAGCCTCTAAATTAGACTCCTAAAATCTTATCAAAAGGAAATGGCGCTATTTGAAATCATTAGCATCTCTAGCATAGGTTGATCGCATTTCCCTTAGTGCAGGCCAGAGCTGGTCCTGCTCTTTAACCTTCCATTTCAAACATAATTTCCCTCTGAACAACAACAGCAACAAAATAGAAGGAGCAATCACTAACTCACCATCAAGAGAAGGTGAAAGCTGAAATTTCACTCCTCCTTCGTCTGGTTATCCATGCATCAATGGCAGGCTGGTTCTGTGTGTTTATTTATTTGACTGGAGTATATCTTTGAACCTTAGGGATTACAGAATTTCCCTGTAATGTAAGCATTTCCCCCTCATATTCTTTTTATCTTTGTATTATGTTTGTTCACTGTCTCATACACAAACATGTCCAGTACAGTAGCACTATTCACTACTGTGGCACAGTGGAAAAGATCCTCACCTGTTATAAATCAGTGATGGTTCACTAATAGATTAGGGCGGGGGTGTTGAACTCAATCGTTATTAGGGACAGATATGACAAAAATGTCACTTGGTCAGGCCGAGCCATGCCTCGCCAGTCCACATTGGGAGGGGGTGTGGCTGCCCCAACTGGCTAACGGGCTGGATAAGAGCTCTCAAAAGGCTGGATCCAGCCTGCGGGCCTTACATTTGACACCCCTGGGTTAGGGGCTCTGGTGAAAGGGTGAAGCTGGATAATTCAGAAGGAAACTTTCCATGTTCCTGGCAGAGCTCTGTATTGCACATCTGAGAGTGCAGAAAAAGTATCCCAGAAAAGGCAGGTGTTCTGATCCTTAAAGTAAACCCAGGTTCATCTTGATGAGAATCCAGCAGTGCAAACCTGTGCGGATCCTATTCATGTCTTTGGCCTAAATGAGGTGGAAACTACAGATACTCTTCCAGGTAAAAAGGAATACCCCTGCACATAGAAAACAAGATGCAGAAAGCATTCTAATGTGTAAATTGTAGCGAGGGAGTAATATAATAATAATGCGGATTTTAGTTAAATAGACAAATGAGTATTATTTGGCAGCCTTTCCCTCTGCCATGCTAGAGGCGAAATTTAAGAAGATACCTAGGGCAGAGAGATTCTGCCCCTGTAAATCCAGGGATCTAGAAACTATTGAGCATGTCCTTCTATACTGTAATTTTTATACAATGCCTCGTTCTAAATTTATTGAGCCCCATATACCAAGAATGGGACCCGACAGGGAAAGAGAAAAGATTGAAAAGCTCCTACAAGGTGATAACTCCTTTATTACCTCTCAGGTCGCAAAATTTTGTACGGCAGCAATGAAAATACGTCGTCATAGAGTATTCTCTTAGCCCAAATGCTAGAGGTAATCTGGTTGATATTTTAAGTGAATTAAGACTCGGACTGTAAATTGTTGTCTGTAATTTTATCTGGCCAAGGGCTGTAAATAAACAATCTGAGTATTATTTGATTATGTGCTATGGGTATTTTAGTTATATTAATGCTGTTTTAGTTTTGTTTTTTTAAATAATTTGCATCACCTGTATTTGATTTTTTTCAAAGTAATGATATATCTGCCCTGACCTGGATGGCCCAGGCTAGCCTGATCTTGTCAGATCTCAGCTGCTAAGCAGGGTCAGCCCTGGTTAGTATTTGGATGGGAGACCACCAAGGAATACCAGGGTTGCTGTGCAGAGGAAGGCACTGGCAAACCACCTCTGTTAGTCTCTTGCCATGAAAACCCCATAAAGGGGTTGCCAGTCGGCTGTGACTTGATGGCACTTTACACACAATGATATATGTAGGGTTTTTTCACTTTTTCTTTTATTGTAAGAATAAATGTTTCTAATAAAAAAAAATTAAAAAGGAAAAAAAATAAAAGCTGGCCATTCCCCTATATGTATATATTTTTAAAAACTCCTTATTTAGTCTGCCAAGCTACATCTCTCCCAGGTAGGATTAAGTTAGAGGGGGGGAGAATCACACTTCCCATTTCATTTTATTATTGATGCTTCATACATATTGCCACTCAAGTCAGTACTGCAAGAGCTAAACAGCCATATCAATGCTGAGCTGGGTAAGTAACTTCAAATCCTTTTAGAAAAGTATCTCAATTAAGTTTGCATCATTATATATAGCCTAGTGAATGTACTTTATGTGCACACTGAGCAAAATGGATTTGTCTATAAGCAGTTGTCCTACAAGGCAGTACTTTTAAAATAGGGAATTTGTAATACTTTAAGGGGTCTGGCAAAACAAATATTGCAAGAGTTAAGTAATCAATCCATTGAGATTATAATTTACCAACAAAACAGAAAGAAATATAAATTCGGCATTAAGACTTGAAATTTAGCAGTGCAAGATGTATCTCAATACTTTCCATTTTTCCAATACTTTCCCAAGGGTATTTTTAAAAAACAAATGCAAAGGCTGTGAATGCTTGTGAATAAGAAATACCATATTTACTTGAAAAAAGACCACCCTGAATATAAGCCCCCCCCCCCCGAGTTATATACATACAACAAATTTTTGCTGAATATAACTGTAACTTGTATGCGAATGTAAGACAACTCAGTTTTTTTGTGATGACATAACAGGAAAAAAAACCTAGTCTTGCATTTGAGTCTTCCCAGCCTGGGTCAAGGTATTGACCTCTGGATCAACAGGAAGATTCTTAAGGCCTCAAACCCATGCACACATGCCTGAGAGCAAGCCCTAGTGAATAAAATGGAACTGATTTCTAAATAACATCCCTAGGATTGTGCTGTAAATATGGACTTCTTATATTCAAATTTCAGCAACAGTGGATAACTGTTCTTCGTTCATTGTTTCCTTGGGGGAAGTAAAATATGGTACATCAACAGTTCAGTCCTAAGCGGAGTTACCCCCTTCAAAGTCCATTGAGGTCAATGGAAGGGTGTAACTCTGTACTCTTGGACTGCTGTATTAAACAGAGAAAAGAAACATATGGGTTCTTACAAACTATGGGCCTTGCTACCAAATACTTCATTATTTTCTGACATTCAGGAGACCAAAATGCAGGTTTGTATCAAAGGAAGCTGTGCTTCTGTAGGTATAGAAATGGATGGAGCAGGTCAGGGACTGAATGCATCCTGGGTCAACAAACTATGGTGTTGGGTGAGGGGCAGAAATTCCCGAGAAAAAAGACTGGATTGGGAAAATGTTTGAATTGGTGGAAATGGCAAAACTTACAGCCATTTTAAATGAAAAAGACAATGTTCGATTTTTAGGGGAATGGGAGGATTGGATGAAATATTGTGAATATGAATTAAAACTGGGGGAAATGGAAGAATACTTATTAATCTGATCTAGAGGACACAATTAATATTAAGAGTTATAATCATTTATATTAATAGAAGATGTTTTATGAAAATTAAATGAATTTATGATAGTTAAGATCAGACCAATTACGATGGGATGAATACTTTATTAAGAGGCGGAGAGAGGTGATGGGGAAGTCGTAAATTTTCCTTTAATTTGTTTTTTTTTGTTATGAATTCAAGAAACCATAACAACATAGAGTTAGAATTTTGAATTTCATATTGCTTTTATTGTTGTTTACTATCATGGAAAATTTGTATTATAAAAACCAATAAAATTATTATAAAAAAAAACAAACTATGGTGTTGGGTGCTAAAACTCCATCATGTGGATAGCAGGGAGGGGCTAGGCAGATCATGCTCTAGAAGACTTCTAGAAATTCCCTTTTGTCTTCTGAATCTATAACTATTAAATTTGGCTCAGACTGTCATAGATTTCCCCTTGCCATGGTGTTCTATGTGTTCTGAACCCGTGTTTCTTTAAGTATTCATTTTTCTTAAGTGGAGCTCCTGATTTGCAGTGCATCCAAATCACAGTTTTGATTGTCTGACTTTGAAGCCCCTCCACACACACACACACACACACACACACAAGACATCCCCCGGTATCAAGTTCATCAATAGAACAGAAAAGTGTGTTTTTCGCCCACTGCTTTGTAGCATATGTTCCAGAGCAGTATGGCATTCCTCAACCACAATGTCATCCATTTAGCATTGTTATTCCTGAAATTGTGTAGAAGTCAATCAAAACCAAAGACCAAGCAACATATTTAAGTTTTCCATGTAATGTTTTCATAGCACTTTTTTTCCCCAGGAGATGTCCTGAATTATTTCTCCTAAAGTGCCTTTGACAGTAGAGTTTGGGCCGCAGACAGGGTTGTTGGGTGGAGTATCATAGCAGGGGGAAAATTAGAGAAAGACCATAGAAAGCAGTTTAGCAGAGAGAATAAATTTCTGTTTAGTCACAGTTCAGTTACACTGCACAAGTGCAGAAATATAGAAATGTCTAAAGATGGAGAGAAAATGTGTTTTAAGTATAACCTGCCATGCTCATTTGTCATTATATGTACTACAATCCACAACTCAGCTATGGCGACATTGGGGGATTTAAGTCTGATCCTGTCTAAAATTTCCTCTGCTATAGCACAAGCAGATATCTATACACTTCTGCATCCCTTGCATCTATCAGCTCTGTTAATAACTCATGTGGGTATACCCCGAGCCTCCTCCGTTTTTTGGTGACAGCCCCCAAGTTAAAGGGAGTTCAGGACAGTTTTTTTTTTCTCCTTCCAGTGATTCAAGGTTGCCTATTTTTCAAAACCTTCTGCCACCCAGGAATCTGAAATTCATGGCTGAATTATAATCTGATCATCCAAAAAGTTTAAATGGGTAAACAGAATATCCTTTTAAAAGCCTTCGTTAGGATCAACTTAAAAAAAATAATATGGCCTTTTTAACAATGAAAAAACTGATCATTGATTATAGGGTATGTTAGCTGGAATTCTTTCCAGAAAAGTGTCCTATTTTGCTCCGGCAAGGCATTTCCAATTATTTCCAAACATAGTTTCACCAGGAGTGCTCGTTCTTCTTCTCAGTGCTCAGGATGTATAATTTTATTTTTGCTTTTGCTCTTCTGTCGGCAGTAAACATTTTTTCCCCAGAGATCAGCAGCACCTTGAGAGCCACTTGCTAAAATGCAAAACCACTCCCACAGAAATTCAGCCAGCGCTCCTATCGTAGATGCGTGAAAATCTCTCTGGGACTCCCAATGACCTCAACTGGATTGTGTCCTAAAACACTCTCCCACCATTTAAAAATATATAGATCCAAAACATGGGAAGCCTTTAATAAAGAAACAAAAATACTACAATGTTTACATTCTCTGAAGTGATTTCCTACACTTTAAGACTTTCCCTACTATTTTTTTATTTTCTTCTAAGGATGCACATAGGGACAGCTGCAGACATTTAAACATAACTGCCCTCCATTTTTAGAATGCTTCCCAGGGTCATTTCATATGCCTGTATCCTACAAATGATCACATGTCTCCTTCTAAACTATACTAAATAATTTATAAATATATACTGAATAATAAATATTTATAAATTACAGATATATTGCAATGGAATATTTTTTTAAAATGTTAATTCCCTTATTTTAAGTTGAGGGTACAGCTGTTCGGTAATTTAATTTGTAAGTCACTTGAAATATAATGAAAATATAAGAGGTGAATAGGATGTGTTTCCCTCTAACAAGCACAAGAGCATACTGTCTTCTATATTTGCAGCATACCTGCCCTTCTCACACGCACGCTGCAAATCTGCTCCTGCACCAAGGCCCCCTTTTCCAAATCCATTATATTTGTACAATAATTCAACTATGCTACTCCAGAATTGTGAAACCAAACACCAAAACAATGTGGTGGGGTTATAGCTGTGTAAGCCTTCAGGGAAGGAGGTGAGGGTAGGGAGAAATGAATAGGGTTACCAACCTCCAGGTAATTAGAATTCAAAGTGCAAACACCAGCAAAAATAAACCTACAATAAGGTAATACACTACAAATTTGCTCTTAAAAATATATATAATGAGAATATTGCTGGCAAGCACAACCTAGGTTGAACAAACAGGAAATATGCAAAAGGTCCAAAGTAGACTCAGTATAACAGCATACAAGCGTTTACACGAATATAAACATAGGCAAAAAATGCTCAGTGCATATCATCAGTTCAAGTCCATGTATGTTTCCGTTGCCTGAATTTTGCAACCTACATGCATGGACTTGAACTGATGATATGTGCTTGTCAGCAATATTCTCATTATATATATTTTTAAGAGCAAATTTGTAGTGTATTACCTTATTGTAGGTTTATTTTTGCTGGTGTTTGCACTTTGAATTCTAAACTCCTGAGTAACACTTGCAGCCGATTTTTGACTACAACCTCCAGGTAACAGCAGAAGATCTCCTGCTATTAAAACTGATCTCCAGCTGATAGAGATCAGTTCACCTGGCCGCTTTGGCAATTGGACTCTATGGCATTGAAGTCCCTCCCCTCCCCAAACCCCGTCCTCCTCAGGCTCCGCCCAAAAAAACCTCCCACTGATGGCAAACAGGGACCTGGCAACCCTAGAGATGAACCATACAACCAAATTAAAGATTTACATTAACTGAAGAGAATTGTTTCAAGTAGCAAAAAAGGTGTTATCTATACTTTTTAACTAAGGTCCTGTTCATATGGGCTCTTTAACTTGCTTTGGCTTCTGAAGGCAAATGGTGTGTGAAACTTTTAACAAAATCTGTTGGCTCTCAGAAGCCAAAGCGGTGTTAATGAGACTGTGTGAAAGGGACAGTTAGCTGGAGCAAATGTCACACCCATTCCCTTTACTCCTGGCAAAATGGTGGCAATTTGTCTAGTATTTGAAGCACAAAGGTCTCTGTCACTCTGTTCCCTGTGGTTTAGAATAACAAGTGACAGCCAGATCAGAGGCCTTGACAAGAGAAACCCACAATTCCAGCAGAAACATAAACACTTTGGTGTCTCCTGCTCCCTCATCTCCCTTGAAGGTTTTACAGCGGTGCTGGCAGTTGCCTGTTGGGGCAGAGAGCACAAATGACTGCAGCAAGTCAGTTTCTGTTTATTGCCTGGTTCAGGTGTATCTAATAAGTAACTTCAAGGTCAACCCCGATCATTAAAAACACCAGTCAAGGAAATGATACTGGGATCGTAAACCCATATTGACACAAGTAATTGTGCCATTGGTTCCTGCCATAGGAAGCGTGTATGTTTGCAAACAACTCTCCCCTCTTAAAATAATCCCTTTTTTGTCAGAGCTGCTTGACCTTAGCTGCTTCCCGGTGCTGCCCAGATAATGAAGAAGGACAGAGAGAGGGGACAACTTTGCCTAGTTCCCTAGGCTTTCTAAAAAGAGGGTGAATGGCTGAAGGGTAGAGGGTGCAAGAGTCAGCTGTGGTTTTTGTGTAACGTCATAAAACTGCCATCTTCATCCAGCTATTGAGGTACTGACAATGGAAGCATACATGCCTGCTTTCAGTTGCAAAAGATAGCTTTTAAATCATGCAAATCTATTTAAATATCATTGGGCAAAAGAGTATTTGTGTATCGCAAATGGTAAAAAAAAATGGAAGGGAAGAAGGGAGGTTTTTTTTTTCCTATATGATTTTCAAACTTGCAAACTCCTAGATCAGGGGTGTCAAACATAAGGCCCAAGGGCTGGATCCGGCCCCTTGAGAGCTCTTATCTGGCCCGCAAGCCAGCTGAGGCAGCCACCCCCTCCAGTCCTGATCTGGGCTGGGGAGGCATGGCCCGGCCCCACTAAGTGACATTCATGTCATATCCGGCCCTCGTATCAATTGAATTCGACACCCCTGTCCTAGATGGTTTGCAATTGCCTGGTGAAAACTGCCCAATCCATATGGTGAGCTGCTGTTTGTGAAATAATCAGCATACTGTAACATCTGGAAAAAATGCTGCTGAAATTCAGTTTCAACCAAATTTCAACAGTGGATACGGGATTCTGCCATGGCATTTCCTGTAATCCTTTGGCTGTCCGGCAAGTTCCAAATGCCCTTGAGTTATGCTAGCCTTCACTGTACATATGTGAGACCATCAGAATGTTGCTCAGGTTGATATCATCAGTCTGTGCAAGACTTTGAACTACCAGCTCTGGGTTGGGAAATACCTGGAGAGTTTTTCCTTGAACTGAAGATGCTAGGTACTGAACCTGGGGCTGCTGCTGAGTCACATCCCTTCCCCAAGTTTCTGGGTCCTAGCATCTCAGGTCATACCGTTATATCTGATTCCAGAATGCCCATTGTTAGAATGCATTTTGTGTGTGTAAAGTGCCGTCAAGTCGCAGCCGACTTATGGCGACCCCTTTTGGGGTTTTCATGGCAAGAGACTAACAGAGGTGGTTTGCCAGTGCCTTCCTCTGAATAGCAACCCTGGTGTTCCTTGGTGGTCTCCCATCCAAATACTAACCAGGGCTGACCCTGCTTAGCTTCTAAGATCTGAGAGATCAGGCTAGCTTGGGCCATCCAGGTAAGGGCAGAATGCATTCTAGGCCTCAGCTATTCCAGAATTCTGAAATCCATCCTGGATATCTGGCAGAGATGAAACATGAACATCCAATTCTTCTAAAGCACTTCAATATGGGAACCAAGAAGGTGTATGCATTTCTCCATTTCTGCCCTTTTAATGTGCACACTGAAAACCACCAAGCATCTGCTTGGGACTACTAAAATGCACCCAGCCTGTAAAGCACCTTTTTTCTGGACTAACTTCTGCCGCCTAGAACTCTATACATTTCAAGGGTGGCCTAAACCCTGCCACATAGAGGCTGACTGAAAGAGTTTCTACATGGCAAATATTCCCATACTGTATAGTGTATAAGGTCTACACACAGCAGTTGGATTCCCTGAAACATGTGGGAAGTGTTCATGTCACTGTCTGAATTGGCCAGGGAGAGTATGGAAATTCTCCCCACAGTACAGGGAATCCATGCAGAGAATCACACAGCATAACAGCAACATGGATGCTGCTTTGAGGCCACCTCAAAGGGGAATGCTGATGGCCAGGTTTCCTTGACTTATTAGTCACTGACAGATAATACTCTCAGATCATAAATGTCCTCAAGTCAGAAGAAGGAGGAGGAGGAGGAGGAGGAGCAGGAGGAGCAGGAGGTTTTTATATGCTGACTTTCTCTACCACTTAAGGAAGACTCAACCCGGCTTACAATCACCTTCCCTTCCCCTCCCCACAACAGACACCCTTTGAGGTAGGTGGGACTGAGAGAGCTCTAACAGAGCTGTGGCTTGCCCAAGGTCACCCAGCTGGCTTCTTGTGTAGGAACGGGGAAACAAATCCAGTTCACCAGATTAGCCTCCACCACTCATGTGGAGGTTCTCCAGATTAGAGTTTACTGCTCCAAACCACTGCTCTTAACCACTACACCACGCTGGTCCATTCTCATTCTATGCTTTCCAGTCTTACACTGTTCCCATATTCATGCACATCCCTGCATCACACCTGGATCCAGTTTTAGCTGAGAACCCCTCCCTTCCACCTACCCACCTACCCACCTACCCACCTACCCACCAACCAACCACCATTGCTGACTGGGGAAGAAGAGATAGCCAAGGGTCCTCCTCCACTATCTCGGGAGCAATACCTCAGCAGAAGCCCCCTATCCAACTACCCTTCAAAATTATAGGTGGCATTTTAAAATTTCCACAAGTTGGTTTGGCAGTCAGCATTTTTGGCTTAAAAGTGTGTGGTAAAATATAATGCACACACGAACATTTTCCCAGGCTGAGTTTGTCTGTGCCACCAGCTTGAGAAATGCACTGGGAGACATTGGCAGTTCGGGCGCATCAATGATATAAATTAAGACCAGCATGGCTAGGGTTGCCAACCGCCAGGTAGTAGCTGGAGATCTCCTGCTATTACAACTGATCTCCAGACGATAGAGATCAGTTCACCAGGAGAAAATGGCCACTTTGGCCATTGGACTCTATGGCACTGAAGTCCCTCCCCTCCCTAAACCCCACCCTCCTCAGGCTCCGCCCCAAAAACCTCCCGCCGGTGGTGAAGAGGGACCTGGGAACCCTAAGCACGGCTGTCGTACTTACTCTCCTGTCGGGGTCGGGGGGGGGGGGAAAGCAGGAACAGCTAGACTTGTTCTGGCAACACATTTAATTCACCTCCTTTTCTAAGTACACACAGTAGTAGAAAAGGGCAAGAGTCCAGTAGCCCCTTAAAGACTAACAAGAATATTTTCTGGCAGGGTGTGAGCTTTCGTGAGCCACAGCTCACTTCTTCAGATAGTAGAAAAGGGCAAGAGTCCAGTAGCCCCTTAAAGACTAACAAGAATATTTTCTGGCAGGGTGTGAGCTTTCGTGAGCCACAGCTCACTTCTTCAGATAGTAGAAAAGGGCAAGAGTCCAGTAGCCCCTTAAAGACTAACAAGAATATTTTCTGGCAGGGTGTGAGCTTTCGTGAGCCACAGCTCACTTCTTCAGATAGTAGAAAAGGGCAAGAGTCCAGTAGCCCCTTAAAGACTAACAAGAATATTTTCTGGCAGGGTGTGAGCTTTCGTGAGCCACAGCTCACTTCTTCAGATAGTAGAAAAGGGCAAGAGTCCAGTAGCCCCTTAAAGACTAACAAGAATATTTTCTGGCAGGGTGTGAGCTTTCGTGAGCCACAGCTCACTTCTTCAGATAGTAGAAAAGGGCAAGAGTCCAGTAGCCCCTTAAAGACTAACAAGAATATTTTCTGGCAGGGTGTGAGCTTTCGTGAGTCACAGCACACTTCTAGCTGATTTTGAAGAAGTGAGCTGTGACTCACAAAAGCTCCTACCCTACCAGAAGATATTCTTGTTAGTCTTTAAGGTGCTACTGGAGTCTTGCCCTTTTCTACTAAGTACACCCAGTTCCTTTTGCCCAGTATTATAGGAGCGCGCACCCATAACCTCTTCCCCTTAAAACCAGGGCATCTTGAGGAACCAACGTGACTGTTCGATGGGCGGCAGGAAATAATATTGCTCCTGCCCTAAAACCGCCCCCAGCTTCCATCGGAGACGTCGCTTTCGCTCGCGGCTCAGGGCACACCTTAGAAGCCACTTCCCCCCTTTCACGCCTAGGGGGCGCAGTGGGATTACGGCAGCGGCCGAAAGCGGGGAGCCCGGCGTTTGGGCGAATATTTGCGGTTCGGGAGGGAAGCGCGGAGATTTCGAAGGAGGGGGATTAAAAAAGGAACATATGGAGAGGTCAAATGACTGGTGGCGAAGAATGAGCTCCCATGGAACAAACCCTCCTTTGGAAACAGGTAAAAATACCGTGCCGCTTCTCTCTCTCTCCCCCCCCCCCTTAGCTTTGCTGGGAGAGCCCGAGATCCCCCTCGGGTTGGCTTCACGATCGCCGTTCGGGTTTTCTGCTGAATCCTATTGCCAGAAAGAGAGTCCCTTCCGCTTTATTGACGCGCCGATCTGATGAATGGCCAAACCTCTTAATAAAATCTCTTAGGGGTAAAAAATAAAAAAATAAAGGCTTAGCGCACGTCCCCCCTGGGCACTTGTTTCACACCCCCGCGCATTGACACGCCGCACATTGACACGTTCAGGCCGCCGTCAATCCGGACTCACTCGCATAGGTTATAGTTTAGTGGTTCATCGCAAATACAGCTGTGGTAAGAATTAAACTTGCTGTTTTGGAAATGTATTAGTATCCATCCTGGGAAATTAATGCGGTATAAATTGCTGGGGCTGTTGGGTGAAGAAAACGGCTGCGCTGTTTAGGAAGATAAAGTTTTCAGATGACTTCATTACATTGCTGATGGATGTAGAATTAGGAGTTGAGTACATTGCATTAATCTCTTCCATGTCTCTTAATAAGCCTCAGTTATAAATGATTATCTTTGAGAATATTACATGGTTAGTATACTAAATTAATATTTTTAAGTAGACAATGACTGATTAAAACAAATATTGCAGTAATGCTAGTAATGGAATCATTTTAATGAACCAATGGACTATCTGTGTTAAATAAAAATGGTTCATATTAAATGGCTCGTTTTTAATATTCATAGTGTATGTTTTTTTTCTTTCCAGTTTTATTGTATTGTCCTTACTTCTAAGAGAGCAATCCTAAACAGGTCTCCCCAGAATCCTACTCAAGTCTGTTCTGTGGGGCAGACTCCCAGGAAAGTGTTCTTAGGATTGCACTGTGAGCTACCTCTGGAGAGGTGGAATATACATTCCCTAATTAATTAATTAATAACAGAGCAATCTATTTTCCTTTCCCCCCCCACTAAATCACAAGATATACACAGATCACTTACCACAAGCCATTTTGAAACTCAAACCAAGAATCCTTTTCACCAAGAACAGATCTGAGTAAAACGTGACCCAAAACCACATTTTAAAATTGCAGTTAATTAAGGAATTCATTCATTGCACCTTTCAGGGCGTCATCACTTGATGTCTGGTTGTTCTTCACTTGGGGTGAGGGGCCATAATATGAAAACATTGTTTGCGATCTATAAAGTCAGTTTCATATGTGCAAGTCAGCATTCGGACTGCTTGCGTGCCTTGAACGAACTAAACTAGTTTGGAGCACAGTTCTCAGGATTTCATGAGCTTTATTTATGCCTATATTCAGGACTATAGGTTTCGTTGTTTTGTGCAATTAAATGGTCTGCATTTTTATTATTAAATCCATATTTAATTATATCACAAAAAAGATTCTAGCACTGAGGGTGCAACTATTACTCTTTGCACTGTTCAATTTCCCTCACTACCCTGAAGTAAACCCCCACATATTTACATGCCCGGGAATATGTACCATTCTTCCTGGAATTGTGATTTAGGTTTTTGTTTTTTTCTTTAATGGACACTGAATTTCAATGTTGTCTAATTACCCTATAAATGCTTATTTTTATTTATAGGGATAAACAAGTCAAAGCTATGACATTTTAAATATTTTTCTCTCTCTTCTGGTTTCCAAATGTAAACATGGCTTTTTCTGCAGCTATATTGTTATGAGTTTTAGAACAAATAAGATCATATCAATCAGTCTTCCCTGTTTTAAGCCTGATGTACACCAAATGTAAAAGAGACCTTGGTCTTCAATCCACTAAATAATCTTAGTGGACTCAACAGGGCTCTTTTGGTTTAGGACTGCCACCATAATATGTTATATGAGATTTCTGCTGTATACTGGGATTGCAACTGAGTTCACCTTTTCACCAAAAAAAGTCAGTAAAATCAGACTGATACATAGTTAGAAGATGCATCATGAATGTACAAACCCCCAACCTATGTCCATTTAAAGATAACTACCAGTGTGGATCACACAAAGAGCACAGTCCAGCCATTACTGTTTTTCGACACTTTCCTCTGACTGAAGCATTATTGTCACTAAGGAACTGGGATTCACATCCACTCACCTGCTGGTTAAAATGCTTTCTAAGTTGACTCGAGTTTATTTTAAGCCAATAACCTTCCTCGTGATCCTATGAAATGACAGGATGAAAAGGACAGATTTATTGTCCCTAATCAACAGATCATTTAGGTCATTACAATCTCATTACAGAGAGGCTGGCTGGGCAGCCAGGAACCTTTACTCAAGCTGATCATATGAACCAATGAGTTGCAAAGGCAGCCTACAAGGTTCTCTGACGCGGGGTCCATTCTCCAACTTTCTCTATTCATCTGCTGTTCAGAATTGTTTGGTTTCAAGACCGATCTTTCTCTCTTTACATTAATCCCACAAAAATCAGGAGGAGGTGCTTATCTTTTCCTTTCCTTTGCATGCATTTTCCACTTAGAAGAAGCTGTTTTGTTTTTTTTAATTCAGTGTCTTTCAGAAAGTTTCCAGTTGACTGTTTAAAAACAAACACTCATAGTGGGGAAGCAGGCTGATAATGAACTAGGGAATCTCTCCCCTAAATACTGAGCTTTAAGGGAAACATAATTACAATTTTTACACCACCAGCAGACGTTTTAATCAAGTGTGCCAGAGTTTCTGCAGTTCTCTCCTTGTACTCTCTCCTCCACTGTTTGACTCTTATCCTTTTCCCTTGGTTAAAATTAAGACTGAGAGTATCTTGTTCTTTCTCTTCAAATGTTGTTTAATTCTTATCCCCCAACTGTCCAAGAACAAACATAATTGTGGCAAATTTAAAAATTAATTAGATTTTCAGGCCCTTTGATTTTAGCAGCAAGGGTGTGGGATAATATTTTTAAGCATACTTTCTTCTTTAAACACAGGGCGACTTAACCAAAAAAATCCCTTAAAATCAAACATATTCATGTGCTCTCTGGTTGCCCTGCATTCAACTGGGGGTGGTGATTCACCACCTCTATTGAAGTCAGTACCGGGGGCTTTGGTCGAGATCTTAATGAGGTTCCTCTTTCTTTAATGTGTATGATTCTGCGAAACATGGAGTTAATGAGAGTGAATGCCCATCCCATCAGCCCCCAGACCGCCCGCCACATGCATAGAGCTAACTGTGAGGTGGTGGTGGAGTACCCTTCACTGTTCCCACTCCCTTACCCTTTACCCTGGTAATTATTCAACCTCTCGTGACCCTTCTTTCTATCCCTTTTATCCTGGCCTCTGCGCCTATTCTCCTTGGCAGACACAGCTGAGCCAATGGAGAGTGCAAAGGGGTCCCTCCATCTGCCACTTTCTATGTGTCCCCCCACTCTAAATAAAATAAGGGTCACTTTTCTGGATCACACACCAAGGCCCACTACAAATGAGTCCCAAAGGCTTTGATGCCTGTGTTTGGACACAAGCAATTATCTCTAATTATTGTTTTTCTTTTCAGTTTGCCCAACATTAAAGATTCTTGCAAAGAAGCTTTAAAGAGAGGGCTCAGGAGAGTGAATAATGTACTTCTGTGGGCAACTCCCTCCCTCCGTCCCCTTCTTTTCCAGCGTCTCTCTCCCTTGCTCTTTCTACATCGAGGAAGACGAAATCTTCACAAATGTTTAAGGCACAATATGGGGTTGGGGTTTTTTATTATTATTTGAAGAAGATTTCTGAAGACACAGGAACATTTCGACCAATAAATCGCAGATGGGAGAGAACACTGGACCTGAATGGCTATAAGGGGAGAGGTGAAGTGGTTTTCAGTTGGGAAGAAAGTGGAGGACCCGGGGGAGGAAAGTTTAAAACTTAATTTTTTTCCCACCACTCGCAAATAACACATTGAAATACACTTAATGTAAGCAAAGGAACTCATGGTTAAAGTTTCCAAGGAGCTGAACACGCACATGCATACCCACATACAAGTCATAGTATGCAATAGATTGGAGGCCAACAACTGCATATAATTTATATTTGTGGTAAAGGTTCCCCCCCCCAGTAGATCACTCAGTAACAGCAGTGAGACTTTTAATTAAGATAGAAGTATTGATGTATACAAAAAATGAATATGTGCACAAATGCATGTACACACACTTGCCAACATTACTCCCACACACAGAGCCCAATCTGCAAATCTGTGCCTGCATTTAAACTGATGGCATTTAAATTTATTTCAATCCTATTAACTATAATACGAATACAACCTCAATCCTATGCATATTTCTTGGGAGTCATTCCCCTGAAATTCAGTGAGACTTGCTTTCTGATTGGTCTGCACATCCATTTAAAGGCAAGTAATCCTGTTTATTGAGGCTTTAGGGTTGACATATAAATGTGCATACCCCATTTTGTCATCTCTTTTCATGCTATTAGGTCCCAGGATATGGTTGAAAGGCACACTGTATAGCATCCATGCTGGGGCTAAGAAGGTCCTATATAAACAGCCCTAACCTCTTTGGTGGAATAAGGGGGTGGGGAGGAAGAAATATAATTAATAAATTAAGTTTTGATTGGCAAAAATATCTTGAGCTTAAAAGTATATCCTTGCTGTTCCCCTGCTTGTTTGTGCACACAGGCATGTGAATTAGCACGCACTGTTCTAAAACTCATAATGATAAAGCTGCACTGTCAGTAATCTGAAATAGGGGACCCCAATCTTTTTGAGCCTCTGGCAACTCAGGAAGTCTGACACAGCATGGTGGTGCAGCCACAGGAGGTGAAGCGAGCCACAAAATGGTGGCCACAACTTACCTTCAGTCACACAGTGAAGATCCTTGAGCTGTGGTGGCACTGCTGCCAAAGTGATGTTTTTAAAAATCTGCAAATCCAATTAAATCTCCAATGGCCAATCAGAAGCTTTGCTGGACAAAAGCCCTACCTGGCCCCACCCACTTTTGCAAAATACTTGGAAAGGTGTTGGTGGTTGCCATGGTGCCTATGGGTACTACACTGGGAACCCTGATCTAAAACGTAGGAACTTTCCCCACCCACCCCAGCTTTCCGCTCATATTTCAGTTAATGTTTTCCTGGGGAAAGACCCACCTATTCATGGGATAGGTGGAGCACCCCATTTTGGTTTTGGTCTCATATGCCTAATAGCATCCAAATTGGCAGGAGCTGCATGTCCTATTTTAAGGAAGGGTGTTGATTCAGGGGACATTATATTAGAATATACTTTTGGATAAGTGGTAAGATTGGCACATTTTGACTCATTGTTGATTCCTGTGAGAAATTAATTCCACATTTAGAAAATAGCCATAGATAAAGATGGGTGAACACAAAGACAAATTGTATGCCTACACAAAATCCTGTGCAGTGCTCTCTTTAAATTACAGCTGATTGCTATGACTGGACACTTATATTGAAATTGTAGTCATATGTTCGAGAGGAAAATAACAAAAGGTCATTTCAGATTCCTTGAAAGCAGTAGAAATCTGAGCTGACAGGGTTGCCAGGTCTCCTGCTACAGACATCCTGCTGGCAACCCTCTCTTCCCACCGCCATTTCTTTCGATGGTGGGAGAATTTTTCTTTAATCACTGGCACAGCATAAGCATGACATCACCTCCAGGAATGCCTGGAAGTGATGTCCCATTGCTCTACGAATTGCTAGAAAAGATGGTCTTCCCTGGAAGGGATGTTGTGCTGCATATAACACAGCTGCTCCTCATGTCCCTGCCGCCTCCATCTCTCATCGGATGTCAGACATCAGCCAGCAACCTTACTTCTAACCGATCCACAAGAGATCAGGGCCCTCAAGCATAAACAGTTTATCATACTAGAGGGGATGTTCTGGAGAAACGGCCTCCTGCGCTCATCATACAGATACATTTGTACAGCACTTTTGTACAGGTGCAGAGTTCATGGCACTCTTAATATTGCTTTCACACATGCCGAATAATGCACTTTCAATCAATTTTAATGCACTTTGCAGCTGGATTGTACTGTGTGAAACGGCAAACCCCACTTGCAAACTATCATAAAAGTGCTTTGAAATTGGACTGAAAGTGCATTATTCAGGATGTGTGAAAGAGCCCTATATCAATGCTTCTGTTCCAATTTAATGTTCCATAAACCAGTGCAATCAACCTTTAATGGAATATGAATTACAGTTACAATCTTTAAATGTAATGTATCCTGATAAAATAGTACAGTTTATGCTCCATAAGCCTTGGCCCAGACGCTACAGCTGGAGAATACAGATTCCGAGTGTTTTCCTCAAGACCTGACAATGATTTAATAATGAAACCTTTATCAGTTTTAATTGATAAAAGATTTAATTGGTAGATTGCTCAACTAAACCTTGGCAGTGTTGTCTTAAGCAGTTACCCCCTTGCTTCAATGGCTTTAGAAGAGTGTAATTCTGTTTAGGATTGCACTGTTAGCTCCCAGCTGCACTGATTAATCAGCTAAAGGCACAATTGTTCATTTTTTCCAGTCATTTTGATTCTGGTGTCTACCTGTTGTAGGGAATTGAGCTGGTATTTCCCTGTAGCCATAAGTAGTTATACTTGTGTGTATGTTTTTAATTCAAACTTTTTTATACTTCCTTGAGCATCTCAAAAAGGTGCCTGCATTTTAATAACGTGCATATACATTTAAGTGTAATTGATTAATTCATCATCAGTTAATGAATTGGAAGGCAGATAGTTAATCAGCTTAAAGTCTTTAATTAGGTAACAGACCTGATAAAAGTTTTCAGTCAAAACATTAGGAGTGAACAAGTAAGAAAGGCAGACTATAAATAGCATAATTAAAAAAGAAAATCGGTGACAAACCCAACATGAGGAAAGGGACATTTTTCTATGGTGACAGAATAGACACTACACAATACTCTATTCCGTTTGCAGGAAACGTGCAAGGAGTATGGATAATTTATCCAGGTATTTTCTGTATATGTAAATATTTTGGAAGGGGAAATTATTTCAACAAGAGCTGGATCAGTAATCTTTTTGTGGGCTATAAATCAGTAAATAGAGACCATTACTGAATAACATCATACTAATTTGTCATCCTGGGTAGATTTTTACAATGCCCTCTGCAATGTTTTTCCTCATGAAAGAATTTACTTACTTTATTGTGGCTATTCATTTCCTTCCTCAAATAAGCAGAAATTTATTCCACCCCTCTCTCCAGTCCCTAACTTCCAAATTCATAATGCCTTTAATACAGTAAGCATGTATTTGCACGGAGAAGGGGGGCAGGGGGAATAAGATGCACATGTTTTGTACTTCCAATCTGCAGAAGCAGCATGAGCCCAAACCTAAGTCCGGACAATCCTTTACCATCTCTTCATGACAGAGGATGACAAAGACAGAGCGGCAACCTGCCCAAAGGGTCCAAGGCTTTGATTGTGGCGTTTTCTTTGTGTGCATTTGTATGTGTGTTTGTGTCCTCCTTCTACTGAAGCAACGGAGAGGGGGATACAAGAAGCTCCTTTACGACTGCTCCAGGGAAAATACATTGTTTTTGTTGTTTTTTCAATTAAATATTTTATTTGTCAGTATTGAATGTAATAAATACTAGATCTTTTACTATAATTGGCTGTTGGTGAGGAGGTTTCTCCATGGGAGGTTCAAGATATCTGTCTCCTTGCTGTCTGCTTTTGTGAAGTGGCATGAGTGGAGAAGAGTTTGTCACGGTCTATTTGGATTAGGATGTAGACCTCACCTTCTATTTGCAGTGATGTTTTCTGCAGTACAGGAAACAAGAGCAAGAAAAACTCAACCCACAATTAAGAAATGAAACTGGGAAATGCAGTGAATTAAAATGTCGCAGCTTAAAGGCAATCCATATGTTAGCAAATGCTTTCCAAATGATCCAACTCCCCCCCCCCAGTTGTACAAGTGAGGGGGGGTTGAATGGGGCTACAGATCGCATCTCTGATATGTGGATTTTCCTGAGCTACAGCTCCGTCTGTGGTGTGGCATGACCCTTGTGCCAGGGGTCGGCGCACTCACCCTGGGGGAGTGAGGATGGAAGAATGGCAGTTCCCCCTTCCTCCCCCAGGCCCAGTGTGTGGGGTCTCTGCTCTGAACTGCTAATTGAGCTTGTTTGCAGTTCCAGAATTGCAGCCCCCACAGTCAAAAATCAGCTTGCTATCGCTTCAGCACCCCTTGAGACCACACGTAAGTGGGCAGTATCCCAAACGTTTGTATATAAGCCAAAAAATGGATACACAATACAGAGGATGAAGGGGAAAAAAGATGCTATAAACACTGAGGAAGCAGAAGAAGTGAGCATGACTCTAAGCCAGGATTGAAAGAATATTGGGTTAAGCCTCTGAGCCCAGGAAGGTTTATACAACTAGTTATCAAAATGAGAAGACCCACCCAAAAGCACCCTCTGATCCAATTTTAGTCATGCACAACTAACAGAAGGCAACAAATAGTGGCTCTGGATTCACAGAGACATCAAAAGATGCATTTCAGTTGGGTCAGATAAACATCTCAGTGCCGATGTGGAAGTAGGGAAAGGAGTACGTTTTGACTAAGAAAGAAAATGCTAAATATGAGTCTACTACTCTTCACCTCTCAAGTAACAGACAAATTAAAACGAATACAGTTAAAGCATGTGTCTGAAGAGATAATGAAGTAACCTTTCCTGTTACTTTAGAACAGAGTTGCTCAGAACACGATGGCCTACCTCCTGATGGGATCTATCTACAGAAGCATGTGACACCAGCGTTCCAGAATCTCCAGACCAGTTTTACAGTGGTTTCTGTGGCCTTTGAAGAGCAATTGAAGGTACTAATTTTAAACAATAAAGGTCTTGTGTCCAGCATGCGCAATAGAGTTGTCAGCCAGTGTCTGGCATCCAGTTAAATCATTTCAAAGGAAAAACTGGAAATAATGTCACACCGCACTAGAATTTAGTGGAAACTCTATGGTTTGCTGAAAATGACATTACACCACCAACAAGAAGGAGATTTTCACCTTATTTTCCCTACACACCCACCGGTCTATTGAGTGACAGTGGGGGTTGAGGGGCTGCCATTGGGCTGTCTCCAGCTGTAGTGGGGGACCAGTCAACCCTAATACCAAAAATATTATCTCCTGTTCCATTGTAACATTTCAAATCAATGGTGACTTTTTGGTAATATCATTAATATTATAAACCCCCTATATGATAACACCGGGCACATTCCTTATCCTGGCAACTGGCCTGAATAGCCTCTGGACATATTGTGAGACTGGAAGTGGTGTTTGTTGATTGGGGGCACTGATGGGGTGATGGTGACATTTGTCTTGGTGGGGTGTTTTTACTTTTAAAAAAAGAGAAAGCACTGTCACACACTACAAGAGCAGTGTGCATTGGCTCAAAGTATTCTAATGGCCCTACTCTACCACAGGGACCTATACATCTCCTATATCCCCACCCAGCCGTCCATGTCACTTTGAGACAAGTTATTCATGTTCTGGAGCTCTAATAGGTTTCACACAGAGAAGGCAAAAGGATAGATGGGGATAAGGGAGGTGTGTACTGATCTCCCATTCACCCTGATCTCCCCTTGTGCTGCCTGCACATAACACTGGGAGGGCGAGAGTATCCAAAGTTGTATTGAGCCTATGAGACCCATTTTCTTGTGGGCACTAAGCCTACACTGTATAGATCATGTCATGTGTGACTGATGTCCCATATTCTCCATCTTGAGAACACTGTACATAAGTAAGAATGAATATTATTACAAGTTTTTACATACAAACACTTAACTGTTATCACATTTACATTTTTTGAAATCTGAAGTTTCAACATTTAAATATTGACTATATCAGTAGGGTTTTCATGTGAAATAACCCCATTTCAAAATGTTAGATTTCTGAAACTGGATATGCTGCACCCAAAAATATCAAATCAACTCCAACCAAAACTTAATCATGAATTGAATTTCCGTAATTCTACAATCCTAATTTACCTCTTTTTCTTGAATAGCCACTTGAATACAAATCACTCAGTGTCAGTTAGTTTCAGGTAGGAGGCTTGAAAGAATAACTTATTATTTGTGGATGGTCAAAGGGTATTGTTAATACAGTGGTTCCCAAATGACTCATTAATGGAATTTAGATTAAGTTTGGGGATGGCTGGTTCTAATTCTCGAACTGAAAGAGAAGCGCCTTGAGCATGCTGGGCTGTATTTTATCTAAGGCCCACATATGAGGCTCTAGCAACACACTCATCAGTCTCCACATGCCTTTGGAGTGATTTGTCTATGTTAATACTATCTGCATGACAGTAATTGGACTTGAGCCCATGTCGGAATACCTTCAAGTGTGTTCAAATACACTGAGCTCCAGATCTTAACATGTCCCATTAATTCTGGCACTTCTTTCCAAGGAATACCACAACATTTACGGAGAAAGATTCGCTTGAAGATTGCCTCTGCGTCTGTCAAAATATTAGCTTTCAGCTGAAAAGCATCCAAAAAGCTAAACACATTCAGGAAAATCGACGAAAAAATAAACGTGCTATAAGCGCAACCATATTTTATGCAGGCTATTCTGTGAGCCAAGGCCTTCTTGCAAGAAATACCATTAGATGTGTGATGGGCAAATACCGCATTACTCCTAACTCAAGTATGGTGTCATAGGTATTGGGATCGAATAACTAGGCTATTAGGGAAGAACTAAATAATGGGGGAGGGGTAGCCCTGTTCCTGGACTCATCTGCCTGGTAGTTTGTATTTTGCTGTTTGACTGGGGAGGCAAAACAAGTGATTGGCAGTCCAACATGATGTATGTCTGGCTGAACTGTACCACTTCAGACTGCTGTTGTAGAACCAAACATTTGAATGCTGCAACGTATTTTTAAAATCAGAGTACATTTCACCATGAATGGTGAAGTACAATTTTGAAGTACTCTTAACTATATCAATCAAACTACTCTGTAAGTCTGAAACAGTTCTGGTTCTGTACATAATAAAATTTGAGGTCTCCCCCCCCCACCCCCAGCATTATAAATAGCTCTGAACAATGGCATCTGTTATTGGTCTGGATTCTTTGGAGAGAAACAACATGTGATAAGTATGTAAAACTAGCAAAATGCCTACTGTTATGTTAGGCATGGTGTAAATGGAGGAAAAGCTTCATACTGCCTGGACTGCAGAAGGCACAAAGTTTGAGTAGCGCTGGGTAGTTCTGAATACATCTATCACAGTGGGCAGGTGTGCACATGAGGGCTCGCCCCACTTCTTCCTCTCTCTCCCCTCAGGATATTTCAGGCCTGCCACCATCCAAGCGGGTATGCCCTTTCTCTTATTTACCGGTAGCTTGGGGCCCTGGTTGGGCTCCATGTGCAGGAGTGGGGTCAGGAAGGAGAGATTGCTGAGGGAAGGCCAAATGAAATTTTAAAAGCCTTCCCTCCAGTGGGGAGAGAGTTCCAGAGCTTTGATGACATGATCACGAAGGCCCTCTTTTGGGCTGCCACCCACCTAATCTCAGAAGGCAGGGGCACTCGGAGCAGGGCCACTGAAGATAACTACAGTGGTTGGCCAGGTTCATAAGGGAGTAGGCAGTCCTTCAGGTGTGTGGGTCCCAAACCATATAGGGCTTTGAAGATCCAGACTAGTACATTGAATTGTGCCCAGAAATTGGGAGCCAGCATAAATGGAACAAGACTGGAATGATATGGCCCCTACAACCCATTCCAGTCAACATCCTGGCTGCAGAATTCTGTGACAGTTGAAATTCACTGTCACACAGCTTTACACTCTAGAACACAAGTCCATATAGAAAAGTAGATCACAGCAATAAAAACTATTGCAGAACTAAAAATGAGAAATTAAACATCTGAATTTATAGAATAAAGGTTGGTCAGAGCAGGGTTGGAACAACCCTGACTTTCCAAATGTTTAAAGAATATTTGAATTTTCAGTAATACATGTGTGTGTGTCTAATTCTGAACATTGCCTGAGAATGCGGATAAAAAAAAGGCGTTGTAATGGGGCTATATACAGAGAAGGGGGATTTTCTTACAAACCTAGAACAGCTTGGGATTTGCAGAAAAGTCCCCACAAAAAATTGATGAGAGGAGTTAAAATCCCAGAAAATGATGAATACCACCCTAGATCTTGCCAAACCTCAGAAGATCACAGTTGGCATTGTGGGGCTGCCTGGTAAGCCAATCAGAATGGGAGGCTGTTGGCCTGAAAGGGCACTGAAGCAGTGACCAGGAAGTGAGAAGGAAAAGTGGTAAAAGTGGATGGGAAATGAGGGCAAAAATGGACAAAAAGGATTGAAAGAGGCAGGAAAGGGGGCAAAAAAAATCAGGGAGGGAAAGCTGAGATTGATGAGGAAATAGGGAACAAAAAGTAGTAAAAGGTAGGGAAAAGGAGAGTGAAAGGCAGAGAATGAATGAGGAAAGGTAGAGCAAAAAGCAGTGATGGCGCAGGAAGAAGGGACAAAAAGGGGCAAAGAGGGGCTATGGAGAACAGATGGGATTTCCCTCCCTACGAATCTCACAGGTTCCCCACTTGTCAAACACTTACATTTGAAAAATAGCATTTTTCATGTGAGATGACAAAGTCAAATTGCCAAAACTGCTCTTTAAAATATTAACACTTTGGATCACCAGTTAACGTGCAATGTGAAGGGAATATTTATATGGATATATTTTTCTTATTCAGAAGCCTCAGCTATTCAACCTAGCTGTTGATGCTGGATACCAAATTGGCTTTCATGCCCCAACACTTAGAAGTAGGTCTCATTTATTTCAATGGATGCTCTTCTCTGGAGGAGGCTTAAGGCTGGGGCAGAAGTGTCAAGTTCATCCAGTACGAAAGAGCTCAAATTAAATGGATTTTGGGGGGCTTCAGCTCTTAAAGGAACAAATATGAAGTAGCCAAGCAGTGCCCATTTAATGCGAAGAAAGGTTAGGTACAGCTTTTCAAAATGCAAAGTTTTGCTTTTACCAAAGTTAGCACATCAAATTTTGTAACGGCTTAATATGAAGAGAAGCGGCAAGGCATCATTTGCTGTTGCCCTGCGAAAGGCAGGAGAGTTTTGGCACAAAGGGCCCTCTCAACCCCGTGTCCTTTTGGAATTCTCTGCATTAACAGTGACAGCGCATCTCTTCATTAATTCCAATGCCATGTTTGTTTTTTGCCAACACAATGCTTAAGTGGTAGAAATGGACCTCTTGTTTCCAGGAAACTGCGACAGCCTGTGAAA
Source organism: Euleptes europaea (assembly GCF_029931775.1). NCBI lineage: Eukaryota > Metazoa > Chordata > Lepidosauria > Squamata > Sphaerodactylidae > Euleptes > Euleptes europaea. The sequence continues at coordinate 74,272,835 of NC_079313.1, forward strand.
TCCCCCCCCCCGTCCCAAATTTTTTCTTACAGCTACTGCCATTCAGTAAATAATTATGAAAGTTGTGGGGTATTGTTGGCCTAGGTCAAGTACTCTTCAAGAAAACAAAATGGTAATGGGAAGAAATATAAGTATGCTGTCAAATGTCAATGACTGCAAAGTAGCTGACGAATACATATTTACTGAGGGAAAGGGGTGATGTAATGACATGCTCTTCGCAAAAAAAACAACCCTCTGTTGGTTGGCTTACTAGTATCCATTTCAAAGTAAAGTATACCTACAGAGAACATGGTGGGAATGAAGGCATAGTAAATACATGGACTGTTAGAACATTTGCAAATATCTACATGTTAATTAGATTCCATACAATACAAATGGCAATAATTCTTAAAAGAGTAGCCATGTGATTTGGTTGCATTAAAAATAAACACATGTCTTTTGGCATCTCAAATGCTAAGACTTTTTTATTCTCGCACAAACGTCATGGACTAGAGCCCACATTGTCAGTTTAGGGTTGCCAGCCTCCAGGTGGCGGTTGGAGATCTCCTGCTTTTACAAGTGCTTTGATACAGCCAATCTGGCTATGTGGATCAATGCCACGGTAACATTGTCACTAGACTACTATAATGAACTCTACATAGGTTTACCCTGAATGTCAACTTGGAGACTCCAATTGGTGCAGAATGCCACAGCCTGGCTGTTATTAGGAGCTAGACAGAGCTTGCATATTACTCCAATTCTACAGTCACTCTGTTGGCTGCCCATCAGTCACCTGGCTTAATAAAAGCTATTGGCTATTGAATACAATGCCTGTCATGACTTTGATTCCTCTGTATGCAGGACCACCTCCCCACCCCTGCTACACCACAATTTTCAAATATCTGGTGGGTTCCAGATTTCTACAATCCAAATCTATTGAATTGTAGTGACTCATTCTGTGTAATCTACCTAGAGTCCCACTGAAAAAGACAGACTATAAATAATGTGAATAAAAAATAAAGTAAATGGGTCAATGAAAGTCCACGAAAATTTAGAATAAAAAGGAATATTGAAAGTCTTAGGATGTAAGGTGCCAGAAGACTCTTTTTGAAAAGTGGCAATGCATTTCTTTATAGGTTCTTTATCTTCCTTGATAGCAAAGAATCTTAAAATGTTTTTAGTAAGTGATGGCACGTGAGAAGCCAGGCATCATTTGTAAGTCTGATGTTTCTAACCTTAGGGCCAGTTGTGGTGTGCAGATGGTCGTGTGGGTGCTCTTGAAGTGAAGCCACATGCTGGCAGCTCTACATTGCAAGCCATTTGGGCGTAGCAACTCCTCCCCAGGCCAACCTAATTGAAACAAGTCACAGCAGTTGTTCTGACTTGATTGAAGCTGCCAAAGTAATTGAGAACTTCATGAAAATATCGAGCATTTATATAGCGAATGAAGTGTTCAAAATACTCCACACCCATTATCTTAACAACACCCCATAAGATATTATTATCCTTATACTTGGATGAGGGAGGCTGAGACAGAAAGTGGCTTGTCTGAGGCCACCTACCAAGTTTGTAGATGAGGCAAGGTTTGACCTAGGAACCACCTACATCATAGCTCTTTTTCTCAGTCATCGTGCCAAATTTGATATCATGTAAATGCCTTGTTAATGAGCCCTGTGGCACAGAGTGGTAAGCTGCAGTACTGCAGTCCAAGCTCTGCTCATAACCTGAGTTCGATCCCAACTGGAGTCAGTGGCAGGTAGCCGGATCAAGGTTGACTCAGCCTTCCATCCTTCTGAAGTCGGTAAAATGAGTACCCAGCTTGCTGGGGGTAAAGGGAAGATGACTGGGGAAGGCACTGGCAAACCACCCTGTAAACAAAGTCTGCCTAGGAAACATCAGGATGTGATGTCACTCCATGGGTCAGGAATGACCCGGTGCTTGCACAGGGGACCTTTACCTTTAAATGCTTTGTTATGTTGTTTCCATGTGGTTTCATTTCACTGCAGGTAAGAAGCGGGCCTTAAAAATATCTTGGCATAATTAAGCAGCAGTAGAGGAACTTGCACACAAGGAGCAGTGAAAAGGAGGTACTAATGTAACCTGGGGAAATTTAGGTGTCCAAATATATCAAAATAATGAAATAAAGAAGACCATGTAGGTATCTGGAAACAATAAAAAGGTCAGATAAAACGTGAATAGCTTTTTGAATCATTTGTAATTCATCAAGATTGTCAGATGCTTTGGTATCATATTTTATGCTTGTGAAATCCAAAGATCTTTACTTGTACTCCACAGGTTATCTACATGGGTCAAATAAGCAGTTGTTTATAAGGCTTTTTGGAGAAGTCAAATGTTCAAACCTGGCAAAATCAGACAGTTCAGGAAACGAGATTCCTTTTGCAGTCCACGATGCTGGGATGGTCTGACTTGTTGCAGGTACAGCCTTCCTTACACTTACGCTTGCAGCAGTCCATGCCTCTTGGAACATTTAAGCCTGTGCATACAAGAAAGTTTTGATACTGTATTTTCCAGGGATGGAGACAGCTGTAAGACATTTGGATACCATACTTTTACTTAGAATAAAAGAGACAGAGTGAAAAGCAGAGACAGGACAAATTAAGAACAAAGCAGTTGGTCCGGCAGAGTATCACAGATATACAGAGAAGGGGACTGGGGAAAACGGAAGAGTACCTTTTAATCTGATCTAGATGACATTGCTAATATAAAGAAGTGTAATTAATTATATTAACAGAATATTGTGATTGAAATTTAACTGAGATATAAGAATAATTAAGATCAGACTATATCACGATGGGATAGAATACTTTATTAAGAGGCGGATGGAGGTGATGGGGAAGTCAACAAATTTTCCTTTGTTTTTTTTATTTTATTAAGTACTTAAATAACTATAACAACATTACTTATGACTTAATTTTTTATATTACTTTTATTGTTGTTTGTTAACATGGAAAATTTATATTATAAAAACCAATAAAACTTTCAAAAAAACAACAACAGATACACAGAGAAGGATGGTGCACAATCTAGTCCTATGCAAAGGATCCCTGAAGGGAGGTGGTGGTGCTAACTCAAGGGGGATGAAAGGGAGACTATAAAATACAAGTGGAAACCCACAAGGACTTGCAGGAGGCATCTCATTTCCCCCACCCCCACTGTTTCCTCTTTCCCTTCCTTCCACAGCAAGATGGGAATGTGAACTTGGGTCTCTCAGACTCTGTTATGAAGCTCTAATGGCTACACCACAATGACTGACATATGGTGGCCAGGCCTAGTTGAGTCATGCAGCTCGAGCAGTATCAAGTCACCCAGAGGTTGCTGCCAGGCCCTGCTTTGCCAACATCCAGGTGGGAGCTGGTGATATCCCAACTGAACTCCAGATGACAGAGATCTGACCCCCCTGGAGAAAGTGGCTGCTTTGGATGGTGGACTATCTGGCATTATATCCAACAACCAACTGACATTTATCTGCTCTGTCTTTTTTTTCCTCCCCCACCCCCAATCAGCTTCTGCCTAGGAAAACTGTGTTGTGTGGTGGTGGGCACTGGGCCAGGCCTACTTTAATGGTAGGGAACCCTCAAGGACTTGTGGGGTGGCACTTCATTTCCCCCTGTATCCCCTCCCTACATTATTTCCTCTTTCCCTCCCCCTGGCAACCCCCCATATCATCTCCCCTTTGAGGAATCATTTTCTCTTTCTCGGTCATTCATCAACCAACTTTTATCTGTCTCCAGGCTTCACTTATGTTGTTATTCATTTACTTCATTTATACCCCACCTTTCTCCTTTCCTCTCCATTTTTTTATCTGCACAACAGCCCTGTGAGGTAGGTTAGACTGAAAGTACATGGCTGGTCCCAAATCACCCAGTTAGCTTCCACAGCAAGATAGGAGATTGAGCCTGAGTCTCCCAGACCCTACTCTGATGCCCTAACTGCTTCACCACACTGACTCTCATAAAGTGGCTGCTGTTGAAGAGTAGCAAGCAGCCAGGCCTAGTTGAGTGATAAAAGTTGGGTGGTATCAAGTCACTCAGATGTTGCTGTCAGGCCTGGGGTTGCCAAACTCCAGGTGGAACCTGGAATTACAACTGAATTCCAGATGACAGAGATCTGTGCTCATGGAGAAAATGACAGTTTTGGAGGGTGGATGTCATTATATCCAGCTAAGCTCCCTCCCCAACCCTTGTCCTCCTCAGACCCACCACAAAATCTCCAGGAATTTCCTAACCTGGAGCTGGTAACCCTAGTAAGGCCTGGCCCCAATGAATCCTCCCTCAAAGGCCAAAGTAGGCACAAAAAGGACCCTCCCCCTCCCCCTGCCTTTTACACACAGAACCAAGCCTTGGAACACTGTGGTTGCCTAGCAACAGCCACTAAGGGAACCCATTGCTTAAAGCTACAGGCACTCCTTTTATCATTTTTGGATTTTTTAAACTGCCCAATGTATTTTGTTTAGATTTCAAATTATTGTGCAGACCTGTGACCCTTTTCAAGTTTGTAGAAAGACTTGTCTTTCCAAATTCCCATGTATGATTCGTTGTGACTCCCAACGTTTTGTACAATAATGCTGAAAACTCAAGTACTTCCTTTTCTTTAAAAAAAGTCTTTAGATCATTTCATGAATCCAATTAATTAGCCACTCTATCTGCCTTCAGAATTCACCTTTAAAGCAGGTCTAACACTATGAGGAATTCTGTTAACATAGCGCAAGAACATTTAAAATTAATTTATCAGACCAACCTTTCATGAATCGTGAATGAAAAGTCAGTTATTAGTATTCTCTTTCTTAGTTGTTTTCAGTGTCTGACACGTTTAAAAAAATGCATCCACACATGGTTCGCTATTGTGCTACCATTGTGCTGTAGCAATCATTCATAAGAACATAAGAATATGAAGAGCCGTGATAAATCAGACCAGTGGTTCATCTAGTCCAGGGCCGAGGATTTTCCCTGATGTTGCCTCCCAGCACTGGCATTCATAGGTGTGATGCCTCTAAATATGAAGGTTCCCTATTGTTGCCATGGTTAGTAGCCACAGATGGACTCCATGATGAACCTAACCCCTTTTAAAAACATTTATGTTCATAGTCATCGCTACCTCCACTGGAAGTGAATTCCATTATTTGCTTAACGAGTAAAGTTTTTTTCCCATTTGTCTGTCCTGTACCTATTGCCCATCAATTTCATTGGGTGCCCCTGTGTTCTAGTATTATAGGGGAGAAGAAACTCCCTTTATCCACTTTTTCCACCTCATTTTATAAACATCTATCATGTCCCCTCCTTAGCCTTCTTTTTTTAAAACTAAAAAGTCCCAGACTTTCCTCATAGGAAAGGTGCTCCGACTCCTTGATTGTCTTGGTTGCCCTCTTCTGTACACAAAGGTATTTCCCCCTATGGACAGGATGATCACGAAGTGAATTATTGCTTTAGAGCAATAAAGTATGGTGTATGGATGCTGCTTTACAGTGCAATGCTAAACAGATATATCCGTTTAAGTCCATACAAGTTAATGCATTTGGACTGCTGTGACTCTGTTTAGGATTGCACTGTTAATCTCTTTTTCAAATGATGTCATATAGACTCCAACTTTGCCTCAGGGCATATAAAATGATTATGATTATGTATTTGGCATTTATTGACAAAATTAGCCAATACATTTGTGTTTTCAAAAAAAAAAAAGATGATAATTTGTGGCCACTAAAATAACCGTGTTTCATAAATCCCAATTGCCAGTAGTCCCTTTTTTCCTGTAGAATTTACTGATGGCAAAGGTAATGATAAAGAGTATTGCTTCGGTATCATAGTTATTATGTAGCGCTATCAATATGTAAAGGAAGAAAGGTCCCCGCTCCAACTAGCTTACACTCTAAAACTTGAAACAAGGAAGAAATCAAAGGGAGGGTAAAGAGGTAGAGAAACAGGGAAAGTATATGCATTTATTCCAATTACATGTGTTTTGATTGTGCTTCAGTAGACACAAGGAACTGTTGTGACAGAGCCAGCATGGTGTAGTGGTTAACAGGGGTGGCTTGGAGTGGTGGAGTCTGATCTGGAGAACCAGGTTTGATTCCCCACTCCTCCACATGAGTGGCGGAGGCTAATCTGGTGAACTGGATTTTTCCTCACTCCTACACATGAAGCCAGCTGGGTGACCTTGGGCTAGTCACTCTCAGCCTCACCTACCTCACAGGGTGTCTGCTGTGGGGAGGGGAAGAGAAGGTAATTGTAAGCCGGTTTGATTCTTCCTTAAGTGGTAGAGAAAGTCGGCATATAAAAACCAACTCTTCTTCTTCCCAGAAAAGATAGATGTTGTTGAGGAATTGGAAGGAAGTGAGAAAGGTGATATTGCACAGGTATTCTGGGAGTCAGTTGCACAAGGGGGCAACAGGATAGCAAAACATTGGGAAGGATATTTAATTGGCAAAAAAGGAAAATATCTTACTTGTAGCAAGAACTATTTGATGTGCATGTTTACTGACAAGCAGGTCCAAATGAGTTGAGTGGTGCTTACCAGTAAATATGCATAGGATGACAGCCTTAGTTCCTGCATTACTTGTTTCTTCCCATTCTGTTGTCCTCAAGCACAGTACTAAAATGTTTGCTGAAGGGAAATGTTCCTTAAAGGGAACGGCCAGTCGTTTCTGCGACAGATTAATGGGTTTTACACCTTTGTTTTGTTTTAGGGTACAACTTGGATTTCCTGCCTAGTTTACTAGAAGAATATGGATGCATGAGGAACCACACGGGGCCATCAAGACTGTTCAAAGGTTTCAGCTTCTAATTCTGAACAGTTTTTATGATCTAGAATGTTGCAATGTTCAGGAGTATTTTATGCTCCCATCTTGCCATCCAGCTAATGGATAACAAGGAGGAAGATTCACAGTGATCTATGGATCAGGGTTTTGCTAATGTAAATCCACTTCTCAATGCTAGGATGTCTCTGCCGACCTCCATAAATTTTCAACCAGTTTTAATCACTCAGAGTCCGATAACCATCAAACACTGTTAATTTCCAACAAATTATCTAATCCAGATGGTTGAACAATCTGGATAAACACTGGGCCCAATAGGATCATAAAATAAATAAGCATGAAACGGTTTAAGGTTTCAACTCTCGGGTTTAAAGTTTCAACTCTCGGCTCACCTAACGTAGGACCTCTGCAAGCTTCCCATCTTTCCAAACAGAAAAATGTAAATATGGTAATACGTAGCACGTGTTTGCAACAGGATCAACTTTCTGCTAGTTTGCATGGTGAAAGCCCACACACGTACTGCCTCATGGGAGATAAACTTCATTTTGACTAATATGTTAATCATGAACGAGGCCTAGACTATTTTTCCTACTCTCTGTTTCGGCTACTCCAAAATTATGAACAAAGTGACAGGATATATGGTTGTGATTCAGTAGAATTCTACAGACATCATATTCTGTGTATTTCTAGCAACATGCAGATAATATTGCCACTAATTTAGAGCATGGAAAACAACAAAGCAAAAATGGGAAATGATTGCAGTTCAAAAAGTCAAGATATAAGTTTGGAAATGTCAAATTGAAAATTGATTTTGTGCAAGATTTAATTGCTGCTCCACTTTTATATATTTATATTTTATTTCTGTGCTTCTAACTATGATGAAGAAATCTGAAGCGCTAGAAAAAGTATCTCAGTGATAATTACTCCTCAGCACAACAGTGTCAAAATATTTCTTTTTATTTATGTAGAACTAAAAAAAAAAATAGTGTTCTTTTACTCCTGTTCATTAGTCTAAGATAGAAATCCTGCTCGTGCTAATATGGGAATAAGACTGAATGCAGATAATGGGATTTACTTCTGAGTAAACAAACATAGGATGAGCTTCATCACAATCTATGGGCTGAATTTTGAATGTATTACCATTTGCAAACATCTGTCAAGTCCTGTGCCTGATTGTTGTCCTTTAATGAATCTGGTATCCTTTTATCTTATGGGATCACATGGCAGTTATTTTGAGCAGCTAATGGCTTTCAGATGGCAACTAACTTCTTAAAAATGCAATTTTCTGGACAACTATGTTAATAAATTCTGTATTGCCATAAAAAGAATACCCAACAAGCTGAAGTGGGTGGTGGGTGGGAGCAATCACAGTAATGTATTCAACAAGTCTTCCATAGTGTTGACTTTTAAATACCTTTTATGGATTTGGAAACAAAATAAAGATTAGCTTGTTTCCTGATCAGTGTGATTAATGAATGTGACTGGCTGAACACAAATCTTAGAGCAAGGACTGTTGATGATTTTTTTATTGTCTCCTGTTCTGGTATGAAAAAGTTTACATTTTTTTTAAATAGCTACGAAGATCTATGGATGATAAAGCAAAATCATCTATTTTCCCTTTACAATGATATTAGCTCTGGGAATTATGGTAAGAATTTGTTCTGCATTCAGTTCTGTATAAAGAAAATATATTTACCTAGGAAGCATCTTGCCACTATGGTGGGAAGACTCCTAGGAGTGACACAGTGCTCTGCTCTGCAGTATCCCTGTCACTGATAGGTGGGGAGCAGGTTTTGTAGCTCACTGCAACACCGTCCCCAAGTGCAGGTGTCTACATTTCTTTTTGAGACAGGCAGCCAGGCATGCCTTTGGGAGGAAGTGAAAGGGGGCACTCGGAGACACCCTTGGAGTGGGGGTAAACCTGTTCCTGATTACTCCAGCCATTGTGTATGTGTAAAGTGCTGTCAAGTCTCAGCCAACTTATGGCGACCCCTTATGGGGTTTTCAAGGAAAAAGACTAACAGAGGTGGCTTGCCAGTACCTTCCTCTGTATAGCAACCCTGGACTTCCTTGGTGGTCTCCCATCCAAATACTAACCAGGGCTGACCCTGCTTAGCTTCCCGGATCTGATGAGATCAGGCTAGCCTGGGCCATCCAGGTCAGGGTACTCCAGCCATTACTTATCATTATTACTATTTATTGGTTTTAAAAGTTTTTATTTTTTTAAGAATAAAAGGAGTGAACATAAAAAGGGGGTGGGTATGGGGGATTACAATAATGCATCAAAAATCTTATATCTACTGTTCAATTATATTTAAAAAGTTATATATCTACACTGGGTGTGAATATACCTTATGTCCTGTCACGGCCTCTGACATAATTATGGTATTTTGTGTACATGTGCAAAATTAATTCCATGTAGAGCTTGAACACAACATACAAACTGAACCACAAACTGCAGAGGTTTGTGTAATGAAAAGCCTGGCAACAGCTTGCAAAATGCAAATGTCCTTAGAACAGGCTGACTGAATTCTCTCAAGGTCTGAATTCTTTCAAGAGCTAACTAACTTATCCTGGTCTTGTCCTTGAAGGGAGAAGAACAGAGTCATTCTTCACTATCTGCCAGAAATGTGTATCTGAAATTACCCTTCCTGATTCAGCTGCCAGCTGTTAGCTGCTCATATCTCAAGAGCAGAAAAGTCCTGCTATCCTCAAACCTTGAGAAGGTCTACTGAAAGACCTCAAGGCTATAAGTGCAGTAAGCTTCTTGCTTTCTGTAACCTTGCTGAAGGCTATGTTTCCTACTGACCAGATGGTTACATGTTACAATATGAGCAATAATTGTGTTTTATGATTGATATAGTTATATATTGTATTGTAGATTTCTAAATAGTCTCATTTAATGCTTATTGTACTGAAGATGAGAATGGTATGAAAATTGAGAGTATGGAGTGATCATGGAGCTCAAAATGATTATTTATACTTTAAGCAAAATAGATTGAAAGGAAAGGAAGCCCATATTTGGTCATGGGGAGAAGCTAATAACCTGAACAGCTGCAAATGTACATTATTGCACTGCTCATGTTTTCTGAAAGTAGGGAGGAAGATATCCCTCCTGATGGTAAAATCAACACTCTTAATGAGTCTGAAACAGTATAAATACAGCCACAGTAAGCCCAGAGAATGAGAACCTTCCAAAGGCTCTCAAGAAAAGGCTGACTGGTATGTATGGCTTAAATACATTACTCTAGACTTTATGAATTAGATACTTTGAACTGAATCAGAATAATTTGACTTATATTTTTAGAAGGTGGGTTTTGAAACTGAATAGTATGTAAGACTTGCTTGCTTTTACTTCATACATTGTAAATACATACATTGTACTTTGACATGAGTTTTTATAGAAGTGTTAAAGACTTGATAATCTGCATTTACACATATTTTACTAGAAGTATATCAATAAAAAGACTTGCTTTTTAAAAGTAGGTAAAGTTGTTGAGTCCTGCTTACTCGATGACTGGCTGAATAAGATAACGTCACTTCTCAGTAAGTGATACATTCTAAGAGCCTGTCATCTGAACAGCACAACCTGCTTCAGTCCCAGTTCAATCTCTAACATTCTGGAGTATAATGTATTTGTTCTCTATTTCTCAATTTCTATGTTTCTGTTGAGCTTAAACAAAAATACATTTTAATAACACATTTTTAATGTGTTATTGTAGTGGGGTATTCAATCCTTAGGAATGTAGATAGCTGGGTTTCTGGCGGGTGCATGGACTGCATGGTGACTTGCCTGCCTGGTGCGAAGGTTGTGGACATTACCCCTCATATAGGTAGTCTGGTAGATAGTGCTGGGGAGGAGCCAGTGGTTGTGTCCATGTGTGTTCAAGATCGTGGGAGCTGATGACAACGGATTGCTTGTCATGCTAGAAAGAACTTTATCATTAGTCAACTGATCCATCTAACTGTAGACTACAAATTATACTGGAAAGAATGTCAAAAACACAATATCCTTTGTCACGTTGTTCTGCTTCTACTTCAGGGGCCATGTGTCAGTATAATGTTGGCCCCTGAAGTGAATTCCAAACGTGATGCTACCAGTCGTGTTAGAATGAACCCAAAGCTTGGCTTCCACCAAAATTTCATTCCTCCAAAAACATGACACTGTACAGGTTAAGGAATTTCTAGCAACCACAATTTGTTGCAAGTGTAATCCTATGGGTGGATTTTATGTACACACTATTTAATGCCTGCTTGGCCAATGAACAAGACTTTGGCATGGATTCTCATTTGCCTTCCCAGAGCCCATTCCATCCAGCACTGAGCTGAATCTCAAATACAACACAGGATGACAAGGAGCCCATTTGAAGAGTCTTATTGACAAAACACCCGCTCTCAAAGGAGAAGCCAGTAGATTGGAAGACAAAAGGAAGCTGCCTCAAGTAGATCTTAGGAGAGGCAGCATATAAATTCCCCTAAACAAACAAATATTGCATTTCCTTATTACCGTTCAGCACACACGGTGTCAAAACATTCAGGTAACCCAATTAAGAGCTGTAGTGTTCTGAGTAAGACTCTACCAAAATGGCATAATTGCTGATTCATTATTTTGGTGACCCATGTACATCATACTTAAGAGAACTAGTACGGAAAGGGCTTCCAAGTTGTCTACCACCCTACTTCCTTTCTAGTATTTCCTCTTTCCTCTGTATATACCAAATTATTTTGGGACACATTTCATATGCCCCAACTACAACCCCCTTTTCCCAGATGCCTGCCATTTAAAAAAATCCTGTCCTCCAAACATTTCAATTTTAGAATGACAACTTTGTTTATTTTGCACAAGATTGCATTTAACAGCTAAAGCCCCAAACAGGGATCACATAAGAGTACTCCCAAAACAGTATACATGATCTAGTATTTTGATACCACATTATGGTTGGCAGTCTATGCCACAGAGATTATGGTGATGCCAGAAACAAAAACCAACCTATCTTTGTCAACCGCATACATTACTGAGACATGCAAAGATAAATTCTTTTACATTAATGAGTTGGGTTTTTTTCCCCTCTGAACTTTCCTCCCCAAGCTTCAGTGTTAAATACAAATTAGATTCTTGGTTGCTTCTTTCTTCCAAGTCTCTCAGGTTGGAGAGGCAATGCTAACTCATTCTCTCTCACTTTATTAATAAAAGATCAATCAAGAAAACTATAAGAAAGCACCTTCTGGAACTGTGCTTGTAAGTCGTGATTTTCAAATACAGACACGCACACACGTATACATATATACAGAAAATATCTTTGTTTCCTGAAGTGGCTGAAATGAAGGGAATGGGAGGAGGCAAACCCAGCTAAGGATTTATTTATTATATGTGTTGGGGGAAGGGGTTACGGAATAAGAAGAAGAAGAAGAAGAAGAAGAAGAAGAAGAAGAAGAAGAAGAAGAAGAAGAAGAAGAAGAAGAAGAAGAAGAAGATTTTAATATGCCAACTTTCTCTATCGCTTAAGGAAGAATCAAACCGGCTTACAATCACCTTCCCTTCCCCTCCCCACAACAGACACCCTGTGAGGTAGGTGCGGCTGAGAGAGTATGACTAACCCAAGGTCCCCCAGCTGGTTTTATGTGTAGGAGTGGGGAAACAAATCCAGTTCACCAGATTAGCCTCCGCCACTGATATGGAAGAGTGGGGAATCAAATCTGGTTCTCCAGATCAGAGTCCACTGCTCCAAACCACCACTCTTAACCACTACACCATGCTGGCTTGACTTGAAAACCATGACTATGTCTGTGCTCATTGACAACTTTTGAATTCAAAGTGTGGGGGAAAGACTACAGTTCTGCAAGGCGGGGTTGTTAACTCCAGCTTGGAAAATTCCTGGAGATTTGGGGATGGAGCCTGGGGAAGGTGGAGTTTGGGAAGGAGTGGGAATTTAGCAAGGATATGATGTCATATGATGCCCTCCAAAACTGCCAGAGGAACTGATAACTGCAGTCTGGAGACCAGTTGTAATTCCAGGAAATCACCATATAGGACTCAGACCTAATGCCAGACCTTATTTATTTTATTTTTAAAACATTTCTACCCTACCTTTCTGCATGATTCAAGACTGTGGCTCCCTGGTAAGATCTTGGCACAAATTTAAATGAGTGTTCGGGGAGAGCCTAGGCAAAGAGAGCTTGCTATTTTTAATATCTTTCTGCATAAAACCCCCTCTCGCCTAGAATGTTTCTCCCTGATGTGCTGTATAAGGTTTAAAAACAACAACAACATGGGGGAACATTCAAAAATGCCCCCTTGGCCACCTGCAATTTAAAGTGGTACCGCTAATTCTATGACCTCAGGGGCCTTCCATCTCATTCTCCTGCATGTTATGTCGGATGTGGCAAACAACCTCTGTTAGCCTCTTGGCTTGAAACCCCTACTTGGGTTGCCATAAATCAGCTGTGACTTGACGGCACTTTATATACACACATCCTCTGCATAACAACCCTGGTACTCCTTGGTGGTCTCCCATCCAAGTACTAACCAGGACTGACCCTGCTTAGCTTCTGAGATAGGCGATCAGGCTAGTCTGGGATGTCCAGGTCAGGGCACACTAGCAGTTTAGTCTGGAATAAATACCATTCATTTATTTTCTAAGAACTGAGATGACATTGTCAATTGACCACATTCCAACATTTTATGTTTTTGTGTGGTTTTTTAAAAAAATACAATTAGTGCAGCTTTCTGATAAAGTGCTATTGAGGATTTCTAGTGTTACTGTCTCTTTAAAATTTCTTCCTTGCCTCTTTTGTTTAAGCTTAATTAATTACATAGTTTTTCATTGTAATGGTTTCTAAATCAGTATTTTGCCCTTAGGGTGGGGGTTTTGATTAGAACTTTTCTCTTCATAAAAAAGCAACTGTTCATTAAGTTTCTTTTTTTAAAAAAAATTAACACAATCACACCATTATGACATGATACTTGTAACAAATGAAAGATAATTAATGAACTCTGGCAGCGATTAAAACTTCCCCACACCAGAAAAGGAAGTGCTTAAAGTTTCCAATGGCAGGAACAGGAAGTAATTAATTAAGCATGGACAAGAAGAAGTGGTCACTTCCCTGCTGTGCAGCAACAAAGAAAGTAAATAACAAAATGGGTCAATTGACAGAAGAAGCACAACCTCAAATGAACAGGATTTACTTGTTTTATTAATGAACAGGATTTACTTGCTTTATTTCCTGGTAAACTTAATAGTAGGATTGAGCCTATGGAGACGAGCATCGCTGGATATTTACAAGGAATACCATGTACTATTAAATGCTGCATGATGGAACAATATCCAGTTGGATTGGCAAAAAAGAATCCTTCAGCAGTGCAAAAAGTTCACAGTATAGAAGTAACCCATGAGATGATTAAATACATATTTATGCAGTGACCCCACAGAATAACAGTCAATGCACTTGTAATAAATATGTTAGTTAATCAGTAGGTGGGAGAGAGAGAGAGAGAGAGAGAGAGAGAGAGAGAGAGAGAGAGAACACATTTTAGCGATTGCATTCAACATCAACTGAACATGTGAACAATTATTGTATTGTCAAAACAGCACAGCAAAGAGATACTACTATGCTGAACTTTAAAGCATTTAGCCCTCTCCACACCTCCAAATCTGTAAGATATGGGGCAAAACTAGGGTTGCCAGGTCCCTCTTCGCCACCAACGGGAGATTTTTGGGGCGGAGCCTGAAGAGGGCAGGGTTTGAGGAGGGGAGAGACTTCAATGCCATAGAGTCCAATTGCCAAAGCAGCCATTTTCTCCAGGTGAACTGATCTCTATTGGCTGAAGAGCTGTTGTAATAGCAGGAGATCTCCAGCCAATACCTGGAGGTTGGCAACCCTAGGCAAAACACAGAGCACGTAAAACAACCCTTTATTTCTGTCTTGTTTTCAACTCTTTCATATGAGTGCAACAAACATGCTGCAGCTGAAACCCTTCGCTTGTGCTGATTCACACTGTTGCAAAGCTGCCCTGATGCAAAAGTCTGTGCTGCAAATGCATCTTGCTTGTGAAAATGATAAAATGAGATTGTCCTTCTATCAGACCACTATATTTCCTTCATCCAGAATGTTCTGACTTTGACACATTTATGGTTTTAAGATAAAGAAAGCACAGGTTCATTGAGTTAAAATGTTTTTTTTGTCTGTTTGTTTTTTGTCCGGCTGATTTGGTTTTACAGAAATGATTCCACATACTTGGAGCCAAGTCCTTAGGCATACGTTTGGGTAGAGGATCAAACAGAGCCTTTTCTCTTAATGTCCTGCACTTGGAAGAATTGCCTTGCAGCTAGCCACATGATCCTTCTAAAAAAGAAGGGGGCATAGAGGCCCTCAGGCAAAAAGAATAAAGAAGAGAGGAAACAACATTCTCTTAACAATGCATGTTGCCCATTTCCTTCTAGATAGGTCAGCAACACAAATGTTTTCCTTGTCCCATAAACAGCCTGAATCCTTCTTTCAGCAATTCCTGGTGGTCTCTAACATCAGCATGCATAAAAACATTTCTCCCAAATATTTGCCTTCCCCAGTTTCTTTGCAGTGTGAAGAAATAAACCAGCTCTCTCTCTCTCCCCCCCACCCCGCCGCCATTGCCTGATTTGCCAGAATACATTTCTCCCCTTCTCCACACACATGCACTTGCAATTAAGGCTATTCTCATGTAACTTTCTTCCTTCTTTCCCTCCTTGTATAATCTCCATTTCCCTTCAACGTGCGTTATTTGGTTTGGGAATTATGTATATTTACTCTGAGTGGAAGTTGTACAAAGGTTGTGTTTATGGGAGAAAATTATACCACTGACAAACGCTGATTGGCATGTGAAGCTTGCGAGGGAAAACGGCGGAGGGTGTTTTCATCAACTTGGAATAACACAATGATTGTGTTTTCAGCAGAACTAAGTGTTCACATACTCCAGTGCTTTCTGATAGTTGTTTATACAAGGGACAGCTTCCCAGATCCAAAGAAAAAAAGAGAGTAAGAGCCCAGCCAAAAACAAGGACAACTTCAACCATAGTGCATGATTAGGAATTCCCTTTTGGGGGGACGGACTCTATAGAAACAATTAAGATTTGGGGCGGCAATACTTGGCCTATGAGAAGTGGCTTTGCTGGGACTCTAGACTCAATTTTCATGTTCCCTTAAGACCCATTTACAGCCCCCAAGATGTGTCAAGGTCTTAATTTAAAACATCTCCAGAAAATGTACGATGACACTGAAAGCCAGAAAGAAAGAAAGAAAGAAAGAAAGAAAGAAAGAAAGAAAGAAAGAAAGAAAGAAAGAAAGAAAGAAAGAAAGAAAGAAAGAAAGAAAGAAACTTGCATAGATTTTAGTTTCTGCCTGATGATGATACTGTTATTGTTATTACATTAATTTTTCAAACATTAGTACACTCAGACAAGACATTTCAGTGAAATCAGAAGCAAAGGGTATGGGCCATTTAAGCAAAGCCTATGACCATATACAGTTATATCTTATGCTGCTACAAAGAAGTTCAATTGCAATGTTCAATCCACTTATTCCAGAGCAAACTACTATTGAGCTATTCTGGGAAAGTGAATTGAAGATAGGCAGCCTGATCTTAAAAAAAACCAGGTGCTTGGATTTAAGTGGTTTAACAGTAATTGACTTCAGTAAGTATAAAATCCCCTAAACCTAAGTATTAAAACTAACAATGGATGCTGTGAATATTTCAGATTTAAAACACACACACAAACACACAAAGATTTGGGAGGTAAGAGGCAGGAGAATGAAGCCTATGAGAGAATGAAGGATATGATAGTAACCATATTGGCTCTAATGTTTTGAAAAAAAATTATCATCAGTATCAGAAGTACAATATAGGGGCTTTTGATGTAACGAAACATGGAAGAAACAGGATGCACAATTGACTTTGCTCTGCTGTCTAATGTTTTCAGTGGAATTTATACAATTCCCAGTCCCCTTCCCAGAGTACTGTGGAAACAAACCTGAAACTTGTATACCTCACTATCAGGGGTGATCTGGTAATTTCATTTTTAATTCTGCCATGATATCTTTCTGCTTACAATATGCAAATTTATTTGTTTGTTTATTAGTTTAAAACATTTCTGTGCTGCTTTTCCATCCAAATAGGGACCCAAGGACATAAAGACATTTACAACATTAAAGAAGCATTTAAAATAAGGTAATAATTCAATAAAAACATATAGACCAACATAGCAACACAACCAAGAAGGAGGGCCAATAAGGGTTGCTGGTGGTACATCATACACCCCCCCCAAAAAAAGAAATAGGATTCACCAAACTAGCGGAAGACAATGATAAAGGAAGATGAATCTCAGTTGAGAGACAGTTCCAAAGGTTCAGCCCCACAACCGAGAAGGCCTTTTCTCAGATTGTCACCTTTCTCAGATTGTTACCTCATATGGTGGGGGCGCCCAAAGCAGGGCCTTTAAAGATGACTGTTCACCGCTTCCCTGACATTGTTGTACCTTATAGTGATATGCTTACTCCTAGTTCTGATACCTTGGTCTCCTGCCAACTGTTGCGCTGCTGTATTATCACATAATACCCTTACAGGCAAGTTCCATTGCAGGTTTAGATCTTTGACCAATTGTTGTAGCCACTCTAACTGTATCTCACAGTCACTAATGGCTGAGTATTCAGCTTCACACGTACTAGTGGAGACATGGGTTTGTTTTAAAGACTTCCACATGATTAGGGCCCCATGCAGATACACTGCATACCCTGTAGTGGATTTCCCGTCCTCCCTGTCTCCCCAACTAGCATCACTGTAGACAGTGACTGGCTCCTCCTCATCAGCTTTGAGTATTAATTTAGCTGAAGAAGTGCCCTTCAGATACCGCAGCACCCTCTTTGCTGCTATCCAGTCTTTTTCATAAGGACAAGCACACCTTTGACATAATAAATGTACAGCCATACAAATGTCAGGTCTGGTCCAACAAGACAAGTACAGCAATGACCCCACCAGGGACTGATATAGCACCTTGTTATGGAACTCTTTGTCATCCACCTCCCTGGCATACCCTGTTGTCATGGGGGTATCAGTGCACTTGGCTTCTGCCATTCCAAATTTAGTCAGAAGTTGTTCAATTTTCTTCCCTTGGTTCAATTCAAAACACCCCTCTGAGCTTCTGGTTATTTCAACCCCCAGATAGTTTTGAATGTTCCCCAAATGCTTCATTTTGAACACACTCCCAGCAGCCTTTTTGAACCACTGCAATTGTTCCTCTGTGTGGAACATCAGGCAGATGTCGTCCACATAAACCACGAGCACACATTCCGTGTCACCCACGCATTTAGTGAACATGCAAGGATCTGCCACACCTTGCTTGAAACCTAGTTTGATTAAGGCCTTGCTAAGGCATTGTGACTATGCCCAAGCACTTTGCTTTAAACCATAGATGGCCTTATGCAGTCTCAGCACTCCCAGCTCATCTTTGCTTGCAAAACCAGGAATCTGCTCCATATACAACTCCTCACTTAGGCTTGCATTCAGGTATGCAGTAGTAAAATCAAAGTGATGCACCTGCATACTGTCCCTTGCAGCCTTGCACAGTGCAGCTTTTAACGTCTCTGATTTTACGGTCGGGGCAAACACCTCGTCAAAATCTTGTCCCTCCCTCTGTGAATAACCCTTGGCCACTAGCCTGGCCTTCCTAAGGATTTTCCCATTAGGCAGATATTTGACCTTGTACAGCCATCGACACCCTATTGCTTGTCTTTGATCAGGCAGGTGAGTCAGGGAAAATACCTCATTCTCTTGGAGAGAGTCATACTCTGACCTCATGGCTTCAAGCCAACCCTCTTTTTCCTTCCCTTCTAGCAACAACACCTCCTGGTAACTTTGTGGCTCTTTCACATACACATGGTTAACATCATTAGTTTCAAAACCAAATCTTACAGGAGGAACTCCCTTGTTACTCCTGCTTGACACTCTTGGCACAGGCCTTCCACCTTGTTCACTCTCTGATGAGGCCCTACTAGGAGATCCCTCCTGTTTCACCCCATTTCCATCCTGAGAGATATCAGTCAAAGGAAGTACTTGCTGTGACACCTTCTGTCCATGAATTCTATCCCAGTTACTGCTCTCGCAAAAGTTGGCAGATCTACTGTAACACAAGGAATTCTGCTCATTTGCAAACCTATAGGCCTTCATTCCTATTTGGTAACCCAGGAAAGGTAGCTTTTTGGCTCTTGCTCCTCCTTTCCTCCTTTGGGTTAGGAACATTTACCGAGGCCTTTACTCCAAACACCCTTAGATAGCTCAGGCTAGGGTCTTTGTTATACAGTGCCCTGTATGGTATATTGTCTATGGACCTAGTCCAGATCCTGTTGGATAAGTAACTGGCTGCCTTGATGGCTTCAGCCCCATAGGTCATGGGTAATTCTGCGTCTTGCAGCATTGCATACATTTTAGTCTGTAGCATCCCACCATGCCGTTCGGCTATCCCATTTTCCTGTGGCACAGCCAGATTTGCCACCCTGTGATGCACACCTTGTTCCTGCAACCACTTAGCAAATGCATTGGACATGAATTCACCACCAAAATCTGTCTGCAAAGCACATAGTTCTTGACCAAGCTGCTTTTGCACACTTTTAGCCCAGTACTTAAAAGTTTCAAACACCTCAGATTTTTTCTTTATGGGAAACACCCATGTGAATCTGCTATGGTCATCCGTCAGAATCAACGCATATTTGTTACCTGAGTGGCTCTCTCTAAACGGGCCAATTATATCGCCATGCACCAGCTGTAGAGCTTTTTCTGACCTTCTGTCACTATGTCTAGCCACTGGGTAAGACAAATTTGACACATTTGCAGATTTCACAATCCAGAAACCTCCCACACTTTTTTACTTTTTCTTTCCCCAGAATAGACAATGTCTTATTTATACATCGAACCCTGCGTGGCCGAGGTGCCGATGGAGCAAATGCAAGCAGTCGTCATGTGGACTTTGATTAATTACTGTTTTAACCTCCACATGCACATTCTCCACTACATAGACATTATTACACAGCCTCCCCTTTAGAAGCACTTCTCCATCCTTAGCTATCAGGCATGACTTTCCAGCAAATGTTATAGTAAACCCTGCTTTGTCCAAAGCACATACACTTAGCAAATTATTTTCAATGGTTGGTACACACAGCACCTTTTTAAACACATAATTCAGTGCAGGAAACCTCACACTTCCCTGACATGCCACATCTGAGTTACGTCCATCAGCTAAACTGACATGCTGCAAGCTGTAACTGCGTACGTCCTGTAATAGCTCCTCATTTTGGCAAATATTCTGAGAAGCCCCATAATCCAGAATCCAAACACCAGTAGTGTCATTAGTCTCAGTCAGCACCAGTGACACCTTCTGACTTCTGGCTGCACCCTTTGAAGACTGTTCCCCTCGGCTCCTTTTCTTGATGTCCGGGCAGTCTCTCTTTAGGTGATTTATAGATCCACAAACAAAGCATTTCCTGACTCTCAACGCCACATGCTGAAAATCTCCCTTCGGCTTTCTTTCTGTGTTTCTTTCCCCGCCGGTGAACCATGCGTCTTTTCCTCGCCTCCCTCTGACTTGGCAGGTTTCCCAGACACTGACATGTTCAATCTTTGCTTGTGCTCCAGCAATCGCCCAGTGATATACTCCAAGGTCAGCTTATCTGTTTCCACTGACTCCAAAGCAATAATGAGCATATTATATTCTTCAGTCAGAGAGCTTAGTATAATAAACACCTTGTCTTCTTCCAACAAAGTTTTCCCTCTCTGTTCAAGCATTTGGAAGCATTCTGTTAAAGTGTTTATATGCTTCCGAATTGGCACCTTTGGTTGCATTACAGTTCTGTACATGCGCCTGGTAATGGCTATTAAAGAGCCGGCCGTTTTCTGCACGTACACCTGACTCAAAGAGTCCCATGCTGCTTTCGCTTTCAGCTTACCCGAGATGTGTACAAGTTGATCATCAGCTACGCTGAGCACAATGATAGCCAGTGCTTTTTCATCTTTTGCCACGTCTTGAGCTGTCTCCTGGTCCGGGGGGTTAGAGACATAAATCCACAACGCCTCTCTCTTGAGGTAGTGCTGCATCCACAACGACCAGACATTGTAGTTAGTGGAGTTGAGCTTATCAAGAAGTAGCGCCGTAGCCACCTGTGCCATGTCATCAGCACCCAGCTGCTCGACCTCCGTGTCGCTCTCCTCCTCCTCCTCCTCTGACAAATCACTGCCAGCAGACCGGCTTGCCTCCTCCTCTGCTCCGTCCGAATCCTCACCAGACATTCATTCACTCCTTCTGCTCACCACAGCCCTTGTTCCACAGATAGAACCTCCATTCAGAACCTCCAGGACGTAGCACAGTTGAGCTGAGCTGGGCCCATAACCCTGATGGCGTTTGTGAGAATTGTTAGTCACCCCAGCAGCAAGTGAAAACAGCAGAGACAGCACATAGAAATAAGTGCTCTTTTATTCACAGTGTCAAAGTGCTCCGCAAAGCACCTCCTTCTCTTAACCCACACCAACTATACACATATAGTACACATATATACACATCTGGCACAGTTTCCAGGCAATGAACTGTTGGCTTCCTAGTTGCCAGGACTATCTTGCTCAGTCCAGTTTTGGTCAGATTTTCTGCTCAGTCATTGAGCGATCATGTGACACCACCTATCACCTGGCTGTCACTCAGATCATTGCAATCTGCTTGCTATGTGCAGTCTTAAATGTCAACAGACTACACAATCAATTTTTCACTGCTTTTGTGATAAAGGTACAAGAGCGAGCTTAAATAGATATCTTAGTGATTTACTTAGTAAAGATTTATTGTGATATGACATTTTTGTGAACAACAGCCCACTTCATCAGATATAAGAAGTGTGTCCTATATTGGTACACATATGTATGTGTGTACAAATACAGAAATTACAGAATTAGACACATGGTTTGGATCAGGGTCATGGGGGGAGGCAGATGGAATCTTTGTCTGGGGGTGGGCATGGTGTCACTTGGCAGGCCTGAAAAATGTGAAAGGGCCTTGTTTGCATTTGCTCTTTGTTGTATGTTGCTAAGCTGGAAGAAGGGCTATTTAAAAAAGTCACACTTAGGTTACAAAATCAACATTGGTCTTTTGTTCTAGATTCTGCTGTGCAATAGAGGTCATCTATGATATACATGCATTATATTTAGGTTATATTAAATTATGTTTTAATATCTATCTCCCCCCCCCCCTTTGCCCTTTATCCACTTCAGTTTTTTGGGGGGGATCTCAGCCCCTCTAATGGAGGATTGAGCAGGAGAAGGCACTTATTAATTCAGCACTTTCTGAATTGTTTTATAATTGGAAACATTTTTTTTTGCCAAGAAAGAGCCAGGAATAAAACCCAATTCCAAATCAAACTCTTTGCTCCCTGTTATTTTTAACTCTCCAGTCAAATGCTTTTACTAGATTGAAAACTTTCACTGTTCTTTTTTTATCTCAAGCAGTGTAATGTTCTACAATTACAAAACTGTCCCAGTGATTCTGAAGTCTGGCAAAATAATATACTTGGGGGGGGGATGTCTGTGTATGTTGCCAATTAGTTTTGCTGTAAATACAGACCTCCATCCATCATCGGTCTCTGGGTGGCTATAACAGATCTAATTTGTTTCAGATGCTCTGTGCTTTCTAAGCTGTTCACCAACTCCACTGACCTGCTGAGAAGACCAAAAGCTAAGGGAGAATGACTGACAAGGGAAATAGAGAGAGGACGGTATCTGCCCAGGGTCTGGACCTGCCGCACCAAGTGAGGTTTATTCTCCTCCCCTCCCCTTGTCAGAAGCTCCCTGCTTCAGAAAGGATTTGAAAGGTGCAAGACTCCCATTAGGGAGGCTGTGACACGGTAATGGAAAACTCTCCTCCTCGACCCATTCTCCCACCTCCCTTTCCCTCCTTTTACAAGCCTTGCTTAAAACCTCCCGTTCCCTAGGAATTTTATGAATGCTTGGGAGCAGCCAAAATAAACTCGTAAAGAAAAAGTTTCGAAAAAAGGTCACAGACCTGTACAGCAAGTGCTAACCAGGAACGTTTTGAATGCAGAAGGGCAGCACACAGTGTAGAGAAGACCAAAGAGCTGCAAAGCACATGGGTGACACATCAGTAGTGTGTCCAAATGCCTAAGAATTTGCATTTCCAAAAGTGACCATCCTTCTCGCCACATGTGTGCAGGTCTCACCCCACCTTGCAGCTTTGGTAATGAAGCTTTACCACCGACTTGAACCAAAGCCATGTTTGTTTTCTAGCTGCTCTAGAGCAGTAAGTGGGCCAAAGATTACAGACCCAGAAGCTAAACGTACAAAGCTAAGAATCTGACATGGCCTATATAAAACTAGTCCAGAGGATAATATTTCTTCAGATGTGCCAACAACTAGTCATAGGTATGAGGAAAGCTCTGTTGCCTTCAAATGTGGTACTCACTTCCTTAAAATATATATTTACCAAAGAAAAATATATGATCCTTTAATTCAAAGGAGAACAACAAAAGATGTTATGGGTTTACCTGCCGACATCTCCGTAGATGAGGTGGAGATGGAGGAAGCTGCCCCTAGCCCTCAGATGCTGCAGGAAGATGTGCCGGACAAGGATAGGGTTGCCAGGTGCCCCCTCACCACTGGCAAGAGCTTTGTTGTGGTGGGGATGGTGGGAGCCATCCTTGCACGGGGGAGCTTGTGCCGCGATAACATTGCTTCCAGGTTTACCCCGAAAGAAATACAGGGATGCTCTAGCATGTTTCTAAAACACACACACACACACACACAACCCTCTATGGAAACCATAGACATTTTGGAGGAATGTGCTAGAGCATCCCTGCCACTTCTGGGGTAAACCCGGAAATGATGGAGACACTCTAGCACATTGTTACAAAATTTCTATGGTTTCCATAAATGTTTTTAAAAGAAACTTGCTAAAGCATCCCCATCATTTACGGGGTAAATCCAGAAGCGGCATGCCCCTGCCCCTGCGTGTGGATCGCCCCCCTTCAGCTGGCCTGCTTTTGCCCACCTGCCAACTGCTCTGCAGGCCCAATATTTGGCAGGCAATTGTCTGCCATTACTGGGCCTCTGGGAACCCTAGACAAGGAGGAGAATTTGTCAGGTGCAGAGGGAGAGTTTTGGGCTGAGGCTAGTATACCACACCTTCAGTCCCACAGCCTGGGACATGAAGTAGAAGCAGCAGACCCGCAGCTGCCAGCCTCACCCCCAGGTTCACCAGACCCTTGGAACACCAAAGATAGCAGGCTGGGAGGTGCAGGACTGGTGCCATAATAACATGCAGTTGGCAGCTCAGCACCGGTCAACCTCTGCCTGTGATCTTGACAGTGCATTCCTAAGGAGACTTACTCCAGCCTAAGCTCATTCATTTCAATGGGCTTAGACTGGAGTAACTTTCCTTGGGAATGCACTGTGAGTCACCACAGGATCAGGGTTGACAGCCACATAGGCTGCTCAGCCATTAATGTCTCTGTCCTTGGATGACTCAGCAGGTTGATGAGTTGCACCTGTTCCTGAATGACTCAGCAGGGTTTTCCTGATAAAGCAGCCAGGAAAGGGCGAACCAGCATGAAAGCAACTTGTTGAAAACCCTTGTTTGCCCGCCATTGTTCCTCGTCTCATTCTAGACCTCAGTGTGTTTGACCTTCTGGGCCATGATCTGGCTTGTGCTCTTTGGATTTGCTCTACTGGTTTTGTCACTTGGGCTTCTGAATACCTGTGCTTCGACCCCTGGATTACGTTTTGACTATGCTTATTGTCTCTTGCCTCAGGTGCCTGCCTGAACCCGGTCAAAAGATAACGAAGTAAAATTTCAAATACATTATTAAACCAAAAAACATACTTTGGAAGTTACTTTCATCCTAAATCAAGCACCCTCCACTTCAGTGAACATCTGTTTGCTGGTCTCAAGCAGGGAGCTAGTTGTCCTCTTTTTGTCATTCAAAAAAAAAAAAAAAAAGAGGACAACTAGCTCCCTGCTTGAGACCAGCAAACAGAATGACAAAAAGAAAAGAAATGAAGTTGCTTTAATAGTGAGGCAAGATGTAGCAAAGGCAGTCAGGAGCTATAATGCAAAGTCTGACCGAATAATATCAATCAGACTTCAGGGAAAGCCTATCAACATAAGCATCATTCAAGTTTATGCCCCAACTACAGATGCTGATGAGAAAGAAATTGAAATCTTTTATGCCAGCGTTCAGGAAGAAATTGATCACACACCTAAACAAGATATGCTGATAATGATAGGTGATTGGAACGCAAAAATAGGAAACAAAGCAGAATCAAATGTTGTTGGCAGATTTGGGCTAGGAGCACGGAATGAAGCAGGAGAATGCCTCGTAGAATTCTGTGAAGACAACAATCTGTTCATTGCAAACACATGTTTCAGGCAACCAAATAGACGATTGTATACATGGACATCACCAGACGGCCAGTATAGAAATCAAATAGATTATATAATTGGAAGCAGAGGATGGAGAAGCTCTATTCTTGACTTCCGGTGCTGACGCTGGGCTGATTGCCACGTCCTCCCAGGGGCTCCTGGGGAGAATCCAAGTTTGCGTGTAATTTGGGGTGTTTTACCGCACCTCAATCCAGCCCTTGCAAGTGGGCTGAGAAGCAGGAATTCCCTGCAGCCATATATGCGGTTTGATCTCCTGAATACTCCGAGGAAGCTTTATTAAGTCCCCCGGAGTTTCAGACGTTTGATCCCGTGGGCACGAAGGGATTGAAATCGCCAGCGCGCAACTTCGGCTTTAGAATCTACCCTCCAGCACCTTATAAACATCATAAGGACTACATCAAGATTAAAACCTCACCTCCAGACGCCCAAGTGAGTAGATAAGAATCCTTCGCTTTTCACTGGCGTTATCGAATAACAGGGGGTTGAAGAAAACATTCCTGGTAACCGTTTCCCTCCCTTAATTGAACTGGATGATTTTGCTGCATGAGATCCATCAGACAAAGCAGCAGGAGCCTTATCAAACTGATCAACTTAAACTAAAACAACGAGCTTGAATGATTGACGTAAGATCTGCCAATCCGACGCGTTCTTAAAGGAAGGGGAGGGAGAAACCTTTGAGAATTTGCTTGGGGTAAAAAAAGGTCCTCCAGCCATGTTTTACAACAAAGAGGATTTTTTGACCGGAAGACTCTGTGCTTCATTCAATATCCCTCTCTATTGTTCTACAAGCAAATCAACAGGAAGAAGGTTGTAGGACCGGAAATTCGTCTTACTCGTGTTACACCAAAACCATTCCTGAAGGTAACAACCATAGAGAAGAGACGATAGAAGGTCCGCGATGAGGCAACTCCTGGAATACTTCCTGGTTCTGCCGATCTAGAGCGTCTGGTAAAATCGTTGGTATTTTCAACTTTAAAAAGTTATTTTAAGCTTAAATACTCACTTCTTCAACCCAAAAAAGATATTAAGCTGGTCAATGAAATATTCTCTATCAACTACATGTAATGGACTCCTGCTAGATGACCATCGATTTTTTAACTAAGTTACATATGTAAATGTATGGAACCTCTCCCTGATCTGGCTAAACTCATAGCCCTGCCCTTATGAAATTAAAGGAAACTTTACAGAATTTAACCATGGAAAAAAAAGTACAGGACATGCTTGCTAAACAGTCTGAGGCGACAATTAAGTAAAACAGATATCAACACAGATGGCTCAACTGATTTCAATGATGATGACTCTTGACCAATCAACACAGGTATGTAATCAGAAGTTGGATCTGGTTACAGAAGACATAAAAGTCATGAAAATTCAAAAGATGGCCACAAATACAGGCATACAAGTAATGGATTCTTCTGTCCAAAAAGTCATGGAAGAATACAAGGATACAAAGAAGAAGACAGAAGTCCAAGAAGGTAACCAGCTGGTGACAAAGAGATCAGACATACAAGAAATGGACTTTTCATCTAAAAAAGTCATGGAAGGACGTGTGGATATAAGGAAGAAGAGAGCAGGTCAAGGAACACAGATTGAATTATTTTTGGACACGCACCCTGTCTGAGGAAATGAGAGAGAATAAAGAAATCCTGTTCCCATACCTGACTGACTTATTTCAGTTGCAGAAGGAAGTATTAGACCATGGTTAAAGGACTGATTTAAATATGATTGCTGGATTGGAAGGCTTTGACAGTGTGGATGGGTGGCATGGCTATTAACTATGTAGTGGAATTAAGATTTAGACATCATTTTGGGATTATGTAAACAAGTCCTCCTTATATAGACTATCAATTGATATAAAAGTATACTGGAATATGTGATTATTACTTTAAGGAAAATGTTGGAATGTACTAAGGATATTGGTTTTTTCTCCTTTTTTTATAAGGGGTGGACTTGTGATATGGATTTGGGATATGATTTACACTGAAATAAGATCGATTAAACAGGAAATATCCCTAAAATATTGGAGAGGATGTTGTTTAATATGATTAAATTTATGTTATACTGGCTGCAATCTTATGCAGCCAAACGGAAAGGGACAAAGGTTTCAGAATAAAGGGATTAAATCATTTAAATGTTAGAACTGGTGGAGTTGGAGAAACTAGGGAAAAGGGGAGAATTGAAGGAATCATTGTGATAATGTATAAGATCTGGGAAAAATGGAAGGTTACTTTTTACTCTGATCCATAATGTAAAATTTTATATAACATGAAACTTTAGAATGAGATTAATACTAGGATCAGAATATGTTAACGAAGGATAATAACACTTTATTAAGAGGTAGATGGAGGTGATGGGGAAGTCGATTTATTTTTTATGTTTAATGGTAATCAAGACAACAATTAATGTAATTGTGATTGTGATATTATTTTTACATTGTTGTTAAAATTATGAAGAATTTATAGTTTTAAAAAACCAATAAAAATTTATTTAAAAAAAAAAGAGAGAGAGAATCTCTATTCTCTCGGCCAAAGCAAGACCAGGAGCCGACTGCGGTACAGATCATGAATTGTTAATATATAAAATCAAGATAAAGCTTAAGAAAAACACCAAAACATTCATAGCACCAAAATACAATCTAAGCAATATTCCAGAAGAGTTTAAAGTCCATGTAAGGAACAGATTTGCATTACTGAGTTCAAGTGAATGTAAACCTGAAGAACTATGGGTGGAAACTAGAGATATTATCAAGGAAGAATGTGCAAAGACTATTCCTGTAGCCAAAAGAAAAGAAAAACCTCGATGGATGTCTGAGGAAACTCTTAAAATTGCCAGAGATAGTCTAGAAGCAAAAGTAGAAGGTGACAGAAATAGAATCAAAAGTCTAAGTGCAACATTCCAGCGAGGAAGCACGTAGAGACAAAGAGACCTGTTATAATAACCAGTGTAAAAAAATAGAAGAGAACAACAAAAAAGGAAGAACGAGAGATCTGTTCCACAAGATCCAAGAAATCAAAGGGAAATTTAAAGCATGGTTAGGCATGCTGAAAGATCAGCATGGAAATACATTAACTGAACAGGACAAAATAAAGAAAAGGTGGGAACAATACACTGAAGAACTATACAGAAGAGATGAAAGGATAAAAGATTCTTTCCAAGAAGAATCATTTGAAGAAGAACCTACAGTTTTAGAAAGTGAAGTGAAAGCTGCATTGAGAGCAATCGGGAGAAACAAATCACCAGGAGCAGATGGGATATCAGTAGAGCTATTCCAAGCCACAGAAACGGAGTCCATCAAAATCTTGAC
Source organism: Euleptes europaea (assembly GCF_029931775.1). Lineage (NCBI taxonomy): Eukaryota > Metazoa > Chordata > Lepidosauria > Squamata > Sphaerodactylidae > Euleptes > Euleptes europaea. The sequence continues at coordinate 74,301,342 of NC_079313.1, forward strand.
AAGAATATGCCAACATATATGGAAAACAAAACTATGGCCCACAGACTGGAAACGATCCATTTACATTCCAATTCCCAAGAAAGGAGACATCAAAGATTGCAGCAGCTATCGGACCATTGCATTAATTTCTCATGCAAGTAAAGTGATGCTCAAAATCTTACAGCAAAGGCTGTTACCATATATGGAATGAGAAATGACTGATGTTCAAGCTGGTTTCAGAAAAGGAAGAGGCACTAGAGATCATATTGCAAATATACGCTGGTTACTGGAGCATACGAGAGAATTTCAGAAGAAAATCAGCTTGTGTTTCATAGATTACAGCAAAGCTTTTGACTGTGTGGATCATGAAAAGCTATGGCTGGTTTTAAAGGAAATGGGTGTGCCACTACATCTGATCGTTTTGATGCGCAACCTGTACTCTGGACAAGAGGCCACAGTTAGAACAGAATATGGAGAAACGGAATGGTTTCCAATTGGCAAAGATGTCAGACAAGGATGTATTTTATCTCCCTATCTTCAATCTATATGCAGAACATATAATTAGGAAAGCTGGATTAGATTTAAATGAAGGTGGAGTGAAAATTGGAGGGAGGAACATTAATAATTTGAGATATGCTGATGACTCTACATTATTGGCAGAAAAGAATGAAGATTTGAAACAACTATTGCTGAAAGTTAAAAGAGAAAGAGGCAAAGCAGGACTACAGCTGAACATCAAGAAAACAAAAGTAATGACTACAGGAGAATTACACAACTTTAAGGTTGACAATGAGGAAATTGAAATTGTTCAAGACTTTCTATTCCTTGGCTCCACCATCAACCAAAAGGGAGACTGCAGCCAAGAAATTAGAAGGAGATTGAGACTGGGAAGGGCAGCCATGAAGGAGCTAGAAAATATTTTGAAGTGTAAGGATGTGTCACTTGCCACCAAGACTAGATTAATTCAGGCCATCGTATTCCCTATCACTATGTATGGGTGTGAAAGCTGGACAGTGAAGAAAGCTGATAGGAAGAAAATAGATTCCTTTGAAATGTGGTGTTGGAGGAGAGTGTTACAGATTCCATGGACTGCCAAAAAAAAAACAAATCAGTGGGTTACAGATCAAATCAAGCCTGAACTGACCCTAGAAGCTAAAATGACTAAACTGGGGCTATCGTATTTTGGTCACGTCATGAGACGACAAGAGTCACTGGAAAAGACAGTCAGGCTAGGAAAAGTTGAGGGCAGCAGGAAAAGAGGAAGACAAGAGATGGATTGACTCAATAAAGGAAGCCACAGCCTTCAGTTTGCAAGATCTGAGCAAGGCTGTCAAAGATAGGACATTTTGAAAGACTTTCATTCATAGGGTCGCCATGAGTCGGAAGCGACTTGACGGCACTTCACACACACACACAGTTGTCCTCTGAGTAGTCATTTGCAAGTAGCTCAGGCCTGTTTGTTGGGTTACTTTTCAAGGCTTCAAACAGCAATGTGCAGAGCAATCAGCAGTGTTTCATGCATGTGCATTCTCTGATTTATCGAACCCCATTTTTTGTTACTCATAGTTGGTTTTGCTGGAGCACAGTCAAGTATCACAAAACATTCTACATGAGGAAACACACTTCCTCCAATACCCTATTAGGTATAGTGCCTATATGTCAGGCCAATTTGTGAAATTGATTAGAATTGCCTCTCCATTCTTATGGATGTATATCAAGCTACCTTCATCTGAGTCAGACCTCTGGTGAATCTAGCCTAGCATTGTCTATTCTAGCTGTCAGCACATCTCCATTCCAGCTCCACTGCTTGAGATCCAATTACCTGAAGGTGCCAAGAATTAAACCTAGGTTCTCATGCATGCAAAACCATGGGCCCTCTCCAAATACAGGATACTTCATTTGTCAGGGAACATACCAATATATATATATAATCAGAGTACTTTTTAAATACCGGCCTTTGGAAGAAGAAGAGTTGGTTTTTAAATGCCCACTTTCTCTACCTTTTAAGGAGAATCAAACCGGCTTACAATCGTCTTCCCTTCCTCTCCCCACAACAGACACCTAGTGAGGTAGATGGGGCTGTTCAGAGAGAACTGTGAGTAGCCTAAAATCACCCAGCTGGCTTCATGTGTAGGAGTGGGGAAACAAGCCTGATTCACCAGATTAGAGTTTGACACTCGTGTGTAGGGAAATCAAACCTGTTTCTCCAGATTAGAGTCCACTGCTTTTAACCACTACACCATGCTGGCTCTCAAGACTTGGGGGGGTGGGGTGCGGTGGCATTTTCGTACCTTTCTTTATTCTTCAGTGTAATGTCTGAACAGCTAATGCTTTTCCACTAGAAAATGCTGCATCCTCAACTATATTCCAAGATACCTCTAGCAGATCAGCATTCATTGTGGGAGGAAGCATGAAAAATATGAGCTTCTGCTATGATGTTGCATGTTTAGTTTTCATTATGCTTGGGAGGGAATGACATTCACTCTGAGCCATATGGAGAGCTTCTACAAATGCACATCCTGTGGCTCGGGGCGTTCTGCAAGGGGGAATACATCCAAAGCAATTTATAGCAGTCGTGTAAGTAGCCCCTTTTCTTCCACACATTATTCTGTCAACATTGTATTTTTGTTGGAAAAACATCTACCGTTGTTGTAATCTCTTTACTGAAAAAGGAATCTACTGCAGGTGCTTCAGAGTTCATCCATGGGATATGAGAAGTTTGAACGTCCCCAAGAAAGGGAAATTTATGTCACTAATGACTAATTGATTTGCTTGGCTTCTAATCCCCAAACATAGCTTTTTGCCCCTGGTCTTTTTTTACAGAACTAGTACAACATCATGCATTTGAGTTCGCCACAGGTTTGTTTTGGAAATCCTCGTCCTTCCTTTCAGTGTATTTCCTTTTCATCCCCTTGCTTTTTACAAAAGTGCCCCCCTCCAAATAAACAACCAGTCACTGGAGCTAAAAAATAACAGGACTGGGAGAAATGTATTCTAAAAATAAGTGCTGAAATGAAATGTACAACCTGAAACCACAGCTTTGTGGTTCTAACACTGTTATCCTATATAGTGTTATTTCAGTTTAACACCATTGAAATCAAAGGACTGGAGTAACTCTGCATAGGACTGAACTGTAAATTATAGATTTACAAGCAGGAGATTCACAAGGACTTGCTGGGGACATCTCATTTTCCCTCCCCCACTATTTCCTCGTTTCCTTCCCTGAAAGTCCCCATAGCCTCTCTCCTATTCCTGCCTCCTCCTCTCCTTCTTACTCACCAGCCAGGCTACTTTATTCTCCTCCCCCATCTTTAGTTTCCCTTATTTCCCTTGCCTTGGCAGCCTCTCCCTGGGAAAACTATGGCCAAGTTGCGCAGTGCCATCTGACAGATTATGCCCAGTTGTGTGATGGGGAATCCACAAGGACTTGCAAGGGCCTCACACTTTCCCTGTACAGCCCTCCTCACACTATTTCCTCTTTCCCTCCTCCTTGCAGCCCCCATATCCTCACCTTTCCCTGCTTCTTTCTGTTTTTCCCACCACCCAACCACCTTACTTTTTATCTGCCCCCATCTTAAACTGTATTTATTATTTATTTTCTACGTATACATCTCACCATACTTCACATTGTGTACCCAAAGCAACTTACATCATTCTCTTCCATTTGTTCTTCACAACAACCCTTTGAGTTAGGTTAGGCTGAGAATGTGGGACTGGCCCAAAGTCAGCCAGCAAGATTCCGTGGCAAAGTGGGTATTTGAACCTAGGTTTCCCAGATCCTAATCTGAAATTCTAACCACTACACTACACTAGCTTTCATGTAGTGGCTGTTGTTGGATAGTAGTGAGCAGCTGGGCTGGGGTGAGTCATGGAACTTGTATGGTATTAAGTTGTTTGGTGGTTGCTGCCAGGCCTGGCCTCAAAGAGTCCTCCTCAAAGGCCAAAACAGCCCTGGAAATGCCATGTCCCCTTCCCTGGTTTTTATTGATGGAAACCAAGCCTTAGAGGTTGGCAACACTGTTGTGGTTGCCTAGCAGTGGCCACAGCGGGCATTTGTTCCTTAAAGATTCAGGAGCTGCTTCTATTATTTTGGAGTTTTTAACCCCCAGTGTATTTTTAACATTTTAGATATTTCTGCAGAACTGGGCTTTTCTCATATTTCTAGAAAGATCTGTCTTTTCTGTTCATATCTCCAGTATCCACATTTGGCAATGTTAAGAATTAGATATATTGACAATTGGAGGATCCGCAAAGACTTGTGGGGAGTATCTTATTTTCCTGTCCTCCACTAGCTTTCTGAGAGCCTCCATAGCCTCTGTTCCTTTCCTGCTCTCTCCTCTCCTTCCTATCCACCAGTCAACCTACTTTAATTGCCCCCCTTGTCTTCAGCTTCCCCTCCTTCCCCTCCCAGTACCTATACATTTTCCTTTGTAGTGCAGCCTAAGAATGCTTTCCTGGGAATAAATCCCACTGACTAGACATGTAGGATTCTGAGTAGAGCTGTTTAGGTTGTATAGTGAGATTAAGAAAATAGCAGAGGGTAAAGGATTAAATGTTCTCCCATCATTTTTTTCTTGATCCAGCATTCTGCTAAAAAAAATAAAAATATAAACTTAGGGATGTCCTATCCCGTATTGCCTGTCATCATGGCAATCTGCCACAATTCATTATTAATATGACAGGATTGTTTGCCCTTTATGCTACAACAGGCTAATTGCTGTTCTTTCCTGGAACTGACTCCTGTTTGATGCTGAAAACAGTGATAGTCCAGAATTCTAAAATGTCTGTTGTCGAATTCTCTTTCATAGGGCAAAAGCGCACGGTCGCTTCAGCCTCCTTTATTCCCTGTTTCAGCCAGGATTCAGCCAGGATCGTTCGAATGTGCATTCGCCGAATGTGCGTTCAATCCTGGCTGAATCCTGGCTGAAACAGGGAATAAAGGGGTGGAAATGCATGGTCCCTTTATCCTCCTTTAATCCCTGTTTTAGCCAGGATCGAATGCACATTAGGTGAAACGCATGTGTTCGATCTTGGCTGAATCCTGGCTGGAACAGGGATTAAAGGAAGATAAAGTGACCATGCGTTTTTGCCCAAGGAGGCTAAAGCGACCGTGTGTTTTCGCCCATAGTGTGAGAGCAAGATGTACATTCCAGGTGCAGGATGTGGCGGCTTTCTCTCTCTCTTTTTTAAACTTGTGATAGAGCTGATTAACTTGGGGGAACTTTTTTTCCTGTACCTGTATCTTCAGAGGACTGGTTGTTATGACTGAGGTGATAAACTCTTTAAAATGACCTTCCTTCACTCTCAAATGTGCATCACAATTCTTACCAAAAGACTTCCAAAAAGTTTCTATCCAAGTTCCATAATAAATAAATCAAAAGAATACTCCCCCTGGCAATTTAATGGCCAGACAAGAGTCAAGGCAGCAACAAGGGAATCACTGTAAATTACAAGGGGGGAGGGAAGAGAGTGATTCGGGAACACAAGGTCTCCATATGTCTCCATACACGTCCACACAGACTCCTGTGTATAATTTATAGATAACCCCATGGAACAAGAAACCTGTCTCTAAAGATGAACACATGCTGTAAAGGTTACAGAATGGGTGGCTCCCCGTTTCCTCATGCAGCCCTTTTCTCACGGTCTTCTGGGAAACAGTTTGTTTCCAAAAAAGAATCAATTAACGTTTACAAGGCCTCTTGCCATTGAACCCTGAAATATTAATCCTCATTCCCCCATCTACAAAGTGATTTTGTTCTAGCCTCAAGAGCTTTGAGGAGCTACAATTTTTATTCTTCTAGTTGTTGTTCTGGAAACTATTTTGTCAAGAGGCTGCAGGTTCAGCAAGAGTGGAATGGAGACCGTGAACGTCCATTTTTTAGGGATGATTCATTTTCAAATGTATTGCCACCCAACACTTTCTCGTTACATTTTTGTGGGGGGGGGGAGTTGTGTGGATTTCAGTAAAACCTCATTCCAAGTGCATTGTACTTTTAGATGGGAAACAAAGCTGCATTAAATTACTCTCAAAATAATTTACCATATTTTCTAATATGTGCTTCCTTGTGGGCTTCCTATTTGCTTTCAATGCAATCAATAAACCAATATTCAGTCAGAGCACATGAATTTAAGCTGATTTACAGCCCATTCTTGAGCCGAAAGGACAAAAGTCCTTAGGAGCCAGGAAGGGGCTGCACCAGCAACCAGGCCCCCTGCGCCGGTGCCTGTGCCACTTACAATGCCCAGGGTGGCACGGATGCAAGCAGGGGTGTGTGCACGCCATCCTCCTGATGCTGCTTCAGCAGTGCCACCCAGGGACACCATACACAGCCTTGTGCCGCCATCTGAACGGCTCACCTCTGTGCACAGTCCTCCTGGGGGCATTCCAGGGGCATTCCTGGGGCGGTCCAGGGTAGGAACCGTATTTAGGCAGCCTTCTAAGCCCTTTCAGCTCGGGAACACTCCCTTTTCCCTTACTTGCAGTTATTTTTGAGGTGGCGTAGCCCCATGGAACCCTATGGAGCTGTTCTACGGGACTTGCAAGTAAGGGTAAGGTTTCGACTTCAATGGGGGGGGGAGCTGTTACTTTCTGATCCAAATATATGCTTGTGGAAGTATTTATCACTGAGACCAATAGGGAAATTGTATGTAGTTAAGACTGAAATATCTTAAAGTTGACTTTAAGTCAACTATTCTGAAGTTCTTAGAACATATTGGACTGGAACTTGCCATTCTGTTCCACTAACAACAGAGCTTTTTACTAGCAGAAGACATCCTTTGCTAATCTAAGAGACTTCTGTCAGTATAAGCCTCTACTCCACATTTAGCTCCAAGGATCCAATCCAGAGATTCTCCCTTACCTGCTTCCCATAATTTTCTGGCAGTCACTATTTCTTCTGGTTCAGTCAGTTGCATTTCTCATCTGGTGGAGGCTTGCTTTAGGAAGGCACTGACATTACTCTTATTTCACAGACTGTGTCAGACAGAATTATTTTTTGGGGGAAGATCTATAAAGATGGGAAGCTATTGTGGCTACTTTTAATGTCTGTTGAAAAAGTATTAATGTATTTTATTTTATTTTATTTATTGTGAATGTGTAATTTTTGTAATCTGCCTTAAGTCTCAGTTGAGATAAGTGGACTAGAAATACTTTGAGCAAATAAAATACATATTAGAAAATTTGGATACCATTAATATCAGTTTGATGATATGCATCCATATTTTGAACATGAATACCCTAACTTATGTCTTAGGAAGAAATCCGTCAGTATAAATGAACAATTGAAATCCAACAGTGCCACTATATGTACCACTTACATCTATAAGACTTTGTTTATCACTGCAGTTATGCTCCTGAAAACAGAGCGCTAAGTGAAGCAGCTCTATAAAAATGTACTGATAACTCTGGTTTTAATGGAGATGCGTTCACAATAACACTTTTTCTTACTCGTGAGTGAAATATGAAGTGGCAGCAGGACAAATGGGCTATCACCAGCTGACTGCCTTTGTTAGGCTCCTGTGCGGTGCCCTGGCAGTGGCCACTTTCTCTGCAATTCCCACAGCTCCTACTGAGGCCCTGATCCTCAACCGTGCACATTTTTTTATTGATCTGCAACATAGATGGCAGTGCTACGTCACTTTTGACCCAGTTGTATTTAATTCTGGCTCAGCCAATCATGCTACAGAGCTGCTGTCCATCCCCCCCCACACACACACACACATTTTATTTTAAAAATTACACCCTAGACAAAGAGTGCTATAATGAAACAGCTTTACAGGAAAGCTTTATAGAGATATTATAACAGATGGACAGACTGATGATGATGATGATGATGATGATGATGGTGATATGATGATGATGAAGAAGAAGAAGATGATAGACAGAGAGACAGAGAGACAGAGAGACAGATTGATCGATTGATCGATTGATCGATGAATTTGGGATTTGAGCATTGGAGGCAGCACTGTCACTGACTACTTGCCATATCATTACCACATTTTAAAAATCCGACTTTTAATTTTATTAATAATTTCTGTGTGTGCTTTGTTTAAGTTCATTTGTTTCTCAACTGCTTTGACTGTCATGGTGTTCTGGAATAAAAGCCATCAAGTCTCAGGAGATGACCCTCAGGAGATTACCCTCCAGCTAGTGTCTCGGTCTTTCCCAGCCACATGACCTCCATCTTGCATGGATTCAACTTCAGCCAGCTCCTCCGTAAAAATTATGTTAATCTCCAATTCATTTTCACAGAGAGATAGTGCATTCAGCCTTAAATATGTTTGTTCCAATCACCACCTTAACCTTGAACAGCATTCTTATTTACATGATTTTGTCCTAAAAATACAATAAATATTTTACTCCTTTATAATTTTTTCTTAGCTGGTGGCATTGCCATGTTTTAATGGTCATGAGCACAGCATGAGAGCTTTACAGCATCAGTATGCAAGGATCTAAATGACAAATCATTTTTAAGAAGTTGGGGACTATAAAATTATCAGCATTTTTTAATTCTTTACCATATTGATTTTCACGCTGTATCCTAGGAAACCCCTGGAAGTCATCATGGACAAATTTTTCTGACTGAATGTATAAGTCCCTACAAGTAAAATACTGCAGGAATGCATATTAAATGTTTGAGATTATGTTCTCCATTCACATGACCAAAGCTGAATATGCCTGTGTGAACCTTGTGGGCACCTTACATCATTCTCCAGAATTCTTTGCAAAGTGCATAGGTTCTACAACAAGCATTTGTGTGTTCCTCAGCAAGCAAATCAGTGCTGAAACTGAATGCAGAAAATCGGGGGGGGGGGGGTAATTCTTCACCAGAGTGTATCCAACCAATTTTTTATTTATGTAGTACCATCAATGTTCATAGTACATTACATACGGAAAGACGGGTCCTTTCCTGTGGTGATGGCTGCCAACTTGGAAGGCTTTAAGAGGGGAGTGGACATATTCATGGAGGAAAGAGGTATTCATGGCTATTAGTTAAAATGGATACTAGTCATGCTGCATACCTATTCTCTCTAGTATCAGAGGAGCATGCCTGTTATATTGGGTGCTGTGGAACACAGGCAGGATGGTGCTGCTGCAGTCGTCTTGTTTGTGGCTTCCTAGAGGCACCTGGTTGGCCACTGTGTGAACAGACTGCTGGACTTGATGGGCCTTGGTCTGATCCAGTAGGGCCTTTCTTATGTTCCACAAGAATATTAGTATCTAAAATCTGACACTGAAAATAACACAGTGAGTGAGATGCAGACAAAAAGTGAAGATTCTCAATTCATTGATTATATGTTGGACATATAAGAATTGTCAAAACTCTCTATATGTCAGGATTTGGTACTTTCATTGGAAAGTCACTGATCTGTCTAGCTGGCCCCAACCTTGGTTCATTTTAGAGCAGTTTTGTACCTTTAGAAATTATTACTAATGCACTACATGCTTTTAGGTGTTTTAATTTTTAGCCACCCATAAAAGGTCTGGACTCAAAAGTCCCAGTACAGTTAGCAGTCCTTTGTGCTGGGAACTGAAACAAAAGACTTCTGAAGATGGAGACATACTATGATTATTTTGCTGATTTTGCTATTTGACATGGAGTATCTGTGCATGTGGAGCAGTAAAATTGGCAAAACTCCCCCTAACAAGGTTTTAATGTGAGAAAACTGATTTGTGGGAGGTAGGAGCTCTGCCTGCCCCTGTGGCACCATTCTGAGCCCATTTCAGCTCTCCTTTTGTTTTTTAAGAAGCAGTTCCCAGTAGCTGTTGTGTGGCTGCAGGCCCAGGAACACGTGAAAACATGTAAAAAAATAACATCTACTTTGACTGTTAGTGACATCATGGAACCATTTTGTTTCATAAAACCTGCAACCATTTTCTTGTGAAGAAGCTCATTTGGGTTGCCATGGTGAAGTCACACACTCCCATCAATATATATAATTCTCAACATGGCCAAATGTGGTTACTTAAATCTTGAGACTGGAGTCATACATAGACAAGTCTGATCTTTCTACAAACAGGAAAAACACTGCAGGTTTGCAAAAGTCTAACTTCCTGACTGAAACCTTAAAAAAAAAAAAAAACCAAAATAATAGAAGAAGCACCTACAGCTTTAAGAATTGAATGCCCTCAGTGACCGTTGACAGGCAACTACAACAGTATTGCCAGCCGTTAAGCCCAGGTTTCTGTCAGTAAAGGGCAGGGGGATGGGGCAGGGCCATTTCCAGGGCTTCTTTAGCTTTTAAGGTAGAACTCATCTGGGGCAATGCTGGCAAGAACCAGCGGGTGACTTTCCAACTCACCTGCATGACTCACTCAGACCTGGCTGCTTGCTGCTGTTCAGCAGCAGCAACCCCACAAAAGCCAGAATGGTGCAGTGGTCAGAGTTTCAGACTACAATATGGGAGACCAAGTGTCAAATCCCCACTCTGCTATGGAAGCTCAATGAGTGACCTTGGGACAGTTACACATTGTCTGCCTAACTGACCTTACAGGGTTGTTGTGAATATAAAATGGAGGAAAGGGGAATTATATAAGCTGTCTTGGATTCCTGTTATACCGAAAGGTGAAGTATAAATGAAGTAAATAAATAATAAATATAGCTGAAGATGAGGGGCAGATAAAAGGTAGGTTTGTTGGTGGGTGGGAAGGAGAAAAGGAAGCATGGAAAGATGAGGACAGGGGTTGTCAGAAAGAGGGGAAGTGGAAATAGTGTGGGGAAGGGGATACAGGGAAAATGAGGTACCTCCACAAATCCTTGCAGGTTCCCAACTGTGCAAATGGATGCAGCCCAGCAGCTCGAACCGGTGGTGGATCTACTATGAAACTAATGAAGTTTAAACTTCAGGGCCCCTAATCCCGGAGAGGCCTGAAGCAACTTTTTTTTTAAATGAGTGAATTTTTCAACAAAATTGAAGGAGTTTTTTAAAAAGTGTTTGTTATTAAAATAAGGCTATTTTAGTGATAGAATCATAAGCCAATGGGCTGAAGTACTTAATATTGGCATTGAATATGCTCTAATACCCATTTCATATGGCCTCAAAATGTCCCTGCAATTGGTCAGATTTCAAAATTTTCTCGGGGGCTTGCAGCGCCCAAACCCCCAGCTGTATGTGCTGGCTGAGCTTGCCAGAATCTATTCATAGCCTACATTTTGGAAGCTGGATCCTCGAATCCTTCGTTGGTGCACGGCTTAATAGTTCTGTAGCTCAGCCCTTAGGCTAGAGCCAATCGGAACCATAAAAAGACATCTGAATTCTCAATTCAGGCTGCACTCGTCTCGCTTGTGCATTTTAACACCAAAAATCAGATTTTCACCTCTTTATCCTAACGAGCCCCCTCTGCCGACCTTCTGCCTCTCTATTAGAGAAGGCACCAATACATCTGCCATAGAACAATCCCACTGAAGAAGATAACAGCGGTTACCCAGACCTTGCTGCTGGTTGCGGGGGCCCCCATAACAGTTCAAGCTTCAGGGTCCCAAAAATGTACATCCACCACTGGCTGGAACCTTGCAGAGTTTTTCTGGGGGAGAGGCTGCTGAGGGAGGAAAGGAGGGAAAACTGAAGACTGGGGGGGGGGGCAGATAAAAGTTAGGTTGACTTGTGAGTGGGAAAGAGAGAAAGAAACAGGAAAAGGGGAGAGACTAAAGGAAAGAAGAAATTGTGGGGGAGGGGGAAGTGAGATGCCCCACAAGTCCTTGCAGGCCCCTCACTTGCCTACATCACACAATTGTTGTGAGGATAAAACCTGTCACCTTCAGTTTCTCTTAGGAAGGGTGAGATCCAACAATTACAACAAATACACAGGGAAAACTGTATACTCTTGTTCTGGCTGCTAGATCCGGGTGAATGTTAGAGTTAATATTCAGATCTCTGTGCAGTTCAGTTTTGGATCGCTGTTTATCAGATGTGTCCAAATTTCATCAATATATCTGTTGCATCAGAGATCTTTGAATGAGGGAAACCAGTCCCTGATATATGGAGGCCCTGAAACATTCCCATCTTTGTCCCTTGTGGTAAACATGCTGTTCCTGCCCACCCACCAACGCACCCTCTGCAACATATGTTCTCTTAAATTTTTATTGCAAAGGTTTAAATATCTTTAAAATAACTCCGTAAAAAGAAACCTCTCTAAATGTGTAACAGATGCACAGACCGCAGGCCGAGAACTGTCATCACGCCTCCAAAGCTGCATTTTCACCTGCTCATGTGGTATACACCTGTAAAGTGTTAGCTGGCAGGGCATCAGCTTGCTGTCTTTCCTCAGTTCCAGGGTGGGCGCACTTTAATGATCCGTCGTATGTGACCTTAAAAAGAAACAACCCTTTGTTGTTTTTAGATCAGATGGGCAAGTCCTGACTAAAACAAATAAGAGATGTCATGTTAGATTAACTTATGGTTGCAGCTGCCTTGGTTACCGCACACTGCAGTGCCATAGAGATGTTCATAATAAAACCATTTCTCTCTCTCTCTCTCTCTCTCTCTCTCGCTCTCGCTCTCTCTCTCTCTCTCTCTCTGTGTGTGTGTGTGTGTGGCTTGTGGTAGGGAAGCATGTCCCATTTTAGATGATCGTGCATCTACCAATCACAGGACAGGTTGCATAAATCTCTTGTCACATGAGCAATATGTAAGAAACTGTTGAGGCAATTGAATAAGTGCCTATTTGGTTGTTTAAACAGAATCTACTGAATAAATATCAATTATTGGGATTTCAAGTAATTCAGTCTATAGCTCACGATGGGTAGCCATGTTAGTCTGTCAATAACAGTAGAAAAGAGCAAGAGTCCAGCAGTGCCTTAAAGGCTAACCAAACTTCTGGCAGAGTTTGAGCTTTCCTGAGTCACAGCTTACTTCTTCAGATACAGCTAGAATGTGAGTACATCTATCCTTAAATAGAGAAGAATGAATTAGGACACCCAGTTTTGTTAGCCTTTAAGGTGCTACTGGACTTTTGTCCGTTTTTCAATCTATAGGGTTTGATATCTCACTTTCTAGAGCTGTGTTCTGGTGTTAATCAAAGTATAATGAATGTGTGGTGAAGGAGCGCCAGGATCATTTTCACTGTCCCTGTTCCTGAATGGAGCCTATGTGCCTACAAAACCAAACATATATAAGCCCTGTATGCACAGCCTAGAAATCTTGAACTTTCTATGGTAACAAAACCTACACACATTTACCTGCATTTGCATAGACAGACTCCACAAAGGACTCCTCCTGCACACAGGACCTTTGAACACATGGATGTCGGGGCAATGCCAGAAGGCCTTAACCTGATCACCTCCCTACATGCATTAACACTGCCTCAATATAGTTTACAACCAGCTTTCAAGCATTAAAGCAAACGTAGATCAGCCCTTATGAAGACAGGCATTTCATATGATGTGTCTCCAGATATTGTTGTGTCTAAATCTGTTATTTGCTTAAAAGAGAAACAAGGCAATCCTATGTAGAAGTGTTCCAATCTGATGCCATTGAAATCAGAGTCTTCACAGTGCACTCATCTACAAAAGAGGATCATGGATGTGCAAAGGTTTGCATTGGCTTCAGTGTGGATGTCTGAAACATAAGCATGTTTCATATCTCACTGCTGTTCAAATGGCCACCAGGGACATTGAATGTATTCCAACTAATGTAATCTTCCAGGGCTCTGCCTCGTGTAGTAGTTTTTCAGAAGATTAAAGCTCCAAAGCTAGAAGCAGGGCTATTACTTCAGTAGCCCTGGAACTATCTTCCAGAGGAGGTTTTGCATTATCATTTGGCAGCTGATAATGGAGAAAACAGCAGCCATTATGTTGTTCTCATACCCCAAAATAAAGACATGAGATACCAAGTTATGGGTCAAACTAGGTCTATGAAATATCTCGTCTGTATTACTATAGTTTTACTTTTTAGTGTGGAATATGCTAAGGCTGCCAGCATTTCTGGGCAACACCTCCCTGACTTCAAATTCAGCCAGCATTGCTTCAAGCTTTGTTTATCCCAGCTTGCACAGAAAATCGTGCTGAGAGGTGCCAAGCCTCATCTCCTCTGCCCCATGCTTTAAAGTGACTAAAGGTTTGACTGATGCTGTTCAGTACCAAGGGAATCCCCTCCAGCTGCACAACAAATGATTGGCTGGTTCAGAAAAAAATCTCCCTTCATAATCAGATCCCTCAGAGTGCTTGCCACGTATCCCTGCCTTTATATTAGTAACCCACAATATTTGTGCCTACCCCACTATAGCCTAAATAGTCAAAAGACCACACCTGTGAGCTTGCATTTACCATGCAAAGTAGTAAAAAAAAAGGCCCCGTTACAACCAATAGGAAGGAGATCCAAAACAATAATCCAGTCATACTTCTGAATTTAAGCAGATCATGAGAGGGAGAGCAGGAAGGGTTGTGTCAGTGCTTGGCTCTTGTGGCCCTTTCTTACATGTCCAGGGAAATGCCAATTGCCACTTTGGGGCTAGGAAGCACTTTTATCATATTTTGGACATGAAGCAGGGGTCACAAGGTGTGGGGGGAAGGTAGTTGTGAATTTCCTGCCTTGTGCAAGAGGTTGGAGATCCCTTCCAACTCTATGATTCTATGACTCAATGATTCTGAAAGGTGACCAGCTAAATAGTATAAATATCATAAAGATAGGGTGAATGGAAAGAAAGTAGCTGTAAAAAAGCAATGGCTACCACATACAGAGTTGCCAGATTTTTTGTTATGGCTCTGTTCATATCTTTACTTCCCCTCCCCCACACCATCTGTCACAGACCATCTGGGGTGCCAATTCTGCCACAGACCTCCCTTTTTGGGAGGTTTGTCAGGCCAGGATCTAGGAAGCCATCAAGCTAACCAGTTAGCTTGGTTGCCAGCCTTTAGTTCATCAGAAAAGGGAGAAAATCCATTAACAGATTTTTTCTCCTACAGAATAAAAAAGAGAATTCAAATAGGTGAGGTGTGCACCTTTATATATATATATATATATATATATATATATATATATATATATATATATATATATATATATATATATATATATTTGGGATTCAAGTTTAATAAACCTGTAAATTTTCAGATAATCTTTCAAAAAAAGCAAAACCCCCATTCCAATATCTCCACCCCCCCCACCCCGGCTTTTTTCTTCTTCAAATATCCATTTTTTAGGTCTATTAAACTATGGAAAAACTTTGTGGGGCTCTGGGAGGGGGGGGCTAAAGGTGGAACCACCAAATTTGCAGTGTAGATGCAGGTGACTCTCCTTAGAAGACCCCCCCCCAAGTTTGGTAAAGATTGGATCAGGGGGTCCAATTTAATGGGCTCCCAAAGTGGGTGCCCCCATCCATTCTCCATAGTTTCCAATGGAGAAAAAATGGGGCCCCATAAAATGTGGTTCTTGTAAGGAGAGTCACAGCAGCTATGCTGCAAATCTGATATTTCTACCTCAAAAACTGCCCCACCCAAAGCCCCACAAATATTTCCTAATAGTTTCCTTATGCTGGGAAATTTATCTCCATGATTCTCAGCTCTGACATAGCTCAATGGTATGACAATGGGAGATTTTTGTGAGGCTCTGGGGGAGCTGTTTTTCAAGATAGAGGCACCACATTTTCAGCATAGCTGCTGGTGACTCTCCTTACTGGAAGCCCTGAGTTTGGTAAAGGTTGGGTCAGGGAGTCCAATTTTATGGGCCTGCATTTTTTTTGTCCAAATGGGAGCCCATAGAATTGGGCCTCTGACCAAGGCATTTCTTCACCAAACTTGGGGTTTTAGGTAAAGAGAGTCACCAGCAGTGGTGAGGCAAATTTGGTGCCACTACCTTGAAAAACACCTCCATTTTTAGTATGACAGCTTCTAAGGCTTCTAAGGTTGTCTCCTCACACTTCTTGGCACTGTAGACCCTCTTTTCCCCTGGGGCTTTCTCTAAAGCTATTTATTCCACAGCTTGGTTTGGCTACTCTTTCGCCAAATGTTCTTAATGGAGTATTGGGGTAAAAAAGCTATTCCATGATCCCACTGACTGTCCATTGTGCTGGTCTTTTGTTCTCTATCATTTTCTTGTTTTAAGTGTCTCTGCCGTCTTTGGAAAACTTTGTTTATGACAACATTTCTGCTGTGGGCCAGGGCATTTCTAGTTGACTTGCTGTCTGTTTGAATGTCTGCACCCTGACATCCTGGCTCAGCACATCATAGTCTAGTTTACACAAAATGAATTTCACACAAAGTCCACTTCCATTCATATTACAGGTGGTTCATGACATGCATACCTACTCCACTATGTGTGAACCTGTGCCACATACATGGAGTGAAATAAACACATATGCATTTAGAACATGTGTTTATGTCTGTGAGATGCACATCTGTATAGCGCTGAATTAGATCCAAGTAGGCCTATAGGAAGTGACCCCTCTTTTGGAGTTCAGGCTGTATAAAGGGCAGTAAACATTAAGCCACTTTAATACTAGTTTACATTTGTAAAGCAGATGTGGCTTTTGAGATCCCTGAGATCGCTGAATTACAGCTTGTGTGTCTAAAGAGTTAACAGTGTGCAATGATTTAGGCACTAAATACATACCTAGAAATAGCTTAAAACGCTGTTGTAAAACGCAGTTTTAAAAAATGTGTATAACCACAGAATTGTGTTGGAAATTGACATGAGGATTTCATGGTACCCAGCCACCCTAAGCCTTTTGTCTCTTTGTCAGTTCTGCTTACAAGAACTTACTAGGCAGGATTGTTGGTAGGGGTGAAATCTGACAGTTTAATACTCAAAGTTGTCGGCATGCAAGACAGCCTTTGCTTTTTACTATGAGGCCCAAAACTAACATTTTCATAATAATTTTCCAGTATCAAAGTGATAGGTTTTTTTTCCACCCAAGACAGCTGAATACTGCAGAACTGTATAACAATCATCCTGTGCCAAACATGTGCTATGTATATATTTTAACACCTTTGATAATAATAAAAAATGCATGCTCCTAGCCACTTTAGTTCAATAACAACATCCTTTGGTTGATGTGTTTTGTTTTCCTTTCATATTATTACGAACCTGTGTTTAATTCTCAGTGCCAGGTTGGCTTTTTAACCTTTCTTTCTACATTCCACTAGTAATGTCTGATTAAGAAATTTAGCCTTTCAAGTGCTATTTAAAAAATCCAAGAAATACAGTAACACAATACCATGGAAAACTGATATAATCTTTTCAAAACTATAAAAATTGGTCACCCAGAGGAACATCTGCATGGTAAAAATTTTAAACAAACTGCAAGGGAATCAGATAGCCTATAAAGAACCAAGCTCCTAGGAAACCCATTGGTCAGCTCACATTTTTTGCTGTCATCCTGATTCAGAAAGGACTATCTCTCTAAAGCCTATTGCTCCAGTGTTAGTTACCAGCATCTGGAACAAATTCTGGGATGAAACTCTGACATTTTTAAAAGGAAATTCAACCTTACAATAATCATTCCTTATATCATTAATATGGCAAAGGAGCCAGATGTGAAAGCATGAAAATAAAATAAAAACAAATAAAACAAAACACATTCCCTGATATCTGTCAAATCCCTAATGGGCATCTGTCTGTGTTCTCAGGTCATTGGTATGTTTGTTTTTTTAAATATAAACATAGAGCTAGAAACTACCTCAAGGGTCATCTAGTCCAACCCCCTGTACAATGCAGGAAATTCAAAGCTACCTCCCCCCCCCGCCCCCCAATGACCCCTGTGGTATGCCCAGAGAAAGGCAAAAAAAAAAAAAAAAAAAAACACCTCCAGGATCCCTGGCAAGGAGGAAAATTCCTTCCTGAATCCCAAAGTGGCAATCAGCATTACCCTGGTCATATAAGAAAGTGTTGTAATCACTGATATTTTCCTTTCAGTGTAAAGCTTCCACTATAGCATAACGAGGCTTATTAGATCCCTTCTCAAAATAAAGTCTGGCTCAGCAACTTTTTGAGTTATCAGACTTTTGAAAAGTAGGCATCTCCTTAGCCGAAGATGGCAGAGCATTTTTAAAATTAAATTCAATAATTTACCAGGTTATACAGGAACTCCATACTCCCCCCCACTTGCACTAAATATAAGGCAAAGGCAACCTAGGTCTGTGCAGAAAAGAAATATGTAGCGAACTTGCTATGATTTCAGTACTTGCATGTTCTAGAACTTTATAAATAAGCTGGTTGGTTGATTGCTATTTGAATAGGTAGATTATATGTGTGTGTGGTGAAGAGGCTAAGAGCAGTGGATTCTAATCTGGAGGACCGGCTTTGATTCTCCACTCCTCCTAATCTGGAGGACCGGCTTTGATTCTCCACATGCCTGGCAGACTCTAATCTGGTGATCTGGGTTGGTTTCCTCACTCCTCCACATGAAGCCTGCTGTGGTAATTTTGATGGGAGGCAGACATTCTCACCTTGGTTGGGGGTCCCCTTATGCCTTGCCCCCATGTGGCATGCCCATGTGCACCCCATCTGTTCTGCCATCCCAGGGTGTTCTCCCCAGCAGACAGGCTGAGAGATGCAGCTGTTCATCAGTTGGCAGATTGGCCACCCTATCCCAGATCCAATGTCCCAAGCCAAGTCAAACCTCCAAAGTTGTAATTAATAAAAGTTGTAGCCTTCTTATACTCCAAAAATGTGTTGTTGTCCTCAGTATTGCCACCCCCACTCTTGGCTACCCATTCACCACTGGGGCCACCATTTCTGGTCCCCAGAATTACCCAAGGAACCCTGTGGAGGTGGTGCAACGAACTGGGGCTGGCCATCATACCCTGGATATGCTGCCTTCCTCCCAGGGGCCTCTGTGGCTTTTGCTGGCCCCTATAGTCCTGCTCCACAGCTTAGCCAATCAGGATGCTGTCTGGGCCAGCCATGGGGGCAAACCCAGGTGGGTGGGCCTCAGTAGGCTAGTCCCCCTCTGGTCTGCCTGCACAGTATAAAAGTGTTCCCTGGTGCACCAGCTTCACTCTGTCTTTGGCTACCTTCCCACTTGAACACATGAACACATGAAGCTGCCTTATACTGAATCAGATCCCTGGTCCATCAAAGTCAGTATTGTCTACTCAGACCAGCAGCAGCTCTCCAGGGTCTCAGGCAGAGGTGTTTCACATCACCTGCTTGCCTAGTTCCTTTAACTGGAGATGCCGGGGAATGAACCTGGGACCTTCTGCATGCCAAGCAGATGCTCTGCCCCTGAGCCATAGCCCTTCCCCTAAACATCCGCTCCCTTGGTTAAGCTGGTGTGGGCTCTTGACATTTATCTACATGGGTTTTGCTTTGCTGTGTTTGTCTTGCTCTCTCATCACCACATGGTTTTGGATTGGGCTGGAACCCTTTGGGGAAGAGATTGGGCTTGCATGCCCGTCACCCGGGTTGGGGGTCGCCTTAAGAGACCTTGGGGGTGGAGGCTTCTGGAGGCATGCTCAGCTTGGGGAGCTGTTGGGCTCACCCCCAGGTGGCAGGGGGTACACACAGTGTCATCTGCCCATGTGACCCCATCTCTTCTGCTATCCCAGGGCATTGGCTTCAGCAGGCAAGCTGAGGGATGGGGCCTTTCATTGGTTGGCAGATGGGCCGCCCGATCCAGATCCAATGCCCATGCTAAGACAAACCTCTACAGATGTAATCAATAAAAGTTGTGGCCATTTTTATACCTGTTGTCCTCTGTGTCCCCCACCCCCCCAGCTCTAGGTCACCCATTCACAGCTGGGGCCACAATGACCTTATTGCATACATGAGAGTCGAGGCAACTCTGTATTCACTGGGCCTTATTTGCCAGTCACAAAAACATTGTACAATTGTCCATGTCTAGTTATCAAGAAATGGGAGGATTTTATTCCATGTGCAGAATTTAGGCTGTAGAACTGTAGATTGTTGAATCTACCGGACAAAGGAACTTAAGCAAAACAATGCTTCTGCATATGTGAAGGACCATGGAGAAGTTGTGCACTTATGGAGAGCTTTGTTTGATTGTGAATCTTGTTTACAGCACAGTGTTCTGAGGTCTCAGAAATTTGAACATATCAAAGAAATGTATAAATGGAGATTGTACACTCACACACTGTGATTCATGTATAATGGGAATGGGGGAAGAGAAAGTATTTGATAGCTTGCCAAGTAATTCAAAGGTGCCTCAAATAAGGGCCCTAAAATGGTTATGTGCAAATGTGAGATGTATGAGAAACAGACGAGGTTAACTATGTATGCACAAATGTGGGATGCCGGATGGCCTTCATATAATTGTAAGGCAGTAGGGGAAGGATAAAAAAAATGGAAGCAGGATGCAAGAGGGAATATACTGTTTAGATCCGATAAAAGAAAAGCAACAAAGGATCCCAACACTTTATGTAACTTAAGATGCATGAATGTTAGAATTCAGGTACAGCTGTTAGGCCTCATGAGTAATCCTGAAGCACTGCTAAAATATTCCCACGAGCAGTGACTTTCAAAAGATCTGCATCATGTAGCCCCAATACAGCAGCTCCAGCATGCAGCATGGGAGCTCTGATGTGAACCCACAACTCAATGGAATAACATTTTCCTCATTTACTTTTTTCACATTCCATGTTTCAAAGGAAATCTCCCTGGATAAAGGGCAGCTCTTGTGTGACCTGGGTGAACCATGGTTACTGTGGCTAACCATGCAGCTGCTGCCCTGCTGGCCAACTCTACAAAGCTGGGAAAAGATGTGATTTCCCAAGGCTTAAGTCCTAATGGACACTAATGTGGAAGCAATCCCCATTGAACATGGTGAGACTTCTCTCTGATAGGATCCAATGGCTCAATACAAAGAAAAAGAAGAAGAGTTGGTTTTATATGCTGACTTTCTCTACCACTTAAGGAAGAATCCAACCGGCTTACAATCGCCTTCCCTTCCCCACCCCACAACAGACACCCTGCGAGGTAGGTGGGACTGAGAGAGTATCACTAGCCCAAGGTCACCCAGCTGACTTTATGTGTAGGAGTGGGGAAACAAATCGAGCTCACCAGATTAGCCTCCACTGCTCGTGTGGAGGAGAGGGGAATCAAACCCGGTTCTCCAGATCCAAGTCCACCACTCCAAATTACCACTCTTAACCACTACACCACGCTGGCTTTCCAGAAACACTGGTAAGTGTTGAACATGGTGGCACTTATCTCTGATAGGATCCAATGGCTGAATACAAAAAGGAGGAGGAGGAGGAGGAGGAGACGGAGAGTTGGTTTTTATATGCCGACTTTCTCTACCACTTAGGGAAGAATCGAACTGGCTTACAATCACTTTCCCTTCCCCACCCCACAACAGATACCCTGCGAGTTAGGTGAGGCTAAGAGTGTGTGACTAGCCCAAGGTCACCCAGCTGGCTTTTTGTGTAGGAGTGGGAAAACAAATCAATTTCACCAGATTAACCTCCACCGCTCATATGGAGGAGTGGGGAATCAAACTCAGTTCTCCAGATCCAAGTCCACCGCTCCAAACCACCACTCTTAACTAGGGCTGTCAAAAAAAAAAAATTCGGTACAGTTCGGATTCGGCCGAATTTGACCCTTGTGGGTTTGGTACGTGCCGAAGTCCGAACTCCCCCACTTCGGATCCCCGGTAATTCGGGGGGATCCGGAGTTCGGGGGGAAATTCGGCCCCAGCGCGCCTTCAGAGGGATTCCCTGAAGGCGTGCGGGGGCCCTTTAAACTGACCTGCGCCTCCCAGCTGGGAGGCGCAGATCAGTTTAAAGGGCAGCCCGCCCCCCTTCAGCGGGCTCCGCTGGAGAGGCTCGGGCTGCCCTTTAAACTGATCTGAGCCTCCCAGCTGGGAGGCGCAGGTCAGTTTAAATGACAGCCCGCGCCTCTCCAGCGGAGCCCGCTGAAGGGGGGCGGGCTGCCCTTTAAACTCATCTGTGCCTCCCGGCCGGGAGGCACAGATCAGTTTAAATGACAGCCCGCGCCTCTCCAGCGGAGCCCGCTGAAGGGGGGCGGGCTGCCCTTTAAACTCATCTGAGCCTCCCAGCTGGGAGGCGCAGATCAGTTTAAAGGGCAGCCCGCCCCCCTTCAGCGGGCTCCGCTGGAGAGGCTCAGGCTTCCCTTTAAACTGATGTGAGCCTCCCGGCCGGGAGGCTCAGATCAGTTTAAAGGGCAGCCCGCGCCTCTCCAGCGGAGCCCGCTGAAGGGGGGCGGGCTGCCCTTTAAACTCATCTGAGCCTCCCAGCTCAGATCAGTTTAAAGGGCAGCCCGCGCCTTTCAGCGGGCTCCCCTGAAGAGGGGCCGAATTTGCTGAATTTATTCACGAACTCCCGAACTCGCTGAATTCGGCCCCCCCGGTTGCCCGCCAGTTTTGAGTTCTGATCCGTCCGAACAGAAAATCACCGAATCAGGGGAAATTCGGTTGATTTTCAGTTCGGACCGAACCGAATTGACAGCCCTACTCTTAACCACTATACCACGCTGGCTTACCAGCATCACTGGTAAGTGTTGCTTTTGGAAGTCTGATTGTGGCACAGTTTTTTCACGTGATGTGGCAGTTTCTTCATCTGTAGCTTCCATTGTGAAATCTTCATATGACTAAATCCAAGCCTAACATTGCCAAAATTAGTGGTCAGCCTATCTGAGCTTAAGTTGAAAGGCAATTTCCAAGCAAGGTGAAGGCAGCAAACAAGATTCATCTGGAATAAGCAATGTCAAAGATAAACCAAGGCCATTAATTGATTACTATTAAAAGAAAAGTGCAAGGAGGGGGATGCAGATTCAGGCGGAGAGGATTAGGCAGGTCAAAGAGCAGGAGAGATGGGAAGTAGTTCAGCAGGAAGGCAACTGTGCTGGAGAAGCAGCCCAGAACACACATAACCTGTTGCTTAGGCAAAGAACTGTTGTCTGCATTATTACCTGGAGATGCCAACCTGCTTCGGGATGGGTCACACTTAGGGTTGCCAACCTTCAGGTGGTGGCTTGAGATCTCCCACTATTACAACTGATCACTTGGAGATAGAATTCAGTTCCCTGGAGAACATGGCCCCTTTGGTAATTGGACTCTATGGCATTGAAGTCCCTTCCCTCTCAAAGCCCCGCCCTCCTCAGGTTCCACCCCCAAAATCTTCAGGTATTTCCCAATCCAGAGCTGGCAACCCTAGCCACACTATATATAACAGACAGCCTCGGAGGAGTCAAGCCTTCAGCGAGCTGGAACAGTGGAATTTAGTGAAGCCTGTCACTTATCATTGGTTTGTTTGTATCTCCTCTTTTCTCACAACAGCACATTGTCATCAGCACCATCAAATCTGGATCGACGCCTGATGCTTCACTCCACTTCCTGTGGCTGTGGGTTGCCTGCTTCTTGCCACTCCCTTTGGATCTGTGCGGCCCTGGCCCTCCAGAATGCTTTCTGCACAAATTGTTTCAAGGGAGATAAACTGAATCTTTTTTTTTTCTGGTTCTCCATCTAGTTAGAGAAAGAGTTGATGAGAAGACATTTATAAGTTTCTTGTACGAATGCAGAATACATTGCACGTTTCTTTGAATGTAATAGGGGTTTTTTTTATCCATAGTTGACAGAAACATAACAAGGGTGTAGAAGAAGGCAGTCTTACATTTGTGTGTCATTCCATCAGAGCTGGTTGATTAGTGAGGAAGTCACTAAAAGTCACTAAACTAGTATGCTCATCAGTTAGAAAACATGCTGGCTTCTGGATAAGCTCTGAAGGAAAATATTTGAATGATTTCTCTGAGCCTGCCTCTGAGTTTACCGATGCAGATTTATGAACTGGCTTTCTATGACTTTTCACATTTCTCTCTTTTTCTTTCCATTCTTTCTTTTAAAGAAATGTCAGTTGGGTATGAGATTAACATTTTGCGTGCTTCCTGTAACAAACATAAGAGGCTGAGGTAGACGGAATACACTGCACATTGCAAGGTCTCTGTGTTTCACATGAGGCAGCACAAATTCACCCTCTTCCAGCAAGATAATAGTGTGCTGATTGAAAAAGTCAAACTTAAGGTTTAAGGAAAACATGAGACTGCCAAACTCACAGCAGAGGTGTGAAGCAGAAATTAATTAATAATCAATAACGCTTTGGCATATGGGACATTTTAATAACCTGATATCTATTTCTCTTCATATTTTGGTTACATAAAATGAATTTAGGGTAATTCATTTAAGCAACTCCTGGGTGATGGGCTTCAAAGAAAACACTGACTACACTATTCTCACACTGAGCAAGTAATATCTATATTGTCCTGTCCTGGGTTGATAAAGTTGCAACCAAGTTGCATCTATTTATTTGGAATTAAATTATGAAACAACCATTTTCTATTGCAAAAAAAAATCTGAGTGTCTCAAGCTCTACAGGGAAACACCTTGCATTTTGATCCTTCTTCCCCAAATGTCTTTAGGATGGAGTATATAGTAAGATCTTCAGTAACACATGGGAAATGGAATTACAGATTATGGCCACAGATTAAAGTGCATTTAAACCCACCGATTTTAACAGGATTGAATATATATTATTTGGTATAAGATTATGGCTGACAAAGCCTTATATGCACAAATAGGTTATGCTTATTGTTAGCTGGAGTAGGAAAAGTATCCTCTGTGCACATGGCATTACATCTGCTAGCAATAAGAGACTTACATATGTGGGGCTCTGATCATAGCCAATGTGGGTAAGATTGTAAGTAGTCAAAATTTGTTAATATGTGGTACCAAGTCTGGAACCTGGCACAGAATCTAACAGTGTAATCCTAAACATGCAGAAGGTCCCAGGTTCAATACCCAGCATCTCCAGTTAAAGGGACTACGCAAGTAGGTGATGTGAAAGACCTCTGCCTGAGACCTTGGAGAGCTGCTGCCGGTCTGAGTAGACAATACTGACTTTGATGGACAAAAGGTCTGATTCAGTATAAGGCAGCTTCATGTATTCATGTGTTCAATACATGATTCTAACCTCTTACCACAACCCAATACACACATTGCAAACTATCTTTATTTTAAAAGCAGCTTGTAATGTGACATCACAAGGATTGTTTTAGTGGAGAAAAAATATATAAGGTCCACTTAATTTGTTGAGTCAGTGTTTCTTTGGATTGTGGTTTATGGCTGCAATGTTGGGTGCACTTACAGGTATGCAAGTAAACATATTCCATGAGACTTAATATGTGCATAATTGCAAGTTGAACTGTAGCTTAGTTTGCTCTGGTAGGAGCTGGAATTCTAAAAAGAAACATAAGAAATTCCTAAGTAGTCCAACTTCCTGTCACGACCATAATCCTAATAAGGGTTTCCTGCCTTTGTAGAGAGTCTCCTTGATAGTGTGGTAATACATGCAAGAAGAAGAAGAAACACCAACCAATCTCCCCCTTTTTGTTTTAATCAAACTATAATATAGAGAGGCCACCAAGGAAGTACTCCAGGTTCAGAACATATGACCACAGAGCAATTTCAAGTAAAATAAAAGACGAAGGCTTGCAAACTGCAGCATTCCTCTGGTTTCCATTCTGCTCTGTACATGACCATTTGTTATTAATCATCAGTTTACACATTAAATGCAGTGAGTTTTAACAGTAAAGCAAGATATTCCATCCTAGCAACTTATATTAATATTTGCTTGAATAATCTATTTAAGATGATGTCTGACCAGCAATGTGGTCTCATTGGCAGTACTCCAGACTCCCAGCTGATGGTTTTAATATGGTTTGTCCTCTGCTACTTGTATACTATGTTCCAGATCATCTTTCTTTGGATTGGTCCATTCTTTTCTTGCAAAATATCTTCCATATTCTGGTTAATCTCTGAACATTTCCATTCATTTCTAACTATAGCCTTGGTCAGGGAACTCAGTCAGGACTGTCTTCTGCTTTTGTTTTCATATTGCTCAATCGGTATATTTTGCACATTACAACTGCTTCTGGGCCAAAATATCTAAACGCCGTGATCAAAACATTAGCCCCATGTACATGTTCTTACTTCATTGCTCTAAACTGTATTAATGAGAATGTTTTTGCTGAATGATAATACCCATCTATTGGATCATTTTACACAGTCTCAACCATAGTGTTCCATAAGCAGGATGCCCTGCAGAAGGTGCCTGCATAACTTTGAGAATGGGACTGGACTACAAAAGAATTCCACTTTTATAGGTAAGTAGAGTCAAGAGAAGGTGCTCACCCTCCATCAACACCAAATCAGTTCTTGCATCATTCTCATTCTCTAATAATTCTCATATTCTAATAATCAAGTGTGGGCCATAGTATGGATACCTAAGTCTGTGGATCAGACCCACATTGACAGAAAACAGATAGTTCTGTAAACTTGGGGGGCGGGGGACAAGCTTGAAGAAAAATCTGCAAATCCACCCCACCCTAACACACTTCCCACAGTAAAAAATAAGCAATGACAGTATTATTATGAATTCCCCTTGTAATGGTACTCCTTTCTAAGCAATTACTTAATGAGTAGAACTGAAATCTACTCTTCAGTTCGAAGACAGAGTCTTTACTGTTCGTTTTCATTTCCTTCAGATTTATAAAAGCAGTTATGGAAAACAATGCTGGTTGGGAAGGCAGAATGTTTGGCTGGAGTTGCTTCACCAGCTTTAGATGGGGTTAAGCTCTCTTTAGTAGATCAAGTTGAGCTTGGGGGTGCTCTTGGATGCAGCCTTATTGGTGAATAAACAGGCCAGCACTGTTGCTAGAATCTCCTTCTTTCCATTACATCTTGCTCATAAACTGACCCCTTATTTAGACTTTGCAGGCCTAGCCACATTGATCCATGATAACATAATCTCTGGATTGTACTACTGTAACACCCTCTATGTATAGGGTTGCCAACCTCCAGGTACTAGCTGGAGATCTCCTGCTGTTACAATGGATCCCCAGCTGATAGAGATCAGTTCCCCTGGAGAAAATGGCCGCCTTGGCAACTGGGCTCTATGGCATTGAAGTCCCTCCCCTCCCCAAACCCCACCTTCCTTAGGCTCTGCCCCCAAAACCTCCCACTGGTGGTGAAGAGGTACCTGGCAACACTACATTCCCTCCCTCCCCAAACCCCGACCTCCTCAGGTTGCACCCCAAAAACCTCCCGCTGGTGGCAAAGAGGGACCCGGAAACACTATCTATGCAGGGCTGCCTTTGAAGACATCTAGAAAATTTAAATTTGTGCAAAAAGTGGCAGTGAGACTCCTTTCTGGGGATAGCTGCTCAGAACATATAACTCCAGTGCTGTGTCAATTACACTGGTTACCTATTTGCTTCCTGGCCCAATTCAAAGTGCTGGTTATTACTTTTATCATCTTTAAATCCCTTTAAAAATAAATAAAGCCCTTCATGACCTAGGGTACTATAGAACTGTGTATACTCTCATGCACCACATTCCTCAGACAAGTTCTCTTCATGGTGCCCTCTCTTAATCTGGCAACAAACAGGTTTTTTGTGGTAGGCCCAGTCCTTTGGAATGGCTTACCAGCATGTGTGTGTAGTTGATGTAGGGTTCCTCTTGGCAACTGACAGGGGTGGAGGTGGGGAGGAACTTACTGGCAACAAACTTAGGCCTAGTTCTCTGTTGTCAGCAACACAACAACATCACTTCCTTCATGCACCAGAAGTGACATCATCACATCACTGACGACTGTGGGGATACTCTGGTATTTGGGCAAATCTCTGTGGTAGAAACGGTTTTTATCATAGAGTTTTGCTCAAATACCAGAGTGTCCCTACAGTAATCAAAGGCATGATGACGTCATTTCTGGTGCATGCTGGAAGTGATGTCGCCATGTTGCTGACGACAGAGAACTAGGCCTAAGTTTACTGCCGGTAAGTTTCCACGCTGGCTGGCTGGACTATGCCAGGGGAGGGGCTGAAAAGTAGGGGACCCACTGCTTCTGGCAGGGGTCTGGGAACCCTCTGGATGACATCTTTACTTGCTGCATTTAGGAAGGCATGTAAAACCATTTTATTTCAAAGGAGATTTGGTGGAAGTTGCATTGACAGTTTTGGCTGCATTTTTTGGTTTCGCATGTTTAAAAATCAGCAAGTTTTTAATCTGTTGCTGTTCTTAATTTGGTAATGGGTTGTTGTAATGTGCTGTGCCCTTGCATCCTGTTATTGCATTATTGGCTGCCTTCAGTCTAAGGAAATAAGGCCATATAAAGATAAGTGAATACATTTGTACCTTTTGTTAAAATAATGGGAGTTTTCTATCATCTGGATATTGAAATAGATCTAATGAAATATGCCTAGGTTAACTGAAGACCAAATCCTGCTCAGGCTACACTTTCATTTAATGAGTGTATATGGACTGCAGCCGTGATCAGCACAGACAAGACAACTACTATGAAGTGCAGATTCTAGCCATTTGGCTCTTAAACTTGTGGTGTTCCCACAACAAAATCTATTGAGATATATTGTGCTTTGTACACTCTGTTCCTTTTTGCTGGCTTATAATACAGCTGCTATATATTATCTTATACACTGGGCCACAAAGCTGCATTCTATAGGCATGATTGATCCATTACGGGCATCTTTCCCCCCTCTCATTCACTGCCTTTCAGCCTAATGTTTGGGGTCCCTGTTCTCAGCCACTTGTACATTTCAGCACTTGAAACATACCAAGAGGGACAATCAGCTAACTAATATCTCTGCCCCTCCTCTATGTTTCTCTAGCTTTCTCCCCAATCCATTGTGCCCACCAATTGTGCTATCATAAAGCTGAGAGTTGAGGCCTGTTTTGTGGTGGTGGAGGGCTGTGCAATCACAAGCTTTCTTGCATACCACCCCCCCATATAGTGACCCCCCTCCCTCCTCCCTGTTCTTATCATGAGAGCCCATTCAAGGGAAAATTACACCAGACTTCAATGTGGGGCGGGGGGGATGTGTGTCCCTCTGTTTCTGAGCCTATTCAGCGCAGCAACCACAAAAGGTGAGAACTGCAGGACAAGCCTCTTCTGCTTTAATTGTGAAATGTTTTCAGCAAGTAGCGAAAAAACCCTATTGAGATCGGGTGGTCCCATTTCCCAGAGACAAGCAAGTTCAATAATACACTGGTCAACAGAGTTACCCTATCCTGAACAAGCTTTTGTTTTTCCCAAAAGGACTAAAATAACCACTTGGAGCGGTTAAACCAAGGCATGGCATTTTAATACAAAAATGGAAGTCTAGTATATTTTGCTTCTCCATCACAATGACTGCCCTCAATTAGATCGCTTAGGTTTGGCAAATTGGTTTCTGCAGAGGCTTCTAATCATAAAACATCATCCATCCATATTTGTAGCAAGCTGCTTTTTCAGAGTTGTTTTTTTCTCATTCCCATAGTAACAACAAGTGCCTGTTCTGGCTTTCCGCCACAATATAATATTCAAGAATGTTCTTTTCATCAGTTTTTGAAAGAGAGAAAGGTATGAATATTTATATTACACTTTACATTTTGATAAGCTGAAGTATGTGCTGGCAACCTCTCTATTTTCTCTCGATTGAAAATCTGAATTTTTATTACACCAAGGACACCTAATGTAGCACTTTTTAGTGCTGTTTATAATGATCTCTAATTTTGAGATAATTTGTAATGGTCCAGGTCTCCCAGGGGGATTCACTGACAAGTTCAACCACACAACCTTCTGGTTTCAAATATGGAAATTGAGTGGTTAGAAAGGACTCAGTTCATCCATTGTACCTATTCAAGTTGTAGAGTGGACAGCATCTTATGTTGGCCAAAGATTAGTTGTGATTCATCAGTGCTTCGTTTAAAAAAAACAAAAAACAAACAAAGCTATAACACATTTTGCCTCACATAAGTGTGGTTGGATTAGAAGAATCTAGGTGCTCACTTTTGAATCTCCAAAATGCAGAGGCTAGAAAGAGATGCTGAACTCCATCTAGTCCAACACCAAAACATGATCCTTTGCACCCAACATCCTTGCTAGATTAGTCCAGAAAAAGCTTTGAGGAAAAAGTAGGTTTGTGCAGAGAATTAAAAGAAGGGAGGAAGTTGGTTTAACAGTTAGAAAGGGAAAGGCAATTCCAGGCACTTAGGACTAGTAGAGCAAAAGACACACACACACAAAAGGAGACCTATAGCAATCATTGTGCAGACAGCAGCAAATTAGTGCACAAAACGTCTGCAGTGGTTGTGCACCGTAGTTTCATGACTAAGGTTCAGATGGCATATCCTCTGTCCTGGTTTTTTTTTTTTTTTTTAAATACAGATGGGATATTTGGATTTTCCTCACAGCAGACCCAGCTAAGAATTAAAATGCATGATGAAAGCATTACTTTCTATGGGCTGTGCATTACAGGAAGTCTTATTGGCTTTAGAATTTACGATTCTATAAAATATTTTATAGAATATTTTTCATGCATTCCATTCATGAAAAAGTGTCTCTCCATACATGGAGTAAAAAGAGCCTTTCAACTCTGAATTGTCCTTCAGGAAGCCTGACCTTCCTCACTAGACGTCAGGTGCTAAAAAGGAGTTGCTTCATTACATAACTGTAGTATAATCCCAGAAAGGCATCACCCCTGTCCCTTCGGAAATCTCTGAGAGCTGCAATACTGTTGGCTCCATGGTTCATATGGGGAGGCCAGAAACCTTCGCCTCTTCACCTCTACCACCAGACTGTCACTAAGGCTGCTTCTGCATAAGGATCATTTGTGTTTCCCCCTCAATGTCATGAAGAACACAAAGGCATTTTATGCAGCAACAGGTCCTTCACACAGAGATATTATCTGTGCTTTCCTGTCTCGCCTGCCATTTACACTTGCCACCTGCTTGCTGACTTAACCTTTAAAATGATATCTGAAGTAGGTATATCTATTTTTTTTAAAAAAAGACCGTCAGATGCAGATGAGGCTCTGTAGTGCTTGGGAGCTTTGGGCCAAACTACACATTACATTGTTCATGACCTAGCCACAGGTAGGGTTGCCAGGTCCCTCTTCGCCACCACAGAGGTTTTTGGGGCAGAGACTGAGGAGGGCAGGGTTTAAGGAGGGGAGGGACTTCAATGCCATAGAGTCCAGGTGCCAAAGCAGCCATTTTGTCCAGGTGGCTGGAGATCAATTGTAATAGCAGGTGATCTCCAGCTAGTACCTGAAGGTTGTTCAAAAAAACACAGCTGTATGGCTTATATGTTCTTTCTCAAACTTACTACTATTGAAGAGCTTATTGTTATGTTACCCAAAATAAGGTGTTGGCTATAATAAATTTTCTTATGCCAAAGTCTTTTTTATATAATGTTGTAAATCAAAACAATTTTATACAACAGTTATAATAACTCAAATTGCTGCCAAACAGCCTTTATTAGCACTTTGTGCTTTAAACAATTCAAATCTTCACCATAAACCAGTGGTGGCGAACGTATGGCACGCGTGCCAGAGCGGGCACTTAGAGTCCTCTCTGTGGGCACATGCGCCGTCGCCCCAGCACAGAGTTCGCCTGAGTTCGTTACTAGAAAGCCCGAGGGACGCGGGGCCAGGATGCTTCCCTCCCCCTCTCCACGCACGCCTGAGGGCATTTCTCACATCACCTGCCCCTCTGCCCAGCAGCCCAATGGGAGCGCTTCCTCCCTCCCCTGTCACATGCGGCAGAGTGGCTCACATGCCGGGTGGCTCACATGCAGCGTGTGGGTGCGGCATGGATGGCAGCCTGTTGAATCTGTGGCGAAGGTGATTCCCTTGGTGGGGTTGGAGAGGAGCTAGGTTGGAGGGGAACATAGCTCACAGCATGGCATAGCTGGAGGGGAGCAGAGCGCTCGGGCCACAGCGCGGGCTTTGCGATTAAATTGCCGTGTTGGCACTTTGCGATAAATAAGTGGGTTTTGGTTGCAGTTTGGGCACTCGGTCTCTAAAAGGT
Organism: Euleptes europaea; assembly: GCF_029931775.1. Lineage (NCBI taxonomy): Eukaryota > Metazoa > Chordata > Lepidosauria > Squamata > Sphaerodactylidae > Euleptes > Euleptes europaea. The sequence continues at coordinate 74,333,092 of NC_079313.1, forward strand.
TCGCCATCACTGCCATAAACCAAAAGAAATGATGGGACTATAGAAGCCAGTCAGTGACTGCTAGATGATCCTAAAAAACCATACAAACTACTATCCTTTTGGAAGAAATTTATTTAAACAATATGATTTTGAAGCAATACAAAAACGGCCAGGGGTGGCTGAAGAAATTTCTTTTGAAGCAGCACTACTCACCGGGAAGCTGTCCCATCTAATATGAACTACATGGACTGTTTTTGTAATTTCTTTTGGTTTACGGTGAAGATTTGAATTGTTTAAAGCACAAAGTGCTAAGAAAGACTGTTTGGCAGCAATTTGAGTTATTATAACTGTTGTATAAAATTATTTTGATTTACGACATTATATAAAAAAGACTTTGGCATAAGAAAATTTATTATAGCCAACACCTTATTTGGGGTAACATAACAATAAGCTCTTCAACTAGTAAGTTTGAGAAAGAAAATATAAGCCATACAGCTGTGGGTTTTTTTAATAACATATTCTAGTACAGCTAAGTAATTATTGTGGGTTGTGACTTTGTCAGTTCCTGGAGGTTGGCAACCCTAGCCACAGGTCTTCACAGCCATATATAAGCTGTGAGTTCCCAGTGGCTACACCATTTAAAAGCACTGCAGGGGCCCAATTTGGATTGGGACTGTGGTGTGGGGGAAGGAGGAACTCCTGCCTCCTCACATGCTATTTTCCTGAGCTGAAATGGCCCTATGGGGGCATTATTTGCCTTGCAGAGGCTATACAGGCAAGCATTCAGTGCACGTGCAGCTCCCTCAGTGGGGCAAATAATGTCACCCAAGGACATTTTGGCTAAGGAAAAAAGCACTGTAGCCCCTGTGCTACTGCCCCAATCCAAATCAGACCCTGCAGTGCTTTTCAATGGAGTTGCCACTGCAACTCAGAGCTGTAATATGGCTGTGAGTCCCCGTGGCTAAGTCATTAATGATGTAATGTTTAGTTTGGCCCTTACTTCCCAGCTGCTGTCACCTGACTGTAAGGGCGAAAACGCACTGTCACTTTAGCCTCCTTTATTCCCTATTTCAGCCAGGATTCAGCCAGGATCGAATGCATGCGTTTTGCCGAACGTGTTTTCAATCCTGGCTGAATCCTGGCTGAAACAGGGAATAAAGAAGGCTAAAGCGACCAGGCTTTTTTGCCCTAAGGAATTAGAGATGGGTCGGGGGACCCCAGCCCCAACTTTCGCAAAAGTCACATCTTGTTTGGCTCCATATAAAGTCCTGTCTCAAATCTCAGAGCATTTGCTAACTCTGTTACACAGTAGTACCACTTAGAAACCACACTGAGGTCTTGATAGATTGGCCCTACTCTTCCTCCTTAGCTCTCAGGGCAATGTTCCTATGTCCCAGTACCATCCCCTTCAGTAGATCTGTGCTATTACCAGCAATGTAGCAGGGAAAGCAACAGTGCAATTTCTTTCTGATATGCAGTTAGTAAAGGCTTTAAGAGAGCCGGACTTGAATTCTCACTCTGAAAGCTTTCTGCCCTCAGGTATCATCTGCTTTGGGGCTCTCGCCACTATATCTTAAGTAAGTGAGAGCTTGAGCCTTTGCTCAAGTCTTATAGTTTGAAATTAAGTTTCAACATGTTCACCTTTTTTCTATTGTGATCTTGATAGGGAGATGCTTTTATGTATTTATTTACGTTATTGACAGCCTGCCTTTCTCTTTGAGACTCAAGGGGGATCACCCAGTGTAAATCAATATGACTAACAGGCTAGGACATCCAATAACAATGCAATGCATTAATCTGTACTTCTAGGGAGCAGCTGTTCGTTTATTTTCCATGAATTTTTCCTTCCCTTTCCTATTCCATTTAAAAAAAAAAATGTTTTGTTGACTTTTTCATGTTTTAATGTGCTCTAATCACCAGCTGTGGCAGGAGCCCCATGGCGCAGAGTGATAAGCTGCAGTACTGCAGTCCCAAGCTCTGCTCACGACCTGAGTTTGATCCCGATGGAAGTTGGTTTCAGGTAGCCAGCTCAAGGTTGACTCAGCCTTCCATTTTTCTGAGATCGGTAAAATGAGTACCCAGCTTGCTGGCGGTAAAGGGAGGATGACTGGGGAAGGCACTGGCAAACCACCCCGTAAACAAAGTCTGCCTAGAAAACGTTGGGATGGGACATCACCCCATGGGTCAGGAATGACCCGGTGATGCACAGGGGACCTTTACCTTTACTTAATCACCAGCTGTAAGGGAACTATATATACCAATTACTGTTTAGCATTGTTGGGGGAAAATAGATTTGAACAAATACCATACTGTATACTGACTGTATAGTTTCATGTCTTGAATGCTTCAGCAACATCACTGTAATCAGTTACTTCTAGAATCCCCATAGCTCCAGTCTGTGCAGCATAACTTTCTTCATTATGATATTCTACAATATTTTCCTCTTTTTTAACTATTTGCATTTCTGGGTCTTGTGTTTGTAGAGAAAAGCTGATGTTTGTTGAAGAATTTATTCCATCTTCATTGCCATTATCTCAATGTCTGATAAAAGTCTGAAAAAAATCCTTAAATGTTGCAACTAGAATACCATTTTTCAAATAATGTAAATGTATGCAAACATTAGTTTAACATATATGTATTATTCAGATTGAAGAAACTGCAGTTTCTTGTCCCTTTTTTTTAAAAAAAAACTACATTTCCTCTAATTCAGCAGTTCCCAAACTGCGCTCCATGGAGCACTTGGTGCTCTGCAAAACTTCTCCTAGTGCACCATGAAGAGATTGGAAAGAAAAATACTACTGTCATTCAGTTTAGTAAATAGTTGCTTGGTGAAAATTGGTGCTCCGTGATGAATTTCTCTCCTGAAAAGTGCTCCATGACTCAAAAAGTTTGGGAACCGCTGCTCTAATTCTATTTTTAAATGCAGGACATGGAAGCTATAATATGAGCTCTCCCACTGAGTGAGAGAAGCTTGCCAACTCCAGTGTTCTTGCTGAGCAAAGCCTTTTCTCCTCAAGTATTTGCCATTAATTTGGAGGAATTAAAAAAAAAAGAAGTTGGAAGACTTTATAATGGATTTAGCAACTTTACATTTCCATTTCCAGTTTCACCAATATCCAAAGAAGAAAGCCAAAGAGGCAGCGTGGTTTTAGGTATGTGTTGGTGACAAGGTTTATGGAAGCAGGGGGCTCAAGGATCAGCCAATGCAAAACAGAGGAAGCCTTTTGATCTTGCATTTGTCTATATGTAGTTAATGCACAAGCTCATACACAATTAGGGTTGCCAACCTCCAGGTACTAGTTGGAGATCTGTTCACCTGGAGAAAATGGCTGCTTTGGCAATTGGACTCTATGGCATTGAAGTCCCTCCCCTCCCCAAACCCCACCCTCCTCAGTCCTCGCAGGTTCCTGCTTGTGTGTATGTGCGTATGATCACTTTTCTGCTGAAACAGTTAGGACTAGGGTTGCCAGCTCCGGGTGGGGAAATACCTGGAGATTTTGGGGGTGGAGTCTGAAGGTGGGGTTTGGAGAGGGGAGGGACTTCAATGCCATAGAGTCCATTGCCAATGTGGCCATTTTCTCCAGGGGAACTGAATTCTATTGCCTGGAGATCAGTTGTAATAGCAGGAAATCTCTAGCCACTATCTGGAGGTTGGCAACCCTAGTTAGAACCCACATTGAGTAACAATACCAATTGTTTAATAAATTATTACCTTTAAAAATCAATAGTATACTTAATACAGACAAACAAGCCCCAATCATACAGCCTTTGGACTGACTCATACCCCCCCAAAGAGCGCTTCGCTGGCCCCAAAACCATCCGGCTTTCCTCGATCAGGACCAGGACCTTTTTGGCTCGAGCTAGGGTTGCTGGAGATCTCCTGCTACTACAACTGATCTTCAGCCAATAGAGATCAGTTCACCTGGAGAAAATGGCTGCTTTGGTAATTGGACTCTAGGAAGAAGAAGAAGAGTTGGTTTTTATATGCTGACTTTCTCTACCACTTAAAGAAGAATCAAACCGGCTTACAATCACCTCCCCTCCCCACAATGGACATGCTGTGAGGTATGTGGGGTTGAGAGGGCTCTAAGAGAGCTATGACTAGCCCAAGGTCTCCCTGCTGGCTTCATGTGTAGGAGTGGGGGGAAACCAGCCCAGTTCACCAGATTAGCATCTGCCGCTCATGTGGAGGAGCGGGGAATCAAACCCGGTTCTCCGGATTAGAGTCCACCACCCCAAACCACCCCTCTCCAAACCCCATCCTCCTCAGCCTCTGCCTCCAGGTATTTCCCAACCTGGAGCAGGCAACCCTAACTCTGGCCCCGGCAACATTCAGGCTCTGTGGGAGCAACAGACTCTATGCCCAGCAACATTCAGGCTCTGTGGGATTTAAAACAATTCCACAGGGCCTGAAAAACTAAGCTGCTCCACCAGGCATATAATTGATAATGACACCGACAGTATTCCATCAGTAGTCCATCTAACTTGCTTCTCTCCCCACCCCTCCATCTTTTCCTCTCTGCTATGCGCCCACAAAGAATGTAATTTTGTTATAGGATTGGTGTTTTTAGTGACATGTTAAGGCATTGGAGTTTTAAATTCTTATGAAACTATATGAAATGTTTTAAATTGTTTTAGAGTGTTGTTAGCTTCTTTGAGCCTGGCTTCAGCCAGGAAAGATCATCTTATAAATCAAAATAATAATAATAACAATAATAACAAGAACCACAACCACAACAACCCCAATTCACACTGAGCAGAAATGGATTCATCAAGAAGAAGAAGAAGAAGAAGAAGAAGAAGAAGAAGAAGAAGAAGAAGAAGAAGAAGAAGAAGAAGAAAAAGAAGAAAAAGAAGAAGAAGAAACCCTAAAGAACTCTGTTTTACATCCTAATTGGAAGGTGATCGTGATAAGTTGGGTGTTAAGGTAGAAATATATATAAATGGATAAACTGGGAATGATGTTCTGAATTTTTATCTTATAACCACCTCCCTCACCCTTCACTGGTTAACCTAAAACCATACGAAGGGGTCAAATGTATTTCTTTTGGTATAAGTGGATTCTAAGGAATGTGAAAGTTGTCACTCATGACATAAACAGTAAGAATTTGTTCAGAGCTACCTCCCAGCCTGCTTGAGGTGTCCAGGTGTTATTCTCCTCCTGTTTTGGTTCTTTGGTTATTAAATAGGAAAACATTTTGTCCACCCTATAATCACACAGGGCACCAGAGGTTTCAACAAAAAGGACAAATTGCTTATATTTATTTCTCTGGAAATGGTTAAGTAAGGTTTAGTAAGACCTTTGAGGCTTGAAACTATTTAGAGATATAACACATAGCTTCAGCTGGGCACAAAACATAATAATCTCATAGGTGACTGGAATGCAAAAGTGGGAAATAAAGCAGAATCAAATGGTGTCTGAAAGTTTTGGTTAGGAGCACAAAACAAAGCAGGAGAGCAACTCAGAGAATTCTGTGAAGACAACAATTTGTTCATTGCGAACACATTTCAGGCAACCAAAAAGACAATTGTATACATAGACCACACCGAGTAAAGTGATGCTCAAAATCTTGAAATGAAGAGTGTTTCGATATATGGAATAAGAAATGCCTGATGTTCAAGCTGGATTCGGAAAAGAAAGAGGCGCTAGAAATTATATTGCAAATTCATGTTGGCTACTGGAGCATACGAGAATTTCAGAAGAAAATCAGCGTGTGTTGTGCCTGTAAATGGGGGCAAGCTAATATCCATGTTCCATCTATGACCAAGACAAGGTATAATCAGCATGTGGGACCATGACAGGTGGATGTCAGCAGGGCTGCTGTGGACTCTAGTGCAGTTGCTATATGCTTAGCTCCTTGAAGGATCTTTTTTGCCATTTCTTTTCTCTATTGAGAGAGTGCAGGACACTGACTAGTCTCATCAGTGTCACACCATTGTCGATGATGCACTAGCTTCCCAAACTAAACACTGAGTGGCACACTTCTTGTATCAAGAGACCTTCGACTGGGGCTATTTTAGAGATGCTCAGGTAATGACTTCTTAGAGTGTTCTTTACTTTGTCATTCATCTCCACTGCAAACTATCATGATAAAAGTGGAAATATCAAGTTGAATAAGGTCACACTAGTGAGGTATAGTGGTTAAGAGCGTCAGACTCTAATCTGGAGGACCAAATCAATTCCCCACTTCTCCACATAAAGTCTGCTGGGTGACCTTTGGGCCAGTCACAGTTCTCTCAGAACTATCTCATACCACATGGAGGCAGGCAATGGTAAAACACCTCTGAATGTCTTTTGCCTTGAAAACCCTACAGTGTTACCATAAGTCAGCTGTGACTTGCTGGTACTTTCCCACCACGTGGTTTGCCTGCTTATACTTTTTTTATTTCACAACTCCTCATCTTTCTAGAGCCTTCTGTTTAGCCAGACTGAATGCTAACCCCTCTGTGGTTATGCAGGGCAGAATTTTGAATATACCATACCCAGACAGGACCTGTCCTTGCTCTTCTGGCTCTATTGATTCATTAGCTCATGCCCTCTTGGAATGCCGCTTTTATGAGGAGCTTCAATCACATTATATCTCTCCCCTTTTAACATATAAATCTAATGCCTCTGTGTCTGACATAATGCCTTTTTTACTAAGTGACAGGGATCCCAAGGCTACATTGTCAGTGGCAAGATTTGTTTCAGTCCTTATATCCCTCAAACATTAGATATATGCTGCTCAAGATCAATGAATCAAGGAGCTTCTAAGGGATAAAGGAAAGGTACTTTCCACCACCCAACACCTTCAATAACACATTCATATGAGAAATTATAATCAGAATGTGGTACAAATTCCAAATCAGTCAGATTTACCGACTATGCTTTAAATTTTGCAAATAAACCAGAATAACCGGTGAAGTGGATTAATTTTCATTATGAATTTTGTGATGTTGAATCTTCAACAAATAAAATTCCTTCTCTTACATTTATTTCTTCACAGGTTCAACAACATTATTTTATCAGTTCTTGGTTTCCTTTTTCCTTTTCCTTTTATAGTTATGGAAAGAGAAGAGAACCCAGACTACTGTTACTACATTTATTGGTAGGATCAGCAAGCTATTTTCCTTGCCCCAACTATGAACTCTTGGAATGGAATCAATTAGTTAAACATTATCTGCTTGGCTTTAATAAAAGGCTGTTCAACAGAGAAAAGAACTTACAAATGGCAAAGAGAATAGCTTTAGTTTCAGGGATTCCTCAAGTACCATTTTATTACATCAAGGTAACAATTTGATAACAATACGTTTTATAGTCAGCTAGATATATCACTTCAGGTTTGAGGGTAGCACAAGGAAGGAATTACAATTGCATATTGTTTTATGAAATCCTTAGCATTCTCCAGCATTTCAGATTTTAGAAAAAGCACTCAGGCAACTAAGGACAGTGCAAGTCCCACCATTTTGATGATTCTCTTGATCACCACTTTTCTTCCTTTAGGATCTTTGTGGTTACAGATATCCATTGACACATGAGGGGAAGGAATCATTGTGCAGTGGCACAACACATGCTTCTAATCCCTGACATCTCTGGCTAAGGATACCCTAGACAATCACTGCTTATGACCGCGATAGGTGGATGTCAATAGTGTTGCTGGAGAATCTAGTGCAGTTGGTATACTTTTACCTCCTCAAAGGGTCTTTTTTGCCATTTCTTTTCTCTATTGAGAGAGCATGGGACACTGACTAGCCTCCCCAGTGCCATATCAGTGTCAACAATGTGCCAGCACCCAAAGCTAAAGATTGGGCTATACAGTTCTGTACCAATAAACCTTTGACTGGTGAAAAGATTGAGTTTGCTAGACTGACTAGTGGTTTAAACAGTAAAAATAAATAAATTAGTGCCACTTCTTGATATCAAGTTAGCAGATGTTAATGAAGATTAAGAGCTGAACAACCTGAGGAAAAAGGGTGGTGAAAATTCATCTTTTACCTTTGTTATTCTCTCCAGCAGTGAAATATAACAAATTGGTTAAAGAATGTACTGGGTTACATGATTATTCAGTATCTTTAGTAAGTTTCCCATATTGCATACTCACCGATTCCTGAATCAACTCATAATATACAAGCACTGGGAGCTCAGTCTAGTTCTCTGGTTACAGAGCTCAAACCAGTCTCTGTTCTTTCCATACCCTGTCCTTTTTATGTATGTTTACCTAATGGCTTATACTTGCTCCCCACTACCTCCCAATTCCTTCTCTGATACAGAGGTTAACTTGGAAGTGATTTTTAGAGATATTTCTGCAGTTTCCTAGCAACCAAAAAGGGGTAAACTCTCTTCTCTTACCCTAGAACAGGGGTGGGGAACCTTTTTTCTGCCAAGGGTCATTTGGATATTTATAACATCATTTGCGGGCCATACAAAATTATCAACTTAAAAATTTAACCCCTCCATTGTCGCCACTTCCGCCCTCAGCCCTCTTGTAGTACAGAGGGAATATGTTTCTCCATGGCCCAGATGGGAAAGGGTTAACACAGTTTCTTGGGTGGTCCTGGCAGCTCCATAGCTAACGACTCTTCTGCAAGGGGGGGAAGGTTCCCTTTCTCAGCAATACAAACTCACATCCACTTTGAATAGAGGCTATTCCTGTCCGCAGGTGGGGGTGGATCACCAGTCTTAGATCCTTCTGAGCTAGAGATCTGCCAGGACCCACGAAGGGACAGACCAAATGATTTCGTGGGCCTTAAACTGCCCCCAGGACTGACGTTCCCCACCCCTGCCCTAGAACCTGCCAAACAAAATGATTAAGGGACAAACAAGAATTGGATGCTCACTTTCTCTAGCTGGGTATGTGGCACAACCACAAATAAACTTCCAAAATAATAGCCGGATTTGTTGTTCATGAAGCTGGGGGCAACTCTGACAATCACTCTATCAAGCTATACGTAAGAGAAATAATGAAGCCTATTGAGTGGTTGAAGGTCTCTTATGTCAATATATATAGCAGCACAAGACTGTATGGAATAAATTCCTTGGTCCTGTCATGTGTCTTATTTCTAACATTTGGGATGGTCAATCCTACCTTTTCTGTCTCCATCCAAGTCAGCATCTCTTATGTTAAAATGATGTCTGATGGATTATGTGAAGAAGCTGGAGTACTGTTGCCACTCTTAATACTTTAGGCAAAAAAAGGCATTGCATCGTCATGGAACCATGACTCTAGAAACGCACAATTAGAAACTTACAATTGTATTTTTACATACTGTTAATGGTTCTAGCACATGCCTCATGGTTTAGCCAAATTCTCAATTCCTTCTTGCTTGAATTACTAGGTTTCATTTTCTTTGGGAACAATAATCTGTTCATGTTTTTACAGCTCTTTTATAAACTTTCCATCCCAAACTACTAATGAAATGAAGTGATGTGAAAAGTGTCAAATAAATTCTGTGGCCAGTAAGGGGGAGAAAAGGTCTGGGGTCAGTTACAGTAAAGCAAGCCAAGCAGTAGCTATAGAAAGTGTCAAGATATTGAAGCAAGACTGTGGGAATTCCTTGGAGGACCTGTTCTGTAACAGAAACAAGGAAGCAAAGATGTTAGAATTTTGAATGTTCCAATAAAGGTTGTTCTAATCTTTTCATTTAAATTTGTTCATGATTCAGTGTAAAATATTCAATATTTAAAACTTTTCCATTCATGAAAAATTATCTAATATATTTCATTGTTACTAAATCTAAATGCCAATAAAATATTTGGGATACAAAATAGTATGTGAGAGCTTTAGCATCATGTTTCTGTGATATTTGGGAACACATAACTATGCACTCGACTGCAGTCTGTGTTCCCTCTCAATCTAAGATCAGATTTTCATTTCATTTTTAACAAAATGAGCCACCTTTTCTAACATTGTCAGCAATGTTATATTTGCATAAAGAAGTTCCTTTTCCCATTTTAGTGATTCCTCCCCCCCAATGATTTCCCTAAAAGGGGTTGAAATTGTTCCCTTATACAGGAAACATTTCTTACTCTGACTTGGCTTCGTCTTTCCTTAGTGATTTTGCCACATAACAAAATTTGATAGGCTAATAGTACCATTAATTTTCTACATTTTGCCACTGTTGTTTCCCTTAAAAAATTTTAAAAGTTTTTTAAAATAGTAATTATTACTTTTTACTGTTACGAAGGGACAAATGTACCCTCAGAATAACACAGGTTTATATGCTGTGATAATATTATTTGGGGGCTGTCAAGTTGAAACCAACTCATTGCAACCCCAGGACCATAGGGTTTTCAAGGGAAGAGTTGAGCAGAGGTGGTTTGCCACTACCTTCCTCTGTATAGCAACCCTGGTCTTCCATCCAAATACTAACCATGGCCAGCCCTAGCTGAGCTTTCAAGCTCTGATAACATCAGGCTATTCAGGGCTAGGCTCACATAGGGGGAATTAAATCCTAAAATTACATCACAGGGAGAGAAGAGACAGGTATATGGTGTGAATCTTTGAGCTAACCAAAGGAAACTGAATCTCAGCTTCAAGATGCCATTTGGCCAAGCTGTCAAATTAGTAATGAATCATTACTAATTTCCTCCTCTTAGTAACTATCTCCATTATCCAGACTTTTAAAGTGATTGGTCAAGACCAGGATTGGAAGAAAAGTTTGGACTCCTACATTTTTACTGGGTTAAAAAAAAAAAAAGCTCCCAGGCTTCAGGAAAACCTATAGAATTGTTGTCTTGGATTGGACTTGTGTTGTTAAGACCAGAATCCAGATGTGTCAAGTCGCTAATGTGCTCTGTCAAGTCTCTAATGTGCTCTGTTAGGCTTTGCCAAGATACCCAGTTTTGGACCCATTCCTAGGAAGGAATGTTGAGGTTCTTTATAAGTGCAGGATTAGTTAGCAAGATACCTTTTCATATTTGTTTTTAGTATTCTGCCTAAAGCTATCTGTCTACTAATTGTTCCCAGTTATCTGTGCTTCCTAGGATGTATGCAGAGTTATTAAATATTTATTTTATTAATTTTTTGGGATGTGAACTGACTGCATAGAAAATCCTACCCATGATGCTGGAAACTGTTGGGCTATGTTTGCCAGCTTTGTTACCACAATGAATAGGAGAGCTGAACAGAGAAAGGATGATAGAATGGAGAAAGGAACAATATCTCCCAAAGCCTCTGGTTGACCTTCATGAACACATACATCCCCCCCCAAAAAAACCTTCTGATGTGCAAAAAAGCCATAAATGCATAAAAAGGGGGAGGAAAATTTTCCTGATGGCAGCAGCTCAACTATCGGAGTAACAATCAAGGCCAAGAGGGGTTGGAAAGGAAAAGAATTTTAAAAAGCCAGACCCTCTTGGTTCTCACCAAACCTTGACAAAGAGTGGCTAAGGAATGAGAGGGCAGTTACTATCCCGACTTTTATAGACGTTTGAGGACACTTCAACTTCTCTTATGCAAAAATACAGCTGGTTATTTTTCAGTAGTATAGAACATGAACCGCACAGTTCTGTACAGTTCAAACTAGAAAATCTAATCCAAAGGCACAATGAGGAAGTAAAATGGAAAAATAAATTTATTTTTAGGACTTGTATAGCAGGCAAAGAAAATAAAGGATTTCAACATCTGCTAAAAAGCACACTCTGCTCCAGGATGGTAAAAACAACAAAATCCATACTTCATATTTGCAGAGTTCTGAGAATTAAAGTCCATTTCCCAAGCAGAGCCCTGGAATGTAAGCAAGTACCATCCTTAAGCCCTGAACACAATTAAACAGCACAAAGGAGCAAGAACAAGGATTCACTCCAACTGAAAATGAACGCTTATATCCACAGGACTTTTTCCCACAGGAGAAGGATTTCAGGGGAACTGTGGGCTGCCACGGGAAGGGGGAGGAAGGAAGTCACTCTCCACAGGCAGAGTCTTTGCCTGCAAAAAAAAAGTTCCAGTGGATCTAAACCAAAACCTAAATTTCCTGGAACCAACGTCAAATTTGGGAAAATAAAAAAAAAATGTCAGGATAGGGGTAGGGTGAAGGGGCTTATGAAACAAGGTGAAGGGGCTTATGAAACAAAGCATTACAGCAAAGCAAGATCTGTGAAAAACCAAATAAGATTGCATAAGGCGTGCATGCCACCATGCATGAAGTGAAATAAATAAAAATGAAGTAAATAAATAAATCCAAGTGGAGAACTTCTGCTTAGCACCAAAGGGGTTAGCATTTCAAATTAACAAATCCCATGAAAGAAAAGTAAATGTGCAGAATCTACACTATACTTCATGACAATGTGCTGGTTAGGAACAGTGACAAACAAGATTTCAGACCGAAAACAAAAGGAATGATCTGGAATTTGCTTTCCAAGCCTTCTGACTCCAGAACAGGGTTTGGGGCTTTTTGAAAATGGAAACTGACTAGATCTGGAATCATGGCAATTACAGGCCTAGATTGACATGGAGATCACTTCAGTGTAGGGTTTCCAGCTCTGGGTTGGGAAATACGGGGAGATTTTGAGGGCGGAGCCTGAGGAGGGCGGGGTTTGGGGAGAGGAGGGACTTCAGTGCCATAGAGTCCAATTGCCAAAGCTGCCATTTTCTCCAGGTGAACTGATCTCTATCGGCTGGATAGATGCCTCAGGTTATGCCCCCCAAATCTCCAGGAATTTCCCAACCCTGCATGACAAAGAGTTGCCAACCCAACATGACAAAGCATGTTCCCTGGTTTTAGAGCTAGGGTTGCCGTACACCAGGTACTAGCTGGAGCTCTCCTGCTATTACAACTGATTTCCAGTCGATAGAGGTCAGTTCACCTGGAGAAAATGGCCGCTTTGGCAATTGGACTTTATGGCATTGAAGTCCCTCCCCTTCCTAAACCCCACCCTCCTCTGGCTCCACCCCCAAAACCTCCTGCCAGTGGCAAAGAGGGACCTGGCAACCCTATTTAGAGCACAGGGATGTCCAGATATTTTTTTCTGAATTAAGTACAAAGTTTATACTGTGGACAAAGGCTAGGCTGTTTGTCTTGTGCAGCTGGGTTGTGAACCTCCAGGGACTAGCTGGAGATCTCCTGCTATTACAACTGGTCTCCAGCCAATAGACATCAGTTCCCCTGGATAAAATGGCTGCTTTGGCAATTGGACTCTATGGCATTGAAGTCCCTCCCCTTCCCAAACCCTTCCCTCCTCAGGCTCCAAAAACCTCCCACCAGGCTCCAAAAACCTCCCACCAGGCTCCCAAAAACCTCCCACCAGTGGCAAAAAGGGACCTGGCAACCCTATGTGCAGCCCAGCCAGTGGAAAGGGCCAATAGAGCAGCAACAAACCATTTCTGCCTCTCTTCTTAAATCACTTGCTCCATCCCTCCTTTTTGCATAACAAGAGATTAACAAATTGCTTTATGGGAACTTTTTCAGATTTCCATCAAACTGGCACTGAAGTGGATATTTCTCCCTGTTCCACATTGTTTGGGGGGTTCGGGTACTCATATTTGGGCCTAGTCTTTGTGACTAGTTATTCCATAACTAGGGATAGTAGACACTGAGTCTCATTGATGGGGGGTGAGTAGGATATAAATAGTTTAAATAAATTGTGCTTGAGCATAAGTACAGCTAATTGGCATGCATCCAGAGGCACCGAAGGATGAACAACAGTTCCCAAGCCAGCCCATCAGTGTCTTGTACTGCCAGGTTGCTTCAGAAGAGGACTGACTCTCTTGGTGCTGAACAGCATCTCCTAGTTGCTTGAGTGCTACATGGGAGAGGGACACCTATCAGTACACTTAGAAATGCAAGCTAATATAAGTGAAGCTGGTGGTAATACTGGACATGTTTGTAGCCAAGGTGGAGTTGCCAAGGCTGGTATCTGTTAAGGGCTAGTTATCTGTACCAACCCACACTAGAAAGTTAAGATTTTCAATGAAATAATATGCTGTATTTCACAATAGCGTTTCGCAAAACTCTTACTCACACAGCCTTTCCTGTGGCTCCTGATAAGAATACACAATATGCCTTGAGGGGCTGGAGAATGATTTAATAAACATAACTCTCAACCTGATATAGCGAACTATGGTAGTTATCAAACACTTGCTATCATATCTGCTCTCATATACATGAAGAAACTTCTATCATATTAGACAGACATTATAGTTTATAGAAATGAATACATGTGCTTTGCGACTGGCACAATTCATATGGTAGTCACAGGGAGGACTCCAGCTATTGCTGCTAAAGGAAGAGGATACAATGTATTTAACAGAGGGCAATAGGAGGTATGGGCTTAGGATTTCTATGACAGTGGTCTTTCGTCCAAAAAAAAAGCCATCAATCTAGTAGTCAATCACAGCCAAAGTGTGAACCCTACTATTCACATTTCATCTAGGGATGTACAATAAATCTAATACTTGTTTGGGCCCAGGACCACTGTCATAGAAATTCCCAGTCATACCTCCAAATGCCCATTGGTAAGGGCTCTGCCTCCCCTTCAGTGGCTGTAGCTTTCATTCCTCTCAGTGGCCCACCATGTGAGCTGCTGCTGATCCCAAAGAACAGGTATTCATTCCTACTACTAAGAGATTCTCAACCTTGAATCTTGTGCAATTCACAGTCTGATTCACTAAATTCCATGGAGATGCCTGTACTCCACTTCTGAGACATAAAGATGGCAATGCATGTAAGGGTTTTTTGTGAGCTCTGAAATGTATTCCATGTTCTCTCTGAAACAGAACAATGAATCTAGGAGTCTTGTGTTGAATCTAGGGTTCTTGTGTGGGTTTGCTTAGACAGAGAAGCACTGCGCGTCACATTTAATGCACACACCGAGGTGGGAAGCCTAAGAAGAACATAATGGGGAGATTTAGTGCTCAACAGCTTCTGAAGAAGTGAGCTGTGACTCATGAAAGCTCATACTCTGCCAGAAATGTTGTTAGTTTTTAAGGTGCTACTGGACTCTTGCTCTTTTCTACTGCTAACAGAAAGACTAACAGGGATTCCCATCGTGATCTAGCTTATTGCATGAATGAGTCATTAGCATTCATGGATATTAAGCTGAATTTGCTGTGCAGATAATATCCAATGTTAGCAACCTGGAGAGCCACCCCAAATTCTTTTGGTGAGTCTCAAAGTCCTGTTTTGTTTTTGCAGTTCTTGAACACGAATTCCTTCATCAATATTGCTATTTGAATAACCCTTACGTGTGCTCTTGGTTTTTCCGCATGTTGAGATCCATCATTTTCCTGCTGTTTCTTGTCTCATAATTAATCAACTGAAAATGTGTCTATTAATTTTGCATAGAAGGACACAAAGTCAAATAAATAAATACATCTGGATATGACACCTGTCATCCTTGGCTCCCGGCCATCTCAGAATGCAGTTGGTACTATTACATTATTGCTTATAGAAACAGAAGATATTCTTCTGAGAAACAGAAGATATTCTGTTTCTCAAGAGAGGAGTTTGAGTACTTCCATCCCAATAGTGTGGATTGGCTCACAAAGTTTGATTATGTAATTGGGAACTCTAATCATGTGGCTGATTAACATATCCATAGGGGGGGAAAAGTTTGTTAATCTCCATATGAGAAAAGAATTTCATTTACTTTCCCTCTTAATTCTTATATTAAAGCATTACTATTAATGAGGCACAACCTTTCTCCACTAGAATTGTATTTGCAAACAACAAAGAGGGGTTGCTTGGTAAAGTTCTAGCTTCACTTTTAATGCATGCACATTCTTGCAATGCTTCTGCTTTATACAAGATCACTGTTGCCTTTCAAGGGATGCACCTTTCTCAAAATGATTGTTGCGCTGGACATACTTTAAACTGGTTGATTTGCTGTGGAGGATTTTTTCTCCCAAGAACTATTATGCAAAAAGTCTTCCCCCTTGGTGCATTTATAGTGATACCCCAAGCAGTCCCATTGTTGTAAGTCCATTGACTTCAATGGCCTTAAATGGGTGTGATTGCTTAGGATGGCACTATTAGTTTGCTTAAAATACCACATTTACATGAGGCATATCTTACACTTTTGCCCACATGACTACTCTGGGCTTCATGATTTAGAATGCAGTTAGAACTACTTGTGTAAATTTACAGGACATATTTTAGAGATGCTAAAGTTGGTAAACGAATGTATGGGAAAGGGAAAGGAATGGTGACAGCAAGCTCTTTCCCATTCTACAAGCATTCATTCAGACACATCCTAGGAATCTACAACTTGGAATAAAAAGGCTAAACTCCTAGAAGAATTACAAAAGGCAGAATGGTAACAACTGAGCCACCAAATTAAGATGCATCCACACCCTTCAGGAATCAACAGCCACATCAGCAGAAGAGACCGGACAGTTCCAGTGGTGATGGAGGCAGAGGAATCCTTGAAGGGTAGCTACTGGGCAGCAGCAATAGTGGAAGGTTACACAGGCAGAGGAAATATCACAGACAACTAACCCTGACAAGTCAGCTAACCCTGGTTAGTACTGAGCAGAAGAGGGCAATGGTACACCACTTCTGATCATCTCATACCTTGAAAACCCTACAATGAGACAATCCAAAACAAAGAAATATACAGTGCGAGAAGACAGGGCTCCCAGGTCAGATAGCATTCAATCAGCTACTGGGGAAGAGCAGAGGTCAAGGACGAGTACCACTATTCTTAATGATGCAACTGTACTAAAGCCGAAAGGACATTCAGTTGTTGATATGAATGGATCCAAAAGGAAAGTCCAAAGCTGTTTGACACATATACTAGTAACATGGAACATAAAAAGTATGAATCAAGGTAAGCTCAAAATAACAAAATGAGAAACTGCAATCCTAAATGGATTGGATTAAGACATTTTCGATCAGAAAATTACAAAGTGTTTTACTTGGGGAATGAAAAACACAGAAGAAAGCAAAGTCTGACCAAATAATATCCATCAGACTTCATGGAAAGTCTATCAACACAACCATCATTCAAGTTTACATCCCAACTCCAGATGCCAAAAGAGGAAGAAATTGAAAGCTTTTATGCAAGTGTCCGGGAAGAAATTGATGACACACCTAAACAGGATGTGCTGTAAATCATAGCTGACTGGAATGCAAAAGTGGGAAACAAAGCAGAATCAAACAATGTTTAAAAATAACACAAAACAAAGCCAGAGAGCAACTCACAGAATTCTGTGAAGACAACAATTTGTTCATTGCAAGCACATGTTTCAGGCAACCAAACAGACAATTGTATATGTGGACATCACCGGTTGGCCAATACATAATAGGAAGCATAATAATAATAGGAAGCAGAAGATGGAGAAGCTCTATTCTTCTGCTAAAACAAGACCAGGAGCTGATTGTGGTACAGATCATGAATTGTTAATATCAAAAATGAGAATAAAGCTGAAGAAAAACACCAGCGCCAAAATACAATCTAAACAATATTCTTGAATAGTTTAAAGATCATATAAAGAACAAATTTGCATTACTTTCAGCCCATTCCTGAGCCTTGCGGTATCCAGGAACAACATAGCCAAGGCACCACTGCGGCTTCTACAAAGATGTATACCGGCTGCCGCAAGGCTTAAAAAAGCTTTTTTAAAAGGTAAAAAAAGAAAATGGGGCTTTCCCCCCATTGAAAACAGCAATGCTGCATTAGGAAAAACATGGTGCAGCAACGCTGTTGTTCAAGGGGCGTTCCTGGGCTGAAGGGGCTTTGGAAGCTGAGTACCGTCAACTCTGCCCCTGGGAACGCCACAGGAATGCCTTCCACCCATGCCAGCACTAGGGCTGTCAAAAAAAAAATTCGGTACAGTTCGGATTCGGCCGAATTTGGCCCTTGTGGGTTCGGTATGTGCCGAAGTCCGAACTCCCCCACTTCGGATCCGTTCAATTCGGCGGGAATTCAAAGTTCGGAAACAAATTCGGCCGAATAAAGCCATTAAAAACACAACCGCGCCTTCTGCGGCTCTGGGGTGGCATTTTTGGGCTTAGAGGTCCCAAACTTTTGGCAGAGCTTCAAAGGACGTTTATTGAAAGACTCCCCAAGTTTTGTAAAGATTGGGTCGGGGGGGGGGCTGAGATACGGGCCCTGAAAGGGGTCCCCCCACCCTTAATGTTGTGCATCTCTCAGCAGAGCTTGCCGCCCACGCACAAAGCTCCCAGCCCGACAACAGCGGAGAAATTAGCAAAACAACTGCAAACACAACCTTGTTAAACAACACCTTTGCAACACACAACTGAAACCTCCCCCCTCAAACCAGGGAGCGAGAGACTCGAGGGGGAACACACACCCCAGGCAGAACCGACGAAAGCCCCCTTTGGCTTCCCCCCCACCCACAGAAACTGCTCCCTCCCCACACACACACAGACTCTGCTTTCCCCCCCACACACACACATACACAGGAGAAAAATTATAGATTAAAGCCCCCAAAGGGGTCTTACTGTGGCTGTCTTCTGTTCCATCAGGACGGGCTGTAATCCAAGATGATTCCAATTAGGCACGGAACGTTTTGCTCTGGAGAGATGCACACAGGATCGGATCGGCTGCCCCATTCATCCCAATAGGGGAAAGGGGAAAGGGGAAAGCCCATATCTCGGGACCCCCTGACCCAATGTTCACAAAACTTGGGGGGTTCCTTAAGAAGCTTAATCTAAAGTTCCAGTGAAAGTTTTGTGTCTGCACCCCCAAAAATGCGCCCCCTGCAGCCATGGAAAGAGAAAAGGGGGGGAGGCGATATTTCTGCCCCCACTGAACCCATCTTTACAAAACCTGGGTAGTATCTTAAGAATAATTCACTGAAGCTATGCTAAAAGTTTGGGGGCTATATCCCCAAAAAAGCGCCCCCTGCAGCCACATAAATGGAAAAGGGGGGAGGGAAAAGGGGGAGAGCCCATATCTCAAGACCCCTGACCCAATGTTTACAAAACTTGGGGGGTATCTTAAGAACACCGGTCTGAAACTCCGCTCAAAGTTTGGGATTTGTACCCCCAAAAATTCGCCCCCTGCAGCCATGGAAAGAAAAAGGGGGGAGCCCATATCTCGGGACCCCCTGACCCAATGTTTACAAAACTTGGGGGGTACCTTAAGAAGCTTCATCTGAAGTTCCAGTGAAAGTTTTGTGTGTGCACCCCAAAAAATGCGCCCCCTGCAGCCACAGAAAGGAGCGAATGTGCACAAGCACCCCACACACACACACGAGGATTTCGCTCTCTCTCTCTCTCTCTCCCTGGCTGGGCCGCACATCAGCTGATTCCTCCAGTACTCAATCCTGACTGATTGGCCAGAAGAAGACCCAGCTTGCCCACCGATTGGCCGGGGGAGGAGAATGCTGCTTACTGATGGTTATGCTGCTTACTGACGGCCGAATTGGCCGAATTTATTCGCGAACTCCCGAACTCGCTGAATTCGGCCCCCTCCGGTTGCCCGCCAGTTTTGAGTTCGGATCCGTCCGAACAGAAAAGCAACGAATCAGGGGAAATTCGGTTGATTTTCAGTTCGGACCGAACTGAATTGACAGCCCTAGCCAGCACCACATTTCTCTTCTGGGATTTAGGTCCCAGAGAGACTGTGGTGTCAGAGGAGAGACATGCAGCCTTTTATTATTAATGTTATTGTTCATTTTTTTTAACTCCCTTGGATAACCTCTTTTGAAAAGTGAGTCCTAAATCCCCTAAATAAAAATAATAAATTTAGTACACAACTGCTCAATCAGGAATACCACATCAGTCTAGTGGCCTTACATGCAAACTGAAATTCTAAGAGGGGGAGGCATAGAACAAAAATGAGAATGCAATCCTCAAAATAGAAGTGGAATTATAGGGTAATGCTATCATTGAACAAAAAAACATTGACTGAGCTGATGGCATAAAAGTTAGGAGCTCTAGTGGAAAAGTTACGATCTTGTGAGGTGAAATTAAAAAAAAACAGAACTCTTCAGACACTGAAAATCCCAGCCATTATTGTCTTACTGACAAATATCTCTATTGAAATTTGAGGGTGGAAAGTTAAGGATTTGCTGCCAGGCAGTGAGGATTGCTTCAAGATTCCAAAGTTGACTGCTGCCTCTGCAACAGGCAGTTAATGTTCCAAGCAAAGGGGTTGGGTCTGTTCCCCCCCCCCAGCTGGGCTATGTCCCACCTACATTCATTACAATGTTTGTATACACACTATCTGTGCACATATCTATGTGTCCTGTGTGATCGGAACTAGCAGCTTTTGGAGAATTCTTCAACTTTTTTATTTGTCTACATTGTTTTTGCATTTCTTCCAAGTGGATATAAATCTCCATTGGAGAGAAAAACAGGGTAGAAAAACTTAAATAAATAAAACATTAGGACTGTCGATTCGGTTCCATCCGAATGGGAAAACAGTCGAATTTCCCCCAATTCAGCGGTTTCTAGTTCAGATAGAACCAAAGTCAAAAAAGGCGGGAAAACGACGAGCCGAACTCGGTGAGTTCGGCGGATGCCAGACGAATTTGTACAAATCCGGCGACCTCGAATCAGCATTCTCCCATGGCCAATAGGTGGCCAAGCTGGGTCTTCTTCTGGCCAATCAGTTGTGGATAAGTGCGTGAGCCCGGCTGCTGTTCAGCCCGGGGAGAGAAAGAGAGAGTGTCTGTGTGTGTGAGAGAGAGATCCCCGTGGTGTGTGTGTGTGTGTGTGTGCATGTGTGTGGTCCCGGGTTGCTGCGCAGCCCGGGGGGGAGAGAGAGAGTTTCTGTGTGTATGAAAGAGAGATCCCCGTGTGGGGGGTGCATGTGCGTGGTCCTGGGTTGCTGTGTGACCGGGTGGGAGGGAGAGAGAGAGGCCATTTATGCATGGGAGGTTTTGCCTTGGATTTGCCGCTTTCTAGATGCACATTTTCCCCATCCAAATTCTCAAAACTCAACAATAAGCTCCCCTGCAGAGTTTTGAGAATTTGGCTGGGGGAAATGTGCATCTAGAAAGCAGCAAATCCAAGGCAAAACCTCCCGTGCATAAATGGCCAGAGAGTCTTTGTGTGTGAGTCTGTATTCCTTCCATTGCTGCTGCTCCTGTGCTGCTCCTCTGATCGTGAGAGATCCTGAGCTGAGCTGACCAGCTGCTGCTTGCTGGAATCAGATTGGATTACTCCTCCTGACTCCTGCTTCTGCTGGAAGAGAAGACATCCACAGTTTGACCCATTTGGGGGCTTTTCTCTATAACTTTTTTCCTCTGTGTGTGTATGTGGGGGGGGAGATTCTCTGTGTGTGGGGGAAGCCAAGGGGGGGCTGTTCTGCTGGGGGGGTTGATTGCCTTTGCGCTAGTGTTTTTTTTTTTTGCTGTTTTCACTGGTTGCCACCTTTGCCTGGAGGTCAGTGTGGGTCAGTGAGTCTCTCTCTCTGGCTGCCCCGTTGTTCTCCTTCGTTTAGAATTTGCATCTTCTTGTCACGGAGGGGGCTGTTCTGCTTGGGGGGGCTGATTGTCTCTGTGGGCCATGTCTGTAGAATCCAAGCTTTTGCCTTCTTTTGTGCGATGGGGGGAGGGAATTGCGTGTAGCGGGCGTGCATGTGTGTATGCACCAGTGGTGTTGTGTGCCGTACAATGCCGCATCCTGCTTATTCCCCCCTCCCCAGCTCCCCGCAGGTGTCCCTGCTCAGGATTTCTCCTTTCCCCTGACAGTGACAGCTCAGCCACATTGTCTCCTCCCTCAACTCCCCCCGGTCTTCGTTGTTTTTGGGTGCCCCCGGGGCTGAGGAAGCGGTGACAGGAGGAAGCGAAATGTAGAGGAAAGGGTGGGAAGTCCTGATCCTCTGGCCTGCTTACTCAGAAGTAAGAGCCATGGTGGGGCTTTGCTCCCAAGGTAAAGCGGAGCGAATTGTAAACAACGCTGCCTTTTATCAGTCCGCAACAACGGGAGGTTTTGCCTTGGATTTGCCGCTCTCTAGATGCACATTTTCCCCATCCAAATTCTCAAATCTCAACAATAAACCCCCCTGCAGAGTTTTGAGAATTCAGATGGGGAAAATGTGCATCTAGAGAGCAGCAAATCCAAAGCAAAACCTCCCATGCATAAATAGCCAACGAGAAACAATGGCAGGTTTTGCCTTGGATTTGCCACTCTCTAGATGCACATTAAGGATTGCCTGCTCCCATTCATTCCAATGGGTGGATGGGGGACCCCTTCCAGACCCCATAACTTGGGACCCCCTGACCCAATCTTTACCAAACTTGGGGGTTCTTGCAAGTAGTGTCCCTTCAAGCTACCCTGAAAGTTTGGGACTTCTACCTCCAAAAATGTCCCCCCTGAGCCACAGAAAGTCTTGAATGTGCTTTAAATGGCTTTATTCGGCCGAATTTATTCAGGAAAGCCGAATTTCATACCGAATTCCACGAATCCAAATAGGGAAAGTTTGGACTTCGGCATTTCTTGAATAAAAACATGTGTATATGCCTAGACTGTTTTGTTTTTTTGTCATCAACACACAGCTGATTTATGGTGACCCAGTAGGGTTTTCAAGGCAAGAGACATTCAGAAGTGGTTTGCCATTGCCTGCCTCCGTGTCAGGAGTGTGGTATTCCTTGGAGGTTTCCCATCCAAATACTAGCCAGGATAGGGTTGCCAACCACCAGGTATTAAATAATCCAAATAAATAAATAGTATAGACTTAAATAACTGTGGGTTATTTAAGTCTATACTATTTCAGCATAGGTACTTGTTATTTATAACCACCAGGTATTGGCTGGAGATCTCCTGCTAGTACAACTGATCTCCAGCCGATAGAGATCAGTTCACCAGGAGAAAATGGCCGCTTTGGCCATTGGCCTCTATGGCATTGAAGTCCCTCCCCTCCCTGAACCCTGTCCTCCTCAGGCTCCACCCCAAAAACCTTCCGCCGATGGTGAAGAGGGACCTGGCAACCCTAAGCCAGGGTCAGGGCTGAGAGTATGTGATTGGCCCAAGATCACCCAGAAAGATTCCATGGTGTGAGTGGGGATTCGAACCTGGGTTTTCCATGTCCTAGTCCAACAACTTAACCACTGCACCATGCTGGCTCTCCTAGACTGTATACATGCATTAACATAAATGCACACATCAGGGGTAAATCTTATCACTGTGATTCTACTCCCCTTGTGTGTACTCATTTTCCTTAGAATATCTGAAAAGGACTAGGGAGTGATGTTTGTGCCAATGATCTAAAATAATATGTCATCTATACATTGGTTGAAGGGATATCTTATTTAAATCATGTGGCTTTGTGAATTCTTAAAAAATAAATGTCCTTTTGTGCTTTATGTAGACAGGGTATAAGCATAACACAAGAATATGTGTGCACAAGATTTACCTAGGTACAACAAACAAATGGTTGAGTGATTTCTGCTTCACCTTTAGTATGATGTAAGCAATCCCACAGTCTGATCTGTAAACTAGAAAAGAGTGAGAGAATGGGAAGGGAAGGTATCTATTCTCCTACCACAAGATATGAATAACTCTCTCTTGATTTCAATAAGAGTTACTCATATCCTGTGGGAGGAGAAGAGAGAGCCATGACTTTAAAGAGAACTTGCATCTGCTACCTCTGTGGTAGGTCCTTGAGGGTTTAGTGCTATTTGGGGACAGATTCAAAACATATTTTGTTGTAATATATACTACCAGACAAAACAAGTATTATAACAGAGTGTGCAGTAATGAGTCGTAATACGAGGGAGCTTTCTGCTGAGCACAGGGGCTTCCTTTTGCAAAATTCTTCATTTCGCAAATAATTTTTTTCATGCTGTTTTTTTCCAGAGTTTCTAAGCGAAGCATGTAAAATCACCAGAGCAAGAAGACAGTGACAGATCCTCAGGGCTTATTAGAGCCAAACTAGGCATTATAGTTGTTAAACAGTCATGTCTGGGTCCCTTGGACTCAACTCTCTTGCCCTGCAGTCACACAGCAGTTGCAGGTACTGTCCAGTTAAAATTAAAGGAGAGCCCGATTGAACTGGGAATTATAGCCTGTTTTCTCCTCCATGCCTTTTCTTGAACAGAAATTACACTGGGGGGAGTTGTTTCTCCTTTTTCGCCTGATCCATGTCCACATAATACTGGGGAAGGAAAATAATTCCCCCCACCAGTGTTATTTCAGGTTGGTGGGGGAGATGTAATGTCATGTTTGGCTCTTAGTGGAAAAGAAAAGAGATCATTTCCTCTAGCTTTATCACTGCTGTTGAATTGCTGGTTTTAATGTTTCTTGGTATGCCTAATTTTATTTTCTGCTGTTTTGTGAATTAAATTTTATTGTTGAGGCTTTACTTGAATTAATATATTGTTAGCTACCCTGAGAACAAGTTCTTTTGCTTTAGGGGCAAGATGGGAAATAAAATAAATAAAATGGGAAAGCAAGATGGGAATGCACATCCACATGGCATTTTAATCTAATTTCAAATGTTAGAAAAAGGGAACTTAAAAAAATTGTCCAAGGGTGTTTGCAAGTTGTGAAAAGATTGTGATATGAACAGAGGGGTGATGGAACACCCCTAGTTAGTGGGAACAAATACATAGTACATAATACTGCAGAGCAACATGGCTACTGTCGAAGGCTTTCACGGTCAGAGTTCATTTTCCCTTCCCCAGTATTCTGTGGACATGGATCAGGCGAGAAAGGAGAAATAACACTGTCCTTCAGTGTTACTCCTCTGAAGATGCCTGCCACAGCTGCTGGTGAAATGTCAGGAAAGAAAATTCCAAGACCACGGTCACACAGCCAGGATAACCTACAAGAACCAACATGGCTACTCTCTGAAAATGCTTCTTCATAGTTTCTACAAGACCTTGACACTCATTAAATCGAAAACCCAAGCAGTGCAATCACAATATCTATCTATCTATCTATCTATCTATCTATCTATCTATCTATCTATCTATCTGTCTGTCTGTCTGTCTGTCTGTCTGTCTGTCTGTCTGTCTGTCTGTCTGTCTGTCTGTGTCTGTCTGTCTGTCTGTCAGTCTGTCTATCTATCGATCTATCGATCTATCAATCTATCATCTATCTAAATTTTTAGCCTGTCCTCAATACCCGGCCAAGGCTGGGCTCAGGGCATCTAACAACAATATTTGGTACATAAAAACAATACAACAATATGAAATAAATCATAAATAAAACAACATTTGGCATTCAGATTCCACCAACACACCAATTAATAAGTAGATGGCACATATTTATTAGGAAGTAGTAACCCGCTGTGGGCCTAAGCAGTATTGCCTCCTATCTTTAGTTAGAATAATCAGTTGGTATCAGTGGGGGTGGGTGGGTAGGGAGGCCAGTATTGATAGAAACAACTCTGTTTTATGTTAATAAGTAAATATTAGATAAACTGGAGGTGAGATAAATTGGTGACACACATATGAACTCCCTTTCCTACACAGAGGAGCTTGCAGAGATCTGCTGACTGTCTAAAAGACTAATCAACAGGCAAGACCTGCTATGCAATAAACCTTCCTATCAAGACTCCACATCTGGCCTGCACATCTTAATTTAATGACAAGATGGCAACATAGCCTCTCCACTGCACAGCACAAATTAACACATTGACTTCGAAGGGCATAAATCTACTGAGTAGCATGTTTTCCCTACAGAACATTACTAAGAAAGTTCTCTGGCCAGGAGGAAGAAACATGAAGCAAGAGTAACATAAGGAACTTATTGAGAATAAGCCTTAAAGAAACCACTGCAGTAAGTTCTTAATTCCCAGTTTCACATTTCTGGAATGACCTATTGACTACAGATACTTTTTTCCCCTATGCACTGGACTAGAATTATGGATGGCACAAACTAACCTACCTTCTTGTAACTCAACAGGAATTACACTGCTTTTACACCTACTGAGATGCAACACCTTATACTGATAGCTGGTGTGATGTAATGGTTCGCTCATTGGACTAGGATTGTCAAAGTCAAATCCTTACACAGCCATGGTTCCCTGAGGGCCTTGGGCTGATCAATCTTCTCAGCCTAACCTACCAGAGGGTTGTTGTGAGGATAAAATCTTGCTGTCCTGAAGCAGGGCAGGATAAAAATGTGATATAAAGGAGTGTACTTCAAAACCTTTCTTTTTAATTTTGTTTCAGGATTTTGGGAAAGGCGTGCTTTTTGTTAACCTGGCATTTTGGGAATACCATTCTGGAAATCCATTCTGGAGCCATTTTTTTGTTGTTGTTGTTCAGGAATATCAGCACCCAAAAATCCTGCTCTTAAAAATGAAATTAAAATGCTGTGTCCTTCCCAAAGGAAGAAGGAGCAGTGAAAAAGATGGAAGGAGAGAAAGAGAGTGCCCCCTGGCTCGTCCACGGCTTTAAACCCCTTTACATTCTGAAGACCCATTGCTGGAGACTTGGCCTCCAGAGTCCAGATCTAGTGCCCAGAGTTTTCAGCGGGTGGTAGACCTGATGTCTGGACTCTGAGTTCCTATCTACAACCCATTGAAAACAGTGTCCATTTAAAATTTAAAGGAAGCAGGAGCAGCAAGGGACAGAGAAGCAGGTGGGCCCCAGGTTGGGTCATGACACTGATGCTTCCAGTGCCCTTCAAACTCACTTTAAACTGTAAAGATCCACTACAGTAGACCTGACCACTGAAGGAGTCAATCACCCTCCCCTGCCGGCTTCATCCTTCTTGCTGTCTAAAACCTAAAATGCTCCAAAAATTTCAGGACATAAATTTTCACTACAGCATGGTGTAGTGGTTAAGAGTGGTGGTTTGGAGCGGTGGACTCTGGTCTGGAGAACCGGTTTTGATTCCCTACTCCTCCTCATGAGCGGTGGATGCTAATCTGGTGAACTGGATTTGTTTCCCCACTCCTACGCACGAAGCCATCTGGGTGACCTTTGGCTATTCACAGCTCTTAGAACTCTCTCAGCCCTACCTCCCTCACAGGGTGTCTGTTGTGGGGAGGGGAAGGGAAGGTTTGATTCTTCTTTAAGTGGTAGAGAAAGTCAGCATATCAAAACCAACTCTTCTTTTTCTTCTCAATATTTCATTATCAGCTAGACAGTATACAATCTGCTTAAACCACTGGTTCCCAACCGGGCGTCCACGGACCCCCCAGGGGTCCGCGAGAACTAAATTAAGGTCCGCGAAACAAAGTTATAAACCCATAATAAATTAATATTTTCAATTAAAAGTTCTCTATTATAAAAATAGATACTCAAATATTATTCTAAGTTTATTGTTTAACTAACAGTTATGATTAAAGTTTATTTTCAAATTCTCTGAATTTTTATTTTGAACCTTGGGGTCCCTGCACCGAACAAAAAAGTCCTAGTGGTCCCTGGTCAAAAAAAGGTTGGGAACCACTGGCTTAAACACTATGACAAATGAAATGATTATCTTGCAGCTCCTAAGACAATAAAATTTGTGAGACTGTGTCCTTTCTGCTTTTTTACTCCACACAAAATATGGCTATGGGAAAGGCCATTTATTAGAATCTTATTTCATTCAAGATTGTTCTATAATGAACAGATGCTTGCATTTCCAAATGGTCACATATCTTACAACATGTGAACTGTTCTAAATTATTTATTGATCATCACTTGCTTTATTGTGAAAAAATTCACATTTGGCATTTTTTTTTAAAAAATGGAATGGTTCTGCATTCAAAGGCCACTGAGTTTAAATAGGTATCCTCTAGGTCTCTTTTCATCAAAAATAATTAATTAAGGAGTTATAAATTATGATATTCAACTGAAATAATTCACTTTTAAAAAAATGGGGGGAGGGGAAACAATGAGCCTGCTAACATGACTGAGAATAAATAAAAGTAAAGGTCCATAAAAGTTGGAATGATGAAGATGCATGAAAAGAGAAAAGTAAATCAGTCCCTGGATTGATCAAGTGCATTGTGATAGAGCTTGCACCTGGTAAGAGAACAATGCCGTTTTTTTAACCTGTTTGGAACCTGTTTGAACTGGATGCAAAAAAAGGCAATAAAGGGAGTAGTAAGGCCTGATTCACAACACAGTGTAGATAACACAAGTAAATGCTGATAGTAAGAGCAGTAGGCAGCAAACGTTAGTGCAAATTCATATTTCATGACTCCCCCCACCCATGCAGAATTTACTTAATGGGCATCAAGTGTGAAGGTATTCCTCTCTTAGCATTCCCTGAATATAGATTGGGACACGCTGGTGGACTTTCATGCTTTTCTCAGCTCTGTGCCCTCATGCCCTGGGAGAGCAATACAGTTGGCCACTATCCATATATCTTGTTAGTGAAGAAGAGATTATGTGTTTAGTGCATCATAGTTAAGGAAGAAATAGCAAGTCAAACTCTTATAATGGAAACAATTATCATCAGATGCCTAATAGATTTTCTCTTGTCTCATTTGTGCCATCTTGATTTGACATTCAAGAGAAATTCACAGCAAAACCATTTGTCTGGCTACGTCAGTTAAGTCAATAAAAGGAAACATTTTTTTAGCCCATGAACATGGCCAGTTATGTCCACAATCCTCCCATTCCTTCCTCTTTGAAATGTTATGATGGGATGAAGTGGTAAGCATCTGTCAGCATTTCTATTTCAAACCTCAGCCTTCAGAGGTTTCTAAACCCCATCCTTGTATATAATAACACCACAAGAGAAAAGAAGGTATGCAAGTTGTCAGCAGGGGTGACTGTGTTTGCTTTAAAACAGTTTAAAAGAAGCGTAAGCAGATTATTAGGGTTAGTGAGGTTGGATATAATTTGAGGTGGTTTCTGCATACAATTTACGGCAGCCTCCAGAGTAACATTGGCCTCATATCTGAAACATTCAGTATATTGCATGGATTGGCTCCAAAAATGAATAATAAAATTGAAATTCTTCAATGAAAGATTGCCACCTCTTGCCACTCAGATGCTTTCACATCCCGTATTTGTTATAGATGTTATCTTTAAACAAAAAACAACCTGGTTGTGTATTTCTCTGTGATGTGCATGTGAAAAGTGCTATCAAGTCTCAGCTGACTTATGGTGACCCAATAGGGGTGCCATCCTCCAGGTAGCACCTGGAGATGTCCCACTATTACAATTGATCTCTGGACAATAGAGATCATTTCCCCTGGAGAAAATGGCTGCTTTGTAGGGTGGACTATGGCATTATACCTTGCTGAGATCCCTCCCCACCCCAAACCCTGCTCTCCCCAGGCTCCACTCCCCAAATCTCCAGGTATTTCCCAATCTGGAGCTGACACCCCTATGACCTCAGCATGGGCCTTTCAAGGCAAGTGATTAAGCAGAGTCTTTAAGCTTTCCACTGCAGAGTCTTCCTTGGAGGTTTCCCTTCCAAGTACTGACCCTGCTTAGCTTCTGAGATCTGATGAGATCAGGCTATACCATGCTGTCTTCCCACCCTATATCTCTATGATAGGCCAACTTAAAGTCAATGTTCTAAAATACAGAAATATCTTATGGCCTCACCCCCATGAGCTGTCAGTCTGTGGTGATAGGGATGTGTAAGAAACTTCCTTTTATGTTGACAGCCTCTGGAATTCTGTCCAAGGTGTGGCTGGCCCATCACTGGCCTTTCAGCTCCGTAGCTTGGATCTAGCAGAAGATATTTCCGTGATCAGAATGGGACTTGTTTGCCTCCCCCAATATCCCTGCAGCACAAAGGCCTCCCAAAAATTCTGTTCTTGGGGGAGAAGGAACCTCCAGGAATAATATGAATGGTGATTCTGCAGTGGAAAGAGGGGTTCAGTTTAAAAACCCAGCTTTTAATAGTGGAAACTGCTGGATCCAACCTTATGTCCATAAACTAATATTGCTATGGTTTTTTGACCTGGTTAACAATTAATAATCATTCAGTCTCCAGGATAGTAGTCTGCTGTTTCTATTCTGTCATTGTATTTTAGGGACATTCAGAGGTTTTATTTACTTCAGGGTTTGGGCTTGACAAATTTAGTTTCAAAAGTTTTTCTCTTTCCTAGAAGAAGACAGGAAGGAATAAGAAGTCAACTGCTTCCAAGCACCCCTGAAGTACCAACCACCACAGCTTTGGAAAGGCTAATGGCCATCTTGGCCAGAGACAATGAAATGTTTAGCTCACATCTGATACCTTGAAGGCACTGAGAGATTTGCAGGTGTGAGGGGCTAGATTGTGGTGATTTCAGGAAATAATTTTTTGACCCACTAGGGGTAGAAAAACAGATGACACGAAGGGAGAGGAGTCCATTTTGCAGATCTATTTGTGGCTGATTCCATCTGAAGGATTCTCTTAGGTAGCAGCACTGAAAACACCTGTACCTGAAGAATGGGAGAGGTCCTGCCAGCTGGGTTACACAGTACTGCCTATTTTGATTTAAGGTCTGATTCAGTATAAGGTAACTTTATATGCTTCTTTTGCTGATCAACTCCCATAGTTGATATATATATACTTCTTTTGCTTCCTTTAGCTGATCAACTCAAATAGCTGATCAACCCCCTTATATACATAAATGTACTTATTTGGGAATTCTTGTTTGTTTGTTTTGTTTTTTGTTTGTTTGTTTGTTTGTTTGTTTGTTCTGAGGCTTGGGCTAATCACATTCAGGCTGTTAAGCTAAAATTAAAGTAAGCAGCTTTGAGGCACCGTGTATTTGGGAGCCACATAAGCAAATGTTATTGATTTGGAGAGAAAAAGTCATCTTCATGCTCTCTAAGATGTTGAGATTTAGGTGTCATAGTAAGCACTCGTAAGGAAATCTTCCAAAATAAAACCTTCAGGTCCATTCAGAGACTCCCCAGAGCACTCCAGCAGCCAAGATCTTGAACTGGTATAAAATCTATAGGAGTCAAATTTCATCTGCGTTTATTCGAGAGCCAATGTAGTATAGTGGTTGAAGTGTCAGACTAAGATCTGGGAAACGCAGGTTCAAATTCCCACTCTGCCATGGCAGTTTGCTGGGTGACCTTGAGCCAGTCACACTCAGGCGAACCTACCTCATAGGGTTGTTGTAAGGATAAAACGGAAGAGAGGAGAACAATATAAGCTGCTTTGGCTCCCCATTGGGGAGAAAGGCTGAATTTAAATAAAGTAAATAAAATTTAACTACTGACTAGAATTCCTTTTGATGTTGGAAAATAGACTTCCAAAAATTTCTTCAGTGACCAAAATATTTTCTGACATTTTTTCAGTTAAGGTGATGTGTGTGTATGTTTGTGTGTGTGTGTATAAAGTGCTGTCAAGTTGCAGCCGTATTATGACGACCCCAGCAAGGGGCTTTCAAGGCAAGTGATTAAGTAGAGGTGGTGTGCCATTGCCTTCCTCTGCAGAGCCTTCCTTGGAGGTCTCCCTTCCAAGTACCGACCCTGCTTATCTTCCGAGATTTGACAAGATCGGGCTATACCATCCTACCTTCCCTCCCCAGTAAGGGTGATAGCACAATTTTATTCAAGCAGGGCAATCAAAGGCAACCAAGGGGAGAATTGGTATTTTGGGGGCCTTGGCCTCCCAGAAGACTCAGGGAGCTAGCTGAGACATGTGTTTTTTATATGATGTGTTTTTATATGATGGCCGTAATGACTGATTAAGTCTGGGGGGGTGAGGCGAGGGACTAAATGGGAATGTTCCTTTGGGACCCCCCAAAATTTCTCCCCAATTTACTGTTCTTCTTCCAGAAGAAATTTCGCCAATTAGAATTTAAGTCTAGGGTTTATGATGCTTTCATTCAGCCCGAGACAGCTTTAGTGAATAGTGACAAAATTGCCCCATGGTTGGCCCTGTTTGCATATCAGAATACTTGGGAAGATTATCTTATTCAGATTAGTTCCTTCCACTAAAGAGAGCTCTTACACTCCGCCATTTAATCTGATGCTGACAATTGTTTTGGAGGGGAGACTTATTCATGTTCCTTGATACTTGCCTGTGCTTTTGTGGCACAGGAGGAACTGAGCATCTTGTACATTATCTTGTTAAGTACCCATCCTTATGTCAGTTTTAAATAAATGTCTTCCTTTGCTGCTGAAGGGTAAAGAAAGTCAGTGCTTCAAAGGAGTGACTTTTTATTAGCAAATAAATGTCAAGGCATGTTACTTGAATCAGCAACCTGTGCTTTGGCACTCTGTAAATCCCATGCTGACTTTCTGGGGTCGCACACTATGAATAGTCATTATGATTATTGCAATGGCAATTTTGATGGTTTACTTTTTGTTACAGATAAAGATCTGTCATTTCAAAATATCCGACAAATATTTTGTTATGACCTATAGGTAATACACAAATAAATTGTGCAAACTTATATACAATTTTTCTAAAAGATTTTATTTTTTTATAAATATAAACAGAACAGAAAAGAGAAAAAATGGAAGCCATATCACACACAATTACAATTACTTCAAAGTGAAAGAAAAATATATGATTATAGCAACAATTATGAGCAATAAATAGTGCTTTAATAATTAAATGATGATTATCATAATAATATAACTTGACATAAATCATAAGATACCCTATACAGTACTTGATATGGAAAGATCAAAAAAGCTTATGGACAAATTTAGTCCACCTCTGAAATGTGGATACAGTAGGTTTAGTCTTTTCTCATTTACATCAGTGCAATGTTCACAATAATTGATATGAGAGTAATATTTAGATCACAAGGGGAGGATATAAATATGAAAACTTTGTGAAAGAAAAGATTAAAACCAGGCATTTTCTTCTCCAAATTAATTGGATAATATTTTCAACTCAAACAGCGCAGCCTTCAGCTATCAACAATAAGGTGGCAATCCTGCACACAGGTTGCTTAAAGCTTTCACTTGAATTTAAGGAATCAGTCCAGGACAGCAGCTTTAATATTCCAGTCAGGACAACCTCAAGAGAAAAGGCTACAAGCCTAATCCTTAAAGTATTATGCCTGTTCAACCCGGTTGCCACTCTGATTTGGAAAATATGGAAATTGCAGGCATGATATTGTTACCACCTAATTGCAGATGAAATTGAAGAGCAATTATGTTTATGATCGCTATTCTCCAAGTTGAAACAACTTCTCCATTCTGCAGCATCACTTGCTCTAGATAAATAGGCTACTTGACAGCTTTCTCATTATTATTGCATACCACCTCTTGATCTCTTTTGTTTGTGATCATGGCCATGTGTTTTTCCCAAAGTAGACAATAGCAGCAGTATAACTACTTCATTATCTGGAGGGTGTGGACTTCTTACTAGGCATATTTCAAGCCCAGGAGCTGAACTGTCAGCCAGATTTCATTTATAAAAAATATTCCAACAAAGTCCAATCCCAAAACACAACAAACTTCCAAAAACGTGGCCCACTATTCATAATTTAATCAACCTTCACATTCATTTTATTGTCTTCTAACTGAAATGAAGCAAAGTTAGGGAACAAGTCTGCTCAGAAATAAGTTCAGTTTTACTCAATGAGCTACTGCTAGGAATTTATTGTTAGGATTGCAGCTCTAATAGCATCCTATAATAACCATATGAGAAACTGTCTTATGATTCTGATCACCTGCACAGCTAGGGGGTAGGGGTGATCAGAAGTGGGCGTCCAGCTGAACCCTGCAGTCAGGGAAGAGTTAATTTCATATCTCCCACCCAGAGCTAGTAACAACAGGACAGCTGCAGAACTGTTTGGCACTTGCTCAAAATGTTCACTGCTGAGCCAAGCATCTCTGGGATTAGCACATCTGATTGTGAGAGCTGAATATGGGTACTTTGGCTGCTGCACTTG
Source organism: Euleptes europaea (assembly GCF_029931775.1). Lineage (NCBI taxonomy): Eukaryota > Metazoa > Chordata > Lepidosauria > Squamata > Sphaerodactylidae > Euleptes > Euleptes europaea. Next base: position 74,366,657 of record NC_079313.1, read on the forward strand.
CTCACTGTGGAATCTGTAGCATCTCTAACAGAGCCTATATTACCTTTTGCTGGAAAGAGATTTCCTTCCAGATAAGACTGAGATAAGGTTGCCAACTCATAGAATGCACAAATCTGGCAAGGAGCAAGCCGTACGCAGGGTTGTTTCACTCTGCAGGAAAAAAACACTTTGAATGTTCCTAGATCTACTCTGTTTGTTTGTTTAGGCTGTTGTTTTTAAATAAAAAATGTAGCACACTTTGCGACATTATTTGGTTCTTTGGCCTTAGTTTCAATTGTGCTTTTTTCACACAGAAAGGTTACTAGAGAGGAAATACATCATATCTAATTCTCAGTGTAGCTCCATATGTGGATACTTAAATCCAGAGATTGGGGCCATGACCACACAAAACAAATATTTCTGCATTGGCCTTCAAATGAGCTCTATGGCATGTTCTATCTGATTGACATAAGTCTTCCACCGATGATGTTCAAGTCACCTACCAACCATCCTCAGTGTCAATTGCTGCATGTAGTCAAGAGGCACAGATTCAGTGCTGAGTACTCATGCTTGGAATTATTTATTTGTTTGTTTATTATACTTCTAGCCCACCCTCAATCCCTGGCAAGCCGGGTTCAGGGTGGGTTACAACAAATGATACAATAAAACAATAAAAACTAACACATATATGCACAAACTATTAAAACCATAATACATATTAATAATATTAATAATAAAACAAGATTAATGTAATCAGATGGCACCAGTTCAGCCGTGATCACCACTGGGAGACCCAGCTAGCCAGTCAATGCCCCTCCATGACTACATGACTAAAGAAGAATAGAAGTGGGGGAGGGAGGCCAGCACAGTTGACAACCTGCTGCTGCCCTCAATTGTAGGCCTGATGGAACAATACCATCTTGCAGGACCTGTGGTACTCTTTAAGGTCCTACAGGACCCTGATGTCACTAGGAAGCATGTTCCACCAGGCTGGTGCCAGGGCTGAAATAAATACTTTCACAAGAAATATAAGAATATTTATGATCCATAGAGTTGCCAGGTGGCTTGGAATGGCAGGCAATTGCCCGCCAATCCATCTATCAGCTGCCAGCAAGGATTGTTTGCAGCCGCAGCCATGAGCAACACAATTTCATCACTTCTGGTTTACTTCCAGAAGTGCCGTGGCTCAACGGGATGATTTACCACTCAAATGGGGGTTTGAGTGGTAAATTGTCCTCTTGTGCTGCGGTGCTTCCTGAAGTAAACTGGAAGTGATGGGATCATCACCCTTGCAGCTGTGCACATGCCATCCCCGACCCCAAAATCTCTTGCCAAAAAAGAGGGGGACCTGGCAACCCTAATGATCCACAGAGTGTGACTTTGCTCTTCACAGAATGTTTTTCAGACCTTCACTCTCATGTTGTCTTGGATTAGGTTTATTGGTATTCTTGATTCACTAGGTACAAGTGGGAAGAGTGTTTTTATGAAGATCTTTTCCACATACTGCTGTCTGCTCTTGTGTGGAATCACATCTAGTATCTTTTTTGTCTCCAGAATCTTTCTTTTAACATACCAGCAAGGAGCAAAACAGACAGACATGTTTAATTAGAAGGATGGCATTCATTTTTACTTGAACATTTACTTTGAATGATCATCTAATGGATATACATTGAACTGTTCTTATGCATACCTGTACATCATGTGAGTCTGCTTATCATCTTGTCAGAAAGAAATACAACAGGCTTTCCGCCTGGGAGCATGGCCTCCCCTGTTACAGGAACAGTGGAGGTCTCGGGCAGTGTCATCCCAAGCATGTATACTCAGATATAAATTTAGCTGAATTTAATGAAATTACTTTCTGGTAAGTGTGTTTAGGATTGCAGCCTGGCTATGCAATCCTAAAAGCACTTGCCTGGGATTAAGCCCCACTGAACAGAACTGAGTAGGATTCTGAGTAGACCCATTTATGATGGCATCATAAGAGTATAAAAAAGCACTGACATTTGAATATGTATAATGTGGGTCTGTGTCTAGTATCCTCATACACAAACCCAAATCTTTGGCACCGGTTTAAGCTTGCCGAAGACTGGATCAGATTTTTCAACTCTTTGAGATGTATATGAAGCACTAGCCCTATTAACATCAACCAAATAATTCAGCAATCACTTTCAAGAGATGCAAAATCCTCAGGCTGTACTGAATTGTGCTACATCCACTGAAGTCAATTCCATTTTGATCACAAAAGACGTGCACAATAGGTGGCTTTAGGTTAATGGATGGAAGTTCTGAATAAGAATGGAAGTGTAACAGGACTGGAAAGTAAGCAGTTAGGAATAGTCAAGCTCTACACAGCAAATACCTATTAAATAGAATCTGATATTTCCCTTGAACAGAAAACGATCTACCACAGCAGTTTTCACTGCTTCAGGAAAAGGCGGCGCTGCGGGGGGGTGGGGGGGAGAACATTTCTTCTCTGAATTACACACCACTTTCATAATTCTCCCTGAAGTGCCACACAGAGGCTGTGTTGAAGGGAGGAAAATGAAAACAGCTGTGAAGGTTTTGAATTACATTCAGTTCAGCTCAGCCTTTGGCCCTTGCTCACCAGCATGGCTTGTTGTTAATCCTGGTCGTGAATGTCCATATTTGTTACCTCTCCCTAAGATGAGGCTTCTGCCTCTGAAGATGGTGATAATAATAATAAAAAGGATTCTGGAACACTCAGACACAAAGCTCTTTGCAAAGTCATTAGGTCAGGAGCAGACATCCACTGATGGGCTGTCAGTCAAGTCCTCCCACCCACTGACAAAGGGGAGAAACTGGGCAAACTTTAGTGATTCAGTGGTTCTCCTACCCACAGAGGCACACTATCACATAAGAATAAAAATGTAGAAAATGCTGACTCCCCACAAACAACTAGGCCTTCCCCCATTTTAAAAGTTTTAAACATTATTGTATCTTCTACTTTCATCCCCACTTCCCATATCAAGGTAGCCACCCATCTACTCTTTTTGAAAAGAAATTGCAAACAATCCTATAACAATTTTACTGTCAGGAGAAAAACTATTCCTAACATCCAGGTTCTCCCCCCCCCCAAGTTTTCCCTGCGCAGTTATAGCATGTGGATAGAAGCAGTGGATCCCACTGGGGGGGGGATCCGGGTTTGCGGATCTGCGGGGGGGAGGAGCGGGGGGAACAGGGACTGGGTCCTGTCTTTCCGGTGGCCACGGCCGATCCGGGCGGCAGTGTGCCATTCCAGGTGGCAGGGTGATAGCACGGGTGGCCCAGGGGCCCCCGGCCGGCCGCCATGGGGGGAGGGGGTGGGCCCGGGTCCTACGTGAGGCGGCAGGGAGGAACAATGGTGGCTGCCAGCTCCCGTCCACCCCTGTGGCTGCCCCAGCCCCCCTTTTTGATGGTTTTGGCGGGCTCTGCCGGGGGTCACGGGGCTCGCCCCGATCCAATGGGGGTCTGTGCCAGCCGGCATTCCGGGGGGGGGGTAAAATGTGGCCCCACCCCTGGCTGCATGGCCCCGCCCCTGGCAGCGGCCATTCTTTCCCTCCACGCCATTTGTGTTTCTTCATTCTCCTCCACACCATTTGGCCAGCTGATTGTCGGCCGCTGGTGAAGCGCGGCAGTGGAGGTGAACGGCGCCTCTTCAAACTTTTCAAATTCCTCCCCCCAGCAAAGCAGGTACCATGGCCCCGGCCAATGGAGGACACGGGGCGAAGCGTGCGGCAGTGCGGAGCTCCCGGCAGTCGGCGGATGGCAGACAGGGGATAGCAGGTAGCCGGGGGACAGGAGGTGGCCAGCGGACGGGGAAGGAGGCGGTGCGGAGCACCTCACCCTCACGCGGCAGCTATCGGAGGGCGTGGATGGTGACTGGGCGTGGTGGCGGCAGCATTCAGGGAGCGTTGGAGGCGGATGGGCTATGCTCGGATGCAGCCGGCGGGCTGGGGTTCGGCGTCTATTTTGACGGGCAGTGGTGCGCTCAGCGGTGGCCACCGCAATGGGCCACACAGGGCATCACCAGGGACCTCACGTTCCTTGAGTTTTTTCCAATATTGGTAGCTATTACCCTGTGGTCAGGGCGGTTCCAGGACAAGCGGGTGGTGTTCTGGTGTGACAACGAGGCCGTGGTGAGGATCATCAACAAGCAGTCCTCTCATTCTGAAAGGGTCATGCTGTTGGTCCGCCGATTCGTTTTGACATGCCTTGTTTCCAACATTTCCTTTACAGCTAGACATGTGTCTGGGGTGGATAACAAATTGGCGGATGCGCTGTCTCGCTTCCAGGTTGAAATTTTCCGCGCCCTGGCCCTGAGGGCGAAGCCGGGCCCGGACAAGTTCCCGGAGGAGCTGTGGTCCCTTGGCACAAAGCCATAATGGAAAGGGTGTGCAACTCCCTCGCGCCATCTACCTTTCGGTCATATTCAGCGATGGCCGACTCCTTCATTGCCTTTTCCACCGGTAATGGAGGTCCAGGGGGCTGGCCAGCCTCAGAAGAAATGGTCATGCGATACCTAGCGGAGCTAAGGGAGCGCGGGCTGGCACCCAGGACCATGTCGGGTCACATGGCAGCCATTTCTTTTTTAGTAAAGTGCATGGCTGCACTGACCCCTGTGATTCCTTCATCGCAAGGAGAGTGGTGGAAGGTTGGAGACGGTTGACCCCGTGGCCGGCAGATAAGAGAAAACCTATCACCCTAGACTTGTTGTCGGGTCTGATTGCGGCTTTGCCACAGATTTGCTGGTCTCCATCCGAGGCCATCCTGTTTGAAGCAGCCTTTACACTGGCATTTTACGGTGCCCTTCGGGTGGGGTGGGGTCCGCCAAGGACGCATCCGGCCATGCACTGCAGGTTCAAGGAGTGACGGTCTGGAAACAGGAGTTGCACATCTGGGTGGTCCGTTCCAAGACCGATCAGGCGGGTAAGGGGTGCCTTGCCCGGTTTGGGCCACAAAAGCCTTCGTGTCGATCAAACCAGCCAGGGGCGGGGCCTTTTTGAGGCATTCTGACGGTACTCTACTCACAAGGTACCAATTCACGGGCGTTATGCGTTATGCGCATGGGGTTGGCCAGGTTGGGCCTCAACCCAAGGGACTTTGCCTCTCATTCCTTCAGGATCGGGGCAACTTCCACGGTGGCAGCAAGTGGCCATTTGTCAGCTCTTGACCCATCGAACCAGAAATCACCACAGAGACAATCAGATTCCAAGCAGATGGCTTTACTGGTCAAATAGGCAATACAGTGCATGAAAAGCAAGATGACAGCTATGGCTTGTCTTGCCCGTTATTTGGAAATATAAGGCAGAGAAACGGCGGGAGATTACAAAGCATAAACAGAGCATTATTTCCCAGGAGTGGCGTTCCCAGGCTTTGGTATGTGTAGCCGTCCTTGAGTCTGGACGGTTCAGCAGAGAAACGAAAGGAAACATCTAAACCGAGATAACAACCTGACATCCTGCTCCCCTTAAGTCCCCCTCCCATCCGGCAAGGGGGCTGGTCTGTCCGGGTAGGTATTGTGAAAGGCGTTGACGAGTTTGGGGGCGGAGACATCCCGTGCGCCAACCCACTCGTCATAGGCAGGGGGGAAGTGTTTCCAGCGGATCAGGTATTGCAAGGCCCCATGGTGTATGCGGGAATCCAGGATTTTGGAGACTTCGAAATGTTCCTCCCCCCCCCCCCCACCATTATGGGTTGTTCAGGAGGCGGCTCCGGGTGCCATTGTGGGGAAGCAATATGGGGCTTTAGAAGGCTGACATGGAAAACGGGGTGCACACGCCTCAGAGTTTTGGGGAGAGACAGTTCCACCGTGACAGGATTTATGAGGCGGGTGATGGGAAATGGGCCAATGTATTTAGCACTGAGCTTATGGCAAGGACGGGTGGAGCGCAGGTTCTTGGTGGAAAGGGATACCAGGTCACCCACTTGCAGGTCCCTATTGGGGGAACGATGCTTGTCAGCCTGCGCCTTGTATTTGCGCTTGGCTCGGTCCAGGTTGCTAATCAGCCAGGGCCATGTTGTACGGAGGGTGTGTGCCCAAGAGGCAATGTCGGCATCCCCCTCCCCTTCTGATCCTTCTACCGGGGTGATAGGACCGAAGTCCTGTCCATACACCGCATAAAACGGGCTGAAACCTGTGGATTGATGTACAGCATTATTGTGGGCATATTCTGCAAAAGACAACAGTTCCACCCAGTCATCTTGGTGGTAATTGATATAACAGCGCAAATAACATTCGAGTACAGCATTGACACGTTCGGTTTGACCATCCGTTTGGGGATGGTATGCACTAGACAACCCTTGCTCCACCCCCATCAATTTGAGAAAAGCTTTCCAAAACTTAGCAACGAAACTACTTCCGCGGTCGCAGATTATCTTGCGCGGAAACGAATGTAGTCTAAAGACATGTGACACGAAGAGGCAGGCCAACTTCTGAGCGGAGGGGATCCCCGCACACGGAACCAAATGTATTTGCTTAGAAAATAAGTCAGTGATAACCCATAACACAGTTTTTCCCCCGCTGAGAGGGAGATCCGTCATAAAATCCATAGCAATCACTTCCCAGGGTTTGCTGGGTATTTCAAGTGGTTGCAGTAGTCCTGGGGGTTTGCCTTGAGATCGTTTGACCGTGGCGCAAACAGGACAGCTGCGAATAAAAGAGTCAATGTCAGAACGCATTCCCCCCCACCAGAACTGTCTGCGCAACAGGTGAAGGGTCTTTAGGAACCCAAAGTGTCCAGCTGTTTTTACTCCATGAGCCAAATGTAAGACTTCTTTTTGGAGCGTTTTGGGCACGTATAATTTCGAGTCTTTGTACCAGCAACCTCCTTGTTCAATTACATCGGGAGGCAGGGTTTGAGCAGAGCGTTCCATAAGGCATTGTGCCCGAAGAGAATTTAAGAAAGACTCGGAGACGGGAACCCCCCCTTTTTTACTGTGGAAGCAGGAGCAGATATGGGGGTCGACGAGGGGGAAGCGCTTACGTGCGGCGGTGCGCTGACTGCAGGCGGCTTGGTGGCCGGTTGGGTCGGAGGAGTTGGTGCGTTAGCTACTGCGTGCTTCCGTTGTGGGGGCAGTATTTGGGATCGGGTTTGTACAGCCAGCACGGGTAGGGCTTCTCTTTGCGTGGGCGTAAATAAAGAGTCTGTTGGCCGATCGAGTTTCACCGGGTATTGAGGCAGTCTGGACAGAGCATCCGCGAGAACGTTTGGTTTTCCAGGGACATGCTTCAGGACAAAACGAAACTGAGCAAAGAAATCCGCCCAACGCTGTTGTTTCGAGGACAATTTATGGGTCCCCGTGAGGGCAGCTAGATTTTTGTGGTCGGTCCAGACTTCAAAGGGTACTTTAGACCCCTCCAGGAATTGTCGCCACAGAGTAAGTGCATGGTGAACGGCTGATGCTTCTTTCTCCCAAATGGGCCAGTTCAATTGGGAGTGCGCAAACTTCTTTGAGAAGTAAGCGCAGGGGTGAAGGAGACCATTTGGTCCTCTTTGGAGAAGGGCCCCTCCCATAGCCACGTCGGAGGCATCGACTTGCACAATGAACATTTGATTCGGGTTTGGGTGCCGTAGCACGGGCTCCGAAGTGAAAAGGCGTTTGAGGGCTACAAAAGCGGCCTGGCATTGATCAGTCCACAGTATCTTAGCGGAGGGTAATGTAGCCGAGCTTCCTTTACCCTTTGTTTTCAGCAGGTCGGTGATGGGCAGCGCCACTTGGGCGAAGTTAGGGATGAACCCGCGATAGAAATTAGCAAAACCTAGAAACTGTTGTACTTGTTTGCGGTTGGAGGGAGGGGTCCAATTGAGGACGGATTGGACCTTGGCCGGGTCCATGCTAAGGCCATGGTGGGAGATTATATATCCCAAGAACGTTATTTTGCTCTGATGAAATTCGCATTTAGCCAACTTTGCCAAGAGTTGGTGACTGCGCAGGCGCTACAGAACTTCTCGGACCAGAGCGACATGCTCATCCATGGTTTTTGAATAAATAAGAATGTCATCTAAATAAACTACCACCCTGTGGTACAGTAAATCGTGGAGGATTTCGTTGATGAGTTGCATGAAGACCCCCGGGGCCCCTTTTAACCCGAAAGGCATCACAAGGAATTCAAACATTCCAAAACAGCTAGAGAAGGCAGTGAGGGGTTCGTCTCCCTCGCGGATACGGACGCGGTAGTAGGCTTCTACTAAGTCCAATTTGGAGAATATACGTCCCTCCTGCAATTGTCTCAAAATATCTGAAATCAGCGGTATAGGGTAGGCGTTGGCTTGGGTAACTGCATTGAGCTTTTGGAAGTCGATGCATAGGCGCAGGTCCCCCTCCTTTTTTCGGACGAAAAATGCGGGGGCTGAGTTGGGAGCATTCGATGGGCGAATGAACCCTCTGGCAAGGTTTTTGTCCAAAAAGTCCCGTAGTACAGTGCGCTCGGAAGCGCTCATAGGGTAAATCTTACTCTTAGTTAATGTGCAGTCCTTCACCACCTCAATTGCACAGTCAGTGGCCTGGTGGGGGGGGGGTAAGGCATCACATTCTTTAATGTTAAAGACATCCGCAAAGTCCTGGTATATATCAGGTAGGGACGGCGGTGATGGGACATCGGAGGTTAATGCTGGAGCTGGTGGAGACAGCACCGCAACTTGCTGTCGGTGCTGATCGCATTTGGGGTTGGCAAAGGAGATAGTGTTCGTCTCCCAGTCTATACTGGGACTATGACCTTTAATCCAGTTAATTCCCAGGACCACTTCAAATCAGATAGGGGCTATGGTAAAGTCTATTTGCTCCCAGTGGGAGCCAATACCCATCGCCACCCCTGTTGTGCGATGATCAACTGGGCCCCCCTTGAAATGGCTTCCGTCCATTTGGGCAAATTGGACGGGGGCTGGTAAAGCCTCGGACTTGACTTTGAGTGCTGCAAATGTGGCCTCATTGATGAGAGTGCGACCGCAACCGGAGTCAATGAGTGCCTTAACGGGTAGTTGGGGACCACCTTCATAGTGTTGTAAAACTGCGTCCACATAAACGGTGGTTTCCACTTCCTTCACCTTGGTGGGAGCTTTCGGTTTAGCAGGAGATTCTGCAGGGGTCTGTGGATACGCTCCACTCACCACAGACCGGAGCCGTTTTTTGACAAATCAAGGGGGGGTTCCAGGTTCAAAGCTGGAGGATTCCATGGGTTCTCTTCGTCAGAAGAAGGAGAGTTGTCCCCCAATGGCGCATTTGTAATCCGGGACCCGGCGGGGTCACTCAATGTAGTAAGGTTAGATGAGTCCTCAACGTGAAGTGCAGAGGGTGTGGGTCTTCCCGGCGCTGCGCTGCGGGTGGCCACGGTGCCTCTGCGTTGAGGTCGTCCTCGAGCTCGGGCTGCCATGCTGGGGCGAAAGAGTTCAGGGCGATGTGGGCAGACTGCCGCAAAGTGGCCCAGTTCCCCACAAGTGAGGCAAGCTCCTCTTTGAAACCGTGTTTCGCGATCGTGGGGTGGACGCGCGGGCTTCCGTGGATTGGGGAGTGGTGCCTTGGGCTGGGGTTTTTGGACGCTTTTCTCCTTGTTTCTTTGGCGGACAAGGGAAATAAAGCGCCGGCGGCTTTCCACCTCCTCGGCTAATAGAATCCAATCCTCGAGGGTGTCGGGATCACCCAGCATATACGACCAGTTCAGAATGTCAGGGTGTAAGGCTTCCCTGAAATGGTGAATTAGGGTGGCTTCGGGCCAGCCCACAATTCTGCTTGCTAGTCTCTGGAATTCATCGGCAAACTCTCGAACTGGAGTAGAGCCTTGTCTTAGTTGTAGAAGCTCCGCTTTGGCTCGTTCCCCCAGAAAGGGATCCTCAAACCTCCTCCGTAAGGCAGTCATGAAATTGTTGAGGGAACGGATAGAGCAGGATCGGGTGTCGAACTGGAGGACCATCCAGTCGGCTGCTTTACCTGTCAAAAGGGAAGCCACATAGCGAACCCGGCTGTCCTCTGTAGGGAAGAACTGTCCTTGTTCTCGCATATAGCTGTCTACCTGATGCAAGAAACAGGGCAGGGTTTCGAGAGATCCATCATAAGTAGTTTTCAATTTGAGTTGTTTCCAAGGACCGGGCATGGGTTGGCCCGGTTGCACGGGTGCCCTGGGTGCAGGTAAAACGGGACCTCCGGGAACCAGGGGTTGAACAGGCACATTAGCGGGTGGCTGGGCTGGCACTCTCTGCTGAACCGGTACTGCGGCCCCCTGTGGAACGGGTTGTGCCGGGGTTGTCAGGGCCTGCTGTAACTGCCTGTTGTCCTGAAGCAAGCGTTCCATTAGCTCCTGGAGTTGATCTACACGGCCAGATAGCTCCCGATTCTGAGCTCGTAACAGGTGAACGTCCTCACCTGGGCCACCTGTACGATGAGGTTTGCTTGTCCGAAAACTTGTGGCCCATTGAGAATTGTCCCCATACAAGTCCTCTTCCTCAGACTACTCGGAGTCTTGGCGTCGTTCTGCGAGGCGGCGTGCACGTTGGGTCGTGCGCGACGGGGCAAATACCGGGGAAAACGACAGACCCAATGGAGGACCGCTCCGTCCAGAGTCTTTGGGGCGGCCGCCTGTCCACGCCCGATCCGCAGCCAACTGCTGCTCTTTGTCCCTTGTGGCTTGAGCCTCGGCTTCCGCCTTAGCCGCTTCAGCAGCTTCCCTATCCGCGAGAGCCTGTGCGCTTTCAAGTCTCAGAGCGGCAGCTGCGGTAATGTGCGGTAAAAGTTCCGTTTCCAGGAGCGTGAGAGGGGGTCGGGCTCCCCACCTAACAATGGTTGCACTCGGACCGCGACCGCGGGTGCATCGGCCCCGAACGTCGGGGTCAAACGTTGAGCCAAGGTGGCTATCGTGGTATCCTTTGTACAATCCGCAAAGAGGAGAGCTGTCTGGATAGCGATCCTCTTGGCTTCAGCTTGACAGTCAGCTGCATTGGGTACCAAAGAAAAACCTGCCGGTGCGGCTCCCGCCATGGTACCTTCCCCCAAGGCGACAGGACGCCTTAGAGCCGTGGATGAGAGAGTCTCACGGGCAATAAGCTTATCCAATAAACCGGTTAGTATTTGTAAGTCCTCAGTTGCCAGCCGGGCATCATCCAGCAACTGATCAAAATCCTGGAGGTCTAAACCAGCATTAGTATCCTCCGACGTTAACATCCAGGGAACTCTCACTAGAGATTGCCACTGCGTCTGGATCAGTCCACTCAAGCGGCAAACCTCAGAATTAGTTCTAAAGAGTTCAGCTACTATGTCCTGTAGGAGAGTAGGATCCTCCGAGGAGGACTCCAGGGTTCCAGGAAGCAGTTGTCACGGTTCACTCGAACAGCGCCCTCCCAGCTCCAATCCGAGTGGCAGGCGAACCCTCCAGGGCTCCAGCCTGACTAAAGAATCGATGGAGAAGAGATAGCTGTCATAATGTCAGCTCTTGACCCATCAAACCAGAAATCACCACAGAGACAATCAGATTCCAAGCAGATGGCTTTACTGGTCAAATAGGCAATACAGTGCATGAAAAGCAAGATGACAGCTATGGCTTGTCTTGCCCGTTATTTGGAAATATAAGGCAGAGAAACGGCGGGAGATTATAAAGCATAAACAGAGCATTATTTCCCAGGAGTGGCGTTCCCAGGCTTTGGTTCAGCAGAGAAACGAAAGGAAACATCTAAACCGAGATAACAACCTGACACCTTTCAGAAGATACGATTAAGGCCATTGGTCGCTGGCGTTCCTCCGCTTATAAATTGTATGTCTGCCCGTTGGGGGACGCTCTCTAATGTTTCTTATTTGAGTTTCAGCACATCCCCAGAAGCAAGTATGGATTTGAGGGCACAGCATCGTGCACTCGGCTGGGTCCTATGCTACGGGTGCCGGTTGGGGAAGACACCTGGGACTGGAGGAGCGGTTGGAGATCTCCTGGTTTGGAGTTCGTGGCATGCGCTGGGAGTTGTTGGTGCCGCTGGTGCGGTGCCTCGTGTGGCACAGCGGGGCGCCGGACTTTGTGGTTATACAGCTGGGGGAGAACGACCTGGTGAGACGGAGGGGCCGCAACCTGTGGGCGGTGGCAGAGGTGGACCTGCAGATCCTGGCCGCGTGGCTACCTGGGACAACATTGGTGTGGTCAGACATGCTGGAGCGGCTGGGTGCTGGCTGGGTGCGCAGTCCCCTGCTAAGGTCGACCGGGCCAGGCAGAAGGTCATGGTGGCGGTGGGTAAGGCCATGTCAGCCTTGGGAGGAGCCGTGATCCAGCACCCAGACCTGTCTCATCGGATGGGGGCATTGTTCTGCCCAGACTGGGTGCACCTATCATCATGGGGCACGGATACATGGCTACAGGGCATACGACATAGGCTCCACTGGTGTTTGCAGCATTAGGCGTTGGCGGGAGACGCCCGGAGAGGTGGGGTAGGCATCTCTGGTCACCTCTTGTGGCGGTTTGGGCATGGAGCCGGATCCGGTTTGGGGGAAAGACGGTCTGCGTGCCCCGCTTCCCACTCTGGGGACCCTAATAAGGGGTTTTGGGGGGAGGCCAGGAATGTTTAAGCGGCTTGGGGGCTGCGGTTTGGCCTCCTCCCAAGTGGCAGTGGACCACACAGTTGGCTGCCGCCCAGGTGGGTCCCGGCATACTGCCATCTCAGGCTGCGCCCAGCAGGCAGGTTGGGCGCAGGGTGTTATCAGCTGACAGACGGGTCAGCTGATCCCTGGATCCTGCTCTTCATGCTTGCCAATGCTTAACGCTGTAATCAATAAAGTTGTGGCCTGTTTACTCCAGCTATGGTGTACTAGTCATTCTTGGGTAAGATCACGCTGGTCGGTTACCAGGGTATGGGTTTCCCCTGGGGTGGCAGTAACCCCCTTCCCCCGTTCTGTTCCCCCTCCATAGGGCTGGGGCCACAATATAGCGCCACTAAATAAAATCAAAGATAGCCAAGTACGGAGAGCCATTTTCCCAAAGTGGGTCCATAGCCATATTGGAACCAGTTTGTCTATATCACTTGCCTAAAGGATGGGGATCATTTTATCCCACAACTTCAGAGAAACTGATGAAAAGTCTAGAGAAGTGAGATCCAGCTAATATTTCTTCGCTGCTGACTACAGAACAGTGGCTCTCTATACTCTACTTTGCAACTGATTATCTGTATCTCTACATCACTGCAACTAGGTAGACAATCCAAAGAAGCAGTCACTGAGAGCAAGTAACAAAATAAGATAAAGTGCAGGAGGCTGAAAGGTAATGAAAGCTGGTGTCCAACATTTTAAACACAAGCCCAAGTAGGGTTACTAACCTCCAGGTACTAGCTGACGATCTCCTGCTATTACAACTGATCTCCATCCAATAGAGATCAATTCACCAGAAGAAAATGGCCAATTTGGTAACTAGACTCTTTGGCATTGAAGTCCCTCCCCTCCCCAAACCCCACCCTCCTCAGGCTCCACCCCAAAAACCTCCTGCTGGTGGCGAAGAAAAACTTGGCAACCTTAAGCCCAAGGCCCAGGCAAAGAGCTGTGGTCTGAGGATGCCAGCCTCTAGGTGGGACCTGGAAATACCCTGGAATTACAGCTCATCTCCAGACTACAGAGATCAGTTTTCCTGGAGAAAATGAATGCTTTGGAGGGTGGACTCTATGGCATTGTACCCCACTGCAGTCCTGTCCTCCCCTGGCTCCATCTCCAAATCTCCTGGAGCATCCCAACTTAGATCTGGCAAACTTACTAGCATCCAGGGGGAACCTGGCAATCCTACTGTGGACTGACCTAGAAGCTGTTATCCCAAGTTGGTATCCAGTCAGGAACACAATAGGACAGGCTAACTATGGTAGCAGATAAGTGAAACAAGACATGTGCTGGTAAAGGCCTGCAAATGCTTGCAGCTAAATTAAGTAAGCAGCAAGGTGTTGTGCATAGTTAAAGATCAGACAAGAGCTGAAATCTAAACTGTGCATTCAGCCCCCATTACTCCAGTGTATGACCAATATAATATTAATATCCCGAAACCTTTTGAGCCTGTGGGCACCTTGGAATTTCTTGAAACTCTATGAGAAAGCTATAGAGTTTTCAGTGATTTCTATAGAGAACTGACTTCACCTCCGGGTTTCCCTGGATCTGAGGTCATACTGCTGGCAATGGATGTCCCTTCCTCCTCCCACCCCCCGCCCAATCTACTGCTGGTTGCCAGACTGAGCCTGACAGGGCAGCGCTTGGCAACCCTGGGCCTGGCAACCCTACTCCATCCTTAAATCACTGGGCATTTTCCAGAGTTGACAATCCTATTGTTAATCCTTGACCTTTCGAACACCTTCATTTCCACTTCAGCTGGTGTTGCAGCAAAAGCAGCTTTTTTCATATATTACTAGACAGAATTCCTGTAAATTTCATTTTCACAAGGCCATCATCCTAATACACAAAAGCATGCTGGGAAGAAACATTTACTTATTTGGATGACTGCATGCCTTTCTGAATGTGAAACTGCAATGAATGTTCCAGGCAGTCCCCATCAGAGTATCATATCTGTTTTTCATTTGAACAGTCGAAAACTGCAGACTGTGGACTCTAAAAAACCCATCTTTCTCTCTGACTTTGTAGAAAAGGCACAGTGGCTTATTTATTATGTGTTCAGTGGTATCTGTGCTGCACTTCATCCTCAAAGGGTTGATAAAGGCTGACTTTTATTGCTAAGGAAAAATATAGCTTTATTGTTGCATATCAAGTATACTTAATGATAGTTTAAAAATAATCCCTTTAAATGGCAAGGAAACTTCCCCCAATAATATATTCTTGGAAATATAAAACTTATGGATTTTTAAAATGCCTTTTTCAGACTTTCAGAAGCTCGCTGGGTGACCTCAAACTCTCAGCCTGGCCTGCCTCACAGGGTTGTTGCTGTGGAAGAGTGGAGGAGGGGAGAATGATGTTCTAAATGCTTCTTTGAGACTGAACTGGAGAGAAAAGCAGAATATAAATAAATAACTGTGAGTGCATGCATGCAAATGCATTTATGTGGTTGGTACAAATGTTCAGGGAATTGAAGATTTCCACCAAATAGCCTCACACCTTCAAACTCCTCAAAACACCTTATCTTTCTGGGACTCTGAGCTTTTCTGTTAAAGAGATAATTCACCCCCAAATTCTTGCTAAAAATAGTGAATGGCCACTGCTATCGTTATTTATATACCATCTCCTAAATACACAGTAAGCATACTATAGATGAGCGCCAAATCAAAGATGGCAGCACCCAACTATATAACTCAACCTATGAGGCCAGTGCTCAGCACCACTATCTGAAACACCATTTTTATATGCTACCACAGCTGCCAGTTTCCCACCAGGGGCAGAGGATCCCCCCCACTCCTGTTTTCTGACAGGAAAAAAATTATCAGTAATGGTGTGATGTCACTTCCAGGGAAAACCCAGAAGTGACATCAGTCCTCTCTAGGAATCATCAGAAACTCTATGGTTTTAACTTGGATTGGGGCTGTGGCTCAGTGGTAGAGCATCTGCTTAGTATGCAGAAGGTCCCAGATTCTATTCCCAGCATCTCCAGTTAAAAGGATCAGGTGGTAGGTGATGTGAAAGACCTCTGCCTGATTCCTCGAGAGCCACTACCAGTCTGAGTAGACAATACTACCTTGATGAACCAACCATCCGATACAGTATAAGTCAGCTTCATCTATTCATGTGATATCACTTCCAGGTTTTCCCCAGAAGTGACATCATTACATTACCAATGGTGCTGCCTTGTCCCTGCAACCCTGACTTCCAACGATTGCCAGTTGCTGGCTGGCAACCATAGATGTACTTCTGAGTTATGATCAAACAGAATTTATTTGATGCTCCCTGGATTCTGAGTTTGAAAAAAAGGTGTTCGTAGGAAACAGTAGCAAACCTGATTTCAGTTTAAAAAACAAAAAAGCTCTCTATGCTTTCTTGGTGGACAGCACAAAAGCAGGGACAAAATGGGGTGCTTTATAGGGATTGTCAAGAAACTGGCCTTTCTCTAGCAATTTCTTGGCTTTTGAAATATTTGGTTCAGGCTTGGGACTTAGTAAAATTATAGAAGGCTTCTCTCTGGGACCTTAATGACTTGCAGTTTCAAAAGAGATAAGGAATGGGATGGAGTTAGACACAGCTGCAGATGAGATCATCTAGGAGCTTCTAGGCCCAGGGCCAGGAAGGAGTTTTGCCCTTGCATTCCATCTCATTAGCACAAGGAACCCTGGGCAGGGGGTGAGTCACTTGACTTTAAGCACCTACTGGCTGCAGGAGTGCATGGTCATGTGTCTTGGCAACACACCTGATTGGTCAATCAGAATCAGGTCAGCTTTTGGCAGTTTAGCATAAATCAAGATCCTTCATTCTAGTTTGTACCTTCTACCGGTAGTCATATTTCTGGGTCATCCTTTTAACCAGCTTGGGCCTTATATAGCCATAATACCTGTACTTGGACTTTGGAGTTTGAAACTTTACCTGGACTCTGTGTTTCAGTCTGGTCAGGAACATCTGGGTCAAATAGGGTTGCCATACTCCCACTGGGCCCCCTCCCCCCAGCACCAGTCAGCTGACGAGCAGGGGTCTTACCAGCAGTGAACTGAGCACTAGCCCCCAAGTCATCACTGACACATTGACATCACTTCTGGCACTCACCGGATGTGATGTCATCACACCACCAACACTGTGGGGACACTCTGGTATTTGGGCAAAAACTCTATGGTAAAAAAGCTTCTACCATAGAGTTTTTGCCAAAATACCTACATAGTTGGCAACATGATGATGATGTCACTTCTGATGAGCGTTGGAAGTGATGTTGACATGTTGATGATGACATGGGGGCTAGGCCTCAGTTCCCCACTTGTAAGTCCTCCCCCTCCTCCAGTTGCCAGTGGGTACCTGGAAACCCTAGAGCCAGAGGACCCACAAACATGTGTAAATATTTTAGTTCAGCTTGATCTCATCAGATCTCAGAAGCTGGTCAGTATTTGGATGGGAGACCACCAAGGAATACAAGAATCACAGTGCAGAGACAGGCAATGCCAAACCACCTCTGAATGCCTCTTGCCTTGAAAACCCCACCAGGGGACATTGTAAGTTGGCTTTGACTTTATGACAAAAATTTAGATTTCATTATTTTCTTCCTTGCTTTGAAATGCTGTTATATTTGTACACTTTTTGCACACTTCTTTTAATAAACCTTATGAATCATACTTCTGTGGTGTTATTTGGGTTTTGAGGCTTCAATCTAAACCTTGGCCTATTTCAGCTGCAGCTACCAAAGTAATTGTTTTTGGAACTCAACTTACAAGTGTCCTACCTTGTTGGGCTGACTTCTTGATTTATACTCAGTAGGGCTAGAGACCTAGGTCCTCAGTTTCTCAGCTGAGGGTTGTCAGAGGGACTGGTGGCAGCTTGTTACCCTGGGCAGTGAGGATTCACTCCCAGTGTTTTGTGTTTTGTTTTGTCTTAACCTGGCACTACTCCTTGACAGTGATTCTGTGTTCACTTTCTCATTCTTGCTGATGAGATAGCAGGAGTGAAAGGAAAGCAAAAAAGGCCGCCAACAGCTACCGTGTTTAGAGAAGATGCTTTTGAGTCCTCAGCTGAACATGAAAGTTAAAAAAAAGACTGGCTGCCGTGGAAGTCTTAAATGCACTGTACACTAAATTCTGCCTTCAAAGACACTAAAACTGTTAAAAATCATCCCATTCCCTCCATTAGTTGAAGAAAACCTCTCCTGGCAGCCAGCCAGAAAGAGGGAGTGGGGGTCATGCCAGTAGAAAACCAGCCAATAGGCAGCCCTGTTGTAAAGCAAGGAGTCTAGAAGCTTCTAGTACATCAGGCCACTAACTGATTAAGATAATCTGCTTTCTAGAGATCGCCAGTTTAAAGACAACAGACCCAGCATGAAGATATGCAAGGAGCGGACTTCCGCTAGGGCAGCTGAGCGAAGCACTCGTCTCCCCGGGGGCTCCCAGAGGGGGAACCAAAAAAAGTCTTAAATAGGGATGTTAACGCGCCCCTCCCGATTCCTAAATAATGGAACAGGTATCAGGAAATCTCCTGCAGCCGATGAAGAGCGGTTTGCCTCCTGAACTCTCTGAGTTTTACGACTTGGAGACTCAGTAGTATTCCCGCCAGCTTGAGGGGTAATAAATAGCCGCAGACGTCTCTTTGGAATTTAGGCTTCGCTCTCCCCTGTCTATTACCATCTAGCAACTATACAGAAGCAAGAATACCTACTCTCCTAAAATCTGAGTAAGTTTAAAAGAACTCCTTTGTTTTACCAGGATTTTGAAGTCCCAGGAGACTGCTAAATACATCAGTCGAATCCGTATCTCCCCACTCAATGTTTAAATGACTCTTTAAAAACAAGAAAAGATCTGATAACCTGGCAGGGATCTTATCAATTTGATCAGTGGGAAGACATAACAACTAAGATTTTTGAAAGATGCTTCAGTTGCCAATTAGGAACTACTACGTATAAAGGGGAGAGAGGAGTGGAACCCCCACACACACCCCAAAGAGTAGTCTTTCTAACTAAACAAGCCTTCCTGCCACGTCCTTCCCGGAAACAATCTATCATTGCGAGAGAGTCAGAGAACTTGGAATCGGAAGTGGGGTATTAGTGTGTAACTGGCAAATATTTCCCAAGTTCCTGACGACAAAGGAGATGGAAGGTTTATGACCCTGATTCCTGCAGTACCTCCTTGTTATTTACTACACTGGAATTTGCCTGGATCTTATAAACTGAGTCTTAACAGAAATTTTCAGAAGTAGCAACCATGGAATATATGATTACACAGATGGAACAACTCTCTGCTTTGATGAGCATTTCATTTCAATTTATTAATCAAAAACTGGACACCATCTTAGACGATCTTAAAGACGATCTTAAAAACCCAAATTATCACAATGAGATCAGAGGAGATACTAGAGGGCCCTCTCGCTGATAAGAGAGATGAAGAACAGAAGAACCCTGCAAAGGAAACGAGGAATTACAATAAACAATCTGCAATAGCCCATCTGACAACAATGGATTTGAATATGAGTGATTTTGACTTCTGTCCCTTTAATCTGCTTGATGAACTTTTCAACACCTGCTTGGAGGACTTAATGAGTAGAAAAACTGGGGCTGTCAGGATCTTTTTCTTTGAATTTGGGATGGAAGATATTGCAACATGGATTTATTATGGAAATTATCTACCTGCAGAAGAGACTTTACCAACAATCTCCAAGGATGCTCTTCGACGATTACTGCTAATGTGGAAAAGAAAGAAATGCTGGAAATTCCAGACAAAGGGACTAATTTTAAAGAGTCTAGTGTCTCTTCTGGCTAAGATCGAAAAGGAACTGGTTAAAAGGATTGGTTATAATGGAAATAAAACTATATATGATATCAATTTACTAGAAAAACAATATGTATTAAATGAGTATTAGGGAGAAATGGAGGACTTACAAAATAATTAATTTTTAATGGAAATAATCAAATGCTTTTTATTATACTAATCCATTTATTATTAGTGAGATCTATTATTTCTTTTCTTCTTCCTTTTATTTTTATTTCCTTTTTTCCTTTTTTTCCCTTTATATGATATTATTAACTATTAATCTTTTTTTCCTTGAAAAATATAAATGTCAAAGAGATCAATAAATATTAACAACAGTATTAGGATTAGAATTTTGTGCAAAGGAGATTACTAATTTATCACAAGATGAAGGGAGTTGTAGGGGAAGTCAACAATTCTTTATTATATACAATTTTTTTAACAATGTTACCTATTAGTTTTTACTTTTTACTGTTTATGCCATTGTTAAACTATCTGATTAATAATTTTGGAAAAATAATTTAAAAATTATTTTAAAAAAGATATTCAAGGAGTGCTACAATGCAGCAGCAAGCCAGAGTATTGCTCTTCAGCGAAGGGTAAGGGGCTTCATCAGTCAGTCATATGTCCTGGTGGTTGTTGGCATTGTTGAAATATTGCTGCCACTACTCTTGGAGGTATTTCAAATGGAGGTATTTCAAAAGCCATTGTTATAGACCATGATCCTTTCACTCTGCTTCTTGGATGTTAGCTTGCTGCC
This sequence comes from Euleptes europaea, assembly GCF_029931775.1. Classification (NCBI taxonomy): domain Eukaryota; kingdom Metazoa; phylum Chordata; class Lepidosauria; order Squamata; family Sphaerodactylidae; genus Euleptes; species Euleptes europaea. Next base: position 74,386,703 of record NC_079313.1, read on the forward strand.
AGTCTTCTTACTGTGTCAGCTCAGCTGATCCTCTCAATTTGAGGCTAGGTTGGTCATTCTTCTCTGATTGGGATGCAACTGAGATGTATCAAGGCCTGTACAGGAGGAGCCTCACTTGGCTCTTGTGCTGAGATTGTGGTCTCTCACTATTAGCATTCTCTTTGGTCCATGTTTTCTCTTAGTTAGAAGTAGAGTTGCCAGCCTCCAGGTGGTGGCTGGAGCTCTCCTGCTATTACAACAGATTTCCAGCTGATAGTGATCAGTTCACCTGGAGAAAATGGCCACTTTGGCAATTGGACTCTATGGCATTGAAGTTCCGCCCCTCTCCAAACCCCGCCCTCCCCAGGCTCCACCCCCCCCCCAAATGTCCAGGTATTTCCCAACCCAGAGCTGGCAACCTTAGCTGGAAGTAATAAAGAGATCTGTTTTTGAAGCTACCAGAATCTCCTTTGTGCTGGCTACAAAGCAGCAGAGGGGGACTACTTCGTTATATCACAGGGTGTTACTTACATTGAAGTAGCAGCTTCCTCATATTCGGCTTGAAGCTTTCTTGATACCCTGAAGCAAAACTCTTTCTCACTGTCCTCCTCAGGTTTCTCCAGTCAATCAGTCACACACACACACACACATACACACCGAAGCATGGAATTTTATACTGTAACATTTTATTAGGGTGGGGGGATTCCCCCCTTTTATTTGTATTTTTGCCACTCCATTTACTACTTCAGTTGGATTCACATCTCAGTTGCATAAAAGATGTTCCTTGCTTTTAAAAAAATAATAATTATTCAGTCCTTTAAATTTGAATGAAAGAAGAACTCAGAACAAGCCATGGGCAAACAACGACGAGTAGCCCCAGAGGCAACTCGAGTTTGAACTCAATATTTATTCAGGCTTTTACATGATTATTTACTACAGAAGTCAGTGTAAAAACAGCACTTACACCTATGCCACATCACGCCTATACACCACCTCTGGGATGCAGAGCAGCTGTAATAAAAAAAATCAGCAATGTTGAATGTGTGTTTTTACAGTGTTTTCAAAAACCTTTTACAGCATGTAGAAACCCTTCCATAAAAGCAGTCTTATTATTCCCAGTGTTAAAGTTTTCTGCACAAATATTTTGCTCGCCTGTCTCCCCTTCTTCTTTTTAAACAACATTGTGCTAGAGACATAATGGCCAAGGGTTTCTTACAAGTGCATTTCAGGAATTCTAATAGTGTTTTGTTTCTTTTTAACACCTGCTAAGCTATTTTTCCACTCCCATATTTTACTTATTTAATATTTGTTGAATTTGTACTCTACCTTCCCTGCATTCAGGGGGGTTAACACATAAATCAACAGCCACATCTCCAATAAAAACAGACATTGCCAGTAATTAAAAACTAACATTTTAAAGAATAACTTTTCATAAAATTATAAAAAATAAATAATGCAAATAAAATAATGGTAAACTGTTTTAAAATAATAATTCTAATAAAAGCTGTGTAAGCCCATTCTCTTAACCTATCGGCCTACATCTCACAGTCTAGGTTATAAATTAAAAGCACATTTAAATAGGAAAGCTTTACAACCTGTGTGAAAGGAAAAGGGTTACTTTCCATACTCCTTCTGAGAGGTGATTCCATATGATAGACAGCCCCCCCCCCACACACACACATCTAATTCCCATTTTGTCTTGCTGGGGTACAGCTCTGAACCAGCTGGTCTTCTCTCCAATTGGTTTCAGTCTGGATAATTTCTCCCTGCGCAGTCCAGCCGAAGGGAAAGGGAGTTGGGAGCAGCTACTTCAACAGGTTAAGGAGTGAGATTTACTGCAACTGCAGGATCATTTGTGGAGCAGAGAGAGCGGAGCTAGTCAAAGCACTAAAAAAGCAGAGCACTGGGGATCAGGATGAGTGGGGAAAGGGGGAGAAAATTGCTGCAGGTAATGTGCAAATGAGTCCAGAGAGGTAAGAGGGTTGCTTGTCCTCCTCACAGAATAATACATCTACTCATCTACACTTACAATTAATAGACTTTGCTTTGCCTGGAAATATTTCAGCAGACACCCTTCCCAGAGGGCTTCTCTGAGAGCTAGGGATGCCAGTCTCCAGGTGGGACCTGGGGATCTCCTGGAATTACAGCTCACCTCCAGACTACAGAGATCAGTTCCCCTGGAGAAAACGGATGCTTTGGAGGATGGCATTGTACCCCACTGAGGTCCCTGTCCTCCCCAGGCTCCACCCCAAAATCTCCAGGAGTGTCCCAACCTGGAGCTAGAAACCCTACTTGAGAGCACTGTGGGGGGTGGGACACGGGCAATTGGCTCAGTAGACAAGCAGGGTGGCAGTTGGAGGCAGAGTGACTGGGGCCATTGGACACCGGAGCATCAGTCTCAACACAGTGGCCAGCAAGGAAATGTTCATGAAAATGCAGTTCTTTCCATCTTGAAAGAGGGATGAGTGGGCTATGTAACAGAAGCCACTATAGTGACAGAGAGCTTTGCCTTGCCACAGAACTTGGGGGCGGGCTGAACATGCAACATGCATTTCCCCTCTCCCCAAGAGTCAGGTCAGCTGACCTTTCTGGGCTTGGCTTCGCTACAGCTGTTCAACCCTGAGATGTTTGTCCCCTCTTCCTAAGAGGATGTATGGGTGGGCTGGCCTTTTCTTTTGCTCTTGCCTTGCCACAGCTGTTGAGCACCAAGGGTGAACTTGGGGAGGCAGCCTCACCTCATTGTGGGAGGGGAAAGTGTTAGGATGGTAGTATGGCAGCAATCAGTGTCTTCGACTTTCAGCTTCACCATAATTGTTATGTGTTTCTTGGAAAGGCACAGTGGAGGCACAACCCCCTTCTCCTCTTAGTAAGTTGGACATTTGGAGCTGGGACATGTGTTGACTATGTTGCTTATATTTAATTTTGGATTAAACTGAATATTTAATTTTGGATTCTCCCCTCCTTCCCATACACAGCTTTGGACTGGAACATCACATTGGTTTGGGGGCTGGGCAGTAGCAGAACATGGGAAGGAGGGGACTTTCTTTAATAGGATGATGACACTGGAGAAGGGAACCAGAGCAACCTGGCTCATCTGGTGCTGATATTGTTGCTAACATGGATGTGGCCATTGGACAAGCAGGGGCTGATCTGGTGAGAGGTGAGAGAATTGGTGCCACATCAGTTTCCATAGAAGAGGCCATGGTGGGGGGAGTTGGAAAGCAGGGTTGGAGCCCCTCAGATGTAGCTAGGACAATGGAGGATGGCATTAGGACCTTGATTTCATTGGGGAGCAATTTTCCATATAGTTACCTTCTGTGTCTGCTGCTTAGGCTATTGGCTGTTCAGGAAGGTTTGACGAGGGCAGTGACCATATGGTACCCTTTCCCTCTGAACCTGTGGCAGTCAGGCTAGCGGGGTTTTCCTAAATAGGCTCATGGAGGTAGCCCTATCTAGCTGTTACAAGACTTTCCTGGCTTTAAGAGGAATTGTTCAGGTTGTTTGTTTCAGCACCAGAGTGGCCTGCTCCTGACATGCTGCCTGTGTTATAACTTGAATGTCATTGTCCAATACTGTGTTGTCAATTCAGGAATATGCAATGCATTCTTTTAGGTTATGAGTGATGTCTATTGCTGCTAGACTGACTTTCTCAACGCAGGTCATCCAGAGAATAAGCAAGTGACAGTATAATGCTTACATTGCTTACATAAGCATGTAGGCTGACAGTGTTTTCTTTTGCAGGTGTGTGCATAAGTCAGTCTCAACAGGTCAATCCTTGGTGGTCTGATGGATCCTTGGTGGTCTGATGGATCTCTGGAGCTCAACTTACTGTGGTGGTCTGATGGATCCTTGGTGGTCTGATGGATCTCTGGAGCTCAGTTTACTGTGGTGGTCTGATGGATCCTTGGTGGTCTGATGGATCTCTGGAACTCAGTTTACTGACCAGTATTGCTTAGTTCAGACAGAGGTGGTTGACTAGTAACTAGCTTTTATATCGGCTTAGCCAGCTGCTGAGAAGAGTCCTTCACCTGCAAGTCCTTGTGCTCCATTTGAATTAGAATGACCCATGGCAGATGTTGTGTTTGACTTTTACCCCTCAGGCCTTTAAGGACCTGGACCAGATCAGATAGCTGTGCCCAGCTGTGGCAATTGTTGGGTCCCAGCAATTGCCAAGCAGAGTTTAGACCCAACTGTTGCCAAGCAGAACTTTAAACCTGCTAAAATTGAGGCGGCTCAAGTCAGGAATAGGGTACTCAGGTTCCTGGTTTTACGTCCACACAGCAGAGACAACATCTATTTATTAGCAAGATGATGCAAGGAGAAGAACTGCTGATTCCGGTGCAAGGGAGTGCAGGCAGTGTACAATTCTAACTAACAAGCATAGCTAATGGAGCAGAGAGTCTACCCGATGAGAGTAAACCAACACACAAATATCAGAGAGAGGGGTAGCAGACTGTTCCATTGTAATGCATACAATAAATACACCTCAGAGTTGGGGTGGGGTGGGGGTTTGCTGAGAGCTGTATAGACTGCTTGTTAGCAGCAGTGCATCCTAAAAGTTGGAGAAGTGATATGTGATGTAGATCAAATATTAATAAAACCTAATAAGTGGTGTCCTGTGTCTTCATTTTGGATGCTAGTACGGAAGAAACCTCCTTTATGAGATACCATACATGCTTGTGGACTAAGCAACTCGGTGCATTGCAAGTTGTGCAAATCTGGTGCAGACAAGTAGAAAGAGGCAGTAGAGGAAAATCTGAAAAGTTGTCGATGCTTTATGCCACCTCCTGACCATTTAGAGATGTTGGCCTGGAAATCAAAACATATGTGCAACTAGGGCTGTTGATTCGGTTCGGCCCGAACTGAAAAACAGCCGAATTTCCCCTGATTCGGTGGTTTTTAGTTCGGGACGAACTGAACTCAAAAATGGTGGGCAACCAGGGGGGCCGAATTCAGCGAGTTCGGGAGTTCACGAATAAATCCGGCAAATTCGGCCGTCAGTAAGCAGCATAACCGTCAGTAAGCAGCATTCCCCTCCCCCGGCCAATCAGTGGCCAAGCTGGGTCTTCTTCTGGCCAATCAGTCAGGATTGAGTACTGGAGGAATCAGCTGATGTGCGGCCCGGCCAGGGAGAGAGAGAGAGAGAGAGAGGGAAATCTTCGTGTGTGTGTGTGGGGGTGTGCTTGTGCACATTTGCTCCTTTCTGTGGCTGCAGGGAGCGTATTTTTTGGGGTACAGACACAAAACTTTAAGCAGAGATTCAGACAAGCCTTCTTAAGAGACCACCCACGTTTTGTAAACATTGGGTCAGGGGGTCCCAAGATATGGGCTCCTCCCTTTTTTCTTTCCATGGCTGCAGGGGTTGCATTTTTGGGGGTACAGACCCCAAACTTTCAGTGGAGCTTCAGATGAGCCTTCTTAAGATACCCCCCAAGTTTTGTAAACATTGGGTAAGGCGGTCTTGAGATATGGGCTCCACCCCTTTTCCCTCCCCCCCTTTTTCATTTCTGTGGCTGCAGGGGGCACTTTTTTGGGGATACAGCCCCCAAACTTTCAGCATAACTTCAGACAATCCTTCTTAAGATACCACCCAAGTTTTGTAAAGATGGGTTCAGTGGAGGCAGAAATATTGGCTCCCCCCTTTTCTCTTTCCGTGGCTGCAGGGGGCGCATTTTTGGGGGTGCAGATCCCAAACTTTGAGCGGAGCTTCAGACAAGACTTCTTAAGAGACCACCCAAGTTTTGTAAACATTGGGTCAGGGGGTCCCGAGATATGGGCTTTCCCCTTTCCCCTTTTCCCTATTGGGATGAATGGATCAGCTGATCCTGTGCATCTCCAGAGCAAAACGTCCCGTGCCTAATTGGAATCGTCTTGGATTACAAGTCCTCCCCAGCCCCTCCTGATGGAACAGAAGACAGCCAAGTAAGAGCCCTTTGGGGGCTTTAATCTATAATTTTTCTCCTGTGTGTGTGTGTGGGGGGGGGAAGCAGAGTCTGTGTGTGTGTGGGGAGGGAGCAGTTTCTGTGGGTGGGGGGGAAGCCAAAGGGGGCTTTTGCCAGTTCTGCCTGGGGTGTGTGTTCCCCCTCGAGTCTCTCTCTCCCTGGTTTGAGGGGGGGTTTCAGTTGTGTGTCTTCAGGTTTTCCCTCATTCATAAGAGCGGTTAGGTCTATTTGGATGCTTGCTCAAAACTTGTTTTCAAATGGTGACTTAAAGAATGCATTTGGAGTCTCATGCAAAAGGGGAAATTCCACCCCTGCTCATTATGCATAGCTAGCTGCCTCTGTCTCTTTCCATGGTTTGCAAACTCCCAGGTGTCAGGTGTTGCTTTGCACAGTTGCAAAGGTGTTGCTTACAAGGTTGTGTTGCTTTTGCAGTTGTGTTGCTTGCAGTTGTGTTGCAATGCTTTGCAAACTTATCAGCTGTTTGTCGGGGCTGGGAGCTTTGTGCGTGGGTGGCAAGCTCTGCTCAGAGATGCATATTAAGGGTGGGGGGGACCCCTTTCGGGGCCCATATCTCAGCCCCCCCTGACCCAATCTTTACAAAACTTGGGGGGGGGGGTCTTTCAAGAAGCGTCCTTTGAAGCTCCGCTCAAAGTTTGGGACCTCTACCCCCAAAAATGCCCCCCCGAGCCGCGGAAAGGCGCAGTTGTGTTTTTAATGGCTTTATTCGGCCTAATGTTTTTCCCGAACTTTGAATTCCTGCCGAATTGCACGGACCCGAAGCGGGGGAGTTCAGACGGCGGCATATCCCGAATCTAAATGGGCCGAATTCAGCCGAATCTGAACTATACCGAATTTTTTTTAATTCAACAGCCCTATGTGCAACCATCAGAATTGTCCAGGAGCAGGGGTGTCACAAACAAAAGCAAACTCTATTGCTTCTTTCATTTGTTTGGTTTAAAATCAATGATTTTAGTGTGATATCATTAAACTAAATTGTGATGAAGCTATATCCCTCCCCAGTCTTCAGGGTTTGATTTTCTTGTTAAACTGCAATACGTCAATTATAGACACACTTTGTTCTTCCCTCCACTTCTGCCCAATGTGTCTCTTTGTGGGGTATTCACAGGACTAAGACAATATCCCAGTTGTTTTTCCAGAGAAAATATTAGTCTCTTGGCAGGCTAGAAAGATGTTTTGGTTACAGCCTTAAGAATTTGTGAATCTTTTTCATAAGGTTAGGCCAAGCTACCTTGTATACCTTGACGCCCAGTCTCTGACCTCTTTCTAATTCAGAGGAATGTGTGAAATCTTTATTCTGGTTTTCAATAAGATCCAGCTTCTGCTGACAAAAGGCAAGTACTGATATTGGGCCACTGTTACTTTGCTAAAAGCTGCAGAATCTTTTTGAACAGTCTAAAGGGAATATAATAGACCTCCTACATTGCAGAAATAGCTCTGAAAGAAGTTTGATGGTGCAAAAGCAGAAATTTCCTTGTGAAATATTTGCATTCATAGAACGCCGGAATAATTACACATGAGCTCATATAATTACACGTGGGCTCCTGTTAGTTCAGCATTAGCCACCTCTGAATCAAAACTTTACTAGGCATTCACTAAGAATGTCGCAACTATGCAGTCAAGACAGTGTTAACTGAACAGCAAATGATTTTATGAATAGCAGCCATATATATGACTCCAAATCTAGACATATATAACCTCACAATCAATTTAGATTGTTTCTCATTGTCTAAGATGGAACCCGCTAAAAGAAATAATCGTATTTTTTCTCTTTCTATTGACTCACCACTGCATCAGCCCGATACCACTAGTTCATTCCACTGTTTATTGAATTATTATCTTGCTCTTACTGCATTACTTTTTACTTTTGGAATAATGATGCTAGGAGATTGACTGCTGAGAAAAGTAGGAATAAGTTGCACATGCGGAAAACACCACAGGATGCATAGGAGTGAATATGTTTGAAACAGGATTTTAGTTCCCCAAAACTGCGTGCCACTGTCCCACTGGTAGAGATTGGCCCTTAATGAAAGTACAAACTCCTCCCCTTGTCTCCATTCAGTTTTAGCCACACCCATGGTCCTCATAAACCAGGATAGAGGTCAGGATATTAATCCAGTAAAGAAAGAAATAAACCACACTTCCGGCTCTGTTCCTGCAGAGTGTTTTATACATTGTTCATATAAATCTGGGGTCATTTGAACAAGGAGGAAGTTTTTGTCAACTTTCAACTACAAATTGTAAAATGCTCAGACTCCCTCAGAAGGAAGCAGTGAAGTCCAGAAACATCTTGTGAGTTAGCTAGAGACTGTATGTCCCGAGTCGCCCTCCCGCCCGGGCTCCCGGGCCGTCCTGACCACCCCAGACCCCAGCAACAGCCCCCGAGGTGGGAGGAAGGGCCCGGGAAACCCCACTCACTGGGGAAGGAGTCAGGAGGGGTGGCAAGCAGAGGCGGGCCCGAGCCTCCTCCCCGTGCCCTGGCGAATGGGCCGGAAGCCCCCGCGACTGCCGATGGCCCCGCTCGTCAGCTGGCGAGCGGGGGAAGAGGCATTGGCGGACCCCGCCCAGCAATTGGGGCGCAGCAACAGCCGCAGCGCTGCGAGGCCCCCGGGCCGGTCGGCAAGCCGGGCCCCCGGGAAGGCTCCAGAAACCCCACCCATCAGCTGGCAGGCGGGGGGAGCACAACAGGGGAAGGAGGCCCCAGGGTGGCAACCGAGCCAACGCGGCTCCCACCCCAGCAGCCGAGGGGAGGCAGTGGATGGGACGAGGGATGGATCAGGCACGGAGGAGAAGAGCCTGAAGGGAAGACCTGCCCAGAGCATGACCGGCTCAGGGCGGTTGGAAGAGCCAGGGCCAGGCAGAAATGGGGGCCGCACCCGCTGGAAGGACTCTCCGGGCAGGGGAAGGAAGAGGAAAGAGGGAGGGGTCATTTGTAGCCTCGGGTTGAGGCAAACGGGGCAGAGCACAGGTGGCGGGGTATAAAGCAACGTGGGTGGAGGCCAATGAGGATGGCTGGTGAATTATGCTCCCTGCTTCTAGAGAGCTAGCAAGCTGGCCAGCTCAGGGGAGGAAAGTTTGTCCTCCTCCTCTGAGTGGTCTGAGGCCGAGGAAACCCTACCTGCAAGGGGTTGGCCTCAGCCAGGCTGTGCCTTGACGGGGAAAGTCCCCCTCGAAGGTGCAGTGGCACCAGCAGGGATGTGACACTGTACTTTTCTTTCTACCCTCTATATTTCCTTTTCTCAGTTCACTTCATGTGTTGATCTCCATTTATGTTTAAATGTACTTTTAAAAGTTGGATTCTAGCCCTGAGTAGGGTTGCCAGCCACCAGATTCTAGCTGGAGATCTCCTGCTATTACAACTGATCTTCAGCCGATAGAGATCAGTTCACCTGGAGAAAATGGCTGCTTTGGCAATCGGTAGGGTTGCCAACTGCCAGGTAGTTACAATAATAAGAATCACCTGTGCCAGAAATAATGTAGTTAAAGAAAATGGCGGCACGGGGGCTCATGAATACCAAACCACACTGGAATTAAAGCATAAACGATCTAATTATTGGAAGCATTAACACATGCAAAATGCAAATTAAACAAATTGAACACAGCAGTGCTTCAAAAGTATGCAACAGTATATGCAAATGGTTTCAAAAATCCAATACAAATCCTCAAAGTGGGCAGGAATCCTCCGTCCTGAGAAACATAGTCCAAAGTCCAAAGAGTACCAAAGTTCAAATTATATACAACCAAAAAGGAGAACGTGTGGCTAGTCGTTGTTGCACGTTTCACAAAGCTTTCTTCAGCTCCAAGTGCTTAAACATTTGGAGCTGAAGAAAGCTTTGTGAAACGTGCAACAACGACTAGCCACACGTTCTCCTTTTTGGTTGTATATAATTTGAACTTTGGTACTCTTTGGACTTTGGACTATGTTTCTCAGGACGGAGGATTCCCGCCCACTTTGAGGATTTGTATTGGATTTTTGAAACCGTTTGCATATACTGTTGCATACTTTTGAAGCACTGCTGTGTTCAATTTGTTTAATTTGCATTTTGCATGTGTTAATGCTTCCAATAATTAGATCGTTTATGCTTTAATTCCAGTGTGGTTTGGTATTCATGAGCCCCCGTGCCGCCATTTTCTTTAACTGCCAGGTAGTAGTAGGAGATCTCCTGCTAATTCAACTGGTCTCCAGCCGATAGAGATCAGATCACCTGGAGAAAAATGGCCGCTTTGGCAATTGAACTCTATGGCATTGAAGTTACTCCCCTCCCCAAGCCCCGCCCCTCCTCAAGCTCTGCCCCCAAAACCTCCCACTGGTGGCGAAGAGGGACCTGGCAACCCTAGCAATCAGACTCTATGGCATTGAAGTCCCTCCCCAAACCCCACCATCCTCAGGCTCCCCCCAAAAAACCTCCCACCAGTTGTGGAGAGGAACTTGGCAACCCTAGCCCTTAGAGACCCACACACACACCGCTTCTTCCTCCATAGTCAGTTGTTCTGCTTACGCAGCTTAACATGTAAGAGAAGTTGAGGAAGAGGCAGTTGCCTTGCTGGAGATAAGGAATGTGTCTGGTCCCACCCTCGTACCCCACCTTTACAAAGAAGGGCGTTTCTCTCACACATGCACACACTGAGCCTCAGAACTGTTCTGTGAGAATCAATTAGGGCATTCCTTTTCCTGTATTTTTATCATTACTTCCATTAGTTCCATAATGCTGAATGCTTTCTAAAAATTTCAAAATTAGATGCTCAGTAGCAAAGGTGTGAGTTTCATTTCCTACCAGCAGTGCATGTCTGGACAACAGCTTTTCATGCTTTGGGCTGGATGCTATACATAACAAGCATGTGGAAAGTGTCCCAGGGAATGGCAGTTATTTTTCTCTAAGCATAACCTTGTACTCCGTCTGGGGAGTCAGATGTGTAGACTGAAAACCTCTCTGGTTCTGCCCAAGCCCCTGCCAGTCATGTGAACCAGTGGAAGACCAGCATTTGGGGTGGGGGGAACCTTGCATATCCAGATGGTAATGATCAAAAGTACTACAAGAGTGTTTCTAAAACCCCACATCCAAGGCAAAGTTAGCTGAATATAACACTGATTTTCAGTGCACTCCTATGTAGAGTTATTGCAGTCTAAACACACTGATAACTGCAGAGAACTGCACTGCAAATTAACCAATTGAGCTATTTCTCCACCAAAAAAGTTCAAATGCAGTTAGCATAGTATGATTGGCCATTTCAGTCAAGAGCCAGCATGGGGTAGTGGTTAGAAGCAGTGGTTTGGAGTGGTGGACTCTAATCTGGAGAACTGGGTTTGGAAGGGGCTGTGGCTCAGCGGCAGAGCCAGTGCCGGATTTACGTATAAGATAAACAAGCTATAGCTTAGGGCCCCACTCTCTTGGGGGCCCCCAAAAAAATTAAAGAAAAAAAACCTGGATGTACATTACCAAAATATAAGAAAAAACAAATAAAATAAAACCTACATACGGCAACAGTGTTTTGTGTTGTGTAGGCTCCTATGATGTATGTAATGGGCCCCGCCTGCTATATATAGCATATATTCAACACAAAAAACAGCGACAATTTGTTGTTGACAAAGGACAGCTGGACATATAAAGGGCCCCATTACCTTCAATAGTTTAGGTCCTCAACAAACCTAAATCCAGCCTTGGGCAGAGCATCTGCTTGGCATGCAGAAGGTCCCAGGTTCGATCCCCGGCATCTCCAGCTAAAGGGACTAGGCAGGTAGGTGATGTGAAGGGCCCCTGCCTGAGACCCTGGAGAGTCGCTGCCAGTCTGAATAGACAATACTGACTTTGATGGAGCAAGGGTCTGATTCAGTGTAAGGCAGCTTCATGCGTTCATGTGATTCCCCACTCCTCCACATGAGCGGTGGACTCTAATGTGGTGAACTGGGTTGGTTTCCCCACTCCTCCACGTGGAGCCAGCTGGGTGACCTTGGGCTGGTCACAGTTCTCTTAGATCTCTCTCAGCCTCACCTAACTCCCTAGGTGTCTGTTGTGGGGAGGGGAAGGGAAGGAGGTTGTAAGCCGGTTTGATTCTCCTTAGAGAAAATAGAGAAACCCTTCTTCTTCTTCAACAGAGTCTTGGTGCCAAAGACAGGACTTCAAAGCTTGCACAGGACAAGGCAGAATTACCTAAACAACTTCACAATTAGTATTTTCTTGGCTGGGAGAGCTTGGCTTTGCAACCTCAAATGTTCTTTCATTAGGCTATTATGTTCCACACAGTACCTAGTCCATGTACATTCGTTTGTACACCCATCACATTGTATATGCAGGAAACTTATAAATGAAGGCATTGCTATAATTGTAGAACAGACACATCCATTTAGAGTATTACAACTGATCTTGTAAAATGTAAGTCTGTTACTGAAGCTTCAGTTTCCAGGTTTTAACCTGGCAGGAGGTTTTATGACTGTGTTCTAGCCCCTAGAAAAAATAGATTTGTAATGGAAATAGTGACAAATCCTCAGCACTGGTCCATTGTGATGTATTTTGTACTTTGCCTGATGATTTACAGTAGTCAAAGGAGGGAACTAGATGTCATAAACATCTAATTTCTCTTCTGCCTTTGATTTGAGTCAGTTAAAATAAAGACTAAAGCTGATTTCATCTCTCTAACTTCAAAGGGCCAAGCCATCAGTGCTACAAACCCAGCCGAGCCTAAATCCCTAGATTGAACTCATGCTGGTCAATCTATGGCTAAATCATATGGAATCCAGGTATTTCCAAATAGGTGGGTTATAGGTCTATGAGTGCAGATATAGAAATTTGAAAAGGTAAATTTTACAGAAGAAAAGCATGAAATTCCTATATAATGGGCCTATCATTGCAGTTATTTTAGTTTAACTGAATTGTGGATTACCCTGACCTGGATGGTCCAGACTTAGCCTGATTTCGTTAGATCTCAGAAGCTAAGCAGGGTTGGCCCTGGTTAGTATTTGGATGGGAGACCACCAAGGAAACCCAGGGTTGCTACTCAGAGGCAGGCAATGGCAAACCACCTCTGAACATCTCTTGTCTTGAAAACCCATAAGCCATAAATTGGGTGCAACTTGATGGCACTTTCCACCACCACCAAGTTGTGGATCAGGGTAAGTGACTCAGTAGCCTTTGGCCTATGGGGTACCACAAGGCTCCACTTGTCCCCTTTGCATTTCAACATCGACTTGAAATCACTGGGTGAGGTCATCTGAAGATTTGGACTGGATTGTTACCAGTATGTGATATAGAAACTCAGTGACCTTGAAACAGTTTTGGAGTGAATACTGGCTATTAAACTGAAGTTTAACCCTACAAGATTAAAGTGGTACTAATGAGTAGAACATCTGACCTGGGACTTAAGGTGTAACCCATCCTGGATGGGGTAGTTCTCCCCTGGAAGGAACAGGTCTGTAGTTTGGGGGTGCTCTTTGACCCAGACCTTCTGCTGAATAAGCAAGGGGCAACTGTGGCCAGGACCGCCTTTTACCACTTTCAGCTGGTTAGCCAGGCATTTCCTGGGCAGAAATGATCTGGCCACTGTGGCCCATACCCTGGTTACATTTAGGTTACATTATAGCAATGCAGTCTGCATGGGCTGCCCTTGAAAAGTATTTAGAAATATCAATTGGTACAGAATGCTGTAGACGGGATGTAGACTGGAATGGATGGTAGGAACCACATCAGTCCAAATCTTGGTCCATTTACACTGGGTCCCAATCTGTTTCTGGGTACAATTCAAAGTGCTGGTGTTGACCTTTAAATCCCTGTATGGCCTGGGAGGGACCAGCATACCTAAATGACCATCTATACCCTAACAAACCTACTCAACAGCTATGGTTATGCTTTAAGTATTTCTGACTTCTGAGACTTGCAGGTGGCAGCTAGGGTTGCTAACTGTAAATTAGGAAATTCGTGGAGAGTTGGAGGTGGAGTCTGGGGAGGGCAGAGTTGGGGGAACTTGGGGACCTCACTGAGGTATAATGCCATAGAGTCCACCCTCCAAAGCAGCAATTTTCTCCAGAGGAACTGATATCCTGGAGAGGAGTTGTAATTCTGGGAGATCTCCAGGGCCCACCTGGAGGTTAGCAACCTTAGTTGCAACCAAGGCGAGGGCCTTCTCAGTCATGGCACCAAAACTCTGGAACTCTCTCCCCAGGACGATTCATCTCTCCCCTTGTTGCCTTCTACTGCCAGTGGGTGACAGGTACGGAACTGGGGGAAAGAAGCGCCCAGGGCAGGGGGGAGGGAGGGGGTGTGCCATGTGCTGGGATGGGGACAAATACACCAGGCGGGGTGTGCGGTAGCCTTCCCTGTAGAAAAAAAGAGGGGGGCAGCGGCCGGGTGGCGCTCCTTCAGCCCATGCCCACACGCCCCATGCCCACACTGGTGCCCCCTTTCCTTGTGCTGGGGGCAAATGCCTCCACCAGACCCCCCCCCATAATCTCGCCGTGGTGAGTGAAGACTTTTTTTTGTTTCATTTGGTGGTCCTTCCTTCCTTCCTTCCTTCCTTCCTTCCTTCCTTCCTTCCTTCCTTCCTTCCTTCCTTCCTTCCTTCCTTCCTTATGTTTTAATTGTTGTTTTTATATTTTAGTTTTGGTTTTAATTATGTGTTTTTGTTTGCTCATTAAATCATCTATCTATCTATCTATCTATCTATCTATATTAAAATCATATATGTTTTTAACCTGTTAGCTGCCTTGGTGGCCCTGATGAGGATTGAAAGGTGGGATATGAATTTTGTATATAATTTTTTTTCATTTATCCTGTATCTTTAAACAGATTTGAGCTGAAAATGTTGATATGGAGCTCAAGAGAATATTTACTGATATTGTGACAGCCATCAATTTGCAATCCTATTTTTTTTTTCTCTTGCGTTAAGGCCAGTTGCTTTTTTGCCAAGATACAGAGCTAACTTTATGTTCTTACATTCAAAGGAAAGTTATTTCCATCTAAACACATTCCTTTCACTTCCACAGAAACTGACTAGGTCTTTGCTGCTGTTGCATAGACGTACATTTTTTCCAACTTAACATGTTTCTTTAGGGCGGCTGTACTAGGCAGTAGGATTCCATATGTGCTGTAATGTTTATGTTTCTAAGCAATGCCTTAGTGACCACATTGGGGTACCAAAAAAAAAAGGCTACTTTTTAATTTTGTGTTTCTGGCTATCTCCATTGGAAAGTGGAAAGAAAAAGAAGGTGGTCTGTATTTCTGGCAGAGTATGTGCTGGGGAAAATGTCCTTCATAGGCCAAAATGTGTACAGATCCCACCAATAAAATTTTGTAGCCATGAGTGCCTATTTTTAAAAATGAATGGATTTCATTTGGATTAATTTGGGAGAAAGAAAAACATTAATTCTCCGACGCAGGAGATCTGAAACAAAATATCTTGTCATTATGAAATCAGCAGGTGTTGGACAGGCACGTTTTGCAACTGCCAAAGTATTTTCAACTGTTCAGTCTTTGGGGACATTTTGTTTAACTTTCAAAAGCAAGTAGCTTCCCCAACTCTACTAACATTCATGAACAAGCAAACAGATTTCTCAGGCATGTTGACCAAAAAAATTCTTTACATGTTCGAATCTCCTTGAGGATTACGAAATGACTCAGCTTTATTTAACGAATTTAGGATCAAGCATTCAGACCACAAAGCAAACAAAGCTAAGTACTTTTTCACAAAATGCATGATTAAGATGTGTAATTCATGGCTTTGAGACAATGAAAAGGTTTTTTGCTTGTAGGGAAACAATGAGGAAATGCCCTTGTTTTGAGATATACTTTTGGTATCATTAAACCTCTGACAGACAGAAAATTGGTATAAACAGCCACAGGATTTACCACTGTAATTGCTCTGATATACACCAACTGTTGGACCTGCCTAGAACAATAGTTCTTGAGGTTTTGAGTAACCACCCATACCTAAGCTTTGGACACCATTACATGGCTGGCAGGATGCTTGTGCTGATACTATCCTATGCATGTTCAGCAGAGGGGCAGTTTGTACAAAAAAGACCCAACACAATGGTACCCAGTATCAAGCAACTGTACCAGAATCCATAGCAACCTCCACTACAACCCACCAATCATGCACTATTGCTGAAGAAGCAGGTTAGTGCAGCTGCAAAAAATGCATTATTGCAACTTCATTTAGCCTGGAAAAGGGCCCCCTACTTTGACTTGGCTGATCTGGCCACATGGATTCATGGTATGTTTACCTTGGGGCTAGACTATTCTAATGCACTCTACGTGGGTATGTCCTTATAGAAAACTCAGAAACGAAAGCTGGTGCAGATTGCAGAATACTGCAGCCCAGTTACTATCAGGCACTAGGAGGAACATGCATGTCACATCCATTCTGCAGTCACCCCATGAGTTACCAGTCAGTTATTAGGTTCAATTCATGGTTCTGGTTATCACTTACAAAGTCTTTCTTGGACTTGAACCCACATACCTGCAGGACCACCTCTCCTGCTATGCTCCACCACAACAGTATCGCTCACCTGAGCAAAGCCTTCTGAAGGTGCCACATAGCAAATGGGTAAGATCTAGGGTTGCCAGCCTCCAAGTACTAGCTGCAGATCTGCTATTACAACTGAGAGAAAGGTGAGCTATAAATAAAGACCTTTTATGCTAAAACAGCATCTGGAAACCATGGGCAAAATATGTGGGGAGAGCGAAGCGACCTCTGATGGGCAGAAGAGACATGCATAATCAAAAGGAAGCCCCGAAGCAGTTGACGGGGGTGACAGTGGGGAAACATCCCTGCATAAAAGGCCACAGTCAACAAATAAGCAGAAAACATGCTACAATCCACCAATCAGGATACCACACTGCTGCCATCCATGCACAGAATACGGCAAGGGAGAGGACAAAAGAAACACAGCACCCCTCCCTGAAGACTGTACTGCGGAATGCCCAGGAGAAGTTTGGAATGGATTCATTCTAGAGAGCTCTGCAGGTGCAGGATTGATGCCTGCAACCCTATTCCCTCTTACCACGTGGATGCATGGGAAAGAAACCGTGACCATTCTGATCACATTAGACACATGCCTCCACAGTTCCCTTGGCATAGGCAATCCTGTTAAAATGCTTGAGATCTCTGCCTCACAAGGTTCAGATCTTGGGTTGAGTTGGATAGCTCCCACTCAAAGAGTGTAAAGCCCCCTTCTCTAGCATTCCCACCACCAAAGTCCACCTATGTGTGTTCTATGTTCTATGTTATGTGGTCAGAGAGATGTAGTCCTGTGCTGCACACCCTATGATCTGAGCAGTGGGGGCCTGTCAGAACTTTAAATAGTGCAAGGGAGAGCTGTGATTGGCTTCACAGCTTCATTGGTATCCTAACCTGACGGTGGCCTAAAGGTATGGCAAGAGGCTGGAGATGGGCACTTATTTTCATGTTAGAAGAAGAGTTGGTTTTATATGCCAACTTTCTCTACCACAAGGGAGACTCAAACCGGCTTACAATCACCTTCCTTTCCCCTCCCACAACAGGCACCCTGTGAGGTAGGTAGGGCTGAAAGAGCTCTAACAGAGCTGTAATTTGCCCAAGGTCACCCAGCTGGCTTCATGTGGAGGAGTGGAAAAACAAATCCAGTTCACCAGATCAGAGTCCACCACTCCAATGTCCTATGTGAATGTTTAAAATTTATAACAGATTTTTTAGTGGTATGATGATATGGTGGTGCCAGAGATGTGGAGCAGGCTGGGGAGGCTTAGGATACTAAGTCCCAGTTCTCCTTAGCACACCAACTGATGCCACCCATTTCTATACCAGCACAAGGATGGCACACCTTGGTGCATGGTGGACACCCTAGCATTTCACCTCTGAAAATTCTATGGAAACCATAGAGTTTTGGGGGAGATTGCTAGAGCATCTCCAGCACTTCCAGGGTAACCGCGCCTGCCCCGTTCCAGCTGGCCTACTTCTGCCTGCCAGCTAGCAGAGAAACAGTGGGCAGCCTGGTGAGTTTTCAGGCAATTGCCCTGCCCTCAGCAGGCAATTGGGAACCCTATGGGGTAGACATAAGTCAGCTGAGACTTGACGGCACTTTACACACACACACACACAGATAGAGAGAGAGAGAGAGAGAGAGAGAGAGAGGTCTGATTTCCATGCCTTTGTTACATTCAAGTGTCACACTCTGATTTGACCAAGAGTAATAAGATAGTACTGTCTCCTGTTCAATTTCTGGTGGAAGCAGAGGGAAGGTTCAACTTCAGTGCATGCTTCCATCACAAACAAAAAAGTTGGACTGCTAAAGACAGAAAGTCCTTATATGGATCACAAGATGTCAACAGTCTAACCTCTACTGCTGCCTCATTATCTATTATTGATCTCTGACATTTCCCTTAACCCTTACCTTGTCACTTTAATGCAGATTGTAAACTGTGAGCAGGTAGTGAGCAAGGCCCACTTCTGTGTTCCACAGTGCACCTGAAAGATTCTGGATGGAAATAATATTCAATAGTCGTGTTCTATCAAATTTTGCCATGAAGTAAAATTTTAATTTCAGAAAGCTGAAATTACATCAAAATCTGATAAAACTGACTTTAAACCTTAATCGGAATTACATCACATCCAGCCTAAATTGCTGCTGTTCCTTTATACATTTCATTGCAAAGGAAAAGAGTGGTGTGCCCTCAAACGTACATATGCAGGGCAGACATAATTTGGCTTTTAGTGTGTGGCAAGGCATTATACCAGAGCAAAGAGTGTAATTACAGCTTGCACAAACATGGCTTCAAGACTCTTTTAATGTAAAATGCATGACTAACGTCATAATTCTAGCCATTAGCTAAGTTACATAATCCTGCATAAACATATATATGTCTATATAAAGCCATCAGCATCAGCATCACCAGATTTCTATTTTTAGGGGCTTGAGGAGTGTTTAATTTTCTGCCCTTATTAACTGCAACACATGTTAACATTTGATCAATTGCATTAGCTAATATTATAAGAACAAAATGAAATAGTTTCATCTGTTTTTACAATAAGACAGAGAGCATCATGGGAGCAGGCACGGTGGTCATGAATAAAAGAGAAACATTCATTTATGATAATTGGTTGCAGCTCACCATTTGGCTGGTTCTTGTGACCTAAATGTATCCAGTTGTTTCCTTTCTTTCCCTTTGGTTTTTGGGTCACTCCTAATGGTTTAATTCAACAAAAAATGTCTACCATTTCCTGTAACCTCTGTCTTTTTTCATTCTACCTTCCAAACTAAGAGTTTTTTTTCACACAGAGAAAAATCTCTCTCTCCCTCTCTCTCTGCTTCCTTCCAAGTGAACAAAGTCAATATTGTTGACAGAGACAAGGTCCAACCCCCCACAACATGTAATAGCTATTTATTTGTTTCCCCTTTGAGTTCACAAAGCTTTTTTTGTTTGATCCCGGTGGTCAAAACTTTGACACGGAACATGCCCCCTCTGACCAAGAGCAATTTATGTGGGGGGAGGGAGACAAACATCTTCATTCATGTTTAAGAAAGCAAAGGAAATGTCTGTAGATTAATATTTGTGCATTTGTAGCAAATTTTCTGATAGGTCTGTAACGCATTCAGCCACCCTGGTTGAGAAACACAAGGGGCAAGGCTACCATGGAGAGCTGAGCTTTTGTTACTCTTGGACACCTTTCAAAACATCAGCATGCCTCCAGTTTTCCTTATCCCAGCTGTTTTCCAGCACAAAGTAGAAGTACTGCGTGTTTTTTTCAAGAATGAGGCGCAGCCTGCCAACGGAATCCTTCGAATGCAAGGCTGAGCTCTTCATTTGGTGCAAAAGTTCCCTAAGCAAACATCATGAAATTGATTTTTAAGTGCTTCTCATCTACAAATGTCCAGCCTAAAAAAGGGCAAATCTGAAGTTTCATGTTCAACAGCTCAGGTACTCAGATAGAGAGCCAACATGGTGTAGTGGTTAAGAGCAGTGGACTATAATAGAGAATTGGGTTTGAGTCTCCACTGCTTCACATGAGCAGCGGACTGTAATCTGGTGAACCAGGTTTGTTTCCCCACTCCTACACATGAAGCCTGCTGGGTGATCTTGGGCTAGTCACAGTTCCCTCAGAACTCTCTCAGCCCCACCTACCTTGCAAGATGTCTGTTGTGGGGAGAGGAAGGGAAAGCGATTGTAAACCTCTTTGAGACTCCTTAAAGGTAGAGAAAATTGGGGTATAAAACCAACTCATTTTCTTCTTCTTCACTGAATGGCAGATGTTTCTAAGTGCAGATGGGTAGCTGGTGAGTGTGTTTGGGTACCAACATGATGTTTTACTGTCTGGAGGTGGAGCCAGATGTGGGCTCCAACATTGGTCCTGCAACCACCGCAAAGGCAGGGCAGGAGGGCGGGGCTGCACCCCCTTAGTGGGGGCAAAAGGAGGACACAGAGCTTGCCTGTGGCTCCAGAGATGGTTGGTGCAGCTGCGGGACCAGTCTTCCTCAAGGTGGCAGAAGTAGGTGGTAAGCTGGCAACGCTGTGGCTTTAAACCCTGGCAGGCCAGGAATCAAAACCATGCCTTCACCCCTCAACCATAGCCTGATGGGGAGAGGTCAAGGAGAAGGCCAGAGCACAGCTGGCCACAATGCAGCACAGGCCACTCTGAAGTTCTTCCCAGGGACAGAAGGCAACACCCAGGATTGGCTGGTCTCCTATGAACCAGAGGAAGGGGGAGGGCTTTGCAGGGACTGTGAAGAGCTGTTTAAGATCTTCCAATCCAGAGCCAAGGATTACACAGTCTGGGCTGCTCCTGTCTCCACAGAGCTGGCTCAGAGAGAACAGGAGGAGAGTGAAGGGAGATCCTGACAGGAGGAAGTGGATCACAGTGAAGATTCAATCCCCTCCCCTCCCAGTCTGAGGACTCTTCAGGAGTGGTGGGTGAACTCTGGTAGGTGGATGAACAACACCTTCACTCAACCTGCCAACCATGACTCATTGGATGGCCTTCCCTTTTCACCTCTCACGCCAGCCCACCTCCTCACATTTACATACTGCTAATGCAGGCACAATTAAATTACTTGCATTGTGATGAGGTTCTGTAAAATAATGCCATTAGTCCTCTGACCTTCCGATCACATAGGGATAGGGCAGGGATTTTACCCCACTGATTTTACATACATTGAATGGAGAGGTAAAACAGCATCTATGAATGTGTGAAATGTCTCCATGTGATTGGGAATCCTGTTCACATTAATATGATCTGTTTTGACTTCCCACTGAACATGCAGAGATGGGGCCTGCCACCATGATCTGCCTTTCTTCTGCCCATTCAAATCATGTTCATGTCTATGGCATTGCTCTGTTATTTTTTCTGAACATTCGTCCATCTGAATTTAGAAAACCCATTAACATCTGAAAAATGTCCCCCGTTACTTTACATTTGTCATAAATGTTAGAATTAAAGGCCACTCAAAAAGGAAAAGTCAGAATCCAGAGGAAACATTTCTCCACTTCTGTCACCATTCTTCAGGGCTGCTTCTGATATAATTTGAATATCATAGGCATGGTCTTTAGAATTTCACACATGAGATGCTTGAGTCTCAAAATGCCTCAAAAAATAATGTAAGAAAGTATGCCTGCTATTTCTCCCACTGGGGGGGAAAGGCAGGGTATAAATGAAGTAAAAAATAAAGACATATAAAAACATAAGTGTAATATTAACAAGGATCTTGGCTATTTGCTCTGCTTATTTTGGAAAAGTTCCTGACAACACATGGCAGAGCTGAAGGGGGCATAATTGTTTTCATTTTCCTAAAGAGGGGCTCAGTTTTCAGAAGTTTAAGAAGAGCTGAATTAACAGATTAGTCACAAAGTTTCTTTCATGATTTGTTCATCATCGAATTGCAGTTGGAGAACTGAGTTGAATTTCTTCCTAAAATGGGTTTTAATTTTAATTATTGTTGGGTTTTAGAGAGAAGTAGTCTTTTCAAGTAGTGTTTTGAAGTGTGAATAATGCAAATAAGCCCAAAGCAACTGATTCAGACAAACAACCTATGTTTTACAAAATACTGTTTATTTGGAAATCATACCAGTCAACATTTGTGTCAGGAGACATGTAGAACTCTCAAGATAAGTAATTCAGAGCAGAATAACATCCATCCCAGATTCAGCATTCATGATCAGCAACCCTTTACTGCACCTGAGGACCCCTATATGTTTTCTTGTCCCCAAACCCCTTGCAAAATAAAATATTGATTGCCCAATAATTCCTTCATCCTAATTCAGTTTGTGTTTTGAGCAAGTCACAGACATAAGATCACCATCAATGTCATATCAATGATGATGATAAGCAGAGGTACTGATTGTTAATGTTTTCCTTCTTGAAGGAAATGTTGTGTGGGTGTGTCAAGTGCCGTCAAGTCGCTTCCGACTCATGGCGACCCTATGAATGAAAGTCCTCCAAAATGTCCTATCTTTGACAGCCTTGCTCAGATCTTGCAAATTGAAGGCTGTGGCTTCCTTTATTGAGTCAATCCATCTCTTGTTGGGTCTTCCTCTTTTCCTGCTGCCCTTAACTTTTCCTAGCATGACTGTCTTTTCCAGTGACTCTTGTCGTTTAATGATGTGACCAAAATACGATAGCCTCAGTTAGGAAATGTTAGGGTTCGGCCAATGCTACTCATTGTGTTCTGCAAACAATTTTGGCAAGACAAGTCTTCCTTTTAAAATGATTTTTAGCACCTTTTCAAAAATGTCCACTTTTGTTTAAATTGCTGTCGCTGTCAATTGTACTCACTGGTCCACCATGAATGGCATCAGACAACCAACTGTGATTGGCTACATAGTGTTGTCATGGCACTTCATCACAATGTTGACCCTGGCTAGGAGGGATCACCCATGTGACTAATCTGGACTAGACAGAAAAAGAGCAGCGGAGAGGGGGAAAGGACACTGAACAAGAATGAAGAATATGAATATTTACATAGTTTGGGTATTTGGGGGGATAAAATTTTTCCCTATATTAAAATTGGTGCTTTTGATTTCAAAATTAAAAGCGGGGCATATTCAGTACAACCCTAATATACTAGATGAAATATAATCCTTCTTCGATCACTTGTGTTTACAGTTGTACTTCCTTAACACTGGTGACATTCCATAACACTGGACTCTCCCTTGTTCCACAGCTGACATAACTACTGTTAGTAACAACTGTAGTACTTGTCTGTATATACATTTCTCCCAGCAGATGATAATTCTGATGGCATATCAGATATAGTGCAAATGTGCATATGAAGCTTTAAACACAAAACCACCAGGACCCCACAAATACAAACCTGCCAAATGTCACTGTACCCTTCTCTAAGCAGAACAGCTGTATATTCAACTTTGTGATTACTTATTGTTTTTGCTGTCCCCAGGCCATGTAGATAAATGACCTTTTGCAGCCAACTTCAGACTTGATTAATTCACTGATCAGCATTTTGGGAGTCTGAATGTTTGTGTTTTTTTAACTGATATTTGAGAAATGGTGTTAGCTTCTCCAGTAAAGATAAATACTCCTTACCAGTAATTTGGAATTACCAGCCCTCTTTCAGGAAAGCAAATCTAGGTCACCTGATTCCATACCTTTTTCACATCTGTATTTATAAGAATTTTATATCCCAATAAGGGAAATGTGACAGGGAGTATGAGGAATGGAAATAAAATAGTTGTGCGTATATAATAATGCATAGGCTAACCAATATCATAAAGGAAAAACAAAGTAGCAACTAGAAGAACCATCATAATGTAATTACATTCAAAAAATGGGATAGTGGTTCTGTGATTTGAGAAGATTAGGAATACATGTCAAACAGGGTTTCCTTTTTTTAACCGTCTTTGCTTGGCATTTTGCCTGGTGTTATCTGATGCATAATTTTGTCTATAAGAATCTGATCCCAGACTCTAGCCCACCAGGTGAATAATTGTGATAGCACTGCAGATTTACAATATGTGGCAACTAGTGCTCTGGCTGACACCAAAACACTCACATTCATAGGGGCTGCAAAGCTGCAGTATGCATTAGTGTTTGTTATATATATGATGGGGAGATGGGGAGACGGCAGAGAAGCTCAATGGATTTTTGGGTTCTGTGTTCACTGCGGGGCATGTACCCATGCCACAGCCACTCTTTTCAGGAAGGGAGTCTGAAGAACTGAGTCAAATTGAGGTGACGAGAGATGAAGTTTTAGACTTATTGGGGAAATTAAAAACCAGTAAGTCTCCAAGTCATAAGCTCTGCTCACAACCTGAGTTCAGTCCCGATGGAAGTCAGTTTCAGATAGCTGGCTCAAGGTTGACTCAGCCTTTTATCCTTCTGAGATCGGTAAAATGTGTACCCAGCTTGCTGGGGATAAAGTGTAGTGTAGATGTAAAGTGTAAAGTGTAGATGACTGGGGATGTGATGACTGCCCATGGGTCAGTAATGACAGTGCTTTACCTTTTTAAGTCTCCAGGTCCAGATGGCATACCCCTGAGAGTTTTTTGGAAACTCAAATGTGTGAGTAGGGTTGTGGGGAAAAAAATCAGTAAATTTTGGGTTTCGGTTTTTGGGGCCTGATTTTTTTTTGGTAAACTCAAAATAAGCCAGATACCCATACCGGTAAATTTCAGTATTTGGCTCATTACCGTGTTTACCGAAAAATTCGGCTCCAAATAGTCTATGGGAATTTTTTTCGAAGCTCTTGTGGGGGCATTTTTGAAGATAGACTCACCAAATTTGCAGCGTGGCTGCAAAGAACTCTCCTTAGATGGTTACCAAAGTTGCAACTAGTGCTCTGGCTGACACCAAAACACTCTTCATGCAGGCTATGTTGGGTTGCCAGCTCAGAGTTGGGAAATACCTGGAGATTTTGGGGGTGGAGCCTAAAGAGGGCAGGGTTTGGGGAGGGACTTCAATGGGATACAATTCTATAGAGTCCACCTTCCAAAGCAGCCATTTTCTCCAGGTGAACTGATCTATTTTGCCTGAAGATCAGTTATAATATCAGATCTCCAAGTCACCACTGGGAGGTTGGCAACTCTAAGGCTTTGTGATACAACAGGACCATGGCTCAGTGGTAGAGTAGGTGCTTTGTAGGTTTCATGCCCCTTCCCTGGCATTTCCAGTTTAAAAACTCTCCTGCTCAAACCCTGGAGGGCAGCTGTAAGCCATAGCAGGATAGTACTAGGCCAGATGAACCAAGATGTAGCTCAACCTAAGTCCACAAATTATATATTTTAAAACCAAGAGGATGCACTTGTCTTCTTTGTAGTAATCTTGCCAAAGCCAATTAGGCTACTTTTGAGTAAGTGCAGAATTACAGCCACTTTTAATTTTATACTTGCTGGCATGTCTCACTCAGAAAAATGCTAACATTAAGGGCGAAAATGCATGGTCGCTTTATCCTCCTTTAATCCTTGTTTTAGCCAGGATCGAACGCACATTAGGCGAAACGCATGCGTTCGATCCTGGCTGAATCCTGGCTGAAACAGGGAATAAAGGAGGATAAAGCGACCATGCGTTTTCGCCCTTAGATTCTCTTTTATTTCATCTGTTTAATTACTTTATAGCTTAACTTTGGTCTTTTGCCTCAGGTATTCAGGTATTCGGTTCAGTGAAACTTAACCCCCACACACAACACCCCTTTGATAGTGCCATTAATTTTTTTGGCTAAAAGAGCCAGTTTTTCTGCTTCTGTTTTCCATGACAAAATCCCAATAGTGTTGCCAACCCCCAGGTGGGTCCTGGAGAGTTCTCACAATTACAACTGATCTCCAGACTGAAGAGATCACTTCCCTGGAGAAAATGGCTGCTTTGGAGGGTGAAGTCTATGGCATTATAATCTACTAAAGCCCCTCCCCTCCCGAAACCCTGCTACATCCCAAAATCTCCAGGAATTTCCCAACCCAGGATTGGCAACCCTATGCTAACTCTCAGAATTTTACTCAGAGAAGATTGTGGTGCAGGTGTAAAAGGAAACTTGTTCTGTGCTCATTAATTCTACTGTGAAAGAGACACCCACACCAGATCCTTCGCTACCCTCAAAGACAAGGATTATACTAGTCACTTCTAACAATATCCTTATAATTAAACCCTCGTTTCCGCATTTGTTTCCTAAGAGATGTGATATTGGCAGAAAGATCTATGTGGGGCAAAAGTCTGTCACAAAGATCTTTTCCTCTCTTAATCCACCCCATCCTCTTTACTGGAACTAACGAAAAATGGTTTTCAAATGATACCTCATTATTCTAAAAACATATCCATTCTAAACGTTTAGCAGACCCACCCTGAGGGTTCTAGTGGGAAGCTTCCTATGGATTTCGGTGGGGTCTGGACTAATCCCACAGACCACCCTCTCTAGGAATAGAATGTATTTAAATTCCTGGTGGACCAACTAAGCAGCAGCATTAAAAATGGGAACTCAACACTAAGAGATTAACAACCCTTCCCTTGGACTCACCTTCCCTCTTGAGGCCTACCCGAGCTTTCCATTGCTGTTGAAATGCTCAACTTTTATGTCCCAGCAAGGAAAGAAACCAAAGACACTCTCATTCTTTTCCTGGAGTGTGCTAAGACAGCCCTGCATGAAAAGGACTGTTTAATGCATTGTTACAAACCCTCACAGCCTCTTTCAGACAAACTCCTTTGAGAGTGTGTTGTGGAAGCAGAATGCTAGCTGTCTGCCCTTTGCCTTTTGCTGGGAGAGTCAAAAAATATAGCAACCAAGAAGTAAAAACAAAGAAAGAATTTCTGTGTCTTCCATTCAGAAATAAAACCTGAACTATCCGCATGAGATTTTGTTCTGCTCTTCCGTGCCAGATCTCAAGACAAAATGCTGGGAGTTGACAACACAAAAGTGCTCATGCACACCAGGTAGGGTTGCCAACCTCCAGCTACTAGCTGGAGATCTCCTGCTACTACAACTCATCTCCAGCCGATAAGAGATCCTACCGGTGGTGAAGAGGGACCTGGCAACCCTAACACCAGGCCTGTCAAAAGTCTTCCAGAACAAATGAAGACACAACACTGGAAAGGCTCCCGTTGTCTTCTGTAGGCTATGATCAAGGTTGCCAACCTCTAGGTGGTTGAGCTGAGACAAGTATGCACAAGTACTAAAATAGTCTGGCTGAGATAAAGATAGTACTGGCTCTCAAAATGATTGCGAAAAATATATATTGACAAATACAAAAGTGAAAGTACAGTGGTGTGACAGCGGAAGCTTATCAAGTCTAAAGACGGACTCAATACAACAGAATAACCAACATTAATATGTACAAACACGTGTGCCAACTGTAAGGAAGTCAATTCTCGCTTGAGATTCTAATCTGGGAAAGCCAATGCATAGTCTCTTATTTCTTAATTCATAACAGAAGGCAAAAGGAGGGAGATCGAAGTCGGGTCGGAACGCTGTCCGGATGCTTTGCGTTTTGGCCGCCACCGGGGGCACCTTCTCCAGCTCTCCGTGTGCAAGGAGGCAGGGCTCCTGCAACTTAAATATCAAAGAGAATATCTTAAATATAGAAAAAGGACGCAATTCTCAGCTAGTCACTGCTTGCTCTCAAAGGGTTGCTCAAAAGACAGAACATTGAGCAACCCTTTGGGAGCAAGCAGTGACTAGCTGAGAATTGCATCCTTTTTCTATATTTAAGATATTCTCTTTGATATTTAAGTTGCAGGAGCCCTGCCTCCTTGCACACGGAGAGCTGGAGAAGCTGCCCCCGGTGGCGGCGAATACGCAAAGCATCCGGACGCCGTTCCAACCCAACTTCGATCTCCCTCCTTTTGCCTTCTGTTATGAATTAAGAAATAAGAGACTATGCATTGGCTTTCCCAGATTAGAATCTCAAGCGAGAATTGACTTCCTTACAGTTGGCACACGTGTTTGTACATATTAATGTTGGTTATTCTGTTGTATTGAGTCCGTCTTTAGACTTGATAAGCTTCCGTTGTCACACCACTGTACTTTCACTTTTGTATTTGTCAATATATATTTTTCGCAATCATTTTGAGAGCCAGTACTATCTTTATCTCAGCATCTCAACCTCTAGGTGGTGGCTGGAGATCTCCCGCTATTACAACAGATCTTCAGCCGATAGAGATCTGGAGAAAATGGCTGCTTTGGCAATTTGATTCTATGGCATTGAAGTCCCTCCCCTCTCCAAACCCCACGCTCCTCAGCCTCCGCCCCCAAAATCTCCAGGTATTTCCCAACCCAGAGCTGGCAACCCTAGCTATGATCCATTGTTCAGTGCCATCAAAGCAGCCAGTAAAGATGAAGAAATGAAATGCAAACTTCGATACTTGGGCAGGTTGCTCATGGGGAATAAAGTACAGATTCCCACATTCTTTTTCTGAATGCGCAGAGACTTATGTAGACATAAGTCTACATAAAACATGTAAAACTGCTGTATATTGAATCAAGACTGTCAGTCTCTATGGCCCAGTATTGTCTGCTCTGACAGACAATGTCTCTCCTAGGTCCCTGAACACAGTGCAGTCATTTATTTTAGTTAATTTGTGTTGTTTCCTTGCTAGGAGGTGGACTCTTGGATGTTTTTAAGACAGCCCAACTCCATCAAAATGACTGAATTTTTAACTTTTAAAAAATCTACTTTTACGATTGCTTGCAATACAAGTTTATTGTAAGGGGACTGGAGCCAGAAGGATGGGTAGAAATCTGTTTAAAGCTTTCTGAACCTTCAGAGACTCCAAGGCAATTTGTTCCTCAAGAGGCAGCCAGTGCACAGGCTAGCCAAGCCTGTGTCTGTTTCTTCCAACACCACATTTCTCTGCTTCCTTTTGGCCTGGAAATTCCCCTCCCTCAGACACTTTAAGATACTGTCCACTCACAAATATCACACAACACATATGTATGCCCACCACTGGAAAAAAAAAGTCAACTGCAGAGAAAGAATGATAAGTGTACCCTGAATTTCTGTGAATAATGCCATGTTTATTTACATGTAGTGGTCATTTTTTATATATATCCTGTTCATGCTACGGTCGTGATGAACGATTGTGTGTTAGTGTCTCATGAAACAATATAAGTTAGTCTCTGAGTATACACACTCCATCACCTCACTGCTCAACCCACTGTTGAGAAATGTAGTGGCACTGTTAAATGTGGGTAAATGACAAACAGTCATTATCTGGGTACAAGAGGTACAATCCAGAAAAAGAAGTAGCATTCATAAATATTAAACCCACACTTGTCATTAAATATGCCTAATTTGTTGCGGATTATGGTCATGGCAAAGCAAATACCAAACTGGATTTAATATAGCCAAGTCACATCAGCTTCCAACGGTTGTGTGAATTTGTCTCCTAAGCTGTTGATGGTCAGCCAGTACCGTTCTTCTGCCCTTTTGATCATATCTTGAAAAACAGTGTTAAAAGGAACCATGGCCACAAATCTGGGGTTGGGGTGCACATAAAATAGGGTTGTCACCTCCGGGTTGGGAATTACCTGGAGATTTTGAGGGTGGAGCCTGAGGAGGGAAGGGTTTGGAGAGGGGAGGGACTTCAATGCCATAGAGTCCAATGGCCAAAGTGGTCATTTTCTCCAGGGGAACTGATCTCATACAGTGGAGATCAGTTGTAGTAGCGGGAGATCTCCAGCCACAACCTGGAGGTTGGCAACCCTAACCTAAAAGCAGATGGAATTAAAATAAATGTGTTCAGAGTGTTTTTGCTTGCTAGTATGCCAATATTCTCTGTTAAAGCTAAAGAAGCATTATCTAGCATCATTATTTTTAATAACTGGTAGAGTTGCTCTATAGTAAAGCAACAGCTATATCTGAAGAAAATCCACGCTGGCCTGGGTTGCTCTTGGATATAATTAAAGACAGAATGAACCCTTGGAATATTTGGGTGCCCTGGTTACAAACATAGCTCAAGGAGGTGTTCGGAATGAAGGAAACAGTGGTGCTTCTTCAATTTCCCATGAATATCATATGCACAGCTCGCAGCACATGTTGTGTTGAATCACCACATTCTTTAGCGGTGGGCACAGATGTGGGCTTGATCTGACAGATCAGGGTCTTCGGGGTCAACCAGGACTAAATTGGGGGCAGATGATTTCAAAGATTCTGTTTGTTTTTAGAAACAAAAAAAGACACTTAAAAACATCTCTATTATGAGTTCGAGGAAGAAAAACACACACATTGATTTAGCTTATTTCAGGACAATTGATAATGTCTTTAGGATAATAACTGGGATTTTCTAAGCAACTTAGACAGGATTCTAGGTCACATATATTCATGTTGTAACACATGTTCACTGAAATTATTTCATGCATTTATTTAATGCTTTTTTGTTTTCACTGGTGTCAGATTCAGCTTCTTTGAGTTTCTTAGTACTAAATGAACTACCGGTAAGATGTTTCTATTGTAAACAAAAATATATGCATTCACATTGTCTGACTTATTTGTAGTGCTAAATACAGGTGCATTCACACTGCTTCCCTGATCCATCTAGGAGCAATATATGCACAGAAGTAGGATTCGATATGTGTATCCCTAGAAAAAAGAACAAGAAAAAGTAACTAGAAACAAGAAGACACACAAACAAATAGGTGTTACATATTCTCCACCGTCCAGATCTTACAACCAGGACAGCATACACAGAGACCCTTAAAAATCATAAATGCTATTAAACAGTTGTTTGGGTAAAAAATGAGGGTGCTGGATTCAGTCTCCCCACGCCCTTTTCCCTGCCAAGTGGGTAATGGGCACACTTTCATCTTCCTTAAAAGAATCTAGATATGCAACACCAACCTGTGCACGTTTTATAGGGTTGCCAACCTCCAGGTACTAGCTGGAGATCTCCTGCTATTTCAAGTGATCTCCAGCCGATAGAGATCAGTTCCCCTGGAGAAAGTGGCTGCTTTGGCAATTGGACTCTATGGCATTGAAGTCCCTCCCCTTCCCAAACTCTGCCCTCCTCCGGCTCCACCCAAAAAAACTCCCATTGTTGGCAAAGAGGGACCTGGCAACCCTAACACTGTATGCATTTTGTTGCAGCCTAAACTTAACTTCCATTTAAAGCAGTTTTTAGTCCACCTGCTATTAGGGTTGCCAACCTCCAGGTACTAGCTGGAGATTTCCCGCTATTACAATTTATCTCCAGCCAACAGAGATCAGCTTACCTGGAGAAAATGGCCACTTTGGTAATTGGACTCTATGGCATTGAAGTCCCTCCCCTCCCCAAACCCCGCCCTCCTCAGGCTCCACTCCAAAAATCTCCAGGTATTTCCCAACCCAGAGCTGGCAACCCTACCTGCTATTGATGTGCGCATGTGAACACATACAGAGACAGCCCAAAGATTTTGAGTGCCCTAAGCAAATGACTTTGCCCCCCCTCCTCCACTATGCAGCAAGGAAGCCACTCCCACTCAGGCCACCCTCACTGGGGCTGGGGCTTGTCACTGCTTCCCTGCCACTGCAGACAGGTGCTGGAGCCTGCCGCATCGTCACAGAGTTGTCCCCACCTCCAGATGTCAGTTTGATGATGAGAGAAGATCCTATCTGCTGCACAGGTGCATCCACCTGGCTTGCTGATGTGCAGCACACTCTGCTGAGAGGCGCTGCTGCACCATGAAATGCAATACCACCCCTCACACCTGCCAATCCCAGGCTGGTAATGGGGGAAGGTTCTAGACACCGCCAGATAGGTGCATGACCTGGTGCATGCGGCTGGCCCATCCACTAGGTATCCGGGTCTTTTAGTGCCCCTCTCCCTCTGACAACCTATATATATACTGTAACTCACTATAATGTAAATAAATACATTTTGCTCTTCTTTGCTGTTATTTACATACTTTGTTCCTATAAGGAATGATAGTGGATAACATAGGAAGGAAGTCGACTTAGGACATTTTTGGATGTTTCATATTGCAGTGCAGTTACTGTCATCATTTGCTGGAAAGACATAAAAGGGGATAAGTGCCAAGTAATGTTTGAGGCAGGAAGAAGGGAGGGAAGCATCACAGGGAAGCTTCCAGAAAGACATCTCTGCAGGAAAGAAGGGAAATTTGACACCAGCCCCGATCAAACTTACCATGATCGAACTGCTCATTTACACATAAATCCTCTGGTTGCCTCCATATTTTTTGCTCAAAATTCAGTTTGAACACTGTGCCAAACAATTTGCACTGTTGCAGAAGCAACTTGTGCGATAGGGCCAATGCATGTCTTGGAAAATAAGTTACAGTAACTTATTATGTGTTAATAGCTTGCAGCAGCTTTTGTGCCTGTGTAGTATGTGAACTGTATCTTCTCAGTCACCAGAGGAGGCACATATCCTCCCAGGGTATGGTCAGGCCATCAAAGGTCAGGCCAACTTTTTGAGCTTGTAATCTCTGGCAGTTTGCCCCTTTTTTGTGCCTGTGCAGTTGGGTGCATCATTTAAATGGCTTCCAGGCTATGTACTAATTTTTGCACCTACTCAGTTGGTGGTATTTATCAGATTGGTGCACAGTCAGAAATTACAAAACTACAGTGCCTGAGAACCACTGTGAGAACATGCATTCATGAACCTATTAGGAGCCAGACAAATCATTGACCATTAATGCATTACCAAGTGATCCAGTCATAAGGGACACCTGGAGATACCTCACTGGTAGGGTTGCCAGGTCCCTCTTCACCATCAGTGGGAGGTTTTTGGGGCAGAGCCTGAGGAGGGTGAGGTTTGGGAAGGGGAAGGACTTCCATGCCCTAGAGTCCAATTGCTGAAGTGGCCATTTTCTCCAGGGGAACTGATCTCTATCGGCTGGAGATCTGTTGTAATAGCAGGAGATCTCCAGCTAGTATCTGGAGGTTGGCAAACCTACTCACTGGTAAATCATTAACTGTGAGATGTTGATTTGCTGATTGCTTTTATTTAGATAATGTGATCAGCAAAGATGAGGAAGTAACGGTTGCCAGGGATGAAAGACAACTGTGGCAAAGCAGTATGTAACTGCATATGTTCATCATTTTTCACAATGATATGTTCAAGCTGTTGGACACAGGAGAACAATTTGTTGAACGTTCAGCTATGAAGATCTATTGCATGCAGGCTGTGGGCTGAACCAGCAGATGCCCAAGCATTCCAGCTTTTCAGACACTGCCTTTCGGCACGGCCATAGGTAGGTAAGTGAGAAAGAGCTGGAGTAGCTGAGCTGGAGAAGAACTCACAGGGCTATAATGCATCTCTCACGTTGAAAGCAAGTGCCACAAGCCACTGAAGTTCATAAAGCAAAATCTTGGTGTCATCAGATCACTGCAACATGTAAAGGTGAATAACTGTGCTGAACTGCATGCATTATGTTCAAATTCTACTCATGGGGGGTGCTAACAAACTTTTTTGTCATATCAGATTGTGGTGAAGACTCCAGAGAGTTTTCTCCTTCTCTCATAGGATGTTACATAGGTGATTTGGTACTTCTCTCTGTTTACAAACCTGGAATACTATGATCTGGATAATAGGGGAGGTTTGATACCATTGATTTAGTCTCTAAGCATGAGGTGACCTTCCAACTCAATGATAATATGACCTTCTAGTGTTAAGTTTGTATGAGTCTGTCATTTGCTAGCCTACTGACTTGGCAGATATTATAAGTGGCACACATCAAACTGCCTCAGAATCCACATGCCTCACAGCATGCTAGCAGCAGAGACCGAGCTGTTCCAGATTAGCAATTGTTAATGCAAAACACAAAGCAACATAGGAAAAAGAAGAGGGAGTGAATGTTCCCTGGCTGGGAAGTTATATCATTACATAACAGATAGTTTTATAGAGGAGACAGGAAGGGAATTTCCTTGGCTTTCTACTACCTCCAACACCACCCACTAGCAAATAAATCACCGGATCTCTAGAAGAAATAGCACGATAACAACCTGAAACTTCATTTTAACCTTTTACAGATGGAAAAAAAGAGTGCAGTAGAGATTCTGTCAGCTCTAGAGAGGCTGAATTTTCTCACTTGTGGTGAAAGTGGTTTTCAGTAAATGAGCCCTTATCACAATATTGACCCACTTGCAATAAGCAAGGATATTTTACTGCTCCTCAAGTGTATATTGTGGTGTGTGGCTATCAACACAATGAGCTAAAGACTTCCTTTCAAAACACAAGGCCACTCTGGCTCAGGGTAATGTTTTTCTCTGTTTCAATGGTACAAATGAAAACTTCTCTTTTAACTACCTGACCTTGGTGAGCATACAGTCCTTCCTGAGTCCATTTGATGGGCCACTACATTTCATGAATGATCTGAAAGACTAGTAAGCAAAATTAATTGGGCTAGACATAAATTTGACTTTACCATCCAACAATCTTCATATGACAAAGCAATGCTTTCTCCCCCACCCCATCACCTCCTTAGATTCTATGGTAGTGATATGAAGGATAAACCAGTCTCTACAGACCTTACTGAGATGTAGGGTTGCCAACCTCGGGGTAATAGCAGATCTCCAGGTTATAGCAGGAGATCTCCTGCTATTACAACTGATCTCCAGCTGATAGAGTTCAGTTCACCTGGAGAAAATGGCCGCTGTGGCAAATGAACTCTATGGCATTGAAGTCCCTCCCCTCCCCAAATCCCACCCTCCTTAGGCTCCGCACCCAAATGTCACACCAGTGGCAAAGAGGGACCTGGCAACCCTACTGAGATGTGCAAAAAGATTGCAGCTCAGCTTAGTTTTGATGCACACTCACCACAAATGTGATTGTCTTGGTGGTAAGGGGAAAATCTCATTCTGCTTCCCACATCAAGCCCATGAGCCATTAGAGAATATGAAGGCACATTTGAAGATTCACAGGAACAACCATGTGTAGGGTTGTGCTAAACCTTTTTTTGGTAAATTTCAGGTTTGGGTTTATTGGGGCCAAACAAATTTTCAGTAAACCCGAAATAAGCTGAATTCCCATACCGGTAAATATGGGAATCCGGATTATTTCCGGGTTTCCTGAAAAAATGCGGGCATTCATGCCTTTGGGGATTTTTGTGAAGCCCCTGGGGGGCTTTTTTTGAGGAAGAGCACCCAAATTTGCAGTGTTCATGCAAGGGACTTTCCTTGCCTGAACCCCCAAGATTGGTGAAGATTGGGTTTGGGGGTCCAGTTTTATGAGGTCTGGAAGGGGTCACCCCATCCTCTTCCATAGAGAAGAAATAGTGAAGTGGCCACAGTCAGATTCTCTATTGCGAACTTCACTATGCTTCTCTATGGAGGAGCCGGGCAAACTTTCCCACCACTGAAAGCAATGGGCCATTAAAACTCAACCAAACACTGATCAAGTTTTTTTTTTTTTGTATGTGTCTCCGTTTGTCGATCACTCCAGTTTACAGCTCTGTCAGTAAGGCATGGAAGGTTATGTAAGAGAGACACAAGTCCGAATACTTCCACAGCCATGAATGTTCACTCTGGATAAGTCACTACAGGGCAAACTATCCTACCACACATAGTAGGTAAAGAGGTAGTCCCCTGTACAAGCACCGGGTCATTCATGACCCATGGGGTGATGTCACATCCCAATGTTTCCTAGGCAGACTGTGTTTACGGGGTGGTTTGCCAGTGCCTTCCCCAAATATCTCTCTCTCTGTGTGTGTGTGTGTGTGTGTGTGTGTGTAAAGTGCCGTCAAGTCGCAGCCAACTTATGGCGACCCCTTTTGGAGTTTTCATGGCAAGAGACTAACAGAGGTGGTTTGCCAGTGCCTTCCTCTGCACAGCAACTCTGGTATTCCTTGGTGGTCCCCCATCCAAATACTAACCAGGGCTGACCCTGCTTAGCTTCTGAGATCTGACGAGATCAGGCTAGAAAGGCAACACAATCTAAAGACATCTGACTTATAAATGTGTAGATGGAGATGTCAACTTGTAATCCTTCCCTCCTAAAGGGGTTTACATGTGAATAATTTTTCCATTACATTCCAGTTTTTTTTAATTGTTCTGTAGCTTTGCTGGTTCCAAAATGTACAAGACACAGTTATGTTAAATGCACATTTGGCTAAAAAAGAATCTCAAAGGAAACACTGCTTTTGTGAATTATTGGCCGGCATTCTTTCTTAGTGTTTAATATTAATGCTAACTGGTTATTTATGACACTAAGAAGTGCAGCCCTTTCACTTATTGTAATGAGGAGTGAGGTCATAGACCACAGAGCAATGCTATTCAGACATCTCCCAAAGCCTCCAAAGGATTATCATGGTGAAGGGGGAGAATGGAAGCCGGATTCAGTCTTGATGAGTTTGCCAGCGCCATGTCAGTCCCATTAAAGAAAATGTTTTTTTTTAAAAAAAAATACACAACAACCACCACCTGACAACCAGAGATATTACTAAAAAGTCAAAAGGTGTTCTAACACCCTAGACTCTGAAGGACTATGCATATGTTCAGCAATATATGTATACTGAATGCAAAATAGCACTGTCCCATCTGTCTCAATTCAGTCAACATAAAGACTTGGATCCAACTCAAACTCTCTGCTGATTGAAACATTTCTATCAGTGGGCCATGACTTTTTGGCTTTCCCTCTCCTAGTCAGCCCCCTCCCCTTGGGAAATATGCTGCGGAAATAGGAGACCCCCTAGGAACAGCATTGGGGGAGAATTGGAGGTATGCAATGGAGGGGGGAATTGGAAAAAGTGCGCCCCTTGGATGCACAGAAATGATTGGTGGGAATCCAACTCAAAGACTAAATGGAGGAATACACAGACTTTATCATTCAAAATGGAGGAGGAAATACGGACTGGATATATCAATTGTATGTACAAAAGTGCTCCATTTAGCCATTACATTGGACATAGGGAGGTGCAGTGGAGCTAGAATAAGCAGGTGCACACATAATGTATTCATTTGGTCAGGGCCGGATCTAGGGAGCAAGGGGGGGCAGCTGCCCCAGGCACGGAGAGAGGAGACAGCAGCAGGGAGAGGGTGACATGGGCCGCAGTAGCATCCACTTGCGCACCAGCTCACCTGAGTGCCGCCAAACTTGCCACAGCCCCGCCAAGCTCAGCCAGAACAAAAGAAACGCTCATGGGCACCCAGTCCCAGCACATGCATGCCACCCTTCTTGACCAGGAGGTTATGTAAGAGAGACACAAGTCTGAATATTTCCGCAGCCATGAATGGTCACTCTGGAATCACTACAGGGCAAACCATCCTACGACACATAGTTGTCGTGAGGAAAGGCAACACAATCTAAAGACATCTGACTTATAAATGTGTAGATGGAGATGTCAACTTGTAATCCTTCCCTCCTAAAGGGAAGGACTCTGGCACACCACTTGATCACCTTCATGGGAAGGACTCTGGCACGCCACTTGATCACCAGCTGCAGTTTCCTTTGGCTCCATGCAGAGGCCCCACTGGCTGCCCCCACCATGCCCCACAGCTTTTTGGGCCGCCAGGAAGAGCCAGCAATGGAGCCACCCTGCCCTGCCCCTGGGCACTCCCTCCAGCCTGTGCCCAGCCCATAGATTCTATGGGCCTGGAGAGCCCCTAGTAAGGTTGCGAACTCCAGGTGGGGACATTCCTGGTGATTTGGGGATGGAGCCCTGGGGAAGGTGGGATTTGGCAGGAGAGGGAACTCAACAGGATGTGATGACATAAAGTCCATGTTCCAAAGCAGCCATTTTCTTCAGGGTACTGATCTCTGTAGCCTGGAGATGAGTTGTCATTCCTGGGGGGGGGGGGAGGTGGCAAGCTTGGGGCCGTGTGTGTGTGTGTGTTAAGTGCAGTGAAGTTGCTTCTGACATATAGTGACCTTATGAATCAATGTCCTTCAAAATGTCCTCTCATTAACAGCCTTGTGTCCCGCCAAAGCAGGGGTTCTTTAAGATTTGGAGGCAATGAGCACACTGGTAATTGAAGGAAAATCAACAGTTTAATTACCAAACTACACATTCAGCAGGCAAAACAATACAAAGTAACTCAGAGCAATACCACTGTACATGAGTGTCTCTCCTTTTTGGGTGCAGGGGGCTCCGTGTGCAGCATCCAGAGAGATCCCAGAATCACCAGTCCTGTCCCACAGCATCCAGCCTGATCTGTGTAGAAGCCCACCGTTCGTCTCCTTCCTTGGGTTTTTCACTTAGGCCAGGTACTTTGGGTTGATTCAGGGCACCTGGCCCACAGCCCTGCCTTCCTGATCATGCACACCAGCTGCTGCATGAGCCAGCATAGACTGCCTAATCAACTAGTAAGCACATCTGGCAACCCAACACTCCCCTTTGTAACACTACAGAAACAAACTAAACTAACATTCATTACAGAAAACTATACTTTCATATAGGGAATATGGAGGAATATGTGACATGTCAACCTAAAACTCCTCGTACAATATTCTTCTGCATATTGCCACTACACCTTGCTCAGGTCTTGTAAACTGAGAGCCTTGGCTTCCTTTATAGAATCAATCCATCTCATGTTGTATCTTCATCTTTTCCTCCTGTCTTCCACTTTTCCTAGCGTTATTGTCTTTTCCTGTGAGAGCATATTTCAGAGGTAAACTTGTCTGAAGATGTCACCTACTAGAGGTTTAACACAGATTTGCCATGGAGTCTGAGTGAGGAAGGGTGGATAGGGGTAAGATTAGGTGTGGTTTATTCATGCACCTTGATATCTGCCTCGGGATAGGGCTGTTGAAAAAAAAATGGTAAAATTCAGATTTGGCAAAATTCGGCCCATTTTGATTCAGGAAATGCCGAAGTCCGAACTCCCCCAATTCAGATCCATGGAATTCGGCGCGAGATTCGGAGTTTGGGGGAAAATTCAGCCGTTTAAAGCCATTAAAAACACATTCGCTCCTTTCTGCGGCTCCGGGGGGCATGTTTGGAGGTAGAGGTCCCAAACTTTCAGGGTAGCTTGAGGGGACCCTTCTTGCAAGAACCCCCAAGTTTTGTGAGGATTGGGGCAGGGGGTCCCGAGTTATGGGGCCTGGAATAGCCCCCCATCTGCCCATTGCAATAAAGCCATTACAAACACATTTGCAGCTTTCTGTGGCTCCGGGGGGGGGCTTTTTGGAGGTAGAAGTCCCAAACTTTCACTGTAGCTTGAGGGGACCCTTCTTGCAAGAACCCCCAAGTTTGGTGATGATTGGGTCAGGGGGTCTGGAGTTATGGGGCCCGGAAGGGGTCCCCCCATCCTTAATGTGCATCTTTATTCCATTCCCTCATTGGAATAAAGCCATAAAGCACAGTCGCAGCTTTCTGCGGCTCTGTGGCAGGGCATTTTTGGAGGTAGAGGTCCCAAAATTTCAGCATAGCTTGAGGGGACCCTTCTTGGAAGAACCCCCAAGTTTTGTGAAGATTGGGTCACAGGGTCTGAAATTATGGGGCCCAAAAGGGATCCCCCCATCCTTAATGTACATCTTTATTCCATTCCCTCATTGGAATAAAGCCATAAAGGTCCCCCCCTCTCAAGCCAGTATGGCTCAGCCCCAAACGGGAAAGAAACCAAGGAGGAGGAAGCGCGGGTGCCGAGTGGCGCCAGGGAGAGACGCAAGCCGCACCGTCGCACTCAGGCTAGGGGCAAAAAACAAAAGCAGAGCACAGCACACACTCCCGCAGAGGTGAGCGGGCACACACACACCCAGGCAGAACGGGTGAAAGCCCCTCCCCTCAAACCAGTATGGCTCGGCTCAACCCCAAACAGGATAAAAACCAAGGAGGAGGAGGCGTGGGTGCCGAGCGGACAGAGACTTGCTAGCCGCCGCACAGACTCAACTTTCAACTTTAAAACTTTAAAAGCAGAACACACACTCCTGCAGAGGCGAGCGGGCACACACCCTCTGCAGAATGGGCGAAGCCCCCCCTCTCAAACCAGTACGGCTCGGGTCAACCCCAAACGGGAAAAAAACCAAGGAGAAGGAGGCGCGGCCCTGGTGCCGAGTGGAGAGAGACTCACTAGCCACCGCACTGACTCAACTTTAAAGCTTTAAAAGCAGAACACACACTCCCGCAGAGGCGAGTGGGCACACACCCCTTGGCAGAATGGGTGAAAGCCCCCTTTGGCTTCCCCCCACCCACAGAAACTGCTCCCCCCATGCACACACAGACTGCTTCCCACACACACACACACACACACTCACACACACAGGAGAAAAGGTATAGAGAAAAAAACAAATCAAACTGTTTTGGCACCCGCGCTTCCTCCTCCTTGGTTTCTTTCCCGTTTGGGGCCGAGCCATACTGGCTTGAGAGGGGGGGACCTTTATGGCTTTATTCCAATGAGGGAATGGAATAAAGATGTACATTAAGGATGGGGGGATCCCTTTTGGGCCCCAAACTGTCTTCCAGCAGGAGCATGGAGGAGAAGTAAATCCAATCCTATTCTGGTAAGTACCAGCAGCTCGGCCTAGTCAGGAATCGGATCTCTCAGCAGCACCGCCACCAAATTGGAAGGCAATGAATACAGTCAGGATGGGAGGGGAGGGACGGGAGTTTTTAGACTCTTCTCCTGGCCATTTCAAAAGTGAGAATCCCTGCTCTGATTGGCCAGGAGAAAACCCAGCTTGGCCACCACTGGCCGTGGGAGAATGCTGCTTACTAACTGATGGTTATGCTGCTGATTCTGTGCCCCTGAATTTGCTGGATTTATTCGGTGTCCCTAAACTCGCCGAAATCGGCTCCTCGTTTTCCCGCCTTTTTTTAAATTTGGTTCAGTCTGAACTGAAAACCGCCGAATTGGGGAAAATTCGGCTTTTTTTTTTGTTTGGGACGAACCGAATTGACAGCTCTACCTCGGGCACCTCAGCCATCTCAGAAGGTTATAACCAGTATAAAACCAGTGTACTATTTTCCAGATCTAAAGAATCCCTCAAAGCTGCTATTAGCTCTCAATATGAAGAAGATGCTAGCCTCATACTGGTACCTGTATCCCCCCCCCAACTGAGTCTAATAGAGGATGTTATATTATGAAGATGTTTTAGAGTTTCCCCCCCTCTGCTGCAGCCTCAGAGCTAAATGATCCAGTGCTGAAGCTTACTGAGAAGCCAAGGTTGCTGGAATTGATGGTTTGGACTTTTGGTGTTGATCATTTTGAGGGAGGCAAAGGAGCTGAGATATGTCAAGGATTAAAAGCCCAGGAGAGACTTGAGTCTGCATCTCATTAGCAGAAATGAAAACCCCCATTGCATTACCCAATCAAACATAAAAACCTATGAAACAGAGCTGTACCAAAGCAACTACCCCATTTTCATATATATTTTTTACTAATTGTGTTAGGCAAGTCCTGATCTTGAGAGCAGAGAGACTCTCACACTGAAATTGTTTAAAATTGGTGCATGTGCCCTTACAGTGAGATCATGTGACATCCGAGTATAACTATGCCAACATTGTGCCTATGTATTTCCTGATATGTATGGGTAGGGTTGCCAGGTCCCTCTTCGCCACCGGCAGGAGGTTTTTTGAGTGGAGCCTGAGGAGGGTGGGGTTTGGGGAGGGGAGGGACTTCAATGCAATAGAGTCCAATTGACAAAGCAGCCATTTTCTCCAGATGAACTGGAGACTGGAGATCAGTTGGCTGGAGATCAGTTGTAATAGCGGGAGATCTCCAGCTAGTACCTGGAGGTTGGCAACCCTATGTATGGGATATTTGGCACTACTTGAGCTCATATAGGCATCAACAAAGATAAGCTTCTGCTTTTTGTGAGATCTTCAGTATGATTGTTTTATTTTCTTTCTGCCTTTCTCATTGAGGCTCAAGGCATATTATGACAATCCATATAGATCAACTCAAGAGAGCCAGCATGGTGTAGTGGTTAAGAGCGGTGGACTCTAATCTGAAGAACCAGGTTTGAGTCCCCACTCTTCCACGAGTGGCGGACTCTAATCTGATGAACCGGGTTGGTTTCCCCACCCCTACACATGAAGCCAGGTGGGTGACCTTGGGCTAGTCACAGGTAGTTTATGCATGGGTACTTTCACTCATGTTCACCCCCAGTCTGTCTCGGTTGTTCCTTGGAGTTATACATGAGTTTTCCATCCATTAGAGATGACCTCATGGCCAGCCCTCACAAATCCCAGGACTTCCCATTCCTCTAAAAACAATTAAAACAGATCATGATGGATAGCCATGTTAGTGTGTCTGTAGCAGTAGAAAAAAGCACGTGTCCAGTAGCACCTTAAAGACTAACACAATATCTGGCAGGGTATGAGCTTACGTGATTCTGTATAAATAACGGAGGTCACGATAACTGGTACAGTCTTGCATCTACACCAAATAACAAAACTGACATTCATTTCGTTGTAACTAGAGTTAGCGAGCACTCAAACTGTTGCTTTTTTTTTGCTTGTTCAAATATGCTGTGCAGGTTTGTTTGTTTTTAAATATAGGAATATCATTATCAAAAGGGGATGTTTAAAGATGAATCTGTTTTGTTGGTTACCTAGAGTGTTTATCATTTTTGCATTTGTAGGGAAGAGGCAGAGGCTTCTTGCTGAATGAATTATTCCATCAGTTTCATGATTTCTGTTCATCAGTTTTGCATCCAAAAGCAGAATCCCTTTGGGTATATCAAAGCATATGCGACATTAACAACAATAGTTCCCAGATGGAGACAAAAATGAGGGGATGTGGGATGTCTGTGTAAAGCAACTTCAGCTACAGCCCTGTACAACAGATCATATCAATGTTGTTTAACACAATGAAAATGTAATTGGTTACAGATGACAAGCAGGGATTCTATTTGACAGCACATTGGACACCCAGTCAATGGTTTACATCAGCCTGTCAATCTCAATATGGCACTTCCCTAAAAAATCATTTCGTTTCTTTCCCCCCCCCCCTCTGTTAACCCTCAGGAAACACAGTGAATTATGGCAGCAACATGTTTATTGTCCTCAAATGCCATACAAAGAACTTGACTGATATTTTTTATGGAAGGTATATGAAGGTTATTTCACAATGTCCATGCTCGTTTCCCAAATATATGGCCCAAACGTATTAAGCATGATTAGTTGTTTTTGCTTTCCTGAACATGCTTTTCAGAACAAGCCACACTGCACCCCAGGCCAAACATAGTCAGCACACACTGGTATCACTTGTCTTCTCTTCATACAGCTGTGTATGTATACAGACATGAAACTGTCTTTGGGAATGTCATTGATCCATGCAGCAGTCACTGAAAATTACAAGAACTCATTACTTGCCCAAGGACTCATAGCTGTAGCATTGCTGGTAATATATTACAGTAATAAAAATGTACAATCATAGAATTGCAAGCTCTGAAATGAACCTGAAAGTATTCAAGTGTAACTCCTGGGATTTAGCCAAAAACTTTAAGCCTCACTAGGGGCATTTTCACACATGTGGCTTAAACTGGCATTTCCTTAAATCAGTCTGCACTACAAATATAAAATTTACATCTGTGGGAAGATACATCTGATTTCTCTTCCATGTTCTGCCTTGCATTAATAGCATCCACGTATGACACAAAATACCGTAAGGAATTCACACAAGTACTTGTATTGCACACAGATATAAAGGACCAGAAAAAAAACACCCCAGAAATATTAGAAAAGGTGTCCCCCCACTTTTTTCCCCCAGGGCATTTTTTCCCAATGGAAAAACTGGAACATTTTGAAGACCGAAAAACTCCTACAAAATATTTCTTTTTCTTTTCAAATGAGTAATGTGTTTTTTAAGACAAAACTTTACTCAAAATGTACATCATGAAAAATGTTACATAAATGTTCTTACTTCATGTAAGATGCATTTAAAATGTTGTCTTACTGCATTAAGTTAACTTGATATCCACACATGTTGTTAAA
Organism: Euleptes europaea; assembly: GCF_029931775.1. Lineage (NCBI taxonomy): Eukaryota > Metazoa > Chordata > Lepidosauria > Squamata > Sphaerodactylidae > Euleptes > Euleptes europaea. Next base: position 74,430,347 of record NC_079313.1, read on the forward strand.
CCAAAAAAAAAAAGTTCAGGTTTGATAGAAGTACTCCACACGTTTCAATTTTTCCTAAAATTTCTGCTGTCCCCCCAATAAAACCCAGAAAACAACAGGTTTTATTCATAGCATCAACATTTCTTGACATTTTATCTCTCTCTAGTCTTGTGTGAAAGTGGACCTCACTATCCACGTAGTATTCTAGCTATTCTCTCAGCTGAGTGTCTTCGTTGCAGAATTTCTGTTGTTCCAGTACTCCCAAACAAAGGCATGAGACACCGATATACAGATTAACTAGTTTAGCATTGGCTGATCTACATCAATTAAACATCTCTGGATTTGTGCAAGTTGCTCAACCACCAATGGCATTTTTTCCCCAGTCCCACTCATCCACTCGAGCCAACAATGGCCTAGCTTGGGAAGTGCCCCCCCATCCTTTGATCATTCAGGATGCTTCCCAATTAGCCCTATGTGTACTGTAGCAACTCACACTATTCCTGCCATATGAGAGAATAACAGCACAATCCTAAAAGGGCGGCAAATTGGCTCAGGCCATTTATACCAGCACAGGACTCCAGAGCTGCTGAGCTGCGCCAGTGCCTAAGAATAAAGAACAGCACAACTCAGGCACAGGCATCTTCCCCAGCATCACCATGGGTGAATCGAAGGGCTTGGACAGTGTTATTTCTCTCCTGAATCCTTTTCAGCATAGAACAACAAAGTTGTGTAAAAAAACAACAACAATGCATTGCAGCCCATATGTGCCCACTGAGCAAAAAAAAAAAAAAAAAGAGTGCCCCCCACAGCAGTGGCCCCACCCATGAGGCCCCAAACAGCTCAAATGCTGACTAAGGGCATGACTAATCCCCTCTCTCCCCTGTGGTGGCCATTCCCCCTCCCCAGCACCCAATCACAGCCCCACTGTACTACATAAAGACCAGCCAGAATGCCCCACAACTCACAAGGTAGGGTGCATGGCATGGGATTAGGGTGGCCAGGTGTGGTGGTTAAGAGCAGTGGTTTGAAGTGGCGAACGCTAATCTGGAGAACCGGGTTTGATTCCCTGCTCCTCCACATGCAGCCAGCTGGGTGACCTTGGGCTATTCACAGCTTTCTCAACCTCACCTACCTCATAGGGTGTATGTGGTGGGGATGGGAAGGGAAGATAATTGTAAGCCGGTTTGATTCTTCCTTAACTGGCAGAGAAAGTCGGCATATAAAAACCAACTCTTCTTCTTCTCTTTGCCATCAGTGGGAGGTTTTGGGGGTGGAGCCTGAGGAGGGCGGGGTTTGGGGAGTGGAGGGACTTCAATGCCATAGATTCCAATTGCCAAAGCGGCCATTTTCTCCAGGTGAACTGATGTCTATTGGCTGGAGATCAGTTTTAATAGTAGGAGATCTCCAGCTAGCACCTGGAGGTTTGGTAAACAAAGGTTAGTGTGCTGTAGGATACTCAGCAAACTAGAAACAGCACTGGAGGTTGGCAATCCTACATGGGCTGCTGTCAGACAGTTCCCTGCCATGAGAACTTAGAGTGAGTGCTGATGCACTTTAATGGCAGGAACAACACAGAGAAGGCACTACTGGACAAACACCCAACAGGGAGACCAAAGTCCACACTCCATGGCTGACCTCTCCCAGTTCTGAACCCTAATTGGTACCCCACCTCCTGATGCAAGACCCCAAGAGGCAGCCACGCACTGATAGATAAGCAAGGGGCTGTTCCCCCAGCCTCCTTCTCCCTTTCCCTCCGTTAGTGGCCGGAACCTCCCCCCAGCAATGCCACCTCCCGCACCCAAGCCCAGCAGTGTGGCAATCCCGTGGGAGCGGCAGGAGACACAGACCCCCACCACTATGGACTGTCAAACACAAGAGGGATTGATGTGTGGGGTCTGGGCCAGGAGGGCTGCTTTTACCTCTGTGAAGGCCTGACAGCTCATTCATTTCCTGGGCTCCCCCTTGGACAGGGTGCTTCGTGGGGGCAGAGCCACCCCATGCTGAGTGGAGTGGGTAACCACACACCTCTTGAACTCATCCCCTTGCAGGGGCACAGCGCTGTGGAGCAGATGCTGAGGTGGATCCAGCATTTGCCATTGCCCTGAAGATGTAAGTCGCACAGGTGATGGGGTTTTGGATGGCACCAGCACCACCTTAATCAGGGGATTGAAAGAACAGAGCAGAAGGGAAATTATAGTGAAAGCTTCGGAGAGAAAAAAGAACTGTTGTTCTATTTTACTACATAAATGACTTGGCAAACATTGTACTGAAAAGCAACATATAAACATTGTAAATAAAGAAATAAGCTATGCTGTAATAAACTATTAGCCTCTTATTGAACAGAGGAAATCAGAAAGGCCTGTATTATCTAGCGTTAAGACAGATGTGATGTTTCCATAACAACTAAAAGTCTTATTTGGTTTTGTGACTTACTTTGAATGAGAACATAAATTCTTCATCGGATTGGCCTGGTTTTATCCTTTTAGCCTGAAGTTAGATATGTAGATCTTTTACTGAGTGAAATCTCCCCTCACCCAAGTTCAACCAGCTATATTCTTCCATGTGCAAGAGAATGCAACTTCCTTTCTAAACACAGAACTAGCTGCTCAGTTCGCTAGTGTTTGGCCTTTTCCACATGCATTGCTGACCCCTGTAGTCGATCTTCGAGGCTTGGAATCGCATTCCACAATTTTTGCCTGTCCGCCTCTCTTTGCAACATTGTTTTCTGTTTTCCTAAATCAGTTTAATCCTGTCCGCACTTACCCCTAGAAGCGATGTTTTCGGGTGGAGAGTGTCATGTCATTCGTGATGATGTGGGTGTTTGCACTGGATGCTCTGCCCACTTTCCCCTAATTTTTTGTGGTGTTTTTACACATGTGCTCTAGTGTTGATGCGCTCCCCCAAAAGCCCCCTCCCCCCAGCTTGTCTGGTTCTTTTCCATGGTGTTCACCATTCCTTGGTGGGATTTGACATGGGGCAGTAAGAGGCAGACAGCCCCACGGCATCATTCAGGGGGAAAGTCAAACCAAATCTTCCATTCCTCCACCCATCAAAATATAAAAATCTCTGTCTCACCCCTCAATAAATGAGGGCCAGTTCAAAAGCGGGAAATGTATTTGGATTGACTCAGATGTCTACAGCTCATTTACACAACAAGCCAAAAGGAAGCTTTTCTCATACTTTGTGGGAGGCCAATCAACTAAATAGGCAGCCAAGGCCAATTTGAATGGGCAAAGGAGAATTTTGTGGGGCACAATATACGAATGGGGGGAACTGGCTTTTTTTTAACATGAACTATTTTAGATGGGCCTATGGTTGTAAGATGAGGGGGAACTGTGGAGTCTGAGGCAATGACTTAGCCTACTCAGCAATAGGTCCCTCAGTGCTCAGTGGACACTTGCTCCCACCTAATTTGAATGGAAGTCTTCAGCCTTGGTTGCTGAACTCCGTACATAGATTTAACATTGCCTAGCAAACAACAGCCCATTCAGCCTCAATCCAAGGAACAGGATGTTTTCCTCCAGGCCAGTTGGCAACCTCCATGGCACATGTGCAAGGAACCCTGAGTCACACCACCTGAGTCTTGCTTTTGACAGCAAGAAACATTGTAAACCATTTGTGCGGAAAGGCCTTTATCTTTTTTTTTTACTTGTTTTTAAGCCATTTTAATCTCATTTGGATAAAGTGAAATCTGCTTAAATGCTTTTTAGTTCAACTTTTGACTGGACTCTGGCTCTATCTGCCACCATGTTTACATCATTAAAGTATTCTGAAGCATTTCCATTGACATTGAACAATGTGAATTGTTTTTCATATTTGTACAAGAGAGGGGCCCTCATTAAATCAATACAGTTACAACTGTTAGCTCCAGAAGCAACCAGCCATTTTAACAAGATCCAGAATTTAGGCATGCTTGAATACCCACTAGATTGTCTCATGTTCTGCTTGTGAGGTGCTTGGTAAGTTGTTCAGAAACATCTGCATGAACTTGTATGAGTCTGTTTGCACAATCACATTGTTTTCTCACATGATTAGGCATTATCATTGCTGCCAAGTCCGCACCACCACCTGTCTGTGGCTGCCTCCAATTCTTTAAAGGGCATATAGTAATTTTGAAAAAGAACTGTTTAAGATGTTGGAGTTGAGGCTTACAGTCTTGTGTCTGCTCATAAACCTTCTGACCTCCCAACAGCATCCTAAGTCATCACCAAGTCCGACTCACCAGAGATGCTGGATGACGCACCAGATATGAGTAGACACCCTTTATGGAGCACTCCTCGTCCTAGGAGGGTGGGGCCTGACTGGGCCTACATGAGCATGTTCCAGTATTTAAAAGCTCAGCAGCCATTGGAACAAGTTGTTAGCCTTGGAACTAGTCAAAGTTCTGCACTGACTCCTGGCCACCCTTGCTGGGGGTGATCCCACCCTTTAGGGTTCTTGTATGAAATTGATACTGCCCTGCAAGCACCTGGCATAGACAGAAAAGCAATGCACACAGAAGGCTGCTTATATGCATGGATCTTGCTTGCTACATTGGATCACTCAAAAAATTGATGACTTCTGGCCAGCATGGTGTAGTGGTTAAGAATGGTGGTGTGGAGCTGTGGAGTCTGATCTGGAGAACTGAGTTTGATTTCCCTCTCCTCCACATGAGCAGTGGAGGCTAATCTGGTGAACTAGGTTTGTTTCCCCACTCCTCCGCATAAAGCCAACTGGATGACCTTGGGCTAGTCACACTCTCTCAGCCCCACCTACCTCACAGGGTGTCTGTTGTGGGGAGGGGAAGGTGATTGTAAGCCAGTTTGATTCTTCCTTAAGCAGTAGAGAAAGTCAGCATATAAAAACCAACTCTTCTTCTTCCTCTTCCTCCTCCTCCTCCTAACAATGCCCCTGCCCTGTTTCAGTTTTGCTATAAGTTGCATGAGATAATTTGGTGTTGATGGAACCCCCCTTGGCTGAATTATTAAATAAATACCCTGGTCCATTTGTCCTTCACTAAATCTGCTGGTATGTAAACTCAGCTACTTTAAATTGCCTCTTCGTGTAAAATACTTTTATGTGGAGTAACATCCTATTCCTATGGCTTGTTGAGTCGATAATTATCAACACACTTCACAACAAAGAAAATAAAGTGCATTCCATAATAGCATGGTAATTTTTACACCTTAAGTTTAACCCAAGGAAAACTTTACTTTCTTCGGTGCAGAAGGTAAGTATGGAACATATTATTTAATCCTAATGCAAATCACACCAGCAGGAAATGTTGTAAAAAGAAAGTAATCTTCTGAAGGAAAAATAAATTATCAACCATGTTACGAAGGAAAAGAAACATTCTCAAATAATTTCTTTCTTTGTTGGTACTGGCTGGCAGCGTAATCCTTTCAAGTAAATTGTAATTTCCAAATTAGATTATACATTATGTCATATTAGTTTTATTTTAGAAAAACAAACTGAGTTAATGGAAAAGTGCCAAAGTTGGCTTGCTATTGATGTAAAATTGTTGAGCTTCTGCTGTGAAATGTTTAATTTTTTTTACAAGTTTAGTAGTAAATATAAAACCTAAATTAAAGCAAGATTTTTCACATGACTGAGCACTGATCAAAATGTAGTGAAGGAAAAAGAAAAGCACAAATATTTAGCACACACGCTCACTGATATTTCATAGCATGAAGTATGAGCTGAAGACTGAATTCCATAGCAAAACATACTCGGACAATAAAAAGGCAGGAATTATTCCACGGTTTTCAGCTAGGATTGCCAGGTCCCTCTTTGCCACTGGTGGGAGGTTTTTGGGGCAGAGCCTGAGGAGGGCGGGGAGGGAAGGGACTTCAATGCCATAGAGTCCAATTGCCAAAGTGGCCATTTTCTCCAGGTGAACTGAACTCTATCGGCTGGAGATCGGTTGTAATAGCAGGAGATCTCCAGCTAGTACCTGGAGGTTGGCACCCTATTTTCAGTTGAGAATGCCTTGTTCCCTCCCCAAACCCCACCCTCCTCAGGCTCCACCCCAAAAACCTCCCACCGGTTGTGAAGAAGAACCTGGCAACCCTACTTGGGAATTAGATATATAGATAACTACAACCAGCATCACTAAATAGTACATGCAGAAGCTGAAAAAACAAAGTGATGATTGAATCATCAGTTTTCAGTTTCTGAAGGTTTGAAATGAAAAGGAAGAGAAACATTACATGAATTTTTGACCTTTAAAGTGCTATTTCATGTTTGCAAGTGCTAAATCCTTTCATGTTTGAAGTGTGTAACTCATGAGAAAGTACAGTGCCATCTCATTAACTCAGCCTGAATGTTCAAGAGCATTAACTAGCCTTCTTTTTTATGAAAAGACAGAGTAGCCTTTGATCATCAAAAGTAGATGGTTTAACCAGTGTCTAATTTAATGTCCATTATCTTGCTTGGCACTTTCTTCTAGTGGCAGCCAGTGAAGTGATGCTCCAGGTAGAAATTGGCTGTTGTTAAGTGGCACCCAAAGGTGAGGGGAACCCACTTTCTTATTGATGAACATCAGGCAGCGGCATCAGAGGCAAAGTGCAAGCAAGGGCCAAGCCGTACCTCCTAGTCATCTGCAGCCCTGCACCTGCATTGTGTTGACATACTTTCCCCTGCTTCCAGGGCCATTGTTTAATGTTCACTGATATTCACTCATCACAGGCAATTATTTAGGGATGAGAGTAATAATGAGAGGCCATTCATACCCAGAGTCTAGAATGGAGCATCTTCAGTCAACTGTCTATATAACCACAGGTCTGAATAATAGTGGGGCAAGCACAATCTATGGTCATTTATGCATAGGGGTTTTACCTGAGGTTCATCGCTCGCTGGACCCATGCTTTCCTGTTGGGAATCTATGCACCAGCAGTCTCCAAGTCCAAATCAAGTCCCGCCCCTTTAAATGCCGCTTTGTAATTGGCTTACTTGTAATGCTTATTGTGAGAGAAGATTCCCCCCCCCCCCGCAAACCCAATTGCCACATAAAAAAGCATTTTAAGGTCAACAACCAAAAAACCCAGAGCAATCTGAATGAAGGGGTGGGGGGAAGCTAAGCCTTGGTTTTAAAAAGCCTGTCTTCTGCTCAGAAGGATCTCTGATGAAGCAGGAAACAGGAAGTTGGTTTTTATATGCCAACTTTCTCTGCTACTTAAGGGAGAATCAAACTGGCTTACAATCACCTTCCCTTCCCCACAATACACACCCTGTGAGGTAGATGAGGCTGAAAGAGCTGTGACTAGCCCAAGATCACCCAGCTGGTTTCATGTGTAGGAGTGAGGAAGCATTCATTTTCTTGGATATTTCCATTATCCCACAATTGTTATGCCTAGACACCTGATGGCCAAGGTTTCCCGACCTCTCGCTTCTTGTTCATCTTGTAATCGAGGCATCAGCATAGCATTTTTTCTTGGTGGCAAATAAAGCATGATGTACTGATGTAGGTCTTGCTAGAGCAAGCTCCCATACAAGCAGGCACTGCTGTGATCTTGGGGAGACTGAGAGAAATACTGCCCCCCCCCCAAAAAAATCTTCTTTCACTAATAGAGCATCTTCTTTCATTAATACACGTGCAGTGCCATAAATAATCAACTGACAGTCTTAGGCCAAAGACCAAAAAAAAAAAAGGAGAGATCAGTGATACAAATGTGAGATCTTTTTAATTTCCCTTAAAAGCAGCCACAGAGCTTCTCTTTACTGGGGCCTTAGGGCTAGAGCAACAGTGTGAACCTGCATTTCCTAGGGCCTAGCTCAACACTCGTAATTGTTACCCTTCAGTGGCTCTCAGGGTTGACAGGTTCCTCTTCACCACCAGTGGGAGATTTTTGGGGGCAGAGCCTGAGGAGGGTGGGGTTTGGAGAGGGGAGGGACTTCAATGCCATAGAGTCCAATTGCCAAAGTGGCCATTTTCTCCAGGTGAACTGATCTCTATCAGCTGGAGATCAGTTGTAATAGCAGGAGGTCTCCAGCTAGTACCTGGAGGTTGGCAACCCTACTTTCAGTGGCTGTGCCAACAACCTGTTTGGTGGCTTACTGTGTGGAACTTCTCCCGTAGAGCAGCCTACATGTTGTTGTTGTCCTGGACACGGGCAAATATTTTAGCAGGAATGGCTTCTTCCTTATGCCCTTTCCAAATTAACAGGCTCCTTGGGGTTTCATAGACCTTACTGCGCAGCTTCTTCCTCCAGGTGTTATTTGTAGAGTTTCCACTCAGGGAGAAAGAAAACTCCTACCACTGTCTGGTTGCTGGCAGTGCAGGAGTATTTTCAGCCATTTGCTACCTTCCTCCATGTATCGCATAACTTCCCCCACTCCCCAGAGTTTTGAAGCACAGTTAGAGAACCTAGGTAAAGTAATTTCAGAGAAAGAAATCTGCTCATAGAGACTAAACAAGACTTCATTGGCTCTTCCTGTTGCAATGAAAGAGGCTCGGGATGTCCATGTTTTTATTGGTGATTCTTAATCTCTGCAGAAGCTTGGATGATATATGTTTTCTGTGTAAAAGATTAGGCTTCAAAAAGTACTAGGGCAGCCAGAACTAGTGTTTTTTTTAGGTTGTTGTTGCCAATAAATGAATAATGCTATTTTAAGGATCTCTCCATCTGCATACAGAACCTCATAAAAATGATTTGTAGTGCTGACAACCAGATTCATAGAGAAAAATTTATCACTCATCAGAAATATATTTCTATGCTATGTACATCTGCTTATATACTCACAGTAAATTAGATTATCTGGAGGGCAGATTGGAAGCCATCTTGTGGTCCTGGTGTCAAAACTCCTGGCTTCCCCAAACTGTTCACTTGAAGACAGTTTCAAGCTAAGTTACAATGTTTTCATGTTTGAGGTCCTGTGACACATTTAGCAGTCTTGCTAAACTTGACCCAACATGCTCAATGCAGGACTGATCCAAATGCAAATTCTCTGAGCTCCCAAACCACTACATTGTGATTAGAAGAAGAGTTGGGTTTTATATGCTGACTTTCTCTACCTTTTAAGGAGAATCAAGCCATCTTACAATCTCTTTCCCTTCCTCTCCCCACAACAGACACCTTGTGGGGTAGGTGAGGCTGAGAGAGCTCTAAGAGAACTGTGAACAGCCCAAGGTCACCCAGCTGGCTTCATGTGTAGGAGTGGGGAAACCAACCCGGCTCACCAGATTAGAGTCCGCCACTCATGTGGAGGAGTGGGAATCAAACCTGGTTCTCCAGATTAGAGTTCACTGCTCTTAACCACTACACCATGCTGGATTAGCAGAGTCACTTCGTTAAAAACACTTCTGTTAGGTTTGCCAACCTCCAGATGAGGTTGCAAGATCTCCCAGAATTGCAACTGATATCCAGACTACAAAGATCAATTCCCATGGAGAAAATGGCTGCATTGGAAGGTAGAGTCTATGGTATTATACCCTACTGAGGTCCCTCCCAGGATCTACCCCCAAATCTCCAGGAATTTCGTAACCCACAGTTGGCAGCGCTAACTACCATGTAGAAATTGAAGACTACATTAAAATTTACCAAAATTTACCACAGAAAAAAATCTGAGAAGAAACAAGGCAGAGGATAGATTTTGCCTTTTTGGCAGTTAGGATGAACTATTGACATTAACATTTAAAAGCCCCATGTATGGAAACAACGTATTGCATCAAGCAATGACTTGAATAGGTCATCCCTAGTTAATAGCTACTGAAAAGACTTATTGCCAGCCAGTGTCAACACCAATGCAATAGTAATGACTGGAAGCAGAGATACCATAGGTGTTGTTATCTAGTTATAATTATTCTTTATTTATTTAGAAAATTTATATGCAGTCTCTTCATAGACTTGCTCAAGATGGCTCACAAAGTAAAAAAAAATCTATATACATAATTCTGAAAATGCCATCAGAGTACAGATGAAAAAATCCACACTTTGGGGCCATATACAGATAGGGGTAATGTTTCAACAAACCCAAGAGAACCCATAGGTTTGCAGAAAAATTCCAAAATTGGGGAGGGGGATCTTTTTGTTGAAGACATTGTGTGTATGTGTTACACACATTGCAACTTTTAAAAAAGAAAAACACTGAGCTCTCATGAGAGTACAGTAAGCATTCTGGGACTTCAGCAAGAAGCAAGGAGGTGGCAGCAGTGGCAGGAGAAGTCAGCAGTTTCAGGGGGAACTTGGAACTGACAGCTTTTCTGCTCCAAGTGTTCCATCACCAGTCACTCACATGAACACACATGAAGCTGCCTTATATTAAATCATTAGTCCATCAAGGTCAGTATTGTCTACCCAGACTAGCAGTGGCTCTCCAAGGTCTCAGGCTTAGCTTTTTCACAAACCTGGTCCTACTTGGTCCTTTTAATAGAAATGCCAGGGGTTGAACTTGGTATCTTCTGCATTTGGCAAAGCAGATGCTCTTCTAGTGAACCACAGCCCCTCTCCGGTACCAATGACATTAACATTTAAAAGGCCCATGAACAGAGGTCTGTGCATGGACGACAAAGCCTGTTGGATGCACATTCCCTGCCAGACCGCAGGAGTCTTGCAGCAGAAAGTGCATTATGTACACTTTCTAGTGCAAGTGCATTATTAGAGTTGCCAACTCCAGGTTAGGAAATGCCTGGAGATTTTTAGGGTGGAGCCTGAGGAGGGCGGGGTTTGGAGAAGGGAGGGTCTTCAATGCCTTAGAATCCAATTGCCAAAGCTGCTGTTTTCTCCAGGTGAACTGATCTCTATCAGCTGGAGATCAATTGTAATAGCACATTTTCAGCCACTACCTGAAAGTTGGCAACCCTATGCATCATGTACACTTTCTGCAGCAGAAAGTACATTGTGTACACTTGCTGCTGCAAGCCTTCTCTCCATGCTACCAGCTGGAAAACTGATTGGGGGAGCCCTGGACTTTCTCAAGAAAGGGAGTCTTTCAAAGTTCTCTTGCTCATCCCATTCTCAAATCCAAACAGGAAGGTTGGTGAATGGAGGAAACCAAAGAGGAAGAAGCAGGGGCCAGCAGAGGGGATGGAATTTTCCCTCTCCTACAACTCCCCACAGATCTACCCTCTGCAGCTACTCTATGAGATTAGAGGATATTGGCTGCTGGGACCGTCAGTGTGCTTTAACCACTAATGATGGCTTCTAAGGAGAAAACAGACCTACCTTTGCAGGCACCCTGCAGGGTTAAAGAGTGGCATTTGGCAGGACTGTCCCTCAGGATAGCTGCAAAGGATGGTTTGTTGTCATCCTTGGGCAAGCTGAAGTTCTCCACAACGTTTTATTGCATGTCAGGAGAATTTGTTTTTGGGACAATTGCCCAAGCTGTTAGTTATCAGACTGGTGGAGAACGATGCTGGCCCTTCAGCGGGACCCATGATAAAAAATCCATTTATCTTTAAACCCTACGACATCAATTTTGTGGCTCTCTACATGGATGGCAAAGAGGTACCTGCTAAGCCTCTGCAACCAGACTTTGCATCGGGAAACTGTGTGAGGGAATACATGCATCTCGTTTAGGCAGCTGGTAAACATATGAAAGACAGATCTTTGTTAGTTAACCGTGAGAAGTTTGCCCAGGGCTACACACTGCTTGCTTTTGACCTTTCACCAGATCAGGAATGTGCGGACCACTATTCCTTGATTAAAACAGGGAACCAGTAGTAGACCAGTTCTTTTTGGAGGTTAAAAACACGGCCTTCATTCTCCTGGTACCAGGAAAGAAACTCACTTCTCTCCCCCGGCATCATATGATCAACCCCATAATCTTCCACCCTAGGCAGCGGCCCAACATAGTTATAATTTGCTGCAGTATTAAAGTAATGGGGAAAGAAGCCCTTGCAGCCATCAAAGCCCATGGCCTGTGGTAATTTGGCCAGCTTCATAGGCAAAAAAGTTTAAACTGTCCAGAAGCCTGATTTTAAGCTTTTTAATAGTAACATACATCAGTTTTCCACCCTGTGTAAGGAGGTTAACATCTGCCTTTTCAACCAGCAGTTGTCTAATGATAAAGTAGCGGTCATATCCTTTTGCATTGTGGGCTAGAAAAGTGTTGTCACGGCTTGTGGCGTTAAGGGGTCTACACTCCTAGAATGTACCATTTACTGAGAAATGGAGCTATCTATTCAGCGAGACCTCACAGCCAGAAGTCAATGATAATTCCTACAAGGACTGTAGGCTTTCTATTGAGAAGTGCCAGAAAATTTATGAACAAGGGACTTCCTTTAAATAACATTTATTTCACATAAAATATATATGCATGTGAATACATATTCTCAAAACATGTCATAAAGTACAAACATTATGATTCTTTTACATGTTCAGTTTATGTTAACATATGCAAGCAGTTTCATACAATCTTTATAAGTAATTTCTCTATGTAAGGTTTCCTAACCTTAAACCTTTAATACATTTCTCTTTATGAGATTCTAACTAGTATCTCTAGATTCTTTCAGAATACTACAGTTACAGAATCTTGTAAAAACCTGATTAGTTTCACAGAGAGAAGATATGGTTAAATATAATGGGAAAAAGATTTGTTATAGCAAAAAGCTTCTTTATCCAAAGTACCTGAAATATAAACTATAAGTTATAGTAAATTAAGTACAACCTTATATTATTTCTAAAACCTCTCCAGCTCATATGCATAGCTGATATTTAAGATATTGCAAACCTTTTCTGTAAGGACATAGACTTTTCCCATGCTTCTATGTCTTTACCATATCTTTGATTCTCTGGTTCTTAGTTTATTTAAGAATTATAGTCCAAAGCTCATTGAGTATTTCATGCCAGTTTAGGTTCATTGAAATACTGTTCTGAAGTCTATTTATCAGAGAAAGCTGAAATTAGAGCTATTTGAGCTATAGTCAATTATTACAGCTAAGTGTAGTATCTTTACCCATTGCAGTGTGCAGAGGATAAGATACTATGATCTTTATATTTAAACCATTCTATGTTTATAGATGTCTGATCACTTTCAAGATCAGGAATGCTTCATACATGCTGATGGTATGTGTATCTCTTAACAGTCAGCAATGCAGAGCTTATATATTATTTATTATGTGCAAGCTTAAGGCTGTATTAGTGTTTATATGGAAGACTCAGCTATTCTCTAGCTTTGTCAATTTCAGTGAATATGTTTCCTGAACTAAGAGTCTCCATGAATAGGCTTAATAGATTTTGTATATGTTTTATGTAAGCATTTTATATGTGCCTTAAACTTCATTACAGAGAAAAGAGATTCTCCTTTTCCCCCAGGAACATCTCTTGCCTCTTATTCTGAGTACAGAAGCCTCCCCTATTATGTTGGGGGAGCCTCTGACTCCTTTCTTCCCTGTTTCTGGTTCTAAGAACTGTATGGACCAGTTCTGTAGTTTGGGTTTCACAACTTCCATGTTGTGAAATGGTATAGTTTCATATCACGCAAGACATGAAATGATAGAATATAATGGAAATGAGTTATGGCCAGACAGACTTGCTGCCCTCTCTGTAACTCACTTCATGTGTCTCACGCAAGAGACAAGTATAGGGAGTGAGGTCGGTCAGCGTCAGCCAACTTCCATCAACTCTCTGCTTTCCTAGTTTAACATCTTAGGAGGATGTCCAGGAGATCTAGCAGCCAGACAGCATTCAGCTGTCCTCTACCAGTCCTCCCTCCTTTTGGCCGTTTGAGGCTTCCTTATATCCTCTCAGATCAGTGGTTATCTGAGCTGAGTCAGGAATCTTCAGGCCTCTGTCATGGATCCAAATCAGGATCCATGGCAGTATCATTTTCACTCATCTATGGGGAAAATATTAAGTCACCAGGTTTACAAGTGCAAAATCCCCAGTACAAGGTTTATTGTACTGCTGCACTGTCTTATCGGACAGCGGCATAATTCCGTCCGACAGTGGCATAATTCCGTCCTTTACACTGTATCTTAGAGCAGAGACGAAAAACCCCCAAAACAGAGATGACCTTCCATTCTATGCCTGGAAAAGCACCTCAGATAAGCAAATGCCGACTTTTCAGACTTAACTATCAAGCAGGCAGCATGAAGTGCCTTTAACCTTGTAGCCGTGTAGTTATTTCAAAACAGCTATAAGTGGCATAACGTTTACCCCACATTACTGCATTAGGTCCCAAGGAATGCTTTTTATTATTTAGATCCAGAGGAAAACCATATGCTCAAGCCAATTATTGCCACGGGCTGCGACACCCTCTCCTTGAGGATATGGGAGTCATATGGATCTTTATCAATTCACTCTACATTGATTCTTCATTCTCATAAAAATATTTGTTAAACACATGCATTCACCAAACCAAAAAACAGCAAAGGCATCATATATAATGACTAATACAAATCATAGAAATACACATTTGGTTAAGCCAGAATATATAAATCAAATACTATAAATTACAATATCAAAGTTTTGTCTTCACATAACATTGTCCGTGATGTCGCCTTTGCTACTCAGGAATCTTCAGTGACGCTGCTGTGTCTGAAGATTCATTGCTTCATCAGCAGTCTAACTCAGTAGGGAAAAATATTGAATTCAGTTAATTTTAACTGTATAAAGAAAAGAAATCTGTCAGTATCCGTTTTATACATATCGAACTAGCCATGTTATTAACATGATGCGTAATGAAGAAAATCTCCTTTCATTCATTCATTTACAGAAAAACATTTATTTGTAGCTACCGTGTAAGCCTTAAAGCCGAATATTATCAAAACAAAACCAAGAAAGATAACATAGAGGAGTTGTTATCTTTGTACTGGCTGAACGCCCAGAACCTCTACGGCTGGCCCCCCTTTTTTCTTTTGCAGCCGCTTGACTTTAAAACAACACTTTTTTCCTGTGAATGTTATTAAACACATTATGGGCTATATTGACTATTTTCAAAGATAATTACCCAGTATTGGCATTCAGAGGTTTTCTTTTTCTTGCACTGAGATTCTTTAAACTCAGTTTTCTCACTGGAAGAATCTTCAGCTGTAAAGGAGTCTACCACTGTTTTCAAGAGAGCATCCCAATCTTTCCCCCTGCTAGACGTTGAGGGTTGTTCGTCATCCTCCGCAGGTAGTAAAACAGCATTTGTTTCCGGTATTTCTAACATATTCAGAGATCTGAGTTTCCTTGAAGGTCTATTAAAATAAATTTTATGAACCAGCAAATGCTTTTTCAGCTTTTCTACATATCTACAAGGTCGAACAACATTCCCACATTCTGTTAAGGCAGTTTCCGGTATGTAAACATTTGGAGAAGTCAGCTTTACTGTGGTTTGATCTACAAATAGTGCATAACAATATCTACAAGTATATTGTACCTGCCATGACCTGGTCGATATTTCAACATGATAGCATCTATAATGCCAAAATATATTTCTTCTGGAGTAAACCCCATGGAGAGCCACAATTAATTGAGAAGAGAGACACTCATCTATATTTGGGTTTGAGTCCACCCAAATAGGGATAGAGGCATCCTGCGCGAGAATTGATGGCTCATCATAGTCATTGAGTTCAAACATGGAGTCTTGACTTGACATGATTATGGCTTTGAATTCTATAAAATAATTCAAACATTGTATAGCATTTTAGTTACATATAACATTATGAGCTCAAATTGAACATATTCAAAGTAAAGAAAAAACATTTCTTTCCATAAATACCTTATGGTGAAGTAAGGATGAGAAGAGAAACAATTTCAACTTCAAGTTTTTTTTTTCTTTTTTTAGAAGCTGCTTCACAGAAAGATGCTTCCTAGTCTTTCACTGGGCAGAGAAAAACTTTTGCATACTTTTCTCCTAGCCAGACCCTTCTTATATGAGAATTTAGGTCCTTGTTTTGTAAGGGCTGTGGTCTGCAACCTTGATGTTGCAGAATATTCCCCCTACCATAGAGATATGGTGGCAAGAAGACGGCAATTTAACCGCACCTAACTGATTATAAATAACATAACATTCTACAAAGCATGGTGGAAAGTTGTTCACCCAGCATTTCATATACCATACAAAGCACAACTTCTATTAATATATCCATTTCATCTCCACCTTATTCTAGGTGCTTTTTAAAGATTTAGGAACTATATCTTTTTGTGTTTTGGAATCACAAACCTACAACTTCTTTTGTGGTTTTTCTATCTTCCACTTCAAGTTTATCTTCAGGAAGAATAAGATTACAGCTTTTTCTTCTGTATCATTTGTAAAAAATATTATTTTCTCATTCTGGTCATCATAATACAATTCTTCTTATTGTGCCGTTTAGTCCTGGATAATCATCCGCAATGAACTCTGTTGTGGGCCATTCACGAAGTTTTTTCCAAGAGGAACAACACAAAAAAGAGTCTCAATGTCTCGTTTACCTAGCCACATATCTTGAAGTTGAGTAAACTGAAGTCCCCCTCCTTGATAGGATGAGGTTGAAGCTTCCAGCTTTTCTTGTATATGGATCTTCCATCATACAGACTTACTGATCTTCAGTGTTTTTTTTCAATGGCATTGTTACCTTGCATTCTTCCATCAGCACTACACTTCTCATGGTGCACATGCTGAATGTACTGTGCTAGTTACGCATGTATAGATGTATCCCTCCAGGAAGGCCTGTAGCTCTTCTTCAGAAATATAAAGTTAGTAAAAGCCATCATAGTTCATATGATATCATTCATCAATTCATCAATCAAAGGATCATCTTCTTATGTATGCTTCTTATTATATACACAGCAACTGGGAGTTCCAGAGCATCAATGGTATTACATTTCTTCTTAATAATGTATACATTTACACATACAGACTCACACTGTTGTGCAGATGAGGTTGTTTCCCACTTCAAGGATATTCTTCAGGTCAGAGACATGCCAGATTGTCTTCTCTCTGCATTCTCCTTGTCCTGAATCCTTTTCATTGGTAAATATTTATCTCTTGAGTTTCAGAGTCATATAAGCATGGCTTCAAAAATCATATAAGTAAGCCACTTATTTCATATGAAGGCTATCTTCACAGTCAATGACTGCATTGTGAAAACATTTTGTAAAGTACATTGTTGGGTACTCACATTTAATCACATAGGGTATATCTTTATGATTGATTTCTTCATAGCTTCCATCTCATATTCTACTCATGTAGATTCTTCTTGTGTCCTTTATTTAACAATCAATTGCTACATGTTGATTCCAGTTGGTATGGCTATATCCACTTCTTCATGTATACTTTTCCTGAAAGATAACATCATCTGGAAAATATATTCATGTCAGCTTCATAGGTTTTGTAAGCCAAAACGTAACCAATGTCCTAGACACCAAGAAATTATTTAAACTACATGGAGATGGAAAAGAGATATTTTACAATAATATTTCATATCTAATCAGAATGCACAAAAGTCACATAAGTCATCACGTAGGTATTACAAATAGGAGTTCAATCATATTACATGTCATTCTGCCATTTTACACTCCACTTTCTTACTACTTTAAGAGTGATAAGCGCTCTCGTATCTGAAGGTATATTGCTTAGGTCCACATACAGTTTGCAACCTGACTGTGCCCTGATACAACAACTGCAACAAATAGCATATGAGAAACAGAATATTGAGTAATAGACATCGCTGCTACCATCCATATCCCTCATGGGATGACAAATAGAAACATTCATACATTTCATTTACATTATTATAATTCTTATATATGTCATTTTGTACCATATACAAATATGTGACATTTTCCATATGAACCCAGATATTTTCAAACCTGGAACATAGTATTTGCATTGTATGCATTTGTACCTTGTACATATCAATACATTTCATCAATACATAACATAACATAGAGTTGCTTGCTTGCTTTGCCATATATTGGCTATTCAATAGGCTATTGTTTAAGCCTTTATTTCCCTTACTAGGGAAATATCCATTGGTTTAGTTATGCCCCGGCTCAATTGTGTACTGTATACACTTGGGCTATTGTTTAGTAAACATATTACCATAAACCTTCAAAAGATGAAGTTTAACCGCTCATCTCTGACTTGTAATCTCATTATTGTGGTCTTGTTTACGAAGTTTGCATATTTTGCAAATATATAGAGCCATTAACTCCCAAACATTGCTTAGGATCCTGCAGGAAAATATACCAATGGTTAAAAATAATTTACTGTGAATTCAAACCCACGTCTGAGTCGAACCCGTTACCGCGGAGTCCCATCTGGGGTGCCATCTGTCACGGCTTGTGGCGTTAAGGGGTCTACACTCCTAGAATGTACCATTTACTGAGAAATGGAGCTATCTATTCAGCGAGACCTCACAGCCAGAAGTCAATGATAATTCCTACAAGGACTGTAGGCTTTCTATTGAGAAGTGCCAGAAAATTTATGAACAAGGGACTTCCTTTAAATAACATTTATTTCACATAAAATATATATGCATGTGAATACATATTCTCAAAACATGTCATAAAGTACAAACATTATGATTCTTTTACATGTTCAGTTTATGTTAACATATGCAAGCAGTTTCATACAATCTTTATAAGTAATTTCTCTATGTAAGGTTTCCTAACCTTAAACCTTTAATACATTTCTCTTTATGAGATTCTAACTAGTATCTCTAGATTCTTTCAGAATACTACAGTTACAGAATCTTGTAAAAACCTGATTAGTTTCACAGAGAGAAGATATGGTTAAATATAATGGGAAAAAGATTTGTTATAGCAAAAAGCTTCTTTATCCAAAGTACCTGAAATATAAACTATAAGTTATAGTAAATTAAGTACAACCTTATATTATTTCTAAAACCTCTCCAGCTCATATGCATAGCTGATATTTAAGATATTGCAAACCTTTTCTGTAAGGACATAGACTTTTCCCATGCTTCTATGTCTTTACCATATCTTTGATTCTCTGGTTCTTAGTTTATTTAAGAATTATAGTCCAAAGCTCATTGAGTATTTCATGCCAGTTTAGGTTCATTGAAATACTGTTCTGAAGTCTATTTATCAGAGAAAGCTGAAATTAGAGCTATTTGAGCTATAGTCAATTATTACAGCTAAGTGTAGTATCTTTACCCATTGCAGTGTGCAGAGGATAAGATACTATGATCTTTATATTTAAACCATTCTATGTTTATAGATGTCTGATCACTTTCAAGATCAGGAATGCTTCATACATGCTGATGGTATGTGTATCTCTTAACAGTCAGCAATGCAGAGCTTATATATTATTTATTATGTGCAAGCTTAAGGCTGTATTAGTGTTTATATGGAAGACTCAGCTATTCTCTAGCTTTGTCAATTTCAGTGAATATGTTTCCTGAACTAAGAGTCTCCATGAATAGGCTTAATAGATTTTGTATATGTTTTATGTAAGCATTTTATATGTGCCTTAAACTTCATTACAGAGAAAAGAGATTCTCCTTTTCCCCCAGGAACATCTCTTGCCTCTTATTCTGAGTACAGAAGCCTCCCCTATTATGTTGGGGGAGCCTCTGACTCCTTTCTTCCCTGTTTCTGGTTCTAAGAACTGTATGGACCAGTTCTGTAGTTTGGGTTTCACAACTTCCATGTTGTGAAATGGTATAGTTTCATATCACGCAAGACATGAAATGATAGAATATAATGGAAATGAGTTATGGCCAGACAGACTTGCTGCCCTCTCTGTAACTCACTTCATGTGTCTCACGCAAGAGACAAGTATAGGGAGTGAGGTCGGTCAGCGTCAGCCAACTTCCATCAACTCTCTGCTTTCCTAGTTTAACATCTTAGGAGGATGTCCAGGAGATCTAGCAGCCAGACAGCATTCAGCTGTCCTCTACCAGTCCTCCCTCCTTTTGGCCGTTTGAGGCTTCCTTATATCCTCTCAGATCAGTGGTTATCTGAGCTGAGTCAGGAATCTTCAGGCCTCTGTCATGGATCCAAATCAGGATCCATGGCAGTATCATTTTCACTCATCTATGGGGAAAATATTAAGTCACCAGGTTTACAAGTGCAAAATCCCCAGTACAAGGTTTATTGTACTGCTGCACTGTCTTATCGGACAGCGGCATAATTCCGTCCGACAGTGGCATAATTCCGTCCTTTACACTGTATCTTAGAGCAGAGACGAAAAACCCCCAAAACAGAGATGACCTTCCATTCTATGCCTGGAAAAGCACCTCAGATAAGCAAATGCCGACTTTTCAGACTTAACTATCAAGCAGGCAGCATGAAGTGCCTTTAACCTTGTAGCCGTGTAGTTATTTCAAAACAGCTATAAGTGGCATAACGTTTACCCCACATTACTGCATTAGGTCCCAAGGAATGCTTTTTATTATTTAGATCCAGAGGAAAACCATATGCTCAAGCCAATTATTGCCACGGGCTGCGACAGTGTAACCCTGGAATTTTTTGTCAATGCGCTTTTTAACAAAATTTGAAACACTCTGGGTTCGTTTGAACTCATAGGTATCACATTCAGCCACCCCATTGCAAAAATATAATTTGGTATATGTATGCCTGTTTCTTACATACATTCAAAATAATAAAAGATATATTTGTCTGTTATTTCGCTCTCTTTAAGAGGCTACATAAAGCAGCGATGGCTGTTAATTTCGCCAACTGGCTCCTTACACTGCTTACACCACTGAACCCTGCATGTGTGATTCTTTGGCGCATAACCATGACATGAATGGCAATAGATTTTAGTTTTGCAGATGCTTGCCAGAGACCTGTGCCTTTCTAAGCAGGCTCTGGATTTACAGTATAATTTGCAATTAGGGCACCTTTCCTCCAGGGGCTGCAGATCACACTGGGGCTCCAAGCATAAGCGGCATCTATACCAGCAGGAATGTGAATGGCTAGAAACATTGCCGCAGACTGTGCAATAATTTCTTGGCCAAAAAATGCCTTAATATTTTTTATGCCACAGAAATGATTATTGTAGAGGAGGACAAAGTGCGTTTGGGGGTAGACTGGCTGCCCGCTTCTAAAGATTTCCCATCCTTTCCCTTCATTGATCAACACACCTACATTAACCTTTAAATGTTTTTCAAATGTGACCACGTCAGATAGTAATATTTTCTGCTCATCAGAAAACCCCAGTTCCCTATACAGCAGGTGAGCACTTTCTGCTAGTTCTGGGATGGTAACCAACTCCTTTGACATGACTCCCAAGAGACTTATCCCAAAGCACCAGTTATTAGTGGCATTATTTAGATCTAATAAGTAGTGCTTTTTCTTAGAAATGACCGCTCTGTAGAGGACACTGCCTATAACTCTCCTTGCCCTCCCACCTCTGTTTCTGATCATCATCATAACTAAACACAGGCACCCATGAAGATGGATTTCTGCATTACTCTGCATAAGGTTTGACATCTGGTTAATAAAATCATCTGCAGAGAAATCCCCCACGGGCTTCCTCACAGAACAAAGAGGGTCACTTAAACCACCTCCCTGGAGGTGGAGCTGGACTAAATCACCCTTGTGGACTCTACCCCTCAACTCATTGAGAAGCCCCTGAAGAGATTGGCGAACAGCCTCCTATGCTTGCAAAGGGTGGGTCACCTGTTCCAAGCCCACAAATCTGAACATTTCTACATATTGATCCATTGGCAGGTGCTGCAATTGCCATTCCCAATGGCCTTTCCTTTCTAGGTAAACACTTGGTAGATTGGGGAAAGGGGGTGATTCTTGCGGGGGCAGATCTAAGGGGTTTTCTTCAAAGGAATCACATAAAGGGGGCACTGAGGCGTTATTTGCCAAAAGGGATGTGGATGGCCCCTCTCCAGGGGAACCACATACCGGGTGCACAACTGTGTTATTTGCCAAAATGGGGGCGGTTAAGGGCTCTCCCTCTGCGTAGAGGGGGTGGCCATCAGCCACACTCTCTTTTGGTCTCTTAGACTTTTAAATATTGCTAAGGAACTTTAAGAGAGATTCACTTCTTTTTTGCCATATTTAACCATTTTGGCATTATTTAGACGTTTTTAAATAACTCTTTGACATAACGTTTTCAGTTTTAAATGTTTGGTTTTCCTTTGTTGTGCATGCCAATGCCCACTGATTCACCCTGCCCCCTTTTGCCTGACCACCATAAGATTTACAAAGTTCTGAAATACTGCTACTAACTGTGCTTTAAAACTTTCACATATGGTGTTCACAGCAGCAATCAGGTTAGTATTGTCCATTTTCTGATTCTTTCGGGGTGGCGCAGCTCCATATCCCTTTTGTTTGCGTTTACACCCCATAGTGTCCCTGAGTGTTATTTTTTATTTACTGCATGCTTTCGCCTTGAGAGGTTTTGATGCTCCTTTCATACAGGTCTGTGGCTGCTTGTGTGGCTTTGTGGGGTTGCCAGTAGATTTACAAGAGACTCCCAAAGTTCCAGGCTGTTGGCTTGGACCAGGGCTCTGTTGAAGGAAGCCGGAAGCTCTTTTAGGATTGTCTTGCTCTATAGAAACAAAAAGAATGAAAATAAATTTCCTATTTAAAATAACTACATCACCGTTCTTTCAATGGAACAGGCCTGGACATGCTTCTTCCTCTCTCTCTCCTACCCCCTTCCCTCCCTCCCTTGCAGCACACAAATGTTAGTGCTAACATAACACATTCCTCAAGCTGCAGATCAAAGAAATATATAACAGATACCTGCAAGACATAGTGTTTAGTTTTTTCCACTGATGTTTGTAATACTTTGTGGGTCTGCTCATAGATTTACAAGAGGCTTCTGACTTTGCAGGGCTGAGTGCTCTTTTAGGAAACTCTTGTTCTAATAGAAACAAAAGCAATGAAAATAAATTTCCCATTTAAAATAACTACATCGCCCTTCTTTCAATGGAACAGGCCTGGACATGCTGGAACATGCCTGGGCATGTCTTGCCTTCCCCCCCCCCATTCCACAAAATGTTTCTGTTATCATGCAAACTCTCCTCAAACTGCAGAGTAAGAAAATACACAAAGATACCTGATTGCTTTGTGGGCGTTCCTTCAGCCATAGCATTATTTAGTTTTCCCTCTATAATTGAAAAACAGATATTTAAAAACCAGGCTAGTTTGCAATTACCCGCTACCCATTACAAAAATAATGTCTGGCATGTTTCGTTAAAACGTGGCAAATCTCCCAGTCTTTCAATGGAATAAGCCTCCCTTCTCCCTCCTTCTCCCCCTCAACAAAAACAAAATTGAAAAGCAGATATTTAAAACCATGCTAGTTCTAAATTACAGGCTTCCAAATATCTAACATTTTAGTCCCAATAAAGCGCAAAAAATGTCTGAGTTATTTACAAGGATAAGAGTTCTGGCCTCCTCCTCCATCTTCCTGAACATGTGCTTTCCAAATGGACTATGACACACCTATACTAAGCCTTTACAAATGGCTGGCAGCTTCATGATTGGTTAATTTAATCACATGGTGTTTTGTGACCAATCTTTTTAGATTGCTGCCTCTTCTGTGCTTTAAAGAGGCTTCATGATTGGCTAATTTAATCACACGGTGCTTTCTGACCAATCTTTTGTGTGTTATACAGCAGCTTCATGATTGGCTACTTTAACCATATGATGCTTTGCAACCAATAAAACATGAGTACAAAGTACCCCTCCCCATCCACTCCCCCCTTCTTCCATTATGGATGCATCTCTCTCTACAAGCACATGGTCTGCTGAAAATAGTAAGTTCCCCATTTTAAATTAACTATATCCCCCATCTCCCTCCCTATTATAGCAGCGTCATGCTGGCATACCTCTCTCTCTATAAGCACATGATCTGCTGAAAATGGTAAGTTCCACATTTTAAATTAACTATATACCCCCATTCCCCCAATGGGGCACATATGTGCAAAAACAGCACTGAATTTCATCATCATCATGATGTAAGCACTTGTTCCCGATGCACTCTCACAAGCAACACTCGCAGACAGGTAATCCAAGGAAGAGTTGACTTTAATGGAGATCATACAGGTATACAGAGCTTGCAACGATAAAAAGGCAGGAATAGGGCAAAAGGGACATACAGCAGACTATATGGAGTAACAGGTCATATCAAGATAGCACAGGTTGGCATGGAAGCCCCTCAGTCCAATGGGCCAGGCTCTCACAAGCTTCAAAGCCAGAGAGGAATGCAGTCATTAGGAAAACAATCCTTGAGCAAAGCAGAGTATCTGTGAGAAACCAAAACTATCCCTAAACGCAGAGAGCAGGCCTGACATTCTGCTCCCCTTAGGGCCCCCTCCCGTCCAGCAAGGGGGTTGGTTTGTGGGGGTAGGCGGTATGGAAGGCGCGCACCAGGTCAGGGGTGGAGACATCGCGTGAACGAACCCATTTGTCATAGGCAGGGGGGAAGTGCTTCCAACGAACCAGATACTGGAGGGAGCCGTGACGAATACGGGAGTCCAGGATCTTAGCAACTTTGAAATGCTCCTCCCCCCCCCACCATCACTGGCTGCTCCGGAAGCGGGTTGGGATGCCACTCCGGGGAGGCAACATGAGGTTTTAAGAGGCTCACATGGAAAACTGGATGGATGCATCTCAGAGTCTTTGGAAGGGAAAGTTCCACGGTTACCGGGTTAATGATCCGAGAAATGGGATAGGGACCCACGTATTTGGCACTGAGTTTATTACATGGGCGGGTGGACCGGAGGTTTTTGGTGGACAGGTAGACCAACTCGCCCACTTTAAAGTCTTGGCTAGGAGACTGGTGTTTGTCAGCTTGAGCCTTGTATTTACGTTTAGCTCATTCAAGATTTTTCACTAGCCAGGGCCAGGTGGTGTGAATTGCATCCACCCAAGCTGCCACATCTTTGCCACCCTCCTCCCCCGAAACATCAACATGGCCAATAGGACTAAAGTCCTGGACATATACCGTCTGAAACGGGCTGAAACCTGTGGATTGATGTACAGCGTTGTTATAAGCATACTCAGCAAAAGGCAACAACCCAACCCAATCATCTTGGTGATAATTCACATAGCAATGGAGGTAACATTCCAACACAGCATTAACACGTTCAGTTTGCCCATCGGTCTGGGGGTGGAAAGCACTAGAGAGACCCTGTTCCACCCCAACTAGTTTGAGGAAAGCCTTCCAAAATTTTGCGACATAACTACTTCCGCGGTCGCTCACAATCTTGCGCGGAAACGAATGTAGTCAGAAGACATGTGACACAAAGAGGCAGGCCAACTTTGGGGCGGATAGAATACCAGCACATGGAACGAGATGTACCTGTTTAGAGAACAAGTCAGTAATAACCCACAAAACAGTTTTTCCTTCACTGAGAGGAAGATCAGTCATGAAATCCATAGCAATTACTTCCCAGGGTCTAGAAGGGACTTCTAATGGTTGCAATAGTCCAGGGGGCTTCCCTTGGGATTGTTTGACAGTGGCACAGACTGGGCAACTGCGGATGAACGAGTCTACGTCAGCACGCATGCCCGCCCACCAAAATTGCCTGCGTAATAAGTGTAGCGTTTTCAGAAATCCAAAGTGCCCCGCGGTTTTGGCTCCATGGGCTAGTTGAAGGACTTCTCTTCATAACCCCGTAGGCACATACAGTTTCGAGTCTCTGTACCAACAACGCCCCCTGTTCTAGCAGAGAAGGGGGAAGTAGGTGAGCAGAGAGTTCTGCTTGGCAGTGGGAATGGAGAGAGTCTAGGAAAGAAATAGGCAGATCCATCTTACCCTGAGAGGTAGGCAGGACATGGTCAGGCTGAGTGGGAGCAGAGTTCGGGGGTGAAGAGGGGGGTTGCGCAAGCGGCTCGTTCTGGCTTCCGGGTGCCGGAGGAGTGGATGGAGCAGGCGAGGGAGTTGGGTTCAAGTTTCGGGTAGCGGTCTCCCCCCCTCGAGCGTTCATGTCGACCGGTCCAGAATGGGAGCTGAGTTGGGTCTGGGATCTGGTTTGGACTGCCAGCGTAGGGAGCACCCCTCTGTGCGCAGGGGAGAAGAGCGATTCGGTGGGGCGGTCTACCTTGGCAGGATACTGGGGAAGTCGAGATAGGGCATCTGCTAGTACATTTTGTTTACCGGGGACATGCTTAAGCACGAAACAGAATTGGGCGAAGAAGTCAGCCCAGCGTAGTTGTTTCGCGGACAGTTTACGGGTCCCAGTGAGTGCCTCTAGGTTTTTGTGATCTGTCCAGACCTCAAAGGGGACCTTAGAGCCCTCAAGGAACTGCCTCAAAATAGTGAGGGCATGGTAGACAGCAGCTGCCTCCTTTTCCCAGATGGGCCAGTTCAGTTGTGAGTGTGCGAATTTTTTAGAGAAATAAGCGCAGGGGTATAATAAACCATCTGCATCCTGTTGCAAAAGAGCACCTCCCATGGCCACGTTGGAAGCATCTACTTGTACTATAAACATGTGTTCAGGATCAAGATGCTTTAGCACAGGTTCGGAGGTGAACAGTTGCTTAAGGGTTTGGAAAGCGGTTTGGCACTGGGGAGTCCATTGTATTTTTGCTGTGGGCAACGTGGCTGAAGCTCCCTTTCCCTTCGTCTTAAGTAGATCAGTGATTGGGAGTGCCACTTGAGCGAAATTGGGAATGAACCCTCGATAGAAGTTGGCAAAACCTAGAAATTGCTGCACCTGTTTGCGGGTAGAGGGTGGATCCCAATCGATTACAGACTGTACCTTTGCAGGATCCATGGTGAAACCTTGGTGCGATATAATGTAACCCAAAAATGTCAATTGTGCTTGGTGGAACTCGCATTTGGATGCTTTAGCATAGAGGTGATTGTCTCTGAGGCGTTGTAACACCTCCCTCACTAATGCAACATGCTCATCCATTGATTTGGAATAGATAAGGATATCGTCCAGATAAACTACCACGCCTCGGTATAACAAGTCATGTAGGATTTCGTTAATAAATTGCATGAAGACCCCCGGAGCCCCCTATAATCTGAATGGCAAGAAATTCAAACATACTGAAACAGCTGGAAAAGGCAGTGAGGGGCTCGTCTCTCACGAATCCTAACTCGATAGTACGCTTGGACTAAATCCAGTTTAGTGAAAATGCGCCCCTCCTTCAGTTGCCCTAAGATGTCCGAAATCAAAGGGATGGGGTAGGCATTGGTTTGAGTAACTGCATTGAGTTTTCAAAAATCGATGCATAGGCGTAAATCACCCATTTTCTTGTGGACAAAGAAAGCGGGGGCTGAGTTAGGGGCAGACGACGGTCGGATGAACCCACGAGCAATATTCTTGTCTAAAAAGTCCCGTAATACAGTATGTTCCGCAGCGCTCATAGGGCAGATTTTACTCTTTGGAAGCTTACCATCCCCCACTACTTCAATGGCGCAGTCCATTCTGCGGTGGGAGGGTAGCGCATGGCACTCCTTCGCATCAAACACATCTGCAAAGTCTCGATACTCAATGCGTAGCAAGGAAGGAGGGGGGCGTCAGATATCAAGGCTGGGGCTGTCGGAAGGACAACTGCAATTTCGTGACGGTGCCGGGCGCAGTCGGGGTCGGACAACATAATAGTATCGGCTTTCCAGTCTATAGAAGGGCTGTGC
The DNA here is from genome assembly GCF_029931775.1 of Euleptes europaea. Taxonomy (NCBI): domain Eukaryota; kingdom Metazoa; phylum Chordata; class Lepidosauria; order Squamata; family Sphaerodactylidae; genus Euleptes; species Euleptes europaea. Next base: position 74,457,737 of record NC_079313.1, read on the forward strand.
CCCTTGAGCCAGTTTATTCCCAGAATGACTTCGTATTTGATAGGGACTATGGTAAAGTCAATTTGTTCCCAATGAGAGCCAATACCCATCGCGATGCTGTGTGTGCGGCGGTCTACTGGCCCCCCTAAAGCTACTGCCATCCATTTGGGCGAATTGGATGGGATTGGGCAACGTCACTGATTTGACCTTAAGTGCATTGAACGTGGCCTCATTGATCAGGGAGCGCCCACAACCAGAGTCTATGAGTGCTTTGACATTTAATTGGGGGCCTCTTTTGTAATGTTGTAACACCACATCCACATATACAGTATTTTCAACTTCACTCACCATAACAGGAGCCTTGGGTGTTGCAGGAAGAGCTTCAGGGGTCTGCGGTGTCGCTTGGCTCACCGCAGACCCTGCCCATTTTTTGACAGATTGAGAGGGGATTCCAGATTGAGGGCAGGGGTATTCCAGGTGTGATCGTCATCCAAAGAAGGAGAACTGTCCCCCAATGGGGCACTTGTAATCTGAGACCCCGGTGGGTCGGTAGACGCAGATTCACTGGGAGTCTCTCCGACGTGAAGTGCAGAGGGCATGTGTCGTCCTGGAGCTGCGCTACAGATGGCTGCGGTGCCTCTGCGTTGAGGTCGTCCACGGGTCCGGGGTGGTCTGTCTGGTCGGGAAGGAAGAGTGAGGTCCGGACGGCGAGAACAGGCAGATGCAAAGTGACCCATATTGCCGCAAACGAGACAGGCTCCCCTCTGGAATCGGGATTCGCGGTCTGGTGCGGGCCGCATTGGTCTCTGCGGAGCAGGGGTTGAGGCTTTCGAAGGAGGTTTTGGATTATTGCCCCCCTCTCTGGTCTGACGGCGAACCAGAGATATAAACTGGTGGCGGCTTTCCACCTCCTCAGCCAGTAAGATTCAATCTTCCAGGGTGTTGGGATACCGTTGCATATATGCCCAGTTCAAAATGTCAGGGTGAAGCGCTTCCCGGAAATAGTGTATTCGGGTGGCTTCAGGCCAATACACAATTTTGCTGGCGAGTCGTTGGAACTCATCTGCAAATTCCTGGACGGGAGTAGTACCTTGCCGGAGTTGCAGGAGTTCGGCTTTAGCCCTTTCTCCCAAGAAGGGATCCTCGAACCGTCTCCGCAGAGCAAACATGACATTGTTAAGAGAGCGGATGGATCGGGCCCGAGTGTCAAACTGGAGGACCATCCAGTCGGCTGCTTTCCCCGTCAATAGAGAGGCAACGAAATGAACTCGGCTGTCCTCGGTGGGGAAGTACTGTCCTTGTTCCCTCATGTAACTGTCCACATGATGTAGGAAACAGGGTAGGGTTTCAATCGAGCCGTCATAGGTCGTTTTCAACCGAGGTTGCTTCCATTGTACAGGTGGGAGGGCAGGCGGCTGCCTGGAGGTGGCAGGAAAGGCGCTCCAGGAGCTTGCAACGCAGGTGCCCCGGGAGCCGGTAAACCGGGAGTGCCCGGGCCCGGCACCACCAGCTGAGATGGTTGGCCCGGTAGGGCTGGTGCTGGTTGGCCCGGCAGGGCTGGCGCTGGTTGGGTCAGCAGGGCTGGCGCAGGTTGGGCCGGGGTAGTCAGAGCTTGTTGCTAATGGTCGTTTTCACGAAGCAAACGTTCCATTTGATCCTGCAGACGGGCCACACGGTCATTTAAGTCCTGATTTTGGTCATTCAAGAGGCGCAATTCATCCCCAGCTCCCCCCGTGCATCGGGACTGACTGACCCGAAGATCAGTAGCCCAGTGAGATCCGTCACCGTACATGTCTTCCTCGTCAGAGTAGTCCGAGTCTGGCAGGCGTTCCGCAAGGCGCCGTGAGCATTGTGTGGTGCGAGACGGGGCAAAGGCCGGGGAAAATGTGGACCCAAACAAGAATCCAATTCCTATTTAAACAACATGTGCTGTATTCCTACGAAAAGATAAAAATAAGAATAGATTGGTCTCCTCATTCCAGTATACCCCGGTAGTTGGGGAAATTGAAAAGATTTTGAATAAGCATTGGCACGTTGTCTCCTCTCTCCCAGATTGTTCTGAATTTCCCCTCATAGGATATAGAAGGACAACATCTCTTAAGGATTGCTTGGTGCGGGCAGATAGAATCGATCTCCCCATTCCATCCAATAGACGGGGCCATTTTAAGTGCGGTTCCTGTGTAATGTGTACCTATGCCTTACCTGTAAAAACTTTACATGTGTACAAACCGGATTTACTTTTGAAATCAAATCATGCATGGATTGCAATTCAATTAATGTGATTTATGCCGTTCTTTGCCCGTGCCAACTTTTATATATAGGCAAGACCAATCGAGCCCTGAAATTAAGGATTGGTGAGCACAGGTTGCGCGTGCGCAATCTTGTAATGGAGCCTCCGATCGTTTCACATTTTGTACAATTAAAACATAAGGACACGGATCTAAGGTTTTTTGCCTTATGGCAATATAAGAAAAGAAAGGTCTACTCCAGGGAAAATATGGATAAAATTCTTAGTCAACAGGAAGCACGCTTCATCACCATGATGAATACAGTAGCCTCTAATGGGTTAAACGCCACGTGTGACTACTCAGGATTTTTGTAAAACTACCTTTTGTGTTAATGAGCTGAAACTCCATTTATTCTGAAAGTCTCTGATTGTAATTATCCAGCATGATGCCTCAGAAACATTGATTGTAAAGCACCTGCTAGGATGCACTAAGACATGAAAAGTTGTCAGTGAGTTAATTTATTGTTTATATAAATGTTCATGCATGACATTGTAACAATGATTTTTTTAATGAATTGTAATAGACCTAAAATTTTCAAAAAGAAGGAATTTCAAAAAAGAAATTGATGAAGAAACTTCAATCAAGCGCAACAGGAATTTTGCAATGCTGAACAAAAACCTGCAAAAGGAAAAAGAATAATTTATTTTGATACTACTTATAATTTATGGGACAATATATATACACCAACTGAAGAAATATACTGTGAAACAGGATACTTACCGGACTCCTGTCTTGGTTGTATATGGTCCTTATACCTATTTTTGGGTTGTTATTATTTGTTGTTGCCATTGGAAAAGTGTACAACACATTAGAAAAGTGTACAACACATATGGTTATTGTGAAGTAACAAAACCAGATAAAACTTAAGAAAGTTATCATATAGTTGTGAAGTTGTTGTGTTGTTGGTTTTTCTATATAATTTTCTTTAGCCATTGTGACTGCATATGCTTGACTAACTTCCTATACTGTGGTCCAAGTATAATATTGTTGTGACTCCGTTTGACATGCAACAGGATCAGGTACTAGTGACAGCGGGGATCCCCCTGCCGGTGTTCCCGCCATGGCCCGGGGCGAGTCGGGGTGGATAGGGGCCGCTGCCAAGTTCTGTTGAGTCTCTTGCAAAGTCAATCTTGCCAACAAGTGAGTTAAGGTTACCAAGTCCTCATGTCCGGCACGCACTTCATCCAATAGCCCGTCCAGAACCAAGAGTTCGTGATAGGCATCCCGATCCAAGTCCTCGGACGTCCAAGGCTTCGCGTCGGCAAGGCAACCCCACTGAACCCTAATAAGTTCCACTAGGCGGTTGATTTCCGCATCAGTCTGTACAGCTTCGAGGAGCACATCATGCAGCAGAGTAGGGTCATCAGGGCAGGTCGACGTTCCCAAGAGCAGGGCCCAGTGGTCCAAGTCCTCCAGGATTCCCCACAAGGAACTCGAAGCTGAGACGTAGGTGAACCCCCCAGGGCTCTGGCCAGGCAGGTAAAAGAAGAGAGTGATTCCTGCCTTAATGAAAGCACTTGTTCCCGATGCACTCTCACAATCAACACTCGCAGACAGGTAATCCAAGGAAGAGTTGACTTTAATGGAGATCATACAGGTATACAGAGATTGCAACGATAAAAAGGCAGGAATGGGGCAAAAGGAACATACAGCAGACTATATGGAGTAACAGGTCATATCAAGATTGCACAGGTTGGCATGGAAACCCCTCAGTCCAACGGGCCAGGCTCTCACGAGCTCCAAAGCCAGAGAGGAATGCAGTCGTTAAGAAAACAATCCTTGAGCAAAGCAGAGTATCTGTGAGAAACCCAAACTATCCCTAAACGCAGAGAGCAGGCCTGACACATGATTCCTTTATTTAAAGTTTGTTTGTTATTTTACAGAAAACCAAAAGGCATTGCAATCTCTCCCCCCTCAAAATTACATGCTGTAACACTGCTCGTTTTATTTATTTTGCCTGTTGATAAAAAGGACTTATAATGTTTATCTTTAATGTAGCCTTGAACATGTTGTAACATTCTTTTATCACTGTCTTTCAAAATCATTTTAAGAGCCCTCTGGGAATCTAATGCATCTCCCACTCTATTTAACAAGTTTAAAATTTGGTCCATATTTTCCTGTGTGAAGATCAGACATTGAAAAGAATAAGCTATTGATGTTACAAGCAGGATAATAGGAGAGGTGCATATTTCATCACAGACAAATTTCACTTTCTGATCCACCATTTTCACAGACCATGTCAGATGGTCATGGGCTTCTTGGCCTGGCTGTTGAAGGACACATCCTTCACAAGATCCACACAAAAATTCCTTAATACACTGTTTCAAAACACCATATGCTGTAGCTCTGATAATGCTCTTCATTGCCTCTTTGCATTTCTGAAGCAGAATAAAGTCTGCAGTCTCATCAATTTGTAAGCGCAAATAGCTTTTCATGGCAGCCAGTCTCTCAGCCTGAGTCATCCCAATAGCTACAGCTGATCCTGGTGGAGGAATGCCCTTTGCTGGAATAGCAATGGTCCGTTTCTCTGAAGATTCAGGTGCACTGGCTGTTGGGTCCTAAAAATAAATAGCATGTATTACTCAAAAGCTCTCTGCATAGATTGTACAGTATACAGGTCTGTCCCACCCGCCGCCCCTTCCATCTCTCTTTCTCTCTTTTAAATTACCTGTGTCTGGCCGCTCTCTGTTGAAATCAGGTCCTGGGGCTCTGGGCACACTTCTGCTAGAGCTTCAAGCATCAGGTAATCTTCAATTTTAGGCAGTGGAACCATGTCTGCTGCTGCATTACTGGGTTCCTACAAAATAAATAGCATATTTTACCCCCAAAGCTCTGTGCCACCACCCCACACCATTTCCATCTCTCTCTCTCTTAAATTACCTGTGTTTGGGAAAGCCATGATGATGGAAATAAAGGCTGGGCATCTGGGCATAATTCTGGTAGGACTTCAGGCAATTGGTAATCTTCCATTTCAGGCAGTGTTTCAATACTGGAACTAATTACTATGGGTTCCTACAAAATAAATAGCATATTTTTCACTCAAAAGCTCTGTGCGTAGATTGTATTGTATCCATTTCTGCCTCCTGCCACCACCACACCACCACACCACCACTCCCCCTCCATCTCTCTCTTAAATTACCTGTGTTTGAGAAATCCATGATGGAAACAAAGGCTGGGAATCTGGACACAATTCTTCTACAGCGGCCATTATCTGAGAATCTTCAACTTCAGGCTGTGGAATGGTGTCTTCTCCTGCCCCAGTGGTGAAACTAGTTTGTGTCTCATCATCAAGTTCCATCGAGGAAAATTGGAGCTTCTTAGGCACAAAATCTTCCGCATCAGACCACCTGAGATAAGGTCTTTTAAAACTTGGTCTCACCATGGGTGGAGGGCTGAAAAATTCCAGACGCTGGCCCCGTGTTTCCATGTTCTCCCCAAGAGTGTGAGCACTTGTCTGCTAACAGAAATGGCTTCTTTCTTTAAAAGCACCCCTGTGTGGGGTTGGGGCAGAGTGGGTCCCTGTCCCTTTACTATTTGTCGGGTTGGTGGGGCAGGTTGCTAGATGTGGTCACATGGTGGCTTTCACCTCTTCCCACTGGTGAATAACTTTTTTCAGGGGCGGGGAAGTGCTGGAGGAAGTTCAATGCCGCAGAGGTGGGCGGTGCTAGAGAAAGGTCACTCATTGACATTGAAGGGAGGTGCCTGGTAAGATCACTTCCGGTGTTGTCATGGGAGGGGGTATGGCCTGGCAATGTCACTTCTGGTGCTGTGTGGAGTGGGGCTGCATATGTATGTGTGCATATCACATCCGGTGATGTGGTAGGGTGGGGGTGGCTAGCTTACATCACTTCCGGTGATGCAGGAGGGAGATGATCACACCTCATTAATATTCATTAAACCTCATAAATATTCATGAAATATGCAAAGTAGCTCATTAGTATTATGTGTGCCCACTTCTGGTGGTGGGTGTGGCCATCTAACGTCACTTCCTGTGACATGGGTGTGGTCATACCTCATTAATATTCATGAAATATGCAAATTAGCTCATTAGTATTCCTAGTGTACCCTTTAACTACTCATGTCCCAATTTGTAAAATCATCAAACATTATCATAAAATTATCAATATTAAAAGAAGTCATTCTTGTATAGTAGCATATAAAGCTACTGTATCCTGAATTAGATCCTACTATATCTGGCAGTGGCTCTCCAACAACTCAGGAAGTTACCTGACAGAATTTATTTTTACATCCCATGGAATGAATGGTCTTCATGCAAAGCAACTGCTCTGCCACTGAGAGACAGTCACTTTTCAGCCTCTAGCAATTTTCAGAATTATTTACTTTAAAATATGTTGGCTGTTTCCTTTTAACATCTCCTTTTTATGTATGGGGGAGGGGAGGGAATGCATTTATTTATTTAAAGCATTTATTAACCTCTTTTTTCTCTTGAAAAATTCAAGGTGGCTTACAGTATGAATAAAATATTATAAAAACACAATAAAAACAACAATTATAAAACCCATAAAAGTCACAAATTAAAAACTTCAAATAGGACTGCCAAAAATAAAAGCTAAATCAATCAAAATACAGTCCTAATGAAAACTGTCTTCAACTGCCTCCTGAATATTTCCAACGAGGGGCCAGGCACACCTCCCTGGGGAAATTGTGCCATAATTGTGGGGCTGCTTTGGAAAAGGCCCTCTCTCATGTACCCACCAAATGAGCATCTTTAATTGGTGGGACAATCAGAAGGACATCTCCCAATGATCTTTATTCCCAGACAGGAATGTATGAGAGAAGATGGTACTTTAGATATCCCAGTCCCAAGCCATGTAGGGCTTTAAAGGACAAAAACCAAGACTTTATAGAATCATAAGAGTTGGAAGGGACCACCAGGGTCATCTAGTCCAACCCCCTGCACAATGCAGGAAACTCACAACTACCTTCCCCCCACACACACACACACCCGCAGTAACCAGAACATGGCCAAGATGCCTTCCCTCTCATAATCTGCCTATATTGCACTCAGGAGCAGATCAGTGGCCAGTGTAATTGCCTCAAAAGAAAATTCTGCCTCATTTGCAAGTATGTTTTCAGGCTCTGGGTGCTTATCTTTGGTTCAGCAGAATACTTTCTACACATTCAAACAGTACAGTGCAATCATCAGCATTTTATGCATGGGCATTTTATACATGAGTTCCCACACTCATACAGACATACCTGCCATCAATGTGTGCAAGTCTGCAGCCAATGGTTTCAAGACTGAGCAAGCCAGTCAGTGAATTGTTCATAAACACTTCTTTAAAACCATGCTGTCAACATTATTTCAGGCCTCCACATAGCTTTATGGGAGATACCCCCCCCCCGCCAGCATCATTTAATTATCTGACCTAACCATCCATGACCCTGGGGGAGAACTAATTTTACTTATTGTGCAGGTGTAAAAGAATCTGCAAGGCAGAAAGAAATGACACTCCACCACTGTTGCTACATGCTGCTCAAGTCAGATGGCAGACAGGGAGATCCAAGGTCTGGATCACAAGTGATTGCAGCTGTTGAGAACAGTGTGGTCACCTGCTGTACATGTTCACTGCTAAGTTGTCAGAATCCATAATGATGACACGGTCACATTGGAAACCCATTGCCTGTATTAACACAGCTGTTTCAATAGTTGCTGGAGCACTTTCGGTGACCGAGGATGTTATCATATTTATTTCACCCCATCGTTCCAACACTGTTCCAGGATACCTTTGCACAACATCTGGTGAAGTTGCTTGTACCACAGACATTGTGACGTAGCTACAGCAATTTTTTTGGGGTGCAATATAACTCACAAAATTAAGCTTTCATTTCCATTGATCTCAGTTACAGAAGCTGATAAAACAGATGTTCTTTACTGCAGAATCATAACAAAGTGAGATATCCTGTCCCCACATAATGAACTGAGAAATAACAGCACAACCCTGGAAATGCTAAGATTCAAGCCCCACGGATTTCACAATGTTAAACTGTTCTGTTGCAGTCAATGAGATTTACAGTGTCATCCTAACCAGAGTTACACCCTTCTAAGACCATTTAACATCAATGTATTTAGAATGGACTTCAATGGACCCTTCTTAGGAAGGCACTGATAATTGCTTAATTTGGGCTGGATTATACCTTAAGGCAAAACAGAAAAAGGGCAAAATAGGAAAAAAATAACAAACATTATTGTGTGCAGGGGGGAGGGGAAGAGTTTTGCTTACATTTTCCTTTATCCTTTAAACAAATGGAATATGTAAAGAGATATTTTTAGAAGTCAGGAAACGGTGCAGGCACAAGGAAGATGAGTTGTGCTGCTCATCATTTATTTCTTTATTACATTTGAATACCCCATGATCTTCCATTATGGGAGTGGTGATGCAGGAGTAGTGATATTACCTATGCATTCGATTCCCTAAACAGAGAATAGTCTGTCATCCCAGCAGCCAAAGAAAAGGACAGAAATGCAAACTTCATGTTCCCTTCATGGATTGTTAGATGGCATGTATAAAGGAGCCAGGTTTTACTCTATTCTGTAGCTGGAGACAGGGCCGTCTTAATGCATGGGCACACTGGACAGTTGCCTGGGGGCCCCACGAGCATAGGGGCCCCATGCTAATTTATGAATGCTGTGACTTGCTGTCAATGAATAAATACATACTATACTAAGCTATAAATATTTGTTATTGGAAAATGCATATTTAGCATTTGTTTTACTAAAGATAATGAACAATATTAATGTTAATTTGGGTTTGGATTAAGAATAAGTAGTGAAGTATAATGCAAGAAAGAACTTGTTCATTATGGAAGCACCAATAAATATCTTTCATTTTATTGACCATTTAAATTTTTATTCCTGTGAATGGTTGTGTAGGTAGGGGCCCCAGTGTACTGCTTTGCCAAGGGGCCTATAATGCTGTTAAGACGACCCTGCCTTCACCCTGCAGCCACCAATGTTGCATGGCTTTTCATCTACATAGGTCCCATCACCCCTGGCAACAGCTTTTCAGTGCTCACATGCTGAGGAAAGGTGAACGTGAGAGTGACCCACCTCTGCCAGCTCTTTCCACAGATGCTGTATAAGATCCAAATAAGATTTAAAAAAAAAATCTAGCTATACATATACATATAATTTAAAAAAAAATCTAGTTATACATTTTATCCTACCCTTTGTTCCTGAAATCGGCATAGATGTGAAGGGCCCATGACATACAAAGGTGTTCCCTTGTTAGCAAGGAGCTAACATGTGTATTTTGTGGTACTTCAATACTTGGGATCCAGCCTATATATACCACAGTCCAGATTCATACCAACACTCAAAAGAATAAGGGGGAGTAAGCTTCTTAAACATACATTATTTTAATTTAATAAACAGAAAAGGAGACCAAATTAAGTTAAGCAATTTGTAGAGCAAAAGGGGAGTTAGAGAAAGGAAAATGCACAATGACAGATACAAAACAAACTGACTCCCTACTTGAGGAATAAAACTAAAAAGAGGGAAAACAAGACATATGAACCTGTTCCTGGGGAGAAGGGGGATTGTCCTCAGCGACAATGAAGTAGTGCCAGGCAGGGGAAGGAGATGTGGAGCCAGGTCTGTGAAGCAGAGAAGTGAGAGGCCAACCAAGAGGCTGGGGTAACAGGACGTGTTCCAAACCAGCTATAAAGATCGGGGCTGAGGGATAACTCTTTATACCCAATTACCAAGTATGAGGAGGGGAAGGGGTGTTTGCATTGGAATGTGGGAATAATAAAAATAAGATCTTTTGAAGATGAGCCAGCTTTTGTCTATATGGTAGAGGGGAGTTTTCTCGGTTTACAAGGAGAGTGTCTAAAGTATTCCCTTGGGGAGATCTGGAAATTAGATGTGGCCAGGTACTTGTCATGATTGGGGAAGGGCAGGAATCTTCCTGTCCCGTCATTGAAATATGTAGCGAATTGCTGGAATCAGCCCATTTCTTATTGTTTTGGAAGTCTGAGTTGTTAGTTAGGATCAAATTATCTTGGAAGAGCCACCCTGAGGTGAAAACATGTACAGAAAAAAGGGGGAACACGTCATGACAAAAATGGAGGCCCCAAGGGGTGAGGGCCTCAGGGGCATCTCCTTCTATAAGGGAGCTCAGAGTAGGGTTGCCAACTGGCCGGTGGTGGCGGGCAACACCGACCAGCTGATGGCCGGCGGGAGGAAGCAGAAAGGGGGAACGATCCCCTGCACGTTCTTAAGAAGGCTCCAGCCTCCTATTCCATACTGCAAGCCTGATTGGGCTTGTAGCATGGAAAGGAAGGCTGTAGCCTTCCTCCCAGCCCTGATTTGCATGCGCTCCAAGCATACACACAGCAGGGCTATAAAACCGAAAGTGGTGTCAGGAGCGCGCAAGACTCCCTCCACCCAGCCCCATCCAACAGAGGCTCCTGCCCAAGGTAAATGGGGACCTGGCAACCCTAGCCCAGAGTGATATACATGATTGTCCTCTACCCACCCATTTTATCTTCACAACAACTCTATTATCACGTTAGGCTGAAACAGGGTGACTGGCCCAAGATCTCCCATGAGCTTCATGGCAGAGCTGGGATTTGATCCTGTCTTAATCATGCACTCTAACCACTGCACTACACCACCTCTGCTAAGGAACCATGCTTGCTAAGGAAAGAGGAAAGTGTGTAAGCTGTTCTCATCTCAGAATTTTAACAAGATCTCTTATTTTTACCCCAGATTAGCTGTGTTAAACACTTCAGAGCAATCTTAATCAAAACCACAAATCACAATACAAAGCAATGTTATTGCATTTCCTTTGTTCCTCAGAAGAAATAATTAAAAAAAGGAAATCCAAAAAAATAGATTAAGTCATTCAAATGTCCAGCAAGGGACCAATCAAAATGTTGGACTTCAATTTACAAGCCACAGTGAGAAGCAAGTATACAAAGAGGTATTGTAAAGCCATTGCTCTCAGCAAGGGTTGTCTAAGAACATCAGGTCAAATCAATTCCAGCCAAATGCCACACAGCTGAGAGTAGGTGGATATGAAATAGCGTAACATCAGTACTAGCCAGGCTTCCTTTTTACTGAAACTCAACTGTTCAAACAGTGATATACTTGTTCAGGACATGTATCACAAAGAGGCTATGCAGAAGGTGGAGGGAAGCATGGCTTCAAACCACATGTTTTCCTTTAAGTACTCTCCAACGTACACTTGATAATGATTCCATCTGTTTCCATTGTTTATTTACTGCATCATCATAATATCCATCACCTAAAGAGCTCAGTGCAGTCTATGGCTATCTCCTGCATGTGAGAGAAGACTTTCTTAAAGCTGCCCAGTGGGTATAAGGGCAAGTGAGAACTTAAACCCACGTCTCCCTTGCAACAGTCCAACATGCAAGCCACTGTGCCATACTGGACCTTTTCAAAAGTCCCATACCATTATTGCTGTACATGGGGAATGAATGTGGATGAACGGATGTTCTAACAATCTGTATACTCCCAGGTACTGATAATTAGTTATGATGCTTCTGCAAAGTTCTTCGAAATATCTCAAATATGCTCTAATTTGGATACTGGTTATAACACATCTGAATCACTAGAAACCTGCAACACAACATCTAGTCCCTTTATGGGTCACTTTGATCTGCTTATGATTATGGATGCTGACAGGAACATGGAATATGTGAAGGCCACCATCTGTGCATTAAAACCTTGCTCAGGGGCCTGTGGTGTTCTATGTGTTCTTGTGTTCTATGTGTTCTGCAGCTTAGTTGGCTGGACACGTCTCTTTTCAGCCCTCTAGTGGCTACACAGTAATGGGGCAAAACCAACGTGGGGCCTGTGGGTGGCATGGTGCCCAATGACCCCTTTCCTGGCACCCACCAAATCAATCACTGACCTAAGGTATCTTCCTTTGTGCCCTAAAACAAGCAGTCATTCATCTTTTGTTTGTAAAATAGTTTGTAAAATAGCTTGTAACTGAGCTCAGGGGATGCCACCCATTACTAGTCATCACTCCCATCTTCTTCCTCTCTGGAATACCACACACTGGAGGCAAATCTCTGCAGATTTGGGGAGGGGCTGTGGCTCAGTGGTAGAGCATCTGCTTGGCATGCAGAAGGTCCCAGGTTCAATCACCAGCATCTCCAGTTAAAGGGACTAGGCAAGTACGTGATGTGAAAGACCTCTACCTGAGACCCTGGAGAGCCGCTGCCGGTCTGAGTAGACAATACTGACTTTGATGGACCAAGAAGCTGATTCAGTATAAGGCGGCTTCATATGTTCTATGTGTTCTGCAGCTTAGTTGGCTGGACACGTCTCTTTTCAGCCCTCTAGTGGCTACACAGTAATGGGGCAAAACTAGCTATGAGAACCAAACACAGTTTAGTGCAACTTATAAGAGCCTGAATAAGATCAGAATGCCTAGATCTCTTAAACTGCTTATACAAGGAAATAATTATTGGTTCACGATTCTCTCTGCTATGGTCTGACAGAGGGACAGTGGTGGGGAAAACAAAATGACTCAACAGTGTAGTGAGTGATGCACTACTCTTTAATTACATTTATTTGCTGTTGTCCAGGTGGACAGCACCCCACAGCCTCATAATAGAAGAACCTCCCCTGATAGTCAAGGCAGAGAGGCTGTGCTGAATTCAGCAGTAATAGCACAAAGTTATTTCATTGGACCAGCTTGGATGGACTGCCACCACCATGGAAACAACGTGAGGCAAACTCTTATTTGGCATTTCTCTAGGCAGGCTCCCTCCATTGGTACTGCTGCTCACCAACTCAAGCTGCTTCTTACCTGCCAGGAATCTTGCACTGGCAAGAAAAACAGAGAACCATTGCCGTCCCCTATATTCTGGGTACATGTAGATTATCATACAGGGTTTCCAGGGCAGTATGTCCCATATAAGAGAGATGTACAGCGCCAAAACCAAGGAATGAACTGATATTAAAATAAATCACAGCAATCTATTTCATTCCTATTTCAGTAATATATTATTGTTGGTTCCCATTATTTTATTATTCAAATTTCTTAAGCACGAAAGGCTACTGAAAATAAATCTGGTAGTTCCCAGCTATCAGATGTTCCCTCGCGGCTAGTCTAAAGGTTAGATTCAACCATTAATTTGGAAAATATTGCTTGAGAAATACTTGTCTTGTGCTAATACCTTGGAAACTGTGAGCCAGATCCTATGATGCATTTACAATTGAGTGGAAGGAAGTGTTACTCAAAAGTATTCTTAAAATAACAGTTCCCTCTCCCTCACCCTGACATACCACTCAATTTGGCAAAATTGGTGAGCAGAAGAAAAGACACCATCAAATGTTCTGAGACAGGTAACACTGCCTCATGTTGATTATGATAACAAAGTATTTAAAAACAAGATTTATTCTCCAAAAAAAGTATGCTAGTCCCTGAAAATAGCTTAGGAAGGATATGCTGTCATACCTAACACTACATTAAATGCAAACTGAGAACTTGATATATTTTAGGAAAATTCAGCACTTCTAGACTAATAAACATTTTACAATATTATTGCACATGTTCCTTTCACTTTGTACAAATAATCATTCCCCTCACATCTAATAAGTCTGCCTGACACATTTGTAGCCCTATAAAGTCACCTTCAAGGGGCCTATTTTGGGGTGTATTGATCATTTATTTATACAAATCTCAGTGACAAGTTATTTCAAAGGCATGGTATTTGTTGGGTTCATCATTACAGCAACATGACATGGTTCTTTTTTTTTAAATTATTTTTATTATTTTCTACATTTGTAGAAAATGACATGGTTCAACTGGGGTATTTTTAATGTCACCCTTTATTCTTCTGGACCGTACTAGTGCATGCTAGAAAAAGTTTTAGAATCTGATCAGAAGAGGGAGACCAGCATAATGAGCAGAGAAGTAAAAAAACAGCCACCCTCAAGTTGAACAGCAATGATTCCCTGGCCACAGTGGCCCTGCTTCCTTACCACTGTTCCCACGGCATCTCCGTGACAGGCGTCCTGATCCAGCCAGTTTCCTTAAAGCATCAAACCTAAGGAATTTTATGACAACTCTGCTGTTATTCCCCCCCACACACACACCAAGTAATCAGAAAGGTTAATAAAAAACCTAATAGCAGAATGAATATTATGGGGTTACATGTACTAAATTAACAAAACTTAAATATAGTACAAATACTTTAAAAAATTCATTAAAACCAAACACATTTTGGCCAATAGGCCTTCCTCAGTGGTACAAATGTTTAAAATATACACCATAAAGTCAAATTGTTCAAATTTTAAAATTCAGCATTTCTGACCAAGCTTTTTTTTTTTTTTTTTTTTAAAGAATAATTTGACTTTGTGGTGTGTATTTTAAACATTTGTACTACTGAAAAAGGCCTATTGGCTGAAACACGTTTGTTTTTAATGAATTTTAATGGGGTTTTTTAACTATTTGTACTATATTAAAGTTTTGTTAATTTATCACATGTAACCCTATAGTATTCATTCTGTTACTAGGCTTTTTTGTCAACCTTCCTGGTTACCTGGCTTTTCTGGGTTGTTCTTCCCCTTTCTGTTTTGATTCTTTTTCCCCCAAACCATATAAATGAAATCTGATAGAAACATTTCTGTTAAAATGTATGCCTACTTTCGTATCAGTTACATATAAATAACACAAAATGGTATTAAAATTATACAAAAGGAACAAATGATACTGCACAATTTGCCAGAGAAAATAGGAGAGGTACAAATAGTTTTTCCTTCTATGCAAAATAATTTTTTTTAAAATTAAAGCCTTTTCATACATTCTTATCAAATGGAGGATCCATTATAAAGGAAGAGCTCACTGTCCATGAAGATTTCCCTGTTTGCTTCAATGGGGAGGCAAACCGTATGTGTGCTTCTTGTACTGCACTGAATAAGGAAACCTACCCTTTTGTGTGAAGTATATTCTTTTGTCTGTCCTGATCGACTGTTAAGCAATTGAATTGGGTGATGTCACACAAAGGCCTAGTTCCCACAGACAAAATAGTAAACAGAGCCCTTGGATTCTACCACTTCAGACTTCAGGCATGTTACTGAATATTCTTCCATACCAAAAATCAAACAAACAAAACGCTCCCACCATACAGAATATCAGATGCCAAGTTGGCCTAACCTTCCCCCAAGCCTGACCATTGTATCAGTGGCTGGAGACAGGGTAGGTTTTATCTCTAGTGTATTGTTGGTTATTTGCTGTGTTTCTCCTCTCCCTTGATAGCATACGGGCCTGCCTAAACCTCCCAGACGGGACCTGGCAACCCGCTATGCAGGCACTTGACTACTGTGCTGGCCGCGCGCCCGCCCCAAACGCTATGGGACGGTCGCTGAGCGCTCCATTGTAACGGACTTGGCCGCTCCTGCGAGCGCCGTGCAGTTAGCAGCCAGGAAGCAGATGCAGGGGCAGCCTCCGGTGAACCTGAGAGAAACCATGTTCCTGTACAGACTCTGTTCCAGCCACAGCCATGTCATGTGAAGCAGACTGTCACGTAGTCAGTGCCAAACACCCCCCTCTTGCAACATCCACCGCTTAATGTGCGGTCAACAGCAATCCAGATATCAAGATGAGTCGTTCCTCCAGCTCAGCAGCAGTGATCTCAGAACGTTTGCATAGATCGCACTCATTGTTCCAGTATGTTAATCTCGTCAGCAGAGAATTTCCAGTTCCTCCGGGTTGCAAAAGCCATCGGAATCAGAATAGATTTCCAAATTCTCACTACCCCACCCCGGTAGCCACAGCTTAGTCCTTTGTCACCTTTTTGTCACCTGGGAACCTAGGAGGGGTGAAACCCCTCTCCCCGCCCCCAGAAAAACAGTATATCTGGGGTGCCCCCATCCCATTCCCAACACCTTAGGTCTTTCCTGGCACCTTTGCCGTTACTCTGCTGGTTTGGTTTTGCGCAGCCTAACCATGCTCCCTCCCACCTTGCTGGTCAAGTGTACGGGAACCCCTGCCCCCATCTCAGCTTTTACTTTTCAATCTGTCTTAGTCTACGTGAATTTGGACAACACCTCATCAAGATACAGTAAATATACCCCACCAATGACCTCCTCCCACGTTGGCATCTGTGCTTGTACTCCTCTCTTGATATTCCTAGATTCTCTGTATGTTTGTGTGCATCACTGAATTGAATGAAAAAGACATAAACATTATTTAATTTGGAATCCATTGTCTGTCTTTATTCAAGGTCTCATTAAACGGATTCTGGTATAGCTGAGTGCGACCCTGCTTTATAAATACATAGTTACCGATTGCTCAGCTAATTTCCCCATATTAAGGAGCAATTCGGCTAACACCCTGAAGGAGACGGGACATCAATACCACAGCAGAGTGTCAGAGAAAGAGTTTTCTTTCCTACCCGTTTGCCAAGGTTGGAGTTTTCTTTATGAGATTAGAGGGAAAATACAGAATTGTTGAGGCTCTGCAAGGATTCCATACTAATAATCTGGCAACGCACTAATGCACTAGTGGAATGCACTATCCCCATAAATAGTGCATTCGTTGAACATTCTAGACCAGTTCTCCTTCTAAGACCCTTAAAATTTTCCAGTTTCTTCATATCCTAAATTGGTGGAGGCTATCCCTGCTATAATACTATCCCAGGTATAATATGGGCCAAAAGTGTCATCCTTACCTACTCCAACCATATAATATTTTTGCCTTCAAGTCACAGCCGACTTATGGAGACCCTGTACAGTTTTCAAGGCAAGAGACGTTGTGAGGTGGTTTGCCATTGCCTGCCACCACATCATGACCCTGGTATTCCTTGGAGGTTCCCCATCCAAATACTAGCTAGGGTCAGGGCTAAGCATGTGTGACTGGCTCAAGGTCAACCAGCAACCTTCTATGGTCCTAGCCCGATACCTTGACCACTACACTACATTAGCTCTTAAATCATAGTCTGGGCAATTTTTGCCAGTTTATGGCCAGATGTTTGAGTGCTTTGAAAAACTTTTTTATGCCCATTAATAGTTTCAGTCTATTTCCAATATCAAGCAATTCAGGGGCCAATTCTGAGTTACGTGAATCCACATGACAAACAAATGTTAATAATGAAAACCGACTGGCAGACAGGTGTGAACAGCTATTCCTTAGAAATAAATATCATGTCCAAATAAAGACAAACCACAGGTGGTCCCACTTGCTGAAGCTGCCTTTGGGTTTTAGGGCAGGAAACCTGCCTAACAAGGCATGGAATGCTTCTACCTGGCACTGACTGTTCTGATGAATGCTCTGACAGAACAATTCTACACTGATGGAAAGAAATGGCCAGCTTTAAAGTCATTCCCCATGTAGGTTGTTTTAGCAAGCCACCAAAATGACAACATTTTCATTAAACTTATGTTGGTTGATCCACGAGCAAGAGTTAACTAAAAACAGAACCTTCATTCTGCTTATGACCTCAGATCCTTATAAGCTCAAATGAAGTGCCAGGGAAATATGATATAAATAGGAAAGTTATAATCACTTACGTAACAATGCAAGCATTTTGAAGCTTGGTTTACCATAAAAATGGATATAACACCCCCCATATTTTACTGGGTCCAGATTACTTTCAAAGCAAACTGAACAAGATTAGCAGCTTTATGGAAACACATGTTAACTAGTTGTACAGGATTTCGTTTTCACCAAAAGCTGTGTCTCCATCACTGGGGCTATTAATGTCATATGATACTTCGGAGGACAGTGAGTAAAATAAATTCCAGAAAATAGATGAAAAAGGGACTGTAAATCTTTGGAGAGCCATTGAAACTCAAGGCCTCTGCTTAATGTTCAATTACTTGCTCATTTTCCTGTTACTTCACACTCTGTCCTGATCCACTCTGCTTTAACGTCAAGTTTCAAACTCACACTTTCCAGCATTTGTCAGATTAAATTAAATCCTGGTTTTACATTATGTAAAATAGAATTGAAATCAAGTGGGAGAAAGGTTTCAAACAAATCTTCCTAAGTCAAAGTGAACTTGCACGCATTTAGATTTTCCTGATACAAATGTTCAGTGATTTACAGTGCTGTCCAAACAGAGTTACATCCGTTTTAGCCCATTGAAATTAGGATGAAATTTAGGATGAAACTGTTGGTTCAAAACTTTTTAAAAGGAAACGGTAGTCCCCTGTGCAAGCATCGAGTCATTTCTGACCCATGGGAAGACGTCACATCCCGACATTTACTAGGCAGACTATGTTTTTACAGGGTAGTTTGCCATTGCCTTCCCCAGTCATCTACACTACCCTCAGCAAGCTGGGTACTCATTTTACCAACCTCGAAAGAATGGAATGCTGAGTCGACCGGTCGTGAGCAGAGCTTTTGACTGCAGTACTGCAGTTTACCACTCTGTGCCACTGGGCTCCTTAAAACTAAAAGCAAGACACTGGAAGCCACCAAGAAAAGGAGTTATTTGGACATCAGTGACTGAAGCATGTAAGAAAATCTCTGGTCTGTCTTTACCACTAAAAGGGAAAGCCAACTACCCTTTCTTGACAGGAGGAAGATCAAATACATTTGAGCAATGCTAAGCAAATATTCATGGTTCTGTAACTGGTACCATTTCTTCTGGAAAGGAAGCATAGTTTTAGGCAACTTCAAGTTAGCATTTCCCATAAATAGCAAAGTAGGCTCCACATCCAAATTCTAATTTAATAATAATTTTAAAATGTATTTCCAGTAATTTCCAGTTAACTTTTCAGTGTTCATCTCACATAGATTACTTCTGCAATCCTCAAAACAACCCAGTAAGGTTGCCGAACATTATTATCCTCAGACTGCATTTGGGGCAGGCTTAGAGAAAGAGTGACTTGCCTTGGTGAGTTTGAAGCTGGAGAGGGACTTGAATCATATCATTCTCTTAGCCGTAATGCCATCCCAACTCCAGCCTGATGGAGACTCCTTGGTAATATGATTACTATCCTTGCTAATCCCTCTTTTGATCATAACTAGATGAAGGAAACCTGGTTCAGCCCAAGGGTGAACAAACTTGCCCTTCTTCGTGTATGTGCATACTGTCATGGTGAACCTTTTTGTTTTTCCAATTGTCATTGCTGGTATTCCTGACAACCTCCCCCCCCTTTTTTACAGCATTTTATGATGCTTTATGCCATTTACATACAACTAATGTGAAAGTGGGTGTAATTTTAAACTATAATAATGCTACCAGGTTCAATCCCTGGCATCTCCAGTTAAAGAGACTAGGCAAGTAGGTGATGTGAAAGGCCTCTGCCTGAGACCCTGGAAAGCCACTGCTGGTCAGAGTAGACAATACTGACTTTGATGGACCAAGGGTCTGATTCAGTGTAAGGCAGCTTCAAATTTCATTAGCATGATTGGAGAAAGAAAGATGACTGCAATTTCATCCCATGCAGGGAAACAAAATCTTATCAGAAACTGGGATTATTTTATAGAAACAGTATGTTCATTCCCATTTGGTATGACCCCCTAGGTGAATTTGTTGCTCGCATCCCTTGCCCTGCCAGTTCAAGACTCAATGTATGCTCAAAGACAACTCCCTCAAAATCAGACTTCTCCCATGGTTTCAAATCAGAGAAGTGGATTCAGGAAGATTGTTTCCCCTTATACGTTTAAAACCAGAATCTCATTTCAGTGAAAAAGTGGCTCGGTTGACTAAAAGTTAAAATTAGCCATTTGAAAATTTGGCCCTGAGATCAGGGGCTCACACTCAACATATCTTGGGAGATTTATGATAGTGTTGTACAAATTACAGTGGCTTTGGAGCTCCTTTGGAGCAGCACTAAGAGTGTTTATTCAGCCCTCGTTTTCGTGCACTAGCCCACTTTCATGTCTATTGGAAACCTACCAGGAAAAGTACCAAGCCCCTTAAATCAGATCAGGCCACATTAAACTGAAGATTAATTTCATCATAAAGGTTAGCTCCATTTTCATTCCGCTCTTTCTGCCTGCAATTTTTCTTCATAACAAGCACTAATTAATAAGCCTGCACAGCCTTGGAAAACTGCCTTTAATCTTCCAAAAGCGTAAATAGTCACAGTCACTAATGTAAAAATCTCACTCCACAATTCATCATCAGATTAGGAGATATTATTTTCTCTCACTGCAGTTGACTGACTGAAAGGTCTAAGAGCACAGGTGAAGCTTCAGATGTTGAATGTGCTATGTTTTGTTTTTCTGTGCATGGTGCCAATGCCTTTTCACTTGAAATAGGGTATTTTTTAAGAATTCAGGGGCCTAATTCTCCTATGATATATAGGAGTATAAAATTAAAGAGGAAAAACAACTGCAAGAATTGCTTTTCAAACAGTGGTCAGGGACTCCCTTTGAACCTAAAATGTAAAATATATTACATGACATTCTTAAATTGCATTTGTAACTGTCACTTCCTTTCATTTAATGTGGTATTATGTACTGAGAGCAAGAAAGAATTCATGGGCTATGTCTTAAAATGCATTTCCATTAAACACTTATTTTTCAACTACAGTGCTAATTTGTATTTGATTAAAAGATTTCTAAGCACTTCCAGGGGCAAAAATATTCACAGTGGATTGGTTTGCATTATGTGGATGCAGCTCAAGAAGTAATATAAACATGTGTGTGTGTGTGTGTGTGTGTGTGTAAGCTTCAAGTTTTAGAACCTGAAGTTTGTAGCCCCTCATAGCCGAAGAGCATCCCTACTGCATCACACTGATAATGAATCCCAGTATGATGCATACTGCTAGGACTGCTACTATTCTTACTACAGCAATCACATGCCAGTTCCTGGGTCCCATCTCTTTCTCACTTTTCTTTGCCCCTTTAAAGTGTGACCAAGAAATAAAGGTAGGATTTTAGAGATATGCAAAGAGAAGCAGTTCATAATGGCCACTATCCAGTTTTCTTGAGCAGTATAAACCAACTTCAAGACAGAGGACAGGGTGCCAGATTGCCCCTTCTCTAGATATGTGGTCACTTTAGCTCGCCTCCAAGTGGTGATCTTTAATTTTTCTCAAGTAATGACATAACAGCTGTTAAGTCCAATACAGAAGGTAAAATAATTCAAGGCAATCTGCATTGCACTGGTCAGGTGTCAGCTGTTATATTGAATGGACAGTCTCTACTGCTCTACTCTAGGTGATGTAATGTATGTAGCCTTCAAATTAATCTACAGGACCAAATGTCCAAGACCAAATGACATGATTCCCACAAGGAGAGATTACTATGTCAGTTTCAGAGGGTAGCCATGTTGGTCTGCAGTAGAACAGCTAGATTCGAGTTCAGTAACACCTTAGAGACCAAGAAGATTTTCGGAGTACAAACGTTCAAGAGTCAAAGCTCCTTTCATCAGCTATGAGTCAGAATGGAGATTACTGAGTTCTTATGTTCCAGTCAGAAGGTGGGAGGGATGTTGCAAAGAACGATCTATCATCTACAGCAGTGGTTCCCAACCTTTTTTTGACCAGGGACCACTAGGACTTTTTTGTTCGGTGCAGGGACCCCAAGGTTCAAAATAAAAATTCTGAGAATTTGAAAATAAACTTTAATCATAACTGTTAGTTAAACATTAAACTTAGAATAATATTTGAATATATATTTTTATAATAGAGAACTTTTAATTGAAAATATTAATTTATTATGGGTTTATGACTTTGTTTTGCGGACCTTAATTTAGTTCTCGCGGACCCCTGGGGGTCCACGGACCCCTGGTTGGGAACCAGTGATCTACAGCCAGGTTCTATGCTACAGCTGCATCTGTTCCAATCCCTCAGGCAGGGATTCTCACCTGCAGGATCTGCAACAAACATTTTTGTAATTATGGTACCCGCCTGATGTGGTAAGGAAGCAGGAGGGGCTGTGGCTCAGTGGTAGAGCATCTGCTTGGCATGCAGAAGGTCCCAGGCTCAATCCCCAGCATCTCCAGTTAAAGAGACTAGGCAAGTAGGTGATGTGAAAGACCTCTGTCTGAGACCCTGGAGATCTGCTGCTGGTCTGAGAAGACAATACTGACTTTGATGGACCAAGAGTCTGATTCAGTATAAGGCAGCTTCATGTGTCCATGTGTTCATCAACAAAGCCAGAATGACATCAAGGAATAACCTGCTACAAGATAGGCCCAAACAAAACAACAACAGAAGACCACTGGTGGTCACATAGAGCTCTCAACTCAAACCAGTTTAATCCATCATTAATTACCTATAAGCTATGCTGGACAATGATATGTCTTTCTCACAGGCATTGGGAGCCAAACCATGTCTGGCCCATAGGCAGCCTCCTAACCTTAAACAACTTCTCACCAACAACAATGCCCTTCTAACATGGACACAGACTCTGGGACAAGGGCCCACAACAAACCAAGAAAGCTCTCTCCCCATATTCACTCTGACAACACAATCACTGGGCCTAAAAATGTCAACTTCTTGGGCTCATTAACCTGTTCATCTTTCAATGTTATATATGCCATCAAATGTCAGCAATGCCCTTCCACTCTCTAAATCAGACAAACAGGTCAGTGCTTATGCAAAAGAATAAATGTACATAAATCCGACAGTAAAACCATAACACTACAAAAACAGTGGGAGAACATTTTAATCTTCCAGGTCATTCCATTGCTGATCTAACAATATCAGTCCTAGAACATAAGAACATAAGAAAAGCTTTGCTGGATCAGACCAAGGCCCATCAAGTCCAGCAGTCTGTTCACACAATGGCCAACCTCTAACAGAGAAGCTTGGAGGGGAGGTTACAACATGAGATTGCTGAACTTGAGTTCATTCACAAGTTCAGAACAATGGACCCCCCAGGGCTGAGTAGAGACACATGATTCTTATCACACTATGCAAATGTTTTGACCCTAAGCATTTCCCCTCTGCTCTAATCAAGCTGATTACAATGTGCCTTGTTACCACTGCATCTTGAGTTACTTCTTTGTAACCTTCTTTGCAACCCTCCCATCTTCTGTCTGGGACATCAGAGATCTCCATGCTGACTCATATTTGACAAAGGAAGCTTTGACTCAGAAAAGGTGGAAATCTTGTTCATCTGTGAGGTGCTACTGGATTCTAGCTGGCTGTGTCAGGGAGACAAGAAAAAGAGTAGGTAAAGAAAGGAGAATCGTATGGCTAAGGAAGGGATGGTAAAGCAATGCTATGTAATCAGAGACAATTTTAAGATTACGAGAAGCCTAGAGATTAAGTGCCTATTCCTGAAGGGGGAGGCCAAAGCTCCTTAGGAATGGCATGACCCCGTGCTGGTGTAGAGGTCACCTTAACATGTAATAAAGTGGCACCTACTTGAGCAGGGGGGCAAACACTCTGGTGTCCAGAAGCCACTGGTCCCAGCCACCAGTGCAGCCACACCAACAGGGTTTTCTTGGAAGCAAAAGCCTGTGCCAGTGGGGGGGGGGTCTTCCTGGGGAGTTCTTGGGGGAGGAGCTTCACCCCAGAAACACACCCTCACGCTGCGGCGGTGCTGCGCCCCCTTTCTTGGTGAAGCAGCCCCGTTGCAGGCAATGGGGGGTTTCCCCCTCTTTTTTTTAGTTTTTAAACCTCTTTTTTTGACTCTGTGGCAGCTAGGAAGCCTCTGTGGAGGCAGCACAGTGGTGCTGCTCCCAGCCACCACAGATCTGCCCCCCCCCCCATTCAGGGTCTGGCTGTGAGAATGCATTTTCCTGATCTTCTTGGGAAAACAATTGGTTGAGTTTTTTTACTTCCATGATATTTTCTCCCTTTTCATTCTCTAACCAAATCCACAGCAATGGGTGTGTTGTGATCATAATTCTATGCACTCCTTCCCAGGGGATGGATGTGGAAAATTCCTCACACCGGAGTTTATATGTGTGCAGGATCTGTGTGCAGAAGCCTGCTTCTCTCCATTGCTCCAGATTTGACTCCACAGACCAGTTCAAGTCTCACCACAGCCATGAACTTTCTTTGGGTTCTTTAGACAAACCATTCCCTTTCAGCCTTACCCCTTCTCACATCTGCAACATGAGCATTTATAACACTAACCATTTTACATGACTGCTGTGAGGATTACAGAGATAAAGTAAAGGAAACCGGATAGTACTATATAACGTATATGCACTACTGTTGTCTTTTATTTCCTGAAGCCTAATTTAACATTGGAAACCATTAGCCCCTTCATCTTGTTATTTCTTGAAATAACTATTCTGCACTGTGCTCCCTTTGCTTCTCTTCAAAGCCACAGAAGAAATTGCAAAGTGACCTTAATCTTGAAAGAACTCACTACTACCATCACCATCACCCGCCAGCAGACAAAAAACATCCCACATACCCTATTGTAGTTATTAGACCACTCCAATTTTCTCTATAAATAAATTTATTCCTCAGAGCACTTAAGATAAACTCTAAGGTTAACAAATACTTCACTATGCAACTATCCAGCTGTGACAAATATTTAAGAAATCTGATACAGCTTGCCTAAAAATTATTCATTTGCAGGCCTCGTTGCCTTTGAGGATCAACTGTTTTATTTGTAATTTTTGACATTTCCCTTCTTTTCCTGTTTGGCCTGTGAATGTGAAGGGGTTGTAAACACGAATTCCCTCTCACTGCCTTAAGGCACCACGTTGTTTGTCAAGATGCCAAAAGAAAGGGGGAGGAGGGCCTGAAAGGTCCTTTGGAGCATTCCGGTCTGAAGGGCTTGTAAAGATAGTATTTGTTTGTTTTCTTGATCTGACTTTGAATCTGGCTCTAGCACTTGCCCTTCAGGGAAAAGCAACTTTTAAATAAATGCTTCAAGATTGTGCAAACATTTCAGTAGTCTCAGAGTCCTGGCGTTCTGGGTCAAGGAAGGAAGAAAATACATGTCACTCAACAGAGAGATGGAAACGATAAAAGATGGATAAGGCTGCAGCAGTGATTTTTCATGGACTGTGTGACGGGTCTCCACAAATTTGCAAGATTCACTTGCAATTGAACCAGTTTGTTAAATGTGCGATTATAGATGAGTGAGATCATCCCTAGTTTTCTTTCGCTGAAGTCTAAGTGATCACATTACTTGGCAGCCTGAATCCTGAATATTTGTATCATTATATTAGCCTGCAAGACTATCCAGCACTCCAATCCTAAAAATTCAGTGTCACCTGACTGCAGCGCTGGTGCATGGCCCGTGACCATGACACGTGGTCTGATCCAGCATGGCCCCTCTTACATAATGAGTGCCTAAGTAATACTTTATGATGTTATGGCAGGCACACCGGTACACATTTTAAGCATTTATCGGAAGGTCTAGATGTCATTAGGTCTAATATGCCCTGCTACTGTCAAAAATGTTAAAAATCACATGGATTTCTCTGTGGAAGTTATCTTCTGAAAACATCCTTCCAGCCAAACTGATATAATAGGCATGTACGACACCCGCACGAATAATGGAAGTTTCCCATCCCATAAAATATGGAGGTTCTTTAACAAGGCTAGCTTGTCAACCAAAAAAATAATCTGAAATAGTCATCTGATGGCTTTTTCCTCCTCAGTAAACCCGCATTTATGGGTTTGCATCATAGGGATAGGCCCGTAGAACTGAGGAAGCTCATTTGAGTTATTGTTCATCAATCAAAATGTCATGGTCATTTTCACCACAACCCTCTGAGGTTCTTCAAAGATGGGGAAAATGAGTCTGAGGGTAACCTAAGACCACCTGGTGAATGCAGCTTCACTGGGCTGTAAGTGAAAATCTTCTGATTGAAGAGAAGTAACATGCATGTTTGCTTATTTTAAATAATCAATTGATTAATCAAGCACTTCAAATATGCTCTTTTTCATTTCTATGCAAGTGGTATCTCTTTTCAAGTATGTTATACAGGCAACAATTCACTCTGGTGGCTGTGAGGGATCTGAAGTACACATTGAGCTCTTCTACGTTCAGGCTTTAGTATCCACTTCCAGTACAGAAGTAGCAGCTCTGTGGATATGCAGAACTACCTCTTCCACTGATGTTAATATGGAAACTGACACACTCAAGAGTTCTGACCATGTGCACATCACAGTACATGTGGGACTCTGGAATAACTCCTGCAAACAATGGTTGTAATTTTAACTAGCTGCATGAACTTAAGAGGAAGAATGTTTAAGTTAGTGGTTTCCCTACAGCCACATAAATAACTGACATTGAATTTAGATTAGAATTTAAGATATGCCAGATTTCAGGTCTGTGGTCAGACCATGTATTAAAGCTGTCTTCTCTCTTTTTTTTACAGATGAGAAAGAGGAATGTGATTTCAGGGGAAGTGATCTTGTTTCTCCAGCCTGATTCCACCCCACCCCCCCTTAACTCAAAGACAAAATGTTTAGTCTGCTCATTTAAAAAACAACCATATTTTTCATCACATTATTGACTGCAAATGGTGGAGCGAAACTTAAACCTAGATTGCAAGAATCAAGTGGATGATTCATTAAACTTCCAGCAGCAATTGTTGGGAGTCGTGCCATTGTTCAGGCAAAGGACCCAACAGCAGCTTCCTCCAGAGCATTTTTTAATGCAAAGCAACCACCAGAGGCTGAATATGGGAGCTGAGGGCTGAGCTGCTTAATCCATTCCCTTTGTGCTGTTTCTCAAAATAATTCTCCTCCTAAGCTGTTTTACTTATGAGATCCAGTATTGGTTTCTTATGTAATAAACCAATTTAGGAAGGGGAGATGATTTTGAAATGATAAATGCAGACCAAGAAAGAGTTAAAAAGAAACCCTCACACGCAGACACACACCAGTCTGTTACTCCTTATTCCAGGCTCCTGCAGACATTTATTTTTACAAAAGGTCACAAATAAAAATAATAGAATTGTTCTTCATTAATAGTTTTATCCTAACAAGAAGGGGAGGGACCTGGAAATGAAAATGACAAGTGGACCCTTTTAAGATACAGGATACAGCTGATGGCTCCCTTGGCAAGTAAAAACAATTCCAGTGTTTAGTTCTGAAGTATGGATACACTGTGCAATACAGTACATAGTGCCTATGGAAGGATCAGGAGAAATTAAAAATCTTCCCACTGACCAAACACAGACCGTTGGTTTTGCCTTTAGCAGCTGAGTTAACAAAGGTGAATTCTACTTCTTCCAAATGACTCAAGAGAAAACAACTTCAGTAAGTATTTAAAAAAATAGAGTTTAAGCTTGGACTTTAATTTGAATAATGCAATAGCTTTTCCCCCTCCTTTTCCTTTTTTTTGTGGATGAAAATTTGCATTGAGTATTCAAACTGAAATCTACCTGAAAACACACATCCTTTAACTCATATATCCCCTAAATTCAAGGATACACATACCCACACACAAACTCTAAGGGTACTTCTATAAGCGCTGTTGAGATCTCTCAGGTGCTCTCATTCAACGCCACTGAGGTTTTCCTGTGCCCAGTTTTCCCTGTTCCTCTGCTCATCTGTAAAACAGATGTGAGAAATTCCAGGCTGAATTGTGCTACAATCCACATGAGTCATATGATAACCCCTTTTCCTTAATACTCTTTCTTGCATTTGTGAACGCTTGCTAAAACATGAACAAAATGCATGAAAACACTCTTATGCAAAAGTGACACCTCCAGACTTACCCCAGGGTTAATTTTGCAGCCTCAGGGCTAGGGAGCAAGTGTAAGGGGAGGATTTCCCTTCCTACCCTTGGCTCTGCAGTGGTTGCAAGATAGAGTTGCCAGTTCAGGGTTGGGAAATACCTGGAGATTTTTGGAGCGGAGCCTAAGGAGGATGGTGTTTGGAGAGGGAAGGGACTTCAATGCCATAGAGTTGGGCTGTCGATTCAGTTCATCCTGAACCGAAAAACAGCCGAATTTCCCCCGATTCGGTGGTTTTCAGTTTGGATGGAACCGAATTCAAAAAAAGGCGGGAAAACTACGAGCTGAATTCAGCGAGTTCTGGGTGATCGCTGAATAAATTCGGCAAATTTGGGGGCTCCGAATCAGCAGCATAACCGTCAGTTAGTAAGCAGCATTCTCCCGCAGCCAATCGGTGGCCAAGCTGGGTCTTCTTCTGGCCAACCAGTCGCGGTTGAGTGCGTGAACCCAGCTGCTGTGCGGCCCGGGGAGAGAAAGAGAGAGTTTCTGTTTGTGTGAGAGAGAGATCCCCGTGGGAGGGTGCGTGTGCACATTCGCAGCTTTCCACGGCTCCAGGGGACATTTTTGGAGGTAGAGGTCCCAAAATTTCAGTGTAGCTTCAAGGGGCCCTTCTTGCAAGAATCCCCAAGTTTTGTAAGGCTTGGTTCAGGGGGTCCAGAGTTATGTGGTCCCCCCCCCATCCACCCACTGGAATGATTGCGAGCAGGAGATCCTGTGCATCTAGAGAGCGGCAAATCCAAGGCAAAACCTCCCGTGCATAAATGGAATCATATTGGATTACTCCTGAGAAGACATCCACAGTAAGACCCAATTTGGGGCTTTTCTCTATAATTTTTTTCCTGTGTGTGTGTGTGGGGGGGGAAGCAGAGTCTCTGTGTGTGGGGGAGCAGTTTCTGTGGGTGGAGGGGAAGCCAAAGGGGGCTTTTGCCCGTTCTGCCAAGGGGGGTGTGCCCGCTTGCCTGTGTGGGAGTGTGTGTACTGCTTTTAAAGTTTTAAAGTGTAAAGTTGAGTCTGTGCGGTGGCTAGCAAGTCTCTCTCTGCTCGGTACCCAGGCCGCGCCTTCTCCTCCTTGTTTTTTTACCCATTTGGGGTTGAGCCAAGCCGTACTGGTTTGGGGGGGCTTTGCCCATTCTGTCTGGGTGTGTGTGTGCCCGCTCCCGTCTCTCCCTGGTTTGAGGGGGGCTTCAGTTGTGTGTCCTCAGGTTTTCCCTCATTCATAAAATCGGTTAGGTCTATTTTGATGCTCTCTCAAAGCTGGTTTTCAAATTGTGACTTAAACAATGCATTTGCCCGGTCCCAAGACTCCCGACTCCCGCGTCTGATTCAAAAGGGGAAATTCCACCCCCACCTGCTCTTTATGCATAGATAGTGCGCCTCTGTCCCTTTCCATGGTTTGCCAACTCCCAAGGTCGCATCACGTGTTGCTTTGCATGGTTTTGCAAACTCTGAGTCCAAACGGTCTATTTATTTCTATTCATTCCAATGGGCGGAGGGGGGACCCCTTCCAGGCCCCATAACTCGGGACCCCCTGCCCCAATCGTCACCAAACTTGGAGGTTCTTGCAAGAAGGGTCTCCTCAAACTACACTGAAAGTTTGGGATTTCTACCTCCAAAAATGCCCCCCCCGGAGCCATGGAAAGCAGCAAATGTGTTCTTAATTGCTTTATTCCAATGGGCTGATCATGGGGGGACCCCTTCTGGGCCCCATAACTCGGGACCCCTTGCCCCAATCATCACCAAACTTGGGGGTTCTTGCAAGAAGGGTCCCCTCAAGCTACACTGCAAGTTTGGGACCTCTACCTCCAAACATGCCCCCCGGAGCCACGGAAAGGCGTGAATGTGCTTTAAATGGCTTTATTCGGCCAAATTTTTCCCTGAACTCCAAAATTAGCGCCGAATTCTATGGATCCGAATCGGGGGTGTTCGGACTTTGGCATTTCCTGAATCAAAATGGGCCAAATTTTGCTGAATCTGAATTTTACCGAATTTTTTTTTTCAACAGCCCTACCATATAGTCCAATTGCCAAAGTGGCCATTTTCTTCAGGGGAACTGATCTCTATCGGTAGGGTGGCCAAACTCCAGGTAGTAGCTGGAGATCTCCTGCTGTTACAACTGATCTCCAGCCGATAAAGATCAATTCACCTGGAGAAAATGGCCACTTGGGCAATTTTACTCTATGGCATTGAAGTCCCTCCCTTCGCCAAACCCTGCCCTCCTCAGGCTCTACCTCAAAAACCTGCAGGCTTTTGTCACAACTTTGGTAGGCAGTTTGGGCATTAGGCCAGATCCAATTTGATGGAAGGCTGTGCCTGTATGTCTGCCTCCCCTGGTGTAGGGAACCCCCATAAGAGGTCTTAAGGGTGTGGTCATTCAGCAATATGCACAGCTCGGTAGGTTGTCACCCTCAGATGGCATGGGAATAGGGTTGCCAACCTCCAGGTGGTTAAGCAAGGTAACGGTACTAGTCTTTAAAGTAATATAAAACACAATTCAAACTAGTATGAGTGAAAGTGTAGAGCACAGAAATTTACTTATTATGTTATACATAACAACAACCAATGCAAAAGGTGATCAGTGTAAAATACAATCATCGTATTTACATTACAACGAGATAGACAAGACAGAAATTGGACTGAGATTGGTGTTCCTACTTGACAAACCCCGCCTTCTTCAGGCTCTGCCCCAAAAATCTCCAGGTATTTCCCAACCTGGAGGTGGCAAGCCTACATGGGAACCATGCAGTGGCTTGTTCACGTGTGGGACTTCAGGACTTGCCATTCCCTGTTGCTTCCCCAGCAGACAGGCTGGGTGGATAGTTGGTTCATTGGTCGATAGGCAGGTCGCTCGATGCTGGGTCCATGATTTTTGCTGCCCCAAGCATCCTGTGGTTGTGGTCAATAAAAGCTGTGGCCTGCTTTTCTTCTAGTTACATTTGTTCCCTTTGGTCCTCGCTCTTTGCCCCTCGGACCACAAGCACCTGCCTGCACAGAGACATGATCCTGGAAGTATCAAGGTTAAGTATGTGTCTCATTAATATAAAATATTGCATTGGGTTACTATTAGGTTTATTGCTTTAAATTGTTTTGTAATAATTGTTAAAGGGAATAATGAAAATATATATTTTAAAAGCATTCCACCCTCCATCACAGTAATTTTCAGCTCTAGTGAATGACCAGCACTAGGAGACAGCCCGGAGGACTTTGACCCCGCTAAAAGTATCATGGTGCATTATTTGGTAACAGTTGCCTAGTAGGGGAGATAATAAGTCACCAGATCATTAGCCACAGCCTGTCTAGGTGAGCACTGGCCAAGATACAGAGCCCATGTGACTTTGCTAGCACCAGACCACCCAGGCCAGACTGCTTTTTTCTGTAAAGTTCTGAGCAATAAAAGCTGGGGCCTGTATTCTTATGAATTTATGTTATTCCCTATTCAAGGCAATTATAGTTTGTGGCAAGTTTGTGTCTCAAAATGGAGACAGAAGATGCTGCTTCGGCCCAGTAAGTAAAGGGCAGGCTCCTGGCTGTGAACTGCAAGCTAGGCTATTTTAAAAAGCACTTATTCAAACTTGCTCTCTAAAAGAGACTTATTTCCCTGGTTTCATGTGAACATTTTGTGGGTTCTATTTAGGTGGCCAGGATTTGGGAATTTGTCTAGAAATAGAAAACAGATTAGCAGGAATAAGATAAAGGATTAAACACAACCAGCAGGCAGCCACATTGCTAAAGAGACACAGATGAACATGATTAAGCTTGCAGCATGCGGTGGAGTATGGTTATTAAAAGTCAGAAACAGGACCCCAAATCCCAGAGGGCTTCAATAAGGACACTGCTGAGGAATGGGTAGGATGTTAAATTGCTCCTCTGTGTGGCAATGACATGAAAAAGATCCTCTCTGAGCCACAGTTTTTTTTCCAGATCCTGCGGATTTTCTTTATTCTTCAGGCAGAAAGTCATGCCTTCGTAGACCAGCAGTGACTCCAAGCTGAATATTGGGCTGGCTCTGTGTCCAAATTTCCATAGTAAACATGGGCAGGTTACTTCAGCTTTTACTGGGATGTCTTTGGCAGTCCACTCAGCTAATAGGGACCATCCCAGAGCCTGCCTGGGCTTCCTACTTTGAATCTGAAAGGTGTCTTTCATTAAAGTTACCGGCACAATTTCTCATGCTCTCAAATTGTCTGATACAATGGCAAAACAGGATCTCTATCATGGGTTTTGTCACTGTTGGTCTGTAATATGGGTTGCCAGCTGGATTGGGAAATACCTGGAGATTTTGGGGGTGGAGCCTGAGGAGGGTGGGTTTGGGGAAGGGAGGGACTTCAATGGGATATAATGCCATAGATCCCACCTGTCAAAGCTGCTATTTTCTCCAGGGTAAGTGATCTCTGTCACCTGGTGATCAGTTGTAATCCCAGAAGATTCCAGAATCCGAAAAAAACCCAAAATGTTATCCTGAACCAGTAAGGATTCTCCTAAAAAAATGGGATAACAGAACCTGTGCCCTCCCCAAAATCTGGATCTGAAATTAATACAATTAACACATTTTTTTAAAAAATGTACACCCTTAGTGATAACATTCATATGCAAAACCACATCCATAACATTGACTTTGACAAAAAACCCAAAGAGTAACACTCCTTTTAAAGAATTGTATCTATAAATGAGTGACAGGTTTGCTCACACTTAAAAAATTGAGTGAGGAGAAGGGGTATGCACCAAGTAAAGTGTGTTATACTTTCATATCCAGGGTTCAGGGGGATTTTTTCCATAATTGCTTATGTTCACTTAAGACGTTACCGCCTCAGGATTCAAATCCATGTGGTTTTTCAGGTTCACTTTAGGACCATTACTTTCCCTGGGGAATCTACCAGATGGTATGGGGCAGCTGCTTATAAAGATAATGGCATCAAATTTGCTCAGGACATACACCTCCCTCTAATCTAAAGACACCCCCCTCAAGTGAATTTGATCGAGGAGTTTAATTCACAGGCCCCCGAAGTAGATGAGTGGCAGCTAAGGCTTCCCGGCTTTCGGCCTCTGCCCATCCCCCCTGGCATCTACACCTCAATAGAGATCTGCCCAGCTAATCGTTACTGAGTTACCAGGTTCCGCGGAACAATGCCTGGGAGCCCTGGCAATCACCTAGCTATTTCACAAATTAGTTTCATGTATGGTTTTTCCTGTGAATAGTTACCAGCTGTTACCTTCTGTATTGTTTCCTTATACCTAAACCATCAAGGCAACTCTGCCTCAACTCGGCCCTTTTGTATTGTGTCCTGAAACTAATCAATCCTATTGTATGAATCCTTTAAATGTACTGGTGTTTCCCAATGTCTGCATTCTAGCCTTATGTCTCAATGGACCCACTGAACTCATTGGCTTTCTTAAATAAAACTTTTAAACTCGTGATTATGTCTGGAGTAAAGTTCCTTATGAGAGAAATGCAACGAGGTGCTGGAGTCTTACAGTAGGCTAGAATCCCTCTTATTTATTATTTTTGTACTAGTAAATAGTTAACTTAACTTGTAAATAGTTAAGGAGTAGGATGTCCAGACAATCCACTAACCCATTCTTAATGGATGAAGACCTCCGCCAGAAGGACTGGTATGGGGGGAAGCGGGGAGAAGCAACTCCGGGACGGCACCTGGTCGAGTTCACTAGTTTCCCCAAAACGCCTGAGTGGAGCTCCTTGCTGCCCAGACCGAGCTGTGAGACAGGACGGGGGGCGACCGACGGCCGGCGAAAGCACCCAACCTCGGCAGTTTTCATCGAGGACCGCTTACCGCCCTATACGGAGAGGGAGAGGAGCGGAGCCGAAAATGGCTGACGACCGACCGGTGGGACGGCCCCTCAACCATCCACACTTTGGGTACCCCAGCCCTCTGTACCAGGGAAGAGGAAGCCCTGCTGTGTGGACAGAACCAGGCACTGACCCTGCAGAACCGGGATCTTCAGGCGCAACTGCGAGCTCTCCAGAGAGACATGGCGGCAGTGTTGGGAGCGGTGAGAGACCTCCAAACGCCCATCAGCACAAGATCACCACCACCCATCCCACCCAGGCGACCTGCAGCCCTGGACCTGAAGGTGTCTTTTGACGGGTCCTGTGCCCAGCTGCCCCACTTTGTACTCCAGCTGTCCAGCTTCATGAAGGATCAAGGTGAGACTTTCCCTTCAGAAGAAGCCCAGGTCCGGTACGTGATCAGCTTGCTGGAGAAGGAGGTGGTGGAATGGGCGGTGACAGCGACGGAGACCGAGCCCGGAATCCTGAAATCAATGGATGCGTTTATGTCGGCTTTGCAATGCCATTTTGAAGATCCTCACAGGGGGGAGAAGGCCAAGATTGCCTTGCGTAGGCTGAGGCAGGGGGCCCGCTCTGTCATGGAATATGCCCAGGAGTTCCAGTCCCTCTCCTGCAAAATCCAAGAGTGGAGCGAAGCCACCAAGGTTCCACAATTCCACAAAGGACTGCGTTGGGAAGTGTTGGATGACTGTTTAACCCTGGGAGACCCGGAGACGATCGACGAGTGGATCAGACTGGAGGCCGTAAACAGATGCTCCAGTTCTCTAAAGATCGCTTGGCAAAAGAGCTCCCCCGAGCCCCCTTCAAGGGAGCCACCACGGCGGAACCTCGGCGAGAGGGGAAGAGCCGGGGGGATTCTCCGAGGAGAAAGCGCACCGCTTTAAGGAGGGAGCCTGTTTAAAGTGCGGCAAGATGGGCCACTTCGTAGCGAGTTGCCCCAACAGATCGATGGACTTGCCCGGGACCAAAACACCCCAAGGACGTGGATCTACCCCGGCTCAGATCCCAGAGCAGAGGAGTACGGAGGGGAAGACCTGCTGATGCGGGGCGGCCGCCTTACACACAGACCTGGTGCCTACTTCGTGCGACCACGATCAGCACTGTTTGTCCAGGGACTTGTCGCCAGCAAAAAATGAGGAGAGCCTTCTGTGAAAGTACCGGCATGGAAGGCTACTTCTAATGACTCCAATCCGGTCCCGGACAGGGTGAGTGACCAGGGAGACACCCTTTTACTGCCCGTTGTGTTACGGAACCCCCAGGGAGGGGAGCCGATTGCTGTTGTCGAAATCCTGGACTCTGGTTGCTCCCGGACTTTAATAGCTCAGGAGGCAATAGACCGCCTGAAGGTCGGGACTAGAGAACTGGAACAACCCTTACATTTCCATCAAATGGATGGGAGTGAACTGCAGGGGGGTCCTGTCCATTTGCGCTCCCGCAAGGTGTGGTTGGGGATGGGAGACCACTGGGAACAGATCCACTTTACAGTGGTGCCTAAGGTTTCTTATCCAGTAGTTCTGGGTAGCAACTGGTTGGAGGGGCACAACCCTAGTATCAACTGGAAATTGAGATGGGTGGTGTTTGGAGCTCCCCAATGCGAAAGACACAGGGAGAGCTTACCCGGAGGGGAGGGGGGATGCCACGATGGTTGAGGCGACTACGCTGCCCCCCGAGTATAGTGACTTTGCGGACGTATTCGAGGGGAAGGACTGTGATTTGCTGCCCCCTCACCACACAACGGACTGTGCTATCGAACTGACAAAGGACATTAAGCCGTCCAAAGCCCGGGTCTATCCTATGAGCCCACTGGAGAAGGTTGTCCTACGGGAGTTCCTCGTCAAGACCTTAGCCCAGGGATTCATACAGTCATCCAAGGCTGCATTTTTGTTGCCCTGCTTCTTTGTGAAGAAGAAGGGGACCTCGGACCCAGATTGTGTGTGGACTATAGGGGACTTAATGCTGTTACTGAAACTAACGCTTACCCTATCCCCCTCATCCCTGAGTTTCTAAGTCAACTCCAGGACGGCAGAGTGTTCTCTAAACTTGACCTGGTGGAAGCCTACTACCGGGTCCGGATAAAGGAAGGGGATGAGGCGAAGACGGCTTGTTCATGTTGTTATGGTTTGTTTGAGTTTATGGTCATGCTGTTCGGGTTGTCTGGAGCTCTGTCATGCTTCATGCAATTAATTAATGAGATTTTACATGATCTACTGTTTAGGGGGTGATCGTTTACTTAGACGATATCTTAATCTACTCCAGGGACCCGGGGGAACACCGGGAGTTGGTGAGGGAAGTCTTGCACCGCTTATAAGAGCACCATTTGTATGTTAAACCTTTGAAGTGTGCTTTCAACCAGAACCAACGGTCTTTTCTCGGGTATGTCGTATCCCCGAAGGTTTGATCATGGACTCAAAGAAGGTTCAGGCGCTCCGAGAATGGGAACCCCCCAGGACTCGCAAGCAGGTCCAGCAGTTCTTGGGGTTCGCTAATTTTTACCACAATTTCATCCCTGACTTTGCCAAGGTTGCCCTGCCCATTACGGACCTGCTTCAGACGAAAGGCAAGGGGCAGGCAGCTACCACTGCTCATTATCAAGCGCCTTGGGATGATTGTTGCCAGGTGGCATTCGAGGTTCTGAAAAGGCGCTTTACCTCCGAACCCGTTCTCGCCCACCCTGACTGTTCGCGTCCATTCACCCTCCAGGTGGACGCCTCGGAAAAGGCCATGGGGGGCACGCTCCTTCAGGGGGATGCTCAAGGGGTGCTCCGACCCTGCACCTATTTTTCCAAGAAGTTCTTGGGCCCTGAACTTAACTGGCCCATTGGGGAAAAAGAGGCCATGGCGATCAAGCATGCCCTCATGATCTAGCGCCAGTTCCTGGAGGGGGAAGCTGAACCTTTTGAGGTCTGGACAGACCACCGGAATCTGGAGGCAATTTTGGGGCAGAGGAAGCTGTCGGCCAAACAGCTCCGCTGGGCGGACTTCTTCTCCAAGTTCCGCTTTACAATCAAACATGTCCGGGGAGGGAAAATAGTCTGGCGGATGGGCTGTCCCGGATGCCGCAGTATGACTGCAAGGTTGAGTGGCCGATAGGATCCCTCTTTACTCCGGAGCACCTAGGCTTGGTCCCGGGAGGGGCAAGCACAGGGGTGCTGACCAGAGCCCAAGCCTGGGCGGCGGCAACTCTGCCGGACCCGGTCCTCTCACAGGATGAGGCGGACCTTACCCCCTGATCCCTGGCAGTCCCGGGGGATCTTCCCAAAGCGGTACAAGGAAGGTGGGTTGGGGCTCTTCAAGAGGAGCAGGGGAATGAATCCCTCCCTTCCCAGGTGGAAGAGGACGAAGGGCCCCTTAAAGATAAGACCTATGTTCCCCAGAAACTATGGCTTGATGTGTTGGAATGGAGCCACAGCTCCAAGACGGGGGCCATCAAGGCAACTCTGCCTCAACTCGGCCCTTTTGTATTGTGTCCTGAAACTAATCAATCCTATTGTATGAATCCTTTAAATGTACTGGTGTTTCCCCATGTCTGCATTCTAGCCTTATGTCTCAACAGACCCACTGAACTCGCTGGCTTTCTTAAATAAAACTTTTAAACTCGTGGTTATGTCTGGAGTAAAGTTCCTTATGAGAGAAATGCAATGAGGTGCTGGAGTCTTACAATGCCTTTCAATGCAGGGCTCCGTCCCCACCACTAATTCCTAGTGAGAGGGGTGAGGGGGATGGCGCTGGCCACAAGCATTAAAAAAATCCTGTCTTCATTTCATTTCTCTACTCTTACAATGACTGATTGACAATAGAACAAGTTTACCATTCTGCTAAAAAAAAAGACTCTGTGTTTGCCATTGCTTCCTTGTTGTGGTCTGTTTGTTTTACAAAGCGAAGAAGGAGATTGGCAGCTTTTCCATTATTCCATATGGGGGATATTTCAGGGAGTCCCTGCAATGAAGTGTCACAGCGATACTTTTTAATTTCACAAATGTCTTTTCAGAAATCCTGTATGCTCAGTTCAACACATCCACATTCTTCATCTAAAACTAGGCCATGTTTGGAACCACCCTGCAATGCCTTTCCATACAGGATGGGGAAAAGAGTACACATGCCCCCCTCTCCTCTCCTCCAATGTGGAGATACGTACTGGCAACATATGTACTGGCAACATATGTACTGGCCACCCCCTGCTGACGCTGGATCATGTTGTGACTAAATTCAGCTAGTAATGTAGAGATCAGGGCTCTTTCCAGTTGAGTGACATTCTGGAAACAAGTTGTGTAAGATGAAAGAGAAAAGTGTAGGGTGCTGTTAGCTTAAGAGACTCTGAAGCCTTTATGCCCAGCATTTCATGCATTCTGATCATTGTTCCGGCTCCAATAATATTGTGTAGCTTTGGTCTTAAGCTATATACTTTGTGATCCCACATGGGAACTCATAATGGCAACCACCTGCCCATTGAACAGTAAGACTGTGTGTAATTCCTATATTTAAACTCCCATAGCTGAATTGAACCATTAGACATCGCATAGAAATAAAATTAATGCCTTTTTCTCCATGAGGCCACAGTATTGCCCACAATCAACAATTCTGAATTATACATACAATTATATTAACAAATTATTTGTTTGGCATTGAGCTTTTTTACAGGTTTATAATTCAATTAGAATTACACTATTAATAAATTGTTAGAGATTCAGTTGGTTGCAGATGGGTTAAAGATTACAATATTCTTGTGTCTCTCTTTGTAAACACATAAGAATCCTTTTCCCAGTATCATAAAAATTTACCCATCGCTTCCAATACTTCCCAGGGATAGAGTTGATGAAATAAGATAAGATAATGGTTTTGTGTAGAAGAAAAGGGCCCACAATTATAAGGAGACAGAGAGGAAAGTTATGTTAGAATAACAACAAACAACAACAACAATAATAATAATAATAATAACAACAACTTTTATTTATATATCGTCCTCTTCTGGCAATGCCTGGCTCAGGGCAGCTGACATCATAATTAAAATACAATAAATACATAAAGTTTCCACTTTCTCCACACTGTGCCAATTTTCTAAACTTTTATCATGTGTCTCCCTAGTTGTTTTTTTCTGAACTAAAAGGTCAAGAATCACAAAGCACCACCATATTATAGCCTTGAACATTTCAAATTAAAGGGGAAATATAACTATCTGACTTGATCACATCAGGTAACTTGATCACATCAGATCTTGGAAGCTAAGCAGGGTCAGCTTTGGTTAGTATTTGGACCACCAATAGAGATCAGTTCCCCTGGAGAAAATGGCCACTTTGGCAATTGGACTCTATGGCATTGAAGTCCCTCAATTCCCCCAAACCCCACCCTTCTCAGGCTCCAGCCCCAAAACCTCCTGCCGGAGGCGAAGAGGGACCTGTCAACTCTAATTTGATAGCACTTTACACACAGAGAAAGAGAGAGAGAGAGAGAGAGAGAGAGCTGTGGAACTCTTTGTTTCTTCTTCAGTCATAATCTGCCTGCCTAGGGCAACACATCTATTCTTATGGCAGCCATTTGTGTAATTTGTACATGGAGCTGGTTTTGCATATAAATTGACCAAAAAGTTAAATATTATTACCTTTAGTTGAAAAGGGGATACCTCTAAAACTGAGACTAGTTGAAAAGCAAGTGTCAAATCTTTCCTGAGAGTTTGGATGTTACTGCACACCACATTAATAGAATTGGAGTTGTGCCACTGTTAGGAATGGTCCAAATGAGGAAACAGAAAGGGGAAGAAAAACCCATTAATAAAATCAACACACACGCATCTACAAAGTAGATCCCGTAACAGTTTAAAGCCACGCCTCTTGAGCTAAACCAGCCATGACAACTAACAAAGAAGGCTAATCAAAGGATCTTCTAAGAAGGATGGCTTTACACTGCTTATGAAAGGGAGGGAGGGAGGAAACAGTTGATTCTCCCAATGGCAGCTTGCTCCAAAGCCTCAGAGCCCCCACTGAAGGCTGCCAGCATCCTAAGCTCTGTGTGGCCAGGAACAGAAAAAGCAGCAAACCAAATCTGAGAAGCAGGAAGACAAACACTTTAAAATCCTGCTTTCAGTATATTTAAATAGCCATGGAGGATGCTGGATCATTAGATGACAAAGGTTTTAGAAGATTATTGGAGGAGGACAGGGGGATTGCTGAATAGCTGAATTGATTCTTTGTCAGCCTTTACTGTTGAAGATCTTGGACAGTACTTCATGCTTGCATGTCTAAATAATTAATCAAGCAGAGGTGACAAAGAGAACTGTTAGATATTTTTAAATGTTATTTACAAACTCAATCCATACAATATATAAATATTTTAATTAAAATCACCTCAGTGAGTATGATGAATAGATCCTCATTCTTGTACAATACATTTATCCTACCAAGTAAATAATCTTGTCTAGTAAAAAAAAAAAAAAAGGATTCACTACTTATTTATCTTATCTTTCCCTTTTCCCAGTACTGGAAACAATTAGCCATCACTCCCATTCCTTCAACATATCTGTTTCTAACACATTGAAATATTAAAAGATAGATTAATGTTAAACAAGCTACTTTTCCCCAATCTATAGCCTCCCATTCTCCTGTAGTTAGTAGATCCAATATTGCACCATTAATACCCTTGCTGTCAAGGTGAGACTATACCAACTCTGCTTGCTGCTTTGTCCCAACATTTTAAAAACAGGCTAAAATAATGATCTCAGGATCTAATGGAGCTATAACTCTTACAATCACTTCCATTTTTTAAAAAGCATTTTCTGCCCAAAACTTTGAATGGGCGGACAGTTACCAAAAATGTATTAGATCTGGTTTTTTCTCCTGCACATTACCAGCCCTGTGAGTTAACATGTATCTTCTTTAACCTTCACAGGGTTAAATAATACTGGGCCACGATTTTATAACAGTTCTCAGTCAATGATATGACAAGTACATAAGTACATGCCTTTTTTTCTACACATAAATCCAAGTCACTTCTCGTATCACTTTCCCCAAATCTTCTGGTCTGATCCAGCAGAGTAGCTCTTAAATTCAAATCTATTATGAAAAGTATGGATTGCAATTATGTACACCCTTACTTCTGAGTAACTCTCTTTGGAGTCAGTAGAATTTACTTTCAAGTTAGCATGTATGGGATTTTGTTGTAAGTCACTTCAATCAATTAAAACTTGCAGTGCCACTTGAAATACCTAAATAGGCAAATAAACATGTCCGGATGAGCAAATCTTGCCACTGAGTTTCTTCTTGTGTTAGTTTATATCCTGCTTCTTCACTTCTTTCCTGCTGCTGTTGCAGAGTCATTTGTATTGTGCGTACATTTATGGTTTTCACATTAAATTCATCTGATCTTTATTCGCTCAACACAAATCATAATCTTTACAACATGTATTAGGTATAACAATGATTTATTGATGTACCAATAATGTAGGGAAATGTATGACTTTAACCAGGAAAAAATACACTGAAGGAAACAGAAAACGACATCAAAATAAAGTCTCATGGATGGGATTCGCATAAACTGAAAGCAGGGTTTTTTTTAGTTCAAAACATCAGAGAGGAGAAATTCTAAATCACCACTAAAACACACATATTTATGAAAGACAACTATATTAAAAGCATGTCGGCAAGGAATCCATCGTCAGCAACAGCTGTCAACTGTTGCCAGTTGCAATACATTGCTAATAATATTCAAGGCATCTTGATTAGAAACCTCTTTCCAGAAGTTCTTCTTCTGCTTACTCTGTTTCGAATAAAGATGATACAACAAACAACTATTTATAAATAGATTGCAAAAGAGCAGTGGTTTGCTGAGCTCTCTATTGTATGCCTGGTGGTTGTCTGTCAATGGGAATTCCTGCCTCCTCTTCTGAGGCTGCTGCTCTTTATTTGGAAAACCCACCCAGTGTGATCCTTTGGGATAGTTGCCGGAAACCATATGTACCCTACCCACCCCTAAATGTGCTCAGTGATGAGGGAGTTCTGTTCTGCAGATAGGGCTGAGAGCCAGGACTCCTGAATTCTTCTGGCTGTGCTAGCTACTCCCTGTGTGGCCTTGGAAAAGGCCCTTAACTGTTCCATGGCTGTTTGCTGGATAATGAGCAAAAGTATCTCAGAGAAGCATAGGCCAGGCTGGGTGTGCCCTGCCTCAAAGAAACCCACATCCTTCCCTCCAAATGTATCTGCAAATTATGCACATTTGAATCATAGCAGCATAGAGTTGGAAGAGATACTATGGATCGCCTAGGCCAGGCCTGTACAACTTGTGACTCAGCAAAAATAACACGACCCAACCACCATGTTTTGTGGCCTGCCAGGTGACTGACAGAATTCCTGATGTTGAAGTCCAAGAAAAAACCTGGACCTTTATCGAGCCCATAAGAGGCTGCCAAACATGGTTGGTGGACTGCATTAGGTTTGGTGAGTCACAAGTTGTGTGGAGTCCTAAACCTAAGCTCTCGCCTTACCCAATGGAATAATATTATTGCTGGCAGAGGGTGGAGGCTTGGAATTCAGGTGAATGGATTCTGGTACAGGGTTTTAATGCAATTTATTTTGCCAATTTATTTCCCAACAGGGTTTCAAGCTAGATTTTGGAGGTTGCATCTGGAGATAGATTGTTGCCAGACCAGAACAGGAACTTACTACATTCAGGTGGGATCCTGTCGTGGTTTGATGCTTCCAAGGCATCTAGAAATTGCTTTGTGTGGGTACAATGATATTATTCCACTATACTGAAGCCTATTTCACAAGCCTCACAAGGCCTAGTGCATTCACTGGATACCTTATAAAAGGTAAAGATCCCCTGTGCAAGCACCGGGTCATTCCTGACCCATGGGGTGATGTCACATCCCGACCTTTCCTAGGAAGACTTTGTTTACGGGGTGGTTTGCCAGTG
Source organism: Euleptes europaea (assembly GCF_029931775.1). Taxonomy (NCBI): domain Eukaryota; kingdom Metazoa; phylum Chordata; class Lepidosauria; order Squamata; family Sphaerodactylidae; genus Euleptes; species Euleptes europaea. The sequence continues at coordinate 74,500,277 of NC_079313.1, forward strand.
CCTTCCCCAGTCATCTACACTTTACCCCCAGCAAGCTGGGTACTCCTTTTACCGACCTCGGAAGGATGGAAGGCTGAGTCAACCTTGAGCCGGCTACCTGAAACCGACTTCCGTCGGGATCGAGCTCAGGCCGTGAGCAGAGCTTTTGACTGCAGTACTGCAGCTTACCACTCTGCACCACAGGGCTCCAAGGATACCTTATAGCTGCCTGCAAAAACGATATAGGCAAAACCTTTGTTTTAATTTTCATTTCAAAAAGTTTGTTTGTTTCCCTTATAATAGTTATTAGGTGTATTTGCCTTACATTATTGTATTAAAAGAAGTAAACAAACCAGCACTTCAGTGAAAAAATAAATATTTGTACATTCCTAGACAGAAGATTAAATATTTACTATTCCTTGGCTCAATCATCAACCAAAAGGAGAGTGCAACCAAGAAATCAGAAGGAGATTGTGACTAGCAAGGGCAGCCATGAAGGAGCTAGAAAACATCCTTATGTGTAAGAATGTGCAACTAATGACCAAGATCAAGTTAATTCATGCCATAGTATTCCCCATTACTTTGTATGAGTGTGAACATTGGACGGTGAAGAAAGCTGACAGGAAGAAATTATTCAGTCATTTATTAATATGGCACATAGCCAGTCATATACCGAAGAACAGAACTGTCAACAGTTGTCTAAAATTCCCCCGAAATTAAAACCAGTAATTCCAAATAAAAAAGTATAAAATACATAAATGCAAGTATAAAAAGTATAAAATACATACAATCCTGAGGGTGCTACTATATACATAGGCAGTAAGACATGTCATCCCAGCAATTTGTGCCTAATTTTGGAAGCAGCAGCACAAAATTAGCAGTGTCAATGGTAACCCTTGGATTTTCATCCAAGAGTAGCTTCCTTGCCCTCTCCGACTCCGAGTGATCTGAGAGCCTGTTAGTTCACGGCCGGATAAATTTGCCTCAGATCTCTTCATAGTAAGGGCAGCGGTTGAGAAGATGCTTCATGGTTTGTACATTCCCTATACCACACCAGCATAATCTCTCTGAGATTGGGATTTTTTTATATCTACCCTCCAGGACAGGGGTGGGGAACCTTTTTCCTGCCAAGGGCCATTTGCATATTTTAACATAATTTGGGGGCCATACCAGGTGTAGATCTCCTGGCGGGGGGGGGAGAGGTTAGGGTTGCCAGGTCTCCAGCCACCACATGGAGGTTAAGAAAACAAACAGCACCAAGAGCTCAATATAGTATCCAATAGAAACTATTTAGTAACTTTACCATCAATAGAAATCAAACATGCCTAAACATACAACGCAGGTATGAACAAGTCTGAAACCTGGTAATACAGTCCAATTGTATAAACAAACAAAAATATAGGTTTCTACACTGTGATAGTCCAAATATGGTAAGTTTCTAAGGCAATAAAGACCGTCATGAATAGAATAAAGAAAGAGTCCGTTCCAGTTGGTTAATCCACCGCTGTCATATTGTAAAAGAGAAATTAGGGTTCCGAAAACGGTTGCTCCACCGTTGCAGCAAAATAATGTGGAAAGCAAAAGAGTTCTGCTGACGGTTGCTCCACCGTGATTCCAAGGTAAGATAATGAATGAAACGATACTTCCGGATCTCGTAATCGTTTCGCGGTAGCTTCTTCAGTCATAAATCCTTGTGTTCATATATTTCCTTAAGTAGGTTCTTGATAGGTACACAGACCTCTGTAAAAATTTATTATATAAACCCAATTATAATATCTAAGAACAAACAAATTGTTAATACCAAAATAGTCATATGGCTATATAATGTAGCTTACCAAGTGATGACCAGTGACCCATAGGGCTTCTTACTATCTCTGATAGCTGGTAATGAGTAAAACACTATGCCTCATTATAAGCAGAAACGTTCCCCCTGTGCAGCTGAAGGAAATCAAAGCCTTAAAGAAAACTTGTCAAGTCGAACTCACTGTTGAGTCCTGAAGGTGATAATGATTTGAATAAATGAATGTACCTTAATTCCTGTTGGTGTAATATTTTCATAATATCTTGGTGATGATATGGACGAGGTCTGTACTGCCAAAGGGCAAAGAACAAAATATCATTTTCCGAATGGCCATGCTGAAGATAGTGTTCCGTGAGCGGCGCCTCCAGTGTCCTGGAGCGGATCCTGGCTCTGTGCTCGCTGATTCGTATTTTTAATTGGCAACAGATGGAGCCGATTCTAATGACTCAGCTCAAACCCAAACCCCTTCTGACTAGATACTACTCTTCCTACACACTTGACACTGAGAGACACTGTCCTTCAGTGTTACTCCTCTGAAGATGCCTGCCACAGCTGCTGGCGAAACATCAGGAAAGAAAATACCAAGACCACGGTTACACAGCCCAGATAACCTACAAGAACTAATGAGATGGATTGACTCTATAAAGGAAGCCATGGCCCTCAGTTTGCAAGACCTGGGCACAGCTGTTAACAATAGGATGTTTTGGAGGACATTGATTCATAGGATCACCATAAGTCAGAAGCAACTTGATGGCCGTCAATACACCCAGGAGAAAGGATTTCCATTGTATGGGCAAGCGATGATTAGTAGAAACACTGTGGCGAGACCAGTCATCACAATTCTCTTCTGTTCCAAAATCTGATAGTTTTTGATGATTGGAAAGCTCTGGTATCAATTTAACCTCTGCTGAACTCTTCTGAGTCCCTTCTAAAAATGTAGCAATAAAATGGGTAATTAAATGGTCATCCATTGCTACTTGCATTTGTTTTTAGTTACTCTGACAAATATAATGATTGGGGCTTTTTAAAATTCAGTGTTTTATTTGTTTGGTAACAAATGCACAAAGCTGACGGACTAGGGTTGCCAACCTCCAGGTACTAGCTGGAGATCTCCTGCTATTACAACTGATCTCCAGCCAATAGAGATCAGTTCACCTGGAGAAAATGGTCGCTTTGGCAATTGGACTCTATGGCATTAAAGTCCCTCCCAGCTCCAAACCCCACCCTCCTCAGGCTCCGCCCCAAAAACCTTCCACTGGTGGCAAAGAGGGACCTGACAACCCTATGACAGACAGAGGGAAGGATTTTTTTTTAATGAGTTGGATCTAGTACAGCATTTCTGTGAGACCAAGGACTTCAGCCCATAGAGCACAACCTTCTTGGTTTCCTTAACTGCAGCAGTCTGAAATGCCCCCCAATCCTGCTTTGTATTTGCATGCTATGTGGTTATTCTATTTCATTCACACAGTAACCCTGTGAGTTAAGATAGGATGCGAGAGTAACCAGCCTGGTATCGTTCAGCAAGTTTTATTGCTGAGTGAGAAGTCAAACATATGTCTTCTTGGCCCTGGCCCAACATTTTAACCACCACACTATACTAATATGATGGAACAGAATGATTTGGTTTGATGCTGAAGCAGTATGGCACACTCACCTGGAGAGCTACCAGCACTGTGGAAATAAGGACATTAGAACCCCATCTAGATTTGGATTCAGATAGTCAGCTTTCAATCCCTGGTTGCTTTTTCAGTTGCCACGAGTTGACAATCAAATGAGACATGTTAGCCACACCCCAAAAAATCAGCCACAGGGTTGGACAAGATGTAAATGTTTAGCTTTAGCTCTGGAGTCCCTTATGCACAAAACTCCTTGAGATTACTGTCAGGGTACACACATCATTTCTCTGGGACCTGTATGCATTTTTGACACTGCCCTCCGATCCTACTCCATTCATACAAACTCAGGACTTGTGCAACATAAACATCTATTTTCTTTCTGAAATGAAATATATAGGACACGTTCCGTGGCAATGAGCTAACAGCCCAGGCTGGGTCTCCAGGACCATTTGGCCCCCATACTGATTTTGCCCCATGTACTTGGACACTCAGCTGTGTGATATCTTTTCGATTCTTGTCAGGAAAAGGACTGCTCTCCTGAATCCACCTGTTTCCAAGGTAAGGAAAATGTATGTCTGAAATAATCTGAGTCTGTTTATAAACCAAGGTTATCTCCTCTGCTTTACAGTGTGCCGCTAATGTACTTTGGAGAGGGACCTGTATATAAAAGAATGTCATTTTATTTTGTTTATACCATCTCTTCATTCCACACTCTTCAGTGTTCTGTTTTACTAGTGTCAGTTTACATGTTAAGGACAACATAAGGTTGGAGGGATCGTATAAAATGGGTTCATGTTGGTTTAAAGTAATTCAAAAATTACAGCCTGAGCACATTGATCTGGTTAAATCCACATTTGCAGCTCTTGTTTATGACAAGAAACCCTTAAATGGTTAATTTCAGTATTATGATCAGACTTGCCCTTTGATCCTACCACCCTTGCTAGATTTGTTTGTATATGTGCAAGAGTCCAAGAAACATTTTGTTTATTTGTGCAGCAAATTTGCAAATGATTTCTCATGTCATTTGCTGCATGGGGTACACACGCATACACATGCACACACAAAACTCTTTGGTATGGAGAAAAGCACCATAGCCTTCCCTCCCGTCTTTCCCCCTTTCCTGATCCAGCCATCTCTCTGGTCTTTATTTCATTTTCAGCTGTTTTATTTGAACATTCATAAACTTTGAGCCCTAAGCCAGGCTTAAAACCACATCGGGAACACATTAAAAAAAAAACATGTCTCAAACAATGCTGAGAAGAATAGGCCCATGTTGAGACGATGTATGTTTGATAAACATGTGGATTTACAGGCGCATAGGACTAAGCAGCCACTTCTGCAGCGTATAGACTTTTATTTATAGATGTCTGTTTTGTGGAGTGAAGAGCAGGTTCTGTTTAGCCGTCTCTTTGGGTGGTCCAGGATAGCTCTCGCAAAGGCTTTCAGTAGCCTGCAGGCGTAATTGGTATGCATGCTGTTGTATCTAAGATAGCTTAATAAAGCATTACATATCTTACTGCTTCCATATTTTATTACCTAACCCAGCGCATGTGGTCAGTGGGTAATTCAAATCAGCTGTGTTTTTACTTTCTGTTTTAAGGTTGAAGTATGAATTTCTCTGTGAATTCTTTGAAATGAACTAATGCGATATATGCAACGATAAAGGGGGTTAATCAGAGACAGACTGTTAGTACAATACTGGGTTGCCCCAGGTGTAGTTTATTTTCATATTATCAGCAGTTTTACTATAGAGTATATTAAGAAGAAGAAATATTTCTCCTCAGCATATGGAACAAAAATTGCAGACTCACATCAGAACTGGGGTTTGCTTTTTATTGCTTTTTAATGGCTACTGCGTCTCCCCTCCCCGCAATTAAATTTAGTGGAATTAGGCCACTTGGTCATTAACTCACTCTGTAACAGAATATCAGTTGTACAGTAATGGAGCGACCTTTATGAAAAAGCATTACAAGGAATTCAGTTACACCTGGCCCATTTTCCAACAAGGGCCTTTAAAAATTGACTAAATAGATATAGGGTGGCCCAGTGGCTAGGAGAAAAGACTACTCAGCCACTAAATCTGCTGTAGAATGGGCACTATTTTCTTGTGTAGGAGAAGTTCACAGAGACCCAGCTGATAAGCCTTTCTCTTATGTCTTCTTGTCTTATAAACTGCCATATTTATTTTTGGTACTATTTTTGACTATTTGGATGGAGAGCCCTTATTCTAATACAGCACAAGTTACTGGGTTAAAATACAGATATATGCAAAAACTCATTGCCTCTGCCAAATTATACAAGCCAAAGAAGCTCTTCAAGAGCCAAATTCTCTGAGGCCAGAGTTTCTTCTAAGAACTTATTCTCCCTGTCAGTTAATTCACCCCTGAAAAGCTTGCTATATTTTATCTACTCTTTTTCCTGGAGTGAAAGGCAGTCCTGCCAGCAGAAAATGTATGTGTGTGATTTTTTGCCATTTTCCCTCTTTCCATTTCAGAAAGGGACTTTGCTTCTCTGTGCTGCTCCTGGGGGGACGGGGGGGGGGCACCAAATCCTAGCTATATGATTTCAGAGGCACAGCATGTGGCACGGAGGTGGGGATTGGAAAGTTTGATTGCATGAATGCTGCCCCACTTGTGCTAAATCGGACACATGTTGATATCTTCCTAAAGCTCAACTCCTTTGCCAGTTACATATTGCAAAATCAAATGCAAATTTATTAAAATTCGTTTGTAAAATGTGAAAAAAATGGAGTGGAATGACAATGTGAAGTGTCATAATATTTTTCTGCAAGGTATACTTAGAAGTGAAATTCTTTTTGAGTCCAGAGTTCCTTCCAAGAATTCACCTGTTTGTCAAGTAATGAAAATAAAACAGGTTTTTTTGCTAATGTTGATCTGTTCGATCAATGTGAGATTTTGCAAAATCTCAGCTCCTCTGCAAGTTAAGATTGGAATTTAGAACTAAAAAATAATGCTGTGTGGTGATATGATGTACTGATGTGTAAAAGATGAACACAAAGAGTGAACACAAATGTTAAATCAATGGTTTTTAATTGCCAGTACTCTTAAATGGGACACAGTGATTGGCTGCCATTGGAATCAGAATGTTGGACTAGATGGAGCAAGTCAATTCCTGTGTGCTTACTGTGTACGATGACCACAAGATATATGTGGAAGTTAGAGCATAGCTCAGCCTGTCTTAGAATGCCATTTGAGGACAAAGCCAGTAGAAGGTACAAGGTAAGGAAAATCATTGAATTTGAGCAAATTCCCTATCAGTTGCATAAAGCTGTGTGAGCAATTTTTTCAGTGTAGACAGAGTTCACTCTGCCTCTCTCCCTAATTCACATACGGTACATGTACAAGATTTCACCTGCCTTGGTTTTGTTATGTATGCTTAATGAACTAATCAAATGTAAAGTCAATGAAAACTGAAAAACTCAGATGTGCCATTGAGAAGATGCTTCAGGGACGGAAATGGAAAGTTGAAAGGAAAAGGAAGTAGGCAGATATGGAACAGAAATTAGTTGAGTATTGGAACCGGGGCAGCACGATGACATGCACATGTTTCCCAACAATATTTTAAAATGATATTTAAGGGGTGTATTTGAAAGTGGTCCTTTTCAAAAAGTAATTTCACATGGGACAAAGATGCCCAGTGATGAAACAAATTTAGAACAGAATTTAGCCCTAAGATTATGACTAGGACACCTGATGATCACCATTGGGTATTTTCTGCAAGATCATTTTGCTTTGGTCTTGTAGTGTTAAAGAAGAAGCTTTGACACCTTTCATATACACTGTGCATGCATTGAGCCTATACTGCAGGCAGGAATGATTGCAGGGTATTGAATGGTCACATTCTGCCTATCATCCTACTATTTCAAGCTTCCCTGAAATATTTGCTTCAGTTATATCCCATCTTTCTCCACAATGGGGAACCAAAGCAGCTAGATATATTGATTTAGATTTGTGGATAATATTGTTGAGTTCAAAAGTATTATTGTATTTAAGACAGTCCCAGCCTTCCTGAAATATTGCTGGGGGGGAGGGGTAGATGAAAGGAAGTTTAGTTGGTGGGTAGGAAGGAGGGAAAGAACCTGCAGGTCCTTGCGGATTCCACTCAATGCAACTGAGCCCAGCCCAGCGACTTGCACCACCCAATTTTTCCCAGAGAGGGGCTGCCAGGGAGGGAGGGAAAGATGAATTCAGTGGAGGCAGATAAAGGTAGGTTGACTGGGGGGGTGGAAAGGAGAGAAGGAAACAGGAAAAGAGGAGAGGCTATGGGGGTTTTCAGGTAAGGGAAAGAGGAAATAGTGAGGGAGGAGGAAATGAGATGTCTTCCATAAGTTCTTGTGGGTCACCCACTTGTAGAACTGTGTTTGCATGTTTGTAATAACTGGAGTTGTCCTGGATGCTGGATCCACTTGGGTCATTTATGCATGGGTACTTCAACTCACGTTTGCCCCCTGTCTGACTCGGTTGTGCCTTGGAGTTCTGCACGTGTTTTCCGCCCATTAGAAATGACCTCATTGCCAGCCCTCACGCTTCCTGCTTCCTGGGGGCTCTTTCTGAGTCAAAGAAAGGCTATTTAAAACCGAAGCTTGGCTTTCTCTCCCCACCCCCCTTTCTTTCAGATTGCTCTGGTTTTTTGTTGTTGTTGTTTGTTCTTAAAATGCTCTTTTATGCAGTTTTGGGGTGGGGAATCTTCACTCACAGTGAGCACTGAGAAATAAGCCAATTACAAAGCAGCATTTAAAGGGGTGGGAGTTGATTTGAGCTTGGAGAGAGCTTGGTGCAGAGATTCCCAACTGGAAAGTGTGGCTTTAGCCAGCAACCAGCCTCACGTAAAACTCCCATGCTTAAATGACCTTGGTTGGCTTACTCAGTAGCTGGAGTTGTTGTCATGGTGTAACGGCATTTGTGATATAGAACTGGGAAGATTCCAGGCAGGAAAGGAAAAAATGGGGTGGAGTAGAGAAATCCCCTGTACCTACAACACATTTGTAAAATTCTGGCAGAAAGACTAATCTTTATCTGTTGAAACAGAAGTCTCTCGGCTTCGTGTTCGTGACCTCTGGACAAATCAACACTAAAATACAGATGAGAATGTGCAGCCAAACAATTTTATGAGTCTCGTGTTCTTGTCCCCAGTACAAATAGAATCTCTTTGCATCTTGATGCCAACAGCCCAATTAGACGTCTCTTCTCTCTTGGTTTTGCTGAATTTAAAGTTGTCTTGCTTAATTAACAGCATGGGATTTTTCAAAGCATGATTTCATCACCAGCATGAATGATAAAATCCCCTGGATAAATATTGAATCTATGTTGAAAGGTTTAGATCTAGAATTATAATATATCAAATGAATCCCATTCACCCTGCTTTCTCCCCACTTGTTCAGCTTAATCATGTTTTCCTTCCCCCTTCACAGCTCTCAAACACTGAGAATGTTTGGCTGATCCCTCCTTTTAAAAACATTTCACATTTTATTTTGCAATGTCTTGTTGAGTGTGTTTTGCACATGACAAAATGTTGTGGATTACTTTTGGGTGGGATATATATATATATATATATATATATATATATATATATATATATATATATATATATATATATATATATATATATATATATATATATATATATATAACTTTACAAAAAATTCTCTAAACCTGAGGATTACCCCAGGTTTACAGAAATGTTTACCCTAGCCTTTGGTGCCCCCGCTTGTGGATTTTCACATCGGCATGGGAGAGCTGCACATCATTATTATTGTATTTATGTATTTTTATCCTGCTTTTCTCCTCAGTGGGGACACAAAGCAACTTATTGCATATAAAAATACATCTTCAATGAACAAACAGAAAAAAGGTACAATTAATTACATTCTCGTCTGGTCCTGGATTCACTAGGCTGGCTCACTCAGGGCTATGGTCTGCAGACCATGGGCAAAGATCCTGTCGGCTAAAGGCTTTGTGTCTCTGGCAATGCCCAAGTTCCAATACCTACCAAGAGCTCAGCCTGGATGTTATGCAGCTGGCTGAGATGTCCCCAAGAATCCCCCTACCTTGCTATAAAATCCAGGTATAATGATGTCCTAGGTGCTTTGCTAAGAGCCCCGAGGCGCAGAGTGGTAAGCTGCAGTACTGCAGTCAAAAGCTCTGCTCACGACCTGAGTTCGATCCCGACGGAAGTCGGTTTCAGGTAGCCAGCTCAAGGTTGACTCACCCTTCCATCCTTCCGAGGGCGGTAAAATGAGTACCCAGCTTGCTGGGGGTAAAGGGAAGATGACTGGGAAGGCACTTGCAAACCACCCCGTAAACACAGTCTGCCTAGTAAACGTCGGGATGTGACGTCACCCCATGGGTCAGGAATGACCCGGTGCTTGCACAGGGGACCTTTACCTTTACCTTTAGGTGCTTTGCTTGTCAGTATGAAGTGAGACAGGACTGCGTATTTGAGTATGGGACTCAGAATGACTTCTGTTGCAGTCTAGTGGTTTAGGTACAAAGTACACATTACACAGGATTGGCTCTCTCTAGAGTTGCCAACCTCCAGGCACTAGCTGGAGATCTGCTACTACAACTGATGTCCAGCCAATAGAGATCAGTTCACCTGGAGAAAATGGCCGGTTTGGCAATTGGATTCTATGACATTGAAGTCCCCTCCCCAAACCCTGCCTTCCACAGGCTCCTCCCCCAAAACCTCCCGCCAGTGGCAAAGAGGGACCTGGCAACCCTAGATCTCTCTGGTGTATTTTTGAACCTTAACAAGCAGGAGAAGGGTGTGGAGTGAGGAGAATGGTTCTGAAGAGGATTTTTTAAAGCCCTCTATGCCTCTTTTCCGATAGAAATTGTCTATTCCTGAGCTGATATTAGCCCCAATGGAGGGGAAAGGCTAGCACAATATTAGTGTCCCTTGAAGAAATCTTGTCCTGTGCTGAATCTTGTGCTTTAAATTATGGCTTGTATTATATATTGCTTCTATTTTCCAGTTTAAACCATGTTTGAGATTTATTTTGGGAATATGGTTTAGCAAGTTGAGTTTCTGAAATATTCAAAGGAATAAGCATATTAATTAAAATACTGCCTGCTGTGAGACTGCACACACATGGCTGTCTCTTCCTTTTTTAAGAAATGAAACATTTGCCCTTTTAGAAAAATGCCGCATCACCCTTGATGGCAAAAGCATTAGCAGTGCATGGCTTTTTAAATTGTGGCACCCCTGGGAGGTCAGCTTCTTCAGTCTAGTCTTTCAAATGGACTGAAATCTTTCCAGTGCTAGGTTGCCCTATCTGTATTTTTCACCCTTTATTTTAAATTTTCAGCTCCCTGGTCCATCTGGCTACCAGCTGAAAATAGAAAGAACACAGCAAAAATATAGCAAAGGAATTTTGTGCATGTAGTTAATTTCGCTTAAGCAGAAGTAGGGCTTACCACAGAAACTCTGCTGTGTTTCTTAGCCCATTGCCACAGATTTTTGTAGTAAATATCTGTAGCCCTTTTCAGATGTTCAGTTTGGGTGCACCAACCATGCATAATGGGAGTGTGCATTACAGAGAATCCTCGTTGTACACATAGTTGCAATTTTATGTGAATAGGACAATGCACATATTTTCCAGCTTTGGTACATATGAAAGGAAGACTGGGTTTTTGAGGGTACATGTTTTTTCCATACCAAAGCTGTACAAATGGGGGAATGAGCCCATGTTGCCCTGTTCATATAAAATGGGGATAGTGGGTATTGTGATGATACTGGATAGTGTACATTCCTGTAATATGTGCTTGGTACACCCTAATCAAAGGTCAGGAAAGGGCTATTGTAAGAGACACATACAGTGCATTCCTAAGGAGAGTTACTCCAGTCTAAGCCCATTGAAATGAATGGGCTTAGACTGGAGTAACTCTTCTTAGGAATGCACTGATAGAATCCTTTCTGGTAGCATGAAGGGTTGAAGAGATCTGGAATTTCAATTTCAACATTAAAATAGTGGAGATCTCTTTTGTGGGGGCTGAAGGGAGTTGAAATGTTAAATGAAAATTTGCTACTGTTGAGAATAGTTGGTCATGCAATTGCTTCGCAGAGTATAATTACTTATCCATCTTTCTATCACTTGACATTAGACTTTACTTGATGACCTTGTTTGCTGTCTTTGAATCAGTCCTGAAGGTACCTCCTACTTAAATAGTAAAAGGTTTTTGTAGTAAGCAAAATTGTGTACATTATCAATGGCTGGAGTATGGTCTAAAGTACTAGAAGAGAAGGCATGATTTCAAGTCTTGGGGTAAAGGTGTCAAACTGACATAATTGCCAAGCAACCTTTTGAAATCACTGCTGTGTCTCCAAATTATGCATCTCAAGTGATTAGGAGCTAATTTGATAGTGTTGTGATAGGAATGAGTGAGTAGGAGGCTATATTAAGATTCCATAGTAATATCAGGATTCCACAGTAAAAACATTGCCTGTTATCCTGCATCCTGTCAATATGATTTTAGCAGCCTAAACATGTGCAGAATTGTAAATAACAAATGTGAGAGCAATCATACCTTTCAATGGTGTCAGGAAAAAGCAATGTTTGGGATTTGCAGCAGATTCCCTGCAGTCAACAATGGGTTAAGTACCCCATTCTATTTTCCATTCTAAATCCTCACACCCCAAATATACTTTCCTTACATGAGAAGCACAGTTATCTCACAAATATCTTGCATATCAGGTGCATGCAGTGAAAACTTCTGATAACGTCTGCTGTAGTTGGCAAAAGGGGTGAAAACCTAATTCAAAGGAGGAAAAGCTTCATCACATTCACACTGGATTCCTCTGGGCTTTAAAGTTTAATCCCCCCTTTGGCAACATTATACCCTATAGGGAATCTTTCCAGGGCTCTGTGGGGGGCTGTTTTTTTAAGTTAGAGTAACCAAATATCCAGCATAGCTGCTGGTGACTCGCCTTCAAAGAACCCCCATGTTTGGTAAAAATTGGTTCAGGGTTTCCAATTTTATGAGGCGCCATTTTTCCTCCTTTGGAAACAATGGAGAGTGGTTGGGGGCACCCTCTTTGGGGACCCATAAATTGGACACCCTGACCCAATCTTTACCAAACATAAGGATTCTTCCAAGGAGAGATACCAGCAGCTATGATGAAAATTTAGTGCTTCTACCTTTAAAAAGAGCCTCCCCCCATGCCCTGGAAAGATTTTTCATAGGCTATAATGGAGCCATTTTTTTTCAGATTCCCAGAACTCTGAAAAACCCCATATGAGTATGGGAATTTGGGAATGTTTGGGAATCCCAAAAATTCTTGGGGCCAATATACCCAAATCCGAATTTTCCCAAATTCTTTTTGCACACCCCAACTCTGGCTTCAGGCCAGGATTTGGAACATAAACTGCTTCCGTTGCCTTGGTTGTTGACTTCTGTTGAGTCTTGGACAGGGGGGATGTGACCCTGCTAGTTCTGCTGGAGCTCTCTGTGGCCTTTGAAATTATTGACCATAGTATCCTATTGAGCTATTTCTCAGCACTGGGACTAAGGGGCACTGTACTACAAGTCCTTTCTGGTGAGCTCGGTCTCAAAAGATAGGGTTGGGGAAATCCTGCTCTGCCCCATGACCTGTGGAGTGCTGCAGGGTTCTATCTCATCCCCCATGCTATTTAATATCTATATGAAGCAACTGGGAGAGATCATCTGGAAGTATGGGCTGCAATGTCACCAATATGCGGATGATACCCAGTTCTACCTCTTCTTTCCGCCAAATTCCAAGGATGCTGTTGATGTTCTAAACTAGTGCATGGAGTCAGTAATGAGCTGGATGAGTGTGAACAAGCTGAAACTTAATCCTGACAAGATGAAGGTTCTCTGGGTTAGTAGAAAGGCAGACCATGGACTTCAGATCTCTGTCTTGGAAGGGGTTATACTCCCCTTGAAAATCCAGGTTTGCAGCTTCTGCTACTTGACACAACAGTCACCTTAGCAAACCAGGTGGCTGCTGCAACTTGGAGTGTGTTTGCCCAGCTTTGGCTGGTGCATCATGTTGAGTTCTTTGCCTTCCACTTATGGAAAAGGTCTTTAATCAGAGGTTTAGGATCGTTGATCATGGCTAGGCAAAAGTCAATTAATTCACACGCACTCAAGAACAGACAAAATCCTTTTGTCTTAGTAAAAAACAATCCTTACTTGCTAAATTAAGGAAAAGGTTCACGGGAGGTTAAAAACAACAAATTCGCTCTACATAGCTAAGTTTCCTAAACATGCCAGGACCTTCTTGGGTCACTCAGATGTAGCCACAGTTTTATCTTAGCCTTAGTTATATCTAGACTGGCCTATTGCAATGCACGGTATTTGCGGCTATCCTTGAAGAGTGTTCGGAAACTGCAATTAGTGCAGAATTCTGTGGCTAGACTGATGGTCGGGGCAAGCTATCAGGAGCATATTTCCCAAAACAACAGCAATTTAAAGCCTTCCACTGTCTGGGACCATCGTATCTACAGAACTGTCTCTCCTGGTGTGCCCCCTAGAGTTTCGTCCATAGTTTTAGTGTAAATGAGAATATCATCCAAATAAACCACCACTCCTCTATACAACAAGTCATGTAGGACCTTTTAAGGTGTTGTAACACTACGTCTACATATACAGTATCTTCGATCTCACTCACCTTCACTGGAGCTTTGGGTTTTGCAGGAACAGCTGCGAGGATCCGCGGTGTCGCTCCACTCACCGCAGACCCCGCCCTTTTTTTGACAGATCCAAAGGAGATTCAAGATTTAAAGCAGGGGGGTCCCAGCCTCTGTCCTCATCCGAAGATGGTGAGCTGTCCCCTCTCGGGGCACTTGTAATCCGGGATCCCGATGGGTCCGTCGGTGAAGGCTCACTGGGCGCATCTTCGACGTGGAGTGCCAATGGCGCGGTCCGTCCCGGTGCAGCACTACGGTTGGCCGCGGTGCCTCTTCGCTGAGTTCGCCCCCGAGTCCAGGGGGGTCCATCAGGTCGAGAGGGAATTAAACAATCCGGACGAAGCGGGCAGGCGGCAGCAAAATGGCCCATGGCACCGCAAACGAGACAGGCTCCCCTTTGAAAACGAGATTCACGGTCTTGGGGGGGGTTGAGCCGGTCTCCGTGGAGTAGTAGTTGCAGCCTTATATGGGGGTTTTTGGTGGCCCCCCTCCTTGGCTCGACGGCGGGCCAGCGAAATGAATTGGCAGCAGCTTTCCACTTCTTCAGCTAGTAAAATCCATTCCTCCAGAGTGTCTGGGTCTCGTTGCATATAAACCCAGTTCAAAATGTCCGGGTGTAAGGCTTCCCGGAAATAATGTATTCGGGTAGCCTCAGTCCAATCTACTATTTTACTGGCAAGTCTCTGGAATTCGTCTGTGAACTCCCGCACAGGTGTGGAGCCCTGTCAAAGCTGCAGGAGGGCTGCTTTGGCCTTCTCTCCCAGGAAGGGGTCCTCAAAACAGCGCCGTAATGCTCGCATAAAATCGTTGAGTGAGCGTATGGATCGGGCCCAAGTGTCGAACTGGAGTACCATCCAGTCGGCGGCTTTTCCAACCAAAAGTGAGGCAATGAAACAGACCCGGCTGTCTTCAGTGGGGAAGTGCTGACCTTCTTCCCTCATGTAACTACCCACTTGGTGGAGAAAACAGGGCAGAGCATCAACTGAGCCATCATAAGTCACCCTTAATCGTGGTTATTTCCATTGCATAAGAGGGGGCCCTGGGGATAGCGCTGCTGGTTGTCCTGGGAGCAGCAAAACTGGTTGCCCTGGAGGCGGCAGAACCGGTGCTCCCGGGACCGGCTGGGCTGGATGTCCCAGAGGCAGTTGTGCTGGTTGTCCCGGAGGGGGCAGAAGTGGCAGTCTCAGCGGCGGAAATTGTGGCCGTGGAACTGGTTGAGTTGGCTATCCAGGCACCTGTGGAACTGAGGGAGTTTAAGCTCATTGTAAACATTCATTTTCTCGCATTAGGAGCTCCATTTGGTCCTGCAGACGGGCCACCCGATCAGTCAAGTCCCGGTTCTGGCCCCGTAAGAGACGCATTTCGTCCCCAGTTTCCCCTGTGCATCAGGACTGGCTGACCCGGAGGTCAGTGGCCCAGTGGGGCTCTTCACAGTACAAGTCCTCCTCATCCGAGTAATCTGGTTCGATCAAGCAATCAGCGAGCCGACATGCACGTTGCACATCTTGAGGCAGGCCATAGGTCGGGGAAAATGAGGGGAACAATCCGAACCCAGTGTTCTCTTTGGGATGCACGTCAGTTGCCGTCGTCGTGCTGCCCCGAGCGGCGGCCAGACGTTGCTCCTCGACCTTCTCGGCCAGCGCCCGAGCTGCAGCCGCATCTGCTGCTCACAACTGTTCTTCGGCTCGATTCCGATCAGCGAGTGCTTGGTCGGCCTCGAGCTTAGCGATGATCATAGTGGTAATGATCGGGAGGGCCTCTTGCTCCAGAAGCAGGAGTTCAGAGGAATCTTTTAGGTTCAACAACGGTTGAACCCGGACTGCCAGAGCAGCTGCGTCCGGTCCAAACTCCGGGGTTAATCGTTTTGCAATCTCGGCCACAGTGGCCGTGGCCAAGGTCAGTCCCACAAACTGTAAAGCCGTCCGGGCTGCCACGTCCTGTGCCTCTTTTAGGCACACATTGGGATCGGGAACGGTTGACATCGGGGGCCCTCCGCCCGTGTTCCAGCCATGGGAGAGTCACACATGGGGCGGATCGGGGCCGCCGCCGGCTCCTGTTGCACCTCACACACTATCAATCCCGCTAGCAAGTGGGTCAACATTGCTAAATCCTCCTGCACCAACCGAATGTCCTCCAACAACCTGTCCAGTGTCCGGAGGTTGTGCTGGGCACTTTGATCTGCGTTGTGGGTCATCCAGGGGGTCGTTTCAGCAAGGCGATGCCACTGAACCCGAATAAGTCCAACTAGGTGGTTGATCTCTGCATCAATCCGCAGCGCCTCAGCAAGAACGTCATGCAGCAGAGTTGGGTCGTCGGGGAACTCGTCCGACATTCCCAATGGAAGGTACCAATGTTCAGGACCCTCCAGGGCTCCAGCCAGGAACCCTCTACCCGGGGAGCACTCTCCCTGCTCCCACCCGGGGCCCAGGCAAACCCTCCGGGGCTCCAGCCACAGGCAACTCACTTGGAGAGCATGTCCCCTGCTCCAACCGAGATCCCGGTGATCCCTCCAGGGCTCCAGCCAGGCAGGTGATGGTAGAAAGGGATTCGTGCCAAAATGTGAGCACTTGTCCCCGTAGTAGTCCCATAAACAACATCCACAGATGAGTAGTCCAAAAGAGAGTTGATTTATTAGAAGACCTACATGTTTACAGAGCTAACAGGTAAATTGGCATGAATGGGAACTAAAGGCATGGTCTGTGGCCTATATGGAAAAGCATTGGTCATATCAAGATAGCGGTTGCAGTCATGGCAACCACCCTCCTTACGAGGGCCGTTCCCACAGCTAGGAAAGGAATTTGACAGTTACCAGTTCTTGGCCTTGGATCGCACCTGGTGAAACCAAAACATGCACAGTCTGTTTCTCTCTGCAGAGAGCCGGCCTGACACCTACATGGCTTGGGACCAGGGTATCTGAAGGACTGTCTTCTCCCGTACATTCCTGCCTGGGAATTGTTGGTACAGTCAAGAGGGACATGCATACGTGCCTGTCCTACCAATTAAAGATACTCATTTGGTGGGTACATGAAAGAGAGCCTTTTCCATGGCAGCCCCACAATTATGGAACAACCTCCCCAGAGAGGTGCACACAACCCCCTCATTGTCAATCTTCAGGAGGCAGTTGAAGACATTTTTATTTAGGACCGCATTTTAATTGATTTAGCTTTTATTATTGGCAGTCCTATTTAGAGTTTTTAAAAACAACTTTTATCATTATTGTTTTTATTGTTTAATGTTTTATTTGTCTTGTGAGCCACCTTGAGTTCTGCAAGAGAGAAAGGTTTTTTAAGAAATGCTTTAAAATAGATAAATAAAAAGGATATCCTGAAGGCAGTTTTGTGTCCCAGAGCTCTGGCGAGAAGGTAGTGAACCATACACTTCATGAACCAGGACTTCCAGAATGTTTGAATGGTAAGAAAATGATATTAGGTTAATATGTACCTATGCACATATGCAGTAAAGGAATATTACATGCATAGAAACTTCACTTCAGATTTCTAATATGCTTTTGCAATATGCTTTTGCACAGGCAGTAGCAGGAATATTCCCATATTAATCCTACTTTGTTAAGGAATAAGGGTTCTGGAGATTGCTGCAAATTACAGTAAAATACTGTGAAATACAAAGCACAGTGTCTTCCTTTGTCCCAAGGAGTCCTCCTCTAAGGCAAGGAAACTTCGTCTAGTGGAAGATTCCTTGAGCTCGTACAAGGAGCTCACACTTAGCTGAGTGGTAGGATATAACCCAATATATAAAAAGAGGAAAAATTCCCCTCAGATGCAATATTTCTAAACTTTAGCCATACTGGGTTCAATCTATTGAAAAGTTGTTTTGCATGAACCTCATTGAAATGAACAGGGGCTGTACAAAGGCACAGCACTGATATTCTTAACCTAGAGAAGGGAGGGCTGGTTTCTTATGCTTGAAGGGGCATCTAGCTGCTCTGGCTTAAGAATAGGGTTGCCAGCTCCAGGCTGGGAAATACCTGGAGATACCTGAGGAGAGAGGGGTTTGGGGAGGGGAGAGACTTCAATGTCATAGAGTCCAACTGCCAAAGCAGCCATTTTATCCAGGTGAACAGATTTCTATCAGAAGAAATTCATGTAGGTCTCAAAGTGGACAAGTGCATGTCCACTTTGAGGCCTACATGAATTTCCTCTGGTCCTATTTGAGACTGTGTTTCTTCCTTGCACTTTATTGATACAGATAGCTGATGAAGCCATGAGCGAAACGTGATTTGGATCTAGACAACACGTCCTGACAGCTTCCCTCCGTGGCTCCTGCCTGGGACTCCGCTTTCCAGCAATTTACAACACTTAAAGAAGTCTATATTTGAGTATAAAAATTGACTTACCTGTTACTCAGGATACTCAGGAATTGACATTGACTTACCTGACTCCCAGGATATTTATACATTGAACTTTTTTTCTGCTGGACTGCTATTGATATCTATATGTGTATCTGGTTATTACCCTGTTGTATATATTGTTCACTTTTGCACCTTCCTTCACCTTTATAAATTAGTACTTTAATATATATTGTGTGAGTGCTGTCTGGATTCTTTCCAGTACCTGGAGGTTGGCAACCCTACTTAAGAACATTACAAGATTTGTGCAGTTTTCTTATATTGTTCAATTGGTCAGATAGTGCCACTTCAAGCGCGATTCTCACAGCAATGAAAGCACTTGTAGGCATCCCAGACAATGAGAAATGTTTTCTTATTGTTACAAAAAGAGGATCAGTAGGAAGATGCAAGCCAGAACTGTTCACAATGACCAGGCAAATCCCACTTGAAGGCTGACTAGAAAAATAAAACAAATAGAGGATGTACTGAAGGTTTTCAGATACTTAAAATGATCTCAGAAAGAAGAGGGGTGATCATTATATCTATTCACAAATGAGCAAGGTAACTAAGAAGACATTTTAAATGATAGATTGATTGAGTTTACAGTTCAGGAACGGCTGCTCAAACTGTGCAGTAGACTGGGCTGCCTATATAGGCTGTGAGTGCTCCATCTTCAAAGATGTTCAAGAAAGGGTCAGACATTTTTGGCACTTTTACTTGTAGAAAAGAAATATCGATTAAAATTTTATTTAAGTTCTCTTAAACCGGGTGAGCTTGATGCTCTCAGTAAGAGCTGAAGCTAGGAAGGAAGCTACTGAAGCCATGAGGTTTCTGTCTTGGTCCGCTAAAAGGAGACGAGTCAGATTCCTGTTTGATCTTGTGCACCAAGGGTCTGGCAAATGGCTAAGCATTAGATGACGAGGTCTGCTATGGAGAGGACAGTCCAATAGGATATATTCCACCATGTCGGGAATTCCAGCATCAAAGGCGCATAGTAGGGCATTATGAGGAACATGATGGAATCTGCCAGAAGTCACTGCTAATGGAAAGGCATTTAATCTTGCCAGGGAAAGAAATAGAATAGCATTCTCTCTCAACATCACAGAAGGGCATGTATGATCCGAAAAAGAATAATTACCAGCTTCTGCTATAGGTAGAGGGGTTCCTGATTTGAGGCAATAGCTTGAAGATCTATCAGTTCCATCTGTAACATGGGTGATCTTTGCATGATGGAGAAGAAGGTGTGCACCCTTCCATTTTATAATGCACAAAGAACCCCAAATACATATCAGCCTGATTCACAGTGTCCTCTTTGTTTGAAGGGACACATCCAGTAAACCGGTCTTTGTATGAAGCACCTGTCTCATATGTTACATTACCTGTGTGTTTGAGAGAAAGAGACTGCACCTGCTCCCTTGCTATGCAAAAAGGATTGCCAGTTTGTAGGTATCAAACGTATAAATTCTGTGCCCATTACCAAAATCTTACATCCCAAAACATTAATCCTGTGACAATGTCAAATGTAAATAACTCTTTCACTTTAATTGACACTGGTAGGAATAACATCTTCTATGCTTCAACTTGTTATCTTGGCTGTTAACTGATTTTTTTATTTTTAAAAATTTATTTTATTTATACCTTCCCCTTTTCCAAACAAGTCGGGCTCTATTTACAACACCAAATGAGGTAAAAGTATTAAATTAAAGTTGGATTTATGTTTCATGCACTTGGCAAGACAGTCAAATGAGCAGAAGATTAAAAAAATTAAAGATTAACTGGTGTCCTTAGATTACATATTTTATTACCAGGACTATAAATTCCTTAACTTTATACTGAGCCATACAGATGCTGAATAATTTCCTTTCTATAAAAAAATCATTAGTTTGCATCATTTGTTAAAAAGAAGAGCAAACATGTTCATCATTTCTGTTAAGGCTGGAAATAAATCATTAGTACAGCTCAAAGACTGAGGGACATATTTGGCATTTCCACTGACATCTGGACGAGTCCATGAGCTTGCAAATCTCTTTAAGTGAATATATTGCTTACATTCAACTATTTTGCAGACATATTTACATCATGCCAAAACTTCAGAAGGAAACTGTAAACTGCTCTGAAAAGGTTTGTCTACTGAAATGTTGATGGTGTGCAGTGTTTTTGATCAGTTGATGGTTTCCTGTGCACATTTCTCCTCTTTTAGCATTAGTTCTACCGCAGAGTCCCTAGACCCATTTTCAGTTAGGTATTTTCATAATATTGTTGACCATAGTATGCCTTTGAGACTCAAGTTTGCTTACATAAAGCCAGTTGTGGGAACATAGCCATGCTTGGCACACTGTAGAGCCAGAGTCTACAGATGACCAGCTCCCCATGTGGTTAGACAAGAACAGCACTCTGGGTAATTTTAAAGGGTGACCCTGCGACACATGATATATCACAGTAGCAGGCCAATGATTTTTGGTACTGGGAGTGCCTTAAATTTACAAATCTCTCTCCCCCCCAAACATTTCCTGAGTTTTATGCTATACTAAACCATCTGTCATACACAAGGGCTTCATGGATATAATATGCAGCGTATAATTCAAAAAGAAATACAGGTGTGGGGTTCTTCCCCCCCCTTTTTTTTTTTGCTATTTTGCATTGATTTTCTATTCCATATAAAATTTGGCTTAAACTCCTTTGTTTTCTTCTAAATATCTTCATTCTTTAATCCCTTGTCTGGCTTCTCTGTTCGTTCTCTACCATACAATGCACTCATCGCTGGATTTTTACTATCACCTCCTGGATTTCCCTGAAAGACAGGAATATCCATAAGATATATTATTCGTAGCACATATCCAATGAAGTGTGAATTCACACATCTGAACAAAATGGAAGTATAATATAAACTACTTAACAACAAAAAGTTTGGGAAAGCTCTCTATGCAGCTAGTTTTAAAAATGGAAAAACATAAACATTTCTTTACTAAAACACTTCAAAGGTGGAGAATGAGGCAGATGGACTTTCAAGAGGCAAACTCCAATATCTTCTACCTCTGGGCTAAGTCACTCTCCTCTTACTAAAAGGCTGAACTCTGCAGTATGGCATTGCCAAGAGGTCCAGTACACCTTTGATGGAGGAGAAGGATTAAAAATTTAAACCCATTTCACTAGTGGCCTAGGAGCAAACTGGGTAGAGCCCAGATACAGAACCAGGTATTCAAAAATGTGAAGAAAGGATAACTCAATATGTTCCTTACTTAACAAACTTATCCTTGTCACTATAACTCCACCACAGGCATTTCACAAGCCTCATCTTGGTAATATGTACAAAAATTATACATGTATGGGGCATACATGGCTAATATTCACTTGGCCTACAATGTCTAGGGTATGGCAAAAATGAGCTTCACAGTGTTCAGAATGATCACAAAGCTGCAGCAACTTGTTTTGCAAAAGCTGAGTTACTTCAGGGCTGGTTCCACATATGTGTAGGCCCTGGGCAAGAGACTATAACTGGAGCCCCTTTCTCACTTCGAGTACCTGTTGGGAAGAAAGACAGGGTACAAATGAAGTAAATAAACAAATATCTCAAAATAACTCTGAGAGGTAGTTTAGAAAAAGCTATATTGACTCAGTCAAGATTACATAGTGAGCCTAGATTAAGGATGAGTGATGAAATTTTTAAAACCTAGCCTAGCCAGCGTGATGTAGTGGTTAAGAGCGGTGGTTTGGAGCAGTGGACTCTAATCTGGAGAACTGGGTTTCATTCCCCACTCCTCCACATGAGTGGTGGAGGCTAATCTGGTGAAGCGGGTTGGTTCCCCCACTCCTACACATGAAGCCAGCTGGGTGACCTTGGGCTAGTCACAGTTCTCTCAGAACTCTCTCAGCCTCACCTATCTCACAAGGTGCCTATTGTGGGGAGAGGACAGGAAGGAGATTGTAATAGGGCTGTTGGAAAAAAATTCGGTAAAATTCAGATTCAGCAAAATTCCGCCCATTTTTATTCAGTAAATGCCGAAGTCTGAACTCTCCTGATTTGAATCCATGGAATTTGGCATTAAGTTTGGAGTTCGCAAATAAATTCGGCCATTTAAAGCCATTAAAAACACATTCGCGCCTTTCCGCGGCTCCGGGGGGGGGCATTTTTGGAGGTAGAGGTCCCAAACTTTCAGTGTAGATTGAGGGGACCCTTCTTGCAAGAACCCCCAAGTTTTGTAAAGATTGGGTCAGGGGGACCAAAGTTATGGGGCCCCGAAGGGGGTCCCCCCCTTGATCAGCCCATTGGAATGAATAGAATAGACCTTTTGGAATATTGTCGAAGGCTTTCACGGTCAGAGTTCATTGGTTCTTGTAGGTTATCCGGGCTGTGTAACCGTGGTCTTGGAATTTTGTTTCCTGACATTTCGCCAGCAACTGTGGCAGGCATCTTCAGAGTACTAACACTGAACGACAGTGTCTCACTGTCCGGTTACACAGCCCGGATAACCTACAAGAACCAAAGACCTTTTGGAGTTTGCAAACCATTGCGATTGCAACACGTGATCTTGGGAGTTTGCAAGCCATGGAAAGGAACAGAGGTGCGCTAGCTATGCATATGCTGTTAGCTAAGCAAACAGGAAGAAAGGTGCAGGCGAGTGGGGGAGTGGAATTTCTCCTTATGCAACATTTATTGTAATAATATAACATTTTCATCAAGCGGTTCTCACTGATCACTTTTCAGTTCCAATATAGCACATGCTTAGGGTTGCCAGGTCCCTCTTTGCCATTGGAGGGAGGTTTTGGGGGCAGAGCCTGAGGAGGGTGGGGAGTGACTTCAATGCCATAGAGTCCAATTGCCAAAGCAGCCATTTTCTCCAGGTGAACTGATCTCTATTGGCTGGAGATCAGTTGTAATAACAGGAGATTGCCTGCTACTACCTGGAGGTTGGCAACCCTACACATGCTGTAGGTAAACCAGTACAAAGGCTGGTGATTACTGGACAGTGTTTTGTTACGACATAGAAAAGAATGTGATTGCATGCTGTTTTGTTCACACTTAGAATGAAAAAAAAAAGATCTCATGGGCCATGCTAGTTCATTAAAAAGAATTAAGCAGAAACAATAGAAAAAATGCCCAGTTTTTTAGGGCTTAAAATCACGGCTAGATTTTGAATTTTATTTTAAAAATTAATTTCCTCAGGATTTCATCATAGAACTGCAATTTAAAATCACCTTAGAATGTAATCTGTGGTTTTCGTAATCCTAAAAAGTGCAATGTGTCAGAAACTCTCAGTCTTTTTTGTGCACAGACCTTGGAGCATCACTACGTAGAACCGAGCCATCTCAGCTCTGTGTCAACTTTTCAATATCAAAGGTATAGGTATAGGTACATGAATGCCGGGTCTTCACCAGCACAAACTGAACAAGCCAGCCCACAGTAGAATGATTGTCTGGAAGCAATGTGGAGCACACTGTGGAGTACTTGGGTAAAATCTCAATGGTAGGAACCATTTTTATCATAGAGATTTTGCCCAAATTCCAGAGTGTCCCCACATCACCACCGACATGATGACATCCCTTTCAGTGAGTGCCAGAAGTGACATTGTATTTCAACAGAGCCTGTGCAGGTCAACTGGCATTCCTAGCTCCCATTATATCCAATGGACCTTCAAGCCTCTCACAATGTTCCCATCAGGCAATCCTGTTGTTCGTTTTAGTACATCCCACATCAGATACAACAAATCCTCACAAGTGTGCAGGAGCAAAGGTTGTGTGCAGACGGCAAGGGGAAAGCCAGGGAGAGGGGAGGCAGAAGGAAGACAGAGAGGAGTAGAGGGGAGCTGGGAAAGGGGTGACCCCTCCCTAGGGTTGCCAACCTCCAGGTAATGGCAGAAGATCTCCTGCTACTGCAACTGATCTCCAGCCAATAGAGATCGGTTCACCTGGAGAAAATGGCCGCTTTGGCAATTGGACTCTATGGCATTGAAGTCCCTCCCCTCCCCAAACCTCGCCTTCCTAGGCTCCGCCCAAAAAACCTCCCGCCAGTGGTGAAGAGGGACCTGGCAACCCTACCCCTCCCCCCTTCAGCTGACTCCTCTTGACTCCTTCCTTCACTAGCAAGAAGCGACCACTGTAAATGGGCCCTCTAGCAGCTCTCATTGGTCAGCAGGTCACCACCTAAACTAGGGTTGCCAGGTCCCTCTTCGCCACTGGCAGAAGGTTTTTGGGGTGGAGCCTGAGGAGGGCGGGTTTGGGGGGAGGGGAGGTATTTCAATGCCATAGACTACAATGGCCAAAGCGGCCGTTTTCTCTAATTAAACTAATCTATCGGCTGGAGATCGGTTGTAATAGCAGGAGATCTCTAGCTAGTACCTGGAGGTTGGCAACCCTAACCTAAGCTTACCAGTGATAGAGCGACAAAATGTAAAGCTAACCACAAGGGGAAAACGACAATCAGCATGTGTCGTTTTTTCTTCTGCTAAATAATTGGTCTGGTAAATGCACTTTAGCAATCTGCAATAAAGCCCACAATCCAAAGAATCTAGTTTCGTGAGCCTCGCAAACAACAGCCGCATCCTACATTTATGCTGCATGGAAAACTGCTCTTGAAACTAAGGGAAATATAAGGGGTCCGCTGTTTAAAATTCAAAAATACCAACAGAACAAGCTCACTACATGAACCTAAAGAGTTCTTTGGATCCTAGCCAAGATGAAGGAAACTCCTAAGGTAATAGGGCAGAAAATAACTTAATTTTGCAGATTTACTTGAGCACAACTCTTTCTTTCTTTCTTTCTTTCTTTCTTTCTTTCTTTCTTTCGGTAGTGGCACTCTTATCCTCTCAGTGGCTCGGTCACATCTGGAGGTCCTAGCCTCTTCCCCTGTTCCTGTTGATTTAACAGTCTTCAGCAAACATACACTCCGTCCAAAAAAGTTGCACAAATGTCCATTTATTACAGTTTTGGTCTCTTTCACAGATCATTACATCTGCAAACTGGGACCATTACTTTCAATCAGCCTTTATAAAAGGGGCTGTTGTGTGTCCAATTATGTTGTTTAAACATGCACAGACTATGATACCGGATGGGAAAAGGGTTCACATCATGTCATGCCATCCAGAGAGAACGCCAAGAATGGTTTCTTCTGCTGTCTTTAATGTGGAAGGAAAGACTACAAAATTAGATTGTGGATGTTGAGCATTTTTGACATTTAAATATTTTCATAACAGGAATCCATGACAGCTCTTCAAACAAGCATGTTTTTCTATTTTCACAAGGCCCTGCATTAGCTCATGTTGTTTAGATTGGTAATACTTGCAGTGTATAAATGTTCTTAGCACATGGCATATGAAAACAAATAGCTTCCCATTAGATGTGCATTTCCTCCATCAAAATTGGGAGCTAAATGGCATCTTAAAATTAAATCCTAGTGACAAGGGTGTAATCTATATTATAATGTGGTCAGGAATCTCATGGTTGTGGTGAGGCTTTTGACAGTGATTAACTCAGCTACCTGGCTGTCACAGAAGGACTATAACAAGCAAAAGGTCCTAAGAAAGGAAATATTGGAGAAGCAGATCACCCTCAGTGTATTTCATCATCCCACACATACGTCCTAACAAATGAAAATGATGGTTTGCTGGGATGAGGACTATTACCGTATATACTCGCGTATAAGCCGAGTTTTTCAGCCCAAAAAAAGGGCTGAAAAAGCCGGCCTCGGCTTATACGCGGGTCAATACGGTAGAGGGGGGAAGGAGGAGGGAGGAGGGAGGGGGGAACTTACCACCGCCATCTTTTCCAGGCCGGGAGCGGCCTCCAGAGCCCCCCTGCGGCCGCAGGGAGGGAGCTCCGCCGCCCCCGCCACCTTCTCCCGGCCGGGAGAGGCCTCTAGAGGCCCTCTGCGGCCGCGGGGAGGGCGCTCCGCCGCCCCCGCCGCCTTCTCCTGTCCGGGAGCGGCCTTCAGAGGCCTGCTGCGGCCGCGGAGAGGGCGCTCCGCTGCCCCCGCCGGATCTGCCGCTTCCCGCCGCCAGGAGCCCAGAAGGTAAGTCTTGGGGGGGGAGGGGTTATAAGCCGACCCTCGGCTTATACGCGGGTGCCTAATTTTTCCCCATTTTTGGGGAGAAATTAGGCACCTCGGCTTATACGCAGGTCGGCTTATACACGGGTATATACGGTATTATCATAATTACAAATGGGAACCTGCAACAACTCGCGGGAGGAATCTCTTTCCCCCCTGCCCCACTATTTCTTCTTTCCCTTTCCTGCAAGCCCACAGAGCCTCTCCCTTTTCCTGCTTCCTTCTCTCCTTCCCACCTAACAGTCTACCTACATTTATCTGCCCCTCTGTCTGCAGCTCCCCCCCCCCCGGTAGCCTCTACCTAGGAAAACTTTGGCCCAGTTGTGTGGTGGTGGCCACCGGGCCAGGCCCAATTGCATGGTAGGGAACCCTCAATGACTTGTGGGGAGGCATCTCACATTCCCCTCCCTGCATTATGTCCCCTTTCCCTCCTTCTAGCAACCCCCATATCCTCTCCTCTTTCCGTGCCTCATTCTCTCCAGCCTACCTTTTTATCTGCCTTCCATCTTCAACTATATTAATTACTTATTTACTTCATTTATATCCCACCTTCCTCCACATTGGGGATCAAAGCAGCTTACATTATTCTCCTCTCATCCTTTTTATCCACACAACAACCCTGTGTGGTAGGTTAGGCTGAAAGTATGTGACTGGCTCAAAATCACCCAGTGAGCTTCCACAGTCAGATGGGGATTTGAACCTGGGTCTCCCAGATCCTATTCTGAAGCTCTAACCACCTCACCACACTGGCTTTCCTAGGGTGGCTGCTGTTCAACAGCAGCAAGCAGCCAGGCCAAGTTGACTCATGGAAGTTGAGTGGTATCAAGTCACTCAGAGGCTGCTTCCAGGTCTAGGGTTGCCAACGTCCAACCTGGAAATCTTCCAGACTTACAACTCAATTCCAGATGTCAGAGATCTGTCCCCCTGGAGAAAATGACTGCTTTGGAGGGTGGACTCTATGACATTATATTTGGCTGAGGCCTCTCCCCTCCTCAAACCCTGCCCTCCTCAGACTCCATAACAAAATCTCCAGGAATTTCCCACCCTGGAGCTGGCAACTTTAGTCAAGCTTGGCCCCAATGAGTCCTCCCTCAAAGGCCAAAACAGGCCTGGAAAGGACTGTGCCCTCTCTCCCTGCCTTTTTACTCAGAGAAACCCAGCCTGGAATACTGTGGTTGCCTAGTAACAGCCACTGAGGGAATGCATTGCTTAAAGCTACACGAGTTTTTGTTACCATTTTTGGATATTTTAACCCCACCAATGTATTTTTTAGGTTTCACATTTTTCTGCAAACCTAGGACCCTTTGCAGGTTTGCAGAAAGATCTGTCTTGCCTGTTCACTGCTCCAGTCCTCAGATTTGGCCGACTTGGCTGTTATTATATTGATAATCATTAACAATCTATTTGACCTAGCTGCAACCAACCCTAAAGACAAGGATTTAATTAACAACAAAGTTTGAATTGCAGCCTGATATGAAGGTGAAGCTTTTCATAGCATAAACATTATCATCTGCTTTATCATTGCACTCTATCATTCAAATTGCTGTGAAACAAATAACTAGAAAAGGCCAGATCAAGACAAGAATGCCACAGACTTCACAGTGATCATGTTTGTTAAGGAACAATACCACACTGAGCAGCCACAATCACCTGTGAGCAGAACCTCTGATCTATTAACCTGTCCACAACTATCAAACAACTGTCGAACATCTGCCAAACAACTGTCACAGTAGTTGGGGTGGTAGAGTTTAATTCCCTTGCCTTGTCTGGGTTATATATTTGCACAGTAGGTGAGATGAATACTCATGAATGGTTGGGTCAGGTAATTAAATGTCTCCCATAAGGCCATGTGAAAATGTGCCTGCACAAAATAATGTCTGTAACACAGAACAGTGGGACTTAAAAAAAAATCAGTGCTTATAATTGCTGGCTGACTGATTTGCTTTGTTCACTATTTATTTATGCAACTGACAAGTCTGTGGGGAAGGGGGAAGTAGAATCCCCATGGAATTGTGTGAGAATGTGCATGCATGAAACACTGCCAGTAGAATACGCTTGAATATGTAAAAAGTAACTCATCAGGTGCAGGTTGTGTACAAACAGCTGAAATTATCATTGAAAAATCTGTTCCCTCTTCACAACAGGCTTTGAGTATCCTTATTTCAAAAGATGTTAACCTTAATCATAGTTGGCCAATAGTAATATTAAACAACCTGTAACTTACGGAGGAATACTAAGCTGGTCTACTCAGAATGCTACTCAAGACTGTTCAGTGAGATTTACTCCCAGGAAAATGTCAACTTTTGACATTTTCTCTTTTCTTTACAATGTATATGTCTTAAATGAAAGTCTACTTTTTTGTGACAAGGTAATATGCATAACAATGTGCTTCCCCCATAGAGTTCTTCTAAAATTACACAGGCAAACACATATACAGGCACACACTGACAGGTTATGTACTGTTTCCATTCCATTATGAAAAACAAACAGTTGCATACTGTTACCTAGAACATAAGACTCTCCTCTTAAGACTCTGGCCAAGAAAAATATTATCCTAGCTACTTTGTTATGAAAATGTTTGAATAAAAGAAGCAGCTTCAATAAATTATGCAAAAGGTCCAATCTTTAATCAGCCAAGCCTTAATAGGTTTGGAGATAACAACACCAATATATTGCCAAGAGTATAAAATAATCATAAAGTACTATAATTGATGGTCTATTCTACTTTATTGCACCCTACACATCTGATTGATGAATCTGCAAAAAAAGAAAATGTTGGCTCCTCTGTCAACACTGATGCAATATCTGGGTTTTAAGAATCTTATGTTCTGTTTTATACACTGGGTGAAAAGGTTGGGTCACAGAAGCAGCCTAAATAAAATATGCACCATCAAAGAAACTGGCCCAGGATCTTTTTAGGGGGGAAATGAACATGGTAGTGAATCAAATTCAAGCAAATGTAGAAACTAAAATCCCATGTGTCAAGTGCTATTCAGGCTTCCTATTGGCTGCAAATAATTGCTAATAAAAGAATCTGGAAGTAACCTAAAAGAAGACAGTGTGGGGACCAGGTAAATTTGTGAGTGGAGGAGGTTATTCAGCAGGGGTGCCATCACAGAAAAGCCCCTCTTCCTCTACTTAACAACTCATTTAACTGGTTCTTGTAGGTTATCCGGGCTGTGTAACCGTGGTCTTGGAATTTTCTTTCCTGACGTTTCGCCAGCAACTGTGGCAGGCATCTTCAGAGTAGTAACACTGAAGGACAGTGTCTCTCAGTGTCAAGGGTGTAGGAAGAGTAATATATAGTCAGAAAGGGGTTGGGTTTGAGCTGAGTATTGTCCTGCAAAAGTAATGTGCTAATCAATTGATTAATGTGCTAATGTGCTAATCAATTGATTAATGTGCTAATCAATTGATTAGCACATTACTTTTGCAGGACAATACTCAGCTCAAACCCAACCCCTTTCTGACTATATATTACTCTTCCTACACCCTTGACACTGAGAGACACTGTCCTTCAGTGTTACTACTCTGAAGATGCCTGCCACAGTTGCTGGCGAAACGTCAGGAAAGAAAATTCCAAGACCACGGTTACACAGCCCGGATAACCTACAAGAACCAATGAACTCTGACCGTGAAAGTCTTCGACAACTCATTTAACTTTTGAATGTGGAGGGGTTGCCTCTGACAGAGATCTTAATCGATGCTCAGAGTCCTATGGAAGCAAGCATATATTTCTACGTCCCAGACTGCTTGTTCTTATAATTCATTGCCAACACTTTTAGTTGTGCTGGAAACAGTCTAGAAGCCAATAAAGTTCTATTATGACAAGGAAGCCCAGTTTTCTTGGTGTGCTTCCTGATGCGTCATGTATGAGGATTTTTTACATAAGGAAGGGCATTAAAACATGCAGTTCCCTACCTGTATTCCAAAACGCTACACTCCCAAGAGTATATTTCTCAAGCTGTGAGCTGGACATTTCATATCTGAAGATCGTTGAAGAACTGATGGATTGATGGGTAATTTGTGTCCCAGTTTGCTGGGGCTACAGTAGAGCTTTGTGATTGCTAGGACTAGGATAGCAACAGATGTTACTTAGAATAAAATAGGCCCAGAGTCACAGAAATCCTGGGACCATCCTGCATTGCTATACTGCATTGTCCAGGGTGGTGATGAGCAAACAGGTATAAAGAAAGGCAGAACTGCTGTATTTTTATAGTGCCATCGTATCTATCAGTTGACGAGGGATTTTTCACAGAGTGCATTTTAACAGGCAGGGAACAGAAAAGGTATACCTAGTTAAAGTCCAGGAGTCCTACTGTTGTGCCTGTAAATATCCCCTGGAACACAATCAACATTATTTGATTGTACCACCATCATGTATTGCCCTGGCGGGCCCCTTGGTTAGAGAGAGAAAGCCTCCCCCTAACCTTGAATCCAGCGTTATCTCAGTTGAGTGGAGCTCCTATTCTTTGTGCGCCTGCCTATCTGCAACCCCCTCCCCCCGTGCACCTGCATCTGCATGAAGGCGCTCTGCTTACCCCGCATTCTTTGGTAGTATATTCACTATTTTGCCTTATATGGTATATATGAATTTGCCTCCTTATATGAGAAAGTATCTGCCTCTTTGAATAAAGTATAAAAGCTTTCCTTTTCCTTTGTCCGGGGTGGCAGCTTTCCCGCTCTGTTTATCAGGTCTGTCACCTGGTTCTATTGCTTGGCCAAATAACCCAACCCCCTTTTAACCCAACCCCCTCCCTATTGTCTTCATTGGACTCTATGGATAATTGGGTCACAACACTACCTTGCTTTGCAGATGTCATCCTAGAGACATCCCTAAGGGAACACGCTTTCAGAAAAATCCTAGCTCATGCTAGCCTTTGCTCCCTGCAGATGTCAAATCATCCAAATGGGGCTGTTGAATTCCATGTTGGGTATGCCACATCATCTCAGTCAGTTCACTGCACAAGCAACACAAATAGCCACTTAGAACACCATGGCAACAAAGGCATCATTCTAGGTGGGCAGAGCTGTCCTTCCAATTGTTGCTCACATCTCCTTTCCCCTTCCATTGAGAGCAGCTTATCTGGGCAGTTGTAGAACACTCCTCCATGGTTATGACTAAAGTTAGTTCCTAAATACTGTATAATTATATATCTAATTCTGAACTTGGCCCCAGAGCGTGGATCAAAACATCCACACAACACATCCACAGTGGTGCTATTTTCTGCTAAACAGGTCCACACTTATTTGGAGCAGCAACTTCCACCTGATATCTACAAATATGCATGGTGCTGCTTCACAGACAGCACACTGGCAGGTATATCAACAGCAACATTATAGCCAGCCTTTAACCTTACTTTTCTAACTTAAAACAGCAGGAAATTAGAAACAGAAATGCAGCCCTTTTTGAAACATGGAGGAAGCTAGTAAGATTTATTGGTTCTTGTAGGTTATCCGGGCTGTGTAACCGTGGTCTTGGAATTTTCTTTCCTGACGTTTCGCCAGCAGCTGTGGCAGGCATCTTCAGAGGAGTAACACTGAAGGACAGTGTCTCTCAGTGTCAAGTGTGTAGGAAGAGTCAGAGAGGGGTTGGGTTTGAGCTGAGTACTGTCCTGCAGAAGTAATGTGCTAATCATTGTCCTGTAAGTATCAAGATAACTAGTAAGATTTAATTTGTACCTCGTTAATGAATTGCTATTTAATTGGAACTAAACAATGAGAATTCACACTTCAGCTCAGATGGAATGTCAATATAGGTACTTGAGCAAGCTTAAAAAAGTGAAGAAAGTAGATAGCCTAGAATATGAACTGGGATTTAGTACCCCCAGAAAGAAACAATTTATGGAACAACTTGGACCTACTTAGGGATGCCAACCTCCAGCTCATCTCTAGACTACCTCCAGCTCATCTCTAGACCACAGAGATCAGTTCCCCTGGAGAAAATGGCAGCTTTGAAGGGTGGAATGTATGGCTTTGTACCCCACAGAGGTCCCTGTCCTCTCCAGGCTCTATCCCCAAATCTCCAGGAGTTTCCCAACCTGAATCTGGCAACCCTACTCCCCCCACCCCCGCTGGTGACCAGGGAGGACCTGGCAACTGTAGACCTACTTCACACATCCACATTCAGTGCAACAACATGTGATGACTTCCATGTGTAAATGGACCTTCATAGACACAACACCCTGACATATATTGTCTCAGACACAAGCTTTTCAATGAAATTCAGCTACCTGTCATCAAATGAGCAAAAATCCATGATAGAACAATCCAATGGTGCATAAATGTGTGAATCAGTTCTGGGTTACAATCACTAAAACATATGCAGACCAACATGCTTCCCCCCCTTTTTTTCTTCTTCTTTTTGTTATGGACCCCTTTTGGATATACACCTTAACATGGTGAGGGGGGTTGTGTGTCAACAAAGCTAGGAGCAATACCGTGCAGGGTCTAGACTCTGTCAAGAGACTAAACTCCTAGCAGAGTCACTCAAGACGGAATGGTCACAGTTGAGACACCAGACGAAGATGCGTCCACCCACTTCAGGGATCAATGGCCACATCAGCAGAAGAGAACAGGCAGTTTCAATAGTGATGGAAGCAGAGGAATCCTTGAAGGTTAGCTGCTGGGCACCAGCAGTAGTGGAAGGTAACACTGGCGGAGGATCTTTCGTAGACAATGGCAGTGCCACTACAGCTAACCCTGGTTAGTACTGCGAAGAAGGCAATGGTAAACCACTTCTGACCAGCCCTTACCTTGAAAACCCTATGATGAGACAATCCAAAATGAAAAATAATATAGTGCTGGAAGATGAGACCCCCAGGTCAGATGGTACTCAATCAGCTACTGGGGAAGAGCGGAGGACAAGTACGAGTGGCACTGTTCTTAATGATGTGACTGGACTAAAGCTGAAAGGACATTCAGTGGTTGATGTGAATGGCTACATGAATGAATGCAAAAGGAAAGTCCAAAGCTGTTTGATGCATATAATAGGAACATGGAATGCGAGAATCATGAATCAAGGTAAGCTTGAAATTGTAAAACAAGAAACAGAATGTTTAAACATTTCGATCGTGGGAGTAAGTGAACTAAAGTGGACTGGATTAGGACATTTTCAATCAGAAAATTACAAAGTGTTTTACTCAGGGAATGACAAAAACAGAAGAAACAGAGTTGCGTTAATAATGAGGCAAGATGTAGCAAAGGCAGGAGCTATAATGCAAAGTCTAACTGAATAATATCAATCATACTTCAAGGAAAGCCTATCAACATAACCATCATTCAAGTTTATGCCCCAACTACAGAAGCTGATGAGGAAAAAACTGGAAGTTTTTATGCAGGTATTCAGGAAGAAATTGATCACACACCTAAACAAGATGTGCTGATAATCATAGGTGACTGGAAGGCAAAAGTGGGAAACAAAGCCAAATCAAATGTAGTTGGCAGATTTGGGCTAGGAGCATGGAATGAAGCAAGAGTCACTGGAAAAGACAATCATGCTAGGAAAAGTTAAAGGCAGTAGGAAAAGAGGAAGATCCAACAAGAGATGGATTGACTCTATAAAGAAAGCCACATCCCTCAATTTACAAGCTCTGGGCAAGGCTGCTAAGTATAGAACATTTTGGAGGACATTGATCCATAGGGTTGCCATGAGTCAGAAGCAACTTGATGGCACTTAACACTTAACACACAATGGAGCAAATCATAATGCATATGGAACAATTGGCCCTGTGACAAATTTCTATGATAAAGGAGTAAAACAAACTCTCAGGATCCAACGTCTTATTCACCCTTTGTCCTCATTTACAATTATTGTACTGTGTACTCCATAGCACTCATCTTGTCCCTGTTTATGCTGCTCCAGAACAAAATTTTGACCACATTTCTGACCACAGATTAAAAGGGGACAATCCACAGCACTGTTATAAAAAGGTTTTATGGGCTTTTTCTTTCCTTTGAATAATCAGTATCCGAAGTGAAGGGTCAATGTCATCAAACAAGGAGACCGTGTACGAAGCAGTGATCCTTGACTACCATACAGAGTACTTAACAGCTGAAAAGCAATTGTTATACAACCTGACAGGATTGTGCTAAGCAATCTGAGTTTATTGTCATTCCTGCAATGAAGATTCAACACTTTCCAGATATTTTACCTTGGTGGAAAAATAGTAGATATTTGATAAAGAAATTAGAGCTCCTGAGTTCATGGCCATGTTTACTGTTTCTACCAAAGTGTACATATTTTACACAAATTACAAACTAGGTCTCTGAAAAGAAAAGAAAAAAGAAAACACTTTATTCAGAGATGAATATATCCCAAGGTCATGTAAAATAATATAGATGAAGTTTGTACAGTGGTTCAATGCATTAAAGGCCTAAGGAAACAGGCTACTGAGGGCCCTCCAAACCTCATATACTTTAGTACCTTACAACAGAGAAGGATGCAGCAGTAGCTTTGTATATTCAGCTCTGATCTCGTGTGGTATAGCAGAAACCTGCCTACCCTTTCTGAAAGTTGTGGAGCCTTTTCAACCTGCCTCAAAGGGAGAAAATGGTCTGAAGATTAAATACCAGCTATGGTATTTCAGCACAAATATTTCCTTCTCACCAGCACAAATGTAAACAGTTTTTTTTCCCCGTATCATAAAATCAAGAAGTACATTTGACCTAACATGAAGGCTTCCAGTGATAACATGAAGCAAAAATGACAACAATAGTGTGATTACATGGTAACTGGACAATGAATCCCTACTAGCATTTTAACACTGGTTTAGCAAGGACGAAACTGTGCCAATCGATCCATGTAAACAGAAAGTGCAGGAGACAAATGAAGTTCCTGTTTAGTTTGGCACTCACCCCACGCCCCTGGTTATTGGTCATTTCAAATTGACCAATGAGGGCCTTCCCTGCCCTGGGAAACGACCAATCACCGGGGGCGGGGGTGTTGCAAGCTAAACAGGAACTGTGCACGTCTCCCACACTTTCTGTTTACATGGGTGGATTTGCACACAGTTTCTTTTTTTATATATATATAAATTTTATTGGGTTTTATGATAGAAATTTTCCATTGCATTAAACAACATCTATAACAATATCGAATTTCAATTCTAACCTAAAGTTGTTATAATTCCATATCATATAATAAAAAAGAGAAAAGAAAAAAGAAAAAAAGAAATGGAAAAATTTTTGACTTCCCCATCACCTCTATCTGCCTCTTAATAAAAAGTTCCTCCCGTCATAGGTAATCTAATCTTGATAAAATATCAATACCATATATAAAAAACCATAATCTGTTAGTAAGTATAATTATGCTTATTCAATATAAAAAAAAATCAAAAATAATCCTCTGGATCAGATTAGAAAATATTCTTCCATTCTTCCCAATTTTAACTCATATTCACAATAATGCATCCACGCCCCCCATTCCCCCAAAAACCGAACGTCATTTTCTTCATTTAGAATAGCTGTGAGTTTTGCCATTTCTGCCACTTCAAACATTTTAACAATCCAGTCTTTTTTCTCTGGAGTTTCTAGCCCTTTCCATTTCGCTGCATAAAGCAGTCTCGCAGCTGTTGTGGCATATATCAAAAAGGTTCTTTGTGTTGCTAAGTCGTCTGGAATCATACTCAATAACATCATTTCTGGTGTTTTGGATATATTCTTTTGTAGTATTAATCTCAGTTCGTTATAAATCATGTCCCAGAAGTCTTTGGCTTTGTCACAGGTCCACCACATGTGATAAAAGGAACCAATTTCTTTGTTACATTTCCAACAAGTAGGGGACATCGTTTTATAAATCTTTGCAATTTTCTTGGGTGTTAGATACCATCTATACATCATTTTATAGATGTTTTCTCGCACTGACTGTGCTTTTATTCCTTTTAAATCTTTAGACCATAATCTTTCCCATTTATTTAAAACAATATCATGTCCCACATTTTGAGCCCAATCGATCATAGTTGGTTTAATCGTGTCCTGCTCACAGTATATTGTTAAAAGGAGATTATACATTTTAGAAATCAGCTTTGTATTATTGTCTAGTAGAATCCTTTGAAAAGGAGATTTTTTTTTAGAGAAACCTTTTTTTGCATCTTGTACAAAAACTGATTTGATTTGGTAATATTGAAGCCATTGTAAATCATCCTTAAGCAGTTGAAAGTCTTTTAGTGAGCATTTCTTTCCTTCCCAATTAATTAGATTTTGATAAGTAATAAATTTGTCTGGTCTAAGTGGGCGCAAAGTTAGCATTTCTTGGGGCGATATCCACATCGGTGTTTCTGGTTCCAAAATGTGTTTATATCTCATCCAAATACGAAGTAGAGAGGACCTGATTATATGATTACGGAATGTTGCTTGTAGTTTAATTTTATCATACCACAAATAACCATGCCATCCACTTAAGTTATTATAACCTTCCAAGTCTAGCAAACGTACATTTGACAAATTCATCCAGTCTTTTAGCCATACTAAAGCTACCGCTTCAGCATAGAGTTGAAAGTTAGGCAGTGCTAAACCTCCTCTAGTTTTTAGATCCACCAAGTATTTATAAGCAGTCCTTGGTTTTTTTCCTTGCCAGATGAAGTTTGAAATGTCTTTCCTCCAAGTTTCAAAATATTTTGTTTGTGATATTATTGGTAAATTTTGGAATAAGAAGAGCATCCTCGGTAAGACATTCATTTGGATCGTTGAGATACGTCCCATTAATGACAATTTTTTGTTTGACCATATAATCATATCAGTTTTAATCTTACCCCATAACTTGAGGTAATTGTTGGTTAACAGGTCTTTATTCTTTGCAGTGATCCAAATTCCCAGGTATTTAACTTTGTTAGCTTTCTCCCAGCCAGTATATGATATAAATTCCTGTTGTTGTATTTCCGATAAATTTTTTAATATTATCTTTGTTTTTTCTTGATTCACTTTAAAGCCTGATACTTTTCCAAAATCATCCAAAGTCTCCTGAAGTATATTCATTGACTGTGTTGGGTTTTCCAAAATTAGCAGTAGGTCATCCGCGAATGCTCTCAACTTAAATTCATGTTTTTTAATTCTTAGCCCGCGGATGTCCTCCATACTTCTTAGTTTCACACATAGCGGTTCCAACACCAACAAAAATAAAAGTGGAGACAAAGGACATCCCTGTCTAGTCCCTTTCGTGATTTGGCAGTTATCTGACATTGATTCATTAACCAAAATTTTAGCTTGTTGGGAGGTATAAATAGCCGATATACCTTTCTGAAAACGATCTCCAAAATTCAATTTATCCAAAATCCGTTTCAAAAAGTTCCAAGAGACCATATCAAAGGCTTTTTCTGCATCCAAAAATACAAAAGCCGCAGTTTGTTGAATATTATGGTCATAATATTCCAGTGAATCTAGTAAAATTCTTACATTGTCTTTTATTTGCCTTCCTGGTATAAAACCTGCTTGGTCCTCATGTATAAGATCCTTAATAAATTGCTTTATCCTACATGCCAAAACCGAAGCAAAAATTTTGTAATCCACATTTAAGAGCGATATAGGTCTGTAATTAGATGTTTTTTCTGGATCTCTTCCTTCTTTGGGTATCAGTGATATAAATGCGTGTGACCAAGTCTCCGGGGATGTTCCCTCGTCCAAAATTGCATTGTAAAGTGAACCAAAAAATCCAACTAAATTGTCACTAAATGTTCTATAAAATAGTGCAGTAATTCCATCTGGTCCAGGTGTTTTATCCGTTTTTTGTCTCAGTATTGCTTCTTGTATTTCTTCTCTTGTTACTGGAGCTTCAATACATTCTCTCTGGGTCATTGACAAAGCTTTCATCTGTATTGAGTTTAGAAATTTATCTATTTTCTGTTTTGGAGTATTTTCTTTCTGATATAACTTAGAGTAAAATGAAACAAATTCTTTCTGAATTTCTGAAGTTGAATAAACTGGTCCTTTAGCAGTTTGGATTTTTGTTATAATCTTCTTTTGAAATGAGTCCTTCAGTTGTGTTGCTAAAAATTTTCCTGGTTTATTTGCATATTCAAAATACTTTTGTTTAGCAAGTTTCAGATTTTTATTCATTTCCTCCATTATTACCAAGTTTAATTGGTGTTTAGATGCAGAAATCTGTATTTGAATTTCTCTTCTCTCCTCTTCCTGTGTTACCATTACCAATTTCTGCTCCAAATTTTGTAAATTCCAAAGTATGTTGTTTGTAAATTGCAATTGAGTCTTCTTCCAGGCCGAGTGTTTCTGTATCATAAAACCTCTCAGAACAGCTTTGAATGCGTCCCAAACTGTATTTAAAGAAGTTTCCCCATTAAGGTTAATTTCAAAAAAGTCTTTCATTAAAACCTGTAATTCCTTTTGTATCTTGTTGTCTTTTAAAAGTTTATCGTTCATTCGCCATCTAAATGCTTGTTTATTGTTCCAATCAAAGGTAACAGGATTGTGATCAGAAAAAGTTCTAGGTAAAATATGAATTTTACGTAGTTGCGTGAAAATTGATTTACTGGCCCATATCATATCGATTCTGGAGTGTGAATCATGTCTTGCTGAATAAAAGGTGTATTCTTTAGCTGTTGTATTCATTGTTCTCCAAATGTCTTGTAATTCTAATTCTGAAGTCATGGCAAAGAAAGTTTTAGGCAAGCATCCATCATTGATATCTTTTGCTTTTGATTTTTTGTCCAGAGATGGGAGAATAATTCCATTGAAGTCGCCCATCAATAAAATTTGGTCTTGTGCGTACTGGGTTATCAGGTCATGTAATTTTTCATAGAAGGATTTTTTCCCTTCATTGGGTGCATAGATTCCAACCACTATTGTCCTTTGTCCCAATATTTTAGTTCTGATAATTACAATTCTTCCTTCATTGTCTTTATATACTAGTTCTGGACAGAGACTGGGGTGGGCATAGATTACCACTCCCTTTGTTTTAGTTTTAGCAGAAGCAATAAATGCTTGTCCAAGCACCTGTTTCTCCAAGTATTTTTTATGCTTTGAAGCTATATGGGTTTCTTGTAGGCAAATTAGGGAGTATTTATATTTCTGTAGATATTTGAAGATTCTGGCCCTTTTAGTTTTCTCATTCAGTCCATTTACATTCCAAGAAATTGCTTTTGCCATAATGTAGTATTTTTTAGCAAAATAAAAAGTCTATAGTTTGGTACCACCTTCTGCACCCTGTACCTCTTCTTCTTCCTCTTCTTCTTCCTCCTTCTCTCCAGGTAATTCTTTAAGGTCCATTTTATATTTTCTCAAAAATTTCCCCACATCTGCTTGGGATAGAATTGTCGTTTTCACTTCCTTATAGGTGAAAGCCAAACCTTGTGGCATAATCCAACGGTATTTGATGCCATTAGCTTTCAGTATAGACACAAAGTCTTTGTAGTTATTCCTCTGTGAAAGTAGATGCCTTGGAATATCCTTCAGTAGTATAAGAGAGGAATCTCCTGCTGACACTGGATTTTCATAATGAATCTTCATAATCTTGTCTTTAACTCTGGTGTCATAGAACACTATCATCAAATCTCTTGGCTTAGATCTTCTCATTCTAGCAGGTAGTGGTATCCTGTATATTCTATTAATGGCTTGTTTTAATTCTTGTTCATCTATCTGAAATAAGTAGGCCAAATTTGGTATTGCAGATTCTTTATTATCTCCCATCATATCTGGAAAATTGCGTATACGAAGGTTGGTCTCTTTCACTCTCATCTCCATCATTGCCATTTGATTTTTTGCCGCCATCTGATCCGCTTGTATTGTTTCAATCTGTTTTTCTTGGCTTGTTAATTTTTTCTTTGTGTCCTTGTGCTCATCCATCACTTTCTTAATTGATACATCCATCGCTTGCATATCTGTCTTCATAACAATCATTTGAGTTTTTACTTCTTTCAAGTCTCCAGTGACCACATCCAACTTCTGATTAATAGCTTGGGATGCTTGACCAAGATTTGTCATCATAGAAGTCAACTGTGCCATCTGTGTAGACATCTGTTCAAACTGTTTATTTGTTGCCTCAGTTTGTTTAGTTAGCATATCCTGTAACTTTTTTTCCATGGTCGAGGTTTGTAAAGAGTCCCTTAGTTTAGTATAGGCAGGGCTGTAGTGAGCCAGAGCGGGGTCGAGACATTTACATTCAAAAAAAGCTGGTAAAATACATGTCCACCGACAGGGCCTTTAAGGTGCTGGTTAAAAGATGATAGTTCAAAGATCAGCCTAATAATTTTTTCGGGTTGAAAAGAGTCGAAATTGGCTTTAAAATTGCATTTTAAAGTTTTAAAATACCAGTGAGTTTTTTCGGTCGCTCTAGATCGGATTAATCAGGAAGTAAACAGGAAGTTACTAGTGCTGCAGACCTTCTATCGCCTCTTCTCGATGGTTATTCCTTCAGGAATGATTTGAAAGTAACTCGAGTGCGACGGATATTCAGTCCCGCGGCTGCTTCCTGTTGTTTTAGTTCCAATGATAGAGAGGGTGTTATAGAGAGTCTTCCGTTCCAGGCACTCCCTTACTGCAAACGTGGCAGGAATTCGCCGGAAAATCAGGAAGAGAAATCACCCTCCCCTTCCTTCGGACCTTCTCATTGGTGATAATTCTTGTCAGTCTAAAAGGTATCCTTCCGACTCTTTGTTATGGTTTAGGCTGATCGATCCGATAAGGCTCCTGTCGCTAATCCCGATGACTAACTCAGATCAAACTTTTTCAGTTCGGATTATGGAGGGGTGGGGGTCCCAGAAATATTCTTATCAGCCTCCCGTCTGTTCAAATTTCTAGTAAGTAGACGAAGAGTTCTTTTGTACTCACTTGGGTGTCAAGAGGTGAGGTTCTTTTCTTTATGTAGTCCTTATGTTGGTATTAAGGCGGTGGAGGGTAGAGCTTGCTGCCAAAGTTGCGTTTTGGCGATGTCCTTCCCTAGTGCCCTCGCAGGACCGGCGTCTAGGACTCCGAGGGGCTTAAAAAAGCCCCCTCAGAGTACCTAGGAGGTCAAACCGCGTTTGCGGGCTGCAGGGAGTTCCTGCTTTCCAACCCACTTGCAAGGGTCGGATTGGGGTATCTATGTACCCCAAAAATAACGCAGACTTGGATTTCTCCCAGGACAACCTGGGGAAATGGAGTGCTCTCTCCAACGGCACCACCGGAAGTCCTGCACACAGTTTCATTCCTGCTTTTCAAGGTAATGCGTACAGTTTCCCCCCAGCCCAAGTCAATTTGATCCTGGCTGAAATGGGGAATAAAGTGGGTTCAGGGACCATGCATTTTTGGCCTATGGTGGCAAAGCCCCAAGGGGCTTATCCAAAGATAGAAAACTAGCACTGCAGGGGGGAAAGGTTGTTCTCCCTCTAACTGCTTGTTATGCTGGTTTTCTATTTGCTGGAAGTTTTTAACACAGGGGATCATTCCAAACTGTGATTCTCCTTGAACCTCCATCTACAATCCATTCCACCATCTCAGATATCTGACTGCCACCTCATGTCTGCATGAGCCAGGCCTAAGTCCTGTAAATGCAAGGTCAATGAGTAGGGTTGCCAGCTCTGGGTTGGGAAATACCTGGATATTTGGGGGCGGAGCCTGAGGAGAGTGGGGTTTGGAGAGGAGAGGGACTTCAGTGCCATAGAGTTCAATGGCCAAAGCGGCCATTTTCTCCAAGGGAACTGATCTCTATCGGCTGGAGGTCAGTTGTAATAGCAGGAGATCTCCCGCTAGTACCTGGTTGGCAACCCTATCAATGAGGGAAAGAAAACAAATTTAAGTACCTCACAAATACTGAGTGTGTGTAGACTAACAGTGAGGTCAATGGACTTAGCAGATTGTACTGGATTGTACTGTGAATCATGGAAAAGGAAACGTGAGACATGCCCACTGGTCTCGCTCACAGATGTTTATATTCAACATAACTTTAACAGCAGGATCCCCAGTCATATGCACAGAGCCTATTTGCATACAGTTTGTATGTACAGAGGCTGTTTATGATATAGTGAATGTAGGTGGGCAAGGAGGCAAAATTAAACTCCCCCTATATGACCATTCATTCTACCAACATGTAATTTATGTAAAGAACTTAAGTTGCTGCATCCCCCCTTCTCCTTTCCTTCCACCACCTTCTAAAACATTCAGATTGTTTTTAAAAGTGGTTTTCTTTATTATTTTAACAAATAGTATTATTACTATAAACTAGTAAAAATAGTAAATTCATAGGTGGGACATCTATAAAATGTGTCTGTGTTACCTCACAGCCAAGTCATTTTTCCCAGAAACAACATATGGGTTATAAGTAGAGCTCTGATGAAATACACTCACTTCTTAGTGTAGTTCAGAGTCAAACTGGCCATATGAACAGTATCATTAAAGTAAAGGAATACACTCACTTGAAGAAGTGAGTTCTCTACAACAACAGAGTAACCAGACTGGAGTAACTCTGCATAGGATTGCAGTGTAAATTATAACCACCTGAAAGCCCTAATCCTTGTGACTAGCTACAACATTCTGCCTGAGTCTTGGGAAAGCAGGTGAAATGCACATCCACCAAAAGACCACTGGTGGCATTATTGAGCAGTGGTCTAACTTTAATGTATGAAGCCTACTTTCCCAGACTATTGTGCTTTTTGTGGGGAGGGTTTCCAAAGAGACACGGGAAACATGATAGATGTCATTTCCTATATCCCTAAAGGAGCTTTGCTTTCATGCTCTTCCAAATACCACTTAGAGGACTTTCTGTCAGGTGTTATTTCCCACTCATCATGTCGGTGAAGTAGATTCCATTTGCTCAACTATGCATTTCTCATTTGGCAGATTCTGCCCATTTATCACTTGGGAGTGCTCCAAGTTTTCTTCAGCATGGCATCCTCAGACTAGTCCAGCATCGGGTTTCACACAGTGATCATGAGCAAACCAGTTGCTCTGCACAAGGCCATTACTAAGGTTGCCAGGTCTGTCTTCATCACTGGCGGGAGGTTTTGGGGGCGAAGCCTGAGGAGGGTGAGGTTGGGGAGGGGAGGGACTTCAACGCCATAGAGTCATAAGAACATAAGAACATGCTGGATCAGACCAAGGTCCATCAAATCTAGCAGTCTGTTCACACAGTGGCCAAAGAGGCCATTTTGTCCAGGTGAACTGATCTATGTTGCCTGGAGATCAGTTGTAATAGCAGGAGATTTCCAGCTAGTACCTGGAGGTTGACAACCCTAGCTATTGCAGAGAGGGTGGCAGAACTGCCTCTCCTACCCACCGACAGGAGAGGCAGTTCTTCCACCTTCTCTGTATGCCACAGAGGCGGTGGCTGCCCTCCTGCCTTCCCCTGTTGTTTCCTCCTTGCACTGGATTCCAGAGGTTTACTGTCTCTAAATGTGGAAGTTAGTCACCAAGGCTAGTAACCATTGATTGACCTATCCTACATTAATCTATCTAATCCCTTTTTAAAGCATCTGATCTAGTGGTACATCCACTGGCAGTAAATTCAACAATGTGATTACTCATTGAATAAAGAAGGGTTTTCTTTTGTCCCTCCTCAGTCTATTGCCAGTCAACATCATTGGGTGTGCCCAAGTTCTAGTATTATGGGAGAGGGAGAAAAAGTTTTCTATATCCCATTAGGGTTGCCAGGTCCCCCCTCGCCACTGGCGGGGGATGGGTGGGTAGGGTGGCCAGATCCAGGTCGGGAAACTCCTGGAGATTTGGGGGTGGAGCCTGGGGAGGACAAGGACCTCAGTGGGGTGCAATGCACCCTCCAAAGCATCCATTTTCTCCAGGGAAACTGATCTCTGTAGTCTGGAGATGAGCTGAAATCCCAGGGGATCCACAGGTTCCACCTGGAGGTTGGCATCCCTACAGCCCAGTGTGGTATAGTGATTAAGAGTGGTGGACTTTAATCTGGAGAACTGGGTTAGATTCCTCACTCCTCCACATGAGCGGTGGACTCTAATCTATTGAATTGGGTTAGTTTCCCCACTCCTCCACATGAAGCCATCTGGGTGACCTTGGGCTAGTCATAGGGTGAAAACGCTTGGTCTCTTTAGCCTGCTTTATTCCCTGTTTCAGCCAGGATTCAGCCAGGATCGAACTCACATTTGGCGAAACGCATGTGTTCGATCCTGGCTGAATCCTGGCTGAAACAGGGAATAAAGGAGGCTAAAGCGACCATGCGTTTTCGCCCATAGTTCTCTTAGAGCTCACTCAGCCCCACCTA
The DNA here is from genome assembly GCF_029931775.1 of Euleptes europaea. Classification (NCBI taxonomy): domain Eukaryota; kingdom Metazoa; phylum Chordata; class Lepidosauria; order Squamata; family Sphaerodactylidae; genus Euleptes; species Euleptes europaea. Next base: position 74,544,885 of record NC_079313.1, read on the forward strand.
CCTCATGAGGTGTCTGTTGTGGGGAGAGGAAGGGAAGGTGATTGTCGACCGGTGTGATTCTCCTTAAAAGGTTGAGAAAATCGGCATATAAACACCAACTAACTTCCCTCCACTGCAAGAACTGTCCCTTTATTCCTACTCTCTACTTTCTGTCATTTAACCGATTATATCCCATGACTACTAAGCATACTCATGAGTCTTTCATAAGGCACCTTGTCAGAATATGTATATGCTCATTTCAGTAAACTCATTCATTTATTTACTACTTTTCTATGAAGTAATCAAAACAATTAAAATAAAATAAAAACAAAATATAAAAAACTGCTAGAAGCATTGTAGTCCTCATGGGAAGCCCCTTTTACTTATTTTATTCATTTTGTTTTAGATCACAACAAAATAATCATAACAAAATTTCAATGCAAAATAAGTAAATCCATAAAAATATAAAGATATATGAGAAATTATAACAAAAAGAAAAATAACAAATTCTAATATACATAAATATACCAAAATAAGGGACCATTTTCTATCCTTTTATATGCAGCTAACTATAAATGCACAATAAAATGTCTGTCCTCACATTTTCTTCAAGTTCATTTTATTCCAGTATTCAATAAATACCTCCATCTTTTCACATCTTTTTGTGCGAGAGATCTGTTTTCTTAATTGTCTGTACTTGGTAATTTTGTCCATCAGCATACTAAACCATCATTTTCTAAGCCAAAGTTCCATTGAAGGTACTATTTCTTTGCATCCAAGTACTTTGATAAAAGCATTCTTACTGCCACAATCAAATTTCTCAACAAATATCCATATTTCTTTTCCAAGTTATTCTATATCTGCCAAAACAAAATCAGCATTAGATTGCAAATTACCTCATTTTTCAATATCTTGCGGATGATGTCACAAATCTCCTGCCAGTACCTTATTATAACTTTGGCCTTTTTGTTGACTTGGTGGAAAGGCTTTTCTTTCTTTTTTTGCCCCACATTCATTTTCTGCTCTTTTGCAAACTGTGCAGTTTCACATGCATTATTAACCAAGTCTCTGTGACCTGCACTAGGTATTTTAATATCACATGTATAAACAATCAAGCAAATTCCAAAATATGATGAAGATGTCAAATTGTGCAACATGTACTGCATTTGTACAGTGGCAAATTTAAAATGCACTGCCTGCCCCCCTACCACCCACCCACCCACATTTTCACTCTATCCTCGCTTGGATATGTATAATTTATTTGAAAAGACATTTTGTGTGGCTGGGAGGTGGGAATTCCCTCCTTTAATCAGAATCTAAATGGGAAAAGCTGGGCTGCACTTGAAGAGCCATTTCAGAAAAGTGGGCATGAATGGTCTGCTTTGTGTCCATAGCTTTGATAGATCAGTTTCTACACTGATAGGCTTGTTAATCTTTCCAGTGTTGCTTTTTCAAAAAAGACAAACAGAATGGATAAATGCAGAAGGCCAACCACATCCCCTCCCATAGGAAGTCTCGCCACATGGGCAATTCTTCCAGTTAAAGAAAACAGCAAACTTTATTTACAGGGTAAATCATTTTGACTTATCTTGCAAGGGTTGCTCATAGCTGAGTGACAGTTTCCCCCTGTTGCACAGTAAATGGCTGACTGGGAAAATGTTTTCTTTCCCACCATGTAGAAACAACCAACCAAAAGGGGAGGAGAAGGGGCGACCTACCTTTTTATAATACACTGTTAATGTGCTCCAAACTGACAATTATAAAGACCTGTGTTTGCCACTCCAGGCAGGCAACCCATTGCAAGAAATCTGAAGCTCTACAGGGATTTCTAGCTAAGTACATTGACTAGACGTTAGATCTTTCCATTTTAAAGAGTACAGGACCCTTTAAGGCTATTGCCCATGAAATTGTGTTCCTCCATTAAAAGCAAAACACACACAGCTATTATACACAGGATTCTTTCCACAACCACATCGAGTAGGGTCAGTTTTTAGTTTAAAAAATTGTTATAGGGAGTGAGAGATTATTAAATATCCCAAAATACCAGACCAGATACATATATTTCCATACATACAAATATGTTGGCTGCTTAATCCATCATATCCATTAAAAATAGTGTACCGGTAACCTGAATCTAGGTTGACTAGGGACTTGTTCCATTAAAACTTTATTTTTAATGCCAGGGCGCAGTCCAGAGCATATGAAGCCAGCATTCACATTAGAAGGATATGGCGAATACAGTATTTCTCTTCCTACCCACCCACCCGCTGGTAAGTAGCACTGCTGCTAATCAGACAGAGGGAAACATCTTGCTTGTATCTCCTGGCATATGGGCAAAATGTGCTGCAGACTGAAGGGCAAGATGGAGGTAAGGGACACATTTGGTTCCCCCCGCCATACAATAGGCAGCAAAATGTATGAACTGCAACCAGTAACACAAAAGAGAAAGAAGAAGACCGGAACCAGCCCGATAAGATGCAAAGATCAGTGATGAGGATGGATCTGATATTTTTTTTAAGCTGTGGAGAAGGGAAAATACTGCAATCTCTGGAACATAACAAAGAAAGGCATGGGAGAAAGCAGGGTTTAGCCTGTACACTCCATTTTGTTTCAGAATAGGACCTTACCCTCTACTTTAGACGTGAACAGGTAGACATATACATGAGGATCCCCTTATTATTCTGTATTATTCATGCCCACTACTTTCTTACTTGAGCTACCAAACCCGTCTGTGTGCTCACTGTGAGAATTCTGATGTCGTATAAATAAGGACAGTTTCTCGTGTCTGCCTGAAATTTGATTGGCCGGGAGGAGCCCTTTGGAGAAAGGGTACAAACTCAGTTGGAAGGGGGGGAACATATGGAAACTGTAAATGAATTTTCCCTTGAAACCAATGGAAACTAATAATGAATTTAATAAAGATAATAAGCGTGTGATATTGAGGACAAAGAAAAAATTAAAAGTGAAAATGAGTACAGCTGAGTATGGTTGCCAGCTATGGGTTGGGAAATACCTGGAGATTTTGGGGGTGGAGCCTGAGGAAGGCTGGGTTTGGGGAGGGGAGGGACCTCAGTGGTGTTTAATACCATAGAGTCCACCTTCCAAGGCAGCCATTTTCTCCAGGTGAACTGATCTCTGTTGCCTGGAGATAAATTGTAATCCCAGGAGATCTCCAGCCACCACCTGGAGGTTGGCAACACTACAGCTGAGACATATCGCTGGCTTTGTAACTTTAATATGTATGGTTGCCAACCTCCAGGTAATAGCTGGAGATCTCCTGGTAATACAACTGATCTCCAGCCGATAGAGAGCAGTGCACCTGGAGAAAATGGCCACTTTGGCAATTGGACTGTATGGCATTGAAGTCCCTCCCCTCCCCAAACCCGCCCTCCTCAGGATCTACCCTAAAAACCTCCTGCCAGTGGAGAAGAAGGACCTGACAACCCTATTAATATGCATCACTGTCTGCATTGTTGCTCTAGTAACATATTGGGAAGACACTTTCCACCTTTACTACAAGTAAGGTTGCCAGGTCCCTCTTCTCCGCCGGCAGGAGATTTTTAGGGTGGAGCCTGAGGAGGGTGAAGTTTGGGGAGGGGAGGGACTTCAATGCCATAGAATCAAATTGCCAAAGCGACCATTTTCTTCAGGTGAACTGATCTCTATCGGCTGGAGATCAGTTATAGTAGCAGGAGATCTCCAGCTAGTACCTGGCGGTTGGCAACCCTAACTACAAGTTCCCAAATTAAAAGATCATCCCACTAATGTACAGATCCTCCTCATTAGAGTTCCTCCTCTAACGGCAATGGAGCTGTGCTATACTCATTCGATAGAGCTGCACAACATTTATAACAAATGTGTATTTGAATTCAACTTCTCATTCAAACAAATGTTTCCAAAAACAGTTTTCAAATCTGAAACCACATGTTCTGATTTATAAAGTGCAGGTCAAACATATAGGTGATAATGTGCTTTTCTGTGTTTTTTGCAGAGATTTCACCTCTAGCCAGGTATGTGCACAAGCAATTTTTTAAAAGCCTAATGGAGTTCCCATAATCTCATAATAATAAAATAACAGAATGAAATTTGACACACAGGCCTTTCCTACAGGCCTTACCCTCTACAGGTAAGAAAATAAACTGGAATCCTGTTTGATTTTTTAAATGTTTCTGCTTTGACCAGTAATGGTGTGATTTATATTAATAGTCAATACTGCAAGGACTTTGCTCGTTAAAGTTGTTAGAAGTTGCAAGGTTTATTGTCACATTTAGTTGGATTATGAAGAATTACAGAAGCATGCTGGTACTAATTAAATGTGTTCAATGGAAAAGTATTTTAAGAACATTTCCACTTCCATTTTTTTTCTATATTGCTTTTTTGCAATAGTCACTCAAAGGCCTATACACACGGCAAATTTCTAGACACTGGCTGTGATCCAGAAAAAAGCTATGCAAGTGTAGGGTTGCCAACCTCCAGGTACTAGCTGGTGATCTGCTATTACAACTGATCTCCAGCCAATAGAGATCAGTGCACCTGGAGAAAATGGCCACTTTGGCCATTGGTCATTGGCATTAAAGTCCCTCCCCTCCCCAAACCTCGCCCTCCTCAGGCTCCGCCCCAAAAAACCTCCCAACGATGGCGAAGAGGGACCTGGCAACCCTATGCAGGTGTAGGAGACAATCAGCCATCTAGCTGGCTTCATCAGCTTTTGGTTCAACAGTTCTCACTGTCAAAGAGGCAGGCTAAAGTTCAGTTATCACAGAGATTTGTTTCTTTAGCAGTGGAACCACTGCAACAGAAAGCAGGCCTAAATCTGCCTGTGAACATAGTTCTCCACTGAGTTCACCTATTTTGCCTTTGGATGGCATTATGAACACAATTCAAGATCATTGCATCCAGCAGGCTTCTTTCTCAAGGAATGTACCTTTGCCAATCGGATGGCTAGATATATCTTAATAGTCCTGGGGATTGTGGAGAGAGACTAGCATTCATTCTTCCCGTACCCAAACAGATGTCTGGGACTGTCAAAACTGAATGCAAAACCATCTGTTAGAGGAGGTATACAAGGAGTTGATCCAATAAGGATGTCCCAGTCAACAATCCCAAAAGCTTTAATCCTGAAGATTCCTGAGTGTTCATCTATTTCAGACAAATCAACAGAGTCTTCTATAGCCTTAAAAACTAACAATTTTATCATGTGGCATAAAATTTTCATGAGCCAGAGTATCAGATGCATGAAGTGGGACACATCTGAAAGTCTGAAGTATATGTAGGTACAAAGTGATACATGTGAAGGGTGATAAAATGAGAAGACCGAGCAACAGGAAATAGGTATGTCGTATTACTATGTAGAGCACATATGAAAATAAGATCAAAACAATATGTATTGCTTGACCCTCTCATTTTGCAGTTGCATGTCCCCTCTCCCCCATTCTTCTCCTTGTATCAATGTATACATAGATCTACCACTGTCTCTTCACACTTCTGATTAAGTGAGCTCTGGCTCATGGAAGCTTATGCCAAAATACATTTGCTAGCCCTTAAGGCCACAAGATTCTTTTTGTTCCATCCAGCATTGCAGGGTACCCAAAAGGTTGGGCGAAATAAAATCCAATTAAACAATGAGACATATTTATTATAAAGCGCTCATGCAAATATATCTTATAATAAAAGCAAAGACATCATTAGCCCTTATGGCAGCAAATACAGAGTTGATTATATTGTCGAAGGCTTTCACGGTCAGAGTTCATTGGTTCTTGTAGGTTATCCAGGCTGTGTAACCATGGTCTTGGTATTTTCTTTCCTGACGTTTCGCCCGCAGCTGTGGCAGGCATCTTCAGAGGAGTAACACTGAAGGACAGTGTCTCTCAGTGTCAAGTGTGTAGGAAGAGTAATATATAGTCAGAAGGGGGTTGGGTTTGAGCTACGCTCAAACTATATATTACTCTTCCTACACACTTGACACTGAGAGAGACTGTCCTTCAGTGTTACTCCTCTGAAGATGCCTGCCACAGCTGCGGGCGAAACATCAGGAAAGAAAATACCAAGACCACGGTTACACAGCCCGGATAACCTACAAGAACCACAGAGTTGATTATCTAAAACCAAATGCCAAATCCACTTTTCCCGTGCAGATTTCATCCAGCAAGGGGATTATTGATGCTGCATAAGGATACTTGTGCTTGTGTCAGAGTTCAACTTTTGACTTTCACTAGTAAGACTAGAGTTGCCAGCTCCAGGCTGGGAAATACTGGGAGATTTTGGGGGTGGAGCCTGAGGATGGCAGGGTTTGGGGAGGGACTTCAACGTCAAAGAGTCCAATTGCCAAAGCGGCCATTTTCCCCAGAGGAACTGATCTCTGTCACCTGGAGATCAGCAGTAATAGCAGGAGATCTCCAGCCATAGGGTTGTCAACCTCCAGGTACCAGCTGGAGAACGCCTGCTATTACAGCTGATCTCCAGCCGATAGAGATCAGTTCCCCTGGAAAAAATGGCCATTTTGGCCATTGGACTCTATAGCATTGAAGTCCCTCCCCTCCCCAAACCCCGCCCTCCTCAGGCTCCTCCCCAAAAACTGCCCGCCGGTGGTGAAGAGGGACCTGGCAACCCTATCCAGCCACCACCTGGAGGCTGGCAACCCTAAGTAAGACATTCAGTTGAAATAAATGCAGTATTGGTTCTCATTTTCCCCCCTCAAATATTTACTAGTCTTAAATGCTTGTCAGCCAGTCAAAGGAAGTTATAGCCAAAGAAATGCATTTAGGAGCATGAACAATATAGACTGTTTATAATTCATTGGTCACTTTTGAGTGAAAAAAACGGCCTCTGTATGGCTTATCAAATGGAAGAATGCCTTAAGACTACTGTCCTAACAGCCTCTGATGGAATAGGAGCCTATTAAATGGTCAAGGAATCTGTACTTCCTGGCTTTTCAAAGGTGGTGAAAGTAAAGGATATTCTCAGCAGACTAGATTAAGATGGTATTTAATATTGTACTACATTACTGAATAGTTTAAAAAAATGCATGACATAGCTGAATAGCCTACAGATACATTTGTTTGACTGCTCTAATCCTTTTCCCTTTATAAAAGCGCCCTGGGCTCCATTTTTTAAATAATTTATTCCCTTTATAGAGATGCCATTATACTTCCCAGGTTTAAGATTAAATCATTCCTTAATTGTTTTTCAGAGTGGTTAAGCACAAGTGTACGGAACTGAGCCCCGACTGGAATCAGCCTTTGTGTGATCTTACTTTTCAACCCAGGTCTTCTGCTGTTGGTGGGTTTCAAAAGAAACAGGGCCCAAAGGAATTTGCATTCAACTCAGGACTGCAGCTCCAACCTAGACATGCACTATTAGGTTCTGATGGGGCACTAGCTTGAACTGCTGTTTCAGTTGCGGCTGTCAGACGCACACACACTCACCACAGTAAAACATGCTTTGTGGGCTGCATCATTCCAAGAGTAGTTGGCGAGAGTCTATACAGAAACCACTCAGCCTTAGCAAAGACAAATATACACTGTAACTGGCTGTGTGCTGGCTACCCTGGGTAAACTCCATGGAAAAACAGTCCTTATGTGGATGTTAATTCCCTTCCTAACCTCTTCCTTTTGTTGAAATATTAAACAAAAATAGCTTCTCTTTATGTCTGAGCCAGTAGGAGCATATTCATTGCCAATGGAATTCTACAGACATGAATCAGGTGATGGAAAGATCAGGTTAGCCTAAGGCTGAGTCTGCACTAGCAGAACTCCCTCACAATCCTTAATGTTTTCTTTCTTAAAGCTTGGTCCTTTGTTTACCATGTGCAGCATGCTTCATGCACCTAGCACTATGCATCCTCTGTGTGTGTGCATGTGTGTGTGCGCGCGCGCTTGTGTATTTGCACTCAAGTTGCAGCCGACTTAATGGCAATACCGGAGGTTTTTCAAGGCAAGAGACATTCAGAGGTATTTCACTATTGCCTGCCTCTGTAGCAACCCTGGTATTCCTCGGCAGTCTCCCATCCAAATACTAATGGTATTCCTCAGCGGCCTCCCATCCAAATACTAAGCTGGGCTGACCCTGCCTAGCTTCCAAGATCTGATGAGGTTGGGCTAGCCTTACATATGGGCTTTTCCTTCAGAGCATTTCTCCCCATTTGGAGAGAAGGTTAGTTGTCTGCAAACTGCATGTATCATATTTGCATGCATCCTTAGAGAACCAGCATGGTGTAGTAGTTAAGAGTGGTGGACTCTAATCTAGTGAACCAGGTTTGATTCCGCTCTCCTCCACATGAGCGGTGGACTCTAATCTGGTGAACCGGGTTGATTTCCCCACTCCTACACATGAAGCCTGCTGGGTGACCTTGGGCTAGTCACAGATCTCTCCAAACTCAGCCCCACCTACCTCTCAAGGTGTCTGTTGTGAGAAGAGGAAGGGAAGGTGATTGTAAGCCGCTTTTTTGATTCCTTAAAAGTAGAGAAAATCAGGGTATAAAAACCAACCCTTCTATATTGCTAATTTCCAAAGGTGTGCAACATCTGGAAAAATTAAGATGGTCTCTAAATTATTACATGTGACATTACACTCATAGTATAATCAAACTATGCCTATTTCTGTATGAGTCCCAGTGCCATGAAGATCCACAGGAACAGTTGTTGAAAGATCAGATTTTAGTGCAGTAGTACCTTAGAGACCATCATGATTTTCAGGGTATAATCTCACCAAATAATATGCCAAAATATATAATGAACTATTTAGGTATATGGTGACAGCGGCAAGAGTGGTGTATGCAAGAAAGTGGAAAGCAGAGGACTACCCAGATGTAACTGAACAGACAAATTAGAAGAATATGCAACTATGGCTAAATTAACATCTTTAGTGCATACAAATCAATCTCTTAATTTTATGAAAAATGGAAACTATTCTTAATTATATAGCCAGTAATAAAAGAAATAGAATGTAAGAATTTAAGCAATAAATGTATTATTAGATATGCAAATATAATTAGAAAGTAGAAAGCTGTAAGTCAAAGAAGGTGATAATTGGATTGTAATCAAAGTAAGTTCCAATATATTATCACAATTTGTATGTATATATTTGTTTAGTTTGAAAAATAAAATATTTTAAAAAAAAGATTTTCGGGGTATAATCTTTCGAGAGTCAAAGCTCCCTCCAAGTCAAAGCTTTGACTCTCAAAAGCTTATATCCCAAACTTCTTGTTGGTCTTTAAAGTTTTGCTGGACCTGCATCTCGCTCTTCTGCTGCAGACCAACAAAGCTGCCCTCTGAAACTATCTTGTTAAAATCGTGTTTTCTAAAGTGCTTCTTTGTGAAACAACACATTAGCCTTGCCCTAGAGCCCGCTTGGCTCATTGAACTGTATTTGGAACACATGTTCCTACCAAGAAACTAAAATTTGAAAGTGGGGAACTTTGAGGGCAGATAAATGGGAACTTCCCAGAATGAAGTATGGGAGCTACTGAACTCTGTGAGTTTCATGGAAGATGCATTTTATGTGTCATATTAGACTGCATGCCAATCAATTACAGCATGGCCTACATAAACACATCATGCACATTTTGACAAGGAGCTGGGGTGAAGCAGGGTGTCAGGGTAAAACAGAGGATAATAAAAAAAAACGCTTTAGATTTATTTCTCTAAATTGGAAACTTCATGCTTACACCTGACTAAATCATCAGCCTGAAACTTTAGCTTGACTCCCACAGAAAAAGTCTGAAACTTTACCCCATCTTTGTTTAACAGAGGCCAATCAAGGCAGCCTAATGAATTCTGCAGATGGCAAAGCCCAGGCCCCATTTGGCTGTGTCAATTCTATTGGGCTTTATCAGGCTTGTCTTCGAATATACCCATCTCATTCGTGAAGTCCTCTTGGAGGAACTGAAAGGTCTGACTCGCACAGATATTTTTTCTCCTTTCAGCCTGGCAGTAACTATGCAACTGCAGCGTCTTGCTTGTCAAAGCTTCATGGGGAACTGCGGACATGGTGTTTGTTATTCTACATTAGCTGCGGCCTTCATAAATTCTGACAAATATTAAACAGGCATGGCAGGTGGTCAACAAATGGGCTGGGTAGACAGCAGATCACTCTTCTGGAAGCTGCAGCACACCCTCTCGAAACTCCATCACCGGGCCTCGTCTTATTTTTGTCAGGATAATCCCAATTGTCATTTTACCAAGAGTCAGCAATTCTCCTAGTGAAGTGCAAGTTGTCTTTTTTTTTTCCCCTCCTGTCTCTTTAAAGTGTACCATAAGGAGCTGGTTAAAACACAATAAATCAACAGTGAAATGTGGGTAACAACCTTCTCTGTAAAATCAACATGAATTGCATTCCTGCCGGGAGTCTTCTGACAGCCCTGTTGAAGCCTTAGTACTCGCAGCCAGATTTCTACAGGCAGCAGGGAGTATCTCCCCCCCCCCTTTTTTTTTCTCTTTTTCTTTCTCCCTTCCTTTTGTATGCTGTTTTGCTATGCTTGAAAATCAGTAAGCGGGGCCTTGACCCTGCCATGACTTTTAGGTATCATTCACAAGTCTTTTGAATCTCTTTCACTCTCTTTTCAAACCCACACAAAACGTTCTGCCGGGGGAAAAACAATCCTGCTTCAAGATGTGTTAAACTTGTTTGCAAGAATATTCCCTGACAGGCAAAATCAAATTAAAAGATGAATGTGTGGAGTGTGTAGAGCTTGGAGCTCTGGAGACTGCAGAAAATGTAAGGGAGTTGGGGTTAGCTGAGGTAGAAGTGAAGCAGGAAATACCTCAAAAGAAACCATCTGGTGCAAGAAGGTGCTAGAGATTAATTTGTGAAATTTTATTCATGTAAAAATAATTAATAAACAACACTGTTTCCCAATTTATTTATTTATTGGTTGTGCTTTAATTTTTCCCTTCCGGCTCGTGTTTTCAAGCACTGGACTGTTTTGTGAAGTCCTTTTCGTGCCACAGGTTTTCCCTTCAACCGACTCTTCGGGCTGTCTAAATTGGGTGATTAAAATTTCGGACGGCCTCCAGTTTCCCCTCAGGACTGTATTTAATATCTGTAAAACTGCCACTTTGTCTTGCCAAGGTAAACATCATCTCATTCAGTTCAAAGGTGAGCAGGCTTAAATGTTTCCCTTTGCCTGAAAGGAATCTGTCTTGGGACTCTGCACACCAGGCCTGAGGGAGGCGAGGGAGCGGACCAGCTCCACAGCATGGTGGCCAGCGCTGCATCTGTGTACACAATGCTCACTTCTCCCACACAAATACTAAAAAATTCTCATTAAAAATTATTGCTATGTCAACATGTGGGGCCACCAGCCCCTGGTCTGGAAAAGAAGTTCTGGGGTTGGATGGGTGGGTGTTCCCCCCCCCTTTCCTTTTTGTTCCTTCTCAGGGAAAGCAGCTCAGTAGGAGGGAAGAAAAAGGGATGTAAGACTAAAGTCATCTGCTACCAACTGTGGGTCTCGCCTTCTTCACGCAGCATAGTACTCCACTCCACTTAATTAATTATACTTATTTATTTACTTTGAAAGGTTGTGCCCCCAGACAGCTCCAAATTCACTGAAAGGCAAGGAAATCAATATCAAAACTCATGTCGAAGACCCAACAGAAATCAAAAATACAGGCAAATTGTAAAATATCCAATGTAGTCAGAAGGAACTGAACTCAGGGACTGTCAGATGTCCTCCAAAAGAGGGCAGTTTTAAATATGCGCAAGGACAGCTGCGACCTAATTGGCTTCTCTGCACAGAAGATTTCAGAGTATTGGTGCTGCTGCTGAAAATGCCCTGCACCACACGAAGGGTTGCCAACCTCCAGGTACTAGCTGGAGATCTGCTATTACAACTGATCTCCAGCTGATAGAGATCAGTTCACCTGGAGAAAATGGCAGCTTTGGCCACTCAACTCTATGGCATTGAAGTCCCTCCCCTCCCCAAACCCCGCCTTCCTCAGGCTCCACCCCCAAAAACCTCCCACCAGTAGTGGGAGGGATAAAATGTGTTGAAATTTTTCACTTGGCACCTTTGGTCCAATCAGATACCTAACCCTACACAAATTATCTTGTCTCTCACCTTGACTATGAGAAGGATGTATGCAATAAGACCATGTCCTGAAATAACTGGTATCACCAAGAAAACTAAGCTTAGCTTGCAGACATACTGAGCCAAACTCCACCATATGTTTTTTTTTTTACCCAATTCGCTTTCCATAGAACCGCACAAAGCTGCTAGTAATGTCATATTAAAGGTCTTTAGGGGCCCAATTCAGCTCAGGACTGCCCTCCTGTACCATGGTCTCAAGCCAAATCAGGCCCCTGTGAACTTTTAAAACAACCTTCCCCACAGCTGCTGTGTGGCTGCGGGGAAAGCTGGTTGGGTCCAAGGGGGAAAAACATATTGGATAGCCTGGGCCTGAGTGTGTACAACCATGTCCAGTTAGTTCCTGCCCTCTTTGCCATGACCAGTAGACTACATTACAAAATTAACATTTTAAAATTAAAATTATGGTCCTTTTGACAGAGAGAAGGAGGAGGAGGGTTTTTATATGCCAGCTTTCTCTACCACTTAAGGAAGAATCAAACCAGCTTACAATCACCTTCCCTTCCCCTCCCCACAACAGACACACTTTGAGGTAGGTGGGACTAAGAGAGCTCTAAGAGAGCTGTGACTAGCTCAAGGTTACCCAGCTGGCTGAGTCCATTTTAAGAAGTCTATTCCAGGGATGACTTGAAGGAAGGAGCTCTCACACTTGGACTCCATCTTAATGGTTAGCACGTGGAGCTAACAAAGGGCAAACAGCCCAGACAAAGACTCAAGGTAATGGATGACTGATAGAACATTGTAATTTTAAGAGTAAAGAGCCTGCCCTAGAATAACACCAGTCAGGGTATGTTTAGCGAAGGACAGAGGATTGTGTATATGCACTTTTACTGTGTAATCTTGCTTGATCCATTGCTGTGCAAGAGTATGTGTGTGGACTTTTTCCTCATAAATACATTTATTATTATTTTGAATGCTGGAAGTTTTTTCTCTGTAACCACAATAAACCCCACTCAAACAAGTTATTCAAAGGATACCAGGGGAAGGAAGGTAGTTGGTCACTAAATCACTAGACACCTGGGAGTGTACAAGTGAGGTAAGCCATCCCTGTGAAGCCTAATCAGAGAAAAAGCAGGAGGCAAGGGGACTAGGTGGAGCCTGTAAATGGCAATGCAAATGGAATTATAGGAGTGCTGGCCCTCGTAGCGGGAAATACTCTAATCAACCAACTGGTGGCAGTGTAATGCCCAGAGAGAAGCAAGGAACCCCTCTGGCAGTTGGGCGGATCTGGAGAGTGGTTCTCTGCTGGGCAGAGACCCAGAACAACCACTGAGTGTCTTGACCTGAAGCAGCACTGTGTTTACGCATCAATGACATGTTCTGATACATCCTATCCTATGTGGAACCTCTAACCCTAGAAGTATCTTTGTGTTCCACTCCCCAAGCTCTGATGTAGTACTCCATTCATTGAGCGAGCATAATATCCAGGAATATTTTAGGACTGTAAAGTAAACTTCCATTTCACATATTTTCCCAGAGTGATATTCCTTTTTAAAAAAAATCATTTTCTCATACTTAATGGAATACAGTTGAATGTTTTCTCTAGTTTTTTTTTTTTAATCAACTATTCAAAGGCACATTACTATGCCAGAGCTAAGGGGTGGGAAGGGCTGTGAAGCTTGGGAAAGGTGAAGGAGAATGTTCAGGGCAGAGAATAGTAGCTGCCTACACTTAGAGTTATCGCGAAAGATAGCTTGATGGTGGGAGGTCAGCCAAAGCTACAAAACATTGGCATCATTAAATGTTCTTTTTATCCATTGCACCCTGTTCCATGATGCTGTGAGCTCATTCCAGGTAACATGAAATGTAGCTGATTCTAATGAACTTGATGTAATATAATATATCAATAAGTTACAAAAAAATCAATAACTTTCTTTGAGGTCAGGAACTCACACACAGAGTCAAATTCAAACAGTGTGATATTTAATCCAAATTATTGGCCTTTGCAACAGCTGGGTTTATGCCTCTAATACCTTTTTAAGTGCCTCTTTTAACAGTGAATTTAGTGTGCCTTTTATTAGCAAACATTAAATGTATATAAACTTTACAAACACAGAAATAAATATTTATGTCTCTAACCCACATGTAGACCATTGTTTTCATATGCTAGGGAACAGAATTGAATGTTTGAATGTAATAAAACATGCCCCAAAAATCTTAAATTACAATATTAATCTTTCAACACATACATCTATGATCAAGTCCCAAAGGAAAGACCACTGTACTTAATAAAGATTCCTGTCTCCCTTCTATACCCTCAGTCTCCTGTACTGCAGGAAACACTGGGACAACCCAGTGTGGAAAGCCCACAGATCTCCAATTCAATACTTCAGCCTCTGTCTACACATATTCTATAGATCCAGAGCATGTACAATGCCACATTCTTCTATAGGCCTATATTGCTTCCACATGATTATCTTTAAATTTTATAATCCCTATTATTCCTTGTAATAGTCTATGATGCTACACAACCAGTTCAGTTAACATCTTGAACAGCTCACCAAACATTCCTTCTACATGCCAAGAGATTCATGGCAAAACAAACAGCAGACTATTCTAATGTCACAGCTGTCACCGAAAATGTCTGAGATCAGGCAGTAACAGTCTTCACCATCCAGCAAGAAATGATGATAAGAAAGCCTTGCTGAGAGGAGCATAGGAGATACATGAGTTCATATTGGGAGAAATGCTCTTTCTGACCTAAGCCATAACTGGCTTTAAAGTTGAAAAACAGCACTCTAAATTAGGCACAGAGGAAAAAGCCAATACACATAGGAACTTTAAGCATAGGAACTTTATATGCATGATGATTTTCCCCAGTCAAAACATAGTCAGCATGTTTTGGACTAGTTGTGGCTTCCAGGTGATCTTCAAGGGCAGCCCAACACAAAACATGTCATAACAATCTACTCTTGAAGCTAAGGATCATCTTGATTGGGACAGCTTACTGCAATAAAGGTATATACATAAATATACAGATAGAGATATATAGCTGGGGTGGGAGCATTTTATTTTTGCAACTGCCCTAATGTTTTTCTAACCAAAGAACAAGCTTTGAAAGGACACCCAAACCCTTCACTGAGGGATGGGGAACCTCAGGCCCGGGGGCCTTATGTGGCCCCAGAGGACATTTTTTGTGGCCCTTGGGAGCTCCGGGGCTCCGCCATGGAGGCATGGAATGGGGGGCCCTCCCTGAGGGTATTCCTGGGGCCACGGCTTGCAGGGGGCTGTGGTGCCCTTTGGACCTCCTCTCGCCGACTGACGGCTGTTGGTCGGCTAGAGGAGGGGGAGGAATGCTTCCCCCAAGGTTGCCCCCTATAGCCACAGCGTGCAGGAATGCCGGGGCACACTGTAAGCCCCTCTTGCTGCCTGTCGGCTGTTGAGCAGTGAGGGGGGGGAGAGGCCCACGGCTCCTGGCGGCACAGCATGCAACAGGAGCTGATCGGGCTTCAGGGGGCCTTTTGTGGACTCTGGGGTGGGAAGGGCATGGAGCCTGGGGCCAGGTTGCATGGGGCCAGCGTGTGTGTGTGGGGGAAGGCTTTTCTCTCTCCCTCTCTTTCTGTCTCTTTCTTTGTCTGTCTCCCTCAGTCCTTTTCTTTCTCTCCCTCTTTCCATTTCTTTCTCCCTCTCTCCCTTTTCCTCTTTCTTTGTTTTCCTTCCTTCCTCCCTTGCCGATCGACCGCGGGCTGCGCCTCCCTGGCGCCTCGTTTGCTCGGGCCCACCACTGGCTGCCCTCCCGCCTGGGAGGGGGGGAGGCCTGGGGGAGCCCTCCAGGCCTTCCCTGCAAGACCTCCACTGGGGTTGCCAACCTCCAGGTGGTGGCCAGAGACCTGGCAACCCTAGCCTCTCCCCCCCCACTGGGCGATCTACACCTGGTATGGCTCCCGAATGATGTTATAAATGTGCAAATGGCCCTTGGCAGGAAAAAGGTTCCCCACCCCTGTTCTAGAGGCTTGCTTATAGAAGAAGAAGAAGAAGAAGAAGAAGAAGAAGAAGAAGAAGAAGAAGAAGAAGAAGAAGAAGAAGAAGAAGAAGAAGAAGAAGAAGAAGAAGAAGAGAGAGGAGGAGGAGGAGGAGGAGGAGGAGGAGGAGGAGGAGGAGGAGGAGGAGGAGGAGGAGGAGGAGGAGGAGGAGGAGTTGGTTTTGATATGCCGACTTTCTCCACCACTTAAGGAAGACTCAGCTCGGCTTACAATCACCTTCCCGTCCCCTCCCCACAACAGACACCCTGTGAGGTAGGTGGGGCTGAGAGAGCTCTAAGAAAGCTGTGACTAGCCCAAGGTCACCCAGCTGGCTTCATGTGTAGGAGTGGGGAAACAAATCCAGTTCACCAGATTAGCCTCCACCGCTCATGTGGAGGAGTGGGGAGTCAAGCCCGGTTCTCCAGATTAGAGTCCACCGCTCCAAACCACTGCTCTTAACCACTACACCATGCCGGCTGGCTCTCCCATCCATATACACTACGCAGGCTCTCCCACCCACATACTGATGTCACTGATATTGATCTGCATACTGATGACCCTAGTCTAAAGCACTGGATGATTTCAGTAAGTGGTCTCACATAAATATTGAACAAAAATACTGAAACCTGTGAAACTCCATAGGAAACATCCCACCAAGCACCTTCGGGGCTGTGGCTCAGTGGTAGATGCTCAGTGGTAGAGAATCTGCCGCATTCAGATGGTCCCAGGTTTATTTCTTCAGATCTCCAATTAAAAGGGGCATATAATAGGCGATGTGAAAGACCTCTGCCTAAGACCTTGGACAGCCATCGCCCATATGAGTAGACAACACTGGTCTTGACAGACTAATGTCCATGATGAACAATTCTGTATAAGGCAGTCTCATGTATTCTGATTCAACTCCCACAACAATCTTCTGTTGCTGACCTGATAAACAAAAGAAGAAAATACAAAGAAACCTGCTGGATAAGACCAGTTATCCATCTAGTTCAGTATCCTGTCTCACACAGTAGCCAACTAGTTACTCTGGAGGGCCAACAACAGGGCCTAATTGCCAAGGCCTTCCCCTGCTGTTGCCTCCTGGTACTGGTACTCAAGTGGTTTTCTGCCTCTGAATGTGGAGGTTCTCTTTTCTAGTGGCTGCTGATAGACCTATTTTCCATGAATCTGTCTAATCTCCTTTTAAAGATGTCTATGCCTGTCGCCCCCTGGTTAGTATTTGGATGGGAGACCACCAAGGAATACCAGGGTTGCTGTGCAGAGGAAGGCACTGGCAAACAACCTCTGTTAGTCTCTTGCCATGAAAACCCCAAAAGGGGTCACCATAAGTCGGCTGCGACTTGACAGCATTTTACACACACACATGCCTGTTGCCATCACTACATCCTCTGGCAGAGAATTCCACATTTTGATCACTCGCTAAAGAGAAGTATTCCTTTTATCTGTCCTGAATCTACTGCCGCTACCTGAGGCTTAAGACTTAAACTATTTGAGCACCTATCCCCTTATTCCCATGCCACACTCCAAGCATCTCAATACAATTGTCAAAGATGGTAATGCAGCTGACAGGTCTAACAGAAGGTAGGCATTTGCTTCCCTGTAGGCTGGGATCATGCACCAGAACTACCAAAACTATCTCTATACCATAGCCAGGCCTGAACCTTAATTGAAAAGCATCAAGGGCAGATTAAAGGTAAAGATCCCCAGTGCAAGCACCGGGTCATTCCTGACCCATGGGGTGACGTCACATCCCGACATTTACTAGGCAGACTTTGTTTATGGGGTGGTTTGCCAGTGTCTTCCCCAGTCATCTCCCCTTTACCCCCAGCAAGCTTGGAAGGATGGAAGGCTGAGTCAACCTTGAGCCGGCTACCTGAAACCAACTTCCGTCAGGATCGAACTCAGGTTGTGAGCAGAGGTTGGACTGCAGTACTGCAGCTTACCACTCTGCGCCACAGGGCTCATTAACAAGGCATTTACATGATATCAAATTTGGCACGATGACTGAGAAAAAGAGGTATGATGTAGGTGGTTCCTAGGTCAAACCTTGCCTCATCTACAAACTTGGTAGGTGGCCTTAGACAAGCCACTTGTCTCAGCCTCCCTCCTCCCAGTATAAGGATAATAATATCTTATGGGGTGTTGTTAAGAGTTCCACCAACTGAACAAAAAAATTCACAAAAACCAAAGAAAACCAAAAACATTTGGGAGGCTGGATTCTTTCTTCACCTTATTTGCCACAAAAGAAGAAACTTTCCAAAAGCCTCAGATGACACTCTTTACCATAGATAGTCAGGACATGGGTACCCTTGCCATCTGAAGCTATATAGGTGGCAACCTGAGAAAAGGGCCTTCTTGGTTGTGGCACAAAAATTATGGAATTCACTTCTTGTGGGAGATTTCTCTATGCCCCTCTGTCATTGTTTTCTGCTAGCAGGTGAAGATTTATCTGGGTGTGTTTGTTTTTTGGTGTTTCCTCAGTGGTCCTCCTTCTCATATATGTGTTTTATATGTTTTATTTCATTGTTCCATTTAATTGTTTTTATGTTACGTATTTCAAAAGCTAATGTTTTTTGATTGGTTGCCACATTGGGGACCTTCAACTGGATGCAAAGGCAATATAAAAATGTTTTAAATAAATAAATATGAGAATTTGAGTCTAAAGAGCCAGGAGAATATTACCTGCTGTCTCTTCTCAGTTAAGACTTCTAGGAACAAATTACTATATACAGTTCCATTTGGTAAGATTTCCCTAATGAAGAGTTCTTGTTATGTCATCAGCCGGGTTCCACTTCATATTTCCATAGGCAGAAACAAGATAAGTGCTTCACTGATCTCTCATAATCTCACGATCTCAAGGATTGGGCAATATAAACATAATCCCATACCCTTAACACATTCTTCAGTGGAAATCCTTGATAATCTCACTGAAACCTATGGTACAATGGCCATTCATACACAGCTGTGTTGGGTCAGCACTTAGAAATGGAAATATTTCTGTTCCTAAGGGCTGTTCAAAATTTATTTTTATTATAAATATGGAGAGGTACTATTTCAGTCTGAATTTTATGGGGAACTGACTTTGAACTGCTGCATTTTCTTGGTCAGATCTAAACAGAAATTGAACACCATTGAGGCTGAAGGGCTGTTTAAAAAATGACAATAGAGAGTGGCTTAATGTTTATGTATAATGGACTGTAATATCAATGGAACATGGATAACATCCAGACACACCGTGCAATGTGCAGAACATTAGCAGAAGATCAGATTTGGTGCTAGAAGCAAAGAGAAACATGCCATCAATGTCGAGATAGGGAAATATTTCTCTGGAAATCAGGGTTAGAGTACATTTGTTTATAAATGTACTCAAAGATGTACATTTATCTATAAATGTAATCTGTGCCTCGAGCATCAATGACATCTAAGCATCCTAGTCTGGCTAGAGAATATCACCTGCTGTTTCTTCTCTGTTAAGACTGCCAGGAACAAATTACTATATACAGTACTTTCCATATACATAAAATGTGTGTGTGTGTTAAGTACCGTCAAGTCCGGCTTCCGACTCATGGTGACCCTATGAATGAAAGTCCTCCAAAATGTCCTATCTTTGACAGCCTTGCTCAGATCTTGCAAATTGAAGGCTGCGGCTATAAAATAGCCTATGCCAAGGTTCTCCAACATAGTGCCAGTGGGCACCATGGAGCTTACTAACACCTTTTCTGGTGCCCACAAAGTGTTTTTAGAAAGTGGGCAGAGACAGGTAGGGCTTTTGCCAAGCAAGGCTTCTGATTGAGCATTGGAGATTTGATTGGCTCTGCAGATTTTTAAATAAGTTGCTTTGCCAGCAGCTGCCACCACAGCACAAGGATCTTCACTAAGTGATTAAAGTAGGGTTGCCAGTTCCGGGTTGGGAAATACCTGGAGAATTTTGGGGTTGAGCCTAAGGAGGGTGGGGCTTGGGGAGGGGTGGGACTTTAATGCCATAGAGTCCAATTGCCAATACGGCCATTTTCTCCAAAGGAACTGATCTCTATAGGCTGGAGATCAGTTGTAATAGTAGGAGATCTCCAGCTACTATGTGGAGAAGTTGGTGTTTGGAAGAAGTTGGTGTTTGGAAGAAGTATCAGACACCCCAGAGGCGAGTGAATACCGCAGAGTCAGCACGTATACAAAAGTGCTATTTTATTTCACAGTGTCAAAGTGCTTCGCAAAGCATCCACTTCTCTCAGCCCACACACAAATACATATATGTTACACTTATATACATTACTGGCATAGTCTCCCAGCCAATCAGCAGTTGGCTGCCTTGTCTCCAGGACCATCTAGCTCAGTCCAGTGCAAGCCAGTTTTTCTGCTCAGTCGTCATGTGACATCACCAATCACCTGGCTGTCACTTAGATCCTTTCTATCTGCTTGCCATGTGCAGTCTTACATGTCAAAAGGTTGGCAACCCTAGATCAAAGGAAAGCTGTGGCAACTATTCAGTGGCTGGCTGTGCCTCCTTTGGCAGCCATTTGGTGGTAGACATTCGGTGGCTGCACCCACCACACTGTATCAGACTTCCAAAAGTGCCTGCAGGCTCGAAAAGATTAGGGACCCCTGGCCTACGCTGTAGCAAGTTACCATTCTGAGATCTCTTAGAGTAGCTCCACTATTCATAGCAGACATTACTTTAGAGTGGTGACCTAATGGATGCACCATGTAAGCCTTGGAGCTGACAGAACCAAGTTCAAGTCCTACCTGACCTTCAGGAGTTGACATGAAGTGCTAGGGTTTACATGCCTTGTCATATATTACATATGTTCTTGCGAACATATGTAATGTATGCTGGAGCCTGCTGAATTAGACCAAAGCGGCATCAAATACAGCATCCCATTTTTAACAGAGGCCATCCAAAGGTTTGTGAGAAGCACGCAGCAGGGCATGAAAGCATTATACCTTCCTTGTAACTTAACCCAAATACACTGACATTCAGAGTCATACCACCTCTGGAATATGGAGGTTCCATTTAGTTGTCATAGCCAACAGCTGCTTGATAGATCTTTCCATCCATTTTAAAGCTGTCTGAGGCTACCATGATATCTTCTGGTAGGAAAGAATTATACATGGTATGAAGCCCCCCCCAGTCCTGCCGGGAGTCCCGGCAGGGCTGGGGGGGGTCTGAAAACCCTCTGCGATGCCTGCGCAGACAGCGCAGAGGGTCTTGCCAGCCCCCCGCCTGCCTTCCTGGGAGTCCCGGGAGGGGGGGGCTGGGGGTCTTTAAACCTCTCTGTGCTGCCCACGCAGACAGCGCAGAGGGGCTTGTTTAAAGGGCCCCCGCGCGCCTTCAGGGAATCCCCCTGAAGGCGCGCGGGGGGGCGAATTTTTCCCCGAACTCCGGATCCCCCCGAATTTTCTCGGATCCGAAGCGGGGGAGTTCAGACTTCGGCACGGCTCGAATAAAAACGGGCCGAATTTTGCCGAAGCCGAACTATACCGAATTTTTTTTTCAACAGCCCTACCCCAAATACCTTGAAACAGAGTTCCAAACTTGTAACTCCCAAACCTCATCTACTTACCAGACCCAGGAAAAGTATAATGTAGCTAAACTTAGATAGTTTTGAAAGTAGATTACACAAATTCATGAAGTAGCTATTAGCATGATGTCTAAATGGAACTTCAGTGGTTAAATGCAGCAAACCTCTGAATATCAGTTCCTGGAAAGCAACAAATGGGAGACTTTGGCCTCTTTTCCCTTGTATGCAAGCCTTCTTTGGCACGTGCTTGGCCACACTAGGAAACAGAAGATTAGACTAGATGAACCAATGGTCTGACGCAGCTGGGCTATTCTTATATTTTGTCCCACAATAGTATGGGGTTGAGGGGGATTGTTAGAGAAAGTAGGAGTCTTATGTACAGTTTCTTCAAGTGATAATCGTAGGGACACAAAATGTTGATAATCGTTGCATAACTTCAGGCTTTGTTCAAAAGACTTCTCTCCAGCCGAAGCTGTCAGTGCTGCTGTGTTAAGCACTATGCCATAAATTAAGTCCACTCTGTTATCTTTCTGATATGAACTACTTTCTGACAGATCATTTTTATCTTGGTTCAGTCCAATTTCCAATTGACAGCTTGGTGCATTGAGGAACAGACATGAATTATTAATGTTGACAAGTCTTGTAATGAGATCTCTTTTATCCAACGAGATATCATTTGTATCATTTCCTATTATTTTCTACCCCTCTGGCTACTTTTGCTGGCTGAGCCAAGAATGAAGTAAACTACATCAACTGAACTTACATAGAATCATTATGAATCCCTTCTGGAACTTTTCTTTATTCTCCTGCTAAGATTGTTATACATATGAAGTGCTATGCTCATATTGAACCAAACTACTAAGAAAATTACTTATGGAAGATTAAATACAGTGCAACCCTGGAAGACAGCCAAGCCTTGATAAAATTACATTAAAGGTTCATATTTTTGCATAACTACAGGGTGATGTCAGCTAATGGTGTTAACCTACCAACAGTTCTTGGGGAGAAAGTTAGCAAAGCTAAAGCTGCTGTCCTGAGGTTGAGACAACAGCAAAATGATCCAGAAGAAAACAATAGTGAAGTCTTTCATCCTGTTCCATAGCAGTGTTATCCTGTAATTTTTGGCTTCCTTTTTCTCACTTCTCAAAAACCCTTGAGCATTTTTTCCAAGCTGGGGTGCATTCAATTTGTCTCTTGCAATATTGCCAACAGTGATTCAAAAAGTGTTTCTGAGGAAGGGGGGGAAACAAGATAATAAAGTAGCAAGTTTCTCCACTGTAAGTTATCAAGGAAGAGTTTCTTGAAAAGGTTCTTAGTTATTGCTTGTTCTTTGACTCCCCCTCTTCTATTGTCAGCACCCAGGCTCTCTTCTTTTCATCGTCTCCCCATGTTATTGGTCTGCACTTGGACTACACCGGAAGCCACACTTTGGCTATGAAAAACTTAAGCATGCACTGCTTCATGCTGTGTTGTGGAAAATAAGTGTACAGTAAGTTGAATATAAGTGTCATTTGCCTGTAGGTAGCAAAGAGAAGTACTGTGGAGTATGATGTGTTAAAATAACACATATTACACTCCAGAACTTCACTTGTTTGCTACCTATAAATAATAGTGTGATTCCCCAGAGAAGAACAAATATGAAAACTTCTGTGGTTACACAATATAATTTGGTTTGTTCATGACATATACCTTATATTCTATGTGCATAGTTTCAAAAGATGGACCCTTCCTCTATACAGGTTGCTGAATGACCTTAATAGGCCCGTTTAGCTCTGCGGATCTATTATACAATGAATAGCCATGTAACTGTCTTTGTTCTCATCCCCCATTTTCTCGAGTCTTCATCAACAGGTTTGATATCTTTCTTTATTTACCCCATCATCAGACTTTCCCGTAACTCCTTTTTGCACAAGAATCTTAAGAGATGAAGTAAGTATACTTGCTTACAAAAACCATTAATACAACAATTTCTCATAAAATTGAATCCTGGGGGAACCTTGGTGTAATTCAACATTTTTTTCATGAACTGATCTGGTTCTAAGTTAAAGAACAGAGAGGCAGATGTGTGAATAAGTAAACCTATAATGCAAGTGTAAGGACCCACAGGGTATCGTATAACTTTATTGTCAAACACTGAAATAACAAGGCTGACTAATAAAATCACACAATAGAGTTTGTTTTAATTAAAATCAAGAATATTTTATCTACCTCACTTTAGCTTTAAACTGGAGCAGCTCAGAAATCACTGCTGAACCATGTAAACACAGCAGGGGGTACTATCTATAAACAGGATTACAAGGTATAGCTTGCTGAGCAAGGTCTGGCAATCACAAAAGAGTTTCCAAATACAGCATGAAGTCCTGAACATTTTTTATTTTTTACTGTGGACCAGATATATATCTGGGGGCTATAATTGTAAAGCAATAACTCCCACTATGTTTGTGGTTTCAGAGAATAGATGGATGTGTTAATGGAGAAGAATGAACATTGCTTATAATCATTAACAAACAATAATTAGTGAGTCATATAGAATGGACAGCCAACTCTGAGCAAAGGTATTGCCATATTAAGAGGAAGAACAATACAAGCCAGGAGTAGATGGAAAGACAGATTGTAGAACCACTACATCTAACTTTGTCACTTGTGTCAGGAGAGAATGAAGAGTAGGGGCCAAACTGGATGGTAGAATGGGAGATCCTTGACTAGATATCCCAAATGTTCCAAAATGAAAATAGCAGCCATCCAGGACCCCAGTTCAAATCAGGGCCATGGAGCAGGTTAACCTTTTCCACCTGTGTGGTTTTGTTGCAGGGTTGCCAACACCAGGTAGAGAAATTCCTGCCGATTTGGGGACGGGGTCAAGAGACAGAGTTCAGTGGGGATTGAAGTGCACCCTCCAAAACTGCCATTTTCTCCAAGGAACTGATCTCAGTTGTCAGTTGTAATTCCAGGAGATTTCCAGGCTTTGCCTGGAAGTTGGAAGCCTTATTTTGTTGATTGAAACCAACTACCCTACAACATTATCCTGAAAGGGAAAACAATCAGCTAAGGGAAGGTGCCTGTCTTTTGTTCCCTTCCAGGATTAATAACTGCAGGGGAGCTCTGTTTTGATTAGCAAAACTTCATGGGAGCAAGTTAAATCCCTTCTCCGCCTTTCACCATGGCCCCCATCCAAATTACAAGCTCCCACCACTATTTCCCTTTTAAAGTGCCAAAAAGATTTGTTTCAAGATTTCCCCAGCATCTCATCTAGTTTGGCCCTATATTATACAGAGTCCCTTGTGGCTATTAAAATATAAGAACTAATGCAAGATCCAAGGTCATAGCTGGGTCCATCTACAGGATCCAGGAACAGCATTAGGGAGCAAGGAACAACAGAGGATTAGAAATGAGCTGAAAGTCACAATAGTGGGAAGCTCAAGGTGAGAATCTGAACAAAGTGTCAGGTGGATGGTTGCTTAGGGAAATGCTGATCTTGCATGTTGGTGAGGTAGCATTGCACAGGCCAGGCAGGCAGGCATTATATACAACATTATATACAAGCACGCCACTCTGATACAGATTTATTATTTTTTGTTCTTTGGCAGTTCAAATCAAAACCGTTTCTTATTCAAGATGCCAAGAAAATACTTCTCCAACAAGAATCACGCTTAATATATGCTTTCCAAACTCACATTCCCAAGGGTTTGAACAATGAGTTTGATTTATCATGTTTTGTGTGATTTAGCTTATTTTTGATCTCCATGTCGTGTCCCTTTAAGAACTTGTTTATGCGGATTGGTTGCCATATAAAAACCTTCTTCCTGTTAGTTTTTTACCGCTGACCTTGATAATGCGCTACTGAGTTACATTAAGACGCAATTGGTAAGTTGCTTTTCCTAAATTGGGTCTATATACGCTTTATTGTTGTATGTATGTTTGTGACAATGCAATGCCTTGTACAATTCACAGCTGACGGTCTCATTGACAACCGGCTTACTACCAAATGGATTAAAAAGCTGAGGTTGCTTTGTTTTATTGGAGCTGAAGAAAGCCTTTTTGAAACGTGCACCAGCGACTAGCCACACGTTCTCCTCCTTCCTTCCTTCCTTCCTTCCTTCCTTCCTTCCTTCCTTCCTTCCTTCCTTCCTTCCTTCCTTCCTTTGGACTTCGTGCCCACCGTTTACATTCTTCGTTTGAATCCTTATGGACTTCCGTTTTTTGGATATGTTGAGACTTTCTGGACGAGAAGGTCCCGCCCCATTTTGAAAGCTAGTTCTTTTGTGGACTCATTGTTATTGGTTTAGTCGAGCATGACTGTATTCTTTTGATTTTTGCATGATGTAATGCTTCATTGTAAATATATGTTTGGTGTTGAATTTCCAGTTTGGTTTATATTTTGAGCCTTTCGTGCCGCCAATTTCTGTAACGACGTTAAAAACGGCACAGGTGATCATATTATTGTAACCTCCAGGTACTAGCTGGAGTTCTTCTGCTATTACAACTGATCTCCAGCTGATAGAGATCAGGTCGCCTGGAGAAAATGGCTGCTTTGGCAATTGGACTCTATGGCACTGAAGTCCCTCCCCTCCCCAAACCCTGCTCTCCTCAGGTTCTGCCCCAAAAACCTCCCACCGGTTGCAAAGAAAGACCTTGCAACCCTATGCATACCTCTGTGAAAGTTTGTCTGCTTTCCAGCATTTTCTCTGATGGCAGAGTTTTCTGGTTACCAAATTTGACAGTATATTGTAAGCGCCAAATTCCAGACTCACCTCACTTCCAAGAATATTGGAATGCATATTTTTCAAACAAAGAATACGAGCCCTTGATAGTTCAGCTTAATAACAATCAGTGTTTTTACATCGAGACTAGGGGATGCCTAATTAAAGCCAATGATAACAATGATAATCATCACTAGATACTTGCCAAAGTTACTTTTGTTCTCCTTCCCAAATTTGATTTCCCTCTTGCTAATCTCTGCCTCAAATAATACAAATAAATCACCAGAATGTAATATGACCATTTGGCAAGTCTGGATTTGGCTTTCCATTCTTCATGTCCAGAAAAGCTGATTTTTGTTTCAGGAGTTCTTCTAAACCAACATTGTGGAAATGTTAAAGAATGAGTTGTTGTACCACTTCTGCCACCCATTCATCTGAGTGGGGTGTCTGTATTAAATAAGCAAGATATACTCCTGGCTTTCTTCAAGTTTATGATTACCCTACTACAACATTTATTGGTTAGCCAAGGCAAATGCCTGACATGCAAAAGAATCCACAGCAATTGCAAAGGCTCAAACACAGTTTAGGCAATTATAGAAATTCTGACATCATAGTGA
The DNA here is from genome assembly GCF_029931775.1 of Euleptes europaea. Lineage (NCBI taxonomy): Eukaryota > Metazoa > Chordata > Lepidosauria > Squamata > Sphaerodactylidae > Euleptes > Euleptes europaea. The sequence goes on from NC_079313.1 coordinate 74,571,741, forward strand.
CATAGAGACCAGTACATTTACATATAACCAATAACCATTAATCAAGATTCAGCAGTGAAAGAATCCAGTCCAGTGGCACCTTGGAGAATGACAAGATTTTAGGGGCTTGAATTTCCGAGAGTCAAAACTCCCTTCATTAGATCTGACAAAGGGAGCTTTGGCTCTCGAAAGCTCATGGCAGAGCATCTGCTTGGCATGCAGAAGGTCCCAGCTTCAATCTCCGGCATCTCCAGTTGTAAAGGGACTAGGCAAGTAGGGTAGGATAGGATACAGCCTATTGAGGCATTGGTCATTGAGGGTTACAGATGAGAACAACGACATCATTCCAGCCAGTAACTGGTGTTTTATGTTATTCTGTAGTTATGTACATTGTTGTATGACATACCCAAGTTCAGCAAACATAGAATTTTAAAAAATTGGTCTCTCTCACATTGAGAATACTTATTAAGCCTTCCTAAAGGATTTTCGTCCCCATTTTTCAAACCTTCTACATCTATCACCTGTCAGGCCTGCTCTATAGCTTGTTGTTCCATATCCCAGCCTCTTGAGCTTCCTGTACACTAACAGTAATTTGAACAAATTTTCAAGAAACTTCCCCAACCCATTAGTCACAGTGCCAGTTTGACACCGTATAACCCTACTAAGCAACTGATGCCCTTGTCTCTATCTTTCCATTCACTACATGCCAGACTCCTTTTTTATGCCTCCTTTTTAATACCTCCACATAGAACATCACTGAAATAATCACCTCAAATGAGTTTTCATTTTGAAAAGGCCTGCCTTTCCTTCACATATTTTGTAAAATGCAGCTTCCCCAACATCTCTTAAACATGTGTGATTGTGCTGAATGTGGGAGGTCCTTGGCAAAAAGGAACTTTTATACTTATGTGCCTCTTCTGTTTACAATCATGCCCATGAGCTGTTTCAGATTTCTTTCTTCACAGTGTCATGCCTGAAAGGAACCTATATAATTTCAATGTTTTCATGGTGGAAAGACCCCACTAAGATTTGCCTCTGCCATAGTGCCACATTATCTTAGGAAGAGTATGGCCATCCCTGAGCACTTCTCTCAAAACTCATACAATTTTTGCTGCATGAACTTCTAGCCTTGGCCAATTTGGGGGCCTTAGGGCAGACACCACCTGGAGTGCCCAAGACTTTGGATTGGCATTGGTCTTTCCCCATGACCCTCTTGCCACCCCTTGTTTGCTAAGGGCATGACTAAATTAAAAACATTCCTTTCTAGGTAAATCGCTGGGATCTGTGTGGTCTTCTGTGGGGTCCACCAAATTTCAAATGCAAAAGTTCAGCACTATATAGAGCATGGGTAATATTTTCCTTCTCAAATGGATACATGTATATAGAACACTTTCATTTGCTCTCAGTTACCTCCGAACAAAGCTAAAGGGGATTTTGTTCAAACGTGCTGAAAAGTTAATTGCTTTGGGAACCAGATCAGGCATGGAAAAGTTGAGCCTGAAGATGAATGTTTTGAAAAGTTAAGACTGAGCAAAAACCAAAGTTTATTTTGTTAAAAAATCCTTTGGATTTGTTCCAGATCTGCTTCTAGGTTCCATTGCATCAGGGTAAGATAGGGTGTACCACTGAGCGTGTTCTGTCCTACTGACCTTACTGTATTCCACCGGGGACAATTTTAGTCCCTCATGGGCACAACTGAAACCCTCAACTAGCACTATGCAATGAAATGAATTTCTGGAAACTGTCCAGTCCCTGGCTGCCTTCAGCATCTGGGATCCAGGCCACCTTTGCCCTGTCCTCGTTGCTTTCTTGGGATTTGCCAAGCTCAGCTTGGCCACAGCCCAAAACTGAGGCCACTATTCTCACAATAAATCTGGATAAAACTGAGACGCAAATAATATGAATGATTTAGCCAAGCCCATGCGGTCATTCAGTGGCAGAGCTTAGCTCAGGCTTTTGCCTTCTCTGTTTCCTCACCCACAGTTAATTTATCTCCGAGACCACCCAGCTGCCTCTCAGACCACACTGCCTCTGTGAAATGTGTGGAAATTTGCAGGCATTTTCTCTGATTTTACAGGGATTTCTTTTTCGCCACACTTGACTCACAGCTGTTTGCCAAAATCAAATTGTGGAGGTGTTCCTGCCTTTTTAAACTCTGTAAACAGACACTTGTTCCAATAAAAAAAAAGTCAGCCAAGTGCAGCAAGACTTAGAGGGATTCACTGTAGCTGCTATGGCAAAGCTGCAAACATTTGGGGAGATTTGGGGAGGGGATGTACATTGGACTGGCATAGTCATACAGGACAAATTCAGAACAAAGACCCTCATAACCCAGAATGCCTAATAAATGCTGGACCTAAAGGATAACAGAAGGTCCAGATGCCGGGGGAGGGAGGTTTCTCCTCAATGACACTATACAGATCTGTAGGTGGACATTTCATATTTTGAACAAGGAAGTAGTGGGTGGACATGCTCTTGGAAATGTCTGCCCTTGTTCTCATGACATGAAATCTGGAGCTAATAAATAAATGCAGATCCCAATCCCAACTGCCACATGTGGATCAGGCCCTCTGTAAATAGCTGAAGTATAGAAATAGGCTCTCTTTATGCAATGTGTAGCCTGGCTCTCACATCTGCCTCTCAGCTTTTCTGTCTAAAATGTGTCGCCTGGCTACACATTGCACAGAGGGAGCCTACATGCATTCAGCTAGTAATCATCTAGGCTGTGTTCAGAAGTGTTGGAGTTGCAATGTCTAGTGTGCAAAGGAACTGAGAAGAAGACCCAGCAGGGGGCGGGCAAGTGGTCAGCTAGTTAGGGCAGTAAGGTTAGAGACTTTTCCACCCTTTTTTCACACCTCTTGTCTGTCCTTAGACTGATATTCATAGGGGACAATTTCCTCCTTTTTTTTCAGAAGTCACTCTACCCTCTCTCTCCCTCCTTGGCTAGATAGACCGCTAGAGGCTCTGTCCCTTCGCTTTTCTATCCTAAAAGGTAGTTCCCTTCCCTCAATAAAGGCAACTTTATCTTTAATCAGCGAGTCTGACACTTCTATGTGTATTTAGCATACTCGGCAAACAGGAAGTTCCAGCCAGTGCACAGGAGGCAGGATTGAGGCCAGCTGGTACAATCCTGCTCTCCACCCAAAGCCTTGATTACCCTCAGATTTCATGTCATCTGCGCAGGGCTTTTGTAATTGTTTTTACACCAGATGGGATTCTTTCTTGTAATTCCTTGCTTACCGCATAGCCCTGTCTTCTTGCTGGCCCCAGATGGTTTCATTGTAGCTGTGATTGCTGGTTATGCATGACTTTCTGCACACATTTTTGTTTTTGAAATCCATTCAAAAACCCTTTTTCTGCACTTGCAGAGTTTTTGTGCTTGGTCAGCAGTCAACACTCATCTCCATCTGGTTAATGTGCCTGCTCCAAGTGAGATTTCCTTCCTGTTGCATACACCTGTTTCCAAGACTTCCTTGGATACTTTTTTTTTTTTGTACTCTCCTCCAGCATGCAGAGATAGCTGAAGGGTAGATCAAGAGAAACAGAATTCAAACTCCAGCACCCTAACCAGGCAAGAGATACTGTGGCCACTAGGGAAGCATATGTTTTCCAGATTACTTAATCCACAGCATCCCGCAAAGGTTTCCCTGGTAAACAGAAGGTTAAACAAATGAAATGTGAGTGACAAATCACACTGTCCAGATGCTGCAAGATCTCAGCTAGTTATATTTCTCCTTCCCAGCTGTGTAGGTTCAAAGACTTATTTTAGATTTCATACATGAGTACTATATGTCCAAAACTCAGAGAATGGCACCATTCACATACAAGTGCTGAGATTTTCCAGCAAACTTTGGAAAAGTTTGTGTAATTTGAATAAAAATGCCACTTCTGCTTTAAAAAGGGGGGGGAGTTAGCAGATCTTGATGTGACCGTATCTATTTGCCCACATTGTCTGATGATCTGAGAAGCCATAAAACCAAACACAGAACCACAGAGATTTTTCATATTCTTCTCACCTAGCTCCTTTCTCAAGACCAGAACTCCAAACAGCAGTGATTGGAAAGTCTGATATTCTTCAAACATATTTCTGCACTGGCAGGGAAATGAGGTCCAATGAAGCCTTTTTATCATTCCCATATTAACAATCCAGGAGCTGGACCTATGGTGCAGGAGGCCAGAAAAGACCAATGTGACAATCATGGAACAGATTTACAGTAATATCTATCAATATCTGCTTTAGGAGCTAAGAATCGTCAGATCCTATTAAACTGATTACACAGCTCATTTGAGAGTCAGCATGGTGTAATGGTTAAGAGTGGTGGACTCAAATCTGGAGAACCGGGTTTGATTCCCCACATAAAGCCTGCTGGGCAACCTTGGGCGAGTCACAGTTCTCTCAGAACTCTCTCAGCCATGTCTGTTGTGGGGAGAGGAAGGGAAGGCGGTTGCAAGCTGGTTTTAGGCTCCTTAACGGTAAAGAAAATTGGGGTATTAAAACCAGCTTTTCTTCTTCTTCTTTCTAGATACTTCAGAATTATTTTCTTACAGGGATGATACTGGTTTGTGTGGGGTTAGTTATTAGTGGCCAAGCTAAATGATCATATGTACTAAGCTGTTGGCTCAGCCTCCTTAGCACAAGGAAATGTTTAACACTATAGTTTGGTTGTAACAGGAGCAGCCCCACTGAAGGCAACCTAGGGGGCCCACTCCATCCTTGACTGCCAGCCACATTCCGGTTTTGCTATGGTCCTGCCTTATTGTACCCCCTGTGGTGAAGCTGATCTGCACTAAGCACGTTGGGAGAGAAGAACAATCCTGAAGGAGGAGGGGTGCCCCCGTGCCCACCTGACACAGCCCAACAAGCTGAGAGTGGCCGGAGCAGTCTGGAGATTCTTCAGCGGTTGGTGTGGGCAATACTCTCACAATCCTCAAGTCAAAACTTCTTTCTTCCTACAGGCAGGAATTTGCAAAGGGGGCAGCACGCGGTGGGGGAACTCCAGCCAGCTTCTAAGCATCACTGCACCAAATGGCATATTCTCTGAACCCAACCCAACGTGTTGTTCACGCCTCTATCCCTATACATTAATAGCTGGTAAAGAAATCTAAGCAATGTTCTTGATTCTGTTGACTGGGTTTATTATTGTTGTTATTGCTTGCTGTAAACTTTTCCACGTATAACACAGACCTCCCATTAGGTGTTGTAGATTAGATTGCCTCTTCTTTTGCCAAGATTATTCCAAAGAAATAAAAATCACCTTTAGTCTCCATGATCATTTATTGTTTGTCTAAAGTGATTATTGGATCCAGCTGCCACATTTGGAGGTTTATGGGAGCAGAGGTGGTTTTTCTCCACTTGGGATTTGGGTTACACCTCCCCTCTCTCTTCCAAAATCCAAATTGGGGGGTGGGGGGAGAACTGAATGGAGTTATTATACAAGTGAGGTGGCTCTGGCCTTTTATGAGACATCGGTTCACACAACAAATCCATGGCCAATGCAAATGTGCAGGGGCTGAACGTGGCTCCATTTAAAAAAAAACATGCATAGTAGGTTTCCTTTCACACAGCCACTCAATAGGTCAGATTACCTTGTCAGATATGTCTTCCCTCTTTCCATCACAAAGAATTATACACAACATTGTCACAGGAGATTGTGACAGCCACTACTTTAGAGGGCTTTTTGAAAGTGGGAGTAGGCAGATAAGTGGAGGATAGGTCTATCCATGGTTATTAGCCAAGATAAATAAATAAAGCCTCCATATTCAGTGGCACTGTATCACTGAACATCAGGTGCTGGGGTCACACAAAAGGGGAGGTCTGCTGTCTTCGTGGATTGTTCATGCACTCCCCAAAAGCATCTGGCTGGCTTAAGGCCAGATGAAGACATGCTAAGGCCTTAAACTATGACAAGTTTAAGATGCCGCATAGCATCAGTACCATCCCAAGCAGAGTTACACGATGCTAAGCCCATTGACTGCAACAGGCTTGGAAGTGCATAACTCTGCTTAGGATGGCACTGTAAGTCATTTTAGTTGTTGTTTTTTAATTTAGAGGCCCCTCATAGGGTTGCCAACCTCCAGGTATTAGCTGGAGATCTGCTATTACAACTGATCTCCAGACAATAGAGATTAGTTCCCCTGGAGAAAATGGCTACTTTGGCAATTGGACTCTATGGCATTGAAGTCCCTCCCCTCCCCAAACCCCGCCCTCCTCAGGCTCCACCCCCAAAAACCTCCCACTGGTGGCAAAGAGGGACCTGGCAACCCTAACCCCTCATCATCTGAAGCCCTAAATGGAAGCTTAATTCGCTAGTGCATAAACTGAGCTCTAGGCTGACCTTTGGTGGAAACAAATTCTGGCCTAGATCGAACATTGGTACTGCCTAGCAGGGCTCTTGTGTGTTAGCACTGGTTTTGTTCATTAACTCCCCTTTCAAATACCCTTGTGTGTCATTTGGTTAAGATGCTCCACCACTGAGCCATGGCCCCTCCCCCAATTATAATAAAGCATGGAATTGACCCATGGATATTACAGGCTATCTTACTAAAACCGGTACTGAATTCACAGTCAGTCTAATACAAAACAAATAATTCATTCTAGAGTAATCCAGCCCTGGAATGATCCCATGGATTTCAATGATAATAACATTTCAATAAAAGTAAATGGCCTGTGGCTTGAATATGGCCTCGTACTTTGCACATATATACAAGAGCTCAGCAGCGAGAGTCTGTCTGGTTTTTCCTTGAGTGCATTCACTCACCCCCCCATATACTTTGAATCTCTTTCACTCCAAATAAAGCTCTTCTTTTAAAGCACTGCTTTCAAGCCTCGGATGGATTAATGTATCCCTCCCTTCTTCTGCACTGCCACTAATGTATCCAGCATTACCTGTTATTACAGTCGCTGTTATCTCCCTCAGCTAGCTCTATAATTTCCCTCAAGAGCCAGGCTGTATAATGAGAGGATTCTTTTGTTAACCTTGCATCTCACAGTGCTTTTCAGTTAAGTTTGCCCATTCAGCTCTCCAGTGCCGGAGGAGCCAGAGGATTATTTTCTATGCATTAATATCGCATTCAGTTAAGCTAGTAAAACCCAGGCCTGCAAAGAAAGGAGAGAAAGGCCTACTTTTCGCACAGCATTCCACTGTACCCTACTTAAATATCACTGACATGTATAATTACCACTAGGTCAAACATACCAATCAAACATTATAGTGTCTGGTTTCAAAATAAGTGTACCGTGGCACATAGAAACGTGCCAGATACATGTAACAGATACTGGAATAAGTAAAGAGTCAAGGGAAATCCTCTTTTAATAGGAGTTTCCATTCATATTTCAAGAACTTGCCGCAACTGGGGAGGGAGGGGGCTGCAATATTTTGCTTGCTTATTTGGGAGTAAAGCCTGTTGAACTCCTTGGTACATTTTGTGTTAGTAAACATCAATACAGATGAATATCCTTTCAACAGACCAACGAGAATGGATAGATGCTCCAATCACAAGGGAAGAAATACAAGAAGCAATAATGAAACAAAAGCCGGATAAGACACCTGGACCAGATGGAATAACTGCTCTATTTTATAGAACATTTAGTGACAACTTAGTAGACTTTTTTGTATCACTTTGCAATACAATTTTGGATAAGGGAGTAGCCCCAGAAACTTGGTCTCATGCATACATATCGTTGATACCCAAGGAAGGAAGAGACCCAGAAAGAACATCAAATTATAGACCTATTTCGTTGTTAAATGTGGACTATAAGATTTATGCCTCGGTCTTATCGAATAGGATAAGAAAATTTATTAAAGACCTTATACACGAAGATCAGGCGGGCTTTGTTCCAGGAAGGCAAATTAAAGACAATATAAGAATCTTATTGGACTCATTAGAATATTATGATCAGAATATACAACGATCAGCCGCCTTTGTATTTTTGGATGCGGAAAAAGCCTTTGATATGGTCTCATGGGACTTTATGGAAAAAACATTGGTAAAATTAAATTTTGGAGACCGTTTTTTGAAAGGTATATGAGCTATTTACACATCCCAACATGCGAAAATTTTGGTGAATGAATCAATGTCGGAAAATTGTCAAATTAAGAAAGGAACTAGACAAGGCTGTCCTTTGTCTCCGTTATTATTTTTGTTGGTGTTGGAAACATTATGTTGTAAACTAAGGAGTATGGAGGACATTCGCGGTCTAAAAATTAAAAAACATGAATTTAAATTGAGAGCATTCGCGGATGACCTCCTGTTAATTCTGGAAAACCCAACACAATCAATGAAGTTACTACAAGAGACTCTGGACGATTTTGGGGAAATATCGGGATTTAAAGTTAATCAAGAAAAAACAAAGACAATATTCAAGAATTTATCAGAAATAGAACAACAGGAATTCATCTCGTTTACAGGTTGGGAGAAGGCCAATAAAGTTAAATATCTGGGAATCTGGATCTCAGCGAAGAACAAAGAATTGTTAACCAACAACTACTTTAAATTATGGGGTAAAATAAAAACTGATATGACTATTTGGTCAAATAAAAAGTTGTCACTATTGGGACGTATTTCAACAATTCAAATGAATGTGTTACCAAGGATGCTCTTCTTATTCCAAAATTTGCCTATAATATCACATGTTAAATACTTTGATACTTGGAGGAAGGACATTTTAAACTTCATCTGGCAAGGGAAAAAACCGAGGATTGCTTATAAATACTTGGTGGACCTTAAAGTTAGAGGAGGTTTAGCACTACCAAACTTTCAACTTTACGCTGAAGCGGTAGCCTTAACATGGCTAAAAGACTGGATAACCTTATCAAATACACGTTTACTGGAGCTTGAAGGCTTTAATAATATTAGTGGATGGCATGGCTATTTATGGTATGACAAAATTAAGATACAAGCATCATTTAGGAATCATATAATCAGGTCCTCTCTACTGCGTATCTGGATGAAATATAAACATATTTTGGAACCAACAACTCCGATGTGGATTTCACCGCAAGAAATGCTAACACTACGTCCACTTAGACCGGACAAATTTATAATTTACCAGGAATTAATTAATTGGGAGGGGGAAAAATGTTCATTAAAGGAATTTCAATTTCTCAAAGAGGATTTACAATGGTTGCAATATTGTCAGATTAAATCAGTTTTTGTACAAGATATGAAAAATGGATTTTCTAAAGAAAAGTCCCCTTTCCACAAGATGTTACTAGAGAACAATCTGAAACTGATCTCTAAAATGTACAATCTACTTTTAACATTATATTGTGAGCAGGAGACAATTAAACCAACTATGATTGATTGGGCTCAAAATATCGGACATGATATTGCCTTAAATAAATGGGAAAGACTTTGGTCAAAAGATTTGAAAGGAATAAACGCGCAATCAATTCGAGAAATCATTTATAAAATGATATATAGATGGCATTTAACACCTAAGAAGATGGCAAAGATATATAAAGTGACATCCCCTAAATGTTGGAAATGTAATAAGGAAATTGGTTCCTTTTACCATATGTGGTGGACTTGTGATAAAGCTAAAGATTTTTGGGATATGATATACAATGAACTGAGACTAATAGTACAAAAAAATATACCCAAAACACCAGAAATGATGCTATTAAGTATGATACCTGACGACTTGCTAATACAAAGAACTTTTTTGATCTATGCTACAACAGCTGCGAGACTGCTTTATGCAGCAAAATGGAAGGGGGCAGAAATTCCCGAGAAAAAAGACTGGATTGGGAAAATGTTTGAATTGGTGGGAATGGCAAAACTTACAGCTATTTTAAATGAAAAAGACAATGTTCGATTTTTAGGGGAATGGGAGGATTGGATGAAATATTGTGAATATGAATTAAAACTGGGGAAAATGGAAGAATACTTATTAATCTGATCTAGAAGACACAATTAATATTAAGAGTTATAATCATTTATATTAATAGAAGATGTTTTATGAAAGTTAAATGAATTTATGACAGTTAAGATCAGACCAATTACGATGGGATGAATATTTTATTAAGAGGCGGAGAGAGGTGATGGGGAAGTCATAAATTTTCCTCTAATTTGTTTTTTTTGTTATGAATTCAAGAAATTATAACAACATAGAGTTAGAATTTTGAATTTCATATTGCTTTTATTGTTGTTTACTATCATGGAAAATTTGTATTATAAAAACCAATAAAATTATTATTAAAAAAAAACATTTTGTGTTAGTAAACATTAGGGTTGCCAACCTCCAGATAGTAGCAGGAGATCTCCTGCTATTACAACTAATCTCTAGCTGATGGAGATCAGTTCACCTGGAGAAAATGGCCACCTTTGGCAACTGGACTCTATGGCATTGAAGTCCCTCCCCTCCCCAAACCCCACCCTCCCCAGGATCCACCCCCAAAATCTCCAGGAACTCCCCACAATCCAGAGATGGGAACCCTAACACCAACTTTGCAGAAGAAGCTAAACTACATGCTCAAGGACAATCAGCACTGAGAACCACAATTGTCTTAGAGAAAGCCTCCCCAGTAATTCAGCAAAGTAGGACCCAAGAGATCACGAGAAGGTTCAAACTAGACAAGCATAGCACATGGATGGTTGGAGGAGAAGACCATAGATCTCTCTTTTGAAGTCTGCAGGGTAACCAAGGCTAGAGACTAGAACCATAACTTGGGCAAAACTAAGCAAGGACTGGTGGGACCAATTTCTGTGCAGTCCGTCTGCTTGTGAAGAAACTGCGTTAAGAGACAGGAATTTGTCAGTTTCCCTCTTCCAGCTGAAAACTCAGTCCTGAAGCTCCCAGTACAGGTTCAAAGGCCACCCTGAAGAGCAGTGTGAAAGTCATCACACTATTCACAACTATGAATGCCCCTGAAGCTCTGACCACCTCAGAAGCCTGAGCCAAAGGCCCATTTCCAACAAGCAGAGGAATCCAAGTCAGATTCTTCTTATCTCAAGTAATTTAACAGATGGGGATTTGAATTGCCAGTCAGAATTGACTTTGCTAGCAGATATTTGTTTTTCATCTGGGGCAGTTCATAACTTAAGCCTAAAATGGGTTTGTTGGCTATGCTCACTTACTGCTGTCACATATCTCTTGCACCTAACAAGGGTCCAGAGTAATAATACCAGGCAAGTGTCGGGGGGGGGGGGAACAACTAGACAATCTCATGTGAAAGCCAGTATAAATGTGGGTCAAAGCAAAGCCGTTTGTTAGAGACTTCATTTCTCCTACAGCAATGGAGAAGTACGCTTCCTTCTCAGGTGCAGGAAGCAGCAAGCTCCTACCCATCAAGTTCCCTATTAAAACTTTGGCCTACATAGTTGTTACTTCTTGGGATATGCACAAGACATTTATTGGGATGTGCACAAAAATGTTTTTTTTTTTAATTATTCAGTCATTTTAAGTTTATTTTATTCTTTGATATTTATCATTTTCCTCATTGTAGCTATGGCACTTGTTAGGATTCTTTATTCGTTACTCATTTCTATCTGTGGGAAATATTTCCATCTGTAACTTTTTTACAGATCTCCTGCTATTACAACTGATCTCCAGCTGATAGAGATCAGCTCACCTGGAGAAAATGGCCACTTTGGCCACTGGACTCTATGGCATTGAAGTTCCTTTCCTCCCAAACCTCGCCCTCCTTAGGTTCTGCCCCCAAAACCTCCCACCTGTGGGAAAGAGGGACCTGGCAACCCTAATACCCAGGCCAATGAAGACAAGCATGGGCATAGTGGGCCTAGCTTCATATTATGCCAGCAGTGTCCAACCCCCTCCCACTGGCCCCACTGTTCACAGTAATGAGGAGTGCAGGCACAGCAGTGTCTGAGTTTGCCTGCCAGCATAGCTGCAGCCCAGCCAGTGAGGAGGAACTTGGAATTTCCTGTACTGCTCTTCAGTGATCTCGCCATGCCACAGCTTGTGAGGAGCAGTACAGGGAGGAGGAAGGGTGGCCTTTTCCCAGCACAGTTGGGCTTCCCAGTCTGCCCCAGACTGGCTCAGAAAGAGTTTTGTGGGGTTAGTCAATGGCTAGTCCTTGATCTAAACTGCACGGGTGACAGGACCAGAGCAAAATTGCTTGTAACAACTGTGACTCATTTTCCATATGTTAATTTACTTTGGTGGACCATTGATTAGTACAGTGGTAGGCAAACTGTGACTCGCGAGCCGCATGCGGCTCTTTGGCCCCTTGGGTGCGGCTCTGCCCCTGGGCACCGTGCCTGCTGCTTAGTCTCCCCCAGGGCCCGGGCAGCTATGGTTGCTGCCGGCGCTTCTCCTGTTGATGTGACGGCCGGCGGGCAGCCGCCCCTCCCTCCTCCTCCGAGGCGCCTCTGCGCAGGCGCCGCCTCTCCTGCTCCTGCCCGGGGCTCCGCTCCCCCGCGCATGCACGGTCACAGCCTGCCCCCAGGCCGTCAAGCCCAACCCCAGTCCCAGCGCCAACCCACAGGGGAGGGGGGAAGAGCCCTTGGACCCCCACTCGCCTGGAGAGAAGCCTGGAGAGGTGGCAAGCAGCAGCCAGCTAGAGCCGCCTCCCAGTGCCCAGGTGGTGAGCTCGAGGTCCCCATAACCGCCGACTGGCCCGCTCGTCAGCTGGCGAGCGGGAGAACCGGTCCGGGCAGACCATGCCCGGCCGACGGGGCGCTGCAGTGGCCACGACGGCCCCCGGCCCCCAGGCTGGCCCACCAGCCGGGTCCCCGGGGAGAGGCCAAACACCCCGCCCATCAGCTGGCAGGTGGACGGGGGAGCGCGATGGCAGAGGGAGGTGCCGGGGAGGCAGAGGGGTCGGCGTGGCTCCAGTCCCAGCTCCCACCGGGAAACAGTTGGTGGGACGGTGGGGGGAACAGGCGCGGAGAGGAGATGCCTGAAGGAAAGACCCACCCCACGCAAGACAGGCTGAGGGCGGGCGGAGGAGCTAGGGGAGGGCAACGACGAGGCCCCCGACCTCTGAGACAACTCTCCTGGCAAGGAGAGGAAGAGGTGTGGGGGAAGGGATCTTTATGGCCTTGGGTTGAGGGGAAAAGGGGCGGAGCCTAGGTGGCTGTCAAGGGAAATCCCAATCATTGTGCTGTTGATGTTTGGCTCTGATGACTGGTTAGTTTGCCGACCACTGGATTAGTACATTAAAAGTGGAGAGTCACTTGAATCACTCCCATAGCAATAACAAACATAAAGACTAAAGTTGGGGACTAAAGGTTGTAATCCTAAGAACCCTTTTCTGGACTAAGCCTCATAGAATAAAAAAGGGACTTCTGAATAGATCTGGATTGCCTCCTCTGTGACTTCCACCTTTTTTGTTGAATCATAAAAAATGTCTGATCCAGTTGCTTCTTTTTACTATTTAGGTCTACTACATTTGTATACTTTCTGCTCAAAAAGCCAAGAAAATAAAATGCAAATAAGGCATTGCTGAGGTTATCCAATGCTCAGGTTCCCCTGTCTTGGTTTTCATGGCTCTCTGCATTTTACTTCTTCCCATTCAATTGCTGACCTGCCCTGTCTCCACTTACAGCAGGAAAAAAGCATGTGTTTGTGCAGTGTGTATATGTGTGTGTGTGTGGTCAGTTCCGCTGTATTTGTCCACATCATCATCAAAATACAGCTGTCATTCCAAGCTTCTGAGTCATTTGCTCCTACCTTGAAATGCCAATTTGTCTTCAGCTCCTGATTCTTTGATTCTTTCCACCTTGACCCAGTCTTTCAACATGCTCAATATGATCCTATAGGTTGTTTCACAGTAGAAAGTTCTTTCAACTTGAAAGGAGTATTTCTTTTTGTCTGCCCAGAACCTATTGCCCATCAACTTTATTGGGGGAGGGCAAGTGATAGTTTTATAGGAAATGGAGAATAAGTTCCCTCCATCCATTCTCTCTACCCCATGCATAATTTTAGAAATCTCTATAATGCCGCATTCTTAGCTGTCTTTTTTCTAGACTGAAAAGTCCCAGACTTCTCAGCCTTTCCTTATAGGAAAGGTACTCCAACCAAACCCTTAGTTGTCATGTCACACTCAGGAGGGGGCAATGAAACTTGGCATCTCTCACTACAGTTCATGTGCAGGTGAGGGAAAGCAAAACTGTCAATTCTTTGATGGCTTCAGTTGGAGCCAGAGAGGAATTACCCCCAAAAAAGGTAAGCCTTAAAGGCTGCCAAATGCAGCATGCCCAATTAGTTTATGACATTTAATAAACTAGTTAAATCCGTTTATGGTTGTCTCATGTCTTATTTAGAGAGGTGTCTGGGACAAATTCTAAACTAGAGGCTTTCTCTATGTTTATAATGCAGTTTACATAAAAGGTAAAGGTCCCCTGTGCAAGCACCGGGTCATTCCTGACCCTTGGGGTGACGTCACATCCCGACGTTTACTAGGCAGACTGTGTTTACGGGGTGGTTTGCCAGTGCCTTCCCCAGTCATCTTCCCTTTACCCTCACCAAGTTTACATATCATGGCTTTAAACCTTGGGGATTCAACTGCTGATACCAAGTGAACTTAATGCTTGTGTGTGGAGTGTTGTTGCCACAGACTTCTAGCTATAGAATGTACTAATGTACACCCCTGTTGACCCTGTGGGCATTGTTAAAATGTTGAGAACAGGTGGTGGGCTCCACAACAGAATGGCTGTCGGTGGAGCTGGGCTCAAACACAAAATGCCAGACTGTTAGATGGTTCCGAGATGGAGACAGCTGATTCCAAACGCGTTTTCCCTGCAGACACAAAGGTGATGCCTCCTGGGCTCTTCTGAAGCATGTCCTGCTCCAATGAAGTGGAGGAAAGCCAAGATTGGCTCCTTGCTTTGGGGAAGAAGTAAGTGGGTGCCAGGAGAGACATTAGTGGATGCCATGATGGCTGTGGGCACCCCATTGCTGACATCTGGTATATCATGTCTTCCTTTGACATTATGTGAAAAAATAAAACTCATTTGTGATTCTTCTTCGTTTTAAATTTATGATTGTATTGTGTGAGCATGAGGGATATAGAACTAGCCACAGGCAATGGCTGAGGCATCATTGTGTGGCTGGCTGGAAAAACCTCGCCTTTCATGCTTTTGAACATACTTTTTAACAAGTTTCTTTCCTTCAAGGGCTCAGTGACATCTAATGGCACAGGGCTCCAAAACTAAGAGGCAAGTAAAAAGATTTCTATATTCACTGTGCCCTTAACATCTCGTGTGTTTTTTTTCTAAACTCATGCCAATAGTTTTGAGAAGTTGAACCAATGTCCTTCTTGTTCAGGGCATTCTATTCCAGAACAAGTATATTACAGAATCAATTCAAGATGCCAACCACCTGTATCTTGACATCTTCCATGCTTATGCATATGATGTGCAAATTATGCTAATTGCTTGAGCATAAGTTCAAGTAGCTTCCACTCTTGGATCTGTGATACATTTTCTGTGTGGCCTTCTTTGCTGAACCCTGCTACAAGTAGCAATTATTTTTTATCAGAGCAGAATAGCAATTCAGACAGAAAAGTAGTAGATACAGAGTACCCTGTTTTCAATACTAACTGTGCAGCAAGCTTTCATATAATTTTCACATCTTTTTTGGCTGGGTCAGAAAAAATGTCTAACATAGCATTGCTGTGGCCATACATATCTCCCTGGAAAGCTTGCATGGAAATAAAACCTGCTCAAGGTAGCTAATACCTATTTTCAGTTCCCAGCATCAGATAATCAGTGGTTCTGAACACAGATTCCAGTGTGGCCATGAGCCATTGATAGACATAACCTCCATGAACTTGATTAATCCTTTTTAAAGGATGCTAGTATACCTCATTCTTAAGTGTAAGGATGTATCACTGGAAACCAAGATCAAGTTAATTCATGCCATCGTATTCCCTATTACAATGTGTGGGTGTGAAAGCTGGACAATGAAGAAAACTGATAGGAAGAAAGTAGATTCCCTTGATATGTGGTGTTGGAGAAAAGTGTTACGGATACCTTGGACCGCCAAAAAAACAAATTGGTGGGTTATAGATCAAATCAAGCCTGAACTGACCCTAGAAGCTAAAATGACTAAACTGAGGCTGTCGTACTTTGGTCTCATTATGAGAAGACAAGAGTCACTAGAAAAGACAATCATGCTAGGAAAAGTTGAGGGCAGCAGGAATAGACGAAGACCCAACAAGAGATGGATTGACTCTATACAGGAAGCCACAGCCCTCAATTTGCAAGACCTGAGCAAGGCTGTTAAACATAGGATGTTTTGGAGGGCATTGATTCATAGGGTCACCATGAGTTGGAAGCTACTTGATGGCACTTAACACAGTATACAACATAACCATCCTGTGCGAAATAATTCCCTAGTTTTTTATAACCATGCATGGTGTGTTAATTTCTTTTGTTTGTTTGAAACATGGTGCTATGCACTTCCATTATATTCTTCATAGCTGTTTGTCATTTTTGGAACTGCCCTCCCCTGAAGGTTCATAAGGACCCATTACCATGTTGTATTTTGTAGGAAGTGTAAAACCTGTCAATAAGGTCTGATGTTAATTGTAAGTATACTGAAATGTTCAAAGAGGATTTATTTTATTCTTTTCAGTAATATACTGTTACATGTCTTGACTTCCATGATAAGCCCAAATGTGACTTCAAAGCAAACACATCACTGAGTCACTGTCTGTACACCTGCCATGCTCATTTGTGCCCCGGTACTTGCTTGCTTATACAGTATACTTGTGGGGAGGGGTTGAAGATGCACATAGTCATGAAGATCACATCACAGGTTTAAGATTCACTTGTCTGACTAGCTTGCTGTCCTGTTAATTTTTAATAACATTTGTTTGATACCTCATAAACTTTAAAATACTGGTGCTGGACCAATGAATCAACCAAACAGTTTCATCCCCCAATGCTAGTCACTTCCAAGCATCCCATTACTAAGTTTTCCCAGCCTACCAAAGCATCAGTGCTACCAATTACCTCAAAGATCTTTTGCTTGTAAGGGGGTCTTCCCCATTGAAACTAGCAATGTTCTTATCCATTTCAACAGCCTCATACCTGGGCTACTTGTGGGTGGTCTCTTTTCTGGAGGTCCCAGGGTGCACGGTGCAGATTTCACAGAGGAGCAGGTGCCAGGTGCAGTCAACACTCTCTCCGTCCTTTCTGCAACCTGGAAATGTCATTACTATCTCAAGACTGTTGTAGGAAAGCATTCTAAGGTCACCTCTAACCTGGACAATTGGATGTTTTGAGCACTGATACTTTCAGAAGAAAAGGTGTCATTCCCCAGGCATGAAAGGAGTTATAGGGGTTATTTACTCAGCAATATGGGAAAGCATGTTCAGAAATGTCTCTCGGGGCAACTATTTGAGACTGGCAACTGATGCTTCCTAGAACCAGTATTTATGACCCAGGAATGGGGGAGAAATATGCACACTTTCCCGGGACCAATAAATGGCTGAAACCCCATTATGATAGTATAATTTATTTATGCCATTTCAGCAACTGAATAGATTTCAGCTGCAATCAGGGAAGGTGAGATGCACGTTTGTATCATGCCCAAAGAAATTATGCTTCTACCCTTCCGGTACCAGAAGGCAAAACTGCAAGTAGATTTTGCAGTGGGGCTGATTTCTGCATGAATTCAAAGACTTTCAACTTCCAGCTCTGCAACCAGAATGTCCAAATTCTGTTATGTATTAGCAAACAACCTGTGGTTCCCTTACACAGTTGCTCATTTTCCTCCCTTCCTTCTTTAGTCAGAACCCCTACACTTCTACAAACAATACAAGAAAAAAAATGTACTCCTACCACTTTTATCATCCCCCATTATCAAGGGAGTACAACCTTGTTCCCACCCCATGCAGCAAATGGCAAGAATTTGAGAGATAGAAGGACCTAATTTAGCCCACCATTTTAGGCTCAATATTGTCCCCAGCCAGTCCTCCACTGCCTTGACTGTTGACAATGCTTGAGTTTCAGGATCAGGTAACATGTGAAACTCTCCCACTATCCTTTGATCTAAGCCCTGCTCTGGAACTATCCCTTTCTAAGCCATCTATACACTTTCCTGATCTTTTCCAGCATGGCGTAGTGGTTAAGAGCAGTGGACTCTAATCTGGAGAACCGGGTTTAACTCCCCACTCCTCCACATGAGTGTATTCTAATCTGGAGAACCAGGCTTGATTCCCCACTCCTCCACATGGAGCCTGCTGGGTGACCTTGGGCTAGTCACAGTTCCCTCAGAACTCTCTCAGCCCTATCTACTTACCAAGGTATCTGTTGTGGGGAGGGGAAGGGAAGGTGATTTCTGTCAGAGTAACAAGTTGCCCATAATAATCTGACAGAGACAGCTGACAGGTAGCTGTCAGATCAGAGGCATCTAAGATGATGCAAGAGGCAGCAATAGCCTTGCAGGTTCTAGGGTGAACTGTAACTAACCAGTTTGAAGCAGTAAGGATGATGTAATACTGTGGCCAGGTCTACAGGTGGCCTTATTGGTTTCAGATGGAGTTTTGTATATAAGCCTATGTAACTGTAACTCTGTGTTGGGAAGTTTGGTGGAGAGAAGTGTACGTGACGGTTTGTCTTTTGTATCTGTGCACTGTAAATTAAACAACACTGTTTTCTATAAAGCAAGGAGTTCTGGTGGTGTGTCCTGGATAACTGATAATCCGCCTGCTTCGTCAATTTCAAGCTGCTTTGGGACTCCTTAAAGGTAAAGGGTTGGTATGTTAATATGACTGAGGAGCAAGTCAAATTCAGTAGTCTGGCCAGCAGAAATGATGGGTAAAGGTTTGCCCATTGCTTCCTTTCAAGCCTCCAAGTGGCCAAGCCAAGATACTTCTAAGTAATTTGGATTCAACTCTCCAGTCCTTTTCTTGTCATTATCCCTAGTACAAAACTAAACATTTTGTACAACTTTGAGAGGTGCAAAACATTTAAAGTCACCTTTAAAGTCCAGATTTTCCAAATTGTTCAAGTTTGATTTTGAAATGGTTCAATCTTAATCTTAATTTTTATGAGAAATCTTCAGATTATAATGTGAACCCCCTTGCAAATTCAATGCTTTTACACCTTAGGGTTTATTTTAAGGTAAAACAGCGTAGAACGCTTAGAAAGTGTGAGTCATGTCACCTTTTAACATCACTCTTTATGAATTCCATTCATTAGGATAAAATACTACCAGTCATACTTAAATTGGTTAGTTGTTAATCAAAACGATGAACAAATCCATACAGCGCACTGTACATATATTTTGTGTGTATATACAATAAGTGTTAGGCATCATTTTGAGAATGTCAGTAAATTTTCTTTATTGTCAGACATTCATAAGAATTAAAACTAATATCCATGCAATGTTATAGGTTTTAAAATATATAGGGCTCGGTTAACTTGGGCAAGAGATCATATCTGCTTGTTTCACTAGACATTGCAGAGAGAGAAACAGGATGAGACTTAACAGACAAATAAATGTGTAGCTGATCTTACTGAACAGGAAATCAGATTTAGAATAGAATACCTTACAAAACCAGTTAATCCCACTCTCTTCTAGCATCTTTCCAAAACCTGCCCCACCAATTTCACTCTGGGTATGACACTGATACTCTGAAAAGCTATACTAGAAGAGAAGGTAAATAATAGAATATTTTTTTCATTCCATTTCACAAAGACTGTTTGTATTGCATGCTGTTTTTTTCCAGAAGCATCCAACAATTCCTCCAAAATATCACTAGCGAGTTGTGCTTATAAAATGAAAAGCTAACAAGGGTGCAAATCAGTTACATTGCCTGAACAGATGGGACACAACAGAGTGTCAACATCAGTGCTTGTCTTGCCCAGGTTGGTGCCATAGTGCGTGAGTGGGCACCCAATGTCAAGACTGGGTAAGCCAAGAGATAAATGACTAGGAACAGCTGAAGATGAGCGGCAAATGGCATCGCAATCAAACTGAACAAGTCTCATAGTACATGCTGTGTGATCCCAAATATTTGGAGTGCAAAGGTTAAGTGAACAAGATAGAGCTCTCAAGTAACCCTTCTTTGTCTTTTGTCTTCACAACACTGCACCAATGTGCTGGCCTTGCACCATGTGTCACTGAAGAGTCTTTATGGCTTCTGGAGCTATTACAGTAAATCCCAACCAGCAGTTCCACCAAAAACTTGGGTCCTCTATTTAGTTGCACAAACGTTTTGGACAGAATGTATTTGTCTGTGCTATAATCATTTAATTAATATATAATTATCTTTTAATGGCTTAGTTTAACCTCCTCAGAGATCAGACTAGGATCGGCGAGACCCATTTTTGAATCCTAATTCTGCCATTGAAGCTCTCTGGGTGACTTTGGCCAGTCAATCTCTCTCAGCCTAGCCTACCTTTCAGGGTTGTTGTGAGTATAAAACAGAGAATGAGATAATTGTAAGCCGCTTTGGGTCCCCAGGGGAGGGGGGAAGCCGGGTATATCTATATCTATAGTGTAAATAAATAGTCCTGACCTGGACAGCCCAGGCTAGCCAGATCTCGTCAGATCTCAGAAGCTAAGCAGGGTTGATCCTGTCAAGTATTTGGATGGGAGACCTCCAAGGAATGCCAGGGTTGTGACATGGAGTCAGGCAATGGCAAACCACCCCTGAATGTCTGTTGTCTTGAAAACCCCCACCAGGGGTAATCATAAGTCAGTAGTGACTTGGTGACAAAAACAAGGAAAAGAGAGAAAAAAAAGTGAGAACTTACTTTGGTTTCCTCTCTCCAGTTCCAGACCCAAATTTTCTCCTGAACTCTCTCTATTATGCATTGTTCAACATAAACACACACTCTTAAAACTGAGGAGTGAAATCTAGCCAGCTATCTGCACTGGGTTTTGTACCTATGAATAATGCAAATATTGAAAAGGAACACACACACGGAGCTCTCTTACAGACATTGCTTCTTTATCAAACTTAAATTCGAATTCTCCTCCAAGAGGAGCTGAAGTTTACACATGGGATAAAGGTGAACCCAGCTTGCTCATTTTGGTTTTGTAGTGTGCCACAAACCCAATGGCAAACCACCTCTGAATGACTCTTGCCTTGAAAACCCTATGGGGTCACCATAAGTCAGCTGTGACTTGACAGGTAAAAAAATTAAGTAAATAAATAAATAGTCTGAAAGACCACTTCCTTGTACCCCTTAATGATCTCTTAAGATTGGCTGGGAGGGTCTTCCTAGTGATGCCTTTCCTGTACCACTTTTTGACAGCATAGGAATCTAGAGGGGCATTCTTGGTGGTTTCTCCAAAACTTCCAGGGTTGATTTGAGAATGGCTTAAAATGGCTGTCAGACTTCTGTGTTTTGGCTGATGGTTGCAGTTTGGGGTCAAACATCTGAAGGCTTTAGTATTTTTTTAGACACAACAGTTAAAAAGTGACTAAGGAATGGATTTTATATTATATTCATTAGGTGAGGGAAGTTTGGACTATGTCTAGGTTTGCCCCTTCCTAGTGACAACCACCTGCTCTGCATAAAGATTTCTTACTTCAGCCACCTTGATTGTACTGTCACACTGAATTAAAATGAATTAATACATAACAATAGGTCATCTTCAGAGTACAACACTGCGGTATGGAAGGTGACTTCAGTGAACAATAGCAGATAAATTGTTCTGGATTATTTGGTCAAGAAAAAGTATTTCCTGTTATGCAACACGTGTTGAGGAAAACACTGTTGCTACAGCATGCATATCTACACAGATCTTGATCAGCCATACAATTTGAAAACAACCATGGTGAATAATAAAAGTTTCAAATAACAACAAAGTCAGTCTAAGATTAATGCTGCTGCTTCTTTAAACAACGGTCAAAAGATGGGGAGTATCAGGCAAGTCAATATTTGTGTATGAAAGTGGGGAGAGGGAAGACAAGCTGTTAGGACAAAGGAATGTGAAGGAGGGAGACATAGTTCTGAATGGATCATTATTGTATCTGCCAGTTACACCAGATTTTTAAACTGCTCCCGATCATTCTGTGGAGGATGAAAAGGTACAGAAAATGAAGGTAAGTGAATAAATGGCATGTGCATTGGTGCTGGGGGAATGGAAGTTATGGAATCCATCTCTGGGGATAGATGGGACTGGTGGGTTGATGGAGGCAGACCCACGATGGTGACAAGGGATGGGTCAGCACTTTTTCAGATGGAAGCTTAAAGCCAAATATTTACGTGTGTAAGGGGTCAGTGGTTGGAATGTGCATGCTGTGGTGTTTTAAGTGCTGAAGACATTAGTCAGAAAAGTGGATGGATAGAAGGTCAGCTTTAGGCCTGCTTTATGAAAGTCAAGAAGGAACACAAGGGATTGCCTTATTTTTACTCAAAGGGGAGGGAATCTCATTTAATGGACTCTCTAGTTTTGGATTTGTTTTGTTTTGTTTTTTAAAAAAAATATGGAAATAGAGAGCTTTACAAATCATCCCCAAGTCCCAGTGTTCCGCCTAGCTCTTTCTCATAGTTAGATCACAGGGAACTGAACCTCATGGACAAAAGCTCCGATCGAGAGACTGGAAGGCTCTCTGGGACAGCTAAGGAATCAGACCTTTTCCAAGCAAGGCAGGAAACTGGGGTGTCAAATCAGTTCTTTTGAAAGACAGGCAATAAGGGGCCATTATAAATAAGCCAGTAATAAATGCTAGGAATCTGGCCTTTGGCTCTTACCTGGTGAACAAAGTCAAGGGGCATCCTGCTCTTGAAGTCCCAGCAAAAGTCTTAGTTCCAGGTAAGGTCACCTATGGCACCTTGCTGGCTCTGAAGCAAAGTAAGGTACCACAGGGGTATGTGGGGTATAAAGGAGAGACAAATGTAGTATGATTAAAGGGCTGCATTAAGGCTCAGATTGACCATTTTCATGCTATTTCATCTCCTCCCTGATTTTTCCTCCCCTGTGTTCTTTCCTCCCTTTTTAATATTTTTATATTGTAAGCCTACTGGCAGGACTTTATAATATTTTTATTACTATTGTACAGCATCTAACAGTTTTAGACATTTTCTAAATAAAATATTATGGTGTCTGTCCGTGTGGTCTAAATTCCCACTATAAATTGACTTCTCCCCTTCCACCAAACCTGTGACCATGTCCAAAGGAAGCTGTCTAAAATTCCCACTAATGACTTCTCCTGGTACACAAGAAAAGGAGAGGAAAAGGGAATTAGCTCATTTGCTTCAGAACAGTATGCTGGTAAATCTTATTTTTAAACAGAGAGAGAAAGATAAATACCTATAAATCTGATGCAGATCACTTAAATCCTAATCAGAGTTACTCCAGTCCAATGAAATGAATGAGCTTAGACTGGCGTAACTCTTTTGTTATCTCAGATGTAGACTGATTTATGGTCACTCTGCACATGCTCAAAGTTACTCTTTATTGTCTCATGTAAAGATTTAGGCCTGCATACTAGCACTGAAAACAGATGTTGGGGACTAAACTACTATAATGCCTAAATTAAGTCCTTACTGGAATGGTAAACAGCACACATTTGAAATAAAAAAGGATCATACTACATGTTATGCTAAAGGGATTAACTGCTTAAGACTACTTTTTGTGGACTATTTGCAGATCATCCTAACTCTCCCTCCCCCCCCCCGCCCCACTACTGCTCTGATGAAATGGGTAGTTCAATTTTTCTTTTAAAGTTGGGAGATCCATCATAGGTTTGGCCCCAATATATCAATGCAAATAATCAATAATCAAGTGTGGACAGAAGCTGGTAGCACTTGTGAAACAGATTTCTCATGATAAGATTTTTATTATTTATGTGGGGGTTCTGTACAACATTCAGAGGATGGGAGTCCTTTGAAAATTTTTGACAGCTTTGTGGGCTCTGGGCTGAGCTTCTGTTTCCCTCCATGTTCATGTTTCTTTTCCTGTGTGTGTGTGTTAAGTGCCGTCAAGTCACTTCCGACTCATGGCGACCCTATGAATGAAAGTCCTCCAAAATGTCCTATCTTTGACAGCCTTGCTCAGATCTTGCAAATTGAAGGCTGTGGCTTCCTTTATTGAGTCAATCCATCTCTTGTTGGGTCTTCCTCTTTTCCTGCTGCCCTCTACTTTTCCTAACATGACGGTCTTTTCCAGTGACTCTTGTCGTCTCATGACGTGACCAAAATACGACAGCCTCAGTTTAGTCATTTTAGCTTCTAGGGTCAGTTCAGGCTTGATTTGATCTATAACCCACTGATTTGTTTTTTTGGCAGTCCACGGAATCCGTAACACTCTCCTCCAACACCACATTTCAAAGGAATCTATTTTCTTCCTATCAGCTTTCTTCACTGTCCAGCTTTCACACCCATACATAGTAATAGGGAATATGATGGCATGAATTAATCTAGTCTTGGTGGCCAGAGTCACATCCTTACACTTCAAAATATTTTCTAGCTCCTTCATGGCTGCCCTTCCCAGTCTCAATCTCCTTCTAATTTCTTGGCTGCAGTCTCCCTTTTGGTTGATGGTGGAGCCAAGGAATAGAAAGTCTTGAACAATTTCAATTTCCTCATTGTCAACCTTAAAGTTGTGTAATTCTCCTGTAGTCATTACTTTTGTTTTCTTGATGTTCAGCTGTAGTCCTGCTTTGGCACTTTCTCTTTTAACTTTCAGCAATAGTTGTTTCAAATCTTCACTATTTTCTGCCAATAATGTAGTGTCATCAGCATATCTCAAATTATTAATGTTCCTCCCTCCAATTTTCACTCCACCTTCATCTAAATCTAATCCAGTTTTCCTAATTATATGTTCTGCATATAGATTGAAGAGATAGGGAGATAAAATACATCCTTGTCTGACACCTTTGCCAATTGGAAACCATTCCGTTTCTCCATATTCTGTTCTAACTGTGGCCTCTTGTCCAGAGTACAGGTTGCGCATCAAAACAATCAGATGTAGTGGCACACCCATTTCCTTTAAAACCAGCCATAGCTTTTCATGATCCACACAGTCAAAAGCTTTGCTGTAATCTATGAAACACAAGCTGATTTTCTTCTGAAATTCTCTCGTACGCTCCAGTAACCAGCGTATATTTGCAATATGATCTCTAGTGCCTCTTCCTTTTCTGAAACCAGCTTGAACATCAGGCATTTCTCGTTCCATATATGGTAGCAGCCTTTGCTGTAAGATTTTGAGCATCACTTTACTTGCATGAGAAATTAATGCAATGGTCCGATAGTTGTTGCAATCTTTGATGTCTCCTTTCTTGGGAATTGGAATGTAAATGGATTGTTTCCAGTCTGTGGGCCATTGTTTTGTTTTCCATATCTGTTGGCATATTCTTGTCAAGATTTTGATGGACTCCGTTTCTGTGGCTTGGAATAGCTCTATTGATATCCCATCTGCTCCTGGTGATTTGTTTCTCCCGATTGCTCTCAATGCAGCTTTCACTTCACTTTCTAAAACTGTAGGTTCTTCTTCAAAAGATTCTTCTTGGAAAGAATCTTTTATCCTTTCATCTCTTCTGTATAGTTCTTCAGTGTATTGTTCCCACCTTTTCTTTATTTTGTCCTGTTCAGTTAATGTATTTCCATGCTGATCTTTCAGCATGCCTAACCGTGCTTTAAATTTCCCTTTGATTTCTTGGATCTTGTGGAACAGATCTCTTGTTCTTCCTTTTTTGTTGTTCTCTTCTATTTCTTTACACTGGCTATTATAATAGGTCTCTTTGTCTCTACGTGCTAGTCGCTGGAACGTTGCACTTAGACTTTTGATTCTATTTCTGTCACCTTCTACTTTTGCTTCTCGTCTATCTCTGGCAATTTTAAGAGTTTCCTCAGACATCCATCGAGGTTTTTCTTTTCTTTTGGCTACAGGAATAGTCTTTGCACATTCTTCCTTGATAATATCTCTAGTTTCCACCCATAGTTCTTCAGGTTTACATTCACTTGAACTTAGTAATGCAAATCTGTTCCTTACATGGTCTTTAAACTCTTCCGGAATATTGCTTAGATTGTATTTTGGTGCTATGAATGTTTTGGTGTTTTTCTTAAGCTTTATCTTTATTTTTGATATTAGCAATTCATGATCTGTACCGCAGTCGGCTCCTGGTCTTGTTTTGGCCGAGAGAATAGAGCTTCTCCATCTTCTGCTTCCAATTATATAATCTATTTGATTTCTATACTGGCCGTCGGGTGATGTCCATGTATACAATCGTCTATTTGGTTGCCTGAAACATGTGTTTGCAATGAACAGATAGTTGTCTTCACAGAATTCTACGAGGCGTTCTCCTGCTTCATTCCGTGCTCCTAGCCCAAATCTGCCAACAACATTTGATTCTGCTTTGTTTCCTACTTTTGCGTTCCAATCACCTATGATTATCAGCATATCTTGTTTAGGTGTGTGATCAATTTCTTCCTGAACACTGGC
Source organism: Euleptes europaea (assembly GCF_029931775.1). Lineage (NCBI taxonomy): Eukaryota > Metazoa > Chordata > Lepidosauria > Squamata > Sphaerodactylidae > Euleptes > Euleptes europaea. The sequence continues at coordinate 74,598,037 of NC_079313.1, forward strand.
ATAAAAACTTTCAATTTCTTCCTCATCAGCATCTGTAGTTGGGGCATAAACTTGAAGGATGCTTATGTCGATAGGCTTTCCCTGAAGTCTGATTGATATTATTCGGTCAGACTTTGCATTATAGCTCCTGACTGCCTTTGCTACATCTTGCCTCACTATTAAAGCAACTCCGTTTCTTCTCTTTTTGTCATTCCCTGAATAAAACACTTTGTAATTTTCTGATTTAAAATGTCCTAATCCAGTCCACTTTAATTCACTTATTCCCAGGACTGAAATGTCCATACGTTCCATTTCTTGTTTAACAATTTCAAGCTTACCCTGATTCATGCTTCTCACATTCCATGTTCCTATTTTATGCGTCGAACAGCTTCGGACTTTCCTTTTGCATCTATTCATGTCAACCACTGAACGTCCTTTCGGCTTTAGTCCAATCGCATCATTAAGAACAGCGCTACTCGTACTTGTCCTCTGCTCTACCCCAGTAGCAGATTGAGTGCCATCCGACCTGGGGGTCCCATCTTCCAGCACTATATCTTTTTTCTTTTCCTACATTTCTCTTTTTCACACTTTTCTCCTCCTTTCATTTTGCTCTTTTCCTATCATGATCTGCCATTTGTTTCTCCCTACTTTTAATTTCTCTTCCCACCCACCCCCCACAAGCAGCTTACATCATTCTCCTCTCCTCCATTTTATGCTCAAAACAACCCTGTAAAGCAGATTAGGCTGAGAGTGTGTGATGTGCCCAAGGTCACCCAGGGAGCTTCCATGGTACCAGTGGGGATTCAAACCTGGGTTTCTCAGATCCTAGTCCTAGAGAGGGACAGCCAGGCAGGCAGGCAAAGCAGCAGAGGGGTGGCAGGTGAGTGAATCAAATCTCTCTCTGCCACTGCCTAGGAGGATGGGTGAGTAGGTGTGGGACCTCCACCCCACCCCCGAGGTGCCTGGTTTGGCAGTGCAGCTGCTGCCGCCACCACCACAAAATGAGCCAGAGAGTTGGGGAAAGGGGTGTCACTTTTATACCTCTAGTAGCAAAATCCTGTTAGGAGAGTTAATCTAACCCAGTTTTATGAAAGGCTGGCTAACTTTGATGGTGAAAATGGAAAGTGGGGACTCTTTTCACTTTTATTAACAAAGCTCCTTCGATCTGAGATCTTGAGCCGTATGATAACATTAAAATTAGTTACACGGTGTTAATAAACCATACTAAAAACACATATAAAACATGAACATAAAACATAATAGTAAAAGCTAGCAAATTTTGCAGTTATAAGAGTGATCATCAGTCATTACTTTCGTAGGTCCCTGGACTGGAAAGTATGCCTGCCGTGACTTTTTAATAAGATATCATCTCTGGGCATGAAAACGCGAGAGCTTGGTAAATAATAGCCTGATGGACAATAACATTCCAGAGCGAGCTTCCCATCGCTGCCTCTGTGTCACCTGCCACTCTTGCTCCACCACCCTACACCGTGTGGAGGCAGTTGCAGCCTTGTCAGTCCCCCCACAGGCTGCTGGAGAGGTCACCTTCACCAGCTGCTTAGGAATCCCTCCAGCAGCAGCTTGTATTTTGATTGTAAGCCATGGGGTAGTCAGCAGTTTTGCACAGAAGGGAATTCATTTGGAACATGCAGGTTGATACACATGCCATCGTAGTCCTAGTGCATCAGGTAGGGAAGCAATCAGTAGGGTTGCCAGCTCCAGGTTGGGAAATTCCTGGAGATTTTGGGGGCGGGGCCTGAGGAGGGCGGGGTTTGTGGAGGGGAGGGACTTCAATGCCATAGAGACCAATTGCCAAAGCTCCCATTTTTTCCAGATGAACTGATCTGTATCAGCTGGAGATCAGTTGTAATAGCAGGAAATCTCCTTAGCCTAAAGGACTCAGGAAGGCCACAAGGCAGAGAACCTGGTGATTAGCTTGGTATGATGGTGAGGCTTCGCTGTAAGAGCAGCTCCCCTTGTCATATGGAAAGCCACTTTGAAATTTAGAACATGAGACATCTGCTGTTCAAAGGAAAGGAAAGACCCCATTGGTTGTACACAAGTCCTGGGTGGGTCTAAGGCTCATCTAAACTTGACAGGCTTCCCTGTTCATCCCGAGAAAGAGCTGCCATTTTTAAAAATGAGTACCCAGCCAGGAACCCCTTTAAATTGCATCACAAGGCCCCAGTTGTGGTTGACAACATTGCAGCACAGGGAGAGGAGGAGATCCTACCTTCCCCCTGCACTGGTTTTCCTCCCTGAAATAGCACCAGGGGGGCATTATTTGTCCATATTCCCCCCCTAGTGCCCTTTCAGGAAGGAAAAATGGCACAGAGGGAGGCAGGATACCCTCCTCCCTTGTGCCATGATGGTTCTGACCAGAATTGGTCCCTTTCAGTTCAGTTTAAAGGACTTTCTGGCTGGGAACACGCTTTTTTAAATGGTGGTGTCTTCCTGGGGCAAACCCAGGGACATCTATCACATCTAGATGGGCTCTTAAGTAGCTCCCTGGATTAAAATAGTCACCAGTTTGTTTTATTAAACTATACAAAGGCACTTGGGTTTTGCTTGTTCACTCATTAATAAAGCTAAAGTATTCAGATACTTTTACAACAGCTAGAAATGTTCTGCACATGTAGCTTGGGACAATCTGATTCATAGACATCTGAAAACAATATATTTTAACCACTTTCCATTAATACTTGGAGCAGTAATATTTAGGGTTGCCAGCTCCGGGTTGGGAAATACCTGGAGATTTGGGGGGCAGAGCCTGAGGAAGGCAGGGTTTGGGGAGGGGAGGGAGTTCAATGCCATGGAGTCCAATTGCCATTTTCTCCAGGTGAACTGATCTCTATTGGCTGGAGATCAGTTGTAATAGCAGGAGATATCCCGCTCTTACCTGGAGGATGGCAACCATAGTAATATTGCAATCCTAAACAGAACTACACCCTTCTAAATCCATTGAGTGTAACTCGGTTTAGGATTATACTTAAATCTGGTTCCTAATACCAAATGTATATAGTGTTAACTGGGAAAGCCAAGGCATGGGGGTGGGGGGAATTGTTGGCCAGTGGGAGTTTTCAAATTGGACGCAGTGGGATCCACAGTGGCAGATAACACTGTAGCCTGAAAATGAGACCGGCAACATGTATATAACTCATTTCCCTTTCCACATGTTAACAATCTTCAGATCGGGGAGGGGGTTTCCAGTTACCAAAAATGCTCAGAGTCCGCATAGGTACTTCTTCCACAAGTACACTCTGAGACTTCTGTGTCAAGGGATCACTTGTCCGCGAATGAAATGAGCACAGTCTGGGCAATACCTTGGAGAGGGGCTTGGGATAGCAGATGGTGAGGACTTAAATTTCAGTCTTAAAAGATATAAAATTAACAGAAGGAAACTCAAGAAAATGCAGATAGATTGAAAGAGCAATGTAAGATACTAAATTTGGGGAATTAGAGAACTGCAGATAACTAGAGGGCTAATGAGCAACATCAAACAAATCATGTGATTCCTAGCGGAAGCCATCCTAGGTACGCTATGTGTTGTTTCCCTCAGCCTTGTCCAGAACTTAGAATCCACCCTTGATGTTTGGTATGAGCATACCAGAGAGAAAAAGAAAGAGGAGGGGGGTGTAAGCCTGGTAAGGGTTGAACACTCAGAGCAAAGCAACACTGAGAGCAAAGGAAGAGAATGGATAAATTCAGAGAGTGAGGTGAAGATTAGGAGAGAAGGAGAAGTAGGTTAGAGAAGGAGACCAGAACGTTTCATACATTGGAGTCTACAGTCCAACACAGTTAAAAGAAGTCCCAAAGTAGCAATGGGGAGGGGCCAGGTGAGAAGGGGAGGTCTCTGCCAAGTGATGGCACTGGTGGAAGAGCAATCTTTGGGGATGACATTAAAACTTTCACCACTAACCCTTGTCCTGTGGTGGTGAAGAAACAGTCTGGGATGCACAAATGAACCCAATTTGCTCATGCCAGAATTCCACTTATGTCCTATTTTCCCTAGGCATTTACCATTGGGGCCATATTTTATTGGTGGCAGTTGTAGATTCTGTCATTGGGCCAAAATCTTGGATTCTGCCCATGATTTAGGGAACGTGAAGTGCTATATGATAGGTGGAAAGTCAGGATTTTTGCTCTGATCGGGGAAAAGTCAGAACCTTGGCTGTTGTTTGGTGGGTTTTGATTTTTGCAAAGATGACCACTGGAAATTCAGAAGGTGTCCAAAAATGGTCACAAGAAAGAACTGGGGAATGATGGGTACCAAGTGAAGTAATGGGGAGGTGAGAAGCCAGGATGATTGAATTACCTCAGTGGCAAACATGATTAATGTCCATTTACAAAGGCCAGAAGATGGCGGATGGCCCTACCTTCACTTATGATTAGGGATGCTTGAACACCCACTGGTTGGGCGAACAGAAATCTGATTCAACAATAGGTTCAATAGTTCATCAATCTGTTCATGAGTATTCAACAGGCTGCTTCACTGTATCCCTTCACCATATTCCTTCCCAGCAGTACAGTCAGTGCTGTGGACATTTTGTGTACAAGCAGGCAATTGTTTAGACAGACAATTAGATGACTTTCAAATCATATGGATCAGTCATAAATCAATGCTGTGTTTCAACGAAATCCTACCCTTCAGTGTTCATTTAACTAGTCCTTAGAGACACTAATGGATACTGATCAGTTTCAATTGGCAGTGTCTTCTCACATGCTCAGTTTTGTGAAAACGTAATGCAAACCAATTTGGCAGATGTTCATGACTGTTCAGCATGAACTGAGCAGATCAGGTGATTGAGTTGCCTCTGATGACACCTTCAAAATGGTAAATTCAGCTCCTGAACACTGAAATAGACAGCATCCCTACTTATGTTTTGGGTAGGTTTCCAAAGAAATCTGTATGTTACAGCAGATTCCTGGATGGTCCTAAAAGATTGATTACTGCCGTGCAAATGCTGGTGGTTAATCCTGGCCAGAATGTTGATGGTCCCTCAGGAATCCAGAGAATAGAGCCGTTATCAAGGGATTGTTCGTGCTCAGTGGGGAACCTGGCTACTTCCTGCCCGTCAGCTGTTTGATTGCCTGTAGTCCAGTCTCAATTTCTCAGCTTCAGTATCAAATTTGGAGTCTCTCCCACAATCTTAGACATCATCCAGCCTTTGATGTGTTTAAATATGCTCACGCATACATGCACATTAAAAAATGCTCACACATACACATTTGACATACTCTGATCCGAAAATATGCATAGGCAAAAGCAAGCTAAGCACCTATATCTGTGTCATTTCTATCAACAGTTCAATTTGTTTTATGTATTTGTTGCTGTTTTGGTTTTAAGGTTGATGTAAATTTCCTGTATCCTGTTCTAGAAAATTTAAAAGCTAAAAAGCAACTTATGAATACAGTAAATAAACAAAGGTGCTGAATCTTGCCTGAGCAGATGTAAGTATTCTAATGTGAGAGCAGTACGTTCTAAATGCTGTTACCAGAAGCCATAAAATAATAATTGAAGCCATCTCATGATTTCTGAGCCTCGCTTACAATCCTAAGGAACAAGAGATGGGAGGGATGTCTAAATCATGTGGTGTAGTGGTTAAGAGTGGAGGGCTGCAATCTGGAGACCCGGGTTCTGGAGAACTCCACTTCTCCACATGAAGGCTGCTGAGTGACCTTAGGCCAGTCACAGTTCTCTCAGAACTCTGTCAGCCACACAGAGGCAGGCAATGGCAAACCATCTCAGAACACCTCTTGTCTTGAAAACCCTGTGGGATTGTCATAAATCAGCTTTGTGACTCATAACGAATATGATGGTACTTTGCACCACCACATTTGTTGGATCAACTCAGAAAATGGTCCATTGAGAATATTTGCTGGAAATTTTCTAAAGGGCTACTGTTTAATCAAAACTTTCTCCCATGTTAAAGGAATGTGGTCTGTTTGCAATATAGGTAGTGGTTTATATTCTACCATTCCCCCAAGAGTGAGCTATGTGGGGAATTCCATTATAACCTTCACACAACTCTGTTAGCTAAGTAGGGCTAAGCAATAGTTATTAGCCCTGGAGATCCAGACAGATATTTGTCCAAAACTGGACTTCTACCTAGCAATGCAGTCTTGAGCAGTTATATCCTACTATGCCCATTGACTTCAATGAAAAACTGATGTGTGGTACATCCAACATGTTCTTCTGATTTAGAGCTGTAAACAGAACTTGAACTATCATCCACATTGCAAGCCATTGTTCTATCCAGTAGGCAAGACTCCTTCTCCATTGCATCAAGTCATCCAGTCACTCACCATTAATCATTCTATATATTGCCTTTGCCAGTCCAAGGGAATGCTATCCTTCTAGAAAAGAGAGGTGGAAAGATCAAAAATCATTAAAAACTATGTTTCCATTTCAGAAAGAAATAAAGCTTTTTAAAATAAAAATCAGAATCTTAGTGCAGGAAAAAATGTCAAGGAGTTTTTGGCAAGATTTCTTGGACTGGGATGCCCTTGCCATGTGCACAGAAAAGAACTTCTCATAAGGTTCTAATTTCCCCTTTATTTTTATGTGGTCATTAATAAGATTCATAGCTTTAATGTACCATATATATTTTAGTAAGAATTCAGGAGAATTAACCTAGCGTGGCTTAACTCTTACGTTGCTGCCGGCTTCTACACACAACGCTGTGGGGTTCGTAATCCTCTAAGGACAGCTGGAGCAGCGTAACTATGCTTTGGCTCTACCTAGTGGTACCTGACACTTCCTCAGCCAGGTCCTACACAGAAATTAGTTGCTCAATAATATATCGAAAAATTCCTCAGGCTATCTTGTGGCATTGACCACAGGTGCTGAAATATGGAAAGTGTGTGTTTCCCTGTAAACTATCATCCGTCACAGAGAGAACAGTCGTGCTGTTGTCTATATCATTAGCATTCTACCCAAGATGCATTCAGGACCCCTAATCATGCCAAAGAGTTGTGAAATCTTTTATGTTTATTTAGTACACTTTTATCCTTTCATTCTTCCAAAGAGCTCAGGGCAGCATTCTCACCTCCTCAATATTATCCACCCACCCGCCCTGTGAGATAGGTTAGGCTTAGAGTGACTGGCCCATGATCATAGAATCATAGAGTTGGAAGGGACCACCAGGGCCATCAAGTCCAACCCCCTGCACAATGCAGGAAATTCACAACTACCTCCCCCCTCCACACCCCTAGTGACCAGAAGATGGCCAAGATGCCCTCCCTCTCATCATCTGCCTAAGGTCACAGAATCAGCATTGCTGACAGATGGCCATCTAACCTCTTCTTAAAAACCTCCAGGGAAGGAGAGCTTACCACCTCTCGAGGAAGCCTGTTCCACTGAGGAACCGCTCTAACTGTTAGAAAATTCTTCCTAATGACTAGACGGAAACTCTTTTGATTTAATTTCAACCCGTTGGTTCTGGTCTGACCTTCTTGAGCAACAGAAAACAACTCAGCACCCTCCTCTATATGACAGCCCTTCAAGTACTTGAACATGGTTATCATATCCCCTCTCAGTCTTCTCCTCTTCAGGCTAAACATACCCATCTCCTTCAACCTTTCCTCATAGGACTTGGTCTCCAGAGACCGCTCACCATCTTTGTTGCCCTTCTCTGGACACGTTCCAGCTTGTCTACATCTTTCTTAAATTGTGGTGCCCAAAACTGAACACAGTACTCTAGTTGATCATGTAATGTACCGGCTAAGGGATACATCACCTCATTCTGTGACAGCTGTAGTTCAGTCCTTGGTAACCTTTACAACAAGGTAGGACAGTATTATGAGCTCCACACTGTAGATTGGGGGGGGGGGGGTGTGTGAGAGGATGGGCTGCCTAAGGTTACTCAATAGATTCTTGGTTGTAGGAAGATTTAAACCATTCACATTACAAAACACCACGTTATACCTTATGCCAGCTTTTGAAATTATTGGGAGGAGGTGAGGCTCAGTGGTAGAGCATCTGCTTGGCACACAGAAGGTCCTGGGTTCAATCACCAGACTCTCCAGTTAAAGGATTTGGCAATAGGTAAGGTGAAAGACCTATGCCTGAGGCCTGGAGAGCTACTGCCAGTCTGAGTACACGATACTGATTTTGATGGACCGAGGGTCTGATTCAGTATAATGCAGCTTCATGTGCACAAGCATCCTACATGGCAGAGCAGGGATTTAAACCTGGGTTTTCTGGGTCCTAACTCAATTTTCTCTCTGATCTACCCCTCGAATATGTAAACAAATGGATGGATTGATGGATGTTCAATGCTATTATTGCAAGGTCAAGCCATGTTTTTTTTTAGAAACACTTTAAAATCCCAGTAAATTAGCAGAAGAATGATGAATATGAAGACTCTCAAGAAATACTGAATATCAGTCACTAAAGCTGGAAATATCAACATGAATTCCAAAGAAACTCCTAAGAGTGATATACTGGTGATGAGGGACTGTTGAAAAAGGATGGGAGGCAGCAAACCATACACACACACACACGCACACACTTGTGTTTATGACCAACTGAGATATTCATTAGAAGCAATTGTATCTCTGGCCAATCCACTGATTTTGCACACTGTGTCCTTGTGGTTATGATATAAAATTGGTTTAGGTAGCAGTGTTGGATGCCAAAGACATAAGTTCCTGTGATTCTGAGAGGGGGGGGAGAGAGAGAGAGAGAGTTCACAGCATGGACAAGAAGCAGAACACCAGCATCTTCACGATTTTCTTAAGTGGCAAAAGAGGGACAATATCTTGCCAGAGGCAAGTAATAGTAAATAGAGTATATCCCTAGTAAATAGGGATGGCTGGGATGCGTGTCTGAGAACATAATGATCCCAAACTCCCATCCGATATGAATGCTGCCCTGGGGGTGACTGGGAGGTCACTACAACAACCCTGGACGGCGAATACTCTATTATTTCCCAAGCCTTCCATGGCGACATCTGGTTTTTCTTGTCACATTGATGCTGCATAAGTTGATACTACACCTGCTGAACTTTTCCCTGTGCCATGCTGCTTTAAAAAAAAACAACAACAGAAGAATCTTTCAAGGTCAGCAGTTGGCAAACCTTATCTTTAGCTAGTGGGAACTGAAAGAGAAGGGATCACTCTGAAACAGCAGTTTCAGGGCTGTCAGTTTGACTCAAAGCCTTTTAATTAGAAATCAGTATTAAAGAAAGGTGTATTATGTCAGCAGAAGCTGTAATCTCTTCAGGATGGCAAGGCTCCGCAACATACCTGTTTGGATTCTTTCATGTTTATCATAATGTTCTTGTTGGGGGAAAAATATTAGAAAGTCTGGTGCTTTGTTTTCTTTTTTGGGTCAGCTAGTTCACCCCCTCTTCCTGGGCAAAACATCAAGAAAGATTTCTTCCTTCATTCCAGTGTGAGAAAGCCTGATTTATGAAAGCCTGATTTATACTGAACAGACCTAGAGGAAACTGTGGGCTGCTCAGCCAGGCATACATGGCACAACAGCCATGCTGGGAAAGCCTTAGCAATGGGCTGACAGGCTTGAACTGTGCAAAGGGCTTTGGGAACCAAACCAAGCCTTTGGTTTAGTGTTTTGGCCTTCCTGGTGATGCGCTGCCTTCATACTAAACAATCTTTAACTTCGCTTTCTGAAATACGTGAACTAAATGGGCAATGATGACTGGGTCTCTCTGTTTCCAAATGCACAGCTTATTGAGTGGGGTCGACTGCCTGTTGGCAGCTGAGATTGTGAATGTGCTTTCTGCATGGAACCACTGGGGGTGAGTATTGAATATCTCCATCTATGTTCCCCCTTTAGTCAAACTTTTGGGAACTATGTACTGTGTGTGTATGTGAAGTGCCATCAAGTAGCAGCCGACTGATGGAGACCCCTTTTGAGGGTTTTCACGGCAGAGACTAAGAGAGGTGGTTTGCCATTGCCTTCCTCTGCACAGCAACCCTGGTATTCCTTGGTGGTCTCCCATCCAAATACTAACCAGGGCTGACCCTGCTTAGCTTCTGAGATCTGACGAGATCAGGCTAGCCTGAGCCATCCAGGTCAGGGCAACTATGTACTAGGGGTGTGCAAAAAAAAAAAAGTAAAATTCAGATTTGGGGCTAATGGACCTGAGGGGTGGTTTTATTATTTATTTATTTATTTATTTATTTATTTATTTATTTATTTATTTATTTGTAAACCCATATATTCCCAAAACCCCGTATCAGGAATATCGGGTTTTCCAAAAAAAATTCAGGCCTATTAGACCTGAATACAAATTTTACTGACCCCCATTTCTCCTCCCCATTTCTCCCCCCCCCATTTACCTTGACTCCAGGACTGCAGTTGTCAGCCTCATAGCCCTCCATGGAGCCCGGAAGCCATGGCATTAGGGTTGTTCTGCACCAGCCTGGCCAACTAGCAGGTAACCGGGGAGAGGGGAGGGGGAGTGATTTTTAATGGCAATGGTGCCAAACTTTCCTGAATCATACCAACAAATTCTGCATGGTTCAGGTATTCGCTTTTTGGCTCCGTTAAATTGTCGCCATTTTTTGGGAAAGAACGGAACAGAACCCCTACTGTGTACTACTGAAGCCAGCTTCTGTTCAAAGGTGATTATGTTTGTTTGTTCTATAGTGTGAAACAATTTCATTTCTATGATTTTCTGCTCCCTTAAAATGCCACTTTCGGCTTTTCTGTTCTCTTAAAATGCCACTATTTTTGGGGAAGGAAAGAAACCCTAAAAATACCTTATTGATATTTTTCATGGGTTTTCGGTTCGGCCTTGCCAAACGCACACCCCTACTATGTACTCTTAAAGCCAGCTTCTGTTCAAAGGTGGTTATGTTTGCTTGTTCTATGAAATTGAAACAATTTCATTTCTATGATTGTGAGAATGTCAGCAGTGGAACACCAGGGAACTTACATTTCTAAACCATAGGACATATGTGCCCTAGCACAGGCCTTGACAAATTTTCTTTGGCTCCAGGAGCTAGCCCCCAAAGATTAGGAGACAGATTAATTTTCAGCCATCAGGGTTTTGTATTTTTAATGAGCATATCTTCCCATTATTCCTACCACCAAACCCTTCACAGTTTCTTGCAATTTTATGAAAGCCATGGCAAGTGTTGTACTACATAAGTAAACAAGTGGGGACCCACAAAATTTGCAACACAGGAAAATCTCATCTGTCTGTCTCCCATTTCTCCACCACTCCTCAACTGGTTCCTTCTTCCTCAACACTCCTCATGGCCAGATCCACAACCAGCTGGGAAGAGGCAAAGCTGAAGCAGAAAGTTCTCCTTCTGAGCTTCCTGCTTTGCTGTTGCCACCCACCTGCTGATGAAAGGCTTTCTTCTCTACCTCTCCCAATCAGCAGAGGGGTAGTGGTGGCAGCAGCTGCAAGAGGTTTTAACCAGAAAGTGCAGAGGGTGCACTTTCTGCTTCAACCTTCCTCCCCTCCAGCACCCAGCTGATTGGAGGTTATTGGTTTCAGATTATTACCATCTCATTCTTCTTCCAAACTTCCACACCTGCTTCCTCTTCTCCCCCCACCCCCAGCCATCCAGCTATTGCAATATCCTTGCTGCTTGCTGCTTTCTCCTCTCAAGATTTTTTTTAAAAATCTCCTTTCTAATGCCAAAAATAGTATCACGAGATATCAGTCAGCATTTCTTCACTGGAGTTGCAAAGTCTGAACAGAGCAGATCTTGCTTCTCTGGATTGGGGGAGGGGGTAAAATGTTTTTATAAATGTTTCAGATTTTTCTGCAAACCTGGGGGGGGTCTCTGGGGTTTGCAGAAAAATTCCCCTGTATGTACATAGTCCCAGAATGCTGATTTTTTATTTGCATTCTGGATCATTGGCGTTAACCAACTGTGTCCCAGGGTATTTAGTAATACATCAGTATAGGTCTGATGGGCAAAGAGATAGTGTTGCTGTATCTGTAGGGACTCTGTCCCCCTAGCATGTTGCTCTATTCAGGACGCTTGCAGTTGTGAGGTTGTGTGCCTAATGTTGGGCTTGAGAGACGGACTGAGATTCTGTTCTGAGATTCCCATTACCTAAGTGTCTCCCAGCCCAAGTTGACAGAGATGGTTTTTGGGGAGGGTGTTGAAGACCCCTAGGCTGGTTGTCCTGGGGGGGGACAATTCATGCTAAAGCTGTCTTGTAAGGAACAGCTCAAGATTTCATGGCCTCCATGACAACCATGGGCTTCTCTCAGGTAATAACTGGTCATACTCTTCATCTTGTATTTTGTTATGGGTGGGATTAATGTGATCTGAGGATAGAGGAATTGATGACGGTTCCTTTGTCATGAACAGATCATCCCTTGCTTGGGTTTAGACTTACAGGGATACCAATACTCTGCAAAAGTGGAGACTCTACTAAAATTATTGGCCCCTGGGACCAGATGGATCTCAATGACTTTCTGGCAGCTCTTGGGGATTTTCCTGTTGATATAGTTGGTGCTCCGATTAATGTCCTAGTTGACCTCTGGAATAAGGAAATGACCTGGGCAATTTACACGATCACTCTCAGGTGTCCACTCTCTTAGAGCCCAAGTAGCTTTGGGCAATAAGAAGGCAAATACAATAAGATAAAAGCTAGAACGCATTTTAAAGCATACTCCATAGCAGTGGTGGCAGCAAAAGGAAAATACTTTTCTACCATCATTGCATCCACACAGTTTAGATGTTGATTGGAGTGAGTCCAGTCTTGTTCCATCTGCATTGGTTCCTAGTCTGTTTCCAAGCACAATTCAAGGTGTTGGTTCTGATCTTTAAAGCTCTGTATGGCTTGGGACCAGCATACCTGAGGGATCATCTACTCCTCTATGAACTTTCCCAGCCACTATGGTCATCTTCCTAGGAACTTCTTCAAGTGCCCCCACCTTCTGATATCAGGCTCGTGGCAATGCTGCAGATGGTTGCTCTAGAACTTCTTCTGGAATTCTCCCCCCAGGGAGACTTGTTTGCCCCTTCTGTTTCCATCTTCTACCAATGGGTCAAGACTTTTTGTTCTGTCTGGTGTTCCCTCATTCCTGCTCTATATATTAATTACTGTTTTTTGTGTGTGTTTTAGCTACTGTTTTAATTGTTTTAATGATGTGTTTTTGTTTTCTTTTAATAGTTTTTAATCGGTTTGCTCCTTGGTGGCCCTGATGAGGGCAGAAAAGCAGGATATAAAACTTGTAAATAAACAAAAACTATCTCCACCCTCATTTAAATCACCACAACATAAAGCTAAAGAAGCAAATGAGAGGTCAGGGAATGGGAAGTGAATAATGCTGCTTGCAGTTCCTGAGGGACAGTTATCACAAGTAAATCCCTTCCTGCTAAGAAATGAACTCTGCCACTACAATAGCATTATTTCTCAAGATGAAGTGTGCATCTGACAGCACATTCCTAAAAACATTAAAATAGCACAATGACATTTCCTAGGGTTGATATCTGTAACCACATACCAAATGTGTTTCGGCCTATTGGGCCTTCATCAGTGGTTAATTAAAATCCCTGTTAAGCCTGCACGCATTTACAGAAATAAATAAATACATACATATACAAACAGTTCAAATCAAACCAGGCATGTGTATAGATTGTAAAATCTATTACCAATTAAACATCTGGTCAGATTGGTTTTAGTTGTAATACTGGTTTGTATATGTCTCCCATATACGATGTGTGCAGGTATCTACTTAGTAGAGCAGTGCATAGGTCTGTCAGTACACAGTGTTCTCCTAATCATGAAATTGTTCTATTAGCTTGGAAAGGGCTTTCTGAATCTGTATAAGAATGAGCAACATTTTCTGTTGCCAGCACCAGGCTTTCTCTCACTGAGACAATATATTGCAGCTTACAAACCTGTATCCACTATAGCAACACTGGCTCATTATTGATTTGTGTTAATTTTTATTGTTTCAGTTTAACCAACCTCCTCCAGGAAGTTCACAGTAAAATAGTGTTTCATATTTAATAATCATACACGGTTATTTCTTTAGGTTATTAGTGCACTTGACAGTCAAGTACATCAGTGCACTAGAAAATGTTAATCCTACACCAGGCATTCCAATGCTCAGTGAAAAATCAAATAAAATGTTTAAGGCAATATTGCATTCCATCAACCTCTATATGCCCTAACTCCTGAAATATGGGAATCATTTAGCTTATGCTAGTTTCTTAAAAAATAGGGAGGAAAAATGTATCTCCCCAATAGGATGAAAACCTCAATAACGGCAGTGTTTTTTTTTCTCAGCTGGATAGAGCTGTGGAATCCAGCGAACTTTTGCTAGAGGTCAGCCAATTCGAGATCAGAAAGTGCAAATCTGGTCCAAATGTAACAGAGGAGGATCAGGCTATCAAAGTGTTCATTTTCTTCTCAGGTTCATTCTGTGTTAAAGTTGACACCCTGTTTTTCTTTTTTTAAATGTGAAGACAGTGAGCATACTTCATACATGCACAAAGAATATTTGCCTGATCACACGAGCAAAGGAATACAGGCAGGATCTCTGCAATGGATTAGTGAAGATTGAAATCTGACGGTATGAAGATGCACAATCAAGTAGATGTTAATTTTAACCCATATTGCTGGAGGACAACTTTAAAATATGTCAGCAGTTACGGCAAAACCAGAAAGAGTCTGCATTTGTTTATTGGTCGCATTTGTATCTAATTCTTCTGAGGAGTTTGGTGTGACAAAACAGGTCCTACGAGCAGCCTGTAAGGGCGCCGGTCTTATTGTTATACTTTATGTAATTATTTATTGTTTATTGTTTTTAGATTGTTTTAAAGTGTTGTGAGCCCCTTTGAGCCTGGCTTGGCCAGGAAAGGGCTGCCTAAAAATCAAGTAAGTAAGTAAGCCTTTTACATCAATCTATAACCAACGAGAGTTCAATCATTCAATTTCTGCTTGAGGATAAAAATCCCGCTATATCTTACGATGTAGCTAAATTTTGTTGGAAGGCCATTACTAAAAGGAACGCTCAAAATAAAAAGGGTTATACTTTTTGTGATGCACCAGATGATGAGTGATGGGTGAAGCATGGTATAATGTATTTTTTTCTCTTTTTTCTTTTGTATTTTAATATGCTGACAAATGTATTTTAACTTGTCAATTTTAGGATATTTTATTCAACTTTCTGTCACTTCAGTTATCGGTGTGTGTACACACCTGTACTGTTTTATAATTTTATGCTGGCCATTGGCCATAACAAATAAACAATAAGCAAACAAGTAAGTAAGTAAATGGGCTATTGCTGAAATTTCCAGATAGGTCTTCAAGGAAAGCCCCATAAAGACCACACAGTAACCTCCGAATCCCAGTGCCAGGAGGCAACATCAGAGGACGTCCTTGGCCTCTAAGCCCTGTTGTTGGACCTCCAGAGGAACTGGTTGGCCGCTGTGTGAGACTGCATGCTGGACTAAATAGACCACTGGCTGATCCAGCAGGGCTCTTCTTATGTTCAGCAGGGCTCTTCTTAAGGTTGCTTGTTATGCTCTCTTTCATGTTGTTGTTTGTCTGTTTCTTCCCTAAAATAAAAACAATGTTCAGTTCAATATTATCAGTCAAACTATTTGCAATGCATACAGGGGAATCCCTTTGGAGTCTCCTCAGTACAACGCTGCCATTTTGGGCAGAAAGGCAGTGTATAAATAAATAAATAAAATTGCTGTTGTCATTCCTACTTGTCTCTGTATATACAGGCAGACCACTGTTGTCTCCCACATCCCTAAGTTTTATACATTGTCTACTGTAACCAAATGGTCAACTTTCACAAGTTCAAAAGATGTCCAGTACTGAAATGGTATTTTCACATCTGCATACTATATTCAGAAGTCTCTCTATGTTCAGTTAGTGGGAATTATTCCCAGGTAAGCAGGTACTGTTGCCCTAGCATTATTTAGGAAAGAAATGTTTGGCTCTGCTCCTGATATAGCTGCTACTGCCAGCTTCCCCAGCACCACCTGCTTAACATGCAGGTATATCTACCCCCCCATATACACCCATACTGCACATGCATAACAGGAAATGTTTCATCTGCTGATCAATAAATAGGTGTAAGAGTCTGATTGAGAAAGGATGTCATACTATCCTAGTTGTTTATCCTTTTCAGCTTAACACATTAAGAACATAAGAACATAAGAAAAGCCATGCTGGCTCAGACCAAGGTCCATCAAGTCCAGCAGTCTGTTCACACAGTGGCCAACCAGGTGCCTCTAGGAAGCCCACAAACAAGACGACTGCAGCAGCATTATCCTGCCAGTGTTCAAAAACACCTAAGATAATAGGCATGCTCCTCTGACCCTGGAGAGAATAGGTATGCCTCATGACTAGTATCCATTTTTACTAGTAGCCATGAATATCCCTCTCCTCCATTAACATGTTCACTCCCCTCTTAAAGCCTTCCAAGTTGGCAGCTATCACCACATCCTGGGGCAGGGAGTTTGAGAATTTAACTATGTGTTGTGTAAAGAAATACTTCCTTTTATCTATTTTGAATCTTTCACCCTCCAGCTTCAGCAGATGACCCTGCGTTCTAGAGAGGGAGAAAAGCTTCTCCCTGTCCACTCTCTCCATGCCATGCATAATTTTATAGGCCTCTATCATGTCTAATCTTAACCGCCTTCTTTCCAAGCTAAACAGCCCTAAGAGTTTTAACCACTCCTCATTGGGCAGTTGCCCTACTGGTTGGTTCCAAAGTTAGCCCACTGAGATACCTGCTGCATGTTTGTCTCTGCACTGATTCAGAACTGGCTCAGGATGAAGAATGCATAGAAGGTCTACCAGTTTAAAATGTAAGGCATACAGGATTCTGATAGTCCACTCCTGAGCCATGCTGATTTAGAAATCTACTGAATTTAGTAAAACATAATCCCAGATTACACACAGTTGCAGCCTTAATCTTCCAATTTAGACAACCAAGGGCCCAATCCTGAAAAATGGGCCCAAAGCCCTTAGGAGGCCGACTATGGCCTCCGCTGGCACAGGGGCCCACACTGCCAGCACCTGGAAAGCACACGCTGGTGTTAGTGGCCCCAGCGCCGGCGTGCAGGGCCAGGCACCGCTCCCCAACCACCGCTGCCGACCGCTGGACTCTGGCTGCTGGCACAGGCCGTGGCAGCGAGCCGGGAGGGGTTCCCGGGGCATAACGGTGCCAGCCGTAGGACTTTCGGCTCAGGAACACCCCTTTTTATTTTTGCAAAAAATATGAGGGTTGCACGGGTTTTTGGCGCCGGGCAGAGGTTTTGGCTGTGCTGAAACCTCTTTAGGAGGCAACGCCGCCAATTTGCCTCCTAAGCCCGGCGCAGGCATTCCTTTTAGGAATGCGTGGCAACTGTATGTAAATGGATGTTTTTGTGATTAATGCATTTGAATGTTTGACAGAATCACAATACTGTATCAAACATGTGCTATTTTCCATTATTTTAATCATCACTAGTTGCAGGTTGGAGAAAGGAAATTCTAATCTGAACTGTAACCTTACAAAATTTCTCTGGTATAAGTTTGTTACAGATCTCTCCCCAAACACATGATCAGTTCCCATAATACACTCTTGGGAGTCATGGGAGAAAATTGTCCATTTCATTTCTGACTTAAATAGATCCCTGACATAAATAGATAAGTAATAAAGTTGCAAATTCCTGGGCTCTACTGAAGAATGCCTATCTGTCCACTAGCACCATCCTTATGCCTTGTTCTGGACTAAGCCAGATCTACTTCTGTTTGAATCGGGGACTCGTGGTTGTTTTCTAAGGGAACTGGCTTGTTTCATGCTTTCTAAACCTTGATGATTTTAGCTGGATTTTTACCATTTCATCTGAGCAAAATCTCTTGCAGTTACTACTGTGCAAAAAAACTGAAACACTCAACCTGAAGTACTTGGATTTTGGTAGCCAGAATTCATTCTTTCCTTGGCCATAGACTAACTGGATAGGACAATATATAGACATAACCTCCAGGCATAACCTGATCTATTTGCCAGGTGTTACTGAGCATCACAGCCAGCTGTTTCCTAGAGAAAGCATCATATCAGTCTTTGATTTCTGTTATGTTCCTAGTTTTTCATAACAAACCAGACAGCAAAAGAAAATCCTTGCATTAATTAGCTTTTGGGAGTTGTGGAGGCTTAATCTTAAAATTAGAACCATCCATTTTGGGGTAAAAAATGGGGTAAAAATGGGGTACCCCATGCATGGGGTAAAAAAATCCAGCTGTGGTCTAAAATATGTCAGATGCATTGATCTGAGGGAGGAGCCAGTAATGTTTTGGGTGAGGAAGCTGCTCCCATTCTTTTCTAGGCCTTCCAAAATGTTCCACTCTCAGCTTCAGTCTATCCAATGCAGATGTTAATAACCCATTCCTAAAACTGTTTGGGAAGCCAGCATGGTGTAGTGGTTCAAGTGTTGGACTAAGACCCGGGAAACTCAGGTTCAAATCCCCACTCATGCCACGAAAACCTGCTGTGTGGCTTTGAGCCAGTCATGCACTCTCAGCCCTGACCCTGGCTAGTCTTTGCATGGGAGACCTCCCAGGAATACCAGGGTCATGACTTGGAAGCAAGCAATGGCAAACCACCTCCAAATGTCTCTTGCCTTGAAAACCCTACAGGGTCACCATAAGTCAGCTGTGACTTGACAGCAAAACAAAAACCTGTTTGAAAGGTGGATGCTGTCGTTGTAAAGTTCTTTAAATATGCTGTACTATGGCATCATCATCACCCTGAGCCAGATAGCCCAGGCTAACCTAATCTAATCAGATTTTGGCTGCTAAACAGGGTAGGCTCTGCTGTCAGAGTGCTGGTTACCCAGAGAAGTGGCAGACACACTGATTAGAGATAAAGGTAAATGTTTATTAGGGAACTACATTATAGATATGAAAGCTAAGAGAGAGGGATAGCCTCTAGCTACCTTGCTGGCTAAATGGGAGAGAAGAAAAAGTGAGCTTCCGAGAAGAAGGCGGAAATTGCCCTGAGAATATCAGTCTAAGAACATACGAGAAGTGAAACATAACAGGATGGAGGGTACTTAACCTTACATCCCTATCTAGCTGATCACTTGTCCACCCCCTGCAGGGTCTTCTTCTCATTTCTTTGCATGCTAGACATTGCTAATGCCAACAGGCCCTAGTTAGTATCTGGATGGGAGACCACCAAGGAAATCCAGGGTCCCTATACAGAGGCAGACAGTGGCAAACCACCTCTGAACGGCTCTTGCTTTGAAAACACTATGGGGTCGTCATAAGCCGGCTGCGACTTGACAGCATTTTACACTCACACAATGCATTGTTTTCCATTGCTCCGGAGCCTGGGTTTCTTGAGGTTTGACTGTTTTTTTCTTAGCAGGGTTGAAGTACCTCTAACAGTTGCAACGACCAGCCAGAATCCAACAGGTGAGGTGTTCCTAATAATAGTGGAGCTGCACCTGTTGAACGTCTGCCAGTTTGCTGCTGTAGGAGTCCCCCAGAATGAAGCATTTAAACCTTGCTGGCCCCCCTTCTTTCCCAGATGATGTTAAAATATGGTCCCATAATTCATGTTAAATGATTTTTTAAAAACACAATTATTATTTCCAAAACATTTGGGCCCTTTCTGTGAATCAAGCAAAACATCCTTCCCCTGATCCAAATGGGGGAAAAAACAAGGTGTAATTATTCCGGCTTAGTTGTTCGCAGCCATCAGGCAAGACTGATTTCCTGTTTGATTTTGAAGTATGTGTATTTTAATAACCTCCTTAACCTTTCATCTCACCTCAGTAATTCTGGATACTCTGAAAGGCTCCGTCCACTTCAGGCTCTGCACTTAAAGGTTTTGTTGACTGATAGGTTGCAGTGAGATAATTACAAGCACTAATTGCAGTTTTCTCGCCCTAAGACGACGATCCCGTCTGCATAAAATCCCCTCGCTTCTTAAAGCAGATCACTCGCCATTGACTTGAACTTCCTGCGGGGGGCCAGAATCAAGCTAGGATTTCAGATTGCGGATCTGCATATACATATATCGGGCAAACATTGCAAGGGAAAAGGAATTCCCTGGAGGGCCAGGAGGTCTGTGCGGGCTTTGTTGTGGAAGCAGCCATGCCTTCCCAAATCAATGGTAATCTTGTTGAACAGGCTAGATGCAGCCTTTCTGTTGAAGAAGCAAGAAGTGTGGCTATCTTAGAACCTGCCTCAAAGAAAAGGTTACAAACTCTACAAACGGCAGTAGAAAAGAGCAAGAGCCCAGTAACACCTTAAAGACCAACAAAAATTCTGGCAGGGTATGAGCTTTCGTGAGCCACAGCTCACAAACGACAAGCAGGTCTACCTGCCAAAGGCCCTGCGATGCCGCCGCTTCGCTGTACTTCCCAGTTTTCAAACCTTACCCTTAACCTCAGTTATCCTCCCCGGAGCAGAAGGAAATTACTAGGGAGAGGCTAGATACTGGCCTGGTGAGCGCCGTGGCGTAGAGTTAGGGCTGTTGAAAAAAAATCGGTATAGTTCTGCTTTGGCAAAATTCGGCCCATTTTTATTCGGGCTGTGCCGAAGTCCGAACTCCCCCGCTTCAGATCCCCAGAAATTCGGGGGGATCCGGAGTTCGGGGGAAAATTCGGCCCCCCGCGCGCCTTCAGGGGGATTCCCTGAAGGCGCGCGGGGGGGCCTTTAAATAGATCTGTGCCTCCCGGCCGGGAGGCACAGATCTATTTAAAGCCCCCCCCCAGCCCTGCCGGGAGTCCCGGTAGGGCTGGCGGGGGGCTGGCAAGACCCTCTGCGCTGTCTGCGCAGGCAGCGCAGAGGGTTTCCAGACCCCCCCCCAGCCCTGCCGGGAGTCCTGGCAGGGCTGGGGGGGCTTTAAATAGATTTGCGCCTCCCGGCTGGGAGGCGCAGATCTGTTTAAAGGGCCCGCCACGCGCCTCCAGGGAAGCTGGTGTAGGTGTAGATGACTGGGGAAGGCAATGGCAAACCACCCCCTAAACATAGTCAGCTTAGTCAAGGTCGGGATGTGATGTCACCCCATGGGTCAGTAATGATCTGGTGCTTGCACAGGGGACTACCTTTACCTTTAGATGCTGGCCTGAGCCAGCGTGGTGGGTGGTTAAGAGCAGCTGGAGAACCGGGTTTGATTCCCCACTCCTCCACATGAAGCCTTCGCAGAGGCAGGCAATGGCAAACCACCTCCCAACGTTTCTCGCCTTGATCACTCTAGGGCGTGGTGGCAAACCTATGGCACGTGTGCCAGATTGGGCACTCAGAGCCCTCTCTGTGGGCACATGCGCCGTCGCCCCAGCACAGAGTTCGCCTGAGTTTGTTACTAGAAAGCCAGAGGGACGCCAGCCCGGCTGCTCCCCTCCCCCTCTCCATGCGTGCCTGAGGGCATTTCTCACATCACCCGCCCCTCTGCCAAGCAGCCCAATGGGAACTCTTCCTCCCTCCCCTGTCTGGGGTAAGGCGTGTCAAGGAAATGGGACCCCCCCCCCCAATTCCTTGTTGCTGAAAAATCTTTGGTCCAGGCCTTTGGCCTAGCTGGGGAAATCAAACTGCAATACATTCCAGGATGTGGCTCAATTAACATTGGTAAAAAATGCAATTGCTTCCCCCATCCGCTGGACCACTTGTTTTCATAGTAACAAATGGTCCTGCCTCAGGGAACCCCAGGTGATCTGCTCTGTAAGCATTTGTCACCTTGGTGTTTTCTGTTGCAAGCCAGATGTCATCAACCTTCGGTCAGTTGGCATCTCCGGAATCTCAGTGAGGTTTGAACTCCCCTCCCCCGAGATCCTGGAAAATAAAAGTGGAACACACACAACTGTGCATGTGGTGGTCTAGACATGTGGACAGCATGTCGGATACCATCAATCCATCTGATTCCTGGGGCAGGGATATGCCAAATGGAACTCTTGGAACATTTATTGAATGCTGAACTGATGTGCATCATCGCTTTTGGAATGGGTAACGTTTTTGTAACTTGTTCTGCTTTTGCCAAACTCTTGAACCTAAGGATCATACTGTGTAGCCAACTGCTTAAAAGCTTTGTTGTTTTGATTTGCTTTTGAGAACATCACACAAAACTAATTTTTATATGATCTTAAAGGTAAACCACAGAATTGCTTCTCCAATCCTATTGGAAAAGAAGTGCATGCAGAATTTCACATAGCTGTGAATGTTCGTGAAATACAGCATGATGCAGCCATCCAACTAGGATACTGCTGGCTTAATTAAAAAATAAATGCAATCTTGCACAATATTACTATTATTTACAGTATTTATATTTCACTTTTCTAACTGTTCCCTGTCCCTAAGGGGCTCACAATGTAAAAAGAAGCAAAAGAACACCAGCAGACAGCCACCAGAAAAGACACTGCTGGGGTGCGGAGGTCCAGTTACTCTCCCTCTGCTCAATAAAAGAGGAACACCCACTTACCCAGCATGTAATTAACCTGTGGTACTCCTTGCCACGGGATGTGGTGATGGCATCTAGCCTAGATGCCTTTAAGAGGGGATTGGACTAATTTCTGGAGGAAAAGTCCATCACAGGTTACTAGCACTGATGGGTATGTGCTACCTCCTTATTATAGATGTGGGCCACTGTGAGATACAGGAGCTGGACTAGATTGTTCAAAATCATGCCAAATGCAAACTTTTACCTTTCCATAAAAAGATGTTTGTATCATTGAAAGCTCTGTTATTATGTTTTCCTTTTAAGACAAAAGATGTTAATGTATGAGTTGTTTTTTCTAAACTAAAACCTCAGTATTCAGGTTAAATTGCCTTGTTGGCACTTGGCGATAAATAAGTGGGGCTGTTACCACACTAGGTATTCCCAGCGATGTATCAAGAGTTTGGAAATGTTATAAAATACATTGCTGTAAAAGGGTTTTTGGATGCCATGGCTAAAAAATGGTTGGAAGACGTCTTCACAGCTAAAGGGGCCAAACAAAGTGCGAACAGTATTTTTTATAACAGTATCAAACTCTTAATACATTGGTGGGAATACATAGAAAGTGCAAACAGTATTTTTTATAACATTTTTCAAACTCTTAATACATCGCTGGGAATACCTAGTGCAGTAACAGCCTGGGTTTTGGGTTGCAGTTTGGGTACTCGGTCTCTAAAAGGTTTGCCATCACTGCTCTAGGGGGTCGCCACCCCTCAGCTGTGACTCGATGGCACAGCCACTACCAGATGCTGGCCTACCAAGGGCTGAGAAAAAAACAGGAGGAATGTGCCTTTGATCCAACCGAGGGGAGCTTCCCACACACACACCCAACCCAAGGTGGATGACAGTGGCTTTATCCAAGCCTCGTGGCTGATGAATCCATTAGAGGCAGTGCCTCTCCTAATGGTACGGTCCTCTCCAAAGGCAGCAAGGGGAGCCCAATAGAGCGTGGCTGACGTTGCCGGGCATCTTCTTTCCCCCGATGACAACCATGACCCCGAATGGGTGCGCTACAGCAGGCGGGAGGCAGAGGAAAGGGTTAGTAGGGTGGGAGTGAGGTGCGTAAACACTGAAGCACTGGCCATAAAAGGGTTGTTATTGCTGGCTGGAAGAGACGGGAAGGAGGAAAAACAAGCCCTGAGGCCTGCTGCGGGGCGAGGGGCCCCCGCGACCAGGGCAGGTGTGTGTCCAGAGAGCCAGAGTCAACAGAAAGGCAATCTTCTGCGCAGTGTCCACCCAGTTGCTTCTGGGGTACTCCTGTGACAGGCATACACCCAAACCCCGACAGCACGGGGGTAGGATTCATTGTAATAGTAACCCTTTCCAAAGCATGCAGTGCTAGCTGGGAATGTGCTGTCTTCGCTAGAGCAGAAGACGCTTCCCTGGCTCCTATTAGGAACAGAGGATTCCTGAGGGCCCCAAAGGACGCAAATTGAAGGGGGTCCTGGAAGTAGAGTTGGCTGCCGCCTGGATCCTGTCCTGCCATAGGGTGCTCGTTATCCGGAATCGAGTTGGGGGAGGTCAGTCGTGTAAAGAGACAGAATTCATTCCCGGTCCCCCTGAAACCTAGAGGCAGTTTCATGAGAGGGAGGGCATCTTGGCCATCTTCTGGGCATGGAATAGGGGTCACTGGGGGGAGGTGGTTGTGAGGTTCTGGCATTGTGCAAGGGATTGGACTAGATGACCT
This sequence comes from Euleptes europaea, assembly GCF_029931775.1. Lineage (NCBI taxonomy): Eukaryota > Metazoa > Chordata > Lepidosauria > Squamata > Sphaerodactylidae > Euleptes > Euleptes europaea. Next base: position 74,622,094 of record NC_079313.1, read on the forward strand.
TGGTAGTCCCTTCCAACTCTATGATTCTATAGGCTTTGGGGTGGACTGAATACTTCAACGATCCTTGAGATGAAGAGCTGGCAGAGGCTCAACAGTTGGCACATGTCCCCCAGAACAAGCCCCCCAGAACAAGCCGGTGCAATCAAGCATATCAGCGTAGCCAACCACATGCATGTAGAATGGAACTGCGTGTACATGTATTTCTGGATGCAGAAAATAAAATCAAACAGGAGTTTGTTCAGGTTACCTGAACAGAATATCTTACCCCAGTTTGTTTTTTTGTAAAGAGCTGAAATCCACTGGAAGGATCCCCCCCACCCGCTTTAAAATCTGTAGTGTGTTTCACCATTCTGTGCCTGCTTTTTATTAAGAACGTTAATGGATTCGTATTTGGAAAGGCTAATTCAAACACCTGGAAAGGTACTGCTCAAGTCGGTTCTAACAATCATTCAGTGTCTGTCAGTTCTTGTAGATTATCTGGGCTGTGTGGCCGTGGTCTTGGTATTTTCTTTCCTGACGTTTCACCAGCAGCTGTGGCAGGCATCTTCAGAGGAGTAACACTGAAGGACAGTGCCTGTGTTTGGATGTCCTATCCGGGCAAGTATTACTTCACAGATACAATTAAAGAAGCGAGAGAGCTGCCTACATGGACCACTTCGCTTTCAAAAGGCCCTTGAAGAGGCTGGCAACAACAATAATAAATGTAAAACCTCAACCCTATGAAGCAACCCGATTAGAGAATACCCAATTTTTTATATAAAAAAAAAAAAAAAACACTAAAATAGCAGGAAAGTTTCAACTGTTGTGAAGTAGTTTCTTAAGCTGCAGCAGATTTTCAGCCTGCTCCTTCCTTGGAAGTAAGACCCACTGAATTTCTTCGCTATCAAACCTTATTCTTTTCTCAGCGGCAGGAAGTAAATGTGTTTAGGGTTAGGCCTTGAAAACTGGGCTGCGCGTTTATCTTCTGTATAGTCACAGAACTGTGTATACTTTTCTCAGCATATAGAATAATAGAGTTGGAAGGGACCACCTGGGTCATCTAGTCCAACCCCCTGCACAATGCAGGAAATTCACAACTACCTCCCCCCCACACACACACACACAGTTACCCCCCTACTCCATGTCCAGAAGATGGCCAAGATGCCCTCCCTCTCATGATCTGCTTAAGGTCATAGAATCAGCATTGCTGACAGATGGCCATCAAGAGCCTCTTCTTTAAAACCTCCAGGAAAGGAGAGCTCACCACCTCCCGAGGAAGCCTGTTCCACTGAGGAACCGCTCTGTTAGAAAATTTGCCACTTCGTTCTTTGTTTCCCAGTTGTAAGATGCGCAGCCCGTTTCTCTGTCAACACGAGCCACCGGGCCAGCCAAACCTTCTGCCTTAACTTGTCCTGACGTCGGCCCGGAATTACCCAGGCTTCAATCCTTTAACGGGGGGGGGGGGGCGGAAAGTGCACTCCAGAGGCGGTGGCTGCCTGGTTCATTGGTTCAAACGAAAGCCAGGCGTCTTACTGCCTCGACCAGCTGTTTTCTCCTTAGGTGGCTTTTCCAGGGCCCCGATGTTTCTCATCCCGTTTATTCGCTCCCTTATGGAAACGTTGTTTTGTCTGTTGCTGCCATAGACCCAAGTAATAAGCAACATGCCTCCCAACACACACACACATTTGTTTTCAGTTACTTCGAACATTTCTCTCTTTCTTGCTCTGTTTTTGTATTTCCAGCGAAGAACAAGGAAGGTGAGCGAAACTGGAGGCAGAGGATTTTTGTTAGCGGTGCAGCAAAGGGAGGGAGGCAGGGAGCCCTCTGGGGAAAGCCTGGGATCTCTCACGCCAGCCTCTTCAATCTTATCCCCCCCCCTCCCCGGGAAGGGAGAGCAAAACCGAGGCCTCCGTTTTGCCAGTTCTTCACGAAGCACCTTCTTAATCAGAGTCCCAGGGTGGTGATCTTTCAAAGTTCAGCTTTTTCCTAGCCTCCCCCCCCCCCTTCGCAATCTCCTAGGAGGCGCGCACACGCATGCAGGCCGTTATAAATATAGATAATAAATGTTACCGAGAATCTGGCCTACTGTGCTGTCTGGAATAAAACAGGGACACGGTGCGTCTCACCCGTGGGGCAGCTTGACTGTTGAAGGCAGACAAACCCGGTCTACTGCTTCTTTTTGGGGAAATGGTCTTCCTTCCTCGGGATATTTTTAAATGAAAGTGAAGTCCAAAAGGGATCGCCCTTAAAAGAAAATGAGATGCTGCCGATATGAAGAAGAAGAAGAAGAGCGGCCTTTTATATGCCGACTTTCTCTACCACTTAAGGGAGAATCAAATCAACCACCTTCTCTTCCCCACAACTTCCCTTCCCAACAGACACCCTGTAAGGTAGGTGGGGCTGAGAGAGTGTGACTCGCCCAAGGTCACCCAGCTAGCTTCATGTGGAGGAGTGGGGAAACCAACCCGGTTTACCAGTTTAGCGTTCACCTCTCATGTGGAGGAGTGGGGAATCAAACCCGGTTCTCCAGATTAGAGTCCACTGCTCCAAACCACCGCTCTTAACCACCACACCAGGCTGGCTAAGGAGATTTGAGAAGATCACCAGCCCCTCCAATCAATTAGCGATGCTTCCACTGATTCCTACTGTGAGCCTGCGTGATTTGCCGACAGCTCCCCAATGACAGGCATCGCTGGTTCAGGCTAGGGCCCAGATTCTTGCCTCTTGTTCTAGAACGCTACCACGGAGTAATCCAGGCAGGAACTGGAGAAAGTGCTTGCAGGATCAAGCCATTTGTGTTGGTGCAGGGGAACTAGCGCGATGCGGGTGTGCGACTACGACCGGGGTTCCAATAATCCAGCCACTAAAAGAGCGATCCCAAGCAGGTCTCCTCAGAATCCTACTGGGGTCTATTCAATGGGGCTTACTCCCAGGGAAGTCTTCTTAAGACTGCACTGTCAGCCCCGAGGGAGGGGTTGTGGCTTGGTGGTACAGCCCCTGCTTTGCATGCAGAAGGTCCCAGATGCAATCCCTGGTATCTCCACTTAGAAGGACCAGGCAGGAGATGATGTGAAAGACCTCTACCTAAGACTCTGGAGCGCCGCTGCCAGTCTGAGTAGACAACACTGACCTTGATGGGCTGTTTAAGGCAGTGTGTCTCAATTCGCTGGTTGACCTTGGGACAGTCTCTCTTTGTTAGCCAAACTAAAGAGTTTTCGTGATTATGTAATGTATTTGGGGAGGGAAGGCTTCACGGTATCGCCCGATTTCATCAGAGTTCAAAAGCTAAGCAGGGTCGGGGCTTGGAAAGGAGACCACCAAGGAAGACTTTACAGAAGAAGGCAATGGCAAATCACCTCTGCTTCTCACTTGCCATGAAAGCCCCTTGCTGGTAAAAGTAGTCCCCTATGCAAGCACCGGGACCTTACTGACCCATGTCCCGTCACGACCTTTACTAGTCAAACTATGTTTATGGGGTGGTTTTTCACTGCCTTCCCCAGTCATCAACACTTTACCCCCAGCAAGTCGGGTACTCCTTTTACCGATCTGGGAAGGATGGAAGACTGAGACATCCTTGAGCCGGCTACCTGAAACCGACTTCTCTCGGGATCGAACTCGGGTCCTGAGCAGAACTTTGACTGCAGTACTGCGGCTTACCACTCTGCGCCGGGGTGGCCATAAATGGTTGAGACGCTACCTTGGAGGAACAGAGGGGGAAAAACTAGTGCAATAAAGGCCCAAAGAGACAGGGATTGTTCTACTGGATCATTCTGCCACTCCAGCAGGTGAGAAATTAAGACCCTGACCAATCTTCAAGAAGACTTTCAAAAACTGAATTGGCTGACTTATTTACAACTGAGGTCTAATTTACAAAAAGACTGTTTTTATCCCCAGCCATTTCGTGAACTAACAGAATTCGAGCAGATAACATCCAAAAATGACTCACACTTATTAGGAAAAATCTATAAGCTTCTTCTGAAATACGAAACAGAAGAGGAACAAGTGAATTACTTCTGAAGAAAGAATTTACTTCATCTGCACCGCATCTCGCTCCCAATGGCGACTGGCGACCCAAAGCAGCTTCCGCCGTTCTCCTCCTGTGAGGAAGGTGAGACTGCTAGTCCCAGGTCGCTCAGCCAGCTCCCACGGCAGACTGGGAATTCCAACCCGGGTCTCTCGCATCCTAGTCAGACACTCTAACCATTCTAACCCGTGTGGTGTGGTGGTTAAGAGCGGTGGTTTGGAGCGGTGGACTCTGATCTGGAGAACCGGGTTTGCTTCCCCACTCCTCCACATGAGCGGCAGAAGCTAATCTGGTGAACTGGGTTGGTTTACCCACTCCTAGACATGAAGCCAGCTGGGTGGCCTTGGGCAAGTCACAGCTCTCTTAGAGCTCTCTCAGCCCCACGTCTCTCACCGGGTGTCTGTTGTGGGAAGGGGAAGGGAAGGCGATTGTAAACCGATTTGATTCTTCCTTAAGTGGTAGAGAAAGTCGGCACATAAAAACCTATTCTTCTTCTTGTACACCAGGCTGGATAAAGTCTGGTTGGTTTTGAACGTGTCAGCTCTTCTAATACTTAAGATGCCAGCGACAGTTGGGACATCTGATTGTCATGCAGATCATAAACTGTTTCCTTGCCTATGTCTGCCGGTCAGTTTCGCCAGATCAGCGTTCCGGCACGTGCACTCCGGAGCCATGATCCTGGCTTTATTTCCCCTGGAAGGAGTCGGCTGCATCAGATTAATTTTAGGCATGATGGGGGTGATATCTGATTTGTTAATATTTAAGACCTGAAATAACGTGGCACTTTAGTCTTCTTTGCTATGGCAAGTCACGGTACATACATAACAGGATCAGAATCCCTTCAGTCTGGGCACACCTTAAGCCAAGGATGCTGACTGGCAGGATCGAGCACACGACGCCTCGGGACAAATGTGGGTTGCTCCGAGATCATAAAATTGTACAGCTGGAAGACATTTGAGAAGGCCGGGGGATCAAGCGAGCGCAACGGCGGGATCGGCCACTCCCCAGGCCTCCCATACCCCGTTGGACATGGAGCAAGGCTCACTCTGTAGTAAGGCTACACACAGTCTTGCTCTGTAGTAAGTGCCACTCGGTTCCATGAGCCTCGCTTTGCCAAAGAGCGCAGGCTTGATCCATTCTGAACTTCTGGGCTGGGGCGGGTTAGCAACCCCGGTGGATTCCCCCCCCCCCCCGTTATGATCTTGTTTATACAAATAATGTCAAGCGAATCCAATGGCGGCTCTACCCAGAAGAAAGGCCTGGCTTCAGCCCTTGGAAGCCTGAAAAAAAGATGGCTTGGGACGCCCCCGGGGGCTTTTGTTTTTCTGACCCGTTTGCTTTCTTTTCCACCATTGTGTCCTTAGCACAACCAGCAGTTCCTAATGCAGAACATGTGGCTGCGCTTGTCATGTGGTTTGCAGGGGTAGACAATCTGATCAAAAAAACCCTCGGAAAGATTAAGACTTCCCTCCCCTTCTCTTGCCCCCCCCCACCTCACCCACCGACCCTCCATTTGTCTCTAGCGCGTCAGAGACGACGACGGGACGGTGCAATCGAGGCTGCCCTAGGGAAACAGTCAACTGCGGGGAACGCGGGGCTTGGTCCGAGGGGAGGGGGGTTGCAGAGGCCTCGCAGAAGAAAGACGCCGGGACTTGGAGGTCCCCTCAGTGACCCAGGAGCCGTTGGAACGAAGCTGTCCCAAATCGAAGCTCGTTCTGAGGAGCGACAGCTTGTTTTTAGGAACTGAACATGGTCTTTAGGCTCGCTTTTAAGGGAAGGAACCGGCTGATTGAAAACCTAAAGAGGAAATGACTCTTCGGGCCATCTGTGCATGGGAGGTTTTGCCTTGGATTTGCCACTCTCTAAATGCACATTTTCTCCATCCAAATTCTCAAAACTCAACAATAAGCCCCCAAGCAGAGTTTTGAGGACTCGGATGGGGGAAATGTGCATCTACAGAGCGGCAAATACAAGGCAAAACCTCCCATCGATAGATTTTAGATGCCTTTCACTTCTGCAGAACACTGTTGGGTTCCGTCATAGTTTCCCAATAGGGCAAAGGGACATTATTAAATATATCATTTTGACGACGTTATTTCTTACGGCTAAATGCACGTGAATTTAGTGTTCAATAAAACGACCCTTCGGCGGGTCGAGGGATTTAAAAGGGAGACACGCGGAGGAGAGGAAGGAGGAGGCGAGGATGGACATTCCTTTATGGTACACGCAGTTAGTCCCTTGGGTTTCCGTTTGGGGCACTTTGCATTGCTGCCAGAGGGCGAACGGTAGCTCTAAGGGGTCGCCTGAAGTCCAGGCGAAAAACGAACCCCCTCTTCCCTGCGCCGCGGCCCTGATCCCAGGCCGAGCGCTCCTCACCAGACTGATAGCTTTTAAAAGCTGCAGCCATAGAACGCAGTGTTGGCTCTAAGGCCTTGTTCCAAAGGTGCTCACCTTTAGGAACTGTCTTTTAAATCCAAAGCCAACCTTTTAATGTTTTTTTTTTCATGTGAAAAATATGATCCAGCTGTAGCTGTATGCATGCACACTTTATTAAAAAAAACGTGTTGGAAGCTCTAGCGGTGGTAAATAATAGCGGAAATAAATTAACCTTGTTGCCAGTGACAATTTGGAGAGTTGTAGGGGAAACTCGAAACACGTGGGGTCCTTCCGTTTCCTTTGAGCACCTCTTTCTTTTGGGAGGGGTTCTCCTGCGGCTCCTGTGGCAGGGGAGTAAAATGAGTAAAACTGATCTCCTCCCTTTGGCAAAGAGCTGTCGTGTTTTTAAAACAACCCTTTCCTCCCGCATAGAGCAGGATTGCGCGTCCTTCTGGTCAGCTCCAGAGGCTGTGCAGCGAACCCAGGGGAAGCAGAGCTGGGGCGAGAGAAAGCCACGGCAGCGACGATGCCAGCAAAACCAGAAATGGACCTCGTATTTTATTCCGGTCTTTTGCTCAGACACAAACCCCTAACATGCACACAAGCACTTACCTAATGTGAGTTTCAGTTTTTAAAAAATGATAAAAGAGAGCCAATGAAGGTATCTTTACCTTTCTTCTGACTTTCTATTCTCTCTCCATAAATCCGAACCGGAAAAGTCAGGTGGACCAAATTGAATATGTAGAAAAGAGCAAGAGTCCAGTAGCACTGCAAATTGAATATGTAAATTTTAAACTGATTTTTGAACCGTGGCAGTCTATACCCGATCCAGCTAAAAGGAGCCGCAGGTGGACACGGTTGAAAATTCCAGTAAATTAAATGGAATTGAGGCTGCTGTCCTAAAGATACTTGCCTGGGAGTCAGCCCCTCTGAATAACATTCTGAGTAGACTTGTTGATCTGGACTAAGGGAGCCGCTTCAGTCCCAACTACTTTTAAATGTCTTGGGCCTAACTTTCTGAGTGGGGGGCTTAATCCGGCGTCACACCAAAATTAGTCTAGGTGCCTCGATTTATTTCCTTGAGTTAAGACCTCCAGGTTTCAGAGGACCATATTTTCAATTAGCTGAACTACCTTACAGGGTCGTTGTAATAATTACTGGAAATGCATGAAATACAGTCTTTGTTCTTGTAAAACGTGTTTAGCATATGGTAGGCGGTGCGGTCCTACGCCTGCAGGCTAACAGGAGGTCTAACGGGGTTTCCATACTGCTCCCACACACACCCCATTCCCTTCCTGCAATTTGCCTATCTTGCACAACCAAGAGAGCCACAAGGCGCATCCCCGGACGTTCACAAATACAGGAAGCTGAAGATACTTCATCATCATTATCGTGATTATTTCTGCCTGCCAGTCTGCGCTTTCTCTCTCCTCTCTCTTTCGATGCTGATGAGGATCCTGCATGCGTTTTGTTTGGGGAAAGCTTTACACAGACACGATTCCGCCCGTCCCCGAGAGCCCGTCCCCTCCTTCACGACCCCCTTAAAAAAATGACGGCAGGGGGCAGGTCCCCCTCCCCCTCTGGGCGTCCTTCCGCGGCACACTGGCGTTTGCTCCGGTAGGTCTGCAAAAGCCATTAAGGCTCTGGCACAGGGGCACAGGCAAAGCCAGGCAGACACCACTCACTTTTCTAAATAAACATTAGTCTTAAAAAGTTTGCACTATTGACCCCCTGCAGATCTGATTACTTGTAATTCTCTGAACCATATTTAAAGACGTACAACTTTTTTTTCCCCACGCGGGAGAGGGCAAGAGGGAGGCAAGAGGGGAGAATCGGAAGAAAGTCAACATTCCCCCTCTTCATTCTCATCCGTGGAAAGCCCGGAACAAAAGGGGAAGGGAAAGAGTAGCTCCTTCCAGATAAAGGCTGGTACAGCCCAAACCTAGCCATACTTACTCGGAAATAAGCAAGACTCTGTATCTTACTCCTAGGTAAGTGTGTGTAGGATTTCAGCCTTATATCCTTCGACCTTCTGTGGAGCTTTGTGGCTCCCACTTATGCAGGGGAGGTTTTGCCTTGGATTTGCTGCTTTCTAGATGCACATTTTCCCCATTTATAAAATACTAAATTCACGTGCGCTGAATTTAGCCGTAAGAAACAGCGTCGTCAAGATGGTGTATTTAATGTCACCTACGTCCTTTTGCCCTATTGGAAAACTATGACGGAACCCAACAGAGTTCTGCAGAAGTGAAAGGCATCTAAAATCTATCGATTCAAGCACGGGAGGTTTTGCCTTGCATTTGCCGCTCTCTAGATGCACATTTTCCCCATCCGAATTCTCAGTACTCTGCATGGGGGCTTATTGTTGAGTTTTGAGAATTCGGATGGGGAAAATGTGCATCTACAAAGCAGCAACTCCAAGGCAAAACCTCCCATGCATAAATGTGGGAGTTAACCGATTTCGGATGAGGTTCCCAGCGTGTTTATCACAGCTATTCTTGCTTAAGGTACTGGTCCCCTGTGCAAGCACCGGGTCATTTCTGACCCATGGGGTGACGTCACATCCTGACGTTTCCAAGGCAGACTTTGTTTGCGGGGTGGTTTGCCAGTGCCTTACCCAGTCATCTTCCCTTTACCCCCAGCAAGCTGGATACTCATTTGACCGACCTCGGAAGGATGGAAGGCTGAGTCAACCTTGAGCCGGCTACCTGAAACCAACTTCAGTCGGGATCGAACTCAGGTCGTGAGCAGAGCTTTTGACTGCAGTACTGCAGCTTAACACTCTGCGCCACGGGGCTCCTTAGGCCGAAATAAATTCTTGCTTAGGCCGAAATAATTTCTAAAATGTGTTCAGGCTGATTCCCTTCCAGAGAAGTGAAGCGCAGCCTTAGTTGGATTCGAGTTCATTTCAAGCAATCAAGTCTGACTTGGAAGCAGGAACTGTACCGTAGAGATGTGGGTTGCCAGTAGGCCTGGAGAAAACAAAGCCCTGGCCCTTTAACAGAGGGTTAATGAGTGGAAATTGACAGCTGAAGCTTTTCATGGCCTGTTGGTACTTAACTTTACTGGATAAATAACATTCCATTAAACTTCTATTCAAGGGACAGGACTCCCCCCCCCCTTCCAGGCAGCTGACAACCCTAGGGGGGAATCGCCCCTTCCTTCCCTCTTGTCAGTGATTATTGTTACAGTATGCTGGAGATGCATAGCAGAGGCGCTGATCCTTATACTTAAAAGGAGACTGTTATGGTCTGTACTCAGCATTGAAACAGTTAATTTTAGGGTTGCCAACTGCCCCAGGGGGGAAATGTATACCTTACCTTTAATAGAGCACGTGTGTGTTTGTCCAGGGAGAGCTTGAGCAAAACTGCTCCCTTTTTTTCCTTTTAGAGCCTCCTTTTTGCCTTTACGTCTTGGAGCTTCGGTTACCTTCGCCTGTTTTCTCCCCATTTCGCCACCTTTGGTCACCCTTTCAAGAAGAAGCATGTACTGAAATGGGGGACTTCCCACAGCCATCTTAAGAAATCTTGCTAGGCCGCAACAACTGCAGGTGTGGAGAAAGGGGGCTGAACTGCATGTACGAATAGGGTTGCCCACAGCCTGGAGGAGGGGGGAAACATCCTGTCCATTCTAATAGAGGCTGAATGGGATTTGACCTTCCTCCAAACCTTGAAATGCTTCAGCTTCCCATTTCCATTTTTTTCCTCCAGGTCTGTTGTCAACCGTACGTACGAAATTAATAATAGGATCAGTGGAGGCCTGCTCCTACCTCTCTTTACTAAGCAGTGTTTCTATAGTTAGCAACCATGCATAGGCCTAACCCCTGATTTCGATGGAAGTTAAAACTTCCAAAGCGTGCTTCAGAGATCTGCTGTAGTCCTGTTTCTTGTCTCTGGAGATGGGAGGCGGGATCCCGAAATACCATACATCATAATGCTAAATCATTTAACACGATGGATGGCCACATACTCCTCTAGGCAGACCGAGCGGCTACTGCTATAGCGCTACCGCCTGGCTGAGAAAGGTTCTGAGCATTCCCAAACCATGAGGTCCAAATCATCTCCCTTTCTGCAGTCGTTCGGGTTTAATTTCTCTTATCATTGCTCTGTGAGAGTGGTGTATGCTTTATGTCATGTTGGCTTATTCTGTTTTCATGTCCGTTAAAAAGTTACCTACCCCACTGTTGGGATGGGATGGACTTTGAGTGTGTGGATCTGTGACTTAAACGACAGTTTTTCCAGCATGGTTTTTAAAAGTCCTTTTGAAACTATGGAGTTCATTTGAACTACTGGATATGTACGTTTTTATTATTTTATTAAACGTTAAAATTACCCTCATTCATTGTGTGCCGTTTTACTACTCTTTCACCACAGGGGCTTCAGAACAACAGAGCACTAATTAATCCCCCTTAAGTTATCTTGAATATAGGCCCATCGTTATGTATATGTATAAACATTGCACCCTTGCTGATATTTGTAACCATTCGGTTAGAAGGGGGGAGAGAATGTGGATTCCACCCCTTCCTCCAACGAATGTGAGGAGTGGCTTCTAAACCCCTTCCATGTGCTAATGCAGGTTTGTTGCTGTGGAGAAAGAATACGATTGTGTGCAGTTGGGTAGCCACAGGCTTTCAGAACCCAGAGAGCAATCCTAAATTGGAGTACCCCAAGCCCTACTCAGGTGAATTCAATAGGACTTACTCCCAGGAAAGTATCCTTAGGATGGCACTGATAAGCACTCAGGCTGGAATTTTGCACACAAATGTGTGTGTGCCAGGCAGTTATTCAAAAGTAAGGTCCATATAGTTTAATGGAATTGGGACAAAAGCAGAGCAGGCTGTTTGCTGGCCACATCTGCTGCCTGAGATCTTTTAACCCAAGATGGAGGCCTTCTGCATGCAAAGAAGACATCCATTCACTGAGCCCCCAACTGTCTTCTGTCCTTGCTCTTAAGGAAGTGCAAGTGCCCGGGATGCAGCAAAAAGTCTGGCATATATTTCCAGAACACTCTGAAGCAGGAGAGAAGTATGAAATTGTGCCCGTTGCTCTCGCCACTTAGTTTGATTCTTCCAAAAGGGAGGTAGATGGAAACTGGGCAGTAGCAGAGAGGGCCTTTTAAGAACCTAAGGAGAGTCCTATCCAATCATTATTATTTATTGGCTTCATTGGCCTTTCTCTCCATTGGGGACCCAAAGCCTGGCTCTCCTCTTCCTTTTATCCTGGCAGCAACCCTGTGAGGTAGGCTAGACTGAGACTGTGTGACTAGTCCAAGGTCACCTAACAAGCTTCCATTGCAGATTTGAACCAGGGTGTATCAGATCCTAGACCGGTCATCTTCTTACCCCTGTGCCACACTGGCCCTCAGCCACTGGCTCAGATAAAGGTCGTACAGTGAAAGATCTGCAATACAGCACAGAAAGGCCAAAGCATGTTTTTCTCCCTCTCTCATAATATTAGAATACGGGGTCATCTGCTGAATCTGGAGGGTGAGAGATTCAAAACAGATAAAAGGAAGTATTTCTTCAGACAACACATAGTTACATCATGGAACTCCCTGCCTGAGAATGTGGTGATGGCTGCCATCTTGGAAGGCTTTAAGACATGTTCATGGAAGAGAGGGCTATTCATGGCTACTAGTTAAAATGAATACTGGTCATGATGCATACCTATTCTCTTCAGGGTCAGATGAGCATGTCTGTTATATTAGGTGCTGTGGAACACAGGCAGGATAATGCTGCTGCAGTCATCTTTTTTGGGGGGCTTTCCAGAGGCACCTGGTTGGCCACTGTGTGAACAGACTGCTGGACTTGATGAGCCTTGTTGTGATCCAGCATGTCTTTTCTTATGTTCCTGTTTTTGCTGTGCCCAGCAACTGGTATTTAGAGATACTTTATTGCTGATCCTGATCATGGAGGTTTCATTTATCTAGCATGGCTACCAACCATTGCCGGACCTGTCATCCTTAATTTTCTTCAGTACTCATTGAAAGTCTTCTAGGCTACCGGCCATCAATACATCTTGTAGGTTAACCTCATGGTGTACTACGAATTGCTCCCCTCCTTTTGTAGTCTTTGCACCTACGGCTTTTCCGGGTATTTATATTCGGGCTATTTCATTCTTCTTGCTCCCTCTCGCTGCCTGCTTGACAACCAGCACGCCTAGCAAGTGAATGTTGCTTTCCTCCCCCCTCTTCTCCCTCCCTTCGCTTCTTCCTCCTCCTAATGCTCGCAGAACCAACATTATCTCAGCGATGCAGAGGCAGCTGCGCCAATGTATCATCAGTCTAATTGGAGAGGTCACATGTTAAACCCTCGCTGTTGTTCAAGCTAATATATATGTGTCCCTCTGCTGCCCATTTGCTGATTTCCCTTAAACCAATCATTGTTGCAAGGTTCGCTCCTGGAACAATGATCCAATGGGTTGCCAAGGCAACTATAATGACATTAAACGGCGACAACCCGCCCGCATCTTCTGAGTGATGCCCTCCCCTTCCTACCACGCGCATACTGAACCAGAAGAGAGAGAGACGGAGGCTTGCCCGGGGACGGCGGTGCGTTTTCTTCCGCTGTTTAGGACCAGCAAACGAGGAAAAGGGCTGAGCAGCCTGGACCACGAGGCGGTAAAGCCGACGTCCACAGTGCTGAACTTCATTTGCCACCAAAAGCCCACAACGTTTAATTCGAAGTGTCTCCCTTGGGTTTCCTTGGAACTTAATGGCAGGACTTGGCTCGTACGTTTAAAGCGCTTCAGTTAAAGCGCTTCAGTTCGGAGCTTAACTGGCTTGCGGATCGCAGCCTTGGTGCTGTTGATTGGCGGGGGTGGGGGGTCGGCCTTTAAAGTCACCAGGATGGCTTTCAATGGGAGCTCGATGTAACTGAAAGCAGTAAGGCTGGCTCCCTAACCGCACGCCCCCAGAAAGGAGCCACCATGGAAATGAAAGCAAATGTCTTGGGGATCAGTTTGGGTGTGCGACACGCTACAAAACCGAAGTGAGAAAGCCGGGTTCACCTTTATCCCACGTGTAAACCTCAGCCCCTCTTGGAGGAGAATTCGGCTTTCAGTTTGGTAAAGAAGCAAGCTCAGTGTGTGTGTTCCTTTTCAATATATGTATTATCCAAACATACCTGTACAAATGGCTGGCTAGGTTTCAGTCCGAAGTGTTGAATACGTGCTTTTGTGTTGAACCATGCATAAGGTTGCCAATCTCCAGGTGGTGGCTGGAGATCTCCCGTCATTACAACTGATCTCCAGGAGACAGAGGTCTATTCACCTGAAGAAAATGATCCCTTTGGAAGGTGGACTCTATGGGCATTATACCCTGCTGAGGTCCCTCCCTTCCCCAAACGCCGCCCTCCTCAGGCTCCACCCCCATAATCTCCAGGTATTTCCCAGCCCTGAGCTGGCAAGAATTTGGGTCTGGAACCCGAGAGAGAAAGGCAAAATATGTTCTCCCCTTCTGCCACCCAAGAAATGCAGGTTGAACCAGCTAAAGGCAATTACATTGCCTACCTCTACAGGGTTGTTGTGAGGATAAAATGTAGGAGAGGAGAATTATGTACCTTGCTTTGGGTCCCCATTGGGGTGAAAGGCAGGATATTTATTAAATACATAAATATTGCCAGTTAGGGTCGTCCCTGTGCAAAAACCTCACATATACTATTACATACAGCCCCAACAGTGAAGAGCATATATGCTCGCTAGATTAAATGTATTACCATCTGCATTACTATATGGAAGATTTAATAAAGTTCCATATTTGGATAGGGTCTGCCCATGTGGAGGGCGACATAGAAGCAGTTTCACATATCCTCCTTAAGTGTCCGCTCAATGACGATAGGTTCCACTCTCATAGACCCGTTACTCGCTGATAGGGAATGGTTACCCTACCAAATCAAAGGTGTCCCACCTTATGACCACACAGGATCCAATAGTTATTGACTCTGTGGCAAGGTTTTTTCAGCTTGTAATTGGAGAACGCGATTGCAACTGCACCATATAACGGTTAAGTCAGGATTGAATAACCAAGTAACCCATTTAGTGGGATTTGTATGTTCTTATACAAATGATTTCATAGTAAATTTTATGATATCTGCATGCCTATATATCATGATTTCACTGTAGACTTCCCTGTACAATTTCCCTTTTAATGCCAATAAAGGCTTTCGTATTCGTTAGTATTATGTACAGTATGCCAAAGCAGTTGGCTGCTGTTCCCTTGAACAGCGGAATTACTCAACGATCTTTTAATACCAGCAAAGGAGAACAAGGACGAGCAGGCCGGCAGGGCTTGCATCTACTCCCTTTTCTGTATTTGAAAAGAGGAGTGGGTTGCTGTTTTCTTTTGAAGAAAATGCATACAACGTTAGGGTGGGGCGAGGATCTTCCCTTCACGTGTTGATCCTGGGCTCTCTCCCCCCCATCCCCTACATGCACACCCACGCTTGGATTTTAGGAATGCTTTTTCGGAATAAGAAGCTTGAAGACATGGTTAGTAAACGTTCCATAAACAAAAGGAACTCCGCGGCTAAAATAGTGGAAGGGAAATTCAAAGCTTCTCCGAATGAGCCAGAAACCTGCATAAAGGCAGAAAAGTTTCAAGAAGAGCCGTTGCACATATAGGAGAGTGAGGGAAATACTTTTAGCTGGAGCATCTGGGTCTTTAAAACACTGGAAGTAAGCGTTAAAAGTTCTGCTGTGCTCTGGAAGAGCTAGATTCCAGTCCAGTAGGACCTTCGAGACCAATAAGATTTGCTTGTCTGAGGAAGGGCTGTGGCTCAGTGTCAGAGCATCTGCTTGCCATGCAGAAGGTCTCAGGCTCAATCCCCCGCATCTCCAGTTAAAGGGACTAGGCAAGTAGGTGATGTGAAAGACCTTTGCCTGAGACCCTGGAGAGCCGCTGCAGGTCTGAGTAGAGAATACTGACTTTGATGGACTGAGGGTCTGATTCAGTATAAGGCAACTTCATGTGTTCAAGGGAGCTTTGAAATCTTGTCGGTCTTTAAGATGCTATAGGACTCACATCTTGCTCTTCTACTGCAGACCAAGGCAGCTACTCACTTGAAACTTTTGTAAACTTAGAGTAGCCAGGAATCTTGCTTTTGTAAACTTATAGTAGCCAAGAGTCTGGGGACCCCTCAAATATCAGCAACCTACTTCTTTCTCTGATGCATTCATGGGATATACACTCCCTTCTTCCAGCAGGGGTAGGCCTCTTGGTTTGTTGCAGCCAACAGTACTTCAAAATCTACTAGATTTTATTGCGACTGTTCCAGAGGGTAGATGTGTTGGTCTGCAGGAGAAGAGGATTTTGGGGGTATAAGCCCTGGAGAGTCAAAGCCCCATGTGTCAGAGTGTGGCTGCAATCCTCAGAGTGCTTGCTCAGTGGTGCCCTGGTTCGATGGTTGGACTAGAATCCCGGAGACCAGATTTGAAACCCCACTCTGCCGTGGAAACCTGCTGGGTGACCTTGGTCCAGTCACACACTCGCAGCCTAGCCCTACCTCACAGGGTTGTTGTGAGGATAAAATGGAGGAGAGGAGAATGAGGTAAGCCACTTTGGGTCCCCACTGGGGAGAAAGGGGGGATATAAATAAATACATTTTTAAGTAGGTAAAGTAGATATTTGAAGTTACATAGTGGTAATGGCCACCAGGATTACAGTTCCAAAGTGGTGGAAATTTGGAGAAGCATCTCTCGTGAAGCAACTGAGCTGTGCCTCATCACCATAAGGAGACTGCTACTTAAAAGTCCACAAAGCCGTAGAGAGCCAGCATGGTCTAATGGTTAAGTGTGGCAGTTTGGAGTGGTGGACTCTAATCTGGAGAACCGGGTATGATTCCCCTAATCTGGTGAATCGGGTTGGTTTACCCACTCTTCTACATGAAGCCTGCTGGGTGACCTTGGGCTAGTCACAGTTCTCTTGGAGCTCTCTCACACCCACCTACCTCACAGGGTGTCTGTTGTGGGAAGGGAAGGTGATTGTAGACCGGTTTGATTCTTCCTTAAGTGGTAAAGTGGTAGAGAAAGTAGGGATATAAAAACCAACTCTTCTTCTTTTTCCTTCCAAATAAATCTGTCCAGTTAGTTGTTCAAGACCACATGCCAAACATGTTGTATCATGTGCCTACAGATAGATCTGTGCACACCAATACACCTGCAGACAGTTCTAAAACAAATGCATTCTGTGCATTAAAGGGGTGATATAGCTCCCATTTTAAAATTGATAACTAACATATCTCAGGAGAAAGCTCAGCCTCCACCAAGTGAGAATTGGGAAGGGGTGCGCGAGCCACTGGGGGCTGATTTCTGCGCTTACTTCCTTGTAAGTAAGCATCAGGTTCAATCAGTGTTGCTCTCTTTCAAGAAAAGGGTTACCTTCTTGAGTTTGCCCACTATTAAAAACTCTTCAAATGGACATTTCCAGGAAACCAGACAACAACAGTCTAGGACTTTTATCCTTGCAAGGTGGAGTTACTAAATGCTTCCTCCCCCCCCCCCAGCTTTGCAAAGGGAAACATTTCCTCATGTTCCCAGAAACAATGTCGCGTGTTCTAGGAGTAGGTGCTACATCCGCCTGCTGGTAAACAGATGGGACTTGGAAGCGCGGTGCACTTTGAACTTGAAATGTAGAGACCTGCTCAAAAGGGACTTTTCTTTCCGCGCCGGGGTTCAGAACTCAACGCCACCTCGCTCTAATGAGGGTGATGATCCGCCCCGGAGACTTGGAAAGGTTGGAGGCGACGCATAAGCTCAGAGCCTGGCTTTCGCATTTGCCAGACCTCCTCAGCTGATCTCGGAAAACCGCCACCTTTCTGACAAGGTAGTTTGCACGGGTGCAGAACCGACCGGTGGGTGGCGGACGCGGAGTTTCACGGCATGTCTCTAAGGATCCGACTCCACTTTCTTCCGGCCCCGTCTTCTTTTCCCATGGTGGAGGAGTGGAATGCACATTCCACTGAAACACAGGGCAGGATTCCCCAGGAATTGTTACTCTATAGGGCCATTTATGCATGGGAGGTTCCGCCTTGGATTTGCTGCTCTCAAGATGCACATTGTCCCCATCTGAATTCTCAAAACTCAACAATAAGCCCCCATGCAGAGTTTGGAGACTTCGGATGGGGAAAATGTACGTCTAGAGAGTGGCAAATCCAAGGCAAAATCTCTCATGCATAAATGGCCGTAGGGGCCCCCAAAAAAATTTAAAGGGAAAAAACCTGGATGTACATTTCCAAAATATAAGATAAAAAACAAATAAAATAAAACCTACATACAGCAACAGTGTTTTGTGTTGTGTAGGCACCTATGATGTAAGTAATGGGCCCCACCTGCTAGCCTGCCTAAATATTGTAGTTGACAAAGGACAGCTGGACATATAAATTACCTTCAATAGCTTAGGGCCTCATCAAACCTAAATCCGGCCCTGCCCATACGATTTGGATTCCATTCCTTTTAAGCCTTGTTAGCAGCGGAAGTCAAAAGAAGGCTGATAGGGGACCCAAAACTGCTAATCCAAATTTTCAAATAAGAAACGAGTTCCTGGTGCGGTGGTGTTTATCTTAAGGCAGTTGCAGGGTTTTTTTGCAGTCACTGATCCAAGGTAAATATATATATATATATATATATATATATATATATATATATATATATATATATATATATATATATATATATATATTAATGGATGTTCCTTCCAAACGAGGCATCTGGCAACCCTAAGTGGTGATTGCTGAAGGCGACAGCATAGTTAAATTGCGGAACTCCCTGCTTCAGGATGTGGTGATGGCTGCCAACTTGGAAGGCTTTAAGAGGGGAGTGGACATGTTCATGGAGGAGAGGGGTAATCATGACTACTAATAAAAATGGCTACAAGTCATGATGTATACCTATGCTCTCCAGGATCAGAGGAGCATGCCTATTACCTTAGGTGCTTTGGAACACAGGCAGGATGCTGCTGCGGTCGTCTTGTTTGTGGACTTCCTAGAGGCACCTGGTTGGCCACTGTGTGAACAGACTGCTGGACTTAATGAACCTTGGTCTGATCCAGCATGGCCTTTTTTATGTTCTTAAGGCCTCTGCCCCTATGCTCGGCTACAACTGTTTCACTCATGTAAGCAGGGCCTTCTGCAGGGGCCAACCTACCAATGGGAAAAATCAACGCCTTCTCCATTGCGGTCCCCACTTCGTGGAACAGCTTGCTTGAGGAGGTCGGGAAGGCTCCTACTCTCCTGGCTTTCTGCAAACTGCTATGCAAAACTGAACAATTCAAAAAGGACTTTGTATTACACAGGTAATACCAGTTTACAAAGTTGCTTGGATAAATGCTAAGTTACTAAATAAATACTAAGTTACTGTGGTATTACTACTGAGTGCAGCGAACTGTAAGTAGGACCCTACTATGTCATTTGTGTGCTGTTTAATATGGCATGTTTATACTTACACTTTGCTTCATTTCTGTGGCTTAGATTTATGGTTGGTTCCTTTCTCCTACAATCCTAATCCTATTGCATTGATTATGAATGTCCCATTTTGTTGACTGTATTGACTCACTGTGTGTGGATCCGCCTCCCCCGTGAGAAAGGCAGCCTATATATATGGAACCTAAATAAAATAGATTGTTAGAAGTGCCCTCTGAAAGCAAAATTAGCCGTTCTCTGTAAATATATGATGGTTGGCAATGATCTTGTGCTTATTGTCTGGTGGAAGAGGTAAAGTAACAACCCTGAGTAAGTTTTCTACCATTGTGCTCATTTTTCTCCAACAAGAAGTAGAACAGGTTTAAAAATACATATGACTTTTTACAAAATCTATTTAAGATGTTTGTTTCTGTAAATGTGATTTTTAACGTTTCAGCTTTTTTTTTTTTTTTTTTAAGGAAATATCCTATATCCTGGTTTAAAATGAAACCCTGAACTTAATGCTTATGTGATGAAATGATGAAAGTCTGGCTTTCTTTGGAAATGAAGAACTGGGCGTGAGGGGGGTGATGTTTTGGCTAAATGCTGGGAGAGGAGCAGGAAAGTTGCCTCAAGTGTCATCCACTGATCACTTTCTGGGAGACTTTCTCTCCTCATTATGCCCAGTAACCCCCTGATTTCTGCAGTTGGCTCCACTGCTTTGTCAATATCAAAGTACTACCCATCTAATGCAGAATCCGCAACTATAACCCCCCCACACACACACCGTGGTTGGGAAGAGGCAGTTACAGGACAAAGGCAAAGAGGGCAGAGCAAGCGGGATAGTAGAAGAAAGACGACCTTCTTGGTGTTGATTTCAACCCGCACCTGCTTACAAACAAAGAAAAGCAACTGTCATGGCTGCAGATTGTAAAAGAGATCCTATCGGGACCGGAAATTTCTTGTATACTTTTCTAAAATAGCAACAGTGTTAATTTAGATATTTAGAAATGTATCTCATTCTAAGCGTGTATAAATGTTATGTTCCGTTTTAAACGTTTGATTAGTTGGAGTAAACTATTTTGTATGCACGTTCAGGTGTTTAAATGACAATGGAAGCATTTAAATAATAATGGAAGTTTTTGATTTAAGTCACCATCTGTTCTTGTTCCTTTTATGATTTCACTGTGGCTGGAAGTGAGGTGGTTTAGGGCCACTTATGCAGGGGAGGTTTTGCTGCTCTCTAGATGCACATTTTCCCCATCTGAATTCTCAAAACTCTGCTTTGGGGCTTATTTTTGAGTATCTGGATCCAAGGCAAAACCTCCCATGCATAAACGGCCTATGTTTGCCTAGAAATCATTACCTCTGATCTGGAAACCTGAAATTGTTTTTATTCAGCGATAGTAAGAGAGGTGCTCTGCATATGCTCAAAGGCACTTCTTATTTTATATGTTTCGAGACTGGGCTCTGGTGAAAAATTGCCTGCGTATTTAAGCCGGAATGCTTGAATTGAGTTCTGAAGGAACAATAACTGCCAGAGCTGCAGAGGCAGAAAGACCCGGAAGATGGGAGAGGATCTTAACACATCTGTCCACAAGTTTCCTACCAGAGTTGCCGATCTGTCCCGCATTTAATGGATTTTGCACACCGCCTTCATAACCATATATGGTGTAAAGGCTGGTAAAACATTTTCGTTAAAACACACACACACACACACATCACATTGATTTCCATGGGACTGCGGTGTTTGGGATCTGGATGCCAGGTTGCCATCCTAAGCATATGAGCTTCCCATCTCAAATATGACCTGGGTAACTAAAGGCGCCAGGCCTTTGGTTTCCAATGTTTCTGCTGGGGTTGGCCGGGGCAAGACGCCATGATTTCAATGAAGTTTGCTTTCAATTAAAGAGATCTAAGATTGGCGGCTATGTCAAAATGTAGCCTTCATTACTTTGCTGGCCTTGGTGTGCGATTCTCAAGGTCTGCAGAATGGGGGAAAAGCGAATCGGCTTTAAGCTACTTAACTGGTTCGGAATCCGACTCAAATGCCATTTCTGCGCCACGTAGGAGACAGGTGTCTCCTCCTCATTCTTATTACAGTGAGCGAACATGTCCCTTTAAAAAGTGTTTTAATGATCGCTGTGAACCGCCTTGAAGTGCGCTGGAAAGGCGGGGTACACATACTCCTAATAAATAGACGAATAACTAATCTGTCCCTAGCTTTTATCTGATATTAACTTCTGCAAGGTTCTAAAAACAGACTGTACAAACATTCTTTTCTCTCCCCTCCTCCCTTTTACCAAGTTTGGAACCGAGCCTGCAGTGTTGGCAGCACAGGAAAATTGGGACATTGCTTCTTGTGCGCCGCCCTGCGCCCCGCCGTGGCGAGGGAGGCCGCGATAGAAATCTAGTAATAAATAAACAAATTTTCAATGCTGCCTTGCTTCTTACCTTTTTCACTTTGCGCCCAGAGGCCGAGGTAAATTTATACTGCAACCCGATGCCTGATTTATACCCGCTTAACTACTCCCAAAGAATGCTGGGAATTGTGGTTTAGATTGCTCAGCAGAGACAAGAGGTGAAAAGGCACGGGAGCTTGCCGGTCTCTAAATGCACATTTTCCCCAGCCAAATTCTCAGAACTCAAAAATAAGCCCCGATGCAGAGTTTTGAGAATTCAGATGGGGAAAATGCGCATCTAGAAGGCAAAACCTCTCATGCGGTTTCACCCAAGCCTGCTCCTCCCCCCTCCCATTCCAATTCCAGAGTTCCCTGGGAAGAGGGGAATGGTGCACCCGGATCATAAGCATGCTTACTCTGAAGAAAGCCCCACTGAGTTGATGGATTTATCACCAAATTACTGTGCATCCTATGTCTGTAGAGCAGGTGTGTTCTTGGTTCACTTCTAACCCTCCACCACCCCAACCCTTTCTCAGGTGTTTGCTCTTTTGTAGTGAAGTAGATCGGCTATTATTTCTCTCCCCTGATTAAGAAGCTCCTTGTCTTTGCCCCCCCCTTTTAAAAAAAAGCGCATAGCGTTTTCAATGTGCTAAGTTCAGCATGAACTACCCAGTTATGCCTTCAAAGCACCGAAGAAACAGGATTGCTGTGAAGGGGAGACATAATTGTTAAGACATCCCGGGCTAATGTGACTTTTATTAAAGAAAATGGGGTCTGATCTTCGGGCTCTTGAGGACAGAGCGAGAGAAATCCGCCACGCCGGTCTTCCAGCGTTTGTTCTCTGAAGCAATTGCGGCGTAGTAATGGACAGGTCCCAACCCAGACCGGAAAGGTTAAGCACCTCCAAGTCTCTGGGTTGGATTTTTGAAACGCAGCCAGGCATGTTTCTCGAGTTTCTGCCGTCGTCCACTCGTCCAAGGGAGTTTGGGAGCGCAGCCAAATCTCCAGCCGGCCGGACCTCGCAGCAGCCTGAAATTCCACCGCGATCAAATGCCCCTCTCACTCCCGACGGTGGGCCATTTTACCCCGCCCTTCCCCACAAGGGGCTCAGGGCGACAGACATGGTTCTGCCCCTCCCCACTTTATCCCGGTATCAATGGCTAACCCAGACACACCTGCGAGTTTCGTGGGAGTGTGGGAACCGGCCAGCTGGCCTAGAGAAAAATGTCCTGTCCTTTTAACAGAGGCTACATGAGATCGAATCATACAGTTGGAAGGGACCACCAGTGTCATCTAGTCCAACCCCATGCACAATGCAGGAAATTCACAACTACCTCCCCACCACACACACACACACACCCAGTGACCCTTACGCCATGCCCAGAAGATGGCCAAGATACCTTCCCTCTCATCATCTGCTTAAGGTCATAGAACCAGCGTTGCTGACAGATGGCCATCTAACCTCCTAAAAATCTCCACGGAAAGAGTGCTTACCACCTCCCGAGGAAGCCTGTTCCACTGAGGAACCGCTCTGACTGTTAGAAAATTCTTCCTAATGTCTAGAGGGAAACTCTTTTGATTTAATTTCAACCCGTTGGTTCTGGTCCGACCTTCTGGGGCAACAGAAAACAACTGGACACCCTCCTCTGTATGACACTCCTTCAAGTATTTGAAGATGGCTATCATATCACTCTTCAGGCTAAACATATCCCGTTCCTTCAACCTTTCCTCATAGGACTTGGTCTCCAGACCCCTCACCATCTTTGTTGCCCTCCTCTGGACGCGTTCCAGCTTGTCTACATCTTTCTTAAATTGCGGTGCCCAGAACTGAACACAGTACTCTAGGTGAGGTCTAACCAGAGCAAGATGTTACCAGTCAGGTGATGTAATTTACCTCCATGCCATGAAAAGCTTCCACCCTCCATTTCTGCACATTGAATCTCTATTAAAGGGGCAGAACATTTTTTCTCCAGGCCTGTTGGCATCCCTATTTCAGCCAGGGTCTCCCATATACTCGTCTAACCACCACGCTTACCCTAGCGGAATTACTCCAGTCTAAACTAATCAGAATCAGCGGTTTTAGACTGGCCTATCTGCACAGGATTGCATCATAGATCCCTACTTATTTGACAGCCTAGGTACACCTGTACTCAGAAGCAAGCCCTAACAGTCTGGGTGTGGTTTAGTCCAAACCAAACCGATGAAGGATTTCCGCCTCAGTCTACACGCTTCATTGGGGAAGAAAACACGATGGGCCAGGCTTGCCAGTAAATCTGCTTAGGATCGGGCGGCACACCAGAGGTTTCCCTTGCCGCTGGCCTCTGTGCATTTTCTTCGCACTCACAAATAAATCTTTGGGTCCAGCCTGACTTCGGCCCAAGCCAGTGGGGAGGAGTTAAGAGTTGAGCAGCTTCAGGCAGCAAATCGCCACCCTCTGGGAGCGGATTGGCCTGAAGCGATGGCGGGAGGCCCCAACTCTGCCCCACCTTCCAAGGAAATATCCTCTGGTATCCAAGGCCGATTGGCATTAAAAGAATAAAGAACAACTGACATCTTAGGATCATAGAATCATAGAGTAGGAAGGGATCTCCAGGGTCATCTAGTCCAACCTCCTGCACGATGCAGGAAATTCACAACTACCATCTTCCTCCCTCCCCCCCCCCCACACACACACACCACACGTGTTTTTCATTGACCTCCATTTCATTGTTGGCTGTACTTCACTTGAAAACGAATTAAGGGAGAGGCCGTGGTTCAGCGCTGGAGCGCAGATTGTTTCAGCCTCGGTCCCCAACATTTCCAGTGAAAAGGACCAGGTGATGGGAAAGACCTCCACCTGAGACCCTGGAGAGCTCCTGCCGGTCCCAGCAGACAAAACTCGCATCGACGGACCAAAGGCTGGCTAATTCAGTGTAAGTCAGTAGGTGGCCGCTTAGAATGTCCAGATGTCCAACTCATTGAGACCTGCTTCTGAGACATAGGGCGAGCATAGTAGTCCTCACAGCGCTTTCTCAGAAGTAAGTGCCACAGGATTCAGTGGGTCTGAAGTACTGCTAAAGCGGGTTTAGGGCTGCAACTAAAGCGGGTCTCGGAGTTCAGGGTACTGTCGGAGAGGAAGATTTAAAGCAGAATTGGGGGGGGGAGTTTCTTTTATACTTTGTCAAATCAGTCCCGTCTGTTTACAGTTCATAGAAGCATTCGGAAGGGACCACCAGGGTCATCTAGTCCAACCCCCTGCACAATGCAGGAAATTCACAACTACCTCCCCCACACATCTCCAGTGACCCCCTACTCTATGCCCAGAAGATGGCCAAGGTCCCTCTCATGATCTGCCTAAGGTCATAGAATCAGCATTGCTGACAGATGGCCATCTAGCCTCTTCTTAAAAACCTCTAGGAAAGGAGAGCTCACCACTTCCCGAGGAAGCCTGTTCCACTGAGGAACTGCTCTGTTAGAAAATTCTTCTTAATGTCTAGACCAGGGGTTCTCAACAAGGGGGGAATTGGGGGGGGTTAGGGTTCTGGGGCAGGGGATTGGGACCACTATTCAGCAAAGTGTGATGTCCTGTAGATTATGTACAATCTGTAAAATTGTAGTTTGTTTTTCATTTTGAGTTAGAGTGGGAAGGGGGGAATTATATTCTGAACAATGGTGAGAGGGGGGAATGGAGCAAAAAAGGTTGAGAACCACTGGTCTAGACCGAGGCCCGGCTGGCTGCACTTTTCTGCGTCCATCTGATAATCCCGGAAAGGGAGGGGAGGAGAGTCACGAGAAAGCCTGCTTGGACAGGAATGCCGCGCACGGCCTCACTTGAATGCGGAATCCCTTCGGTTTGCAGAGAGCTGGCGCCATGACGCTTCCAAAGTCAGCCGTGGCTAAAGGCTAATGGCGGGGTTGGCCATGTGTCTGGGGCCACTGGCCGGGCAACGAAGATCGATGCTGCAGAGCCAGTCTGGAACGTCCAATCAAATCATCACGGGGGTGGGGGGGCGTTGGTCGCTTTCCTCGCCAGTGCTCTAAATTAAGTGCATTCAAATGCATTCAAGACAAACAGGAAATCCGAATATAAAATGCATTCGTTCAGTCATGAGCTAGAAATCCGAAAGTGACGAACAAGTTAGGGTTCTGCCAGATCTGTTGGGCCGCGTTTCCAGGAAGAGGTCCCAAGGCACAAAACGGGCATAACTTTGTTAAGGGTGCTTTAATGGGCAAAAGAGAGAATCGAGGGGTCTCTCAGTGCAGCTGGGGGTGAGACCTGGATTTGTGTTCCACTTTTGCCTTGTTGGGAAGCCGTTAATAGGTCGGTCTCGTTTTCCAGAGGAATAACAGCAAGGCTACAGGGAATATTAGGGGGGAGACCATAAAAGCCGTCAACAGCCTGATAGTGAACATTCCGCGTTTACAAAAGTGCCTAAAAGACAGCTAAGTATGGAAAAAGGGACGCCTGGGCGGAGGGCTCAGAGCCATCTAATTTATACGGGATGAATAACCATGAGTCTGTGAGCGTTGTAAATACAGTCACGGGATTCATAGCCCTTGGTTGTTCTCCGAATCCCTTCCTCTCCACCAAAAATACTTCCTGACATGCCAGATTATCCATCATCTCTTCCGCGGCGGCCCGGCCTTCTTCAGACCTGTGGTTCTTATGGGAGGGTTTCCAGCGTGGTTGGCAGGCGCCTGGGAATGTGACCAGCGACTTTCAGCCGGCCCTTCCGCTTCTCCCACTAGCAGCCATCGAAAGGGGCCTGATCCAGCCAAATGTTAGATCACTCTTTCCAAAGGACCTTTACCCAAAATCCTCAATATACGTGAAAGGAACGCATTGCAGTTGATTTCAGGGGGACCTTCCAAGACCTAATTTAAACAATCTCTCAAAACGGGTAAGATTTAAGGAGCGGAATGGAACTAAAGGTAAAAGTAGCCCCCCTGTGTAAGGGACTCATTACCGTCCAGAAGGATGAATCAACCTTGAACCAGCTACCAACTTCCGTGGGAGTTGAACTCAGGTAGCGAGAAGAGCTTTGCCTGCAGTACTGCAGCTTACCATTATGTGCAACCGGAATTGAACTATTTCGTGACAACTGAAAAGCCCACGAAGATACCTTAGTATTGCAACAATCCTTCTTAATTCTCTAAAAAATATTACCTTGCATGAAAGTAAAATTTGCAGGAATATACTAATTTAGGAAAGAGGAGGACAATTTTTTTTTAAGAGGGAAGACCGAATTTCTTCCGGAAAGCTGCAGTCATAGCTTGTGGTAATGTTGATCAGTTTTCATAGGGGTCAGACAAATTCATAGTGGCTAGCTTTGTCAAAGGATATCTAAACAGAACCTCCTTGGATAGCTAAATAAAACTTCCAGGGTCAGAAGCAGGCTAGCTGTGAGTGCCAAACGCTTGGACTACACAACGGGGTGAATATCCACCATTTTTGGAAACAAATTGCAGGAATGCAAGGATTCTTGGTCTGATCTAGGAGGGGCTTCCTTTTGAGTTATTCTGATGCAGTTAAAGATTGGGATTCTTATTGTTGTGGACACTCGATTTACGAGTGTGGATTGGGGGGGGGGGGTTGCGTTAGTTATGAAGACCGGGAAACATTTTATTGACCTACACTTTTCCCCGAGGTCGCCCTTCCATACTGGGGCCTTTGAATTTATTCCTCTAATATTAATTCTGGCTTTCCATTTTGACTACATTTTACAGGATGAACTTCGGCAGATACAAAACACTGATTTGGAAGCCGTCTTAAATAGGTTTAATATCTTTCAAGCTGGGGGGCGGGGGTGAATGTCTTGCCAAAATAAACGCAACACAATCAGAAAGTTGAGGCCACGGGTCATGGCGTTTTCTTGAAGCAGCAATATTTAATTCCAAAGTTGGATCGAGGGAGGGTGTTTTAGATAGGTGTAGCACCTCCCGCTTGTTTTCCCCTCCATTTTACCCCCCTTAAGAATTCAGGCAGCTCCCTGGCTAAATTATTTCATCGATATTTGTTCTCCGGAGGGGGTCACCAAATGCGATCAGGGGCTATTCGGTTTTGCATTTGACTTAAGCCAGAAGATCAAAAGCTCATTTATATACCAGGCTTCCTCTTACTACATGTTGCTACAGCTACGCCGAAAGCTTAGCAAGGAAATAAAATTAAAATAAAGGTGAACAACGGGCTTAAGCCGCCGCTGGTGCTTGGACCCTGCTAAAAGGAGAGCAGCCCGAGGACTGGTAGACACGGACTCTGACGTATGAAAAAATAAAATAAGAACCAAACAACTATCCTATTATGCTGTGGATTTAAATGTGCTTGTGACGCTCTTCCACATTTGCCTTCATCGTGAAAAACACGCACGCCTGTGGAAGTCAAATGCTAGCTGTCCTCCTAAACAGAATTACACCCTTCTCTAAACTCATTGACTGCTGTGGATTTAGAATGGCGAGCTCGATCTCATCAGATCTGGGAAGTTAAGCAGGGTCAACCCTGGTTAGTATTTGCAGGGGAGACGAGACCACCAAGGAAGTCCAGGCTTGCTATGCAGAGGAAGGCAATGGCAAACCGCTTGGGCGAGTATCTTGCCTTGAAAACCCCTTAAGGGGTCGCCATGACTCGGTTGCGACTCGATAGCACTTTACACACACAACCTCTGTTTAGAGCGGCACTGTGATTTACCCAGCACGATGAAAGCAACAAGAAGTTGCAAAGACATTTCTGGCAGGAGTCAGTTCTGAGTAGACTTGCGGAAATTTCCCTGACTATCGACTAGCTAAGAATAGAATTGACTGGAGTTATTGAGAGAAAGATGCTGCTTGAAAAATATGTCGGAAAAACGTCGGAAGAATGCTTTGGGTTATGCCCGTGCTCTACCTGAACAAGCCAAGCTGGGCAGTTCCTGAAGCATTTTGTACATTTGGAATCAAACCATACCAGTTTAGAATCGATGTGGGTCGCATCCACCGTTCACATTTAAACCAGTTTAAAGGGGGGATTAATTCTGGCCATTTATGCATGGAGGTTTTGCCTTGGACTTGCCGCTCTCTAGATGGCACATTTTCCCCATCCGAATTCTCAGTACTCTGCATGGGGGCTTATGGTTGAGTGCTGAGAATTCAGATGGGAAAAATGTGCATCTAGAGAGTGGCAAATCCAAGGCAAAACTTCCCATGCATAAATGGCCTATGTCCCCGAGGAACTCTGGGAATTGCCGTTTTGAATGGAGCTGGTAATGCTTAGCTCTCCCCGCCCCCTTAGTTAGCAGGAGATTTTTAAGTGGGGACTTGCTGTTCAGCACGTTTCAAAATAGCTTCAGCTTTTCGGTGCTGACAAAACCTGCAGGGTGGACCTGGACAGCCCTCTTCCCGAGATCGGAATTCTACGGCAGGGAAGGGCCTTCGCTCTGTCCCGCAGAAAAGTCGCTATTGATCTACTCACTTTTGAAGACCACCGGCATGGAGCCTGGCGGTGGGAGGCCCTCAGCCATCAGCACACACACACACACACCCAAAAAAAGAGGGAGAAAAATGGTGGGGCCGTCCAGAAAGCTTAAGCCCGTTCCGCGTTTGGAGCAGCTCTTTTAATAATTCAGTTCACATGTTCAACGGCTCAAATTCCACCCAAACAGAAGCATTGCTTTGATTCCATTAACTTCAATGGGACAAAAACCAGCTCGCATTCAAACGCTTCGGTTCAATTGAGTCGATGGCTCGACAGGCTACAGGGAAGTCAAGAAGAGAAAGAGCAGGAGAATGTCAGCGGAGCAAAGCACGGAAGGGAAAGTTATGTACTTTAATAACTCCAATTAATCTTGCTTTAAATGACATCAAAAGCTGCTCTCCGAATCCAACAAGCGAAAGCGCTACAAGGAGTCTCGGCTGACTTCATAGACCCCCAGACCTTGGGAGGAAGTCTCTCGGCTTTGATTCCAAGGGAAAGTGTAATTTACGGCCGAACCTGTTAACTTTACTTCTGGGTAAACCCATCGCTTTCAAGTGAATTTGCTTCCCTGGTAAGCGCGCTAGCGGTCAGCAAAAGACCAGAACAAATATTTATTTCCTCTCCCAAATCTGTCCCGCTCCCTGGCTGTTGTCCTGAAAGACACCGGAAGACGGACAGGCTTCCTTACCCTTTTTGGGATAAGTCACACGTGAACCTTGTACGGTTAGGCTGTCATAAGGAAGGAACGGTGCCAAGGAGCCCAGTTGCCTTAGCAGCCTTGGGGAAACGCTGCAACGTCCCAGGAGAAACCTGAACGCAGGCACGGCAGGCAGCGCCAGTGAACGCGGAAGTGGGTGCCTCCTTTGCGCTGGTCTCTATCCGCAAACCACTTGCTTGGAATTGGCACCTTTGCCTTCGAAAGGACACTATCGGGCAAGTTAGTGGGGCAGGGTGTGTCAGCAACAAGAATGCCTTGGGCCCTGGGAGGGCTGCGCCCAGCCCGAAGGAGCAGCGGAAGAAGCGCACCCGTCCCCCGCCCACCCCAAGCAGCATGACAGACGCCTCCCTGCAGCCAGATGTTCGTTGCAAACCTGGCTCCTTTCTCAGCAAACTGCGCCTAGGCCCAAATCAGTGCGTGGCAACGCGAGGAGCCAGTAGGGATGGTCTGAAGACTCCTGAATTTGGGGGGTGGGGGAATACGACACTTCACACGTGCCCAAAGACAGTTGGTTACTTACTTCGCTTAGCCCGGGGGAGGCGCTGACACCCAGAGATGGGTTCGGCCCAAAATAGACCCACGCAAACTTTATTCTATTGGGCTGCCTTTTTAGCTACAGGGTATTTCCTGTTGCGTGCATTTCGACCTCGGCGCTTTCCCTCTAAAACGAAAGCGCAGTTTATCTGGTTTCCATTCTATTTTGCTTCATGACACGGATTAGATCCGGAGAAACATTTTTGCTGACGGAAGGAGGGGCGACTTTTGAGATCCCCCTCTCCCCATAAACCTACGGCTCTTCCCTTCCTGCTCTTTCTCGGGGGGCGGGGGTCTCCTATTCCCTTAAAATAGCATTTCCGAGGGCATTCTGGGGAGCTGCCAGAGGGGAAAGGCGGAGTTTGCTCAGGACCCGAATCCTTCATAGTGGGGTGGGGGCGGAGAAATTAGCATTTCCCCTCTCGGGAGGTTAGATATCTTGGGCCTGCCCTGTTCAGTTTGAATCCCGGAACACCTCCTTGGAGCTCAAAGCCATCTCCAATAGTCTCCCACCAGCCTCCAGGCTCGAAAAGGCTGCGTGGATCTGCAGCTTCCTTCCCTTTCCCCACACTTGAAAAACAAGCCAAGTTGGTCTTTCTAACCGAGATCCACGTCTCTCACTAACACACCAGCAGCACCCTGCTCCCCCTTGCCAGGAGAGAAAAGATGCTCTGGGAAACCCTCCACCTTTCAGAACTTCCCCAGAGCCCTTTCCTCCTCCCTCTCCCCTTTATATTGTTTCCGTTCAATAGAGTTCCCCTCCCATCCCAGCCGCCTCCCAAACGGAGAAAAATCTGAGCATCTATTATCCCTTGTCGTTAACTGCCCGCGTTTCAAGCTGCCCCCCCCCCGCCCAAGCCACCTTAAAAAGATGGGCCAGGTTTAAAACGTCCGCTTTCTCGGAGTCTTCCAGCGAGTAGTTACGCATCCAGAGAGAAAGGAGGCTTTTGAGATCCAGAACTTTTAAAAGAAGAATCCAGATTTTTTTAAAAAGAAGAAAAGAAAATGTGTCTCTAGAGAGGAAGGCAGTGGGTGGTCGCCGGGCAATTCCTTCCAGCCCTGGATCTTGGCTGTTTAATACATTTTGGAGGGAAAAAAACGAAGTACTTAATTAACAGCCCATCCACACTCCAGTGAAGACAAAGTACTTTTCAACTGGTGCCTTCTCACTACTGTTGCTGAATGGTTGTTCTAGCTAAAACGACCATATGAATGTCGGGAGCACTTTATATTTCCTATAAGACTATGAGAAAGTATCAAATTTTGGATCCCATCCCTTAACCCAAAGCCCCCCGCCGCCCCCACGCATTTATGCAGGCGCCAGCACCCCCTTTTCCATTCAATTAATCCGATCTACAAATTAGTTGCTTCTCTCAAAACAGAGGAAAAAATCCAAACATATCTCATTTGACTGATGCTTTTTTTTTTTAAATTGTGAAATTGCCACAGCTAGTCTGAAAGCAGTAGGACATTATGGGCAGGAGATTGTAAAAATACCCAAAATACTGTTAAGGGGTGAAAGTAAAAAACAGTAAGGTATTTTCGCAAAGGTTTGTAGGGGATATAAAGTGTTTACATATATAGTCTTTCAGGCACGGAGTTTTTATTTATTATTAAAGTTCTCTCTTTTAAAAAAAAATCCGTTTTATCCGAGTCTCTCCTCAAAGTAAGGGTTGACTGATAGGAAAGGAAATATCCCTCTCTAGCCTTGATTTGTAGGAGTCCCACGACGGTGGGCTGTTAAGATGGAATGAAACAGCTACTATAATTAAGGCCTTAAATCTACCGTGAAAAATTTTCCACATTGCAACTGCGCGAGGGATACCAGGGCTTTAAACAAAGTATTCCCTGCACAGCGCTTTCGCACACGCCCAAATATTTTTCTCGATTCTGGTTAGAAACAAAAGATACAGTCAAGGGGGTTGCTATCCTGACCCTTCCTAATTCCCAAATCACTTTCAAACGCGCCTGCAGGCTTCTGATGGTGACAATAATGGGAACCAGAAGAGGCCAAAAGATGATCCACTTAAGAAAAAGAAGGACTTGATTGTGAAGGGGGAAAGACCGGGACTGAGTTGAGCGCCAGGAGGAAAAGTCTTTTCTCTCCCGATCTTGGATTATTAGAACACCTCCCCCCCCCCCTTACACACACACACACACACACACCATGTTCAGCTTAAAGCCCAAGACTCAACAAGGGGACATTCTCTCGCACTTCCACAAGATTCTCGAGTGGAGACAAGACCCTACATGTCTTACCCATACCAGTTAATAAAGAGAGGGCAGCAAAGCGACATCGCGTCCTAGTGTGACCAGGACCGAGTTTTAAAGATCCTGCTGTTTGGATCCTTCAGTCCTTTTAAAATTCCTTTCTGCAAGAGCATACATCCAAACAGACTCTGAAGAGGCCGAGTATAAACGCTTTAAATGAATCAATAGTAAACATCGCAGTAAGCCAAGTTTTGAATCGTGTCAGATATTAGAAGACAGTGAACAAGACAGTTTAGTTTGACAGTCGGGTAGGGAAGAGGAGAGCCTAAGGTCTCATCCTCCGCTAAAACCGGTTAAGTGAATCGGGCCCCTTTAAATCCATTTAACTTCCAGATCGGCAGCCTGGCAGCAGTTCAAGAGAAGAGCCAAAATTAGATAGATTGACTTCCAGTGTTTTCGCTTCAGGCCGAGCGATGGGCTGTGGATCCCGTATCGAATGGGCCGCTGCTTCTTCCTTCCGAAACGGAGCAGATTTACCAACAGAAAGTTATACAACCATCCTCCCATTTTAAAACTCTGGCAGCAGGGGCACTAACGGGTCAGGGTCACCAAACGGATTTTCCTGAAAGTAAACTTTCCTTTGTCGTCTCCATAGCCACGACAGAAAAGCAAACCTTTCCAAGAACCGGGAAGAGTGAGAGAACAGATCCCGGTGGAAGGCCCCTCTACCATCAAGCCCCCCTCCGACCCCACCAGGCGCAGACCCTCCCATTCGATGCAGTTGCGTGCCATACCTTTAGAGAAGGGGGATCAAACCATTCGACAGCTCGTTCTTAACCCCAGTCCTTGGGACCCTCTGGGGAAGGTAGAGACAGGCTGGGGGAGAAGGTTTCCTCCACGTTCTTCAGCAGCAGTCCTCCCCATTCGCCAACAAAAGCCCTTAAAAGTCCTGGCTGTCCCATCTGCGGAAGAAGAGCGTTTAGGCAGGGAAACGTGCGCTGATCTGAGAAAATTTAAACAGAGACCATTAAGGGGGGTGGGGTGGGGAATCCGCACAAGCTCGATCTCTGCAGGCGGGAGACCAGGTGGAATCAAGCAATGTCCCTGGGAAACGCCTGTTGAAAGCGTCCTTCCAAACTTGTTTCCGACCCACAGTGCGGGTTTCCCAGGGAGGGCGAGGTGTGCGGGGGCCCTTCGAGCTGGAGGCTCGACGCCTCTCTCGGATTCAGGCCGAGGGCCCTGCAGGGCCGCAGTCAATTTTCAGGCCACTTACTTTGCAATTGTTCCACCGGGGCTCCGGCTCTGGAATAAGCCGCTTACGCGTTGCAACCTTTAACCCCTGGACTCCAAGTCCCGTCCCTGCCTCCCAGTGGGGCAAATTGCAGTTTGCCCTGCGCAGCTGCGGAAGAGGCCAACTCGTAGGATTTCATTCCTAAAGAGAAAATAGTTGGCGGAGGGACGCCCCGTTTTCAAAGAGGGACTTGGCGGCGAGGAGCTAAACGTTATCCAGAAGGCCGGCTTAAGGCAGCATTTCTGTAAACACTTACTTGAAAGTAAGCCTCGCTGAAACCAGAGGTGCTTACTTCCAAGTAAATGTGGAGAACCTTGTGCTGCGAGCCTCGCCGAGCTCAACGGAATTAGTTTTCCAGCGTGCCTAAACATAACAATTGAAATGGCATTTCTTTGCCAGCGAATGCATTTAGGAACTCTGTGTCAATCAACGTCAAGCCGAGGACTGGGAGGGAAGCGGTGTGGTCCATGCCGCTCGTCTCCCAAATCCCCAAGAATAATCTACATATTGGACCTAAAATTGATTTCACATGCCTGATGAATCCGATTTAATCCAAATTGAATCTTCGGGGCCAGCTGCTTGCTACCAAATCATCGAGCGACTGAAATGCCTTTATTTCCAGAAGGGGAAACATGCAGAACTCTGAGGCGCGACCCCCTCACGCACGCTTTCTCCCCAGTGCTTTACAACCACACCTTCGCAAAACCGAACTACCACCAAGCACAGAGAGAGGGACGTTGCTCCAAATACAGGCGAAGGGAATCCAAAGCTGCCGGTGTCAACGGGCCGACCACCCTTCTAGGCACGACATTCTCACAGCAGTTAAACAATTTGGGCAGAATCCTGGGGGGACTAAAGAGAAGATGGAGCGTCGCGGGTGGGGAGGGGCGAAAGGTAGCAGAAAGAGCGGCCATGTGCTCAGCAATCTGGAAAATAGATTCATTTGCCCCCCCCCCTCCTCTCTTCTCTCTCCCCCCTCCCTCCACCCCTCCGCTTTCCGTGTCCAGCCTTGTAGTCTCTTTTGTGGGGACTGGACATGAAAGGGGACGACCAAGTGTCTGACAGGGGGATCGCTTTTCAAAAGCAAATGCGGGCCAGAGGGAGACGCGAGACCGCTCGCTGGGCCTGCCGGGAGGGCGAGACTCTTTTCAAGCGACAACATCAACAAACTCGGCCGAAGGCTTGCGGGGAGGAGGGCCGGATTGAAAGACAGATGGAAAATGCTACAAGAATCCGTCTTTCTTCTTTTCACCTTCTCCCCCCGCCCCCACCTTCACAGACCGATCTCTTAGAGGCGTGTAAAAGCTAGTAAATGAATATTGTCGAAGGGGGCTTTGATTCGATTCATTCACTTACTCCTCCTTTCAGGGTCGTTTAATTGAGAAATTGACAAGGCGGCGGCTGGCCCAGAGATTAGGGGAATACATTAAAACCTCCCGATTTCAAATTTGCCGCACATATAAAGACATTTCGGGGCAAGGATTGCACAAGGAGGAACGTCTGTTTACTTTGTAGCCCTTTTTTTTCCCCCGGCGCACAAATTTACGCAGGGATCTCGGGTTTCAGATGGTCAATCCAATCCTTCGGGCTGAGTAAAAACCCTTCCACTTCTCTCCTCTCCCTTTCTGCCATGTGTCAACATTTCCAACCAAAACAAAAAGGGAAGTGGGAGTATAATTTTTCTCCTTTTAGGAGCTGCCTGGCAACTTGAAGTATTTTCCGAAAACAAGAGCTTAATTGGTTGCCAAGCCTGACCTCCAGAATTAAGAAGTCTGATGCATGATATTTAAAAAGTCAGCTCAAGGGCTTTCGATTTGAAACTACTGGCTTAAAAGAGAAACAGACAGACAGAACAGCATCTATATATCTGAAACCCTGACCAGGATGAATTTGAAGGTTCATTAGTAGAGAAGGAAGCAACAGTCT
Source organism: Euleptes europaea (assembly GCF_029931775.1). Taxonomy (NCBI): domain Eukaryota; kingdom Metazoa; phylum Chordata; class Lepidosauria; order Squamata; family Sphaerodactylidae; genus Euleptes; species Euleptes europaea. The sequence goes on from NC_079313.1 coordinate 74,657,372, forward strand.
GATTTGTAGGGATTTTGCTAATAGCCTGCCTTTTTCTCCAATAGGAAAACTGTTTCCAAAATGATTGGAGTTAACTGTTCCGTCTTGTTTATTTCAAGGGCACTGGTCTCAAGTTAAGTCGCTCAGGGACCGCAACTGAAGTTGATCTGCTTAATACAGAAAGATCCAGCTTTAACTTTAAAGATCCAGTTGTGGGTTGCAACCGAACACAAGTACTATTGATATCTACTTTACGATTAAGTCTGGGTGAATAGCTCTTCGGAATAAACTCTGGAGCGCCTCGGCCTCTACCTTGCAAAGTTTAAGCAACTCCACCTGGGTTGCTATTTTTTTTTTAGTAATCCCACCAAATATTTTTCCATTTTTTAGTATAGGTCATTAGAACGCTGCTCTGAAGAGTAAGCTGCTCCCTCCCTCTCTTTTCCTGTAATCAAGTCCGCGAATAGCAAAACCGACAGGGTTTCTTTTAAAAGAGTTCACAAACATTTATTAATTTACACCAAAGGTGGACAAAAAAAATTACGTTGCCTTTTCCACATCAAATTATTCACAATTCTTTCAATAAAATAGAAAGGGTGCACAGCTAGGGGGTAAGCAGGCTCTGGCGCACAATATACACACACAAATCAGTTCGGATTTACAAGAAACACACAAGTTGAAGGGAGCGGAGAGGAGGCGGGTGGCCGGGTAATGTGGGACTTCCTGATCTCTCCCCATCGCTTAAGACGTGCGCTTGAAATCTTGCTTTATTTTACATCTCTCTCCCGGCTTTCCCTTTTCAGGGAACCGGGACTATCAATATTAACTTGCCTTTGAGAGAAAATAATATAGGGGACAGCCAAAGAAAAAGAAGCACAACCGACGCTCTTTTTCTTGCGAAGGGCCATCCGATCCACCGCCCGCTCCAAGCTAAGACCTAAAAATGCAACCTGGGGTGTAAGTCTCGGCAAATTAAGTGGGCCTTACTTCCGAGTAAACATGTATAGGATGCCCTGCCAGTAGGTTGCTTGGCCCTTGAACCGGACTACGGAGGGGAGTTAAGAAACTGCATCGGCAGATTCGCCTGCTCTTTCTCCGGAGGAGCTCTGCAGAAAGTGACGGGACTTTCCCGGAAGTTACAGCCAGGCTCTCAATGGCCACTTACGCACGGGAGGTTTTGCCTTGGATTTGCCGCTCTCTAGATGCACCTTTTCCCCATCCAGATTCTCAAAACTCAACAATCAGCCCCCATGCAGAGTTCTGAGAATCTGGATGGGGAAAAGGTGCATCTAGAGAGCGGCAAATCCAAGGCAAAACCTCCCGTGCACAAATGTTTAATGACAGTATTTGGAGGACGAGAGTTCTCTATTCGCCACCCTGGATCCTAAACCATTGGAAACTACTTCCGCGTGGATAGTTTAGGGCTCCAGCGTAGAAAACTATTCCTAGTTCACTGGTTGAAGTTGCCGGAATTCGTGTCTCTCTCTCTCTCCCCCCCTTCCATTTTCAAAGAGGTGGCAACGAAATCGTCCCCACCCGCATCGAAACCAACCCCAGTTAGGCAGGGAGAAAGAAAGACCCAGAATCGATCCAGGCGCCAAAGAGTCTCCAAAAAACAGGAAGAGTGCCTACCTTTTAACACACAAGAGGAGGAGGGGGGAGGGGACAGAGAGGAGGGGTCGGGGGGTTGGGATCGGGGCACGGCGACCGGGTTGCCTTTTAGAAAGGGCAGCTGTTGAGGTTTGTGAGTTTGCTGGCAAAGTTCTGTCCGGACTGCAGGAGGGGATCGTGGGTGAGGCTCAAGTGGCTGGGGATGGGCGTCAGGGCCGGGGAGAGCATGGCCAGGACCTGCGCCTGGCCCCCGCCGTGGCCCGCCGGGAAAGGCGAGGCGGGCGCGGTGCTGGCGGCGCTGCTGGCGGGCGGGGGGGCCGCGCCGCCGCCGCCGCCGCCCCCGATGATGTTGTCTATGGAAAAGGACGGCCTGCCGCCGGCCCCCTGGTCCGTCTTAAGGCTCTGCAGGAGGGAGGCGGTGGGGCTGAGCTGGCCGGCCGGGTAGAAGGCCTTCCTGCAGCTCAGCTCGCCGCCCAGGAAAGACGAGAGGCCGCCGGGGAAGACGGACGGGGCGGCCGCCGAGGCGGCGGGGCCGGGCGGCGCGGGCAGGGCGCAAGGCGGCGGCTGGAAGGGGAAAGTCCCCGCGGCCGCCGCCGCCGCCCCGCCGCCGCCTCCCGCCGGGTGGTGGTGGTGGTGGTGGTGGTGGTGGAAGCTCTGCAGCTGGAGCCCGTAGTTGTAGCCGTAAGGTCCGTAGGCGAAGCCGGGGAGGAAGGCGGCCGGGTCGGCGGCGGCGGCGGCGGCGCGCAGGAGGAGGTCGGGCGGCTGCGGGTGGAGCTGCTGCTGCTGCCGCTTGAAGCGCTTCCTGCGGCGCAGGAAGGAGCCGTTGTCGAACATGTCGGCCGACTCGGGGTCGAGGGTCCAGTAGTTGCCCTTGCCCGGGTTGCCCGGCTCGCGGGGGATCTTGACGAAGCAGTCGTTGAGCGACAGGTTGTGGCGGATGGAGTTCTGCCAGGCGGGGAACTTCTCCCGGTAGTAGGGGAAGCGGCCGCTGATGAACTCGCAGATCTCGCTCAGCGTCAGCCGCTTCTTGGGGCTCTGCAGGATGGCCATGGTGATGAGCGCGATGTACGAGTAGGGCGGCTTCACCAGCGGGTTCTTGCCGCCCGCGGCCCCCGAGGCCGGCGCGGCGCCGCCCGACGACGAGGCCGCCGGCGCGGCCGGAGGCGCTGCGGCCGACGGGGCGGGCTGCGGGCCGTCCCCCGGCGCGGGCTCCGGGCCCGCCGGAGCCGGCGAGAGCTCCCCCCGGGCCGGGGCCGGGGGCCGGAGGCGCAGGTCGCCCTCGTCGTCGTCCTCCTCGTCGTCCTCCTCGCTGAACGTGGCCGGGCCATGGTCGTGCGCGGGGCCCACCACGTCGATGTCGCCGTCCTCCAGGTCGGAGAGCGCCTCGTCCTCCTCCTCCTCCTCCTCTTCCTCCGCCTCCTCCTCCTCGGGCGAGGGCGCCGCCGGCAAGCCGCGCGGTCTGCTGCTCCCGCCGCTGCAGCCCAGGGTCATGCTGCCGCCGCCGCCGCCGCCGCCGCGGTTCTCGCCGGCTGCGGCCGCTCCGGGCCACCCCCTAGCGGCCGAGCGGGGGAGGAGTCCCGGGAGGCGGCGGCGGCGCCACCTCCCCGGCCCGGGCCCAGGAGGGCGAGCGGCGCCCCCGGCGGAGTCCCTCCCCTCCGGCGGGGAGGGGCGAGGGCTGCGGGGGCGGGGGAACGGGGGAGGGGGGAGAGGCGGCCGCCGCCCCTTTCCGCGCAGCTCTCGCCCGCCGGCCCCGCTCACTGGCACTGGAGCGCCTCGCCCGGCTCCAGCAGCCTTTATAGTGCTCCTGGCGCGTCACGTGCTCGGCTGCAGGCAGACCCCCCCTCCCCCCTCCCCCCCTCCCTCCCCCCGGCCGGCCGGCGCGCGGTTCCAGCGGGGCCCGGTTCGGAGCGCGCCCCTGCTTGCCCCCTACAGCCCACCCACCCCCGTTGCCGCTCCGCACCCGCTGTTGCACCTCGGGGGGCGCGCCCGTCCCCAAATGCCCTCATCCCGCCCGGCCTGCGGGGCGCCCCCCATCTTGGGCGTCCTGTGCCCAGGCAACAGGGGGTGCCAAAGACCTCCCGGCGCTGGGCCGAGACGACTTTCCCGCCAGCCCCCGAAGCGGGGAGGGGGGAAGCCCCCGAAGCGGGGAGGGGGGAAGCCCCCCGCCTGCGCGCCTCCTGCGCCCGCCCTCCCACTTCTGACACCCGGCCCGGCCGGAGCGCGCCCCCGAAGCCCCGCCCCGCAGCCACGCTTCGGCTCCCTCCGGCGGCGGAGCACCTGTCCGCCACCGCCGGCCTGGCCTCCCCGAGCGGCCCGGCTTCCCGACCCTCCTCGGTGACTTGAATGCTACGCTTAAAGGAAGCCCGACCTACCAGGCGGCCCAGCGCAGGCGTTGAGATGCTGAGCGCCGGGAAGGCGCCTTTAAGAGAACGGTGGCCTCTGCTTCGCGGCGGGCCCGGCGACGAGGCGCTTTGCCTCTGCCGTGAAAAGCCCCACCGACTTCGACAGAGGAGACCTGCCTGGATGTTTAGTGGAAACAGTGGGTCGGGCCGCCTTGGGACTTGCACTGTCCCGAGAAAGGGAGGAGATAGAAATAGTTTAAGTAAATGAATACGTGGAGTGGGATTGGATGGCATTCACCCTTAACTCTTTAGTGCATCCGGCTGTCGGGAGGCAACCCCACATTCTTCAGTCCATATCCCTCAAAAGAGTCATTTAAACTTCTTTCTTTCTTTCTTTCTTTCTTTCTTTCTTTCTTTCTTTCGCACACCGTTACCAGGTGAACCTCACCCCCCACCTGTTTTTCCAAAGGCAAGTTTTCAAGCCTACAGACCAACGAAAATGAATGAAGTTACGATCGTTTATGTCGATGGGCTAGCATCCCAAATACTCTCACCTTTGAAGTCTAACATTGCCAGTATGCTATTCCTCTTGATCTGTCCTGCATGTACCCGTCTTATTCTGAGTAGTCTCTGGAACAGCCTGTGCAAGAATGTTAGAGCCAAACCGCTCCAGCTCCTGTTTCTCCGGTACACGCTTCATTGTAGTGCGACAGACTCGCAAAACGAGCAACCAGACACAAGCAGCCGACACAGAAAAGGTAAATGGAAAGCAAACGGTCTCCCATTGGCTCCACCCCTTAAACGCCACGTAAACTTCTGAAAGGCTCTTCAGCAATAAGCTCGAGTAGAAACTGAAGGCTGATGGAGGAAAGTGTCGTTAAGACTCACCCGACTGCTGGTGACCCGGCAGGGTTTTCTATGCAAACAGAGGTAGATTGCCATTGCCTGCCTCTCCCGTCCAAATACTAACCACGTCCGACTCTGCTTAGCTGCCTAGATCCAATGGGATCGGGCTAACCTGGGCCATCCAGGTCAGGGCAATTCCAGCGCATACAGACCCAAACCGGAAAGAAACTCTTTTTAAACCCAGTGTGGCTACTTCCTAAACCGTTCAGGACTGGGGTGGGAAGCGATGCAAAAATGGAAGTAACTGACGTCAAAATAAACACGACCTACTTCGAAGCACTTATGTTTAGGAGACAGCTGTTAGATTCTCTATCATGTTACCTGGAGGTTGTTGGGACCCAAATGGGGGGTAGAAATAACCATAAGGGATAGCTTACACCTGCATTTTAAATGCTTTTATACAGAAATAAGTTCCACTGATTACAACAGAATTTATTTTCTTGTGTAATCAATCTGCTTAGAAGGCAATAATACTAATTAGCTGGGGGAAAATGACTTCCTCTATTAAAGCCTGCCTTGTTTAGATTGTTGTTGTTGTTCGCCTGCTCTTCTTTTCATTCCCTTTTACCCTTGTGCTTTGGCTGACTGGCCATAGTCACCCTGCTGAGTTTCCTGGCTGAGCTGCCTAGCCGGTATGGCACATTATGTTTTTGGACCTTCAGAAGTCACTTCACTCCCACCTCTGGCTTTCCCCAGGTTTCCAGATGCTGTTTTGCCACCAATTTAAAGTCTGCTTCTTGCCCAAATTGATGCAATCTCTGTGCATAGCCTTAACTTCAGGTTTCTCTCCCCAGGCCCATTCTTGCTTGCCCCTCCCTCATTCAGTCCCTCCCCTATAAGCTAGTTTGGTGAGTTTCAGCAGCCAGTGTTTTAAGATCTGGGGAAGGGACCCTGCTGTCTCCCCACCACCACCACCTCAAAGGAGTCCTCTCTAGTCAGCTTCAGCAGCCAGAGTTCTTTTAAGTTTGCCAGTTTAGTTTAACCCTGATTTGAGATGGCCAGAAATAAATTGGGGGTGAGGGGGTTCCTTCTCTGCTTTGGCTGTAAAATGGACACTCAGTTCAAATCAAATGAAAGAATCCCACTGCAGGGCTGGCAGGGACTGGTCACTCAGGGCTGCGTGGGGGCCCCTTTTGTGTTCTAGTGCAATTTTAGTGGGGGGGGGACACTAAAATTGTAAATATAAACAAAGAGCAGCAGAATGAAGTGCCTTACCACCAAGTAGCCTGAATGGGGGGCAGGCGAGGGAATGCAGACTCTTTCCTGCCACTACTCTTCATTTATATTTACAGATCTAGCATTTTTTCACTAAAATTGCACTAGCAAACAAAAAAGGGAGGTGCTAGCTGACCAGGACAAGATTTCCTGCCCTCCCTTTACAAGCTCCTTTTGGTCAATTTCAGAGCCATTGCTTCCAGACATCAGAGCAACTAAGCTGATTCCCCCCCCCCCACTTTGGTCAGTTTCACAGTGAGAGTTTTCTTATGATCCCTGCAGTAAGATAGCCAGAAACAAATTGGTTAGTGGGGGGGGGGGGCGAGTTAAAATGGCCACTGGATTCAGTTAAAATGAAAGAATCCTGCTGCAGGGCTGGCAGGGACTGGTGACATATTATAAAAAACACACTACAGCCAATTACAAAGAAGAGTTTTCAAGGACTGGGAAACTCCACATTTTCTCTGGGGATGCATAACTGATCACAGGGTACGCCTGGAATTTCCTCCAGCCAAAAAGCCCCCATGCATAGAGTTTTGAGAATTCGGATCAGGAAAGGGTGCATCTGCAGAGTGGCAAACCCAAGGCAAACTTCCCATACAAAAATGGCCATAGCTTCAGTCTGTGGGGAGGGAAAGGAGCGTATGGAAGGCCGCCTCATTTTTCGCTCAAGCCTGCCTCGGCCCAGTCATTCCGGCACTACTGGCACCCATGGGCTTCTTCTGGATAGAGTGCTCTGACGATGGAAGATTTTCCGACCTCCTTTGATACTTTTAACGCAGAATGGTCATGTTTCTAGACTGTTCCAGGGATGTTACTAATAAGCGCCAGAAGAAGAAGAAAGAATCGACCTTTTTTGTGGAAAGAGCTCCCCACAAACTCAGAAATCCCCACTGGGGCGATCCGCAAAACAGGGAAACAGGAATGCTTCACTTCCTAAATATCAGATAAGAAGAAGTTTCGCACATGCCTCGCCCTGCAGCCCGATCCTAACTACGGTGACTCACAAATACGTTTGTTTAGGATGGCAGCCAGGATCGAGTTGCATCTGGTGGAGAGAAGGACCACACGCGCGCCACCACCTGTCGGTTTCTTTTTCTGGGCAGGCTTTTGACCAAGCGGCAACAGAAGGAGGTTTGAATCCAAGTGGGGTTCAGGCGCGGTAGCATGTATCACTCCCTTCCCTCAAATCGATGGGACCGGGGGGGGGGGCACGCGCACGTACCCTGCCCACACCCACCTCTCCTTTTCTTGGAAGTAAGCCGAGTGTTTGTGGGAGCGAAGTAGATCGGCCGGATTCGCTGCGGATTGCAACGGAGGGACGGAGCAGAGGCACTCGGCCTGCTGGGCGCTTCCCGGAGGACCCGCCGCCCAGGCCAAGCAAAGCGCCTCCTTTGTCAGATGGCTGGAAGGAAACCTTTGGGAGGGGAGACAGCTCAGCCACCACAGGGCCGTCAAACCACCGCTGGTCTTCAAGCAGCACCCCACGCCTTGCAAACAAACGTCCTTTAGAAATAAAGTCGGACTAAAGCCCCCCCCCCCCCATTCCATCTTTCAGTCGGGAAAAGAAAACCTCGCATGTGGCACCGGAGTGAGGCCGACGCGTGCAGAGCAATGGTTAGAATGGACCCCCCTCCTCAGCTTCACAAAAGGGGCCTTGGGGGGCTCTTGCCGTCGGATCGGGTTGAACGGCTGCAGTCTCAAACACCCTTACGTGAAAGTAAAGTTACGCGAAAGTAAAGTTCTGAATAAAGAAAGAAGACCTGCGCCTGGCGTCTTTGCGGGAGGGGGAACCGGGCAGTACATCTCCATAGCGACTCACACTACAAACTCATCCGCGTGGGTCTGAGTGGTGAATCGCAAAAGTGGACGCAGCCGCAGGCCTCCCCCCCCCCACACACACACACACACTTAATTCCCGGGAAAGTATGAACCCCTTTCCAGCCAAATCTGCCAAAAATCCGAAGGACAAGACCGATGTCCCTAAAGTCACGATGTCCGCTTCAGGTAAACACTGCTAGTTTCCACCATTTCATCGAGGAGAACTGAACATATGCTTAACTGTTCCTTTGACATCGAAACACCAGGTTGGTCGGGTGGGGCGCCGGGCTTTCAAAGGTACGTTCAAGCTTAAGACAGCCCGGTCTATCCAGGGAAAATGTCCCAAGGAATCCAATGGGGATTTATTCCTAAATTAATGCCCATATGATTGCATCAGAAGTAAAGATGCTGGCACTCCGGGGAGGTTGACCACTAAACTTGTTATTGGTTACAACTTGCAGGAGGTGTGTGTGTAACTTCTAGCACAAAGAGGAAAGGGTGTTAATTTCCCTCTCCTAAGGACACGGATTACCCGGGAGTTATGTGCAAGGTGCTGTACAGACAGAGAGAAAAGAAACCAGGTGTGCAGGCTGCCCAGAGATTTCTTACAAGCAGTTGGGGAAGGGGAGAGGAAGAGGCTGATAATTGATACGAAATAGCAAGGCTGCAGAAGGAGAGCCTCTTCGGGATAACGCCTCTTTACATTACTAATAAACTGTTTTTAATTATTATCCGCCTTGAGCCTTCCGATAGGATGACAGCACAAAGGCTTAAAGGCTTAAAGAGGTCACAGACAGGGCAGGCACAATTAAGCGGTTTTGTACGTGGTTGGCTCCTTTTTCCTCCCCCCCCCTTATAATAAAATCAGAATTCATCCCAAACTGCTTCTCCTCTTATGTAGACGCCATTTAACTTTGTTGCAATAATCTCCGGTGACCTTTGTCTATCAGAAACGTACAAGTGGGGAGCGGCCGTGCCATTTCCCCACCTTTGATTCCTCCTTTCTCCCCCCACTTCTCTCTCTTTCACCCCACCCCCTCTTACTTTCTGTCCATCTACTGTAACTCCTTCTCTCTTTCTGCCCCCACCCTTTCACTCTCTTTCTGTCCCCCCTCCTCTCACCCACGCACCCACCCATCGGACGGTGATCTCAAGGAAGGAGATGGGGGTTAAAGTCCGTCTATTGCTTATTTTATTTTGTTTCAGTAAGACACACCAACTTGGGGGGGGGGGCTTTTCCTTTAGGGAAGCAAAACAAGAGGAGCTGCAGGCAAGGGGGGGGGCTAGGATCCGAACTTTACATTACCTTTGTAATTGACTTGAATAAAAACGTGTTCAGGACAAACCAGGTACACGTTAGAAATCGTGATCACCTGTCACGTTTCAATTTCCAGGCAATTCTGACGGCTGGGGAAAGAGGCTTGGACAAAGGGATCCTGCTCTTCAGTGGGGTTTCGGTGAGACTGTAGTCCTAGGCATTCGCACTTGGAATCATAGAGCCTTTAAGTCCGCACAAGCCCCATTTATGCATGGGAGGTTTTTCCTTGGATCTGCTGCTCTCTAGATGCACATTTTCCCCATCTGAATTCTTAACACTCAACAATAAGCCCCCATGCAGAGTTTTGAGAATTCGGTTGGGGAAAATGTGCATCTATAGAGTGGCAAAGCCAAGGCAAAACCTCCCATGCATAAATGGCCTGACCAAGTTGTGGCTCAGTGGCAAAGAGCGCATTCTCGGTGATGAGCAGAACGACCCGTGGTAGGTCTTTGGTATCTTTGGCGGCAAGGATCTGAGGGAGACCCCTCTCTAGCAGAGCGTGTGGAGGGAGGGTCGCTGCCCGCCAGGCTACTAGACAACAGAGGAGAAGGGACATTGGTGTTAGCTTTATTGGGGGGGGGGGTATGGCTGGTGCTAGTTGAATACAGTAGGAAGACAAGGAAGACATTTGCTTGTATTGTGGACGTGTGCCGTATTATATCCCGTGCTTGCAGTGGGGGCTTTCTTCTTGGAAACGTTGTGATGTTCTGTTATCGCTTCAAGCGCAGCAAATTCCCTTAGGAGGGGAGGGGGCCATGGAAACAAAATCAAGAAATGGTGGTTGCCTTCGAAATGGCCCGCGACCGCGATTTTCACCACTTGGTCCCCGAGGATAAAATAAAAGGCAATCACCTTTTCTGAGACAGTCCGGCATCAAAAAATGATGTGTTTTTCCCCTCTCCTCGGAGGATGCGGACCCGGAAGTGACGGCCATGCAATGCGCTCGGACGATTGAGCCCTCCGTACTCTGGTTTTAGGCGCTCCTGCAAGGAATGGGACGCGTTTCGAAACGAGCTCTGCAAATATTCCTTAGCGAGTGGAGTCAACTACCCGATCCCTAACTCACTGAAGCCGACCAGGACCGAGTTTATCAATATCGGGGATGGTGCAAAAAAAATAAAATAAAATAAAAATTCTCAGGATCTGCGGTGTCCTATCTTTAACATCCTTGCCCAGATCTTGCGTGACTTCCTTTATAGAGTCAATCCATCTCTCAGACCAACCCCTCCCCCCCCATTGAGGGGAAAGCTGGGCGGAAATTCTCCAGATCGCCCCATGGGAGATGATTTTTTAAAAAACCCTTCGACAGAAAGAAAGAAAGAAAGAAAGAAAGAAAGAAAGAAAGAAAGAAAGAAAGAAAGAAAGAAAGAAAGAAAGAAAGAAAGAAAGAAAGAAAGAAAGAAAGTTACTGGAATGTCAATAGCTGATATTTTCAAAATTAAAAAATGTATCAATGAAACGCCCTCCGCCAGCAAGCAGTGTGAGAAAGCCCATGATGAATTGCTGCTCGCTTCTGCTCTGCCGCCGCCGCGGCGAAACAGGTGCGGGCATTTGGCGATCCAGTCCCCAGCCCTAACACGGACCAAGTGGGCTAAGGCAGCTGCAGAAGCTTCCTTCCAAATACCGCCGGCCGGGCTCCAAATGCTTCACCACTCCGGGGCAGGGGCGAGCGACAGTCAGAGGCCTCGGTGGAGAAGAAGAACAACACGGAGAAGAGCAGGCCCGCGGGCCAGAACAGCCCCCTTCCCATGGATCGCAATGGGACCTTTCCAAGCGAGCCTGCTGATTGTCTGCACTCGTGTTTAGAGGGAATGTCGTAATCTCTGTTACAAATGGAGGCAACAGTTGAGGCTCACGCACACAGGCGACTGTGGCCCCAGGCCAACGGATTCCTGAGTAAACCCACAGCCCAGATTGGGAATGCAAGAAAGGCTCATTGACTCCGAAGGGATGTCCCCCTTTGTTTCATCAGGATGGGTAGCCGCCTTAGTCTGTTTGTAGCAGTAGAAAGGAGCAAGAGTCCAGAAGCACCTTAAAGACTAGCACAATTTCTGGCAGGGTATGAGCTTTCGTGAGTTACAGCTCACTTCTTCAGGTACCTGAAGCTGAAGAAGTGAGCTGTGACTCACAAAGCTCATACCCTGCCAGAAACTGCGTTCGTCTTTAAGGTGATAGTATCTGAAGAAGTGAGCTGTGACCCACGAAAGCTCACACCCTGCCAGAAATTGTGCTAGTCTTTAAGGTGCTACTGGACTCTTGCTCTTTTCTAGTACCCCTTGTTTAAGATCCGGTTAGGGTCAAGGCTGCTGTTCTCAGCAGAAGTTCTGAGGTCAGCACGTTTTGACGAAATCTCTGGCAACGTCTCCTCCAAGAACTTGATTTGAAGGTGGCTGCGATGCTTGCGGCTGTCTCAGCCCCGAAGGCGACCAACCTGTTTTCCAGGAAGACCGTCCCGCTGCGTTTCAGCCAGGGCGTCTCAATTTCCGAATGAAGGCGGTTGGGGGAGCGAGCTGCCTCGGGCGCCGGATTGCAGTGTGAACGCGGCCGGCTCTGAATCCAAACCCAGCAGGGTCTGCTTCGGCACCGTGGTGCGCCAAAAACGCCAAGGAGGAGCAAAGAGAGAACTCATCCCGCCAGTCAGTCACATTTCTGTTCCGTCCACTGTGACCGTGTCTGTTAGGAGAGAACCTTATGATTGTTTTCAGGACTGGAGATCCTTTAAAAAAAAAAAAAATCTTCAGATTGCTTACAACTTTCCTGTGTGTTAAGTGCCGTCAAGTCGTTTCCGACTCATGGCGACCCTATGAATCAATGTCCTCCAAAGTGTCCTATCTTTAACAGCCTTGCTCAGATCTTGCGTGGCTTCCTTTATAGAGTCAATGCATCTCTTGTCGGGTCTTCCTCTTTTCCTGCTGCCCTCAACTTTTCCTAGCAGGATTGTCTTTTCCAGTGACTCTTGTCTTCTAATCCCGTGACCAGAGTACGACAGCCTCGGTTTAGTCATTTTAGCTTCTAGGGTCAGACATCTTTCCTGCCCACTTTAATTTAAATGAATCATCTGTTTGGACAGATGAAAGGGAAATCAAGTGTGTAAGAGGAGGAGCCCGTAGCAGTGGGCAACGGAAAGGTGTCGGCGAGGAGAGGGGCCCCCTTTGTGCGCTTTCCTGGAGTAAAAGAACCGTTCGGCCTCTCGGCATGAACGAAAGCGCCATTAAAAACGTCCCGAGCAGCTGCTCCAGCCTGCGATCCCCCCCCCCCCCGACCACACGCAGAACGCGCCAGATCGAATTTCCCACCTTGTACATTGCCGGACTGCGGCGTGAACTGCGCGGCTGCTCCTGGCTGGGGTCTTTGACACAACTTGGGGGGACCGGGAAAGGGGGGGGGGACGCGGCGGGTATCGATTTACCGGGAAATCCTTCAGCAAAGGTGACGGCGGCACTTTGTGTCCGCCCTCCGGACGGGGATCGCCGCGTGAGTCCGTTCCAGCAAGAGACAAAGGGGGGCTTGTGGCCCCTCCGTGATTTACAGATGTGTTCTGGAACCGGCTCTCGGGGACCGGAGCCCCCCCTTGCGCCTGACGAGGTAGGCTCGGGTCTGCGGGAGCGGATGTCCCCAAGTCCTCGGTTAGTTTGCATGGCGCCATCAGACACCCTTAGGAGCTTGTTGTTAAAGAGCGTTGATGCGATCTGAGGAGATCATTTCGGAATAGTGGCTAGTGGAGAAATTAATAACGCATTCTTTTAATTAAAAAAAAATCTCCCTGGGGAAGATTTGTTCCAAAAGTACAGAGGATCTCTTACTTGCAAAAGAAGAAGAGGAGTTGTTGTTTTTTATATGCCGACTTTCTCTACCACTTAACGGAGAATCAAACCGGCCTACAATCACCTTCCCTTCCCCTCCTCTCAACAAACACCCTGTGAGGTAGGTAGGGCTGAGAGAGCTCTAAGAGAGCTGTGACTAGCCGGAGCTCACCCAGCTGGCTTCATGTGTAGGAGTGGAGGAACCAGTCCGGTTCACCAGATTAGTGTCCGCTACTCACGGGGAGCAGTGGGGAATCAAACCCGGTTTTCCAGATTAAAGCCCACCGCTCCAAACCACCGCTCTTAACCACTACACCAGGCTGACACACACACACACACACAAAAGTCCCCTTCATCTCAATGAGGGTTGCAAGCCGAAGACCCCCAAGCGTTTGCCTTTGCAGGCACGCTTAGCTTAACAAAACGCGGTCCCAGTGGTGTGTGTGCGTGGGGCGGGGAGGAGGGGAGTCAGGAAAAAATCCCCATCCGCTGGGTAAACAGCGCCGTGGCCCTGCGACAGACATCTCTCGGGCTTGCCAGCCTCCCCCCCCCCCGTGCCGCTCCTCTCCCCAGGCAGCTGTTGCCTCCTTAGTCGAAAACGCCAGGCAGAATTCGATAAATCCCAACAATATGGATAATGCTGAACACGCTTGGAGAGAAACCGCTGCTCTGAAACGGTTTGTCCTAGTCCCATCAGGCGGACGAGCTAATCCAAGCGATAGAAAGGCTGGGCGAACTTGGCGCTTTGTGTAGACAAATGTACACACACACCCCACCAGACTTCTGTGCTGTCATATAATCCCTAGAAGACAGGGTGTCTTTCCTTGAATGGGGTCCACCAAGTGCTGCGCAGGACCGGCAGGCGCTAAACGCAACATCCCGAGCTTCGCAAAGAAGAAGAGTTGGTTTTTATATGCCGATTTTCTCTACCACTTAAGGGAGAATCAAATCGGTTTACCATCACCTTCCCCTCCCCTCCCCACAACAGACACCCTGTGAGGTAGGTGGGGCTGAGAGAGCTCTAAGAGAGCTGTGACTAGCCCAGCTGGCTTCATGTGTAGGAGTGGGGAAACCAACCCGGTTCACCAGATTAGCGTCTGCCGCTCATGTGGAGAAGTGGGGAATCGAACACGGTTCTCTAGATCCACCGCTCTCCGGTCCACCACTCCAAACCATCGCTCTCAACCACTACACCATGTAAAGCTCGACAGAGCGCCCGTGGTGCCGATGCCAAGGAAGCAGGTGCGGTCCGCTAGCCAATCTGGGGTCAGATCACGCCTCCCTTTTCCTTCGCTTTCCATACATTTATCTCACAGGAAACAAAGCCCCAAGGCTCTGGAAACCCCGCCATCCATAAGGCTATTGGAGCGCTAGATATTCTATGTGAGTACAAAAAGAAGGATTCCTGATTGATTTGGGAGACTGGCAACTCGATTCTAGGCATGTTTACTCAGAACTAAGTTCTATTGTCTTCCATGGGGCTTACTCTCAGGTGAACTCGCAGAGGATTGCAATGTGGGGTGGCAACCTGCAGATTCCTTGCAGGGAAATCAATCCCACCGAAACCAACCAGGCGTCCTTATAATAAAACATGGCTGCAACTGGGCTGAAAAAAACTTTGTACACTGTGATAACCACATTCCTAGGGGTTATGCAGCAAAAGAATTAACCCCCTCCATTTTAATGTTGTGTTTTAAAAACAAACTTCAACAATAAGCAGTACAGGGCAAATAGTTCAGAAGGTTCCGTTCGCCATCTGGTTGGCACCGGTGAGTCCCGTCATTTTCATGGGACACACGCTTGCAAAGTCTGCTCTAAGGACCCAGTTTATGTGTCACTGTGGCAAACGCATTTCCCCAAAAAGGGTAACCTGGAAATAGCGCCGGATAACCAGCGCTTCTCGTTTACATTTTTGAAGGAGGAGACGGTTGAAATAAAAGGGGGTGGGGAGAAGGATACCAGTCGCAAGCTGAAGAAATGCTAAGGAGGATTGCACTGACTTGTCTGGAAAAGAACGTTTTAGAATATTTACCTAGTTCTATCAAATATGGTCCAGACAAAGAGAAGGACTTCGAGAAAATGGGACATCTGGGGGGCGGAGGTTTCCTTGCCCAAAGGTTTCTTCAGTGAATTCTTTAGAAACCGGGAGGGGTGATCACTTGTAAATCTGCTGTAAGGATGGATAGAAGGGTTTGAAAGCACAGACACCATTTGCTACTGAAGAGAATTGAGAGAGAACTACATCGTTTAGCAGGCCCTGATGGGCCAGGTGACTTCCTAGTGAACCACCAGGCTGGCCAGTTACTGTAAACCAGGGGTTCTCAACAAGGGAGGAATTGGGGGGGGGGTAGGGTTGGGGAGGAATTGGGGGGGTAGGATTGGGGGGGAATTGGGACCACTATTCAGCAAAGTGTGATTTCCTGTAGATTATGTACGATCTGTAAAATTGTAGTTTTTAATTTTGAGTTAGAGTGGGAAGGGGGGAATTATATTCCGAACAATGGTGAAAGGGGGGAATGGAGCAAAAAAGGTCGAGAACCACTGCGTAAATCTTCTATAAAGAATGCTTTGTCTGATCAGGCACAGCTTTTTAGAGTCTTAGGCAAAAGTGCATACTCTAGGTCAGGGCTTCTTAAACATTTTCCACTCCTTTTGCCCGAGAAATTTTTACGCAACCCCGGGTATATAGGTATATAAAATAAGTATACAACCAAACATTTACTGATAATAAATCATAAAGAAATTTATTTTAAAACAATTCTTTGGTACACATATAATTTTACCATTAAAGATGAAAGCAAATTTTTCGTGGCCCCCACATTCAGATACACAACCCCATATGGGGTCACGACCCACAGTTTAAGAAGCTTTGCTCTAGGTGACCTAACACGGATCAGTCAGGGGTATGTATTCTTGGTTTGAAAAATGTAACATCTAGTGGTGCAGATATGGGTTTTAGGAAAGAAAAAGACAATGCATAACTGAAGTCTGCCCTCATTCTAGTCTAAAGAAACTTACCATTTTCATCATATGTGGTATCCCAGAATCCTGATTTTGTTGTTGTTGTTGTTGTTGTTATGGCTTCCCCAGTAAGTTGCCCAGTTCTATTCCATCTTTGCTTCAGATAAAGTGACCATAATGGTATACTATACAGACAGTGCAGAAGCAAGATGGTTCAATCAGAAGCAAGATGGTTCTTTGTGAAGATATGTGGATTTTCTAGGGTGGGTTCAAATGCCCATTGGTTTTGCAGTTTTCTGTATGTTCTTTATTCGGGATTATTTATAGACCTCAGTTTAATGACAGAACCTTCTATAAATCCCCCTCCCCCCACTGGTAGATTTTGCTGTAGTGTCTTTTTGGCGGTGTCAAGTTCTTAGCAACCCTCTATAATGTTTGACAAGCTCTAAAAATGAATCCATTGTTCTCAGGCCCAGAGGTTTACTTTCCCACTTAAAGCAAATTTCCACGATAGTCCTTTTGAGTTTCAGAAATCCCCGAAGTTCATTTCATTCCCATAATAATTGGCATTTCAATCCCATAATAATGACAATGAAACCATTTTTAAAGTATAATTACTGTTTGTCTGTGACCCTGGAAATCTTTTAGCAAAAAAAAAAATCAAGGAGGGACCCAAAAATGTCCTTCTCAAGGTCTAGGCAGATATGACTGAATTCCAGGGAGCTTCCACCTAAGAGAGGCCAGAATCGTGAAACAGATCTCGTGTACTTAAGAGGACCTCTCAAACAGCCACCTCATACCATCCCTTGAAAAGAAAACAACTTTTGCATGTGAGAGAATTTTCAAAGACAGTTTAAGTTATGGCTTGGGAGGGGGGGGGATCTCATGGGCACACCCATTAATTCAGAGCTGCTGAAGTAGCTCTTTGGATCATGACTAGCGGCTTCAGTATGGAAGTCCAACCCCCAGGATGCTTCCCATGAGACAGGAGTAATCCAGCTATACTACTTTTGCCCTAGAATACCATATCATCAATTTCTTTTTGTGCTGGTGTGTCACAAGTCACAACTTGCCGTCAAGTCACAACTGACTTATGGCGATCCCATAGGGTCATTTTCTTTTTAACAGAATTAAAATAGTCGCGGTATGCGCGGCGCCACGTGAAGATGTAGCATTGCGGGAATGACATAGGAAAACACTGGTCATGGTAGCAGGCTGGCACCGACAGCAGCACAAGTTTCAAATCCACTGCAGTCTGTGACCAACCTGTTCATGTTATTTGATCAGCAGCGGATTCCCCTCTGCTTTTCAAAACATGCTCTACCACTAGAGGGAAGCAAGACCCTAGTGGTGGATGGAGTGGTAGCACCCTTGATGAGGTCATTGAGGTGATGTTTGCTCTGCAATGCATGGAGCATGTTTGATAGCACAGCTTTCTGAGGGAAGTACAGGAACAGTGCAATATACTCATACACAGATTCTATATTTAGATGGCAACTTCCTCCCCAGCTGGCCTGCCATTGGCACTAGTCTAGAATATCATGTGGCTTGCAGGTGTTAGCAAAAACTCTCCATCTTAACAAGTCATGTTATAGGTACCTTTCTATAGCCACTGAGGTGGGTGGTAAAGGGAAAAAAATCACTTTTCAGAAAGATTAAAAGCCACCTGTCTCTCCTCCCCTTCAAATAACATAATGACCAATCACTAGTTTGCCAATAATTCTGAAATCAAAATGGAAATAAATGCACACTTAAAAAGAGTCTAAATGGAAATAAATGCACCCTTAAAAGAGTCTAAATATGCCAGGTCAGCCTTTGAATTCCCCTCCCTCTAAAATAGGGTTGAGGAACAAGGTCCAGGCCTTCCTCAGAACCAAAAGACACAGCAGCAACTCTCTACACCCCTGCCATAACTGGAGGGACCAGTGAATCATCACAACACACTAAAAATGGCTTCAAATCCAGCCAATGCAAGAAACCAGACAAGAAGAAACAGGTTTAGGTAGGCAAGGCAGATAATCAGAGCTGGCAGAGGCAAGGCAAGACCAAAGCAAAGCATATATCCCAGATGAAGGTCTGGTTGAGCCTGAAAGGCATGAACAGGAAAGTAGTCTAGGGCAGGGGTGGCACACATAAGGCCGGCAGGCCACATTCAGCCCCTTGAGAGCTCTTATCCAGCCCATGAGGTAGCTGAGGCAGCCACCACCACCCCACTCTCGATCTGGACTGGCAAGGCGTGGCTCATCTCCCACCAAATGACATTTATGTCATATCCAGCCCTCGTAACAAATGAGTTCGACACAACTGGTCTAGGGGTTTTAACTAATCAGAGGCCTGGGCTGGGCAGACAAACCAGAAAACAGCAGTTGGAATAGGGTGAGGTTTGGTATATAAGCAAGCATAGGCATCAGACTCCAGTTGCTGTGTTCCATTCAGCAAAGACAGTACCAGATTTGAGCCCCACAGATCCTCACACTTTTATGGCATGCAAGTACCTAAGGTCAAGGATAATTATGCGCTGTAGGACCATTTCCCCCTGTCCTACTCTTGATCTTATTTATAGAATTCAGTGTTGTTTCTTACAATGTGCTGTTCTCTGGATTTTTTTTAAAAAGGTGTTATAAACCTGATTCCTAGCTTACTGGCAGGTATTCTGCACTTTTTGGCTGTTCTCCACAAGTCAATTAAGTCAGAGGTTGAAATCCATGTGGTAGTTAAACTGGCTTTGCTCCATTGACTTCATGCAGCTTAAATAACCTGTGAACCTCCACTGTCAAATGTTGCAGGTGGACGCAGTAGAACAGTTATCATAATTCTTTTCTTGTTTTCTTGCTATATGGTTCCTCAGATTTCTGTGAAGAACTGTTTGTTCGCCTAGGTGGCGGAGTGGAACTTGGTGATCTCAACTCATAAATAACCATGTGTTGGGGTGGTGTTTTTTTCTTTTCTTTTCTTTTTTGAATGAGACCTAGCCTGCTCCCTCTGCCACTAAAAACACGTTAGCCAAACAGTATAAGGCCAATTACGACTTGGCACTCCTACCTCCATATAGGCATACTAAAGCCTGGGAACTTCAATCTACCACTAAAGGAAAATATTCTCGTGAACATAAATTGGTTAGAATGATTATTTTATGTTCCAAAATAAAATTAGAAAATCAGGCAATATTTTCCAAATGTAAGCAATTAAACTTGGGCTCCCAAGTCAATGGTCTGAGTTTCTTTCCCACCCTCAACTGCGCTGCACATGGTACTTCACTCGACCTTCCTGATGAGTTTACACTGAGATGTATGCCGGCTTGTTACAGATAGGCATTTTAGATATTTGCCTGTGTGTTCATAAAGAAGTTATCTTTACAAACATGGGTACAGTCTTGATCCTATTGAAGTCTGCTGCAAAATTCAGACAGAACTCAGTGGCTGGATCTTAACTTACGGTTGTACATGTTTTTTACGAAATATTTACCCTGCCCCTCCAAAACTCACATTGACTAACAGAATAAGTCAATTAGCATTACAAGATCTTAAGCAATTAATCAGACTTAACTCAGACCCACTTTGTGCAGCTTGCAGATAAATACTAGTTTGCAGATAAATACTAGCTTGCAGATAAATACTAGATGAGTATCTCAGTCCTTCAAACGCTTATGCTGGCAGATGCCCTAATGAAATAAAGGAGTCTTGTACCTGGAATTACTTTTTATAAAACAGGGATCCAGAATTTCATGACAGAACTCCAAATTCTGCGATCAGAATATTTTATGCCAATAGGTAAACCTGCATACATTTAATCAACATGTTTTATTTTAGGATGTACTGCCTGGGATTGCCCTGACCTGGATGGCCCAGGCCAGCCTGATCTCGTCAGATCTCAGGAGCTAAGCAGGGTCAGCCCTGGTTAGTATTTGGATGGGAGACCACCAAGGAATACTAGGGTTGCTGTGCAGAGGAAGGCACTGGCAAACCACCTCTGTTCGTCTCTTGCCATGAAAACCCCCCCAGAAAGGGATCGCCATAAGTCGGCTGCAACTTGACAGCACTTCACACACACACACACACAGCCTGGGATTAGAATGGGAAAGGGGTGAACAACATGGAGAGGTAGGAAGAAGTCCTGGTCTCTGAGCACGAGGACGCAGCACATGCCCTTTTTGGTTCCAACAGAAATATACCACGTATTCCCATGCTTCTCACTTCCTCACCACCAAGCGGTGGTGACAGTGGTAGAAATTTGCTGATTAAAAAAGGGGGGGATTAATGGGAAGGCCTCCATCATAGCAAAGGATGAACAGGATCTAAGTACCATTTTGTCAATCTATGTAAGCTGATTGTGTCTCATTCTCAGTCATTTCTAGAGGACTGCATATCTTATTGTTAAGTTTCTAGTCCTCATGATTACACAGAAGTGTGCCCAAGGAACATATTTCAAAGAGGTCAGAAAGCAACTGGTTTTGAAGTTCAGCCATTTTATACAGCTCTGATGACAGCTATTCACCTGAATTTTTAAAAGCAGCATGGCAACTGGGGCTAATTTTAAAGCTTTGGATCTAGAGAGTGAAAGGTAACAGTACCATCAGTGAACTTCCTGCCTTTTATAATGGGTTATTGCAAATGGCATGTTTCACCAGTTTGGTCAACTCTACCATCTAATGTGGACCCAAAGGGAAAATCCGGCAGATTGAATTCTCCATCAGTAGCCTTTGATTCAATCCTTTAAAAACTGCCAATCATTTGAAAAGTCTCTGTCTTTACACTGGTTTAAAGTGCATTCACAAAAACAGCTGTAACACAGTTCTTGTATATTCGTTTGCCTGCTTCCCCTCCCTTTCCACCTCTATCTGTTTTTTGGCATCAGCTCAGTGATAAGCTTGCCACCTAGAGGACGTGGTGTCAAATTGCTGGGGAAAGCCTTCAAAACTCACCCTGAAATTCAACACATGCACTGGAACATAAAATGAGAAATGGAGCAAGTTCTACAACCCATTTACTTGAAAATGCTGAAAGAAAACTTCCACATTATCCAGGACCCTTCTTCAGAGCAATGAAAGAAAGTTCATGATTGTTACCAAGCTATGTGAGATCATTACCAAGTTCCAGCACCATATTTTTCCCAGAGAGAGATAATGTGGGCCTATGAAACCAAAAGGACCTCTCAGTCCCAACAAAAGGTCAGTTTAAGTAGTTGCATATTTAATTAAAACATTTATTTTTTATTTGTCAGCAGCTCTTCAACCCTATTGAACCTCAATGTGGTCCACAATAATAAAATCAATTGATAGACCAATTGGTGGTGGTGGTGGAACTCTTTGAAGAATATCTAAGCATTGGAGAAGATGCTCCACGGTTTATCTTGCTGATCAGAGAACTGACTTCTGAGGCAAAAGGTTTCAGCCAACAAGGACCCATGTGAACAGACGAAGCTTCCTTATACCATTGGCCCATCTAGTTCACTGTTGTTTACTCTGACTAACAACAGTTCCCCAGTGGTGGAGCCCTGCTACTGAAGATCTTTTAACTGGAGATGCCTGCGGTTGAACCTCGGACTTTCTGCATGCTAAGCAAGTATCCCACGACTCAGCCACAGACCCTCCTCAACTGGAGACAAACCTTTTCTTTAAGGTATCTGTCTTTGGGATGTCAAGTGCTAATACGGATGTCAAACGAACCAAGGCTAAAGACCAAATGCCACAGCTCTGGACTTTGTTGCAGTGATAGCAGCAAAGGTTAGGTACAAAGTGGGGGCAGCTGTTCTTCAGAGTCCTCTCCTCAGCCCTCTTGATGTTCCTACTGCCACCACTTGCTGCTGCTCGAAGCAGTTGGCACCCATGGCTCCCAGAACTCGTGGGAGTGAGGGCTGGTGGCTGATGTAAGAACAGTGATGGACAGAATCCTCACTCCGTCCCTCATGTTTATTTTGTTCCCTTATTGGGTCTGCAATAGCAGGTCTTGGAAAATAGCTCCCCCTGCAGGCTGCCAGGCTTGTGTACTGCAGCTGGGTATTTTCATTTATATCCTGCAGTTCTCAGCCAAAATTGGTTCTCAAGGCTGTCTATAAAAAAACCCAATAAAAGACTACACATATAAAATACCTACAAAAACAATTTTAAAAAATTGCTTCAAAAAAATCTTTTAGTAGATTTTAAAAACAGGCTAAATTAGGCAGATGTAATTAGGCAGATGTAATAAAACAACTTTAAATATCCTTTTGCTTTGTTTATTCCTCACTTTTCTCTGCAATGGGGACCCAAAGGGGCTTGCAACATTCTCCCCTTTGCCATTTTATCCTCACAACAGCCCTGTGAAGAAGGCTGAGTGTGTGACTGGCCCAAGGTGACACAGCAAGCTTCCATGGCAGAGTAGGGAATCAAACCTGGGACTCCAAGATCCTAGTCCAACAATCTAACCCCTACACCATGCTGGCTGTCATCTCTCTCTGCATGTCTCTGTATTAAGAAGTGCAGCAGAGTTAAATTATAGTAAAAGCAGGTAGCAAAAAAGCCAGCAGAGAAGAACCTACGTCTTCTGGGCATGGAGTAGGGGTCACTGAGGGTGTGGCGGGGAGGTAGTTGTGAATTTCCTGCATTGTGCAGGGGGTTGGATTAGATGACTCTGGTGGTCCCTTCCAACTCTATGATTCTATGACTACTGACCAGTGGGGGCCAGTTCCCAGCGGGAATGGAGTCCATCGGTCCAAACTACCATTCTTAATCACTACACCATGCTGGCTCTCGAGTACAAAGTACAAAGTTGAGAGGGGAAACGTACTGGGTGGTATTACCTAGTGATTGGAGGGCTGGATGTGGACCACATCATTTTCCCCTCGAGGGGATCAAGTATGACAGCACACAAGACTACTGACCCAAGGTAAGAGTCTCTTAAGTTCAACTGAAACTATTAAGAAACGGATTACTTTGCTGGAGTGTTCTTAGTATTGTCGGAGGAAAGGTTGGGGATAAAATCAGACTTTTTAAATATAAAGACTTGGGGGGGGGGGCTTCGTTTAGTACAACCTATTTCTCTGGGATATTTCTCCGAATCTCTTTCCTATGTGCTAGACGGTACATAGTTGGTTATAAGGTATTGTCTAGGGTTTCTATGCTGTCGCTTCATTATTGCTCTGGTAGTGGGCTAGAAGGATACCGTCTCAGCACGTCAGTCTAGATGTTCTCAGGAGGGGGGAGGGGGAGCGAGAGAGAGAGAGAGGTTTTTTTTTCATATACACCCCCACACACAGAAGCCTGTATCAAATCATAGATCAAGTTAATGTACCTTATATTTAACTACACCATAAAAATCACATCACATCCTCCAGATAAGTTCCTTTACTTTTCCCCCTCTTCCTCTCACCTTCTTCAGGCCAAATCTAAGAGTCATGCGGGGGGGATAAAAAAAATCCTGTTCCCCTCCTTAATAATAATAAAGTGTCGTCAAGTCACAACCAACTTATGGCGACCCCCTCAAGATTACCAGTCTATAATTAGGCCCCAGGTAGCAGAGCAAAGGCCCTGTCCTGCCTAAGCAAAACCATTTCCACTGACTCAACCTTCTACTACCCACCACTACAACTGGATGCGGGGCGTCAGGCTCTGCTGCCCATGTGAGTCTCTGATTGGGCAATTATTTCCCTAAGAATCCATTGACCAAGCCTTTTTCCTTATCAGACTACATCTCAGCCTCTCCTACATTTTTTCAATGGGCAAGCATGGGTTGTGTCCTGGAAAAGAGCCTGTTAACTTCAGAAAGAGGGGCGAGGAAGCCCTCTAGCTGTGAGTGTAGGGAGAAAATTGGCTGAGGTCCAGAAAGACAACAAGGTGAGAAGACGATTGATAAAAGAGGGAGTTGACAGCCTGCACGCATTGGACTGACAGTAACTGCAGTAAGGCTGTTACTTTACTTTCGCTGTCAAGGAGGCAAGGAGCTGAGCTTGCTGGGAACAGACCCTCTTGTCCCAATGGGCCACCTGTCCCTGTCCTGACAGAAAACTACCATCAACAAAATGCCTGGGGAAACAAGTTTTCTTGGACCTGGTTCTAAAAACTGATAAGGCTCAGTGCCCAGGGCATGGGTGTGAGGGGGGCATTCAGTAACTGGGATTCCAGAACTGAGAAGGGGCTGCCCTTTGAGGAACACATTCTCACTTCAGAAAGAAAGGTGGGTTGAGCAGGGCCGTCAAAGGTCTATCCTGGCAATGGAATAGGTGCAAGCTAAAGATGGGTAGCCTAACTTTAAGGGGAGGGGAAATCCTAATAAAATCTCTATTCAGAGGCAAGACAGAGGCTACAGACATCACAAGATCCACACACACCCTTAAGTAATGGGCTGATCGAGAGAGAAAGATATCTTGGGGTTGTAGTGGAGAGCTTGATGAAAATCATGACTCATGTAAGAAACATCCCAATTGTTATAACAAGCAATACATCCCTACTCACCTCTCTGTAGTTCAACCACCACAGGAGTTATACTTGTGGCACTTTCACATCTAGTGGTGCGTAAACACTGTAGAACTTTAGATTTGCCTTTTGTAGTATGTGTGACTTATTCTTTTGTTAAAGCAGAAACAAAAACCAGCAGAGAATGGGGTGAAAGTTTAATGTATTCTATGCAAATATACAATGGGGACACATTAAAACATTATTTGTTTAACCAGGATACATTTTGCTGTGTTTGCTTGCAGCCTTTCAGTCTTCTGTTTTCAGTTTCTACCTTCGAAATCATTGTGACACATCTTGGAAGGAATGATGAGTTTTTAAAGATGTAAGAACACGTTGATTTGTCTTCCAAGGCTAAATGCTATAAATATACCCATCTGCCTTTTCACTTGCAATGGAGGGATTCTTACTTGCTGCTCCGTCTTCAAGTGCAAGACTGCATTCGGCATCACATTTTCCCACTGCCCAGGAATAGCAAAGTCATCTCCTACTGTTCCACTGACATCATCAACTTGTTAGAAGTTCTTTTAATCTGGTAGTAATCACCCTGGTTTGCCACCAAAGATGTTTCTGCCCACACAAGAATTCCTGGATAATATCCCAGAACGTATCTTTGCTCCCTATGGATCAGAGAGAATAGAAGCAGCTTAACAGCTGTTGGCAGACCTCTCTGTATGATTGTTTAAAGGCCTGATTATAGGAAGTGTGGTCAAAATGTGGATTTTGTGCAGAAGTACCGTTTCGTGCTCTACCAGCGGTTACGACAAGACAGATGGAGGTGTGGCCAAAACATTTTGCATTTTCTATAGCATAGCCAGAGTAGTGGCAATGTGGTGGCATATTGTGTTTGTCCTGCGATGGTGATCGGCAGTAGTGTGTAGCTGAAACAAGGTGCCAACATTTTTCAGTCGATAAATAAAAATTTCCTCCCTCATTAAGGGGAGGGCTGTGAAATACGATGAAATTATTCTGACATTCAAAGTGAGAGCAGGAAACGTTGGCATTCAGATTTGTAATGTCATATGTAGCAAAATCTGATCGGTTACATCAGTGGTTCCCAAACTTTTCAGGCCACCGCCCCCTTGGTTCCACAAAGTCAACCCCAGCACCCCCTACCCTATTCAACAACACAGTTGAAGGGGCCCAACTCTAGCACCCCCCTGCTGCCCCCATGCCTCTTAGTGCCCCCCCAGGTAATCTCACTGCCCCCCAGGGGGTGGTACTGCCCACTTTGGGAACCACTGGGCTACATGATGCCACAACATCATTCTGCTGTCTATATGATTCCTGCTTAGATGGATCAGCCAGTTCACATACATACACACAAATAACCTTATATAGTTAAAAATAACACCGAGGCAGCAGTCAGGGTCAACAACTACAAAATGGTGTGGGGAAAAGTAAAGTCTGGCCTTCAGGAGAACACTGGAGGACAAGTCTCTAAACTTCCATTATTTTTGTACTCAATTCTTTTGTACCCTTGAAAATTTGGTGCAGTGCTGTATCAGCTGCACCAAGGAGTAAAAAGTTTATTTGGAAAAACCTTATAACTGCTACTTGTGTTAGATTTCTGAAACCCGCACCAGGGGCAGATTGGCCATTAAGGGCACCAGGAAAAGTCCCGGCGGGCTGGTGGCACGGGGCTGGCTGGGTAGGCTCTTCCTCCCTCCCTCTTTTTTGGGCCCTTTTCCAGGATCACCCATATCCCCCCAGACCACCCCTGTGTAACACACACATGTATCTGAGACAATGACAAGGAAGAACCTATGAGCTTTCCCATTTACTCGGCTCTGACTAATAGTTTGTATTCTCAGGAGCAATCAGGAGGATGTTGTGGACTGTAATGTGACCTTCAAGACCTCTTTTCTCAGTGACATTCTTCAGCTCACACATCCCACACAATCGCCATCCAGTTCAGCGTGGTTTAGTGGTTAAGAGCAGTGGTTTGGAGCGGTGGACTCTGATCTGAAGAACCAGGTTTGATTCCCCACTTCTCCACATGAGTGCCAGACACTAATCTGGTGAACTGGATTTGTTTCCCCACTCCTACACATGAAGCCAGCTGGGTGACCTTGGGCTAGTCACAGCTCTCTGTCCCACCTACCGCACAGGGTGTCTGTTGTGGGGAGGGGAAGGTGATTGTAAACCGATTTGATTCTTCCTTAAGTGGTAGAGAAAGTTGGCATATAAAAACCAAGTCGTCTTCTTCATCATCAAATTTCAAGAAACAAGATATCAGATGTTACCAACATCAGTTACCATTCTAGAACAGCAGCAGCCTTCACAGGACTAGGGCCAGAGGGTAAAATCTAGTGGGGTTATTTCTATAGGCCACTGGTAAAGTGGCATGAAAGAGAAGAAGGAGCCAGTAGCAGAACCAAGCCAGCGTGGTGTAGTGGTTAAGAGCAGCAGACTCTAATTTGATTCCCCACTCCTTCACATGAAGCCTGCTGGATGACCTTGGGCTAGTCAAAGTTCTCTAAGAACTCTCTCAGCCCCACCTACCTCACAAGGTGTTTGCTGTGGGGAGAGGAGGGGAAGGCAATTGTAAACCAGTTTGAGACTCCTTAAAGATAGAGAAAATTGGGGTATAAAAGCCAACTCTTCTTCTTCTTTCAGATCATAATCCACTGAATCAACCTGACAGCAGGGAAAAGCAGATGGAAAAGTCTTTCCAGGGATGGAAAGCAAGAATTTTGCAGAGTGGAAAAGCTTAAGAAAGCTGGCATGTGAGAGGCACAAGGGAAAGATGGCTACAGTCCAGAGACTGTGGGGACACTGGTGGTGATACCTTGTAGAGGAAGGCAGGGCACAGAAGACACCAGGCAACAGGCCAAGCAGAAGCACAGTGAAGCCAGGACCTCCGGGCCAACAATCTTCCTGGTGAACAGGCAACCTCCAGTTTATCATCTTATAAGTATTTATACCTAAATTATCCAACGCAACTAGGAATAGTGAAGGGTGGAAATTAGGAGCTTTTCTCTAGTCAACACCTGAATAGAACTCTTTCCCTTTACCAACAAACTGGGCTGGGAAATTGGTGGTGGGAGAGAAGGCTTTAGTACAACCACAACCATCCTTGAATCATGCTGAGGATGATGTCAAGGCGTAAACAGCTAGGCAGTCATGGACAACCCATGGTCTTCTTGGGCATATTTGTGTGATCCATGGTTCTGTTAAACTGCTAAAAATCTTTGCTTTTACGTTCACAGCTTTAAAAAAAACCTACGCAAGGTGACTCCTTGCATGTTATAGGGGAAGAAGTCTCAATAAACAAGAACTGCACACAAACATCACATGCTTTAAGGGGGCACGGGTAGAAATATATTTAGCATAGAGATACCTTGTGAATAATAACAGGTCTCATAGTCAACAAAGAGTAGTAAGCACAATTTCTTGATTATTGGAATGAGATATATGTCTTTCACTACAGCCTAACCCACCCCATGGAGGATTGTCTCACACTGAGACACAGATGCTAGGAAATTAATGAATGGAAATTTCCCAAGCAGTTTTTATTGGTAATAAAACTGGTAACATTGGTAAGTAGCTGTGACCTCCCCCATTTGAATTAGATATGCAATGAAAGAGGAGGGAAGGGTTTAATGCTACCACTCCTGTGTGTTATTTTCACAATCCTAATCAGATTTTTTTTTGGGGGGGGGGTTGTTGGATAGTTTTTCCCAGTGGGGCAAAAAATAGCCTGTGGATGATAAAGACTGCAAAAGTAGCATGGGAGAGAGAGTAAAGAGAGGGCCAAAAAGATGTTGCCACTGTGGTACAAACCCTAGTAACATCTAGATTAGATTACTGCAATAGGCAGTATGGTGGAGCTGCCCTTGAAAAGTGTTCAGAATCTTCAGTTGGTACAAAATGCTGTGGACTGAATGTTGATTGGAGCAGTTATAGGAACCATATCGCGCCAGCCTGATTCCATCGGTTCGTAATTTGTTTCTGGACCCAATTCATGGTGCTGGTATTGGGCTTCATAGCCCTATATGGCTCAGGGCCAGCATATCTTAATGACAGCCTACTCCAATATGAAGCTACCCAACCTCTCTAGTTATCTTCAGAGGCCCTGCTATTGGTGGCCCTGCCATCGGAGGATAGATGGCTGGCAGCTTGAGAAAGGGCACCCAAACTCAGACAAATCTCCCTGGAGAAAGAGTTCCAGTCTCCACAGGTGAAGACTTTTTTTGGGGGGGAGGTTGGTGTTTCCCCCACTAACTTTCATTGGCCCTCTTCCTTGTTTATGTGTTTTATTTTATTATTCTCTACCTCAGGACCCTAAGTTGCATGGAAAGGTAGCATACAGTTTGTTTTAAATAAATAATAAAACCTCAAGCCAAATCAACCCCCCTTCCCCTACACACAGGTAGCTAGCAGGATTACAATATGGTCACATGGGGGGGTTGGCCCTGCTTCTGAATTTCTAACAGCAACACAATATGCAGAAAATTAGCAAGCGCAACTTTGGAGGAGGGGGGACGGTGATATGAAGATTAAAGTTTTACCTGCTAAACCTGAGTGCCAGATATTGCTAAAGGCACTGAAACAGGGGTAGTGCAAGTTTCCATGTGATTCACAAGCCACTGAAGCCAACACATTTTGTACTTTTGCCACTTCAGCTCCACGCATGAAAAGACCGACAGCCTCACATCCCATTCATTATTTAATTACTTAAACAATACTGTGTTCATTGGTGCTTTCCCCAAGGTAGGGAAACATAGTAGCAGCCTTCTGCAGTATGGAGAATGTTGGCTGGTGCACAAATATATTAATATATGAGCAAGGCACATCCAGGAACATCCATTTTTATTTTTGGTTCAATTCCCTGTTTAAAAAAAAAAACCGGATTCAGTCTTGTTAAATTCATTATTAAATATATTCACATTACTTACTCTGTTGTCATTTCCATTCATGTCAATGGGAAGCACATTCCTGGCTGTAACTTTTCTCCTCATCAAAGGGATCCTGCTTGCACACTTTCAGAATGATAGGTGAAAGTGTCACTGTTTCTTAGGCTGCAGCAGACACAGGGTGGTGTCTGGCAATGCAAGCAAGGAGGCAGAAGAAGAAGAGTTGATTTTTATAGCCCGCTTTTCTCTACCTTAAGGGACCTCAAAGTAGCTTACAATCACCTTCCCTTCTCCTCCTCACAACATGCACCTTGTGAGGTAGGTGGAGCTGAGAGAGTTATTTTTTAAAAAAAAATCTTGGTTTTTTTCTTTTTTTAGTTTTTTGGGGCTAAGGGAGTTGTGGCTAGCCCAAGGTCACCCAGTAGTTCATGTGGAGGAGTGGGGAATCAAACCCGGTTCTCCAAATGAGAGTCTGCCACTCTTAACCACTACTCCACTCTGTCTCTCGGTAGCACAGTAGAGTGGACAGGCATTGCACTGCATTTAGCAGGAATCCAGGGTTCATTTCTGTCGGGAATAAGACCCGATGAGAGGTAAAACATGCAGAGCCTTTTGTCCCCTCTGGGACACAGGGAATGTGAGATTTTGGACCAAACTCACATCTGACACGGGGACTCTGCAACCATTTTAAAGCATAAAGTGGGCAATTTAAAAATGCTACAAAGGCCTGATCTTGGTTGGGCCTGGTTGGAGCCTGATTCCTCTCCCCCTTTCAAGTGCCAAAACAGCCTTTGGGGGAGCGGTGGCTATATTGGACCATCACATTTTTAAACTACCCTTCTTAAGGTTTTAAAATGGCTGCAGCTTCCTCGTGTCAGGCACAACAAGGACACTGGCCAATCTAGTTTGGCCCCTACTTTCCTTTCCCTAATGGCACAGGTAGTGTCATTCAGCAATCCCTTTAACAGGAGTGAGGCCATGTCTCAGTGTTAGAGCCTCTACTCTGCATGAAGATGGTCCCAGATTTAATTCCCAACTTGTCATGGCCAGTAAGAGTAAACACTGAACTTGACAGACCAGTGATCTGACAGTATGGGGCAGCTACACCTGAAAGGGGGTGGAGTTGTAGTAATAATTTTGGGATAGGCTGTGCTACTTCACATATGGCTGAGCAACTCACCTTTACTTTTGTCGGCAGAGTATACTAAGTACGCAGAGAAGGGTCAGACTCACTGATTAAAGATAAAGTTGCCTTTATTGAGGGAACTACATTTTAGGATGGAAAAGCAGAGAGACAGAGCTTCTAGCTGTCTATCTAGCTAAGGAGGGAGGGAGAGGGTAGAGTGACTTCCGAAAAGGAGGAAATTGTCCCCTAAGAATATCAGTCTAAGGGCAGACAAGAGGTGTGAAAAAAGGGTGGAAAGGTCCCTAACATTACAGCCCTAAGTAACTGACCACTTGCCCACCCCCTGCTGGGTCTTCTGAGTTCCTTTCCACAGTAGATATTGCAAACTCTACCAACAACTTTAACTATCTTAACTGTGTTTAAACAGGGTTGCTAGCTGACCAGGGTAAACAGCCTCACTTGCTCCTCTGCCTTTCACAGCAGCTTGAGATGCAGATATCAGCAGATTTTTCCCCTCCGCACTGAGGTAAACATTATAACTCGCTCATGTCTATACATCAAGCTGCGACAGAGGCAATGTGAAAAGATGGCAATCCTATGTATAAATTGTTCCAATGATTAGCTGTTTTGGCTTCAGATTCTGAGGAGGAATTATATCTGAGGATAAGTATCAGATGTAAGACAGTATATATCAAGTAAGAATAATAAAAAAGACTATGGAAACAAAATTGCGTGGGGGCAAAAATCTTAGAACAACACTGAAAGCAAAGGGAAACTGCTCTATAAAACATATACAATAGTATCTCATCAAAGGTTAATTACTGAAGAGATCTTCTCTATGCCTAAACCAAAGGCAGAGATAGCTTGCCAACTAATTCTGTAATTTTCCATTTCAGAACTAGAGAGTGTATTTTCCCATACCAATGCATAACCAGGCTGCCACCTTGTGGACATGTACATCAGCTGCAGATGACTAAAGATGGAAGGCCAGCCTAAATTTATCGCTGGTGAGAGAAAACAAATGGACAATTCTTGTACATTTGGCTCAATAATCTAAGCCCGTGTTGGCGAACCTATGGCACGCGTGCCACTTCCGGCACGCGTTGCCCTCTCTGCCGGCACGCGCGGTTCCTCCCAGCTGCTGGCCTTTCCGACTCTGCCCCGCCCCGGATGGGGGAGGCTATAGGCAGGCAGCCACCCAGCTGGGCCACGGGGGCTTTGAACCGCTTGTTTCAAAGCCCCTCCTTTCCTGGACTCCCCGCCGGATTTTTCCGCCCCGGCCTCAGTCCCGATCCCCCCCTGCCCGGAGCCGACGGGGGTGGAGAACCCCCCCTCCCCGTGGCCTCCCGGACTCCGAGGAGGGGAAAAAAGTCCCCCTTCAGAGGCCAGCTCTACCAATTGGCTTCTATGGGCCTCCAGAGGCCAGGTCTGCTGCCAAGAAAGCCAATGGGTAGACCTGGCCTCCCAATGGGACTCCGGACGGGGAGGGGGAAATGGCAGGGACTTACAATTTAATTTTTATCAATAAATAAGATCATTATTAAGTATGATATCAAGTTTTATTCAGTGTACCTACCTATATAGTTTAAGTTTAAGAATTTTGGCTCTCAAAAGAAATCTCAATCATTGTACTGTTGATATTTGGCTCTGTTGACTAATGAGTTTGCTGACCACTGGCCTAGGGCTGTGCCATGTTGCCGTGGTGCGCATTGGCACTCGGAGATAAATAAGTGGGTTTTGGGTTGCAGTTTGGGCACTCGGTCTCTAAAAGGTTCGCCATCACTGATCTAAGCTAACCAAGCCCCCAGGAGCAGCTGCCTCAGCCTGAGCAATGTAGCCAAGTACGCAAAGTAGATTAAGCTGAAACTGAATGCAGATAAGAGGGAGGGGCCATGGCTCAGTGGCAGAGATTCTGCTTAGCATGCAGAAGGTCCCAGGTTCAATCCCCAGCATCTCCAGTTAAAGGAGTAGGTGATGTGAAAGACCTCAGCCTGAGACCCTGGAGAGCCGCTGCCGGTCTGAGTAGACAATACTGACTTTGATGGACCGAGGGTCTGATTCAGTATACGGCAGCTTCATGAGGTGATAGTGGTTGAATAAGAGGATGCCCTCAAGGGGATTGATTTACCAACTTCCATTAGTACAGAATGGGGCTGTTACCAACATACAGTATTTGGCCATTATGTACACATAACACAAGCACTGAAACAATTGCACTAGCTTCTTCTTTGTTCAGTTCCATTCAAGACAGTGTTTCTTACCTTGAAAGTCCTCCACAACCTGGGACTGCTTCTTCCTGTATTAACCTCTATGCAGATTTATTCCTCACAGCAGTTTCTCCTGCCATAGCATGTTCTCCTGACTGTCTGTCTCTGGACTTTACCACTTTGTGCCCCTGCATTCTAAAGTAGGTTGGCAGAGGAGTTTGGAAAGCAGCAACACTGATAACATGCTCTGATAGTTTCTCCCTTCTGAGGACAGGGATGCTAGCCTCATTCCTGAAATAGATTGAACAAGTGTAATGTGGGGGGGGGGGCAGGAGAGCACATGGCTGCAGGTCAAAAAACCTTGTTGGATTTCTGTTCTTTGGGAAGGGGGGGACCAAGTTGTATGTTCTAGTGCAGGAAGGGAGTTTACAATCTTGTAAGAAAGTCAGATTAAAATTCATTTTGAATGGATGGGGCATTGCTATGGGTGCCAGCAGGTTACACTCTTTCCCCCCACCCCTTTTGCACACCTACAGAAATGCTCACCCTTTACAAAACCAAATAATTATGATAAAATCCCTTTTTAAAACCTCATTAGAAATTTTGCTAGGTCTTCTGCTGCTGACTCGGTTACAGATTTTAGCTGGTGCCTTTCTAGACACCTTAGTCATGACAGTAGTGCAAAGAACAATTTGCCACATAACTAAACAGATAAGAGCATTTTCATATTGCTGAGACTTTATTACCAGAAGCAAAAAGATCACACCGCTCTTTTGCAAGGCCAAGGCCTACAGTTCAACTGGCTTCTGTCTCAGGCACTGTACATTTCCATCTGTAGGAAAGCCTTTTCAGATCTGTATCTTTACCCTTTCCTCCTTTTGCATTTGCTTTATAGAAGTATATTTAGGTATTGCTTTTATTCTTACTAATTCCCCATCAATTCTATTTTGGACTACCTCCACCCCATTTTTTGTAGAATGTTTCATATCACATTTGATTACATGGTTCCTGTCCACTGTTTTATTTGTTCTCCTTCCACCTAACTTTTAAAACGTTTTTCCCCTTCAGAACAACATTTAAAAAACTTCCAGTTTCCCTGTTTGCTACTTTACTATTGTTCATTCTTCACATGCACACAGAACTGTGCTTCATATATACTTTGGGGGTTTATAAACTTATTCAGGAATAAACTTAGTCCTCCTGTCAGTAGGTGAAGTAACAGTTCTGCATTTCATCTCAAGATCTTCCTTTCTCTTATCTTGTTCGCCAGAAATCTAAACTCTTGAACCTGCTCAATATGCTTCCAATGCACCTGTGCACTGCCAGTAAAAGACACTGGTAAGGGCAGATCTTTCCCTTCTACACGCAACACACTGCAATCACCAAAAAGACAGTGTTGGGAGACCTGCATTGACAAAAAGCATGTGATACAGATGACTACAATGAGGAGGAGGAGCAGATGACTCTTCCACTGGTAGCACTTCTGCTGGCACAAGAGGCTCATTGGCACAAGCAGGAGTAGAGGCCAATTTTATCCACATCCTTCTAATTGAAGCTGTGGCTACACCAGAACTGAATCTAGTAAACTGAATCTAATTAACTACCTGAACATGAAATTAAGGCATTGTAACTTCCATCTGAGAGCAGCGGGGTGTAGTGGTTAAGGTGTCGGACTACCTGGGAAACTCAGGTTCAAGTTCCTACTTGCGCCATGGATGCTTGCTGGGTGACCTTGGGCCAGTCACACACTCTGGCAAGTATTTGAATGGGAGATCTCCAAGGAATACCAGGGTCGTGAGGCGGAGGCAGGCAATGGCAAACCACCTCCGAAAGTCTCTTGCCTTGAAAACCCTACAGAATTGCCATGTCAGCTGTGACCTGATGGCAAAAATTCCATCCAGAACTAATTTCAGGATTTTAACAACAAAAAAAGAACATTTTTCTATGTGTGGTGCAGTCTTATTGGATGGATGTGAATAAAATTCTGGAAAAATACTGGGTTGTTCAGTTGGTTGTAACACTGTGCTGTTTTGGGGGGAGGGGTAAGACTAAGTTAGTTAGAATGATCATACGGTTTCAATTAAAAAAACCCTGTTAATTGCTTCCCGGAGTGTTAAATATTGGGGGAAAATATAATTCCAGGAATAGCTGAATACTTTCAAAAAGTATGGACTACAACGTTAATTAACACATTGACCTTGTACAAACATATGTGGGATGGGAAAATATGTACAAGAGATTTATTCTGATGATATTAGCAATCATTTATCAAATTTTAGAATCGGAGAAACCCATTGGAAAGCGTGAGGTATCAAGTCGTAGCACTGATTTGAATATAATTGTACACTTATTTTTTTTTATATGCAACTTGAGTAATAACGGAACAAAATTTGTGTCCAGGAACACATTAAAATCCAACAAAAATTTCCAGGGTATAAGTTTTTGTGAGTCAAAGCTCACTTTTGTCGGATACTGTACCTGATGAAGAGAGCTTTGACTCACGAAAACTTATATCATGGAAAGTTTTTTTGTTCTTTAAGCTGCTCCTGGAATTGAATCTTGCACTGTCACAGACATCAGAGTCTCTAATCTGGAGAACTGGGTTCAATTCCCCACTCCTCCACATGAAGCCTGCTGGATGACCTTGGGCCAGTCACAATTCTCTTAGAACTCTCTCAGCCCTCACAGAGGCAGACAATGGTAAACCTCCTCTGAACATATGTTGCCTTGAAAAGCCTAGGGGGTTGATAGCACACACACAGTCTAAAACGGCTGCCTACTTGAATAAAATGGAAATTGTATCCTTGAAGTTGCCTTACACTGAACCAGAACATCAAAGTCAGTATTGTCTACTTAAACAGGTAACAGCTCTCCAGGGTCTCAGGCAGGGGTCTTTCACATCACCTACTTGCCTAGTCCCTTTAACTGGAGGTGCTGGGGATTGAACCTGGGACCTTCTGCATGCCAAGCAGATGCTCTACCACTGAGCCACAGCCCCTTAAACTTATTCTTTTGTAATTGTTATTGCTTTTTAAAAGGAATGTACCATTCAAATGCTTTCTGTCTTCCTTAGGAGTACGAAATCTTCCTTCGAGTACGAAACTATTCCCCAAGCAACATACCAGAAATTTCCCACTCTATGGGTGTTAAGTGTTCCAACTAAACCTCTTTGTCTTATTTTATTTTAAAACAAAAAATAACATGCCTCAAAATTGGTTCCAAAGAGCACTGGGACTGGGGTTACTTGCTTAAGAGAGTACTGGGATTCCTAATTAATAAGAAGGGGTAATATGCATTTAGCATCTTTCTCCAGAGAATTTGTCCATCCAACTATGGTGAGAGTTTGTAATAAATTAGCACCATCTACTGGATATTAGAGGAAGACTAAAGAGTCTCCTTTGAAAATGAACAACGGGGGCAAGCATCTTCTGCAATCTCAAAAAGAGGAAAATAAAGGCTTTATGTCCAACAGAGAGTTGGAACCCCTTTGCCAAGGCTGGCCTGCCACTATAAAAACTGGTAATAGTGCCACGTATCACACCAAAGCCTCTCTAAACTCGCTAAAACTCAAGTTGCAAGGCTTGCTACTTTTACAAAACATAAGGACCTGGGAGTTTCATCCCCTAAACAGTCTTTAAAAACCCCTTCATAAATCCAGTATGTCCTAAGGACAAGCTATATTTTTAAACAACTGTTTTCCAGCATGTAACTGAAGGCTTCAAGATATTTCAGAGATCCCTTTGGTAGTAATATTTATTCATTGTTTAGCAGTAAGGGTAAAGAAACTAGTGTAAAGCACTGGAACTTTGGCATGTTTTAGAACGGCATGCTGCGTCCTTCCAATAGCCACTGCATGCTTTTCTCTAAACGTATTTGAAGCCTTATAATTTCATGATCACTTTGTAACTCATATGTTGGGAGTAAATTCAGAACCTAAAGCACCTCGGTCTAACCAAAGGCAACAAAACCTGCGTAGGACCCTCATGCCGGGCTCACTCCTAGATTCCCTACTCTGATGCTTTTGATTTTCAAGAAAATTGGTATCCCAGACAAATACAGTCCCTTCTCTCTCATTGTTATTCAGGTTTATACTGACCTCAGAGCCACCCCATCTCATCTACAACAGTTAAAATACTTCATAGAGGTGCTTTTTTAGAGCAGAGACTAAGGTCATTAAAGCTGCAGTTCTAAGCTTAATTAGCAGGCCTTCTAGCTCAATAAATATGTTTCAATTGCAATGCAAATGTGCAGCAGGAAGCACAATCTACAAAATAGTTTTGTATATATCAAAAAGGATGTGGACAGAATGGAGTGGGTGCAGTGGACAGCGATGAGGATGATCAAGGACCTGGAGACCAAATCCTATGAGGAAAAGCTAAGGGACTTGGAAATGTTCAGTCTGGAAAAGAGGAGGTTGAGGGGGGACATGATTGTTCTCTTTAAGTATTTAAAAGCTGTCACTTAGAGGAAGGCAGGGAGCTGTTCTTGTTGGCAGCAGAGGAAAGGACTTGAAACAATGGGTATAAATTGTGGGCGGAAAGGTACTGGCTAGACATTAGGAAGAATTTTTTTACAGTAAATGTAGCTCAGTAATGAAATTGGCTGCCTAGGGAGGTGGTGAGCTCCCCCACACTGGCAGTCTTCAAGCAGTGGCTGGATGAACACTTGTCAGGGATGCTTTAGACTGATCTTGTATTGAGCAAGGGGTTGGACTAGATGGCCTGAATGGCCTCTTCCTACTCTGTGATTCTAATGGAATTTACTCCAAAGCAAGCATACACAGGATTACATCGTTAGAACCACTGAGATAGAAATAGGACTAATTAGTACAAACTCAAGTTTTTCTTCTTAAATCATATGTGTTTCAAAAAGAGTAATGTTCAAGAGAGAAATCCCCCAGATTTTTCCATTTACCCCAACTTGAGTGAGAACAGTGTTTAAACATTAAAAATTAAATTCCTATAAAGTTATTTAGGCACAGCATTTTGAAGCCATAATGGCATCTATAGACTTTGCCCCCACCTCAAACTGATTAAATAATCTGGATTTCCCTTTTAAATTTTAAAAATAGAAACAGTATCAGCAGTTTCACCGAAGCTGCTATTCCTCTATGCAACACCAGAGGGTACTCTAGAGCTGAGCTATGTCAACAAATACAGAGGGTAGACTGTTAACATCACTCTTCATACTATTGTTGCATTTTAGTAAAGGAAAAGGCAGAATGGAATGAGAGGCAGGTAGACAATACTGCAGTTAATTACAGATCTTGTGCACTAGAAAAACCAAAGCAATTCTCCCAAATTAAGGGCAAGAAATAAATGTATGCTAATATGAACGTTAGGAGTGCCTGAGCAAAACCACACTTAAGAAATTATTTCTCTGTACTTTATACAGTTATTGACATAACTACAAGTGAAGCTTAGCCAGCATTTTTCAATATACCCCAAGAGCAAATAGCCCCCACAATACTTACAGCCTCTCTCCACAACCAGTTCCCTAGTCTGTCAGTACTCAACCAGACCCCCTAACAACTGTCTTTGTTAAGCTTCTCACAATTAATTGCCTCTACTACCAACTTCCCCTTGCAATTAGCTGTTGCACACATCTTCTCTGAAGTCCAATTAGCAGAGGAACAAGCCCCCATAGAAAGCCTAGTGCCATAAACATATTGTGCTAAAACAGGCAAAGTTACAGCAGATGAATAGCCGTGTCAGTCCGCTACAGCCCAAATAACAAAACTTCATGCATCTGAT
This sequence comes from Euleptes europaea, assembly GCF_029931775.1. Classification (NCBI taxonomy): domain Eukaryota; kingdom Metazoa; phylum Chordata; class Lepidosauria; order Squamata; family Sphaerodactylidae; genus Euleptes; species Euleptes europaea. The sequence goes on from NC_079313.1 coordinate 74,695,701, forward strand.
GAAGTGTGCTCAGGAAATCTTACACCACAATAAGTCTTTAAGGCTCCACAAGACCTTTTTGTTATTTTGTTATATTATTGCAAAGACAACTGCCTGGAAAACAGATAACAATCAAATCCCTGAGTGAAACCAATCAACACACACATTCTCACTTAAACCAGTAAACTTTGAGCTGGTTTCCTCTCTTAACCCTGGAAAGGACAAAAATTCCAGCATAAACAAGAGCTGAAGGGTGTACCTTCATGAAATCTGGGCTATGCAGACTAACCCTCAAGGTTTTCAAAGCACTCTTTCCATGTACTCATCCCCCAGAGGATCAGTTCTCCCCATTGTGTAACTGCTTTAAGGGATCCCAAATAGGATCTCTCGAAAGCCTTTTATTTTTTTGGTAGGGCAAATCTTGCAGAATTCAGAGTTTAGAAATAACAAGTGGGGGCCTCCAAGACTCACGGGGGGGGGATCCAATCCTCTCCTCCCCCCTGGTCACCAAGCCAGGTATAGCTCTATGCCTGCGCAACAGCCTCTGGGCCTGACTGTGGCAGCAGTATTCGGGAGCCAGAGTAACTCCTGGACTCCACTGCCACTGGTTCTCCAGAGGTGACTTAAGTCCATTGTCTGCATGTGTGCAGACAATGCTTTTCTTTTAAGTGGGAGAATTGAAGCCTCCCAATGTATTTTTTAAGTTTTCAGATTTTTCTTCAAACCTGGGAGGTCTTCCAAGTTTGCATAACTATCTGTTTACAGTCAGTGTGGCCCTAATCTGTGGATTTAGATATCCGCAGATTGGGCCACACTTGACTATTAGAATACAAGATTGCAAAATGTCAGGCCCAGTATCAATGTGAGGCAAAGAACTTTGGTGTGTAACGTTGCACAAGCTCTCCTTTCACCTAAGATGCGACCAGTGCAAAACAACTGTGCATGCTTAGCTTGCATGCCAGAGACATATAGCCTTTGCAGATACTGCACTGGCATTCTAAGCAGACACAGGTATTTTGCATGGTTGCAGCACCATTTAAACAAGATGCTGAGCTGATACAAAGCTGCGTGGTTAGAGAAGTACTTTTCACTAGCATCACATTTAAATCAGGCCTCAGGGATGGCCTCAGCCCTCTTCACTCCCCCAAGCCACTTCTAATATTGATTATATAACAGGCACGAAATGTCTTTAGGAAATCTGTCATTGCCTGCAACGAAAGCAAAGTGCAGTCAATGTACAATTACTTAAAACAGGCAGCACTGCCCAGTGATAGCTAAACAAAGGAAGCACTATTAAGAATTTGCTTTTGCTTCTTGGCAACAGTGACTTTTTCTCCTTGGAGTTTTGCCTACCCAAAGCAGCACAGCCTTAGGGTGACATTATGGCATTTGCCAGGTACATGTAAACTTCCTTGCAATCCAAATCCACCTTGGTCCTGGCTAGGCTTATGCCCTTCGTGACACTTTAATCCATCTCATTTGCTTGATTCACCCCAACTGTAAACAAGCTTTAGAAATGAAAGCTTAAAAGACTAGGTGTGATACATTAAGGTAATCATGAAGATGCTCCCTACATCAGCGAAAAGCCACCCAAAAAATGTATTATGACCTTTCTTGTCTTCTGGATCAGAGGTAAAAAAATTACAGCTTTACCCACTTCAGATTCCACCCTGAGGTCTTTTCTAAAGTTCATCCGAAATCACCAATACATTTCTCCATTCATTCCAATGATTATGGGTCACCTCAATTCCTAGTCACTATGCTTGGATCTTTCTGAATATTGTCAGATTGTGAATAGAGCCAAGTAAATATTAGGCACCATGTACATTCATTGCTTCACTGAGCCTAAAATCTTAAGAACACTTTCCTGGGACTGAACCCCGATGAATAAAATAGTTCTTACTTCTCAACAGTCCTGCTTAGGCTCAGCCCCTAAACTTTGAATTATCGATAGCAGTTTCCAGTTCTCAGTTCTATTGAGCAGAATGCCAAATGTGGCAGTCTTCAAATGTATTTGCCCATAAACCAGATTAATTCAACTGAATTTACATGACTAAATTAAGTACACATAACTATAATGATTTAATTGCTTCATCAAAGCTATCTCCATGTAAGGACCTACATGAAAAGCAAGAAAGCTGTTGGTTAAATATTTTTAACAAGCATCCTGCCAAGAAAATGACATAAAGGTAAAGGTGTGCAAGCACCGGGTCATTACTGACCCATGGGGTGACGTCACATCAGGACATTTACTAGGCAGTCTGTGTTTACAGAGTGGTTTACCATTGCCTTCCCCAGTGTATACATAGGTATAAATAGTGTTAAAAACAAAACACTAAAAAATCCCATGTTGGGCTTAGCCACTATAAGCAAAGAGCTTTCAAAGACAACTTCAAGTGCACAAATGAAGAGCCAACTAGAAGACAACCAGAGAGCGATAAGGCAGCCCTTCAGACAACCTGAGCCCATCTGGCTCCAGGCATACTTCAAACTGAAACTAAAAACTGGGAAGATCTTCAAGAGCCATTTGAGAGGTTCCCAGACAAGCCCTGCTTCCAAGCTTTTTTCCAACTAATAAAGAAGTGGAAAGGGATTAAATAACCTAATCAGCATTTTCCAAACAGAGAGGCATATGCCACACAGGTTTGGCCATAGATAATGCCGACAGAAATTTATTTCTCTGAAAACTGTATGCATTCAACTATAGTGCTGGAACTAAAGGAGATATAAGATATCATGACTAAAATATTTCATCTGCGCAACATTTGCTGCTGGATCTTTCAGGCAATTCTCCTAAGGGAAAAAGCCCTCTTGTCTACCATCAACTATTGCCCCCCTCCCCAAGGAGTGCTAATTCTGCCTTTCCCCCCCTCTCATATCCTTAAACCAACACAGTACATCTGCTAGATCTAATGACTTTTTAAAAGAAAAGGATGACTGTTTACCTCTTTGACCTTGATGAAAACACCTGAAAAAGAATTATGGGCGAGGCCTCTTCTAATCAAGGTTTACATCCAATCTAGAGGAACAGTCGCACAAAGCTTGCAGAATTGGTTCTTGTTTTCAAAGGACTTGTCACATTACAAAACATCGGACCCCTCAGAACAGAGGCTACACTCAGTTTTTTCATAACACTGCACCTCCAAAGCAGTCCACAGGACAATTGGCAGATCTCCATATTTATGCTAATTTCTTGACAATTTGTACTCTATCCACACATTTGACCATTCCCTTCAATATTATCCATAAGACTGGGAAGAAAAAAGTGCCATGTCCTAACCCATCATACCCTGTAGACTGATCCGCAATCTAGCGAAAGGTGATGTAGCAGGAACAAATTTTGTTCCACTGAAGAGAACTGGAATTGAAAAGGAACATTAGTCACATGAAGAGCAAGCATGTGCTGTGTCTTCTGAATTGGGCTAGCAAAGAAAAAAGAAGAGTTAGTTTTTATATACCAATTTTCTCTACCTTTTAAGGAGTCTCAAATGGGCTTACAATCACCCTCCCTTCCTTTTCCCTCAACAGACACATTGTGAGGTAGGTGAAGCTGAGAGAGCTCAAAGAGAACTGTGACTAGCCCAAGGTCACCCAGCAGGCTTCATGTGTAGGAGTAGGGAAACCAACCCGGTTCGCCCAATTAGAGTCCGCCACTCATGTGGAGGAGTGGGGAATCAAACTGGTTCTCCAGATTCGAGTCCACCGCTCTTAACCACTACACCATGCTGGCTCTTTAAGTCCTGCCCTGGGTGTTTATTCTCAGCTCCATTGAGTTCAATGGAACTTTGGTGGTAGAACCCTCAGTTGGCAGAACAGCCGATTCAACTGTGGGGTGCAGATTCTTTTGAACACATGAAAAAAATTCCTCAAATGAAAGACTAGCAAACTGGGGAGAAGAGTAGCAAATCAGCCTACTCCTTGTGATAAGGTTCTGCTTAAAGGGAGATTTACATATAGAGGAAGTCCATGGCCTGTACTGGTACAGTTTAACAATCACCTCAGAACTCTACCACTTAATTTCCACCACATTCTGTTGTACGAACGACCAATACCTCAAATAAGGGCAGAAAGACCAATTTACTGAGGCTTAAGTCCTGCTGAACTCAGTGGCTTTTACTTCCAAGTAAACACACACTGGATCAAGATGCTATTCACTTAAGCAACTTGGCCAAATTACAACGCCATCAAAAAAGCAGAGTGCAAGACTGAATGTAACAAGACAGGACTATTTCACAGATTTCATTTGGATACCATCCTTCCAGTAGGTCTTCCTGCACTCAGGAACCACTCAGATTTCTTAACTGTGAATGCAGTGATATATTGTTGGACAGAGCTGCCTTTTAGATTATCTCGGTATAGAAAGAATAGCGAATTACAAGGTTTCCCCACCCGACTATTTAAATTGCCCTCTCTTTCAGAGTCAGAAAATACTGGAATGTACTACAGACCCAAGGCATGACCATAAAGCACTTTTAAAGGATACTGATTTCCAAGGGAGGAAGTGAAGCACACGCTTAACCTTCCACTTATGCGATGCAAATGCTTGATTTCATCTGGATTGTGCCACACATTATTACAAATAGCAATGGAATGAGTTAAGGACTCTTCTTTTACTTAATTTTTCCCCTTTTAATACTAAAGCAGAAAATTGTATATTTGATATTTCAGAACAAAACTAGAAGAGTTAGGACTGTCCTAAGGGAACATTAATTTTCTTTCTAAATTAAAAATATAGTAAAAAGAATTTGTCCAATGAGCACAACATACACAGTTTGATTTAATGCAGCAAAGTCTGGGTTCTCACTGAGGTGGGAAATTTGTGCCTGATCTGCACCGCTTTGGAGTGCAGCTGGGAGAACGCATGACTGACCACTCTTCCAGTACTGAACATGCCTGATCTGAATGGGGCTTGTGTGTGTGTGTATGTGTGTTAAATGCCATCAAGTTGCTTCCGACTCATGGCGACCCTATGAATCAGTATCCTCCAAATCGTCCTATTGTTAACAGCCTTGCTCAGGTCTTGCAAACTGAGGGCCGTGGCTTCCTTTATAGAGTCCATCCATCTCATGTTGGGTCTTCCTCTTTTCCTGCTGCCTTCAACTTTTCCTAGTATTATTGTCTTTTCCAGTGACTCTTACCCTGAGTTAATAGGCATTGGCTTGGACTATGAATGACAGAGAAAGGCTCTTTTTAGCCTTCCCAATATGCTGTTTTTCCTTCTAGAGAAACTGTGTGTGTGCATGCACAAGTGTGTTTACCAAGGTCATGTGAAATCCCCGCCTGAAGCCTGAAGGGATGCAGTCCAGACACAGGTTTACTGCCTCAGTGAGAGAAGAAGAAAAAGAAGAGTTGGTTTTTATATGCCAATTTTCTCTACCACTTAAGAATCAAACCGGCTTACAATCACCTTCCCTTCCCCTCCCCACAACAGACACCCTGTGAGGTAGGTGAGGCTGAGAGAGCTCTAAGAGAGCTGTGACTAGCCCAAGGTCACCCAGCTGGCTTCATGTGTGGGAGTGGGGAAACCAATCCAGTTAACCAGATTAGCATTCGCCACTCACGAGGAGGAGTGGGGAACCAAACCTGGTTCTCCAGATCAGAGTCCACCGCACCAAACCACCGCTCTTAACCACTACACCATGCTGGCTCTCAAGTGTATAAGGCAACAATCCTAAGAACACTTTCCTCTGAGTAAGTCCCATCAAATAAAATGGAACAGGCTTCCAAGCAGACCATTTTAGGATTGTTCCCTTAGCATAGTAACATCAAAATTCATATCACAATATATGTTGTCAACATCACAGCGCCATTCATGGTCCAGTTAGAATTAAGTACTTGGATTAAGACAAAGTGAGATATAATTCCAAAACGGTGGAAGAACAACTACCATGTAAGCAATGGAATCTGTCAAATCCCAGTGATTAACTTTCAAGCCAAAATCCAATAACTTTGGTTTAACTGAACTATGGGCAGATATATTTATTTGGTTACAGTTTACTAACCCAACAAAGAATCCCACATCCTGAATATCTCTTAATCTATGCAATGTGCTAGTCTGCATTATTCGAAAGGCACTATTGTGCATTATGCACTATAAAGGTATGAATACTACATATGCAATATGCACTATATACACTGTACAAGTCATATGCAACATATTGTGTTACATGGTAAGAATAACTCAGTGAACACTGCATAATACATGTATTATGCATTACTTCACACATTATTAGCATTTTGCTCTGTTTAATGCAAATCACTAACAGAAGGCATGATACCCAAAAGGAACGCTGTGCCACATCTGATGTGTGTTGTACATTTGCCTATTCAATGAAGCATGTGCAGGCCGGGAGATGCATTGCAAGTTAAAATGTGTGTCAATTATTGACCCTAACAGCTGGATAAAACATGCCCATTAAAAAAAACACGTTGGAGGCTTTCTTCAATCGTAAATGTATAGTGCCAAAATAAAGCACAAGGACATTTGTAATTTTAGGCATCACATAACCAGGTATTATCACTCACCTTCCAGGTGTCTTCAAAGCAGCTGGAGCTCAGTAAAGGTCTACTCAACATGCTACTTATAGGGGTATTCCTTCAGGCACAAAAAATTAAATTTGTACCAGTTTTTTCCCCAGGTTATGCTGGCCCCCTCCCGCTCCCACTCCTTCCCACCCTGGCCACAAGAGGCTTTCGTTAGAGATGGCAAGTCTGCTGTTTCTAAAGGGCACCTCAAATCTCCTGCCTAGAGCTTGCTTCAGATCGATCCGCTTTCGCAAACAATTACGTACCCTGAAACAGAAATGCTTCTGTTTCTGAAACAACTCCTGGGTTCATCCCACGCACCATTTATTTATTTTATTTTTTAACCTGCTCCGCATCTCCCATTCTGCGCAGGAAACCAAACGAAAACCCAAGGCGCTACGCCTGCGTTTGTGGGGCAGCACACCCTCCAATGCACTCGGCAAGTGTGTCACACATCGGAAGTCATGCGCAGGCGCTCACAGTGTGGTTCGAGGCGCGAAGGCTCAGCTCATCGAAGGTGGCACCCCTCAGTCCCATATGCAGTTCTCCAGGATCAGGGCAACCCTTGGAGGGATGGAGGGAGAGAGGGATGGAGGGAGGGAAGGGCGGTGGTACATGTGCGCAGTATTCTCAAAGGTACTAGGGGCGAGCTTCCCACTGACAACCGTTGCAGGAGAGCCAGGCGTGCTCGGCCTCCTCCTCCTCGTCCTCCTCACAAGTATCTCTCCAGGCCGGTGGGGAAGTTGGGCTGCCTCATGTAAGAGTGACTGGCGGCCGCGAACTGCCCGAGCCCGTTGAGCTGGGCGGCGGAGAGGCCCTGCAGCAGCGGCTCGGCGTGGTCGGCGCACGGGGCGGCGGGGCGGCCGGGCTGCAGGGCCAGCCTGCCGGGCGGCCCGTAGAGCTGGGCGCTGGGGGCGGCGTAGGCCCCCTGGGGGGCCCCGAGGTGGCCCGGCGGCGAGGCCGAGTACGGGTAGGCCAAGGCGGGGGGCTGCCGGCCCAGGAGGCCCGGGCTGACCTGCTGGGCCTGGAAGCAGGCCTCGGGGCCGCCCAGCTCGCCCAGGCCCAGGGCGTGGTGGGCCAGCTCCGCCGGGGAGGCCTGCAGGGCGGCGGCCGCCTGCTGCTGCTGCTGCTGCTGCTGGGCGCTGATGAGGCTGTCGATGCTGAACATGCGGGGCTGCAGCGCAGGGGGCGCGCCCGGGTAGTGGGGCGAGTAGAGGGCCCCGCCGCCGCCGCCGTTGCCGTTGTTGCCTGGATACGCGTCGCAAGGCGCGGCGCGGGCGGCGTGGGCCTGGCTGGGCGCGAAGGCGCTGGCGCCGTGCGCGTAGCCCGGGTAGGTGGTGAGGTCGGCGCGCTTGAAGCGCTTCCTGCGGCGCAGGAAGGAGCCGTTGTCGAACATGTCCTCGGCGGCGGGGTCGAGGGCCCAGTAGTTGCCCTTGCCCGGGTGGCCCGGCTCGCGGGGCACCTTGACGAAGCAGTCGTTGAGCGTCAGGTTGTGGCGGATGGAGTTCTGCCACTTCTTGGGGTTCTCGCGGTAGAAGGGGAAGCGCTCCGTGACGAAGCGGTAGATGCCGCCCAGCGTCAGCCGCCGCTCGGGCGCGTGGGCGATGGCCATGGCGATGAGCGCGATGTACGAGTAGGGCGGCTTGCCGCGCTGCACCGGCCGCTTCCTCCGACGGCCGCCGCCGCCGCCCCCGGAGCAAGGCGGCGGCGGCGGCTCCCCGCCCGCCTCGGCCGGGCTGCCCCGGGGCTCGGCTTTGACCGGCAGGGGCTCCGCCTTGCAGGCGGGCGGGGAGCCCGGGCCGGCCCCTTGGCTGGGCGAGGGCAGCGCGTCGGCCGTCATGGTGCACGTCCCCGGGAAGAAGGAGAAGTCGGACAGATTCATAGACGAGGCCAAAAGCCCCGCGAGGGGGGACGCGGGTGACACCGGACGGCTTCCCCCGGGGACCCGGGCTGGCGCCGGCGCCTTGCCTTATATCGAGCGAGGCCTGGCCCCACCCGGGGGCGCCCCCCTCCCAATGGGTGCCCACCCACCTGAAATGGGTGCGGCGCCTGCCCGCCCACCCCACCCCTCCCACCCCGCTGGCCTCGTACGCCGGCGACCCACACACAAACACGCCAAGGTCCCGAGAAGCACAACCCTTACGCGGACAGCAGGGGAGGTTTTGCCTTGGGTTTGCCGCTCTCCGGATGCACTTCCCCCCACCCCAGCTAAATTCTCAGAACTCTTCTTGTTGGGTTTGGAGAATTTGGATGGGGAAGAGGTGCGACTAGAGAGCGGCGAACGAAACCTCCCGGGCCTAAATGGCTACCAGGACCCATCTTAAGAAAAAGCCCGACCCGGATTCTTCCTGGGTTAGGGAGAGGGGAGGTATGGCTGTTTTTCGTGCTCCCTTCCAAACGAAGTCTCGAAGAAGAAGCCTTTCAGAAGTGCAGCCCGAGCCCAAGGGGGGACCATTTATGCACTGGAGTTTTGAGAATTTGGATGGGGGGAAAGGTGCATCCGGAGAGCGGCAAATCCAAGGCAAAATCTTCCGTGCATAAATAGCCTATGTTTACCGGGAAGATTCCCACTCACTTCACGGGGGTGTGCAAACATCCGCAGTCTTTACATCTTCGCTTAGAGCTTCAAAGAGTCAAAAAGGGCAAGAGTCCAGTAGCGCCTTAAAGACTAACATATATTTTCTGGTAGGGTATGAGCTTTCGTGAGCCACAGCTCACTTCTTCAGAATTAGCTTCAAAGAGGGACGCGCTGCAACAGGTGACTTGTAGGGTGCAGTCTCCTGCCTTAGGGTGCCTGAATGTTTCCAGCCACGAACAGCGCAAAGGGGGGGGGGTGCGGTACTTAGGTCAGGAAAACGGCAGACTCCTCTATGCTAAGGGCGGCTACTATCCGAACTCGTTGGTCCCTGGGTGCGCTCTGTGTGTGTGTGTGTGTTTTTATGGGACATCCGTTGGCTCTGGTTTGGCTTCGGGCTTAACCGAGCTCTACTGCAAATTTCTGTGTCTACTCCGGAAACAAACTGACTTAGAAGCCAGATTTCTGGATTTCAAGAGACGTTTCTTTCCGGGACGGATGATTTAGGATCGGAGGCCAAAGTGGTTTAGGGGTTGCTACTTCGGTCTGGACGTCCTTCTGCCCAGTCCTCAGTGAAATTAATGGCGCTGTGCGGGAGCAACAGCATTTTGGCGCAGATCCCACTCATTTCAGTGGCTCTTGCGCATGAGAACATCCCAGTTTAGACAGCCTGATGTGTATCAACGAGTCAAGGATACTTACCGTGTTTATGAAGAAGTTATCATGGGGTCAGGAAGCAATTTTCCTCCAAGCCAGATTGGCCAGGGATCCTGGAGGGGTCGTCCCCCCATCTTCTAGGCATGGAGTAGGGGTCACTGGGGAGGTGGGGGGAGGTGGTTGTGAATTTCCTACATTGTGCAGGGGGTGGACTAGATGGCCTTGGTGGCCCCTTCCAATTCTATGAGTCTAACGCTAGTTCTAGAGGCCACTGGAATCCTTCAGCTAGTTGCTCCTCTTGTTTGCAAATTCAACCGATCAATCAGAAACGACGGATTAAATGGTGGGTGGCAAGAAGGTAATTTTTAAAACCAAACGGCCAGACAGAGAGCTGTTTATTACTTTTGCCATTTATGCATGAGAGGTTTTGCCTTGGATTTGCCGCTCTCTAAATGCACATTTCCCCCATTCAAATTCTCAGAACTCTGCATGGGGGTTTATTTTTGAGCTTTGAGAATTCAGATGGGGAAAATGTGCATCTACAGAGCGACAAATCCAAGGCAAAACCTCCCGTGCATAAATGGCCTTAGAATACCTACACCTCTCCGAGATTCGCCCATGCTTGTGTCTTTCTAAAGTGTATAAAACTGATACTCAGTTTGTCGGACAGCAGAGACCACAGGTTTTCCAGCCAGGGTGGAGAATGGGAGGGGAGTTCTGCTTGTAAAGAAGTAGGAAAGAGCACGCTCCAGTTCCCCTGACAAACTGCTGTCGGCTGTTCATTGACTGCGATCGCCCTGCTTGGAGTGACACCCTCCTTGCCTTCTCGCCATTGAATCAGTTCCTACAATACTCTGCGATTCACTGACAAGCAACCAAACTGGGGTTTCATCTCTCCTGGCGACTGGAACTTTCCCTTTCTTTTCTTTCAACACTCCACGGAAAGAATTCTCCTGATTGCTGCTGCTTCTCTCGCGCTCCCCTCCCCTCCAGCCCCATTCCCTTGGGCTGGTGCTGGGTTTCCGTGGGATTGCGGTTCAAAACGATTGCAAAGGGGTACCTGGTTCGTTTGTCTAGCACAACACAAGTCCAGCGGCACCTTAAAGGCGCAAACCGTTTGTTTCAATATGAGCTATCCTGAGTCACAGTCCACTTTGTCAGTTATGATCATAAGGGGGATTCTTTTCATGGGGAAGATTGTGGGGAGGAGGAACTCAGTAACGGGATTTCCCAGCGCGAACTGCGGTTTGGAGCCTCTATATTTGCAAGGGAGAGTTTCTAATAAGACGGTTGTATGGCTAATGCAGAATGAATAGGAGTCAATGGCCAAAATTATTCCCGCGAAGATGAGGTCGGTTTAGTTTTGCAAGACAAGGTGATGTGCCAAGACAGAAGAAACAAAGAATTGGTATGAATGGCGGAGGGGAAAGTAAAGGGGGTGTCATCTCGGAAGGTCCACCAGCCATCTGGGGTGCTCCACAGCGCAATCCTAAAGAGAGTCGCAGTTTTCTAAGGCCCTTGACTTTAATGGACTTAAAAGGTAAAGGTCCCCTGTGCAAGCACCGGGTCATTCCTGACCCATGGGATGACCTCACATCCCGACGTTTACTAGGCAGAGTTTGTTTACGGGGTAGTTTGCCAGTGCCTTCCCCAGGCGTCTTCCCTTTACCCCCCAGCAAGCTGGGTACTCGTTTTACCGACCTCGGAAGGATGGAAGGCTGAGTCCACCTTGAGCCGGCTACCTGAAACCAACTTCCGTCGGGATCGAACTCAGGTCTGCCACCCCATCCTAAACATGTCAATATAATTGATTTCAGTGATGTTGTGTGTGTTAAGTGCCGTCAAGTTGCTTCCGACTTATGGCGACCCTATGAATGAAAGTCCTCCAAAATGTCCTATTTTTGACAGCCTTGCTCAGATCTTGCAAATTGAAGGCCGTGGCTTCCTTTATTGAGTCAATCCATCTCTTGTTGGGTCTTCCTCTTTTCCTGCTGCCCTCAACTTTTCCTATCATGACGGTCTTTTCCAGTGACTCTTGTCGTCTCATGACGTGACTAAAATACGACAGCCTCAGTTTAGTCATTTTAGCTTCTAGGGTCAGTTCAGGCTTGATTTGATCTATAACCCACTGATTTGTTTTTTTGGCAATCCACGGAATCCGTAACACTCTCCTCCAACACCACATTTCAAAGGATCAGTGATGTTACTTCCAAGGAATTGTCCTTCTCAGCATCGCCAATACGAGATGGAAATTTATGTTTCTCAAAATGCCCAAACTTGTGAGAGGGAGGGGGAAAGAACGGGTTTACTTTACCGATCTGGGCAGCTAAGCAGGGTCGGCCCTGGCTAGTATTGGGATGGGAGACCTCCAAGGAATACCAGGGTCGTGAGGCGGAAGCAGACAGTGGCAAACCACCTCCGCGCGTCTCTGAAAACCCTACGGCTTTGCCATAAGTCTGCTGAGACTTGAAGGGAGGAAGGGCTGATCGATTTATGTCGTTTTAGAAAGATTTTTTCCCCTTTTATGATTCATGAGATCCCATGTATGGGGTGGGGAGGGGGGAGCAGTGTTACAAATCCCGTCTCAAGGAACCATGCCGGGGCGCTGGGGGTCCACAGCATCCCCTCCCTTCTCTCTGGCCAACGCACATGACTTGGCTCGACTCCCACTGGCCGGCGCGATGGTCGAGTTAGCGACCAAGACTGCAGTCCTGTAAGCCGTTGGGGCTGTCGATGCGATCCCCAGCCTCCTTGCTGCCTACATGTTTACAAGTGGAGGAGGGAAGAGGAGGTGCAGCATTTGCTGGAAGTCTCGCGTTCTTTCTGGAGTCGATCCGGCCAGACCCTGCTAAGAGCCGGCGCCTGGAGTGAAGAACTCAAACGAGGTCATCTCAAGAGTCTCACTCCTCTCCCTGCCGCCCCTTGGAGCTAGCGAGGGTCACCATGGGCTTGGACTGGTCCCCCCAGCCTCTCTGCCTCAGATTGCTGGAAAGCAAATCTTGGCCAAGTACGGTGATTTCTGAGTGGAGCTGGAAATCCTTCTCACGACTTGGTAGAATAATGCGGCTTCCTGAATTCTCTTCCCAGCTGTACATTATAAGCAGGGGAGAGGGGCTTTGGCTCAGTGGTAGAGCATCTGCCTGGCATGCAGAAATTCCCAGGTTCAATCCCCGGCATCTCCAGTTAAAGGGACTAGGCAAGTAGGTGATGTGAAAAGACCTCAGCCTGAGACCCTGCAGAGCCGCTGCTGGTCTGAGTAGACAATACTGACTTTGATGGACCAAGGGTCTGATTCAGTATAAAGCAGCTTCATGTGTCCCTGTGTTCAGCTTCATGTGAGTCATTGCAGTGTCTCTCCTTCCCACTCTGCGGCAAAAGTAGGGTTGCCAGCTCTGGGTTGGGAAATACCTGGAGATTTTGGGGATGGAGCCTGAGGAGAGCGGAGTTTGGGGAGGGACTTCAGTGGGGTATAATGCCATGGAGTCCACCTTCCAAAGAGGCCATTTTATCCAGGGGAATGGATCTCTGTCGCCTGGAGGTTAGTTGGAATAGTGGGAGATCTCCAGCTCCCACCTGGAGGATGGCAACCCTTGGCAAAACGCAATTCACTTGAAAGGTGCTCTTCATACCAGCTTTGTCCCAGTCAACTTCCAGGACCATGGGAAGTGACCACATAGTCAGCTTCTCCCATATGATTTCTGAGGTCCTTTGGAAAGGCTTCCCAAATGACTCTCTCATACATTAGGTAATAAGGTACCATTTAGGCCTGGTTCCTCATGCAGCAGAATGAACAGGCAGAGTGCTGAAATCTTAGAATGAACTGGTGCACTTTGGACTGCAGGTTTATTGAATTTTTTAAGCTTCCCCAACATTTATAATTTTTTGAAAATGGGAAAAGCATGCAACTGGCTAGGCTACAATCTTTCTGCCTGTTAAGCTTTTATTTTTTAATTTGCCGGGAGTTTTTGCATGGAGTAATACTAAAAACGTGATTTTTCCCACCTACAGTTTGAAGTAGTATAGCCCACTCTACTCCATTTTGATTCTTTTGTGGATGCCTGAGAATATTGTGGGGAGGTAGTTTACCTACACACAGATATGTTCCAAGACATCCTGCTGGTTTATCAGTTCACTATAATTGTTTTTTTCTGGCATCTATAGCTCTTTAGATCATGGACACAAAGAGCATGGACTGAAATGTTGGGCTAGGATTAGAGACCCAGATTTGAATCCCCACTACGCCATGGAAGCTTGTTGATTGACCTCGGGCCAGTCTCCCTGGGTCTGTCCTACCACCTAGGAATGTCTTTGTGGGGAGAAAGGAAGAAATATGTTAGAAGCTGTTCTGAGTTCCATTAGATACCTAAGTAAGTATTCAGACATATCTGTGTTTCTTTCAACAGAGCTTTGCCTTACTGTCTGATTTCCACACATTTAAGATTAGATTCTACAAGGAATCCCAGAAGTGAGAAACAATTTGGAAATCCTGCCACGCCCCCTAAAATCTCCCCCTGGAGATTATCTAAACTCTTAGAAACTTGAGCTATCTGATTTCCCTTCCCACCCACCCCCCCTTTATCTGATGCTGAGATATTCTCAACATTCCATCCCTTCTAAAGCGTTTCCAGTCCATATCAGGCTGTTTTCAGAGTCCCACTAAATTCAATAGAACTTGTCTGGGTAGACCTGGATAAGTGGTTAGGAAGTATTACAGATTCTTTGTTTGGAATGGGTTTGTGGTGGCTGAAATGAGGGGAGGATACAGGATGATGTACAAATGAGCTGGGTGTGCTCAGCTAGTATGCCTGAGATCTGTAGCCCAGGCAGGTGTTGTGCTGGGGCGCTAGCCAAATGACACACAGTGGCTTTGCACAAGTGGCGGACAAGAGAAACTGGGCCATATGCACAAAGTCTTTCCCTTGCAAGCCCTGTGTGCAAGCTGCTTTAGGTGCAGAACACAAATGATTCTCCCTAGAATATATGGGTTTTGGGATGGAGGGGGACATCCATGTGTGGAAACCTGTTTTTGTGAACGGACTGGGGGCCATGTTTGCCCAGAGATGTGTAGTGCAACATGCTTTACTGTATGAAAGCTAATGAAAATGTCACCATTGCTAACGTACACAATACATATTATTTGTCATTAGAACAACCACCTTGTGAAGAAGGTCACTCACATTGATGGTTTTTGGTTGAGAAACTGAGGCTAAGTGATATCTATGGTTGTCATCCACCGAGCCCATGGATGACTGTGGAAGTACTGGGCTCCCTGTAGTGGTGCCTTCTTCATATGTTAGCTGAGCCTACAGATGTCAACGCTGAATCTTCTGAGCAGTTTAGACTACTAATTAAGATATCCTCCATTGTCATTTTGCTCCCGCTCGTCATCTTTCCATCTAATGTTGTTGACAGTAGCAATATAGCTCATTTGTAACAAGACAAGCTCTTCCTGCCCCCAAGGCTGTGAAAATCCATTTGTCACAGCACATTTCCTTCCCTGTCTCCAAACTTAAAATGTATTAAGCCTGCAGCAAGTATTTGGAGGCCCTCATTGATATTGCTCAATGATTTGAAAACCAAGATTCCAAAGCCCACCTATGTGGCTAGGTGTCTCTTTGGCTCTCTTTCAAATTGTGCACAAACACGAACTGCATGGGAAAGTTCAGCCACCCCAGGTCCCATAGGAAAGACCAAGGCTTGCTTCCCTTCGAGAAAGATGGGGGGATCTGTTAGGAGGGATCTGTTAAAATAATGAAAGGATGCAACACAGAATGGGAGAGGGAAGGCCTTCAGATTTAGTCATTGCACCATAAAACTGCGTGGCTGGCAACTAGGATCCCCTGGGGAGTTGTGTATGGAAAGACAGAGGGGGACTTCCTTCCAAACTGGATGCTTGCAGTCTGGTGGCCAAATTGACTCCAACATTTCAACCCTGCCTAGTTTGACTGATAAAATAAAATAAATATAATTAATTTATTTACTATATTTATATGCTTCCCCCCCCCCCTCATCATGGCACTCAAGGTGTAGTACGTAGAATTCCCATGAAATCTCCCGTCTAGGCACTGATCAGACCCAGACCTGCTTAACATCTGCAAGATGACTATATTCATTAATATTCATTATTACCTCTCTGAACTGAAAAATTAACAGTAGGAATAGCTTGGAATTCTTTGGATTTGGTGTTATTATGGTGCCTGCCTGTCTGGCCTGGAGTTCAAGAAAGAGAATGAAGAAGAAGAGTTGGTTTTTATAAGTCGACTTTCTCTACCACTTAAGGAAGAATCAAACTGGCTTACAATCATCTTCCCCTCCCCTCCCACAACAGACACCGGGTGAGGTAGGTGGGGATGAGAGAGTGTGACTAGCCCAAGGTCACCCAGCTGGCTTCATGTGGAGGAGTAGGGAATCAAACCAAGTTCTCCAGATCTGAGTCCACCACTCCAAACCACCGCTCATAACCACTACACAACGCTGGCTCTCTGAGACAGCTAGTTACGCTGGCCTTGCCATGAAAAAGGATTTGCATGTCTTTTAATAGTCTTTACACCAATCACATGGCTAGCTCACTGGCTTAAGAAGGGTTCTGATTCCATATAAACTGTGGCTCCCCTTTAGGTATGTCTCGGGTTTTTTTGTTGCTGTTGCTGTATCTGCTAGGAACGGGGCAAATAATTTGTGTGCACATTCTAACGGAAAGGAAGTGCTGTAGACAGTGAAAATGGAAATATAAATGCTCTGCTCCCTACTCCCCAGCGAGATGCTACTTTGCCATCAGGACAGGCAAGTGGATGCAAACATTTTCCTTGCACCCCTGGGACCACAGGCAATGTTGCAGACTGGGAAGAGGGGACTTAAGGGGAAATGCCCCCCCTACTGGGCAGCATCTGCTATATTCTTCCAGTAATTGTGTTCGCACTGCAACTAGTAGGGAGAGAGACTACATCAGACCATCCTGCACAACTGTTTTACTTCAGTGGTATTAATTTGCAAATGGATTGGTGGCAACGGTTCCCAGAAAATGGCACTTTATGGCCTCATGGCCAGGAAAATCAGGGCAAAGAAAGCCATTGAATGAAAGGACCCAAATTGGTCCATTTTAATCTTATGACTTTTAATGGTTTTATATATATATTAAGTTGTTGTAATATTGTCTTGATTGTAAAGGCCTATGGCCATGCACAGTAAACATGACTGACTGACTGGCTTCACATACTGATCATTCTAGCATCCCATCTACCCCTAAAGGTCTTAACGTAAAATATTTCATTTTCTTTTTAAAAGAGCCATATTTGATTCCACGCTGAGACACCCTTCACTCTGGAGCCATAGTATCAGATTCCTGACACAGAGATCAGGGTGGTTGCTGTGCCCTCTAGGGTTGTGCAAAATAATAATAATAATTTGGTAAATTTCGGGTTTAGATTTATTGGGCACGGGTTTTTTCAGTAACCCCCCAAAATGGGTCCATTATAGTCTTGGGGTTTTTTTCCCTGAAGCTCCTGTGAGGGCATTTTTGGAGGCTGAGTCACCAAATTTGCAGCGTAGCTGCAGGGGACTCTCCCAAGACAGACAGCGAAGTTTGGTGAATGTTGGGATAGGGGGTCCAATTTTATGGGCCTGCAAAGGGGTCTCCCCCATCTTCCAGGCATTTGCAAGCTGAGCTATAAATCGGTTTTCAGGTTCAGAAGTTCAGCATTGCTGAGGACTGGTGGAAAGAACTGGTTGGCATGCTGGCATCTCAGTCTGGGGGGCCCGTTCGTATCTTGGGTGCATAGCATGATGTCCTTGCAAATTAGCTTCCAAACGGAAGGAAATGGCTTAAATGCAAGAGAAATAAGCCATGGAAAACATTTCCTTTGATGGCAAATTACATCCTGTGAACAGTCCTTTATTATAGCCATCAAAAATCTGATTTCAAGAGATGGTCATGGTGCGGGGAAATAAAGCCACTATTTGGGGCGACCTTCCATTTGAGAGGAGGTTTTCATGGGGGGGGGGGTTGATATCAGAGCCAGCTGAAGCCATGACCAAGGCAGCTCTTGTGAAGAAGATTGCTCCTCCGCGCAGGTGAGGCGTCTTCTTCAGAAACCTGGTAAGCAGCTGTAGAGGCTGGCGTTTTTTTAGTTGGAGGGTATATCCCTCTGGGTGGGACTGAGTGAGCCCTGTCTTTTAAAATGACCCATACTAGTTTGGTCAGACCCAGTTGGCTCTGATTACACGGCCACTACCTCAAAAGGGCACCAACAAAACCAGTCAAAGAAAGAAAAACGGGAGAAAGCACAGAGCCATGCATCTGATCAAAGGTAAATAGCTGAAACCCGAAAAAGCCGAATATGTATTTGTCTTTTCGAGAATTGCCTATTCGGCTTCGGGTAGGTTCCCAGATTTTGGTATTCAGCTGAAACAAAACCTGAATATTGCTGAAATGGCTAATTTCGGGGTTATTTTCAGTTTGGGTTTATCAATATGCATAGGCCTAGTGCCCTCATTCCATATCCTTAATACAGAGATATGTTTGTTTGTTTGTTTGTTTATTGCAATCAGGTTGCAGCTGACTTCTGGCAACCCCGCGGGGGTTTTAAGACAAGAGTCATTCAGAGGTGGTTTGCCACTGACTGCCTCTGCATAGTGACCCTGGTGTTCCTTGGTGGTCTCTCATCCAAATACTGACCAGGGACAACTCTGCTTGGTTTCCAAGATTGGGTTAGCCTGGGCTATCTAGGTCAGAGATAAGCCCACATTTTTACTACATTATATCTCTGATGGCATACTGTTTATTTATTATTTATCCCCACTCTGCCATTCTGCTTGTTATCTACTTGGGCTGCCATAATGCAAACCTTTCTTTCCCTCTGCCATGCTAGCTGCCAGTTTAAGTTGTTATACCCTATTTTCTGTATCTGTTGAGCCACACTGCCTGCTTTCTTGGATTGCTTTACTCCAAATATCCATGAGGCTCCTCCATCTCCACTGATTTGCCCTCAACTTGCAAGTTGTCTCTGGCAGGTCTCCCCAGCCCTCAGAATGGGGAGGGGAAGAGGATTGCTCCACCTTATTCCTTCTCCTTTCCCCAGGACCACAGCTTTTGCTACATTGGCCTGTAGGGCCCCTTCCAAAGCTATGATTCTAAGTCAGAGCTGTGTCCACTTCCCCATGACCTTTCCCAGGAACCTGCCTTTAAAGGTCCAAATAGCCCCACCCCCTCCCTGGACATACCTGGCCTCTCTCTGAGAGAGGTTGGTGATTTGCTCCTCCTCTGCTCCTCCTACTGAGCTGCTGGATGGCTCCTCCCCCAGTGAAGGCCCTGTGTTGTTGCCTGGGAGGCTGCCAGGCTTACTGACAGAAAGCCTGGGGCTGCTGGGAGTTGCGTCTCCCATGGTGGCAGTGGAGGGTCTGGTCCTGCATCTGGCAACATCTCCAGACATCTTTCCATTTGCATGTAAAATGGGATATCTTTTAGTATTCACCTTAAAGTTTGGCAGGAAAGATCTCTTGGGTGACAGGTATAGCCTCTGAAAATTTCACCCCAGTTGGAGAAGGGAAAGAAGTTGCATGCAGAAAGCTGTTTGCCTTTGAAAATAGCATCTGATATAATAGGTTCTTGTTGTAATACTGGTTAGTATAAGTCTCTCATATATTCTGTGTGCAGGTATCAACCTAGTGAAGCAGATGTTAGAGTAATTGGGAATAGAAATTACAACATATACACATGCCTGGTAGGGTTTGAACTGTTTGTATTTGTATTCATTATTGTATTTCTGTGTATGTGTGCAGGCTTAAGAAAGGGTTTTAATTAACCACTGATGAAGGCCCCATAGGCCGAAACACATTTGATATATGGTTACAGTCATCAACCTCAGGATATGCCATTGTGCTATGTTAATGCTTTTAAAGAATTTTAAATTTTACATAGCGCTTCTAATAAATTATACTTTCAATATTTAAACATAGACCTATATATTTTTTTCTTTTCACCCAACCTTGGGTACCAAACCAAAGATTAGTGAGTACCAGAGACCCACTGGAATCCAGGAGCCTTGTTCAGGAAGGCAGCAAAATGACAGACTTCAGCAAAGGAGGGCTGAGACACGCATTTTAAGAATTGGGGAAGGAGAAGGAAGGAGTCTTTAAATATTTTGGTTAGGGTGCCAAATACATATGGCTAACCTTGCACCGCCCACATTTTCAAGGTTGTCCGTACAATCTTGAGGGCTAGAAACATAATCTTACTGTAAATGAAAAATCACCTTATGATGCTGTATAAACATTTAGACTCCTAGCTGTATAGTTTATCATGGTCATTTCTGTTCCTAGATCCTTGAATGCGGAAACCAAGAGGGAAGAAAGATCAGGCAGCAGCAGGAAGAAACCTACAGATCAGCAATAACAGAAGACCAGAAGAATATTATCCACAGAGAGCAAGCCAGTCTCGCCATCTTTTCCTTGGACTTCATGTGTCACTGACTGACTCAGCCATTCATTACGCACGGACATTTCCATGTCTCTGGCAAAACAATGCTGTCTATGAGGCTGCCCCTGCCAGCTGGAAATTTATAAAGAGGGCACAGCATAAGACTGACTGACCTTCAAGTCAGATGTTAACAGCTTTGGACAAGTGTGGGATTTTTACACCCCTATCTGCTGGACAATCTGATGTTTGGTGCCCTAATCGTGAACAGGTCATCCTTAAACCTCTGCACATCCCCGGCAAAAAGAGAGGGAGGGAGGGAGAGAGAAACGGGCCTGGGGGGAATTGTGCTGGTCCTAATCCCTTCTGCCATTCTGCATATTCATGGAACATTGTCATAACACATCAGGCAGTTCAATCGGACAAAAGACCTGTCGGCACCCCCCTCCCCATTCCTCTGATGAGCCACGAGACAAATGCTGAGTAAACACTTGGAAACCATTCATTGGGCCGTTCTCATACTGATGAGAAAGGCATGGGCCTTTCTTGCAGACCCAGAGCTGCTCAACCTAATAAAGTACGGCCCATGGCCTGTGAAAAGAGCAGCCTGTGAATGATGAAAACATGGATTATCTCGTTGCTCTCTCCTTGGAGCCGACAGTGCTTGCGTTTAGAGTGCACTTGGTCTGACACGCAATTACAAAAAAATAAAAAGGGGGCGGGGAGAGACATTTGGGGAATGCAGCAGTTGTGCCCAAGATTTCACAGATGACCCTTCCCCAGTGAGGAGGTTTGTTTTCTGACATGAAGCCATCGAAAATTGCCCTAGCAAACATTTAGGAAGCATTGTTCAGACAGCTAGTCTCTGTGGTGAATACCCATTTAGTTATTCATTGAGATATCTTTACGCTGCTTTTCTCCCCAACGTGGACCCAAAGGAGCTTACAACATTGTTCTTTCTTCCTTTATTTTGTTCTCGAACACCAGCTCTGGGTGGTAGGTTAGGCTGAGAGAAAGAGTGACCGGTCCAAGGCCATTCAGTGAGCTTCCTTTGCAGAGTGGGGATTTGAACCTGGGTCTCCCAGATTCTAGATTAACACTCTAACCACTGCACCCCACTGAATAATGAACAACACCAGTACTACTAGTTTAACTGATCATATGAAGTTGCAAATGCAAACTGCTTTACAGCATATATTGTACTCTACTTTTAACAGTAATGGTCTGAGACAGATCCATGTTATTCCCATTTGGTGAGACGCTAAAAGGGTTGCCATGGCCATACAATGAATATGCCAGAGTGGAATTGGACCTCAGGTCTCTCATTTCAGTCTCTTTATACTTTTTCCTAAGTGCCCTACAACACTGACTACTTGAAGCTTTAGAAATTGAAAAATATTGCCATTCTTTCCTACTAGCTATAGCAGTCCAGCAGCAAGTTCAGCTGGAAACAGAGCTTGGAAACAGTTTTTTTTAAAGTTCAGAACAGGGGAACTTACAGCAGGGAAATGATGGGAAGGGAAAGGGTTAAGCAGCCTTTCTCTTCTGAATCCCCCTCCCCAAACTGCTTTATATCTGATATAACAGATCTGTTATATATAATGGCATGCTGCTTCCGAAAACACAAACCTTGCAGCTTCTGCTGGTGATTTAAGTTTATTTTGCCCACTATTTTGCATAGTCTCTTCCTAATTCAAAGAATTTTAGAAGCCCTCAGATCTTTCTTACAGTCTGATTCCATGCATATTTAATTGGAAGTGAATTCTACTGATTTTTCTTCCAAGTAAGTGTGCATAGGAAACCTTAATTCCACAGAGCTGGCCATAGTTAATTGTCCCTCGGTAAACAAGGAGCTTTTGTCCAGTTTTATTCCGTTTGTTCTTGGTAGCCTTTCCTCACCTGCCAGGATCAATGAAATAAGAATTGCACTGGTAAGGAATACTTTTGGAGGTCTAAGTATGAGCGGAAATCATATTTATGGTTAGCTAGTTTGGTTTGGTTTGTGGCATCTGAAAGTCACTTGGTGACTTTATTATTGTCTCACAAGGAAAATGCCCTCCAGATATATAACTATTTGCTATCTACCTGATCATTCATTTTATGATGCTCTTCTCTCTTCTTGAGGCTCATCCCATTCTATTTATGATGCTCTTCCCTCTTCTTGAGGCTCATCCCATTCTATTTATTATACAATGTGGGACTTAGTCATGGATTGATATAACTCTTGGTCTTCCAAAGGAGTGACCTGTGGTCAAATTCATGTCACATTCTGAAATGTCCCAAACACATTTTATCTTCAAATTACAGAGATGCTGGTACACAGCCCTCTTTGCCTTATGCCACTCTGCCGGCATGGCAGAATGCCTATACCAAGTCCTTTGCCATCTTGAAGACCTGCTATCGGGAAAGGAAGTGATTACTGTAACAGCATTTTCAGAGATGGGGCTTAAATCTCTTCGTAATATGAATATAAAACCTATATTGGCCTGGATGCTAAGTCTCATTATAAATGCCTCCTTTCTGCTGTCTATTGCTCAGTAATAACAATCATTCATGGACACAAATAACAGGGGAGAGGCTCAGTGGCTATTTAAACCTCATATTGTGTTGTAAGTTTGTTGGAATTGGTATCTGTTCCAATTCAGCTCCAGCTCCAGGGCTGGAAGCATGTAGAATTGGGTGCCAGTTCTCAAAGATTCCCAATTGCCTCAGTTTTGAGACAAATGTAACTGTGGATGCTCACATGGTCACCAAACCATCCAACCTGCCTCTGTGCTGCACTGAAGTTGCAGCTCCCAGTGTAGAGCCATCAGTAGCATCGGCAACCCTTGTTTGCTCAAGGGAACCAGAGTTTTCTTAAATTTAATTGCCTGGCTGAGAAGGAAAATAACATCCAAGTGGAGGGAGGTGCATTAAACACACATGCCTTACACAATGGTGTATCCCCCAAGGCCACCAACGCCTGAAATAATATTTATTTTCCTAAATAAATATCTAAATGGTGGGCTTCTGGCTTCCACAAAGGTAATTCCAGAGCCAGCAAGCAGAGGCTGGACAAGCACTTGTCAGGGATGCTCTAGGTTGATCCTGCATTAAGCAGGGGGTTGGACTAGATGGCCTGTATGGCCCCTTCCATCTCTATGATTCTATGTTTAACCTGTTTCTCATCTTCCAACATGAAATATTTTTTATGCCTGTAACTTGTTACTGTAAATGATACTTTTCCATACTGCAAATAGTATTTTTGCACATGGTGGAATCCATCAAATAGGAATCCAGTTGGACAATGTGTACAAACAGGAAGGGGACGGCTTAAATGGTAGGAGATGGCAGTGGACCAAATTCACAGAAACATAAGAAGAGGAGTTGGTTTTTATATGCCTACTTTCCCTACCACTTAAGGAAGAATCAAAGTGTTTTACGATCACCTTCCCCTCCCCACGACAGACACCCTGTGAGGTAGGTGGGGCTGAGAGAGTGTGACTAGCCCAAGGTCACCCAGCTGGCTTTATGTGTAGGAGTGGGGAAACAAATCCAGTTTACCCGATTAGCCTCCACCGCTCATGTGGAGGAGTGGGGAATCGAACCCGGTTCTCCAGATCAGAAGTAAATGGGGCCATTTGTGAAGCCATTGACAAGGCAGCAGAGAGAAGCTGAGACTGGATTGAAGCAAAGGGCGTTGTGGAGTCTATTAAGGGAGGACACTCTCTGTGGCCACCAAAGACTCCACTAAAAACATCTATGCAAAAGACCCCTTGTGACCTTTTGCCAAATACAATGTGGTATTAAGGGACAGTTTGTCTCAGACAGGCCAAGGTGTTGGAGGTATACAAGGCACACAGATGCACTGCCGGACCTTCTGTGAATAAATGCCTAATGGGTGGGCAACAAAATTGCAAATAACCTAATGGAAGGGAACATATATGCCAGCGTGTTTGTATTATCACTAATATCAATAAACATAAACAAACTTTGTAAATGTTTTTTATAATATTGAGCCCCGTGGTGCAGAGTGGTGAGCTGTAGTACTGCAGTCAAAGCTCTGCTCAAAACTTGAGTTCAGTCCTGACGGAAGTCGGTTTCCGGTAGCCGGCTCAGGGTCGACTCAGCCTTCCATCCTTCCAAGGTCAGTAAAATGAGTACCCAGCTTGCAGGGGATAAAGTGTAGATGACTGGGGAAGGCACTGGCAAACCACCTCGTAAGAATAGTCTGCCTAGTAAACGTCGGGATGTGATGTTACCCCATGGGTCAGGAATGACCCGATGATTGCACCTTTACCTTTTTATAATATCGGAATTTTGCTTTAAAGCGGCTTTGTTCCACTGGTATGTTTTAAGCTTAAATATACAAATTCAGATGTAACTGATTTGTGGATCACAAAAAAGAATTTGCATCTTTCATATTCTCCTGATGTAAATCAAAGCCAAGGACAATATACGTTTTTATTTATTTATGTTATTTATGGTCCACCTTTTTCACTGGGACTCAAGGTGGATTACACAGAGTGAGTCAATACAGTCAACAGGATGGGACATTCAATAAACAATCAAATAGGATATGAGTTGTAGAACAAACAATTAAAAAAAACCAGAATTGAAGCAAAGCATAGGTGCTAACATGACACCTGAAATGACGTAAGATTACATAGTAAGACCCAACATATTGCAAACTGTACACAGTAGTATAGACCACAGTTCCCAATAATGTGTCCAAGTAACTTTGTGAATCATTTTGTACAGGGCTATCCTATTGCCCTTGTAGAAAAGCCCACTTGAATAATTCAGTTTGCATAGTTTGCACAACGCCAAGAGAGCGGGAGCCTCCCTAACCTCCTTGGGCTGACCACTCCACAAGGTGGGGGCCACAACAGAGAAGGATCATATATGGGCAGTTGTTGGTTTTGCACATTGCAGGTTGGTACCTGCAGAATACGCTGTTCAAATGAGTGAAGCTGTCATGGTGGAGCGTAGGGGGAGAGACCGTCTTGCAGATATGAGAGTCTGAGACCATGTAGGGCTTTGTATGTGATAGCTAATACCTTAAATTGAACCCGTTAACTGGTGGGCAGCCAGTGGAGTGACTTCAGAATAGGAGTAATAAGTGCGTTCCATCTAGCTCCCAACAATAGCTGAGCTGCAGCATTCAGAACCAGCTGGAGTTTCCGAATTGATTTTGAGGGGAGACCAATGTACAGTGCATTACTGTAGTCTAGCCTCGATGTCACCATGGCATCGATTCAGATGCCCAGATCAGCTGTATCAAGGTCAGGGGACATTTGTGAGCTAGGCTGAGTTGGAAGGACACATTTTTTTTGCATCTGCAGTAACTAGCTTCTCCAGCAATAATGCTGGGTCCAGTATAACCCTGAGGCTCTTAACTGACCCTAGGAAAACTATGTACTACATGTGTCACAACATTAGCATATACTGCCCTTGCAATGTATAAAAAAGTGTTGCTCTGCTACAGTTCAGGTGCATCTTTTCCATGAATAGCCCAACTATTACTTGTATATAAGAAACAGTTCCTTAAAATAAGATGTGACAAGTCTCGATTATAGGAGGCATGATTGAACATTCTTCCATATAGAAAAAAAATTCCTAGAAGAGCCCTTCTTCCTTATATCTAGTTTTCTACATAGATGGAATTTTTGGTATACGGGAGCATTTGATCATGTGAGCCTCCACCTGCAGATTGTATTAGTAGACCCAAATACAGGCTTAAACCCTCAGTGAAAACTAGGTAATTACATGAGACATTGGTGTTTCATGACTGGAACTCTCGACCTTTTTTTATCCTTAACAAGCAGCTGAAGAGGGCCCCTCATGTGGATCAGTGCTGAATGCTGGCAAGGGTGGACTGAACTCTTCCCCTTATGCCATTGCCCTGTCCAAAATGGCATCCCAGGCTGTCTTAACCCGATAGATAAAAAGCCACGATTTGGGTACCTTCCCCACCACCACCACCACCCACACACACTCCAGGGCTTAAAGCAGCCAGGGAGGAAAGTATTTTAATAGGGAAATGGTATGGGGTGCTTTTCACAACTGCTTATACAACCAAATAACACACCTGGAGTTGAAGTCACTGACTTCCAGAATCACATGTGGTCTCACTAAGTCAGCAACTCTGACACAAATTTGAATATGCTCCAGAATCTCAGCTAACATTTAAGGGCAAAAGCATAATTGGAAATATCTTTATGGTTTCAATCAGTCTTATTATTAATTGTTCCATTGGCATATAACCAATGCTAGTCCATCTGAGCATTGTTTGTACGGACCATAAACGAGACCAAATGGATATTATTATCCTGCCAATTCAACTTGGTCCCTGTTACCTGAACAAACATCTACAGCAGGAGACTTAATAGAGGCGGGCATGTCTGCTGTCTCTCAGGTGGATCTTGGATAAACAAGGTCAGCTAATCTCTAATGCTGAAGTTAAAGGCTGTCAGTCAACCCAGGAGGTCTTGTTACAGGGTCAACTGTGTTCTAAAGGCTTTCAAGGCAGGGTTTGACATGCCAGTTTCTTGACATGTAACCAAACATTGTTTTCTCATGACAGTGTCAGACAGCTAACATTGGGGGATTAGTTGCCTACACCATAATATTTTCGTTAACATATTTTACATTTGACAATAAAGTAGCAAAGTAAACAAGGTTGTATTATTTGTTTTAAGTAACGTTCATTATGCAGTAAGCAAGGGGATTCTTAAAAATGAGGCACTGTAGGTGATACATTTTGATCCTGTCTTCACTTCCCATATTTTCTAAATAGAAACAAAGGATTAAGAACTTGACTCCCTCATTCCAGAAACAGAAGTTAGTGATTTTTATATCAATATTACTTTGAGTATGATGCTGTTAAGAAATTCATTTAGTGCTGCTTTTAACTGGCCTTTAAACTGTATAGGCCGTTTACAGTTTTAGATAGCAGAGCGATGTCCTTTAGTGACACTGCTTATGTTCAATGTTTTTTAATGAAATAAGCAAATGCAAAACAAATGCTGAATACAATAAAGTATCAAAAATAACAACATGTGTAGCTAAACAGACATAATTAAAGAGTATATTTTTTACATAAATTCCTACTAAACATATATTGCAAGTGCTAGCATACACAATACTATCCAATAATATGTCAATACATCATACAATACATCATATGTCTATATGCATAGCGGCAACATCTGAGAATCCAATAAATCAAAGTATTCACTCTCAAAGTCCAATATTGTTTAAGATGAGAACCATTCGTGAACAGGAAATGTATAAGCAGGAGACAGGATATCTGGATTAATATTCAGCCGTTTCATCCAAGTAGATTTCCTCAGTCCTATGTAACTGTGCCACTACTAGCACTCAGTAAGCACAAACATGATTTGATTCTGCATTGCATGGACTTCAGAAATTCAGTTCACAATGTGTTACTTAATTTCTTCCCACTGGTATTGTTTAATAATAGGACAATCCCACTATATGTATAAATTGCCTTCATTATTGCCACTATATCCTCAGCAGGAATCTGTTAGCTTTATCCCTTCCTTTATATTTTTAGGGACAAGATACCACCTACAAAATACTTTAAAGTTTTCATATATTAGAAAGCACATTCGTTCTGATATTTCACCCCAATCAGTGCAATTGTTTGGTTGGATCCAGTGATGAATGAGCAGAAAGGAAATGTACTTAGTGCAGTTCCACTTACATAAGCAGTAGTAGCACAATGGCTACACATAACACATTAACATATTTTAATAAAGCAACTATGTATCTATGTGTATAAGGGAACAATGGAATGTACAGAAGTTTCACATGATTTCATTTAATTTAGTTTTGAAATTGTATCAGAAGAAATACTTTGTGCTATGTCTTGCACACATGGAAATGATAGTAGAGATACGATCACTTTCACTCAGTGCAAGCAGAGAGCAAGGAGTAATTTAGCACTTCTGCAAGCACAATTATTTTATTTTGCAGGGATTTGTATATCAAAAAGAATATCAAAATTCTGTTCTCCTTCAATTAATTTTATATCCAGTATAATTTTCCTCAAAGCAAGACAAGTTACTTTTACACATCATAATATTCTTATAAATAGGAATATACACATCAAGCATCACACCAAAGAATGTAATACTTCAAATAGTATGATGTGACTAGATGGGCAAAACTGCAGCTAATGTCATGTCTCCATTTGGAGTAATTATAATACACATTTTAAATGGTTTCCAGAGCAAGCCAAAGAAGATCCCAATGACATGTTTTAAATGCAGGATCTTAGCCCAGGAAGACAAAACAGAATGAAAAAATGTACATTTTTGACATTGCCTGGGATGGGTCTTTACAAATATAAAATATACAA
The DNA here is from genome assembly GCF_029931775.1 of Euleptes europaea. Classification (NCBI taxonomy): domain Eukaryota; kingdom Metazoa; phylum Chordata; class Lepidosauria; order Squamata; family Sphaerodactylidae; genus Euleptes; species Euleptes europaea. Next base: position 74,724,213 of record NC_079313.1, read on the forward strand.
ATAAATGAAGATTTATGTAGATGTATACATAATTTGTTCTATCACCTAGCAATGCATGTTTATGAAAAAGGGATGCCTGCCCCCAGTCAGCTTCATGGTGAAAATTACATCTAACATTGAAATTCAGTAACTGGAACTTCCGGCATGTTTTTGCCTCTAAAAGGTAGCTGGGGGACGGGGACTGTGTTATTGTGGAAGGGAATTTTCTGCTATGTGTGCCATGAACAAAAATGGCTCCCCTGAGTTACTTTTAGGGAAGGCAGGCACCATAACAGATGCCAGTCTCCTTCCCCCACTTCCACCAGAGTTAAAGGAAGTCTAGAAGAGGCTTTTGACTGAAGAAAATATCACAGAGCAGGAGAGACTAACTACAATCCTAAACTCAGTTATACCCTTCTCTTTTCAAGTTACTGGGCTTAGAAGGGTGTAACTCAGATCTCTCTCTCACACTGAGTCATGCAGATGCTCACACCTTTCTCCTATATAAATTAAGAATCCTTTCATCTCAAGTAAAGCTGGTCTTAAATAAACAAATACTCACGGATTCAGTGCTGGGCTCAGTTATGAGATAACTTTAAAAGGTCCAAATTGGAGCATTAGCTTTTTTTAAAGTTCCGTTCCCAAACATTACTAGTAATAAGGGTACACCAAAACCAGCTTTGTAGGTAATCCGTCAATGTATTTTTACATTTTAAATCTGCATTATGATTTTCCCAAATACGATTTTCAGGGTTTTTTTTGTTTTTGTTTAGTTCAGTGTCCCTTGGACTAGGTATGTACTAAAGTTCAGCTTTCTAGAACATGTGGAAATGTCCTAATAATTTTGATATCCCAATTATTAAATGAGACTCAGCTGCCTTTATTATATATCTATTTATGTAACTATATTTTATATTTAATATATATAAAATACATTCAACTTCCTCCTTCACATTCCCTTTCCTATTCTCCTCCCCACCGTCAAAACAGCACACAATCTCCATTGACATAAGAACATAAGAAAGGCCCTGCTGGATCAGACCAAGGCCCATCAAGTCCAGCAGTCTGTTCACACTGTGGCCAACCAGGTGCCTCTAGGAAACCCACAAAGACGACTACAGCAGCACCATCCTGCCTGTGTTCCACCGCACCCAAAATAATAGGCATGCTCCTCTGATACTAGAGAGAATAGGTATGCAGCATGACTAGTATCCATTCTAACTAATAGCCATGAATACCCCTCTCCTCCATGAATATGTCCACTCCCCTCTTAAAGCCCTCCAAGCTGGCAGCCATTGCCACATCCTGGGGCAGGGAGTTCCACAATTTAACTATGCGTTGTGTGAAAAAATACTTCCTTTTATCTGTTTTGAATCTCTTGCCCTCCAGCTTTAGCAAATGACCCCGTGTTCTAGTATTATGGGAGAGGGAGAAAAACCTCTCCCTGTCCACTCTCTCCAAACCATGCATAATTTTATAGACCTCTATCATGTCTCCCTTTAGCCGCCTTCTTTCCAAGCTAAACAGCCCTAAGCGTCCTAACCGCTCCCCATAGGATAGTTGCTCTAGTCCCCTAATCATTTTGGTTGCTCTTTTCTGCACCTTCTCAAGCTCTGTAATATCCTTTTTTAGGTGTGGTGACCAGAACTGTACACAGTATTCCAAGTGCGGTCTCACCATAGATTTGTACAAGGGCAGTATGATATCAGCAGTTTTATTTTCTATTCCTCGTCTAATTATGGCCAGCATAGAATTTGCCTTTTATACAGCAGCTGCACACTGGGTTGACATCTTCATTGAGCTATCCACTACCACCCCAAGATCCCTTTCTTGGTCTGTTGCTGCCAGCCCAGATCCCATCAGTGTATATATGAAGTAAGGATTTTTTGCCCCAATATGCATCACTTTACACTTACTCACATTGAATCTCATTTGCCAATTTATATGCCCATTCTTCCAGTATGCAGAGATCCTTCTGGAGCTCTTCACAGTCCGATTTTGTTTTAACCACCCTAAATAATTTGGTGTCATCTGCAAACTTGCCTACTTCACTGTTTAACCCAAACTCCAGGTCATTGATGAACAGGTTGAAAAGCACTGGTCCCAACACAGATCCCTGAGGCACCTCACTGCTCACATCCCGCCATTGTGATAACTGACCATTGATTCCTACTCTCTGCTTCCTATTTTTCAGCCAGCTCTCAATCCAAACTTGTCCTCTTATCCCACGACTATGAAGTTTGCTTAGCAGTCTTTGGTGGGGGACTTTGTCAAAAGCTTTTTGGAAATCCAAATACACAATATCCACAGGCTCATTCCTGTCCACATGCTTATTGACGCTTTCAAAAAACTCTAATAGGTTAGTGAGACAGGACCTACCCTTACAGAAGCCATGTTGGGTTTTGCCCAGCAGACCTTGCCCTTCTATATGCTTGACAATTCTATCTTTAATAATGCTTTCCACTAATTTACCCGGAACAGACACCTTTTTTATAAATAGGTGTTACATTTTTTACCCTCTATGATGGACTCAATTCCAGTGAGTAAGCCATTTACAAATGAGTGCAGAAAACAGAACTTTCAACTACTTCCCAGTTCTGCACCACACATTTATCAATATAAATAATTCACAGCATAGCCCCATCTGTGGGTAATTCAATCCAGAAAGCGGGTCCATGGACACACCAGACAGATCTTTCTATAAAGCCCCTGTTGCTTAAATTTCTAGTTGACTTTTTAATGTTTCCCAAAGTGATTTACAATGTAAAACTATAAAAACTCAAACTATTAAAAATTCAAACTAACCATAAAAAAACCCAAATAAACAAACAACTAGAACCATACACACAAAGTCTATTAGAAAGGAAGGCACCTAACAGACTTCCCAATTGGTATACCCATGAAATTGATTTTGTTTGTTCTACCAAGCTTTTCTTCAGAAGTTTTGTTTGACAGAATCTCAACAAGGAAGAGGTGCAGGGAAACATTGAAAGAATGAGCCCACCAGAAAAGAAGAGGGTGACCTCATTTAAAACGCCTGCTGCCCCATTTTTATTGAGTAAGAGAGACGAAAAGTATTGAGGCTAACTTAAAAGATTCAGTAATGTGATGACAGCTCCTATTCTAGAGAAGAAAGAAGAGAGGTGATAGGATTTGGGCCCAGACTAAAGTCTTTACGGCAGGTAAGTCTTCATTATGTATTGAAAGGTCAGAAACACAGAGGAGCTCGTTTTAGAATAATAAAAAGCTTTTGACTTTATTAGGCTTTTATAGCATCTTTCTTTCCAGAGACACAACTGGAGAGCTTTGATTGCTTTTTTGATGGAATTTGGCTTGCAGCAACATGTGGCTCCATATGCATGGGGGCCACATTCTGTATTGGTCAGTGAAGCACGCTGAAAATTTATATGGGCAGTGTTTTTAAAAATCACACAAGATAGAAATATGTGATAGAGATATGTGACATTCCTCGATGGACCCTCACAGACACTTCACACCTTGCTATTTTTCTACAAAAACATCCACACAGGTACAAATTTATTTCAGATGTGGAAAAGAGCAAGAGTCCAGTAGCACCTTAAAGACTAACTACCTAAAGAAGTGAGCTGTGGCTCATGAAAGCTCATAACCTGCCAGAAATTTTGTTAGTCTTTAAGGTGCTACTGGACTCTTATTCTTTTTTACTGCTAGTGAGAGACTAACACACCTACCCATGGTGATCTATTTAAGATGTGAAGCATGATGAGGATCCCCCCCCATGCCCATATACTAATCAGACAGTAACAATGTGCCAGGAATCAATAATGTACAACATGGTCCTCACAGACAGGAGAGACAGAGCACAGGAAAAGTCTCTCACAATTCTCAGCTTGGCCAGAGTAATATGGGAGAGAAAATTCAATGAGCTCATCCAGTCTAGGAGGATTCTGGGACTAGTGAGCTCTTTCCCTACATATTTCTATGGCCATGCTGCATCTCTCTCTGCCACCATTTTTATCTGGCTAAGAAATCGCCTTTTCAAGCCACGTTTTACCCATGTCTCCTGGGTCGACTTGTTTAAAAGCCTGTGAAGATTCCAGTACAAGCTTTCATAAAGCTCGCCTCTTCAGATGCAATTAATGGATTCTCATTATGCAGGCATTTTTGTAGGAGTTATGAAAAAACAAAAACAGACAGCAGGGTCAAGGGGCTGGGAAATGCAGGAAGTTTGGGGTGAAATATATTAATGTAAAATTCTGTTCCAATCACAACAGAGACTATCCACTATTGATGCTAAGCTAGTTAATATACCTAATGGGTGGGGAGGCCCAAAGTTTGCTAAGATAACATCTATAGCATTGTTGTAAGGATAAAATTGCTTGGGATGGATAGCCCAGGCCAGCCTGATCTTGTCAGATCACAGAAGCTAAGGAGGATCGGCTTTGGCTAGTATGTGGAAATGAGACTTCCACTGAATACCAGAGTCGTGATGCGGAGGCAGGCAATGGCAAACCACCTCTGAACGTCTCTTGCCTTGAAAACCCTACAGGATCACTATAAGTCAGCTGTGACTTGACCACACACAGAGAGAAAGGATAAAATGGCAAGGAGGACGATGCAAGCTACTTTGGGTCCCCAGTGGGGAGAAAGGTGTATAAATGAAGTAAATAAACATTTCATTGTATAACGAGTTCAGATTGGAATGTGATTTAATCTTCTTCAGGCACTTAATGAAATCTACCAGTATAAAGTTGCATTAACATAGAAGATCACCAATGACCTTCTCTTTCCCCAAGCAAATCAGATTCAATTCTAAGGCCAATGTATTTGTCTATACAGATTTTGCAGAGTATGCCATTGGTTTTTTCCTCATATTAAATTAGGAGATTCATAGCTGAAAAATTACTGAGCTATTGGATTCAGTAGCAGTTGTATGATTACAGACAAGATAGCAAACAGCCATGTTGCTCCTCAGAAAAATTCTAAAAGAAAAGTTTTCCGATGCTTTTTTATTAGGACTAAAATCTCACAAACCAGTGAGCAAGATTTCAAGAACTCTTCATCAGGCTTGATGTCCAATTCAAAAAGAGAGGGGAGGCAAAGAGAAAACAAGCTGGTTCAGAGCATGGTAGAAAGCCTGCAGCTTGTATAGGATGTGTTGCATACTTAATTGGATTAGATGGGTGCAAACGGGTGCAAACAACTTACATTTCTTACTGATACTATCTCTCTGAGGGCTTGAAAGTGAAGATGGGATGTCCCATTTTCCAACCAGTACTTGGTATCAGCCTGTGCCAGTTTACTTCCACCCTGGAAGCAAAGCAGGATTTCAGGTCGCACCAACAACTGCTGGGGCTTGATTCAGCTTGGCCAAGGCTATCAGTGGTCCTCCAGGGAACCAATTCACCAGGAACTTTCTTTGTAAGTTAAAGGGCCAACCCACTCTTGACTGCTATTGTTTAGGAAGCCATAAGTACCCAGGCACTTCACATATTAACTTCCTCATTCAAACTCTCTAAGATGAATCTTTGGTAGATCAGAAATATCCCTAAAAATGAGTCATTTCACCCTAATATTGAAAGCATATTTGATGGTCACTGGTGCTTTATCACTTTAATTAAGGATGCCCTTTAATTGTTAACAAACTTGTCATCCAAATTGCAATAACCAAGCCATTCATTTTCATGAAAAGTTCAGAAAAGTACTATACAAAGAAAGGTCTTTTATTCCCAGCCTCCCATCTTGTATACACAATAGGTATTTGTAGGCAGAAACGGGAAAACAAGAGTCACTATCTTTGGAATTACACTGTGGCACTTCAAATGAAAAGCATATCATTTCAGATGTACTCATTACTAATAGTAAAAAATTAAAGGATCCCCTCAGTTGATGGAAATTAAAATGTTGATCTTTTGTATTAGCTGTTTCAAAGCTCAAACAATTTTGGTACCCAAGTCTAAGGGAGAAACAATTCTAGTCTTTTACAGTCGTTGCAATTGTCAATGTAAAACAATTTTAAAATACTTGGCTAAAAAGACCAGCAACTAAAAGTTCCCATATTAGAGGCAAAAATTAACAAATATTGCTTCTTTTTTTGCAGGTGACCCCAAAAAGATGACCTTGAGAGAACAGCAGCATCCAGGTAGCATCCTACTGTTTGAAGGAATGCTTATCTATCTGGCATGTTGGGATCCTAAGTCAGTCATCTAGGGCCTATAAGAGTTTCCACTGTGATGCAGTGGGTAGCATGCTGGACTCGAGACCCAAGTTCCAATTCTTACAACCTCATTGTTTTTATCACCTAGCACATTTTGATTCATGATCATCATAATGAGAACACACAACTTGAAACAGTAAGTTGAATCCTTTGAGTCCCACTAAGGAGGATGGCTTCATTCAGTGGAGCAAGCCTTCCACTCGTGGAGCAAGGCTTCTTCCTCGAGAGCCAGCGTGGTGTAGTGGTTAGGATTCTAATCTGGAGAACCGGATTCGATTCCCCACTCCTCCACATGAGCGGCAGACTCTAATCTGGTGAACCGGGTTGGTTTCCCCACTCCTACACATGAATCCAGCTGGGCTAGTCACAGCTCTCTTAGAGCTCTCTCAGCTTCACCTACCTCACAGGGAGTCTGTTGTGGGGAGAGGAAGGGAAGGTAATTGTAAGCTGGTTTGAGACTTTTTTAAAAAAAGGTAAGAGAAAGTCGGCATATAAAAACCAACTCTTCTCTTGAGGAGTGTTCCTCACTTGGCATAAGAGTTCATATGATCCAACCAACTAGGGCGAACTTCCCAGGCTGCAGTGTAGACACCATAAGGAATCTCAAAGCCATGCATCACTCTGGAACACCAAATCCACTATTAAGGCACGGCTGATCAATACGAATCTTATGTTAAATATGCTTACTGAGTGTGGCTTCCCTAGGAAAGCTTGACAAGATGCTGAAACTGTAAAGAGGTTTCTTATCCTTCTGCTGTTTAAAATCATGTCACTATGAGGGGATAGTGATTACTTCAAGGAAAGTCTTCATTACAGTAACGTACATAATATAAGCTCCTCAATTGATAGCTCTGGGGGTTCTTTACAAAGCAAGCACTCCTCCTAGTGGCAAACAAAGGAGAAGAGTGCTGTCACCTTCAGAAATTTGCCACATGCCTTTCTTCTGAAAAGCTCAGTTAAAAAATAATAATCAAACATTAGTTGCACATCTGTAAATAAGAAAATTAACTGGAAGACTGGAAAACCAACACTTCTTCACTTCTGCAGAAATCATAATAATCCTAGATTCAAGAGCAACCTATTTTTGTATAAATTGTTTGTCTTGTTTCTGTCCTCCTGTGGCCCACGGCAGAAGGTAATCTCTCCTCTGCCATTGAGGAAGCAGCATAACGCTTCCCAATTCATACCCCCAAACAGGAGAACGGAGCCTTGTTTACTCACCGTGACGGCTCCTTCAGTTCTGGGTTGAAGGGCATCTTGTCAGTCGCGGGTATTACCATCACGTGCCCAGGGAGGCAGGACTAAAAAATTTTCTTCAGCTTCCTGTCTCCCTGGGCGGAAAGCCCAGTTTTCGGACTCACCAAGCTAAAGGAGACAGGTAAGTGCACACAAGCAGCAAACAACAACAATGTGCTTATAAAAAACTATGAACTCCTGCTAACAATAACACATATGAGACAACAAGGGAAAGGTCCCTTAGAAGATGGCAGACATAGGGAGCACCTGTATTGCACTTGTATTTAAATAGTTCCCGAACTCCTGAACACTCTATTAAACGAAAAAAGGGCTGTGTCTTGGATCTAAATGGGCGGGCAAGATGCCACTCAACCCAGAACAGAAGGAGCTGTCACGGTGAGTATACAAGGCTCCGTTCTCGGTTCTGGGTGGAAGGGCATCTTGTCAATCGCGGGATATCCAAGAGCTAGAATACTGGGTGTGAATTAGGACTCATCCAAGACCTGCTGCAGAACCCTTCTACCAAAGGCTGCGTCAGCAGAGGCCGTGGAGTCGATCTTATGATGTTTGATGAATGTAGAGGCTGTAGACCAGGTGGCTGCCCTACATATCTCGTCCAGCGAGGCTTGCCTATCAAAGGCCGCTGACGTGGCTGCACTGCGCACTGAGTGCGAGGTGATGTCCACAGGCAGGGGACTTTTGCTGGCCCTGTAGGCTTTGGTAATGCATAGTCTAACTGAAGAACTGATAGCCAAACTAGACATCCCCCCCGCCGCCTTAGGCGGATTGGTTAAGGAGATGAACAGTGTGTCTGTTTTTCTGATGGGAGCAGTGCGTTTGAGGTATACTTTTAATAACCTTCTCAAATCTAAATTGTGCCACTCTTTTTCCTTGGGATGAACAGGGTTAGGACAGAATGCAGGTAAGTGAATTTCCTGTGAGCGGTGAAAAATGGAATTCACTTTTGGAATGAAAGTGGGATCCGGCCTAAGTACCACCTTGTCTCTGTGAAATATACAGAGGCCTTCCCGGGCAGAAAGCACTCTCAGCTCAGAGACTCGACGGGCAGAAGTCACTGCCGTGAGGAAGATGGCCTTCATCCTCAGCATCCTTAAGGGAATCTCTCTAATAGGTTCAAAAGGAGGTCGTGTCAATGCCATAAGAACCACATTGAGGCGCCAAGTAGGAAAGTGGTGGACTACTGGAGGCCTGGTTTGAACCACTCCCTTTAGAAAGGTTATGATGTGTGGATGCCTAGACAGTGGCAAGCCTTCAGCAGAGGTCAATACAGTGGACATAGCCGCCACCTGTCTGCGTAAGGTGGAGGCTTTAAGACCCAGTTCTACACCCTCGTGCAGGAACTCTAGGATTATGGGAATCCTTGGGGAAAGAGGACCAACACACTTGCCCCTACACCACAGCACAAACGCTCTCCATGAGGTGTTATAAATCCTTCTGGTGGATGCCTTCCTGGCCTCAATCATGGTATCCACCACCGCTGAAGTATATCCCTCCTCTAGGAGGGACCTCCTTTGAATTTCCACGCGGTTAAGCGCAGCCATTGAGGGTCTGGATGAAACAGGGGGCCCTGATGGAGCAGCTCTGGGATGGTCGGGAGTTCCCAAGGTGTCTGAACCGATAACTCCCGTAGACTGGGAAACCAAGGTCTCCTCAGCCATAGAGGAGCAATGAGGATAACCATTGCCCCTTTCTTCCTGATCTTCCGTATCACCCTTGGAAGGATAGGAATGGGAGGGAACGCAAATAGGAGTTCTTTCGGCCACGGAGACATGAGGGCGTCCATGTCCTCCGCCCCCGGGTGGAAGTAGCGTGTGAGGAACCTGGGTAGAAGGTGGTTGCTCGCCGAAGCGAAGAGATCTCCCTTGGGTTGGCCGAACTTCTCCAGGATCTGTTTGAAGACCGACTCGTTGAGGGACCATTCACCCTCGTCCAGCACCTGCCGACTCAACCAGTCGGCTTGTGGGTTGAGAATCCCGCTGACGTGTTCTGTGGAGAGTGATAGCAGATTTGATTCGGTCCAGAGTAGAATAGTCTCCGCTTCCTGGTGGAGTCTGGATAACCTCGACCCCCCCTGCTTGTTGAGATAGGCTTTGGCTGATATGTTGTCTGTTCGGACCAAAGTGTGTTTGTGTCGAAGGAGGTGTTTGAAGTGTTGTAGTGCTAGACGGATAGCTCTTAATTCTAGCAGGTTTATGTGCAGTTTCCTTTCCCTCATGGACCAAAGTCCCTGGGCTATGAGGTTCTGACAAGTGGCCCCCCACCCTTCTAGGCTGGCATCTGTATACACTTGTACCTGATCTTCTATGACAAAGTGCATCCCCTGGTTGAGGTTGCTGCTCTTGCACCACCAGAGGAAGGAGCGGCATTGTCCTGTCCCTGCTTTGTGTGATTAAGTCCTGATATGGCTGCAATAGCCTCTGAAGTGGCCTCGAGTGGTACCTGGCCCATGGCACTGAGCTGAGACAGGCTATCATTTTCCCTAGTAGTTTGGCTAGGGTCATGATTCTGCGCTGATTGGAACTGATGGTGGATTGCACCATGGTCCGGATTTTGGCGACTTTGTCCTGGGGAAGAATCACTAGATTTCTGTGGGTGTCTAAGATCACTCCCAGATGTTCCAATCTTTGTGACGGGATTAGATGGCTCTTCTCCATGTTCACGAGAAAGCCGTGAGTGGTGAGAATGTGGATCACTCTGGAAGTGTGAACTAACGCTTCCTCTCTGGATCTTGAGCAGATAAGAACGTCATCCAGATAAGGAAATATCGTTATTCCCTCCTGACGCAGCAATGCCACCAGCGTCACCAATATTTTGGTGAAGACGTGGGGAGCGGATGCCAATCCGAAGGGGAGTGCCCTGAACTGATAGTGTTTCTTGTCGTAGCAGAACCTGAGAAACCTCTGGTGTGCCTGGTGTATGGGGACATGGAAGTATGCTTCCTTCAGATCCAAGGAAGTCAGAAATTGGTCTAATTGGAAGGCCTCTAGAATGGAACGGAGTGTTTCCATGCGGAATTTCCTGTATCGGACGCTCCTGTTTAGGTGCTTCAGGTGTAAGATAGCTCTCCAGTCCCCATTTTTCTTGGGGACTGTAAAGAAAATGGAATATACCCCGTTGTCCTGTTCGGATTGAGGGACTGGCTCTATGGCTTGTATTTGCTGTAGATGTAGTATGGTTCTAGTGTCCTCTGGTGTTTTTCTTTCTGTAATGATCTTGGGGAATTTACAAATTTATCCCCGGGAATTCTGGTGAATTCTATGAGATATCCCGAGTGTATGACTTGAGAAACCCAGGCGTCCATGTAGGACCTGTCCCACATTGAGTGGAACTGTAGGAACCTGCCCCTTATCTCTGGAGTCCTGACGTCTGTTTTGGGGTCTTGGAGAACTTGTCCCCTCTGTTGTTTGAGAACTGCTGTTGTCCCTGGGGGGTACAAAAAAATCTGTTGCCCCCTCTACAAAGGAGCCCCTGTTGTTATTACTCCAGGTGCCCCACCGATGGTCTGGCTTAAAAGGTGCGAGAGTGTGGGAAGATCTGAAATTGGGAAAGGAAGACGAGGATCTCCCATCCTTTTTGTAGGATCTAGGAAGAACCTTCTTTTTATCTTTGTTCTCGACTAGAATCTTTTCTAGTCTTTCCCCAAAAAGTTTTCCCCCGGTATAAGGGTATGACATTGTCAGGGACTTAGTTTTGATTTCATTCTGCCAGGGGTGGATCCAAAGTGCCCTTCTGATGGCAATGTTGGAGGTGGCGGCCCTGGCCGCGAAAGACATACCATCCAGGAAGGCGTCTGCCATGAAGGCAGAGGCCTTGAGGAGTCTGTTAAGCCCCTCTGAGAGCTTGCGGTTGTCCCCAGTGTATAACTGTATGATTTTCCTGAGCCACACTATAGAGGCTCTGGCCATGATTGAAGTCGCTGAGGAGGCTTGGATAGCCAGGGTAGAAGCCTCATGGACTTTTTTAGATAAGATTTCGGCTTTCCTGTCTATCGGATCCCTGATTGTCCCCATTCCATCCTCAGAGGGTAGGTCTGGGGAGTGAACTGCTGCAATGGGAGCATCTATGAGGGGGAGTTGGAAAAGTGACATTGCCTGTGGAACCATGGTATAGAGCTTTTTGTGCTGGAAGGGAACTGCCTATTGGCAAGGGGCTTATCCAGCTCAGCTTGGACCTGGGTCTGGTTTGGTACTGGGAAAAAATTCCTTTGTCCCCTTCTTTCTGGTTTTGGGATCAGCTACAGTGTCTGGGTCCTCATTGAGGTCCAGAGCTATCAAGGCCTTATTTAATAAGCCTTGGAAGTCCTCTGCCAAGAAGAGGCGAGGATGTTGTTCCTCCAGCAGGACTGGGGTGTCCTCGGAGTCAAACTCCCCTTCCTCTCTGCTCTCTCTATCAGAAGCTAATGATGAGCAGTCTTCTATAGTTTGAAGGGGTTGAGTGGGAGGCTGAGCTTTCAGTGCCGCCTTTGTGCGCCAGTGTGAACTGGAACGTCCCTCCTGGTCCCCCCTGTCCCTGTTGCGGCGGGGGGGGGGGTTAGGATGGGAGCGGGATGAATCATTACCCTTTATGATAGGAGCGATGGAGTCCCTAAAGGCATTCATCATCTGCGCCTGTTTGTCCAACACCCCATTAAATAAATCCAACACTTCCCTTCGTGTGACAGGAGCCTCAGGCTCAGACATAAATACATTACTCCCCTGTTGAGGAACGGTTGTAGTCGAGGTGCCTTCTTTAAGTGGGCTCCTCGTGGTCAGGACCGCGTTGGGCGCCGATTCGCGCCATTTTGAGGCGGCTCTTCAGAGCGCGCCTTTTTAGATGTGGTCGGCCCCTCCGTGCTGCGTACCGCGGAACCGCAATTACGGCCGCTGGTATGCTCCCTACGACAACGCCCTATCGAGGCAACGAGGGCTGCGTCGTGGTCTTCCTCGGACCAAAGGTCCGAGTCAGAATTTCTCCTGCCGTCCGCCATCTTGCCCAGCGGGGCGAAGTGGGGGCGGAGAGGGAAGGCAAGGCAGGGAGGTTGAGGGGGGGGGGAAGACAAGGTGCGTCTGCAGCCGAAATCGGCAAGCGGGAACGGAGGGAGAGAAGGTCTAACAAGACAGGGAATAGAGGTTAACACAAACGGAAACACACAGGGAAATTTTCTCTCAAAAGTCAGAGTTCTAAGACGAAGCTGCCACCCTAACCAAGGCAGGATGGAAACTGGGTTTCCCGCCCAGGGAGACAGGAAGCTTAAGAATTTTCAGTCCTGCCTCCCCAGGCACGTGATGGTAATACCCGCGATTGACAAGATGCCCTTCCATCCAGAACCGAGAAACAAGGGTGTTGCTAGTACCTGAAGAAGATCTGAAGCTTAGATCCAACCAATTCACCAAAAAAACTACAAGTGTAGCAGAAACAAACTAAAAAAACCTTACAATGTAGTATTGTGATTAACGACAACTTTTACGTTTATTTCATTTTTATCTCATCCTTCCTCTCAGGATCTCAGAATGGTATATACATCTCCCCTTTACTCCAGTATCTTTCATCATAAAATTTTATATGACACAGCTTGATGGATAACGATTCACTGGTATGTTGTTCTAAAACAAACATTTATTTGTGAACATTTTGAAGGTTTATACAATTTGCAGCTACATGGAATTATACATTGGTCTACTGATTGCTTAAAATGGGGGAGGGGACAAAGAAAACAGGAAGTCATAGCATTTGTAGTATCAATAAGTGATGACAAAATGAATCTTCTCAAATTGTTCAGACCATGATTAACCCCCAGATTCACACTGGCAACATTTTTATATAGGTTGTTTGCCTTGCTTTACTCTGCGAACAGTACATAGTAAGAAAGTAGTATACATTTATTCCAACTAATAGCTTAAAAGCCAAACAATATTATCACTACAAAAAGGACTTTTGTCTAAAGGCTATCTTTATGAAAGGATATTCTAAATAGTTTTGCTGGTAATGCCTTCATTTCATTTGCTACAAGGTTAGCATATTTAGAACCATGAAAACGGGATCAGTCTCCATGATTCTGCTGTTCCTCAGCACACTGTAACCAATGCTTCAAACATCAAGAAGGTGGTTGCAGTATGGTGAAAGACTGAGGCAAGGATCCAAACATGTGGTACACAAAGTCATGTACTCTAAGGCTTTACAATCCTCTCCATGGATGTACACAAGCCTCTTTGGATCCAGGCCTCAACCTGGTACGATGGAATTCTTTAGCCACTATGGTAGAGACCCACTACATCTGGATTTTAAAAAGTTGGTCCCCAGAAAAATCCTAAACCCAAAGACAGAAGATGTGTATGTATTTGTGTGTGTACACACACGCCAACCCAAAACAATGTGCAATATAATAAAAAAGCATTATATGGCTTTGGTATTTTACAGTTGGATTGTGTCTTCTCCTTGGGAGAAGAAACAAAATTTCAAGACCTAATTAGTTGTTTCATGCAGAGATGTGCAACAAAACTCAAACAGGTTTTTACCCTTTCCCCCCAAAACAAATTAAGAGAAGAGCTGCTTCAGGAAAGGGCAAGTCAGAACACAGAATTATCAGTGGGGGATGCTTAAGCTTTTTGCTGCTGCTGCTTCCCCACTCCTTCACTACCCCAGCAACATTTCTTCCAAATGGGAGTTTACTCCTCCCAATAATGCATCTAGAATCCTGGTGGGGTGGGTGAAGGCAATCTGAATGTCAATGTAGCAAGTGGTGGAGGAGTTAAAAAAACTTATCCCAGTGTACTCCAGCTCTGACTCACCCTTGTGTGAAATTATTTTTCTGTTAAAAAAGAAAACATACCACCATGGTTCCACTATACACATTTGCACGTTACGTTAGAATACACCATCACTATTTGTGCATGGGAGCAGATTATTAACAATTCTAACTAACCGCTTACTTTTTTTACCAAAGGCAAGAGGACTTTCCCCCAATGAAAGTAACCATTGATTTTCTTGCCTTTCTTCCTCCAACATCTACTAATACCTTTATTTCTCTTTTGTCTAACATCACCACTGACAAAACACCAGTTCTTCTCTCTCATCAACAGCTTTCTACGTCAGCACTGCTGGAGAAGCTAGCTCAGTTCCTCACGAGTCTGAGTTTGACAGCAGCCTATCTGGAGGAAGAGAGAAGGTCTAGCCTCCTGAAATCTAGTAAAATGGATGCTCTATTTACCTTCGTTGTGGACAGGAAAAACATCACTGTTCTGATTCACCACAACTCTGAAAGACATAGCTCACAACAATAAAAAGACCAGGGACAAAATTTGGTTTTCAGATGTTGCAGACAACCAGGATCTGGGAAGGCTGATAAACAGTTAGGATCTGACTGCCCATGAAGAACATGCCCTTGATGAACTTTAGCTGGGGATGCATGAACCAGATTGTGTGAAATGTTAAATGCTATTCCCCATAAAGGAAACAGTAAACAAAAACAAGGGGTGCTTTCTTTCTTAATAGACAGCAAGGGAATTACCTGCCAAAGTATTTTTTTTTTAATCTGCCATTTCCCAGTAGCCAAGTAAAAAAAAAAAAAATCCCGTTAGAGGTGTCCCTTCAGGTACCGAACACCATTCCCAGAAATGCTCACTAGCTATGTTAACCCTCAATAAGCCTGAAAAGCCCTGTTTCTAAATGCATCTCTTCAGGCTGTAAGAAGAAACCGAAGGCATTACCAAATCATACAGCTTGCCTATCACACAAAAGGAAGGGAGAAGGGTGGATTTTTCAACCTGCCAAATATAAATTGGCAGTACTAATTGGGATAAGTGATTTTTTATTGTTAATACAGAACCAGAGGCGAGTGCTAATTCATCCTCTAGAACAGCAGCTTTCAAACTGCATCCCTAGCTTAATAGGGGTTCTTCGATGAGAAAAACTGGCAGCAATGGATAAGCTACCCTGAAAGGCAGCTTGCCTGCCATCAGCAATCTGATTTACAATGCGTGGGCAAGGTTGCACCAAGGTTACATGGAATTAGGCCCAAACAGACCGTCCCTGTTGAATGTAGGCCCTGAAACATGCCCCAGAATCCTGTATAATGCACCGAAATTCCATGGCAGACGAACAGATAGAAAATCAGAAATGTATTGTTCTAGAATCAAATTGTGTGATGATTTATTCACACCTTTGAAAAGTTACGTTTTTTTCAACAGTTAAAAAAATCAAGCTGCAGCACCTTTCAACAGTTTTCTCTAGTACGTTTTGTACTAATTTTGTGATGCTTTGTACTTTTATAAACAAATATTCTATTTCTGGAATTATGTATACATTTCTGCTGCTGAGAGCACCCCACAAAAGCCAATTATTCACCTGCGCAGTCAACTGCAGACCCTTGATTACATTTTAAAAACAAAATAAATCACTAACAATGCTACTACCATATGTGATATACATATAAATAAAAAGAATCTCTCATAATTGTAAACATAGCTCAAATGGCAGTTCACACAACATCACTACCAAAAATATTAATGGATATTAAGTATATATCAACTTTCCAGGTCTTATCCAGTGGATTCCTTAAGCATAAACAATAATGATCTTCAAACACATCTACATAACCATTTTTGCTGCTGAATTTTTTTTGCTTCAAAAGTGCAGTTGGAATGGCTGTGCAAACACACCTTAGCACATTTTCCACCCAATCATCCATTTATTTAGAATTTATTGCTGCCACAAGCACTACAATGTATTTAAACCATCACAATATAGATCTAATATGGTTAATTCATTTTAACAAAAGAAGTGTTTTTACACTGGTCAAACCATATCAAAAGAATAAACTAAATCACTGTAATTCAAGTTACACAATTTTCTTTTTGGTGGGGCAAACCTTAATCATGAAAACATTCCCGTCCTTCCTGTCCCAACACAATCTAAAGATCACTGAATAAACAAGCAATTCACATAAAAACCTTTACAACTAGAGAACCATGGCAGATGAAAAAGATGTAAGAGTTGCTCTCAGACAAGCACAGCAGTATTTTGAAGTCTGATAACCCTTTGGGTGTTGCAAATATTGCAAAGGCCTATATTACTAGCAAATATGGTACATATGTAATCTGACACCTCAGTCCTGAACAAAATGGTCATAGCCCACAATACTCATGCACAAGAGCTTCCCATCCTCTTTGAGAATGGAGCCAGACTACACTCACACTATACTTACACAGGTACCAACCATGCCGAATGGCTCCATTTTCAGAGACCTCATGAGTGAGGGAAGATGGCAACATGCAAAACCAGTGGGACAGCTATTGTGTTTAATATTGGAGTACATCATAAGGTTTGTTGCTTAATTTAAGTAAATTTGTATGTATCTTGTTTCCAATTTACATTCTAGTAAACAGAGAAGCAAAAAAACCGCTCAAGTAAAATGGCATGCTTCAAGCTTTGTTTACAAAAACTGCTGGTCATTCAAAAGGATCTTTTTTTTTAGCTAAAAAAACCCCACACAATTTTCCTACATTTGGTCCAAAATTGAAGACAATAAAAATTTAATGGGCCCTTTCCATTATATTTACAATTTCTGTGTTAGTGGGATTCAAACAACATGGCTTTTGGCAATAAGAACTGGAGTACTTCTACCTATGAAAGGATAATTAGATTAACTTCGTTCTGGAATTTGGGTTTTTTGTTCGGTTCAGTTTGAATCTACATACCTTTAATAACAGGCCATTTGCAAGTTTAAACCACTTTTCAAATAATTAACACAAGTTGTTTAAAAAGGCATATTTTACAGTCATTACAAAAATGGACTATTGTAGCAGCTCTTAAAGCAAGATTCAAGCATGTTTGGAAAAGGTTCAAGTACAGAACTAGCCTTCTTTATCAAAGATGCTCAAAACTTCAGCAAAAACCTGCAAGAGAAAGGACATTATGAAAAACATTTGACATTACGCCAATAAGTATACACAATATAAACTGTAGACTGTGTTCACAGATGTAAAGTTAAAGCAGACATCCAACTGCTACTCTCATCAGACCTAATTCAGGGTACAAGTCTTCTACCATGTGGAGCAACAGAACCAATTTGGAAGTTCCCCCAATGAATTTAATTGGGAGCATAAGTTATTTGTGGACAGTACTGACTTGTTGGCACTCATTATATCAGCAAGACCTTCCATCCCCAATTTTTAGAGCAATTTTGCACTTTCAAAAATGTTTAAGTTCCTTCTTTATTAATAAGATGAATATCTATCCATATCTATAGACAGAAAGATATGAATATGTAGAAGCGGCACTTAAAAAAAACTTAAGGCACATAGCCCACCTGCAGCATATGAAGGGAGGGCAAGATTGACCACTGAATTAGTGCTCCACTTTGTGGAATGTACATCTGTCACTCAAGCCAGCTAGGTTCACACCACCGCTAAGGAACCTGCTGAGAATTCTTTTTATATGACTATATTCATCCTATATACTGTCTCTTCAGTATTACTCTGCTGGTAATAGCTATATGAGAATATGACTGCCACCTGCAATACAAAGCATGTGAAATCAGCTTTATGGGTAGAAGTAATCTCAGTGTTATTTATCTTATCCAGCTGTTTTTCTATTTTCTGTATTTAGTATTATTTTGGTATTTATGGTTGGGTTTTGTTTTTTCTGTATCTTTTTGTATCAAGTATTATTATATTATAAAAAGATTGCAAGAATAAGCATCAGCTCAAATTTTATAAAAAGAGAACACTAGAATCCAAGGACCCAAGAGAGTTCTCAAGTCTTGCTATCAGGTTCATAGCCAAATTCCTACCTTGAGCTGACGTTACAGGGGTACAAGCGGAGTTTCTGCCACATCAACAACAATGACATCCTCTGTTAGACATTGCCATCTGGGTTTCCCACTCCAACCCTCTTCCTGTCCACTCCAACCCTCCTCCTGTACACCCCTGGCCTGAAAATTTGTCCCCATGTTTTACATCAACATTAGCCAACACATTAATGCAAAAGGCAAAGTTGGCTCCTAGCCCCCACCCCCGTAACTGCATTATGAGTCTCAAGTATAACCCTCTACTCTTACGTAGCAGACATTATGACTTAGTAGGCTATGCTGTTCTGAAACGAAGGTCTGCAAACAGACAAACTGAACATCAAGATCATTATTCTGTTTTAATACTGAATACAAAATTAACTGGATGTGTCGTCCCTCGCCCGCTCCGGCCATTTCCAGATACATGCAGAACATTTTCCAAAGTGTCTCTCTCCTTCCTGTTTACAGGTAATATAAGTCTGGGGGTGGCCAGAGATGGAAGCAAAAGAGCTCTTGACGTTTTGCCCAAGGCTCGCAGCCTGGGGTCCAGGAAGCAACCAGCCCAGCAAATGAGGACTTGCCCAGGATGCGTGTGGTTTGTTGGTTGTCTTACTTGTTTGACTATATTACGGCTGCAATCATGAGGGAGGGGGGCAAAGCCCCTTAGGAATTGGCGTGATCCTGTGCCGGCGTCCATGCCACTTTACCATGGTGCAAAGTGGCACAGACGCTGGCACCGGGGAGCCACAGAGCTGCGCCAAGCTTCACCAACCTCTGCCGCCAGTGCTCCCACGCCAGCAGGAAAAGTCTGGAAGGGAAAGCCTGTGCTGGCATGGAGGGGCCTTCCCAAGGGGCATAGTTATCGGGAACACCCCTTTTCACTGCAACATTGCTACACCAGCAAAATAGCTGGTGTAGCCTTGCTAAACGAACTGGGTGGTTTTCGGGGATTTTCTATTTTCTTTTTAAAATTTATTTCTTTTGCAGCTGGGAAGCCACTGAGGGGGTGGCACAGCTGTGCAACTCCTGGCCGCCGCGTATCCACCCCCCCCCCAATATGAATGAACTGTCCCTTGCTTAATTTGGAAATTTCTGCAATCCTCTTTGTGGCGAAAAGCAGGATAGAAATGCCTAAATAAAATGTCAAATTGAAAAGCTTAATAAAGTGTTGGCCAGTTGTGCCTGCAACCCCTGCCCCCCAAGCAAAATTGTATGGCTTTTAAGAACATTCAAAACTACACCTTCCACCTTTGAAACTTACTTCATCAACTGATTTGGAGGCATCCACTTTCCTGACTTTGCCCATTTTCTCATATAAGTCTATTATGGGCCTTGTAGACTCTAGATATGTGTGAATTCTAAGGGAGTGAAGAAAAAAACACAAAGTTACATGACTTCAAAGTATCAGAAAATACAATGAAAACATTTTGTTCGTAAACGGTACCTCTTCTCCAAACTCTCTCTGTTGTCATCACTTCTGCCACTGCTCTTCCCTCTTTCAAGGCAGCGATTAATACAGATCTTCAAAAAAAAGAGAAAAAGCTTACCAAAACATGAACACAAAAGCAGTAGACAAAACATCTTTTTTTTTTACTCTGCAGAGATAAAAACGTTACATACAAAAGTTGTGCTCTCTACATGCGGAGGGATTACTTAATAGGCTACTCAAGTACACAGCATATGAACTGTGGTATCCAATTAGTCATCTGCCAAGGAAAAAATATTTTTGAAAAGCTGAAATAAAAGCTGTTTAAATTCTTAAATTTCAAAATCAAAACGATATGAAAAACAGAGATGAACCAGGAAACATTTCCAAAATGGATTTAACATACTGTGGTAAATGTGCTAGCATTCTAGTGATCCATTCAAAGTATTTGTTATTTTCATGGCATAATAAGTGATCAACGTAGGAGCATCTATATGCTAACAGTGACGTGCGGCCCTCATCTGCGGATACCTAAATCTGTGGATTGGGGCCACACAGACACTAAACAGACTTTCCTGCAAACTTGAGGGAAAATCTGAACTGTTTAAATTTTCCTCACATTAAAATAAACAAATTGTAAAAGTTTAAAAAGCATTGTCTGTGCATGCACAGACAGTGCACCTACTTTGCTCCTGCAGTGGTGATTGAAAGCTGCAGCAGAACCCTGGAGTCCGGCCATGGCAGATGCCAAGAGCCACTCCTAGGTGAGTAGTTGAGCCTGGGCTCATGTCAACTCAGCAACAGGGGGGTGGGAGGAATGGGATTTCCCCCCTGCAAGTTTTGTACCCCCCTTTTAATCTATTTTCTATATTAAGACCAAACTGCATATTAAAAAGGTAGAATTTAACAAGAACTATCAATTCCCCAAACAGCTTATTTATTTTTAATTAAAAGGATGAAAGAATCTCACATGACCGAGTTGGGAAGAGGAGAAAAAAGTTACATAAAAGTTGCTTGCCTTTTTCTGCTATGAGCATTCATTTTGCCTGAACTCCTTTGTAGTACTTAAGGTCACAGTGACTTCCTTAAAGAGCTAGCTCATTCAATAACAGACACCAAGATTCTACACTTCTACTTCTGTTCTGGCTACCAGCATATTTCTCTCCTACTGAACAACTCTTCCTTAATTTGGTGTCTGGACAAAGTTCTCTTAATTTCAGGGTTTAACTGCACATGATGCAGTAGAGGTGCTATCAAGATCTCACTTTTTATAAGCCTAGCAGCAGGGTGGAAGGGGGGGCACATGACTCCAGCTGGGGCCGTGGCATGAGGGAGGGAGGTTTGCAATTGCTTCCTTCCTCATGCTCTACTTTCTTCAATTTAAACTGATTTCCCCAGGTGCTGCTATTTGTTCCCTGGGAAAAAGCAGGTAAGCAGGTATAACATGGGATGGGAAAGGATTAAGCCACTCTTCCTTCTGTCGCCCCAACTCATCCTCCCCATGTTTTTATCTTTTCAAAAACAGCAGATGACATGCAGTATTCAATTAGTCTGATTATTACATAATCTCAGCCCACAGTGACAGAAGTCGATGAGTCCATTCACATTTTACATGGGAAAGTTGAAAGTGCACCAATACTTTACCTCATTATTGCAGTCAAAAAAAAGAACAAAAGATACATCTGCTTTTCCATCCATTGTTTTGTTCCAGCCCTGAAGGTTATCTTCATTCCTGGGAAATCCATCAATTAAGAATTTATTCTTCTGTGCATTTCCTGCCATGGTTTCATCCATAACCTGATGGGTTATAAAGTTCAAACAAAAACATTATCGCTTACTGACAATATGGGGAATCATTGTACCAATCCCCAAGACGCTGTCAAGTATTCGAATCTTTTCACTTGATCTGTCATATTTGCATAGAACACATAGTTTTTTCCACTGCCGTAAAGATTGTTTGATGAAATCTTAGCAGCATGGGGCGGGGCAATACCAAATTAAACAAAATAATATTTTACTGGAGGAGTAACCCCAGTGGATTTTAAGACTGAACAGCCTGGTACCAAAAGGCTTAAAAGAAATACTTGATAGAGTTTACTCAAGCTAAATATTTTGTAGTACTATATGCATTATCTTCCAATATGAAAAGGCCCTTATACAGCCTGGTGCCCCAGACTGTGACAATCCTAAAGAGGAATAATATTACCTTATGATCATCATCAAGTTTTACAGTAGTGATTCATCTATATGACATAATCTTATTAGTTACTAACAAAAGAAATGCAAAAATTCATCAAGTTTGTTTCAGTTTATCATGGAAAACTGGATATTCAACCTTACCCTTTTTAGCAAACTGATTGTTATTTCAACAGGTACAATTTTCCCATCTTTAATATAACTTTCAATGAGCTCTCCATACTGAGACCCTGGTCTCTTCCTCTCATCCCGAAGGAGGTCACCTGCAGAAAGGTGGGTGTAACCATATTTCTGGGAGGGGGGAACAAACAATAAAACAGCTATTTAATTTACATTCACCCTTTTAGTTTACCATCAATAAAAGCTCATTGATGGTATGCCATCAGTAAAACCCAGCATGTAAACTACATACAACTCAGACAGCATTTTCTTTTTAGACTCACATCTGGCTTGATGATCATGTCTTTACAGCTTTCCTTGGAAATTAGCAGAATCTCTTCAACTAGGGTCTACTATCAGTGGGCACAAATCAGCAGCTGAATTAGTTAGCCACCCATTTCCAGGCCTAATTCAAGGTGTTAATTTTCTCCTATAATCACCGCAAGTATCACAGTAAGCATCTTTGAATATGTGGAACCATGAACCCTTCCTCCATGTTTCAAGATCTGCCAGTGAGGCCTTCTTTAGCAACTTTACTTGATGCAAGATTGGAAAGACTAGGAACAGGTTTTTTTTTTTGTTGTCGCTTCAGTATTATGAAGTACTGTCTACCAGGAAAAGAATCTCTTCCATCAGTCCACTCTGATGTTTTTTATTATTATTTATTTTAAAATTTACATTCTACTTTTCTGACCCACACTCAAAGCAGTCTCCAGATATACAGATAAAACAATAATAATTAAAACATTAAATCAGTATACTTACTCTGTGGCTCATGGACAGCCAATTCACAATTATTCAAAAGAGCCACATTTATGTTCATCCCTGACCTGGATAGCCCTGATCTCATCAGGTCAACCCTAGCAAGTACTTGGATGGGAGACCTCCAAGGAACACCAGGGTTGTGACGTGAAGGCAGGCAATGGCAAACCCCCCACCTTTGAATGTCTCTTGCCCTGAACCCCCCCCACCAGGGGTTGCCATAAGTCAGATGTGACTTGACAACAACAACAAAATGGCATGAGGCCTGTACTTCAAGGAGGATTTCAGCTTAACTGTTCCTCTGGCAGTGGCTATATCAAAGTAAGAACCACTTGCCAACAACAAGCCCCACTAGGGGTAAGAGCCTTGCCCACTTCCCTGAAAATGGAGAACCTGAATTATGGAACAGCACTCTGAAGAACCACAGGTGGGATATCAAAGAGCTCCCACCCTGTTATCTTTAGTTCTGTGCTGTTCCTAGCTGATTCACAAAAACAGAATTGATGCGGTTTCTTGGTTGGGAGCCAGGAGAGTTGCCTAAATTTGTAACTGCAACATAGTAAAGTCATGTAAACCCCTACTAACATAACAGTGTAATCCTAATAACACTTTCCTTGGAGTAAGCTCCAGACTTTACGAGGATTCTGATTATACCAGCTCAGGATGTGAGTGTAGGCCACTAATGGAAACACACACTTCAGAGGGTCAGAATAACATCTCACCTCCGTTTTCTAATCCACACTATATCTCCATCCAAAATCCCCCCTGCAAAGATGCATACTCAACAACATACTGCCAGCCTAAATCATACGGCTTTCTTCAGGGTAATGACGACCTTTTCTCAGCATGTATTCTCATGCCTATGTAAAATAACGTCCTTGACGGGATCAACTCGCAAACATGAAGCAAGAGACTCTAGCAGGCCAGCATGGTGTGCTCAGCAACATGCAAAGTGCCAGAAGCCTCTACCTGAACCCACATGCAAGCTCCACGCCCACCCAATTCAAATACCATTTTGCTTTTTTTATTCTGATTTGAATCCTTACACAGGACTACTTAAAGGAATATCTGGGCTTCGAACCGTACACAACTTGAAGCGGCACAGCCACGCTAACTCCACCAACATCAAGTCAATTTAATCGGTCTAACAGACCTCAGAAGCTAAGTAGGGTCAGCCCTGGTAAGTATTTGGATGGGAGACCGCCGAGGAAGACCAGGGTTGCTGTGCAGAGGAAGGCGCTGGCAAACCGCCTCTGTTAGACCCTTGCCCTGAAAACCCCAAAAGGGGTCGCCATAAGTCGGCTGCGACTTGACGGCACTTTACACACACAACAACAACGGTCCAGACGAGCAAACTACAACTCCCATCGCTCTCTTGAGCGCCAGCTGAGGAACTTTCAAATGTTCTTATGGGCGCACGGCTCGCTCCAAGCTGTAGTCCCCGGGGGAGGGGGAGGGGGAGGGGACGCCTTTCCCAGCCCTTACCGCCACAATGCGAGCACACTGGGTCCCCTTGCCGGCGCCGGGCCCGCCGAGGACGAACACAACCACCGGCTTCATGAGGCACGACGGGCTTCGAAGAGCAAAGGGAGAAGAGGCGGCAAGAGACGCCAGGCGAACAGCCGGTGGTCGAAACCGGATCGCGGTGGCCGAGGAGAGGCAGCGACCGAGCATGCGCCGAGGCGGAAGAGACGGGGCTCGGCCGAAGCCTGTCGCCGGGGCCGCCTCGCTCCTCCGGCTGAGGTGGCGGCTGAGGCGTCGGCAGGAAGAGAAAGCGCTTCCGGGTTCCCGCCAGCCCGGCCCCTCTTCCCGACTGGGGAAGGGAGAGAGGAGGCGGGGCCAAAGAGGGGTGGGCGGAGCTCGGCCGCGCAGGACTCGGAGAGCCACCGTGAGTCGGGGAGGGGGAGGATGGTTCAGCTGTACGGAAGTGTGGCATAACAGGGTGGAGGGCCTCTTGCATTAAGGGTTGTGCCTACAGAATTCAGGAAGAGAACTGTCAGGTACAACTTCACATCTCCTTGTAATTACATTAGTTTTAATGCATGCACACTGATGAAAAGTTGTGGAAAACTCGAAAGCCCGCGGGCTGTTCTGTGTCATTTTGGTTGGTCCTAATGCTCAAGATACCGCATTACTGTTATTTTGGGATGTGGTTTTTGACTAAGGCAGCTATCTGCAACCTCTGCATACTGGTGATGACTATTCTTGTTTAAATTCAGAAATCATATCATATGTAAACGAAACCCTGGAAAGACAGAAGTAATGCTGGTTGGGAAGGCGGAGGTATCCAAGAACATTATGCTCCCTACTGTCCATGGAGTTCAGCTCACTACCATGACTCATTTAAGAGCCTTGTGGTTATATTGAACCCAACATTATTGCTGGAGAAGCAAGTTAATGCAGTTGCAAAAAAAAAAAAAAAAAAAAAAAGGTTTTTTCTAACTCAGCCTACATTGAAAAATGGCCCCTTACCTTGAGAAGGCTGATCTGGACATCTGGATCCATGCCACAGTGACATCGAGACTAGGCTATTGTAATGCACTGAACATGGACCTCCCCTCAAAGTCAATTTGGAAACTCCAGTTGGTGCAGAATGCTGCAGCTCAGCTATTATCGGGAGCTAGATGGAGCATGCATATTGTTCCCATCCTGCAGTCCCTCCACTGGCTGCCAATCAGTTACTGGGCACAATTTAAGGTATTGGCCATCACATACAAAGCCCTGTATATCTGCAAGGCTGTCTCTCCTGTGCTCTGCCACGACAGCTTTCCTTATCCAAGCAGGGTCTTTTGCAGGTGGTCAACCTGCAAACGAGCAAAATCAACAACTGCCTGTACATGTGCCTTCTTCATTACGGCCTCCACCTTGACAGCAAGAGTGGTATAGTGGTTGAGAGCGGTGGATTCTAATCTGGAGAACAGGTTTGATTCCCCACTCTGACATATGAAGCCAGCTGGGTGACCTTGGGCTAATCACAGTTCTCTCCAAACTCTCTCAGCTACACTTACCTCACAAGGTGTCTGTTGTGGGGTGAGGAAGGGAAGGAGATTCTAAGCCGCTTTGAGACTCCTTAAAAGGTAGAGAAGATGGGCATATAAAAACCAACTCTTTTTCTTCTTCTTGTGGAATGGCCTGCTTGAGGAGGTCAGGAATGCATTCCCTCTTCTGGCTTTCCTCCAGCTATGCAAAACAATGATTCAAGAGGGCTTTTCTATGTGGCCAATAGTCAGGACTGTACAAAAGGCTTCACAAAGTTATTTGGATAAATTATTAGGGACTGTGATCTGTGTATCGTTTTCTGTGGGATGGATTCTGTTGTGTAATTTTGTATCATTTAATGTGTCATGTTCAACTTATGCAGTGCTTCAGTTCTGTTGTTTAGACTTCTGGTTAGTTCTACAATCCAAATCCTATTTAATTGTTCATTGAATGTCCCATCTTTTTGATTGTATTGAATCACTCTGTGTAATCTGCCTTGAGTGTTAATGAGAAAGGCGGATTATAAACAACATAAATAAATCTAAGCATGAAAGGGATAGCTACTAAAATCTTCCTTCTATGGGTTTCCAAATATTGGACAGTGAACTACTCCAATAGAAACAAAAATGAAACTCTGATCTTCCATGGCTGTTTGTGGACTTAATTGGATATATGAAGTGTATTCCCAGTTGGTAGGTTTCAACTTGCTCTTGCTTTTTCATATAATCAGCAATGACAAATGGTACATTTGAACTTCACATAGGAACATCTCAAGCAACACTGCTTGCATTTCATGGCCTTTTGGCCCTTCCCTGCTCTATACCCATGTTGGGATCTAGGACAGTCGGGAGCCAGCTGGAGTGTGCATTAAGTTGCCAGCCTCCCTGTGTGCTTTGCTGTCTATCTCCCCAGGCACATGTGAAGCTGCCTTACACTGAGTCAGATCATTGATGTATTAAGATCAGTATTGTCTACTGTGACTGGCAGTGGTTCTCCAGGGTCTCATAGTGAGGTCTTTCACATCACCTACTACCTAATCTCATTGGCTGGAGATACCAGGGACTAAACATGGACCCTTCTGCTCAACTTCTGGGAATGCCAGCCTCCAGGTGGGACTTGAGGATTCCCTGGAATTACAGCTCATCTCCATACTACAGAGATCAGTTCCCCTGGAGAAAATGGATGCTTTGGAGAGTGGATTCTTTGGCATTGTACCCCACTGAGGTCCCTGTCCTCCCCAGGCTCCACCCCCAAATCCCAACCAGGATCTGGTAACTGTACCCCCCCCCCATCCCATGCCGGTGGCCAGGAGGGGACCTGGCTACCCTATCTACTGCTGAGCAACAGCTGCTCCCCGTTCTTTCTATCGTACCTGTGTGTATGGTGTTTTCTAAAGGCATATGTATTTTACCTTATCTTCAACAAGCATCAGAGCTATACCATAAAGAACAACACACACACATTGTTTATTTGAAATGTGACCTTGACACCACTCTTACAGCTCTGCATTGGAATGTGGTGCATGGCTAGTAGAATTAGCACAACCTTTTGCAGAGTTAGGTCCATAGGACACACTTATCTGGGAGTGCCACAAAACATTTAGTGGAACTCTATTTCAAATATGCACGGGACTGAGCTGCAAACGCGAATCTGTCTTTAGCAGTATAATACTAACCATGTTTATTCTAGTTGGCATAGTCAGGGTTGCGGCCACAATGTAACTTACCGTCACCGTGGCAACAGAAATTCTACTCCTATCGCTCTACTCCCCTTGGCGTTTGCGCAATAGCTCCTTTACTGCGACCGTTTAAAATAAGCCTTGTTTTTTAAATATCCCTCCCACAACAGCTTCGCGCGCGCGCAGGGGGAGGCATTGTTCACGGGGAACGTCGTGATTGGTTAAGGAAAAACCTCTGGGCGGGTGCGGCCTTAGTGATTGGCTTGACGGAAGGCACGGAAGGAGGACGGTGGGCGGAGGACAATGTTGTAGTGCTTGTGATTGGCTGGCCGGCCTGCTGCCTGGTGGAGTCCTCATTGGTTGATAGTACCGCCGTTGGAGCCGCCAGTATAGGGAGGGGTGGGAATTCAGTTGTGAGTTTTGTAGCTTCCGCAGCCCCTCGACTGGTTCATGGAAACGGGCCTCTGAAGGGAAGGGGGTGAGGTAAGTAGGGGGGGGGGCTTCCCTCACGGGTTTCTGTCCATATGGCTAAACTTTGTTCTTTTGTATCACTCCTGCCGGACGCTGTCCCGGCGCCCTCTCCCCTCGCTCATTACTAGGGTCTTCATCAGTGTTAGCGATTTCCTATTGCAGAGAAGGAGGATTTCTCCTTCCCTCACCTAAAAAAAGTGCAAAGAGATGCGCATTTGCTGAAATATGCAAATTGGTATTCTCGCCTTTCTTTCAGGGCTTGTCTGCCTTTGACAGCTGCATTTGAGGGTGGTATTCAACAGATAGTATTTTTACGATCCTGTAGCTCTCTCCAATACAAAATATTGTAGTAACTACTGCGCTGATTTTGGGTTTAGGAAGGCCAGGTTCAGAGCTGTACTCTGCTATAAATTAAGTTCAGATTTGTCACACTGTATGATAAATGCTTATAATAAATTTTGGCGGACTTTCATTCATAGGGTCGCCATGAGTCGGAAGCGACTTGACAGCACTTAGCACACACAAACACATAATAAATGCTACCATCAGATTTCTTAGCTCACTTTGTCTGGTATGAATTTACTTTATTGGGATTTACAGATTCGAATTACGTGTTGAAAACTTTTTGGATGTGGTTGGTAGGAGAAAGCAGGCCACCTCTTTTATGATGACAAAATTAGAATGTCATTTGAGCCCTCTATCAAAAACTATATGTATATTTGTAGTACAGGTTTATTTATTTACAAGCATAAGGAAATAAGAATTATGGGAAGAATGAAATTGGATTTGGAGAATAGTAATTAGTCTTAATAATTAGTGTTAACTTGAGCAAACACTATTATATGTTTTTGTTGGTAGGTAGGTATAGATTTATTGTATAGTCAAAGACCATTACAATCAAGTAGACAAATACGTTTTTGTTAGTGCAAAACAAATGTATCAATGTATGTACTATGTATCAAATGTACTATGTATAACTCACAGTATGATTTTTGTTGGATTTTGTGTATATCTTTTGGTTTTATTAAGACATTTTTGAGGCAGATCTTGGAGCTAGTCAGAGACATGATTATGATACATACTCCTTTTAATAAAAAAAATGGTATGCGCCATGCTTTAAAAGTACTATTATATCATGTGTTTTTTACACCAGCTAAGCTATGCATCGCACTACTGGAATCCTTGGAAGTACAGTCTTTAATAGCAGTTTTGTTGTTAACCAAATTAGCATATTGAAAGAAAATATTTAGCAAATAACTTTGTTGAAACAATAATTTGTTTCAATTGCTTTGGAACATTCATTTTCAGGATTAGTGGAGGAATTTTTGGTGCTTTTTCTTCCGTGGAAAACTTGCCTTTTTTAAATGTTCAGTGTTTCATAAAATTAATGGAAATGATTAATGCTGTTGCCAGTACAAATTTAGACAAGCTTGGTAGTTTCGAAGTTGTACTTAATATTTTTTGCAGGTCACTATTCCTAAAAGCTCAGTGTTATAAAGTTCATATGTGTTTTGTTGATTTTTAAATGGTTGGGGGGGCACAAATAACTATAATATAAAAATATATAATGATCTGTTATTTCTATCCTAAAGGGGAAAACTTTGCCCTTCTGCTTTGAGGAAACATGGTGTAGTTAAACTGTTAGCTTTCGTCTCTCACAAATAAAAAGGAGTAAACTTGTGATTGTTTTTCTTTCAGAGTTGTTTTGAGGAAAATGGTACCATTCAGTTTTCCTCCATCAAAATATGCACTCTGGAATCCAACACCTATTGGAGAAAGTACTGATGCCCACCTAAGTTGTCATAGGTATGACATGGTAAAATTTAAGACTGCGTTGTTGGTGAAAGTTTTTACTGACATTCCTCCCATGCACTCCGTGTGGATTCTGTGATCACAGGAATACACTTTCTCAGGGTCAAAAACAACTGCTGAGGCGAGAGGAGTGTGGAAAAATCCTCTGTCCCAGTAGACACTTTCTGTGTAGTAAAGTCAAGCAAGTTTATTTTGAGTTATGGTTAGGCTATGAACTAAGAAAGATGTATATGGAGGTGATCAAAGAATTATTTCCTTGTTTTCTTCTTTCTTCAGGAACCCTAAGTTACTTGTGACTGAAAAAACTCTGCGACTTGCCCATCGTCATGCTAAGCAAAGTAGAAGAAAACCTTTCACCTGCTTTCTAGTTGGAACACTTGCAATAGATGAAGGTAAGTGTCTTGTCAGAATGGCCAGCTATTTCGTTTTTCTTTAAATGGGAGAGTCCCAGTCTTGTCTTTTGTAACATTATTACCTTGTTAGTAATACCAAAAGATAGTGAACATATAAAAGTACCTTGTATTGTCAGACCATTGACTGATACAGCCCATAGGTCACCAACCTTTTTTTTTTCTTCAGAGCTACTTCTGAATAATGAAAAATATCATAAGTTACTTCTCCCCCCAGCATGTTACCAAATTTTGTTCTGTCCTTGAAACACAATATGGACCTACAACAGCACAATTAATGAACCTGTTTGGTTAAGGGAAACAGAGAAAATCTTACAAAATAGAAGGCTTTTTAAAAACTCTAGAACAGATCTTTTTGCTTTTTTATTGTTTCCCTTTTTAAAAAAGCAGCTGCATAAGCTCTCTCTTGCAGAGCTCTGTTCCCGTCCAGTATTTTTTTCTTTAACTGGCAGCAGCTTTTCTCAAGGTCTTAGTCAGGAGTCTTTCTTAGCTCTGCCATTTGAGATCCTTTCAGGTAGAGAAAGTAGTTGGTTGGATCTGGAATCTTACACATGTGCTGTAGTACTGAAGTATATTTTCTCCTGATATTCTTTGTGCATGTAGAAGCTCTCATAGAGCATATGCTAATGGTACAATGGAACACACTGTAGAGCTTCCAAAAACCTTGGTGTCCTTAGGGTACAGCATTTCAGCATAAGCACTGAGAACTAGCTTTGTTCTTTATGTAGTCATGTTCTGAAACAGGGAGCTGTTTCTCCAAGGCTTAGAGCAACTAGAGGCCAGCAGCCAAAGGTATAACTGGTGGTTTGAATATGCAAAATTCAGCACAAGCCTCTTTGGCTGCCTCCAACGCTCTAGCTGTATGGTCTGCTAGCTTCCCAGGTTCCTTTGTCAGACCACTCCTGCTTGTCAGAAGCATACGAGGTCTCTTACCTGCTATTACTATTATATTTCTAGAATGATGAGCAGCATGCAGAGATTTAAGTTTCCCCCCTATTTCAGATATTGCTTATTATATCTACTGTATCTTTATACCAGCCTTCATTTACGGAGCTCAAGGTATTATATTTAGTTTCAGGTGGGTAGCAGTTTTAGTCTGTAGTAGAAGAGCAAGATTCGAGTCCAGTAGCACCTTAAAGACCAACAGAATTTCCAAGGTATAAGATTTTGAGAGTCAAGGTTTCCTTGGTCAGACCCCAGTATGTGACAAAGAGAGCTTTGACTCTCAAAAGCTTATTTGTACCCTGGAAATCTTAATAATAATAATAATAACAATTTTATTTGTACCCTGCCCTCAGGGCAGCTTACATCATATAAATACAAAAATATAATATACAAGTTTAAAACCATCTAAAAACACATCTGATAATCTTAAACTGATGGCACCCAGCTACTCCACTTTAGGGAGGATGCTAATTCAAGGTAGCAATGCCCACTATTGATGTTATTCTGTCCGGGGGTGGGGGTGAGAGGATGGAGACAGAAAGACAAAGGGAAAAAGGAAGGGTGGGAAAGGGGAGAGACAGAAGGAAAGGAATATTGGAAAGGACCAAAGAGGGAGAGAAAACGAAGGGAAAGGAGGCCAGCTCTTGATCTATACCGTCACTGCCCTCAACCATAAGCCTGGCAGAACATCTCTGTCTTACAGGCCCTGCAGAATTGAACTAAATCCTGCAGGGCCCGGATCTCATTGGACAAAGAGTTCCACCAGGCTGGGGCCAGGGCCGAAAAAGCCCTGGCTCTGGTTGAGGACAGCCAGGGACCTCCAGAGCATACCACTCTCGGGGGGGGGGGGGGCTATATTGGGAGATGTGGTCCTGCAGATACAAGATCTCAGACCATTTAGGGTTTTGACAGTTAATACCAAAACCTTGAACCTGGTTCGATACTCCAGTGCAGCTGGTGAAGCACAGGCTATATGTGGACTCTAAACGGGTTCCCTGTCAGGACCCACGCCACTGCATTCTGGACCAGTGGGAGTTTCTGGATCAGTCTCAAGGGCAGCCCTTTGTAGAGTGCGTTACAGTAGTCTAGCCTGGAGGTGACCGTTGCATGGATCACTGTGGCTAGATCAGGACAGGTTAGTCTGTAAGGTGCCACTGGACTTGATTCAGGGTATTGTGTGTGATTCTCACTTCTTTCACTTCATGTCACAACAACCTATGCCAAGTAGGTAACTGGCCAAAGGTCACCTACCAAGCTTCTCAGTGCAGTGGTAGTCTGAGTATGCTCCTGCTTCCTAGGTGCTGAGCTATAACGCAGTTACATGTCTGGGCAGTAGCTGTGCTTCTTTCTGCTTGTATTTGCTCATTTTAATCCTTAATACTTTGTTTGCCAAGCATGCAAAAATGAACAGGCCTTTTGCCCAGGGATGGATGGGATCTCTTTGATTCTTTTTCTAAAAATACATCATTGCTTTCTATTATAATTTGGTACAGATTAGATTGACATTAAATCAGGGTATTTCTTAAACCCAAGAAAGTATTTATTTAGGTTTTTTCCCATCTTAAAATTAATAGATTTTCTAAGATGCATAGTAGCTGGTTGCTGTAACAACTCCAGCTTGTTGGTTTTCAATTAAAGAGCCTTTATACAACCTAGGACCAAAATCCTAGTACGAATCGCATGCTCTGTAGAACTCGAAACAAGAGACTTGTGTTTTTGACTTGATACACATGCAGAGATATTAAGAAAATTTATGTACTTTGAAGGACAAGGCTGCTGTCCTGTGTATACTTGGATAGCAGTAATCCTAATGA
This sequence comes from Euleptes europaea, assembly GCF_029931775.1. Classification (NCBI taxonomy): domain Eukaryota; kingdom Metazoa; phylum Chordata; class Lepidosauria; order Squamata; family Sphaerodactylidae; genus Euleptes; species Euleptes europaea. Next base: position 74,757,062 of record NC_079313.1, read on the forward strand.
ATAAATTCAGGTTTACAGAAGTTCTTTGAGGGACTTCCTAGCATCAGGATCCAGTGAGATGCGCATGGCAGTGAATACAGTATATGACTTACTGTGTCATTTAGAACATTTCTCCATGGAAGTCTTTCCCTGTGATTCTTTATATATTGGAAAATACAGGTTCTTTATATATTGGAATGAACAGTGGTGTTCATTCTATAGTTCACAATTACCCTCAACCAAAAGAGCCATATCTACTTCCATCCCTGGCATGAGGCCTACACCTCAAGGAGGCTTGCAGCTTCCGTGTTCCTCTAGCAGTGGCTGTTTCAAGGTGAAAACCACTTGCCTGCCACAAGACCCACTGGGCAAGGGCCTAGCTCGAACTTCTGAAACATGGGACCAGAGCCACATTGAGGAACAGTGCTCAGAAGAGCCACAAATGGCTCCTGAGCCACTGAGTGAATATCACTCCTTTGACTCTTTTGAGATAAGCACAGACATAAACACTTGTTTGAGTGCTTTTCTAATTTATTTTGAGTCTTTTATCAAGCGATGGTGCATGTATGTATTAAATATATAATTTTTTAATAGCACCAGTTTTTATCCACCCTGATTTAGTTTCTGGTGCTGTGTTCATACCTTTCCCCTTTTATATCAGTGCAGCATAGGTAGTCAATTCCTTGAGCGCTGTAGAAAAGCCACTGCACATGTAAGTAGCTGCATCTTAGATGTGGTTCAGATTGCTTCTGAGCAGCCATTAAAGTTAGCAACTCCTTTAAGGTCTGACCCTGCCCTACAACCTGAGATTCTATGATTAAACCCAAGAGGCCACATATTGCCCCAGGAGCTTGTTTCATGGAAGCAAGTTCATCATTCGTTGAGCTGTGTACCTCTTTCAAAAATACAGCCATCCAATCCTTCTGGGCATGGCTTGTTTGAATGCAGGACCTTTCAAACTTAAGAAAAAGCATACCCAGACCAGAAGCCTTACACATTTTGAATTATTGTTTTTACTTGATCGTCATTAAATCATAAGTTAATTATCATAGGATGCTTTCCATGTTGACTTGGATGGTCCTTGGTTTTTTCCTGGTACAGATTGCAAAGGTATTTCTATAACAATAGACCGTTTTGATCCGGGTCGTGAAGTAACTGGTGGCTTGGAGAAAATACCCACTGCGCCTCTTCCTGGAGATTTTTTGATTCCATGTACTGTAAATGCTTGGGGATCTTCCTCAAGTGACATTATAGTACATAATTCTGAAGATTTCAGCTTGGCTTTTAAGGTAAGAACTGTTGATATTGAAGATCTGATTTCTTCCACTGCTATTCATAGTCAATCTCAGTGCAATACAGCAATGGTAGCATTAATGTTCAGTACAATTTAGAAAGGAAAATTAGCTATCTGTCCAGGTCATCTCCTTTTCCCTATTCAGATACTGCAGTTCTTTTTCTTGGGCTATTAAGAGCATCTCTGGACTGTCATATGTTCTTTCTTTGATGCTGTTTTCAGTTGAGGCTTCTTCACTTGCCAAGTGCAGAAGCCTGGCCTAGAAAGAGTTCTACCTAAGCCTTGAACAAATACTAGTAATGCTGTGCCTGTGATTTATCTTGATTACGTTTATATTTATTTATAGATACTTCAACAGAATTTGAATGGCCGTGACTCTCTGGATCCTTCCAAATTGCTGTCCTTAAGAGTTTATGTCTCTTCTGCAGAGAATATGGACAATCTAAATTTTGACTTTCACTGGGCAGCTGTTACGTTGGTTAATACTTTAAAATACACTCCTGTGAATTCTGTTCCAATCATTCCTACAGCACTTGCCAGAAACCTAAATAGCCATATGAGCATTGCGCAAGTTCAGGGGACCTGCAAATGTGGGTAAGTTAAGGGATCACTTTTGGAAATTTCAGTTGCTTACACAAACCTCTGCTTATTTGAGCTAGCAGGAGACTATATCAATGTATGTATTCTAAGGACACTGCCAGAATGGAAGAAATCACATTATACTGAGTAGCTTCTTCCATTCTGGCATTGTCTGTCTCTCTCTTTAAGTTAATCATATGAGAATTTAGTCTTTCCTGGTTTTCTGCATAAATCTCTAGTGAATGGCAGTTCTTAACTATTAATGGAATATTATATCAGAACCGATACCTTCATTGGTTTTGACTTGAATAACTATATGCAGCACTGCATGTGTTCTAGGATTGTTTTTAATATGGCAGCCACGTTTAGAACATTTAAGAGTGATATTCTTGCAGGGCACTTTTTAAAAAAATATTTACTAGATAGAAAATGTTTAAAGGTCTCCTACGTGGTAACTTCTCCAGGCAGTATATGCAAACTTTCCTTGCCATATAGACTGACAGCTGTCCTGTGAATAGTTTCCATGATAATGCTACATGGTGGTTATGAAAACTCTCTTTATGATGGTCAAAACTTAGGGTTATCGGAAATGTTTCCATATGGTAGTAACCATAACAAGAAAATCTGCCTTCAGTTCTGTAGTCTCTGATGGGAATAAAGCTGGTGTGCATACAAGCCAGCTAAATCACTTTGGGTTGATGTGTAAATCATGCATTTGATTGTGCATAAGGTATTTGATTTTATATTGTTCTAGCATCTGTTAACTATGATAAACTTGTAAAAGCGGAATATAAATATTTTAAACATTCTTAATTAAGTACCAGAAACCAGCTTTTCTATTGAATATATCTGGGGAAGAGTGCTATCTAAAGCCTTTATGTTGTGTTCTTGAGAGATGTCCAGTGTTAACGTTCATGTATTTCTGTTCACAAGTAAAATGTTTTATGTAATACCTTTTAAGTACTGTATTTTATTTATTTTGTTTGTTATTTGTAATCTGCCTTTCTCACTGGGACTCAAGGAAGATTAAGTTGAATAAATTAGTACAGTCAACAGTGAGATATCCAAAAGACAAGGTAATAGGCATTTGACTTGTGGAGCTCTGGAAAATCAATCAGAGGTGAAGCACAGTATAAGTATTAACATGACTCATTAAACGAAAGCAAAAATTACATAGGAGCCTACTTAAAGCAACAGACAATACTAACTATACATAGTGGTGTAGTCCACAGGCCCCACCCCAGGCCTTTCTGTGAGCCACATCGTTACAGTGCAGCCCTATTACCTGTGCAAAAAGCCCTCCTGAATTATTCAGCTTTGCATAACTTGTGGAAAGCCAGGAGGTTGGGAGCCTTCCTAACCTCCTCAGGCAGACTATTCCACAAGAAAGGGGGGCATCTTCCAGACTAGGATTAATTGGAAGAAGGCATTTTTTGCAGCTATGTTAATTTGTTTCTCAGCAGCGGTCAGCTGAGTCCCTTTAAAAGTGGGGTTCATACTGTTCTTCAAGACCTCTGCCTTCCCAACCAGCATTAGTTCTGTCTTTCCAGGGTATAGTTTCAGTTTACTCACTCTTAGCCATTTAACCATCATTCCAGTAACTCATCCGACAATTATGTGCAGTCCTTTCATGGTTTGTAAATTGCTTCTGTATGTTTCACGATGCTGGTAGGAGAAATTGGAGGCATTTTATTAATTAATGGGTTTGGAATTGTAATACTTCCTTAAGTATTTAACTTGTAACTCTCCCTGAGGAGGGAAGGCAGCATGGTATAGCCTGATCTCAGAAACTAAGCAGGGTCAGCCCTGGTTAATATTTGAATGGGAGACCCCAACTGAATACTAGGGTTGCTATGCAGAGGAAGGCACTGGCAAACCACCTCTGTTAGTCTCTTGCCATGAAAAAACCCCATAAGGGGTCACCATAAGTCAGCTGCGACTTGACAACATTTTACACGCACAACTCTTCCTGAAAGTCTTATCATTTTGGATGGCAGGACAAGATATAAATATTCTTAATTTTTACAGTTTTATGCCTAAATAACTTAAGAATTAACTGTTGTAGGTCAGCAATATGTACATTCTTGCTTACAGATACCTTACAATGGACCAGACCAGGAAACTACTTCTAATTCTGGAATCTGACCCCAAAGCTTACACGATGCCATTGATTGGCATGTAAGTATTTTTCCTTATATTCTTTCTTGGTTTGAGTTGAGCATTACAAGGAATTAAGATGCAATACATGTTCATGTTTCAATAATCTATCAGTTCTGTTTGAGGAAACATCTGCTATGTCATCAATTCCATCAATCTTATTTTCCTCTCTTTAGTTGGTTGAGTGGAATCACACATATCTACAGTCCACAAGTCTGGGCCCACAGCCTGCGATACTTATACAGTTCCTCAATTCAAGAAAGGTAAATGTTTATTTTAAAAAGTTTCTCAGTAATCAACAGTGGTCACTCTAGAGCTTGTGTGTTATTTATAATTAAAATCCTTGTGAATAAATTTTGGTAAATAAATGGTCTTGATCTAATGCTCAGGAAACGTTGAGCTGTGTCAGCAGTGGCTTTGTCATTCACTTTGGTGTTGGGGACAACTCTGAGTGCCCTGGAGTTGTGCAAATGAAGCTATTCTTGCTGTTGAAGGGAATACACTTGATCAGCAATCATTTTGTGTATGCATTAATGAGTACTTAATGAGTACTTAATGAGACCTCAGGTGTGTGTTTCCACCATGCCTTGTCCCTTCGCAGCAGTTATAAGGAGCTATAGTGTATGAGTACACATGCTGATATTGCTGTTCACTGAAGACTGTGCTTGTACAGTTCTGGAGCAGTCACAAATGGGATAGCTTTTATGCAGTCCCCAGTATCTGAGCTGATTGTGAAGAATAGATCTCTGAATTTGATTTTGTCAAGTGTCTACTGGCTGTTTTTAATTCTGTTGTTTTTATAATTATGCTATTTTGCTCTAATTATATTGTTGCCCACCTTGGGGTTCCAGTTATCTGGTGGAAAGGTGGGCTTATTAATGTTTTAAATAGACCAAAAATCATTTTTATTTATCTTGAAATAGGACTATACTGCTTTTGCATGTGTGCTTTAGTCTGACTATTTACTGTGTTTTCCCCCAAAAAATAATTTGTTTAATTGTCATTTTTCTTATTCAGGGTACTTTCAGAATCGGGAAGTTTTCTTATAGTTCTTTATTCTGTGATACATAGAGATCCAGAGTTTTATGAATGCCTTCCTTCTGGACTTACTGAATTTGGTTTCCAGCTACTTACAAGCAAGGAAACATTACATCTATTCAAAGTAAGTGGCTTGATTGTTTTTCCCCTAGCTTATGTTGAATATATGATTGTAATGTGGTAGTCATGTTGATTAAAATGGCATTCTTTTGGAAGAAAATATTAATATAATGGAAACTGGCAGATCTATGATTGTGGCCAATAATTGGGCCCCACATATAAGGGGGCATTACTTTAAACAGCCCCTTACAACATTCAGTCTTTGCAAGGCACAGCCCTCACTCTCTAAGGAAGATGTTAAGGTTTTGTTTGTTTGTTCCAGGTTCAAAGTAAAACAGTCAATATACTAATTAAAATAATCTGATAACTCTAGATCTGATTAAACAAAACATTAAATAAATACAGAGAACACTGGCATACCCTATAGAGACTAATCCTGTATAAGCATACATGTTGTTCCTATTCTACCTAAGTTGACGTTTAGAAAAAGGTTAAATTTCAAAGCTTTTTCCAGTGCTTTGCTTAAAAGGGGGAAAGCAGATTTCATTGAATTCCAGATCTGAGAGATTCAGAGATTATAGGGCCAGTTTATATAGAAGCTATTACACAGGTCAATAAATGACTTTACTAAACCTTCTGATTATTGCAAATTCTTTTTCATTTGTTGAAGTTATTCTGGGTATAAAGTTATTCATAAGTTATTCTTCAAGGCTGAAAACTATAAATTAGAACAGTGAAAAGAAGTTTTCAGATTTACACAAGAACTTAAAAAGCAAAAACTCTCAAGCCTGCTGTGTCAAAACTTAACGAACGGTGATTTAAAGTTAAAATCCGCAGCAGTATTGTTAAATGGTCTTGCATTTAGTCCTGTACTTCAACACCTGCTTTAGGAATTTTGAATTGAAGCTTCTTCCAAAGTTAACAATTTTAATTTAATAACAAATGCTACTTTATGAGAAAGTTAGCTTTTTTGACACCCTAGTCATTAGATCTCAGGGTAAATATAGTTTGTGTGTTGTTTAAATGGCTTGATTTCTTTTTACTATGCCTGCTGCGCTAAACTCTTTCACTAGTTGAATACTTGTTGGTGGTGAGAAGAATAAATCAAGAAGCTTTGAAGAGTAACTTATCCAGTTTATAGGCTAGGATTCAGGCTGCTTCAGGAGTATTTCATAGGATTTGGAACCATTCAGGCAGGGTATACCTTTCTGTCTCATACAGGGCTGTTAGTATGGTAAATTCCTGTTGGCAGGCTTCTGTGGCGCTCCTAATGCCTGAGTACTTCTGCATCTTATTCAGTACTACTGCTGGCAGTTTGTAGCATGTAATATACTCTTAAGCTCTCATGTGCTGAGTAGTTACTTGTTTGATAGCAGTCTTTGCAATAACCTCAAAGCCCCCCTAAGGAGGAGGCATCTCCAGTTTGATGCATAAGCAGCACATACTAGCATTTGAAGGTAGGAGTCAGGGTTAGGTTTACAAGGTAATTATTGACCTTCAATGAATGCATGAATTTCATTTCAGAATGTTGATCCTTCTGATAAGCATCCTATTCAATTTGAGTTGAGTTCTGAAAATAAAAATGCAGAAATGGAATTCTTTAGCAAAATCTCCAAGGATGTTTCCTTTAGGTGGTAAGTATTTTCATATGTTTGAGCATGCAGCGTACCCCCTTTTGTCTACTGTTATGTTGTATCTTCCAGAAAATGTTATATCTTCTGTATTAAGTATATGCTTTTAGCAGGAATTGCTAGTATTTCCTATACTGGATAAAAGGGTGTGTACCTGCTTTGAGCTGTTTCTAGTGGGTGATGTGTGCTATTGTGTTAAATATAGGTCTGAAGTTTTATATATATAACTGCCCCTCCAATGACAGAAGTCATTGCCTGTTGAAGTAAGTATGAGCCTGCTGTGCACCTTCTGCATTCTTTAACATGTCATATTAACGTCCATGCTTTTATCTCTGTTGTCAGATTTCTGCAATCCAAACCTAGGTTTTTTTGTTTATTGGATGTCCCATTCTGTTGATTGTATTTTACCTATACTGTGTAATCTGCCTTGAGTTTCAGTGAGAAAGGTAGATTATAAATAAGGTAAATAAACAAAGAAATGCATATCTGTAGTCAGAAGTAGATTGTGGAGTACAAGCCATATGTCTACCTATGAATGTGGCTGGAAATATCAAAACAGATATGGCAAGTCTAATAAGTCCACAATTTTCCTGTTAAATGCAGCTGTGGAAGTTTATCCTGATTAACTGTAGATTTTACGTGCAATAAAAATTGTATTTTTAGCCCCTCTCAGGGTTCCTCACCAGGCAAACTTTCTGTCTGTGATCATGACTCTGGCGTGGAAGATGATGCATCTCCAAGACCATTTCCCCGTCCTCACCCAACATGTCAACAGGTAACTATTATGCCTCTTATTTCAGTTTTTCCGAGAAAATGCATTTTGTGCTGTCATATTTTTGGCAGGTAGAAATATTAAATGCCCATGTACAGCACTGATACCAGGCTAGTGTTATTTCACAGTGTTACCACTAGGTTGTACCACAGTCATATTAACCCTTTATCATCACAACCATATTTTTTAGCTCAGCTTTTTAAAATAAATATTTTAGAAGGTTGCAAAGTCCACCATGCAGACACAAGCAGAGCAATTAAATCAGCTGAACCAGAACTCAATTATTAATTTTAGTAGAGAGTTATTAAAATGTACAGCTAAACGCTAGCGGAGGGAGCAGAAATAGCAGGTGAACTGTACAGTCATGCCCATTTTCAAGTTTTTTAAAGTTTTTGCTCAGCGAGACTATGCTGAAATTAGTTCTGGTTTTTCTCCCTTTCTCATAAACCTAAGCTAAATATAAAACCACTACTTCTAATTGTAGTTAATAGCTGTGTTGGTTGTGTTTTTATTCAGAAGGGCCCTAGTGCAGTAGGGCAGACTGAGTGCAGTATTTCCTGCAATAGATTTTCCATACCATTGCCCTTATTCTGAGGCAAAGATCTGTACTCCAATCCTAAACTCTTGCAGTGGTGTGTGATTCTGCAGGAGTTTAGTGTAGTGGTTTGGCTGTCAGATTATGGCCTGAAAGATCCAGTACTCCCAGTACTGTGACCTACATCCAAAAGTGGTGGCTAAGATGTGGTGGTGAAAAGTATCGTGTATTGCACTGAGATCCTTGGAGAATGGGTGGGATAAAAATAAATACATCATCAAAACTTGACAAACTGCTTTGATTGTAAGATGTCCTTGTTTCTAGGTTACAGAGATCCAGCCTTCAGTCCCTGAGCTGTCTATTGTGTTTGATGGCAACTTTACAGAATCCATACCAACATCCAAACATGTCTTGACTGTGGATAAAACAAATCTACATATATATCAACCAGCTAAGAAAGTATGTCCTTTAGGTCATCCATCCCACCAAATTCAAAGCTCTGATCGCAGGAAGCAAATCTGTGCCAAAGAGTCTTCTTCAAGGCAGTTATATGGCCAATTGAAGCAGAGAATTCCAGTTCTAAAACCTTGCAGTAGAGTGCAGGTTCCATTACAACAGCAGCCCAGCTGTGGTGCAGCTGGATATCAAGCAAGAAAGAGCTTTGGGTCTTCTTCACCCTCCTCTTCTCCTTCAACACCTTGTAGTGGATCCTCTCCAAATACATCTGCACATCAACTTGGAACACCTTCTGAAAAACTGTGTGCAAAAAATGATGCTGTGCAAAGGAAAGAGGAACTTTCTTTAAGTGGACCTTTGGGACCTAATTCTATACCTTCCCAGCCTCCATGGCACAATTGTGCTTGGTCACCTCCAAATCTAAGGCCAGTAGAGTTTCGGATCCCAGTTCAATGTCCACCTTGCTGCTCTTCCTGTGTCTGCAACTGTCAGTTACATGGCCATATGCAATACAGTCCAGCAAATATATTGCAAGGGGTATGTAACATGGGCCCTAGTCAGACATCTGAAATTCAGACAGGTGTTGCCCAGGAGAGTACACAATTGATGTTCCATCAAAATGTAGAATGTATAAATGGGGGTTGCAGTCCGACATGTGCCACAAGTAGTCCTATAAACCTTGGCCATTATGGAATAATGGGAAATTGCTCTCCCCTTAGTGGGGATGTGTCCTCTCCAGCAACAATACCCCCTCCTGCAGACTGTGCAGTGTATTCAACTTGTATGCACACTCCTTCACCCAGAATAGGACTGGATAATGGAATGATGGGATTATCTCCCGAAGTTTACAGAATCCTTACTGAACAAGATCGGCAGCTCAAGCTCCTGCAAGCTCAGGTTTGTTTGGTTCTTGATCTATGTCTTAGAAATAATTTTAGAGTTTATTGAGTTTGGTTAGATAGAATATAACCTTTTTATTGAATGTATGATACTGTTGAACTAGACCTTGGTGGCTGTATGTACTTTGCTAATGTTCAGTCTCTGTTAAGACAAGAAGTGTGGAAATATGTAGTGATTAATGCTATCTTTCCAAATACATTCACATGGCAAATAGCTATGCTTTCTGAATTGCTAAAGCTGGCATGTTTATTGGTCAATTTAATGAGCCATTAACTTGCTTGGAATGAACATCAGTGCTGTGTGGAAGCACGCTAGATTTTAATTAATTAGACGTACAGCTGTAATAGCAGTATCTGTGTGCTGTTCTATGTTCTGCAGTTTCCTGTATTAAATTCTTTCTTACAGGGGACTTAAAAGAAGCTTTTTTTTGCACATTTCAAGGAAAGAATAGTCATGCATACATAAGGCAAATAGTTGACAGCTAATATTTATTGCACTAATTGCTTCTTCCACTTTTATTATCTCTGCAGTATAATTAACACTGATCTTACATGGTTACAGATTCAGCGGCTTTTAGAAGCACAGACTCTTCAGCCCTGTTCCACTAAGACTACAGCCAACAACAGCACACAGTCTGAGAAGCAACTAGAATTTGTTACCATGGAAACTCGGTCTTCCCCAGGGTTACACATGAAAAAAAGTGTCAGTATTGCAGTGAGCACAGGTAATGGTTTATTGTACACCTTCTGTATTTGACAGAACTTGGCAGTGGAAAAACACCAAACAATGGAGCCAGGCATTTTGGTTTACCTGTTTTTGCAGTGCTATGCTATTTCCTATTTGGGCTGCGGCCCAGCAGAAAGCTCTGCTATCAGTCTTAGCTCCTGTGCCTGGTCTATGTTAGTGGCAATATTCTCTAACCCTTTGATAGTCCTCTGTCTCAACGTAAATTTTCTTGTTGAAAGTTCTGCTGAAGAGGACAGAATTTTAATTATTTGAACGCTGCAATCTGTAGAGAAATTAACATGTTGAGTTGCTGTGTTCATTGAAAAGCAAAAAAAAATATTTTCAAAAAGAAAATGGCTTTCTTCTTAAAGCTGCGGTGTCAATACTTGTCCCACCTGTGTAGCAACTCTTACCTTGGTGATGAGAAGCCTATTACAGGATCACAGCAGCCGAAAACCACATTTCAACATAAAGTGTTTATTCCAGTATCTCCAGTTAAGGGTCAATCCAAGTTGGTGCTGCAAAGTGTGCACAATGCATTGCTCAATCATGCTGTGCAACTGTCCAAGAGAATGCTAGTATTGCCACTTCCATTTGTGTAAAACTATCAATAATAATTGGCTTCAAATTACAGAAGTCTGTACCACTAGTTAGCTACAGTCTTTGAAGATGGTGAGCAGCTTCAAAGGAAGGGTACATGAACACAACTCTGGTGGCTTAGTACCTGGTACAAGTAAAAAAAAAGTTGCCTTCTGTTTGCCTTACTTGTTTAGGTGCTAGCTTGTTCTTGAATGCCCCCTTGGAAGGAAACAAAAAGTCTACAAAGCAGGATGATGGTGAAATTTCTAATGAAGACATTAATATTTCTATGAACATGGAGAAAGATAGGAGTCAAGCAAGTATTGCTTCATCCTTAAAAGCTGTTGACATACCCAGCTTTGTAGACAGTATTCATGTTGTCGAAGAAGGATCTGGTGAATCCACTCGTGACCTCTGGTAAATTTTTAGATTGGAGCATGGTCTTCATTTTTTTAATTTTTGTATCTCTTGGTCCATCATGTGAAAACGGAATTTTGCAGCATGTAAACTGGTATTTGACTTGACTGATCGTTTATAACACCATCTTTATTTCCCTCTCCCACCTTCATACTTTCAACAGTATATTTGTGTTGGGGAAGGTAACTGCCATTGGCAGCCTGGTGTTGTTGGTCCAAAAATACCTATCAGTGCTAATTTGGGGTGGGGTAGGAATGAAAATGTTTAAGGAAATAGAAATATATGCTATACTTTCTCATCTAACCCAAACTTACTTTACTATTTTAACAACATAAAATGCATAATTAATAACTTGTTTGCAAAATTGTATTTGACATATTTTATTTAACTTAAGTATAAATGCTTTAGTTTTAATGCTTTAGTTTTCTAGAAGCAAAATTGTGAAGATGCTCTACAAAAGTGGCAAACTAGTGCACCCCACACAACTTTAACATATTCTTGCCCTCTGAGAGTTAGTTGGGGAAAAGTGGAAAACACAAAACATAAAATATATAACTTGGACAGAACTCTTCTTATTCACAGACCATTCCTGAACCAAAAAGTTTCATTCATTCCAAAGGAGAGAATAATTCACAGGAACTTTTTTAGTTTCCCCCCCCCCACTCCCATAGCACTATGGTAGCTGGTTTAAGTTAAATGATTTGCATAGGACTGAAAATTATCATGAGTTGAGCTCTGCTCCTGGAACTGAGCCCCTTCTCACCAGTAACAGCACTGGGCACCAGGTGGGGTCTGTATGCATTGGATCCAACATGATAGAAGCTAAAACTGTATGAAACATTTATTATCTACAGCGTACAGTATCGTGGTAAAGTAAGTTCTACTATGCTTCTGCCACTAAAGTTATTTCTTCCACATAGGAACAGATTTCTTTGGTTTCCCCATTGGTGCTGCAGCTGCCAATACAACAGCAGCAACAGGGCTTCCACATGGCCAGTTTCCTTGACTGAGGCTTCTGCCAGGGACTCTGCCCCCCCCCCCATCATGCCACCAGGGCCTTTTCAGTTTTTTAAAAACTAAGCATGTTATAACAATCTTTATCAGGTTCTCTAAAATTCCAGCTTTGATTTTTTTAAGTCTCTATTTCTTTTTGTTACAGTGGTATGCCTTTCCCCTCATGCCTCCGCAACAAAAGGGGCCAAAGAGTTAGTTTTAAAAAATAGTAACTAGGAATCCATAGAACCTGATACAGATTGTCAAATGATATTCAAATGCATATTTAAATAAAGCCTCCCTCCAATTGGAGGGTGAGGAAATGAAGAGGAAAAATGACTGTAGGATAGGTGGGACAGGAAAATCTGAACACAGCAGCCATCCAGCTGTGAGCTCTTCTAAAGCAAAGTGGGTTTGGGAAAGATCAGTGAAATGCCAGCTTCTGGGAGGTGCATGAACGTACCACAATACTGTGGGAAAGCAAGGGGGGCATGCTTCCCAACGACACTGAACCCAGGGCAAATAGCTTAGAAACGGCCCAGATCTTAGAGTATACTGAGGGAATACTGTAGTAAAATTTCCCTCACCTTGTAACCACATGTGATAATCAGTTCTGTATGCGGTGGAGTGAAACAGCACGTGAATCAATCAATAACCACTAATTTCTCCTATGTGTAATTTGGTTGCTCATCCTATGGGACTGAAAACTAAAGAATAAGCATACATTATTACATCAGCCTGATGTAACTAGGGATAGTGTTGAGATCTCAGACTATACAGAAAACAGAATTTATGGGCATGTGTTAAATATTGCTGTTTTAAACTAGTGGTCTTACTTGAGTCCCAGTTGCCAAAGTGACTTTAGGAAAGTTTAGCTTACATAATTTTGCTGAGAATGATGAAAAATCACCTCTCCAGCAGCAATTGATAACCTGTATTGACTAACTGGCATAGTACATGATTTAAATCTTATCTCTTTCAACATACACAATTGATTGCCTTGAGCACCAGCATTTTGTAGCCTACATTGTTTTAGGGGTCATTCTATGACCTGTCTGGCATCTCAGCATTTATTACCTAATTCTCTAGCCTTAGCATTGTGTGTGTGTGTGTTTCAGATATACTTTAAGCTTCATTTCTGGGAGGCTGGTCATAGCTTAGTGCAAAATAAATGCACAGTTGTTCTCTTGATTGCATAGTTCCAGACTTCTTCCCTCAAGAAAGCATGTGGGTTTGGGGGGATGATGCTTTCTCCCGTTGTTTAGACAGCAATATATTACTGCTGTTTTCCCCAACTAGTGGAGTCATTGCAATTCGTTGTATGAAATCATGGGTATCTATTACATAGTTCCAGTTGCACTGTTGTTCTGCTGATGCCCTTGCCACTATTGAAATCTTCACACCAGCCCTCAGTCTACACAGAGAGAGAGAGAGAGAATGCTGCTAGGAGCTGGAACTTAAACTTTCAGCAAATACGTGGTTGAGAACAGTGTTCTTTGACTTATAGGCCAGAACACTCAGGTGTGTTGTGGAACCCCGTTTGTTGAGCTTCCAGTCCCTATAGAGCTGACATTTTCAGCTGCTTTTTGGAAGGACCTAGTGTGCATGTGTAGAGAGTAAGGGCACCATCTTTATGCCTATTTTACTACCTATGCTTAGAGGAGCAAAGGAACAGCAAGGAGGTGAAGAGGATTCCTTTTTAGCTCAGGCAGGTTCACAGACTCTTTCTTCTCCTTCCAGTTGTGCATTCTATCATGAGTCTGTACACGCTCATAGCTTAGTGAGTCCCATGCTTCTGCCTGGAGATTCAAGTTGAGTCCCAGGTCTGAAAAGCTGAAGACCTTGATTTACAACTAGCTTCAGCCTTGGCAGCCAGTCTTCAGACATTGCAATCAGTACGTTGCTGATGAAATGATTCCAGCAAGAGACTTGTCTGGGCTTTTCTTGAGAGTAGTCAATAATCTCTCGTTCTAGCATGTCCCCTAATGGAGTAGAAGAGTCATCTAGCAGTGGTAGAGAGAAACAGCCATTCAATTTCTATATAGACTATGTGTTGTGTTGACTTTGAATTGGAGCTTCTTTAAGGTTAAAATGCAAAGCATCCTTCTACTGCATTGATAATTCAAATAACTGTACATATGTACTGGAGAAAGAGGGCTTTTACCAATGTTGAAAACTGTTGATTGAGTATATTAAACGTGCAGCTCTGTTCAAGGCGCTCATCTTTATAGGCAGATAAACTAAGTTGTAGGATACAACTAAGGGTTGTATCCTAAGAACAGCAAGCAGCAGCAGCGCACATTGACTGGAGGTTTGTGGCTCTATGGCTACCAACAACCCAAAGAGAAAAATGTCCTGCCCCTTTAACAGTGATTTGTGTGTGTATTAAGTGCCCATCAAGTTGCTTCCAACTCATGGCAACCCTAGGAATCAGTGTCCTCCAAAACGTCCTGCCGTTAACAGCCTTGCTCAGGTCTTGCAAATTGAGGGTCTTGGCTTCCTTTATAAGATCAAGTTAATTCATGCCACAGTATTCCATATTACTATGTATAAGTCTGAAAGTTAAACAATGAAGAACGCTGACAGGAAGAAAGTAGATTCCTTTGAAATGTGTTGGAGGAGAGTGTTATGGACATCATGGACCTCTAAAAAGACAAATCAGTGGGTTATAGATCAAATCAAGCCTGAACTGCCCCAAGAAGCTCGTACTTTGGTCACATTATGAGAAGAGTCACTGGAAAAGACAGTAGTGCTAGGAAAAGTCAAAGGCAGCAGGAAAAGAGGACGACCCAACGTGATATGGATTGACTCAATCAAGGAGGCCATGGCCCTCAGTTTGCAAGACCTGAACAAGGCTGTTAATGATAGGATGTTTTGGAGGACATTGATTCATAAGGTCAGTATGAGTCTAAAGCAACTTGATGGCTTTCACACACAATGCATACACAGTGCAGAGGCCACTGTCCTGTTTGACTTTAAGAATTCTTCCTGTCAACTGAAATCATTAAAGCTGTATTTTTAACATGCCCATTAAAGCACATTCCTAGAAGATGAACAATTTAACAAAATTGATCCTAGCCTTTAAAAATTAACTCTAAAAATAATACATGTTGAATAACTAAAATTCAATGCCTGACTTAAAAATGTAGCATTCCTCTTTTGCCACAAAGATAATAAAAATGTCATCGATACAGATAAAATATCAGTACTGTGGTTACTCATTCCCTGTTATTTTCTCTGTGCTTCTAGCAGTGCGGCGGTTGCCACAGGAATGACCTCAGCCTCTATACTTAGTGAAAATGTTGGCGTGTGCTTACAAACAAGGCCACTGGAGGGAACTGATGGCCATTCGGTGGCAATTAATGAACAAAATGTTGAGCATGCTATCTCATCCCCACCCAGTGTTCCTCCAGATGATCAGAAGTTTTACCAGGACATATTGGTAAGCTTTCATAGCATCATTTTATTTCACTCTGCTCTTATGGCATTGTTATGGAAACTAGGTTGGTTTTTTGCCAAAGACAATGCCTTGTTTTGCCACCAAACTCTGTGCTATTGTCCAGCTGATTCCTAAGTCTAGGTTTTTGTACAAGTTCCTGAGTTGTTACCTGATTATGTTTATAATTCCATAATAGCTTTTCACATTTTACATGATGCATCCTTTTTAGTAGTGTATTGCCATACCAGTAATCTAGGATTTCATTGATCTCTAAACCTTAAAACGACCATTGTTAAGAAATTCAGATGACCTAGGTATAAGACCTCATTCATTTTGACAAAGCTTGTGCAAAAGGAATTGTGCTAATGAGCACAGCTTCATTTCAAACTTGTTAAAGCATAGGAAATATTTTTACTTTCCTTAAGTCCGATTTTTAGACTAGATAACTCAGTAGCTCATTTTAAGCAGGGGCCCTTGAGTTACTATGGTGCGGGTAGAGGCTTGCGTTACAACACCTACATGAGCGTTGTGTCCTAGGCACTTGATTCTGATTCTTCTGTTACAGTTAGATACCTGCACAAACTTGTGCTTCTAAGAAGGCAAAGACATATGGCGAATGCTTCACTTGATTGTGAAAATTGCTTGCCATTCTTTGGCATTCCGCTGCCTAATTATATTTTGTCATTTGTTGCAAAAATTAGACTGTCTGATCTCGGAGTTTGTAATAAACTTAAGTAAATATCTGATAAGAATCCTTTCAGTCTATCCTAGGTATAAATAAGACTTTCCAAAGTTGTCAACTCTACATGAAGTACTTTCAAAGATTCTTTTCTGGATTTTTTTTCCTTGCAATTTCTTAGGGTCAAGTAAATCACTTCTTGAAGGAATCTTCTGAAGAAATTAGTTCTTGTGTTACAAAGGAAGATCAGATTTGCATTGAAAGTACTGCATCCTCAAGAACAAGCAAGACAGAGAGAAGAAGCTCAGCATCTAACCCAGACCCGGGAGATAATGATAGTGTTCTGAGTTCCACCTTGAAGCAATTAAGGAACCTTGGAGTGAATTTTGACTGTCCTGACAAGATGATGAAAAATGTACACAAAGTAGAGAATGCCAGGTAACTGAAAGAGGATTGATAGAAAATTGCTATGCTGCCATTCCAGATGATGGGCTTGAGGTGGCTTATAAAATAAAAGACATAAAACAACATAATTTAAAATTAATGAATAGAGTGGGCTTTGATAGTTGGACTAAAAGAGTAAAACTTAGAGGCTGCTTGATTTGTGTCCAAAACGCTGAGCTTTGGTTGCTAACTTCATTCGGAGCTGTGTATGGGTCTGGTTCTCCCCCCTTCCCCACTTAAGGATGTCATGGTACTAGAGAAGATTTCTGAAAAGAGCAATTAAAAGGGATTACTGAATTGGAGTGTATTCCTGGTGGAGAAAAGCTGAGATTAAGATGAATTTACAAAACAGTTCAGGACATAGGAGAGGACAGAAGGCATATAAAATTATGGGTCGCATCTTGCAGAATATTTGAGCTAACTAGTACATTTGTGAACCAGCTCTGTACATGTATCCAGCTCAGTAATATATCTTTAGACCCAGGGCAAGCAGTTTGCTTAAACCTTAGATGGGAACAGTTTATTTAAAATACTTGTGTGTCTGCCTTTCTCCTGAGCATCAGGAGGAAAATGCAAGTCAGCACTACTGTCCTGCACGCCATCTCTTCTATGGGATCACAGAACAATGTAACATTTGATCTTGTAACAAACGACCCCTGCAGTCTGTTGCCCTGTCTGTGATTGTGGCAGCACCAAAAAGTACAGCCACAATGACTTTGCTTTTGGCGGTTCTGCTTTTTGAACAGCAGAAAGTGTATCCCTATAGCAGTACATCATACTATACATTTCTTCCTGTGATCGTATACCAGGAAAGACTAGGAGGCAGTGCATGAAGATCAAAGCAGCCAGCAGCAGTTTGTACTGTGTAGTGTGTGCAGATTTTTTTTTGTGTTGGTTACACTTGTGTTGGTATATACAAAAAGCTAAATAACTTTTTGTTCTCTTCTAGTATATTGGCCTGCATTAACCCTGAAGCAGTAATCCCTGGCCTAAACTACATCTCTTTTGCTAATGTTGGTATGAGTAGCTTAACTCCCAATGGAGTAGATCTGAGTATGGAGGCAAACGCTATTGCCCTCAAGTACTTGAATGAAAGTCAACTGTCCCAGCTTTCTCTGAGTCGTTCAAGCCAAAAAGATTCCATGGATTTGTCACTACAGACCCTTCTGCATAATAATACAGACAAGAGTTTAGTTGGCTTTAACATAATATCACCAAGTAACATGTCTTTTGCAACCAAGAAATACATGAAGAGGTATGGACTCCTACAAAGTACTGATGGTAGTTATGATGAAGAGGAGCAGCAGGCTGACTGCCATAGGAGAGGAGAGAGCTTAGAATCTGTTCTACAGCTAAATATCAGTCCTGTCTTGGAGAACTTTTCCCACTGGAAGCATCCATCTGAAAGAGCTAGTGAAAGACAACTTCCTTCTCACCCAGGGCAGTGTGAAGCTGAGTTGCCTAGCAGTCCTTTATCAAATTCAGAGGGCCTTGTGTTAAAAAATGTTACGAATGCAGTCTTTCCGCTCAGAATCCTGCAGCAGTCCAATGAAAGTTCAGTTCCATTTCTGAAAGAGTTAAAGCCAAAAACTAAACTTCTGCATGGCAAAGCAGAGTTTACGCAACATCCTGACAAAGAGAATCTAGATGACCCAGTTGTACCTGAAACTCTGCAAACTCCCATTCTTGATCATTTAAGCCGAGCTGACAACATGAATTCAGTGGGTACGTTTCTTGATGTCCAGCAACTCAGACAGCTACCAAAATTATTCTGATTTTTGTGGTTTTACAAGACAACCAGCCCTTAGTAGAACTTAAAACTTTCTTAGGGTTCAGTAAAATCAAGAGAAGCCAGTGACTAAGTAGCTATTTCTTTAAAAACTGTTTTGGCAATAAAATAAATATGGAAAGAATTCAGTTTCAGCCCAGCCAATCCAGTTACTTAGTACAATGGCTTGGTTGTCACATTAAACATAGCTATTTTGCATCTTTATGTTGCATTTTATGTGTTCTTACATTGTAAGTGGCCAATCAATTTAATGTAAGCATAAAATGTGAAACCAGTCCATGCTTTTTAATTAATGTTTATTTTTGCATTAATTAAAGTGTGAGAGTTGAAATGTCCATGCTTGCTCCATCTGAGGGGTTCAGAGACACTTTAAAAACCTGTCCATTTACCATTTGCATTAGAATAATGCTCATCAGTTTACAATCCCTGCTCCTTATATACATTTTAAATAACATTCCTTGTTACAAATCTGATCATGAAGCACAGTTGAGGAACTCTGCTTGTTGTATTTCTGATTATGATAAAAGGAAAACATTCCATAAAGTGCTGGAGTATATCTTTTTCTGTGTTGTGTGTTTTAAACTCTTTAACACTTCATGTGTATAAATTAATAAAATGTGCCAAGCTATTCTTACTTTGTAACAAACGTGTGAATTGCAAGATTTCTCTTAAACATAAGTTTTTAACTTTATTTCTCTGTCAAAACTGATTTGTTCTTAAGAGCGCTGTGCTACTAAATATTGTGTTCATGATTCCGTGGTATAGCTTACATCCTGTACTTCAGCTCTTAGTTGCTCAAAAAGAGTTACCATAAAGCAACTTTAAATGCCTGAAAGGAAAGGAAATTGCCTTCCTTTAAGCATTTTGTTTGGCTTTGAGAAACCAGGCAAGTTTGTATCTTTTTACCATTTATGAAAATAAAATAGAGGAGAGGAGAATGGTGTAAGCTGGTGTAAGTTAAATAAAATTTGAATGAATGTAATGAATTAAGGCTAACAACAGAAAAATCTGGAATTCATGCCACTGTATAAATTCTTGATTAGAAATTGCAACTTTACATGAGTGCAAATGGTGTGCTGAAAAGGTAAGGCTTTATCCAGTTCTAGGCTTAGATCCTGTATCTTTCCACTCGCATTCCTGTTTGACCATTGCAAAAGTGTTCCTCTGCTGTAGAGTTCATTCCTCTTGTGTGAGGTGCATTTGGGCTTCATGAAAGACATTGCTATTCCTTGAGTAGAAGTACCTACCACCAGAGGGGCATGTGCTCAGTGGCAGCGGGTGACTTCCACAACAAAGAGGAGTGCAAGGAGGAAGGTGTATAAGATATGCTCCCTAATATTTTTGCTGAATAGTTGAAATAGACTATTAAATGTATTTATTTATTTTGCCATGGCAACCTCTTAGGGTTTTCAAAGCAAGAGATGTTCCAAGGTGGTTTGCTGTTGCCTGCCTCTGTGTAGTAACCCTGAACTTCCTGGGAGGTCTTCCATCCAAATACTAACCAGGGTTAACCCTGCTAAGCTTCCAAGATCTGATGACACTGGGCTGGCCTGGGCTATCCAGGTCAGGGCATAGACATGCAGAAAATGGGGATTCTGTAAAATGTTGGCTATACTTTAAGTCTGTGTATTTAAGCATGTTAATATTGAATTATGGGCTAATGCTGAAATAATTTTAATTAAATATATGTGTGTAAAGTGCCGTCAAGTCGCAGCCGACTTATGGCGACCCCTTATGGGGTTTTCAGGCAAGAAACTAGCAGGTGGTTTGCCAGTGCCTTCCTCTGTAAGCAACCCTGGTATTCCTTGGTGATCTCCCATCCAAATACTAACCAGGGCTGACCCTGCTTAGCTTCTGAGATCTGATGAGATCAGGCTAGCCTGGGAAATCCAGGTCAGGGCTTTTAATTAAATAGGATAGTGATTTGCTCCAACAATGTTACCAAAGATCTATGCTTTGAAGAAATGCCAAAGAATATACCAAAGAATATACATTAAGGAAAAGTGGCAAAATCCAAATTGTACAAAAAAGGATCTAAGCCTCTGCTCTGAAAGTGGGCTGTTTAAAAAAAAAAAGTTTCATACAGAAATTTGTACTCAAATACTATAAACCTCTGGGGCCATAAAAGTTACTAATTATAAGATTCATCAATAAAGATGGAAGAATAGTACTTTTAAATTGAGTCGTGCACTATGGGTATCACAGGTATTGTACGTAACTTAGACAATAGTGTGACATAAACACAGTGGATGTTCTTTACAAAAGTTGATAATGTCATGGAGTATGTTTACTGTAAATGTTCAATGGCTTCTGCAGGCAGGCCTTTGTGACTGTGAGGAGTCAGGGTGTTGCTTTGTTTCTGGGTTCCTGTGAGTCCTACTGAGAGTGGGGTTGTGAGGCCACAGCTATTGCCCAGTCAGCTGAAAGCTTTCCTATATGGGTGGGATTGCTAGGGCAAGGCTACTTTTAGGGCAGGGGTTACAGTATTGGAACAGGATTTGGGAAAACCAGGTTCAAATACTACAATACCATGAAGTTGTTGGGTGACCTTGGGCAAGTCAGTCTTAACTGACCTTGCATGGTGGCTGGGATGAAAAAAATGGAAGAAGGAAGAACAGTGCACGCTGCTCTGAGCCCTATTGAGGAAGCGTGGGATAAAGATTTTGCTAGACTGATTTTGCTTACCAGCTGGGCAGTAAAACCCACTGATGCACAGAAAACCAAAAGGTTGTGCGTGGGTTGGGGAAATGCCTTTTCTGACCGCTTCTGTAGCTGGCTGGAATTGCAGTATGCTCCCTCCCTAAACACATACACAGAGCTTACTTCTGTCTTTCCCATTTCCTGGCTCTGGCTAGAGGAAGTTGTGCTCCTGCTTCCTGGATGTAACTTGGATGTGTGGGCGTGGTGAGCAGTCGTGACTGCTGCTTCCAGCTTCCTGCTAAGGTCGTGAGAGTCTCTTGTCGCCTTCGGAAAGATCAAGGATGACCTATCCTTGGCACCCCTGCTTCAGATCTTGATACCTGCGGGAGACGGATGTGCTTGGAAACGTTAGGCAATCGACGGAGGATGTCTGACTCCTTAACAGAGAAATCCTGAACTCCTCCTCGCTTAAAGAAAGGGCTTGGGCTAGTAAGGCCTGATCTACTCAATGCATTTGGCTCAGCTGGACTGTCAGCCGTGTGTTTTCCCTTGCTATCAGATGCTTGGATTTGCACTTGGTCTTTTCTGCTTTGCGTTCTAAACTATCTTCTTTGCCAGTGGGTTGCTAAAATCATTTGAGAAGAGCAATGACTGCAGCATCTTAAACTTTAGCAGCCCAATTTCACAGTGGTCACTGGAATGGCTTGGGAATTGCTCCCACCCACCTAAACCTGTAATTAGATTTGGAAACAATCCCCATTCATTTCAATTTACTGCTACAGCAGTTCTGTTTAGGTGCAATTGGAATCCTAATCGTATGCTTGGAAGAAAATCACCTTGCCTTCAGTTGTTTCACAGAGTATTCATGAGAGCGCCATAAAGTATGACATTTCAGAGAGATCCCAGTGAGTTCTATTCCACAGTGCCTGCTTAGGGGCTGAGGGCTGCAAATTAAAAGTAATATGGGTAACTTCCTAAGGTCTTCTGGGCGTCCAGTGTTGGGGCCGCAGCTTTAGCTTAGAACAAAGCAGATCGAGGCTGGGAATATTAACACCAAGTTATGGGAAGGGTGCTGTATGGGATATTGTAAAAAAAAAAAAGTGTGTGGGGGGGTCATTATAGTGGTGTAGTTAACATGGAACGAGGGCATTGGTATATATAGGACTCAAGCCTATACTGATGAGGTCAGTGGCCAAGTCCCCACTTATACGAAATAGTAATAAGAGGGCTGTTCTTCCCTGAGTAACTCGATCGAACACATAAATGCTTGTTCATTATGTAGTCTGGTGGCAACTGCAGAAGGGGCATTGTAGTGGTCCCTGTAGAGTTAGATGCTGCCCAGGTATTTCCAAATCAGGAGGAGTCAAAGTAAGCAATCCTAAGGAAACCCACTGGGAAGTCAGTTGGATTTTATTCAAGTGTTCCTAAGATTGCACCCCCAAAAGGTCTGTAGCGGCATTGGTCCATAGCAAAAATCGTCATAAATATCCTTTATTAAGACAAACTGCAAACAGATCGAGGCTGGGAATATCAACACCAATACCAACACTTTTTAGAACTTGTCCTAAAAAGCCTTGTCTGCCTTTCTCCGACTCACTGAGTCGAATGAAGGACGATTGTTTTAGCTATAAGCAGGGCGCTGGTGACGAAGCATAGAAATAAACAGAAGGCAGGTGTTTAGAAAGGCTTTCAGTGATTTGTGGTTTTAAATCTGGTGAGTTGCAGTCCACCAATTTGCTGGCTTTGTATTTTGTTGCAGCCTTCCTTGAGAATCTTTGTGTTTAAAGGCAGATTATACATTTTATAAACCAGGCCAGCTGAAATGGTGAGATGTCAGCTGCAACAGGTCTGCAACAGAGGGGGAAAGGACTGTAGCAACCTGTCTGTATTTGCAGGATCTGCATATTTAGTCCTGTTCCTTACCGGCTGTGTAGTCAGCATCATTCAGTGCAAACCAGTTGCTCCTTAATTTATTTCAACCATCACCACAATCAGCCCCATCCTCTTCTGCGGAAGAGCCCCCACCCCCTCAGTTGTAAGAACAGAAGATGAAAAAAGGAGCCTGGAAATTAATAGCCGGGGACAATAAGAAAGAAAACGGATGATCAAGACAAAGTAAAAGCATATCTTGATCCACGACAGGACTGATGACAAGGACAGTGATCCTATCTTCGACAACATTTATGACTGTTCCGTGAGATCTGTCGTTCTTACAAAGGTACACCTCCGATCCGCACAGCTGATTTAAATCTAGTTACATTCGTGCGAGGGTGCCTCTCTTGGAAGTGACTGGTTGGTCTCTAGCTGATGGCCTTCCGCCGTATGTACGCGTGCTTATTTTGGTTGTTAAGAAGCTTTGGGGATAATTCTAATTTGCATCAAACTCCGCCCAGGTCTTAATTCGGAGCGCACTGAAAGCGCAGTAACACAAACAGAATCAATGCAAAGACATTGTACAACCTTAGAGTGGGCTGGGCTACATTTCATAGACGGAGTATTCGATAGGAAACTATAGGGTGCAAGGAAAGGAGAGGGAACTTCGGTCGAGAAAGGCAGTTCGATCTAAGAAGATTTCAGGTCTATTAGACAGTGCCGGATTTACGCACACAATAAGCAAGCTACAAATTAGGGCTTCACATTTTAAATACAATTTTTAAAGCCAAAAATATTATGTTATAGAGCTATTTAAACCTCAGCATGTCTTAATCCGGCCCTACCCACTGGTGAAAAAAAAATGGATCTAAAATGACGGGAGGGGGCATCCTCCATCTTGAGGCGACAGAGCTCAGGTGGAAGGGCTGCTAGGGCAAACGACGTGCCTTTTTGTGCTCTCTCGCTCCTCTTCCCTGTATGTGCGTCCCCTCCATTTCAGGGGAAATATTAAATGGAAGCAAATGCAACGTCAGGGAGCCAAATTTCCTGTCCCGCAACAGCAGGCATAGATCTAACCTGCATCGAACTAGGGGGGAAGCCAGCTACTCCACAGTACTTGATCTGGAGTACAGTGGAGAGGTTTTGCATAGACGCCCCTCACACCGGTTGCCCTCAGTAAACCTTAAAACCTAGTGAAATAATGCCATTTATGTCAGGGAGGTTTTGCCTTGGATTTGCCACTCTTTAGATGCACTTCCCCCCCATCCATATTCTCAAAACTCAACAATAAGCCCCCATGCAGAGTTTTGAGGATTGGGATGGGGGAAATGTGCATTCTAAAGAGTGGCAAATCCAAGGCAAAACCGTCCATGAATAAATGGCCCAAGACTTTCTGGCTGGCCCCGGTTTTGCCGGATCCAGCTCAGCTTGTAAATCTGGTGCTCCCGTGAAGAATTGCGTTTTGGGGGGATCGGGGTGGGGTGATAATAACGCCTTTTGTTTTCTGCGCTGACCCAGGCAGGCCTCTCCCTTTCCCCAGCCGTTCTCCAGCGGTGGACTTCCCTTCCCTTCTGCAATATCTCGATCCGTTTTATTTGGGCTCATTAAATTTAATTAAGAGCCGAGTTGGTGTTCCATATTTAATTGTTGGGGGGGGGGGCTCACAGGGGAGGATAATAACCTCCAAGAGAGCTCAAAGAAGTGCTCGTTATTCAAATGTGGGCCGTCCTGGCCAATATTTTATTCCTGCCTTCTCTCTCCCTAGTCGGTCTTCTTTTTAAAGCGCGCACAGCACACACACAAACACACAAAGCTATAAGGCGCGCATTCCAAAGCCTCCCCCCTCCCCTGCATATCCCAGCAATAATTTTCCGCTTTCCTTCGATAAAATTGCCAAATAATAATGAATCATTTCATAAATAATGGGTTTAGGGGCTTATCAGGGCAGGCGGGCCATTGCTGGCGCCTTATCTCTCTTGGCCACATTGCTCCAGTGTTCCGCTCTCCATACTAAA
Source organism: Euleptes europaea (assembly GCF_029931775.1). Taxonomy (NCBI): domain Eukaryota; kingdom Metazoa; phylum Chordata; class Lepidosauria; order Squamata; family Sphaerodactylidae; genus Euleptes; species Euleptes europaea. The sequence continues at coordinate 74,782,056 of NC_079313.1, forward strand.
TAGGAAACTGGACGTGATGTGGGAATGAGATCCCGGCGCTGCGAAGCCACCCAACACCACTTCTTCTTTTTTTCCTTTTTTTTTTACAGTAAAAGGAGGCGGGAAATGGAGCTATATAAATAAATATATCCAGCCCCTAAAATGGCTCCAGTCATTGTCACCAAAGAAAAGCAAATGGGGAGGGGAAAAAAGAGTTTTTTCTCGGCTGTGTCGGGCTCTTGCAGCCTCCGGCTGGGAAATATTGTTGAGCAGAAAATAATTTGAGGCGGAGGAGAACCGCGTTAAAACCAGGGTGCCCTTATAAACAACAAAACATGTACCGTTCCTGACAGTAAATCTCCCCTTCTGAACTTTATTGAGCTTGGGTCTGCAAGGAAGCTTAAAACAACATTGTGGCTCTGTGCAGCTTCATGAAGAGAGTGCAAAATGGGAGAAAGCGTATTTTTATTATGTATTTTTATTATTTATTTTATTGATAAAAATGCATTTTCTCCCATTTTGCACTCTCTCCATGAAGCTGCACAGAGCCACAATGTTGTTTTAAGCTTCCTTGCAGACCCAAGCTCAATAAAGCGCAGAAGGGGAGGTTTTTCAACGGTGAGCCACACAGCAAAATTCTCGAGAACGACCAGAGCTTTCGGTAAGGGACGCTCCTGTAGGGCCATTGATGCCCGGGAGGTTTCGCCTTGGGTTTGCCCCTCTCTAGATGCACCTTTTCCCCACCCGGATTCTCCAAACTCAACAAGAAGCCCCCATGCAGAGTTTTGAGTATTCCGATGGGGGAAGCGTGCCTCTAGAGAGGGGCAAACCCAAGGCGAAACCTCCCAGACCCGGTTTGGGCTTTGTTTTGCCGGATTCCCTTCCCAGCCGTGCTGCGGGCATCCACCGGGCCAGAAGCCCAGCAGAAGAACGTGGAGGGCTCCGCGGAGTCCAGATCAGCCCAAAGGAGGCAGGGCGGCCGCGGCCGCGCCGAGGAGGCGGCGGGTTGGGACCTCCGCCTTGCTGGAGTCACGACGCCTCGCTTCTCTCCCCGTCTCCCCTCCCCGCACTGCTCGAGGCGATCACGAGGAGGCTTGACGCGAAACAGGCTTTCCTACCGCGAGCCTAAAGGTGCAGGAGGGAGAAGGACGAGAAACGACCAGGGGTGGGGAGAGGGTCTCCAGGAAGAGCCCCTCCGCGGACCCTCGAGGGCTGGGAAACCAAGGCTTTGGCGGCTCCGAGACCTGGCCTGCATCGACACCCCAAGCAACGTCAGGAGGCGGCGTCAGTTCTCCGTCTCATCAAAAAGACCGTCTCTCGATTATTTTTAGGCGAGGCGGGCTGGAAGCGGAGTAGTTTCCAGCCAAGTTGGGGGTCTTTCGTCCAGGTCATTCGTTAGCTGGATTCTTTGTGTTAGAGCTGATCGCCACGATCGACGAATGTCGGACAAGATGGGGCGGCGTCACTGCTGTCCGTGATCCCATCTGTACGATTCAAGTTCACGTTGGAATCATACACAGGTCACACAGGGGATGTTTATCCACAATAGGTCTTCACGCAACGCAGAGTTAAATTGTGGAACTCCCTGCCCCAGGATGTGGTGATGGCTATCAACCTGGAAGGCTTTAAGAGGGGAGAGGTCATGTTCATGGAGGAGACGGCTACTCATGGCTACTAGTTAAAATGGATACTAGTCATGATGCATGCCTATTCTCTCCAGGGTCAGAGGAGCATGCCTATTATCTTAGGTGCTGTGGAACACAGGCAGGATGGTGCTGCTGCAGTCGTCTTGTTTGAGGGCTTCCTAGAGGCACCTGGTTGGCCACTGTGTGAACAGACTGCTGGACTTGATGGGCCTCGGTCTGATCCAGCAAGACTTGTCTTATGTTCTTATGCCCCTAGGACGCAGGTTTGGTGCGTGTGGAATAATACATTGAGCGTTCCACCATTCCGTGGGCCAGTTTAGAAAGAAGGTCCCCGTAGTTTTGTCCTTAATTTCTACTTTGCGTGGAAATGCCTGCGAATTTGGCACTCATAAGAACATAAGAAAGGCCCTGCTGGATCAGACCGAGGCCCATCAAGTCCAGCAGTCTGTTTGCACAGTGGCCAACCAGGTGCCTCTAGGAAGCCCCCAAACAAGATGACTGCAGCAGCACCATCCTGCCTGTGTTCCACAGCACCTAAGATAATAGGCATGCTCCTCTGATCCTGGAGAGAATAGGCATGCATCATGACTAGTAGCCGTTTGTACTAGTGTCCATGGATAGCCCTCTTTTCCTTAGCCCTCTGGGCGTCTCCTGGTGTGTGCGTGTGTCTGGACTGAGAGGGAGGTGCAGAGAGATAGCTGTTCATGCTCGTGTGTGTGTGTGTGTGTGTGTGTGTGTGTGTGTTTAATCTTGTAATTTATGAATGTGTTTGTGTGTGAAGTGCCGTCAAGTTGCAGCCGATTTATGGCGACCCCTTTTGGGGTTTTCATGGCAAGAGACTAACAGAGGTGGTTTGCCAGTGCCTTCCTCTGCACAGCAACCCTGGCATTCCTTGGTGGTCTCCCATCCAAATACTAACCAGGGCCGACCTTGCTTTGGTTCTGAGATCTGAGGAGATCAGGCTAGCCTGGGCCATCCAGGTCAGGGCATGAATGTACTGTAATTAAATTGTTTAATGGTTCCTTCCCGATATTATCTTTTAATAGGCACATTTTGTAAGCCAGCTTGAAGGCGCGGGGAGGCGATGTAAATATAAATAAATATAAAACAAATACGAAATTCACCAAAGCTTCGACCTTGCCCTGCCAGGTATCACAAGCACCTATAACTCAAAGGTATACTGCCCCTAAAGACGGAGGCTCGATGCCTAATAGCCATTGATAGACCATGGAATGTGTCAATTCTAGTCCTTTTTTGAAACCATCATCACATCTGAATAAATAAATTCCAAAACAGTTAATTCAGCGCTGGGATCCTCTGTACCCACCCCCCCACACAAAGTATTATTTAAAAGTGCTTGAGAGATGTGAGTTGGGGGGGGGGGAGCATGCTGCCTGCAGCCTCTGGATACAGTCTGCTTGCGACAAAATCCCCAAATGCAATTTAGTCCGCCAGATCCCCACTAAGAAGACGTCTGACTTGCACGCCAAGCTTTATCTGCCATTTGCAGGCCGCTTACTCGGTTGATTGACTCAGGGCTTCCTCAAGAGCCAGTGGCGCGTTGGAGAGAACAATCCAACCGCCTTGAGGATCGCGGCTTCCTCACTACAGAGCAGCGTTGTTTTCTCTTCGTTAGGACAGGAAGGAAGCATCGAGCTGGCAAAACGAATTATATTTGGACCAGGCCGGGTTTGGAGTTACACAGGAATCTCCCTGAAACTGAAAATAAAAGGACATCGCTAGGAAAAGGGAAAATAAACAGTAACTAGAAGAGAGGGATATCCCCCTCTGCAGATATCCCCGTTCCCAGAAAAGTGTGTGAGGGGGGAGAATAATTTAGAAGCATATCAAGAGAAACCGAATTGCTTTGTACCTTCAAACTGATGGGGGAGATTGGTCTGAGGTCTCCCAATTCCTCTGTGCTACCCCCCACCCCCACCCCCGGTCCGGTAGCTGATTTCTCCTGCTCCCAGGTTTTGCAGAGAGTAGCTCAAGCCGTTTTGCACCACATTGATGCTGGACTGCTGAAATTGGAGTCTACTTTAGAGACGGGAGAAGGAGGAGGCCCGGGCAACGGCGCGGGGGGGGGGCTTTGCTGCGGGCGTTTTCTCTCTAAATCTGGCCGATGTGAGCTGTGTCTATCTCCCCGTACAATCTCAGAAAGCCCAATTAGGAAAAGAGGGAGGGAGATCTGGGGTCGTCAGAGAACGAGCAATGCTGCTCCGAGGATGATATTTGGGTTATTTTTCGGGCTCGCCCTCCCCGCAAATGTCTGCCTCAATTGCGCACTCGCAGAGGCTACCAGTCCCCCTCAAAGGCGATTTACCAGAAGGCGAATCCCTTTGGAATTAAGAGTGTGTGCGTGCATACTGGTCGGTTGTATGGAGTGGCATGTAAAGGTTCTCGGGAACAATGGGGCACTCTCATTGTATTGCCATTTATGCATGGGCGGTTTTGCCTTGGATTTGCTGCTCTCTAGATGCACGTTTTCCCCATCCAAATTCTCAAAACTGCATGGTGGCTGATTGTTGAGTTTTGAGGATCTGAATGGGGAAAACATGAGAAAGGCAAACCTGTCCGTTAAACTGGATCGAAATCGATTTCAAGCCTAATGGATCACTGGGGTTATAGGGCGCTTGCTGTTGCAGCGTCTATGCTGCTTACTTCGGAATGACGACTGTCCCACTCGGGGCGAAAACGTATGGGAGGTTTTTCCGTGGATTTGCAGCTCTCCAAATGCACATTTTCCCCAGCCAAATGCTCAGAACTCAACAATAACCCCCATGCAGAGTTTTAAGAATTCAGATGGGGGACAGAGCGGCCAATCCAAGGCAAAACCTCCCATGCGTTTGCGCCCAAAATATCAGTGACAATATTCCGGACTCAGTGGCTTTCTTTGTCCTGTTTACAAACCAGGACAAACCAGAGGGACTAGCAACCTATCCTAAGCAAACGTGTCGAACGGAACTTTGTTCGCTTGAAATGAAAAAGGAACGTGCTTAAGGCTCCCCATCGCTTCTTCGATTATTTATTTATTGATGATTATATTGCAGGTGGGAAACGAGAAGTTCCGAGGCCGCCATAATAGAGAGCAGGGATCTGAACTCGGGTTTCCCCGGTTCCATTTAGATTGAGGGCGTGCCTTTCAAGCCCCTTATTTTAGAGAAGCCCCACTCTGCCGGCAGCAACAGCTCATCTCATTTGAAAGTCGCCCCTTCGGATCGTGGGCAACCAGCTGTTTCTCAGCACGACAGAGCGAGGCGGCCGGACTGGATTTATACCAGAGGCGTGAAATTAACAGCGCGCAATTCAGGAGAGAAAATTCACTGGAAATAATTATGTTGCAGTTAAGCGTTAAAAAAAATCGAATACGTATTTCTTTAAAGCTCTTTTTCACTCATCCCCAATATAAATTTGTTTCACATACCTGTGGTTCTTTTAAGCTTAAAAAGAATAAGCACCCCAATCTACCAGACCGAAATATTGGTGGTGGTGGGGTGTGTGTGTGTTAAGGCTACAATCCTAAAGATAATGGTGTGTGTATGTGTGTGTTAAGTGCCGTCGAGTTACTATGGAATAAATCCTATTGTCTTCTGTGGCACTTGCTTCTGAGCAAACATGCTCCCGATTGGGCAGTACACCCAGCCCTATGGATATTTACTCAGAAATAAACCACCGAGTTCAATTACTGAGGAGTAAGCGTGCATTGGATTGCGATCTATAATCAACCCATGGGTTAATTATGAACAGGGAAAGTAGAGGAAGGCTTGCAAATAATCAGATTTTTCCAAAATATGTGGATTTGGGAATTTGACCTCAGATTCTGGGATTTTGACAGCCTTGGACAAAAATATAGAACCCTTCCAGCATTCAGAATATGCCCGGCTCCCCAACAATGCAGAGTCGCACACTTCAGAGCACTTTTCCCAACAGGGCCCTACATTTCAATAGTAGAAAAGAGCAAGAGTCCAATAGCACCTTAAAGACTAACAAAAATATTTTCTGGCAGGGTATGAGCTTTCGTGAGCCACAGCTCACTTCTTCAGTCTTTAAGGTGCTACTGGACTCTTGCTCTTTTCTACTACTGCAGACAGACTAACACGGCTACCCACTGTGAATTATCTACATTTCAATGAAGCGCAAGGGCCGCCAGTCCGGGGCCAAGCCCGGGGCCTTTAAACCCGTCCAGAGATACACTCCAGTCTATGGAACAAGCGCCATTCACGTCGCCGGGAGGACTCCCGTGGAGCGGGGTGCTCCACCGCTTGAAACCCAAGAAACCGAATTTGGCCGGTTGCTTTCAGTCGGAATGAAGGCGCAGGCCTTTCGGAGCGCAGTGTCGCTTGGCCCAATAATCCGATGCCCCAACCGTGTCAAAAACACCACCAGCAAACCACCAGTCAATGGTCCATAGCTCTGATCCTCGCCGGCTGGGCAGCCGGGGTGCGGAGGAGGCCTTTGGTGGGGGTGCAGCGACCCAGGCGGATCCCGCAAAAGGTTCCCGATCAGGATGTCACGCATTATATTTTGGGCACGACGGTATTTCCAGGGCGGCACGATGATTGCACGCTTGGTCAGAATCCAGATAGTACTGACGTGTGTGTGTGTGTGTGTGTGTGTGTGTGTAGCACCAGCTCAAGAGAGACGCGGAGCCTATTGCAACCTTTCCCCCCTGAAAATTACTCCCCCCCCCTACACACACACACACTCGTAATATGATTTCTTGTTGCAGCCCCCCCCCCCCATTATCATGGGCATTGATACTCCCCGAAAAGCCTCTGTGGGGCGGGCGGGCCAAGCGGCAGATGACAATCTGCTGGAGCAACAAAGGCGTCTTTGCCAGGCTCCCTTCCAGCCCCTCGTCTCCCCACCTCGCCAGACACGCACGCCCAGTTCCCGTCATTTCAGCGGCAGGCCTGAGAGTTTCATTTCGCCTCGGAGCAGCAGCAGCAGCAGCAGCAGCAGCAACCCAACGGTAGCCTCGACCCTCGCCTTTCGCCCTCGAGCCCCCGCCGTCCGGCCCCGGCGCCCCGGGACTCAGTCGGGCGGGGGGGGGGGCCTTGGCGAGGAGCCGGCGGAGGCAGAAAGGCCCGAGGGCGCGGCCCGGGTTGGGCCAGGGGGGCAGGTGAGACCCCGGGGGACGCGGGGGCGGCGAGGGGCCCCCCAACCGAGCCCAGATCCCCCACCCCTTAGGCCGGGGGCTTTCCCTGCGCTCTCCCTCTCCGTCGGAGCGGCCCCGCAGGCGAGCGCCCCGACGGCCGGGCGCTCGGCCAGCTGCGGGAGGCGAACGCCAAGGCGCCCTCCTGGCCCAGCGCTGCTGCGCCGGCTCGCTTCGCCCTCCTCGGCCGAGGGTCTCGATGCGGCTCCTCCGTCTTCGCCCTCGATCTCGCCCCTCCCGTCCCCTCCCGTCCCCCCTCCCCCTTTCCCCGCCCTCCCTCGCTGGCTGGGTGCCTGGGCGGGTGGGCGCCCCCTCCTGCAGCCGTCTCCTCTCCGCTTTCTCCGCAGGATGCTGACGGAGCGCTCCCCCAGCGACCCGCCGCGGGATGCAGCGCGCGGCGCCGGAGCCGGCGCGGAGGGCGTCGGCGAGCCGGACCGGGGCTGGGGCTCCGGCAGCAGCAGCAGCAGCGGCGGCGGCGGCGGCGAGGCGGCCGGGCGTGGCGGGGGGCCGGCGCTCCCGGGGGAGCCGGCCTTGCCCAATGGGGTGGCCAAGGAGACCGGCCGGCCGCCCCCCTCCCCCTCCCCCTCCGCCGGCCCGACGCCCCCCGCCGCGCCCGTGCCCGTGCCCGTGATCGAGCTGGTGCGCGGCGGCCGCCCCGTCAAAGGCAGGGAGGCCATGCACAGCCAGCCGGCGGACAGCAGCGGCGGCCGAGCGCCGGCAGCCCTCGCCCTCGCCCTCTCCGCGGGGCCCGGCACGCCCCCCGCTGGCGGCGGCAGCGACGGCAGCCACGACGGCCGCGGGGTGCAGCTCAGCCCCGCCGCCGTGCCCGTCCTCCCGCTCCAGCCGCCCGCCAGAGCCATGCTCTACGGCCTCGGCGCCCCGCTCAGCGCCACCAGCAGGTCCGTCCGTCCGTCCGTCCGTCGACCCACCGCCGGGCTCGCCCGGAGCCTCTCGCTCTCCCCGACGCGGCTCTCGCCGGCCCCTTCGCAGCTCTGCCTGGCCTCTTGGCTGATCTTGGCTTCTGATCTTTCCTTCTGGTTCTCTCCCTGTCGCCTTCCCCTTCTCTTTCTCCAGACAGCCTTCCTCCCCCTTTCCTTCTATATCCTCGATGTTGCCCCCCCCCCCCGTTTGTTTCATTGTCTCAGGCCATTTATGCATGGGAGGTTTCGCCTTGGATTCGCTGCTTTCTAGATGTACATTTTTTCCCCATCTGAATTCTCAAAACTCTGCAGGGGGGTTTATTTTTTAGTTCTGAGAATTCGGATGGGAAAAAATGTGCAGGCAAAACCTCCCGTGCATAAATGGCCTGAGTCTGCTTTTAATGGACAGATGTAAATTTTGCTTTGTATACTCGGAGCAAGTTTACTAAACAGGCCAGACTTCCACCGAGCAGAGGATAAGCGAAGACTCTCCTCTTGTTTGTACATATCCTTTGTGTAGACAACTTTCTCTTTTCTTCTGAAAGCAACTAGCTACCCTTCAGTGAAAAATGACTGGTTTAGTGAGGGGCTGCATGGTATTGATCATATACATCTTGTCCTAAACTCTAAAGCATTTGTGATTTCTTTAAAATGTAGCTATTATCAAACAGCAGTGTATGTGATAGAAAAATAGTAGTCTCCTGTACACTAAAAACAGAACAGAGTGGTTAGTATTTACTGCTAATAATAGTAGGAAACAGCATAAAAAGTGGCAAAAGCAATTACTGTGCTTTGATCATAATCCCAGTGCTGGCTTTATAGATGGATTGCCTTGTGTTGCCACAATTTTGTTAGGCAATTTTTGAGGGTCTTTCTCATTTCATGCAAAGATGCAATGCGAATATAATCTTGATTTGTGTGTCAACTGCAAGCCAACATTATATCTACCCTGGCTTCTTAGAGATTGGTATCTGTTTGAACAATGACTTATTGGAACCAAATACTTTAATCAGGTTGAAGTTGGCTAAAAAAAGGTGCTGCTGCAAATTATATCTTGCTTCTTTTATTAGAAACGTGTGAAAAGTGCTTAAAGCAGGCATGTCATACATTTCAGTTCTCACAACATTCTAATGGACTTTGAAGGGTGTTAATGTGTTTAGGATGGCGCTGCTAGAAGCCGAATGGATTTCATGGAAGTTACACCCAAATAAATGTACTTCGGATTTTAGTCCAAGAAGCTGTGTGTGTGTGTGTGTGCTTGCTGAGCATTGATAGCGCGTACGCATATAATAAATGCTCGTCACACAGTGTGCACACAGACTTATATGTACATTTTCAGCTGAATTATATCGAATTCTTTCTCCTCGGCTTATATAGAGCTCTGGTGATCTATACTGGCTGGGTTCCCTCGTCTCATTGTGTTCTTTGCCTGTTGTTTTGCAGTAGTTTTTTTGGGGAGCCAGACACCTTCTCAATGTACAACAACAGTCGAGTGAAAAGAAGACCGTCCCCTTACGAAGTGGAGCTTTCTGATGGTAAGGAGATCCTTTGTTAACCTCCCTAGATGGGGTAATTGGAGCCCCAAGGACTGTCGCCATTGCTTACTTTGCGGGGTGGGTGGGAAACCTGCTTAGAGCAGATTATGGCCTCTGGCCTGAAGATGCCTATGGGGCTGTGATTCAAAACGATGCACATGCCTTGCTTTGTGGCAGATTCATATTGGTCCTGAGTGTCTGTTCAGCCACCATGCAGAGCCCACTTTGCAAAAAATGGTCATTTTGAGATCAAAAGAACATAATGGTCTGACAATGGCTATAGGTGGGGATGGGGTTTCGGACCCCCAACTGGGCTGAAAAGGTCCAGCCTGGAGATTTCTGCTTTCCCTTTCAGTCTGTGGCTGAACTGCTGGACGAGGTGGCTGCTTCCTCTCTAGCTCAGTCCTGTCATCTGTCCACTTTCTCCTGCCTGCTGTAATGAGCAGGGCTCCAGATGAGCTGCACAGCAGAAGTGGGTGTGTTTGTGTGTGCGTACATGTGGAGGGGAGGGGAGATGGGCCAGAAAAGTTGTAGCCTATTCTGCAGAAGGTGTGAAGGCAAAAGGGCGGGGGGAGAGAACAAACGGGGCAAGTGCACATGCTGCTGAACCCTGTGGGTGTCCCAGCCTCTAATTCTGGGTGTCTGTTCCTCAGCTATGACACTCCCTCCCTCCTCCTGCAGGCTTGCCTGAGCTCAAGCCTCAGTATCTTTCAGCAATGTGGTCAGGCCTTTCTGTATGGGTAGGGGCTAGGCTGCAGTCAGCAAATGGCGGGAGGATATCAATTTATTTCAAGAAATCCCATTCTGTTATGAAGGTTTCTTTCTTGCTGTTCCTTCAGGGCAGGACTGGGTATAAAGAAATACATATCCATTCATTCCATGTAGACAAGCAGACACTGAAGTCCATGGGATTAATGAAGGGTTGCTTGGTGGTTTGCACAAAATCATCTGATCGTCTGCTATACAAACTCAAGCTCCACCTTGGGCGAATACAATTAAGGGTAAATTTGAATAAGGCCAGTTAGAAGGGAAGAGCCTTTGAGTAAGCAGTTTATGAAAAGTTATGCTCAAAACTTATTACACTTTAAGGTGCCGCAAGATTTTCCTGTTTATCCGATCTTGTGGGGTTAGCTGATTGTGGAAACAGTATCATACAAATATGCACTGATGTATGTGAAAAGGGCCCAGGCAGTTATTCCTTCGCAGTTTGAACATGACATCCTCAGAAGCCAAGCATACATGGTGTGACCCACCATGCAGACCCCAACCCACCAGCTGCTCTTGACAAGCCTTCCAAGAGCTGCAGAACATAGCTCCAGTAGTGATATTAACAGTGCCCATTACAAACTGAGTTCAGGATCCTGGAAAGTATCAGATGATTACTAGTGTGGCATTGGCCGCCACCTATGACTCATTAGGTCAAGTATAGAGCAATTTAGTCAGCAACTGCCATGGAGACACCAGGTTATTGTGACGATGATAACTTAATTACCCAGGGATAATTAAATGGCTAAATGCCATACGAAGGTCAGTGCCATTTCCCAGCATGAGATTACCATTTAAGGAGGATGGTCAGGATTTGGAATGTATTTCAGAGCAAGCAAACATTTTTTTTGATTTATTCGTAATCTTGCTGTTTCCTTCCCCCCATGTATACAATTCAAACTTAATTAGGGATCATGCATAAAAAAAAGGAAAAGGTCTTTTAAAAATTCTGTCCCTTAATTTTATATTTTCAAAACCAAGTTTCAAATTTGCTTCATCTGCTTTTTTTACATAATGGCAGATTTCTTTTTTGTCCTTTATATTTATTTATGAACCCTTGATTCTTATATTCGAATTAATTAGGCTTGTATGTATGCCCCAGCATCTGTTGATAAACAAGCCTTGTTAACATTTATTCAAATATTTGATTTTGGGGGGGAGGGGGAAGGCTGATACATTGGGTCACCTTTTCCACAATTCATATGCAGATCAGACAAAGTGTATATTCCATTTTAAAGAAATTGGCTAAGTTGTTCAACGTGGCAGTGTACAGCAAGTCATAAATTGAGATGGCCATCAATTTAAGATCAGTCTTGCCTCATCGTATCATATATCTTAGCAATAAACCTGTGTCTTGAACAGGGATGTAATATAAGTGTTGTGTAGTAAGATAGTGTTGTGTGTGTGTAAAGTGCCGTCAAGTCACAACTGACTTATGGCGACCCCTTTTGGGGTTTTCATGGCAGGAGACTAGCAGAGGTGGTTTGCCAGTGCCTTCCTCTGCACAGCAACCCTGGTATTCCTTGGTGATCTCCCATCCAAATACTAACCAGGGCTGACCCTGCTTAGCTTCTGAGATCTGACGAGATCAGGCTAGTCTGGGCCATCCAGGTAAGGGCCAAGATAGTATTACAAATTTATAAATACCAGTAGCGTTATATATTTTTATTAAGGTCTTTCACCTCATCCTAATGGAACAACCAAGCTGAATTTTTAAAGAAAATTATATAATATAGAGCAGATTCACACTTTACGTGGCTGTGCAGTGCCTTTGGTTCCCAACCAGCATTTGCTGGATAAATACATAAATAGTGCATTCCTATGGAGAGTTACTCCAGTCAAAACCCATTCATTTCAATGGGCTTAGACTGGAGTAACTCTCCTTAGGAATGCAGTGTAAGTGTGAAAGAGAGATGGGGGGAGGTAGTTGTGAATTTCCTGCATTGTGCAGGGGCTTGGACTAGATGACCCTGGTGGTCCCTTCCAACTCTATGATTCTACCATCTGATGACATTTGGGGACAGATAGTAGGGAACTGTAATCAGCTGTGGCTCCTCAGAGCACGCCCTGTCTTCTATGTGTTTGTGGATGCATGCATCTCTGTAACGTTTTATATGCTGAAGACAGCCAAATCTTAATATACCTGTAGTATCACATGTATTTTATTTTTTATTTAATTAGCACAGTTATATTCCACTTTTCCATAGAATATACAATCACAAATAAGAATTGTAATACATAAGACATACAACCATAATTTAAAAGCAGGGGTAAGATTCTGATTAAAAGGCCCCCCAAAAGAAATGGCATGAAGAAGCTCTAAAGTATCACACAAATAACTTGACCTTAAATGCTTTGCCTTCACTCCAGAGGACCGTATGTACTTTATTGGGGTAATGGAACTCCCATGGAAACAACTTTCCCTCCCTGTTCACTACAATGAAGGGGGCAACATGCAATGCGAACTCCTGTGTACATAGTGTGTGGTCCTCTCCATCAATGTGAAAGGGGAGCCTCTGAGGACAGGAGAGCTCCATATGTGCATTATAGCTCCTACAAGGAAACCGTGAGATCAGGCAATTGTCTGAAATTAAATGCCATTGAAATTCTGTGGGATTGTTCATGCAATCCTAAATAACATTGGTATTAAGGTACCACCTGTTATTTGCTTCCTGAATTTCCACTTCAGTGCATATGCCAAAATGAGATCACAGGGAGCTGCCATCTAAAGTGGTTTACGGATAGTACTTTAGAGGTATCATCCTCTAGAACTTTGCTCCAGGTTCCCATGGGCCTGCCAGGGCTTCACTGGGACTATTCCTGAGTGTGATGCTTAAATACTAGAATCTTAATAGACGCCTTTGAAGGACTGGTCAATCATACTTTGGAGGTTTAAACCTGTTTTATGGATTCCGTCCATTGTCATATATGACTAACAACACGGTTAGTTACACAAATGCAGGTCTTTGTGGCATTGTAGCTAGTTACAGCATATAGTTAGCAGCAGGACGTCTTTATGATGCTTGAATCTGGGCAACAGAAAAAGTGGGAAATGTTGGGAAATCTGCTAAATTAAACAAAGTTAGCATAAAAAATAAGGAACAGTCTTACATACAAATGTATTGATTTGTCATTATAGAACAAACAGGGACACCCCCCTCCCAACCCACCAGAAATTAATCTTGTAATTGTGTGATTTTCCTCTCTGATTCAGTTTCATAGCAAGCATTTGGAATGGATTACAAAATATGAGGATAAAGTTCTTTGGGACAATTGAATGGAAATATAATAATGTACTCCCTGTTTGAAAAGGAGGCAGGTCTGCAAACTGCATGGGTCAGCAATAGCAGGAGAGCTGGTGTAGTGTAGTGGCAATTAACATGGACTAGATAGTCCTCTTCCGAGTTTTGAACTCACTAGGTGGTTTGGGCAATTTTTGGTCTCGGCTTCAACACTGCAAGTACAGAGATAACAATAGGGGCTATGTCTCAGTGGTAGAGCATCTGCTTGGAATTCAGAAGGCACGGGTTCAATCCCCAGCATCTCCAGTTAAAGGGAGCAGGCAAGAAGGTGATGTGAAAGACCTCTTCCTGAGACCCTGGAGAGCTGCTGCCGGTCAGAGTAGACAATACTGAGTTTGATGAACCAAGGGTCTGATTCAGTATAAGGCAGCTTCATGTGTTCAGTATGGACTCTATAGGGGACTTTTAAAGTTTATTGAAAGAAAGCATTCAAAACACTTTTATTACCTAAAAAGTACTACATAACTGCTAAATATTGTTATGAATGCACATTGTGTTTGTGAGCCATTATAATTCATACATACAGGTGGCAAAATAAATGCTCACTCCTGGTAGATGCTGAACTAACATTGGGACTGGCAGATTACTGACTGTGCCAGTAATGGTCTTTTTGATGTAGTAGACTAGATATTACCTCAATTGTTTTGATAAGGACTCCAGTAGCAGATTTGGAACTATGAGATCTGGTTTCCCATCTTATTTGTGAACTAATGCCAGAGGAAGTGGGGCTCATGCTTCTATTCCCACTGCTTCTGAGCTGCAAAGGGGAAAATGTGACAAATCTCTCCATGAGGGTACTCCAGATGACTCCTGTAGAGAAAAACATTGTTCCTGTGTATCTTGAATCATTAGGGCTTCAAGCGCAAATGGCAAGATATTCAGTAGGCTTTTCATTTTGCAGACAGAGAATCAAGCACAAAACATGCCCAGTTTTGAGAATTAGTAGGATCAACATTACTTATTTGCAATGGCTTTCCCCAGATTCCTCATTGCATCCCAGCATTTCCAGCTCTATGAGATACACCTTTGTCCTCTCACTCCTAATGTCCCTTCAGTGCCCAGGTACTGAAAAAAAGGATGCCAATTTCATAGAAAGGTAGTTGTGAATTATGCCAGTTAAGTCAATTGTGTAGATTTCTTAACTCACACAATATGTAGTTCACAGAGAATATTGGGTCAATGTTGGTTGCAGAAGGGAAAAGGACATGAAACATGCTATTGCCTTCTGCTTTAACATGTGGTGGTTCTTGCTCTTATGCACAGGGTTGAGCTGGTCGTCTGGGTTGGCGTTGGGAAGGAAATTCCCCCCACGGCACATTGGCAGACACCGAGGCTTTTTCGCTTTCCTCAATGGAGCATTGAGCAGGGATCATCTGTTAGGATCAGGTGGGCGTATCCCACACAATCAACTTCCTGCTTTGATTTAGGGTGGGTTAATTGGTTGGACACTGGTGGATCTCAGGCTTTTAAATGCCCTTGTGTGTTATACAAAGGGTGGAGACTGCAGCCGAACACTACAGTCCGTAAATCAATCAATCTATCTATCTATCTATCTATCTATCTATCTATCTATCTATCTATCTATCTATCTATCTATCTATCTATCTATCTATCTATCTATCTATCTATCTGACTTACTGAAGTTGGGTATTGTGCAAATAGCTGGAAAACATTTGTGGATTATAATCATGCTGCAAATAGATGCATTCCCATTCCTTTTTCAATCCTGGGCTCAACTGTCAATAATATTTTTATATTAAGGACCTAGATATGGGCTATGCATCTTACAAAGATAAAATAATTTACAATATACATAATAGGCCATAGAATTTTGTGATCTCTGCTTTAATTTAACCACAGGAATCCTTTTAAAAAATTATAAAACTAATAGTATTTTGATTTTATTTTCCCTAAATGCTCAACTCATTTTACATACATCACAATAATCCTTATAATAGCCCTGTAAGGTAGGCTAGTATGATTATTCCCATCTTACAGATGCCAGCTCAGTCTGAAAGCAGTTTGTGTACATCACCTGGTGAGTTCCAAGGCAGAGTCACATTTTGAACTGGAGACTCCAGCTCATGATGAAGAGGTATCAAGACAGCCTGTGGGTTACAATAACGTACTTACTCAGTATATGGGGTTGGACCTTATGAAGGATGAACAGAAGGAATTCACAACACAGATCTGTCTTCATTTCCCTTGCAGCTCCCTGCATGATCCTCCATTTCCTGGAAAGCTGTTCTAGAAGGCTGGTGCCCTTTGGAGAGTGGGCAGGGGGCTTCAGCAAGGAGTGGGAATCTCCCACCCTTGCATGAACAGCTGCTCTGGCTGCCGAAGAACTTACAAAATATGGGAGGGCAGATAATGGCTGTGGTTTCCTCTCGAGGTGCAGCCCACCATACTGTATTCTCTTTTTGAGGATCCCCTACCCAATTAGTAATCAGGGAGCAGCTTTTTGCAGGGCACAGTGGCAAGACGGAAAGGAAGAGATCTGTCCTGGGAACTCCTTCCTTTTGTGGTTCACAGGATCCAAATCTATTGTCCGTCTGTGTTATTGCATTATTCTTTTTTTTCCTGGAAAAAAAATTCTATTATATGTAATTTATGAGACTTCATAAATTAGACCAAATTATACTTCTGCAATATATTCAATGAAAAATGAACTGTAAATAAACAGTTATATATAATTAAATAAAAGTCAGAAAGCAGACTATAAAAATACATAATACATCTTCAATAAAACAATATAGCTTTCCAAACTGCTGCCACTGCATAATTAATTCATATGTAACTAATTTGCTTCAATCACCAGAAGCTCACCATCAATTTAATTTATTTATTTCTCAAACGCTTGTTCTCAATAATCATTAGAATTTAAACACACATATATACTCCTACCATTATTCATAAAAATGTACAATTAAATAATTCTATAGAAAGATATAATTCTTAATGCCAAAATAAATAAAATGGGTTGCAAGTTGTCTGCAAAGTAAGGCTTCTTAACACAACCATCTGTCAACGAACTGAGTGAATTCCATTAATTTCAGCTATTTAGCTAGTTGCCATACTCTAGCTATCCAAATTTTAATGTTTAATGTCTTTGTACTCTTCCAGTTAGTGCATTATTCTTATTGCTGCCCCCTTACAGGTTTTTAGTGGAGAGCAGTATCTGTTCTGTAGATGCGTTATGATTTGTCCTAATTAGGTAAATCTAGGACTAACAATGTACAGAAATTAAAAAGACAAATTAATTCTATTATGATATAATGTTAAGTAGTGACTACAGAAGACAGGCATTGATATCTTACTTGGGACATACAATAGGGTTGCCAGGTCCCTCTTTGCCACCACCGGGAGGTTTTTGGGGCAGAGCCTGAGGAGGGCGGGGTTTGGAGAGGGGAGGGACTTCAATGCCATAGAGTCCAGTTGCCAAAGTGGCCATTTTCTCCAGGTGAACGGATCTCTGTTGGCTGGAGATCAGTTGTAATAACAGAAGATCTCCAGCTAGTACCTGGAGGTCAGCTACCCTAACATACAAATGTCAATCCCAGTCCTGCCTCTTCTGCATGGTAGTACTTTGAATGAATCTGAGAACATTTACAAGAATTATTTCTGGTATATTTCAGTTGCCTTTGTTTCTTCTTTTATTTCAGTTCATTTCAACATATTTTTTATTTTATACAACAATGTCACTGAAAATACCCTGTTCCCTTAAGAACACAATAAGTACAGCCTGCTGGATCAGAGCAGTGATCCATCTATTCCAGCTATCTGTTTCATACAGCAGCCAACCAGCTGCCCTGGAGAACAAATAAACAGGGCACAGAGGCAGAGGCTTTCCCCTGATGCTGCCTCCATAATTGGTATCCAGAGGTTTACTACCTCTGGATATGGAGGTTCCTTCCCTTCCTTCCTATTGTGTTGCTTGTTCACATTAAAACATATTGAAAGAATATACTTGGTTTATATTTATTAGGTTTTTCTCAATGCTTCCCTTCCAGAAAAGGTAATTACTGGCCACCATTCCTTCCATCCACCCGTTGTCTCCCTAGCTGGGTTCTGGTCTGTTAGCTTGCTGATAACTGTCTGTATATCTATACAGTTCACAAGTATAAACAACCATAGCACCCTAATTCAGTGAAGTCAACTATAGGTCAAGGATGCTGGTCTAGGGAAACCTGGTAAAACAATGGAGTTTTCAGGATCATTTGTCCTTTGACCTGAGCTGTTGATTTGGTCAAATGACTGTAAATTAAAGATTGATTGACCTGAGCTGAGAATTTCTCAGCAATCGCTTTACTGTGGACCACAATCAACTTGATGATTTCCTTCTGGAAGATGCATGTAGATCCATCTACGTGGAACACAGTAACTTGCCAAGAGGTCATAATGTTTTAAAGACTAATTTAATTTCCACTAGGGCTTCCCCTTTATTTCTCCACAACAAAAAGGGTTAGAGAGGGGGGAAATGAAAGCTGGGAATTCAGAAAAAACTACTGACTCATGGCAACAGATCGTAACACTATAATGCTATAGTGATATAGAAATTATCATTTTTAAAAGGTCTGAGAAACTCTGGTAGCAGAAAATAAAATGGCATCTGTAGTGGCTGAGGCAACAAAAAATGGTGCTGATGTAATCAAGACCTTCAAAAATGTGCACCTTCCTGTCCACACTGATCCCGGCAAAGGGGAGGAAATCAACAAAGTAAATGGATAGGAGATGATGTGTGGATCTCCTCCCAAAACCCTTCTTTGGTTTGGATACCAATCCAGAGCAAAGCCTCTGTGTGGATGCAACTGTATGATACAGATGTGTCAATTAACTTTGGATGGGAAACTAGCTTTAATGTCTTAATAAAGACATCTATAGCTTTAAAGCCACCCTTTAAAATGAACAGATTCAATGTATATACTTAAATTTCCGTGTTGCTGTTAACCTTGTATCTCTTGCCATTTTTAGGTCCTCATACAAAAGTGGTCCGTCGAATATTTACCAACAGCCGGGAGAGGTGGAGGCAGCAGAACGTCAACGGGGCCTTTGCCGAGCTTCGCAAGCTCATCCCAACTCACCCACCTGACAAAAAACTCAGCAAGAACGAAATCTTACGCCTGGCCATGAAATACATCAACTTCTTGGCTAAGCTGCTCAATGACCAGGAAGAAGAAGGAAACCAAAGGGGTAAAGTCAACAAAGACGCTGGCATCGTGCAAGAAGATCTCCTTCAGGACATGTTGTCCCCAAACTCAAGCTGTGGAAGTTCATTAGATGGAGCAGGAAGCCCAGACAGTTTCACAGAAGAGCATGACATGTTAGATTCTAAGCATGCGAGAGGCATCCACCACTCTATTCTTCCAATCGAAAGCAACGCGCAGCGATGATGAAGCGACAAAGAGGCACAAGCAAGCCCCTGAGACCCTGGCGTTTGGAAGGGTTGCAGCCCTTCCCCCACTGTTAGCTCAGCCATTCAACGGGGACTTCCCAAGTTTCCTTTCGACTGGAACAAGACAACAGGACGATAAGGAGTTGGATCAAACCAAGTGCGTCTTTCTTGACTGTGCTGTGGATGAAGCACAGGCCTGAGAAGTCATTTTGCCATCTGTGTTGTTTTTGAGAGACTGGGTGAAATGTGTGGGCAGCACGTCTTGTATTCAAAGAAGGTTTATAAATGATCAAGCCGATGATCTGTTTTATGCAGAATATTTACATTTCTGCACTATATTGCTCCTCCTTCTTTCTCAGCTGTTCAGAATCAAGCATCTTCCATAATACGTGTATGTGGCAATAGGCTGTACTTTATTCTTCTTCTTCTCCAGACCACTTTGGGAAAATTGATGCAACTTGTTTGTGCAGAGTATTTTCGCCCAATAATTTTTCTTTCTTTTAAGGAAGAAAAGAAATCCTCTCATGAAGGAACAGTTGAGACTTGGTGTTGTGGGGTTGTTTGTTTCTTCTTTTAAAAAAAATAAATCTAGCCCAGTTTTGGATTGTTTGAGGTCTTGTATTTATGATGTGGAATTCTTTCTGTTTAATTCCAACATGCAGTATCTTCTGAACTGAAAAGGTACACCAGTGGGAATCGGATTCCCAGCTTCTGACACCTCATCACAATGATGATTTCTTCTGACATGGGTGAGCAATGGCATTTCCTTGGAGTTGTTATCTTGGGGCCTTCCTGTTTCATTTTTACTGAGGTGTGTGTGTGTGTATGTGTGTAAAAACCAGTATAAACAATTGTTCAGCAATGCACTTTGATTATTTTGGATTGACTTGCACAAAAGTCATGAGGCACAATCTGCTACAACTTTTTCCACACAAGTAGCATGGAGATGAATGGGAGTTGTGCAGGAGCACCTCCTGTTCATGGATGATGCTACCAGTCAGCAAACTGGGTATTTGCTGGGGCCCAGAGACTGGCAAATGGCCCACGGTACTGAGTCTCGTTCAGGAGAATCTTCTAAGGATGCTGCTCCTGAAGTGCTCTTCTTAGGAGTTGCATGAATTCAGAACGGATTTGTATTATGTTGTACAATAGCCTAGCAATTACAGATTTTCTGTCCACTCACTGCACTCTACAGAGGTCTTTTCCTTACCCCAGTTATTGTGTTCATTCAGTCCCACTTATTTGTCTTCACAAGGCCGCAGTTCACCAGCCATTTGATTTCACATGGCTTTACGGAAGAGCCACTGAAGATTTTGTGACTATTTCAGGATTACTTCGAAGTACAAACTTTGGGGATTATAGTCATAGTTTGTTTATGCAAGGACTGCAGAATCAGGAAATAGTTTCCATTCTCAGGGCCACTTTATACATTACATTTTTAAAAGTTTGCATTTCAGATGTTTTAGGCACACACAACTAAAAATGTAAAATGTGACTGTGACAAGCAACACGTTTGCAAACTCATGTATCATGTGTATGATGTGCTTGCCAGGGAACCATCAAGGGCTGTCGGGTGCACATTTTGTGGCAGATCCTGCATTGCCTCCATGTAGTATTTAAAGTGGTCCTGAGGAATAGCTGCAGCTTATTTACAGGATGGCTGCACCATTCACCACTCTGTGCACACACCTATTACTGTCCATGGAGGATGGAGCTTTGGAAACATATGTGAGCCTTTACTTTAACTGTTAGTTGAGAAGCTTTACTAACATACATGGAGCTGCTCTTCAAAAGATCTTTTAAAAAGAAAAAATATATCTTTTGAACATTGGCAGAGCTTCCAATTGGGGGCTGAGATGCACATGTTAAAAAATAAAATATTTCAGTTCAGTGTGTGTTGGGGAAGCTACATTGCAGCTGACTCATAGTGCATAAACATCCAAAGGCATTTGAAGGGACTGCAGTGGAATCAATGGCTTGTGGACTGCAAGTGTTATATTAACTGGAAGCAATTACAGAAATCCATAGATCAGAAATGGCATTTTGGAAGTCAGATGAAATGGCTTGAAAAGACTTGATCTTGATGTTTAGTGCATGTCACCCTTTCAGTGGCCTTGCAGATCTGCAAAACCACCATAATTCAATTAAATCTTAGATATCCTGACTAGTAGGGTTGCCAACCTCCAGGTACTAGCTGGAGATCTCCTGCTATTACAACTGATCTCCAGCCGATAGAGATCAGTTCACCTGGAGAAAACGGCCGCTTTGGCAATTGGACTCTATGGCATTGAAGTCCCTCCCCTCACCAAACCCTGCCCTCCTAAGGGTCCGCCCCCAAAACCTCCTGCCGGTAGCAAAGAGGGACCTGGCAACCCTGCTGACTAGACCAAGGCTCTTTCCTTTGGGGGTACCTAAGAGTGAAGTAAGAATAAAATTTATTGAATGTATGATGTTTACAAGCGTTTAAATTGCTTCATACACATCAATATCTTGTAATCTTCTACCACCTCTGGGTGGTAGGTCAGTGTTACTATATGTCATAGAAGCGGGGGCGGGCTGAGCAAGTGTGGCTGAGTAAGGCCATCCAGTGAGTTCATGGCAAAGTCCAACCGGGGACTTCCTGATTGTGTAGTTCAGTTTCTCTCTGCCATGCTTTTCCTCACCTTTCCACCAGTCAAAGTTACTTCTTCTCATAGCTGTCCATCCTTAACTAAAGGATAAATTTGGCCTTTACAGCATTATTATAGAAAGAACAAAGCATTTCTGTGATGCTTGCATGACAATACTGCTTTTGCCCCCTCTAGCTGAAAACCACCCATGGGACTGAGATGACAAAACACCTATAAAGATAGGGTTGCCAATCCCCAGGTAGTAGCTGGAGATCTCCTGCCATTACAACTGATCTCCAGCTGATATAGATCAGTTCACCAGGAGAAAATGGCTGCTTTGGCAATTAGACTCTATGGCATTGAAGTCTCTCCCCTCCCCAAACCGCCCCCCAAACCTCCTGCCGGTGGCAAAGAGGGACCTGGCAACCCTACCTATAGAGGAAACAATGCTCTATGTGATTTCTTCTGGGGTTTTACCTTAGCATCGATAATGACTGTAATTTTAATAAACTGCCTAGGGCAGGAGACCCCAACATTATGCCCGTGGGCACCATGATGGCCGCTGACACCTTTTCTGGTGCCCACCAAATGTTTCTAGTAAGTGGGTGGGGCCAGGTAGGACTTTTGCTCAGCAAGGCTTCTGATTGACTACTGGAGATTTGATTGATTGCGCAGATTTTTAAAAAAATGTTGCTTTGGCAGCAGCTGCCATCACAGCACAGTAATACATTGTATTACTGAAGTTAAGCTGCAGCAATCATTTTGTGGCTGGCTCCGCCTCCTACATTTTGTTGCTCCAGCCATTTTGTGGCAGCCATTTTGTTGCTGCACCCACTATACCTCGAAAAGGTTGGAGATACCTGGCCTAGGGCATTTGCTTGGCAAACCTGACTGATATTACTGGTAAACTTCTAAGGATGATATTTCACATATTTGCCATGGGTAGCAAGGAACATATACAGGCGCTCTGAGACAGAGATAATTATAGACAACATGAATGCCCTATCCAGATGTGTGACATCAATGCCCATTTCCCTACAGGGATTGTCTCTAAAGTTATCAAAGAAAACCTTTCTGAATTGCCCAATTCTCAATAAACTAATTGTGCATTTGTCTGCTTTTCCTAGAACATGGTGTTTCATTTTAATCATGAGGATAAAATGCGACATTTTAAAATTACCAATAAGATATCTTGGGTGACATTGATTTTCTTCAGAGCAAAACAATGGTCTAGCAGCATCACACACACACACACACACACACACACTCTATTCTTATAATCCTCAGCATTCTTACTTAGGTGTAAACCCAGTTCAATCCAATATATATTGCAATTGAGTAAATATGCTTAGGATCTGTCTGTAAAACTATTTATTCTTCAATTCTCCTTTAAATATCCTCAAAAGAACTATAGAATCACAAGAGAGATAATAAGCTTTTCATGGCACACAAAGATAAATAGCCTATATTTCATCCATGCCACTGTCACACCATACATAGGGTTGCCAGTCTCCAGGTACTAGCTGGAGATCTCCTGCTATTACAACTGATCTCCAGCCAATAGAGATCAGTTCACCTGGAGAAAATGGCCGCTCTGGCAATTGGACTTCAATGCAAATGGCATTGAAGTCCCTCCCCTCTCCAAACTCACCTTACTCAGGCTCTATCTTCAAAATCTTCAGGTATTTCCCAACCCGGAGCTGGCAACCCTATAGGTATCTCAGGGCCTAATGCTGTGGTACTGTAGCTGTAGCTAAAGGACTCTGGAAGAGATTCTCCGGGGAGTAGATATGGAGACTGGGCCTTAGGAAAGCAACAAAGAAGAGGAATGTTGCTTGGCAAGTAGATCTCCTTGCCTAAGTGTGGCCATTAAGCCCAGAATTTTTTGTTAAAAGTAATTTATCCCATTAAAAGAATCATAGAATCATAGAGTTGGAAGGGACCACCAGGATCATCTAGTCCAGGGCTTTTACAACTTTTTCCACTCACCACCCTTTTTCTCCCAATAAATGTTTACGCAACCCCAAGTATATAGGTATATGAAATAGGTATAAAAATCAAACATTTACTGATAATAAATCATGAAGAAATTTATTTTTAAATTTAATTTTTTCCTGCGACCCCCACATTCAGTGATGCAACCCCATATAGGGTCACGACCCACAATTTAAGAAGCTTTGATTTAGTCCAGCCCCCTGTACAATGCAGGAAATTCACATCTACTTCCCCCCCACACCCCCAGTGACCCCTACTCCATGCCCAGAAGATGGCCAAGATGCCCTTCCTCTCATGATCTGCCTAAGGTCATAGAATCAGCATTGCTGACAGATGGCCATCCAGCCTCTGCTTAAAAACCTCCAGGGAAGGAGCGCTTACCACCTCCCGAGGAAGCCTATTCCACTGAGGAACCGCTCTGTTAGATAGTTCTTCCTAATGTTTAGATGGAAATTCTTTTGATTTAATTTCAAGAGACTCATCTTCTTACCTGGTGTTTGGTTCTTGTGGAGCCTGGAGGAAGATGGGAGAGAGAAGACCTTAGACCCAGGAAGCATCACAATCACATACAAAATAATCCTGAATTCTCTCACATGGTGTATGCAGATATGGGAATATGCGATATCTGTGACTTGTGTGTCCATTTATGTCTTAGTGGTACAGCAACATATAGCTACTTCTGTTTGTACTTATTTTATATTGAAGTATATTCATGTTATATTCAAAATGAATCAACTGGGAATCTGTCCCATCTCTTCTCACGTGCACTAATGCAGTTTAATAATAATATCTCTCATAATTTCATACATCATAATGCTTTTTCTATCACTAGGGTGATAGTGGCATTAGGCTGATCAATATACAAGTTAAACAGTTTGCTTTATAAATCATACCTTGGAAGGGTGGAAATATGATTTTTTAAATAAAAAAACCACCATTGTTGTGGTACTGAAAAGGTGACGATGCGTTTAAGGTTGTTTTGTCTGATCAGGAGTTTTGAAGAGGGAGGCTGGCTTGGTACTGAGATGTCTAATGTGGTAGCCATCATCAGCAGGAAGCTGCAGGGAAGGTACAGCCTTCCCTTTTAAGAGGAAAGCTACATTAATTATTTTGTGTCAAAATATGTATATGTATGCATTAAACTTTGTATGTATAAAAGTATTTTCAGTTGAAAATACAACCTTGAAAACATTTTGTTTTAATGTAAGTGTTGTGAAGCCTGACTGGTGTGTTTTATTTGGAAATTATCTCCACCCCATGCATACCTATTCACTTTGGGTGACATTAACCTAGGTTTTATGAAGTGCAGAATCCTCCTCCCCTTTGAATTTATCTTCATTAACTTTGAATTATCTTCATTAATTGACATTAATTCAAGATTCTAGATAAAAACTAATCTGAGATTAGGGAACTATGCGCGGGATGCATGTGGTGCTCCCTAAACAACTTCCTCTAAAAAGCCATCCCACAGCTTGGCTTTTTAGAACTTCAAGACCATTTCCACAGTGCTGAGGAGAAGCCCTTCCTTAGCTTTCATGCGTCTGTGTCCTCTTGATACTGATTCAAGGCAGTTTCTTTGGGAAAATGTTATTTAATTTCTCCTACTGTTGAAATATCCCAATATCGTAGATTTGCTCTCAGATTTTACACATTCTTACCAGATGAGCTCTGTTCGTTAGCCCTGCATTTTACATTGATGAAGGTTAAACCTGTATTGTCTGTTATCTCATGCATACTCTTCTGTGTATGGAGGTAGCTCTTTAGCAACACCCACTCCCGAGCTTGGGGTGGCTTACAAGAATGTCCTAGAGAACTTCTACCACAAATGACTGCAAGAGAGTGCTAGTTGGCTATATATGTTCCACCATAGTGCAGATGTTGCAGTTTAAAATCTCTTTGGTGGATAATTGGTAACTGGTTCACCACTGATGTGCATCCATTTTGCTAGATGAGCAAAAATACGACTATACATTGGGGCATGTGTAACCTGGGTCCCACGAAGCCAAATGTACATGGATGATCCCATGCACATGGATGGTGGCACAAACAAGGAGCTGTCAAGCAGCAATTCAGCTTGCTGGCTGAAACAGGGAATAAAGGAGGCTG
Source organism: Euleptes europaea (assembly GCF_029931775.1). NCBI lineage: Eukaryota > Metazoa > Chordata > Lepidosauria > Squamata > Sphaerodactylidae > Euleptes > Euleptes europaea. Next base: position 74,807,463 of record NC_079313.1, read on the forward strand.
AAGAGACCATGCGTTTTCGCCCTTAGGCTGATTTGTGATGTCTGATAGCACCCAGAATAACCAAAGAAAGCTAACATATGTGAGGAAATGTAATATTAGAGAGTAGGGATGGTGTGTGTGTGTGTGTCAACAGTTTTGATAAAGAAGCAACTGCATGTGCAGCCTGAGTCACAGATGTAGACAAGGAAAAGGGTGAAGAGGAGAACTGGGGGGAGCACACAGAGAAAGACGCTGTGTTTGAGATGTATCAGACCGAGCTGGATGTTGCTCAACAGAGAATCGCTTCAGTTTAAAGCTGTAGTATCAGCCATTTGGTTATGCATATTTTAGGCGGCAGTTAGGTCAGAGAATCAGGCATAGAGCTTCCCCTTTGTTCTTCTTTCATTCCTACATCCCACTATGTACTGCTGGTACAGGGTGTGTTTGTCTTTATAGATCAGCAAAGAAACCTTTTTATTAGTTTTGCATTCATCTCTAGATGGTCACACACACACATGCCCAATGTTTTACCACTGTTTCAATTCCTTTGAGAGAATGAATGGTACATCTTATATCTTTTTCAGAAATCCAGTCTGTTTGTCCCAGCACAGTACAATTTAGGTATATCTAGGGTCTGTTTGATGTGTACTTTAGATTGTGATGTAAATGGTACATCTCTACTGTCCCAAATCTCCTCTCCTGCCTGCTCTGTTTCTTGGTGTATATAACACCCTCACAATTTTAGGTTCTGAAGAAGTCACACTTTTGGTCAGTGTTGTACTGTGTGATGGATTCCTTTTTGGCCCCTGTGGGTTTTCTGATTTTGCAGCAGAATTTAAGTAACCAGACTTGGTACCTTTATTCTTATTACCTTTGTACAGCCCATGAGGTGATCCACTGTGGATGTGCTAATTAGAAAACACATTTGTTGTAATGTGTATGTATATATAAATAAGATATATATAATGATATATTGAGGATATTTCTAAATAAAGGTTTACAAATCAACACACCTCCATCTCATCTTCTTTTGTTAAAGGTAGCTGTACTTTCCCATCATCTGGACCAACAAGCCAATTCTGGGCCTGCTAGGAAGATCTGAGAGTTTGGGGTCTAAAACATTTGGTCTGATATGCTTGTACATAGTTGTAGTTTCTGCCAGTGGCGGTTTGTCAGGCGTGCTGTATGGACTGAATGCTCAGCCACCCTGCTGCCTTACCAATAGCCCTTAAGAGGTGGCCGTGGAGACAGAGGGCATTTGGGTAAGCACTGCCCAGTGGAGTTGTGCCTGACGATAGTCTGTACCCATGCTAGGTCTGGCCAGCCAACATCTTATGTACCTGAACAGTGCTACCTAGATGCCCCTTTGCTCTCTCGGTCATCTTGCAATGCCTTGTCCTTGCTTTTGCTCATTATTACTTCAATTGAAAGAAATATGGACACCTAGGAAAAGTGTGACTTGAAGCCTTACTGATTATTATTTAAGCTAACCCTGTTGCTGCCTCCCAGCATTGGTATTTAGAGGTTTACTAGCCCTGTGCAGTCTAATGATGGCATATTAACATTATATATTATTGCTTTCCCTTTGGCCATTTATGCATGGTTGTTTCTTCATGGTCACCCCGCTGACTACTTTGGGACTTTGCTTTGATTATGCTTGCATATTCCGACCGTCAGAGGTCGCCTTGCTCTCCCCTTGCATTTCCCCCGCGTTTTCTGGAGCTGGCTAAACACAAATCCAGAAAATGTGGGCAAAACGCATAGAAACTCGCAGGGAGAGCAAAGCAACCTCTGACAGTTGGAAAATTCAAGCATAATCAAAGCAAAGCCCTGAAGTAATTGGCGGGGTGACCACGAGGAAACAGCCCTGCATAAATGGCCTTGGTGTGATTGTTTTAAATTTTCCCCACCTTCTGAAATATCATCCTGGTAGGTGACAAAAAGACAGTGCCTGCAAGTAGCTTTGGACCTACGACAAGAGCAACTCATTGGCACAGTCTGTTCCACATTCTGCAGCCACTACAACAGCAAACAAAATGTCTGGGGGGAAAAAACCCTAAACAAAGTTAGTAGCTACATTTATGCCATTTATTGCAACTGCCTTGAGAGAGGCCCTATCTCTTGAGAAATCAGAGGACAGCTGGGAACGTGATTAGCTGAAGCCAAGAGCTGCATCGTGCACATTACACACTTCCAACATGGGGATTTAAAGTGTAAACACTTTGAAGTATAGATTGTTGAGTGTGATGATTTGTATTTGCAGATTTCCCACTTTATGCACATGTGGTATACATTTGTTGATCGGTCATAGCCAATTGCACAGAGCTTTGCTGACATGCCGTTCCAAAAGCTTCTGACAGGGCCTTTCACCAGAGTATCCTAGGAAGACTTTTAAGTCATGAGATAAAAGGATGGGCCCCCTCAAGAATGAAAAACTTGTTAAATACCAAGAAGTTGAGCACAGCAGAGTCCCACAGGTCTTGGTATTTGGATTGGGATTATTTGGAATTGGGCGTGAGCAGCTAAGTAGCCAAGTTGCACCAAATTATTCAGGAATTCCAAAAGGATGTCTCCCAACTGGGAAAGCAGGTGACAATGTGGCAAATGAGGTTCAATGTAAATATGAAGTCATACACATCAGGATGAAAAACTGTAACTTGAAAGATACCCGGTTTGACTCTGAACTGGTGGTCACTGGCTAAGAAGGTGATCTTGGGGTTGCTTGATGAAAAAGTCAATTCAGTGTATGGTGGCGGTGAAAAAAGAGAATTCCATAATAGAGATTGTTTGGAAATACACACACACACACACACACACACACACACACACACACACACACACAAGGGGGGACCTGTGAGAATTGCAGAGGGGGATTCCCCCCCATCCTGCCCGACTCCAGCTTTGCAGCAGCATTGGCTTCCCACCAGTCCACCCAACCCTAGCTTTGTCGCCTCAATGGCCCGGCTACAGTGGAGGAGGGAGGAGCTTTGTCTGCACTTGCACAGACATTGCTCTAGTATTTGGCGGGATTTAACCCCCCTCCACCCCCACCCCCCGGTTTTCAGATTTTCTGTCAGTGTGACCCTGCTGCATAGATTTAAGTATCTACCGATGAGGCCACACTTTGCTATTAGAATATGTGGTATAATGATGCTGGTATGACCTTGTTTGGAATCCTGTATATAGTTCTAGTTGGAATTGGAAGGGTGCAGAAAAGATGGCTGTTGACCAGGGTCAGGGTTATTTAGCAGTGGCAGTTTGTCTGTAGAATGCCTTCCCCTTGAGGCTCACCTGATGCCTAACTTACTATATTTTCGGCACCAGGCCATTAAAAAAAACAAAACCCAGGCTTTAAGGGGTTGATCATTTCTTTAGTCTGCCTTTAGGCCAAGAAGTCTTTTGGGGTGAAAACGCACGGTCACTTTAGCCTCCTTTATTCCCTGTTTCAGCCAGGATCGAACACATGAGTTTCGCCGAAGGTGTGTTCGATCCTGGCTGAAACATGGAATAAAGGAGGCTAAAGCGACCATGCGTTTTCGCCCTTTTAGAAGCTGCTAAATCTTTTGTGCTGTTTTATGCTCTGGCTGGATTTTTAATACTGGGTTTTTAATTGTTAAAAACTTTGTGTTTTATATTTTATTGTGTAAGCTGCCTTGAGTATGTTCTCCAGAGCAATGGCATAGAAAGTTTCTCAATAAATAAACGAATAAACAAACAAATAAACGACAACCAAACTGATCAAAAAGTTCTTTATGAGGAAATGGCTAAAGAGTTAGGGGCCTTTTAGTTCAGCAAAAAGACAAATATGTGGGTCCACGACAGAGGTTTATAAAATTATGCACGGGGTGGAGAAAGTGAATAGAACTTTTTCTCCCTTTCCCTTAATGCTAGAGCTTGAGGGCATCCAAGGAATCTGGTAGTTATAGATTGAGAACAGACAAAAGGAAGTATTTCTTCCCTCAAGGAGTGTTTGGCTTGTAGAATTCTGAGCTACGGGATGTAGCTAGGGTTGCCAACCTCCAGGTAACAGCTGAAGATCTGCTATTACAACTGATCTCCAGCAGATAAAGATCAGTTCACCTGTAGAAAATGGCCGCTTTGGGAATTGGACTCTATGGCATTGAAGTCCCTCCCCTCCTAAATCCTGCCCTCCTTATGCTCCGTCCCAAAGACCTCCCACTGGTGGCAAAGAGGGACCTGGCAAACCTAGATGTAGTAATAGCCACTAATCCTTCACATGCCTGGAGGATAAATCTTTGTTACTATTAGCCATGATGACTAAATTAAACCTTCCTGTTCAGAGGTCCTCTGAATACTTGTGTTGGAGGCAACAAGAGGGGAAGGCTTTGGCCTCCATGCTGTACATGCAGGCTTCCCATATGCAACTGCTTGGCCACTGGGTGATACTGGACTTAGGGATGGCAGCCTCCAGGTGGGACCTGTGGGGTCCCCTGGAATTACAGCTCATTTCCAGCCTGCAGAGATCCGTTTCCCTGGAGAAAAATGAATGCTTTGGTGGGTGGACTCTATGGCATTGTACCCACTGAGGTCCTCCAGGCTCCACTCCCTATTCTCCAGGAGCTCCCCAACCTGGAACTGGTGACTTTGCCCCCCACTCCCCACTGGTGGCCAGGGAGGACCTGGAAACTCTAGCTGGACTTGATGGATCATGGTGGTCTGATCCAGCAGGGCTCCTCCATGATCTTATCTGTGACCCTTCTTAGACAAGAGAAACCTCACCATGGTGGTGAATGCTTATTATTTCAATTATTTTAATGTGCTGTTGTTGGGGCTACTCCACTGGTTGTTAATAGGTTTCCCTTCTAGATTTAAGATTCTGGTGCTTAAAGTCTAATACAATGAAATCTTGTTGCAGGTTCTACTGCCACCCTTCTTCATATCCATTAATGGGCCTTTCTTGGTTGTGGAACTCTCTCATCTAGAAGGTTCAGACGCTTCATTCATTCCAAATGGCAGACAGAGACTTTAAGTTTAGGAAAACTTAACTTTATTTCCCTGAAAGAGACTCTGATTTATATATTTTATTTCTTATACAGCATATATCTGGTATACTTGCCCCCCCAATACTTATTATCCTTGTAGTATTTTAATATTTTTATTATACTCTATTTTGAAAAGTTCTTGTTGAGTAAGTGAGGGTACATGTGTAAAACAAATAGATGTGTTTATGTTCTTGCACATTCCACTGGATGGAATGAATGATGATGGCATCATAGCTTGGCAGATTATACCTGGAAGAAAATACTGGATTTCACAGATGACATTGTTTCTTTAAAAGGGGATGCTAATGTGTCCACAAATTCTTTTTTTTTTCCACAGAAGGTTAGGCAAGCAAAGCCATTTTTAAGGCAAAAAATAAAATGTCTGCCCCCTTTCTTTTTTGAAAATATATTTGTTTGTATGAAACAAATGGATAATTTCACCGTATGGTCTCAATTTGCATTCAGTGTTCCTTATCTGTTGCATTAATGGAGCTGCTGCAGTTATCTGTACAAATTCCAGCTCCAATCCTAATGATGAGAAATGCTCCAGCTCCTCATCATTATACAGAAGCTGCAGTGGGAACAGACTATTTATTGCTTTCCAAATCAGCTCAGCGCAGCCCTTTCCCCCATATGCTATGCAGAGACCTGCCAGTTATCTGCCTTGCTTCGCTTTCTCGTTGCAGCAGAACAAAAGCTGCTGTGATCTGACCAGTCCCAGGGGAGAAAAGGCTGGTGAATTTAGATTTCCTGGATGAATCTAGAATATGTAGGAATTGGAATTCTCACAGCTTTTATTCAAGAGATTTTGGATGTCGGATAAAGAGACAGTAGAAGCGATACCATTTGAGCTTGAACAGAAGAGACATTCGCAGCAGATTATGCTGTGGGTTAATTTGCCTCAGCTGCCATTAACGTCTAATGAGGGTCAAAGCACAATTGGCTATCCACAAACCTGGTCAGCCAATCAGGAGAGGGTTGAAGGCTTCACCCTCTCACCTACAGCATTTTTGCTACTGCTGACTCCCTCCTACAAGCAGCATAAGATTATCTGGTTGCTATATTTAGGGCTGAGAAGGAATCTTTTGGGGTTTTGCCAGATCAGCTAAGAGTGAAGCCCTGTTTTCAACTGCTCCATGCTGTCACTATGGGCAGAATTTCCCTCCCATTAGGCCTGGTTGTAAAACTAGTTAGTCCCCAACTAGTTGGCAGGAATAGAGTGGGTTGGTTAATTGGTAGGGTTAATTGACAAGCACTAGGGTTGCCAGGCCCCTCTTTGCCACTGGCGGGAGGTTTTGGGGCGGAGCCTGAGGAGGGTGGGGTTTGGGGAGGGGAGGGACTTCAATGCCATAGAGTCCAATTGCCCCAGCGGCTGTTTTTTTCCCAGGTGATCTGATCTCTATCGGCTGGAGATCAGTTGTAATAGCAGGAGATCTCCAGCTAGTACCTGGAGGTTGGCAACCCTAGCAAGCACCCTGAGACAGCTGGTGTTATTGGATGTGTGTGTGTGTGTCTGGAACAGGCCATCACATGCCTTGTGGCTGGGTACACTGTGAAGGAGCGCCCTTTGTGCTGAGTGGCATCTTTTGAACCTGCTAGGAGCCTTGCAGCACATCAGGGGAGAAGGATAAAGCTTGGCTCCTCTCTGCACAATTGCACATACAGCTGTGCAGTTGGTAGGGTTGCCATCCTCCAGGTACTACCTGGAGATCTCCTGCTATTCCAACTGATCTCCAGCCGACAGAGGTCAGTTCACCTGTAGAAAATGGCCGCTTTGGCGATTGGACTTGATGGCATTAAAGTCCCTCCCCTCCCCAAACCACGCCCTCCTCAGGCTCTGCCCCAAAAACCTCTCGCCGGTGGTGAAGAGGGACCTGGCAACCCTAGCAGTTGGTGATATGCAAGGCCGATGGAAGTACTGGCTGAGTTTGGAGCCAGTGTGGATCTGCCCTAAAGGCAGACCAGACAGATGCCTAGTGCAGTGCAGCCCAACCTCAAAATTGTCAGCTTGTTGAAATAAGCAGTGTCGTAGCTGAACCATTGAATTAATTAAATAAAAAACTAGTTAAACCCATTTTCCTTTTGTCTAGTGTCATCATTTGTGGGGGTGCCAGGCCGAACAACATCTGATTTTCACATTTTATACAAAGAAGCAAAACAAACTACCAGTAAAATCATGGGGAAGATGATTTACACATGGAAGATGCTCAGTTTGTTCTCATACTCAGAACTCATGCATCTGCGGTAGGAATGTTGCAAAATCTGCCTTGAACATTGTTTATGTACTTATTTAGACTTGTATCCCGCCCTCAATCCCTGGCCAAGGCCGGACTCAGGGCAGGTAACAGTAAATCAACATCAATAAGTACAATAAAACCATTACACATCTTTTATTCAAGCTAGCTCAAAGTATCATGTTCAAAAGCCACAATCACATGTAAATTGAACTTCCAATCTGTTCACCTGTCCCCCATCTACCTTGAATGGCTGTTGAATAACTATGAAGCTGTGTAGTAACTTTGCAGTTGTGTAGTAACTACACAGCACAGTAATAACTGTGCAGCTGTGGTGGAGTTCTGTGTCTTATAGGGGCTTTTGCACCTGTGCCGTAGATAAGATGTTATTCTGCCAGGTTAATGGATGGTTGGGTCTGGTCATTCCATGATGTGCAGTGTAAACTAAGCCTCTTACAAGATTGTACAAAAAAAGTCCATGCATGAAATAACATCTATGACATGGACTTAAACATCAAATGGAAAGTCTCAAAAACATACAGTGTTTATTTATAATCACTGGATGACAGATTGAGTTGCCTATTGTTTATTTATATGATTGGCTGCTGAGTGGCTTAGAGCAACAACAAGGCCGTCAGGGAAGGGGGAGATGGGACTCCCATTGAGCTGTGTAAAAATGTGCATGTGCAAAACGCTGCCCACTGCACTGCTCACTTGAATGACGCTGCTCCTTGAGCCCATTGCGCTGCAATGTCCTGTACTGCACTTTATGAATGAATATGTGAACAATAGCTTGGCAAACAGACTCAAACTGTTTGCAAATAGCCACACTGATCAATGAAAAAACACCTCCCTTCTTGTGACTGGTGAACAGATCATCAGCCGAGCTGGGAGATATCTGAGCATCTCTAATCTGTGGTGAATCTGGTGTGCTGCTCAGAGGGTAGAGAGCTATCTGCCTAGATTGTCAAAGGTTATTGCCCTTGCCCATTCCTCTCTGCGTCATAACAAGAAGACCTGTTGTGAAGTCTGAAACGGCTGAGAGCCCAGGGCCAATTTTAAAGTATCCTTTGGCACAGGCTCTAGCTCCCCCCCTCCCATTGTGGTCCCCATTCCCTCGTGGTGGAGACCTATTTTTCCTTACAATCATGACCACCTTCTTTCTAATCCTGGCTCCGGCCCCTCATCCATTTCAGCTACCATGCTCTTTTGAGAGCCAGCGTGCTGTAGTGGTTAAGAGTAGTGGTTTGGAGAGGTGGAGTCTGATCTGGAGAACCGGGTTTGCTTCCCCACTCCTCCCCATGAGCAGTGGAGGCTAATCTGGTGAACTGGATTTGTTTCCCCACTCCTACACATGAAGCCAGCTGGGTGACCTTGGGCTAGTCACACTCTCTCAGCCTCACCTACCTCACAGGGTGTCTGTTGAGAGGAGGGGAAGGTGATTGTAAGCCAGTTTGATTCTTCCTTAAGTGGTGGAGAAAGTCGGCATATAAAAACCAACTCTTCTTCTTCTTCCTCTTCCTCCTCGTTTGCAAGGAGTAAGAAGAAATCCTGTGGCATTACAAGGCTCTCTGAGCCAACTGCAAGATATGCTTGAATGCCTTTTACTCAGCAGTGAAAAATTAATTAATTCATTAATTAGTCATATTTATACCCTGCTTTTCTCTACAATGAAATGTCTTATAACATCCTCCCCGTCTCCATTTTATCTTCACAACAACTGGGTGTAGGTTCCAACCAAAATCTGGGATTAGGGCTAAAGGACTGAAGAAGCATAAATGCTCAGGCTGGTTTAAACTTCGGAACCTCTCACTACAGCAGAATAATATTTTATAATACAAGAATGACTGTAGTCTAAGGCCAATTCATTTCTGTATGCTTAGGCTGGAATCGCTGTACAAAACTGCACTGAAAGTTTCCTGCAACAGAACCCGGAACTAAACCAAGGCATCCAGTTTAACTGCCACCCCCCACCCCCGAGTCCCCCTTTCAACATTTCTTCAACACATTAAAAACAAATTAACATTGTATTTTACGAATTGATTTTTTTTTGCAACAAAATCAATTGCTCACCCAACAACAGTCTGTGAACTTGGACGTCCCTGTCATAATCTTAACCCAAATGACCTCTCGGTGCCTTTGAAGAGTCGCACAGGTTGCCCAGCGCTGGTTTCCCACCACATTGTTGTGTTGCGAGTGGCTGGTGGGATCCGGGAAGAGCTGACATTTCCAGAGCTCCCAGGGGACCGCTCTGCTATTTGTCAAAGACGCTCCAATTATCAGTTGGTTCAACATGGCTTGAGAATCTCTGTGTAGGGACTTGCCGGTTCTCAGCTGGCATGGGGGTGGCTTGTGATTTTCCAATTAGTGTGTCTCTTCAATTCCTGGAAACTTGCCCTTCTCTCTACTCCCAGGCCATGGGAGACTCATAACAACCTGCCTGTTCTCAGGCTCCACATGAGAAAAATCTAAATTTCTGACTCCCATTGTCCCTTCTTCTCTCTCTTACTCTTGGGACCGATATTGAATCTGCCTCCCCAGCTCCCCTTAAAAAACACACCCCTTGAAACCAATGTAACACCCATCCTGTCAGTTTGCTGCCTGATTGCCCTCTTTCCTGTCACTGCATGGCTTCTGTCAGGAACTGCATCTGCTTCTTTGGTCCCTGGCCAGCAGCAGTGACTTAGGCTGTTCTTGTGCTCTTTGGGTGTCCTCTTGTGGGGAAAAAAAAACCCTGAGCCAATCAGTCCAGTTGTTGCTGTGCCTTTTGCCTGAGTAGCCAGGCCAAATCCCATCCCACTGTTATGGTAATGCAAGGGGCCTGTTGCCGCAGCTAAGCAGATGCAGGTTGGTAAATAAAGAGCTTGTTTAACAGACACCAAAGAGGAGAGGAACTCTTTTGTGAGGCACTTGCTGGGGTTTTGAGTGCACTTGTAAGGAAACAACAGTGTGTAACCGGAGCTCATTGAATGGAAGAGGAGGTGATTAGATGCATTTCACTTGCTTCGGATGGGTTCCCTTTCCCCCTTTCAGCTTAATTATGGAAGTGACTTGGAGGTAGCACTTTGACAGTCAGTTCTCTGGTCTGAAAAAAGACGACTGCCTTGCAGGCATCAGCTTTGGGGGGTGGGGGTAGGGCTGCTGGGGAGATTAATGGATGCAAATGCATTAATGCTACCAACTGGTCTGAGGTTTTATAGAATCGAATACCTCCAGAAAGGGACATGGTCTCACAGGGCTGCTTGCTCCATGCTTGGCTGGGGTCAAATGTAAACATCTTGGGCATTTTGTTGTGTTAAAAGCAAGCTCCTCATGTGTGGGAAAATCAGGAAAGTTTACAAACACCAGCTTGTTGGCCGAAGACCTTTTGCAGATGAGCCCCTGAAACCAGCGTGAGAGCCATTATGGTGTAGTGATTAAGAGTGGTGGTTTGGAGTGGTGGAGTCTGATCTGGAGAACTGGGTTTGATTCCCCACTCCTCCACATGAGCTGTGGAGGCTAATCTGGTGAACCAGGTTAGTTTCCCCACTCCTCCACATGAAGCCAGCTGGATGACCTTGGGCTAGTCACAGCTCTCTTAGAGCTCTTTCAGCCCCACCTACCTCACAAGGTTTCTGTTGTGGGGAGGGGAAAGGAAAGGGATTGTAAGTCGGTTTGATTCTGCTTTAAGTGATAGAGAAAGTCAGCATGTAAAAACCAACTCTTCTGAAAGCACTGGTCACTGGAAGGATGAAAACAAAATTAGTTCAAATTGAGCATCAGTATCACTTCTTAATGGAATGAGAGAGGGCTTTGGTAGCATTGTTGATGGGGGAAAGCTAAGAGGCTTTGTGAAGGCATGGGGTGGGATGGGGAATATCTGCTGTTCAGCACTAAAAACTGGAAACCCAGAAGCTACAAACAAAGGAAAGACAAAGTCAGAAACCCTAACTCAAATGTTGGTGTATTTTTAACAAACATGTCAGTGTAGAGGGGGGAGACTTAGGTGCTTATTGCAGTGATGCTGCTATTGAATAGGATCTTATGACAAGGTGCCCTTATGAGTGACACAAACTCATTCCCACATTTCTGGCTGCAGAGGAGAAAACAGCATTTTCTTAGTAACTGTTCATTGTGAATGCCTAGAAAATTATATGCCCCAGGCATGGAGCCACTAATTGTGTGTGTATGTGCAGGGGTGGGGCAGAGGGTAGTGGTAGAGGTGAAGACATCATATGGAACGTGTTCTTTAAATAGGTCACAAACATATATCCCTCTTTCAAACCTTTCATTTTTGAATGGCTACATGGGCTTCCAGATGTCATTTGTGAAGCTCTCCATATCGCAGGCTCTGTCCTCTTCTGGGAATTCTCCTTACTCTTCCCTCATAGAGATAACAAACCAGATACATTTATGTTAGATGAGTCTCTCCTTTATTAGAACAGTTCAACTTTAACAGTGTTCATGGCCCCAGTGTTCATACGCCCTGCATAGAGACAGAATGCTCATGGTCTTTAGTGAGGACAGCTCCTTTTCCCATTTATTCCCAGGCCCTGTCTCTTGCTCAGTTCTTGAGGGGATGAGCATCTCTTCTGGGGTTTCTTTTTTTCCTCAGGCTAACCTTTACTTCAGAGTTAGGACCCAAGCAGGTTCCTCCTGATCTGCGCCAGGCAGGGTCTGTGCTGGTCTCTCACAAGGCTAGGAATTCTTGTAATCGTTGCTTCTGGAAATCACTTGACTTATATGGTGATGTGTGTTTCACAATGGAGCCAATAGCAGATCCATGGGGATGTGAAAGCAGGTGCAAGAACTGCAGGTGGGGGGTAGGCCAAAGCTGCTTTCCCCAGCATGTTGTGGTTGCAAAGAGAAAAGAGCTGTCACGCTCAAGGAGGCACAACATTTCCTTTGCACATGTGATGCATGTGATGCAGAGTCTTCATGTTGATCCCCAACACACATGAAGATTTTGCGACATGTAGATTAGGTGCCGCCACCTGCCCTCTCTCCTTTCCCTAACCTCCCCCCTTATCTCCCCTAAACACATCGTGTACAGTCTCTGAGAGCCAGAATGGTGTGGAACCTTGATATGGGAGAACTAGGCTGAACGTCCTACTTGTCACAAAACACGGGGTGACAGTCATTCTGTCTCACCCCAACCTACCTCATAGGGTTCTTATACAAATACAACAGAGGGGGGAGAAATATATTCACATCTGATTTGTGAACTTTCTCATTTCCTAGACAGCTAATCTGGCTGCACTGATCCATGCTTCTGTAACCTCATGGTTGGATTACTACAATGTGCTCTATATAGGGCTGCCCTTGAAGACAACCCAGAAACTACAATTAGTTCAGAGTGCAAAAGCCTGACTGCTGTCAGGAGCTAGCTGCCAGGAGCATATGTAGCCCATTTTGAAAAAGTGACATTGGTTGCCAGTCTGTTTCTGAGTTCAATTCAAGGTGCTGCTTATGATCTTTAAAACCCTTCATGACCTGGAACCCACATATTTGAAGGACTGTCTCCTTCCATATGCCCTGGTATGCCAACTACATCATCAGGCAGCCATCCGTTGGCTATCCCACCACTTAAGGTGGTCCATCTGACATCGACCAGAGCCCACACCTTTTCCATGGTGGCTTCAGTTCTGTGGGATAGACTCCCTGAAGTGATGGCAGGGGCCCGCTCCTTGGAGGCCTTCAAGAGTCACCGCAAGGCCCGCTTGTTTGCCAGGGCTTTTGAGGGGGTTTGAATGGCATGGCATCTTTTAAGGGGAGAAGGATTTGGGGCTTGCTATTTTATTTTTGGTTTTAGCTGGAATGTGAGCCACCTTGAATGAAGAGGAAAAATGGGACATGAATGTTTTAATAAACAAACAAACAAATAAATTGCTGCCCCGAGCTCTTTGGAAGAAAGGTGATATAAAAATATACTAAAAAAAAAGAAGTTGCATTTTTGTTCCTCAGACCTCTTCTGTTGATTCATCTGTGGAATAATCATGAAATACATCAGACACTAGGTATTTTCGTACTCATATAACTTATCAGGAACAACGCTGTTTCTCCCAGAAGTTATGGCTTTGACTTCCACCCAGTGGCAGGTATTTTCCCCACACGTCTCTCCTCTTCTTGACCACAAGGTGGCATCATTGAGCAAGATAAAACAACTTCCCTTCTTTTCTACTTCCTGATAGGGAACACCTCAATGAAAGTTCATTACAGGTGCAGGGGGTTGCCAGTTGCCTGGTGAAAAAAATGTCCTAACTCATTAACAGAGACTTAAGAGATCGGTATTTACCAGGTGATGTCATTTACCTTCAGGTTATGAAAAGGAGCACACATCAAGCCTTTATTACGGAATAGACATTTTTCTCCAGGCCTGCTGGCCACCCTACGAGTGCATCTGTGTAGCTCTTTAGAGTAGCAGGAAATGAAGTATAATAGAGAAGAGTTTTTGTCCAGTCCTTCTGGGCTATCATAGGAAGAATTTTTAAAATTTTAAATTGTAGAGACCCTTTTTTTGTTTTAAAAGTTGTGTGAAGAATTGGAGGGAAGTGACCCCTGCAAGTCTCTCACAGGAGACCACTACATTTAGAGTAAAGCACTGTCAATGTAAGTTTGTTTATTTCTCAGATTTTACTAGCTAGCTGTAAGTCCATATAAGGGCAACCTATTGTATCAGTTGTTCCAGGTTGGACTATTCACAGTGCAGCAGTAGTTTGAGCCCTCCCAGTTATATTTGGGCTACTTCTGACATCTAGAAAAAAACTGCAGATAAGGAAGGGATATGTATTCCGGGGGTATGCATTCAGAATGTAACTAATCAAAATCCTATCAAAAATGGCATGTTTCAATCTTTACACACCATGGAAGGGTAACACGTCTTCAGGAAACCAGCAACAATACATGGCAAGGAACTCAGTAGGCCACACTGTCTTGTGGGTGCTTTGCTGTCTGTCTTCATTTTCCCTGGGACAGGGGCAGTGGGATGTGCCATGAGATGAGACAGAGACCCAGCAGATACATGTCTAACATGGACCTTCTCCAAAACGCCCACGCTTGTGTCAAACATAGGGTTGCCAACCTCCAGGTACTAGCTGGAGATCACCTGCTATTACAACTGATCTCCAGCCAATAGAGATCAGTTCACCTGGAGAAAATGGCTGCTTTGGCAATTGGACTCTATGGCATTGAAGCTCTTCCCCAAACCCCGCCCTCCTCAGGCTCCACCCCAAAAACCGCCCGCCGGTGGCAAAGAGGGACCTGGCAACCCTAGTTAAATGGGATTGTGGTTCTAGGGACAAGGGTGGGGGCGAAGGCCCAAAGTGAAACAATGAAGCCACACACATAGAAGCAGTTAGTAAAGTTGTTCCTGTATTATCAAACGCAAAATTACCCCCACCCCCACCAGCCTGGCCAGCAGCAGGGGAAAAATAAAGATCTAGAGCTAGGGTTGCCAACTGCCTTCAGAAAAAAGATGTCCTGTCCCTTTAACAGAGGTTTAATGGGGTGTTATTTACCAGATTTGAGAAATATTTCAGAAAAGATGGGGAAAGCCATAGAAGAGGACAGTAACTTCACAGCACTGTAGGGAAGCAGGAAAAACAACAACCCAATTTCCCAATTGTGTCCAAGCCAGAGCAAACAACCCATGCGTAGGTGACTTCTAAGAGAATACTTTGTACCTCCTCTTAGTTTTTCTTGGCAACACCTGTTAGGATTTGGCTCAGTTCAGAAAATGCATGCTGAAGGGTACTGAAGATGCAGTATTCACAAAGGTTGCTATATTTATAATACTTGTGTCTCATTAGACTGATGGCTGTAAAGTTGTTATATTTCAAGTTTGCAATAAACTGTTCCCTTGAAAAATTTACCATCTTGGATATTTTTTGTGACACAATTACCTAACCGCCCAACAAGCCACAAGGGTGTAGCTGTCATTTCTTGACTTGAACCATCTCCAAATGTCCATCTGGAAGAATTTAAGAAAGGGATCTAGGTAGTCAGGGTCCTAATGGGTTACATAAGGGGGGAGAAAGGCACCAAACAGGGAGAGCGCCATCTTGTGGCATATTGCTGTTTATAATATTAACTTTAATGAAATTGCTCCAACTTTTTAGAACTAAACACAATTGTATACATATGTTTTTGTGATAGCAATGGATCAGATTGAGCCACATTGTTAAATTAGGCTTCATCCTGAAGTTACTGATAAAGTGTTAATAAATGCTTTGCATGAATGTGGGGCTGTAATCAGGTTCAAAAACATTCATATAATGGGAATGGGTATTGCAATTTGCAAATACAGTAAAAGGTGTGCAGCTAAACTGATGAGGTCAGACTGTGAACAAGTTAAATCACATGGCAAATGGAGTGTGCTTCCTATGTGGTTAGGGGGGGAAAACTCCCTTGCTGACACTTTAATACCAAAAGGGAACCTGGTCACTGAACAAACAGCTAACATTTCACCTACACTTCCTTAGGAGAGGAACACATTTTCTAATCCAGATCCACAAGCACAGTCTGCACACATCTGTACAGTCCTTAATGGGATATAGCTAATAGATATGGAGCACATGGTCAAGTCCAGGGAGGGTACCTATGACCATATACCCTTTAAACTTAAATGCTTTGCTAGCCTTTCATCAGGACCCACTGGTGAGGTAGAGGCTACACATACAGCAAGTGCCCTCCCTCTCATGATCTCCCTAAGGTCATAGAATCAACAATACTGACAGATGGCCATCTAACCTCTTCTTAAAAATCTCCAGGGGAGGAGAGCTCACCACCTCCCGAGGAAGCCTGTTCCACTGAGGAACTGCTCTAACTGTTAGAAAGTTCTTCCTAACGTCTAGACAGAAACTCTTTTGATTTAATTTTAACCTGTTGGTTCTGGTCCGACCTTCTGGGGCAACAGAAAACAACTCTGCAAACTGGAAGAATGGGCATTAAAATGGCAAATGAGATTCAATGTAAGTGTAAAGTGATGCATATTGGGGCAAAAAATCCCAACTTCACATATACACTGATGGGATCTGTGCTGGCAGTGACAGACCAAGAAAGGGATCTTGGGGTGTTAGTGGATAGCTCAATGAAGATGTCAACCCAGTGTGCGGCTGCTGTAAAAGAGGCAAATTCCATGCTGGCCATAATTAGACGGGGAATAGAGAATAAAACTGCTGATATCATACTGCCCTTGTACAAATCTATGGTGAGACCACACTTGGAATACTGTGTACAGTTCTGGTCACCACACCTAAAAAAGGATATTACAGAGCTTGAGAAGGTGCAGAAAAGAGCCACCAAAATGATTAGGGGACTAGAGCAACTGTCCTATGGGGAGCGGTTAAGATGCTTAGGGCTGTTTAGTTTGGAAAGAAGGTGGCTGAGGGGAGACATGATAGAGGTCTACAAAATTATGCATGGTTTGGAGATAGGGGACAGTGAGAAGTTTTTCTCCCTCTCCCATAATACTAGAACACGGGGTCATCTGCTAAAGCTGGAGGGCGAGAGATTCAAAACAGATAAAAGGAAGTATTTTTTCACACAACGCATAGTTAAATTGTGGAACTCCCTGCCCCAGGATGTGGTGATGGCTGCCAGCTTGGAGGGCTTTAAGAGGGGAGTGGGCATATTCATGGAGGAGAGGGGTATTCATGGCTATTAATTAGAGTGGATACTAGTCATGCTGCATACCTATTCTCTCTAGTATCAGAGGAGCATGTCTATTATTTTGGGTGCGATGGAGCACAGGCAGGATGGTGCTGCTGCTCTCGTCTTGTTTGTGGGTTTCCTAGAGGCACCCGGTTGGCCACTGTGTGAACAGACTGCTGGACTTGACGGGCTTTGGTCTGATCCAGCAGGGCATTTCTTAAGTTCTTATGTTATGTTCTTATGTTCCCCCTTTCTCCAGTTCAGGGAATTCCTTGGCAAACATATGCCTTGAAAACGAATGGTGGAGCTTTACAAGGGCCACCGGGGTGGCTTACAATTTAAAACGTACATGATAAAAATCACATTTTAAAACCGTTAAAATCAAGCCCTCTTAAACACACATCATTAAAACAATTTAAAAACTAAGTTAACATACAAAACAAAAACAACAATTAAAACATTGGTTAGGAAGGAGGGATCAGTGAGGAAATGCCAAATGAAACAAAAAAGACTTCAGACATTGGCAGAAGATGGCAACAGAAGAGGACAGACAAATCTTCCTGGGGAGAGAGTTCCAAAGCTTTGGTGCCATGACCTAGAAGGCCCTCTCCCAGGTAGGGTTCCCAGCATTCCACTGGGGGAGAGAATTCCCCCACCCCTGGTCCAGGGGAGGTAGGCCTTGCCAATGTTGCTGGCAGCACGGCAATGTCACTTCTGGTGTGCACCAGAACTGACATCAACGTGTTGCTGGCAACACGCTAATGCTCTGGTATTTGGGGCAAAAGCTCTACGGCAGAAGCCATTTTTATCCGAGAGTTTTTGCCCAAATACCAGAGCATCACCATGATGCCTGTGAAACAATGATGTCACTGCTGCTGGTGCACGCCAGAAGTGACGCTGCCCATGTCACTGGCTACACGGCCTAGGCTTCCCTCCCGCTGCTGTTTGATGCCACTTCTAGGGAACCCACAGAAGTGATGTCACACCTATCAATAATGTCAGTCCTCTCTAGGAATCACTGAAAACTCTGTGGTTTTACCAGCCACCCCTCCATGTACTCACCCCACCAAGTCTCCTGCTGGTTGCCAGGCTGGGCCTGTCAACCACCGAGAAAAGTCTTCTAAAATGAAAGTCATTGTGGAGTCAGTCCCAGACAGAATGTACTAGAAGGGCTTAATCTTTCCTTGTGAAGAGCTTCTGATGACGACAGTGTCAACAGCCTAGTTTAAATTCCCAGTTATCCAATAATTTAGGCCCAATTCACAGCCGCCTCCATGCAAACACTTAAGGTACTCATGCATAGCTACAGTGTGACTCATGACTGTCTTTTGTTCAGCAGCTTGGTAAGATTCATTGCTTGCATTAAGGTCCTATATGTAAAGGGCTGTCTCTGGAAGGCTTTCTGCCAAGCACAGGTAACTAGTAGATGCAGAGACCCTTCTTCACTCCTCTGAGCCAGAGTTAGGGTTGCCAGGTCCCTCTTCACCACTGGCAGGAGATTTTGGGGGCAGAGCCTTAGGAGGGCGGGGTTTGGGGAAGGGAGGGTCTTCAATGCCATGGAGTCCAATTGCCAAAGTGGCCATTTTCTCCAGATGAACTGATCTCTGTCACCTGGAGCTCAGTTGTAATAGCAGGAGATCTCCAGCCACAACCCTTGCCAGAGTACAGCCACTGCAGTCAAAAAGACGAGCAGAAGAAGAGTTAAGCAAATGAAGCTACCACCGCATTTCTGCCCAAGTCATGCAAACATAAGTTCTCCAAGAGGACAGTGATCCTACTAGTTTCCCATCTTGTCACTGTGGACCACAGCAGGATAAAGTACAGCAACTTAATCTACAAGCACATTAGAAGGTGCGAAAACAATAATCCCAAGAAGGAAACACGTTATCTGGCCTTGTTACTTCATAAAGTAATTTGAATTAATTTTTCCCTAGAGTGGTTAGAGACCACTGCTGCCTGCCCTTCTCTTTTCTCTTTGGCTAATGAAGCTTTACCAGTGACTGTTAGTGAATTTCTATTAAGACCTCATTTTAAAGGTTATTATGGGGCAAAATAATTCCTGCTCCTGGGAAAGATGCCTATGAATTCGTAATTGTAAATCCATGTCTGGTAGGGATTAGCATTTGAAAGGAACAGAATTTGTGTGTGAACCCATTTGGGGTAAGGGAAGATAATTTCGGTGAGCTGAAGAAAAGCAATGTAACATTTGATTATAGTTTACACATTTAATTTTCCCCTGCTCAATTCTCCTGGATAATTATTTTCACAAAATATTGTTTTCCTCTCTTGCTGCACTTCTGGCGACATGCTGAAACAACCGTTGACCTCTGTGTTATCCTTCTAGATTATATTAACATTCTCAATATAGAGGGAAGATGTGTGTGTGTCAAAAGGGACAGAGTTTAGGCTTTTGTTAATGCCTTCTCATTGTTACAGAAAGGGCGACACTGTTATAAGAGCCCGAGTAAGTTAAAAAGAAAGTTAAGATCTGAGTTAGAAAGCAAGGGTGTAATAACAGTTCACTGAGATTAAAAAAAAAGATTAAAAAATCAAATTGGTATCTTTTGTACCTGCACCCCTCCCACAGGGAGATAGATCTCTGTCATCTGGATATCAGTTGTAATTCCAGGAGATTGCCATAGGGGGCTTTTTGACGGTTTTTTTAGAAAAGTAATTGACATAACGACATGCTGATGTAATTGTATATTGCTACGCCAGTCACCTGTTTAAAACAAATCATCGGGGGGAAAACCTGGCCTTCTGGTGGGCAATAGCACCCATGGGTTCTGGAGCAGGGAAAATGCAGTGAAGTCCACCATCTGGAAGGCCCATTGCCACAGCAGTAACACAATTATTTTTAAATCTCTGCAAAAGCCCTCTGGTGTTGCTGTGGGGAAAATGGCAGTTGTGAGGGGTTGATAGCAGGAAAATGGCACTCATATGGGTGGGATCTTTGAACACGTGCCCCTTCTAATCCAGATGGCATGGTAGCATGCTTGGACTTCACTTTTCCCAAAAAGACTGGAGAAAACCAGCTTTGGGAAAGGGCACATCAAGAACAGGGGAAGGATGACTGGAGCATGATTAAAGCACTAAGTGTAGGAAAAAGAAAAAAGAAAAGTTCAAGTTCAGAAAAAAAAGCAGGAAAAAATCCTCGTGTGGAGCTATCCTAGCCATTTGTTGTCTGTATTATCCTGTCATTTGACAAGAAGAATTTTGCTACGTATTTCTGATCAGGTGTTGGAAGCGTAGCAAAATTTTCCTTATCACTTGATAGGACAATACAGACAATCTAAGTGGTTCCTAAGTGGTTAATCATGCTCACTGTGATATATTACCATGCAAATGTGGTCTGCACCCGTCTGTTTTTAACAGTCACACTACTAGGGCACACTGCAAGGAAGGAGCGGCTACATAGTTATCATGTTTTGAGGAAACTGACACGTGCCCAGTCTTTGTAAAATATGGGTATGTATCCTTCTTCATATATTTAGGGAAAAGGTAGCCTAAGAAGTACTCAATACTATTGCATTTAAGTGGCTTAGAAGAAAAAGGAAACCAGACATTACCACTGTGGGAAAAACCAAAGAAGCTTTCTAAAAATTAACAATTTCTTTTTCTTAGTGTTTGTGCTAGCCCTGACCCAGGACTTGTGGCAGGATTCCCTGTTTGCCATGTCACAGAAAGAGGAGAAGTGCTCGAAAAGTTACTTTTGCTGTTCTGCATGTGCTATTGGCTTTCTCACAATGGCTTCAGTGCATGGCATCTGTGGCTGAATAGTGGTGTTAGCACAGTGGATGCCATGCCGAAAAACCCTCAGGATAGTAGACGAAGAAATTTCAAATTGCCATTTTGTTAAAACGAAAAGGCCATTCGGTATATTTTGAGGCATCTCCTCCCCTTTGCATTGTCTTAAAGCCATCACCAAATGCTGCTTTTTAAAAGGTGAAATGGCTAATTGCGGGTAGTCACCTCTGCCGGCCAGTGGACACCAAACAGAATGAGTTATTGGCCATCTCCTTTTCCCTAATCTGTACCCTCCATCGAATCAACAGTGAGATGGGAGCTTGTTTCCAACTGCAAGCTGCATTTGCTGATAAGTAGCAAGGCTGATAGCCCTGGAAGTCACATGAAAGTGATAATCTGTCACAGAAGTCTACCCATGGGAGGATTTTCTGCCCTTCTTCTACCTTCTAGGGTGACCCCAGATGAAATAGGAGATCTCCCATTAATTGTAACAGGACGCTTGGGAAGTTTATTTTTTCTCTCTTTCCAGTGGCATTTCTAGTTGTGAAAACCGTTTATGGATTTGTCATCCAATGGCTAAACACAAACGCAAAGAAAACAGTTTAACCACAAGTCACCTTCTGGAGTGACTATAATTTGATTTCTATTGGGTTGTTTGGGTCTGAAAGATGTTAAAGGCAAAAGTATGACCTGAGTACTCAGAATTATGTTCAGCATAATTCAGCATATGCACCACAAATGTTTAATAGCATGGTGTGGGTGACATATGTGTATATGTGCCGGTGTGGAATTATATATACCTTTGTCACTACTCTTTGCTTTTGATTTCCTTCATATTTATGGGCTTGCACATTGAGTGATATACTAAGTTCTGCTTGGTTGATTCCAGTGCTTCAGTTTTTTTTTTTACTGGAGTGCAAATCTACACAGCAGTTGCAGTCTTCACAGTAAACAGAGTGTGCCAGAGAGGGCCACTGAACCGTCCCCTTCTTTTCCCTCATGTTGCATCAGCCCGTTGATCCTGTCGTTTTTTTGCTTCTGGAACTGGAGCAGAGAAGGGAATAAGCGTGCCTAGTGCGACTGGTGCAGAGAGATAAAAGGACTGGAGCGGGGGAGGTTCTGTACTCCTTTTGCTGATATGCGCAGCCTCCACATTTCATATGAGAATTGGAAGGACACATGAATGCTGTCCCCACCACACCTAGTTTGGTCTCAAACCCCACTGAAAGCTACGAGAACAAAGTCAGTCATGATCCACTCGTTCCACAGGTTTCAATGGAATTCAGTCACAGCTAATTTTAGTCGGATTGGGGTTGATATGTTCTTTTTAAATTCTCACTGGCAAAATGCAGATCACTGAGGATCACTGGTGTAAATGCTTGCCACCTCTAGACATAATAATTTCAGTAATATCTATCTATACTTTAGAGAGGCCACCCGTCACATATTCTAGATAAAACATACATTCAGGAGCAAATTATATGACCTGCTGGGACATTTGAGACTGATCTCCCAATATTAAATTTTACTAAATGGCAGTTGTGTGTTTGAGGGGAGGTTATTTGATAGGGGAAGCAGTAGAGGGGCTCAGAGCATTTAACTGTTTCCTTGATGCTGCTTCAGCATTCTAAATGACCTCCCTCAAGTTTCTAGTTTCTCCACAGGAGAACAATAGAAGAGTTAATCATGGACTCATAGTTTGGCCTTCAGGTATCCAGAGATATGAGCTCAGTTTCTATGTCTTTCAACCCTTCTTTTTCTGTGTGCAAACTGGAGACGAGGAGACCCAGTTGCCCAGCAGTTGGAGGAATGCATTACAGCCTTGTCTATGCAACATAAATAGAATATATTCTTCTAAACTGTTGAATTGTAACTACTGGAACGTGCTTCATGTTTTAAGGCCACATATTCTTAAGGAAAGAACTGTGAAGTCATAAATCTGACAAAAGGTGATATCTAATCTTTGGAGATAAAATTTCCTGTTCTGATAGCTACTTACCCCTTCCTTTCCACAACTGGCATGATTAAATAATCACATTTTCCTGGGCTATGTGTCTGGTAACATGTCAGTCACTGTCATTTCAAACAAAATGCTCTTTGAGAATTATTCCACCAACAATAATCGTATCATGATACCAGGACAATTCAGGTGATACAATGAAAGGCCCGTTGATGAGATTAGTCATGTTGGATTAATGAGTTTTAGATTTGCTTTAACATTACAGATCTTCATAACAAGAATTTTTTTTATTATAATGTTGTTAGCAATTATTGTAAATGTTGATGAACTTTTAAGGTAATTTTGGTTGCCTGTTGGAATATTTGTTGTTGTGAGGAGGTGGGCCAGCTCTAGTAGTGTGAATGGAAGGCTGTCCATTCATCTTGGGGAGGGGCTGTGGCTCAGAGGTAGAGCATTTGCTTGGCATGCAGAAGGTCCCAGGTTCAATCCCTGGCATCTCCAGTTAGAGGGACTAGGCAAGTGGGTGATGTGTAAGACCTCTGCCTGAGATCCTGGAGAGCCGCTGCCAGTCAAAGTAGACAGTACTGACTTTGATGGACCAAGGGTCTGATTCAGTATAAGGCAGCTTCATATGTTCATATGCAGTTGGTGAGTCATTGAGCAAAGGTGTTGCATGTTCACCTCTTTGAAGATGAAGCCAGCAGAAGATATACCAAGTTAACCCTCCACTCCTGCAGAGGTCTCAGACTGGGAGTGGAAGGGGATGAATCCTCCTAATGGGATTCTCCTTTAACTCTCCTGCCCTTCTCTCTGAGTTATCTATGTGGAGAGATGGGTAACCACAACCATGTCCTCCTTGGCTCTGGGCTGGATTAACCAGATGTTGCTACTTAGGCTATTATGTGTTCCTAGCCAGATGGAGTGCATCAGCCCTGTTCTGCCTCATCATTGCTGTCGGGGAGTGATCTATGCTCTGCAGTCTATCCTGAATATCTCTTCGAAGCTGCCTTCTCCTTTGTTCCAGAAGCTTCAGTGACCCTAAAGGTGAAGCTGACTGTTGCTGGGTTTCAGGCACAGCTGGGGTCCTGGAGTTGGAGGGCTGCGGGCACAGTGAAACAGCTTCTGCCTGTGGCTGTTCCTCTGTTCTGAGGCTGACTCTTTCCACCTCCTCTTTGTCTGAGGAGGTCTCAGCAGGCTGACCCATGATACTGATCTTGCCTTATTTTGAGACACTCAAAATATAGCAGATTTTTAAAACAACAACATATGAACATCAACTCAATGCAGGTTAATTTATTTGCTTTCAGTAAATTTTAAATCCATCGGCCAATGAAGTAACTAACAGAGAATCAAACAGAACGGCCATTATCCAAATAAAGCCCCAAACCTGCTGTTGTGCAGATTACTTTTCCACAGAGGAGGAAGAAGCAGAACAATAAACCACCATCTGTTACTAGATACAGGGGCAATTACAAGCAATTTATTTTAAAACATCCCAGTGCAGCATGATAAAAATTAGGACTCCTGTTACCAGAGAGCTAAGATGTTGGCAAATCCATAACACCCAAACCATAGCAGTAGCCCAAATCTTTCTAATATCTTTTGGAAGATAAAACGGAAACATGTTCAATAGATACTGCCTATTAATCAAAACAGGGAAATTGGAATACTTGGATTTAAACCAGTTTAGAGAGAGCATAGGTCAGCAGGGCCCACTCAGAATCCTTCTCAAGTCTATTCAGTAGGGATTACTACCAGGAAAATGGCCATAGTTTTGCACTGTTAGTCCCACTAACTCCAGCTAGTTTAAGTCCATGCAAAGTAATTTCTGTTCATATGTGGATTGCAGCCTGAAACTATGAAAATACCAATTATTTACCAAAACTTTTTTGTGAGTTCTGGTAAGTAACAAAAATAGTTTCAAACACAAGATGCCTAAATAAATATATCTGACAAACACCTACATGCTTACACCCACACACTTTGAGACAGGTAAGGATTATGTTGTCTTTTAGGGAATTATTTTTTGACAGAAGCATTCAAACCATTAATATGTTACTTAAATAAGTCCCCATGAGAGGTCTGCAACATGAAGACCATCCCCTGCACCTGAAGAACTAGAGCATGAGTCCCAAGGCTAAAAAGGATTGACTGTATTTATATATACACAGCTTCCAGTTTTAGCACAATACATTTCCCAGGGAGAGAGAGATGGAAGTGAGACAAATACTTAACCAGTATTCCGATTCAGGTTATATTCAGGAATCTGAATTTATTTGGCTCCATTATAGCCTATGGAAATGTAATTCAGGGGTCTGCTATGGGTGGTGGCGGTAGAAACAAGGTTGTTGGACTCTACATTTGAAGCCAAACAACCTTGTAAAAGAACTGCTGCTATTGGGCAAACATAACAGCTCCCCCAAATATGCCCTCCTATTTGCCTTTCAGAGATGCCTCATCCCCCCTTCCTCCTGTTGCCAAAATATGAGAAAAGGGCATAGGACACTCCCCCCCTTTAACTGCTTTTATTCAGCATTCCCAAATAATGCCAATTTTTATCAGCTTTTCCAGGATTGGGATAGCTGGCTAGCAGTTCAGATTCTCTGATGTGTATTCAGATTAAAAAATACCTGGAAAATACTGGTTAGGTATTTTTGGGGTCTTTTTTGGGCTTGGCTATATTGAATGCACATCCCTAGTGTGGGGGCCCAAGTCTGAGCTCTCATTGGACAGTTCAAACACCCTATGGTAAAACACCCAAAGATGTACAAGAGATGAGTCTGGTTGCAGACGACTGATTTAGGATGGATGGCAGGAACAACTCAGGCCTTTGACTTCTGAAGGCCAAAGGATCTCAGGGTGCAAAAAGAAAGTGGTTGGGGTGGGGGGCTTCACCCAATAAATACGCCTCACTGCTCTCATCTCAACATTATTATTGTGAATCTAATCAGGATTTTACAAACTGGAGTCATGACCTTGCTGACTGTCTAGAAACCAGCATGTGGCCCGCAAGTCAGTGGAAGTGACGCATTGCTGCTGTGAGAACGAGGCTCAGCCATCTGATCATGGGGTTCTGGCAGTTGGGGAAATGAGGGAGGAGGAGCAGCAGCAGAGAGAAAAGGCCGAGGAGGCTGATCGCTGTGGTGGAGACAGGGAGGTTCCAGAAGCTGCTAAGCACACCGAGACAAGGAAGAGACACCCGAGACAAGGAAGAGAAACCTGAAACCCAAGAAGCTGGGAAGAAGAGAGCCTGAACCTGAGGAGATGCATTTGGGCAGCAATCAAACTCTGTCACTGAAGAACCTAGGGAAGGACTGGCTAAGGGAACTTGAAAGACAACAGGGTGGAGGCGGGTTGAATGAGGGAAGGAACTTTACCTTTGGGAAGGCACAGAGGTATAGGAATAGGCATGTGCTAAGCACTGTATGAACTGTTTAGAAAAAGAAGAGTTGGTTTTTATATGCTGATTTCCTCCACTTTTTAAGGAGAATCAAATTGGCTTACAATCTCCTTCCCTTCCTCTCCCCACAACAGACACCTTGTGAGGTAGGAGAGGCTGAGAGAGCTGTAAGAGAACTGTGACTGGCCCAAGGTCACCCAGCTGGCTTCATGTGTAGGAGCGGGGAATCAAACCTGGTTCTCCAGACTGGAGTCCACCGCTCCTAATCACCACACCATGCTGGCTCTTAGGTGATTTTATATAGTGCAGGTGGCCAGGGAGGATCTTGGAAGGGCAGCCCTCATGCATACATGTAAAGGGGGCACTGGTCCGAGGCCACAGCAAGGAGTGACACAGCAGTTTAACACTCTTTGGTTAAAGAAGTCTAAATGCATCTCAGATGTAGGGATGCAGTTGTTTACCTGGATTTCAGTAAGGCTTTTGACAGGGTTTTCCATGATGTTCTGATGGGTAAACTAGAGGACTGTGGACTGGGCCCCAGAATAGTTAGGTGGACAGGGAACTGGTTGGAGAACCACAGTCAAAGAGTAGTTGTCAGTGGCATTTCATCTGAATGGAGGGAGATGTCCAGTGGGGTACCACAAGGTTTGGTTCTGGGCCCAGTACTTTTCAATATTTTTATAAATGATCTGGATAAGGGGGAGGAGGGACTACTCATTAAATTTGCAGATGACACCAAATTGGGAGGAGCAGTGAACACACCAGAAAATAGAGATAAAATTCAACAAGATCTGGACACACTGGAACAAGATGCAATTCAACAAGGATAAGTGCCGAGTTCTACATCTGGGTAACAAAAATGAGGGACAGACATACTGTATGGGGGATACACTTCTGGGTAGCAGTATGTGTGAACAAGATCTTGGGGGTATGAGTAGACTGTAATTTAAATATGAGCAGCCAGTGTGATTCAGCGACAAAAACAGCTAATGTGATCTTGGGGTGCATCAACAGAGGCATAACATCCAAATCACAAGATGTCATAGTTCTGCTCTACACAGCATTGATCAGGCCACACCTGGAGTATCGTGTGGAGGCCCCACTTCAAAAAGGATGTGGACAGAATGGAGCAGGTACAGAGGAGAGCGACGAGGATGATCAGGGGCCTGGAGACCAAGCCCTGTGAGGAAAGGCTGAGGGAGTTGGGAATGTTTAGTATGGAGAAGAGGAGGTTGAGGGGGGCAAGATTGCTTTCTTTAAGTATTTGAAGGACTGTCAATTAGAGGAGGGCAGGGAGCTGTTTCTGTTGGCAGCAGAGGACTTGCAATAATGGGTTTAAGTTGCAGGCGGAGAGGTACTGGCTGGATATTAGGAAAATGTTTTTTACAGTAAGAGTTTTTCGACAGTGGAATCAGCTACCTAGGAAGGTGGTGAGCTCCCCTCTCACTGGCAGTCTTTAAGCAGAGGGTGGACAATCTAGGTTGATCCTGCATCGAGCAGGGAGTTGGACTAGATGGCCTGTATGGCCCCTTCCAACTCTATGATTCTATGACTTACATGTTTAGTCCTTAAAGGTATTCCTCACAGTCTCATTGATGTTATGCCAAAGCACAGGGAAATTTTAAGAGCAGGTTCTGCTTTGAGACAATCTGTTGAGCTAATAAATAATAAACCAGCTCTGGCAACAGGAACTCTTGCTGCTACAGTGTTATTTTTGACATCACTAATGGGAGGAGAGGTGCAGGTATGTTCCTTCTGGTTCGGCCCTGTAGCCCCCCTCCAAAACAAAACAAATGATGAAAGAAAAGTAAATATATTTATTTTTATAACTCAGCTATTTTAATTCTTATATAATTTCAGCTATCTGCTCTGTTCATACTTCCTGTTCCTGTTCATGGCTAGGGTTGCCAGCTCTGGGTTGGGAAATACCTGGAGGTTTTAGGGGTGGAGCCTGAG
Source organism: Euleptes europaea (assembly GCF_029931775.1). NCBI lineage: Eukaryota > Metazoa > Chordata > Lepidosauria > Squamata > Sphaerodactylidae > Euleptes > Euleptes europaea. Next base: position 74,835,372 of record NC_079313.1, read on the forward strand.
GAAAGCAAGGTTTGGGGAGGGGAGGGACTTCAATGCCATAGAGTCCAATGGCCAAAGCGGCTATTTTCTCCAGGTGTTCTGATCTCTGTCGGCTGGAGATTAATTGTAATAGCAGGAGATCTCCAGCTAGAACCTATTCATGGCAGGGTATTGGCTTATGGAGAGTTGATAGGCCTAAACAGGCTCTAACGCCATCGATTTATGAGGAGGCTTCTTTAAGTTGTGATGGATGGGCTCCCTATCACACACACCCTGCTCCTGGCAATGTTTTACGTTGCTGCTAAGCAAGAGCGGTAACTGTAGAATTTAGGGCCAGGGACGGCATTAGGGGTAGGCTAGCTGGGCTAGCCTGGGGTGCCAGAGGGCATCAGGTTGAGCTGAAAGGGGGTGCCAGGCTGAACTGCAGGGGGTCAGCTCAGAGGGTGACTGTCAATTTAACCCGTTAAACCCATTAAAATAACAAGCAGCAATGAATTTGCATGCTTTCATAACCTGGCAGAATGGTTGGAAAATCCGATGACTTTTAACGGTATTTTCATCTACATTTTTGGGGCTAGCATTGCTGCTTCCTTGAAGAACATTTCATGGGTTTTCTGGTCCCACAAGAGCTACAGAGGCTATCAAAATCTCCCTTCCTCTTGTTACAGCTGTGGTTTTCTCCACTCTGGTCTCCCACTTCATTTCCCTCTGCAACATTTTGTATATAATGCACTGTTTTCACGCCTGGATTGGCATTTCTAAAAATCAGTGCTAATAATAATAAAAATAAAAAATCCCTTCCCCTTCCCCTTGCCCCCATTAAACTATTTCTAAAGGAGAGGTTGCTGAGTAGAGCTACCGAATCTGGTGTAAATGTCCACAGCGAGAATATATACATATGTATTTAGACAGCTTGTTTTTCGGCTCACCTGCTTTTATGGTTCCAAATACCTACACTAAGCCCACCTTCCTGTGGCTTAAACCAATCATCCCTTTTCCCATCCTGGCAGCAGAAAACAGTTTCTGTTTTCTTTCATGTTGCCTCCTAAATATTTGAAGATGATGTAATCTCCCTTTAATCTTCTGTTTTTTCCACGGTAAACACAACCAGTTGTTTGACCCTTTCTTAACTGATCATGAGAAATGTTATCATCACATGGACTCCACACAATGTAATACCTAGGGAAGGTTAACATATAATTCTGCATGAGATTAAGCACCACAAACAGTGTTGCTGCAGCTAAACCAACCCTTCTAACTCTAGCTAACAGGGCAGAATCCAACCCTGCCAAAGGAAACTCCCCTGCCTGGCCCATTACAAGGTGATGCTTTTCCTAGAGGATACTGTGCTTGAAATGCCAAATAAAAGAGTTGGGTCTGGATTCCCCAGATCCAACTCATGTCCCCTGCAACAACACAGCAGCTGTGGGGAATGGCTTCTTAAAAAAAAAAGTAGAGCCAAGAATCTGTTCAGAATAGTGGCATAGGGGGAGGAAGCTCTCCTGCCTCCCCAAGCTATTTTCCTCACATGGAAGGGGGAGTTATTTACCCGATTTTGCTGCTCCACATGGAGTATCTGTGCACATGGAGCAGCAAAATTGGGGAAATAACTCCCCCCAAATGGTTTTTGCAAAGGAAAATGGCTTGGCGGGGAGGAGGCAGGAGCTCTTTCTCCCCCTGCCGTGCCATTCTGAGTTTGTTTGGGATTACTTTTTTCTTTTTCTAAAAAAAGAAGCTGTTCCCTGCAGCTATTGTGGGTAACAAGAGCTGAGTCCAGCTTAAAAACTGTAACATTTAGTTTGCCCCTAAGGAAGGCCATCCAGCCATGCAAACAGAAAAGTCTTGCTCAATATAGTCATTGGTCCAGCGATGAATATCTTATATTAAACCATCTAAAGTTGCTCTAATATCCTCTTGCCAATGTATAACTCTTCATATTTGTCCTTGATACATTTTATTTTTATAGTTCAGATGTCTGGAATTTTATTGTGTGCCCAAATCTGATTTTCTAAAGTTTTTGAAATCCTTTCTAGTCTGATGTAAACTTTAAACTATTTCCATTCCCAGGTCATTAATATATGTTAAAAATAGAATTTCTCTCTAGGAGAAACTAGGAAGGGAAGGCAGCATTTCATAGTCTCATCTCGTCAGATCTTGGAAGTTAAGCAAGGTCAGCCCTGGTTAGTGTTTGGATGGGAGACCACCAAGGAATACCAGGGTTGCTATGCAGAGGGAGGCACTGGCAAACCACCTCTGTTAGTCTCTTGCCTTGAAAACCCCATAAGAGGTCACCATAAGTTGGCTGAGACTTGATGGCACTTTACATACACATACTAGGAGAAACTGGATCTCATTTCCTTTGCTTTCCTTAAAACACATGATCATGACCTTCTGGATTATTCTTTCTGGTTCTAATAGAAAGAGGTGGAATAGACCCAATCTGTTGGTTCTTGTAGGTTATCCGGGCTGTGTAACCCAATCTGTTTATGTATTTTTTGTGTAACTTAATATTATATAGAAAAAAAACACAGTTGGATAAACACTGAAAGCTTTGTTCTTGAAATCTACATTGTGATACCTTTTGTTATTCTTTTTAGATATTTATTTGGGATTGTGTTTTTTATTTACTTCTGCATTGTCCCAGATTATGTATTACTTGCATCGTGTACCTCCTACAAATCCTTGTGTAACTCTAGTTCCTCGGCTGTTCCATGCTCAGTAAACAACAGCCTTTCATTCAGTTCTTCAGGTTGCTTCCTTTAGCAGCATGCCAGGAACTTCAGGTGCACTTGTATGAAACCGCAACACAGTCTTAGGTATGGAGCAAAGAGGAAAAACTCAGAAAAATTCCATCCCTACTTGTATTGCTAGAATGTGTCAGACTAGCTCGATTTGCTTAGCTGATGGTAAGCTCAGTCCTCCAATTAATGTGTTGGATAATTTACTACAACTATTACCTAGGAAGGAGGTGTGCTCAAATGTACCTTGGGACTTCAAATTTCAAATTTGGCCCTGCCTTCTTCTGAGAGGACACAGTTCCCACACCTCTGCTCACAACAAAGGACTCAGGGTACGGATCAGGAAAGTGAAATCTCTCCAGGACGGTCATGAATGCTCTTCTGGCTGTTATTTTTTCCCTTTTGGTTGCTCTGGAGCCTGTGAACTGCCAGACAGGTAACACGTTTTATTTGACTACTGTGAACCTGATACTGATTAGAAGCTGTGTTTTTTAAAACCTAGATGTAGTAAATAGCAATCTTTCTTTCTTTCTTTCTTTCTTTCTTTCTTTCTTTCTTTCTTTCTTTCTTTCTTTCTTTCTTTCTTTCTTTCTTTCTTTCTTTCTTTCTTTCTTTCTTTCTTTCTTTCTTTCTTTCTTTTGTATCTTGACACTTTCCTAGTTTATGTTCTACTTCAGGTTTTTAAAATGTAATGTTAAAATTAAGACCACATGGAACTAGCATTGCTACGGTGTTGCTTAATGCTAGAAGTGATTATTTATACATATGTTTCATAACTCCTTTCACTGGCCTCAGATCTGCCTGTTTCCCTCCTTTGTTCAGCAGATAGCTACATTTTTAAAAGCTACATTTTAAAAAGTGTATTCACAGGTGTTCATCAATATTTGCCTTTTATTAGTTTATTTTTCTGAATCTGTACATACCTGCCTAGTTTATGTATATTCACACACACACACACATTGGTTCTTGTAGGTTATCCGGGCTGTGTAACCGTGGTCTTGGAATTTTCTTTCCTGACGTTTCGCCAGCAACTGTGGCAGGCATCTTCAGAGTAGTAACACTGAAGGACAGTGTCTCTGAGACACAGTTGCTGGCGAAACGTCAGGAAAGAAAATTCCAAGACCACGGTTACACAGCCCGGATAACCTACAAGAACCAATGAACTCTGACCGTGAAAGCCTTCGACAATATTTTACACACACACACCTTTGTGGTTTCCCTGCTTTGGAGAATAGAGTGCCTCTGAGAGTATGCAGATCTTCTTCCCTCCGCAATTAATCAAACTGCCTTACTATCACCTTCCCTTCCCCTCCCCGCAACAGACACCCTGTGACGTAGGTGGAGCTGAGAGAGCTCTAAGGCAGCTGTGACTAGCCCAATGTCACCCAGCAGGCTTAATCTGTAGGAGTGGGGAAACCAACCCGGTTCACCAGATTAGAGTCTGCCACTCATGTGGAGGAGTGGGGAATCAAACCCGGGGAATCAATCTCCAGATCACCGCTCCAAACCACCGCTCTTAACCACTACACCATGCTGTTTTAGCTGTTCTTAGCTGCCCTGAGCCCAGCTTCCAGCTGGGATCGAGGGCAGGTTATGAATCAAAACAAACAAACAAGTAGTAACAGAAGGCCTAGATTAAAATCTTCATTCAACTATAAACTCACTGTTGATCTTAGTCTAGTTACTAATTCTTAGTCTGTCCTACCTCTCAGGAGAGTTAGGAGGATTAAAACGTGTGGAAAAGCATGATTATCTTCTTTACAATAATTTTAAGTAGGCAGATACATTTCTGAACCTATGTTACAGCTTGGCATTCTTTAATCTTAGTGTGAATGCTGGAAACATTTTAAAGGGACCTTCTAGAGGACCAGCTGTACCTGGGGGTAGATACACACCAGTTATTAGGGGCAATGAGAAATTCCCAGTGGTGTGGCTCCATGAGGCTGAGGCTGTTTGAAGCATCGCTCCTTTCTGTCTATATATCTGCTCATACAGCAACTTTACAGTCCTACAGTTGGATTTGCTAGGTTTGGCAGCTTTTTAACTAGGTTTGCTCCAGTGTCTTAAACAGCAACCCAATGCACCAAAATATCATTAAGTTTTAGGAAGGGTAGTATTTATTATCCCAGAAATTAATCAACTATCTCCATGTCAGGAAAGTTTCACCTCTTGAATGTCTGTCAGTAATGCATATCGAAAAGGCTAATCATCATATATCTAATTCTGAACTGGGACTCTGTACAGACAGAAAACCCTATAGAATGGGGGCTTATGACACAGAGGACACAGAGGAGTCGTTTTTCTGTAAACCTCCCACTGGTGGCAAAGAGGGACCTGGCAACCCTACATGAAATGAGGGCAGAGTCTCAATGAAAATGCTCAATACTAGCAAGTGATTCACTATCACATTAGGTAGACAGCTGACTTAATTTCAGGGTAATTCAAAACATAATTTGCATTATTTGATTAAAGTAATTAAACATTCTGGGAATATTGCATCATCTCTTTAAACAACACCCCAGATATTAGAAGAAGAGTTGTTTTTTATATCCTGCTTTTCTATACCTTTAAGGAACCTCAAAGCTGCCTTCCCTTTCCCTCCCCATAATTGACACCTTGTGAGATAGGTAGGGCTGAGAGAGTTCTGAGAGAATAGCCCAAGGTCACCCAGTTGGCTTCATGTGTCAAACCCGGTTCTCCAGATTAGAGTCCACTGCTCTTAACCACTATACCACGCTGGTGGTATTTTCCCCTACTAGGGCAAAGAGCAGTTTAGGGAAGGGGAATTTTTAGTGTGGAAAATTCTATGTTTGGGAGGGTTAACCCCCTGCTCTAGTTCCATGGTCTGATCCAAATTGGGTCCCACCTATGGTGGCTTTTTATTATTACAGTACACACTGGGAGAGAACTAACCACAAACCCCCAGTTTAACATGTAGTTTGGCCCTCAGATGCCACGTCTGAGAACTTCAGTTAGCAGATACAACAGTCTGCATTGACCTTAACATTATAAAAATCATGGGCTTATTTTAGCATTCTTTTCCAGGAATGGCACCATGATAATGAAATTCAGCAGGTGATGATTTTTTTGTCCCTTTAACTCTGTGTTGGCAAACACTTCCTTCACTAGTTTTGTTTTATCAAAACATAATCCTTTGTTTTGCTATGACCATATTTCATTCTCCTGTTTTTGTTTGTTGCCTAAGATTATCTGAGTATCAATTCACAGTCTTTTAGAATTGTTTGCATATGGAGCTGTCTGACTCATGTGAGATGGTAATGAGGAATGACACAGACTATGGAGTTCATCCCAGCCTTAGGACTCTATACAGATGCCAAGACGCCAAGGAGAACAGAGCTCCTGGGCCTGCAGTGGTGAGAAAAACTGTACCCACTGAGAATCTCTCTTCTGTGCTATATTATGGATAGAAGAATCTGGTCCTCGTTTGCACCTGGTTACACAAACTCTACAATTCCTAGATCACAATGGGTAGCCGTGTTAGTCTGTCTGCAGCAGTAGAAAAAAGCAAGAGTCCAGTAGCATCTTAAAGACTAACAAAACCTCTGGCAGGGTATGAGCTTTCATGAGCCACAGCTCTGAAGAAGTGAGCTGTGACTCAGGAAAGCTCATACCCTGTCAGAAATTCTACAATTTCTAGTTCTTGGTTAGGATTTTTGACTAGACAAATGCTGTGTTAAGCCATTCCCTTTCCATACAGTGTTCTTGTGTCAAGAGACAGAGAATGTTGTCATTCCTCAGGATAGGCAAGATGCAAAATGGCAAGCGAGAACTTTGAACAGGTTTGCTTCTGTTGACTTAGATTGGATCATTGTTGTCCTACTGCCCCCTTTAAAGGTTTGAATATTCTCTTTTGGAATTCTGCAGATGTGCCGAGAAAACCCTTGAAGCACAAGGGAGAGCTCACGTACCAGTTTCTGCCTTTCGCTTATCATGAGATAACTTACTGAAGAACAAAGCAATCTGGGAATTTAAGAGACGGAGCTACATTAAAAAAAAACTAGCATTTGAGTGGAGGGCTAAACAGATGCATTCAAGCAAGTAAAAGTTAATTCTGCCTCAGGAATATAGAAGGAAAATGGAGGCATACAAATGCTCTCAAAAGATAATTCCCTTCAATTTAAAAGACCAAACATGAAACACTTGGAAGAGAAAACTGGTTTTCCAAAGCCTTTGTATTGCTTTCTGAGTAGAAGCAATCTTAGCAATTTTTAAATTTTATTTTATTAGATTTCTTACCAATTAAAAATAAGAAAACAAAACCCTCTGGATGGGGCATGAGAAGATATGGCAATTAAAGGGTAAATTTAAGATAATATCATTATTGCAAATGAATGAAAATGGATGCAAATACCCTAACTGTAGATATTTAACACTGGAGACTGAGAGTGAAATCACACATGCATTTATTTATTTAGTGTATTTTTATCCTGCCCTCTTCCAAGGAGCACAGGATAAATGGTTTTCATCTCATCTGTTTCATTCTTACAGTAACCCCATGAGGTATGACTGGCCCCAAACCATGATGTAAATTTTATGGCAAGCAGGAATTTGAATTTGAACCTGCATGCTCCTCATCCTAATCCAGCCCGCACTCTAATCACTATGCCACACTGGCTGTTTTTGCAAAGCACAAGAAAGATGACTGGATTATATGCCAGTCCTGGGGTAAGGTTGGAAGGTACATGACATAGCAAACTTGCTGAAGCTAAGTAAGGTCTGTGTCTGATCACTGCTTGGGAACCCCTTGTATGCCTCCTTGAATTCTGTGTTGGAATAAATGTTGGATGTAAATGAAATAACAAAACACAAGCTCACTGTACAGCCATCAACCAGTTCAGAAACTGGATATGAACACATTTAAACTGCCTTTCTGTTTTCATATACATATTTGCTGTAAAGTCACAGCTGACTTATGGCAACTCCGCTGACAGCAGTTGGACCCCTCCTCCTGCTAAGGGGTGCCATGAAGGCACGGGGGCCAAACACTGGCATAAGAGCAAGATATTGCTCCACACAAATGGGATGCCTTTCATAGAATTTTGTAATCCATCTTGTGTGTCAAGCCTGGGCAGGAAGACGGTTGGCACCTGTATTCTTCCCCTGGCCCAAGGTATGCCTGGCTGTACAATGGGGCTTGCTGATCTCCATTGTGTCATCCTAAGGTGATTTAATCAACACTCTGAGCCAACCATTAATTATCCTAGCTGCACGCATCCTGGGCAATCAGTATTCAGGAGAATTGGCAAAGGCTTTCTCTTGGATCCTGATGACTCATCAAGCCTCTCCTATCTTTTTGTTCGAATCCCAGAAAAGCGATCAATTCTCTCTCTCTTGGCTCTCCTGCCAGCTTACCTCATAACACCTCAGGACCCATTTTGGGGTATAACTATTGGTCCTTTGGCCATTCATAGTGTGTGTGTGTCCTGGATCTGTGCATATACCCCTACTTGTGTGGGGGCTCTTTTCTTTGCTCCCGGAAATGCTGTCCATTTCCTTCTTCAGAGCTGCTTTTTCTGAACATCCCTTCAAGACTGGTAAATATAGCCTACCCCTGAACCCTATCCAACTTCCACCCTTTCTCTCTTAGCTCTTCTATGGGTCATGTGTGTATGTTTATTTCCTGATTGGATATTCTTTATTATTTTTATTTTAGTGGTTAAGCATGGTGGTTTGGAGGGGGTTTGATTCCCCACTTCTCCACATGAGCAGTGGACGCTAATCTGGTGAACTGGATTTGTTTCCCCACTCCTACACATGAAGCCAGCTGGGTGACCTTGGGCTAGTCACAGTTCTCTTCGAGCTCTCTCAGCCCCACCAACCTCACAGGGTGTCTGTTGTGGGGAGGGGAAAGGAAGGTGATTGTAAACTGGTTTGATAGTGGTAGAGAAAGTCAGCATTTGAAAAACCACCTCCTCTACTACTACTACTACTACAACTTCTTCTTCTTCTTCTCCTTCTCCTTCTTTAAAACCCATTTTACTGGTAATTGTACAACTACATAATCATTTGAGAGTTTTCCCAAGGATTTATCCTGGTATATGTAGATTGTGTGTGTGTAAAATGCCGTCAAGTCGCAGCCGACTTATGGTGACCCCTTTTGGATCCCAGTTATCCCCCCTCACTAGCTCTGTCTCCTCAGCTAATTCCCTCAACTCAAATTGGAGACTGCCTACATTGGGTACCACCATAGGGTTTTCAAGGCAAGAGAAGTTTGGAGGTGATTCGCCATTGCCTGCCTCTGTGGCATGACCCTGATATTCCTTGGAGGTCTCAGCTAGAGTCAGGGCTGAGAGACTAGCCCAAGGTCAGCCAGCAAGCTTACATGGCATAAGTGCATCCTGTGCAACCAGAGTTTTTACTTGGCTGAATAGTCAAAATCCTAAATTACAGATTTAGGAAAGTCAATATGTTTTTCAGTACTGCACAGTTTTATTTTAGTAGTGTCTTCAAGGCTGAACACAATAGCCCTTCTTTTGACAGGCCTGTTTGTGCTCCATAATCCATAATCCTCTTCACAATACCATCACAATTAGCAACAGATTACAGCTTCAGAAAAATATAGTCTAATTTTCTTTTCAGGGTGAGGCAAAGGTTGGGCATTTTCTGTTCTAGGAAAGAGGCACTGGGCGTGTGCATAATGTGGTTGGGTTGGGACAGTTACTCATAAGGTCATGTAGGAATTCCCCACCCACTCTGAGGAGAAGCTGCTAATCACAGCTAGTCTTACTGTTATGCAATAGAAACAGTTGCTTGTGGCTGCAGATTCCAGGGGTGACATCCGATGCCTGGCTCTACAATTTTACATCCCTGACACCATTGCAGAGACACTCCATGTCTTGTTCTAGAAAATGTGAAGGCTCTGCACAGATGTCCTGGTTTTCTGAGTTGGCAGAGCGGCTGTACTGTCTATTCCTTTTTAACATTTCTTAAGTATCAGCCCTTAACTTGCCACTGAACAGAAATAGGGATCCCCTCTGTCCAAATAATTCACAGTCTTGGGAGATAGTATGTTGCAAGGTATATAGAAGTAGATTAGCCTCTTAGTGTTGGGACCCACTGTAATCTTGATTTATTTCTTTTTATTTTTGGCAGTTCGAGGGAATCTTCAGCCATGGATGCAGGGTGTCATCGCACTGACCGTGTTCTTGGCATTGACAGGGATTGCCTTTATCGTCCATAAATTCTGGTGCCAGGATGATGAGTAAGTGCTGTCTTTCCTTTCCTCCAATCATACAAAGAATGTTGAGGCAACTGTTCTGCCTCCCCTTATTGTCAATAATTTACTGGCAGTCTAGGATCCGGCATAGAAACTATGCACAAAAATGTACATGCCCCGTTCTTTTCTCATTCATGTTTTATGGGACCCACTGACTTGGGAAAGAGACATTGTTCTGCTATACGTTTTGACCTCAAGACAGCAGTCCGAAGTAAAAATGTTGAGTAAAAACATTCCCATCTCCATTTCTGAGACATTTATGATGACAGAGTTCTGAAACAAAATCTGAATCGAAATGGAAGTCTGTGAGTATTTTAATGGCACAAGTGGAATATTGGGCCATGATATAAATGTACACAATTTTTAAAAGCTGAAAACCAATGGGTTGGATCAAACCAAATTTTTCAATGACAAAAAAGGAGGGATGTCCTTTGACCACTAAAAGGCTATGGTGAGGATTATGGGAACCTCACAGACAAAAGCTAAATAGGACAGGGGTTGTAGTAAGGATGAGAATTGGGAAAGATTGAACAAAAAAGCTGACTGGATCCAACCCACAGTGCAATTATTTCTCCTTTTGACAAAAATAGGATGCCACCACAAATCTGCAATTAAACAGACCCTAAAAATTCTGTCCTGATTTAAACCCTAATTTTAAGTTCATTGAGGTCAGCTTAGCAGGGTGTAACTCTGCCTAACATTGCACTGTAAATAAACAATATTTAACACTTTTTTCTGAAACAGTTTACACTTCTTAAGGTCATATTCCTATTTATTAAGGTCATGTACATAAGGTCATGTATATCTATCATAAAGGTCAGGTGGATAACGATGAGATATGGATGAGATATGGGTGGATATAAGGTGGAGATGGATGGTATATCTTGTTGGGCTTCATTCAGATGGTAATCACTGCTGAACCAGAATTATCTGGTTCATAAATCTTTGTCTTTTCTGCTAAACTAGTGTCTAATAAAAATGACAAAAGAAACTGCAGCAAGATTTTATGTAGTGGTCAAATGAATCATGAAAAGGTATCTTCCATGTAGGGTTGCCAAACTCCAAGTACTCGCTGGAGATCTCCTGCTATTACAGGCCATTAACGCATGGCCGCTTTGCCCCTCCACTCTCCTGGGAATGTCGAGAATTGGTGAGGTCTACATGCACATGCTTCGCCCAAGCGCATGTTGACCCCTCCCCTTTTCGCCACATGCCCGTGTGTTCCCATTCCTCTGTTGTGGGAACTTATATGGAAGGTACGCAACAGAGGAAGGAGTTTACCCGTGTGTTCTCGGCGCCCGGGTTGAGTCCCCGCAGGGAGACTTCAGGCCCTGATAGCAGCAGGGGCAGCTCCTTTCCCCGCTGAAACTACTGCCCGGCCCTGACGGGGGCAGCAGCAGAGGCGGCAGGACCTTTTCCTCCCTCCCTCCCACACCGCACCTCTCTCTCTCCCCGTCACCACCATGGCTGGAAGTGTGCAGCAGCAGCTCCTTTCCCTAGCAGCCGCAGTCTCCATTCGCTTCCATCCGGGGATGGCAGGGAGGGGGAGCACAGAGCAGTGGCAGCCGCTTTCCCTGGCCACCGCAGCCTTCACTTGCCTCCACCCGGAGAGGGAGAGTGCAGAGCAGCGGCAGCCGCTTTCCCTGGCCACCGCAGCCTCCACTCACTTCCACCTGGGGAGGGCAGAGAACGGCTGCTGCTGCTCTGTGCTCCCCCTTTCCACTGCAAGAGGAGAAGGCAGAGGGGTGAGAGACTGGGTGCCGCCGCACATGCCACCGGAGAGGAGAAGGAGGGGGGCCAAGAGACCAGCTGCCGCCGCTCACACCACTGCAGGAGGAGGTGGAGGGCCTCCACCCAGGGGGATGGCAGAGCAGCCGAAGCTCCTTAAACTAGTTGCCACCGCCTCCACTCACTGCTGGCTTCCCTTTGCCTCCACCTGGGGGACAGTGGGGTGGAGGAGCACAGAGTGCCCACTGAGTGCTTTGTATGTTTAATTTTTTGAAATCGTAGCAAAAAAAGTGATTTAACAGCAACAAAAACATGCGAGCGGAGCCGTGCGTTAATGGCCACAACTGATCTCCAGCCAACAGAGATCAGTTCACCTGGAGAAAATGGCCACTTTGGCCATTGGACTCTATGGCATTGAAGTCCCTCCCTTCCCCAAAACCTGCCCTCCTCAGGCGCCGCCCCAAAAACCTCCCGCCGGTGGCAAAGAGGGACTTGGCAACCCTACTTCCATGTGTCTGCACTGCACACAAAATCCATCCTTCTGACTTCTAATATTTTTATAATGTATTCTTTTGACAGAAAAGAACCTGAGACCTTCAAAGGGGGCAACAAAGGAGACATGGCCATTCCCAATGGTACAGAAGGAAATTATGCTACAACTGCTGCTCATTTCAGGTTAGGATCCTTTCCTAATACAACAAAAACATGAACATAAAGCAAATTATGTATACATTAGAAGGCACTTGATAAGATGTCTTCAGACTAACCTTTGAGAACCTTCATTTGTTTTGTCTCATTTACTTTGACTGGTTTTCTGCCAGTTTACAGTGCCTTGAAACCTGACCTAACCATGTGGTAAATATTTTATTAATTTATATATCTGTTTGGGATATTTTTATGCCACCTCTCCTGGGGAACCTGCCCGAGGTGCCTTACAAAATGACATAATAAAAATATTTGTAGCCATCCAGTGGGCCTCACAGAGCTGAGGCAGTATCATAAGGTGGTTGGTTTGGGGCAGTTACTCATAAGGTCATATAGGAACCACCCAACCACTCTGAGGAGAAGCTGCTAATCACAGCTAGCCTTACTATTATGCATCATGAAACAGTTGCTTGTGGCTGCAGATTCCAAACAGCCAGGCTGGGCATTCCAATCACATTCCAGACAGCCTGGCCAGGCAAAAAGATGGCTGGGCCAAGAGGGACACTGGGATGCTGTTTGTAGCACTGGGCCTGCTCCAATGGTGTACAGCATTTAAAGATGGCCCAGAGAAAGTTGTGGGGGGAGAGGAAGCAGGATGCCTATCTCTGAGGCAGGGAAGCCTCCATGAGATGGAGACTAATGAGGAGGAAGAGTAGGGTTACCAGGTCCCTCTTCGCCACCGGCTGGAGAGGTTTGGGGCAGAGCCTGAGGAAGGGGAGGTTTGGGGAGGGGAGGGACTTCAATGCCATAGAGTCCAATTGCCGAAGCAGCCATTTTCTCTAGGTGAACTGATCTCTATCGGCTGGAGATCGGTTAGCAGGAGATCTCCAGCTAGTACCTGAAGGCTGGCAACCCTAAGGAACAGGAAGGAGGGGGACAAGTTCACAAAGGCATGGGGACAGACCGAACAGCTGGGGGCTGGCAGCAGAGGAGGAAAGAAGCACCTTGGTTGAGATGGGCCAGAGGTAGCGCCCCAGGAACAGCCCTGAGCAACAAGCCCTGAAAACAAGAGACAGGCAGGAAGCACGTGGTGAGAAGGGCTGAAGCGAGTCAATGCCTTTCGGTTGACTATGCTCTTAGAATCGTCCCCTTCCTGAGAAGTGGTATTTTATCATATTCAGTTAGTCACCTACTGAGCAGGACTCAACTACTTTACTCACTTAAAAAAGTAAGTCTTTTTATTGATGTGCTCCAATGAAATTATGTGTATATGTGTGTATATGCAAGTATTACAAAGTCTTAAAATTCAGTAACAATGTATACAGTAAAGCAAGCAAGTTCTACATACGATTCAGTTTTAAAATCCAATACTTAAAATATAACAGTCTGATTTAGTTCAAAGTATCTAATTCACATTCTAGAATAACATATAAGTAAATTCATACATACTAAGACCATCTTCTGAGACCAAAGACTTAGAGAGGTCTGAAGTTCTAGCCCTTTCTCTGACCATATTTATACTGTTTCATACTGTATTTTCACTGTTAAAAGTCACCGTATTCCGACTTAGTGGGGTTTCCATGGCTAGACTTATACCATATAAGGACTTCCTCTCTGTATTCCAGCCGGCCTCCATATAAGGATTTCCTCCTTGTATTCCAACAGGCTACCATAAAAGGGTTTTCCTCCTCCAGCTGGCCATTTGCCTATTTCTTAAACAGCCACTTTTTAGCTTTAATATACCTCCACGACGCCCAACATTACCAGTATCCTCATCTCTCAAAGAGTACGGTCAAAAATCTATTCCGTAGTAATACTTTCATATTTAAACTTTAAAACACAATATTACCTCTATACATTACTATTTTATAACAGTCAGTGTTTGTGGCAGACTGAATTTCACAAGCTTAGTTGGATTCCAGTAAATTCAGTTAGACTCCAAAAGCTTATCTTTCAAAAGATTAGGGGTTTTTAAAACAGTAGAGGAGTTTTCTAAAAGTGGCTCTTAGCCAGGCATGTTCATTTTAAATGAAATACAAGCCTCTAAATGGTCTTTATGAAGAATAAGGTTTCATATGGAATAATTCCGCATATGTACAACACTAAAAAGCCTGTAACAGAGCCAAGGGAGGAATGGGACGCTGGCCAGTAGGAACGGAGGTATGATAAGAACACCGGGTAAAAGGCAGCCAAGGAAGTGGTGCACTAGCGGTTTTAAACGTGAGAGCCTAGTGGCAGCCCCAGGTTGTTGGGTTTTTTTTGTCTTTTTTTGCCATCAAGTCACATGGAGACCCCTGGTGGGGTTTTCAAGGCAAGAAACATTCAGAGGTGCTATGCCATTGCCTGCCTCCATGTCACAACCCTGGCATTCCTTGGTGCTCTACCATACAAATACTTGCTAGGGTCAACCCTGCTTAGCTTCTGAGATCTGAGCAGATCAGGCTAACTTCTAAAAATATCCCTCATGGTCTCACCCTGTTGTACCACACTTTCATATCTGAAGCCAAAATCCTATCACCAGAGAACAACTCAATTTCACTGTTAATTAATAATGGCAAGAAGAAAACAGTGCAGGCAAATGTATCAAAAACGTATATTCATGAAAAAGTGCAAGACTTAAACAAACAAGTGCTAATACATAAATGACTATCACAAGAATACAATTATATACAAGATTATTCACAATGTGAAAGCAATATTGAATAAAGCACAATGGCTATCTCCAACGAAATAAAGTCCAATATCAGGTTTCAAGAATCAACGCCTGCTGGAACACCTCTTGCTGCTCCAAAAAAGATGACAGAGGGAACGCTATCCCGGATATTTGTAGCGCTTTCACCAATTATTTGGCTTCATCAGCCTGAAATGTTAGTATATGAAAAAAATCATATATATTACTATATATTACCATGCCGGCTTATCATACAGAATTTAGGGTAAGTCTCTATAGCTGTCTCCTGGTCTATTAGGTGAAACATCATGTTATCCAAGCTTACTTTTCTACTGACCAGAGAATGATATCGTCTGTTTCACACAGTATCATGTTGGTTGCAAATGCTGACAAGTTACATCACTCTCTCCATAGCTCCTGACACTTCTGCGGTTAATTTCAGTAGAATGAGAACAAGAAACACAACCGTTGTTACAGCTTTGTGCTACTTTTGAAGATAGTATAATGGAGTTATGGCTGCTGACACCATCTTGGGAGATTCCTGAAGATTTTGGAGTGGTGCTTGGAGAGCATGGAGTTTGGGATGGGAGGGAAACCCAATGGGGATGTGATACCATAGAGTTCTCCCTCTGACACTGCTATTTCCTGCAGGGGAACTGATCTCTGCCTTCTGGAGATCAACTGTAATTCCAGAAGAACTTCAAGCATCACTTGGAGGTTGGAAGCCCTAAATGGAGGATAGTTGAGGTGCTGTGGCCACATAATGAACCTCAGAAAGCCTTGTAAGAGCTTTGACCCTCCTTTAGGACAGTTTTTCATGAGCACTGTCCTAAAGGAGGGTAATATTGAAGGACAGCAGTGTACATAAATCATACCTTTGCATCACATACCAGCTTACAGACCCTTCAGATCTCATAAAATCTTACCTTATTGTTCCTGATATTTCAGATGTGAAGAAGGCCTCCATGTCTATGAAAACCCCATTGAGAATGACGGTGGAAACACAATTGAAGTCCTTTCTACTGAAATGTAGCATCATCCCTGGGCATCACTCCTTGATGTTTGAAAAAATATCCTCTATGCTACAAACTCCATGCATGAAGACATTTATCATGAATTGTTGTTTATGGATTTAATCACTGTATTACGACTGATGACTCCATGAAGCTCAAAGATCTTTCTTTTGGCTTACACTTCTGTCTGGTGGATTATTTTTGTTATGAGCTAAGTTCTACGGAATAAACTTCCACTACGTGGGTCCTAGATTTTTCACATAAGGGGCCCACTACTGGAATCTTGCTTTTTAAAGAATCCATCACATGTGGTCTTCATTCCATAGCCACCTATTATTCCTACTTAGTACCTTAGCATATTTTGCTGAACTGCTGTAGACAGCTTTTAAATCCATCATAAGTCTTTCATAAACGACTGGGATGTTCTAAGTCACCATACAGGAATTTCTTCCCTACAAATGGCTGTTTTCCCCTGACAGTAGTGTTAGGATCAGGCAACTTACAAAGAAGGAAGCAGTTCCACAGGAATTGTAAGTAGGTGGTGTTCATGGTGGGGAGTGTATGGCAGTCCTCCACGAGGCTGCTACCATTTTATTTTTGCTCTGCTATGGAATTGCTTCAGAGACAACCTGTTTCTTGAGTTTGGAGAAGGGCAATATGATGTGGTATGGCTTGTCTGCTTTCTTCCCATGCCTGCATCAAATGAGCTGAAAGATTTGTTACATTCTGCTGCATCTTGTCTACTATTTGTTGGATAAAGGTTTTCAAATATCACATTTTTTCCAACACAAGATTAAAATCCAGGTTGTAATTTGCCAATGTTAACATGAATTGTCACACAAATAATATTTTAATATTTGTCATCAATAAAGAAATATATTTATAAATATAGAGTGGATGTTCAGAGCAACCTGTTGAAGTTTAGTGGCCAGGTGTGGCCAAAATTCCAAAAGGTGCGAGGGTCAGAAAGTCACAGGGCCGATTACTCCTTGTCCAGTGATTCCAGCCCATCCCTAAATTCCTCAACAGTTCCACGGTGCCCCTTCATCCCCACCCTCTCTCCTCCCATCCTCATTGCTCTCAACACCTTGAAGCCCAGGTGAGCTTGCGGCTCCTGATCCTTTGGTTCTGGACTATTTCTATCATGTGTATGACTGGAAGAGTGGGTGAGTGGGGCATAGCTCTAACATGCACCAACTGAACATGAATGCTAAGGACATTTTCAAATATGCGATGAGAATCTCTCTCATACAAACTTTTTGCTGAAGTTTCTTATAGCAATCCTATCTCATACATGTCACGATTCTCCTTTATTTCTGACATGACATAATGTGGTATGGACCTCCTCTGTACCATCCTGATCTGGAAAAGTATATGTGTGCTTCCCCCTTCTGATTCTTGGAGGCCCTGCCTGTGAATACAATTAATACAAGTCAGGAACTATAAGAAAAATATTTAAAAATGAATATTTAAAGGACTATTTAAAGGAAAATTTTAAAAATGGCAATTAAAAATATATTTTGATCAACATAAGCTTTGAATTTAAACGAAATCATTAAATATGTATAGCTAATATAGTGCAGTGTGCCAAAATTGTTTCTTTCAACTGTTTCCCTTTATGGCTTTAGCTGAACTGAGACTCTAATTTGACCTACATGGGAGCTGAATCCACATTATGAATGATAGATTAGTTGCTCTGGTTCTACACTCTTTCCCGAATATGCTTTATTTACTGGGAATGTTTCAACAAAATCCTCATCGCACTTTCTGTGACTCAGCAGTCCTTCGGGTGCACAGCTGTGTCCCACCATAGTACCCCTGACCATATTTCAAGACCCCTTTGGGTTGGAACCCACAATCCATTAACAGAGGAATTATAGAATCATAAAATCATAAAGTTGAAAGGGACTTCCAGGGTCATCTAGTCAAACCCCCAAAGACTCTGATAGTGACAGTTGTTTCCCACGTTCCCTTCCCCACCAAAGCCCTTTCCAGTTCAGAGGAACTTGATTCCCTGAGTCAGGGGATCCAAGTGAACTAATAACCAGATAACTAACTAGTAGACTTTTGAATTGCAGTTAATGACAGCAAACAGCTCTTCAATAGTGCTTGCTAAAGATTTTGAAAACCAGACTAGGTATGGTTATAACAGGTAGTTTAGTTCAGATGTTTATTAACCAGTGCTCATGGTGTTATGTGAGAAGTCCATTCTGAATTGTTCTTTGTTCAGTTTAACCTGTTACTTATTAGGAGATATTAACTGAAGAGCAGAGGCAGCAGAAGCAACCTTGTTCAGGCTACAGGTAACAGGATTCCCTGCATTTTTGTTCCTTTTTTCTCCTTACATTTTGTTCTGCCTTGAGTTTTATGTCTCATGCATTCTAGTTGGACAAGTATTTTTTAAAAAATTAATGGCAGAATTGAAGTATGCAAGGACTGCCACAGTTTGAATTTTTTTTGCATCTTAATCCACCACAGATGCACAGAAGTTAGTTATCGCAACTGAAGAAGAAGAGTAGGCTTTTATACGTCGACTTTCTCTGCCACTTAAAGAAGAATCAAACTGGCTTACAATCACCTTCCCTTCCCCTCCCTACAACAGACACCCTGTGAGGCAGGTGGGGCTGAGAGAGCTCTCAAGAGAGCTATGAGCTTTCAAGAGAGCTATGACTAGCCCAAGGTCACCAGCTGGCTTTCTGTGTAGGAGTGGGAAAAGCAACCCAATTCACCAGATTAGCGCTCCCACTCATGTGGAGAAGTAGGGAATCAAACCCAGTTCTCCAGATTAGAGTCCACAACCTCTCATGTGGAGAAGTGGGGAATCAAACCTAGTTCTCCAGATCAGAGTTCACTGCTCCAAACCACCATTCTTAACCACTACACCACACTGGAAGTGTGTTTACCATCCATGCTCTCTAATTTTTCCAGAATTTATAGTGAGGATCATACACGACCCCATCCTTCTATACTGATCAATAGGTACAGAGTCTATTGAATTGCCTCTAACAAAATATGTTTCTCTGTTCCCATAATCTTAATCACCTGCTGTATATTGGAGACTTAATCAAAGTTCTGCACTTTGTATGGAGTTGGATGGTAGTCTTTGTTCTTATAATTAAGTCCTGATCTTACCATTAGTATACTGGAAGTTGTCTGAGAAAGAGCTAAAATCCTTATGCCATAAAATTTCAATGATTACAAATAAGATAATGCCAACAACAACATATTTCTTCCATCATGGAATCTACAATAGCATACACAATGCCATCTAGTCACAGGACAGACCTATAGCTGCAACACTATCACTATATCTATATCCTTCTAACCATTTTCTGGGACCTAGCAAGATAAATGTGAAATAAAGACTAACATTTGTCATACACAGTGGTAAATTTGCACATAAATTCATTAGCTCACTTTAAGAACATAAGAAAGACCATGTGGGATCAGACCAAGGCCCATCAAGTCCAGCAGTCTGTTCACACAGTAGCCAACCAAATGCTTCAAGGAAGCCCACAAGCAAGATGACTGCAGCAGCTCTATCCTGCCTGTGTTCCACAGCACCTGATTATTTATTTTGTATGTGGAAAGTCCCAGGTTCAGGCTCTGATATCTCTAGGGTCAGCCAAAGGATTTTGGTGCCCTAGGTGAATTACTTTACTGATCTCCTTTGCTGTGGGGAAGCTATCACTCATCCTTCCCCTGCACTAAGGGTAAAACACTGCTCACCCTCCTCCTCACCCTGCACCGTGGGGAATCCATCCCCACTCATGCAGCCCACACTGGGGCCTGGCGTGCCAGCATTATACTGGTGTGCACCAGTTAAAACTGGAAGTGACATCATTCAATGAGCTTGGATTCACAAAAGCGTAGTGTGTCCATAACTTTACTTTGGGTTTATACTGGAAGTGACATCAGAGTCCTGGTGTGATGCCAGGGCATGCTCCATTTCCTACCCCATTTCCTCCAGCTGGTACCTAAGATGCTGGCAGGCAAAGGAGTGGAATGTTGGGAGGTCTCCCACTATAGTGGGAGACATGGCATTCCTAGCTGGGGCTAGGGCTTGCCGAGTGCTAGACCTGCCAACAGTGCTGGGTTGAGAGGCAAAAATAATGATGAAAAAGGGCCTTCCTCCATGGCCTGCCTACAGCCACACCCCAATGGATAGGGTTGCTAACCTCCAGGTGGTGGCTGGAGAGCTCCAGCTATTACAGCTGATCTCCAGATGTTAGAGATCACCTGGAGAAAATGGCTGCTTTGGCAATTGGACTCTGTGGCATTGAAGCCCCTCCCCTCTCCAAACTCTGCCCTCCTCAGGCTCTGCCCCCCAAATCTCCAGTATCTCCTGGAGCTGGCAACTCTACCAATGGAGGGAGGGAAGGAGAAGGTGGGCCACTCCTCACCCCTAACATAGAGAGGGAAGGAAGGAGCAGGCTTGTTGTAGGCCACACACTGGGGATGAGGGTATGTTGCCTGGGGCTGCTGCTTGCTAGGGTAGACTTCAGAGCTGTTGGTGACAGAGCATGCTTTAGTGCCCCTTCACCTCTGGTGCCCTGGGTGATCACTGAAGTGTGCCTAATGGATGAGCTGTCTTGGGTATTACTAGTTTGGGGATCTCATTTAGTAGCTGTTGGGAAAAATCCTTCTCTACCTGAGACCCTGGAGAGCCACTGCTAGCCAGAGTAGACAAGACTGAGGCACATAGGCCTAACTCTGTATAAGTGATTTAATTAGGCTCTAACACTGAACCTACAGAATACTTCACCATAGATGCTCTAACAATTACCTGTTAGTCCTAAACTCTCTCCAGTGGAAGTTCAGAGATGATAGACTAAGCCCACATGACCTATTTACTTCTCAGTTCTTAGAAGTAATGGTTGAACATTATTTAAATTAGATTATCTATTTAGCTTTTCTACTCCGTAAGCATTTTTACAGCATGGACGTTAGAACCCTGTTTATGTTATAAGGCTGCAAGTGTTAGGTGTGTGTCAAAAATAAACTTTGCTCTTCTTGGCAGACACGTGATTCAGACATGAGTAAGGTGAATACATTGGTTATTAATTGAATTCAGGGCGAATGTTGGTCCATAGCTGATGTAGTGTTGGTCCATAGCTGATGTAGTTCAGCCACAGTTTCTCTTACTGGTGTGGCTTTTAATATAGACAACAGAAAAAAGATAATCAGTTTTCATACACTGGCACCTCACTCATGGTAGCTATTGCCACTTTACCATGTATATCTAGATGTGGGATGTTCAGGCATGAAAAGATGCCTAATTTTTCCTCCTCTGTACACTGTGAGAAGGTTCTAGGACTAGGCAGAGGAGCTGGGTAGAATAACAGGGATGTGGGCTGCAAAGGCAAGGTCACATCTGCACATACACATCCAGATTTTTTAACTCCTCAGTCAAATGAATTGTTCTGTCAATCTATAGAAATTGAAAATGCCAGTGTGTCATACCTCTAGAGCTTTTATGCAATTTGATAAAACAAAGGCAGAATGGAAGGAGGCCCAAACTGCAGAAATAGGAAGGATATTGTGATATTCTAACTCCAACATCAGCATTTTTAAAAGAGTTGAAGTACTGTCCTCTAGAGGCTGGATATATGTCCAAAATAACAATCACATTGGTAAATAACATGAAAAGTTGCAGTGTTGAGGGTTGCACTTCAAAGAAGCCAAGACTTTAAGTCTCTATCACTTCACAACCATCTGCCATAACATCTCTTTGGATAATTGGGAGTAGTAATTCCATTCCTGCCCAAAATCTAGCTGCTGGGCTTTTTAGAAAATGGCACCTGTGTATGTCGTCTCACTTTCCCCTTGCATTTCCCCCGCATTTGTAGATGCTGTTTTACCCTGAGTTTGTCTGCCTCGATCCCAAATTGAAAGCTAATCCTGTGCATAGTTGTCAATTCAGAGTTTTTTCCCCATACCCATTCTTGCTTCTCCCTCCCACTTGTCTTTCCCTCCCATCCAACCCCCCCCCCCCACTTGAAGCTAAAGTACTATGAGGTTGTTTATTTGGTGAGTTTCACAGCAACTGTGGTCAGTTTCAGACCTCAGCCTAATCCAACAGGGGTTGTTTTTGTTTGTGACTAGCAAGAATGCTGAAATATAATCACAAATGACATATGCGGCTGCTTATTTGGTCAGTTTCACAGTGAGTGTGTCAATATCAGACCTCGGTGAGATGGACAAGTGTGAGAAAATGGTGACGCACATGGATGCATGCATGAAGGGAAGCACTTGGTCAAAAGGGCAGTGGGGGAGGGGAATTCAAACAACAGAAAGTGGCTGGGAAAAGAAAACAGAGGGAAAAGTCAGGGTGGGGAGGGTTTGCAGTTAAATACAGCTACTCAGTTTAGTTAAAATTAAAGAATCATGCTGCGTGGCTGGTGGGGACTGGTGATGTATTTTATGCCATTAGTTCTGAAGCTCTGCATTTTCCCTGGTGATGCATAAATTTAACTACAAGTACTCTGGGAATTTCTTGGGGTGGGGAGAAGCCCCTGTGCATAGTGATTTGAGAATTCAAGTTCAAATACTGTGCATCAAGAGAGCAGCATATCCAGTGGAAACTATCTATGCGTAAAAGGGGAGGGGAGAGAGAGAGAGAGAGAGAGAGAAAGAGAGAGAGAGAGAGAGAGAGAGAGAGAGAGTTCTGTAGTGGTTACAGAACTGGACTAGGAGCTAGGAGTCCCAACTTTGAACCCTCACTATTACACAGAAGTTAGCTGGGTATCCTTAGGTCAGTCACTTTTAGCCTAACCTACCTTGTAAGGTTGTTGTGAAGATTAAAATGATGGAGGAATCAATGTAAGCTGCTCTGGGTCCCCACTGGGGAGGAAGGCAGGGTATAAATGAATAAAATAATTAAATATCTGTGAAGTCTGAAAGAACTAGATTTCCAAAGAGAATGGGAAGAGACTGAAGTCAATGGCATTGGTTTCTTTTACTTTCTTGCATGTGCATATACCTTTTGTTATAGGACCTGCCTGTATTTTAGATCACTCAGATCTGGGATTGTTCACACTTGCAGGCATACTATGCGACAATTAATAATTCACTGCTGGAGATGAGAACTGATTCTGCTGAAACTTTGTGATGTTTCACACATGCCGAATAATGCACTTTCAGTCCACTCACAATGCACTTTGCAGCTGGATTTTACTGTCTGAAATGGCAAAATCCACTTGTGGATTGAAAGTGCATTATTCAGGATGTGTGAAAGTGTCCACTGTGTTTGAGGGCATGTGAGGTGAAGTTCTGCCTATTGTGTATGAGAATTATTTTATGGTAACAGATCATCACGATGTCTCCCAATGTGTTTAAAAGCCACATGATTCACACAGATGTAAGTTTTAATTGCTCTCACTCACTTTTTCTTTCTAGTTTTTGTTTGAAGGTTGTATGCTACTTTGTTATGGTACTTTGTCAGATTCTAGGACTCCGTTGCCTCTCAGGAATCATCAACTTTACTCCAGACGTTAGCAGAGAGTTAAAGTAGAATTTATTTGAAAGGAAGAGTACAGTAATCTATGAAACACAACGTTACAATGGCGCAAAATCATTTGGAGGGCATTCTTATAGAGTACACAAGCTAGAAATGTTTACAAGTAAAAGCTTTGAAATGCAAAACATTAGAGGTTCCCCAACACCAAGAGAGAGAATTCACACCTTAAGATCAGAGCAGGATTACAATCAGGAAGTCACTTTGAAATGGAGATTTCTCGAGCCTCTGGCCGTTGCCCCTTCCTTCCTTCCCACGGGAAGGAGAGGTGAAAAGAAAGTCACCTCGCTATCCAGGGTTCGATTGCATGCCCTCGCTGACACTCCGCCTCCCCAAAGGCCCCCCCCCAGATTTCCTGGTTTGCCAGGGTAATTTCGATGGAAATCCGCTACGAGGGTACGTGAACAGCGGGCACCCACTCATCGTGACTGGAATTTAAATGTTTCCAACGCACAAGATATTCCAGTCGCCCCCTCTGCCTCCGAGAATCGAGCACTTTGGAGATTTCAAAGTGCCGTTCGCCCTGCACCATGATGGGAGTTGCCGCTTCGGGTTCGGGGTGCCATTCTGGTGCTTGTAGAAAAGGTTTTAGCAGACTCATGTGAAACACCGGGTGCACCCCTTGTAAGGATTTGGGTAGATCCAACTCCACCGTAACCTCATTGATAACTCGGGAGATAGAGAATGGACCCACAAACCGTTGGCTCAATTTTTTGCACGGGCGTAAAGACCTGAGATTCTTGGTGGAGAGATACACCTTCTCTCCGACCCTCAATTCCCACTGAGTTGCTCTGTGTTTGTCTGCTTGTATTTTGTACCTGTGTTTAGCCTGTTCCAGGTTTTTTACAAGCCAGGGCCAAGTGTTCCTCACTGTGTGAGCCCATTTAGACACCTCGGGGGGATCGCCTTCTGGTGGGGTAGGTACAGCCCCTAAGGGTCCAAAATCCACCCCATAAACCACTTTGAATGGGCTTATCCCGGTTGCAGAGTGTACCGAGTTATTGTAGGCATATTCTGCCAGTGGCAGCAGATCAACCCAATTGTCTTGGTGATAATTAACAAAACAACACAAATAACATTCCATCACCGCATTAACCCTTTCGGTCTGCCCATCCGTCTGGGGGTGATAGGCAGATGACAAACCCAACTGCACACCTACAATTCTTAAGAACGCTTTCCAGAACTTGGACACGAACACGGAGCGCCTGTCACTCAGGACCTTCCGTGGAAATCCGTGCAATTTGAATATGCAGTGCACAAACAAGCGAACCAGTTTATGTGCAGATGGCATCCCTTCACACGGCACAAGATGAACTTGCTTAGAGAAAAGATCCGTGATTACCCATAGGACAGTTTTCCCCTGACTGGACGGAAGGTCGGTTATGAAATCCATCCCAATCACTTGCCAGGGTGCCTCAGGAGTTTCTAGGGGCTTTAGTAATCCCGGGGGCTTTCCCATCAAACGTTTACTAGTTGCGCACACAGGACAGGATTTGATAAACACCTCGATGTCTTGGCGCATTCCAGGCCACCAAAACTGTCTTCTTATTCGGTGCAAGGATTTAGCAAACCCAAAATGTCCCCCTATAGTTGAACTGTGGCTCCGTTCCAATATTTCCCGCCTCAGTTCCCTGGGCACGTAATGTTTGTTCTTACAGATACCGTCTTTGTCCGTCACCTGGGATGGGAGAGATTCTTCCTCCCGCTCCCGCTGAAGAGCCTCCCCCCACTTTTTCTTGACTACCTCCGGGAGACTTTCTGGAACTGCCCAGAGGCGAGGAACGGCAGCATCCGACTCCGGCAAGCAGGTGGGTACCGGCCCTTCAGCCTGGTCCCCTCGCTCTATTTGGGAGATTTCCCCCCCCCTCCCCAGGGGTTGTGGTCGGAAGTTCTCCGGGGACTGCTGGGGATGAGGAGGCGGGAGCGACCACCTCTCAAGGGGGACCCGAACTCGAGTCTTGTGCTGCCGCGCGACTCTGTGCTCTGGTCAGAACTCCTGCACTATTCCCCTCTGGAGTCAAACCCAGGTGTTCCCGTGTGAAAAGAGAACCCACCGGCCGCTCAACCTGACACTCATATTGCGGCATGCGAGACAGTCCGTCTGCTAGGCAGTTTTCTTTCCCGGGCATGTGTTTGATGGTGAAGTTAAACTTAGAGAAAAAGGTCGCCCAACGCACTTGTTTGGCGGACAGCTTACGCTGACCCAACATCGATTCGAGGTTCCGGTGATCTGTCCAAACCACAAAGGGCTTGGCCGCCCCTTCCAGGAACTGTCGCCAAACCGTGAGTGCATGTTTAATTGCCATGGCCTCCTTTTCCCCAATCGGCCAGTTGAGTTCAGGGCCAGAGAACTTCTTAGAAAAATATGCGCAGGGTCTAAGTCTCCCTTGGTCATCCCTCTGAAGGAGTGCGCCTCCCATCGCCTTGTCTGAGGAATCCACCTGTAAGGCGAATGGCCTGGAACAATCTGGGTGTGCCAGCACGGGTTCAGAGGTAAAGCGCTCCTTAAGAGTTTCAAAAGCCGCCTGACACCTGGCGGTCCAAGGCACCTGGTATTGTGCAAAGGTAGCCTCTTGCCCCTTCCCTTTGGTTTTAAGCAAATCAGTAATTGGCAAAGCTATCTGAGCGAAATCCTGAATAAAACTTCTATAAAAGTTAGCAAACCCCAAAAATTGCTGAACCTGTTTGCGAGTTCTGGGAGGTTCCCATTCTAATACTGCCTGCACCTTCTCCGGATCCATGATTAACCCCTGGGGAGATATCACATAACCTAGAAACAACAACTGGTCCTGATTGAATGCACATTTTGATAACTTAGCATACAAATGATTATCCCTTAAATGACACAACACCTCCCGCACCAATTCCCTGTGCTCTGCGGGTTCCTTGGAGTAAATAAGGAGATCGTCTAAATAAACTATCACGCCGTTAAATAGGAGACCGTGGAGGATCTCATTAATTAACTGCATGAAGCACGATGGCCCCCCCGACAGACCGAATGGCATGACTAAAAATTCAAACAAACCATAACAACAAGAAAAGGCCGTCTTAGCTTCATCCCCCTCCTTAATCCGGACCCTGTAGTAGGCTTCCGCCAGGTCAATTTTTGAGAAAACACAACCCTCCTGCAACGCACTCAGGAGGTCCTGGATTAGGGAAGGGGGTAGGCATTAGTTTCAGTAATCGCGTTAAGCCCCCTATAGTCTACACACAGTCTGAGATCAGATGTACCTTTCTTCTTCACGAAGAAGCAGGGAGAAGAAAATGCAGCCTTGGACGGCCGTATGAAACCCCGCTTCAAGTTCTTGTCCAGAAATTCTCGCAGCACTGCTTTCTCTTGAGGACTCATGGAATAAACCCGGGCCTTGGACGGTTTAACGTCCTTAATCAGTTCGATGGCACAATCCGTAGTGCGATGAGGGGGCAATAAGTCACAGTCTGTCCCCTCAAATACATCTGCGAAGTCACTATATTCTGGGGGCAACGTGGGTTCCTCCAAAGCAGCGGCGCTTCCCCCTTCGCCTCCGGGTAAGTCATCCCGGCTGTGTTTTTCGCACTGGGGAGCTCCAAACACCACCCGCCTTTGTTCCCAATCAATGCTCGGGTTATGCCCCGCCAACCAATTGATGCCGAGAACCACCGGGTAGGAAATCTTAGGAACTACCGTGAAGTGGATCTGTTCCCAGTGGTTTCCCACCCCTAGCCACATCTTGCGAGTGTGCAAATGAACCGGCCCTCCCCGCAGGTCACTCCCATCCATTTGATGGAAATGTAAGGGCTGGTCCAGTTCTCGAGTCCCAATTTTCAGACGTTCTACCACCGCCTGATCAATTAGGGTCCGGGAGCACCCGGAGTCCAAGATAGCCACAACGGCCACAGGTTCCCCCCCTTGGGGGTTTCGTAACACAACAGGTATCAGCAATGTCTCTCCCTGGTCACTCACCCTACATGGAGCCGGTTTGGTTTCTTCCGAGGGTGCCCTCCGTGCCGGTTCCCTCACAGAAGGCCGTCCTCGTTTTTTGCCGGTGAGGGGCTTCGGAAACTTTCTTGGGTACAACGGTTGTGGAGATCCGATGAGGTTTCAGCTTGCAGGGCCGCCGCCCCACGGCGACCGTTCATCCCCTCCGCTCTCCTGTGCTCCAGGTTCCAAGGTGGTGTCGCCTCCCGCTCTTGTGCCGCCCTGTTGCTCGTCCCTTCTGACGGCGTGCTGGTACACTTCGCTGCAAAATGGCCCATCTTCCCACACTGGAGGCAAGCTCCCTCCCTGAACCGACGTGCCCTGTCGAGACTGTAGACTCCTCGATGTCTTCCCTCTCGCCGGGAGCCTGCTGCGTTGTCCCCTCTTGCGGGCGGGATAGGGATCGTCTTCGAAGGACGATCCTTGGAGAACTGGAGGGTGAGCTTGCGATTCTCCACCACGGCTGCTAAACTTATCCACTCCTCCACCGACTCTGGGTCTCCCAAAGTCAAACAGCCATCCAGCACTTCCCACCGCAACCCTTCGCGGAAGTGCTGGACCTTTGTGGCTTCACTCCACTCCCGTATCTTGCATGACAAAGATAAAAAGTCCTGTGCATACTCACTTACTGAGCGGGTTCCCTGCTTCAAATGACGCATGGCAACCTTTGCCTTCTCTCCCCTGTGGGGGTCCTCGAACCAGCGTCATAGAGCGGACAAGAATTCATCCAGGGATGCCAAAACCCTAGGCATAGTTTCTGCCGCCGTCACAGCCCACTCCACCGCCTCCTTCTCCAGCAGGCTGATCACATATCTGACCCGAGCTTCTTCCGAGGCAAAGGTCTCCCCCTGGTCCTTCATGAAGCCGGAGATTTGGAGTAAGAAGTGAGACAACTGTGAGCTGGATCCGTCGAAAGATACCTTCAGGTCTCTGGCCGTAGCGCGTCTGGGCGTGAGAGCCTCCCCAACAACGAGCGGCCCTGTAGTGGGCCGCGAGTCCGTTTGGGGTTGTTGCACGGGCTGTCCAAGCCCCCTCACTGCCCCTAGAACAGCTGCCAGGTCCAGCTGCAAGGTGTCTAGCTGGGTCTGCAGGTCCCGATTCTGCAGAACGAGCATCTGATTCTGTCCACGTATCAGAGTGGCCGCTTCTGCGGTGAGTGTAGGGGTGTGAGCGAGCGTGGGCTCCTTCCACCCTTCCCCTTCTCCATACCAAGCGGCCAGCGGTCCCCGGTAGAAGTCGCCTCCTGGTTCTGACGCTGCTCTCTGCCGCTGCCCGGCTCCCGAGAGTCGGGGGGTCCACGTCAGCCTCCCAGGGACATCGGTAGGCCCGGGTGGGCGCTGGTCCGGGGTCACTTCTCCCTGGCCAACCTCAACATCGGAGGGAGTCTGCCGAAGCTCCTCTCCCGCGTTGAGCGGCACCGAGGGTGGTACAGACATCCTAATACTACTTCTAACCCGAAAACAAAAAAGGTTGTGATTGTAACGTACTGTCAGATTCTAGGACTCCGTTGCCTCTCAGGAATCATCAACTTTACTCCAGACGTTAGCAGAGAGTTAAAGTAGAATTTATTTGAAAGGAAGAGTACAGTAATCTATGAAACACAACGTTACAATGGCGCAAAATCATTTGGAGGGCATTCTTATAGAGTACACAAGCTAGAAATGTTTACAAGTAAAAGCTTTGAAATGCAAAACATTAGAGGTTCCCCAACACCAAGAGAGAGAATTCACACCTTAAGATCAGAGCAGGATTACAATCAGGAAGTCACTTTGAAATGGAGATTTCTCGAGCCTCTGGCCGTTGCCCCTTCCTTCCTTCCCACGGGAAGGAGAGGTGAAAAGAAAGTCACCTCGCTATCCAGGGTTCGATTGCATGCCCTCGCTGACATACTTTTAAAAAGGGGCAAACAAAACTACTGGTATGTTGCTGGAGTGACTTCCATTGTTTGGTTGGGAGGGGAAATTTTGCAAATGGTGCTCACAGAAATAAAGTGCAAGATAAAAGCATGCTTTTTTCTAAGACCAGATGCATCACAGTCAGTGGTGGCTGTAGTAGCACTTAGAACATCCTTCTTGAATGCGAAGGTTTGGCGAGAGGCATTCAATCAACTTTAGCAAAAACATTCTGCTGGTCTCAGCCCATATCTCCGTTGGGTATAATTGCCTTTTCCTCGTATATAATGGCTGCAGGATTTGTTTGACCTGATCTAAACATCACTTTTTCTAGTGTGGCAAGAAAGCAGCACCACAGGAGCACAAAAGGGAACAAATATGCAAATATGGGGTTATGTGATAGCTGGGAATAAAAACAATGTTTCCTGTATTATTCAATGATTTGGAAATGCTTAATTGTACGATATTTTATTATAAGAAACCAAATTTGTTATTAAGAACCAAAACTACAAGTAACCATTTCAGCTATATAGTCGTTGCTACAAATGTGCAACCTGTAAGCATCATCGGCATAAAACACAGTCAGAATTTTGTTTCAGAAATCTCTCACATACTTTGTCTGCTACTATGTGGTGAACAGACCTAACTTTTGAGTGACATTTCTTAAATCTCTGCCAGATAGAAGCAAAATAAGAATTCGTTGAGTGGTTGAAAACCTGGGGTGGATTATGAAGCGAACAAAGTACTTATGTTGTATATCCTCATAAAGATAACATTCTAACAGCTATTGTGGAAAGTGTTCCATAATACTAAAAATATACAACGTAGATTCATGAACTGTTTGTTAAAATGTCAGCCTTCAAAACTGAAATATAAAAGTATTCCTGGCAGTGACAGGCATAAATCATCCAGACTTCAGGCTGAGCAGCATCTAAGAAGATTATTTAAAATTTGGGACACCTGTGCCTTGAAAAAAATAAACCTGCTTACCTCAGGGAAAGCACTTTTAGATATTTCTGCAGCCACAGCAAGAAGCGTTGGTTTAAAGGTTCTTTCTGTAGAGTGCTAAATTAATTTTTACCTTAACTTACAATTTGACAGGTGCCCCATACATTAACTAGTTAAAATCTGATTTGTGTTTCCTTAAGAAAACCACAATCTAAACCCTTGAAATTCATGTGGCTCAAATTAATTTTGCCTTTCAATTCTAAGGGTTGTATACTTAATTAATAACTAAAATTTCCTGCTTCAAAATATGAGTTGTATCATACCACATTAAGCTTCAGGATCTGAAAATGTTCACATGTGGAGCATGAGAATTTGAATTAACTGATCTGTTTCCAATCCATTTCAAATCTAAATAAATGCATATAATCCAGATCCAGTTTTGGCATTTTTTCAGTGCCTTATTCTGTGTTATGCAGAAGCAGATTGGGAGGTGGTGGGAAAGATTTTCTGGCCAGCTCTGTCCTGAGGCTCAGGCTGAAAAGAATTGTCTGTCTTGGGAGAAACCAGCGAGGCAAAACATGTACTTTGAGTACATTGTTGGCGTAACAGTGCCGTCCACCCAGCAAGCAGCAAAGGCTATTTCTGGAAAGTCTACAGAGAATGGAAAAATCAGTTAAAAACTGTTTTATCTAAAACAAAAAGAGATCCCAGATGTGCATTTGTATGTGGTTGCTACTTTGGCAGAAAGCCGCTCTCTGGGAGATGTATGAAACACTAATGTTCATTGCCATGGAAGCAGGCAAGTCTCTCAATGCCCAGGTGAGAACTGGACAAAAGTTTGGACAGCAGCAGCTCTGTGTTTGTGTGTGTGGTCATAAGGCAGCATGCAAGTTTTCTCCATCTCTGTTCATGCGAAGGAAAGGCAGCAATAAAATGCCTTCCTTTGCTGGTTTGTATACCCAAAAGCACTCAAACAAACATCCCCTGAGCCTTTCCTTATCACTTTATTACACCTGCTAGAATGAATAGATTAAAAGGCAGTGGAGGGAGAGAAGGCATAAGAATCCTGCAGAAAGGCTGGGTTTGGGGATTGTTAATTATTCTCCAGGGTCTCTAATCTTTAACTGGCAAACAGCATCACTAACTGTCTTAAACCTCCTCCTGGAAGACACTGATAATGAACCATCTGTATGAAGGAACCCAATTATCTAGCCCTCTGCAGCCGCCTCTGACATGGCTGTAGTAGGAGATAATAAATGCACAGTATGTAATAATGACACGTCATTTATGATTATCTCACCGATACATGACCCTTTAGCTCTATTGTTTGCAGTTCTAAAAAGCAAGAGAAAAGGGAGAATATTTGGTGCTGAGCGCTCGCACACGCGCATCCATCTTCCTCAGTCCTGTGATGCAACCTCGTGGTGAATGCAACTGGAACCTAACAGGGGTGTCACACTGGATTTATGGCCCATCCCCTCAGAGCTCTTTAACAAATTGCTGTTTGAGTTGCAGCCCTCGTTGCCATGGTGATTCAGGGCGGAAGGCTAAAAAGGTATAGAAATAGCATCATGCTAAGAGGAACCAATTGAGCCTAACACTCCAGCGATTAGATGCCTTATCACTATTACTGACCACCTCCTTCTCTCAGCTACTCTTTCCCCAGAATGAGCTGTTTTAAGCGGTTCTTGGAGGAGGAGGGCCTTGGCTGCCATTTCTAGAGCTAGGAACTCGCTGTAAGGGAATGTGGTGCAATGCTGCTGCATTCAAGTCGTAAGGTAAGGGAAAGTTTTCTTCTGAGCAGCCTCCAGGACACCAATCCAAAGCAGCTGTTCTCCAGAAAGCCAGACCAGAGCCTTCAAGCAAGGCCTCCTTCTATGCAATAATAATGCTGCCAACAGAATTTATTAGCAACACAGAATAATCCAGAGCTCATGTACTGGAAAAAAATGTTTGGAATTGGAAAAGGATAGTTTCAAATTTATGGATTTTGTCTGCAGGATTTGATAGGAATAAAAATAAAAATTTCACCAGGTCTCTTACAAACGAGGCAATATGGGATAGATTTGCTTTTAATTTTTTTTCTGTACCCACCTTTGTCAACATAAAATACAGGTGCCATGAATATGGGAGAATAACACAGCAGCTTCACTGTCTCCAGTTCAGTAATAGAAAACGGTTTCCCCTTAAACTGCCACACAACGAAGAACTGCATTTCAAAGTCCTGATGTTTCTTTTCTATATAGTGGGACGTTAATGGCGCCTCTAAATTCTGGTTCTGAATCCGGGACCTGTGTTCTTGAATTCTAAGTTTTATTGGTCTCTTGGTTTTACCCACGTAGGGCAGCCCACACGGGCATCTGATGACGTAAATTACAAAATTGCTTAACGTAAACCTAAAGCCTGTTTTCTATTACTGATGTAGACAGAATTATGTCCCAACAAGAATCTCGTTTTATATTTATGTTTAATTCTTTGATACCTCATGGACTCAATACGCATATGGATTTGTCTAATTTTCTTTGAAATATATCTTAAAACATTAGGACCTTCTACTCAGGGTAATATGGCACTTAAGTGTTAGGCAACGGCTTTTAGGATCATTACGGTAATGAGTTCGCTTGCTCTCACAGCCTTTTTAAATGACGGGGTGTGTGTAAGCATTTAGACGTCTTACTTTGCCGTCCATGCATACAAGGAAGGTACACTCCTTCATAATATGAACGGTACGTAACTTTGTAATTTTGTAATTTTATAAACATGTGAGTTTGTACCTTAATTGCAATGATTTTAATGGCAACGAATGGGTATTATTTAGTCATGCATTTTTCTTCACAGCACTGAAGGACTTATGAAGCTTGAAAAAGTATTGCATGAAATGGAATTATACCGGATTTCCATCGCACTACGTCCGGTCTTTGCTGCCTAATTTATTGCATTTGCACTTTATGGACTCTTAAAGAACTGAGCAACTGTGCCTAATATTAACTCATTTTGTAACGCCTTTGCGTCCTCACTTTGGGTCTCTTCCAGACCATTTGTAAATTATCATTGTGGTGTTTTGCTCAACTGTGGTTGTGTTAATTAGAACTACTTCTGAATATAAATTTTTCTAATAGCAATCTCATTGTTGTTATCTCAAGTGTATTAATTAGCTGGTGCCTTTATTTTGAATTGCCAAAACTTCCAATTAGCACTTGTAGCCATCTTTGACTACTACCTCCTCTATGGCTAACTGGTCTGAAACATTCGCTTACACAGCGGAGGACCATAATAGGATTCTCAATAACTTACCTTCGTTACAAGATACTACTGTTGTTAGAACAGATACCTTTGAGCAATTGTTAAATGCATCAAAAAAAGCCATTCGTTGTGAAATGCATTCAGCATCTATTGCTGATTATTTAAAAACTAAAATGATTCCAAGAGGCTTAAGAATGAACAAGGCACCCACCTTGTTCAAAGACAATGATGTGTTCAAGAAAAAATGGATAGCCATATTAAATAAATGTTCTTTCGATTTAATGCTGCTAATCATAGAACAAGCGAACTCAGAAACAGTAACCCTAAGGACTGAAACTGATAAATTTAAAGAGAAATTGGAAAAAGATACCAATGTTGGACAATTCACTAATTTAGTAAAAAAAACTTGAGTCAGACTTGAAAACCTTTAGTGATAATATCAAGGTGTATAAACAAAAAAAGTTTGACAGGGATACAACTGACTACACCAAAAATACAGTCTACCCTTGGTTCAATTCCAATGGCCTTAATCAGGATGGCAACACCAATAATTTTAGGGGGGGAAGGAAACCTAACAGGAGATTTCAAACTGATAGTGACTCCTCTAGTCTCTCTAGTACATCCTCCTTTAGGGATTACTCCTTAAGATCAAGAAATACTGCACAAGACAACAGAGATTTTTTACCCAGAAAGGGGAACCGCAAAAGAGCAAATTAGTTGTGAACCTCTCTAACAGAATTCTAACAGCAGAAGAAAACAGGGTATTAAATGTGGGCTTAGGCTATGTGCCACGTCCCAAATATTCTGCTTTCCAGACTCAGATAGACATCTTTAAACTAACACGCCAACTTAAATTAAGATAATTTAAATTAAGATAATTAAGATAACTTAAATTAAGATAATTTTTTGGTGCAAATTCTTCCTCTCCCTGCACCAAGTTTAGAGCCAAATCAACTTTTGTACCGGCCACATGCAGCCACCTCATTAGTTCCTTCCAACATTTAGTCCTCAGAGATATCCAGAACATGGAACAGAAAAAGCATAAATATAGGGACAACTTTATTGCAGCTGAACACACAATAATAGAGAACTTAGCTAATGATAGTAACATTATTTTGAAAGAAGCCGATAAAGGGGGCGCCATTGTGATTTTAAACAGAGAAGACTACTTGAGAGAAAATTTACGCCAATTGTCTGATGAGATAACTTACAAAAAATTAGGAAGTGATCCAACTAATAAAATCATGCTGTGTTAAAACTGTTGTCCAAGAAGGACTTTCAATGGATTATATAAATAAACAGGAAGCAGACTTTTTAATAAATAAATTCCCCTCAATACCGGTCTTCTACACCTTACCTAAAATCCATAAAGGTTCCCCCCCCCGGGCCGCCCCATAATAGCAGGAATTAATTCAATTACTGACCCCATCGCTCAATTCATGGAATTTCATTTACATAATTTTGGTACTCAAACCCCATCTTATATTACGGACACAAAACATTTCATTAATGTGATTGAAAATGTTGTTTTCCCTGAAAATGCTTTGCTAGTAACTTTAGACATTACAGCATTATATACCAGTATCCCTTTAAGTGATGCCAGAAGCATAATAGAAAACATCTTGCAAACTAGAAACGACACTACTCCTCCTACACATTTTATGTTGGATCTATTAGATTTAATATTAGAAAACAATGTGTTCCGTTTTCAGGATCAAATATATTTACAACAAAGGGGTGTAGCGATGGGCTGCGCATGCGCCCCTACAATTGCTAACATCTACATGTCTCATTTTGAAAGTATCCATATCTATAATAACAATCCTTTTTCTTCCTGTTTGTTTCTGTTTAAACGTTTCCTAGATGACATTTTTATGATTTTTCAGCCCGCAGATAAATTCCCAGAATTTTTACTCTGGTTAAATGAGAGAAATCCATTTATCAAATTCACAGGCACAGCAGACTCTAAACAGGTAAATTTCTTGGATGTCACAGTTTTTGTGTCCCCTCATTCATGTTTAGCTGTAAAACCTTTTAAAAAACCCACAGATAGGGGAGCCTTACTCCATTTTAATTCATTTCATCCGGAACATATTAAAAGAAATCTTCCATATGGTCAATATATACGCCTGAAACGGAATGCCACACATGACCAAGATTACCAAGATCCAGCCATTAATTTGAGTAATACTTTATTACAAAGAGATTTTCCGCAGTCTATGATACACCATTGCAAAACACGAGCAGACAAACTTAATAGAATGCAAATACTTACCAAACAGAGAACAAATGAAAATGATAGGACAGGACTGACTACAGCTTTACAATACAGTCACAGGTCTAGGGACATACAAAAAATCATATCCAAACACTGGCATCTTGTTAAAGATATCCCTGGCTGCTCCCGACTCCCACGGTTTGGTCTCCGCAGAACTGGCTCCATAAAAGATAAACTTATAAAATCCGACATCATGACCCCGCAATCCCCTGCCCACACTACCGGCCATTTTAGATGTGACGCCTGCAGCGCGTGTGCGCAGGCGCTTCCAGTAAAGGAATTTTGGGATGAGAAAACAGGCTTTAGGTTTACACTAAGAAATTTTACTAACTGTAATAGTAAATTTGTAATTTACGTCATGAGATGCTCGTGTGGGCTGCCCTACGTGGGTAAAACCAAGAGACCAATAAAACTTAGAATTCAAGAACACAGGTCCCGGATTCGGAACCAGAATTTAGAGGCGCCATTAACGTCCCACTATATAGAAAAGAAACATCAGGACTTTGAAATGCAGTTCTTCGTTGTGTGGCAGTTTAAGGGGAAACCGTTTTCTATTACTGATGTAGACAGAATTATGTCCCAACAATAATCTCGTTTTATATTTATGTTTAATTCTTTGATACCTCATGGACTCAATACGCATATGGATTTGTCTAATTTTCTTTGAAATATATCTTAAAACATTAGGAACTTCTACTCAGGGTAATATGGCACTTAAGTGTTAGGCAACGGCTTTTAGGATCATTACGGTAATGAGTTCGCTTGCTCTCACAGCCTTTTTAAATGACGGGGTGTGTGTAAGCATTTAGACGTCTTACTTTGCCGTCCATGCATACAAGGAAGGTACACTCCTTCATAATATGAACGGTATGTAACTTTGTAATTTTGTAATTTTGTAATTTTATAAGCATGTGAGTTTGTACCTTAATTGCAATGATTTTAATGGCAACGAATGGGTATTATTTAGTCATGCATTTTTCTTCACAGCACTGAAGGACTTATGAAGCTTGAAAAAGTATTGCATGAAATGGAATTATACCGGATTTCTATCGCACTACGTCCGGTCTTTGCTGCCTAATTTATTGCATTTGCACTTTATGGACTCTTAAAGAACTGAGCAACTGTGCCTAATATTAACTCATTTTGTAACGCCTTTGCGTCCTCACTTTGGGTCTCTTCCAGACCATTTGTAAATTATCATTGTGGTGTTTTGCTCAACTGTGGTTGTGTTAATTAGAACTACTTCTGAATATAAATTTTTCTAATAGCAATCTCATTGTTGTTATCTCAAGTGTATTAATTAGCTGGTGCCTTTATTTTGAATTGCCAAAACTTCCAATTAGCACTTGTAGCCGTCTTTGACTAGTACCTGGAGGTCGGCAACTTTATTCATTCTCTACCCATTTCTCTTCATACCATGAATGATGGATAGAAAAAAAACATTTATAAATCTCCTTTCCTCGTGACTTAGAAATCACAATTTAAAACATACAAAAATTATTTTATTTTAATTTGATTTGTACGCCGCCCTTCCCATTTCTATTCTCCCTCTAGCATTCATGGGTGCTAGGGGTAATATACCCTGACCTGGATGGCCCAGGCTAGCCTGATCTCGTCAGATCTCAGAAGCTAAGAAGGGTCAGCCCTGGTTAGTATTTGGATGGGAGACCACCAAGGAATACCAGGCTTGCAGTGCAGAGGAAGGCACTGGCAAACCACCTCTGTTAGTCTCTTGCCATGAAAACCCCAAAAGGGGTCACCATAAGTCGTCTGCGACTTGACGGCACTTTACACACACACACAGGGGTAATATATTTATACGGGGTGGGGTAACAGTCTAAGTGGGTTTAGAAAGCATCCTTTGTGCCCACAAGATGCTCAAGCATCATAACTGGAGCCTGAAGAGAAATGGGTACTGGATGAAACTGGCATTTAAATGTGAAGACTTGAATGAAATTTAAACAACCCTGTTCATGCGCCACTTACTTGTTTTAAAATCTGATGTATTATCTCAACAACTGTGATAAAGTGTCACATTATCAAAGGTTCAATAGAGTGGGTTTTATTTTGCAAATTGCTACAATAGACATGGCTACCCCCTGAATCAATAGTTGTATAACTTATAGTATTGTAATGAGAATGGACAAATCGATTTTACAACCAAAACATTTTACTTTCTGAAATATTTATATACTATAAAGAATATATTTCAAGGAAATGCATGGAATATGTTTGTTGATATTTACTTGGTAGCATCTGTGTAACCGGGTTCTAACACAATTATGTTTTCTTTTTTTATATATATAAATTTTATTAGGTTTTATACTAGAAGTTTTCCATTACATTGAACAACATCTATAACAATATCAAATTTCAATTCTAACTTAAAGTTGTTATAGTTCCATATCATATAATAAAAAAAGAAAAAAGAAAAATGGAAAAGTTTTTAGACTTCCCCTTCACCTCTATCTGCCTCTTAATAAAAAGTTCATCCCGTCGTAGGTAATCTAATCTTAATAAACTATCAATACCATATATAGAAAAAAAAACCATAGTCTGTTAGTAAATATACTTATACTTAATCATTATAAAAAAGATCAGAAATAATCCTCTGGATCAGATTAGAAAGTATTCTTCCATTCTTCCCATTTTTAACTCATATTCACAATAATGCATCCACGCCCCCCATTCCCCCAAAAACCGAACGTCATTTTCTTCATTTAGAATGGCTGTGAGTTTTGCTATTTCTGCCACTTCAAACATTTTAACAATCCAGTCTTTTTTCTCAGGAGTTTCTAGCCCTTTCCATTTCGCTGCATAAAGCAGTCTCGCAGCTGTTGTGGCATAAATCAAAAAAGTTCTTTGTATTGCTAAGTCGTCTGGAATCATACTCAATAGCATCATTTCTGGTGTTTTGGGTATATTCTTTTGTAGTATTAATCTCAATTCATTATAAATCATGTCCCAGAAGTCTTTGGCTTTGTCACAGGTCCACCACATGTGATAAAAGGAACCAATTTCTTTGTTACATTTCCAACAAGTAGGGGACATCGTTTTATAAATCTTTGCAATTTTCTTGGGTATTAGATACCATCTATACATCATTTTATAAATGTTTTCTCGCACTGACTGTGCTTTTATTCCTTTTAGATCTTTGGACCATAATCTTTCCCATTTATTTAAAACAATATCATGTCCCACATTTTGAGCCCAATCGATCATAGTTGGTTTAATCGTATCCTGCTCACAACTAACACAATTATGTTTTCTACAGCCCTTTGCTGCCACCTGATGTTTTCAGCTGAGATTGTCTTAAAAGTCTGGCCTCCTTTCTTTTCTTTTCCTTTGGTTGTTCATACTGAGCTTTCAGAAAACATAGTTACATGGAACTAATTTACACTAATAGAGAATGCAAACTTCCAGTTGCATTCAGGCTGATCTTAAGAGAATCCAAGTTTGTCATGGCTGGGAAATAAAATAAAAATAGCCAAGAAGTGTATGTAGTAGTAGGCAGGGTGAGACTAGGGTGGGGGAGAGCCAGGTTCAAATCCCTGCTCAACTCTCACTCTCATTGGATGACTTTGGGCTCGGCTACATACCTGGACTATCCTGCCTCATGAGATTGTAATGAGGATAAAATGGACAGCCATGTATGCTGAATACCTTGAAGGAAGGGTGGGATAAAAATATGATTTATAGAAGGGGGTCAGCTGGGCTTCTACCCCTTTAGGAACCAGTTGTTCTATAAACTAAGACACTTTCCCCAGGGATCCCATATACATGCACTGAGGTTCCATGTATCCTACCAGTCTTCCTACACCACTTCCCAAAGTCAGCAGGGAATCTTTGGTACATTTGAATTATAGCAATGAACAGTAGCTGGCAAAGGCAGTCAGTGGATCTTTGGAACTCATACAGAAAACAAGCATTTGGGAACTTTCCCAGCACTCCTTGAATTCTGGGGGGATATGTGAGGGCTTATACAATAGGTATCTGCAGTTACAGTATAACTAATCCGAAACTTGAATAAGCCTATTGTTTGTTATTACCCTCTTGTTTGTTATTTCACCAATGTAGAAAATGAATGTAATTTAGTAATGTTAGAAAACATTCAGGTCTGGGGAAAACCAAGATAGATCTGTCTACAAACTGAAAAGAGCCCTAGGTTTGCAGAAAAATGTGAAATTAAAAAAAAAATACATTGAGGAGGTTAAAAAACCTGAAAATGATAAAAGGAGCACCTGTTGCTTTAAGCAACAGATTCCCTCAGTGACCATTGTTAGGCAACCCAGCATTCCAGGTTTCAGTTTTGTGAGGAAAAGGCAGGAAGAGAGGGCAAGGCCCTTGCTCGGCCTATTTTAGCCTTTGAGAGAGAACTCATTGGGCCAGGCCTGGCTAGGGTTGCCAGCTCCAGGTTGGAAAATTCCTGGAGATTTTGTGGTGGAGTCTGAGG
Source organism: Euleptes europaea (assembly GCF_029931775.1). NCBI lineage: Eukaryota > Metazoa > Chordata > Lepidosauria > Squamata > Sphaerodactylidae > Euleptes > Euleptes europaea. The sequence continues at coordinate 74,875,671 of NC_079313.1, forward strand.
AGGGCAGGGTTTGGGGAGAGGAAGAAAAGTGTTTTGGAGTGCCATAGAGTTCACCCTCTAAAACAGTCATTTTATCCAGGGGGCGAGATCTCTGTCATCTGGAGTTCAGTTGTAATTTTGTGAGTTCTCCAGGTCCCACCTGGAGGATGGTACCCTAGGCCTGGAAGCAACCTCTGAGTGACTTGATACCACCAAACTTACATGACTCAACAAGGCCTGGCTGCTTGTTACTCTTTATATGATTATTGTGTTGAGTCCCAGTTAGGACTCTAGCCACGGCTTTTGGCAAGAGAATTCTACATTGTTTTAAAGAAGAGCATAGATTAGAATCCATGAAGACCCCAAGCCAATCAGTCATCAGGCTTACTTTCTGGTTACTCCAAGACAGAGGAAATGACTTTAGCTTGGATTTGTAGTGTTATCAAGGGGTACTCAGCAACAGCAAAAGCAGAGTGTTTATTCCCAGACAGGAGATTGTTATATAGCAATCATCCAAACATTTGGAAAGGGAGTTATCAAAGAACCTCTTAAACTGCCAAACAACAACAGACATGTCAGGGAAAGAGAGAGGCCTAAATGTGGCTTGAAATATCAATCTAGTAATTTAAAGATGTTTCTGCCTACATCTTAAGGGGTAAATTTTAGACTGAGGGGGAGGAAATTACATTAATTGCTCATTTTATTTTCCCTTTGTTCAGTAGTTATACAGTTGTTGTTTTTTTGCTCAACTATGGCTGCAGTCCTGGGGGTGGGGGAATCTCCTTAGGAGCCAGCATGACCCCGCGCCAAGTGTAGGTGCCAAACACGCTGGCATGAGGGCAAACACACCAGCATCTAGGAGTGATGGAGCTCCGCCAACCCCCACCGCCACCGCAGCCAGTCCAGGAACTAAATCCCAGAAGAAATCCCAGCTGCGCCCGTGTGGGGGAGGCATTCCCAGGGGCAGAGATGCCTTTGGGCAGCTTCCTAACCCTATTCACCCGGGAATGCTCCCTTGAGCAGCGGCAGGGCTGCACCACCTTTTTTTAATGGGGCGTTGCCCCCTATTTTTCCTTTAAAAATGTTAAAATACTCTTTTTTTCCCTCGGCGGTGGCTGGGAAACCTCAGTGGAGGTGGCACAGCTCCGCTGCTCCCCTGCGCTGCGGATCTACCTCCCCTTTAGGAATGGGCTGCCCATGTAATTAGTGACAGAAAATACCAATAAAGCTAAATTTATCCTTTCCTAATATGGATGTTATGGTGGTTTGTACCCACATAGAAGCCTAACTTGGCCTGCCTATGTGTCAGCGAGGTCATACAGTCGAGCCCTGACACTATGCCAAAATAGAAAGAGAAGGTGGAGATTCCCATGCCTGAATCTGAATTACTCTAATAAATCATATTCCCAAGACTTTCCCTACAATTAAGATAATTTGGAGTAGGTGGGTGGGGAAATCTTAGGTTCTTAACTGGAACAAGAGTCTTTAAGGGACAAACGAAGAGAGTTTCATTTCTGGAAGATTAGACACACATATTTCTAAAATATTTTGTTGGTGGCAGTGGTTGGGAGAGGGGTGGAATCAAGGCTGGAGTAGTGAGCACCTCATTAATGACTAGAAGCTTGAGACCTGGGCCAGGTGGCAGAATTTCTGTACAGCCACCGGGGTTGAACAAGGTACCTGCTGGATGAGTTTTGCCACAGTACCATTGGACTTAAATGTATTTTATACGCGAGTTAATCTTTTTGTGCCCTTACTGGACAGAAAGGTAGTGATAAAAATTAGCTTATCTACTTGAGATGGTGTCCTGAAAATAATTTTGTGTAATCCATCATTCTTTACAGAAAGTAACTTCCCAGCATTATCCACTTTCATTTACAGCTAAGCAAGTGATGCTCTATCAGTACATAGCCGTCTCTATGTTGTCCTACTACAAGCCCCCCCATCTGAAATCCGTCATTATTGCATTTACTTATCTACCTTAAATCATGTTACTTTTTAATTAGGAAAAAAAAATCATATTCTTGATTATTGAAAAACCTTTTCATAAACATACTCTATGATAACAAAAATAGCCCTTCGTGTAATGTAACATGGCAAAAAGTTATTGATGCTTGTTAGCATGCTCAGACAAATGGAGTTGTCCTTAAGATTGCCTTTTATGAGGTCATGGTTAAAAATTTAGCCTTTCTTACATCTTTCCTCACATGCAATTCTGTTTTGCTCTTTCTGGTTTGTCCTTTTCCCTCATTGCCTTTTTTCATGTAGGTAAAAGTTTGCAGATTCACTATGTAAATACCGACACCATAAATGTTTACGGGAAATCAAATGAGTAATACTTGTAGGTGTAGTTTGCAAAACGAGGCTACCAACTTTCACCTAGATGCACATGATAAATATACAGCTTAATTAATCTGTTTCATTAGTGAGAGTAATACCCATATTCATTTATGAAAGCTGGGCTATGGATATAGGCTGCAGGTAGAAAATCAGTATAATAGGTACAAAGAAAAGATTTGGAATGAAATAAAAGTTATAGAAAGAAGAAATGAGCATAGGTGCTGAGAAAAATGGACAAATATGTAATTGAAAGATCTATGATTAGAATATTGAATTGTTTTTACAGCTGGGGGTGGGCGGGATGGATTAGGGCCAGGGCTTCAGGAAGGAGGATTAATATTTTTTACTTTGTGCCATCTTCACAGTGCAAATTGTTCTCCTCCTCCTCCCCAAGATGCTGCCAGCCTGAATGGCCCAGCTGAGCCCCGGCTCGTCAGAGTTTGAAAGTTAAGCAGGGTTGGCCACAGCCACTAACTGGATGGGAAACCAGCAAGGTGGGGTTGCCCTCCAGAGGAAGGCAATGACACACTATGGCAATCATCCCCCAAAATCCCACCTCTCCTCCAAGGCTCTAAACTAATCCTTATGATTATAGCCTCAGGCAAAGCCAAGAGATTGTCAGCCAATCAGAGTCCATGGAACTGCACTGAATAAGAGGGGATGAGCAAGCCTCAGTTTAAAAAGGAGGAGGAAAAACTTCTCTCCTCAGATAGGGATGTGGAGGCTCTGGTGAAGAGCATCAGATTAGCCAGGATTTTTATTTGGCTTTTTAGGTAGGGTAGGCAGGCTGAGGGAAGAAAGTTCATTTTTATGAGATAAATAAGCACTCTGGTAGCACCAAATCTACCCAGGCAGGTTCTGAGGACCATAGACTATGAGGTGAAATGGTAAACCTATACCTTTGTGGCAACCTGCATTTTGGTAACCAGGACCAGTAAACCACCTAATGTGAGGTAAATGTTCTGGGGAAAAACATCTCACCTCAGTGTTTATTTACTATAGTTATGCCCAGTTACAAAGTAGTCAGTTCCTTGGGGAAAAGGTTGTAACTGCTGGGTCGTAATTGAGAGTCATTTTACCCATATAAGCCTATTTTTTTGTTAAATAAAATGTGTTGTTTTGCCTTCACTAAGGTTATATGTCCAGTTGAATATTTCATTACAGGGGGACTACATTTACCTCTTAAGTATATCCAATATGAGTCAGTTATCACTCGATGGCACATTCTTCTTCTTCCCCAAGATGCTATTTGTCCCATGATGGATTCCACTCAGACAGATACAGGGAAGACATAACGTTGGGCAAAGGAATACAACTTTATTCAGTTAATAAGATCTGCAACAGAGAACATAGCATGTAACAACAACACTAAATTCCACCCCTCCTGTGTGGGTATTTATTTATTTCAATTTATATCCAGCCCTCCCACTGCAAAGCAGCTAACAACCTTAACTAAGCATATATAGGATGAAGTACCCACCTTCTCTCATAACTGGGCAATTTCAGAGCCTTGAATAATCCTTGCATTCAAGATGTGTCCAAGGAGGCCTGCCTTTATCACTAGCTCCTAAGCTGCAAAGGTTGATTTACCCCAGGCAGATCCTGTCTGGCCATTTATTCATAGAAGGTTTTGCATTGGATTTGCCACTCTTTAGATGCACTTTTCCCCATCCATATTCTCAAAACTCAACAATAAGCCGCCATGCAGAGTTTTGTGAATTCAGATGGGGAAAATGTGCATCTATAGAGTGACAAATCCAATGCAAAACCTTCCATGAATAAATGGCCTCTGAGTTCTCTGGGGCATGGAATCCTAGGTCTGATGATTGCTATTTTAATCCTTCAAACAGGGCCTCATGATGTTCACCGGTGTTTTCTGTTTTCCTTTACTTCTGTACCCTCCCTGAATCTGTCAGCTGTTGCTTAAACTGAGATGTAATAGAGCACAACTTGCTGTCAGCAAGAAATGACAACTCCCCCAGTCAGGCAGCCATATCACTTGGTCCTCCAAATAGCAACCATATTTTCCCCATGCTGTATATATAGTGAAGGAAGGAGGGTACCTTGCCCATAGCCCAAATGTTGTCAAGGGTTCAGGGCTTAAACAGTCCACCCATTCTGGCCTATCCCACTGGCTGCCAGCCACAGGTGGCCGAGATGCCTCTGGATATGTCCAGGTTGGCCAAGATGCTACCGGAAGTGTCCAGGTTTACCTTCCTTCCCCATCAGCTATGTACAAAAACTGTCCTGTTCCACTGTCATGCAAGCTGTGTGTGCATGCATTGGCTGGAGGGCTGCCCTAGGACTACAATCCTGTGAACACTTATTTAAGAGTAACTCCTATTGAAAGCCTTGGGACTTAAAGTACAAAGGTCAATGTTCTGGTTTCAACCCTGTGTTAGAAATGGCTCTTGCATCCTCCACCCTAAAGAGCCTTCTTAAATTGAAATGTCTTTTAAGTGCTTCTAGTGCATTAACTCCACTATCAGTGATGTGAATTAGATCCATCATTTGCCCATTTTCAAAGAAGAGATCAAGCCTTTTACCATTTAAACTGTGATTAAAGAATTTTAAAGTGATGTCAATCTACAATATGTATGATCTTGTAAACTCCTCACACACCAAATATTGGGACCAGAATGGGGTCAGTCATTAAAATCAGGTACTTAAAGTTGCATGTAGAACAAAGAGATTATCTGTATTCATGATAGTTGTATAAGATCTCACAAGAGGAGATTAGTACTGATGAATAAACATTCTACACATAGGAATAGTGGGGTCCAGATAGACTGTGGAAAAGTTGGCATACAAAGATATGGAGAATGATTCTTGTTCAGTTTGTAGGTTAAGAAGGCAAGACAATTTTTCCAGTGCATTTTTAAAGATAATGCTATACCTAATTTACATCTGATCTTTAGGGCCTTCAGTACAATACACTGTCACTTCAGTAATATAATCTGTGCTACATTATGCTGGACTTGGCTCAGGACAAAATGCTAGTCTATTAAGTTAAAAAGGGACAAAGTTTCACATTCAATGGTGTGAACTTGCATGTATTTTGTCTTATTAGTCAATATAAATGCCCAAATGTAGACTGTTGTCTGGTGAGCCAACATGGTGTAGTGGCTAAGGTGTCAGGCTAGGACCTGGGAAACCCAGATTCAAATCCCCACTCGCACAATGGAAGCTTGCTGGGTTACCTTGGGCCAGTCACACACTCTCAGCCCTGACTCTGGCTAATATTTGGATGGGAGACCTCCAAGGAATACCAGGGGCATGACATGGAGGAAGGCAATGGCAAATGTCTCTTGCCTTGAAAACCCCATGGGGTCACCATAAATCAGCTGTGAATTGATGGCAAACAGACAACAACAACAACACTGTGATCTGGTATGGGAATATTTTGTCTAGGAATGAAAATGTATTATCAAGTTAATTAAGATTCACTATTTTTGTTTGTGTGCCATCAAGTCACAGCTGACTTATGGTGACCCTGTAGGGTTTTCAAGGCAAGAGACATTTGGAGGTGGTTTGCCTGCCCCCGCATCACGACCCTGGGATTCCTTGGAGATTGCCCATCCAAATGCTAACCAGGTTTGATCCTGCTTAGCTTCTGACAAGATCAGCTATCCTGGGGATATCCTTGTCAGGGCTAAGGTTTATTCTATCTATGCCAAATGCCATGCTTCTGGGTGTAGCACAAAAACAGGTGAAAAGGCAAAGTCAAATGTCCTAATTTCCCTTAAGAATCCTGCTCCAGAGGCAGATTTCTGGGAACGTCATGACTTAGTTTTATGAGTTTCTATTCCTCCCAATGCATAATTTAATTATAAAAAGGGATTATAATTATGGAAGATAAGCTTCATATAAATACAAGTCAGTGCAAGATCCAGAGCTAGCAACTATTGCTGCTATTGGAAAACTACCAAAACAAAAATGGAGGGAGTGATGCTGATTTCACAGCTGCCACTGGAGCCTTTCCCCTGCTTTTGGTGTGCCTGTGAGAAAACAGAAAGGCTGCTTTTGACTTATTATCCATCTTATAAAGCAAATGATTGCCTTGTAAGAAGACAGACTCACAATTTCATTTCAAACCTCCTTTTTTGTGTGTGACCTGTGAGTATCCCATGCACATTTTAGTTCTCCATCCAAAATAGAGTTGTATATATTTGAGAATGTTTTCCCCCACATTTTAATTTTTCTTCTCTGTATGGAAATGCCTACTTTGTCAATATTTGGAGGTGCAGTTTTTTCCTCAAGTCCTCCTCCTTTTCTATGGCAATGAGCATTGGCATGGCCTCTGCCTCCTTCATGTCTGGTGAAACTAACAAGGTTGAAGGAAAATCTTGTCATTGTCACTGGTTTGATATTTTTACCCCCTCCAACAGAATCTATAAACTCACCAGCCTGTCACCAGCACCAACCAAGCCATGATGACCAACCAAGCATGCATCTGCTGTCCTAGAATAAATATGCATCTGTTCCAGGCAAATTTGTAGAGATTGTAATCAAAGATAGAATTATTAGACACATAAAGGAACCCAAAATTTACCTTTTTTTTTTTTTTTGCACAACCCTAGTCAGTAGGCCAGGGCTGTTGTCTGCAGTCACAGTTTGTGGGTTTCCAAGTGACATCTGGCCCTGACCTGGATAGCCCAGGCTAGCACTGTCTTATCAGATCTTGGAAGTTAAGCAGGGTTGGCCCTAGTTAGTACTTGGATGGGAGACCCCCAAGGAGGTTCAGGGTTGCTACATGAAGGCAGGCAATGACAAACTACCTCTGAAGGTCTCTTGCCTTGAAAACCCTATGGGATCACCATAAGTTGGCTGCAGCTTGACAATATTTACAGACACATGTGGCATCTGATGGACCGCTATTGAAAACGGTATGCTTAAATAGATGATCCACTCATGTGGATCAGTGCAGGCACTCTTAATTTCCCTTAAGTTTATACGTAAGGGTGCTAGCAGGCCTGGAGAAAAAATGCCCTGTCCCTTTAGTAGAGGCTTAATGTGATGTTATTACAATGTGATATAATTTACTACCATGCCATGAAAATATTCAACTGTCCACTTCTGCACATTAATCTATGTTGAAGGGACAGGACATTTTCTCCAGGTCATTTAGCAACCTTTGTGGATCAATGGTCTGATGCTATATGTTCATGTGGAAAGTTATATTGGTAGCCAAACCAGCTCAGTGGTCTTGCATTTTAACCCCTTAAATAAGCAGGAGGCTTTCAATTAGTATACTATAAATACTTCTTCAAAATTAAATTTTGGGACATGTGAAGAAACTAAGGGTAGCACAATATTCCATTTGATAAAAATGGCTCACTTTTATGGACACTGAGAAAATGCAGAAAGTGTAAATGCAGGATACCTGAGAGATTCAGATACAAGAAAGCCCACAAACACATGAATATTTAACAAATATCAATTTAAAACTAATCTTGTGATCTTTGGTTTATGAGTCACAGGAAATGAATATGTAGGTGAGGAGTATACAACAATGAACAGTTTCGTTCCGGCCCTATTTAATTAGGTCTTTGTTGGCAACACTTTTAATTGAAATAGGGCAAAGTTGATAATGTGAGCTCCTTCCTCAGACTTTGCTCCCAGCCAGGTATTATGAGCTACCTTGATAGGTAGAACAGGAAACAGCACTGCAAATGAGCACCCACTCACTGGCAATTGGCTGCAGCATCTGTTTATGGAGAGATGAAAGAAGGAAGGAAGTTGACACATGGTGAAGAGGAGCTCTGTGTTCTTCAGCACTTCACAGGCACCATCATCATGTCATTCATGGCAGAGAAAATGGCAGGCACGCCTTACCATCTCTTGCTCCTGTGTGTTGGGTTCTCTTTGGTTTATGTGCTGATGAAAGCCATCCAATTGTATTACAAGAGACAAACACAGCTCAAGGCCCTTGAGAATTTCCCAGGTCCTTCGAGTCACTGGCTGTATGGCAACATCCACCAGGTAAGGGAAAGGAGGGGAAAGAATATACTGGGTGTGGATGAATTTTGAGCATCATAGGAAGCTTAATTCTCAATGTGTATTCAAACAACTTGGACTACTTTTATGGTGGTGTTACATGAGAGCAAACATTGTGGGTTCCATAAGCATGAATTTGTTTAAATATTTACAAGACTTAGAAGAAATTATCTAAATGATCTAAGCAGAGCTTAAGAAATTCTGCAATAGCACTAAGCGACCTCCACCAGCCATGCTGTTTTGTGACGCTTGACCAAGTAGAAAAGTGGCATAAAATGTTTTAAATAAATATATCTATATTGATTCAGCAATCAGCTGTAGTGCTTAGAGTGTAGGACTGGGATCTGTGAGACCCAGGCTGGAATCTGGTCTCTGTCATGGAAGCTTACTGGATGACTTTGGGTCAGTTACTTTCTCTCACTCTAGCCTGCAGTATAGGATGGTTGTTGTAAGATAAAATGGAGGAAGGGAGAATGATGTTGTAAGCTACTTTCTGTCCCCATTAGGGGGGAAAACATGCTATGCATATCAAAATAAATAAATATTTGGAGCCAACATGATGCAACATTATGTAACATGACCTAGTAGTTATGGGTGATTTCAATTTCCCTGATGTGTGCTGGGAGACAAACTCTGCAAAGCGTCCTCAGTCACAAAAGTTCTTGACTTGCCTGACTGACAATTTCCTTTATCAATCAGTTGAGGAAGCTACAAGGGGCTGAGCCATACTCAACTTAGTATTGACCAACAAGCAAGAGATGGTAGATGGGGTGAAGGTGGTGGGGGCCTTAGGGGGAAGTGACCATATCCTCCTAGAATTCCTTTTGCTGTGGGGGACCAATGAAGTTTGTAGTCACACATGTCTGTTAGATTTTAGTAGCACAGACTTTAATAAAATCAGAGGCATAATGAGTGTCATTCCATGGGCAAGACTACTGAAAGAGAAAGGTGCAAGTGAAGGGTGGGCTCTCCTGAAACAAAAGCTCTTGCAAGTTCAATCCCTCAGTATTCCAACCAGAAGGAAACATGGCAGAGGATCCAAGAAGCCAATGGGGATGAACTTCATGATGAGCTTAGGGAGAAAAAAGAAATGTTCAAGAAATGGAGGCAAGGACATAGTTCTAAAGAAGAGTATCTGCAGGTTGCCAGGCACTGTAGGTCAGCCATCAGAGAGGCCAAAGCTCACAGTGAGCTGATGCTGGCTAGTGAGGCTCACTACAACAAGAAAAGCTTGTTCAAATATGTGAGGAGCAAACGTAGAGTAAATGTGGTGATAGGCCCACGGTTGGCTGAAAATGGAGAAACCCTGACAGTGGACAGAGAGAAAGCAGAAAGGCTCAATGCCTATTTTGCCTCAGTTTTTTCCCTGAAGAAAAGAAAGGCTCATCTAGAGATGGTAGTAGGCAAGGCCAGTATTCGGGCTGCTGGTTAACATGGACAAAGGTAGTTGAGAAGCACCTGGCTGCACTGAATGAGAAAAAATACTCTGAGCCAGATGGAATGCATTTGAGAGTGCTCAAAGAACTTTGTAGAGAACGTGCAGAGCCTTTGTCCATCATCTTCCAGACCTCTTGGAGGACGGGAGATGTGCCACAAGACTGGAGAGGGGCAAATGTTATCCCAATTTTCAAAAAAGGGAGAATGACCCAAGAAACTACAGGCCAGTCTGACCTCTTTCCCAGGGAAGATACTTGAGCAGATTTTAAAGGGATCAATCTGCGAGCACCTGAAGAACAACTTGGTGATCCAGGGAAGTCAGAACAGATTTGTCCCCAAGAGGTCCTGCCAGACCAACCTCGTTTCCTTCTTTGATCGAGTGACAAGCTTACTGGATTGAGGGAATGCCATCAATGAGCATGCCCATTATATTAGGTGCTGTGAAACACACGGATGTTGCTGCAGTCATCTTGCTTGTGGGTTTCCTAGAGGCACCTGGTTGGCCACTGTGTGAACAGACCGTGGACTTAATGGGTGCTGATCCAGAACAACTTTTCTTACTTTCTTATGATGTTGTTTACTTGGATTTCAGTAAGGCTTTTAATAGGGTTTCCCATGATATTCTGATGGGTAAACTAGAGGACTGTGGACTGGACTCTAGAATAGTTAGGTGGATAGGGAACTAGTTGGAGAACTTTACTCGAAGAGTAGTTGTCAATGGCATTTCATCTGAATGGAGGGAGGTGTCCAGTGGGGTGCCACAGGGCTCGGTTCTGGGCCCGGTACTTTTCAATGTTTTTATAAATGATCTGGCTAAAGGGGTGGAGGGGCTACTCATTAAAATTGCAGATGACACCAAATTGGGAGGAGCAGAAAACACACCAGGAGATAGAGATAGAATTCAACAAGATCTGAACACACTGGAAAAGTGGGTGGATGTGAACCAGATGCAATTCAACAAGGATAAGTGCCGAGTTCTACATCTGGGTAACAAAAATGAGAAACAGCCATACTGGATGGGGGATACACTTCTGGGTAGCAGTGTGTGTGAACAAAGTCTTGGGGTAGGGGTGGACTGTAAGTTAAATATGAGCAGCCAGTGTAATGCAGTGATAAAAATAAGGCTAGTGCGATCTTGGGGAGTAGCAACAGAGGCATAACATCCAAATTGCAAGATGTCATAGTCCTGCGATACACTGCATTGGTCAGGCTGCACCTGGAGTACTGTGTGCACTTCTAGAAGCCTCACTTTAAAAAGGATGTGGACAGAATGGAGCGGGTACAGAGGAGAGCAACAAAGATGATGGTAGGCCGGGAGGCCAAGCCCTGTGAGGGAAGGCTGTAAGACTTGGGAAGGTTTAGTATGGAGAAAAGGAGATAGAGGGGAATATGATTCTTCTCTTTAAATGTTTGAAGGGCTGTTCCTGTGGGCAGCAGAAGATAGGACTTGCAATAATGGGTTTAAATTATGGGCTGGATATTAGGATTTTTTTTTTTTTTTACAGTACGAGTTGTTCAACAGTGGAATCAGCTGCCTATGGAGATGGTGAGCTCCCCCTCACTGGTGGTCTTCAAGCAGTGGCTGGACAAACACTTGTTGGGGATACTCTATGCTGATCCTGCATAGAGCAGGGGGCTGGACTAGATGGTCTGTATGGCCCCTTCCAACTCTATAATTGTATAATTCTATAATTCTGTGAACCCAGAGTTTTCTTGTTTGTACACTTGATACTTCCTGTAGGAAGGACATGCAGATGAAAGTTCTGAGTAGTCCTCTAGGTTAGGATGAAGGCATGCTATAGAGACAGAGGGCTGTAATGAAAACAAAATTCCTATTACAGATCACCAGCCACAGAGAAGAACTGAACATAATGTTGGATTGGACAGAGAAGTACCCCTATGCTTATCCACGATGGTTTGGGGGATTTTTATGTGCCTTAATCATCAACCATCCTGACTATGCCAAAACTATCTTTGGCAGAGGAGGTAAGCTAAGTATATTTCATCTGGCATGATTAATAGTTGTGTTTAGTTAGAAACATGTAATGATATTTTCATAGAATATTTTCTAAGGTTTGCTTCATGTCTGTGGGCATTTCTGCATGTAAGGCTTAAATCATGAGTTTTTTGTATTGTTTATATTAACATCTCACCATTTTTCATATGGGAAAGCATTAATCATCTGGACAATGTAGGCTTTATATGTTAACTGCTGCATAATACATTTTAAATCCAATGCATCTAAACACATTACATCTACTGTAATATGGAGGCACATATTTTCAGTATGTGTGGCTAGGTTCAATAGGAAGCAGCAATATTCTGAGCAAGATTTAAAGATCTTATCTTGGATATACTGAAGATAAAGGCTGTAAACCTATGTATACATATTTAGTTTCAGGCCCCATTGAAATCAGTGGAACTTGTATGTGTGTGTGCCATGAAGTCACAGCTGACGTATGGCAACCCCATAGAGTTTTCAAGGCAAGAGACATTCTGAGGTGGTTTGCCATTGCCTGTCTTTGCATGGGCTGAGAGAGTTATGAGAGAACTGTGACTGGCCGAAGGTCACCCAGCAGACTTCATGTGGAGGAGTGGGGAATTGAACTTGGTTCTCCAGATTAGAGTCCAAAGCAAACTGTTATCATCTTATGTATCTGATAAAAAGCCATAATGGTGTTATTGCTACACTGCGCATGGAAGAAAAAACAACTCTATTTGCAGTAATAACCCAATGAGGCTTTCTTGTGATTCAGCTACTATAGTTTCCACAGCAGAGTTGAAGAGACACTAACTTGACAAACCATAGGCAAAGGAAGTATAACTGTAATATTGTCGAAGGCTTTCACGGTCAGAGTTCATCGGTTCTTGTAGGTTATCTGGGTTGTGTGACAGTGGTCTTGGTATTTTATTTCCTGACGTTTCGCCCACAGCTGTGGCAGGCATCTTCAGAGGACCTTTAGTGTTACTCCTCTGAAGATGCCTGCCACAGCTGTGGGCAAAAAGTCAGGAAAGAAAATACCAAGCCCACGGTCACACAACTCGGATAACCTACAAGAACCAATATAACTGTAATGTTTTGCTCTTTTCCAAGACTCCTTTATGTGTAACATGTGTAAAGGCACATCACTGTAGTGTTCTGAGAGGACATGTGTTATGCTGCCTCCTTGCCTTCCTTCCCGTGTTTCCTACTTATTTTCACTGCCACTAAAGGCTCTCACCTTAGACGACTTAGTTGAACCCAAAAAACAGGATGGCTTATTTATATTTAGTAGAGTGACAGAACGATCAGCACATGGGGGTGGCTCTGAGGTAATTGTGGATCCTTTGCTCTAAGTAAAACTCTTCTCTTAAACACAGAGTTTGTTTAGAAGTAAAACAGTGTAACAGTTTCAGTCAAGTTCATAAGCATTATGGTTTCAGATAGGTACAGTTCTTCTTTCTTTAAAGTTCCTTAAATAGATTTAGCCATAAAGCCTTATTTTCTCACATGTCACTTAAGCTTCCACAGAGAACACATACTTCTCTCACCTCACCCTTAACCTACTCAACCATCTTCCTGCACACACTGAACTAGCTCTCTCTCACCAAACCAGTCAACTCCACCCCAAGTGTATAGCAACCATCCTATCATTACACATTTCAATCACCCATCCAGCCTTCTCTTTCTTATTCTAGAGGACTACACTTTAACCCACAGCAACATACATAAAAAATCCCACATTAAATCACAGAAGTAAAGCACACACAAAAATTTACAGAGCAAAACACCACAATAATGATTCCAGATTTTTAAAAAGTATTTCTAAGAGCATCATGTATCTTTAGGGGGCAGATGAATGGGTGTGTGGGTGCAACATAGATCACACAGGGCAGAGACTGAAAGGTTTATAGCTTCTTGTGGCATCATAGAAGAAGAAAAATGCATCATCTCTGCTATGGTTCATGCAATTTATATTAGTTGTTCGAACGCAAAATGGCTCATAATGTGGCTCAATATGGCCCACAATGATGATGTTCACTTTTAGTGTAGATTCTATTTTACATTGTTTGTTACATTAATTTTGTAGACCCCAAGGCTAAATTCACCTATGAGAGCTTGATTCCTTGGATTGGTAAGTGTGCAAGTTTTTTGTTTTGTTTTTTGGTGAGCAAATTCTTTATTCAGCATTTTTATGTGCAAAGTTCAGGGACAACTATTGTTATTAGAGGTGTGCATAAAAACGTGTATTTTTTCAGATCTAGATATATTGGAGAAATTTTTTTTAGCATTGCCCATTTTTTTAGGCTCCAAATTCTGGTATATATTTGGATTCCCCCCCCCCCCAGGAACCTGATATTATTTGGCTCCATTATAGTCCATTGGGGATCTATCTGGGGGGCTGGAGTGCTGTTTGTAAAAAACAATGGCACCAAAATTGTTTCATAGCTATTGATACCTTCCCACAGAATAACCCTTCCAGTTTCAAGAAGATTGGGTCAAGGGGTCCAATTTTGTGGCCCCCTACACAAGGTGACCCCATCCAACTTCCATTGTTCCCAATGGGGGGAAAGTCTTGCTTTCTCCGAGGCAAAAGCAAAGAGCCATGCCTGGAGAAACAACAACAAGCCCACAGAACCAATGCAGAACCCAGGAATCCCACAACAACCACAAGCCAACGTGGCAAGCCCAATGGAACTAATGCCAAACCAGAGAATCCCCACAGAACAAATTGAAGTGTGAGGCACTTTTGCAAGCCCAACAGAACCAATGTCAAACCAGAGGAGCCCAGCAGAACCCAGGGCCAATGTGGCAGGTCAAACCCAACAGAACCAATGTCAAACTAGAGAATCGCAAAAGAACAAAGTACCCACCCCATCAACTGTTTCTCAATGGCAGCAGAAATGTCTCCCCTGTAGGCCTCATCGAGAACCTCAGTGTGGAGCAGAGCCTGGTGGTAGCTGGATTGGTGAGCCTCACCCTTCCGAACACTGGTCTCCCCACCTCCACATCATTGGGTTGCCACCAGTGCAATGTCAGCACACTGCACAGTTTTTGAAGCACTACAGAAATCTGAGAAATTGATTCACCGTAGTTGGATGCTGGCTTTTCACCTTCATATATCTTCAAAAGCATCTTGAACAAGAGACAATAGCCCCTTGATTTCAGATGTATACACAGTCTTACCTCTGCTGGAGCATGTCTAATAATGAAACATTTGCAGTGACTTGCTCCAATCCAACTAATCCTTTTGCTATTTGTATGCATAGGGAAAGGACTGCTTGTCTTAAATGGATCCAAGTGGCACCAGCACAGGCGGTTGCTGACACCCGCCTTCCACTATGATATTCTGAAGCCTTATGTGGCAAAGATTGCAGACTCAACCAAGGTGATGCTGGTAAGCAACCTATGTCCTTATTGTGAGATCAGTGGAAATGGAGAGAAGTGATCTCCTAAGTCTCAGCTCCACTATTGCATTTTTTACTTTAACAATGGAATCCTATGCAGAGTCACTCCAGGCTAGGTATATTGAAATGAATGGTTTTAGGCTGGAGTATCTTTGCATCAAGCCTGAATTCTCCCTAGAAGCTAAAATGTCTAAACTGAGGCTATCTTGCTTTGGTCACATTATGAGATAAGAGTCACTGGAAAAGACAATAACACTAAGAAAAGTTGAAGACAGCAGGAAAAGTTGAAGACCCAACATGAGATGCACACACCCCTGCCCCAGCATTTTTTGGGTTCGGGTTTAATATTTTTTTAAATCTGAAAAAAGCCAAATTGCCATATTGGCTTTCTTAGATTTTTGAAAATTTTGGGTAATTTAAACCCCAAAAGTGCATGATGCAGGGCTGAAGGCTGGGCTTCCTCACTGCAGGCAGGGACTCAAAACTGAAGGCTTCAATTTAGCATGCCCGCCCACTCCAAAGTCTAGGACCAATGGAGCCCTCTGGATTTCTCCTATTCTGTCTAGATGCCATCTCCTTCTTGAGCCCTGGGTGGTATCATTATTCTTAGCAAATCATGATACACAAATAACCTGATCTGTTGAAAAAATTCTGACAATAGTTATCGCTCTAAATGTATAGGCTCATTGTTATATCTTACTTCCTAATGTGTTGTAGATTCTATGAGACATGTGTATTTTATTGATTGAATATCTTGTTTTTGTTTTTGGTTCTGTCATGTTATATTGGTCTGTCTGTTTGATCTCCTATGATGCATTGGTTTTATGTTCAAGATGTTTGGTCATGTGAGCTCAATAATGAAAAGAAAAGGACAGCGCAGGTATTATTTTCCAATAAAGCCTTAATCTCCAGATTTAACCTGATATTGTGATTTTAAAATGCTCAATTTTCTTATTGTTTCAGCTTTCAATAGCCAAAGGTTTGCTTTCTGGCCATGATAGTAACACATGCCTTCTCTTCATGTTTCCTACATTAGGATAAATGGGAAAAGCTGATAGCACAGGATCCTGCAAAGTCTCTGGAGATGTTTGACCACATCAGCTTAATGACTCTGGACAGCATAATGAAATGTGCATTCAGTTACAAGAGCAACTGCCAGACTGACAGGTCAGTTTTGGCCAAGCCTAATAATACGGATGTTCTTGGTAGCATTTGCCTTATTTGGATAACTGAACTATTTCACTTTTTTTCTTCCAGGGATCAAGATTATTATGTCAAAGCTGTATCAGATTTGACTTACTTAGCATCTAAGAGAATCACTTCATCAGTGCTTCAAAATGATCTGCTCTATCTATGTACTCCATCTGGGCGACACTTTAAGGAAACTTGCAGGTTGGCACATCATCATACAGGTATTTCTCAAAGAGTAAAACATTCTCCATCAGCTCCAATATAAGCTTCAAAGAGATCAATGTCTGTGTTCCAATGTGTGATTTTGCAGCTGTGCTGCATAACCAATTTTACTGCCTTCCCTTTCCTGCTGCAGCCTTCTATGCCTCCCCTAATTGTGCCCTTGTAGGCAGTGAACTCCCATGGGGGAAGAAGTGGAGGGATGCAGTGAAAACACCCTCTACCTCTTCCATGAACAGAAAGGAACATTAGGATCTAGGCCCAGGTCTTGTTAAAAGACCTCTTCCCATAAGTCTTCCCATAAACCATTCTTCTTAAAGATGTGTAGTCTCCAAATTCCTGCACAGCAATAATCCACATTTTACATGAAGAAGAGTGCAATTCTTACAGTGCATTCCTAAGGAGAGTTACTCAAGTCTAAGCCCATTGGAATGAAAGGGATTAGACTGGAGTAACTTTCCTTAGGAATGCATTGTAAGGCTTTTATAAATTGTGCAATTTAAACTTATAATTGTATTTTACTTGTTTTGCATAATTCAGGTTCTGCTAGTCATGGGGAGAGAACAAGAAACATGCTATGATAAAACAGCCTCAATAGACTTCCCCATGTTACTTAGGTGAATGATTTACAGTGCCATCCTAAGCACAGTTAAACTGTTCTAAGACTAGTAGAAAAGGGCAAGAGTCCAGTAGCATCTTAAAGACTAACAAAAATATTTTCTGGTAGGGAATGAGCTTTCGTGAGCTCACTTCTTCAGATACAGCTAGAATGTGACTCCATCTGCTTTAAGTAGAGGAGAGTGAATTCAGACAAGCATTAGTATGTAGATGTTAACAGTATGTAAATGTGAATAGGAGGCATGATGGGATTAGGTGTGGTATGCAGAAGAGTCTGTGATGTCCAGGGGAGAGATGGGTGTGGAGAAATCAGCATTGGTAATGAGCCATGAATGCAAGGTCTTTATTCAGCCCAGGTAAATGCATTGACTTTAGTTTGAATATCAACTGTAATTCGGCAGTTTCTCTTTCCAATCTCCCTTTGAAATTCCTTTGTAAGAGAACTGCTACTCTTAAATCTGCAACAGAATGTCCTGGAAGGTTGAAATGTTCTCCCACTGGTTTTTGAATATTGTGGTTTCTGAGATCAGACTTATGTCCATTTAATCTTTGTCTAAGAGACTGACCTGTTTGTCCAATGTAGATTGTGGAAGGGCATAGCTGGCATGTGATGGCATAAATCACATTAGAAGATGAGCAGGAGTATGAACCTGAGATAGTATGGCTGACATTGGTGGGTCCAGAGATGATGTTTCTAGAATCTATATGAGGGCAAAGTTGGCATCTTGGTTTGTTGCAGGCCTTGGTGCCAGAGTCCATGTTCCTGTTAAGTAGTTTATCATCATGGGTGAGAAGTTGTTTTAGGTTAGCCGGCTGTCTGTAAGCAAGAAAGGCATTGGTTGTAGGTCCTTAATAATACGTTGGACTGGTTTTAGTTGGGAGCTATAAGTGACAACCAGAGGTGTTCTGTTGTCATTCTCTCTGGGCTTATCTTGTAGTAAGTTGTGCCTGGGTATCATTGTGCCTGGGTATCATCCACTGCAGTCCAACATATTATTAAGGACCTACAACCAATGCTGGATTGTGACGCTTCTCTCGCTGAAGCACTGGGGGGGGGGCGTCCCTTTCTTGCTTACAGACAGCCGGCTAACCTAAAACAACTTCTCACCCATGATGATAAACTACTTAATAGGAACATGGACTCTGGCACCAAGGCCTGCAACAAACCAAGATGCCAACTTTGCCCTCATATAGATTCTAGGAACATCATCTCTGGACCCACCAATGTCAGCCATACTATCTCAGGTTCATACTCCTGCTCATCTTCTAATGTGATTTATGCCATCACATGCCAGCTATGCCCTTCCACAATCTACATTGGACAAACAGGTCAGTCTCTTAGACAAAGATTAAATGGACATAAGTCTGACCTCAGAAACCACAATATTCAAAAACCAGTGGGAGAACATTTCAACCTTCCAGGACATTCTGTTGCAAATTTAAGAGTAGCAGTTCTCTTACAAAGGAATTTCAAAGGGAGATTGGAAAGAGAAACTGCCGAATTACAGTTGATATTCAAACTAAAGTCAATGCATTTACCTGGGCTGAATAAAGACCTTGAATTCATGGCTCATTACCATTGCTGATTTCTCCACACCCATCTCTCCCCTGGACATCACAGACTCTTCTGCATTCCACACCTAATCCCATCACGCCTCCTATTCACATTTACATACTGTTAACATTTACATACTAATGCTTGTCTGAATTCACTCTCCTCTACTTAAAGACAGATGGATTCACATTCTAGCTGTATCTGAAGAAGGGAGCTGTGGCTCCGAAAGCTCATACCCTTCCAGAAAATATTTTTGTTAGTCTTTAAGGTGCTACTGGACTCTTGCTCTTTTCTACTACTGCAGACAGACTAACACGGCTACCCACTGTGAATTATGTTCTAAGACTGCTGAAGTCAACAGGCATACAAGGATGTAACTCTGCTTAGGATGGCATCCTTAACCAACTGGCCAAGACCTTATTGCCAGTCCTGAAGGAGATGTTATTCCCCCCTTGTTCCTTTAATTGCCCTAACCCGGATAGCCCAGGCTAGCCCTATCTCATCAGATCTTGGAAGCTAAGCAGGGTTGTCCCTGGTTAGTACTTGCATGGGAGACCACAAAGGAAGTCCATGTTTACTACATAGAAGCAGGCAATGGGCAAAGCACCTCTTGCCTTAAAAACTCTACAGCAGCAGTGTCAAAATTTTTACGAGGGCAGATGTGACATCTATGTCACTTGGTTTGGTTGGGCCATATGTACCATAAAATTTAATCCCAGATACCAGAGATACAAGCTTTATAGAAAACACAGGCAAAGCCAATTAATGATATCATTTTTTACTTTACTTTTTACTTAAAATGCAAACATGATTAAATCAATAACACTGTTACAGTATTTTATTTTATTTAACAGTCTTTGAT
The DNA here is from genome assembly GCF_029931775.1 of Euleptes europaea. Classification (NCBI taxonomy): domain Eukaryota; kingdom Metazoa; phylum Chordata; class Lepidosauria; order Squamata; family Sphaerodactylidae; genus Euleptes; species Euleptes europaea. Next base: position 74,895,257 of record NC_079313.1, read on the forward strand.
AATTGACACCCCAGAAGCTGGGATGGTGGCTGCTGCAGCTGGTGAGCCAGCAGTGGGATGAGGGGGTGGCTGCCTCGACTGGCTTGTAGGCCAAATAAGAGCTCTCAAGGGACTGGATATGACCTTTGGGCCTTATGTTTGACACCCCTGCTTGACAAGGTAGCCATAAATGAGCTGTGAATTGATGGCACTTTACACACACACACATGCCCTTAACCAATTGTTCTCTCTGCTGTCACTAGAGGTCAGAAGGTAGCTGATTTAACTTTCCTTTAAAACAAACAACAGATTTCCCCCCTTTGCTTCTTACCTGTTTCATCTGAACATAAGTTGAACTCTGGGACCAAACTTGTCTTAGCTGTTGCCTAAATCTAAATTTTGGCTGGTTTTAAGGATGTAAGCTGCTTTGAGTCATGTTGATGGAAGAAAAGCAGGATATAAACACTTTAAATAAATAAAACCAATGGCCACAATATTTTCAGCACATAAAACTCTTGGATTATTATCCTGCTTAAAAGGCTTGTCTGCATTCTCATTTTCCTCATTTGTGTGTTCCTGTTGCTTTGGAGTCTCCCCCCCCCCCTGTTCAGCATGCATTTTGCTCCATCTAGTGGTTGATTCACTATTACATAAGTTAAAGTCCGGTATAGCTCCCTGCAGATGTAAACTGCAGGTTTTTATGCCAGACATAATGCAATATCGAATCAACCACTAGATGGAGCAAAACACATGCAGGACAGAAAAAATCCTTAAAGCAGCAGGAACACACAATCGAGGAAAATGAAAATGTGGTAAAGCTCATAGTCTCCCCTTTCTAGAAAAAGCAAGCACAAATGGTAAGAAAACATTTTATTGCAAAACAAAGCAGAGCTAGCAGGTAAGTCTACCATAAATTGTTTCATCCTTTGCTTCTGTGGTAAAAAGATAAAGGTCTCCTGTTCAAGCACCGGGTCATTCCTGACCCATGGGGTGATGTCACATCCTGATGTTTCCAAGGCAGACTTTGTTTACGGGGTGGTTTGCCATTGCCTTCCCCAGTCATCTTCCCTTTACCCCCAGCAAGCTGGGTACTCATTTTACCGACCTAGGAAGGATGGAAGGCTGAGTCAACCTTGAGCCAGCTACCTGAAACCGATGTCCGTTGGGATCAAACTCAGGTCGTGAGCAGAGCTTGGACTTCAGTACTGCAGCTTACCACTCTGCACCAAGGGGCTCCTGTGGTAGAGAACAGAATATCAGAGGTTTGGGGGGAATAAGTTCCTCCCCATAGTTCCATATTCTTTACTGGCAACCCTGTTCATCCAATTCAGACAGCTGTTTATGAAACAAAGAAGATCTTTCAAAATCAGGTTGGGATGAGATAAGCAACTCCTATGATTTGAGGCTTCCTCACTTCCCATGTCAGAAGAAGGGATTCATGAACACCACAAATTCAGCTTATTCCAGGGGTGAACAGGGTGCTGACATTTTGATGGACTGTTGCTGTTTGGCATGTTTCTTCCTATATTCCTTCCCGACAATGCAGTACAGTTCCATTGGCTTTTCATGCATACCATTTTCTGCTGGGCACCTTTGGAGGGCTTTGGGGATTTTTTCTTATAAAATAGCAATAACTGTGTGTTTTTTTAATAGCACAGTGATGATCTATTACTACAGTCTAAAGTTCACAGCTTTCATTTCCTTGTATAGGAAGAAATGTGTCACCTACACCTTACAGTTTGTTTTTTGAGAAAAATGAAAGCTGGGACCTCATAGACAGTGGCGATAGATTGTGAGAACATTAGCTGAAAAGCCCTCTGGTGGCCTGGCAGGGAAATATGGGGGGGGGGGAATGGTAGCTTGCTGTGTGGATGCAGCCATTGGTAGTTAACCCTGATACAAATCATGAGCACCAGTCATAAAAAAAGGCTGAGTGTAAAACAAAATTCCTACTGTAATGCCTGTAATCATTATTATTATTTGAATGTATGCTTTTGTGTTCAGTCTGCATAATTGCTCTTATGGAAATGCTAGGCCTAGAGTATAAGAGCTGGTTTGGAACACTATGTATTCATGTGCACACACACATGAGGGCTTTGGGAAGGTGGCACCCGGGAGTCATGAGTCAGTAAATCAGGCTCTCTGTGTCTGGTACAGCCTTCCACCAATACACGGCCCAGAATTACCTACTGCTTAAGGAATGTTAAGTTTCGGTTCCCCATCCCAGATCATGTAGCCACCTAAATCCCCGCCTCAACCCCCACTGATAGGCCTATGCTAATCCAAAGGTGTCCATCATTGGGTCTTTGTGTATCTATGCTCTATATTACGTATATCTATGCTCTATATTACGTATATCTATGCTCTATATTACGTATATTGTAATACCCCTGACCAGAGGTTATAAATGTTGTGGCAATCCTTTGTTCTGGTGTGTGAATTGTCCTGCTTGCTTTGGGGCAATCACACCCGACTGCATTATTTTGGCCACAATAAACAGATCGTTAATCTACCAACCTCCGACTGTGTTATTTATCATTGGCTACTAAATAATACAGCAGCACTTCACTACTGTTTAGTAGGAACCACCCTAAGTAGACCTTAGTTAATGGCTGCCAATCTGTTTGGATTGGCAGCATTTTGCCCATGCACCATTCTGAAAACACTTGATGCAAACCTGTTCATGGGACAGAATAGAACATGGCAATCCTGTCTCTTGCTTCAGTAGTAGTTTTGAAGGGAGGTAAGGTGGTTCCTGAGAGCTGGTGGGGTATAGTGGATAGAGTGGTAGATTAGGATTCTTGGTGACCTGGGTTTGAATCCCCACTTCTACCATGGCAGGTCACTGGGTAACCTTGGGTGTATTACAAACTCCCAGCCTTGGCTACCTCACAAGGTTGTTGCTGTAAGGAAACAGAGGAGAGGAGAATTTGAAAGGTTGCATATAAATAAATAAATAAATAAATAAATACATGTCTACTCTATCTTGTATTTTATTTTAGGTTGAATTTACTGACAACTTGAATTTGGACAAGTTGATTTTGTAACTTTAAAAAAGTTATTAATTTCTATTAAAACCCAAATGGCTTAAAATAAGCCAGCATGCAAAAGGTTTACCATGTAGTTCATGAAGTGATTCTCCTGGTTTTTTTCTATCTCTACAATAATTCCAGTTGAGTAGCCATGTTAGTCTGTTGTAGCAAAATAAAACAGATATCCAGTGGAGCCTTAAAGAATAACCACATTTATTCTAGCATGAGATTTTGCCAGTCTAAACTCACTTCCTCAGATGCAATGAATTTTTATAGGCGATCTTGGTTGTACAGTAACTGTATTTAGATATGCTCTAATTTCTGTGTCTTAAAGTGTTTGCTACCTATCCTACCATGGCACAGAGTGGTAAACTGCAGTAGTGCAGTCCAAGCTCTGCTCACAACCTGAGTTCGATCCCAACGGAAGTTGGTTTCAGGTAGCTGGCTCAAGGTTGACTCAGCCTTTTATCCTTCCGAGGTCGGTAAAATGAGTACCCAGCTTGCTGGGGGTAAAAGGAAGATGACTGGGGAAGGCACTGGCAAACCACCCCGTAAACAAAGTCTGCCTAGAAAATATCGGGATGTGATGTCACCCCATGGGTCAGGAATGACCCAGTGTTTGCACAGGGGACCTTTACCTGTCCTACCCTCAAGGGGCAATGTGATATGGACATCTGAATAAATACATGTAAAGAAATAGTTGATATATCTCAGCTGGTGTAACTGTCCCTTGTAACTAGCAAATGGCAATATCTTGCACAGAAAAAGTAATTGAAGAGCGGAAGAAGTCCCTCCAGAATGAAAGAGAGCTCGAAAAGATCCAGCAGAAGCGACACTTGGATTTTTTGGACATTCTTCTTTGCGCCAAGGTAAGCATCAAATGAAGCAATATAAGCCTGTACACCCTAAAATTGGGATTACACAAGTGCCAACTCCCCAAATCACCAAACAGATTAAGTCTGTTTTGCAGCTTGGTTTCTGCTAGTGAGGTAATGAATCTTAAATATAAATGCAATGTATTTCATGACCAGTGAAAACAAAATCCCGCCCCCCAACATCATACTCCAGCCAGCTCTCAGCAGTGTCTGTCTGCTGCTGCTCTCGTTCTCTCTCTGCCAGAATCTAAACAGCATCTAAACGGCTTTTTTCTTTACACACTACCACACATCCAGCCTCCCCTTCCATCTGGGAGGAAGCAATCAACGGGCCCTGATGGAAGCTTCGACAGAGCCCATTTTGTAACATTTAAGGCCCACTGAGGGGTGAGGGTTTAAAGTCCTTAAGAGACATTACCACGATTTGCCATAGGCACTCATTTAAGAAATTCCCCCAAAGGAGGGGAAGTTATTTTTCTGCTGAGTTCCCACCTTTTTTCCATATATGGAAGAACTATATGGTGAAGAAAATGTAAGCTGTTTATAGGGTATGTGTGGATGGAGGAAGGCTGGGCATACTACAATCAGAATCAAACTGGAAAAGGAATCAAGAAGTGTCCTATGCAACCCACAGAGCATTACAGCCATGAACTTTTTCCATTTAGTGTTGGCTAACTTAGAACATTTGTCATAACTGGTTTGAGAACACATACATGAGCACATGAACAGCACAATCATAAGAGGAGGGCAAATGCACTAAGGTAGCCGACTGGCCTTCATGCCACCATATCTCTAAGAGATTCTCTCAGTGACCTCTGTTCTAAGGCAGAGATTCCCTCTCAGCTCCCCTCATACCACTCAGGCCAAAGCAGACACCACATGAAAGCAAATCATGTGGATCCCCAGGGTAATTAGGGCCCATGGAATTTCCCCCATGCGTCCCTCCCCATCAGCTCCACAAGAACACATTTCTGACTTTGAGAGAAGGCAGGGCCCATTATGGTAGAAGCGTGATGTATGGTACAAATTGTGATGGACAGGTTAAGTTCTGCCTCTTTCCATGGGTGACCAGTGGGATGTTGGCGAGAGGCTAACAGTTAAAGCCATTTGTTGAGTTCGAGGGAGAGTTGGAACTGTCTGCCGAGTCAAAGCAGAAGGGGAGACAAGGGCCGTTTACGCAGGGGAGATTTTGCCTTGGATTTGCCGCTCTCTCTAGATGCGCATTTTCCCCATCTAAATTCTCAAAAGTCTGCATTGGGGGCTTATTATTGAGTTTTGAGAATTCGGATGGGGAAAATGTGCAACCAGAGAGCAGCAAATCCAAGGCAGAACTCCCCATGCATTTGGTTGCATGAAAGTGGAGTCGAGCGGTTTGGAGCCCGATAGGACTTCTCCTTCCCCCTCTCCTTCGAATGCCTCCCCTCTACGGAGCTGCGATGGGCAGAGTTGTGATGGAGGTGGGGGCGGGCCTCAACAGTGAGCTTGTCGGCAGGAGGAGGGCTGAAAGGTCAGGGGCAGACACAACCGCTGTCAAATGCTGCAGCCTTTTTCTCATGAGTAATCCAAGCTACATCGGGCTTTATGAATTAGATTCGATTCCATGAATAACCTTTTAAGTTCGGGGTTTTTTTTGCTCCGCCTCAAGAGAGCAGCAGTTCCAACCAATGCATAGGGCCAGGCATAACACTTTACAGTTCTGAGATCTTTAATATAATGTAATTTGTTGGGTTTTATATTGATTTAAAAAGTCAGCCAGTCTTTAACCAAATTATTTTCCTTCCCCCTCCTTCGTCAGGATGAAAATGGAGTTGGCTTGTCTGATGAAGACCTCCGTGCTGAGGTGGACACTTTCATGTTTGAGGGCCATGACACCACAGCCAGTGGGATCTCCTGGCTCCTATATTCCATGGCTCAGCACCCAGAACACCAACAGAGATGCAGGGAAGAAATCCAGGAAATTCTGGAGGATTGGGAGGATATTCAGTGGTGAGATCAATATAGCTTGGCTTTGTCTATTTCTTTAGTGGGTTAAACTCAAGGCCAAATTCTGGGAGACTCATGAACGAGTATTCCGATATTTTAAGGAACAGGAAAAGCAGCTACAGGAAGCTGACTGTATCAGAGAAAGAACATTTGGGGGAGGGCAGCTGCTGTTGTACTCTTCGAGGTTTCTCAGATCAAAGCTGTTCTCCCCAGGATACTTTTCTTCCCACAGGAAAAAGATATAGGATTCCCACAGATTTCCCCCCTCTTCTGTAGGCTGGAAAGCAGCTTGAAAAGGAGAGAAATTAACTTGAAATGACACCAGGGAACCATACCTGGATAAATGTGCAGTTTCAATCACTCAGGTGTACATGCGTTGAATGTACCATGAAAATTACTTAATGCACATCTAAAGAAAAATCAAGTGTACATTGTATGTGCATTTTACTTCAGCAGTACTCGGTTCCAGGCAAGTATGTTTATGATCTGCTGCCTTTGGGTTGAACTACACATTACATTTCACATGTGACTACTTCAAAAATAGACCAGCACAAAGTCACCAAAATAATTACTATGGTAAGAGATGACATTTCTCAAATCATTAATTGCACTTGTGATTTTTATTCTATTACAAGATGTAGAAGAAGAGAAAGCCTGACCTGGATGGCTCAGGCTAGCCTGATCTCGTCAGATCTCAGAAGCTAAGCAGGGTCAGCCCTGGTTAGTATTTGGATGGGAGACCACCAAGGAATACCAGGGTTGCTGTGCAGAGGAAGACACTGGCAAACCACCTCTATTAGTCTCTTGCCATGAAAACCCCCAAAAGGGGTTGCCATAAGTCGGCTGCGACTTGACGGCACTTTACACACACAGAGAAGAAGAGAAAAGGGAATTAATGACTGGACTTTAAATAAGAGACAATTTGACTTTGATCCAGATGTTGTACAGCTGATGGAGCTTGCTGATTCACTAGAAAGATAAATTACTTTCTCTACAACTTTCAGGGATGATCTTAGCAAGATGACATACATCACCATGTGCATCAAGGAGAGTCTACGCCTGTATCCTCCAGTTCCAGGAGTGTCCCGACAGCTGAGCAAACCCATCACTTTTTTTGATGGACGTACTATGCCTAAAGGTTTGCATAGTCTCATCTCCTCCTCTTGCTTAAAATCTTATTTTTTATTCTCTTCTTTGTTTCTCAGTGTTGGATGACACAAAGAACTTGAATAGAAATCAGACAGCTGAGAATGTTTATTTATCCTTTCCTATGATTGTACTACTAATTGCTGTAGTACTACTTGTTGATAGCACTAATACTGCTCCACATATTACTGAGAAGAGCCTAAAGAAGTGAAAATATTTGCAGTTCCTCTTTTTGTCTCAGTAACATGCTGAGGAGAAACCTGTGCATCTCCCTGGCAGATTTGTGTACCCCAATGCAAGGATTATGAGCAAGATGAAAAAAGGTTCTCCTTCAAGAAAGTGCAGAAAACAGAAGTGCTTCAAAAGTGATGACAACAGCTTGTTGCTAATGTTCATCTAAAGAAGTACTTCAACTTGAATAAATAGTTCCCTACCATATCTACCTTCAAATATACCCACAGAAGCCTACCACCATTCATTACATTATTTTAATTACTTCAAAGTCTCTGGTGCCTTTTTGACACAAGATATTGATGGAGAGATGAGAATGGCATTGACGTTCATAGGGCATTTGATACATAGAGTGGTCAAGATAATCAGAGGCAGCTTCAAGATAATCAGAGGCAGCTTCAAAGCACTACTGCACACAGGAAGATCTAGTGATTGTGCATGAATGCAGATCTACCCCTGAAATGTTGACAACACAGCAGGACTGAAGTTGGACAACGAAACCCTTTGTCATTGTCAAGTGTAAAGACCTGTTGGTTTTTAAGACCAGTTCTTCAAATTACCAATATTTACTACTTTGCCAATTTTTGGCATATCCTTGGAAGCCCATTATTGTAATCACCGTACTTTTTATGAAAAAAGGCCAAGAATTGGGTAGACTAATGGAATTCTGATTTGTTTACTTGAATAGGAAACAACTGTGTATTATTACAAATAACTATCAAAAAACCCCACCCTTTTGACAGTGGTTGGCGGTGGGGTCAATCACAGTCCCCAAAGTGTGAAGAATTAGATGCACAACACTAACCATCCTCTATTCCCCCCCATTGTCTTTTTAGACTTTCTGATTGCAATCAACATTCACAGTCTTCACAGAAACCCAGCTATATGGCAAGACCCTGAGGTAACTACTTTCTCTTAAGTAAGGGGAGAGGTGCTCTCATATAACTTAACTGAAGGATTTCTCTATAACTTCTATATATGTTAAAGTTCTATATGGCTTCAATGTGTACATGGACCTCTGAGTGATAGGAGAATACTCCATTTGCTTTAATTTACAAAAATGCTGGTGGATGCAACAGAGCTATCTAAACTGGAAACTTGACCCATTACATTGAAAATGATGTTTCTTTTTATTGTTTCTACAGGATGCTAGATATTGTTTAGCTCATCTATGACCACCTTGGTGACCCTTATGAGGGCAGAAAGATGGGATACAAAATTTGTAAATAATAATACATAATGAAATAATAACCCAGTGACACAATTTTCAAAGTTTGGATTTTAAAGCAGCAGAGCTCAGGAATGAATAAATACTGATATTCCAATACTTGAGGAAAATAGTATAAGCTATTACTACATCTGGCGAGCCCTGTGGCGCAGAGTGGTAAGCTGCAGTACTGCAGTCAAAAGCTCTGCTCACGACCTGTGTTCGATCCCGACGGAAGTTGGTTTCAGGTAGCCGGCTCAAGGTTGACTCAGCCTTCCATTCTTCCGAGGTCGGTAAGATGAGTACCCAGCTTGCTGGAGATAAAGGGAAGATGACTGGGGAAGGCACTGGCAAACCACCCTGTAAACAAAGTCTGCCTTGGAAACGTCGGGATGTGATGTCACCCCATGGGTCAGGAATGACCTGATGCTTGCACAGGGGACCTTTACCTTTTATTACTACATCTTACTGTTAATTACTACTAATGCTGTTTACTGGTATTAAATAACACTGCCAGCTATTATTAATTATGTATATACCCATGAACTCTCTTACTTCAGGTTTTTGATCCTACACGGTTTTCAGCAGAGAACTCATCCCAAAGGCATCCTCATGCATTCATTCCATTTGCAGCTGGATCAAGGTGACTATGTTAGTTTTTAAAAAGAAAGATTCAGGCAAGATGTTGCTGGTCTCTTTTCAGCATTCATTTCATAGTCCTGTGAAACAGTAGGAGCAAAAGGGAAGGAAATTCCACGAGCAACAAGTTTCTCTGTCCAAACAATCCCAGAAAAACGTGCCATTAACACACAGCTTCCTATGGTAGGTAGAAGGCCGAGTTTCAGTACACAGGGTCATGCACTAGTCAATGCTTAACTGAGCTATTTATTCATGGCCTAAACATGGAAGCACAAGGTACAGATCTCTGTGAACAAAGGTTTATTTAACAGTTGGAGGAAACATGCTGACACTTTAAAACACATCCACAAATCCCTTGGCTTATTGATAATATAGTTAATATGTAACAAACAGTTCATATTCACCTATTTTGGACAACATCACATGTCCAGAGAATATCAAAATAGTTCATTTTCCTTAGTGTCATGAAGAGTAAGGAGCTAAAAGTCACGGCAGCACTGTGGCAATTGCTTTGCTTCTCAACTCATGTCACTCTTCCAGAGTTTTCCTGCAGGACACCCTGTCACGGCTCAATGTCATTAAAGGGTCTACACTCTTAGAATGTACCACTTACTAAGAAGTGGAGCTATCTTATTCAGCGAGACCTCACAGACAGGAGTCAATGATAATTCCTACGACCGTAGGCTTTCTACTGAAGAGTGCCAGAAAATTTATGAACAAGGGACTTCCTTTAAATAACATTTATTTCACATAAAATATATATGCATGTGAATATTTACACTCTCAAAACATGTCATAAAATACATTATGATATATTCAAGCAGTTTCATACCATCTTTATAAGCAATTTCTCTATGTAAGGTTTTCTAACCTTAAACCTGTAATGCACTCTATTCAGGAATAAATCATTTTACAGAAAGCCTGTCAAAATATGATTAGCATAAGGAGAGAAATTCATAGTTAAAAACATCTTACAACCTTAGATTATTTCTAAACTTCCCCTAGCTTATATTCAGTATATTGCAAACCTTTTCTGTAAGAACATAGGATCTTTTCTCAAAATATGATTAATATAATGGGAGAGAAGATATGATTAGTAAAAACATCTTAAAATCATTTCAGGTATTATGGCATTATTTCAGGACAAAAGACATGCTTTTACCTTGTCATGTCATCTGTAAATCATCTTAACTTTATAGGTACTGAATTTATATTCAGGATATTCATATATCTCAATATGTGTTAGCTTACCCAATGCTGTGTGCAGAGGATGGGATATTATAAGCTTTGTATTTAATCTATTCTATGTTTATGGACTTCTGATCATTGTTAAGATCAGGAATGCTACATACATATGCTGAAAGTATGTATGCAGAGCTTATGTTATTTATATATATATATATATAATAGTTATATATATATATATATAGTTATATATATAGTTATATATATAGTTATATAGTTATATATAATTCATTATGTGTAAGCTTAAGGCTGTATTAGTGTTCTTATGGAAGACTCAGTTATTCTCTGGCTTTGCCAATCTCAGATAATATGTTTACTTGATTAAGAGTCTCCATGAATAAGCCTGATAGGTTTTGTATATGTTTTATGTAAGCATTGCTTTATATGTGCCTTAAGCTTCATTACAGAGAACAGAGATTCTCCTTTCCCCCCAGGAACATCTCTGGCATCTTACCCTGAGTGTAGAAGCTTCCCCTGTTATGTTGGGGAAACGTCTGACTCTTTACCCTGAGAGAGTTCTCTGGTTGCTTAGAGGAATCTCTAAGAGTATCTAAGAATCCTGTTTCTGGTTCTGAGTACTGAAGAGACCAATTCTGTAACTTGGGTTTCACAATTTCCATGTTTCTCAAGGAAAGCCAAGTCAGACTGTTCAGATCATTCAGTGAGAACCCATCAGTTCCTGCTAGAATTAATGAGATGTCAGTGTTTCCAAACTGTTTAGACCCCACAGTAAGGTTAGTAGGAATTTTAAGAGCCTCCATTATATGGAATAGTCCACAAGCATTCATTTCAGACATCCAGCCTTAGCAGGTCATCTTGAAATGAATGTCTTTTAAGGAGAGTCCTTCCCATTCTCACAAAGAACTTGTGAAATGGTATAGTTCCATATCACGCAAGATATGAAATAATAGAATGAGCCATGGCCAGACATGCTGCCCTCCAGTAACTCATTTCTTATGTCTCACGCAAGAGATGGAGAAAGATATAGGAAGTGAGATCAGACAGCTTAAGCCATCTTCCGTCAACTCCCAGCTTTCCTAGTTTTACATCTTGGCGGATGTTTGGGAGGGCTAGTAGCCAGGCAGCTTTCAGCTGCCCTCTACTAACTCTCTACCTTCTGGCAGTTTGGTCCTGACTTATATTCTCTCAAACCAGTGGTTATCTGAGCTGAGAGGCCAGAAACTTCTTTGTCCTGGGCGGCTATGTTCCTGCAACTGGTCACTTATAGTGTTGTGTCATCTTTAATTGGTTTGTGAACAAAGGTACCACCATGTTCTTGGCATTAAGTCACTAGTTCACCAGTGCAAGGTCACCATCTGTCATACTGTTTGCAGACTTGTCTGAATCACTTAGATGACATTATCCCCTCCTCACGGCAGCTTATCAGAGGGGCTAAAACTCCGGGGCAGTTATGACCTTCTTGTTAGTGCCAAGAAAAGAGCCAAGCGCTTCGGATAAGTGATTCTGATATTATTCCAGACACAAACATTTAAGCTGGCAATATTGTATATCTTAACCTTGTAGCCGTGCAGTTTTATTTATCTTCCAGAATTGTTTTAACCAGCCAGCCAGCATGACCTTTACCCCACTTTACTACATCAATTCTATTCAGAGAAGCCTCAATATGCTTTCACTCAAATGGATTCATAGGGAAATCACATGTTCAGGCTTTATTTAATGCTCTGGCCGGCGACAACCCCCCCCCCACATTTTTCTCCCACTCCTCATTGGGGTGGGACATTGTCAGCTGCTGCAAATGGTAAGCCTAGTGGCCACACAAGGCCAACTCACCTTGGCTGCAAGGCCACAAATGCAGGGTTGCAAAGATTATGGCTGGTGCCAGGCCAGTGCATGATCTCCATCCTGTCCAAGGGAGCTTGTCAGGTGGTCGTGCATGGTCAAAGGGTCTAATTAAAATGCTCAGTTTAGGGCAGATGTAAGGAGAAGTTCTGAACCCATTTCCCCCAAAAAAGCAGAAGTCTTATAACAGTGGCCATATAAACACAGACTTCAGGCCCAACCACACTTCCTAAATTGGGCTTTTCTAAATCAGCCATATGGCTAAGGACAACTCTCACCTAAGGGAGATCAGCATTGGGGGTGGGGGATCCAGTTGCCATCCAGCTTGAATTTGGCACTATACGCTCCAACTAACCCACCCGTATCTTGGTAGCATAAAACTGTGCATGTACTAGCAGCACTTAAAATGGGAGAGGGAAACATACTGGTGCTTGGCATTTTAAATCCAGTGAGTTCGATATGATGGGCAGCTTGGCTGATGATCATGATAGGATTAAGGCCAGATGAGCTTTGGCCATTATGCCAGCCCCTCGTCCATCACCATTATCTATTCCTGGATCTGTGCTGACTTCTCCAGGTCTCTCCAAGGTAGAACGTTTGTGAAAGGGCTGACACTAAAAATCTTAGGATTGTATCTGAGTGAACAGGAATGCTTGACAATGCAAACTTCCATGGGTCTGCGATGTGATATAGTGGGAATTACTGAACAACCCATTTACTGTTTCCTTATGGCAGTTGCAGCCTGATTAATTATACTTGGTATAGCCACTTCCACCAGCCAGTGCCATCTCTCAGATGGTTCCATAGTACACTACATTTGTGAATCGCTGAGTTTAGCAAAAGAGAGTTTGGGGCTACACTTCAAATTCTCCAAGAACCATGTTGGGAAATTCCTGGAGGTTTGGAGATAGAGCATGGGGTGGGAAGAGTTTGGGAAAAGATCTCAGTGGCATATAATGCCATACAGCCTACCCTCCAAAGCAGCCATTTTCTTCAGGGGAGTGGATCTCTGGAGATCCACTGTAATTGTGGGAGATCTCCATGCCCCACCAGGAGGCTGGCAATCCTTGTGGCGAGCAGCATGCTCAAAAAAGCCATCAAGTTCATTTATATCACCACTCCTTAATTTTCTTGGGTGACATCTTATTGGGAATGACAAAGGGAAGGGAGAACCAACCAAGCTGCCACCTTAGGTGTAAAACAAAGTGAAAATTTTGCCATGAGCTTTGCCTAAATTCCTGCTTTCTTTTTTTGTGGGATCCAAACTCTCCCTCACTCCTGTTCCTTGCATGAGTGCTTCCTCCAGGGAAAAATCTAACCTGCTAGTTGACACTCTCTTTTCTGTCCTGGCTCTCTGCATCCCCACCTGCATAAGTGAAACAGGTGGTGACCAGATATAGGGATTTCTGGGTCATAGCACTTCACCATAGGAATGCCCTTCCCTTGAGACAAGCCTGATGCCTAATTTTCTGTAGGCATTTGGCCAACACATTTCTGCTTACCTAGGCTTTTAATTATTTAATCTCTGTTAGCTAACCTGCTTTATCAATATCAATATCAATTTATGTGGTGTTATGCCCTAGCTTGCTTTTCTAGCCTGATTGTATTAACTTGGGTTGATTTATTTATGTTGTTGACTTGGACTTAGGAGATGACAAAAGGAAACAAGTGCCCTGTGTAGCTAGGCAGCTCTTCCCCCAACAGGCACCCCCATAATTAAAATACCCAGGAGAATCCTCCTTGGTACTTTTATGGCTCACTCAGTACTCAAACCCAGAGCTCACAGAGCCCACACCCCAACCAAAGTCAATATGGGGTGGGACAAAATTATTATCTGTCTCTATACCTTCCTCAGGAATCCACTACTGTTTTCTGATGCAACTACGTACAACAATCAACATTAAGCTGTTTGGATATAAACAGAGGTTCCTTTTGCAATTACAAAAAACGATGATTTCCAATAACATCTTTCTTTCCCTTTCTTCATAGGAATTGCATTGGGCAGCAGTTTGCCATGAATGAGATGAAAATAGCTCTTGCTCTGATACTGCTTCACTTTGAAATCTTGCCTGACCCAGCAAATCTGCCCATTCCCATCCCTCAGCTTGTCCTGAAATCTGAAAATGGGATACACCTCTTCTTAAAGAAACTCAAATGATAAACAGAGAATTTTAAGTGAAGAAGGTCCTTTCAAAGTTGGGCACAAAAATATGACTGTTGGAATGTAATGCCCATCCCTGAAGAGAACTCTTGGACTTCTGCCTTTATTACTGCTGATAATTCTGCTGTATACTGAACATGTTTAGAGTGACAACCTGGCTACAAATGATTTTGTACCACTGACAGGGTAATTCTTACAGTCACTGGCATATAACCTACTAGAGATGTGAATTCAGAGATTTCTGGTCTGAAAATATATCTGAAAAATACCATACTAATATTTTTCAATATATTTGAGTCTCACAAATATATCCATGATTTTTTAAGATACCAAAAAATGGGTCCCAAAAAATTCCAGACATATTCGGTGTTGACCAGGAAAATTAAGAGTTGGTGTTTGCAGGCTCCCAGGACTGTTCTTTTTATTTCCCCTCACCCTACTGTGTTTCTGTGTCTCCCGGGGCTTGGTAGTGGTCTGCCACTTTTGGTAAGATTCTGTGTGCTTTTGTTTTTTGCTGGAGTTGGTTTTTGTTGGGTTCACAGGTTTTTGTGGATTCTTGCATTTTACTCTGAGATCTTTGTGCTTTACATAGGTCAAGATTTTCAGGTTTTACATTTTTCACAGGTTTTTTCCTCCATTGGAAACAATGGAAGATGGCTAGGGGCACCTTGTTCAGGGGCCCATAGAACTGGATTCCTGGGTCCAATTGACTTTAAATTTGGGGTTATTTGGAAGACAGGCACCAGTAGCTCCTTTGAAATTTTGATGCCAGTATTTTAAAAAACAGCCTCCTGGAAAGATTATAGGCAATAATGGAGCCAAAAATTATCAGAAACAAGGAAACCCCACAGACCCAAATACCAGTATGGGACCCAGGAAATGGAATACCGATATTTGTTGGCTCCAATATTTTTGGACCTCAAAATACTGATTTTTTCCCACCTGCACACCACTATAACTGACCACTCTGCTCAGAAAAGTCCAAAAGCCTTCCTCCAACATGTGACTCTTTTGCCAGAGAAAGAGCCGCATAAGCTGTAGGAAGGCTTCTTAGGCTGGAGGAGAGCTTCAGAGATTGCTGACTGGAGTGGTAGGTTACATACACATGACCAGATGTTGTCTTTTTGTCCTTGTAGTTATCTGGCCAATGGAAGTGTTCACCACAAACCAAAACCACAGTCTATCATGCCTTCATTCAGATTATTTTGGAAAGGCTAGCAGTGGCTTGCCATATGATATCCTGCACTCATGACAAAAAGATCAACCACAACACATGCTTTTCTATAGTAGCTCCCACTGTATGAAATGGCCCCCCTGAGGAAGTGAGCAGGGTGCCATATCTACAGGGTTTCAGGAGGAACTGCATAACCATTTGATTCAGAAAGACTTTTAATGGGCTATAAGCTGAAGGTGTTTACGGAGGAGGGTTAGTTGGGGTTTTATTGTACTTTGTAAGGTTATATTTGTAAACTGCCCTACAGAGACCCACAAAGGAAAAACAGGGTATGCAATAAATACACACACACATGTAGGACACACACACAAATATATACATTTATACATCTATATAGATCTCAATTATTATTAGAGACCATGTTGATCATTATGGTTGCAATGTGTAGATATCAATATTAGACAGTAGGTTGCATATTATTATACTGGTTGCAATGTATAGATACAGAGATTAGACAGTAGGTTGGATATGAAGAATTACTTGGTTTTAAAGCTGGTTTTAATGATAGCATAGAAACATTGTTTGTTAAGCTCAGCAATGGGCATCAATATTTTTATATGATCTATATTATTTATCTTATTTAAAATTATATTGTATTAAAAGGTTGTAGAACAAATGTTTATATTTTTGTCCAACTAAAGAATAAGGTATTTTTGTAGATTTAAAGAATAGCATCAGACTATATAGAATGTATTAGTTCCTCTCTATTGGAATTTCATGAGGATCTTGTAGACATGGAGTAGGAAGATTGTATGATGTATGTGAGTTGTATGTATTTTATTAAAAAGAAAACAAAGTTTTATTTAAAAAAGATATAATTAAAGTGATTTATTAAAATTGTGTAAGAATATTTCTAAAAGAACAGTGAGCAGTGCAGATTAAAATAACAAAGGCTAAATCAAAAGGACTAATTACACAGTAATAACATTAGTTCCGATTACTAGATGTTACCCTTCCAGCTGAAAGCCTCCAGCATTCAAGGTTCACTCTTCCCAAGGGTCAGCATGGGCAGACATCATGTCTGACCCATAAAGTAGGTATGAAATCAAAAGGTCCAAGGTTGGATCAAGGAGCCATGAATAAGGCAGCAAGAGCAAAACTTGACTGAAAATGCTTAACATTATAGTCAAGGATCTGAGTTGGCCTGGGCCCATTTGACCAATCAGATCCATAGCTGGTGATGTCAACTATGTGACACTGTTACTAGCCATGTGGCCCAGGGGGGTGTCAGAGTGAGATGAAATTGTGGGGCTTTCTGCAGCTAAGCCCTCCCTGTTCTCACAGGTATCGATGCTCATGATTTAATCCTCGCTAATTGGCTGGAATGTGGCTCCACTGTTCGTGGCCTTGGAGACTAGAGGAGAGTCAGGATAGAAACTGCCTCCTCCCAGCACCTGGATTCTTATCTCATTTGCAAAAGGTCACAGCTTGCTGAATCTCAAGCAACAGCACAGTTATTTCCCAACATAAACTTTTCTATTGTAGCCCTGAAGCTTAAACCAATGTGTAAGAGAACAAGAAATTGCACTAAGGGACTCAGTTTCTTGACAGTAACCTCATATTCTTACTGGAAGTTCTTACTGGAAGTGACAAACCCTGGCTCTAGGAATTCTGGTGATTCCTACGGCTACCCCCAGAATTGATAAAGTAAGATGAATAGGAACTTGCTCAAGTGCAAGTTGGCCATGGAGTCTTCTCTAGTTCTGTCAATATGTGAGCAGCTGCTCTGTACCCCGACACCTTACAGTGCCTTCTGGTACACCAGAAGAAAGTCCTAATACACTGCCTGGTCTATTGATGGATCATTTGGCCCAGTTTTGCAGATGAATCCAAATTTGCAGATGACCCCAAATTGGGAGGAGCAGTGAACACACCAGAAGATATAGAATTCAACGAGATCTGAACACACTGGAAAAGTGGGTGGATGTGATGAAGATGCAATTCAACAAGGATAAGTGCTGAGTTCTACATCTGGGTAACAAAAATAAGGAACATGCATACTGGATTGGAGATACACTTCTGGGTAGCAACGTGTGTGACAAGATCTTGGGGTAGAGATGGACCATAAGTTAAATATGGGCAGCCAGTGTAATGCAGCAACAAAAAAAGCTATTGCGATCTGGGGGTGCATCAAAGTTGCAAGATGTCATAGTTTCACTGTACACTGCATTGGTCAAGCCATGCCTAGAGTATTGTGTGCAGTTCTGGAGGCCTCACTTAAAAAGGATGTGGACAGAATGGAGCGGGTGCAAAAGAGAGCTACGAGGATGATCAGAGACCAAGTCCTATGAGGAAAGGCTGAGGGAGCTGGGAATGTTTAGTCTGGAGAGGAGGAGGTTGAGGGGGACATGATTGCTCTCTTTAAGTATTTAAAGGGCTGTTACTTAGAGGAGGGCAGGGAGCTGTTCCTGTTGGCAGTAGAGGATAGGACTTGCAATAATGGGTTTAAATTGCGGGCGGTTATTAGGAAAAGCTTTTTACAGTAAGAGTTGTTTGACAGTGGAATCACTGGCAGTCTTTAAGCAGAGGCTGGATAAACACTTGTCAGGACTCAGGGATGCTCTAAGTTGATCCTGCATTAAGCAGGGGGTTGGACTAGATGGCCTGTATGGCCCCTTCCAACCCTATTATTCTATCCTATGACATTGAGCTGGTGGCAACCTAGTGATGTTCTGGGTGAAGGTGGGGAGACCAGTGTTAGGCAGGGGGAGGGTGGTAGCAGAGCTACCACCAGGCTCTACTCCACACCAAGGTTCTCGATGTAGACAGAGGTAATACTGGTTGGAAAGGACATGCACGTGTTCTTCTGGTTCTATTTATTCTCTCGCACACATGCTCCTAGAGTGTCATTTTTATGAGGATCTAAGATCAAGTTATATTATTCCTCTTCTAACAGATTGTACTAATATCAGTGTCTGAGTTAATACTCTATTACCGTATTTTTCGCTCCATAAGAAGCACTTTTTTCCTTCTCAAAAGTGAGGGGAAATGTGGGTGCGTCTTATAGAGCGAATGTGCGCACAGAGCCGGCTGGGCGCGCTGGGAGGCAGCCGGGGAAAGCTGCCTCGCGCCGTTCCAGCGCGCCCAGCCGGCTCTGTGCGCCCGCCCAGCCCGCTCTGTGCGCTTGCTCGCCTCCCAGCTGGGAAGCAGAGGGGGGGCGGCTTGGCGCACCCGCCCGCCTCCTCCCCGCCCGCTCTGAGCGCTTGGCGCGCCTCTCCCGCCCGGCTCCTCCCAGCTCGCTCTGAGCTCTTGGAGCGCCTGCCCGCCTCCTCCCCGCCCGCTCTGAGCGCTTGGCGCGCCCGCGCGCCCGCTTCCTGCCTGCGTTTTTAGAGGAGGAAAACAAGATTTTTTCTTGTTTTCCTCCTCTAAAAACTAGGTGCGTCTTATGGAGCGGTGCGTCCTATGGAGCAAAAAATACGGTAAGTGACAGTGACCCTAAGGTTGCATTGGCAGTAGCAAAATTTATCTCAGTCATCTGTGTCTGAGTTAATACTCTATTAAGTGACAGTGATCCTAAGGTTGCATTGGCAGTAGCAAAATTTATCTCAGTCCTTATATCCCTTAAACACTAGGTTTAGAATCATGCTGCTCAAGACTGATGAATCAAGGAGCTTCTAAGGGAGAAAGAAAAGGAAAGGTTGGGAAGGTGGAAGTCTTGAAGGTCATTTTCTCCCAACTTTTGATGGAGGTCTACTGACCCTTGCTAAGTCAGTTAGAAGTCTTGGGGTTATACTGGAACCAGCTTTATTACTGGAGAAGCAAGTAAATGCAGCTGCAAAAAAAAAAAATTCTGACAAGTTAGCCTAGCTTGTAAGATGCCCCCTTACCTTGACATGGCTGACCTGGCCACCTGGATTCATACCACAGTAACATTGAGACAAGACTACTGTAATGCACTGTATGTTAGTCTTCCCTCAAAATCAGCTTGGAAAATCCCACTAGTCCAGACTGCCACAATTCAACTATGGGTGGGAGCATGCATATTACATCCAATCTGCAGAGACTCAGTTGAGTGCCCATTTGTTACTGAGCTCAGTTTAAGGTATTGGTTATCACATACAAAACTCTTCATAGTCTTGTTCCCTCTTATCTGCAGGACCCCCCCCCCCTCTCAACAACTGCCCAAACATATTCTCCGCTGCAACTATTAAAATATGTCATACTCTGGCAGGATAAGAGTAACAGAAATACTTTATTACTCAAAATATTAAGGGGGTCACACCAAGTTATACAATCTTTATGTAAATTTTATTCATACATGTAATATGTAATTTTTAGGCTTAGATTATTTGTAGTAGCAGTAGTAGCTGTTGTGGTTTTCTTATTATCTGTTGTGGCTGTTTTTTCTGCTGGTCAGTGACCATATTAATAAAATATTATTATTATTAACTGCCCAAATATGTGCTTTCTCTGTCGTGGCCCCCACTTTATGGCCCCCACCTGCCTGAGGAGGCCAGGAAGTGTTGGAAGTGAAGGACTTTGCTCCCAGCCTCAGACTCTAAAGGGGTCTATAGAGATACATAGATAGGTCAGAACCTGTGCATTCCTTCCTTTCTACTGCTCTGAAGCTATCCCTTTGATATGTAGACTGCTACTCTCAGGGTATCTTCCTTCCTTTGGGATACCTTCTCTCACACGGTCTATCTCTCCAGCTTGCTGCCATGAGAGCAGGACATGATGTGATGCCCTTTCTCACTCACTCAGTCCCTACCACCCTATACACCTTCTGTCACACAGGTTTAGGATTCCAGATAGGTCAAGCCGTCATAGTTCACCACCTGTCTTGCTTCTTTTAAAGTATAGAGAGAGACATGTCCATTTAAGACAGCCATTTAAGATATATAAAACTTCTTCAAGATTAAATTTTGGGACATGTGAAGAAACTAAGGGAAGCACAATATTCCATTTGATAAAAATGGCTCACTTTTTATGGGCACTGAGAAAATGCAGAAAGTGTAAATGAAGGATACCCAAGAGATTCATATACAAGAAAGCACACAAAATCATGAATATTTAATAAATAATATTAGTAAAAACTAATCTTGTGATCTTTTGGCCTATGATTCACAGTTAGGGGATGAATATGTGAGGAGTATGCAACAATACACAGTTTCATTCCTGCCTTCTTTAAAGGCCTAACGCACTAAGCATAAACAACGTTTAAACAAACGTCTTATCTTTGTCTGATCGCACTCTATGGTCCTGGAAATGATTTGAAAGAGCCAAACGTCCGTGCTTTCAACATATAGCACGATGTTTCCACTTCCTCCGTTTCAGGGTCGTTTCCCCCTGAGGAGCGTATACCTTTAAAACGCTGCATGTCTCTCCGCCCCTCTGTAGTCAGCTGTGTAGCCCTCCTCCCCTCCCAATCCCCCCACACAGCAATAAAGGGAATAAAATTGCGTTGCATTTAGCAGGGCTGCGTTTCCTAAAGTTGCACACACACGCTTCTCTACCCCACTCCTCTGAAGCTTTCCCTGGAATTAACACTTCGAGCTCAAAACAGCCACAGCAAACCCTGTGGTTTGGTCTGGGGAATTTCACCATTCACACACACGCCTGAGCCCAAGAACCGGCTGCCTTGGAGCCCTTTGAAATTGAGAAGGACTTCCCTCCCCCGGCTTTGTTAGCACAGCAAGAGAGAGAGAGAGAAATTCATGGGTAAAGGAAAGTATTGACACTCTAAAGCCGATCATGCTCCTGCCTCTCTCAAGGGAATGGGGAAGGGCGGAATGTTTTACAGCAACAATACAATGCTGGAATGCTGGCTCTTTGTACCAAGCACCCCTTTTCCTTGCGCAGGGTGGCCAAACCGTGCAGTTCGAGCATGGCGATAATGTGTAGTAGGTAAAAGGTGCGTTAAGGCTCTTAGTTAAATATTTGCTGGCAACCCTTTTATTTGAAATAGGGCATAGGTTGAATGGATGATAAAGTGAGCTCTTTCCCCAGACTTTGCCCCCAGCCAGGTATTTTGAGCTAACTTGATGGGGAGACTCACTGCAAGTGAGCACCCACCTGAGAGAAGGTGTGGGGTTACCCATCTCACTGGCAATTGACTGCAGCATCTGTTTATGGAGAGATAAAAGAAGGAAGGAAGCTGACACATGGTGAACAGGATCGCTGTGTTCTTCGGCACTTTGCAAGCCCCACCATCATGACATTCATGACAGAGAAAATGGCAGGCACGCCTTACCATCTCTTGCTCCTGAGTCTTGGGTTCTCTTTGGTTTATGTGCTGATGAAAGCAATCCAATTGTATTACAAGAGACAAACACAGCTCAAGGCCCTTGAGAGTTTCCCAGGCCCTCCAAGCCATTGGCTGTATGGCAACATCCACCAGGTAAGGGAAAGGAGGGGAAAGGATATACTGGATGTGGGTGAATTTTGAGTATCACAGGAAGCTTAATTCTTGAATAAGTTGGAATAACTTGGTGATGTTATATGACAGCAAACATTGTGGGTTCCATAAACGTGGATTTATTTAATTATTAACAAGACTTAGAAGAAATTATCTAAATAATCTAAGCAGAGCTTAAGAAATTCTGCAGTAGCACTAAGCGACCTCCTCCAGTCATGCTGTTTTGTGGCGCTTGACCGAGTGGAAAAGTGGCATAAAATGTTTTAAATAAATAAATCTATATTGATTCAGAAATTGGTCCTAATACATCCATATCAGTGTGGTGCAGTGGTTAGAGTGTAGGACTAGGATCTGTGAGACCCAAGTTGGAATCTTCACTCTGCCATGGAAGCTCGCTAGATGACTTTGGGCCAGTTACTTTCTCTCTGCCTTGCCTACAGTATAGGATTGTTGTTGTAAGATAAAATGGAGGAGGGGAGAATGATGTTGTAAGCTACTTTCTGTTCCCATTAGGGGGGGAAAACATGGTATGCATATCAAAATAAATAAATAAATATTTGGAGCCAACATGATGCAACCCAGAGTTTTCTTGTTTGTACCCTTGGTGCTTCCTGTAGGAGGGACATGCACAGATGAAAGTTCTGAGTAGTCCTCTAGGTTAGGCTGAAGGCATGCTATAGAGACATGAATGAAATGTAATGAATGAATGTAATGAAAATAAAATTCCTCTTACAGATCACCAGCTCCAGAGAAGAACTGAACATAATGTTGGATTGGGCAGAGAAGTACCCCTATGCTTATCCACAATGGCTTGGGGGATTTTCATGTATCTTAATCAGCAACCATCCTGACTATGCCAAAACATTCTTTGGCAGAGGAGGTAAGTTATTTCATTTTGGCATGATCAGTAGTTGTGTTTAGTTAGAAACGTGTAATGATATGTTCATAAAACATTTTCTTAGCTTTATTTCATGCCTATGGGCATTTCTGCATGTAAGGCTTAAATCATAAAAGTTTTTCTTGTATTGTTTATATCAACATCTCACCATTTTTCATCTGGGAAACAGTTAATCCTCTGGCTTTATATATTAACTGCAGCATACTACACTTTAATTCCAATGCATTAAATTCATTAAATCTACTGTAATATGGAGGTACATTTTTTCAGTATGTGTGGCTCGGTTCAATAGGAATCGGTAATATTCTGAGCAAGATTTAATGATCTTATTTTGGATATATTGAAGGTAAAGGATGTTAACCTATGTATACATATTTAGTTTCAGGCCCCATTGAATTCAGTGGAACTTGTGTGTGTGCTGTCAAGTCACTGCTGACTTATGGCGACCCCATACGGTTTTCAAGGCAAGGGATGTTCAGAGGTGGTTTGCCATTCTCTGCCACTGCATCGGCTGAGAAAGTTCTGAGAGAACTGTGACTGGCCCAAGGCCACCCAGCAGGCTTCATATGGAGGAGTGGGGAATCAAACTTGGTTCTTCAGATTAGAGTCCAAAGCAAACAGTTATCATCTTATATATATCTGATAAAAAGCTATACCGTTGCTATTTCTACACTGCACATGGAAGAAAAAACACTTGCAGCAATAACCCAATGAGGCTTTCTTGTGGTTCAACTATAGGGTTGTGCATATCGATAAATCTGAACCGATAAATCCGCCCCCTAGTATATAGCAACCATCCAATCATTAAACATTTCAATCACCCACCAACCTCTTCTTTCTTACTCTAGAGGACTACATTTTATCTTACAGCAGCATACATTTAAAACCCTAGATTAAATAAACCACTCACAAAATATTTACAGAGCAAAACGCCATAATAACGATTCCAAATTTTTAAACAATATATATGTCTAACCACATCATATATCTTTAGGAGGCACGTGAATGGGTGTATGGGTTCCAGATATGTCACACAGGGCAGAAAGGTTTATAGCTTCTTGTGGCATCACAGAAGAAGAAAAATGCACCATCTCTGCTATGGCTCACACAAATGATATTGGTTGTTCGAACATAAAATGTCTCATAATGTGGCTCTATATGGCCCACAATGATGATGTTCACTTTTAATGTAGATTTTATTTTGTAGCATTTTTTATTTTCACTTTGTAGATCCCAAGGATAGACTCACCTGTGAGAGCTTGATTCCTTGGATTGGTAAGTGTGCAAGTTTTTTGTGTGTGAACAAATTCTTTATTCAGCATTTTTATGTTCAAAGTTCAGGACAACTATTGTAATTAGAGGTGTGCATTAAAATGTTATTTTTCAGATCTGGATATATTGGAGTGAAAAAAATCAGCATTGCCTATTTTGGGGGTTCCAAATACTGGTATAGTATTTGGATCTCCCCCCCCCCCACCCCCAGGAATCCGATATTATCTGGCTCCATTATATCCCATTGAGAAACTATTGGGGGGTGAGGGCTGAAGGGCTGTTTTTTAAGATAATGGCACCAAAATTGTTTCATAGCTGCTGGTGCCTTCCCACAGAATAACTCCCAAGTTTCAGGAAGATTGGGTCAAGGGGTTCAATTCTGTGGGCCCCTAAACTAGGTGACCCCATCCAACCTCCATTGTTTCCAATGGGGGAAAATTCTTGTTTTCTCCAGGGCAAAAGCAAAGAGCCATGCCTGCAGCAACCTCTAATCAATGCCTACCATGCAAGAAATAACAGCAAACCCAACAGAACCAATGTAAAACCCAGGAATCCCACGACAACCACAATCCAAGGTGGCAAGCCCTGCATAACTAATGTCAAACCAGAGAATCCCAGCAGAACAAATTCAAGGGGGGGCACTTTTGCAAGCCCAACAGAACCAATGTCAAACTACAGAGGCCCAGCAGGACCCAGGCCAATGTGGCAGTGCAAACCCAACAAAACCAATGCCAAACCAGAGAATCGCAAAAGAACAAAGTACCCAGCCCGTCAACTTTCTCAATGGGCCTCATCAAGAACCTCAGTGTGGAGCAGCACCTGGTGGTAGCTGACTCAGTGACTCTCACCCTGCCTAACACTGGTCTCCCCACCTCCACCCAGAACATCACTGTGTTGCCCCCAATGCAATGTCAGTACACTGCACAGTTTTTGAAGCACTACAGAAATCTGAGAAATTGATTCACCGTAGTTGGATGCTGGCTTTTCACCTTCATATATCTTCAAAAGCATCTTGAACAAGAGACAATAGCCCCTTGATTTCAGATGTATACACAGTCTTACCTCTGCTGGAGCATGTCTAATAATGAAACATTTGCAGTGACTTGCTACAATCCAACTAATCCTTTTGCTATTTGCATGCATAGGGAGAGGACTGCTTGTCTTAAATGGACCCAAGTGGCACCAGCACAGGCGGTTGCTGACACCCGCCTTCCACTATGATATTTTGAAGCCTTATGTGGCAAAGATTGCAGACTCAACCAAGGTGATGCTGGTAAGCAACCTATGCCCTTATTGTGAGATCAGTGGAAATGGGGAGAAGTGATCTCCTAAATCTCAGCTCTACTAATGCATTTTTTGCTTTAAATCCTATGCAGAGTCACTCCAGACTAGGTGTATTGAAATGAATGGTTTTAGGCTGGAGTAGCTTTGTATTAAGCCTGAATTCTCATGAGAAGATAAAAGTCATTGGAAAGGACAACAATGCTCGGAAAAGTTGGAGGCAGCAGAAAAAGAGGAAGACACAACATGACCTGGATTTACTCTATAAAGGAAGCCATGGTGCTCGGTTTTCAAGACCTGAGCAAGGCTGTTAATGATAGGACATTTGGAGGTCATTAATTCATGGGGTTGTCACAAGTCAAAAATTATTTGATGGCACTTAACACATAGGCAATTTTTGCATGGTAATTAGCAATGCATTCCAGGCTGAATTGCCCTGCAGATGTTTTTGAATTTTGCATGGTGATCCGTCATCCCAGAAGTGACTGTGAAGCCAGCACAGACCTGCTTCGCATTACAAAAGAGCCCACTTAACACAACCTTTTGTCTTTGCTCTGTCCCCCCCATGCGAAGAATAACCAGAGGGAACCATGCAAAACAACACTGGCTCATTAGCTATGCACATGCTAATGGCTGTGCAAACAAACGAAGGAGCAGGTGAGTTGGGGGTGGGTGAAATTTCTCTTTTTGTGTCGGGACCATGAATAGGCATTTTTAAGGTCAAATTTTTAAAAAGAGCTTTGAACGAGCTTCAAAATTGACCATGCATAAATGGCCATACACAACTTTGTACAGGATTGTACTGTAAATGTAACAATAAAATTATTGAAGTCTATTTTTTATGCACGTCTTGCTTGGACCAGTTGATCAAGTGTCATCAGAAGAGTCACATCTCTTTGTTCATGAAATGTTGGGGATCCAGGCCATATGTTTCCTAATGCTTTTCCTGGAGCCCTTCTCAAAGCTGTATGTGACCCTCCTGTCACTTGGCCACTAATAGAGCAGTCTCTCGTTGTCCCAAGCTTCCCAAAATTCAGCTGCAACTCGAGATTTCTTTCACAACTTCTGCATAAGAATGGTCAGAAGCAATATGAGCACAAAAATCCTCAACTTTATGCAGCAATAATGTAGTATAAAGTAAACTGGAAATCCTGTTAGGAATAGCATGAGATTAACAGATAGCACCCCAACAATGCAGTTGTTGACAGAGAACGCACAAGGTGCAGATCCTGCATCACTGTTTATTCTACCTATGGCATGGTGCGTATTTCACATAAAATTGGTACACATTAAAGATGCTCAAAAGTTCTCCACAAACATGCTTAGAGTATGGACTTGGCTTTCTTGTAATTCCTGGAAATACTAAAAGGAAAATTATAACTGACGTCCAAATACTTTTGATCATAATTTTAAAATAAGTGTAGGAATGTGCATCAGGAAAAAAACAGCCTTTTTCAGATCTAGATTTCTGGGAGGACATAATTACCTGTTTTCCCGGGTGTTTGGGTCCCAAATACCAGTTTGGTATCCGGATTCTGGGGTGTTTTTTGGGGGGGGGGATTCTGATATTATTCAGGTTCATTTTTCCTCTATGGGGAATCTTTCTGGGTGGATGGAGGGACAGTTTTTCAATCAAATGACACTGAAATTGCTGCAGATCTGATATTGCCAGTCCCCTAAAGAACCCCCAAGACCAACCACTTCAATTCTATGGGACTCTGAACAAGTACCCCTTGCCATCCTCCATTGTTTCTTATGGGGAAAATGCCATGCTTTCTCCAGGGCAAAGAATCACCAAACACACAAGAGTAAGCAACCACTGGCTTGTCGAAGGCTTTCACGGTCAGAGTTCATTGGTTCTTGTGGGTTATCCGGGCTGTGCTATCCGGGCTTTCCTAAAGGAAAGAAAATGCCAAGACCACGGTTACACAGCCCGGATAACCCACAAGAACCAACCACTGGCTTCCTTATGTAAACAGAACCCCAAGATTTAACCTGATATTGTGATTTAAAAACACACAGTTTTCTCATCACTGTTTCATCTTTCAAGAGCCAAAGCTTTGCATTCTGGTCATGACAGTAACATACCTTCTCTTCATGTTTCCTACTTTAGGATAAATGGGAAAAGCTGATAGCACAGGATCCTACAAAGTCTCTGGAGATGTTTGACCACATCAGCTTAATGACTCTGGACAGCATAATGAAATGCGCATTCAGTTACAAGAGCAACTGCCAGACTGACAGGTCAGTTTTGGCCAAGTCTAATAATATGGATGTTCTTGGTAGCATTTGACCTATTTGGACAACTGAAGTGTTTCACTTCTTTTCTTCCAGAGATCTAGATTATTATGTCAAAGCTGTGTCAGATCTGAATTACTTAGCATTTAAGAGAATCACTTCGGGAGTGCTGCAAAATGATCTGCTCTATTTATGTACTCCATCTGGGCGACACTTTAAGGAAAGTTGCAGGTTGGCACATCATCATACAGGTACTCAAAAAGTAAAACAATCTCCATCAGCTCCAATATAAGCTTCAAAGAGATCAATATCTGTGTTCAAATGTGTGATTTTGCAAAGATGCATAGCTATGGAGTGGCACACTGAGACTGATTCTGGCTTGGATCCTATGCTGGGCAAGCAGAGCTGTGCTGCATAATCAATTTTACTGCTTTCCCTTTCCTGCTGCAGCTTTCTATGCCTCCCCTAATTGGGCCTTTGTAGGCAGTGAACTCCCAGAGGCACCATGGGGGCAGAATCGGAAGGATGCAGTGAGAACTGGCGATCAGTGAAAATCTACCTCTCTACCTCTTCCATGAATAGAAAGGGACATTAGGATTTAAGCCTATGTCTTGTTAAAAGACCTCTTCGCATAAGGCTTCCCATAAATCACATTCTTCTTAAAGATGTGTAGTCTCCAAATTCCTGCACAGCAATAATTCACATTTTGCATGAAGTGTGCAATTGTAAGGCTGATATAAATTGTGCAATTTAAACTTATGATCGTATTTTACTTGTTTTGCATAAACAATACAGGTTCTGCTAGTCATGGTGAGGGAACATGAAACATGCAATGATAAAGCAGCCTCAATAGACTCCCCCATGTTACCCAGATAAGTGATTTACAGTGCCATCCTAAGCACAGTTAAACTAGAACTGCTGAAGTCAACAAGCTTGGAAAGATGTAGCTCTGCTTTGGATGGCATCCTTAACCAACTAGCCAAGACCATGTTGCCAATCCTGGAGGAGATGTTATTCCCACCCTTATTCCTTTAACTGCCCTGCCCTGGATAGCCCAGGCTAGCCCTATCTCATCAGATCTTGGAAGCTAAGCAGGGTTGGCCCTGGTTAGTACTTGCATGGGAGACCATGAAGGAAGTCCACGGTTACTACATAGAGGCAGGCAATGGGCAAACCGCCTCTATTCCTGTCTTGCCTTGAAAACTCTACAAGGTAGCCATAAATCAGCTGTGAATTGATAGCACTTCACACACACACATGCCCTTAACCAACTGTTCTTCCCTCTGCTGCCACTAGAGGTCAGAAAGTAGTTGATTTAACTTTCCTTTAAAACATAAGGTATTCCACATCTGTCTAAACCCTTCCTCAGATTATGGAAAAGGAATTAAGTCCAAAATATATAAAGAATTATTTTTAAATCCCCAATGCCATTAATGAATTCCTGCCTTATCTGTAATTGTAAGATAAGTTGGAAAATGTTTTAAATACTAAGCCCTCTGTCAACTTCATGTGTTTTTTTGTTTTATTGTTATATTGTTTTTATATTTGTTTTTTGTAAAAAAAAATTGTTGTTATTGTCGTTTATTTGGGTGGTGGTTTTCTGTTTGGAAAATTAATAAAATGTTTTAAAACTTTCCTTTAAAACAAACAGATCCCCCCTTTGCTTCTTACCTGTTTCCTCTGAACATAAGTTGAACTCTGACAGCCAAATTTGTCTTAGCTGTTGCATAAATCTAAATTTTGGCTGGATTTTAGGATATAAGCTGCATTGAGTCACATTGATGGAAGAAAAGCAGGATATAAACATTTTGAATAAATAAAACCAACAGCCACAAGATTTTCAGCATGTAAATGTCTTGGATTATCCTGATTAAAGGGCTTGTCTGCGTTCTAGTTTTCCTCACTTGTGTGGCTGTTGCTTTGGGGTTTTTTTCTGTTCTGCATGTGTTTTGCTCAGTCCAGAGGCTGATTACATCAATTTATGTCCAGCATGTCTCCCTGCAGATTTAAACTGCAGGTTTTTATGCTGAACATAAAGCAGTGCAATATTGAATTGACCACTAGAGGGAACAAAACATATGCAGAATAGAAAAATATCCCTGAAGCAGTAGGAACGCACAAGCGAAGAAAATGAGAATGTGGAAAAGCTCATAGTCTCTTCTTTCTAGAGAAACCAAACATAAATGCTAACATAACAGCGACAAAATAAAGTAGTAAGTAACTCTACCATACATAGTTTCATCCTTTGCATCTGTGGAAGAGAACTGAATATTAGAGGCTAAAGGATTCTTTAAACCTGCAAGAGGTTTTGGGGGTGTAAGTTCCTCCCCAAAGTTCTGGATTTTTTGCTGGCAACTCTGTTCATCCAATTCAGACAGCTGTTTACGACACAAAGAAGATATTTCAAAATCAAGTTGGGATGAGATAAGCATGAGATTTTGTGAGTCTGAGGGCACTTCCTCAGATGCAATGAAGAATTTTTACAGGAGATCTTGGTGGTAAAGTAACTGTATTTGAACATGCTCTAATTTCTGTGTCTTAAAATGTTTGCTACCTGTCCTACACTCAAGGGGCAATGTCATATGGACACCTAAGTAAATAAATGTAAAGAAATAAAGTTGATATATCTTGGTGCTGTAACTGCCCCTTGTAACTAGCAAATGGCAATGTCTTGCACAGAAAAAGTAATTGAAGAGCGGAAGAAGTCCCTCCAGAATGAAAGAGAGCTTGAAAAGATCCAGCAGAAGCGACACTTGGATTTTTTGGACATTCTTCTTTGTGCCAAGGTAAGAATCAAATTAAGTGATATAAGCCCCACCCCAGCACACCCTATATTTGGGATTACACAAGTGCCAACACTCCAAATCACCAAGCAGATTAAGTTTGTTTTGCAACTTGGTTTCTGCTAGTGAGATAATTAATGTTAAATAACAACATATATAAATGCAATGTATAGTCTAAGAGGAAGTTATCTGGGGTTCTGCGGAGGCTGGGGAGATGCTCATCTAGAGTGACCATCTTGCCAATGAGGTGAGTGACCTTCTTCCCTGCCTGCTGTTCCTCCCCCTCCCCGCATTTACATTTGAACCCAATCAACCTTGTAAAAAACCTGCTGCTATTAGGCAAACATTACAGCTCCCCCTAAATGTGTTCTCCTATTTGTATATGAGAAATGTCTCAACCCCCTTCCCTCCTGTTGCCCTAGAAATCAGCCCAAAGACAGGGAAAGGATCGAGAACTTTTTTGCTTTTTTAACTGCTGCTATTTAGAATTCCCTAATATTCCTGAGCCCTGACCTGGATGGCCCAGGCTAGCCTGATCTCGTCAGATCTCAGAAGCTAAGCAGGGTCAGCCCTGGTTAGTATTTGGTTGGGAGACCACCACGGAATACCAGGGTTGCTGTGCAGAGGAAGGCACTGGCAAACCACCTCTGTTAGTCTCTTGCCATGAAAACCCCAAAAGGGGTTGCCATAAGTCAGCTGCGACTTGAAGGCACTTTACACACACAAAAAATATTCCTGAATGAAGCCAATTTTTTAGGCTCTTTTCGTGAACAAAATAGCCATCTAACTGTTCAGATTCTCTAATGTTTATTCAGCTTTAAAATATCCCCAAAACAGTGATAAGATATTTTGGGGGTATTTTTGGGTTAGATATACCAAATGCATATCCCTAGTGGTAGTGTCTCTAAATGGGTTGGGTCACAGAACTATGATAGAAAAAGCTACAAAGAGAGCCAGCATGGTGTAGTGGTTAAGAACTGTGAGTGAACCGGGTTTGCTTCCTCATTCCCACACATGAAGCCGGCGGGGTGACTGTGGGCTAGTCACAGTTCTCTTAGAGCTCTCTCAGCCTCATCTCCTTGCAAGGTGTCTGTTGTAGGGAAAGGAAGGGAAGGAGATTGTAAGCCAGTTTAATTCTCCGTAAAAAGGTAGAGAAATTAGCATATAAATGCTAATAAGCACACAGAAGCAGTAGAGGGAAGGGGGAAATACACATTGTCCTCTCCTTGCAATCAGCGAAACCAAAAAGCTGGCAAAGTCATGTGGCTTTTCTCACTTCCCAGATACTGGAGCCATGCTTTAGCCATGGTAGTGCAAGTCACTTCTTGTGGTACTGCAGCTGAAGCCAATTCATAGGACCAGGTGTAACACTTTATGTTTCTGATATCTTTGATATGATGTAATTTCACATGAGCTTTGTTGGGATTTATTTTGGTTAAAAAGTCACCCAATCATTCTAATATGTATTACTTGTCTTTAACCAAATTATTTTCCTTCCCTCTCCTTTGTCAGGATGAAAATGGAGTTGGCTTGTCTGATGAAGATCTCCATGCTGAGGTGGACACTTTCATGTTTGCGGGCCATGACACCACGGCCAGTGGGATCTCCTGGCTCCTATATTCCATGGCTCAGCACCCAGAACACCAACAGAGATGCAGGGAAAAAATCCAGGAAATTCTGGAGGATCGTGAGGATATTCAATGGTGAGATCAATCTAGCTTGGCTTTGTCTATTTCTTTAGTGGGTTAAACTCAAAGCCAAATTCTGGGAGACTCATGAACAAGTATTCTGATATTTTAAGGAACAGAAAAGCAGCTACAGGAAGCTGACTGTATCAGAGAAAGAACATTTGGGGGAGGGCAGCTGCTGTTGAACTCTTCAAGGTTTCTCAGATCAAAACTGTCCTCCCCAGGATACTTTTCTTCCCACAGGAAAAAGATATAGGATTCCCACAGATTTTGCCCCTCTCCTGTAGGCTGGAAAGCAGCTTGAAAAGGAGAGAAGACATTTTGAGTCTAAAAAACTGCAGAAAGGGAAAGGGTTGAGCAGTCTCACTTGTGTTGCTTCCACTCATGACAGGGTGAAAGCAACTTTCATTTCTTACCAGTACTAGCCCTGTTCACAGGTTATAGTGAACACACGTACATTCTGCCGGCATGCATATGGATACATCTGTTTGTAAGAAACAGCCAAAGTGTGTTAACTTGAAATGAAACCAGGGAACCATAAATGTGCAGTCTCATTCACTCCGGTATACATGCATTGAATGTACCATGAAAATTACTTAATGCAAATCTAAAGAAAACTCAAGGGTACATTGTACCAGGATTGTATGTGCATTCACTGTAACTATGAACATGGCTACTTTCTCTCTCATGGTACTTTCCATCTGTCAGACACCTGACAAAGAGCTATGCCTCTTGTAAGCTGATATCCCAAATAATCTTGTTGGTCTCTAATGTGCTACTGGGCTCAAATCTAGCTTATTAGATGTAGAATCATGAGGCTGTTGGCGTTCTCCTTGTTTATGTGATATCTTTTAACTAACATATCCTAATCTTGATCATATATTCAGATGTATATGATCTACTTGACTTTAGTGGTACTTGGTTCCAGGCAAGTATGTTTATGATCTGCTACCTTTGGGCTGAACTACACATTACATTTGATGTGACTACCACAGGGACTTACAGTTAGACAAGTTCCCTGTGGGAACTCAGATTTCAAGTGTGTGGGGCCTGATTTCATATCAGGACTGGCATGGAGAAAAGGACCTCCTGCATTTCCCATGAGCCATTTGCCTGACCTGAATTGGTCCTGGGGGCCAATATTTGATAGGCTATATATACAACTGCCAATAAACCCAATAGTGCCATGGGGCACTCCAGATCAGGAAAACAATGGGAGGGGAAAGAAGTCTCATGTGCCATGGGCTCCATCTGAATTGGGGTCCAGTGCACCAGAGAAGTGAGTTCCCATGAGGAACATTCAGTTGACATCTGGCTGTAAGTCCCCATGATGGACACATTTGTGTCAAAATTAATGTGTAATTTGGCCCTCAGGGTTTAAAGCTAATTAATCACAGACATTGGAAATAATTCCTTCTAAATTCCATCATGATTACAAAATAGCCATGCCTGTTTAAAAAATGGACCAGCACAAAGTCACCAAAATAATTACTATAGTAAGATATCACGTTTCTCAAATCATTAATTGCACTTGTGATTTTTATTCCATTATTTGATAAAGTAGTAGAAGAGAATTCAGAACTAATGACTGGACTTTAAATAAGAGACCGTTTGACTTTGATCCAGATGTTGTACAGCTGATGGAGCTTGCTGATTCACTAGCAGAAAGATGAATTACTTTCTCTACAACTTTCAGGGATGATCTTAGCAAGATGACATACATCACCATGTGCATCAAGGAGAGTCTACGCCTGTATCCTCCAGTTCCAGGAGTGTCCCGACAGCTGAGCAAACCCATCACTTTTTTTGATGGACGTACTTTGCCTAAAGGTTTGCATAGTCTCATCTCCTCCTCTTGCTTAAAATCTTATTTTTTATTCTCTTCTTTGTTTCTCAGTGTTGGATGACACAAAGAACCTGAACAGAAATCATACAGCTGACAATGTTTAACTTTTCCTGTGATTGTACTACTAATTGTTGAGAGCCAGCATGGCGTAGTGGTTAAAAGCGGTGGACTCTAATCTGGTAAACTAGGTTGGTTTCCCCACTCCTCCACCTGAAGCTTTCTGGGTGACCTTGGGCTAGTCACAGTTATCTCAAATATAGGGTTGTGTATATCGATATACCCTAACCAAAAATGAACCCGAAATTAGCTGTTTCGGCAATATTTGGGTTTTGGGTTAACTGAATACCAAAACCTGGGAACCTGCCCAAAGCCAAATAGGTGATTCCCGAAAAAGCCTAATAATTATTTGGCATTTTCAGATTTGGTTATTCGCTTTCTGCAGTCTCCACTTTGTGGCCCTTGTTGCATTTTAAGGAGAGCGATCTCTTTTCTTCATAATCCTGCCCCCTGGCTGGAGGGAGTGAGCAGGCATTTTGGTGTGGTCAGTTGGATGGCTCACTGGAGCTTCCCATATGGCCGATGGCAGCAATGCATTTAGCATTGCTGCAAAGCCAGCTGGTGCAGTCTACCTGGATTGCAACACAGGACAACCTAGAGAGAGGGAAAGAGGAGGGCCAGGAATTCTTAGTGGCCAATAAGGTAAGGATGACAGTGTTCTTTCACCAATCACAGAAGGTGTTTTTTGGCTGGAATTATTTTCAGACTTTTTCTGTGCTTGGCCAAAGACTATAAAAGCAGGTCTGGTTTCCAGACCAGGCCATTCCTCCCAGAGGTTTGAGAGAGTTTGGTGGCAAAGCTTGGTTTTAACTCCTGCTGTCTGATTCTCCCTCCCATGCATTATTACAAATGATTTACAAAAATCCCCACCCTTGTGGGTGGGAGTGGCCTCAAACACAATCCCCGAAGTGTGGGGAATTAGATGCACAACACTTTGAGTTCTTCCCTTCAGCCTCTTGCACAGATCTAACCATCCTCTATTCCTTTCCCCCCATTGTTTTTTAGACTTTCTGATTGCAATCAACATTCACGGTCTTCACAGAAACCCAGCTATCTGGCAAGACCCTGAGGTAACTACTTTCTCTTAAGTAAGGGGAGAGGTGCTCTCATATAACTTAACTGAAGGATTTCTCTATAACTTGAAGTTCTATATGGCTTCAATGTGTACATGGACCTCTGAGTGATAGGGGAATACTCCATTTGCTTTAATTTACAAAAATGCTGGTGGATGCAACAGAGCCATCTAAACTGGAAACCTGACCCATCACATTGAAAATAATGTTTCTTTTTACTGTTCCTACAGGATGCTAGATATAGCATCCTGTATAATAATTTATTAATATAGTCACTGACCAGCAGAAAAGACAACAACAACAAATGACCTAAACCTAAAAATTACATATTGCATGTGTAAATAAAATTTATGCAAACATCACATAACTTGGCATATCCCCCTTAATATTTTAAATAATAAAATATTTCAGTTACTCTAATCCTACCAGGGTACAGCATATTTTGATAGCTGCAGCACATAATTTAGCAGTCAGGAGTGAGAACTTTGGTTTTTCATTTATTAAGAGCTTGTTAGCCAGAAACATATCTGGTTGGCCAGGGAAAATGTTAAACAAATGGGAAAGAAACCTTGTGCGGACTTCTTGGTTGAACAAACAGCGAATCAAAACATTTTCTAAGGTTTCAATATCCCCTGACCCACAAGAGCAAAATCTTTCTGCCATAGGGACCTTCCTATACCTTCCTTCTACCACTGTCGATGGTAAAACCTGGCACCTAGCAAGGGTGAAAGCTTTCCTATGATTGATAAGCTCTAATTGGGAAAGATAGGCTGCAGGGGAGCCTATCTTTTTCAGGTGATAGGAAAGGCGATGATCTCCTGAGATCTGCCTAACATTCGATATCATTCACCCTTTGCTTCAGAAGGCATATTGCCTGATCTTTGCCCTGAGCCAACAGGGAGAGTGGGGAGAAGCCCAGCCGTTCCGTTTTGTTGTTGTAAACTGCCTTAAGCCATAAGGACTGGAAATTATCAGAGGTGACAGCCCTTGAAGGTTAAGATTTAGTTTGAGCCACAGGGTAATGAAAGCAAGACATATCTTTGCCTCTAGCTCTGCTGCATAGTCACTGTGGACTCTCCTTGAACCAGAAGCATGCAGGACTACTGATGCTAGATATGGTTTAGCTCATCTATGGTCACCTTGGTGGCCCTTATGAGGGCAAAAAGATGGAATACAAATTTTGTAAATAATACGTAATGAAATAATTACACAGTGACACAGAATTCAAAGTTTAGATTTTAAAGCAACAGAGCTCAGGAATGAATAAATACTGATATTCCAATACTTGAAGAAAATAGTATAAGCTATTACTACAGCTTACTGTTAATTACTACTAATGCTGTTTACTGGTATTAAATAACACTGCCAGCTATTATTAATTATGCATACACCCATGAACTCTCTTACTTCAGGTTTTTGATCCTACACGGTTTTCAGCAGAGAACTCATCCCAAAGGCATCCTCATGCATTCATTCCATTTGCAGCTGGATCAAGGTGACTATGAATCTTTCTTTTTAAAAACTAACAGACAAGATATTGCTGGTCTCTTTTCAGCATGACTGAATTCATTTCAGAGTCCTAGGAAACAGTTGGAGCTAAAGGGAAGGAGATGCCACTAACAAGTTTCTCTGTCCAAACAATTCCAGGAAAATATTAACACACAGCTTCATATGGTAGGTAGAAGGCCTAGTTTCAGTACACAGGGTCATGCACTAGTCAATGCTTAACTGGGCTATTTATTCAGGCCTTAAACATGGAAACACAAGGGTCAGATCTCTGTGAAAAACTAAGGTTTATTTAACAGTTGGAAGAAACATGCTGACACTTTAAGACACATTTACAAATCCCTTGATGTATTGCTAGTATAGTTAATACATAACAAAGACAGTTCATACTCACCCACTTTGGACAACATCACATGCCCAGAGAATATCAAAAT
The DNA here is from genome assembly GCF_029931775.1 of Euleptes europaea. Lineage (NCBI taxonomy): Eukaryota > Metazoa > Chordata > Lepidosauria > Squamata > Sphaerodactylidae > Euleptes > Euleptes europaea. Next base: position 74,932,223 of record NC_079313.1, read on the forward strand.
AGTTCATTTGTTTTCCTCAGTGTCATGAAGAGTAAGGTGCTTGCTTCTCAACTCATGTCACTCTGCGAGAGTTTTCTTGAAGGACAGCCCCCCCCCCATTTTTCTCTCACTCCTCATAGGGGTGGGACATTGCCAGCTGCTGCAAATGGTAAGCCTTGTGGCCACACAAGACCAGGTCACCTTGGCTGCAAGGCCACAAATGCAGGGTGGCAAAGATTATGGCTGGTGCCAGACCAGTGCATAATCTCCATCCTGTCCAAGGCAGCTTGTCAGGTGGTCATGCATGGTCAAAGGGTCTAATTAAAAGGCCCAGCTTTAGGGAAGATGTAAGGAGAAGTTCTGAACCCATTTTCCCCAAGAAAGAACAAATCTTACAACAGTGGCCATATAAACATGGATTTCAGGCCCAACCAAGTTTTCTAAATTGGGTTTATCTAAATCAGCCATATGGCTAAGAAGGACAACTCTCACCTATGGGAGCTCAGCATGGGGGCGGGGGGACCCAGTTGCCATCCTGCTTGAACTTGGCACTATAAGCTCCAACTCTCCCACCCTTCGCTTGGTAGCATAAAACTGTGCGTGTACTAGCAGCACTTAAAATGGGGGAGGGAAGCATAGTGCTGTTTGGCATTTTAAATCCAGTGAGTTAGATATGAAGGGCATGTTTGCTGATGACCATGAGGATGGAGTCAATATCAGCTTTGGCCATTATGCATGACATATTTATGTTATTGATTTGGATTTTTATTGGTTTCTTTTTACTGTCATGGTTGGTTTTAATTGTAGTTTTCTTGGTTTTGTTTAATTGTTGTGAGATGCCTCCAGCAAAGCTAGGACTTTTCTAAATAAAGACATAAAATTAATTTAGGAGATGACTAAAGGTAACAAGTGCCCTCTCTTGCTAGGCAGCCACCCCTAGGCCTCCTCATAATTAAAATACCCAGTAGAATCCTCCTTGGTACTTTTATGGCTCACTGAGGATTCCAACCCAGAGCTCACAGAGCCCACATCCCAACCAAAGTCAATACAGGGTGACAGAATTACTATTTGTATCTATACCTGCCTCAGGCATCCACCACTGTTCTCTGATGCAACTGCATATAACAATTGACATTAAGCTGTTTGGATATAAACTGAAGGCCCTTTTGCAATTACAAAAAACGGTGATTTCCAATAACTTCTTTCTTTCCCTTTCTCCATAGGAATTGCATTGGACAGCAGTTTGCCATGAATGAGATGAAAATCGCTCTTGCTCTGATACTGCTTCGCTTTGAAATCTTGCCTGACCCAGCAAATCTGCCCATTCCCATTCCTCAGCTCATCCTCAAATCCGACAATGGGATACACCTCTTCTTAAAGAAACTCAAATGATAAACAGAGAACTTTATATGAAGAGGGTCCTTCCAAAGTTGGGCACAAAATATGACTGTTGGAATATAATGCCCATTAGGGCTGTTGAATTAAAAAAAATTCGGTATAGTTCGGATTCGGCTGAATTCGGCCCGTTTAGATTCGGGATATGCCGAAGTCCGAACTCCCCCGCTTCGGGTCCGTGCAATTCGGCGGGAATTCAAAGTTCGGGAAAAAAATTCGGCCGAATAAAGCCATTAAAAACACAACCGCGCCTTTCCGCGGCTCTGGGGGGGCATTTTTGGGGGTAGTGGTCCCAAACTTTCAGAGGAGCTTCAAAGGACCCTTCTTGCCAGACCCCCCAAGTTTTGTAAAGATTGGGTCAGGGGGGCTGAGATATGGGCCCCGAAAGGGGTCCCCCCCACCCTTAATGTGCATCTCTGGGCAGAGCTTGCCGCCCACGCACAAAGCTCCCAGCCCCGACAAACAGCTGATGAGAGCAAGGGCGGGGGAGGTGCTAAGAACTTTGAAAGCAATACAACTGCAAAGCAACACCTTTGCAAACATGCAAAGGGCGGGGCAGGTGTGAAGAATTTTGCAAAACAATACAACTGCAAAGCAACACAAGCACGCAATGCAACAGTGCAAAGCAACACAATACAACTGCAAAGCAACACAAGCCTGCAATGCAACAGTGCAAAGCAACACAACTGTTGCTTTGCAACAGTGCAAAGCAACACCTGACACCTGGGAGTTTGCAAACCATGGAAAGGGACAGAGGCAGCTAGCTATGCATAATGAGCAGGAGGGGGTGGAATTTCTCCTTTTGCATTGGACTTGGGACCAGGCAGATGCATTCTTTAAGTCACCATTTGAAAACCAGTTTTGAGCAAGCATCAAAATAACCTAACTGATCTTATGAATGAGGGAAAACCTGAAGACATAAAAATGAAGCCCCCCCCTCAAACCAGGGAGAGAGAGACTGAAGGGGGAACACACACCCCAGGCAGAACCGGCAAAAGCCCCCTTTGGCTTCCCCCCACCCACAGAAACTGCTCCCTCCCCACACACACACAGACTCTGCTTTCCCCCCCACACACACACAGAGAAAATAAAAATTACAGATTAAAGCCCCCAAAGGGGTCTTACTGTGGCTGTCTTCTGTTCCATCAGGAGCGGCTGGGAGGCTGGGTAATCCAATATGATTCCATTTGTATCCAATATGAGATCCATATGTATGCATCTCTCGAGGGTGATCCATTCTTCCCAACAGAGAAAAGGGGAAAGCCCATATCTTGGGGGGCCCTGACCCAATGTTTACAAAACTTGGGTGGTCTCTTATGAAGCCTTGTCTGAAGCTCCGCTGAAAGTTTGGGATCGGCACACCCAAAAATGCGCCCCCTGCAGCCACGGAAAGAGAAAAGGGGGGGAGCCGATATTTCTGCCCCACTGAACCCATCTTTACAAAACTTGGGTGGTCTCTTAAGAAGGATTGTCTGAAGCTATGATAAAAGTTTGGGGGCTGCACCCCCAAAAAAGCGCCCCCTGCAGCCACGGAAATGGAAAAGGGGGGAGAGGAAAAAGGGGTGGAGCCCATATCTCGGGACACCCTGACTCAATGTTTACAAAACTTGGGGGGTCTCTTAAGAAGCCTTGTCTGATGCTCCGCTGAAAGTTTGGGGTCTGCACACCCAAAAATGCGCCCCCTGCAGCCATGGAAAGAAAAAGGGGGGAGCCCATATCTCGGGACCCCCTGACCCAATGTTTACAAAACTTGGGTGGTCTCTTAAGAAGGCTTGTCTGAATATCCCCTGAAAGTTTGGGGTTTGTACCCCAAAAAATGCGCCCCCTGCAGCCACGGAAAGGAGCGAATGTGCACAAGCACCCCCGCACACACACACGAAGATTTCCCTCTCTCTATCTCTCTCTCACTGGCCGGGCCGCACATCAGCTGATTCCTCCAGTACTCAATCCTGACTGATTGGCTAGAAGAAGACCCAGCTTGGCCACCGATTGGCCGGGGGAGGAGAATGCTGCTTACTGGAGGTTATGCTGCTTACTGACGGCCGAATTTGCCGGATTTATTCGTGAACTCCCGAACTCGCTGAATTCGGCCCCCCCGGTTGCCCACCATTTTTGAGTTTGGTTCGTCCCGAACTAAAAACCATCGAATCGAGGGAAATTCGGCTGATTTTCAGTTCGGGCCGAACCGAATCAACAGCCCTAATGCCCATCCCTGAAGAGAACTCTTGGACTTCTGCCTTTATTTCTACTGCTGATAGTTCTGCAGTATACTGAACATGTTTAAAGTGAAAGCCTGGCTAGAAATGGTTTTTGTACCACTGTCAGGGTAATCACTGGTATGTAATCTACTAGGGATGTGCATTCAGATATTTCTGGTCTGAAAATATATCCGAAAAATACCTTGAGTTTCGCAAATATATCCATGATTTTTCAGGATACTGCAAAATGGGTCCTGAAAAATCCTGGAGATATTCAGTATTAGCCAGGAATATTGGAAGCTGGTGTTTACAGGCTCCCAGGATCCCCCCCCCCAAATTGTGTTTCTGTGTCTCCCAGGGCTTGGTATTGGCTTGCCAGGCTGCTTTAGGTAAGATTCTGTCAGTTTCAAGTGTTTTTGTTGTTTGCTGGAATTGGTTTGTGTTGGGTTCACAGGTTTTTGTGGATTCTTGCAGTTTATGTTGAGATTCTTGTGTTTTACATCTTTTCGCCGTTTTTTTCCTCCATGTGAAAAAATGGAGGACTGCTAGGGGCACCTTGTTCAGGAGTCCATAGAATTGCATCCCTGGGTCCAACTGACTTTAAATTTGGGGTTATTTATAGGAAAGGCACCAGCAGCTTTCCTGAAATTTGGTGCCACTACTTTTAAAAACAGCCTCCTGGAAAGATTTCCCATAAGGGAATAATGGAGATGAAAAATATCAGAAACAAGGAAAAAACCTGGATCTGAATACTGGTATAGGACCAGGAGATGGAATATCAATATTTTGGACCCAAAAATGCTGATGTTTTTCCCCTGCGCACCTCTATAACTGACCACTCTGCTTAGAAAAAGCCTTCCTCCAACATGTGACTCTTCGGCTGGAGAAAGAGCCACATAAGCTGTAGGAAGGCTCTTTCAGCTAGAGAAGAGCTTCAGAGTTTGCTGACTGGATTGTGGACAACTGGCCAATGGAAGTGTTCACCACAAACCAAAGCCACAGTCTATCATGCCTTCATTCAGATTACTTAGCAGTGATATGCCATATGACATCTTGCACTCATGACAGAAAGATCAACCACAACACATGCTTTTCTACAGCACCTCCCACCGTATGGAATGGGCCCCCTGAGGAAGTGAGCAGGGTGCCATATCTACACGGTTTTAGGAGCCACTGTACAACCATTTGATACACTAAGGCTTTTAATGGGGTACAAGCTCAAGGTGGTTTTTTTTGGGGGGGAGGATTAGTTGGGTTTTTATTGTTCTTTGTACATTTTAAAGTTAGATTTGTAAGCTGTCCTACAGAGACCCCCAAAGGAAAAGCAGGGTTTGTTATATATATTAGGTTCTTTTCATGATAGGACCTATCATGGGAGAGATTGTATGCTAAGGACAATAGCTTCAGCTTAGTCATTTTAGCTTCCAGACAGTTCAGGGTTGATTTGATCTACAACCCACTTATTTGTCTTTTTGGCTGTCCACGGTATCCGTAAAACTCTCCTCCAACACCACATTTCAAAGGAATCTACTTTCTTCCTGTCAGCTTTCTACATTGTCCACCTTTCACACCAATACACTGTAATAGGGAATACAATGGTATGAATTATCTTGATTTTATTTTATATAATTTATTTGATCACATGTATGTTTTTTAAAATGATCCTCATGCTTCTTAAATTGAAATGAACCCAAAATAAAGTTGACCACTGCATCACAACCACCCAGCAGAAATTGTACCTTATTCGCTACAGGCATGTATATATCAGGAATTAACAGATTAATCAGCTATGTTCTTAATTGCTTATATCTGCTACAATAAAATAAGACATGCTTCATGGTCTCAATAGAACCCATTCCATATCCACATAGAAACTCGGAGTAGGGCTTTTTAGAATAGCACCCACTCAAAATGACTGTGGGTAGTATATTGAATCTGGCTAAAAAGAAGGCTCTTCGGTAAACTGAGATGGCTAAAAATCAATTTATGGACAACAAGAATTTGAACATGTAAACCCGAAAAAAGCAGGAGAGCACACTCAGCGGGCATAGAGAGCAGTGCTGAAGTTCAGCATCTGACATTTAGCACCTACATACCCAAACCAAAGATTAACACACAAGTCCTTGGAAGGCTCCCCTCAGGAAGAGCAAAGAGAAATGTTAATCAATAACTGAAAATTAAAGACCACACTTTTGCCTCCAGGGAACTCAGCTCTGATAGCAATCTCTGCCATGCAATATGGAGTACCCAGTAACTTTCTTAAAAACCTATGCAGAATAGCATCAAGATGCTCACGTACTAAAGCATCCCACAAAGGAACACCATAAAGAATCTGGGCAGCTATTTTGGCTTCAAAGATGTTAATAGCGAAAGGAATATCTTGTCCACCTCTGGAGAAGAAAAACGCTGAATTCCTTTAGACAATCTTAAGGCCTTTTGCTTTCATAAAGTCTAGATGATTACTCCAGGTCAGATTAGATTGAAATTTCAAACGTAAATAGCTGTAGCTGTTTGTTTTCTGCAATTCCTTGCCATATAGTCACCAAGCATAGGAGGTGAGTTGGGGGTTCTTAGCAAATACTACATTTTAGGCTTATCACAGTTGACGGTTAAACCCCCCGTTGCAACAATAATATCCAAATGCTTAAACAGACGATGCAATCTGACAGGGGAGCGAGCTATTAACAAAGTATCATCAGCATACATAGGAGTAGAAATAGAGGCGTTTGCTAACACAGGCACATGTGAGTTTGACAGCCTAAGCCTGTCAGGAAGATCATTTATATAAAAATCAAACAGGGAGGGCACCAAAACACACCCTTGCCTAACCCCTCTATGCAATTGAAGTGAGTCAGACAGCAATCCCTGCTTGTTGATTTGTGCTTCAGATGTTTCATATAATGAGCAAATGAGCAAAAGTAGGGGAGCATCAATACCATAGCTGCTATATTTCTGCCATTGTCTATTTCTTGGGACTGAGTCAACGGCCATCTTTAAGTCCATAAAAACAACAAATTGATCCATTAGAAGGTATTGTATATTTTTTTATATGATGGGACAGTATAAATCAATGGTCCAATGTAGAATAACCCGATCAAAAGACCACTTTTGGCCAGTATGGAGTTTTCTGTCATCCAACTAGATAACAGATAAATAACAGGTAAATAGATAAATAACAGATAAATGACAGATAGGAAGCAAACAACTTACCCACTACAGAAAGAAGACTAATTGGGGGATTATTCCCCAGTTGAGACTCATAGCCTTTCTTATAGATTGGAACTATAATTGCCTGTTTCCAGTTTTCAGGAATTCAAAACTCATTTATTCTCATGAAGGCCTTGGCTAGTATAGGGGACCACCATTTGATCTTATTGCAGAAAAGATCTGGAGGTAAAAAATCAGGACCAGAGGGCTTTCCTAACTTCAATTTATTGATCAATTTTTCTATTTCTAGCGCAGTCACTTTGGGGCAAGATGGTAAATTTTGGGTGCGAAATTGAGATAGAACAGCTATTGGGTGGGATTGCGTAAAAAGTTCCCACTCAAAGTACTGAACCCATGTTTGAGAAGAAACAGAACTCCCCATTGAGTGTTGATGACCGGCATTAGAGAACAAGGACCAAAATCATTTTGTGTCCCCCCCCCCCCCCCAAAGGCATCAATAAGAAGATCCCACTGCTTGGATATACTGCTTTGGATATACTGCTTTTAAAAGTTTTATTAAGTTTATCTTCTTTTAAGCTGGAGTAACAATCTCAAGTGCTCATAGTTTCCAGAGGACCTTAAATTTCTACTAGATCTTTGGATAGTCTTCCTTAACTGACTCCATTTCTGTGCTTGAAATAGCTCTACTGATACCCATTTATTCATGGTGATTTGTTTCTCCCAATTGCTCTCAGTGCAGCTTTCACTTCACTTTCTAAAAAAAGGCTGAATGTGTATCTTTATTCTCTACAGCAATACACACACACCAGGTAATTCTGCTGTGCCATGTGCCTTGAACACTCTGCTCATCTAATATTCCAATTTCAATTTCAATACCTTTATTGGCCTATTCCATCAGGAAGGCTTCCACTCTACTGACTTTCCACAAACTGTGCAAAACTGCATTATTCTAGAGGGCTTTTCTGCGCAGGTAATAGGGTTGCACTACACAAAATGGTTCACAAATTTACTTGGATAAACGATTAGGGACAGTAGTCTATACTACTGCGTATAGGTTACTCATAATCAAAACGAAGCACCAGAGCAGCCGGAGGGGTGACCACAAGTGAAACAGCCCTGCATAAATGGCCTTTGTTACCCAATCGACGTAAACATGTATGTACCTTAACTATGGATGCATCCCCCTTATACATGTCAAGTGCACATGAATACCTGTGCCCAGGGCAATTATTTATTGGAACCTTCTGCCAGGTTTATATCAGGATCCAAGATTTAGAGATAATGGCTCATATCAGGGTGCTGGTTCTCAGAAACGTCCAGATGTAGGTTCAAATTTGAAAGTTTATTAATAAAACAAATCAAATAGCATAGAGAATTAGCAAATTGAACACTAAGTTTGAAAAACATGAGCACACATGCACATTAAATAAAGTATATAAACCCTAAGCAAATGTTACTAGTCTAAAAAAAAAAAAAAGGAAAGGCCAGAGGAAGTAACTATACAAGCCTGGCCAGATAGTACAGATAGTATACTCCTGTAAGGTTCACTGGAAGAAAAGAGAAAGCAGCGTCAGAGAAAGCAAAGTGAGAAACAGAGTGAGGTCTTCAGGGATACCTGCATTGGATGGCAGGGCCAACACAGAGTCATGCAAACATTGCCACAGCATGCTCCCACACAGGGGTTGGAGCCAGTTGCTGAAGCCCAATATCAAGGTGGGACTCAATGGCTAGAATAAAGTGCTGGGGTTCCTGTCCTATCTTTATACCCAAAAGGTGTTGATATAGAAGGAGGAATAGGATGCTCCTCAAAACGGGTGGGATCGGAGCCAGAAGTTTCAAACATATTGGAATGGATTGCCCAAATGGAGCTGTATTGTTACCATTTTTTGTAAAAAATCAAATTCGGGGGGAAAACATAGTGAAAGGAATAAAAATATCTACCTGAGAGATGGATGTGCTTACATGTCATAGTTAAGTCTTTGGCAGATCCTGTTGTGCTGCTTATGCAAATTGCAATGCAAAAATCTAAGACACTGCTATTATTTTAGAATGATGGGTGGGAGGATATAAAGGTAGATGTGTCCTTTCTGAAGCAACCTGCCAATTGCTGTCCTTTGATTGCTTTGAAATAGAAGAAATGCTTCAGTGCACTGAGTTCCCTGTTGCCTCCCAAATTAGGTGGCTGCATACTTTTTTAATATTCCAAAACTCAGGCAAGTTTTATTCAGTGTCTTATCACTGTATTACAAGTTTAAATATGGGTGTTTCCTTTATTGGCCCCAGGCCTTTTTCTCATCAAATTAGTTCAGAGGAGGATCAGAGGTGCATGCCGAATATATTAGGTGCTATGGAACACAGGCAGGATGGTGCTGCTGCAGTTGTCTTGTTTGGGGGCTTCCTAGAGGCACCTGGTTGGCCACTGTGTGAACAGACTGCTGGACTTGATGGGCCTTGGTCTGATACAGCATGGCTTTTCTTATGTTCTTATGTTAGTTTTCCCTGCACCTAAATATTGGTGTCAGCATACTAGTGTAAGCAATGTTGGATGCAATACAACTGAAAAACCTGTAAATGTTTAAATGCAGGGTATTTTCTTCTGTTCTGGAAGGATTAACAAGTGGTAACCTTTGTCCCTCTGCTCTATTTAACCCATCTCCTGGGTGACTAAGCAAGTAGGTGAACACATTCCACCACAGAATACTGACTTAGAAGGAGGGGTGAAAGGCATGTTGGCTCCTGTTCCTGAACACAGAAAAAAGCCAACGTAAAAGCTATTCGGAAAGAGCTTGCCATATCATGGCTTCCATGCTGGAGAAAATAATGACTGCCTCACCCCACATTCTGCATTTACTTATTGGATTCATCTTCATCTTTGTGCTGTTGAACGCCATTAAGTTATATTGGAGGAGAAGGGAGCTGCAGAAGACCTTCAAGATGTTTCCTGGTCCTCGCAGCCACTGGTTCTATGGCCACAACAAGGAGGTAAGGAAGGTCCCTTTGGGACAGAGAAAAGGAGGAAGTTTCACTGGAACATAACAACTAAGGTGAAAAGAAAGGCAGGAGGCCTTTTGCTGTATCTATTTTGTCACTAAACATTTCCTCACTATATACTATGGTTATGAACCTATTTGGATGAGTTGGTGCTGACTTCTTCAGTGGAAGCTGAATCTTTCACATTTACCAATTGTGTGCTGAATTCTTAAAAAATCTGTTAAGTTTAGAACTTGGGAATTGCAATGAAAATAAACATGTTTGTGAGAACAATACATTAATGCATCCCTCCTGGGTTATAGGAAAAGTGTCTTTTATTTTAATGACAGAATTTATGGTGATATCAGAATCCATGGAAACAGCCAACCAATCTGAATGGATATCTGCCATGATGCAAATTCCTTGTTTGTTTAACATACAACAGAACTACCTCTGCTAAACGCTGGCAAATGGGATCACCTTGGATCTTTGCACTAGCTCAGTATCTCATTTAAACTCCCCAGCAGCCTCTACCTAGGAAAACTGTGACTCAGTTGTGTAATGTGTAGTGCCGGCCCCTGGGCCAAGCCCAATTGCATGGTAAAAAAAAACCTCAATGACTTGAGGCACCTCACTTTCCTCTCTATGCCCCTCCCCACACTATTTCCTCTCTCCCTCCTTCTGACATCCCCCATATCCTCTCCCCTTTCTCTATCTCCTTCTCTCCTTCTCAGTCATTCACCAAACCTACCTTTTATCTGCCTCCCATCTTCAGCTATATTTATTTACTTCATTTATACCACACCTTTTCTCACAGTGGGGACCAAAGCAGCTTACGTTATTCTCCTCTCCTCTATATCTTCACAACAACCCTGTGAGGTAGCTTAGGCTGAAAGTATGTGACTGGTGGAAAATCACCCAGTGAGCTTCCACAGCAAGATGAGGATTTGAACCTGGGTTTCCCAGACCCTATTCTGAAGCTCTAACTGCTACACTACACTGGCTTTCATAGAATGGCTGCTAATTTACAGTAATAAGTAGCCAGGCCTAGTTGAGTCATGCAAGTCAGGTGGTATCAACTCACCCAGCGGTTGCTGCCAGGCCTAGGGTTGCCAACCTCCAGGTGGGACCTGGAAATCTCCCAGAATTACAACTGAATTCCAAACAAGAGATCTGTCTCCTTTGAGAAAATGACTGCTTTGGAGAGTGGACTCTATGGCACTGTATTTAGCTGAGGCCTCTTCCCTCCCAAACTCTGCCCTCCCAAACCCTGCCCTCTTTAGATTCCACCACAAAATATCCAAGAATTTCCCAACCTGAAACTGGCAAACCTAGTCAGGCCTGGCCCCAATATGTCCTTCCTCAAAGGCCTAAATAGGACTGGAAAGGATCGTTCCCTTTCTCCATGCCTTTTTACTCACAGAAACCCAGCCTGGAATAGTGTGGTTGCCTAGCAACAGCCTCAGAGGGAATCCGTTCCTTAAAGCTACAGGTGCTCCTTTTATTATTTTTCAATTTTATAAACACCCCCAATGGTGTTTTTTTTTTTTTTTTAACATTTCACATTTTTCTGCAAACCTGGGGCCCTTTTGAGGTTTGTGGAAAGCTCTGTCTTGCTGTTCACAACTCTAGCAAATTCCATATTAGGTTGTAATGGTTCTTTCTCCACTACTCCACCTGACCTAGAAGGCTATTAATAGAATTGTACAGTGATATAATTTTCAACCCTCTCTGCCTCTATTCTTCAGCCATCCTTTCTGTGACACTTAATTCCTCCATCACCTACACCCTTACAAAATTAATATAACTGTGCCTTTATTTTATATAAATGTTACAACCATGGTTACAATGATATCTGTAACCATTTCTGCTATTCTTTTTCCTGTTTGCATATTGAGAGGTTCTCATGGTTTTCCCCCCTCCATTTTTGCATTGCACAAGAAGCATTGGAATCATAAACATGAAGAAACTGGTGGTGCTGATAAGATCTTCTTTCTCCTTTGTGGGAACAATTTCTCCATTTGGGGAAGACCTACCAGCCATATGCAAATGGATCAATTGTACTGACATTTTGAAAATTTGTTTCCAGATAACTTCTTCCAAAAAAACACCTACTGTGCATTTACACTCATAATCTTAACCCCATCTTTGGTAACGGTACCTCTTGGAAAATGGAGAATGTGACAAAACTGTAAGAGTTATGATATCACATCCTTTTAATAATGGAGTATACAGTGATTGATCCTTGTGGGCTTGAATATGAATCTATACACTGAACAGGAGATCCTCTTGCAAAACCATATTCTAAAAAAATCACTGCATTTCCGTGATCCAAGTATTTATTTTTAAAAAATATGCTTTACAACTTTAACGTGTGAGGTGCTTTATTACACGTTTTCATATTTTCTGTCGTAGCTCCAACGAGGACAAGAATTCAGTAAGTCCTTGGAATGGGCAGAAAAATATCCCTATGCCTTTCCTAGATGGTTTGGTGGCTTTGCAGCTGGCTTACTAATCAACCACCCTGATTATGCTAAAGCTGTGTTTGCTCGACAAGGTAAACATTATCTATCATTTAATGATCAGCCTTTAGTTGTTGAATAGCTACTTCTGCAGAGTTGTTTAATTAGTTAAAATATTTGTATTCCTCATAAAAAACACTTTCAGCCAGATGGGTTCTGAGGAGGCTAATGTAAAAGATTAGAATAATAAAAAAACACAACAATAATTAGCAGCAGCTAAACAACAATAGTAGCAAATATCAGTAATCTCCTGTCATTAATGAAGGCTAAGAACCATCGTCAATAAATAACTCATTGGGGGGTCTACACATAGACACATACATAGATCTTGTGGATTGTGTGAATCACAGTGTGATTCTTTCCTATTTCCCCCCATCCTCCAGCAGCCTCCAAGATGCTAATGATAATGCTGAACATTGCAGGATGTGTGTAGCCAACAAGCCATGCAACCCAGGAGGCTGCAGTGAAGAAGCACAATAAGAGAATAGCTTCACCTTCCTTTTCCAATGAACATTATGTTGGCATAGAAGTAGGGCTGCGCATAACAAAATACTGCAGCTGAAGATAGACATGGAAATCACTGTTTTGAGTCATTACCATGTTTTTCTGGAACAGTATTAGGAATCCAAGATTTTTAGTGAAATGAAACTACCCTCCCGGAAAAAAATCAGTATTGTTTTGGAGTCTGGGAGCTGCTAGTTGGCTACAATATGTGCTTGTGTTTTTCCTTGATTCTACTGGTTTCTTGAGAAATGGCATTTCTCACTTCCAATTGGATCCTTGCAAGGGAGAAGCCAGAGTGCTTCCAGCCAATCACCTTTAGAGACAAGTAATCAAGACACGGTTATCTTTCCCACCCTCCTTTACAAGGGGGGGCAGAGTGCCCCAAGTGTAAGGGCACTTGGCTGGGTAAATAGAGAGCTTAGGCAGGATGCGCTAAAACAAATGATAAGAATGCCCATTGCAAAGAACAGGAGATGCCTGAAGGCCCATTGGATATAATTGGAGTCACAAATGCAAGTCAACTTGCATAGGCTCCATTGAAATACATTACAGCAGTGATTCCCAAATTTTGGGGAGGGCACTGTCCCCTTGATTCCATAAACTCTTCCCCAGTGCCCCCTACCCCAAACCTATAAAAGCATTACTCAGAACAGCAGTTTACACAACCCACTAAGGAAGACAATAACAATAAAATCCAAAACAGAAACAATTAATTGTACATTTATTCAAAAACAAATTAAAACTTTAAAATTTAATTTATTCACCAAAATTGATGATCTGGATTCAGTGATCCTAGCTTTTCAAAGTCTGATAGTGATTTAGCAAGAATCTTACACACCACATTTAGTAACTACTTCACTATTCAGACATGTTTGGTCATTCCAGTCCTAGAGCACTCCTGCTACTCCCAAGGACTGTCATTCCACTCCAGGGGCTGTCACTTCAGTCCCAGATTACTGATTCCAGTCCTGATTACACTTGGGGGGCTGTCATTCCATACCCAGTGCAGCTTATCTGTACCCTGGGGACCATCATAAAGAACATAAGAAAGGCCATGCTGGATCGGACCAAGGTCCATCAAGTCCAGCAGTCTGTTCACACAGTGGCCAACTAGGTGCCTCTAGGAAGCCTGGAAAGAATAGGTATGCATCATGACTAGTATCCATTTTGACTAGAAGCCATGGATAGCCCTCTCCTCCATTAACATGTCTACTCCCCTTTTAAAGCCTTCCAAGTTGGCAGCCATTACCACATACTGGGGCAGGGAGTTCCACAATTTAACTATGCATTGTGGGAAGAAATACTTAATTTATTTGTTTTGAATCTCTCACCTTCCAGCTTCAGCAGATGACCCTGCATTCTAGTATTATGAGAGCGAGAGAAAAGCTTCTCCTTGTCCACTTTCTCTATACCATGCATAATTTTATAGACCTCTATCATGTCCCCCTTAACTACCATATTTTTCGCTCCATAGGACGCACCTGACCATAAGACGCACCTAGTTTTTAGAGGAGGAAAACAAGAAAAAATCTTGTTATCCTCCTCTAAAAACTTGTCTTATGGAGTGAATGCATCGGCCCCGACAGCCAGCTAGGAGGCGGGCGGGGTGCACAGAATTGGCTGGGCGCATGCACTCCGGCTTGCGCCGTCCCGATGTGCACGCGCCCAGCCAGCTCTGGGCACCCCGCCCGCCTCCCAGCTGGCTGTCGGGGCGGGGAACGCTGGCTCACGCTGACCTGACGCGCACATGCCCAGCCGGCTCTGTGCCCCCAGCCCGCCTCCCAGCTGGCCGTCGGGGCGGGGAACGCCGGTTCGCACCGTCCCGATGCGCACGCGCCCAGCCGGCTCTGTGCGGCCCCGCCTGCCTCCCAGCTGGTTGTCGGGGTGGGGAACGCCGGCTCGCGCCGTTCTGACGTGCACGCGCCCAGCCGGCATTCACTCCATAAGACGCACAGACATTTCCCCTCACTTTTGAGGAGGAAAAAAGTGTGTCTTATGGAGCGAAAAATACGGTACCTTCTTTCCAAGCTAAACAGCCCTAAGTGTTTTAACTGCTCCCTAGTTGATCTAGCCCCCTGAACATTTTGGTTGCTCTTTTCTGCACCTTCTCAAGCTCTGCAATATCCTTTTTTAGGTGTGGTGGTGACCAGAACTGTACACAGTATTCCAAGTGTGGTCTCACCATTAGGGTTCCCAACTGCCTGGTTATGGTGGGCAATCTACCACTCTTTGTTGTTGTCGCCCGCCAACTCTCAGCTGGTCGACAGGTGGAAGTAGTCAGGGAAGAGAGAGGGCATGACTTGCATCATCTACACAATGACATCACTTACTGTATAAGCGGAAGTGCCAGGGTGAGGCTTTTCCTGCCTCAGTCTCCAGGCAGGCAGTTTTGCACACACACACACACACTCTGCTACTCAGTTGTTTGGTGGAGGTGCGGGCTTTCCCTTTCATTCTGCTGCATCTCTGCGGCTTCTCTGGCTACCCTAGCAGTGCGAGCCTTATCTGCCTTTCCTCCCGGGGAAAGCTGCTTGGGAAGCAGGGGCATCGGGCCGAGCGGCAGAGAAGGCTCGTACTGCTGGGGTGGCCTGGGAAGCTGCGGAGATGAGGCAGAGCTAAAGAGAAAGCCCACGCCACCGCCAAACAGCTGAGCAGTGGGGGGGGGTATCTCTGCCGCTCTACCCAATGACCCTGGTTTCCCAAAGTTAAGCCTGCATCCAAAGATACAACAAAATATTTCTTGGGGCACATCCCTACATAGAAGTGGTGCCAGTGTGGTTTATTTATCTATTTATAACATTTATAAGGCATATTTCTTTCTTATAAGAACTTAAGGCACCTTACAATGTAAATAACAATAAAATACAGTCAAATACATTAAGTACATAAAAACCATAAGTTAAAATTAATAAAACTGCTGATAGGCAGAAGAACTAACCAAATGCCATCATGAATAAACTATCTTCAGCTGCAAATTAAACCCCAGAACAGCTATGGGGAGTTCCATATGTGAATCATAACCACAGAGTACTTAGAAACCATCATTGGTACAAAATGCAGCTACTAGAACTGGAACTCATTGTATAGAACATAGAACCAGGTTACTGCTCTATTTGCATTGATAGTTTCTGGCCTGGTGCCAAGATATGAAAGACAATCATATGAGCCTACCCAAACTCTTGGATCAAATCAATGACCCCCCCCCCCATGTCCTTCTACGCTGAGGTATAGTGGGCAGAGAAGGCTTTTTCCATTTGTGCCATTCAGACTATTGAATGTTCTCTCAAGGTGGTAGACCCCAACTCTTCTAGCTTTTCAACACACTGTAAAACTTTGGAGGGCATTTGGTATAGGCAGAATTTTTGGTTTCCATTGATTACCTGGTCCTTGATTGTTTGGGTTCTTCCTTATTTTATTGATATACTGCACAAATTTGCCTTTGTATCATGTTGCGAGCTGTCTTGACAGGATCTTTTTAACAGAAAGGTGGAATAAAACAGTATTAAATAAATATTGATGTGACCTGCTCCATGTGTGAGAGCATTGCCCCTATCCTAGCCCCTCCTGCAGAACTGATTATTTTGTCTAAGTTGGTTGCATCTGAAAAGGATTTCATGGAATTGGTCTTTGGCATTATCTTTTGATCCTGACTCTTGAGATCAAAGTCTAGGTTTATTAATGGCGGTAACTTCAAAGTGCTTGTGAGCTTATTAATTATGGGTTCAAGGCCAAAGAAAGTGTCTCTTATTTCACAAACTTGGCAAAAGCACCATCACAAACTTTTAAAGAGCTTATTGGGTATGTTGCGCTTTATTTTGATGTGGCCTCAATAAAATCAGTCAAGTTCAAATTTAAAATAAACAAAGTTTAGATTATTCACTGCAGGCAGCTTTGCCGTTGCCCCAGTATTGTCCTTTGCTTTATTTTAAAATTTCTCTTTGTTACATTTTTCAGACCCTAAGAATATGGTTACCTACAGGTTCTTCATTCCCTGGATTGGTAAGTAAAAAAATGATTCACCATTTTAAAATATATATTAGACCATAAATGTATTGTTGTTACCTAGGGAACAGAGGTGGCAAGCACAGATGCCCAACCTAACCTTCTCCAGACCTTTTCTTTTTTTGCTGCCAAGTTACAGCAGACTTGTGGCAACCTCATAAGGTTTTTAAGGCAAGAAAAGTATGTGCTTGGTGCAGTATTTTTTATCACATTACAGAAAGACCTTTCAAGTAAAGGAAGTTGATTTTTATTAAAGTACGAAAAGTGGTCAGAAAAAGGAAAGAAAATTGAACTGAGACAAAAAATCATAGCAATTCTCTTATTTAGCATATGTTACTTCTCAGAAGTTATTAAAAGCAATTTTTGCTTCAGAGGTTACTATATAGTATTTAAGCATAAGCATTCCTTAACTAACTTTGTAAGTTTATTTACACTTTTTTTAATTCAAAAAAATACAGATTTCCACCAATTTCCTTCTCATGACTTGGGACAGCCCCCCCCCCCACCAGTACTGGTGAGGATTGCCACAAAAAAGCCCTATTGTTACCGATCTTCAATTGGTTTATTAGAACCTATCTGTGTGTATGTACAGTAAGGTTGCCAACCTCCAGTTGGGGCCTGGAGATCTCCCAGAAGTACAATTGATCTCCAGACTACAGAGATCAGTTCCTCTGGAGAAAATGGCTGTTTTGGAGAATGGGCTGTATGGTCACTCAAAAGCCCTAATGGGCAAAAACCCCACCTGGCTCTGCCCACTTTCTAAAGAACAGTTGGAGGGTGCTTGGAAAGATGGGACCCCTGCATTTCAAGTATCTTTCTCTGTCACGGCCCCAGACACTCTAATCCCCTCAGTACATTTAAGTATCTACATGAAAATGCCCATATTAGGAATGCCTCTCTCCTCTAAAATCCCAAGCATTCCAAGAAGAAGAAGAAGAAGAAGAAGAAGAAGAGGAGGAGGAGGAGGAGGAGGAGTTGGCTTTTATACCCCATTTTTCTCTAAGTTTAAGGAGTCTCAAAGTGACTTGGAATCGCCTTCCCTTCCCCTCCCCAACAACAGGCACCTTGTGAGGTAGGTAGGGCTGAGAGAGTTCTGAGAGAACTGTGACTAGCTCAAGGTCACTCAGCAGGATTTATGTGGAGGAGTAGTTCTTCAGATTAGAGCCCGCCGCTCTTACCCACTATACCACACTGGCTCTCCTAGGGTAGTCAGTTTGTGTAAGCTCTGCAGTGTTCTGAAAGTTCTCTTGCTGTTTTGTGCCCCCAGGCAAAGGACTGCTGCTCCTACATGGACCAAAGTGGTTTCAACATCGTCGATTGTTGACTCCAGGGTTCCATTACGACGTTTTGAAACCTTATATACCACTGATTGCTGATTCAGCCAAAGTGATGTTGGTAGGCATTGGTGCTGATGTTGCTATTTTAATTCTTATCTCTGAATAAAGAAAATTAGGATCAGGGGGAATAGTGTAAAATATTACATTTCTGCAATACTAAAATGCACCTGAACTCAGATTTCAAAATAGTGAAACAACTGGAAATTCCTATGTTCAATGAAGATGAAATGTTTAGTGTGCTTATAAGCCAGCCCTCTCCCAATCCACTCGCCTTGCACAAATTCACATAGTTCATTGAGGTAGCAGTTAGCAAGTTTATCTCTGTTGAAAGATGTGTTCATGTGATAAGAATGTTACAAACCCATGATAGCCCTTCCATAAAAGGTAAAGGTCCCCTGTGCAAGCACTGGGTCATTCCTGACCCATGGGGTGACATCACATCCCGACGTTTCCTAGGCAGACTTTGTTTACGGGGTGGTTTGCCAGTGCCTTCCCCAGTCATCTTCCCTTTACCCCCAGCAAGCTGGATACTCATTTTACAGACCTCAGAAGGATGGAAGGCTGAGTCAACCTTGAGCCGGCTAGCTGAAACTGACTTCCTTCGGGATCGAACTCAGGTCATGAGCAGAGCTTGGTCTGCAATACTGCAGCTTACCACTCTGCACCACGGGGCTCACTCCTTCCATAAAACCTTGCCATCGTTTCTGGAAAGCTAAGTCTCCTTATCTGTGTTTTCCATTCTAGGATAAATGGGAGAATTTGCTTGCCAAGGATGCCATGATGTCACTAGAGATGTTTGAACATGTCAGCTTGATGAGCCTGGACAGCATCATGAAATGTGCATTCAGTTACCAAAGCAATTGCCAGACTCACAGGTTTGTATTGTCTAAGCTTGATAAGATTTTTTTCTCTTTCAGTTGTGTCCATTTTCATTTAAATGAAACATTTTTTAAAAGGGCTTCCTTTTCCCTTCAGACAGTTAGATTATTATGTCAAAGCTGTGTATGACCTGACCTATCTGACCTCTCAGAGAACCCGCACACTCTTGCATCGGAATGATCTCATCTATTGGTGCAGCTCAAATGGGCGTCATTTCCGGGAAGCCTGCAAACTGGCCCATCAACATACAGGTACTGCCCCACACCCCATTCACAGAAAGAAAAAATACTAAAAAGCACCACACTGTGTAACTGTAATGGACAGGACATGTCAGTCAATGAAAAAATCCTTAGGACAGTATTGCAAAATAGGAAACACGGTTATTGGGACATAATTTAACTAACATGAATTAAATAAATGTTCAAAAACAGTCTCCAAAGAAGCATACATGAGTAATAATTAACGTGTGCTAAAAGCACTTCCACTCAAAATCCACCATAAGTCCATCAAAAGGAGAGGCAAGACAGGCATCTGGTATACTGTCCTGTTTTAAAATGTATCTTCATCAAAAAGGAAGAAGAAGAAGAAGAAGCGCAGACTGGAAGATGACCACATTAATTTTCAATTGGTGAATTTCCTAATGGATTAAAATAAATAGACAGTATATATTATAGATATACTTGTGAACCAGAAAGTCTCTGTAGGAAACAGCTGCAATAAATATATAACTAATCACAAGCCAATTATTATGAAGAAGGTGACCCAAAAAGGAATTGCATTTTATAACACAGTCCCTTGTATTAAGAGGGCTATACTTATAGGGCATTAACGCATGGCCGTTTTGTCCGGCGATTGTCTTGCAAATGTAGCGAATAGCTGAAGGCAACGCACATGCTTCCCTCCCTCCCTCAGGATCACCCCACCTCCTTCCGGCACTTCTGCAGGATTTTCAAGTCCTGCTTTAACCTGATTTTAAAGTTTCAACTTGCTGCAGCCATGGATAGACACTGGTGCGTTTGTGCACCTGAGACAACTTCCCTGCCAGGTAGAAGCCACTGTCTGGCCCAGGCAGAGGCAGCAGCAGCACCTCTCCCCTGACCCTGATCCTGTTCCTCTCTCTTTCCTTCCCCCTGACCCCATGACTCTCTCTTTCCTTCCCCCCTCTCCCATGCCCTCCTCTGCCTCCCCCCAGCACTAGCTGGGGGTTTAAGCACACCTTAATGAAGCCTGCACTCTGGAGCCTCACCATCAGAAGCAGTGGTGCAACAACAGTGGCTTCTTCTGACGCCAATGCTGCACACTACCTCGGAGATGGCAGTGAGTAGAAGCACAGTGGAAGCTCCAGAAGGAGCCACTGCTGCACCTCCGCTTCTGATGCTTTTCTGAGGGAAAGAGCAAGGTGCGGGGTCAGGGGTGGGCAGTGGCTTCTCTGGGCTTGGAAGACACCCCTTTTCCATTTGTTTGTTTCATTTGTTTGTCCCTGTTCATGTCCCTATGTGTTCAATTTTTTGAACAAGGGAAAAGAAATCATGGGACAGAGCAGGGGCAAACAAATAAGAACTTAGCCATAGTAGACAGAAAGTATACCACCATTCCCAAATAGTAAGTAAAACACCACCTAGGAAGTTCTAACTCTCCCAAATAATCAAAGCATTTAACAGTTTCTGGGGGGAAAGTGAAAATCCGAATGAACAAACGTTTGAAACTAAGATAAGCAAAGTGATGAAGTAGGATAAAAGTAGGGCTGTTGAAAAAATTTTTTGGTATAGTTCGGCTTCGGCAAAATTCGGCCCGCTTTTATTCGGGCTGTGCCAAAGTCCGAACTCCCCCATTTTGGATCCCCGGAAATTCAGGGGGATCCGGAGTTTGGGGGAAAATTCGCCCCCCATGCGCCTTCAGGGTGCTTCCCTGAAGGCGCGCGGGGGGGCCTTTAAACAGATCTGCGCCTCCCAGCTGGGAGGCGCAGATCTGTTTAAAGGGCCCCCCACGAGCCTTCAGGGAAGCCCCCTGAAGGCGTGCGGGGGGCCCTTTAAACAAGCCCCTCTGCGCTGTCTGCGCAGGCAGTGCAGAGGGTTTCCAGACCCCCCCCCCCAGCCTTGCCGGGACTCCCAGCAGGGCTGGCGGGGGGCTTTAAATAGATTTGTGCCTCCCGGCCGGGAGGCACAGATCTATTTAAAGGGCCCGCTGCGTGCCTCCAGGGAAGCTCCCTGGAGGCGCGTGCGGGGGGGGGGGAACAGATCTGCGCCTTCCAGCTGCAAGGCGCAGATCTGTTTAAAGGGGCAAAATTCACTGAATTTATTCGGGAACACCCCAAACTCAGCAAATTCGGCTCCCCGGTTTCCCCACTTTTTGAGTTCAGTTCGTCCGAACTGAAAAACCGCCGGATTGCGGGAAATTCGGCTGTTTTTCGGTTCAGACCGAACCGAATCAACAGCCCTAGATAAAAGAGTAAATAACAAATAGGGGAAAGTGGTCTAAAGTTTACACCCCTGGTGTAGTGATTATGAGTGTCTAACTAGTATCTGGGAGACCCAGGTTCGAATCCCTATGAATGCCATGGAAGCTTGCTGGGTGACCTTGGGCAGGTCACACTCTCTCAGTCCAATTCTACCTCACAGGATTGTTGTGAGGATTAAATGGAGCAGAAAGCTTTATGCCACTTTGAGTCCCCATTGGGGTGAAAGACAAGGTACTAATTAAATAAATAAAATGTTGATTTTGCCCATTTGCAGGGTAGCACCTGCAGGAGGCCCTGCTCCAATGAGTGAAGCTGCTTTGGCAGAGCATGAAGGAGAGGCAGGTCCCTTAGATATGACGGTCTAAGGCCATGAATAGTCAATACCTGGATGAAGCCCAGTAACTGATGGGCAGGCAGTGAAGTGACTGAAGAGTTGGAATAATATGCATACTCCCCTCTAGCTCCTGATAATAACAGAGCTGTGGTATTCTGCATCAACTACAGCCTCCAAGTTCACTTTGAGGGGAGACCTATGTAAAGTGCATTACAGTAGTTTAGTCTTGATGTTAACATGGTGTGGATCTAGGGGACTCAGATCAGGTGAGTCAAGATAGTGGGTCATCTTCTGGGCTCAACTAAGTTGGTAGAAATAATTTTTGCAGCTGTAGGAACTTGCTTCTTCAGCAGTAATGTTGGATCCAGTATAACCCCTAAGCTCTTGACTGAGGGGGTTACCGCACTTTGTATTCCCAGCAATGTATTAAGAGTTTGAAAACGTTATAAAAAACACAGCTTTAAAAGGGTTTTTGGATACCACGGCTTATAAATGGTTGGAAGACGTCTTCACAGCTGAAGGGGCCAAACAAAGTGCAAACAGTATTTTTTATAACGCTTTCAAACTCTTAATACATTGGTGGGAATACATAGAAAGTGCGAACAGTATTTTTTATAATGTTTTCAAACTCTTAATACATTGCTGGGAATACAAGTGCTGTAACTCCCTGAGTCAACAAGGGTTAGTTAAACCCCATCAAAGACAGGAAACACAGTGCCCTTCAAGATCACTGCTGTCCCAACCAGCATTACCTCTGTCTTGTCCAAATTTCATTTCAGTTTGTTCACTCTTAACTATTTAACTGCAATGGACAGGCATTATTAATTCAGGATCAGGATATGGAGATATAGCGCTCGGTGTCATCAGCACATAGATGACAGCCATCCCCAAAACATTGAATAATTTGTTCTAAGGGCTTTATATAGAGGTTGAAGAGAATGGGGAATAAGACTGCTCCCTGTGGAACCCCACAGGACAGATCACACACTGCCAACCTTTTGAGTCTGGTCTGTGAGGAATGATTTGAACCAGTCCAGTGCACATCCTTGATACCTACTTCTATCTCCAACTGTCTCAATAAGATGGCATGGTCCTCTGTGTCAAAGGCTGTAGATAAGTTCAGTAGGGGCAACAAAGATGCATGACCTTTGTCAATGTTAAGACAGAGGTCATCATCCAACACCACCAAGGCTGTCTCTGTCCCATAGCCTGTACGAAGCCAGACTGAAAAGGGTCCAGAGCAGATGAGATATCCGAGAAAACCTGGAGTTGGGTCAGCTACTGCTCTCTCAATCACTTTACCCAGAAAGGCCACATCGTTTTTTTGTAGGGATAATTTTTAAAGTCATGGATGGATAACAGCTTCTTTGAGTACCTGAGGGAAGGTGCCCTGAATTTGTGATTAATTTATGATGGCCACTAGGGGCTTGTTGATGTGGTCCTTATATGCTTTTCACAGCCAGGATGGGCAAAGGTATTGTTATCGGTATTTATTGTTGTATTACTCTGGGTGTTACTAAACTGCCTGGGAATTCATTGCATTTGGAGTGTGGGAAATAAATATCTTAATCATTCCAGATTTGCATCCTTCCAGCATTTGGATCCTTCCAGCATTCCTGCTGGCACGAGATGGAAGAGATGCCGCCTTTAACCACTTCCTGAAAATACTAGAAACTGTGGGACCCATGTGGCCAAAAAAGCCACATGAGGTAGGAGTCGGACTGTAGTCAAGAAAGGAACTTGGCAAGATTGCCCCACCTCCTTTTATGCCAGCAGAAAAACTGACAGAATCCAATCCAATGTTATAACTTTGTCTGATTGTTGGTACAGAATTGTCCTTGCAGAAGTCTATAGTTGCCATGTCAATAAATATCTTCTCCCCTAATACATGTAACAGAAAAAGTCATACAAGACAGAAGGAGATCCCTCAAAGAGGAGGGAGAGCTTGAAAAGATCCAGAAGAAACGTTACTTGGATTTTCTGGATATTCTTCTTTGTGCCAAGGTAAGAAACTTTAATCTGGCGCCTTTGCTGTGTGCTGTCAGCCATTAACTAAATAGCCTTTAATGCTAGCTATCCCACCGTTCACCGTTGGTGAATGCAGCACTTCTCGCCTTTGTTTTTAAATCAGATGCCTGCCACACACACACTTTCCTCTAACAGTTTGTCTAGGGTCTAACAGCTGCCATTACATTTAGGAAATATATATTCACTTGGTGACAGACTTGCAATATTTAGCCATAATTCTTTCTAAACGCCATTGTGTGTATTTCAATTAGGCATTGCTCCCTGGGCCAACAACATGTTAACTTGCCCTGCTATTTGATCTATCTTTACTTTTAAAAGGAGGCCTTTTATCTTGTCTTGAACTTTTAATCTAGAAAATGGCTTTATCTCTGAATCAGTTTTGATTAATCTAATAGCAAAGCTTCTTGCTTCATCAGGATGAAAAAGGAGCTGGATTATCTGATGAAGATTTGTGTGCTGAGGTAGACACCTTCATGTTTGAAGGCCATGATACCACAACCAGTGGTATTTCCTGGATCTTACATGCAATGGCTCAGAATCCAGAACATCAGCAAAGGTGTAGGGAGGAAATAAAGGACACTTTGGGCGAACGAGACACAGTTCAGTGGTAAGAGTTCTAACCTGATGTTTCTGAATAATTTGTTTTGAATGTTAAAGAATTATTTTAAAGGGAGAGCATGGAGACTTTATAGTTTTAGAATTAGAAGTTCAAGGACCATCCCATCATTTCCTTTATGCTAATCTGCCCCCTAGAAACACTAGCAGTGATCTCTGACAGAATTCCTAATACAATTTAATTGCAATCCAATATGTGCTTATTTCCAAATAAACAGAATTTAGCTATTACTGAATTTTCCCTACTTTGACTCATCCCAATATTACCAAAGTTTGTCCCTTTCCAGGATGTTATTGTTTTTCAATTAATCTTTGTCCTCTCACCCTCCAACCATAGCAAGACTACACTTTGAGGGGGGGGGGTTGTTTGTTTTTTTAGTTACAGAGAAATCTGTTCATATGCTACCAAGTTTTGATATATAACTAAATGTTTTTTGTTGGTAATAAAAGGCTTATACACTTCAGATTCTAACAGTGCAATCCTAAGGGGAGGGACTTTGGAGGCGGCATGATCCTGGTGTAAATACCACTTGCACTGTCCAGATGGGCATTTATGCCAGCGCAGGGCCACTTCCACTGGTGACGGGGAGTGGTAGGGTATCGCCATGCATGGGCATGGCTGCATCCTCGGCAGCAATGTCCCTCCACCACAGGGGCTCACACTGGCACCAAACGGGGTGTTCCCAGGGGTGGGGCCTACTCTAGTTAGCTTTCTGAGCCCTTTCACCCCAGGAACGCCCTTTTTTGCAGGCACGAACTTGTGCCAGCAAAAATGATGGCGCAGCCAAGTGAAACTGCATAGAGCAGTTTCACGGGGCTTGGGGGAGCTTGCATTTTTTCCGCTTGCAACCGTGGCATGGCAAACCGTTCAGGAGGTGGATCGTCTGTGTTGTGGCTGGGCCATCCCTGGCCACACCTCAGCTACCCCCCCCCTTTTGGATTGCGCTGTAATAATATCTCGAGATTATGTGTAGGAAATACAGTTTCACTATCTGTGGATCCTTTTATTATAATTGCCATCATAGAACTGGCCCACAGAATACTTGTCACAGAAAGAAAAAGAGAATCAAAATTCCCAACACCCGGTGACATATTTTAGACTCATAAACAGCTTGCTTCATGCCCGTATGTTGCATAGTGGTTGGCAGTGCTGTCATAAATGTAAGTAAAGGAGTTTCTTAATCTTCACTCTTTCACTTGGTTCTCTTAGGGAAGACCTGGGGAAGATGACTTACACCACCATGTGTATTAAGGAGGCTCTTCGTCTTTATCCTCCAGTCCCTGGTGTGGCCCGAGAACTTAGTAAACCCATAACTTTTTGTGATGGACGCACCTTGCCTGAAGGTTAGTTTAGACTGGTCCTTTGCGGAAGTGAAGTTCTATCTTTCAGCTCAGTTCTTGTCTGGGGTGAATAAACTGTTTGGAGCATGAAGCATTTTGGGTTAAAGTTAGGCACTTCTAGGTTTCATTTACTTCAGTGGGAGAAAGTTAAGCATGTGCTTAATTATCCAGGTGAAATAAATGAATATATTGGCCTGTATTCAACTATATTCTGAAGACTTAAGAGGAAGCAGTGACCTGCTGATTCCCCCATTAACTGCAGACCCCCATTGTGCTGGTGTGAGGGTCTGCTGATTGCTAGGAACAAAGTTTGTGTGTGGGAGGGGGACAGTAGACCACACTAAGAGAGGGGAATCAGTGAAAATCAGCAAGCAAGAAAAAAAGAACGTTGTTAGCTACTTCAGACATAGTAAAGAGTAATATATTAACTTTAAGTGGACCTTGCCTTTTAAAAACATGCATAACAGTCCGACACAGTTTATTACACATGCATAGATTCCAAAACAATGTTGTGTAGCTTTTTGCTTAAAATTTAAAGTTTATTTTTTTATACTGCAAAATCTAAAGGCTTTGAAATGGTCCGTTTCTGTGCCAAAGTGGTTATTCAAAGTGTCTATTGAATATACAAAGCCGAGGCTTCTTCATATATCAGTATTTGTTCTGATTCTACATGATCTTAGAAAGAGAAAGGTGTTCCGAACACCTCTTACCTTTTCCTCGAGCTATACACTATGAACCCAAGAACTATTACCCTCTCAGTCTCAGCAAGTTCAAGCCCCCATTAGAATTTACTTGAAGTTGGGATTTTTTTTCTTCCAGTGTGCATTACCTCGCACTGACCTCCACTGGACTTCATTTGCCACATTGTTGCCCACTTACCCAATTTGTAGAGATCATCCTAGAGCTCTTCACAGTCAGCCTTGGGTTTCACTATCCTGAATACTTTTAGTAGCTATCCTACATAGAGTAAAATTTCAGGTTGTTGAGCTAGTCCTAATTCACAATTTTACATGTTACGTGTAAGATTGCTGGGTGCCCATGTATATTGTTCTTTCGCAGTTAAATATTTCATTTAAGAATGCTATTTGTAAAAAAAAACTGATTGAGACTGGACCTGCAGCCCTATGCACTTGTGGTTGTGGGAGGATTCCTTAGCTACAGGATAGCTCCTAGATTGCTAGAGTCCTTGGATATTGATGTTAACTTGGTTATCACTTTATTTTGTAGGTTCCACAGTGATAATTAGCATCCATAATATCCATCGGAACCCAAGCATATGGGAAGATCCAGAGGTAATCTGTTTCCGTGTAATAAGATGTAAATATAGCCAAGGTATCTGCATGTTTTAATTAAAGATGAAGATATTCCTCAGTGAATGGTGCATAAAGTCACAGCTACTGGACATGCTGCACATAATCTGAGACTTTTTTATTCTGAAATAGTTTATATTAAATCAGGATATAAAATCCTGTTTCCTCTGTTTCTCAAAAAATATCTTGAAATGGGTTTTTAAAGTGGGTGTGTAAAGTGTCATCAAGTAACAGCTGACATGGTGACACCAGCAAGGGGCTTTCAGGGCAAGTGAGAAGCAGAAGGCATTTATCATTGCCTTCTTCTGCAGAGTCTTCCTTGGTGGTCTCCCTTCCAAAGTACAGGTCCAGCTTAGCTTCTGAAATCTGACGAGATTGGTCTAAACCATGCTGCCTTCCCTCACTGAAAGGGATTTGGGAGTCATTTAAAGCAAGCAAATCAACAAATTTGTCCTGATGCAGTGAAAGAGTTATCTCTGCATAATGCCTTTGTATCTGTTATGAACTAGGCTTAGGGCTGGGGGAAGGGGGGTGGGCAGCCTGTGGGCCTTGAGAAGGGGCTTTCTTCCATGAAGATCTGGGGCTTCAGTGGCCCTGCAGTTCCCAGTCACCTTCTGGGCTTTAAGGTTGGATGGAGGAAAGCTCAGAGAATGGAGGTTTTCACTCCCTGAAGCTGGGCAGCAGTGAGGCTGCTTTTGGAGGTGGTTGATCCCTCATTCTTTGGTAGTCTACTGGGACCAGGTACTGAAACACAAGGCAGTTGTGGTAGGATACGTTGTTGTTTTCCAGCCTGTTAAGGCCAACTCTGGCTTGTGAAATCCCTGGAGATTTGGGGGTGGAGCTTGGGGCAGGCAGGTAGGGTTACCAACCTCCAGGTGGTGGCTGAAGGTCTCCCGCTATTACAACTGATAGCCAGGTGTCAGAAATCAGTTCCCCTGGAAAAAATGGCCATTTGGCAATTGGACTCTGTGTCATTGAAGTCCCTCTCCAAACCCCGCCCTCCTCAGGCATCACCCCCCAAATCTCCATGTATTTCCCAACCCGGAACTGGCAACCCTAAAGGCAGGGCTTGGGGAGTGGAGATACCTCAGCAGAGTATAATGCCATACAGTTAGGGTTGCCAATCTCCAGGTACTAGCTGGAGATCTCCTGCTATTACAACTGATCTCCAGCTGATAGAGATCAGTTCACCTGGAGAAAATGGCCTCTTTGGCAATTGGACTCTATGGCATTGAAGTCCCTCCCCTCCCCAAACCCTGCCCTCCTCAGGCTCCTCCCCAAAAACCTCCCATCAGTGGCAAAGAGGGACCTGGCAACCCTACATACAGTCCATCCTCTAAAGAAGCAATTTTTCTCCAGGGTAAATGATCTGTGTTGTCTGGAGATCAGTTATAATACCAGGAGACCTCCCGATCCCACCTGAAAGTTGGTAACCCTAGGCCAGCTTCTTTTTTGTGTGAGTTTTGCCTTGTGTGGTTGTAGTGTCCTTGTATTGATTCTGCCCCATTTTTATGTGTTTTCTCCTTTATGCTTAACTGCTGAAGTATTTGTTTAATAAATCATTTCTTGTTCACTCTGCCTGGTTCTTCATGCCTCAACCTTGGCCATACATCAGGGTATACACTGATCAAAGAGGGAGTTACCTGAGGGCATGGAAGGTGCTGTGGGCCCTCTCGAGTAAACCCTGAGGTCAGAGTGGTGGCAGTCAGTTAAGACCCTTGCTTGCTCCAGGCCTGAAGGGGGCAGGGGGAAAGGAAGAAATGGGTGAGGAGGGAAGGATCCTTGGACAATTTGCCCTTTGTGGCAAACCTGTATGGCCCTGCCCCTTTCTGCAACAACATGGTAGCTAGAATCCAGCAACCAGAGCTGCAGGTGTGGCTTCAGTCACAATCAGAAGAATGTTCACCACTCAACAGAGGGTTAATATTGTTAGCCATAACATCTGCTACCTGGTGGAAAGATGTGATGGCACAAACACCCACCTTTCCCTATGCATAGTTTGGATCTAGGATTGCCAGGTTCCCCCTCTCCTCCGGCAGGAGGCTATTCGGCTGATATCAGTAATGTGTGTGTGTGTTTAGAACTGGAAGTGCCATCTCGCAAGGGGCCCTATACCTGTTAGTTTGAGTGGTAAAGCAGCCCTTTACCACTCAAACTAAGAGTTTGAGTGATATAAGGCCCCTTGTGAGGCGGCACTTCCGGTTGTAAACCGGAAGTGATGTGCGCGCGGTATGTACGTTTACCCACCGACCCTCAGGTGGTCGGCGAGCAGAGGGGTAAATTGCCGGGGGGTTGCCCACCACAAGTGGGCACCTGGCAACCCTATTTGGATCCAATATAGTTTATTTTGTTTATCTCTTCAACTTATTGTCAAACATAGCTTTGCAACTACAAGAACTAGTTTACTTTAAGAAAAAAAGAAAGCATGGGAATATTAAGGTTATAACAAGAGCTGCAAGTATCCCATATACATATGGCCTAGAGCTTGTATGTTACCTATAAGTGCATCAAGATTTTTTTTTAAGTGAAGCAAGATATCAATAGCTACTAACAGAAGATCTTTGCATTGTCTTCCTCTAGGTGTTCAATCCCACAAGGTTCTCAATAGAGAACTCTTCCCGGCGACATTCCCATGCTTTCGTGCCTTTTTCAGCTGGACCAAGGTGAGCACATTTTTAATGTGTTCTGATGAAAATCTTCCTTTGCATGCAGAAGGCAAGAGGCACTGGGCCTGTGCATAGAAGACTAAAAGAAGGAGAACAAAACATATTTGGTGAGGGAGCAGGAAGAGAAGAAGGCTAGCTTGGTTTATGGTGATGGACTGTGCTATCAATGCCTGAATCAATATCTAGACCAAATGTATTCTTAGGGCCAAGTCTAGGACAATGACAATTTGATAGGAGATTTATCTCCAAATATCCCAAAGTTATGTAAACTGGCTGCATGCACATCATTCCAAGGTTAAAAGTCAGTACTGTCTACTCAGACTACTTACCTAGTCTCTTTAACTGGAGATGCCAGGGACTGAACCTGGGACCTTCTGCATGCCAAGCAGATGCTCTACCACTGAGCCACAGCCTGAGTATTCTCTGTTGTGACTTTCATCTTGTGGAATAAGCTGCTTGAGTAGGGCAGGAAGCCTCCAACATTTTTATCATTCTGCAGTATGTATAAAACAGTAATATTCAGGATGACGTTTTTATAAAGGAAATGGGTTGTAGTATAATGGAATGGCTCAGGAGCTTGTTTTTATGAAGGTAATAGGATTGTAATCTATTGCACTATTTATTGTATGTACTATCTTGCTCTTTCTACATTGCCTTTTACTTTTGTAATCCATTCTCTATATTGTTCATGGTATGTCATTTCCTATCCTTTTTTTTTTTTTTGCATTGTTTTCTATTCTGCAACCCTAGTCCTCATTGCTTATTGGATTTTTAATGCTGCCTTTAGGGAAAAAAAGTTTTGTAATCTACCTGGAGGCTCAGAAAGAAAGGCAGACTATAATACAGGAAATAAGTAAATAAAACCATGCATAATTCTTCAGGGCTTCTCTCTTTCCTCCCTCAGGAACTGCATCGGACAGCAGTTTACCATGAATGAAATTAAAGTGGTTGTTGCCCAAATCCTGCTCCGGTTTGAAATCTTGCCTGATCCAGCAAAGCTTCCTGTTCTTATTCCTCAGATTGTCTTGAAGTCTGAAAATGGGATACATATAAAGCTAAAAAAACGCGATGGACAGTAAAGGACAGAACAGAAATTTTGCTTTCACAGTGATATGAATGTGACCGTTCCCTTTAATTTCCATGCAAGACACAGAGGAATTTTTAAAATTTTAATTTTTAATGCAATATGATTCTTTAAATCCCCTGCTCATTGGTGAAAGGAGGTGAAAATCTTCCTTTTTCCAAAAGTTTTAATACCCTATACCAGCATTTATTGATAAACTTCCGACTGATTCTGACTTTACGTTCTTTGGATGACCAAAGGGTTTAAGCACACTTTTAATTATGGATACATAGTATTTAAATGTTATTATTGTGAGTCACTATGTGATAACTGAAATACAGGATTATAAAAATTGAACAAATAAATGTTTTGAGAGACAATAAGCCATTGGTGTCGTCTATTAAAACCAGACATTGTCCTAGTCTGAAAAACAAGATCTTATTCTATAATTAGCAGTTCTTATGCCACAAATTTAAAAGCCTGATAGAGTGCTTGGTACAGATTCTTCTCCATTATTGGAGCTACATGAAGTTTAGGGAAAGATGGAGGTGGCTGTGGTGGCCTGGGAGCTATGGTGTCATCATAAGGTTGGTCCAAATTTCATTAGAGTTTGGAACTGACGTGAGTTCAGATGGATGGAATTGGGCAGATAAATAGATAGATAAATAATACCTCACACTTGCCGGCATTGAACTTCATTTGCCATGTGTGGTGAAGTAGATTATGGCTGTCAAGAAGGAAGAGGAAATGGTGGGGGAGGGGAAAAGGAGATGCCTCCCACAAGTCCTTGTGGGTCCCCCACTTGTAATAATATATTTCTTAACATCAATATCTCTCTCAATATGGCCAAAACCTTTCTTGTAGATTCCCCAATGCGCGACTGAGCCTGGCCTGGTGGCCAGACCCATGCAACTGGGCCATGGTTTTTCTGGGTATAAGGAATAGGGTTGTGCATTTCGATATAGCAGAACTGAAAATAAACCCGAAATTAACCCTTTCGGCAACCCGAAATTAACCCTTTCGGCAACCCGAAATTTAATGATTTTTTTTTTTTGCATGATCCTAATCAAGAACCAGGGGGAGAAAAGGAGAGAAAGACAAGGGGGCAGATAAAAGTAGGTTGGCAGGTGGATGAGAAGGAGAGAAAGAAGCAGGAAAAGAGAAGAGTCTGTGGAAGCTTTCAGGAGAGGAAACGTCGGAGAAAAAGGGACTCAGCATGTTTAGACACTATATTTTCACCAGTGTGGTGTAGTGGTTAAGAGTGGTGGTTTGGAGTGGTGGAGTCTGATCTGGAGTCCGGGATTGATTCCCACTCCTCCACATGAATGGCAGAGGCTAATCTGGTGAACAGGATTTGTTTCCCCACTCCTACACACGAAGCCAGCTGGGTGACCTTGGGCTAGTAACAGCTCTCTTAGACCTCTCAGCTTCACCTACCTCACAGTGTGTCTGTTGTAGGGAGGGGAAGGGAAGATGATTGTAAGCCGGTTTGAGTCTCTCTTAAGTGGTAGAGAAAGTCAGCATATAAAAACCAACTCTTCTTCTTCCTCCTCTTCCTCCTCCTTTCTTTAGGCAACTATCTTATTTCAACACCTTTCCTTTTTGGCCTGTCCTCTGAGCTTCCATTATGAAGGCTGCCTGCCCTACCACTCTTTACCAATCCTGGCCCTATTTGTCAGGCTCTGGCACCTGTTCTGCCCAATCTGGAGCTATGGGTGGGGCATTTGACCCCCCTTCCTGGCTTCTGCCTGCTTCTTAATGCTTACCCCCAATCCATGGCTTCTTCCTTCCCTCCTGTGGGTGAGGGCTGGTCTCCACCCCAGAAAACAGCTCATCTTGGCCCGGTCATGTCCCTGGCCTCTTGCCTGAGCTGCTACTGCTGGGTCCATTGTCAAGGCTGTTGTCCTTCTCAAGGGTGGGGTCGGCTCCCCTGGCAGTCTTGGAGGATGCTGGGGCCTACTCCTGGCAGGCTATCATCAGCCAATGATATAATCAACCTTGTCGGGATGAACCCAGCTGACTCCTCCCCTCAGCACCTATGGGCCCTTCCTGGCTTGGGTCTCCATCTGGCAGATGAACAAGCAGTACTCTTCCTGGCCTCAGGTAAGCACCTGTCCGTCTGATTGGTGGGGATAGTTCTGCCATGGCCAGCAGGGATCTGGGTGAGTCTGGGCCAGGCATCAGCTCCAGACAGGTATATACCGCAAGGAGAGAGAGAAATAAGGCACAAAACGAGAAGGAGGAATCATAGAGAAGCTTCTACCATAGACAAAGAAAGGCATCACACAAATATACAGTCTAGTTCTAGATAAGAAGAAGAAGAGTTGGTTTTTATATGCTGACTTTCTCTACCACTTAAGGGAGACTCAAACCGGCTTACAATCATCTTCCCTTTCCCTCCCGACAACAGACACACAGGTAGGTGGGACTGAGAGAGAGCTCAAAGAGAGCTGTGACTAGCCCAAGGTCACCCAGCTGATTTCATGTGTAGGAATGGGGAATCAAATCCAGTTCTCCAGATTAGAGTCCACCGCTCCAAACCACCACTCTTAACCACTACACCACACTGGAAGAGGGTGAAAGTGCTGCAACCTCCTCTCCCTCCTGTTCTGAAGCCTGAGGTATCTTCCCTCAGCACGGGCCAACATGGTGGGAGTTGAGAGGCTCCACCCTCAGACTAGGTTCAGGTTTGAATTCCCACTCTACCATGGACGTTTGCTGGGTAGGGTTGCCAGCTCTGGGTTGGGAAATTCCTGGAGATTGTGGGGGTGGAGCCTGAAGAGGGTGGGTTTGGCAGCTATTTTCTCCAGGTGAACTGATCTCTGTTGCCTGGAGATCAGTTGTAATAGTGGGAGATCTCCAGCCACCATCTGGAGGCTGACAACTCTATGTAACCCTTAGGTAACTGGAGACAGAGAGCGAGAAGGGGTAACTGGGATCAGCGGATGTATACCAAGATAGTCCTGGGTGAAAATTCTCAAATAAGCAGGCAGTTATATAGTTAAATGGGTTTTATTAAAAAATAAAAATAGTAAAACAAGAAATATATATTAAGCAATGGGCATATGCACACAAAGGGAAAATTAACTGGACAGAGAGCAAGAGTTGGTAACTGGGATCAATAACGTAGTATACCAGGATAGTCCTGGGTGAAAACTCTCAAATAATCAGGAAGTTGTATAATTAAATGGGTTTTATTAAAGAATAAAAATAGTAAAACAAGAAATATATTTTAAGCGATGGACATATGCACACAAAGGGAAAAGAAAGGAAGTTGGATAGGGTTTCAGGGATGGGTGATAGTTACCAGTCTTGAAAAGACTTCCAGGGACTTTTTAATATTTCAGAAATAAAATAGATCCTTTTCTTTCATAACTGCTGAGATTTTATGTATGAGATGAAATTGGGAAGGAAGTGGGTTATGTCATAATGCTTGTAATAGGTCCAGGGGCAATGCACCTCCAGAAAACTGAAGGAAGGATGGGAATTATCTAATACCAACACCAACTCTGACAGGCCTGACAGGTTTTCCTGTGCCATTATATATCAACTGAGCCTGGGTGGAATCAACCCCAAATCTACAAACTGATGTAGTTTCAGCAATTAGAGTAATAATATTCTTATATTCATACATCTAAGACTTCGAAATATTTTTTCCAACCCCATCAGTTAACATGTATTCCTTCTTTTATTATTTTTAGATAATTGTGATTTCATTTTATTGTTTGTGCTGATTTTGTCCTTTGGCAATTTGTGGGAAAGGACCTGATGCCCAGTATGACATCACACACCGTTATCACTATGCTGGATTTATTTTTCATCTCATGAGGAACAAAGTTTTTTCAGTTTAAGGTGTATCCCATTCTTGGAACGCAGAACAAGCTGAATGACAGGAACTGGAGGATTTGCTGGATCTGGTAAGAGTTCAAACTGGAGCAAAGTCAAAGCAAGAACTACTTTCATCTCCATCATAGCAAACTGTTGTCCAATGCAGTTCCTGAACAAAGAGAGTGATGGGACAGTATTACATTTTAAAATATATGAAGCATTAGTAGAGAGATCCTACACTGCAGTCTATGATCCTGTCAACCCAAGCACTGTGAGAGGCTTCCAGTTTTTTAACAGAGTGAATACTTCTCATCTGCCTTGATTCTCACCATATTCAAGACAACTGACTTTCTGGTGTCAAATCTAGACTGGCCCTGAATAGTACTTTACTTATTGACCTGAGTCACCTTTCTATAAGGTATTCAAGCTAACATAAAAGATAAAACATGATATGAAAGGCTGATAAAGCTTATAAGTAGCAACAAAACAAGTATTAAGCCAATGAAAACACAGCAAAACATAAGACAACAGCACTCAATATTTAAAACAGCTGAAGACAGCATCAGAAAGATCAGCCAACAATTTGAAATTCTCACAGGAACATCTGTCTTACAGATGAAAAGGTCTTCTGAAATAAAACTGTCTTAAATTGCTGGTGAGATGAAATGTGGTTTAGGAGGAGATGAATGGCTCTAGAAACACAGGTACCAAGAACAGCTTAGACCCCGGATATAGGTACTGAGGTACCAAGAACAGCTTAGACACCGGATATAGGACACACACTCGCCCATTTACATTGACTTACAATACAGAAATATCTAATGTCTTTCTGCTTACGCTCTTCTTCATATGTTGTACAGGTGGAGCACCTCTACTGCAGAGCATGTTCCTCTCACAGTAGGAGAGCAGAGTATGTCTTGTATGAGCAGAAGTGCCTAGTGCCAGAAGAATGTATGCTATTTCCCCCCTCCCCCATTATTTTCTATGTGTGTTTGTGAAACATAAGCCAGGGGTGTCAGGGCCATAACATTCCTTTACAATAATCCATTATGAACCAGGAGGCTGGCTTCTGTAAAGATGACTTAATATGTCCTAGGAGGAGGAGGTGTCTGTAGGCTGACAGTGTGTGGACCATAAATCAGATGTTAGAATTAATTTGTTCTGCTGCTCATTCTATCATGATGTGAGTCTCTACTCTTTGAAGGTGAGGGCAATACATGAATACCAGCTCCACGAAGAGCTGGTATTCAAATGCTCATATGTATGACCCCCAACTTGCAGTGCTTCCAAACTATTTTAGGAAACTTTGAAACCAGAAAGTTCATTTAGGTACATCCGTTCTTTCAAACTCTTGGAAGACATCTGTGGCCACCCCAGCTTTTTGACAGGAAAGGGACAGACTAACTTATTTCCGAATTTCTCTTCAGAGGAGAAACTCTTTCTTTACTGTGACAAAAGCAAAGCATAGGGTTGTATACCGGGATAACAAGATTGATAATTTAGAATCACCTAACCTCAGGCCTGTCTATAAAGACAGGGGACCTCTGTAATGACAGGCCTGACAGTGAATTTCAAGAATTGTTAAGAGTGGTTCACACAGAGAAAGAATGTACAACTGTGACACCTTACTTTCCCCAAAGTATAGGTATTGTGTGTAGAACTTGGTTCAATGAAATAATTCCATGAATATGCCCTTTTTGCAACTTTCATTCATTCTAGTGGCACCTTTTTGAGCCATTGTGAGCATAGAATTCTCAGCAGGAATGCCTGTTCATATAATATTTCCACATTATCCCTGTACTCAGGAGCAATGAAGAAGGTTTGAATAGAGTCTGTTTTTCTGTGTGAATTGGTCAACAGCCACATCCTTTGGGGGTAATTAGATGATCATACTGATCTGGAAATTCAACTCAACTCTGCCTGCTTATAAACTTTATGATGTTTATATTACTTCCTCATGCTATGGTGAAAATTAAAGCATGGAAAAGAGTCCCTGATTATCCACAACTGGTTACCTGTGTTAAATCAGTGACAGACAAATGTAATGTCTTTTGTGAAGCTTGTTTGTGTGAGAGTCTCTGTTTAAAACACATTTAGAGCAACCATGGCTGGAGAAAGGTATGAATATGTGGAAACTTTGATGTGATCCACAGTTGCCAGTTTATGGCAAAATATTCTTGACCACATAAACAATTGAAGGAATAAAAAGCCTAGTTTCATGTGTAAACAAATAGTATCACCTTGGGCCAGCAGAAAAAGGCAGGAAAGCAAATGGATGGTGACCAGATGAATTTTCTGGAGAAAATCTCAGGGGTTCAAAGACCTGAAAGAGAAAATATGAACATTTGAAGTGACATGGCCATCACATGACCCCTAGTAGAATGGTAGCCATTGGAAAACTCTGCATGTCTCATTTCCTAGGCTTTGGTCAGATCATCATATGTGTCCATCAACCTTCAAATTTCAGATTTTGCACTCTACTTTGTCCCCGCCCCCCACTCAAATCCTACACTTTCCAACACAGGCTGTCAAATAATGAATGCTGGATCCTGTAAGAGATGTAAAAAGGTAAAGGTAAAGGTCCCCTGTGCGAGCACCAGGTGATTCCTGACCCATGGGGTGATGTCACATCCCAATGTTTCCAAGGCAGACTTTGTTTGCGGGGTGGTTTGCCAGTGCCTTCCCCAGTCATCTTCCCTTTACCCCCAGCAAGCTGGGTACTCATTTCACCGACTTCAGAAGGCTGGAAGGCTGAGTCAACTTTGAGCCGGCTACCTGAAACCGACTTCCATCAGGATCGAACTCAGGTCGTGAGCAGAGCTTTTGACTGCAATACTGAAGCTTAACCCTCTGGGCTACAGGGCTCCTTCGTAAGTGATGTAGGTGCTGGTATATGGACTGGCCCTGGCACATGCAGTATTCTCAGTGCTTTTTTGCAGTGAACCAAAGATTTTGTGAAGAAGCTTTGAGATCACAAGAGCAAAACATCAAGCAGTTTTCTCTACCCCTTTTCAAAGTCATGATACCCAGTTTTTGTTGCTGTCATAGAAATAGAGGCCTTTAATATGAAATTTAACAAAGCCAATTGGAATTCCTATTACAAGATGTTTCAAAGACCTCTGTTTTACCCAAAGCATCTCATACGGTACAGAATTATAGCTTGAAAACCACCTAATTAAAGAATGAGGGGCACTAAAGAATGAATAGAATCTTACATCAAACAGAAGACTAGAAATGCAGAATGCTGTAAAGAAACCAATAATTTGTATTACATTTGTCTCCCACAATTCCTCCAAGAAGCTCATGGTGGTACACATTTCTCCCTAGCACCATTTATCATCATAAAAACTCTGAATTAAGTTAGGCTGAGCGAAAGAGAGTGACTGGTTTAAGATTGCCCTTCTTTCTTTGATCCCCATTAAAGTTAGCAGTCTGCTTAGGACAAAATTGCACAGATGAGCATGAAATAGGTAAGTTAGCCCTAACGGATTTTTCTTTTTAACATGGATCAAATTTCTTGTATATAAGCAGTTCTTTTTCATAGTTAACCTAAATATTCCGTCCCTCAATATGTTTTGTAGTCTGTGATCTCTTTTCTTTTAAACACAAAGATAATTCTTAAAACTGTTGCCACTGTCCTCCAGTATCCTCAGTTTTGGCAACTGAGTTTTCCATATCTTTCATGAATCCATTTATTTGTTATACATGAATTATTACATCAGGATGGTCCCATGCTTCCGGGTTTCTGTGGAGACCAGGAATATTCAATCCAACTAGGAAACCTGAATAGAAGAGAGATTATATTATTTATTACTATAAATCAGTATAAATATGTAGAATGCCACAATTACAAAGACTATGAATATGTCTTACTAATGAATCATAGAATTATAGACATAGATGAGGTATGATGTATATATGTTTCACTGAAAGAAAATTGCAATAAAAATGGGAATAACACATATGGCCCCTCTCTGGAGTCTGATGGAGATGTTTATGCATTCTGATTTTCTCATATATTACATATATACTGGTATGTGTATTGGAGGACAATACAACATATTGTTGTTGTTTTTCAGGATCAGGATATGTTGAGGGTCATAAAATATATAACTGGTTACAAGAGACAAAAAGAAATTTTGTTAGGATAATGCTATCCTAAGAATATTTCCCATGGAATAAGCCACACTGAATAAAATAGGATTTCTCCCTGAAAAGCCTATTTCCAGAATTAACTGGGAACTCTGCAGTTTTATTTCCCAGTGCATCACTGCAGTGCCAACTGCTGCTGTTCAGAAGTTGTCTGATTTATCACAAGAAATACCTAGGGAAGATACTGTGATCTTTGAGTCCTCAGCTTCAGCAGAAGACCATCAATTAATGATGAATCTTTGAATTAATATTTTTCATTAATGTTGAATCTATTTATATGCACTCTTGAGGAAAGAAGTTTATTTTTACCATAATTACAACCTTTGAAAATACGTATTTATTTAAAACATTTATTAGCCACCTTTCTACCTTGCAGAACTCAAGGCTGCTTACAATATAAATAAAACAATATAAATAAAATAAAACAATAAAAACAACTATTATAAAATGCATAAAAGTCACAGTTTAAAAACTCCAATTAGGATTACCAATAATAAAAATTAAATAAATGAAAATTCAGCCCTAATTAAAACTGTCTTCAACTACTTCCAGAAGATTGACAATGCGGGGGCCAGGCACCCCTCCCTGGGGAGGTTGTTCCATAAATATCTGGTGAGTCCCGTCCCCCCATCCCCCACCACCAAATGCTTTTGCTTTGTATTAATGGAATTATATTTGTTGTTTGAATTGTGCTTTTTGATTGACAAGTTTTTGTTGGGACTTTAGTGTTATAGATTTCTGATACACAGTTTTGGGGGTTTGATCATACTATATAGCTGTGTATGTGCATGCTTGTGCATGTGAGTGTCTTTCTCCTCACACCTTGCTCAAATAAGTCAGGGAAACTAACTTGCTGATGAACCTTAGATCCCACAGCTTCCTTCACTCCATATACACTGAAGGATTCCTCACAATGTACATTGCTCGCTGTGCAATGCTTTCTCAAATATTAGGGTTGGGAGCTCTGGCTTGGAAAATTTGTGGAGATTTGGGGTGGTGCCTGGGGTTCAAAGGGTTTGAGAAGAAGAGGGAGCTCAATGGGGATGTAATGCCATTTCCTCCAAGGGAACTGATTTCTGTAGTATGGGGATCAATTGAAATTCTGGGTGAACCTCAGGCTCCATCTTGAGGCTGCTAACCCTAGCAAATATCTCCTTAATGTACTTTGTTCAAAATGAGAGAATTAAAATAAAGAAGGAAAAATGACCTGATGGTAAGGTGCGTCCATCATCAAATGTTACTGTTGAGTTCAAGATTCGACCTATTAGAGGAACTGGAGGGTAAAGCCGAAGACTCTCTTTAATACACATGGTGGTATATGTCATCTTCCCTAGGTCATCCCTGCACATACATTGGAGAAAAGAAATGTCAGCTATCTTATTTATTTATTCATTTATTAAAACATTTATATACTGCCTTTCCCTGTGGTTCAAGGTGATTTACAATCATAGTTTCCAGGGGAAATGGTGATCTGAGCAGGAGCATTTCTGAAGTGCTCTAAAGTGCTTTCCCTCATTGGGGTATCTGAAGAAGAATGCCGGGGGCATTTAGCACCCTCTCCCCTCTCTGTGGGGAGACAAATTTGACAGGTGAGCCTTTGCAGACCCAATTGCCAGGGACCTGCAGGCTCTGAAACCATCAAGAACAGTGAGGTAAAAAAGGCAAAAAGCCTCTAAGGTTGAACTTCCCCTTCCCCTTTCTCTCTCTCTTTCTCTCTATTATTTTTCGTATTCCTTTCTTTAATATATGGACTTTATATGGATTCACTTTTAAAAAGATAACATGACTGTGATGAAATTATCTCTGAGTATTGGAAAATGGTGATGCAGTTGGATTGTTTGTCGGGAGTTAAAACCAAGCCTGGCCAAGAATGCCCTGAGATTTATAACTGTGCTTCAGTAATACCATAAAGTAATTAAGCAGGGAGGCAAGGTCATAAATCTCCCAATCCTATTTTGTTGGTGTTATACAATGGAGTTTTAAAAAATGGGAGAAAAGAACAGAGAAGATGCTGTTGTTACATTCACTGCCATATTTGCTCTTCAGAGATTTTATGAAGTTTAAACAATTAAAAAGCAAAGTTCTCTGCTGCCTGTCTGATTACATCATATATTTTGAATATTTGAGACTGTTCAGCTTAAATCCTCAGTTGTTTTTGTGCTGGCAAAAGATAACAAGATTTATTAACACATCTAGACTGTTTGAAGACACCCCCCCCCCAATGGACTGTTGCTGTCCTTTTTCTCTTCCGTCACTACCATTTTTTGCCTTCTGTGTTCTTTTTTTAATGGGACAGTTTGATTACATTTCAAAGAAACATTGGATATGTGCATGTGTCAAATCAAGATTCTGATCCAGAAGTTCCCAAAAAGACTGTTAGAAGAGACTTGGAGATGACACAGTTGAAATCTGTTTAAGTTGGAGATCAGTTATAAAGAACTTAGGGCCATCTGGTGGTCTGAGAATTTATCCCCAAGAAGTCTACTTATCTCTACGTATTATATAACAATATAATAATACAATTTTTTACATTTTATGCTAATATTAATACACTAATATACTAATACTAATATTTTATTAGTACCGTATATACCCGTGTATAAGCCAACCCGCGTATAAGCCGAGGTGCCTAACCCCTCCCCCCCCAGCAGGCTTACCTTCGCTCCAGGCCCGGCAAAGGCGGCGGTGAGGCCCCTCGTGGCTGCAGAAGGCCCTCCCAGGCCAGTCCTGGGCGGGGGGAGCCGGGCGCTCCCGGCGGCGGCGGAGGCCTTTCCGTGGCAGCAGGAGTATATACGGTATCTTCTCTTTCCTTTTTAAAATATATTTTGTCTAATATATTTTTATTTTTCTTATACTCAATTTTTTCTTTTATTCATTTTTTCTTCTCCTTTCTACATTTTTTATTTTGAACTTCATGAATTGAGAGTTTAAGAAATTAAGTTAGAAGTTAATTGGTTGAACTGCTTGAATTACCATACTTATGATAAATCCTATTTTTTATTTATAAATTCTGGTTGACCCATTGAATTATTGTATATGGAACAGATGATAAAATTGTTGGTTTAACTATTCCTGAATTATTATTGGTTTAGCTATTCTTGAATATTTAGCCTTTGGAATAATATATGGAAAAATTGTTTAAAATATTTAAGCAAAGAAGAAAGAAATAAAAGAAAGACAATAATGGCATCAGGTGGACACCAAAAAGATAAGAAGAGAAGGGATTATTATGAATAGGATGTCCTAGAGGTAATGGAGAAGCTATCAGAAAACTTAATGCAACAAATTTAAACAGATACAAATCAAATTAAACAATCAGAAAAAAGAACTTAAGAAAAAATTAAGCAAGCAGAAGAGAGAACACACGAAAGGATTAAAAGGTTTAAGGAGTAAGACAGGAGAATTCAAAGGGGCTGTCAAATTTAAAAGTATTCAAGAAAATACTCAAGAAATTGGGAAAATTAAAGACAAAAAGGAATTGAATTGCATTTAGAAGGGCAAAACCTTTCAATGGAGAAGGCTGAACACTGAAACTTTGAAGGTGCAGAAGCAGTAATCTATGATTTAGAGGAATTCCAGAGGACAAATTTAGAAAGCAATTTTCACAAGCTATTACAAGACTGCCTGAAGATCCATGGAGACTTTCCTGATATTGACCAGATATTTAGAATAAATTCAAGTTTTGCATTCATGAATAAACTACCACAGGACATACTGGTCAGGTTTACACATAAGAAAACATGAGATACCATATTGAATAAACAAAGAGAATCTCTAGTTAAA
Organism: Euleptes europaea; assembly: GCF_029931775.1. Lineage (NCBI taxonomy): Eukaryota > Metazoa > Chordata > Lepidosauria > Squamata > Sphaerodactylidae > Euleptes > Euleptes europaea. The sequence goes on from NC_079313.1 coordinate 74,974,755, forward strand.
GTGGCAGGGAAAGAAGTGTGGATTTTTCAAGATTTACCTACAAGTTTGTTGAGAAAAAGGAAATATTTTGATTTTTTAAGACAAGTGCTACAAAGAAAACAAAGAAAGTATAGTTGGAGGATCCTGTTCGCTATAGAAGTTGTATTATCCAAGCGCAAAAGAATAATCACAACAGAAAAACAAGCCAAGCAACTGGCAGAAGAATTGTCAACTGACAGCCCATTCCTGAGCCTGGGGGCCAAATGGGCTTAGGAGGTGCCCAGACCACTACGCCAACATCTGTGCCACTTGTGCCATGCAAACTGGCACAGACACCATGCAGTGCCAGTTGCACCGGCCCCCCAGGACTGCCATGACAGCATGGCCCTGGGACATCGGCTCGGCCTCCCACTGGCATCCTGCCAGCACAAATCCTCACGCCGACATCCTGGGAGGCGTTCCCAGGGCATTCCAGGGGCAGGGCTGCCAGTAGGCAGCCTCTTAACCCCTTTCAGGCCAGGAATGCCCCCTTACGCTTCAATGGTGCTGCGCCAGGTTTTTGCTGGTGCAGCATTGCTTTTCTCTATGGGGCTTCCCCTCTAAACATTTTTTACTTAGAAAATGCCCCTTTTACCCCCTGCAGCGGTCATGAAACCACTCTGGAGGTGTGGTGGCGGTGCTGCGGCCACGCCAACCTCGGCCACTGCAGGACTCAGAACGAGCTTTGACAGTATGTCCAAAGAATCTGAGAGAAAATCTGAGAGAAAAAGCCACCCCTAAAACTTCAGGTGGCAAAGAGGGCTGGGTGGAGGCTGGAGAAAAGAGGGAGGGGCACAGCTGCTGACTTCCAGGGGAGCGGCTGGGTTTCAGTGGCCATTTCAGCAGCCAGAGGGGTGCCCTACTTGACAAGGGCAATCCCTTTGGACTGGTCGAGGAGCTGGCTGTGGTGTGGAGGCAGCCACAGCCAGTGCAGGGGTCACAGAGAGCGAGACAGGTCACGCAAGACTCCCACTGCTCACATCTGCCCCTCAGTGACACCCTGTGCCATTCTGGGCAAAGCCCCAAGGTGCCCAGAGGCCATTGCCATGGTGGCCCAGAGAGAGAGACAAACCAGCACTCACCCCACAAGGTGGACCCGAGCCACTCATGGCAGCTCTCCAGGCCTCCCGGCTACGCTGAAGGGGAGGCTGTCAAACACCTATAATAGGGCTCTATGGGCTATGCCACGATTTTAGCTTGCATAACTTTACACTGGAAAAAGTGGGCATTCCCAGTGCAAAAGCCCTCAGGAAGCCAACTAAATTGTCCCTGCCCCCGGGAATGCCCCCTTTCATGCCAACGCAGGTCCCTGTGCTGTAGATACGCTGCCGTGTGGGGTGGCCAGTACCCATGAGTCACTCAGCTCTGCTGCTCCTTAGAGCTGGTGTAAGTGCCCCCTTTCCTGTGTAAGTGCCCCCTTATCATGGCACAAAGTGGCCCAGGCACTGGCACAGGGTCACACCGGCTCCTATGGTGCTTCAGCCCCTTGGTTCAGGATTGCATGGTTAATTTTGAATATCCGGGGGGAAACTTTAAGGAATGTATTTTTAGATTTGTAATAGTAATCATCACTACAATTTTTTTATTTAAAGTTTTCACAATTTACTCAATAATATTGTTTAACATTATTACTGCGTTTATCAAGTATTATATAGTGTACTTTATGTAAAATATTATTTTACTTTTTCTATGGAAAGGACCAATGTTTTTGTTGGATAAAGAGAAGCCAAATTCATGGAAGCCATCTAGAATTTATCAGCTGCTTTCTAGTATTGGAAAAATTCTAGATATTTAAGTAAGGATCCCAAATAAAATGTCATCCGACTTACTATCTCTTCCATTATTTTAGCACCTGTTCAGGAAGGGCTAAGGTACAGTTTAGTCTGCACGCATCTGGGATATCTTTTTGTGCCCAGAAATCCCTGAATTCTACAAACAAAAATTGCTGTCAAACACATCTGACTTATGGGGAGTTTTCAAGGCAAGAGAAGATCAGAAGTAATTTGTCATTGTCTGCCTCTGCATCACAACCCTAATATTCCTTGGACGTCCACCATCCAAATATTTGCCAGGGTCAACCCTGCTTAGCTTCTGAGATCTGATGAGGTCAGACTAGCCTGGGCTATCCAGGCCAGGGCTGAATTCTACTATACCCGATATAATTTAGAACAGCATATCACAGTTCACAAGGAAACACAAATTTAAAGTTAATGACTGAAAATTTAAAATGCACCATTGGATATTCTTTCCTTGCCCAAGGAACTCCTTTATCTCTTCCCTGCACCTTTGTTGGTACTCAGGGTTTTGAGCCATGCAGTAGAAAAGCCAAGAGATCCCACTGGCAGTAGTATCATGACCCTCAAACATGAAAGTGTCCACCTCAGCACGTAGGTCTTCATCAGACAATGTCTTTCCCTTTTCATCCTGATAATACAAAGATAAGGGCAGTTTGATTTTTAAATACAAAATTGAATGTTTATACCATACCAAATTTTTAAACAAATCCCAATGAAACTTTTCACAAAGACCTGGAATGAGCCTCTGTGGGAACACTCCCTTGAGGGGGCTGTAATGACCTGGGCTGTAAATAAGGGGGGTGTAACAGGTGCAAACACCCTCCCCCCTTGAAACAGGAACTGGACATAAAATCTATCAATTAAAATTCCATTAAAATTTAATTTTCAGCCTTGTGCCATCAAAAAAATACCAATATTTAAAAAACAGTACTGGCTCTGGACAAAGGAGTCAAGCCCCAAGAGATGCAGCCAAGTTGAATGGGAGAGGACAAAGTTAGATCAGCAGTTAGCCCAGGTCCACTTTAAGCATCAAGTCCTAGAAGGAAGAAGGTGAGCTAGTGCTGGAGGACTGCTGCAAAGGTGGGAAGGGGTCTACTGTTTGCTATACTGTCACCCCCCAAAAAAAATTGGCAATATGTTGGAATGTCAGATATAGAATGAAAGATCTACAGACCGTCTGAGAGATATTACTTCTTACATGATCTTAAGCCAATCACTATCTCTTAGTCTAGCCTACTTCACAGGGTTATTATTGGGATAAAATGGAAAATGAACAGCGCACACCCTCCTTGAGCTCTTAGGAGGAAAGGTGCATCTAAATGCAGGTCGTAGAAAAGAGTAGGAGTCCAATAGCACCTTAAAGACTAACACAATTTCTGGCAGGGTATGAGCTTTTGTGAACCACAGCTCACTTCTTCAGATGCAGCTAGAATCTTTGCCACAGGGACTGGCCTATTTGTCCAATGTAGTGGGTGGAAGGGCACTGCTGTATGTGATGGCATAAATCACATTAGAAGATGATTTATGCCATCACATGCCAGCAATGCCCTTCCACCCTCTACATTGAACAAACAGGCCAGTCCCTGCGACAAAGACTGAATGGACATAAGTCTGTCATCAGAAACCACAACATTCAGAAACCAGTAGGGGAACATTTTAACCTTCCAGGACATCCAGTTGCTTATTTAAGAGTAGCAGTTCTCTTACAAAAGGATTTCAAAGGGAGATTAGAAAGAGAGACTGCTGAATTACAACTAATAATGAAGTTTAAGACTATGCGTTCTCCAGGACTTAATAGAGATCTAGGATACCTGTCTCATTACCAGTGCTGATTTCTCCACGCCTACTACCCCTCTGCATATCACACCTAATCCAATCATGCCTGCTAATGTCATCTACTTCCTTTTTACATTTACATTGCCATTGTGTGTCTAATTCACTCTTCTCTACTTAACGATAGATGGACTCACATTCTAGCTGTATTTGAAGAAGTGAGCTGTGGCTCACAAAAGCTCATACCCTGCCAGAAATTTTGTTAGTCTTTAAGGTGCTACTGGACTCCTACTCTTTTCTACTGCTAGTGACAGACTAGCACAGCTACCCATCGTGATCTAAATGCAGGTGTCATCCTAATTTTGGCAAGCAGGTCTAATTCTCACTCACATGCACAAAGAAAACAAATACCAGGTAAAATGCAACAATCAGAAGCCTAATTTTATAAGAGATCTTTAACTGGGACCATGGAGGACCACAACAAAAGTGCATTTCCACCCCACTGACCCCTTCCACCCCCTGCCCATTTCTCCAAAGATCTAGGTTATTATTTGCCAATCTCTCTTGTATTTCTAAGTTCACAAACATTAATGAAAAGTTGATTTTGCATGGATATGGACTGTGTATAGATTAGGGCTGTTGAAAAAAAATTCGGTACAGTTCGGCTTCGGCAAATTTCGGCCCTTTTAAATTCGGGCCTGCCGAAGTCCTAACTCCCCCGCTTCGGATCCGCAAAATTCGGCGCGAGATCCGGAGTTTGGGGGAAAAATTGCCCCCCGTGCGCCTTCAGCGAAGCCCCGTGAAGGCGCGTGGGGGGCCCTTTAAACAGATCTGCACCTCCCAGCTGTTAGGCGCAAATCTGCTTAAAGCCCCCCCGCGCGCCTTCATGGGGCTTCGCTGAAGGCGCACGGGGGGGGCTTTAAACAGATCTACTCCTAACAGCTGTTAGGCGCAGATCTGTTCCCCCCCCCCCGTGCGCCTTCACGGGGCTTCCCTGAAGGTGCGCGGGGGGGGGAAACAGATCTGCGCCTCCCAGCTGGGAGGCGCAGATCTGTTTAAAGGGTCCCGCGCGCGTCTTCAGCGAAGCCCCGTGAAGGCGCGCGGGGGGGGGGGAACAGATCTGTGCCGAACCCTGAATTTGCCAAATTTATTTGTCGAACACGCGAAGTCGGCTCCCCCGTTTCCCACCTTTTTTTGATTCGGTTCATCCCGAACCGGAAACCGCTGAATCGGGGGAAATTCGGCGGTTTTTCGGTTCGAGACGAACCGAATCGACAGCCCTAGTATAGATCACACTATTTTCAGTTCTCAAAGCAAGGAGCCTTATTGTTTCTCTTGTTACTGATGAAAGGTGTTTTTATTTTTCCTTTGTTCCTGCTCTACATATAGTTGATAAGTAGACATGACAAGTTGAGTCTGGTGGGCTGCACATGCCCTCCCCAATGTTTTAGGTGGGGAAAATATCACAGGGGGATGGCTAAAGCCCCTTCTCCCACCTGTGGTGCTTGAGAGTTTCCAGCAGCCGCTGTCTGATGGAGGGAAATGAGAGTTAGGTTGGGTAACTGTGGCATGAAACCTCAGCCAATCACTTTCAAACTGTGGCCTGGAATTTTTTTGGGGCGATGGGATCAAGTTTGGCAGTTTAACTGCTGGATCCATCTAACTGGGTTGAGGGTTGTTGGATTTTGATGAGATAAGAGTTAGGAGTTCTGCTGGTTAGCTAGAGTTCATTCAGGACTTCAGGTATTTTTATGATAGGTAGGGTTTGAGTGCTGTTCTTGTCAAAAATAGTTTGCTCTGTGTTTTAGTCTGCTCTGTGTTTTAAAGAATTGGGTGCTGTTCTTATCAAAGACTATTAAAAGTAAAAAGCCTTTCTGTTCCATGTTATAAGTCTGAATCAATCAAACAAGGAGCATGCTTTGTAACAGTTACTACCAGGGGGAAATGAGTTGTCTATATGATTGTGATATTATTTAAATAAAACATATAACATAAAGATGCAAGCTAAAACATACAAACTAATAACCCTTCTCCCTCACAAAAGGTGTGTGGTTTATACCATCACCTCCTCATAGAGCCTGTTCCACAAAGAAAAGCTACAACAGACCAGGCACAAGCTCTAGCTGATGCCAGGTGGGCTACTATAGGTGGGGGAACAGTGGCGGACTGGGTCTAAAAATATTGGTTGCCAGGAGACTAAGGGGGCCCACCCACTACTATAAGGCTATCATTTAATTTTTATTAATTTTTATTTTTAATGTATTGTCTAATGTTTAAGGGGCCCACTTCATCAGGGGCCCACAGGGCCCACTTGCCATCGAGCAAGCTAACACAATGGCCAGTCCGTCACTGTTACCTACATATGCAAAATAAGGGTCAGAGGACCCTTTGCTGCTATAAATAGTACTCAAGTCAGCTTGCAAATAAAATTTGAGCGCACCTGGCATCACAAGCTGCTGTCAGATCATGGGCTGGCTTACATGGGTGGAAGCTATCTCACAAGTACCTTTGTCATAAGCCCTTTAGGATCAACACCAGCACTTTGAATTGGGTCCAAAATAAACTGGCATCCCACGAAGTTGCAGTGAAAATTCAGTGGCCTGAAAAGGTTATAACTCTGCTTGGGATTGCACTGGTGACATAACACTATCATGGGAATCCTGCAAGGTCAGCTCAATGATATACTTACTTGCATACCTATGCACATTGATCTCAGGCTCACAATATGTTGTGAAATGATAACAGCAACACTAACCTTTGCACAAAGAAGGATGTCTAAAAAGTCCAGACGCCTCTTCTTCAAGATCTTCTCAAGCTCTTGTTCATTCTTGAGGGATTTCTTTCTCTCTTTAATTACGCAATCTACAGTAGAGGCATGAAGGAGAAATAAAGGCTATAAGAAGCATGCAAAACTATATCCTTCTTGCTAAGAATGCATGAACTGTACTTTCCTAAATTTGAGGGCAGGACATCATCCTTTTAGTCAGTTTAAACATAGAATATAACTTTTGCACATTCATCATTACTGTTTTGAAAAACTGGACACAGTTCTAATTGAAATCCATGTAAAATAAAAACAGAAATACAGGATAGAAGGAATTTCTATCAAGTAGAATGAAATTAACTGGCATAAATATTTATTAATAACATTTCAAATTATAAAGGGAGGAAAGAATAATGAGAGAGCCTGGAGGGGAGCAGCCAGAGGTCTATGTGATTCTTTAAAAAATTAAATGTGATAAACATATTACACACACTTGGAGGGGCTTATACTATAACATTTGAAGGGGCTATGCTTCACTCGTGGAAAGGTGGTCCCATCCCCCAGTTTCTTTTTTGTGGAAAGATGGGCCACTTTTCTTAGTACTCCGTTCTTCTAATGGATAAGGGGAAAGGGGCTCGTTGAGGGCAGGGGAGTCTTGTGGTTGGTAAGAGCCTGGCTATTTGACAGAGGAATAAAAGCTATTTGAACTCAGGAAGTGTGGTGACTTCATAAACCCTGAAGAAAATGGTGAACCCAGAGATGAGGTCTGAAATGCATTCCTGAAGAAACCCATGAAATGTGGCTGGCTACCGTGGCCACTTTAACAGTTTGGGCAACTTTGAAGTCTGAAACCCTAACCACTACATAGGGTTGCCAAACACAGTGGGAGACCAGAGATTAGGGAACATAAGGGTGCCCATCAATGACAGCATTGGAGCTTCTGGCAATTCCTAGAGAAGACTGGTATCACTTCCATGTTTTCACATCATCAACCCAACTGACATTTTCGTTAATTTTTCTCCTGCCACTGAGCCAGGGGCAGGCAATCTTCAGCCCCTGGTGGGGTCTTGACAACCCTGCTACTGTATCACACCAGCTTTTGTGGTGTGGTTATTGAACAGTAGCAAGCAGCTGGGCCTGCGTGAGTCAGGCAAGTCACCTGGTGGTTGCCAGTGGGCCTGGGCCCTAATGAGTCTGCCCTCAATGGTCAATACAGTCCTGGATACCCTGCCTCCTCCCTCTGCCCTTTATTTATATAAATCAATGCTTGAACACTTTAATACTGTTGTGGCTGCCTAGTAAAGGCCACTGAGGGCATCCATTTCTTAAAGCTACAGAAGCTGCTTCTATTTCTGGAAAAAGGGTTAACCCCCCAATTATTTTTTAAAAGATTTTAACTTTTTCTGCAAACACAGGGCTTTTTCTGGTTTGTAGAAAGATCTGTCTTGTCTGTTCATGGCTCCAGTCTCTGGATTTAGATATCCACAGTTTGACCATGTTGAGAATTATATATACTGATTGTGGGAATAGTCTAGATTTACCCAGCTTCACATATTGTGTCATCATTGTTTAAATTAATCATTTTAAAAGCTTGTCAAACAAATGCTTGCCAAAGATCAAATTCAGACTTGGCTGTTGTTGCTAAACAGCTACCTCCCCATTCTTTGAGTGATAATCCAATACACACATGCTTGCCAAAGATCAAATTCAGACTTGGTTTTTGTTGGTGCTAAGCAGATACCTCAGCACTCTTTGAGAGATAACCCAGTATACACGCTGAGTGTTTTATAATAAATTAACTGCTGAATATGTTCAAGATTCTAAGACTAATAGCCTGGCAAAATCTTTAGCCAAAGTTATATGGAGGAAGACTGATGGGACATACCTGTATGGAGATGAGCTAATCTACAGGTCTCATGGAACTTACGTCCTTGAGAACAGAGTTGGTAAAAGAAATCATTGTGGTATAGAGGTGTCTTCAATCTCTCAACAGCGAGAAAGCTTAGATCATAGACCATTTTAACGTAGGGGTTATCCCTTTGAAAAAGAAATACATGGATTAGGAAGCGGAGCTCATTTTTGTTATGAAAGCTTACAAGTTTTTTAAAACCTTCGAAACTTTCAAGACTTTTGAGTTATGAAATGAAGAAGAAGAGTTGATTTTTATACCCCACTTTTCTCTACTGTAAGGAGTCTCAAAGCGGCTTGCAATCACCTTCCCTTTCCCTCCCCACAACATATACTTTGGGAGGTATATGGGACTGAGAGAGTTCTAAGAGAAGTGTGACTAGCCCAAGGTCACCCTGCAGGCTTCATATGGAAGAGTGGGGGACACCAACCCACTTCTCCAGATTAGGGTCTGCTGCTCTTAACTATTATGCCATCCTGGAACAGCCTAGCTATTGAGGAATTTGTGAAATGAGTCATGTTCCTCATCATACTGAGAATCTTATTTTAGTGTCTTTGAATAAATAAAAAGGCTTTGCAGAAGAACTGGAAAAATTAGATGTAGTGCTGGTCAAATTCAATTGCCTTCTTCACTTAGGAAACTTCTACATATGTGATCTGAAAGAGGTGTTTCAGGCTGGCTGCTGGGGAGCTTGCTCTGGAGGATGAGTCACCCAGCCTGAGGCAGAGGGGAAAGCCCATGTCCTCTTGCTTCAGGCTGAGTGGCTGAGCAATCATGGAAGACAGCAAGGGAAGGGTGGCACCCTCCCCAGCCTCCATCCCTCATCTATAGTCTGCAATTCAGGCAATCCCCTTCCCAGCTGACTGAGCAGTGGTTGCCACTGCCAGGGGCTGCAGGTAATGCTGGGGAGGGGCACGGTAGGGGGTCCCCATTGCCTTATAGCTGATGGCCTGCAGCTGCTGCACACTGGTCCTTGCCATCATTGCCTCTGTGGCAGCAGAAAGGCAGGTGGTGCTGCAGGGCAGCTGGGAAGTCCAGCACAGAGCTCAGGGAAACTGCACTGTGCCTCATGCCATCTCTCCTCATCCCACCCGCCCCCACTTAGGAGCTCGGGTGGCTTGGCCACAAACAGCAATGCCTGCTGATATCACATAGTTGCTCTAGCTGCTTGCAAGCCAATATAATTCTGGTTTTTCTGGGCCCAGAACTGGCTTACAATCACCTTCCCCTCCCCTCCCCCCAACAGACACCCTGTGAGCTAGGTGGGGCTGAGAGAGTGTGACTAGCCCAAGGTCACCCAGCTGGCTTCATGTGTAGGAGTGAGGAAACAAATCCAGTTCACCAGATTAGCCTCCACCGCTCATGTGGAGGAGTGGGGAATCAAACCCAGTTCTCCAGATCAAAGTCCACTGCTCCTAACCACTGCTCTTAACCATTACACTATGCTGGCTCTCCAGTGTGGTGTAGTGGTTAGGATATACAAAGATATACTGTCAGTCCATAAACATAATGGCATTCCAGTGTACCAAAATTCAGCCACAACACACTAATGGGGCATAACAGGATGCTTTACTGACCTATCTGTCTGGCAATTGCTCTGGCAGCTGAAGGCACATTTCATGATGCTGTCAAGGGTCATCAAGCTGACATGTTCAAACATCTCCACTGATGCTGCTTGGTCTTCTTGAACCAACTTCTCCCATTTACTCTGATAAAGACAGAAAGGTTAAAAGAGACATTTCTAGAGAATGCTGTTTTGATGAATAAGCTCTGGTTCCCGCCTCAACAGGAGCCATGTTTGCTGCCCGCGGTGGGAGGGAGAGGCCAGAGCGCTGGGGGACGGGAGATAAAACGGCCGACATGTGCGTTTGCGTGCACTCGTCGGCTCGTGCAAGTCCTGCTCTCCCCGGCAACAGCCTCCCATTGGTTGGAGCCCGGGGCTCATAGCCAATGGGGGCCGTGGGTGGGAGCTAGGAGGGGCGGGGCTAGCCCCCCAGCAGTATATAACAGGAGGTGCGCTCGCCTCCAGCTCACTCTGTCTTTTCTTTTGAAGACGGAAGAGAGAGAGAGAGAGAGCAGACAAGCGAGTGAGAGACGAAGTTTAAGGAGCAGGCAAGCACAGAGAGACCGAGAGGGGCGAGGGAGTAAGGGGGGCGCATAGCCGGGTGCAGGGCCAAACAACCCGCCAGCTTCGGCACGGCTTTTAGAGGTGCCGCTAGCACTGCAGCCTGGGCATCAGCACCAAGGGCCTTGCAGGCTCGCATCACCCCCACCACGGCTTTGGTGGCGGCGTCTTGCGGCACCTCTAACACACTACTGTGTGTCTGCCTTAAGGGCTGTGCAGGCTCTATTCACCCCCACCCTCTCGTATTCCCTGCGCAAGGGGCAAACTGCTCCTCCTGAGGCGGCTTAGCTACATCGCTCCTCTTGTTGGAGGCAGCCTCCAGGCTCAGGGGTGCCAGCTCCAACAAATTTGTAACTTTGCAGGTTCCTCCCTGTCTTATGAAATATACTGAGTGAGAGCAGGCAGGGCGCATATAGAGGCAGCAGGCAGGTTACCACCAATACGCAGATTACCACCAATACGGAATGAGAGCAACCAGGGCACGTCTAGTGACAGCAGGCAGGTTAGGACCACGCTTCCAAAAGCTGAACACCCCTAGCAAACGTGGAGGCACAAATCTATTTAAAGCCCCCCGACAGCCCTGCTGGGAGTCCCGGCAGGGCTGGGGGGGGGGGTCTGGCAACCCTCTGCGCAGTGGGGCCTGCCAGCCCCCCGCCAGCCCTGCCGGGAGTCCCAGCAGGGCTGGGGGTGGGCTTCAAATAGATCTGTGCCTCCCGGCTGGGAAGCACAGATCTGTTTGAAGACCAGCCGCGCGCCTCCAGGGAACTTCCCTGGAGGCACACGGCAGGCCCTTTAAATAGATCTGCGCCTCCCGGACGGGAGGCACAAATCTATTTAAAGCCCCCCCCAGCCCTGCCAGGACTTTACAAACCCCTTCCCCCCCTTCCCCCCTTCCCCCCTTCCCCAGCGTTGGCTGGGCACAGGGGTTTCCAGACCCCCCACCCCATCTGCAGGGACTCTGGGGAAGGAGGTGGGGGTGGCCAATCCCCTCTGCCCAGCCAGCGTTGGAAACCCTCTGTGCAGAGGGTCCTGCCAGCCCCCCGCCAGTCCTGCCGGGAGTCCCAGCTAGGCTGGGGGGGACCCGGTGTATATGCTGGATTTCGGCCAGGGACCCGGCGTATATGCTGGACTTCGGCCAAGTAAATGCCAGTGCAAAACATGCAAATGCCAGCGCAAGGCATGCAGATTCGAACATGACTGCAAGTCAGTTTTGGCCCCTGTCCACGTACTTCTTGCTCACGGGGCGATTCGAGTCAGCCTCCCTTTCGACGTTCTTCTTGCCAGCGGGACAATTCGAGTCAGCCTCCTTTTCTAGGGGGCAGGTCAGGCTTTTCCAATAGCAAAATGAGAGCAGCCCTACAACCAACACTAATGCAACCAACAAATGTGGAGCCGGTGTTGGGGGGGTCTGGCCCGCAAACCAATATTGCAGGATGCATTTAGACCACTATTGATTGAACATCCCAACAAAACAGCAGCACAATATTTAATGGACGGCTGCACGGTTTCCGTCACCCTTGTTTCAATGCCTGTGTCCCCATGGAAGCACATAACCTCAAATAGGCAAGTAATTGCCGGAGGTGGGTTCCAAGAAACCAGGAAGGAGTTTGTGTTAGGCAGAACATCAGCCCCCTTTCTCTTCACCACCTATTCCCAACCTGAGGTTTTTCCCAATGGAGGTGGCGACACAGAAGGCCCCAGGGGAATTCATGGTGTTACATCACCTGTCCTGTCCAAAGGGGGCTTCCGTCACCGACGGAATTCCGGCAGACCTCACCACTGTAAGATACGCTAAGTTGGTTAGTGCCAGTGGCCATGGGGCCCGGCTGGAAAAAATGTGATAGTCTGCCTTCAGGTTACTCACTGTGCACCCGGACGATTTCTGTTTATTAAGTTGTCTGTTTCAAGGGTCCTCATGCTTAAAAAAAAAAAGGTGCCGATGGGATGCTCGGGGTGAGTTAGATACAGAAGAAAAACCTCCTGGCGCTGTGGGCGTTACTCACCTTGGCAGCCAACAGGAAAAATGCACCTTACGGAAAATGCAGTCCGTTATTTGCCACTTTAACTTCACCCGCCAGATTATTGCCCCGGGTGAGCGTATTGCGCCCGGGTGATGTGGGCCACTTGCAGGGTCAATGTTCCACGCCATCGCATCAGAGTGTCCAAAGCGTCAAGGAAGACATTAAAATTTGGTTGCAACTCCTTGAAAAATGCAATGGCACCTCCCTCTGGCAGTATCGTTTTAACGGTGGCCGAGACTGCCAGGTCCAATCCGATGCAGGGGGCAGCTTCGGATTTGGCATTTCATTTAATGGGCAGTGATGCGCCCAGTGACGGACCGATCGGTGGCTGGGTGCTGGAGCTATTCCCTCTAGTAATAGCCGTTTTCCATTTTGGCAGAGCTTTTCAAGAATAAACGGGTCAGGTTATGGTGGGACAATCAGGCCGTGGTGAGGGTCATCAACAGGCAAACATCCAGGTCCGAAAGAGTCATGCAACTAATCTGGCATTTGTTTTTTACATGTTTGGCCGAATAACATCACCTTATAGCTCAGCACGTACCGGGTTTGGACAACTGCTTAGCTGATGCATCGGCCATATGACAGAGCCGCAGCACAATTCAAGGGTTTTCTGCAATGTGCGGGGGGCCCCAGAGCATGGTCAATCACGGAAACAATGGCACTTCATTACTTAGCCCACCTATAGGACTTGGGGTTCGCCGCCAGGACCATCAGGGTTTACATGGCCATTGGGGTGTACATGGCAGCCATATTGCTCTTTTCCAAAGCCCACGGGTTTTCATGACACATGAGAGTCATTCCAGGCTGGCAGCGAAACACACCAGCTGCCAGAGATGACAGGAGGCCTGTCACTTTATCCATGCTGGCTGAGTTGGACTTCTGTCTTCCTTAGACTTTATGAGGCCGTTTTGTCTTAGGCAACTTGGTCCATCACCTTCTTTGGGGCTCTCAGGGTCGGATAACTTTAGCCCAATCTCGGCTAGCTGGGTCTGGGAGGGCACTCAGACAGGGCAACGCTCACTTTTCCGCCACGGCATTAACGCTATTGATAAGAAGGTGCAAACGTTGTGGCAGTTAAAAGGTGCTCCCAAGATGCAAGGGCTATTTGTTTATCCATGCAGACCACACAACAATGGCGAGATGCCAGTTTGTCAGGGAGTTCCGACCCACAAGCACCAGGATAGGGTTCCTGGCACGAGAATATGAGGGACTCTCCTTCCGCATAGGAGCGGCCTTGATGCCAGCCAGGGCTGGCTGGGCAATGGAACTGATACAAGCCATTGGCCAGTGGCGTTCAGCGGCATTCAAAAAATTATGTGCTGCCTGACCGGGTTTTCCTTTAATTGTGCTTATGAGTTTCAGGACGCTGTCGGACGGTGTGGATCGTGTGCTACAGCATCGTTTTGGAATGGACGGTGTGCCACGGCGGCTGGATGGGGACTAATTATGTCCTGCCTGACCAGGGTTTCCTTTAATTGTGCTTTTGAGTTTCAGGACACTGTCGGATGGTGTGGATCGTGTGGTACAGCATCGTTTTTTGGAACGGATGGTATGCCATGGCGGCTGGAGGGGGACAAATTATGTCCTGCCTGACCGGGGTTTTCTTTAATTGTGCTTATGAGTTGCAGGACTCTGTCGGTCGTGGGCCACAGTATCGTTTGTGGATTGGACGTTATGCCGTGGCGGCTGGATGAGGACAACATCTGGGCCTGGAGCGAGCAGTCCGGATTTATTGGCTGGGCCAATGGGGCATGTGAAGGCATTTGTTAATGCCGGTGATGTTATGGTTGTTGAAGGAGTACGGGGGGGGGCCCCCCACGCTTTGGTTCTCCAATTGGGGGAGAATGACCTCTGCAGCACACGGGGAAAAGACCTGGCAAAGGAAGCCTGCCGGGATTTGGCAGCGTTGTCAGAGGCATGCATGTCCACGCATGGTAATCTGCAGGGTCTTATTTTCTGGAAGGGAGGTCTTGGAGAGGTGCCCGCAATGTCAAGCGTATAGATGTGGCAAGGAGGAAGGTCACCAACATGATTGGTAGAGCGGTGATCAGACTGGGCGGACTGGTAATACGTCAATGGGACATTTCTTTCTGCATGGCGGAATTATACCATTGGGATGGCGTGCACCTCACCAGCTGGGGCATGGATCTTTGGCTCCAGAACATTTGAGGAGGCCTGTTGAATTGGCTGCAGCTGTGAGATGTGGCAGAAGCTGCTTTGGCCTGTGAGTAAAGGGGGCCCGTCGCAGCTTTTTGGCGGATAGGCATGGAGATGTGTCAGTTTGGGGGGAAAGTGGCTGGTGGGAGTCGCTTTCCTAACTCTGGGAATCCCAATATGGGGTTTTGGGAGAGGCTTCAAGGACATGCCCTGGCTGGAGGGTAGGCTGTCTGCCTCTTCCCAAGCAGCAGGGGTAAACACCCAGTGGCGATCGTCCTGGTGTCCACCTGGCACCGCCGTCCCAGTTGCTCACAGCAGGAACAATGTGGGCCAGTTGGCATACATGGCCGTATTGGGGTCAGCCTGCGTACCTGACACATTGCAAATGCTGCACCATGGGGGTCGCAGCTGTTGCCAATTCCAAGTTGTGGCCTATATCATTCCAATTATAATCAAAATCTTCCAAATAACCCTTATGAAAGTTGATGTTAATAAAGTTATGTTGTAATAAATTAGTTAATTAAGAAAGTGTCTTATGAGTTTGTTAGCGCGTCGGCATTCCCTCCCATTCAGCCCTGGGTCAGCAAGTTGGACTTAACAAACCTATAAAAACCAGCATCTGTCACAAGATAATGTGAACTAGAATTTTTCACCACTAACAGCACATTCCTGAAAGGAATGCCTGCGCCGGTTTTAGGAGGCAACCCAGCACCGCCAAAACCTCTTCCCGGCACCAAAAAAAGGAAATACTTGAAACTGCTGAAGCTTTACAAGCGGCAACCAGCAAGCAATACTGCCAGAAAAGTGGCTGCCAGAGAAAGAAGGACGGCATTTAAACGGACCTTTATGTCAAACAACTGAGGAAATATATTTTGAAACAGGGGAATTTACAAGAATCCTGTATTGTTATAGTTGTTTTTTAACATAACATTTTTGTATTGTGTTGAATTGATAAGTACTTATTGTATTTTATATGCATGTGAGTAAGGGTTGCATACTGAGTCCTAAGTGCAACTAATAGCAACTTCATAAGTAGTTTCTAGCATTTGTGAAGTAACAAATGACTAATATATAACGCTATGAGAACATACTGTGTTGTTGGTTTTTGCTGATTTATTCTTAGCCATAGTGGCTGCATATATTTGATTAGTACCTGGAGGTTGGTAACCCTAGCAGCCAGCTATTTAAAGTCCAGGGGGAAGGGCCAGTGAGCTCATTACTCCAAGACAAGTATCCATTGGCCCAGGGGCCTGTCACTCCCCAGGGCTGGATTGGGGAGCGAGGAGTGCTGAGCCCTGGGCTGGCCCTCCATAGGGGAAACATTTAAAAGGCATGCCCAGGAGCAGCCAGGGAGGAAGGCACAGGCTGATTCCATGGCAGATGAAACAGGTAGTTGGAAGAGCAGTGTGAAAATTGGGTGAAGAGAAACCCCCTCTTCTTGGTCTATTCTCAGGTTGTACCCTGGGACACTTGCCCCACTAAAAGGAACCCTGGAGTTGAAGGGTGAGGCAGCCCTGGACTCAGACCTGACCCCAGCAGAACCTGACATTACACACACACACACACACACACACACACACACACAGAGAGAGAGAGAGTTTGGCCTAGGGTTGCCAACCTCCAGGCAATAGCTGGAGATCTCCTGCTATTACAACTGATCTCCAGCCTGTAGAGATCAGTTCACCTGGAGAAAATGGCTGCTTTGACAATTGGACTCTATGGCACTGAAGCCCCTCCCCTCCCCAAACCCCACCTTCCTCAGGCTCTGCCTTAAAAACCTCCTGCCAGTGGCAAAGAGGAACCTGGCAACCCTAGTTTGGCCTCAGGCTGGGAGGTTTTCCTCCATAGTGCACATGAAGGCAACATGCAGGGGCACTCAGCAGACAGCAAGTTATCAAAACCCCACTTGTCCCAGGAACTGCTAGGTTGAGTGGATATGACACCTTCCCCTTATCTTTTTTTTCCTCAAAAGGAAGTAGGGGTCACAATAATGAGAACCTTCATTTAGAAGCGAGAGATTGAATTGAATTGAGGCAAGGGACTGGCCACATACTCCCAGTCTAAAACATTTTCCAGCTCCTGCTGGGTGCTTATGATCTGTAGCTGACTCTGGTCCCCAAATAGATCATGGAGGCTTTGTGTAGACAGAATGGAGTGGGACCCAGGCCACCCATTCATTTTCTCTCAGCTCCACAAACCTGAATAACTTCCTCTCTAGTACATCCATATTTAGCACATCCATGGTCATCCATGCTGGAAACACAGTGCTTTGTGTAGTGACAGAAATTATGATTTAGTGACATACCCTTATAGTTCAGAGTGTTGAGGAATTGTTGAGTGTGGCCTTTCCCTAAGAGCACATGATCTTTGTTTGTTCTTGGACAAGTCTTCGAGACTGCTACACAAGATGTTTTAGTTGCTCTTCATTTGAAAGTTGTTTCAAGTCATTCCTTATTCTAGTAGTCACGTCTGAACACATGTGAAGTTGTCTTATACTGAACTAGACCATCAGTCCATCAAGGTCAGTATTGTCCACTCAGATTGATGGCAGCTCTCCAGTGTCTCAGGAAAAGGTCTTTCACATCACCTCTTGCCTGATCCTTTTAATTGGAGATGCCAGGGATTGAACCTGAGACCTTGTCCATGCAAAGCTGAGGCACTTCCAGTGAGCCACAGCCCTTCCCTGTCTTTATCAGTATACCCAGAAATATTACAGTTCAGTTGGGAGGGGAAGAATGGACCATCATTAAAGACCTTGGCTGGCCAGCTCTACCACCCAGTTTCTTAGCTGTCCACATATTTGTGCAAAGGCATTGTTAATATATACATTTATTTGTAGCCATTAATTCGTGTATTTTGAATTTAGCCTAACATACTTCTTTAGATATATGTGAACATTGCAGTCTTGCTTGAACTATCTGCAGACACTTGGTTGTGGTACAGATTATTTCTGTTTGTGACACATTGTACTCTGAACTCAATGCCTAACTGTGGTGAGTGGAAACGTTTGCCTTTGGAGAAAAAGTTGAAGCATATCTCCTCTTCCAGACCTGTAATTCTGCAATATTCCCTTTACACCACCTTTTCTCCTAGCTAAGCAGGACAAGCTGTCTCCTCATAAAATTGATTACAACCAAATAAAACGAAAATATTGGTTAAAAATATTACAATTTTGCAGCAGCAAGAGCTATAAAAATGTATAGGTCTTTCTATTGAACACAAAATAAAATATTTAGGTATCTGGTTAACCTCAAATAATTTTAATCTGTTCAAAAATAATTATACTAAGATATGGCAGCAAATTACCCTAGATTTAAAAAAATTGGGAAAAAATTCCTTTATCACTGTGGGGTAGAATCTCAGTAATTAAAATGATGGTTTTACCCAAGATGCTTTTTTTATTTCAAAATTTACCAATTATAAAAGGAACTAAAATATTTAAAATTTGGAAAAAATATATTCTAAACTTTTTATGGGGTAAAGAGAAACATGGAATAGCATATAATAATTTGATTCAACTCAGAGAAACAGGAGGTCTAGATTTAAAATGTATTATGAGGCATCCTGTTTTGTTTGGTTAAAGACGTGGATTATGTTAGAAAATGCCAAAATATTAGAATTAGAGGGTTATAATTTACGTTTTGGATGGCATGCATACTTATGGTATGATAAGGAAAGGGTAAATAAAGAATTTAATATTCATATTGTTAGAGTTGGATTGTTTCAAATTTGGAAAAAAATACAGAAGGATTTTGGAAAATAAGACCCCGGGATGGGTTAATCCAGTAGAAGCTCATATGAGAAGTGGGATACATTTGAATCTAGATATGGACATGTATAGAAAACTTATTGAATGGAAAGAGGAAAAATGGGTTTTAAGAAGCAGAGAAGAACTTAATATAAAGGATTGGTTTCTGTATTATAGATTAAAAGATGTATTTAATAAAGATAACCAGCTTGGACTTAATCAAAATAAATCTGAATTAGAAAAAATATTCATAAAAGGAAATAAGGGACTGATAGGAAGAATGTATAAATTATTAATTGAAACTAATTTAGAACAAGAAAGAATTAAACCAGTTATGATAAAATGGATGAAGGATTTAGGGTTTAATATTGAACTGGACATATGGGGAAATCTATGGAAGAGAGAATTTAAATTTACAATAACCAATGAAATTAGAGAAAACCTATATAAAATGTTTTATAGATGGCATATAACCCCTGTGATAATATCAAAAATGGATAGAGGAGGTACAGATTTATGTTGGAAATGTGGAAAGAGGTACATATATGCATGTATGGTGGTTATGCAAAAAAAGTAAAAAAAATTGGGAAAAAAGTACTTAGGGAAACTAATAATTTGATTAATGGTAGAGTTAAGAGGAAGACGGTATTTTGTTTATTGGGAATTCCACAAAAAATATGACTAATAGTGATAGGGTTGTTTGCCAATATAGTTTTGCTGCTGCAAGAATTGTAATAGCTAAAGTTTGGAAGCAAATGCATAGACCTTGAATTGTTGACTGGAGAGAGAAATTGTGGATGTATATGAGGATGGCCAAATTAACGGAATTCCTACATGGAAACGATATGGAAGAATAAAAAAAACATGGTTTAAGGCCACCTCATATTGGGATAAAATGGCAAAAATGGACTTTACAATATTATTTAGCGAGTTATAGAAATTAGTTTTAATAAATTTATATTCTATTGTTGATAAGCTTTAAAAACTGTTTAGACACTTCTTCAGAAGTTGGGTGATGGGTCACTTTTTTGGGTGGGTGGAGGGTGAAGGGGTATCTTTTTGGATTTAATGGTTTGGTAAACAGGAAAGTAATAATTAGTATATAAAGATACTCTTTTGTAATTTTTGTATTTTGTAATTTTTTATTGTATTGTTTTGTTTTGTGTTATAAAAATTAATAAAAATTTATATTAAAAAATTGATTACAACCATTGTAGCTGGTCTTTTTCTGTTCTTTGTCTATTTTGAACTACTTTAGCTCCCATCTAGTTGTGTTAATAGTCTGATAGTATCCATATTTTCCAGTATAGTAAATTCCTTTCAAGTCCTGTTTCTAATGCTTTGCAAAAATACTTGTTACTAATGGTGCTTCCTACCAACATCACTTTGACTGAATCTGCCATTAGAGCCACATATGGCTTCAGGACCTCATAATGGAATCCGGGAGTCAGCAGCTTCCGGTGCTGATGCCACTTTGGCCCGTTGAGGATTAGCAGCCCCTTTCCTATGAGTCAAAAAAACATGAAAGACAAATGAAGAAAATACAGGGTTAGGATCTATATGCAAAAGCTGTCACTCATGTCAATATTGCATTAGAATGTTCACAAGTAGATTGGAAGCATTTGGAATAAAAATTAAATTTGGGCAGGACATTCGTTTTAATAGCTGAGATCCTTCCCAATCATTACATTTTTAATTTTGATGATCTTGCCATATCCTTCTCTATATTAACCCATGCTGTTTTATAATTGTCATTGAAAAGGGTCTTATTATGACCAGTTATTTTAGTGCCCACATATTTTATAGCTTCTTCTATCACTTTGCATCCTGTAACAAATCCAATTGTATCTTCTTATTGTTTCAACAGTAGCTTTAAGATTATTTTTGTCTTGTCTGAATTGATTTTATAGCGTGAATAGAGTCCAAATTTTTCTACTATGTCCATTAAATGTCTCATTGAATCCTGAGGATTTGAAATGGTTAGCACCACATCATCAGCATAACATTTCATTTTGTATTCCTCTCCTTCTAGCTGCAGCCCTTGGATAATTGAACCTTGTTTTAGTATATTTGCTAGCACTTCCAGGACGACATTGAACAACAGAGGTGATAATGGACAGCCTCGCCTTGCTCCTTTATCAGTTACTGGTTGGCTACTGTGTGAGACATGATGCTAGACTAGATAGGTCTGATCCAGCAGGGATCTTCATATGTTCTTATATCCTTACAATGCTTTCCTCTCTTTCTCCAGTTGAGAGAAATTCATTGTAAGGAGAGCATTTTGTCTAGTCTAACAACAAAAGAGGAAAGTTTATAAGCACCTCCTCCCACCTTCTGTTCCCTTGTTGGAACTGGTAGTCTCCTGTGCCTGCTTTACAGTTTTTTCAAAAAAAGAGAGATTGTTCACACAGCTCCTGTGTTTCATCTAGGAAGAGGAAACTGGGAATATCAGAGCCACCTGAATAAGACCTGGGACGAGTATCTGTCCCTTCCTTTTTCAGCTATGTGAAGACTTTTGTCTAGATGCACAAGGAGGCGACAGAATTGGGAACAACCGAGGCAGCTGATTAATTTGTCCCTTTGCATTTAGGATTGATATCTCTTATTAGCAATCAGTGAGGGATGGTGTAGAGTAACCCTGGACAATGCACCATGGGGAAGTAGTTTCTCCCACTGGACCTAGGACTTAAAACAGTCTTCTCCTTCTTTTTCTTCTTGTGAAAAGAAAATGTATGTGCGTTTGTCAGGCTTTTCAACAACTTCTTTTCCAGACATCAGGGGGAAGGAGCCAGGAGGTTACCTCTGACCTCTGTGGATTCTAAATACCCACAGTATACCTTGTCCTTTCCCAGAGGACCAAAATTTAGGTAGCATTCATCATCATAAAGTCCTAGCCACAGAAAAGCATTGGCCTTTTTCCTCCAGCACATGTCTTCTGAATTTGAGTATAAGCACATATGTGCAGAGTCTCCATGGATCAGACCCTATGTAAAATTAGGTTTCATGTACAGCCTTTACTTTAACAGTATCATTGCACTGGAGTGAGTAACTCAGAGATCGCTGGGACGTTACCACCATTTATCTTTCCAAATGTGTTCAGCTATTTTTTGAATGCTAAAAGGCATAATTATATTTTGAGAATGCAAATATGACATCTTTCATAGAGAAATCATTTAACATGAACCAGGGAATGAAAAGTGAAACATACATACCAATCCATGGAACTACGTAGTTGTAAACGGCAAGACTTTTGGGATCTGGGCAGCACAAGAAAGAGGATAAAAATGGTTTCAGCATAAGGTGATGCAAGTTAAGTAAAGAAATAAAACACACACTAAGTTTCTAACTTTACATCTGTATAAATACTGTGTTTAAATTACACCATAATGACATGTAGAACATGAGGCTGAAGAAATAAAGTTCATTAAAAAAATTGTAGTAGTTGAAAGTGCTATCAAGTTGCAGCTGACTTATGGCAACTCCATGGGGTTTTCAAGGCAAGAGAAGTTCAGAGGTGATTTGCCATTGCCTGCCTCTGTACAGAGACCCGTGACTTCCTTGGTGGTCTGCTATCCAAATAATAACCAGGGTCAAACCTGCTTAGCTTCTGAGATTAGAGATCAGGCTAGTCTGGGCCATCTAGGACGGGGTCAGTTCAAAGAATACACAATTCATATGTAGTATCCTTTCTGAATAGCACCAGATCATAATATAAACAAGCTGTTTTTTTTCCTGAAATTGGTAAAGAAAAGGTGGAAAAACAGTATAAGAAATTAAGACATTTATGACATATTTCTATTGTAAAAATACACTCTTAAAGAATTATGGAGAACATTTTAAGCCAGGGGTGTCATGTCAAGCATACGGCCCATGAGCTAGATCTGGCCCCTTGAGAGCTCTTATCCAGCCTGCAAGCCAGCTGAGTCAGCCACCCCACCCACCACCCACCCCCACCCCCACTGCCACTCTTGAGCTGAGCTGGCAAGGCATGGCCCAGTCTGACCAAATGACATTTATGTCATATCCGGCCCTCATAACAAATGAGACTGACACCCCTGTTCTAAATTATTTAGAATATTAGTCCAAAACACGGAGGGAAGACCTGGCTATTAAACAGATCAGAAAATTCTCCAGATTATAAATAAATTCCTTGTAATCCATGTCATCTAAAAATGGTAGCCAAAGTATTACTATAAGACAAATTTGTACTTGCCCTCTCTTGTGGACAAGTCTTGAAGGCCTGGACATCTTGCGCTCACTATGGAAAGACCACTAGGAAAAAGGTTTTCTGTTGCAATTGCTGCCCAGCAGCTCCATAACAAGTAGAGTAACTTAACCAATGGAAGGTTTAAATCACATTGTCTCAAGGATTCCCAGGGTTTTTCCCCAAGGCTATGGAGATTCTTCAGGCATTGGCCCAAAAAAAATAATTCTTCATCCAAAGCACTCATCACAGTAGAGCTAATTCAGATGCTTTTCTAGTGGCAACACATTGGTTCTAAAAGTTGTTTATGAAGGATTAAGAGTGGGCTCCACTGGAGACAACAGTGTACAGATCTGTTGAATGAATTGATGTGGTCTGCTGCACCATCCCAACATAATTGATTATGGCATTACGCTGGGATTGCAGGGATGTTACTTTGGTGCTGCAGGCATATATGCCAATGCAAGCATTTATGACTGGACCACGTAGTTACTGTATGACTATCCTATTATGATCAATAGGGTGTAAGAAGCAAAATTCTTACCGCCTCTGCTGAACACCATTTTGGCGTAATCAGGGTGGTTGATACCCAAGAAGATCAAGAACGGTCCAAAGTACAAAGGGTAGCATCGTGGAAATTCTTTTGTCCATCCTACTAGATTTTTTACGTCTTCCCCAGGTTCGAGCTACATTTAGAATTTAAAGGAAAACATTCATTAAATATTGTAGGTTGCAAATATCCCTTCAAAAATCAGGGCTTTATAAAATATGGGAATTAATTATTAACCTTGACAAAATTGTCTATATAAAAATCTATTATAAAGCCTTCAAATATGTGTGAAATCTGATCCTTGTGGATAGTGCATACATTATATAACCAGTGGTAAATTTTATTTGGTTGAATCATGAAAGTATTAGTAATTGATTAATTAATTTTTATCAGGATTAGTGGAACATTAACATAAGGGATGCTCGAACACCCACTGTTTTGGCTCACATTTTGTTCACTGGTCATGAACAGAGAGCCTTTTTTTATTATTGGTTCAACTGATCATGACAGTTACTTAGTTTTTAAAATATTTGTTCTGTTTTTGAATATATATAAACTGGGGACCCATGATAATTGTGGAGGAGGAAATCTCACCCCGTACGCTGGCCCACTCTTTTCTGTTCCCAGCCCTTTCCACACATCTTATTTTCCATCCCCCACTCACAATGTTCTCTCTCCTTGCTGCTGCTTTCCCCAAGCTGCAATAATGATAGAACTGCCTAGGCCAGTCTTTGTTGGATCAGTTTCTAAGTAACATTACAGTGCCAACTGTGATTCTGCAACATGTCATGAGATCTCAGTTATCATTCTTCCTTTATTTGGGGTTGTTGTAGTTTTTATTGTTTTGGGAATTTTCTGCAAACCTCAGGGTCCCCCCTGGCCCCATTGTGAGGATTTGTGGATCCAAATTCTAGAGCCATGTTTAGAAGATATTTCATGTTCATTACTGCTGTATTTCTAAGTTTATATGCAGGATTCTGAATAAAAGTTATCCAAACATCATATGGGAAGGGTGGACTTGCAGTATCAAATCTTCTGTAGATACTACCATGCAACTATGCTTTCCACTTTAATTCATTGGTTCAGAAATGATGAAAACAAATGATGTTAGAATTAAAACAAAACAGATTTAGCAAGAAGAACAACTGATGAAAACAACATATACTAACGTGATACATTTTGTTGTTTCTGACATTTTGGGGATATAAAATGTGGTCTTTTCCCTCTGTTACTATCAATTGAAAAATTGGTTGTCTTGAATGAATTTAAAAAGATCTCTAGATCAGTGCAGTGTAATAAATGGTTATACAGCAGTAGGATGTATAAGATGTATTATTTATTTGTTTGTTTATTCAAAACATTATATGCTGTCTTTCCACCCAAATAGGGTCCCCATGTCAATGAACAACAAGGAATGAAAACATTAAAAGCATTACGCACACACACCTATATAAGTGGGGACCTGCAAAAAAACTTGCAGAGAAGGGGGCATTACCCTCACCTTTGTTGCCTCCCCTTTCTCCTACTTCTCTGCCCCTCATTCTTTCTCCGTCCTTCCACCCTTTCTCTTACTATTCTCCCTTTTTCTGCTACCCTAACCAGCTCTCTCTTTCTGCCACCATACCCTAGCTCTCTTTCTTTCCTTTTGCTTTCTGTCTCAGCTCTCTTTCTCTATATTTTTCTGCCCCACTACCCCAACTCTCTTTCTCTCTTTTTGCCACCCTACCTCAGCTCTTTCTTCCTGCCCTGCTTCCCCAACTCTCTTTCTCACCCCTATCCCAGTTCTTTCTTTCTCTCATCACCCCACCCCAGTGCTCTCCCTCTCTTTCTGACCCGCTACTCATCTCTCTCTTTCTCCCCCACCTCTACTCTCTCTTTCTTTCTCTTTCTGCCCACCTACCCCAGCTCTCTCTTTCTCTTTCTGCCCCTACCCCAGCTCTCTCTTTCTCTCCTCCCCCCAGCCCTGCTCTCGGCATCTCACCCAGACTGCATGCGCAGACAATGCTGTTTTTTAAATCGGGGAAAATTTAAATCTCCCCATGTATTTTAAAAAAAACTGTTCAGTTTTTCTTCAAACTTGGGGAGTGTATACTTAAGTATAAATTGTATACATAGGATTGCCAACTCCAGGTTGGGAAATACCTGAAGATTTTTCAATCTATATGCTGAACACATCATAAGAAAAGGTGGATTAGATTTAGTTGAAGGTGGAGTGAAAATTGGTGGAAGGAATGCTAACAATCAAAGATATGCAGATAACACCACTTTACTGGCAGAAAAGACTTGAAACAACTACTGATGAAGAATAAAGCAGAAAGTGCCAAAGCAGGATTACAACTGAACATCAAGAAGACAAGAGTAATTACTATTTTAATTACATAATTAAGTAGCTACATAACTTTACATAAGAATTACATAACTTTAAGGTCGATGATGAAGAAAATAAAATTTAAATTCTTCAATTTCTCAGCTCAATTATCAAGTAAAAGGGAGACTGCAACCAAGAAATCATAAGATTGAGACTGGGAAGGGCAGCCATTAAGGAGTTAGTAAAGATCTTTAAGTATAAGGATGTGTGATTGATGACAAGATCAAGACAAGTCATACCATAGTATTCCCCATTACTATGTATGGATGTGAAAGTTGGACAATGAAGAAAGCTGACAGGAAGAAAGTAGATTCCTTTGAAACATAGTGTTGGATGAGAGTTTTACAGATACTGTGGACTGCCAAAAAGACAAATAAGTGGGTTCTATATTAAATGAAGCCTGAGGTCTCCCTAGAAGCTAAAAGGACTGAACTGAGACTATTGGTCACATTATAAGAAGACAAGAGTCACTGGGGAAAGTTGAAGGTAGCAGGCAAAGAGGAAGACCAAACTGTAGATGGATTAACTCAATAAAGGAAGTCACAGCCCTCAGTTTGCAAGACCCGAGCAAGGCTGTGTTAATGATAGGACATTTTGGAAGTCGCCATAGGTTCAAAGTGACTTGACAGCACTTAATACAGAGAGAGACCCTAGTTCTGTCCTCTGTAAGCAGAGGTTGCTGGTATACATGCCTTGGGGTTCAGAACCATGCCTTCTCTTTCATCTGCCACAGCAGCAGCATAGTTGGGAATTTGGAGGGGGGTGTTAGTTAGAGCACAACACTCCTTACACGTCTACAGCGCTCTTGCATTATACAAAACTGCACTTTTCAGGATGCAACCCAGTTTATTTCTGTGTCACAAGGGCACTCAGAAAGGTCAGAGGGTTACATCCTATGAAAACAATCTGTACATGCATGAGGGGATGCATTTTTCACCAGTTGTTCCCACTGCTGTGGCAGCCCTTCAACTCCCCCTCTTATGCTGCTCCTGAGGTTCACCATTTCCCAGGAGCAGCATTCCTGACTGCAGTGGGAGAAGAGGACAAAAAGAAAGTCGCTGTCTCAGCAGTGATTAGGCTCTGTTATGAGCTTATGTGCAAACTGCTGTCTACTAGGGTTATACACTACTCAATCACATCTTTTTTGCAGAAGCATACCTATTTCAGAATATCGTCAAGCAAAAATTTGTTTATAATCATCCACCTTTCTCAGTTACTATGACTGGATTTCAGGGCCAGAGAAGCGATATTGTGCCTTTGGCACAATAGTGCTCAGTGCTCTCTCTCATGATCACATATGGGCAACCCACGTTCCTTTTATACAATAGGGGAATGATAGCCTGCTGCATCACTAGGGAAGAACTGAATGGGAAGGCACATGGTTCCACCTGCTAAGCATGTATACTTCTGTTGCAGCTTCTGTTTGAGACTGCAAAGCTTTTGCTTAAAATGCCAGCTGTAGAAGATTCCAGAATCATGCTCTGTACAGGTGCAATTCCCACAATGTAATTGCACAGGTGAACACTTGAAAAACATCAGTTACAGGTAAGCAACTTATTCACATATCATGGGAGACACTTTAAAAAGTCATTTAACAAACGAGCAAATCACTCATTACTCTTAAAATTGCCCAGTTTTACTATAATTGTCCCGCTCGTTGCCTACAGCTCTGTGGCACATTTAGACTGCAATCCCAAAAACAATCCCAAATTTCCTGGAAGTACGTCTCAATGAATAAAATTGGACTTACTTCTGAGTAGACCAGCTTAGGTTTGCTCCCTCCCAGTACAGTAACACAATTTTGCAAAGAAAAGTAGAGACTTTGTCCAGAAAGACAGATTCCTTACCATCTTCACATGGCCATAAAGCCAATGAGGGGGAGGTCCAGGGAAATTCCTTAAAGCATTGGCTAGTTCTTGTCTTTTTTTAACTAGGTGGATGGCTTTTAGAGCCACGTATGTGAGGACAAAGGCACCAGTCAGATGGAAAAGCTGATAGAAATCTCCAGGTAACCAGGACCACAAGGGATGTAGGTACCTCATTACCCCCTGCATGCCTGGAAAACACACTGAAATCTTTCCCTCTTAGCAGCGACTGCTCTCTGTGTGCCTCTTAAAGCGCCAGATCAAGCTGAACTGGCAACTGGTGATATAACAATCTGAAGGTTGCACCGCCTAGCTCTTTGCTCAGTGTCACACACCAGGTACTGGATCCTCCCCTTTTTGGGTATGTCAAGCTGGACTTGAGCCTCTCTTACAGGAGTTTGCTTTTTGTTGAATGTTGGTCAAAGAATCAAAACAAAGTGCTTCAACAGTGCACACAGAGCTTACTGTGGAGAAGGCATCACAATAGTCTCAAAGAGGGTAGCTGTAGATCTGTACGTAGAATTATCGCATTAGAAGAGTATCTGAAAACAATCATGTGAAAAATTAATATGAAAAATGTTCATATTCCATCATCATTTGACAGTCAGGTTCTGAGTTTTTTTTTTAATGTGCTATTTTTATAATCTGGCTGTTATCTACAAATGGGGCAACCTTAGGACTGTAGGTGCTGTTGATAAATAAAACCTACCAAGTATTGCAGGCAGTTCTTCATACATAAGTATGGACTGCACATCTAGTGCTGACATGCAGAACCCGGGGAGTTTCTCCCAATTGCTAGAAATTAGCATGCTTCTGTTTCACTCATTACCATCACCCACCCTCAGATTCCTACTGGATTATTGCCAGATGTTTTGAAACTCTGCAGACTTAATGCCATTTATGGGGGAGGACAGGAAAGTTAATCATCTACTTAAACACTGGGTGTGAATTAATGATGATGAAATAAATGTCTTTATTCCTGCCTATATATGCATCGTTGCCTCTCGCCAGGAAATTAGATTTTTTTAAAAAATCATTTATTTCTTCAACAAAACAACAGCAAAAAAAGAAAAAAACTTTTAAAAAGATATATAAAGACAAAATATAACAACAGTGGTGGCAGATCTACACACAAAATTCTATAAATGGTTTCCAAATATCTAAAAATAAGTCCATACTCAATTGCCATCTATATGCCATGTATTCAAGTATTGATAGAGGTCTAAGGTCCTCAATCCATTGATTTACCGTAGGTGGGCTTTTATCATTCTAGTGTTGCAATATCTTTTAGCTATACTAAGGGCACTGAACCATTTTTGTTGGCCATCCGTTAGCCTCCAAGAGACAGGCAAACAGTATAAACATACATAGACATATTGTCGAAGGCTTTCACGGTCAGAGTTCATTGGTTCTTGTAGGTTATCCGGGTTGTGTGACTGTGGTCTTGGTATTTTCTTTCCTGACGTTTCGCCCACAGCTGTGGCAGGCATCTTCAGAGGAGTAACACTGGAGGACAGTGTCTCTCAGTGTCAAGTGTGTAGTAAGAGCAATATATAGTCAAAAGGTTTGAGCTGAGTCACTGTCGTGCAAAGTATTGAAGGTAATGTGCTAATCATTGTCCTGTAAGTATCAAGATAATGTGTTAATGAGGGTGTGGTATGTTAATGTGGAACCATTGTATCCTGAAGTGATCTATTATCCAAAGCTAATCCGCATGGCTACTGTGGACTGTAGACTTCGTTAGTCTGGAGGTTTTCAGGACAGGAAGCCAAGCCTTATTCATTCTTAAACTCTCTTCTTTTCTGTTAAAGTTGGGCTGATGTTTATGAATTTCAATGGCTTCTCTGTGCAATCTGACAAAATAGTTGGTAGAATTGTCCAGTCTTTTAGTGTCTTGGAATAAGACCCTGTGTCCTGTTTGGGTCAGTCCATGTTCAGCCACTGCTGATTTCTCAGGTTGGCCAAGTCTGCAGTATCTTTCATGTTCTTTTTATCCTTGTTTGTATGCTGCGTTTTGTGTAGGGCTGTTGAATTAAAAAAAATTCGGTATAGTTCGGATTCGGCCGAATTCAGCCCGTTTAGATTCGGGATATGCCGAAGTCCCCCATTTCAGATCCGTTCAATTCGGCGGGAATTCAAAGTTCAGAAAAAAATTCGGCCGAATAAAGCCATTAAAAACACAACCGCGCATTTCCGCGGCTCTGGGGGGGGCATTTTTGGGGTTAGAGGTCCCAAACTTTCGGCAGAGCTTCAAAGGACGTTTATTGAAAGACTCCCCAAGTTTTGTAAAGATTGGGTCAGGGAGGGCTGAGATATGGGCCCTGAAAGGGGTCCCCCCCACCCTTAATGTGCATCTCTCAGCAGAGCTTGCCGCCCACGCACAAAGCTCCCAGCCCCGACAACAGCTGAGAAATTTCCAAAGCAACTGCAAAACAACTGCAAAACAACCCAACCTTGTTAAACAACTCCTTTGCAACACACAACTGAAACCTCCCCCTCAAACCAGGGAGCGAGAGACTCGAGGGGGAACACACACCCCAGGCAGAACCGACGAAAGCCCCCTTTGGCTTCCCCCCCACCCACAGAAACTGCTCCCTCCCCATACACACACAGACTCTGCTTTCCCCACACACACACACACACATACACAGGAGAAAAATTATAGATTAAAGCCCCCAAAGGGGTCTTACTGTGGCTGTCTTCTGTTCCATCAAGAGGGACTGAAGAGGACTTGTAATTCAAGATGATTCCAATTAGGCACGGGACGTTTTGCTCTGGAGATGCACAGGATCGGCTGATCCATTCATCCCAATAGGGGAAAGGGGAAAGGGGAAAGCCCATATCTCGGGACCCC
Organism: Euleptes europaea; assembly: GCF_029931775.1. Taxonomy (NCBI): domain Eukaryota; kingdom Metazoa; phylum Chordata; class Lepidosauria; order Squamata; family Sphaerodactylidae; genus Euleptes; species Euleptes europaea. The sequence goes on from NC_079313.1 coordinate 75,004,907, forward strand.
CTGACCCAATGTTCACAAAACTTGGGGGGTATCTTAAGAACACTGGTCTGAAACTCCGCTCAAAGTTTGGTATCTGCACCCCCAAAAATGCGCCCCCTGCAGCCATGGAAAGAGAAAAGGGGGGAGGCGATATTTCTGCCCCCACTGAACCCATCTTTACAAAACTTGGGTAGTATCTTAAGAATAATTGACTGAAGCTATGCTAAAAGTTTGGGGGCTATATCCCCAAAAAAGCGCCCCTGCAGCCACATAAATGGAAAAGGGGGGAGGGAAAAGGGGGAGAGCCCATATCTCGGGACCCCCTGACCCAATGTTTACAAAACTTGGGGGGTATCTTAAGAAGCTTCATCTGAAGCTCCACTGAAAGTTTTGTGTCTGTACCCCAAAAATACGCCCCCTGCAGCCACAGAAAGGAGCGAATGTGCACAAGCACCCACACACACACACACACACGAGGATTTCGCTCTCTCTCTCTCTCTCTGTCCCTGGCCGGGCCGCACATCAGCTGATTCCTCCAGTACTCAATCCTGACTGATTGGCCAGAAGAAGACCCAGCTTGGCCACCGATTGGCCGGGGGAGGAGAATGCTGCTTACTGACGGTTATGCTGCTTACTGACGGCCTCGAATTTGCTGAATTTATTCGCGAACCCCCGAACTCACTGAATTCGCCCCCCCCGGTTGCCCGCCAGTTTTGAGTTCGGTTCCTCCCGAACTAAAAACCACCGAATCAGGGGAAATTCGGCTGATTTTCAGATCGGGCCGAACCGAATCAACAGCCCTAGTTTTGTGGTCCCGATATAAACTTGTCCACAACTGCAAGGTATACGGTATACTCCTGCAGTGGAGAGAGTGTCTCTTTTGTCTTTTTCTGATCGTAGCATCTGTTGTATTTTTTTGGTGGGTTTAAACACTATTTGTAGGTTATGTTTTTTCAAAAGTTTCTCCATCCTATCAGTGACTCCTTTAATAAATGGCAAGAATACCTTTCCTATGGGAGACTGTTTTTCCTGAGTTTTCTGATTTTTGTTTGGTTTAATGGATCTTCTGATTTCATTTCTCGAATAGCCGTTTGCTAGCAGTGAGTGCGTGATTTAGATGATTAATTTCTTCCTTGAGAAACTGTGGTTCACAGATCCGTCTTGCACTGTCCATTAATGTTTTGATTATTCCTCTTTTCTGTCGGGGGTGGTGGTTGGAGTTTTTGTGTAAGTAGCGATCTGTGTGAGTTGGTTTCCGGTAGACCTTGTGACCTAACTGAAAGTTTGTTTTACGGATGACAAGGGTATCAAGAAATGGGAGTTTACCCTCAATTTCTTTTTCCATGGTAAACTGAATGTTTGGATGGATATTATTGAGATGGTTTAGAAAGTCCATTAATTTTTCTTCACCATGGCTCCAAATAGTAAATGTATCATCCACGAACCTGAACTAGACTGTAGGTTTGTAAGGTGCCGATTCTAATGGTGTCTTTCCAAATTATTCCATGTAAAAGTTTGCTATTAGTACATAGACATCCTCAAAAATCAATGAACATTCTAATACAAAACTGGTATAAGTAATAATTTCTCAGAAAAACTGAATGACTGGACATGTCCAGAGCATATGTTTAAGGGACACATCCAGAAAGTTACAACACCAGCAATCAGACACTTTACTGAATCCTTTGCTGAAGAGTCACTGTGATGTACAGTATAACTTGGAGATCCATGGAGAGAAAAGTTATAAACTTTAAGGCCATATCCCAGGGGTGGGGAACCTTTTTCTGCCAAGGGCCATTTGGATATTTATAACATCATTCGCAGGCCATACAAAATTATCAACTTTTAGGATTTAGTTTCTCCTTTTCCCTCCTAAGGTAGATTTCAGTGGTAAACAAGTTAGATAAATAAATATTATGTCAGCTCACACCAGTGATCTATTCCCCAGCCAGAAGAAGCTCTATAGAGATGGCTTTGAGAAGTAGATAAAAGGATCCATGCTGGAGGAATGAAGGGAGTGTGTCTCCATCCAGCTGACAAACTAAACTCACTTCTTCTGTAAGGTCAATAGAGCTCTGTACTCAGTCTGGCCAACCAAACTGAGGATTCTATAGAACTGAGAGGGAAGTATAATTAATATTGATTTAACAATATATACTTACATGTAGCTATGTTGTGATTCACGTACACATCCTGATTATGTCATTCCTTGGCTTCATACTCTTTTCTTCTGATCTACTGACCTTTGACCCTGGGTCTTTCCTTTGTCTCCTATTCTGGACCTTTCTACTGCTGACAAGCCCAGCCTCAGTAAAGACTGGGTTTATATATTGTTTATGTGCTGCATTAAAACCTTGATTTGTTATGATTTCAGAGTCAGTTGTGGTTTATGAGCCTTTCCTCTGCCACACACTTTTTCTTCTCTTATACAAGAATAAGAGACCCAACCATCGCAGCTGTTGTGCATGGATGTTCATACTAACGCAATGGAGAATCATTACAAGTTTGATTTTGTACTAACGAAAGGTTTTACCTGTTTTCCCAGTTCATCCTTCTGTTGGCAGTTGGCAAGCTTATACAATTTATATAGTGCTGTGGATCTTCATTTTGATTTCCTGCTTTCTTTCTTCCTTCCTTCCTTTCTTTTCTTTTTTTTTTTTTTTTTTTTTTTTTTTTTACTATTTTGTCTGTAGTTTGTCCAAGCATACAGAAAGCCAGGGAAAACCTATGCCCCACATCTTTAGAGTTAAAGCTAGTTCACTGCAATCATAGTAGGAAGTTCAAGTTTCATGAGGTGATATTAGGGTTGCCAACCTCCAGGTGGTGGTTGGAGATCTCCTGCTATTATTAATGATCTCCAAGTCATTAAACACATTTATGGTGAGACCACACTTGGAATACTGGGTACAGTTCTGGTCACCACACCTAAAAAGGGATATTGCAGAGCTTGAGAAGGTGCAGACCAAAATGATCAGGGGGCTAGAGCAACTGCCCTATGAGGAGTGGTGAAAACACTTAGGGCTGTACAGCTTAGAAAAAAAGGTAATTAAAGGGAGACATGATAGAGGTTTATAAAATTATGCATAGTATGGAAAGAGTGGACAGGGAGAAGTTTCTTCCTTTGTCGTAATACTAGAACATGGGGTCATCTGCTGAAGCTGAAAGGTGAGAGATTCAAAACAGACAAAAGGAATGATTTATTCATGCAATATGTAGCTAAATTGTGGAACTCTCTGCCCCAGGATGTGGCGATGGCTGCCAACTTGGAAGGTTTTAAGAGGGGAGTGGACATATCCCTGGAGGATAGGGCTATGCATAGCTAATAGTCAAAATGGATGCTAGTTATGATGGTGTACCTATTCTCTCCATTATCAGAGGAGCATGCCTATTATATGAGGTGATGTGGTAAACAGGCAGGATAATGCTGCTGCGGTTGTCTTGTTTGTGGGCTTCCTAGAGGCACCTGTTTGGCCACTGTGTGAACAGACTGCTGAACTTGAGGAGCCTTGGTCTGATCCAGCATGGCTTTTCTTATGTTCTTAAGACATTTTATATCGAACTAAGTTTATATCAAACATATATAGACATACATTTTGCCAGTTCCAAATAAACAATTTATAGAGTAAATTACAAACATGACTAAATACAGAAAGTACAAATTTATATATTAGAATCCATACAATATCAATAAAAACAGACTTCCATATTGTGATAATGTGTTTATAAGCCAACTGGGCAAACTGCTGCATTCTAAGGTTTAATGCTGACAGTCCCATATTATACTGTGCTGAAGTTATGGTTATAGATTATTACTTACATGATTAAAACATATTTTGTTTTTATCGTTTGGGCTCACAATATAACTAACATTCTAGCCATTTTCTTTTTGGATACAATTCTTATCAGTACACTTAATTCTTGAGATGGTAAGACAAAAAACGCCAGTGAAAAAAACTTCAGAAGGCACTGGAGTTTTTTTGTCTAGTAGAATTCCATCAGGACTGCAGACAATTCATTGTAATGACCAGCATCCCAGTTTTCCACCTCCTATGACTAACTAAGCTCAAATACAAGAGATACAGGGGCATTTTTCATGGTAGATTTTGCTTCTGTTTTGCCATGGACTAAAAAAACACACGATTTAAATGTTTTTTTCATGGCCACGATTTATCCCCATCAATCTCGATGTAGTTTTGGTTTTTCATGGGAACAAAGCACGCTGTATTTGACAACGGTTTGGTCTGTCCCTTTTGCAGGAGGCCTCCCCTTCCAACAGGCTCATTGTTTATGCCTGCCCCCAGCTCCGCCCCAACTCCGCCCAGCAGATTACCTCGTGCAGTTCACCAGCTCCAGCACAAAAAACAAGCACCAGTCCCTCTGGTCTCCTCCATTTTTCTTCCTCCCTTGCTCTGTTCTGCTTTTGGAACAGTCGGATTCCAAATTGGGGGAGAGGGGCAAGGCAGCGCTTTCCTCAAAGCTTCCCTCTATTTTCTATAGGTGTGGAACCCATTGCCCTTTAATGATAGACAGGATTGGGGGGGCAGGGAATCCATGTGCCCAGAGAAGTGTTTAGCTGAAAGTGGGAATGGCGGGGGGGGGGGAGGAAAGAAGGCCCCTGGATTGCGCGCCGGCCATGATCCGGCCACATTGCATCGTGAGAGACAGGAGGGCTCCTAGCTTGCGCACCAGCCCCGATCCAGCCAGTGTACATGGCGGGGGGGGAGGAAAGAAGGCCCCTGGATTGCGCGCCGGCCATGATCTGGCCACATTGCATCGTGGGAGACAGGAGGGCTCCTAGCTTGCGCACCAGCCCTGATCCAGCCAGTGTGCATGGCGGGGGGGGGGAGGAAAGAAGGCCCCTGGATTGCGCACTGGCCATGATCCGGCCACAGTGCATTGAGAGAGAGGAGGGAGATAAGAGCAGGCTGGTCCCCCCTCTTCAGAATGGGAGGGAATTTTGCCTTGGGTTTTCTGCTCTCATGATACACTTTTTTCCCATCCAAATTCTCAAAAATCCCCCTCCCCTCTGGGGCAGAGGGGCCAAAAGTCCCTTCCCTTGAACATCCCCCCCATGGGTCCAGCTGCTCTAGACTGAGCTGCCACCACCACCACCCCCAGCGCGCAAGGAACACATGGCGTGGCCCCGCCGGTCTCCCCCTGGAGCTGTCCGTCCGATGTCCCCCTGGGCTTGGAGGTGTGGGCCCAGCTCCAAGGCCCATCCCGGGCGAGGGGCAGGGAAGGCGTGCGGGGACGGAAGGAGAGAAGTGCCAGGATTCTAGGCAGGCAGGCAGCAAAAGGGGCGGTATTCTTGTCCGAGCGCGAAACTCCCCCAGCCAATCACCGTTCTTGGGGGAGGAGAAAGGAGACATCCCGGGGAGCGAAGCAAACCTTTTTTCATGGGCATCCGAGCAACAAAACATGTGTCCACAGGAAAGATCGTCTCAAAAGTGGTTTGAATTGCCTCTCTTTTAACGCGGCTTATTTTGCTCAGTGAGGGAAAATACGGATCTGCAGTGAATAACCAAAATTTGACTCCGACGCAAACCAGCGTCGAAACAGCAGCAAATCTCCATGAAAAATACCCCAAAGACTTTACTACATCTTTCACTAGCCAGTCGGTGACAGGAGCTGACAGGAAGGACAACTGGAATTAGATAGTCACAGGTTAATTCCTTGGAAGCCACTAGAAAACGTCTACTAAAGAGCATCATTCTTGTCATTGTGTCGATCCTCACTCACTTATTCTGACTTGCTCAAGGCCATGCAATTTGTCTTCATAGCTCACACATCCACGTCCAAGTCCATACAACAAGAATGTGGTAACATTTACTGAAAAACAAGTGTGCAGGCCACGCCCTATCAATATTTTCTTAATTGGAATATTAAATGCACAGGAGAGAATGTTGGATTAAGAATCGTTTTAAAAAAAACCCTCTCTGTAAACCCTGTAATGGTTTTGAGATAATATAGAATAGAATAGAATAGAATAGAATAGAATAGAATAGAATAGAATAGAATAGAATAGAATAGAATAGAATAGAATAAATTTCATGACAAAATCTTTATTTGGAGCTGTTGGGATGTTTTTAACCTGCTTCTGTGTTACCAGAATGTGAAAATCTCCAGCCAATAATTATTAATTATTCTAACTATTGTGAAAGATTCCACAGAAGATAAATGTACATTGCATAATATTAATATGTATGATGCCTGTCAATATATAGCATTGTGGAAGTATCATGCATCAGTGGAGAATCTTCAGATTAACAAAGATCCCATTCTTAGATCGGGTGATAGTCTGTGGAATGGGAATGGGGGTGTTGGAAGGATCAGGCAAAAGTTCAAAGCGCAGAAGTGTCAAGGCAAGAGTCACTTTCATCTCATTCATGGCAAACTGTTGCCCAATGCAGTTCCTACACAGAAAAAAAAGAACACAAATAAAGAAAAAGAAAACAAAGAACACAAATTCAAAAGGAAGGCATATAATGTATTTAGGCAAAGAAAACTAATCCTGAAATGCAGAATTGAGTGTTAACCATTTTACCAAATTCCAGAAGGGTAATTACTTTTCAGACCCATCTGCAGATTTAGAACCAGGAATATAGCCATGTTTTTAATGGAAAAGAAATATCAGAATTCCCTTTATGGAAGAAACAAAACAAGTAGACAAAATTCAGTTTAAAATTTAAAATTAATTTTTTACCTTGCTCCTGCAGCAAAAGGTAGGAAAGCATATGGATGACGAGTAGCTGAATTTTCTGGGGAGAACCTTAGAGGATTAAAGACCTGTAGCAGAAAAAACAAAATGTGCAGGTCTGAATTAATGGGGCCATTATCTTGGACAGCAAGACATCACTTGGACACATCTGTGATTTGAACAGCCTTTGACAGCTGTTGGGAAAAAAGGCTTAAAGGAAACTAGTAAAAGAAGCAATATATATTCCCAACTGGCTTAAATCATGCTACATGCAAAGAAATGGGGGAAATCGTAACAAATATGAACTAAATTCTGCAATAGGAATTTAAGAAAATGAATACAAAAATTTTAAAAAATAGTTAACACTTCTTACAGGTTTTTAATTCAATTGTATATGTTCACAACTTATCTCCATTTTTCCATTCAGGATAAAGCTGCAGCCACATACTGTATATATTTTTTCAAAGTTCCCACTCAGGGTATATCATTTCACATACGTGGTTGCTCAGATGCTGTTATCTGTTCACAAAGGGATGCAATTGAATTAATTGAATTAAACTGAAGGGGCTGAAGAAGAACTGAAACGATCGTCCCCCTCTTCATTCTTCTAGAAATACTATTGAAACCTTACCCTCACGGGACATTTTGAATTTTGCTCTCCAGTTACCTTTGTGAAGATTACTCAAGAGAAAATTGTGGAGACTGTTACCTTATAGGATTGAGAACATAGGATTGTATATAGAATTGTATGTTGTAAGGCTTTCACTGCACATTTGCACTTTTGCACCTATGTGATAAATTGTCAAGTTCTGGCTTACTTTGTGTCTGTGATTGACTTGAAATTAACTAGCCGACTCCATACTAAGTACCTGGAGGTTGGCAACCCTAGTTATTGAAGTGATATCAAAACAGAAAGGGGGAAAAATTTCAACTCAGAAAAGCCAGGTAACCAGGAAGATGGACAAAAATGCCTAATAACAGAATGAATGCTTAAGGGTTACATGGGATGAATTCACAAAACCTTAATTCAGTACAAATAGTAAAACAATTGAATAAAACCAAACACGTTTCAGCCAATACACCTTCCTCAGTGGTACAATTTTTTTAAAAAAAATACATGCCATAAAGTAAAATAATTCACATTTTTAAAATACAGCATTTCTGACCAAGCTTTAAAACACACAAAGGAAGCAGGGCCAGTTCATTAACTAGGTAATCCCCCTTCATTCTTAGAATATATTAGGATCATCAAGAATCATTTTTCAGATTATGTTATACCTGGTCCAATAATCATAGTAAACAGGGTCAGAGTGAATCGTGGTTCTGTGGTATGTATGCCTTTGCCTACATTCAGAAGCAAGGTATTTAAGTCGAGTTGTACAAAAAACAATTAGTTAAATTTTGGGTTCGGGTTTATTGGGCTTGGTTTTTTTCAATAAACCTGAAATAAGCCGAATACCCATACTGGTAAATATCGTTATTCAGCTTATTACTGGGTTTCCTGAAAAAATTCAGACCCATTATAGTCTATGGGGATTTTTCAAAGCTCCTGTGGGGGCATTTTTGGGGTAGAGTCCCCCTATTTGGTGAACTTTGGCAGAGGGGGTCCAATGTTATGGGCCTGCAAAGGGGTCTCCCCCATCCTCCAGGCATTTGTGAGCCAAGCTGTCCATCGATTTTCAGGTTCAGAAGTTCAGCATTGCCGAGGACTGGCAGAAAGAGCCAATTGGCAGGCTGGCACCTCAAAGTCAGGGCTCCCTTCATATCTGAGGTACGTAGCATGATTTCCATGCAAATTAGCTTCCAAACTGAGGAAAAAGGTTTCAATGGTAGAAAAATAAGGCAAAGAAAAAAACTCTTTTGGTGGCAAATAGCATCCTGTGAATAGTCCTTTATTGTTGTCATCAAAAATCTGATTTCATGAGATGGTCACGGGGCAGGGAAATGAAACCTCTACTCAGGGGCGGGGGCTTCAGTTTCACAGCAGGTTTTCGGGGGGGGGTGATATCAGATCCAGCTGAAGTCATGACCAAGGGAGCTCTTGTGAAGGAGATTGCTCATCTACACAGGTGAGGAGTCTTCTTCAAAAGGCCAATGAGTAGCTGTAGAAGTGTCCTAACCCCACCCCCACCCCGAATTGTCCCATCTTTCTCCAGGCCTTCACATCTTTTCATGAAATGTCCACTTGCAGACACCCTGTAGTTCCTTCTTTGAATTGGATCAAAGAAGGGAAAGCCCTAGAAGGCACATGGGTATGCTTAGAATGATCTTCTGACAAACTGATGCTCCCATTTAAATCAAGGGCTTCCTGCTTTCCATGCAGCAAAACATCCCCATATGAAAGCAGTCATAAATAGTTTGCATCTCATTCATTGCAGTGCATACACATTTAAAGAGATTTTCACTGAGCTTGATTGTTTATTCTCAACAAGCACTCACAAATCTGCCTTTGGCAGGAAAGATCCTTTCCTGCAGGATACAGTCCCTGAGAGTTTCTTCCAAATTAGATAGGGAACAAGATATTATGGCTAGAAATATAATCTGCATTTAATTGCCTATAAGGCTGAGGTTCTTTCTTCCATCTGTCTGCCTTTTAATTTCTTGGGTGAGAGACATAGTCTTGGCATATTTCACCTTAACTGGATGGAAAACAAAGAAATTATCTGGAAATGGTTTTTCCTTTGGAAATCAGGGATAAATTAAAAGAACAAATGTAAAAAGAAATGAATTTTCATAAACAATAATGAAATGGGGTAATTCCATGAGTTGGAAGCAACTTGATTGCACTTAACACACACAAACACATTTCCCTTATCCTGTGATAACTAAAAAGGAAAGGAAATCCTTATACAAATACACAGTGCCTATGTGACTACCTACCTTGCTCTTAAAGAGTCCTTTATGTCTCTAATAATCATTCCTGTACATCACTTTTCACATATTAGCATTAAACACATCCAGTTATTTCAGCTTCACCAGAATGGTCTTGCCTTTATCTAGGTCATCTAGGGTTGCCAGACCCCTGTCAGGGTTTGGGGATCCACCGCTTTGGGCCCCCTCCCCCTAGCACAGCCCAGCTGACCAGTGGGGCTCTTACCAGACTTAAAATGAGACCTAGGCCTCAACGTCGCCAGGATAATGATGTCACTTCTGGGAAGTCTGGTAAGACCCCTCCCCCCTCCCCTGCCAGATGGCAACCCTAATATCATCAGCAATTACCTCAGGACTGTCCCAAATTTCAGGATTTCTGTGAAGAGCATAAATATACAGCAAAGCCAGAAACCCTGTGAGAAAATAGATAAGTAATACATTAGAAGGCTGTTATGTTCTCAGAAATTCTATTCCAGCCTCAGAAATGCTGCCTTATGAGAATTAACTTAATGTGTCATGACCTCTATTAAACAAAAAAAAATTATCAGCAGCTAATTTGCACCCATTGTGCCTGTCCACTACCGCACAGACAGAAGGAAGCCAGTTGCAGAATGAACAAACTGCATTGGTTCCACAATTATTATTTTTAAAGTTGTAAGTTACCTTTCCCTCAAGAAATTAATTAAGAAGCACTTGGGGCTTCCAAGCCATGTCCATATAAGCACTCAGGGGTACAGAAGCGGGAAAGTGTGAGAAGCAAGCCTTCATAACTGTTTTGGAGGGGGAGATTGTGCTCATTTTACAAAATGTAATTGTTCCTATCCCTATAAGAACTCTTAAAATTCTGGTACAATATATTTGGACCCATAAGAAACCCAGAGATGAATTTCATAAAATCACAGAGTTGGAAGGGGCCATACAGCCCATCTAGTCCAACCCCCTGCTCAATGCAGGATCAGCCTAGAGCATCCCTGTCAAGTGATTGTCCAGCCTCTCCTTACAGACTGCCAGTGAATGGGAGCTCACCACCTCCCTAGGTAGCTGATTCCACTGTCGAACAACTCTTACGGTAAAAAACCTTTTCCTAATATCTACCCAGTACCTCTCCATCTGCAATTTAAACCCATTATTGCGAGTTCTATCCTCTGCTGCCAACAGGAACAGCTCCTATGGTATTGAAGTCCCTCCCCTCCCCAAACTCTGCCCTCCTCAGGTTCCACCCCTAAAACCTCCCGCTGGTGGCAAAGAGGGACCTGGCAACCCTACTGGCATCTGTGCCATTCTGGACTGTCCAGAGTGGCACAGACACTGGCATGGGGCAACCTATGCCAGCACCAGGGAGTGGCTCGATAGCACGAGCTTCCTGTGGCAGAGCTGCCACTTCAGCAGTATTTTTCTGGCGCGAATGCTCGCACCAGCATCTGGGGGCGGGGGAAGTTTCCCAGGAGTGGAGCTGCCTTCAGGCAGCTTCCTCAGCCCTATTGCTCTGAGAATGCGCCATTTTACAGGCATCCAGTTATGCCTGCAAAATAGCTGGCATAGCCCCATGAAACTCAATGGGAGAGTTTCACAGGGATCTCTTTAAAATGCACTTTTAATTCTTGTTTGATGGCCAGGAAGCTTCTCAGGAGGCAGCATGGCTGCACTATCCCTGGTTGCACTTTCAAAACAGTGCAGCAAGCCACACATGAACTATCTTGTGAATATTGTCGAAGGCTTTCACGGTCAGAGTATATTGGTTCTTGTAGGTTATCCGGGTTGTGTGACCGTGGTCTTGGTATTTTCTTTCCTGACGTTTCGCCCACAGCCGTGGCAGGCATCTTCAGAGGAGTAACACTGAAGGACAGTGTCTCTCAGTGTCAAGTGTGTAGGAAGAGCAATATATAGTCAGAAAGGGGTAGGGTTTGAGCTGAGTCATTGTCCTGTAAAGTATTGAAGGTAATGTGCTAATCATTGTCCTGTAAGTATCAAGTATTATCTTGTGTCCACAAGGGACACAATGAAAGTGAGAGCAAGGTGAATCCTCATTATTTCTAACCCCTCTCCCTTGCTGTATTCCTGATACCACAAGGAGTGGATAGATTGAATAAATGCTTGACAGTCAACAATCCACATCTACTCAGAACCAGAATGTCATGCATTATTTAGAAAATATGGATACTGTCTCTCCAGACCTGCTTGAGGAAGCTCAGATTGAAAACAATAAAAGAAGCCAAATAAACTCAACACAAACAAGCCAGAGCATGAAAGTACATAAAACAAACAGAGCAGTCTAAAATTATATTGATAAAATGGTTGTAAGGCTAGGATTGGACCATAAAATAGCTGAAAAGATGGAACTCCTTAGTTAAAAGCCTAGGAGGAGGAGGAGGAGGAGGAAAAGAAGAAGAAGTAGTAGAAGAAGAGGAGTTAGTTTTTATATGCCAACTTTCTCTACCACTTAAGGAAGAATCATCTGGCTTACAATCACCTTCTCTTCCCCTCCCCACAACAGACACCCTGTGAGATAGGTGAGGCTGAGAGAGCTCTAAGAGAGCTGTGACTAGTACAAGGTCACCCAGCTGGCTTCATGTGTAGGAGTGGGGAAACAACTTCAGTTCACCAGATTAGCGTCCACCGCTCATGTGGAGGAGTGGGGAATTAAACACGGTTCTCCAGATCAGAGTCTACCACTCCAAACTACCACTCTTAACCACTACATCATGCTGGTATTGAACTTTACATTTAAAGGAATGTAAAGCAGATGCCTGATCTCGTAAGCAGGGTCAGCTTTGGTTACTGGTTAGTATTTGGAGGGGAGAACACCAAGGTGTACCAGGGTTGCTATGCAGAGGTAGGCAATGGCAAACCACCTCTGAATGTCTTGCCTTGAAAACCCCACCAGGGTCACCGTAAGTCAGCTGCAACTTGACCACAGTTTACACACACACCCGTGCACAAAGCAGGTGCCCAGCAAGCCTCAAGAGAAAGGGTATTCCAAAGGCAAGGTGCCACCAATGAAAAAGCCCTGCCTTTCTCTGGCTGCCACCTGGCTTACCTCTACAGGTGGGGGTACAAAGGGCAGGGCTTGAGAAGAGGATCTTAACCTACTTAGAGCAGACTTCCACATATATATGCAGAGTAGAAACGCATCACCCTTTTGTATAAGTATAAGAGGAAGTCCAATTAAATGTTAACACAGAAGTCTGAAAATGTTATTAGAATATATGAAGATTCAAATGAAAGTCTGCAAAAAGAAGAGGGCAGGACCTTTGGGTAAGGTTCGTCCATCAGCAAATGTCACTGGTGCCTCTAATTCTCGAGCTATCATAGGTACAGGAGGGTAAATGCGAAGACTTTCTTTAATACACATAGTGGTATAAGTCATCTTTCCCAGGTCATCCCTGCGAGAAAACAGAAAGTGTATTGGATTATTTAAAGTCTTATAACATTTCATAAAAAATAAAGTGAAAAAGAACACCAGCATCTAAATTGATACTGCTCAAAACCCCAATGTGGCACTAATTCAAAGCGCCTGGGATGTAAACTAATTTTTTGCCTGGGATATAAAGCAGGTACTTGGGGGGAGGGTATTTTCCATTAAGACAATTCTTCACAAATTATGAACCAACAAGTTGAAAACAGTCTGCTGCTCTTGAATTGTGTGGCCAGCTGGGTGCCTGACAACCATCTATTTTTTTTAGTATCAGGAAGGTAGCAAACAGGTTTATTGAGTCCTTTGTAGGATTCTGTGCAAGGTTAGTAGATCCTTCCTGCTTGGTAGATCAGTCTGCTTCAGTCTGCTATTTGCTTTTTAAACTGAGGGAAACAATAAGAAACCTTAAACTGATATTTGCTCATCTACATAAACTTACTTCAAAAGGAACAGTCTGTCTCTATCACACCTCATTGAGTTCTGTAGAAGCTGTTCCCTGTGTTGAGTTTGTCAGTTTATGTTTGTTTACTTCCTGCAGCTGTGACAGAAAAGTGTAACCAGCCCCACACATATCAAGTGATGACTCACGATGGATGTATTTACCGACGCAATAGACGCAGGTTAAGATTTCAGCACAGAGTGTCTGGAAAAAATGATTCTATGGGCTTAGGGCAGGATGTGTCTACTGTTAAAGAACCTTATATGCAATATGGTGAGCCTTATAATATGTCTAGTGGGAATTTGGAAGATGTTATTCAGGATAATAGTGTATCTTGTGAGACACATGTTCTACAGGCTGAAGAAAGGCGTCCTAGATATGTAACATCCCATGGCAGACTTGTCTTTTCACCAGAAAGATATATACCTTGATAATTGTATTATTTGCACAGTATATTTTTATTATGTTTTAATCTATTTTATATGTATGTATTTTTTAATGTGATTGGGAGATGGTGTAAACAGATGTTCCTTTAACAGGAGTTGTCTCCCAGTACAGGTGTAAAGTATTTATTACCCAAGTGTTTTCTGGACAGCTAGTTGTCAGTTGCTTCCTGAATCTGTATGTAGCATTCTTCGAGGAGGCTTTTTGGAGATGTTAATAAACTAACTGTTTGCTGGGCAGGACATCTCCAAAATTAACATTTTGGAGATGTTAATAAACTAACTGTTTGCTGGGCAGGACATCTGAATAGACAACAAAAGGGGGGTGGGAACTCAACCATACAAGTACAGGGAGCCTCAAAGGATGAGCTGGAAATTACAAAATCTTAATAAATAATTATATTTATTAAGTGTACACAATAGATGTGATAAAAACACTAAACCTGGAATACAGGCTACATATAAAGCCACCAGTATAAACGGTCACAGAAATATTCAACATATAATATAAATGATCAACAGACCATACACATTTCGGCTTCTTGTAAAACACTTGTGGAAATTAAAAAACCTTATATCTTTTGTGGCCAGATGTAAAGTAATAGCACCAACCTTAGGTCTTTAAACATGGTAACTTGCTCACGCAAGCATCTGTCGTAAAATTATCAATGTTTCCAGATGTCTATCACACCAACCAGTGAATTGCTACTACTTTGTATCTGGCCACAGAAGATATAAGGTTTTCTAATTTCCACAAGTGTTTTTAATCATCATGTTTTATATATATGACCACTTAGGAAGTTTTAGAAATCTTACTTTTATAAAAAATATGACCCCCCCCCCAAAAATGAAGTCTGACCATTGAATAGTTCTCCTTTCCCCAAGAATCTCTTGTATCTCCTCTCTGCATCTCTGCTGATGTTCAGGATTCAGGGCCATACAATACAGAAGCCAAGAGATCCCACTAGCTGTAGTATCATGACCTTCAAACATAAATGTGTCCACTTCAGCTCGCAGGTCTTCATCTGACAATGGATTTCCATTTTCATACTAGCAACACAGGAAAGACAGGGAATTATGGCTTCTGTAAGACCAAACATTGAGCTTAACATAATTATAAAAAAGAAACATCATACTTTATCTCGTTATTTAATATAGACCTACACAACTTGAGAATGATCCTCTAAAGTGAAGGTGACCCATCTGATTTGCCACAAACTCTCTCAGGTGGGCTGCATTCAGGTTGGTGAGTCACAAGTTGTGTAGGCTCTCTTTAATGGTATGGGAAACTACTTCCATTTCCAATGTCTACCAGATTCACCATAGAGGGATGAATGGCTTTGTTGACCAGAAGGATTCTATATCCAGGCATACAGTGTTGATGGATCAGTGCACATTATAAACAACATTCTTACTGTCAACATTACTACTGATTTCTTTAAATAATCTATGTCCTGTAAATGGTCAAGAGGGTATACGTAAAATTTAAATAATTTTAAATTTCAATAAACACCATACAAGAATACCAAAAAGTCCACTAGCATCCATTTTAAACCTTTCTAACATATTAAAAACAGCAGCAACAACAGAACCAGTGTAGTTGTTGGATCCCAGGATCCCAGTGAGAAACCCATGATTGAATCCCCACCCTGTCATGGAAGCTGCAGGTTGAACTTGGGCCAGGCACTCTCTCTCAGCCGAACCTATCTCACAGCTTGTTGTAAGGATAAAATGGAGGAAGGAGAACAATGTTGTAAGTGCACTGAGTACCCAATGGGTAGAAAAGTGGTGTATGAAATTTTAAGAATATCTAAGTAAAAGATCAGCAAAATCCAAAAACAATCCAGAAAAATAAAGTGATTTTTGCATGGTGCCTAAATGATAAGCACCCTTGCTGGTAAGGCCACCCTAGGGAGATGATTACACACAGATAGGACACTATCCAGAGTTGCCAGGTCTCCTGCCAGCAACCCACGCTTCTCTTTTGGGTGACAGGACAAAATGTTTTAAAAACACTGTCACTGCATGTGACATGATGTCACTTTCAGGTTTTCCACGGAAGTGATGTCACATCACTCTAGGGATTTTCAAAAACTCTGTCTTGCTGTAAGTATCCGATGATACCTAGAGTGATTGTGATGTCACTTCTGGTTTTCCTCACAAGTGATGTCATGTCCCTGCCCCCCATCTCCTGCTGGGTGTCAGCCATTGGCTGGCAATCCTATGACTACCCCTGAAAAGGTCCTGTTTCCAGTCACCAAACTTATAACCTCTGAAGAAAGCGGCATCCCGAGCAGGACCTCAGATCTAAGGTAACAGTCGTATCCTATGGGTGAACATATTTCTTCAGATTGATTTACACATTTATGTGAAATTTTCCTTCCCAAGACCCGAAGTTGCTTACAATATAAAAATATAATGTAAACACACACACACACACACACACACACACAAGAAGAAAAGGCAAAAAAAAGAGAGAGCCTTCTTAGTGCAGTGCAGGTTCTCCCCCCCCTCCCTCTCTCCCCCCCTACCTTGTGAACATGCACAATATTCATGCTGAATGTCATGTCTGCATGTAGGCCTATGGGGATAGACCCCCAGTGCTCATATTGTGGAATCATATTGTGTGATTTGACAGCTTGTGCCTAGTTCCCTTCTGTCCTTCTTTCAAATCCGTCAAAACTGCCAGTGCACAGTCTATATGAACCTGTGTGGCAGATCTGTTCATCTCAAGTTTCTTCTTGGCTATCCCTTCCCTTAAATCTGCCAATGCCAACCTTTGGGCTTTTACAGTAAGGACACCAGTCTTATTTTAGAAAATTATCTAAGACCAAGTTGTTCAAAAGGTTCATTCCTTTTCTGTAGATTAACTGGTGTTTTTTTATTGTTTATTATTGTTGTTGCTGTTGTTGTTGTTGTTATTATTATTATTATGCTGTCAAGCCACAAGCACTGTATGGTGATTCCCATAGAGTTTTTAAGACAAGAGATATTCAGAGGTGGTTTGGTTTGCCATTGCCTGCCTCTGCGTAGAGACAGTGGACTTCCTTGTTGGCCTCCCATCCAAGAGCTAATCAGGGCTGTCCCTGCTTAACTTCTGAGATCTGAGAAGATCGGGCTAGCCTGTGCCATTCAAGTTAGGGCTATATTATATTACTTACATTGACTGAGTAATATTTTTAATGAGATATTTTGAATCTTGTTAGTATATAAGCAAGATATAACTATTTTAATGAATAAAAATAAATACAATAAATTCCATCCCTACATAAAAACTTGCTAAGGAAATTATCAGTGTTTCACATGGAGAACTGTTCAGTTTTCCATTATGGGAAACCCATTGAGGGGGTAGGAGAGAGTAGGTTGCTAGAGTAGAGTAGTGTCAGGCTAGAGGCTGCACATTCATCCAGTGGTACCTTTTGAAAAACAAGGGGCAGATGTTACAAAATTATCTTTTATCAACAACAACCAAACTGATTTCTTGTAAAGAAGTATTCACCGGGGAAAAGAACGACACATGAATAGGCCCTTAGACATAATTCAGCCCAATGTACAATATCAAACATAAGCATCACTTTTCTGGGTTTGGGTGAATTGCTATAACATTCACCTTTGCACAAAGAAGAATGTCCAGAAAGTCCAGGCGCCTCTTCTTACGGATTTTTTCAAGTTCTCGCTCATTCTTGAGGGACTCTTTCCTCTCTCTTATTACATTATCTGCATTAATTATAAACAATGAGTAAAGAGATGTATAAGATGCGAGCAAAGAAATCTATCTGCATTGTGCTTGTTGCTTTTAAATACATGGCTGTGTTTAAACAAACTGTTAGTTACTAACAGCTGCATGTCTAAATGTAATTTATTTTATATGTATTTTGGCTGGATTAGTAAGTACATAATATAGCCACATGAAGAAACTGAATGATCATGAATGCAGGAGTCATGACAAATTGTTCATGGATGGGGTTTATCTTTATTCTTCTTTTCTGTCTCCACAATAGTCATTTGTAAAGAAAACGGTCCTTCCTAAAAGCTTGAATATGGGTTCCTCTGATCTTTGCCTTCTATCCTCAGTTTCTGATAACCAACATACTGCAATTCAAATACATTGTGGAAGCTCTATAAATACTTGTTGGAAACTACAGAAAATTTCCAAGCAGTGATAATGGGAAGAAAGGGCCATAACTATGAGAAATACCTGTGTGAAGATGAGCTAGCCTGCAACTTTTTCGAAACTTTTGTCCTTCTGAAGTGAGCCAGTAAATGAGGTCATTATGGTGAAGAGGTGTTTTCAATCTTTGATAAAACATGAAGCAGAGTTCATACACAGTTTTAATGTAGGTATTCTCTCTGTGGGCAGAGAGATGAGGAGAAAGTTAGATTCACAAAGGGGATGTATAAAACTCCATATTCACTGGAAGTATCATTGAACTTCTAACTTAGCATATATACTGAAAGTTTTACAAAGCTAGTGAGTTCTGTAAGAGATAAACAAACACATTTATCACAGAAACAAAGAAATGAGATAAAGTTTTCAGACCTGTTGGCTACTACACAGAAAACACAATGCCTTAAACAACCAAACAAAGCTTTACCAGTAAAAAACAGTGAATTTCAAATTATGAGCATAAGAGCCCTCTAAAAATCTCCACATGGAGTTTGAAATAAGGTGTATGATATTTTAGGAGTACAAGTGGAGTCCTGATCTGTATATTTTTACAGAGAAGGAGTCATATTTCCTGAGGAAATGCTAGTACGTGATCTGTCTATATCACTGGTTCCCAACCAGGGGTCCGTGGATCCCCAGGGGTCCGCGAGAACTAAATTAAGGTCCATGAAACAAAGTTATAAACCCATAATAAATTAATATTTTCAATTAAAAGTTCTCTATTATAAAATATATATATTCAAATATAATTCTAAGTTTAATGTTTAACTAACAGTTATGATTAAAATTTATTTTCAAATTCCCGGAATTTTTATTTTGAACCTTGGGGTCCCTGCACCGAACAAAAAAGTCCTAGTGGCCCCTGGTCAAAAAAAGGTTGGGAACCACTGGTCTATATGGAAACATGTAAATTCAAATCACAGGAGCTCCTAGATTTGTAGGGTTGTATCATGGGCTAAAGCATTGGAAGAGAAAGAAGCTGAAAACCAGGAGGAGGCTGAAGTCCTCGGAACTAGAAAGAAGTATTCATGGTGATGTCCAGGAGTCCCAAGAGGCTAAGCCAGCTCTCCTGCATTGCTACTCAGACTGCTGCAGCCCCTGAGATGTATCCCCAACTTACCACTCAAGCTCCACAAGGCCAAGACACAGCCCAACCCCACAGGAGTACTTGCCACTATAACCAGGCCTGGCACCTTAAAGGGCCAGAAGCCTTTTCCTGGAGAGACCAGGCTTGTGTCTCTACCTTCTTGAAGGAGTACTTAAGGTCTTATTCCTCCTGAACCTTTACTGGAACAACACCTGAGCATTCTGCGACAGGGACACTCTAGCATACTCCACCCCAAACGCTATTGTTTCCATAGAGTTTTTCGAGGAGCGTGCAATAGCATCCTGCGCAATGCAGGTGCTTCTGGGGTAAACCCAGAGGTGATGTCATTACACCAAGCTTTACATGTGCAGAAAGCCCCCTCCCACCTCAGTACCACAAAGCTCCCACTGTTGACAAGGAGTAACCTAGCAATCCTAGTTC
Organism: Euleptes europaea; assembly: GCF_029931775.1. Lineage (NCBI taxonomy): Eukaryota > Metazoa > Chordata > Lepidosauria > Squamata > Sphaerodactylidae > Euleptes > Euleptes europaea. Next base: position 75,024,447 of record NC_079313.1, read on the forward strand.
ACCTGGAGAAAATGGCTGCTCTGGAGGGTGGATTCTATGGCTTTCTACCCTGCTAAGGTCCCTCCCCTGCCCAAACCCTGCTCTCTCCCGGCTCCACCTCCAAATCTCCAGGAATTTCCCAACCCAGAGTTGGCAAGCCTACAAGAAGACAGTTTGCTTCACATGAACCTTCCTCTGTCTGTAGATTCTGCCTTGTCTGAAGAAGCCATGTTATACTGACCTGTTCAGCTGACAATTGCTTTCGTAGCTGAAGGCACACTTCATGATGCTATCAAGAGTCATTAAGCTGACATGCTCAAACAATTCCACTGATGTTTTGGTGTCTTTGGGGACCAACGTTTCCCATTTGTCCTATTAGTATCATAAAGGCACAGTTAGAAATTTAAGTGGGGAGTTTTCCATAAAGACTTTGTGATTTATATTCAGATCCGGGTCAATGTTCTGTTAGTGTTGGCGGATTTTGTAGAGAATTCATCATGCAGAGTAAAATAAAACCTTGAATATTCCAGTGGATATGAGCTATATTAAAGGAAATTAGAAAACCCAGACTTTTTTTTTCTTCAGTGATCAATTCCTTGGATTTTTAGATCATCCAATATGTTAGTAAGAGGTGTGAAAGGCTCCAACGAGTGTCATTCTGCAAACTATATAAACAGAATGTTCAGGAGAGCATTTTTATTAAGGTATTAGAGCTATGGCATAACAATGGATCAGGAAGGTGCTTTTATTAAGGGAACAGGACTTTAGTCTGTGCCCCTCTGTATCATATGTAGGGCTGTCGATTTGGTTCGTCCCAAACCGAAAAACAGCCGAATTTTCCCCAATTTGGAGGTTTTCAGTTTGGATGGAACCGAATTCAAAAGAGGGAAAACGACGAGCCGAATTCGGTGAGTTCGGGGCTTGCTGAATAAATTCGGCAAATTTCGGGGGCTCAGAATCAGCAGCATAACCGTCAGTTAGTAAGCAGCATTATCCCGCGGCCAATGGTGGCCAAGCTGGGTCTTCTCCTAGCCAATCAGAGCAGGGATTCTTACTTTTGAAATGGCCAGGAGAAGGGACTAAAAACTCCCGTCCCTCCCCTCCCGTCCCGACTGTATTCATTGCCTTTGGTGGCAGTGCTGCTGAGAGATCTGATTCCTGGCTGGGCCGAGCTGCTGGTGGTTACCCGAATAGGATTGGATTTACTTCTCCTCTGTGCTCCTGCTGGAAGATATCCACACAGTTTGAGTTTGGGTTTTTTTCTCTACACCTTTTCTCCTGTCTGTGTGTGTGTGGGGGAGCAGTTTCTGTGGGTGCGAGGGAAGCCAAAGGGGGCTTTCGCCTGTTCTGCCGAGGGGTGTGTGCCCGCTCGCCTCTGCGGGAGTGTGTGTTCTGCTTTTAAAGTTTTAAGTTCAGCCTGTGCAGGGGCTAGCGAGTCTCTCTCCGCTCGGTACGCTGGCCGCGCCTCCTCCTCCTTGGTTTTTTTCCCATTTGGGGTTGAGCTGAGCAGTACTGGTTTGAGGGGGGGCTTCGCCAGTTCTGCAGAGGGTGTGTGCCCGCTCGCCTCTGCGGGAGTGTGTGTTCTGCTTTTAAAGTTCAGTCTGTGAGGTGGCTAATGAGTCTCTCTCCTCTTGGCACCCGGGCCACGCTTCCTCCTTTGTTTTTTTCCCATTTGGGGTTGAGCCGAGCCATATTGGTTTGAGGGGGGCTTCATCCGTTCTGCCTGGGGGGGTGCCCGCTCACGTCTTTCTCTCCCTGGTTTGAGGGGGGCTTCAGTTGTGTGTCCTCAGGTTTTCCCTCATTCATAAGATCGGTTAGGTCTATTCTGAAGCTTGCTCAAAACTGATTTTCAAATTGTGACTTAAACAATGCATTTGCCTGGTCCCGAGACTCCCGACTCCTGAGTCCAATGAAAAAGGGGAAATTCCACCCCACCTGCTCCTTATGCATAGCTAGCGCGCCACTGTCCCTTTCCATGGTTTGCAAACTCCCAAGGTCACGTCACGTGTTGCTTTGCATGGTTTTGCAAACTCTGAGTCCAAATGGTCTATTTATTTCTATTCATTCCAATGGGCGGAGGGGGGACCACTTCCGGGCCCCATAACCCGGGACCCCCTGCCCCAATCAACACCAAACTTGGGAGTTCTTGCAAGAAGGGTCCCCTCAAGCTACGCTGAATGTTTGGGGCCTCTACCTCCAAAAAGGCTCCCCCGGAACCACAGAAAGCCGTGAATGTGTTTGTGATGGCTTTATTGCAATGGGCAGATGGGGGGACCCCTTCCAGGTACCATAACTCGGGACCCCCTGCCCCAATTGTCACCAAACTTGGGGGTTCTTGCAAGAAGGGTTCCCTCAAGCTACGCTGAAAGTTTGGGACCTCTACCTCCAAACATGCCCCCCCGGAGCCGCAGAAAGGGGCAAATGTGTTTTTAATGGCTTTAAACGGCCGAATTTTTCCCCGAACTCTGAATCTCGCACTGAATTGCATGGATCCGAATCGGGGGAGTTTGGACTTCAGCATTTCCTGAATCAAAACGGGCCAAATTTTGCTGAATCCGAATTTTACTGATTTTTTTTTCAACAGCCCTAATCATATGTTATCTATTTGTTGTATTGTCTTACTGCACTGATGTCTATTTGTTGCATGACCTTACTGCATTATTCTCTACTTTTATAATTCCATTTTCTGTATTGACACATTTTCTGTGTTGCTCGATCAACATACCTGAAGGGTCATCTGCACCCTCACTGACCTACCAGACTGCTACGATAATCTTCCAAGACCCTGCTTCAGTTGCCCCTGCCTTCTGAGATAAGGCAACCTGGAAGAGGGCCTTATCAGTAGTGGCACAAAAACTCTGGAACTTTTCTCCCAGAGAGACTTACCTGTCCCCTTTAGTTGCTGTTTTCAGCCAACAGGTGAAGACTATGGCTGGAGCTACGCAACCGGACCATAGTTTTCCCAGGCAGTTATTGGGCTTTTCCACATTCTCTTTTAGCTGGTGTCAAAGTTCCTGTTTTTATGAAGAGTAAAAAGCTGCTGCATAAATCAGCAGGGAAATAAACTAGATTTGACCTGAGGAGTGTTTGCAAGAAAGAATCACAGCACAGGAAAACGAAGTTTTATCTCTCCCTATGTACCCATTTCATTTGTAACATTCTTGGCTTCTTTCCTCCTAGTCATATCTGAGCAGGTAAAGTCTAGCTGTGGGGAAAGTCCTGGGTGGAAAGATTGTGGAGGAGGATTCACAGGTATGGGAAAAATTAAACTCTTCCTGTCATTTACTGAGTCTTCACTGGAAGTGCCCAAGTCTTTGTATCACCCTTAGCCAGCAAATATGCTTGAGAAAAACATGTTTTATGAGATTGTAGATGAAACTTCATAACTCATTTGGGTCTATACTTTAAGAGTAGCTGGATGAATGTGCATGCTAGAGCAAACTGGGATCTTAGCTTTTCAGGAGCCAGCAATCAACTGATTACATAATGGATATTAGACTTGTATGTTTCTGTTATTAATTATAATAATTACAAAAATGAGTTTTGTAATTATTATAAATAATGTGAAAATGAAACAAATTCCTCATCTAAACAACCTATAACCAAGCAACCCCTTTGATTTTATTTCATTTTGTTCTGGTTTTTGTTGTTGTTGCAGTCTCTACCTCTATTGGTTTTGCTTTTAGAAGGCATTTTCCTAATAAAAGGCATAGGGAGAGCACAAAGTTCCTTGGGGAAAGGAGATTATGAGGCTCTGAGCTTGCTTGCTTGAAAGCTGTAGCTACTATGATTATATATATGTGTGTGGGAAGTGTCCCAGTACTGTAGGGCATGAGGTAGGACTTTGCCTTCCTCTCTCCTCCCAGTGCCTGCTCTGCTGTGCCAATTTCCCCCTTGCAATCTGAACTCCTCTGCTCGCCTGCAACTCTCCATACTTTATCCCCTGTCCAAGCAAATCTACCTTAAGATCTTTCTACTGCTGCCTGCCTGCCCCATTGCCTTACCCTCCTTGTGCAGCCTAGTGATATCACCTTATCAGTCTGCCTCTTCTGCATGCTGTTGCTCTCATCTGACATGATAACCCTGGCTCTGGTCATTCCCATGGTCTAAACAGCTCATGAGAAGATGGCCACCTTTCTGGAGCCAACTGTTGCAGTCTTGCTTCCAGCAGTGGTGCAGAGGCTACAAGAGGGCATCAGTGCCTTGCCTTCAGCCTCTCACCCAGCAGAAGGTCTACTTGTTGACAACCATATGTGACCCATGCATCAGGGGCAGGATCACTGAGCAGGCTGACCAGCTCATTCATTGGAGAGATTAGCTCTCCCAGTGTGTTGAGCACATGCAGGCCCAAAGGGGCACATTGGCACAAGCAGAGGAGGCTGGGGGGGGGGGAACAGCTTCACTGCTGTTCATCCCCCACCTCCTTTACTAAGCAGTGTCTCCCCCCCCACACACACACACACCATGGCAACTGCAGAGATGATCTTAGAGATGGAGCTCATCGCGCAGGCACTCGGCCCTTCTGGGAGCACAAGGCACATGAGACAGGATACAGCGGCTGCAGTGTTGAGGGAGTTGTAGCCCTACGAGTTGCAGACCCCCAATCCACTGAGCAACTGGACCATGAAAGAGACTGTCTGGACGGATGCCTCTCATGCCCTCCGATGAGCGTGCAGAGTGAGTGTGTTTTCTCTATACATGGGTGGCATTATCAACCCACATCATTCATGCCTGCTCGCCTGGATAGTTGAACAGTTGGTTTTCCTCAAGGTCAAATTGCCAGTGTTCAACTTCCCAGTTCTGGACTTTAGGGTGAATTAAGTGAGCACGTCCTTGTGCCTGCATCCTCTCTCAGTCTGTTGGGAAGTCGGAGTGAAACGCTGTTCCCTAAATTAAAATGTCACTATAAAGAAGCAGCAGGGCAGTTACCCAATTTGATTGGTAGAATCTACCCCTCATCCCTAATGCCATTCCAAATCCATCTGCACCAAAATGCCTCAAGTGAACCCTACTAGCTGTGAGGCATGGGGGATGTTGGAGGTGGTGCTCACATTGTTACCAGCCACTCCAAACCGAAACTGCATGCTGGAAATAATACAGCTGCACCCAAACTGTTCTTCATCTTACTGTAGATGAAAAGGATAGAGTAGGATAGGGACCTGTGTGTCTAACAGAACCCTGGGCTCTGCTTTGATTCTGTTCAGCTTGTGTTGGTTCTTGGCATGGGAGGTATTGACCAGTGGTTGCTGTAGGCATGCCTCTTTTGCCCTGGAAGCTGTTTTTTGCCCATTGGAAACAATGGCAGATGGATGGGGCCAGCTTCTTTGGGGGCCCATAGAATTAGACCACCTGACCCAATTTTCTTGAAACTTGAGGGTTCTTCTGTGAGCAGGAACTGCTGTGAATTTGGTGACTCTAGCTTAAAAAACAAGCCCCCAGACCCCCAGATACCCTCCCCATAGGCTATAATGGAGCCAAATAAATTTGGATTCCTGAATAAAACCCAAATCTGAATACCATACTGGTATTGGAATTTGGGGATATTGGGAATATCAATATTTTTCAGCTCCAATATACCTGAAACTGAAAAATACTGATTTTTTTATGCCCACCCCTACCCACAATGTCAACGATACAACGCAGAGGTCCCCAGAGTGGTGCCTGTAGTGCCACCTCCTGCAGTGGCCCTTTTGTGGCTGTGCCCACAATGCTCCATCAGAATGCCAAGCTGCCCGCAGGCTGGAAAAGGTGATATAAGGGATGGCAGCTTTTCCTTAAGACAAGAAGAATTGACCTTCTGCCAGTGGCATTTCTTACCAGCATCATGTTGACTGAGTCTGCCATTAGAGGAACATATGGCTTCAGGACCTCATAATGGAACCCTGGAGTCAGCAGCTTCCGGTGCTTCTGCCACTTCGGCCCATTCAGGATCAGTAACCCCTTTCCTGCCAGCCGTTGAGGAGACATGAGAAACACATGTTAAGGGGGAAAATGGGTTAGACACATTGTATGCCACCTTAATGTTACATGTTATGTTATGTTATATAATCTAATGCAAGGAACTGATGATACAGGAGAATAATGTACATATTTGACACATGAAATTAGGAATGCTTGAATACCCACTGGTTTATCCCATACCCTGCCCATCGGTCATGGTATGAGGGGAACTGACCCCTCAATGGGCTGCTGTTCACCAGGGCCCAGTACCGTTCATCAGAGAGTTCATAAACACATGGTACAGTGTGTTTCAATATATGTTCTTCACAGGGAGGAAAAAGAAAGAACAAGAAGCACTCTCGTTCTCTGTCTTTCAGAGGCGAGGAGTCACCCTTTGGGGGGGCCAAGTGGTTGGCAGAATCAAGACAGAAGGAGAGATCCAAGTGCAGTGCTCTCACTTGTCAATCCTGCCTGCTGTGAGAGTCACCGAATCCCTAATGGAAATAGGTTTGCTCATTTTACCTAATAAATTAATGGGATGGTGGTGAGCAAATCAAGTGAGAAGACACTTGCTAAAGCATTTTTGAAATATGGTAGGTGGAAGCTAAGTTTTCTTACAGCTATATATTTGAATGCCATAAATATGTACATTTTTATTGTCACACCATATCTTCAAAATATTACAGTTTTCTGAACTTCTATTTTTTTACCTTTAAAAGTCTGTTCCTAAGTAACGTCAGTAGGAATGTGCTATTCAAACAGCTACAGCTGTGTGATAAATCTGGCAAGAAACAATCTAGCATTTACCAGCAATCTCCTCTAGACAAGAGATCATTTTAATTTTTAATTTTTAAATGATGGTACATATGCAACGCTTGACAGTACATACCAATCCATGGAATCAGGAAGCCATATACAATAAGTGATTTAGGATCTGTATAGTTTAATAAACAAAAGAAACAGCGATGTTAGCATAAAATTATATAAAATATCCATGAGAACAAAACTCAAATAATTCTAACTTTCTAAATGCCTCAATTTAGCGAATTCTGGTAGACCCTCAGAGCTCTGACAGGTACATAGGGCTCCAGCTGAAATATGCTTTACTATATTTCACTACATAAATTTACTGTTCGTATATAAATATTATTTTCTACATAAACACTTATGTTCCATTATTTCAATGTGAGAAAAGTACTTTTTAAGTTTGCTGTAAACAATAGGAGTTGAAAGTGCTTAACCATGTCCTTAGTTTTGTTATTATATTATACATGGTTTCTCTGGCTTTTGCAGAAAACTGTGGAACAGCTGGATTTGAGTCCAGTAGCACTTTAGAGACCAACAAGATTTTCAGGGTCTATTCTTAAGCAACATTGGTTGTGTGATAAAACTGGCAAGAAACTAGCATTTACCAGCAATCTAGCATTTACCAGCAATTTTCAGGGTCTTTTGAGACTCAAAGTTCCCTTTGTCAGATGAAGTATCTGATGAAGGGAGCTTTGACTCTTGAAGGCTTATACCCTGAAAATCTTGTTGGTCCCCAAGGTGCTACATGACTTGAATCTGTCATAGAAAACAGGTTAAACTAAATACAAACTACATAGAATAACAACATCAAGATATAAAATATAAATGTTTTTACTGAAATGTATTTTTACTAATTTTAATACAAATACAGAAATTATCAGGATTTGATTATTTTACAAATATTTTGGTGAGCAGGAAGACAATTGTTTAAAAGTCACTATTGGCAGGGATGGGCAAACTATTCAGCATTGAAGGGCACATCAGAAACCTACCATGAGCATAAGCACCATAGCTAATATACATCTTTAGTCATTCATGGGGGCCATGGGTAGAGTTGCCAGCCCCAAGAGCAACTGGGGGCAGGGTAGGGTTGCCAACCTCCAGGTACTAGCTGGAGATCTCCCACTATTACATCTGATCTCCAGCCGATAGAGATCAGTTCACCTGCAGGAAATGGCAGCTTTGGCAATTGGACTCTATGGCATTGAAGTCCCTCCCCTCCCCAAACCCTGCCCTCCTCAGGCTCCGCCCCAAAAACCTCCCGCCGGTGGCGAAGAGGGACCTGGCAGCCCTAGGGCAGCGTCTGGTGTGCTGGCATTGCACTGGCATGCCTATATCACTTCTGGTTTAAACTGGAAGTGACACAAAGGGACATTCTAGCATATCGCAAGTTTTTGCATAATGCTAGAGCAGCCCTATCACTTCCAGTTTAAACTGGAAGTGACGTAGGCATGCCAGTGTAACAGGCCTTTCCTGTCCCCATTTCCTCCTGCTGTGCCCAAGGTATTGGTGGGCATCAAAAGGAATTGCCAGGAAGCCTCTGGCTATTTCAGGTTATCAAAATGCTGTGAGGAAAAGGATGAAGGCCTCCTTCCATGACCACTGCAGTAGGGCACTGTGCACATGGGAACTGAGGAGAACCCACTACTCATGTCTGAAGGTTACACAGCATGGGGTGGGGGGACCCTGCACTCTAGAATGGGTAATTCGGCCTTTTAAGGGGTGACAGGATTGACTGGAATCAAGAAAGTGATCTATCCCTACCACACATATGTAGCCTATCTCTGCTTTCTGAATTTTAATGTTCAGCTGATATTTGAATGAATCAAATTTGAATTTATAGCCTTGATAAAGCCATAGATCAGCACAAGTTTCTTATTGCTTAGCCACTTTGTTGAAGAGATTGATACCACCTTACAATCAGAGAAACATAAAATTCCTTACCGTTTCTGCTAAATACTGCTTTTGCATATTCAGGGTGGTTGAGGTTTAAAAAAACTAAGAATCCTCCATACCATATTGGATGACAACGTGGATATTTTTTTGTCCATGATTCAACATTCAGGAACTCTTCTTCTGGTGTCATCTGCATCATTTGTATAAAGGCAAGTTCAGGTCACTGGGACTGATTTGCTCAGTAACAGATAACCAAACAAGAAACAAAGTAAAGTGTTTAATGAACAGTCAATGCTTAAATTGTACTAGTAGTCACAACCACTCAGAGTCACCATTGAACTGAGTTTGTATACATGTATGTTACTCCCTTTCTGTTCTGCATTGGCCTTCTCCTTTCAATCCCAAATAAGCCTCTTGAAAGCTGAGGAAGATAAGCTGATGAGCATAACAAAACTAAAGACTTTGTTATATTTTTAAGAATTCACATGAAACACAGGCAATAAATGTGTGGAAGATATAAGAACATACCCATAAAAATTATATGCATGCGTTTCAGTTTTCTGTCATAGGCCTGAGGAGTAGAGGGAAGGTGCTCTTTGAAAAACCTTTAAAGCAATTTTACCAGGCAACTTTACCAGGTCTTTACCTTGAACTGGAAACTAATTGGTAGCCACTTAGGGTTGCCAGGTCCCTCTTAACCAATTGCGGAAGATTTTTGGGGTGGAGCCTGAGGAGGGAGGGGTTTGGGGAGGGGAGGGACTTCAATGCCATGGAGTTTGATTGCCAAAGCAGCCATTTTCTCCAGGTGAACTGATCTATATCGGCTAGAGATCAGTTGTAATAGCAGGAGATCTTGAGCTACTACCTGGAGGTTGGCAAGCCTATAGCCAGTGCAGCTGCCGCAAAATTAGGGCAATATGAGCTGACCATGAGGTTCCCATCAGCAGCCCAGCAGCCGTAGTCTGAACCACCTGCAATTTCTAAAACGTTTTCAAGGGTAGTCTTGTGTAAAGAGAATTGAAGTAGTCCAATCTGAAGGCATGGATCATTGTGGTAAAGTCCAACATAAACAAATACGGAGCCAGTGGGCAAGCCTGGTGTAGGTGAAAAAATGCTGACCATGCTACCATGGACACTTGTTTCTCCAACAAAAGTTTAGAGTCTGACCACACAACAAGGCTTTTTACAGTCTACAGCTATCAGCAGGACATTATCTAGTCTTGGAAGTGATTCTCCAGCTAGGGCTCAGTCTTTCCTAGGCACTGGGATAGTGCCAAGAGCCCTGCCACCAGCTGTTTATCCAGCAGGAGGAAGAGCTGCATGTCATCAATATATATACTGATATATATAATAACAACAATGGAGGGAGGATCGAATCCTGGGGGACTCCACAGTTCAGGTCTCATTGGGAAGACTTCATCGCCCCGTTAGCAACCCTGTGAGATCATCCCTGAAGGAACAGGGAGACCCATCCGAGGGTGGTGTCCCTCAACCCCAGGGAGGCAAGGCGGTTGATCAGGACCAAATGGCCAACTGTACTGAAGGCAGATGATAGATCCAAAAGGGTCAACAGCACTGGTACACCTTTATCTAGATGTAAATGAAGATCATCAACCAAGGTGAGCAGAGCTTTTCTCAGCGCCATAGCCTGCCTGAAGCTTGACTGAAATGGGTCAAGGGCAGATATCTTGTCCAGGAAGACAAGAAGTTGCTTAGCCACCACTCACTCAATTACCTTCCCCAGGAAAGGTAAATTAGACACAGGGTGGTCATTGGCCAGCTCCTTTTTATCTAATGAGAGTTTCTCTAACAATGGGCTAACAATAGCCTCCTTAAGGGAGCTAAGGAAACAGCCCCATGAAAGAGACAAATTACCGTAATATTTAGTCTCAGAGGGTCTCTTACTGCTTCATGGCATGATTTTACAAGCCATGAGGGGCAGGGATCCAAGAAGCAGGTAGTCAGCTTCATAGCTATCAAGATCCTGTCGATATCTGCAAAGTAAATTGTATTCTGGATTCCAGTTCTTTAGGAAGGAAAATATATCCCAACACCCTGTTTTCTATTAATTTAAAAGCATCAGCATGCTTTCACTCAGAAGTCCAACATATGATCTCTTAAAAATTTTTCACAGAACAAGCGTTCCAAAAATGTCACTCCACTGAAGATTTATTTACCTTCCAGTCTTGCTGGTAGAAACAAATAACATACCTTCAGTAGCTATTCAGCAACAGGTAAGTTGACGTTATGCTTCTGGAATGTACAATGTGGTAAGAAAAATCGTTGGGTTCTTAGGATGTTAAGATTTGCTGTTTATGCCAGTTTGAATTTTTACCACAGATTGTATCAGGTTTCTTCATACTTGTCTGTCCATGCCCCTCAAAGTATTCTCAGAAGCAATGTTTGCTTCCCCTGTTAGAGTAATTTCTTTATTTGAACACTGAGTTTAATGTTTGTCATTCAGCCTTCAGGTTTAGCCTGATTGAAAGCTATTAGTAAACAGTGATCAAGAACTTTGTTATGTGTGTATTTTTTTCTGTTCCAGATACCCTTAAAATAGTTTATGGTGCTAAGAGGCAGTGTCTCCTTTGCTGTTCCTATTGTGATCTCCAAAGCCAACCAGAAGTGCCTTCTGCATAGTACTATCTGCTTGCCATGTTCTAGCAGAAATCAATTAGATTTTTCCAATAAAATTATACCCAGCTGCGTTAAGAGAAAAGGCAACAGTGTTTACAGCAACTCTGGCCAGGGCATCTGTAACCCATTACAATCCTAGTTACACAAATCCTTATTGGAGGATGGGTTGTTGTTGTTTTCCCAAAATTCAATAAAATGACAGCACCCCTTGTGAATCATTGGCCAAATGTGAAATTATGCCACTTGAAGTAACTAAATCATGATGACTACAAACACAGCCACACTAAAGTATACAAACTCTTCAGTGCCCTTCAGGAAGGGCACACTTCATTGAGGGACAGGAAGGGCATTCAGAACATTGGTGAACAACACACAATTCCCAATAATACAAAGGGGAAAGACAGAAAAGTACACAATTTTAATTCAAAATGCAGGGCTGTTTCTTCCCTTTATGCCCTTCATGAATCCTGCTGCTGAGCCTTCTGCAGACATTCTCTCCCCAGTCTAAACTGTGAAGAAAAATTATTAATCCCCCCCCCCCAGTTGAACTCTGGACTTCCCTCCTCATTGCCATGTTCTAGCAGAAAGAGTCTTCATGCAGATTTCTGTAGATTACCTGTATCCCTGGAGACACACTGAATACCCATGTGTGAATATCTTCTAGAAGTGCTTTGTGGTAGCGTTTAAGATGAAAAATTTGCAACGCTGGTTAAACTAATTGTGATTTGGCAAAGCAAGACAAGTCTGGGAGACCTAGGTTCAAATTCCCACTGGTGCCATGGAAGCTCACTGGGTGACATTGGGCCAGTCACACACTCTCAGCCTAACCTACCTCACAGGGTTGTTGTGAGGATAAAATAGAGAGGAGAATAATGTAAGCTGCTTTTGGCCCCCATTGGGGAGAAAGGTGGGGTATAAATGAATTAAACATTATCGAACAAAAACAAGTCATGGTCTCTTATTCTTTTGTCTGGGTCTGGTACTCATTTGAGTTCTGCATAAGGGCGTGATACATCTGTCACTTGCACTGAGGGACCTTCTGGTTTCACATTGCAGGAGCATGCCCCTTCTTCTGCCTTATGCACAAAGATTTAATTTTAAAGGCCACTTTTTTTTGCAGAACTATTGTTTAATGCCTCCGGGTGTTCCAGAGGCATTTTGGCCTGGAAAGGGTTAATAAATGCACGCTGCCTCCACATTTTTATTTCTAAAATATTGTTCTGGAATATCTGCAATGCATGCCACTATTTTTTGTGGAATTATTATTTGTTTAATGCTTGTTCCAGCTTTTACCCTGTCCCCATTTTTAAAAAAATTGATTTGACTCATTGAACACTTGGACTCAATTTTCTTTCCTTTATCTTTCTAAAAGGAACCTTTTTCTGAAATTTCTCTTTTGGGAACCATTTTAATAATAATAAAGACCTTATTAGAATGTATGGATAGTAAAAACTAAAATAACAAAGAAAAAATGACAACCCTTCATGCTCAGAACTCTAAGCACAATTAGCCCTCTTTCTGGTGGTTTTTAGCCAAAGCAGCCCTGGCCTTTGGACTTCTTGACACCTCTCAAATATTTTAGTGGTAGAAGGGTCATAAAAACCATATTTTTCGTTTCAGTTCAGGAGCAAAAAGAAGCACCTTCAACACCCATCTACCTATCTCAGTGTCATGCTTTTGAAACACACATACACACACACACACAAAAAAAATGAAGATCACAGGTCTTGTAGTCACCTTACCATTTTGACATGGCCATAAAGCCAATGGGTAGGAGGTCCTGGAAAACATTTGAGGACTTTAATCAGGTATTGCTTTTGCCGATATAGCTTCATGGCTTTCAGGATCATGTAGGTGAGGCTCAAAATAACCATCAACTGACAAATCTCATAGAAATCCTGAGGCAACCAAGACCAAAAAGAGCTTTTAAGAGCCTCTAGCAGAGTTTTCCTGCTTTCTCCCATATCAGCATTAGACTCTGATCTCTCTTCCATCAGATTCATGTTGTCCAAACTGTCAGGTGTAACACTCTCAGCGCTAAACAATACATTGAGAAACATGACTTGAAAAAAACACGTTTTTCCAGGCGAACCGTAAGAATTATTCTTCAGAAGAAATACATAATCTTGGTCAAAAAGTACTCAGCAAGGAATGGAGTAAACAGAACTGTAATTTTCCACAAGCCGATCAGTGCCAAAAGAAACTGAACAATTGTTCAGCCAATAAATAATCTCTTGCAACAATAACTTCTTCTGATTCGTTAGACACTGTGTCAATCATACTTGATGAAAGAATATTCATATTTCCACTATTCTTTGATGTTTCACAAGGCGATTGGCAATATCCTTTCCCTAAATTTGCAGAGCAGATTGCCAAATCAGATTAAATGTAGTTGCTTGAGTCATCTCTCAACTGTTTAAAAATACAGCTGTGCTTAAACCTTTATCCATGAGGTTTTCCCCCCAATAAAATTATACCCAGCTGCGTTAAGAGAAAAGGCAACAGTGTTTACAGCAACTCTGGCCAGGGCATCTGTAACCCATCACAATCCTAGTTACACAAATCCTTATTGGAGGATGGGTTGTTGTTGTTTTCCCAAAATTCAATAAAATGACAGCACCCCTTGTGAATCATTGGCCAAATGTGAAATTGCTTCAAAAATCTAAGGTATTGCACATTTAATATAAACAGTACAACTTACGCCACTTGAAGTAACTAAATCATGATGACTGCAAACACAGCCAGACTAAAGTATACAAAATCTTCAGTGAAGATTTTGGTGAACAACACACAATTCCCAATAATACAAAGGGGAAAGACAAAAAAGTACACAATTTTAATTCAAAATGCAGGGCTGTTTCTTCCCTTTATACCCTTCATGAATCCTGCTGCTGAGCCTTCTGCAGACATTCTCTCCCCAGTCTAACCTGTGAAGGAAAATTATTAATCCCCCCCAGTTGAACTCTGGACTTCCCTCCTCATTGCAGGCTGGACTGACTAAGGGGTGGGGCCCTTGCAGTTAGTAACATACATGCAATTAGTCACTGAGTCCATGCTCAGTGAGCTCCCTAGGTCCTAAAGTCCACAATGTTGGCATGGGTTACACATCCATGGAGACACTTCCTTGAGGGACAGGATTTAGTTATGGTTACTCGCGCTCTGATTGTCTCTGGAATAGATTACTGAAATTAAACTCTCTTTCATAACTGTTTAGAAGTTTCAGTTTGTGCATATTTACAGATTTTAGCACAGTGTTAAAACTGTGAATGCTGGGAGATTTTTTAAATTAAAGTATCTTTTATGATAAATACAAGTTTCATTGCTGACATTTTAATTAGTTAGAGATGTTGTCATTTTTATTCTTATTTTATTCATTCTGAAGGGATTTTGATTGTATTTAGAACTAGTTTTATGATGTGATGACACTGATCCAGTTTTATAACCCACCTCAGAAACTTTGGGTTGCGAGTGAGAAATATTGAATTTTTCAAATGGGTGAATAAACAAATAGCCTGACCTAGCAAGTAAATATAGGCCTGTCACAAGGGCTGGGTTTTGGTTAGGTTGACTGATTGCTGTTGGCAGAGTCTTGGAAATGCCAATTTGTTTCCAAACAGGATGACATTGAAGTTTAATACAACAGACTGTTTGTCTGGGTTTGAAACAGGATTGCCAGGTGCCCGGTGGTGGCAGGTAAAATCCCACCAATCCACTGGGCTGCCTGTTGACCAGCTGAGGGCCGGCGGCCACCACGTTCATGCATGCAGCACCTACGTCACTTCAGGGTTTACCCGGAAGCGACGCGGACGCTCTAGCAACTTCAGCCAAAACTCTATGGTTTCCATAGAGTTTCGGCCGAGATTGATAGAGCGTCCGCGTCGCTTCCGGGTAAACCCGGAAGTGACGTAGGCGCAACGCGCAGGGCGCGCTCCAGAAAACCTCCTGTTCATGGACCGACAGGACCTGGTAAGCCTAGTTTGAAACATCCCAGATAAGACTACATGAAAACACATAGGATAAGACACCGTTAAAGGCCTAGGCAAACAACATTTTGTCCTAGTGCCTGAAGATGACAGATTAGGCAACAGAATAGAGAGAGGGCATTCCAAAGACAAGGCACCACCACTAAGAAAGCCCACACAGAGAGCAGGACTTTGAAACAAAGATCTGAACTGCTAAGCAGGACAGTATAGGAAATGACACCTCAGATACCCAGGCCCCTAACCATTTAGCTCTTTAGATATATGTACCAACAGTGTGAATTGTGCCCAGGAACAGATCGGCAGCCAATGCAGTAGGGCTGTTGAATTAAAAAAAATTCGGTATAGTTCGGATTCGGCCGAATTCAGCCCGTTTAGATTCGGGATATGCCGAAGTCCGAACTCCCCCACTTCGGATCCGTTCAATTCGGCAGGAATTCAAAGTTCGGGAAAAAAATTCGGCCGAATAAAGCCATTAAAAACACAATTGCGCCTTTCTGTGGCTCTGGGGGGGCATTTTTGGGGTTAGAGGTCCCAAACTTTCAGCAGAGCTTCAAAGGACGTTTATTGAAAGACTCCCCAAGTTTTGTAAAGATTGGGTCAGGGGGGGCTGAGATATGGGCCCTGAAAGGGGTCCCCCCCACCCTTAATGTGCATCTCTCAGCAGAGCTTGCCGCCCACGCACAAAGCTCCCAGCCCCGACAACAGCTGAGACGTTTGCAAAGCAACTGCAAAACAACACAACCTTGTAAAACAACATCTTTGCAACAGGGAAAACCAGAAGACACACAACTGAAACCTCCCTCCTCAAACCAGGGAACGAGAGACTCGAGGGGGAACACACACCCCAGGCAGAACCGACGAAAGCCCCCTTTGGCTTCCCCCCCACCCACAGAAACTGCTCCCTCCCACACACACACAGACTCTGCTTCCCCCCCCACACACACACATACACAGGAGAAAAATTATAGATTAAAGCCCCCAAAGGGGTCTTACTGTGGCTGTCTTCTGTTCCATCAGGAGGGGAGGACTTGTAATCCAAGATGATTCCAATTAGGCACGGGACATTTTGCTCTGGAGAAGATGCACACAGGATCAGCTGATCCATTCATCCCAATAGGGAAAAGGGGAAAGGGGAAAGCCCATATCTCGGGACCCCCTGACCCAATGTTCACAAAACTTGGGTGGTCTCTTAAGAACACTGGTCTGAAACTCCGCTCAAAGTTTGGGATCTGCATCCCCAAAAATGCGCCCCCTGCAGCCATGGAAAGAGAAAAGGGGGGAGGCGATATTTCTGCCCCCAGTGAACCCATCTTTACAAAACTTGGGTAGTATCTTAAGAATAATTGTCTGAAGCTATGCTGAAAGTTTGGGGGCTATATCCCAAAAAAAGCGCCCCCTGCAGCCACATAAATGGAAAAGGGGGGAAGGAAAAGGGGGAGAGCCCATATCTCGAGACCCCCTGACCCAATGTTTACAAAACTTGGGGGGTATCTTAAGAAGCTTCATCTGAAGCTCCACTGAAAGTTTGGGGTCTGTACCCACAAAAATGCGCCCCCTGCAGCCATGGAAAGAAAAAGGGGGGAGCCCATATCTCGGGACCCCCTGACCCAATGTTTACAAAACTTGGGGGGTATC